>NC_141698.1:576827844-579553056 GCF_964263255.1 Lissotriton vulgaris
TTCAATTTCATTAAAAAATTCTGACATACAGTCTCCCAAGATGGCCACCAGAGACAAAAGAGCCTAAATGTAGCCCAAATATCACCCAGATGTACCCCAAGTATAGCCCAATGACAGAATGTCCCAGAGTGTTCTAAAGAACAACTAGAGCGCTAACAGTCTTACTTATGACAAAAGTATGGCACACCAGAAGCCATCTTGATTGGAATGAAGTGGTAAGTCTGAAAACACTCAATTTAAAAAGGAACAACATGAGGGGGTTAATTTTGCCATAGAAAGTATGATTAGTGCTTCAGAAAGAAAAATTAGGGATCATTTTGAGTGACTTCTCAAATCCTCTTCTATTTCATTAAAAAAATTCTGACATGCAGACTGAAACATGCACTTTGAATACCAGCAGCAGACGTCCCTGGTGAGCAGTAGCTTTACTACAGTGATCTAATGTGCAACTAGAGTGCTAACATTCAGAATTTATGGCAAATGTGTGACACATCTGAATGCCTTCTTGATGGAACCAAAGTAAAAAAGCATTGAAAATGCAATAGATCTCGCCCTCGTTTAAGTTAAAGCCATTCTGTTTGTAATGAGGTGGCTTTTTAGCTTTGCTTTTATTAGTGTTTTTTCAACTTTCATGTAAATAACATGCATCTGTATGCATATAAGTATATGTTTGCATGCATTTATGTTTGTATTTATATAGATATACAGATGATATATGTTTATATATGTATGTATATATATATATTCACTGAAAAACCATAGGCTATAGACCATATATAGTTAGGAATTAGCATTTACAAAACCTTGAAAATTCACTGAAAAAACCATAGGTTATAGACCATATATAGTTAGGAATTAGCATTTACAAAACCTTGAAAATTCACTGAAAAAACCATAGGTTATAGACCATATATAGTTAGGAATTCGCATTAACAAAACCTTATTTTACTCACACAAAACCATTGAAATTCCATATATAGTTAGTTGCACTAACTATATATCGCGCACCCGCAATCCACTGCTGATGATGTCACATATTACATCATTCATGACATGGTCAGTGACATCACTGATGACATCACTGATGACATCTCAAATGACATCACTGATGACATCACTGATGACAACATCCAGTGACTGTATGTTTCTGTAAAGTTAAAATATGTCTTACATATTGAAGAATGAGTGGATGTATAAGTGTCAGGATGAAGGATTTAGTAGGTGCATGACTGACTGTATGAGTGAGTGATTAAATGTGTCTCACTGAGTGCATGAGTTAGTGACTAAACTGTCTTAATTTGTGCATCATTATGTCTGTTGTTCTGTAAACTGTTGCATGTGTTGATAAGTAGCTATATGAGTAACTATATGGGTTATTGATTGGTTGCCCAAGTATTTGTATGGGAGACTGAGTGTGTGTGTGGGTGGCTGGGAGGTGTATGACTCTGTGCATAGATGTGTGAGCAGTTGATTCACTAGATGTATGGTTTCAAAAGTGCATGTGGAAACAGCTGTATGGGCGGTTGACTGTGTGCATGAGTGTATTGGTGAGTGAATGGATATCTCAGTGCTACATGTCAAAGTAAGTACATATGTAAAACACAGTACATGTGAGAGTTGACATATATAAATAACTGTGCAGAAGAGCAAGTGAATGTGTGAGTGGCTGTATGGATCATTGTGAACTTGTATCAGGGATTGTATAAGAGAGTAAATATGTGTTAGTATATGTTTGAATAAGTAAAGTTTGTATAACTGTATAGTTGAGGAAATGGAAGTGTGATTGATTCTTTGCATGACTGACTAGGTGTGTGAGTAACTCCATGGATGAGTGACAGTCTGTGAGTGTCTGTTTACACTGATTGTATCTAAGGTTATATTAGAGTCTGAAGAGGTTCATCGTATTATCACATGAATAATATCATCAGTGATGTGATCAGTAATGTCAAATGAGATGTCATCAGTGATGTCATCAGTGATGTCATTTGAGATGTCATCAGTGAGGTCATTTGAGATGTCATCAGTGATGTCATCAGTGATGTCACTGACCATGTCATGAATGATGTAATATGTGACATCATCAGCAGTGGATTGCGGTTGCGCGATATATAGTTAGTGCAACTAACTATATATGGAATTTCAATGGTTTTGTGTGAGTAAAATAAGGTTTTGTTAATGCGAATTCCTAACTATATATGGTCTATAACCTATGGTTTTTTCAGTGAATTTATATATATATATATATATATATATATATATATATATATATATATATATATATATATATGTATATAACTATATATGTATTACTTCAATCTTTGCTCCTTTTAATTCCCCTTGATTGGGAAGAAAGAATACGGACTCCATCATTCCATTACACCACAATGAAGAGGCCTTCATCACACGACGCGCTGCAAAGTACATTTCCCCATTTCAAAGTGTTGCATGCATTGAGCACGTGATTAGCTATTCATAGACATTGAAGACATACTTATGCTGCAATAGCTTAACGTCTCTTCAAAAAGGCATTTGTAGGACATATCACATTTATATTATATACAATATAAGATATAAAATATGATATAAAATGTGCACAGTGAACATTGATTTACTTCATTAAAAACAATTTCATTCTTTGTTTATCAAATGTTTACAGGTGATAGAGTGGCAATTCGGTTACACTACTACATGATATTAAACTGGAATGGATCATAGTTAATAAATACATAGTGTATTTTGTTTATTTACGGGGGTAATCACCTATATCTATAGGGACAACAATGTTCAAATCAACTTTCGCCCATATATCTTATTGCACTAATGGGTCAACTTGCCTCAATCATGTCTATAGGTTGCTAGCTTAAAGCACCTAACTGAAATTAAAAGCTTAGTGTGCCACCCTAAAACAATAATTATTGCTAAGTGCTAAATAAAACAATATGTGCAAAGTTACGATTTTATAAATACAGGATTATGCAAATTGCAGAATGGGACATGTATAGTTACTGACAATGTCATATATTGAAAACTCCTGTCTTAATTCAATATGGATCCTCACTGGAATTGAGCCCCTGTGGGCTTTTGGAGTTGAGCTTCTATAGTATAGCGTATTTCCAGTTTTCTTAGTGCTCCCTCACGGGTACCTCCGCGCCTGAGGCTAGGGATTGAATCTACCAGAAAGTACTTAAGGTTTTCCAATCTATTTTCATGGACATCTTTAAGACCTGTGCCACTGAATATGCTGGATCCGAATTTGTTATTGCTCTTATTTGTTGGAGTATTCTCTTTTAGACTTGCAGCTTTGTGCTGCCCACACATCGCAATCCACAAGAACACTCCAACACATGAATCGCATATTCCGTTTTGCACGTTAAGAACTTTGTGATAGCAATAGATTTGTCCCTGAAGGGTGTTGTGTAGGAAGTTTTTTTTACCCCAAACTTACATGCACGACACATGGTGTATTTCACAAAGGCCTTTCTTTGTGTTAAACAATTGGTTGTTGTTGTTACCTCTGGGGTGCTACTGACCAAGGTATCGCTCATGGACATGGCTTTTCTAAAGGAAAGGACCAGACTTTTGGGTAACAGACCCCCTATTATCGGATCATCTAAACCAATGGTCCAATTTTTATTAATGCTCTAACTTAGTCAAATTTTGTGTTTGTTGAACATAAGTATCAACCTTGTACTATGAAAATCCTTGTCTTGTGTGGTTGTGTTACTTGATTCCTCATTTGGTTTGCCTGTCAATAGATTTGATCTTTGTAAAGCTCTGGTTTTTCTAATTGCACTATCAATTATTTTCTCTGAATACCCTCTAGCTATAAATCTTCTTTTGCTATCAGTTTGGGCCTGCAGGAGGTCTCGTTCAATGCTGCATACATGTTTAATTCCAAGCATTTCCCCATAGGGGATGCTGTTTATCAAATGGTTAGGATGAAAGCTTGTGGAGTGCAGGATGGTGTTGCCTGCTGTCTGTTTGCAATAAAACCTGGTTTCATTTTTATTACTTTCAATGAATACCTCTACATCAAGGAAATATACTGCCTGTCTGCTCAGTGTTGCAGTAAAGTGCAAATTTAAGTTGTTGTCATTAATTTCTGATATTAATTTATTCGCCCTGTCTTCTGAGCCTTGCGTTTTTTACCACATATGTTTTTACCACATGTATGCCTTTACAACACATGCCTTAACCATACATTTAAGGTAAGTTCAAGGGTATGGGGGTCTCCCCTCCCACTACAAATACATTGTATATGTAAATTTATATATATATAGGACCTTGTTTCTATTCAAAAAGCATTTTTTCTTTTGTCAATATCTTTGGCGCCGTTCGACGAATCTTCGCGAAAGTTTCAAAACTAATGCCCTCCTCGAGTCAGCTCGGGACTTGAAAGTTTTGGGGTGATTCATAAAGCTAGGGCAGAGAAAAAACGGGGGTCCCAAAATGCATTTTCTCCTTGTTAATTTCCATAGGAAACTTTAGACAAAGCTACAGCCCAAACATCTGGCAAAAAGGTAGCTCTTGGTTAAGTAGGCATTCTTTTTTTTCTATGTTGTAAATCCAGTTCGTAGTTCCTGAGAAATTCAAAAATAAAAAATATTGATATCTGGTGACCGTGGTGGATCCGTGAACCTTCCAGAGCACGAGTTTGATTCTGATTGCTTCCAACACTCTAAACCAAAAAATGTTGGCAGCCATCTTGGGTCTTGGTTGAACAGAGTCACAATAAAAAAGGTCATATTACAATAAAAGGGAGCAAGGTAGAAACACCCTGACCCCCTAGTCTAGTCAGGGGGTCCCACCGGGACCTCCAGGGCCCCAAAATCTTTTTTTTGAACATTTTTGGAGGGATTCGCGCAGGGTTCACTAATCCAGCTGACATTTTTTTTTTTTAAAAAGCACGGGCTCCCACGCTTTGTTTGTTTTAAGTCCCCCAGGTGGGCTAGGTCCCGGGGGCAATGCTTATATGTTGCTTGGGCCCGCGATGGTCCCCGCGGCCCCGGAGACCACCACATCCCCAGGGCTTCCTTAATTAGGCACCGGGGCACGACGCCCCCCTGCAGCCCTGAGGATCGGCACCTCCCTGGGGCTTAGTCAAAAAAATGCATGGGGGGCTTCTCACCCCAGACTGCCCCAAGTGCCGCCACCTCTCTGGGGCTTCAATTTATTAGGGGCAGGGAGCTTTGTGGCCCCCCAAGCCCCGGGAACTGCCACCTTCCCGGGACATTGGTAATTTATGAGGGGGCAAGTGGCCCCCTCACAGCCCTCCCCGTGCTTTTTAAAAACAAAAAAGCACTCGATGTTGTTGGGGGCACTTACTTTTGGCCAGATACCGCCGCTGCTGACCTTCCGCCCGGAGCACTGGGACCACTAGCGCTGCATTACCCGGACTACAAGTCCCGGCGAGACCTGCAGCCTGACGTCTAATGCCACCTACGTTGACCCAGTGGCGCATAAAAGCACTGAGGGCACCCTCGTCGCGGGACGCGTGACCCGGCAGCGCCGGGAGAAGCCCGGGACAAGGGCCGGGCAGTCTGCGGCCGTCAGAGGCCAAAGGAGGCTGGGCTGGGCCACCTCTTTTGGCCATTGCATCTAAAAATAACTATCAAAACTACTGGGTTATTTTTTACACTAATTAATTCATGCTGACATTTGCTTTCAACCATTTTTGGACTGGTCTGCTTTCAATTTAAACTGGGCTGCGAGAAAAGAGCACGCTGAATTGTGGTTTTGATCACTGGATGATCCTTGCCAGTTGATCTGATTAGTAAAGTATCGGGGGCAAAGGGGAGGGAGCTTATTATATTGGTCATACTGGTTGTTAACTTTGATGTTGAGTTGTGACACCCCAACTGCTCAATAGGCAATGGCTTACTCTATTCGCTGTGTGTGTAAGGTTAATCCCCATTAGTCAAGACCAGTGAGAAACATCATTAACGTATTCCCATACCATAGCTTAAACACAGCATATCATCATGAGTAAACAAAAATGTATAGCGGGGACTCTGGACAGCTTTATTTTAAGGGCAGAATCAATTATGACTCACGAAATTGCTCTTGCTGAAAGAAGATTATCTTTATATCCGTTCAAACTACCAACATAAAATGAATCTGGACAGTTAGCCTCAACAGACTCATTGCAAACGTTAACGAGTGATTGCATTGCCTCCCCCTCCCACACCTTAGGGAGTTCTGTGGTAGATCATACTCCTGATGATATTGACCAGCCAGAGCTGGAAGCACCGTCAACTTCATAGATAGCGAATAGGCATCGAGGGGCAAGGCAAGGGGGGTTGGAGAAAAGCAAACCAAAGAATACAACACAAGGGAAACGGAATGTTATTAAAAATGGGGGAGTTGGCCGGCCAGGGATGTCGAACAAAAGCCAATTAGAATTAGATGAACATATGAGGCCTGAAAGTAGATCCTTTGGAACTCAAACTGAGATTGACAATTTCATATATTCGAATAGAACAGATAGCATGGCGGAGACGTTAGAACACATTGTTGCACATATTTTTAAGACACCTTACACTCTGTCCAGGCGCAAATAAATGACTTCATGGGCGTTAGATTGAGGGATCTAGATGATAAAATTGCCCAAATAAATCAGGCTACAGCCAAATTAGATATTATGCTTGCGAAGGGGAGAGACAACATTGAAGAAGGGGCTAAACTACTTGCAGAGCATAGGATAAGCTACCATAAAAATAAAGAAGCGATCCCTGATGCAAACATCCTAGCTCAACCAAGAATAGCCCCCCTGAATTAAACTGGCATTGCTGGTGAAAGAGTATAATCACTAAGAAATAAGGAACCCCAAAGCAACTTAACCCGTTTAGGAGAGAGAAGAACAGACCAAACCACAAAGAGACCAGATCATCCCTGCAGTAGTAATATAAGGGTACCAGTACCTAGCCCTGACGAAATCGATCTGATCCCCAATTGCGTCAATTTAAGTCTACCCCCAGCCGCATGCCCGTATGTCTTAATACTAACTTGCGTACCGGCTCTAAGGAGGGACCAAACTGAAACGTGGTTTAACCTCAGAAATAAGGTTGTAGATTGGCTCCAAAAGTATAAAAGATTCAGTCCACAAAAAATGAATGAAATCATAATGGTGCGTAGGGTAGGGTGGGTGGGGGACCAGAGGAAAAACATTGATGGCGACTGTATAGTCGTAAATTTTAGGCGCCCTCACATAGTCGGTAATCTAATAACAAGTGAGGAGACCCTGACGGAGAACACCAACATCCACGCCCTCCCTCTGTGGTACTTTTACAGACCGAATGGGGATGTAACACGTAGGAACTGTGATAACTCCTTCCCTCTTTATACCTCCATTAGATTCCAAGATTTATCCTCCTTGGAGTCTGTTGATTGACTGTATCCGTCAATCGCACAAGGAGATGGAATAGTGGCTGCACGAACAGGAATAGAGACAAAAGAGACAAAGGTTTCACCAGTCATTGTACCACGGATAAATGTGTCGATGGTGGAAGAGGCAGACATGGGAGGAGGTGGGCAAGGGATTCAAAATTTCTCACTGACCTTGGGTGGAGAAGTAGTGTTGCCAGGAGCAAATATATGTACAAGTGATATTTTGTCAGACGGATCTCTCATAGCTATGAGTGACTGCAATTCCCTAGGTTTAAAATTAATCTCATGGAACATAGCGGGGTTTAGGAAGAATGTTAGCGACCCATAGTGGAGTAATACATTGAAACAAGTGATATTTGTCTCCTGCAGAAAACTTGGGCGTTAAATACCCTGCATAGAGTGGAATACAGAACATTTATTGTTGATGCACTTCCCTCTGTTAGAGGTAGGCCTTTGGGGGGGCTTGTAATATGAATAAAAGTAACACTTGAGATCCGAATATCAATATTAAATATTAACTCATTGGATATCCTCGGTTAAGAATAATTACGAAAGAAGGAAGGGTGCTATATTTATTTAATGTCTATAATAGACCATGCCCCTTATCAAAAGAGTCAGTGATATTGGAAAAGTTGGACTCCTTCCTAAACTGCATGGAGGAGATACCAAGTATAATATTAGGTGGCAACCTAAACTGTAATTATGAGCCAATTATAGGCCTTGGAGACACCTTTGAAGATGAGGATAGGGCTAGTAATATCCCCATATTACATAATATCGATCTGGTCCAGTGAACCGTATTGGCAGTTCAAATTATGAGGCTGACAGCCGCACATGGATTGAGAGCATGCAATGGTCGACTACTATCAGATACACTAAAGGCCCGACTTTTATAAGGAATAACTCCCAAAGTAAAATTGATTTTGTTATGGTTTCCCTTGATATCTGGTCTTATGTAATTGATCTTGAGATTATGCCTAGGATTGAGAGCGACCATCGTCCACTCCAACTGCTATTTTCCACCAGCCTACTGTCCAAAGTAACTTCAAAAAGTGAAGTAGTCAATTTAGCCAATATAACTAATGATGTTATATTAGCCAGCAACAATCACCGCTCTCCAAAATGGGCCCATATATTGGAGCATGGAGAAGTGCTAGCGGAAATCTATAGATTACTAGCTGACAAGTTTGCTAGATATCTAAGCATACCACCTGAGGGCAGTACTTTTGTTGATCTACACAATGGGTTTTTCAAATTACTAATACCATTGGTAACCAAAATGCCCCAAAAAACAATCAAAATATTGATATTATACCAAATAGGAAACCCTGGTACGGCAAGGATTGCCATCATGCCAAGGCTAGACTACTACAAGCAATAAAAAATAAGACTCCTGTTGAGATTAAGGAGGCTAGAAAAGATTACAAGACGATACAAGAGAAGCCGAGAATAAATTGGGATGAGGAAAGTTGGTCCGAATTGCTTATGGCAGCTAAGATTAAGGACCAAGTGGGGTTCTGGAGATTGGTGGCAAAGGGGAACCATACTGTAGGAGTGGTCAGGGATGTGTTTCTTGATGAAATGACTTGGGTCGAACATTTTTCCCAGTTATATAGGGCTCCAGAAAATATTGGGGTACTGGATAAGGATATATTATGGTCACGCCCCAGGGTAGCCAAACTGGAGTTTGAAATAGAGGAAACAGTGCTAGCAATTAATTAACGCAGTCAAAAACGAAAAGGCACCCGGACTAGATAAAATCCCGGGCGATTTATATAAGCTTGAAATCAACATCTGGGCACCTTACATTAATTCTTTATGCAATGTCCTAGCAGCAGGCGCAGATTTTCCGGATAGCTGGAGGGGTGCGGAAATCATACAAATTTTTTAAAAGGGCAATAGGAATGAGCCAGCAAACTATCACCCCATTAGTTTAATGGATATTTTACAAAAAATCTGTGCAAGGCACATTTTAACACGTGTGAATATATGGATGGAGGAAAGTTCTATTCTCACTAAGTTCCAATCTGGCTTTGGACCCAGAATAAGCACTATAGATCAGGTTTTTAGATTTTGCTGCTAATGTTGGAAATATGTCCACATAAGGAAAGGGCATCTTTACGTTGCATTTGTAGATCGTAGGGCTGCTTTTGATCTTGTTTCTCCTGAACTTTTATGGGAGTCCGTATATTCTCAAGGGCTTCCGGTTTGTCGTCTGCAATAGATCATAAGGTTGCACGAAAATACCTATGCCAAAGTAAGATGGGGGCCAAATGGCGAACTAACAAATGCTATCCCAATTAGGCGAGGAGTCCACCAAGGATGTGTGCTGGCTCCCGCATTATTCTCAATGGTTGTCAATGACATTCCATCATACTTTGAAGGCTGTAATAATGATGCACCGAAACTGAAGGGAGAAAGGGTTCCAGCCCTTTTATTTGCAGACGACACTATATTGATATCTCAAACCCCCAGAGGTCTGCAATCCCGTTTAAATTAATTCCAAACATATTGCAACAGGAAAGGCCTTGAGATTAATACTAACAAGACTAAGTACATGGCCATAAACCCTCATAAAATTTTTAGGGGGAATCTGTTTCTAAATGATCAAAAACTAGAATTCGTACAGACTTTTACTTACTTGGGAGTTTCACTGGACTCAAAACTCTCGTGGAAAACCCAAGTAGAAAAAAGTAAAATGATACTTACACAGAACACACTGCCAATCATGAAAAAACACTGGGGCGAGTCTTCGTAAGGCTGTTTCCCCGGCACTTAAAGTTTTTAAGTTCAAGGCCCAGTCCGCTGCATTATATGGGGCAGAAATATGGGGGCAAATGTGCAGGAATGATTTCGCGAATAGCGAAAACAAATTTTATAGGACCCTTTTGAGGTTGCCAACAAGTACACCATTAATACCTCTAATGCTTGACCTAAACATGAAGCCCACAGATCATTATGCTACCCTGAGACCATTATCACTATGGGTGAGACTCTGGTGTACACCTAAGCTAGTCGATTATAAAAATGGACTTCAGGAAATAATGAGACTAGATCTAAACACTTCAAATATTTGGCTAAAACATGTGCAAACATGTTAAATAGAATTGGGTTGGCACAGTTCTGGGATGAGCCTCTGATCTCGACGCAAAACTCGAAAAAATTGCTGAAAGCGACCTTTTGGGCATACATTGACCATAGCTTGTCAAATTGGCAAGTAGGTGGAACCTTGACATGTAATTTTCTTGTTTTTAAAGACAGTCTCTATTTTGAACAGTTCTTAGATGAGGTCCAACCACACTGGCTAAAACCTTATATATGAAATTCAGGTATGGAACTTTGAAAACTAACCAGACCATAGCCAGGTGGACAAGCACTTGTAAAGAAAAGACTAGTGATCTATGTACTATGTGCCAAAGCTACACAAAAGAAGACCAGTCTCATATCCTTTTTTTTGCCCAGCTTATGAGGTGGCCAGGAAAAGATGGATTAAGCCTCATTGTCTTAACCTAGGAGTGCGCTCATATAAAGAAGCGGAAAGGATAATCAAGACTGATACTAGGCAGATGATAGTTTTTGGTGTTAGCAGATTTCCATTTGCAATAAGCTTTGTACGTAACAAAGTGGGCCTGAAGCTATAAAAGGAACTGTAATGTAATCTCCTTTTTGCATCTGAATATACAACGTTGTTGCTATTTTGCGTTCACCAAATTGTCTATATATAATCACACATTTTATAGTTATTAGCAATTGGAAAAATGATGAGATGAATTTAAGTAATGTTTCCTATGTGCTTTTTATTAAATCGATGCCTTTTTAACTAATTTATATCAAGATTTTATTGTACTGATTTCCAAACCTCATCCATGTTATCTCTAAAATCCTTAATTCCCCCATATAGATTTTGTACTATGTAATGATTATTTTTATGTATCTTTTATGGCTCTATTGTTCTGAAATGAAGATAAAAAAAAGGAAATGTGGGGGGCTCAAGCCCCCCCACACTGCCCCAGGGACCAACACCTCCCCGGGGCGCTAATTATTGAAATACGTCAAGTCGGTTGCGGACCCCCGGCCCTGTGGACCACCACCTCCGCGGGGCTATGTTCAAGTTGGGAGAGTGGCCCAGTGGCCCCCCTCCTGGAGCCGTCAATGGCCCTGGGCACTGCAACCCCCCAGGGCCGGCTCCAGTAATGTCCCTGAGTCCAAAAGCGATGCCGGGCCGGCAAGAGGCAGGTAGTTGGCTGGGACCACAGGGTATTGGGGCTCCCCCTGCGGCCCCCAATGTGATAGCATGCCCTGGGGATGGAGTCCCCGGGGTGGATACCGAATAATGGAAGTCTCACCATATTCCTGATAGCATGGTGCCTATGTCTTTACCTTTTGCTAGCAGCATCATATATAAAAGAAGTATACAAATAGATGTATACTTGTGTTTTACATATCTAGCATCTTCAGATGCATAACATGTATCAGAATACATGTGCAAGTAGAGACATACCTCAGTCACAACACCATGCAGACCTTAAAACTTGACAGAATGTACTTTACATTTCAAGCAGACACTGAAAATGATGCAATATATTTGAAGTGTAGCTTTCCACTGACTCATACAAAGTAGCCTATTAACTAATCCATCTCCTAACATGCCTTAAATCTTACTTTTGTGCTGCAGCTTCACCATTCTACGACTACTTAGGGTGATGGGCCTAGGCAAATATAAAGCAGAAATCCTGAAGACATGTTAGGAGATGGATTAGTGATTAGGCTACTTTGTATGAGTCTGTGGAAAGGTACACTTGAAGTATGCCACATAAATATAGTTGTCTAAGTAGATATATTTCTACTTACTCAGGTATTCTGATATGTGTTAGCTATCTGAAGATGCTACATTTGTAAAACACAAGTATACATCTATTTGTAAGCTTCTTTTATATATGGTGGCACTAGCAATAGGTACAGACACATGCATGCATACTTTTAGGAATATGGTGAGACTTACAGCAGAGACATGTGATATGTTGCTGCTTTATATTTGGCTAGGCCCAACTTTCTGAGCAGCCATGGAATGGTGAAGCTGCAGCACAAAAATGAGGTTTAACCCCTTCGATGCTCATGACGAGCTCAGCTCGTCATGAGGTACACCTCTCGTACACTCATTACGAGCTGAGCTCGTCATGAACAATGGGAATAAATGAGGGTCAGCAGAGGAGGGGAATACCATCAGCATTGATGGTGTTAAGACATGTTGGCAGAGGGATTAGTGATTAGGCTACTTTCTATGAGTCTGGGGAAATGTACACTTGAAGTACACAACATAAATGTAGGTGTCTGTTTCAATTGTAAAGTGCAGTCGGTCAAGTTTTAAGTTTAAGGTCTGCATGGTCTTGTGGTTGATGTAGGTCTCTACTTGCACATGTATTCTCACATGTGCTCTGCATCTGAAGATAATAGATGTATAAAACACAGGTATACCTCTATGTGTATGTTTCTTTTATATATGATAGTACTAGTAGAAGGTACAGACACATGCATACATCCTTTCCAGGAATATGGTGAGACTCACAACAGAATTATGTGAAGGTTTGCTGCTTTACATTTGGGTAGGCCCAACATTTTGAGTAGTCGCAGACTGGTGCAGCCGCAGCACAAAAGTGCGGTTAAAGAAATGTTGGCAGTTGGTTTAGTGATTAGGGTAGTTTGCATGACTCTTTGGAAAAACACAGGTACATAACTATTTGCATATTTGTTTTACATATGGTGTCACTAGCAAAAGGTACAGACACATGTATGGATGCTTTGAAGAATATGGTGAGACGTACAACAGAGACTTGTTAAGCATTGCTGTTTTATATTTTGGTAAGCTCAACACTTTCGGTGTTATTTTGAAATAGGAACACCAGTCTGATAAGTTTAAGGGACTTTATGGTGTTGTGAATGGCGTGCGTGTCTACTTATACATCTATCAACTTATGTATTATACATGTGAACCTGATTGGTTTGGGTAGTAGTAGAGAAATCCTTTAGTTCTGTTCTGTCATTCTGTTGCAGAGGTTGTGATGTCTTCTAAATGAAGGAATTGTGCAGTGTCTGACATAGCTTTGCAATTCAAGTGAAAGTATTTTTTATAGATGAGAATATTTGTATATATTTATTTTAATAATATAAAATTATTTTTAGAAACTTTTCTTTTTTTCAGATATTCACCATTATTAGTAAGAAAGATTTAGTACGGCAAGAAAAGATCATAAGAAAAGACAAGAAAAAAAACAGTACTATTAAAGGAGAGACAAAAACAGATATTCGATGAAGTTCAAAATGTGACATTGAAGAAAAAGACTTCTGGTGAGACAACTAAAGAATTTGTTAAAAGACTTTGAAAGCATGTAATACATTTTCTAAATGTGGACAAGAGAAAGAAAGGTTCTACAAACAATGGGAAGGAAACGAAAAAAGGACATATTAATGGAAAATCATGTTATGGGAAAACAATCCATGTTGAAAGAAAAGTGAATGAATATAAATAGTTTAGGAAGAGAATGTATAAAAGTAGAGCACTACAAAATTTATTGAAAGATCGTAAAAAATATAAAAAATCAGCAGCTTACAAGAAAAAGCAACAAATTGAAAGTGTAGTAGGAAAAGCTTTTGAATTAAAACACAAATTATTTACGTTGGTATTGAAGAGAATGAAAACATTGAATAAAAAAATGTAGTTTATGAAGGAGAAAAGCAAAATAAAAAGATTGGTTATTAGAAGTAACTTTTCCAAAAGTTTTACTGGTGAATGGAAGCACACTTCTAGTATTGAGCCTTTCTTTAATGAAAAAAGCTATTTTCAACAACATACATTAGTTCAAGTTCCTAGGAATGTGGAAGAAGTAATAGTTAAAGAAGTTCAAGGGAGGTGTACACATGCTCTGATATATGAGTGGGAGTGTAGCAGTATTTGTAGTATTCAACAGGAATCTACTGACATATTACGAGGTTTTATATGAGGGTTTGTCCAAAAAAGTCTTAAACAGAAGATTAAGATGTTACAAAGACTAGATCCATGTAAAGTAAGAAAATATACTAAATTGCAGGGTCATTCTCTGGCTTGTCTTTAGAGAAAAGTGTGTCAAAGTACTTCCCATCATTTAAGAATGTTATCAGTTTACCACTCAGAAATGCGGAAGTTAGTAGGAATACTCTACTATGTAAAAAGTCCTGCATTATGTGTCAGTGAAATGAATTTAGCTCTTTTGCATGGTACATTATCAGATGTAAAAAAAAGTTTATGATGATATACAGTTTTGTTTCTTTGGTTCACAAGAGGAGTGTTGAGAAAGTGAGAGTATGCTAAGTGTAGGTGTTGAAGAACAAGTGGAAGATATTAGTACTGTATTGTTTGCAGAACAAAAAGTTTAAGATAGTTTCATCTGAAAAACCAAACTATATATTTGTTGTCGACGTACTCACGAAAGAAGTCAAACTAGGAATGTTATCTATATTTTAAAAGTGAAAAGGAAAACAATGATAAGTGGAAGCAATTTTGTGGATATTTGTTGGTGGAAGGTCGTTTTGAGTTGGCTACTGATCAACGTATTTGTAAATATTGTTACAACAAATTAGAAGAGAGCAAAATGCCAGCTAGAGCTGTACATAACAACTTAGAGTTGGAAGCTATTCCTCTGGAACTGGCAGAGTTAAATACATAGGAGTCCATTCTTATTCAATCTGTGCACCCGTTTTGGGCTATAGTTTGTATGGAGCCTAAAACAGGTAAGCTGCCTCCAACAGATTTTCAAAGAGGTCTTAAAGGAAGAGTTGTGTACTTATCTTTAGATTTTCTGAAAAATATTTAAATGGTTGGTATAGAGAGGGAGGAAATTGAGCCTGTAGTTATTCTAGTTAATGGTGTACCAACAAAGAGTCGAAAAATATGGCAAGATTTTGGTGATGTTAACAAACTTCAGAAGGCTACACTGTATCTGGTGCAGGATTATATTATTCTAAGTCCTCATTTTTGGCTGCTATGACTCTCAGTAGTTTGTCCATCTCCAAGAGTTGCAGTTTCCGACTATTTTCTATATCTTCAATCGCAGATATGCGATGTTCCGTTTCTTTTAGTGTCTTGTCATGCTGCTCAATTTTACGAGTGATTGTGTCCATCCGTGTGTTCATACTGTCCATCTTAGTTTCAATAGAGACATGGCTGCTTTTCACAGTGAGGAGCAATTCTTTCAAATTGCTTGACGAGGGCTGGACTTCAACATATGGGTTATCGGCCATATCTTTGCCTGGTTGTCTGCTTCACATTCAAGTGCCCCTCCGGGCCTCAAACTGCAGCCTAGTTTGCTTGCCGTCACTTTTGCCCATTGCTGTGTATTGCCACGATGCGGGCCGCCTCTGCATACAGAGTTTCTCCTGCGAGCGTCTAAGGAGATCAGGAGTGAACGTGAGGGGCCTCTCCTACAGCCTAGGATTCCAGGCAATGGGATTGGGCTACTGTAGTAGATTTGCCAGTTCAGCGCCCTCCCTCCCATTCAAAGGGATGATGTTCGCCTCCCCAATTAAGAGTCTGAGCTTTCTGTTCTGTGTGCTTCAGCCAACAGTGTGTGTTGTCTCTTGTTAGCCCCCGCTACTTACCAGCTGCCACTAGGGATATCAGTGCCATCTTTATAGTGAAGCGCATTGATGCCTTTATTTATTTCCCACTGGGCCCCGTTCAGGTCCCCTGTCGACGATGCACCACCCGTTAGTAAAGGCGGGTGTCTTGCTGGTCACAGTGCACTGTGTGGTGTTCACTTTGGGCAGCACAAGGTCTTCACCTCACCACGAGGCCTACCTTCACAGCACCCTCACGTCACTGTCATAATCGCAGTGCAGCGCTAGGCCCAGTCAGCAGCAATCTACTTTTTGTTTAAAGTTTATTTCCTTAAAGATGCCACTGATCTCCACTCGCTTCCTGCATAAGCCCTACAACGTCGTCCTGTCCTCAGTGAGTAAGCGGAGATGTCAGCTTTCCTGCGGCGTTTGGCAGGAGGGTCCTATGCTAGTGTATTTCTGCTCGCACCGCCGCCCAAACAGAGAAGCACAAGCCTCCAACTCAGTAGTCCTGAGGCGGTAGGCAGCTCTTTCTGGTTTAAGGCAAGTTCTGCACTCACTCTTCACCTCCGGGAGAGGCCTTGAGAGGGGGGCAAGCATGGTGTAACATCTGAGCGCGGGCTTGCGCCGAATGAGAGGCTAGCCGTTCCACTCACTGCAATCTCGGATCCTCTGGTCGGGCCACTCACTGTCGCCCCCCAGCCCGGTGCGCCCACCTCCATGGACAGGGCAGCAAGCAAGCGGCCATGGATCCCCAGCGTCGTCATTCACAGCCACTAGCACCGATGCACTCTGATGCAGGGAGCTCGCTCAGTCGTAGCTCTTCAGCGGCTTCCAGTTCCCCAGTCATCTGCCATTTTGGGATACACTCGCCGACTGCCAGTCACAAATCTCTGTTCTCAGTGCGTAATTCACCTTGTTGCAGCCCGCTTATCAGCCATGGCGCTCCAGCAGTTAAATTACAGTGGTGAATCAGTCTTTGGGCACCGTATTTGTTCTCCTGGGACAGGATAATGTTGTTCATTCACTCCGGGCTGCAAGAGCCTCACATAAGTGTGGCCATCTTGTCTGTGTGCACTCTAGTGCCCCCGAGGAGTGAAGAGATTTATGAACATTACCGTATACATCCTCAACATTCAAAAGAAGTGATAGGAAACAATATTGAACTATTTCAAATGAAGAAAGTGAAGGGAACCTTATGAGCATGTGGAAAAAAGTTTAGAAGCACATTGTTTTCCACAATTGTTCCACACTGGAGAAGGTGGACAATATGATGAACGAGCAGCACAGATTCCAGATGCAAAGTCGGTCTGCCACTTCACTGCCAAAGGCAATCGGTCCGATTGCCTGGCGGATGGTGCAGGGTGCTTAAAATAGTGGTGGTGCCTAGCAGGCACTGTCTGCCAAATTAGGATGTGTGTTGAAACCGGCCCTTCTGGAAAGGCTGGTGGGTATTGGGATTGGGGGCCCGTTGTGTGCCCACTCTGTGTGGGGGGAGGGTGGTTGTGCACTGGGAGGTACCCATGGTACCCCCACATTTCCCTGCATGGTGCCTGCCATGTAGTGCAGGGAAATGCAATACATGGCATTTTGGCCTTGCGAACGGTGCTGCAGCCAGCAGCACCGTCTGCAATGTTCAGGGCCCAGGATGTGCCTGCCACAGTGGGGGGCACATCATAATTCACTTAGCGGGACCCCCGCCTTACCAGCAGTCGGTCCCCAACACGCAACAATGTCCGTCTGCCATCATAATGAGACTCTAAGTTCCTTAGATCCAGTAAATGCCTACAGATATTTTAATCATAGGTTTCAAGCTATGATGTCTTTTATCTCCAATAAACAAAATCCACCTCTTGGAGAAGTAACTGATTTCGTTTGGCGAAAAGAGTACCAAGTCAGAGGTGCTCCTCATACACACATGCTATTATGGATCAAGAATACTAAAAAATGTGGAACTGATACTGATGAAAGTGTTTTGTCTTTCATTGAACAGTATATTACCTGTGTCATTCCAAGAGAAGGAGAAGAAAACACTTTGAGACAAAATGTTTTACGTTATTAAAGTCATCAATGTGGCAAATACTGTTGACAAAAATACAAGACTAAGCGCACATTTTATACAAAGTGTCGTTTTGGATTCCCAAGTCCAATAATTTCAAAAGGAAGAGTAAATAGTTTTATGTCAGTAGTAAGGCATACAATAACTCGGAAATCTCCAAAAAATGCATACAACTTAAAAATAATTTAAAGTATATTAATGACTACAATCCTGTGAAGTTGACAATGTGGAAGGCAAACATGGATATTCAATAAGTTGCAGATAATTCAATTGCTGTTGCTCGCTATGTTACATCATACATTACTACATATGAAAATACAGAGACGAAAGAAATGTGGGAAGAAATTTCACAGGAAAAGAGTCTTAGCAAGAAATGGCACATGTTTACCTTGAAAATGCTTTCGCATTGAGAGATTGGATCCTATGAATGTTCGGATCAGTTGAGCTCTGCCAGTTTATATTCAAAGTCATGAGGAATCATCTGGGTAAGATTAGGTCTTGCCTGTACATGAAATAGAGTATTGAAAACATTACAAGAAATCTAATACTTGTTAAAACCAATATATTGGATACATACTATCCCAAAAGGAGTCCATATCTGGAAAATGGATGTCTCTATGAAATACTTCAACAATAAAGCTTTAAAAGAAACATTACAGGAAATATAAATGAAGAAAAATGTGCAGTAATTGGCTGTGGTGGATTTTTGGTAAAACATGCCAAAGGAAATCTTATTAACCACCGAAAATTCAGTTGTGAATGTCCAGATAAGAGGGAATTTTTCTACTTAGCACTTCTGCAACTGTTCAAACCTTGGCATAGTGAAGCGGAATTACTTGGAGATTTTGACTGCTAATGACATTCTTTTAATGCTTGTAAAGATAGTATTCAATGCAGAATCTTCCCAATCTATCTACAAATGTTAAATGATGAGATTGAACTAGAAACTACTATTGCAGCTGAAATAGCTAGAGACAGTTCTCAAGATAGTCAAAGTTCTGGTCCAATAAGTCAAGATCCAGTAGGATAACCAATTTTTGAAAATGAAGCAGCAATAGCCATCAATGATGTAGAATCTGCAATGCAACAAACACAACAGGATATTATTCTGTTGGAAAAGTTAGAAGAACAACTAAGCATTGAACAAAAAGGAATATATCTGCAAGTGACAGAACAGATATAACATGGTTTGCAAAATGAAAAAAAGAATGCCAATGCTGATCATTTAAACCTATACTAATGTACATCAGTGGTCACGCTTGAACAGAAAAAGGTTTCTTAATAAGGTTTTGACTAGTTATCTACACAAAACCACTGAATCACGTTTATCTTGTGTTATAACCGCTCCAACTGGATTAGCAGCACACAACATTAAAGGTATAACATTATATCGATTACTCATGCTACCAGTTGAACATGAAACTAAGTTGGAATATCACAAGCTATCTGGGGAAGCTTGTTATGAAGTCTCAAGAGTATTAAAGAAAATGAAACTTCTAATCATTGATTAGGTGCGCTTGGTATCAAAGGTAATGCTTGCCTTTGTACACTTGAGAATCCAACAGATTTTAAAAACAGATTACGATGTTTTGTTTGGAGGAAAACATGTAATTGTGTAAGGCGATCCATTACAACTTACTCCTATAAGAGAGCAACCTATTTTTAAAACACGTGTACATGAAAATACTAAAAACATCTTTGGGAAGTATTGGAAATGTGAACCTTTGGTCTCACTCTGAATATAAAGCACTTATTAAGAATATTCAACAAGCAAGTGATGAACATTATGGAAACATTTTTCAAGATATAAGAATTGATGTCTTGAGGAAAGATGGTAAACAAGCTTTAGAAAGTTGGCTACTGAGGAGCGTGTTTACAACTGGAAACAAAGCGGCTGAAATAATGTACAATAAGCTTAAAGAAAAGAAGTCTATAGTTTGCCTAATGCCTACACTGTAAGAACGTTCTACATTTAATAAGAACTTTTAAAATTGGAAAAACAACAAATAGTGAAAATTGAAGCTGTTGATAAAATTGAACATCAAGGAGTGACTATTCTTCTCACAGAGAAACTACAGTAAAAATGTAATTAGTTGGAAAAGTCTATCTAAGACTGGAGGCTTAGAAAATACTTTACATGTATGTATAAACTGTTGGGTAATTTTACAGCTTAATTTTAATGTAGAAGAAGGTTTAGTAAATGGAGCAATGGGAAAAGTGGTTGATATTGTAAATTTTCAGCATAGAGATGGAATAGCATTTTTTTTAAAACACATTTTATTTGTCAAATTGCACATAAACAGCAGAGCCCTGTAACCCAGGAGCGACTGCACAATCACAACATACAGTAATATTGCCCCAAGAAAGGAGCCTGCAGGGAAATACAGGTAAATACAATAAAGTCAAACAACCCCTCCCCCACCCCACCCCCCGATCGCACCATACACCCATCGTCCGACAAAACCATTTGAATGCTGTAACAATGCAATCAACTGGAGTTCTTCACCCCACCCCACTCCCTGGATCTTTCCCATGCAATTGTGAGCTCTACGAATGCATGTCCTGCTCAGCTGGGACTGTCTCCATGAATAGTCCCCGGTAATCTACCCACCTTTTCTAAAGTTTAAAATGTTTTTGGGGACAAACCCTGGTGACAAAAATGGGCTTTTCCAGGCCCATGCAGAAATCCAAACCATTCTTCCATGTTGCCCCTGTAGGTGGTCTCAAGGAAATACCATTTCTGAAGATAAAATGTGATCAGATCAAAGAGGTAAGGCAGATTGGGAGTTGTGTTGTACATTTTTTGCTTTTAAAAGACTTGTATGTTCGCAGAAAACACTTTCCTTTGTCTTTAGCATATGCAGTAACTATTCATAAATCTCAAGTATAGACAGCGCTTTTGTAAATTTTGGAAGTAGTGTTCAAAGAGGGAATGGCATACATTGCATTGTCTTGAGTAAGAACATTACCTGGTTTGTATTTTATTGATTTTGATGAGAAAAAGATTAGTGCAGATGCAAATTGTTTAAGAGAGGACAATCATTTAAGAAGAATTCATACTCCTCATTTAGGTGAATATCCCATATATGAAAAACGTGTAGTGTGTCCAAAATGGAGTAATGTCAAGCATTCAATTGAGGTTCAAAGAAAGAAAACCATTGAAGAGAATCATGAAGGTGTAAAGAAAATGAAAATGGAAACTGTTGATTAGATTGTAGGATCCCAGTTGGAAAACAGTTCAGGTATCAACTGGCATGCTAATGTGATTTTGAATGCTGTGTTTTATCTAGAAGAGCTTCATTGTGAAATTATGAGAAATCATGAAAAAAGATTTTGTTCTTTATTACGTCATGTATTTAAACAATTGGTAACTGACAGAAGTAAAATCCATACTGCTTCTTGTGTTCGACATCTTTTGGATATATGTACTGGTTCTTTGATATTTACTCTTAATGTTCAACCAGATGCACCAGAAGATCTAATGTTTATGCTTGGAGCATTAGAACATGAAGGAATACCAATTGAACGCTTATTTGGAGTAAGTTACAGATGGGATCATAAATGTGAAGAGTTTTCATTTACTTCTAGCACTGAAATAGACAGAGAACAATTCAAATACTTGATGATACCAGATTGCAAATCATTGCCTTTTACCAAATTAATAAAAACAGCCAATCAGGTTATGCAATGTTTGCATTGTAAATCAGAGATGATGTATACATGAAATATAGAAATATCTGGAAAGTATCTCATTCTAATGTTTCATTGTAGAGCAAATGAAAGAAAATTGGAGACTAAAATAAAGAAATTTGTTGCAAATCAAATATCTATTTCAGGAAGAACTTTTATAGCAGTGGCTATTATTTTCCATGATGGACCTAATACAACATTTGGACACTATTCTGTGTACTTGAAGTGTAATAAATGATGGATACATTGCAATGATGCCTACTTGGAATGTAAACTGAGGTTACCTCATTAATTACCAAATTCATATTTGTTATGTGTAAAGCCAAAGTTTTGAATACATTATTTGGCCTATTGGGAAGATGTGAACACAAATTAACAAATTAATATTGGAATTTTACTAAGCAATGGTTTTGAATACATTATTCAGCCTATTGGGAAGAAGTGAACAGAAAGTAGACAGGATTGAAACAATTACTATTTATGATTATTGTTTAGGGAATTATTTCTGCTACTTGATATTGCATTTGGAAAATTTTGAAAATTGTCTTTAAAAGCAATAGTTTATAGATTTGTTGTCTATATTGTATCAGATATAAATGACTATACATTTTAGCAAATGTACTTGAGAGTAATAAAAGACTTAATGTACAAGTTGGACGTAATTTAGAAACTATCGATAGGTGAACATATATGTACACATATTGGAAATAATGCTTTGTGGTAATTTTTTATTTTCTTTCACAATCTCGTTCATTGTTTTTTTCCCCGCTGTTGTATACTACATTGAAATCACTGTGTATGGTGAAGTTCAGTAGAATCTGAAAACACCAAAAAGGGAAACTGAAAATGTTATGTAATTCGAATATTATGTTGTGTTCGTAAAAGTGTATTATTTTTTTCAAAACCGTGTTTATTAAGAGTTCAATCAAGATTCAGGACAGCCCTCCACAGTCAGGAGGAGACTGTCAACAACACAGACAGAGAAAGGCATGGTAGTGAACTCAGAGTTTTATGGAAACAAAAGGGGCACGCCCCTAAGCCCCCCAACCCACCCATCCCCAACAGCATCCCCCAACACCCCTTCCAACTACCCACCCCTTATCCCACCCTAACCCAGTGCACGTGATCGCAAGTCAGCAACAGGAGACGGAAGCAATGTCAGAGTCGGCTAATAGCCTAGGGCCCGGGGTCCACATCAAGAGCCAGTACATCATCAATATCAGCTGGGGGGGATCGAGGTCTAGACCCCTGTAGTCTGCCCACCGCTTCCAGATCTTATAGTGTTTCCGGGGGCACCCCCTGGCCTCAAACACTGGTAATTCTAAACCCATCAGATAGTCTAATCCTGCCCTCCACGCACTCAGGGGGGGGGCACGTTCGCACTTCCATGCTTGGGCCAGATCACGCTTAGCCACCACTAGTCCCAACAGCAGTAGATGGCGCTTGTAAATGTTACCACCAACATTTTCCAGAATATGAAGGAGACCCAGCCTGGGGGTACGGGGAACGTCCCACCCCAGTACTTCCGACAGGCAGTCCCACACACCCGCCCAGAATCGGGTCAGCCTCTCACAGGACCATACGGTATGGAAAAGCGTCCCCCTCTCAGCACCACACCTCAGACATTCAGGGGCAGCTATGAGGCCCGCACGCCACAGCCTCTCCCTAGTATAATAGGCCCTATGGAGGTACTTAAATTGAATGAACCGAAGACGGACGGCTATAGCTGCGCTCCGAGGGGATTCGAGGGCCTCCCGCCAATCGTCATCATCCAAGGGGCCAACATCATTCTCCCAGGATGCCTTCAAAACCGAGAGGGAGGGGGAGCAGTTGACGACCAGGGAGCGGTATATCTGAGAGACTTTCTTGTCGCCCAGGTCGCCCATAAACAGTTTAGCCTCAATAGGACTAAAGTCGGGGAGCTGTTCCAACCCCACCAGGCTGGGGCCAAGGGCATGGCGGAACTGAAGATAGCGAAAGAATTGGGTCCTGGACAAATTATACTCGGAGCTAAGGTCCTGGAAGGACTTAAGTGTGGTTCCGTTGAGAACATTACCGAGGGACGAAATCCCGATCGCGTCCCAGCCGCCGAACCCGGACAAGGAGGCCAGCTCTGGTAGTAGACCGTTATGCCACAGCGGCGTCTCGGCCGTCAGTCTGCCCCACCACCCCATACGGCGCAGAGCCTGCCGCCAGATCGCGAAGACCACCTGGGTGACCCTTGGCAAAGCCCTCCTCCGCCTGGCCGAGTACAGCAGAGTGTGGAGTGTGGCACCGCCCATCAAGGAGTGTTCCAGTGCATAGGCCGGATCGCTACGATCCCCATACCACCACTCGTTGAGCACTAGAAGGTGGGAGGCCTGGTAATACGATAGCAGGTCCGCGGACGCCAAGCCGCCACAGTAGGTAGAGAGAAAGCAGGTACGCAGTGCCACCCTAGAGGCACCCCCGGCCCACAGAAATCTGCCCAGCACCGAGTTGACACCACGGAACCACTGCGGGTCTATTTTATACGGGTGATTCTGTAGTTGGTAGAGGAGCCGAGGCAGGGCCACCATTTTGAAAATAGCCGACCGGCCATAGATATTGAGGGGCATAGGCGTCCAGGTCTTAACGTCAACCTGGACCCTGTCCCACACCGGCTGGATGTTACGATCCCATGCCACGGCAGGCGAGGCCGAGAGGTACACGCCCAGGTACTTCATGCCATCGACCGCCACCTGAAGAGACGCAGCCCACTGGCAACTCACCGAGGCACCCCCCAGAATCCACAGGGTTGACTTGCGAGGGTTAAGAAAGAGCCCCGACGCCTGACCGAACTCCCGCATTATGTCGAGAACACGAGGCCCTGTACGGTGTAAGTCAGTCATGAAAAAGAGCACGTCGTCCGCATACAGGGACGCACACACGAAGCCCCGATAGAGCGCGTCCTGGCGCACTCGGGCGGCCATAGGTTCCATGGCCAGCGCGAAGAGGTACGGGGAGAGGGGGCACCCCTGTCGAGTGCCCCTGGCCACGGGGAATCCCGCGGAAATCGCCCCAGAGACGCGCACAGAAGCGGTGATATCGGTATAGAGTAGCTTTACATAGGAGACGAAAACCGGACCCAGGTTCAGTAGTGGCAGGAGGGTAAGGAGGTAGGTCCAGCTGACCGAGTCAAAGGCACTATCTATGTCAGCCAATAACAGTGCCGCCTGGTCCCCAGTCGTCCCGATCGCGTCAATCGCCGCCTGCGCCCGCCGAATGTTGTGTCGCGTCGCCCGGTGCGGCATGAATCCCGCCTGGTCCGGGTGGACAAGGGCCGAAATGTGGGGAAGCAGGCGATTCGCAAGCGCCTTGGCCAGGAGTTTGGCTTCAAAATTAATAAGGGAGATGGGGCGGTAGGACTCGTGGCGCTCGGGGGGTCTGCCCGGCTTTTGAAACACCACAATCTCGGCGTGACGCCAGTCCGGGGGGAGGCTACCCCGCTCCCGAGCCAGTTCCAGTGCCCGTCTGTAATGCGGCCCAAGCTGCAGGTGGAATTTCCGGTAGAATTCACTGGGGAATCCACTAGGCCCAGGTGCTTTACCCGCATTAAGTTGACCCAGCGCGTCACCCAATTCCTCAGCTGTCAGGGGGAGATCCAGGGCATCGCGGACCTCGTCAGGTACCGCTTGCGGGCGGACCGCCGCGAGGTAAGCCTCAATGCCATCGGGGGAGAGGCTCTCACGAGGGGCATACTGACGCTCGTAGTAGCGCGCGAAGCTCGCAGCAAGGATCGAAGGGTCTGTCATCGCTACCCCCGCGCCGTCGACCAGCCCCGGTAAAGCGATCAGCTGAAAAGTCTGCTGACACAACCGGTGGAGCATGGTGCAGGACTTGTCGCCCCACTGGTACACCCTACTACGCGTTGCCAGCCACGCCTGACGGGCCTCATCCAACAAAACCGAGGAGTAGGACTGTTGTGCTTGCAAAAGCAGCCGCAGCGTCTCATCATCGGCCGCCTCCCTGTGTCGTGCCTCCCGCCTTTCCACACTCTCCGCCGCAGTGGCAATACTTTCTTGTCGGGTCCGGCGAGCAGAAGCGCACCAGGCAATATCGACAGCCCTCAGGGCGGGTTTCATGGCCTCCCACACTGTCACTGCATCAACCTCCTCCGTTAGATTGTCCCGCCAATAGTGGGCGATCGCACTGCGCAAATGCCGAGAATAGCCCGGTTGCTGCAGGTGCCACGTAGACATCCGCCACCTGAATGGTTGGCGCGCCTTGCAAAGGTCAATTTGAACCGCCACAGGGGAGTGGTCGGACAGCCCGCGAGGCCGGATCGCCGCCCCCTTTACTCTATCAAGGAAGGCCCCCGGTACAAATACACAGTCTAAGCGTGAAAGGGAGCCATGCACAGCAGACACATAGGTGTATTCTCGTCTCTCTGCATGAAGGTGTCTCCACACATCCACCCATCCAAGGCCATCAATCATTGCACTCAGCTTCGTAGGCGAGGCCGCAGCCGCGACCCCCTGCCTCCTTTGCCTGTCCAGAGCCACATCCAATACATCGTTCCAGTCGCCACCAATTACCGCCAAAGAACGGGGAAGTTCGGCCCACAGGGTAAACAGTCGCTCCGCAAGGGCCCACTGCAGCGGGGGTGGGGCATACACACTACCAAGGATTACGGGCTCCACACCAATCTTCCCCTGCACAAACACAAACCGGCCCTGCGGATCGAGCCACTGACGCTCATGGGTATAGGCCAGTCGTTTGTGAACCAGGATGGCCACCCCCCTCGAGCCCCTGGCAAACCCTGCATGAAACACCTGGTGGAAGCCAAACCTCTGTAGGCTCAGAGCCTTAGTACCCAGCATGTGCGTTTCCTGGAGGAGGAGCACGTCAGCCAGGTCCCTTTTTGCCCAGCGAAGCACAGCCCCCCGTTTGATCTTGTCCAGGAGCCCCCGGACATTCCAGCTCAACACACGCATGAGAGCAGTAGATGGCACAAGTCGTGGGGCGTCAGCCATTGTCCCAATGGGTCCGTGTCCACAATCCCCGCAACCCAACCCAGACTCCCAGCCCTCCAGCCGCCGACAGCATACGAAACACGTGCATCCCACAGAACACATTCCCAACCCCCGCTACCCCACTAATCCCAACCCAATCCACCAGCAACCAAACACCCCAGAACCCCCCTCCCCCACCCCAATACCTCAATAAACAATGAAGCATCTGTCGCGGTATACGGTACTTCAGACCCAAAACACAGCGTCTAAAGCCAGTCATACCAATGGATGCCAACTAGACCCCCCTTAAAACCAACCAGGCACACTCCCAGAACCACCCCCCAACCCCATCCGGAGGAGGCAGCCCATAAAGTGCACCCCGAACCCACTCCAAGAAAACAGCAACATCAGTAGTAAGGCACCACGAACCAAGGGGTGTCAGACCGCAAGTGTCCACACCCCCGCCAGGAAAGGAGTCAATACTGCACCAGTCAACGGCTGCTCCATCGGCCAGAGTTCAGCAGCCACGGGGTATGGACATCGATGAGAGGCCACCAGCCGGTAGCCCCGGCCTGCGACAATCCTGAGTCTTCGCCAGGCTAATCCGTGTCAGGTTGAGTGTCCCCCAGCAAGGGATCCCGGGACAGGGACCTCCGTCGGGAGCGGGATTTGCGATGGCGTTTCCCCTTGGCAGGCGGGTCGCTCTGGTCCTGCGAGGAGCCACGTGGCGACCCGGAGTGCAACCCCGGCTGGACGTGCGGGCGAAGCCTGACAGTTTCATCAGTCCAATTGAAGACGGCCTCTGGTGTATCGAAGAAGAGAGTCTTTGAGTTGAAGACCACCCGGAGGCGAGCCGGGTATAGCAGCGAATACTGGATCTTGAGACCTCGCAGCTTGGCCTTTGCCTCCAGAAAGGAATGCCTCTGCTGGTGAACCAGTTTGGTGTAATCAGGGAATATCATAATCTTATGATTGTCATAGAGCAGCGTGTCCTTAAGCCGCGCTTCCCGGAGAATAACATCCCTGTCGTGAAAGTTAAGGAGCCTTGCGATGATCGGGCGAGGTCGCTCTCCAACCGGCGGTTTCTGCGTCAAGGTGCGATGTGCGCGCTCCACCACAAAGCAGCTCGACAGGGCGTCCGGGGGCAGCCAGCTCTCCAGCCACCGAGACAGGAAGACATCCATGGGCCCTTTCTCACAGTCCTCCGGAAAGCCAACAAAGCGCAGGTTGTTCCGTCGCGCCCGCCCCTCGGCATCTTCCACCCGCAGTGCCAAGCCTCGTTGAGTCTGTTCCATGTCGGCGATCTTCTGCTTAAGGACGCCAACATCACCCTCCACTGTCGTGACCCTGGTCTCCGTTTCCGTAATGCGAGCGACTGCGTTGCGGAGGTCCTGGCGCAGAAGCATCACATCGGCTCCCACCGCTCCAATCTTCGCATCTAACATATCACGGGACTGGGTGATGGCCGTCAGCAGCGCCGCGTTGTCCGGTCCATCACTCTGGCCCCCACCAGCCGCTCCAGCACTTCCACCAGGGCCGGTAAATTTGTCGATTGGCCCAGTCTTTGTGGCGGCCGTGCCCCTGGTCATGGCGGCGGCAAGGGCGATCTATCAGTAGCACGCACCTGTAGGGGGGTCGCACCGCTCGAAGGTCCCCCGCTCAGGCCCCAGCCGGGGCGGCCGATGCACACCAGTCCACTCAGGATCTCGCCGTCGCCGAGCCGTCGGTCACAGGGAGGGACTCAGGTCGTGAAGCCCCGCTAGATCCCAGCGCATGTAAGCGCCACCCAGAGCGCCTCTCCCAAGGTGTCCGTCTCCTCCAATCTATGCCAGTGGGACCAGCGAGCCCCAATGTACGTAGGGGCACAATGTCCTGCACCTGCTCCTGCACAGCTCGGCGGTCTCCACAGCGGGCCGGCGCCCGGTCCACACCGGTCTCACCGGTACCCCCGGCTCATCACGGGCACTGGCCGCCCCCGCCCGACTCGCCTCGGTCCGCGAGGGCGGAGGGTGCGGCGCGCACCGATGGCCTGGCACCGCGGTCGGCTGCAGGGAAGAGCGCCGTGCCCGCCGGCAGCAGAATGCGCCCAAGGATGTAGGGCGCTGTAGGCGCCAACAGCGGAGGGTCCCAGGATCGAAGGGACAACGATGGGCGGGGGCCGCCAAACTCGAGGCCCCGGCTCCGCCGAGGTCAGGAAGGCCGCAGCTCCACCAAGGCTCCCACAGAGGCACGGGCCCCCACCGCTGGCAATGTGGGGAGAGATAGGGCACTCCTCGATGGGCCGCTGGTACTGGGTAGCCCTGGAGCGCTGTCCGTCTCAGGATCTACTCCCACGCTGCCAGCAGCCCGCTGGGCCGTGTTGCACCCCTCGGGTAGAGATAGCCCAGTGACCACCACCACAGACGTCCAGGGGGCCCAGCGCTGGTACTCACGGTTCTATTCCGGCCACCTGGCCCACCAACGGCCGCCCCACCGCACTCCAGGCCGTTTGCTGAGTAGGAGCTGGAGGGGGCCGTCGCAGAAATGCAGCGCCGAGGCCCGACCGGCCCCGGAGGCAGCCGCCGTCCAGCGCGAGCCCCAGGCGGGCGTCGCGAAACTCGAGGCCCCCGGCTTCCCAGGCGTCACCAGGCCGCAGCTGTTAGCAGGACGGAGGCAAGCTCCTCAGAAATTCAAGCGCGCCGTTTCGCGCCCAGGGGTGGTGTGCGCATCAAGCGGGTGACCCGCAGGGCTGCCCCGGCGCCCAACAACTGGCAGGGAGGTCGCACCGCGCCGGCGGTATCGCTGCCGGTGCGCCCACGCAAGTCCGCGGCTTCCCGGCCGCCCACCGGGCCGCTCCTCCTCCGCCGTCTCCCGGGGGTGCTCGAGGCGTACGGGTCTCCGCCAAGCACACCGGAGGGACACCGACATCCGCTGCAATTGTCTCCGCTCTCCGGGTAAGGCAGATGGGCTCGGGGAACAGGATAATAGAAGGATGATAGCGCGGGCAAGCGGGAGCTCTAGAAAGCTGCGACCGCCATTGCCGCTGGCTAAGCCACGCCCCAAAAAGTGTATTATTTTAATTTCTGTAATACATTACATTATATGAAACATAATTTCTTCTTCTTTACAGTAGGTAAGGGTGAAGTTTGAAAAGTGTTTTATTTCAGTTTACGGCAATAGTATTCTAAAATAGTTCAACAGAGTTATGTTTCTGAATTACTAAAAAAGGTAAGAACACAACATAATATACATGATGACATTCATTTATGTGTTACTTATTTCTGATTACCATAATGTTGAACCTTTAAACTATTTAAAAATGTTCAGATATCATCTGAGAGGTACTATCCCTGCACTCATGCAATCAGCCAGGTACTACATATGCACTCATCCAATCATTCAGACACTACTATTGCATTAATTCATTCTCTCAAACACTGCCTATGCACATATCCATGTACTCAAGCACTCCCCATGCAGTCCTGTAATCACCCAGGCACTACCCATGCACTCACATGCACTCAGGCTCTACTTCTGCACTCATGCAATCACTCAGGTATTTCTGTTGCACTCATCCATTCCCCAAAACAGTAGTCATGCACTACTCATGCACTCATCCATCCCCTCAAACACTACCCATGCACGCATCTTTGGACTGGGTAAGAGTGGTCTGCCTAATTCAGACACTCTGTTCATCACCACCCCCTTTTCTGTATCGTTTTTGGCCACTATAGGTGTGGCAGGGTATACTCAGACATGAGTCCCTTTCTCACTGCTCCATCAGGATTCAAGCAAGCCGGGCCGAAGAGGCTGAAATGCCAGAAACCGGTCCCCGGTAGCTTGTCTCCTTTCTGGTGAAGAATTGGCTTGGTAGTTTGGTCTGCCCTGTTCCCATGATGCACTGGGCCAGGGACAGACTAATTTGCATATAGCCAGGTTCTGAGCTGGGATGGGGCAGTGAGATAAATAACGGTGATGGATCAAGCCCTGTTCTTTGGACTGGGTAAGAGTGGTCTGCTTAATTCAGACACTCTGTTCATCACCACCCCCTTTTCTGTATCGTTTTTGGCCACTATAGGTGTGGCAGGGTATACTCAGACATGAGTCCCTTTCTCACTGCTCCATCAGGATTCAAGCAAGCCGGGCCGAAGAGGCTGAAATGTCAGAAACCGGTCCCCGGTAGCTTGTCTCCTTTCTGGTGAAGAATTGGCTTGGTAGTTTGGTCTGCCCTGTTCCCATGATGCACTGGGCCAGGGACAGACTAATTTGCATATAGCCAGGTTCTGAGCTGGGATGGGGCAGTGAGATAAATAACGGTGATGGATCAAGCCCTGATCTTTGGACTGGGTAAGAGTGGTCTGCTTAATTCAGACACTCTGTTCATCACCACCCCCTTTTCTGTATCGTTTTTGGCCACTATAGGTGTGGCAGGGTATACTCAGACATGAGTCCCTTTCTCACTGCTCCATCAGGATTCAAGCAAGCCGGGCCGAAGAGGCTGAAATGCCAGAAACCGGTCCCCGGTAGATTGTCTCCTTTCTGGTGAAGAATTGGCTTGGTAGTTTGGTCTGCCCTGTTCCCATGATGCACTGGGCCAGGGACAGACTAATTTGCATATAGCCAGGTTCTGAGCTGGGATGGGGCAGTGAGATAAATAACGGTGATGGATCAAGCCCTGATCTTTGGACTGGGTAAGAGTGGTCTGCTTAATTCAGACACTCTGTTCATCACCACCCCCTTTTCTGTATCGTTTTTGGCCACTATAGGTGTGGCAGGGTATACTCAGACATGAGTCCCTTTCTCACTGCTCCATCAGGATTCAAGCAAGCCGGGCCGAAGAGGCTGAAATGCCAGAAACCGGTCCCCGGTAGCTTGTCTCCTTTCTGGTGAAGAATTGGCTTGGTAGTTTGGTCTGCCCTGTTCCCATGATGCACTGGGCCAGGGACAGACTAATTTGCATATAGCCAGGTTCTGAGCTGGGATGGGGCAGTGAGATAAATAACGGTGATGGATCAAGCCCTGATCTTTGGACTGGGTAAGAGTGGTCTGCTTAATTCAGACACTCTGTTCATCACCACCCCCTTTTCTGTATCGTTTTTGGCCACTATAGGTGTGGCAGGGTATACTCAGACATGAGTCCCTTTCTCACTGCTCCATCAGGATTCAAGCAAGCCGGGCCGAAGAGGCTGAAATGCCAGAAACCGGTCCCCGGTAGCTTGTCTCCTTTCTGGTGAAGAATTGGCTTGGTAGTTTGGTCTGCCCTGTTCCCATGATGCACTGGGCCAGGGACAGACTAATTTGCATATAGCCAGGTTCTGAGCTGGGATGGGGCAGTGAGATAAATAACGGTGATGGATCAAGCCCTGATCTTTGGACTGGGTAAGAGGGGTCTGCTTAATTCAGACACTCTGTTCATCACCACCCCCTTTTCTGTATCGTCCATGCACTCAGGCTCTACCCATGCACTCATCCAATAACTCAACTCTACTATTGTACTCATCCATCCCCTCAAACACTAGCCATGCAGTCATGCAATCACTGAGGCACTACAAATGTAGTCCTCCAATCACCCAAGAACTATCCATGCACTCATCCATGCACTCAGGCTGTACCCATTCACTGATACATGTACTCAGGCTCTCCCCCTGCACTCATGCAATCACTAATGTACTTCTGTTACACTCATCCATTCTCTGAAACACTAGTCATGCACTACTCAAGTACTCATCCATTCCCTCAAACACTACCCATGACCTCAGCCATTCACTCAGGCACTACCCATGCACTCCTCTCCTCCAATCACACAGACAAAACCCTGGCACTCATGCAATCATTCAGGTAGTATAGTTGCACTCATCAATTCCCCCAGGCACTACCCATGCACTCATATATGCAATCCTCTAATCATCTAGGTACTACCCTTGCACTCATGCAATCACTCATGCACTATCCATACACTCATCCATGCACTCAGGTGCTACCCATGCACTCCTCCAATCACTCAGGCTGTACCCCTGCACTAATGCAATCACCCAGGCACTACCCATGTACTCCTCCAATCACCCAGGTACTACCCATGCACTCCTCCAATCACCCAGGCACTACCATGCACTCATCCATGAACTCAGGCTCTACCCATATATTCTTCCAATCATCCATGCACTACCCCTGCCTCATGCAATCAGCCAGGAACTACCCTTGCACTCACACAATAAACCAGGCACTACCCATGCAGTCATGCAATTACTAAGCCACTACTGTTGCACTCATCCATTCATCCAGGCACTATCCATGCACTCATCCAATCACTCAAGCACTTCTGTTGCACTCATCCATTCCCCCAAACACTACCCATGCACTCATCCATTTACTCAGGCACTACCCACACACTCAGGCAATCATTCAGGCACTATAGTTGCACTCATCCATTCACCCAGGCACTACTGTTGGACTTATCCATTCCCTAAAGCACTACCCATGCACTCAGGCACTACCCATGCATTCCTCCAATCACACAGGCACTACCCCTGCACTCATGCAAAGCTATTCACTACCCATGTACTCCTCCAATTACCCAGGCACTACCCCTGCACTCATGCAATCACCCTGGCACTAACCATACAATCCTTCAATCAAACATATATTACTGCTGCACTCCTCCAATCACCTAGTTACTACCCTTGCACTCATGCAAGCACTCAAGCACTACCCATGCACTCATCCATGCACTCAGGCTCTATCCATGCACTCCTTCAATCACCCAGACTAGACTCATGTACTCATCCATGCACTCAGGCTCTACCCATATATTCCTCCAATCACACATGCACTACCCCTGCCCTCATGCAATCAGCCAGGCACTACCCTTGCACTCATACAATCAACCAGGCACTACCCATGCAGCCATGCAATTACTCAGTCACTACTGGTGCACTCATCCATTCATCCAGGCACTATCCATGCAATCATTCAATCACTCAGGCACTTCTGTTGCACTCTTCCAATCATCCAGACACAACCCTTGCACTCATGCAATCATTCAGGCAGTATAGTTGCACTCATCCATTCACCCAGGCACTACTGTTGCACTCATCCATTCCCTCAATCACTACCCATGCACTCATCCATGCACTCAGGCACTACCCATGCATTCCTCCAAGCACCCAGGCACTACCCCTGCACTCATGCAAAGCCAGTCACTACCCATGTACTCCTCCAATTACCCAAACACTACCCCTGTACTCATGCAATCACCAAGGTACTACCCATGCACTCCTCCTATAAACCATATATTACTGCTGTACTCCTCCAATCACCTAGTTACTACCCTTGCACTCATGCAAGCACTCAGACACTACCCATGCACTCCTTCAATCACAAGGGCACTACCCCTGCACTCATGCAATCAGTCAGACACTACCCATGCACTCATCCATTCACCCAGGCACTACTCATTCACTTATCTATGCACTCAGGTACTACTCATGCACGCAGGCACTACCCATGCACTCGGGCACTACCCATGCACTCCTCAAATCACCCAGATACTACCCTTGCAGTCATACAATCAGCCAGTCACCACCCATGCGCTCCTCCAATTACCCAGGTACTACCCCTGCTCTCATCCAGTTACTCATGCAGTCTTTTTGCACTCATCAATTCCCACAAGTACACCCCATGCACTCATCTATGCACTCAGGCACTACCCATGCACTCCTGCAATCACTCAGACACTACTCTTTCACTCATGCAATCAGTCAGACACTACCCAAGCACTCATACAATCACTCAGACACTACTCTTGCACTCATGCAATCAGTCAGGCACTACCCATGCACTTATCCATTCACTCAGTCACTATCCATGCACTCATCCAATGACCCACACATTACTGCTGCACTCATTCATTCACTCAGGCAGTACTCATGCACTCATACAATGATTCACATATTAGACTTGCAGCAATTCATACAACACATTCATGTTAGTCGATTTTCAACCAAATAGGCATTTCTAAAAAGAACCATGTTTTTCTTCGTATTTTCTTTTTTAATTTTTTTGTGTTTTTTGAAGTCTTATTCATTTTTTGGTGTTTTTTTTACAAAAAAATGAAAAAATCTACCAATGAATTGAAAAAACTTTTCCAAACATTTTGCAATTATAAAGTCTTCGCAAAAACAATAAAACTAAAATAACAGTGGGGGTTCTTTGCAGCAACCACAACAGCTTCAACAGATTGCTATCCAGCACAAAGTAGTTAATTCGTTTTTTGCACTTTATGCAGTGTTGCTCAAGTCCAGCGAATTCTGGAATAATTTGGCCAGTTTGGGTGGATGTGGAAGAACCTGCTGAAGTGCAAAGCCCTGCAACCTCATCATCTTGCTCACTTTGTTGAAGTTGGCGATGATGTTGTTCTCGCGCAAGACGATTCGGGTGCATGGTCTGTAGGTGCTTCATCATTCATGCAGTTTAACAGGAATATTTTTTCTTGGATACCCAAGATAGCACTTTTTCACAAATAGTGCAGGCCACCTTCCATGCTTTTAGGTTCTTCACTCCAGGTAGTATAGAAAAGAAAGCCCACCCATTACTTTCTTTGCATTGTTTGATTGGTTCTTCCAGATCCTCCTCTTCTGCAATCCTGTGGTAGATTAACAGAAGCCATTTTCTCAGGGAATAAAAGAAATACCAAAAGAATGAAATGAAGAAGAGCTGTGTTTTCTGAAGGTGCTCGTGGAAGAATGAAAACATTGGGTCGGGTCCTGCAAGTACTAGTATAGAAAGCTTTTTAACCCATGACATGCTTTCTCTTGAAGTCACATGGGATTTGTGTACCTGATGCATAGTCAGCGCACACCAGACGGGATTTCCGAAAAATATATTTAACAATATTATATTTTTATTCCAGTTACATATATAGTAAATTTACAAATTCGAATGTAAATCTCTTGGTATAATATATATGATAAAGTTTTATATATATATATATTACCTACTGGCAGTAGCCAGTAGGTATATATAGTTAGGATTTTTTCTCTATGGGATTTTTGAAAATTCTATGTCTAATAACTTTGGCGTTTGTGGACGGAATTGGCTGAAATTTTCAGGAAAATTGAACATTTTGTTTCTGAGCAGCCCCTGACAATTTGGGGGGGGTTTCATCAAGGGGGGGCCGAGAAAAAAGGGGGGTCCCAAAACGCGTTTTTCCCATGCTAATTTCCATAGGGCGGTTGGCCTCACTTTTAGCTCGAACGGCTGAATGGATTTGCACGAAACTTGGCAAAATTGTAGGGACTGTTAGCCCGATGTGCCTTTGCTAGGTCTCAATATATGTGCTCCAGTGGATTTTGAGTAATTTAGGTTAAAAAAAAGATATATATCTGGGCGGAGCCTAACCACACATCTGATCTGATTGGCTGTCAGCACTTCATCCAAGAAGTGTTGGCAGCCATCTTGGGACCAATATACATGATAGCACCTCATTAAAAAGCATTGTAGTTAATAGAGGGTTTTAGGACTTTAGTTACATTATAAATCATTTGATGATGGTACCATACTCGTTTTAGGAATTGTGGTGGGTTCTAATGTGATTTTACCATGTGAAAAAACCTTCTGCTGTGATATCATGAATATTGTTTGAAAGAAAACTAATATCTCATGATTTTCCCACAGTGGTTTGGAAGGGGATCTATAAGCTAAACTGAAAGCATATTTTCTGTAAATTCACATTATCTTTCTCAGTCATGTGAAAATGAAGTCTGACATTCTCAGTAAAACATGTACATCCAACAAGGACAGAGACTGTCAGTTGATTCCTTTGTGTTCTACTGCAGCCTCCTAGAGTGTTCTAAAGAACAACTAGAGCGCTAACAGTCCTACTTATTACAAAGGTATGGCACACCTGAAGCCATCTTGATTGGAATAAAGTGGTAACTCTTAAAACATTTAATTTAAAAAGAAACAACATGAGGGGGTATATTTTGCCATAGAAAGTATGATTAGTACTGCAGAATGAAAAATTAGGGCACATTTTGAGTGACTTCTCAAATCCTTTTCTATTTCATTAAAACATTCTGACATGCAGTCTCCCAAAATGGCCACCAGAGACAAAAGAGCCCAAATGTAGCCCAAATATCACCCAGATGTAGCCCAAGTAGAGCCCAATGACAGAATGTCCCAGAGCGTTCTAAAGAACAACTAGAACGCTAACAGTCCTACTTATTACAAAGGTATAGCACACCTGGAGCCATCGTGATGGGAATAAAGTGGTAACTCTTAAAACATTTAATTTAAAAAGGAACAAAATGAGGGGGTATATTATGCAATAGAAGGTATTATTAGTGCTGCAGAAAGAAAAATTAGGGCACATTTTGAGTGACTTTTCAAATCCTCTCCTATTTCATTAAAAAATTCTGACATGCAGTCTCCCAAAATGGCCACCAGAGACAAAAGAGCCCAAATGTAGCCCAAATATCACCCAGATGTAGCCCAAGTATAGCCCAATGACAGAATGTCCCAGAGTGTTCTAAAGAACAACTAGCCCGCTAACAGTCCCACTTATTACAAAGGTATGGCACACCTGAAGCCATCTTGATTGGAATAAAGTGGTAAGTCTGAAAACACTCAATTTAAAAAGGAACAACATGAGGGGGTTAATTTTGCCATAGAAAGTATGATTAGTGCTTCAGAAAGAAAAATTAGGGATCATTTTGAGTGACTTCTCAAATCCTCTTCTATTTCATAAAAAAAATTCTGACATGCAGACTGAAACATGCATTTTGAATACCAGCAGCAGACGTCCCTGGTGAGCAGTAGCTTTACTACAGTGATCTAATGTGCAACTAGAGTGCTAACATTCAGAATTTATGGCAAATGTGTGACACATCTGAATGCCTTCTTGATGGAACCAAAGTAAACAAGCATTGAAAATGCAATAGATCTCGCCCTCGTTTAAGTTAAAGCCATTCTGTTTGTAATGAGGTGGCTTTTTAGCTTTGCTTTTATTAGTGTTTTTTCAACTTTCATGTAAATAACATGCATCTGTATGCATATAAGTATATGTATGCATGCATTTATGTTTGTATTTATATAGATATACATATGATATACGTTTATATATGTATGTATAAATATATATTAATTGAAAAAACCATAGGTTATAGACCATATATAGTTAGGAATTAGCATTTACAAAACCTTGAAAATTCACTGAAAAAACCATAGGTTATAGACCATATATAGTTAGGAATTAGCATTTACAAAACCTTGAAAATTCACTGAAAAAACCATAGGTTATAGACCATATATAGTTAGGAATTCGCATTTACAAAACCTTATTTTACTCACACAAAACCATTGAAATTCAATATATAGTTAGTTGCACTAACTATATATCGCGCACCCGCAATCCACTGCTGATGATGTCACATATTACATCATTCATGACATGGTCAGTGACATCACTGATGACATCACTGATGACATCTCAAATGACATCACTGATGACATCACTGATGACAACATCCAGTGACTGTATGTTTCTGTAAAGTTAAAATATGTCTTACATATTGAAGAATGAGTGGATGTAAAAGTGTCTGGATGAAGGATTTAGTAGGTGCATGACTGACTGTATGAGTGAGTGATTAAATGTGTCTCACTGAGTGCATGGGTTAGTGACTAAACTGTCTTAATTTGTGCATCATTATGTCTGTTGTTCTGTAAACTGTTGCATGTGTTGATAAGTAGCTATATGAGTAACTATATGGGTTATTGATTGGTTGCCCAAGTATTTGTATGGGAGACTGAGTGTGTGTGTGGCTGGGTGGTGTATGACTCTGTGCATAGATGTGTGAGCAGTTGATTCACTAGATGTATGGTTTCAAAAGTGCATGTGGAAACAGCTGTATGGGCGGTTGACTATGTGCATGAGTGTATTGGTGAGTGAATGGATATCTCAGTGCTACATGTCAAAGTAAGTACATATGTAAAACACAGTACATGTGAGAGTTGACATATATAAATAACTGTGCATAAGAGCCAGTGAATGTGTGAGTGGCTGTATGGATCATTGTGAACTTGTATCAGGGATTGTATAAGAGAGTAAATATGTGTTAGTATATGTTTGAATAAGTAAAGTTTGTATAACTGTATAGTTGAGGAAATGGAGGTGTGATTGATTCTTTGCATGACTGACTAGGTGTGTGAGTAACTCCATGGATGAGTGACAGTCTGTGAGTGTCTGTTTACACTGATTGTATCTAAGGTTATATTAGAGTCTGAAGAGGTTCATCGTATTATCACATGAATGATATCATCAGTGATGTGATCAGTAATGTCAAATGAGATGTCATCAGTGATGTCATCAGTGATGTCATTTGAGATGTCATCAGTGATGTCATTTGAGATGTCATCAGTGATGTCATCAGTGATGTCACTGACCATGTCATGAATAATGTAATATGTGACATCATCAGCAGTGGATTGCGGGTGCGCGATATATAGTTAGTGCAACTAACTATATATTGAATTTCAATGGTTTTGTGTGAGTAAAATAAGGTTTTGTAAATGCGAATTCCTAACTATATATGGTCTATAACCTATGGTTTTTTCAGTGAATATATATATATATATATATATATATATATATATATATTCGAACCTGCTTCTCATCCACCTCCAATAGCTGGACACAGAAAACGGCACACCAGGAAAATCCAGCACAAATCCTTTTATTGTGCACTTATGGAACAAGGACGATGCGTTTCGGCGTTTGCCTTTATAAAGGCAAACGCCGAAACGCGTTGTCCTTGTTCCATAAGTGCACAATAAAAGGATTTGTGCTGGATTTTCCTGGTGTGCCATTTTCTGTGTCCAGCTATGGGAGGTGGATGAGAAGCAGGTTCGAATACAGTGTGGCGGCTGCTGCCACCAACGGCGCCAGCGTTGTGAGGCGGAGGATCGTCTTTGCAGCAACTTGGTGGTAATATATACATATATATATATATATATCCGTGTTTGAAAAACACAAAAAATCCACTCGAGCCTCGATATTGTTCTTGAAGCGTAATGTATATATATATATATATATATATCGAAATCCACAATCCTGCAAGCACAGGGACTCGAACGAACTCCAGCGCATATATATATATATACTTTTAAAACAAAATAATTTGCGGTGGTTTTACGTACCTATCCCTTGCCAGTAAATATGTGCGTGAGTGTACGCCGGACCATCGTGGCTCTCGTAACTTCATTATAAGAAGTTTAATATTCATATTATATATGTTAATATCACTTTTATAACTCCTTCAATAAAGCATATACGATTAATTTCATAAATATATAGTATATATCAAGTATTTTCATTTTGTAAACATGACAAATTAGAACCGCGCACCCATCACGCACCGTGCGCACATTGTGCACGACTTAACTAATATGACGGCAGGATGCTTAGATTTGTGCACCAACCGTGACCAGTACACAATTGCTATGCGAATCCCAGTTTAAAAAAAAGTATATATATGTAAATACATATTTTAAAAAGGATAAAAATCACATTACTTTTATAAAAGCTAAAAAATGTAGAACAAGCATTTTTAATCTGTAATGTAAATTGTACACACTGCAATTTTTCTGAAATTGTTGTAGATATAGTTCCATTGCTGTTCCACTCTAAAAGTTTCAAAACAAGTTACAAAACCTTAGAAATTCACTGAAAAAGGCCCTCAATTGCAAAACAGATTATGCCATCTATGTGCTGGAGTGCCCTTGTGGGCTTCGCTACGTTGGTAGCACGATACTACAAGCACACAAGAGGGTACTCCAGCACCCAAGGGCGATAAAAAATCAAGATCTGGCATATCTGGTAGCCCGGCATTTCAGCGAATCACATAAAGCGGACCCTAATAGCCTGAGATACTTTCTGATAGATGCGGTAACTCCCAATAAAAGAGGGGGTGACAGAGAAAGAGCACTCAGATTACTAGAGGCCAATTACATCATTAACCTCAATACAAAACACCCAAGGGGTCTGGATGCCACTGAGGAACTGTATACTTGTTTATAATTTTCCTGCGAGAGATTAATATTTTAAAGTCACACTTTCAACAGGCCATCTACAAACTGTTAATTGGTGTCTACGAAATGTCTTACATTCTAGATATTAATCAACATACTCTGTCTGACGCATTTTACACAAGTTTTTAACACATAGGGTGAAGTAGTAGTTTTTTCACTGTGCAAACGCGCCCCCTGGCGAGTTGTTAGTTGGGGAATTATTTCCCCTTGAATACTGAGGGTCCGTGGAGGCCAAGTAGTCTACCAGGTACCTCCAGTATGCGCTAGGGAGCTGTGTTGCAAAGAGGTGTTCGGAGGCCATGCCCCCTTTGACACCTCTCTGCAACGCACCTCTGTGGGGCTTATTGGAGGTACCTAGTGGGCTAGTTGGACCCTGAGGACCATCAGGATTGAAGGGGACTTAATCTCCCAACTTAAAACAGCCACAGGGCGCGTTTACCAAGAGGGGAAGGGAGGGGACCGGGCCTGAAGTGACATGTGCAAACACGCCCTGTGGCACATTTTAAGTTAATTCCCCTTCAATCCTGAGGGCCCCCGGGGACCAACTAGCCCACCAAGTGTATCCAGTAAGCGCCACTGCGCTTCATTGCAGAGAGGTGGTCCAGGTCGTGCCCCTTTTTACACCTCTCTGCAATGCCGTTCTGTGGCGCTTACTGGAGATACCTGGTGGGCTAGTTGGACCCAAGGGACACTCAGGATTCAAGGGGACTTTATCTCCCAAATTAAAACGGCCACAGGGCTTGTTTGCACATGTTACATCAGGAACCCCCCTCCCTTCACCAGTGTGCAAACGCACGCTGTGGCTCGTTTTAAGAGGTCGTTTTAATCCCCCTGCCCTATTATGTGCTAGGGTCTTATTCCACAATTAAAAAACCTTATAAATTCACTGAAAAAACCATAGGTTTCAGGGGCGTTATAGTTAGTTGGACATTTCACTCGTACAAAACCAGTGAAATTCCCTCGTTATAGTTACTTCAGCTAACTATAACTCATGCGCCCGCAATGCACTGCTGATGACGTTACATATTACATCACTCATGACATGGTCAGTGACATCACTCATGACATCACTGATGACATCTTAAATGACATCACTGATGAAGCACATGAATGTCAGCTTGGCCATGAAGTAGAACACACCATCTGGAAAGAGGTGGAGCTCAGATCCCACTTGGAGATGTTAGAGTTGCATGGGTAGGTGTGCCTGGTCATACGGTCCATCGCAACCAAAGACGGTAGTCAGGAGGACCTGGAGCCTGGAAGAATGTCCTAGGTACCTGAAAAGAAGAGGAAAGGCAAGGGGCTCAGGAAATTCGCTTCTGAGATTCTCACGGTCTGGGAGGAAGCTGAACATGAAGAGGATGCCCTGGGGCCTACAGGGGAGGATTTTGCTAGCCTGGGGAACCTACCTGAGCTAGTCAACTGGCAGCAGGACGGGGTCTCACCAGGGAGGAGTTCTGCAAGGCTTAGATGGAGTTTCTTACTCTGGTGGGCCAGCAGTAGCAGGCCGAGGCCCAGCCAGCTGGCAACACTTCTGTGATCACCTGACTTACTGGGAAAATGTTCTCCTGTATCGTGAGCCTGAGCCTGGTGCAACCCTTGTTGTGGTGGTCCTCCGGAGCTACAGGGCCTTCCTACTGGAGTTGGCTCTTGATGTACTCCTGGCAGGTCATTTTGGGGCAGTCACCCACTTTTATTGGTCAGAAATGTGGAGGTCCTCAGATGTGTTCTGCAGGTCCTGTTCTACCTGCTAGGCTAGGGAAGCACAATACGGTCTTGCAACCTTTTCCAGCCAGTGGCACCCACTTTAAAAGGGTGGGCATCGATAGTGTTGGGCATCTGGAACCCAAGACAGTGATATGCAATAGGTTCCTCCTGGTTTTGCTGTACTGTGCCACCTGGTACCTGGAGGCCATCCCTCTGAGGACGGCAGCTGCACCTGCAGTGGGCAGGGCACTGATTGGGATATTTACCCATGTGGGATTCCCCAAGGAGGTGGTGTCAGACAGTGGTACAAACTTCATGTTGGTTTACATGAAGGTTAGGTGGAAGGAGTGTGGGGAAATATACACTTTTTCGACTCCTTAACACCATAAACCCAAATGGGCTTGTTGAGAGGTTCAACAAGACCCTCAAAGATGTGATCATAGGCATGCCAGAGTCCTTGAGGCAGAAGTGGGACATTCTCCTACCATGCCTTTTATTTGCCTACAGAGAGGTAAAACAGAAAGGAGTTGGCTTCAGCCCCTTTGAACTTCTGTACACACACCCTGTGAGAGGAATTCTCAGTCCGGTGAAGGAGAGCTTGGAACAAGCTCCAAAGATGGCAACCCCAGGATGTGGTCAGTTAATTGCTGTCCCTCTGTAATCAGATAAAGCACTTCTGGAACAAAGTACAGGAAAATCTAAAAGCCAGCAAGGAGGTCATGAAACAGTGGTATGACCAGAACGCCAGTCTAGTAAACTTTCAGCCTGCCCAATAAGTGTGGGTTATGGAACCTGTGCAGCTCAGTACCCTGAAATACCACTGGTCTGGGCCCTGTCAGTTGAAAAAGTGCAGGAGTGAGGTCACCTACCTGGTGCACCTCAAGACTCCCAGAAACCCTTTATGAGGTTTTGCATATCAGTTGTCTCAAACCCTACTTTGAGAGGCCCTACTTTATTAACCATGCTCCTGGTCGCAGATAATGGAATGGAGGAGAGTGAATCTCTCCCAAGCTCCTTTCTTCCAAGGAGCAGGATAGGTCAATGGAGGGTGTCAGCCTCTCCTTTTCACTGACCCTAGAGCAACAAAAATACTGTTGCCAGTTGTTGGGGCAGTTTGCCCCTTTATTCTCCCTTACTCTAAGACTCACTATGTGGTGTTCCCATGATATTGAAACTGGGGACAGCACACCAGTAAAGAGTAAAATCTACCTTTTGCATGATAAGAGGAGAGCCAGCGTTAAGGAGCAGGTTTCCAAGATGCTGGAGTTAGGGGTTATTGTACCCTCAAACAGCCCTTGGTCCAGCAGGGTGGCGTTGGTCCCCATGGCTGCCCCGCCAAGTGCTTCCCAAATACTTAGGTTCTATGTGGACTACTCAGGGCTCAATGCAGTCACCAAGACGGATGCACACCCCATCACCAGAGCTGATGAGCTCATCGGTCAGTTGGGGCTGCCAAGTTCCTCAGCACGTTTGACTTAACATCTGGGTACTAGCAGACTGCCTTAACCATGGGCCCAACCAGAGGTCTGTGTTCTCTACCCCAGAAGGGCACTTACAGTTCTAAGTATGCCCTTCAGGTTGAAGAACGCCCCTGCCACCTTCCAGAGATCCGTCAATTAGGTCCTGGTTGTGTTGGAAAACGTCAGTGCTGCCTACCTACACAACATTTCAGTCTTCAATTCTAGCTGGGAGGACCACCTGTGCTACCTCAGGGAATTGCTTTGCACCCTGCAGAGGATGGGTCTGACTACCAAGGCCAGTAAGTGCCAAATAGGGCAGGGTTCAGTGGTTTGCATGGGTCACCAAGTGGGAAGAGGCAAGGTGAAGCCCCTCCAGGCCAAGATCCACACCACTCTGGCTTGGGAATCCCCTCAGACAGAAGTGAAAGCCTTCTCGGGCCTTACTGGTTATTACAGGACAGGAGGTTCATCAAGGTCCATGGCAACATTGTTGCACCTTTGACAGAGCTGACTTCTAAGAAGTAGCCACGTCAGGTGATCTGGACAGAGGTATGCCATAACGCTTTTGACACTCCAAAGGAGGTCCTCTTCACAGCACCCATGCTTAAGACCTCTGCTTTCTACCAAGAATTTATTGTACAGACAGACATCTCAGAGCATGGCAAGGGGGCTGTGCTCTCACAGCTAAACACAGCCTTGATCAACCTGTAGCATTCATCAGTAGGAGGTTACTTCCCCAAGAACAGGGGTGGAGTGTAATACAGAGGAATGACTTTGCAGTGGTCTGGTCTCTGAAGAAGCTGAGACCATACCTGTTTGTTGCTCACTTCCGTGTTCAGACAAACCACAGACCCTCTCAGATGGTTCATGCAGATGAGGAATAGAATCCCAAACTGTTGAGGTAGTTCATCTTCCTGCAGGAAATGGACTTTACTGTGGAACACCGTCCTGGAGCAGAACACACCAATGCTGAGGCTCTCACTGGGTTCTTCCATCTTAGAGAAGAGAACTCCTAAGGGGTTGGGCAGTTCTCCCCACTTTCAGCTGGGGGGACACTTGTTAGACCGGAAATCAATGGTGTAGTTTCTCCCTAACATTTTGCCTGCAGACCTCCTGTTTTCAATGAGTTCATTTTTACTGGCCTTAGTACTCTTCACACTTTATCAATGCCAACCAGTGCTACAGAGCTTGTGCTAAAACATGGTAACTTTGACTTACATCCAATGAGCATATTTAATGTACTTGTAAGTCTCTAGTAAAGTGGCACTACATGTGCCCAGGGTCTATAAATTAAATGCTACTAGTCGGCCTGCAGCACTAGTTGTTCTGCCCTCTTAAGTAGCACTTTAAACATGTCTCAGGCCTGCCATTGCAGAGTTTGTGTGTGCAGTTTAAACAGCCATTTCCACCTGGCAAAATAAACCTTTTGCCAGACCCAAACCTTCCTTTTTAATATGTATAGGTTATCCCTAGGTTAGGCCCTGGAAAACCTAGAGGGCAGGGTGCAATGTATTTTAAAAGCAGGAAATCTACTTTTAGGTTTTACAGGCCATTGTAGTGAAAAACCCTTAAATTTGGTGCATGTATTGTATAAATTGTTTTGTCACACGCACTGTTACTTGGGAGTATCCTGGCGCGGTGGGAAGGAGCAAAGGAGAACATACAAGGATCATCTTATGTCACACTTCTGAACAGGTGGGTTTTTAGATTTTTCTTGAACTGGGCTACACATTGGCTGGAACGCAGATGGAAGGGAAGGGCGTTCCAGGCTCGAGCCGCTACTACTGTAATGGACTGGCCACCTAGCCACACTGAGGCCGCATGTGGTGCAGTCTCAGTGTGAACAGGCCTGTTTGGGTCACAGTGAGCCCAAAAACTTGGTTTAAGAGCCTGTAAGCTACACCAAGGGTCCAGGACCTGAGAGGCTCCTGGGGGTTAGGAATTCAATGCAGCTTGGTACAGGAGCAGGTTGAGCAACCATTTATGTCTCTGAGGCTTAGCTCAGAAGTCAATCAGACTTGTCCTTAGAGTCACTCTAGGGGTCCTTGGTTCAAGATGAAGTTTCAGGTCCAGTTCTTCTTCTCCAGGAAAAAAAGGCTGCAGGTCAGCACAGCAGAGCAACAGTTCTTTGAGAGCAGCAGTCCAGCAGAGTGGCAGTACTTTCAGCAGCACAGCAGTTCTTCTTCATGGCAGAGGATCTACATGTCTAGTCTCGTTCCTGCCGTCCCGGGACCGCAGGGACAAGACTTTGTGACATATAACATATGGACAATTCATTGGTGAGTGCATCACTTTAGCTATAAGCCTTGATAAAGCCCTAGGCCAATTAGAAGCCACGGGCTAAACACAAATCGGCTTATTGTTTTTTTCCTTTCTTCTGTCTGTGAACCTGCATCAAATAAAAGGATGTAAAAATGCATCTTTAACTACATCATTTTTAAACACTACCAATGTGAGTGCATCTTTCCTCCCCCCCCAAAAAAACCCTGATTTTTAAATACATTGCACCCTGCCATCAGGGCTGTCCAGGGTCTACGCTAGAGGCGACATATATATCAGCACTGGTAAAGTGTGCAGAGTGCTAAGGCCAACAAAAACAAAGTCAGCAAAAGCAGGATGTCTGAATGCAAAAGTTAGGGGGACACCACACCAAGGATGCCAGGTCTAACAAGTATTTATGCAGCACTTCAAACAGTAATAAAGTGAGAACACCCCACAAGAAAAATACCACGCCGATTTAGAAAAAATAGATTGCAATTTATATATTAAATTATTACAGGATGGTCCTTAAAAGATTGGAAAAATGCATCCTGTTTTAAGTGTAGTTAGCATCTACACACAATAAACACAAAGACCATCTATTTAAAAAAAATGTTTTGCCATCTTTGTGAATCGGTTGCAAATTCATTTAAGCCAATTCATGCATTCATTGCACAGAAACATAAAGCATTTCCAACTCTGTGACTGGCTATATATATCTGATTGGATGTGCCAAAGTGATAGTGGCTCTCTGAGTAGCTGTATGAGTGTCTGAGTCTGTGACTGAGTGCATGAGTGTCTGAGGTGGTCTGTGTGTGAGTGCAAGAGTCTATCAGTGGCTCTTTGAGAGGGTGTGAGAGTGTCTCAGTGAGTCTGTGAGTAGGTGTCGGAGTAGGTCTTACAGTGGATGTTTGAGTCTCTGAGTGGGTCTGTGAGTGGTGCCTGAGTGTCTGAGTGGGTCTGTGAGTAGGTGAGTGAGTCTCTGAGTTGGTCTGTGAGATGGTGCTTAAGGGTCTGAGTAGGTCTGTGAGTAGGTATTTGAGTGTCTGTATGGGTCTGTCAGTGGGTGCATAAATGTCTGAATAGATCTGTGAGTGTGTGTATAAGTATATGAGTGGATCTGTGAGTGGTTGAGTGGGTCTGTGAGTGGGTGTGTGCCTGAATGTGTATGTTGAGTGGGTGCATGAGTATCTGAGACGGTCATTGAGAGGGTTCGTAAGTGACTCAGTAGGTAAGTAGGTATGTGAGTCTCCGAGTAGGTATGTGAGTGGGTGTGTGTCTGAGTGGGTCTGTGTGTGGGTACAGTGGCTCTTTGAGTGGGTGTGAGAGTATCTCAGTGAGTCTGTGAGTGGGTATCTGAGTAGGTCTTTCAGTGGATGTTTGAGTCTCTTAGTGGGTCTGTGAGTGGTGCATGAATGTCTGAGTGGGTCTGTGAGTAGGTGTGTGATAGTCTCTAAGTAGGTCTGTGAGTGAGTGCAGATGGGTATGAGTAGGTCTGTGAGTATGTGTACGAGTATATGAGGGGGTCTGTAAGTGGTTACATGAGTCTCCGAGTGGGTTTGTGAGTAGGAGTGTGTCTGAATATGTATGTGAGTGGGTGCATATGTATCTGAAGAGGGTCTATGAGTGGGTGTGTGAGTCTCAGTGGATCTGTAATTGGGTGTGTGAGTGTCTGACTAGGTATGTGAGACAGTGTGTTAGTGTCTGAGTGGGCCTGTGTGTTGGTACATAAGTGTCTGGGTAGGTCGGTGAGAGGGTATATAAGTGTCTGAGTAGGTCTGTAAGTGGGTGTGTGGGTATATGGGTGGGTGAGTATCAGAGTAGATTTGCAAGTGGGTGCGAGAGTGTCTGTGTGGGTCTGTGAGTTGGTGCATGAGTTTCTTATTAGGCCTGTGAGTGGGTGTGTGAGTGTCTGAGTGGGCCTGTGAGCAAGTTTATAGGTATCTGAGTATGTCTGTAAGTGGGTGTGTGAGTATATGAGGGGGTTTGTGAGTGGTTACATGAGTCTCTTCGTGGGTCTGTGAGTAGGTATGTGTCTGAATATGTATGTGAGTGGGTGCGTATGTATCTGAGGAGGGTCTATGACTGGGTGTGTGAGTCTCTCAGTGGGTCTGTGAGTGGGTGTATGAGTGTCTGACCAGGTATGTGAGAAGGTGTGTAAGTGTCTGAGTGGGCCTGTGAGTTGGTGCATAAGTGTCTGGGTAGGTCTGTGAGAGGGTATATAAGTGTCTAAGTAGGTCTGTAAGTGAGTTTGTGGGTTTGTGAGTGGGTGGGTGAGTGTCAGGGTGGATTTGCAAGTGGATGCAAGAGTGTCTGTGGGGGTCTGTGAGTGGGTGCATGAGTGTCTTATTAGGCCTGTGAGTGGGTGTGTGTCGGAGTGGGTCTGTTAGTGGATTTATAAGTGTCTGAGTAGGTCTGTAAGTGAGTGTGTGAGTCCCTGAGTGGGTTTGTGAGTGAGTATCAGAGTGGATGTGCAAGTGGTGACATGAGTGTCTTAGTGGGTCTGTGAGTAGGTGTGTGAGTGTCTGAATGGGTATAAGAGTGGGTGTATGAGTGTCTGAGTGGGTCTGTTAGAGGGTTTGTAAATGTCTGAGTCGGTCCCTGAGTGGGTATATGAGTATGCAAGTGGGTCTATGAGAGGGTTTGTAGATGTCTGAGTGGGTCTGTGAGTAGATATGTGAGTCTATGAGTGAGTCTGTGAGTGTGTGAGAGAGTCAGATAGATTTGTGAGTGGGTGCATGAGTATCTGTGTAGGTCTGTGAGTGGGTACATGACTTTCTGAGTGGGCCTGTGAGTGGGTGGGTGAGTGTCTGAATGGGTCAGTGAGTGGTTGTGTGAGTCTTTGAGTGCATCTGAGTGGGTGTGTGATTGTCTGCATAACTGTCTGAGTGGGTCTGTTAGTGTGTGTGTACTTGTCTGAGTGGGTACCTGTCTGACTGGGTCTGTGAATGGGCGTGTGAGTGTCTGATGGGGTCAGTGAGTGGGTACATCAGTGTCTCAGTGAATGTGTCAGTGGGCATGAAACTGTCTCGGTGGGTCTGTCGGTAGGTGCATGAGTATCTGGGTGGGTCAGTGTGTGGGTGTCTATCTGAATGGGTATGTGAGTGGGCACATGAGTGTCTAGTGGGTGTGTGAGTGTCTGAGTGGGTCTGTGACTGGGTATATAAGTGTCTGAGTGGGCCTCTGAGTGGGTATGTGAGTCTATGAGTTGGCATGTGAGTGGGTGTGAGAGTATTTGAGTGGGTGCATCAGTAACTGAATTGGCCTGTGAGTGGCCTAATTAGTGTCTGAGTGGGTCAAGGAGTGGGTATGTGACTGTCTGAGTGGGTCTGTGAGTGGGTGCTTCTGTCTTTCAGTGGGTCTGAGAGTATCTCACTGGGTCTGTGAGTGGGTGCATGAGTATGTGGTTGGGTCTGTGAGTAGATGTGTAAGGGTCTGAGTGGGCCTGTGAGTGGATGCATGAGACTCTGAGTGGGTTTGGGAGTGGGTACTTGAGTGTCTCAGTGGCTCTGTTAGTGGGTGCATGAGTGTCTAAGTAGATCTGTGAGTGGGTGAAAGAGTCTCTGAAAGGGTCTGTGAGTGGTTGCATGAGTGTCTAACTCGGTCTGTGAGTGGGTGTGTGAGTGACTGAATGGGTCTGTGAATGGGTACGAGAGTGTCTGAGTATGTCTGGCACTGGTATAAGAGTATCTATGGAGGTTTCTCAGTGGGTACATGAGGGAGTGAGTTTATTTAATTATTTTTAATTTTTACCTGAATTTATAAATGCGCAGCGAAGTCAAATGGGTCCTGCCAGATACTGCGTTCCACCACAAAGTTTCAAATGGGTGCCGATGTTGCAATGGATTTGCAAATTCTCACGTGGAAAAACAGACCTCGAAATTGCTCCCAGGCGTTCAAAGTACCTCTATCCTTCCCCCTTCAGCTACATTTCATATTTTTTCTTGCTACTCCGGGCTATTCACTGATGTCTAAAATGATGGCGGCAACTTTCTACTCAGGTTGCGGCCAGCTATTTACTCCATTCCTGTTGGTGTGAGGATTTGCGAAGTACTACAATGGTTTTGTGGAGGATTTGCGCCCTCTAGATATGAATTTGTTTTCCCATAAATATCTTGAAAACTACTGAATGAATTTACACCAAATAACAAAAAGGTCACTTTCTGACTATCTTTCTGGGCTGTAGTCGTGTTCAAAATCCCTATGGGAAATTGCACCAGAAACACACTTTTTGTGACCCCCCCATTTCTTGGCCCCCACTTGACAGATCACCCCGAAACTTTCCATACACAACTAGAATCAGGAGGACACTTTGTGGGAAATGTTTGTGAAGATATGTCAAACCGAGTCAAAGCTGTAAAGCAAATCAAAAGCGATTTTCCTATGGAAACTAGGTCCTAACAATAACTTCCTACTAACCACCAGAATAACAAATGTGCACTAAGACATGTACTAAACATCATACATAACTACTAATCTGTAGCCTACTATACTTTAAAACACCTTAAATATACTCACTCAACCTTAAGATCACAAGTTAATGTTAAATATAAAATATTAAAAATGTTACCAGATACAATTATCTGGGAATTTGCAACCACTAGCATTGATGTTCGCTTGAACAAATGGGGGCGAAATGAAATGAAAAGAGAAGAAATACAAAATGGTAAAATGTTACACTTGTACAAGAATTTGTTTTTAAAGTTTTAAAAATATTTAATAATTGGATTAATTTTTCAAAGCGTGTAAAATGCTAATTTTTTATGAATACGTGTCATTTAATACTGATTTTATGTGAAAAACTATTTCACATTAAATGCATAACCCACCAAATATATAATGTATGCACTTATTTTGATTACTACACCTAACTAGATTTTTTTTAGTTTTTATTGGGATTAAATGCATACATCTATTCTATACATTTTCCCATTGTATTATCACTTATAAAAATTGCATATTTTCATTTCAATGCTTAGAAAAGTATGTTTTTCTTTAATTGATAATCACAAGAGTTAATATAAAATATTAACAAAATATTGTTTTATTACTATTATTACACTATACTACTAAATACATTTATGCAATATTAATATAATATTTTGATGTTTACTAAAATGCATATTTAATTTTAATGTATTCAACATTTTGAAGTACTTTATGTTAAAAGTATAGGTTATTTTAATGTTATATCACTTAAATTAGTAGAATATAGGTGAAATCTACTGTATTAAACATTGAGGCAGTAATAATGAGTTTTAAAAACATATCTACATTTCCAGAACCATGTAAAAATATTTAATAAATTACTATGAATTATTAATGGAATTCCAGGCCTAAAAACAGTAGAAAAAGTTCATATATTCATACATCATATTTGAAATTCTTAGTTTAATCACATAAACATTCAAAAAGTACATATGTATGTCTGTGTAGTTGCATACTGTGATTTACTCTAGTAACTCCAATCCTGCAAATATTGTAAAATAATGTATGTATTTTTGTCAGGTTTCACGGTGGGGTCTAGTCTCGAACCCTGCCTTGAGACGCATTGCGGTAATGCCAACTACAATTCCCATGTTTCCAGGTTCGACGTGCGACGCCCGTGTTGATGACGTCACACGCGGAAGGAACATTACCGGAGGGGAAACAACAGCGCCCGCCGTTGATTCTGGTTTCGTGGTTAGACGGTAAGGCTGTTCCGAGCGTTCCAGCGTATCCTTTGTGTATATTGAAGGTCCTGGCTGGTGAGTACTGTCGGAGTGCTCTGCTTCTTCAGGTGTTGTTGCGCCTTGCAGTGCCTTCCATTCCGGAGGAGTCTCGGCTGAGGCTCCTTTCTTGATTCTCCTTTGAAGTCCGCTTTTTTCTTACTTACTTAGCCGTGTGTTATACTTATAAGTCTGTGCTTGTCTCATGGTGCCTTGTTCTCATTTCAGCTTCCCCTCCCAGCAGCTCCCTTCCAACCCCTCCTGAAAATCCCTCGCTCGATCATTCCTGTGTGTCTGTTCTCATTAAGACCCAGGGGCTGTCGAGAGGTGGACCCCATAGAGCATCGTAAGATCCTGAGGACTCCGGGACCTGACAGAATCAACGGCCCAAGAAATTTAGTCCTCCCGATCTTACGATACAATGTCCACTATGGATGATATCTTGGCAGCCTTGGCGCTGGTCCAAACTGAGCTACAAGCATCTAGAACCGAGACTGCTGCATTGCAGGCTCAGGTGGATAGGTTGAGTCGTAATCCCTTCAGTGCTGGTACTCAGCAGGCATCTTCCATTGTAGTAGAAGTTCCCGCCCCGATACCCCTGGCCCCCCCCAGAACGTTTCCATGGGGATAGTAGTAAGGTGCAGGTGATTCTTACACAAGTGTTGTTACATTTTTCCTGTAAGCCCAAGGTATTTAACACCAATCACGCCAGGGTGGCTTTTCTCATCTCATACCTAGCAGGAGATGCTGCGCAATGGGCAGTGCCATTAGTGAAAAGAGATGATCCCCTTTTAAGAGATTGGGAGGCCTTTCGTTCTGATTTTGAGAAAACTTTCAACCGCAGATCAGCTACACTGTCAGCAGACAGGGAGTTGTTAGGCCTGAAACAGGGTAACAGAGATTTAATTGCATACCTCAACGATTTTAGAAGGCTCATACCGGAAACCGATTGGCCTGAAGAAAAAAGACACGCCATTTTCTATACCGGCCTCACAGAGGAGATGAAAGATGTACTTGCACAGATCGATCCTCAGCCCAGTACTTGCGAAGACATGATCAGCCTGGTTCTGAGACTGGATCATCGCCTCAGTGATCGTAAGGGAGACAACCGAAGAAAGGACAGGGTAACACCAAGATATGAGAATCCCAGTGGGCTGGAGGGGGCAAGCCCGTCTAAACCCGAACCCATGGAAATAGGCGCTGTGAGGTCTCCGTTAACTACGGAAGAAAGGGAATATAGACGAAAGAAGGGCTTGTGTCTATATTGTGGCCGGAAGGGGCACTTCATTGGGGAATGCCCTAATAGAAGCAAAACAAGGACTGATTACAAGAAGGTGTCTGTGGTGGCCTCTGAACAAGGGTCGGGAAACGAGAAGGCTTGAAGGTGGATGAAGGGATTCCTTCAAGTAAGTTCATTATCCCTTCATTGGATGGAGATGAGAGACAGGAAGGTCTACATTTTTATGTAGATGTTGGGTTGGAAGTACAAAAGAAAACGTTAGCGATAAGAGCTATGTTGGATTCTGGAGCAACCGGCTGTTTTATGGATCATGCCAAGGCTATCAGTTTAGGACTTGCTCTAGAAGAAAAAGAGACTCCAGAAGCAGTATATGCCGTGGATGGTAGAAAGCTGGATTCGGGTCCCATCCGATTGCAGACCAGGGAGCTCGGTATGACGATGGGTGCTGAACATCAGGAAAGGTTGTTTTTTAACATCATTCATGCACCTCAGTACGGGGTGATTCTGGGTCTTCCATGGCTGCGTAGACACAACCCAAACATAGATTGGGAAGGTCAAACCCTACAATTCACGTCGGACTACTGTCAACAAAACTGTTATCCTGTGAAATCAGGTCCTGCTTCTGGTTTAGCTAGCATACATCACATAGCCACAGCTATCGAACAGAATGTAGAACTTCCATTCGAGTATCGTGAATTGGCGGAGGTGTTCAGTGAAAGAAAGGCAGAAACTTTACCACTGCACCGGTCCTACGACTGTCAAATTGACCTAATTCCAGGTGCTAAGATCCCAGCGGGGCGTGTGTATGCGCTTACTGAACCGGAAACAGTACACCTCCGGGAATACTTAGACAAGCTTTTGAAGATCAGGTTTATTAGAGAATCCAAATCCCCAGCGGCATCCCCGTTGTTCTTCATCCCGAAAGCTAATGGTGAGCTTCGCGCTTGTGCGGACTACAGGGCTTTGAACGCCATTACAGTCAAGAATAAATACCCACTTTCCCTCATCAATGTGTTGTTGGAACAAGTTAAAGATGCAGTGGTTTTCACGAGGCTGGATCTCAAGGGCGCTTATCACCTGGTTCGGATGCGTTCAGGCGACGAATGGAAGACGGCCATTAAGACCCGCTTTGGACTCTACGAGTACCTGGTAATGCCCTTCGGGCTCTGTAATGCGCCTGCCGCCTTCCAGTTTTTCCTGGATGACGTACTCAAGAACTATTTAGATCGCTTCGTTGTGGTTTATATAGACGACATACTGATCTATTCCAACAACACAGAACAACATGTGGAACATGTGAAGGCTGTTTTGAGGACATTAATGGAACATCGTCTGTACTGCAAACTCAGCAAGTGCGAGTTTAACATTACCTCGGTGGAGTTTCTAGGAGTAATGCTCACACCAAATGGTCAGGAAATGTCTGAGAGAAAGATTCTGGCAGTGAAGAATTGGCCCATACCAAAAACCGTAAGGGACATTCAATGTTTCATTGGGTTTGCAAACTTTTATCGTCGGTTCATTGAAAATTTTTCGGCTATGGCATCCCCAATGACGAGGTTGTTAAAAAAGAAGGTGCCCTTTGACTGGACGGAGGATGCTCAAAGGGGTTTCGATGACCTGAAGAAGGCTTTTGTTTCAGCTCCTGTGCTGGTGCACGCTGATCCCAGTAAACCTGTTATCGTAGAAGCGGACGCTTCTGATTCTGCTGTAGGAGCAGTATTGTCCCAACGTCACTCAGATACCGGCCAGTTGCATCCCGTAGCGTACCTCTCTCGCACTCTGAATTCGGCAGAGCAGAACTATGTAATAGCTGAAAAAGAGTTGTTGGCAATAAGAACCGCTTTTCTGGAATGGAGACATCACTTAATGGGAGCAAGACATGTAGTAACTGTGTATACCGACCACCGTAATCTGCAATACATGGCGGCGGCCCGCCATTTAACACCTCAGCAAATGCGTTGGATGATGCATTTCGCGGACTTCGACTTCATTGTCACATACCGACCAGGAAAGGATAACCGAAAGGCGGACGCATTATCGAGGCAGTTCACCAAAACGGAACCAACCGAAGTACGGGAGGAGTCCATCATCAACCCGAAGAAGGTGATAGGCGTCACCTGTACCCAGATGTTTCTCAGAAGTGTTATCAGAAATATCCAGAAAGATGAATGGAAGAAATGGTTATGTGAACACAATGAGTGGAAGATGGTTCAGGGTCTTCCGATGAGACAGAAACAGCTGTTGTTGCCCATCCAAGCATTAAGAAAACAAGTGTTCCAGTGGTGCCACAGTGCACCGTGTGCGGGCCACAACAGAATCAGCAAGACACTGGAACGAGTACGAAGACAATTCTGGTGGCCTAACATAAGGAAGGACGTGGCTGCGTGGGTGGCTGAGGGTTCTGTTTGTAGTCAAAAGAAGGTACAACACTCCAGACAAGCAGGATTGCTACAACCACTTCCCACTCCTGAGTTGCCTTGGGAAAACATTTCAATGGACTTTGTGGTGGGCATGCCGAGGGATCAAGTGTGCATTGCCATCTTGGTAGTGGTCGATTATTTAACCAAAATGGCTCATTTCATCGCCTGTAAACAGGTTCCTTCTGCTAGTTTGTTAGCCAGATAAATTCTCACCAACATAGTGAGGTTACATGGATTACCCAGAGTGATAATTTCAGATAGAGGCAGTCAGTTTACCGCAAGGTTCTGGAAGACATGGTGTAAGGCCTTGGGAATAACATCTAGCATATCTACGAGTTTCCATCCCCAAACCGATGGGCAAACTGAAAGGGTCAATCAGACTCTAAAGCAGTACTTGCGATGTTATGTGGAGGTCACTAAGGAAGATTGGGTAGACAGATTATGGCTAGCTGAAATAGCATATAACAGTGCAGTACATGGTTCCACCAAGACGGCTCCGTATTTCAGCACATATGGGTTTCATCCTAATTTTTTGCCTTTTCACCATCCTGCCTCAGCCACCCTTGTCCCCGAAGTACAGGAAAGACTACAGACCATTCGCAAGACATGGCAGCATGTCAAGAGTCAGTTAAGACAGGCCAAGGCGAGGTACAAGGCCTATGGGGACAAGCACAGACAAGCAGGGCCTGTATACAAGATGGGTGATTACGTTTGGTTATCCACCAAGAACATACGCTTTAAACGTTATAGTGTTTTCAATCCCAAATACATAGGCCCGTACAAGATTATCAAACTAATCAATCCAGTGGTGGTTAAACTGGCTCTGCCATCCTCTTTGCGCATCCATCCTGCCTTTCACGTTTCTTTGGTGAAACCCACGCGAACACACAAAAGACTCGTTCCTGCAGAGGTCGCTGTGGATAACGAAGAAGAGTATGAGGTGAGAGGAATTGTAGACTCTAAAATATATCGCACCAGATTGTGGTATTTGGTAGCATGGAAGGGTTTTGGTAATGAAGAAAACTCCTGGGAGCCTGCCTCAAATGTTCATGCACCCAAATTTGTAAAGCAGTTCCATCACCGCTTCCCGAACAAACCATGTCTCTGTCAGTGTTCTTCGGGAGAGGGATGTACTGTCAGGTTTCACGGCGGGGTCTAGTCTCGAACCCTGCCTTGAGACGCATTGCGGTAATGCCAACTACAATTCCCATGTTTCCAGGTTCCGCGTGCGACGCCCGTGTTGATGACGTCACACGCGGAAGGAACATTACCGGAGGGGAAACAACAGCGCCCGCCGTTGATTCTGGTTTCGTGGTTAGACGGTAAGGCTGTTCCAAGCGTTCCAGCGTATCCTTTGTGTATATTGAAGGTCCTGGCTGGTGAGTACTGTCGGAGTGCTCTGCTTCTTCAGGTGTTGTTGCGCCTTGCAGTGCCTTCCATTCCGGAGGAGTCTCGGCTGAGGCTCCTTTCTTGATTCTCCTTTGAAGTCCGCCGTTTTCTTAGCGGGTTCATCTGTTCTTTTCTGAGTCATCGGATTGCCGGGAGAACATTCCTCCTCTGCTCCTTTGAAAGACTTACGTACCTGATTTAAGGAGTATTGTTCATTTCGAAATGTCTGTCTCCTTGCCCAAGTTCCCAGAGGAGTGAGGGAATTTTGAATTTACTTGTATGTGACTTTGTTTGCCAAGAAGTGCTCAGCTAACCTTGGGAGTACTGTCAAGCTGAGGAAGTATTCAGCATTTATTGGTTGCAGAATATATGTTTACTTAAGGACCAAGAACTTTATGTGTTGCTCACTTAAGTTGCATTGTGTATATGTCTGGTGAGGTAACCAGGCATTGCATTTCCGGGGCATTGGACAATAACTATTGTCTTCCTTTCTTTATTTTGTGCAACAGGGGCTTATGAGCTTCGCCTGGCTGGCTACCTACCATATTGACCCCTGTTGAAGCCATATTAGACCTTTAAGTTGGTATGTGAATCACTACAGGTGTTATTGGTTCAAGTAATTGAATGAGAAAAACTGACCACATGATTCTTGTGTTTTAGATTGAGATACAAGTTCAACTATTCTGATTGCCAGGCAAAGCCAACCATTTATTCCTTTCCAGGTATACCGCCTTCACTTCACAATAGGGTGGGGGTGAAGTGTTACTTAGCTGTGTGTTATACTTATAAGTCTGTGCTTGTCTCATGGTGCCTTGTTCTCGTTTCAGCTTCCCCTCCCAGCAGCTCCCTTCCTACCCCTCCTGAAAATCCCTCGCTCGATCATTCCTGTGTGTCTGTTCTCATTCAGACCCAGGGGCTGTCGAGAGGTGGACCCCATAGAGCATCGTAAGATCCTGAGGACTCCGGGACCTGACAATTTTACAGGTATACATTCTAAAAAGTTCAAACCCTTAAACCAGCAAAAACTGCAAATATGGCAGGGCGTTAGTTTTACTATTCTAAATCCTATCTAACAAAAAATGGTGGTTGTGCATATATTCTAGGATATCAGATGAACTATGGTAGGTTCCGTCACAAAAACATTGTGAAAAGTGCATAAAGTAGAAGAGAGCAGTTTAGATTTTCTAGCTTCAATCCTATCAACATTGGCAAACATGTATCTATTGGTGGGTTCATATTAAATATTCTGATTATGTCCCCACAACCAATGAGGAATTGCATACATTGCAGGGGATCAGACTAACTATTCAAACGCCAATCCCACAAACAGTGGAGAAATGAAATACATGAGTTATGGTTAGATGTACTATTCTAACTCCAATCCCCCCAAAATGTGTGGAAAGTACATCTATTCAAGGGAGATTTACTATTGTTACTTGAGGCCTATAAATGCCGGTGAAAGAGCATATATTGAGGTGTCAAGTCTACTGTTCTAACTTGAACCCCACAAACATTTTGGAATGTGCACACAGGGGGTTGGGTCATATGTTCTACTACAACTCCAATTCCATAAACATTGTGTAAGGTATTTTTAAGAGACCAGGTTTAAAATGCTCAGTACAATTCCACATACATTGTGGAATGTGCATCTGTGGAGGTAAGAGGGTTAAATGTACTATTCTAACTCCAGTACCACAAATTTTGGTAAAGTGCATAGATTTTAGGGGGTCAGATTTACTATCTTAACTTAAATTCTACAGACTTGGGAATGAGTGCAGGTATGGGGGTATTAGATTTACAAATCTAACACAAACCCACAAACATTGGAGAAAGTGGATATAATTGGCGGTCAGATATACTACTCCGGGTCAAACCTCACAAACTTTGTGGATTATAGCCCCTCAGGTGGTGGTCCGCATAATTGCAGCGGTGAAAGGGTATTGAAAAATCCAATGTGCATAAATCAGGGCAGCAGTGTCGAATGAATCCTAACACTGGTGGATAAAGGCATCTCAGTAAAGCCTCGGTGGCGCAGTCCCGGTGATCAGCACTGTACTCCTGGAGGTGGGAGGAAGGGAGGATTAAAACAAAGTTCCTTTCAAATGCAGAGCTTTAATTTTCTGGGCTCTTGGTGCCTCAGAGTAATAGCCCAGGAGGAATAGGAAAGGAACAAAATCCATGGCTAGTGTTAAAGATATGCAAAAACAACAGTTGATGAACCAAATGCAGAACAATGTCATACATTCACCCCAGCACAAAGATCTGGGCCTAAATCCATCATTTATTTGCACTCGACACCACCCCAGGTCAGACATGGCCATATGCAAATCAGCATTGACCCTGTGCCTCATGGGAACAGTCCAGCCCGAACTGCCAAGCCATGTCTTTACTGGACCAGAATTAAGCATCCTAGGACCGGTTTCTGGCTATCAGCCGTCTACAGCCAGGATAGCTTGACTCCAGTGGTGTGGAGAGCATGGGACTCACGTCTGTGCATACCCATCCCACTCGGGGTGACAAATGCAAAAAAAACAGTTGATGGACAGAATGCAGAACAATGCCATACATTCACCACAGTACAGAGATCTAGACCTAAATCCCTCGTTTTTTGCACTCCACACCACCCCAGTTCAGACATTGCCCTATGCAAATCAGCCTTGACCCTGTGCCTCATGGGAACAGTCCAGCCTGAACTTCCAAACCATGGCTTTACTGGACCGGAATCAAGCATCCTAGTACCGGTTTCTGGCTATCAGCCATCTTCAGCCAGAATAGCTTGACTCCAGTGGTGTGGAAAGCATGGGACTAACGTCTGAGCATACCCATCCCACTCAGGGTGACAAATGCAAAAACAACAGTTGATGGACAGAATGCAGAACAATGCCATACTTTCACCCCAGTACAGAGATCTGGGCCTAAATCCATCATTTTTTTGCACTCCACACCACCCCAGTTAAGACATGGCCTTATGCAAATCAGCCTTGACCCTGTGCCTCATGGGAACAGTCCAGCCCGAACTGCCAAGCCATGTCTTTACTGGACCGGAATCAAGCGCCCTAGGACCGGTTTCTGGCTATAGCCGTCTTCAGCTAGGATAGCTTGACTCCAGTGGTGTGGAGAGCATGGGACTCACGTCTGAGCATACCCATTCCACTCGGGGTGACAAATGCAAAAACAACAGTTGATGGACAGAATGCAGAACAATGTTATACATTCACCCCAGTACAGAGATCTGGGCCTAAATCCATCGTTTCTTTGCACTCCACACCACCCCAGTTCATACATGGCCATATGCAAATCAGCCTTGACCCTGTGCCTCATGGGAACAGTCCAGCCCGAACTGCCAAGCCATGTCTTTACTGGACCGGAATCAAGCATTCTACGACTGGTTTCTGGCTATCAGCCATCTTCAGCCAGGATAGCTTGACTCCAGTGGTGTGGAGAGCATGGGACTCACGCCTGAGCATACCCATTCCACTCGGGGTGACAAATGCAAAAACAACAGTTGATGGACAGAATGCAGAACAATGTTATACATTCACCCCAGTACAGAGATCTGGGCCTAAATCCATCGTTTCTTTGCACTCCACACCACCCCAGTTCATACATGGCCATATGCAAATTAGCCTTGACCCTGTGCCTCATGGGAACAGTCCAGCCCAAACTGCCAAGCCATGTCTTTACTGGACCGGAATCAAGCATCCTACGACTGGTTTCTGGCTATCAGCCATCTTCAGCCAGGATAGCTTGACTCCAGTGGTGTGGAGAGCATGGGACTCACGTCTGAGCATACCCATCCCACTCGGGGTGACAAATGCAAAAACAACAGTTGATGGACAGAATGCAGAACAATGTCATACATTCACCCCAGTACAGAGATCTGGGCCTAAATCCATCGTTTTGTTGCACTCCACACCACCCCAGTTCAGACATGCCCATATGCAAATCAGCCTTGACCAACAATTCAACATCAATTCAAGCAAGCCAGGCTGAAGACGGCTGAAATGCCAGAAACCGGTCCTCGGAAGATTGTTTCTGGTCCAGGGAAGGCCTGGCTTAGCAGTTCGGGCTGGACTGTTCCCATGAGGCACAGGGTCAGGCGTATTTGCATATGGCCATGTCTGAACTGGGGTGGCCGAGTGGGCTGAAGAACGGTGATGGATTAAACCAAGATCTGTTGACTGGGTGTGAGTGTTTGATTGGTTCAGATGCTCCGTCCATCACCACCCCCTTTTGTACCACTTTGTTCGCCATAAGTTGGCAGGGTATGCTCAGACGTGTGTCCCTTGCTCTCTTTGCCACTGCATTCAAGCAAGCCGGGCTGAAGACGGCTGAAATGCCAGAAACCGGTCCTCGGAATCTTGTTTCCGGTCCAGGGAAGGCATGGATTAGCAGTTCGGGCTGGACTGTTCCCATGAGGCACAGGGTCAGACTGATTTGCATATGGCCATGTCTAAACTGGGGTGGCAGAGTGGGCTAAAGAACGGTGATGGATTAAACCCAGATCTGTTGACTGGGTGTGAGTGTTTGATTGGTTCAGATGCTCCATCCATCACCACCCCTTTTGTACCACTTTGTTCGCCAAAGGTTGGCAGGGTATGCTCAGACGTGAGTCCCTTGCTCACTTTGCCACTGGATTCAAGCAAGCCGGGCTGAAACGGCTGAAATGCCATAAACTGGTACTCGGAAGCTTGTTTCCGGTCAAGGGAAGGCATTGCTTAGCAGTTCGGGCTGGACTGTTCCCATAAGGCACAGGGTCAGACTGATTTGCATATGGCCATGTCTGAACTGGGCTGGCAGAGTGGGCTAAAGAACGGTGATGGATTAAACCCAGATCTGTTGACTGGGTGTGAGTGTTTGATTGGTTCAGATGCTCCGTCCATCACCACCACCTTTTGTACCACTTTGTTCGCCATAAGTTGGCAGGGTATGCTCAGACGTGAGTCCCTTGCTCACTTTGCCACTGGATTCAAGCAAGCCGGGCTGAAGACGGCTGAAATGCCAGAAACTGGTCCTCAGAAGCTTGTTTCCGGTCCAGGGAAGGCATGGATTAGCAGTTCAGGCTGGACTGTTCCCATGAGGCACTGGGTCAGACTGATTTGCATATGGCCATGTCTGAACTGGGGTGGCAGAGTGGGCTAAAGAACAGTGATGGATTAAACCCAGATCTGTTGACTGGGTGTGAGTGTTTGATTGGTTCAGATGCTCAGTCCATCACCACTTCCTTTTGTACCACTTTGTTCACCATAAGTTGGCAGGGTATGCTCAGACGGGAATGCCTTGCTCACTTTGCCACTGCATTCAAGCAAGCCGGGCTGAAGACGGCTGAAATGCCAAAAAACGGTCCTCGGAAGCTTGTTTCCGGTCAGGGAAGGCATGGCTTAGCAGTTCGGGCTGGACTGTTCCCATGAGGCACAGGGTCAGACTGATTTGCATATGGCCATGTCTGAACTGGGGTGGCAGAGTGGGCTAAAGAACGGTGATGGATTAAACCCAGATCTGTTGACTGGGTGTGAGTGTTTGATTGGTTCAGATGCTCCGTCCATCACCACCACCTTTTGTACCACTTTTTTTCGCCATAAGTTGGCAGGGTATGCTCAGACGTGAGTCCCTTGCTCACTTTGCCACTGGATTCAAGCAAGCCGGGCTGAAGACGGCTAAAATGCCAGAAACTGGTCCTCAGAAGCTTGTTTCCGGTCCAGGGAAGGCATGGATTAGCAGTTCAGGCTGGACTGTTCCCATGAGGCACTGGGTCAGACTGATTTGCATATGGCCATGTCTGAACTGGGGTGGCAGAGTGGGCTAAAGAACAGTGATGGATTAAACCCAGATCTGTTGACTGGGTGTGAGTGTTTGATTGGTTCAGATGCACCATCCATCACCACCACCTTTTGTACCACTTTGTTCGCCATAAGTTGGCAGGGTATGCTCAGACGTGAGTCCCTTGCTCACTTTGCCACTGGATTCAAGCAAGCTGGGCTGAAGACCGCTGGAATGCCAGAAACCAGTCCTCGGAAGCTTGTTTCCGGTCCAGGGAAGGCATGGCTTAGCAGTTCGGCCTGGACTGTTTCCATGAGGCACAGGGTCAGACTGATTTGCATATGGCCATGTCTGAACTGGGGTGGCAGAGTGGGCTAAAGAACAGTGATGGATTAAACCCAGATCTGTTGACTGGGTGTGAGTGTTTGATTGGTTCAGATGCTCAGTCCATCACCACTTCCTTTTGTACCACTTTGTTCACCATAAGTTGGCAGGGTATGCTCAGACGGGAATGCCTTGCTCACTTTGCCACTGCATTCAAGCAAGCCGGGCTGAAGACGGCTGAAATGCCAAAAACCGGTCCTCGGAAGCTTGTTTCCGGTCAGGGAAGGCATGGCTTAGCAGTTCGGGCTGGACTGTTCCCATGAGGCACAGGGTCAGACTGATTTGCATATGGCCATGTCTGAACTGGGGTGGCAGAGTGGGCTAAAGAACGGTGATGGATTAAACCCAGATCTGTTGACTGGGTGTGAGTGTTTGATTGGTTCAGATGCTCCGTCCATCACCACCACCTTTTGTACCACTTTGTTCGCCATAAGTTGGCAGGGTATGCTCAGACGTGAGTCCCTTGCTCACTTTGCCACTGGATTCAAGCAAGCCGGGCTGAAGACGGCTGAAATGCCAGAAACTGGTCCTCAGAAGCTTGTTTCCGGTCCAGGGAAGGCATGGATTAGCAGTTCAGGCTGGACTGTTCCCATGAGGCACTGGGTCAGACTGATTTGCATATGGCCATGTCTGAACTGGGGTGGCAGAGTGGGCTAAAGAACAGTGATGGATTAAACCCAGATCTGTTGACTGGGTGTGAGTGTTTGATTGGTTCAGATGCACCATCCATCACCACCACCTTTTGTACCACTTTGTTCGCCATAAGTTGGCAGGGTATGCTCAGACGTGAGTCCCTTGCTCACTTTGCCACTGGATTCAAGCAAGCTGGGCTGAAGACCGCTGGAATGCCAGAAACCAGTCCTCGGAAGCTTGTTTCCGGTCCAGGGAAGGCATGGCTTAGCAGTTCGGGCTGGACTGTTTCCATGAGGCACAGGGTCAGACTGATTTGCATATGGCCATGTCTGAACTGGGGTGGCAGAGTGGGCTAAAGAACAGTGATGGATTAAACCCAGATCTGTTGACTGGGTGTGAGTGTTTGATTGGTTCAGATGCTCAGTCCATCACCACTTCCTTTTGTACCACTTTGTTCGCCATAAGTTGGCAGGGTATGCTCAGACGGGAATGCCTTGCTCACTTTGCCACTGCATTCAAGCAAGCCGGGTTGAAGACGGCTGAAATGCCAGAAACCGGTCCTCGGAACCTTTTTTCCGGTCCAGGGAAGTCATGGCTTTGCAGTTCGGGCTGGACTGTTCCCATGAGGCACAGGGTCAGACTGATTTGCATATGGCCATGTCTGAACTTGGGTGGCAGAGTGGACTAAAGAACGGTAATGGATTAAACCCAGATCTGTTGACTGGGTGTGAGTGTTTGATTGGTTCAGATGCTCCATTCATCACCACCCCTTTTGTACCATAGTGTTAAAGATATGGCACAGAAGCGATGGATAAAGTGGGGGATCATTTTTTTATTTACAAATGGGCAAGGACAACTTCCTCATAAAATGCCATTAACGAAAGGGACAATATATTTTCTTTTGTTACATGGCCTCTACTACCATTAGTGCAGTAGGCACTTGGACCAAGGATGTAAGTAGTCAGTGCTCCCCAGTTTTGACTGTTTTACTGCAAAAACTTCAGTGGGGGGGCTTTGTTCTTGCTAACATTAGAGCCCAAGTCACACTTACTGCTTTTTGTTTTTTTACACACAAAGGGGCAAAAAGTATCATTGTGCTGCAGGTACAGTGACACCAGCGCCTAGTTATATAAGGACCTAACTAACCCACAAGTCACAGCTGTTTTACTATCCTTCCTTGCATGCGTTAGGGTCCTGTGCTCATATGCTATGCTGGTATTGCATTTGGCCTCGCAGCAATTGCTCAAGTGAGTAGAATATTGGAACAAAGGAGACACCTACATTTGGCACCAGAGAGATTGTAATGAGGCGGATGTTGCAAGATGGGGTTCCTGTTTTTACCCAAACACAAAGGAGGCAGCCCATTTTGCTAGCTAGACAGTAGCTATCATTAGTGAAGCAGGTCCACTGGCACCCAGAAATCTGATGGTCTCAATGCATCATAATTGTGTCTGTGCCACTTTAAAAACGGGGGCATGGGACCTAATTTCCTTCCTACCATTAGGGCCGGAAACACCCTTGCAGAAAACAAGGGGGGCAACATTCGGGAGCTAATTCTTGCCTCTTGAAACAGACAAAAAACCGAATTCAAGGTTGGAGTGGTGGTCTGGCTTGGTGGGGAAAGAGTGAAAGAGGTAGAGGTGATAGCCTTCAACTCAGGGCCCAGATATCAGTAGCGAAATAGGTGCAGTTGCATTGGAACCCAGGAGTGCGAGGGGCTTCCAACGCACCAATTATTGGGAGCAGTATTTTTAGGTCAATTACTGATTTTCTTTGATGCATTTGCTGTTTCATAAATCTCACATTTAGTCCTAATACTTCTGACATGATCTCACTGCGCCCTGTGCTCAGCCTGTCCATTGCTTTCCCACCAATCCTTGCCGTAACATTTTGGAGGGGGGGCCGACTTCAAAACATTTTGCTTAGGGGGCTCAGAGCAAAACAGACCCCTGAGTTAGAAGCTTTAGCTTTCAAAAAATGAGGTCTTCAATGTAATCTTACTATTGAGAGTGTTTTTTTTTTTTTTTGTAAAATTTTTTATTGGAAAACCTCAAAGATACAAACACAGGAAATTACAGGCACAGATCATTATCCATCGACAACAACTTAACAGGATATAAAGCCTCGCACAGCGAGGGAAGACATTACTGCAGCGGTCAACGTAGGCCTAGAGTAAGGATCAATAAATAGGTATGTCCACAATGTTGCAGGAGTTGGGAGGTTTTCCTTTTGTAATAAGATAAGAGGATCTTATAGCTTGCGATGTTACGAAATTCAACAAAAAATATAAAGTTAGAGCAAATCCCAGAACAGGAGAGTTGTCATCTTTAAAGGAGCACGTATTGGGGAGCACTATGCATAGCAATCACCCACCGAAACACAATGTCCCACAAGCTAGAAACCAAGGGCAACTGCTAAGTCACATGAAACACATTACGGTAGACTCCCCAGTAATACAGGACCCCAATCCCCAATTAAGTAAAAGGTATATAGGAACAGAAAAGAAATAGAGTAAAAGGAAGAAAAAGAAAAGAGGGCCATAGAAACAAAGAAGGAACACAAAACACAGCCCATCCCCCAACCCCCCACCCTGCATACCAGTGGAAGGCCACGGCCCACCCCCCCCCCCCCCCATAGGCATGCCTGTCGCCCCAAGAAACCCCGAAATTAGGAAATAACGGAGGAGGGCCTTAGCTCCAGCCCCATGCTCACCCCAACCCCCCCCACCCCCAAAAAGCGGGAATCCACCAAGAGGGAGCGTGGGCATTAATGTACGGTCATCCCAGCCATCCAAAGTCTCCAGTTCAAACAATGTTCCATGTCGGCACCGAGGTCTCATAGGAAATGTCGTATACAGGCAGCGGTCAGCCCTGACCAGACCGGGAAAAAGTCAGCATTCCTCCCAAATCATGCGCAAAGAGTCGCAGTAAACCAACAGTACCAGTTGGGGGCCACACAGGTCCATGACAAAGACCACAGCAAGAACAATGACGCGTGTCTCCGGGGCAAGTCAATTTTCCATGGTAGTGCAGGGCACCCATGGCAGGGAAACAGATGAGCTGGTAGGAGATCAAAGAGGGTAACAGGAGCACCGTCCCGGATATTGTGTTCCCTAGTCCCAGAATCCAGCGTCACACACTCCTGGGAGTCTACTGCTGCAACAGCCGGGGACAAGTCAGGCATACACTCCTTGCTGCATGCGTCTGCGCCCAAATGTGTCATAGAAGGAGAAATTACCAGCTGCGTGGGGTGCACATCCGTCCACAGACCTTTCAGGGCAATGCGCAAGTCATTGATGGCCAGCCAAACATCTCTCACCGTAAGCGCCATTTCCCCCTAGTCACTTTATCGGGACCTCGGGTATCAAGGAACAAAGCAGCAATTCGGCTCAAACAAATAACGTGCAGTTCGTAAAGGAGTTGCGGAGAGTCACACTCAAGCCCTCGCTTAGTTACAGCGTCACACGCCTCTTACAGCATTTCAGTTGAAATCTGGTCCGGGCAAGCAATTCTGCCTCACATCGTACCTTCCCCAATATCGCGGATATCAGCCAAAAATCTGTATTGAGCAGCTTAAAGGTCCGGCGCCGCAACGCACACGATGCCTGCGACAGAGGTGGTTTCAGTTTCACAATCGGGGCACCGGACCATCATGGCTAATCGTGGCCGTTGTTTATCGCTTGCGAGGCGGCTGCGATGCAACCCGAGGTCCCGGCTCATCCGGAATGAAGGCCGGAGACTTTAGGACGACGATTCTCGGCCATCTGGGGTGGTGCGTGGACCGGAGTCACACGGTCGGGCTCCCCCGCTGTTCCTCTGAACGGGGCCGCGGCTGGGGTGCAGGATCACGGGCAGGATGTTATGGGAGACGAGGGCGAGCGGCGGAGCTGGGCGTCTATGCGGCCATCTTGGCCGCCGTCCTGGCTCCTCCCCCCTGAGAGTGGTTTTAAAGCGAAGTGTACCTTTTGTTCTAATAATACCAATGAAAAATAAAATGTATTAAAACCTATAAAACATTGGCTTTTCAAGATCTAGATGTCTATTTAGATACGAGCACTGATATTCAAAATAATCTAACTAAGAAACCAAGGGCAAGTTTCAATTCGCTCAAAATGACCATAATATTGTGATCAAACCCTCAGAGAAAGAGGGGAACATTGTCATTTGGGATAAAAATAGCACTTTACTTGGACGATGCGTCTAGGCAACTCCATGATATAAACTGTGACAATCGAAACAGGGCCCCAGTTCCATATATATCATGAAATTGGAAGAAATGCTGATTAGATAGTTGGATGCATTGATTTTGTTATTAAAATATCAGGGTTATTTGAGGGGAAACATTACATTACACTCATTTTCTACTTTCTCCCTAAAATTCATATTTTATTATACAAACCACAAGTACAACGAATTGCTGCATGCATAAGGCATTTGACTGATAATGTGATTCTTTATGTGTCTACATTTTTTATTTCTTTATGTGTTTAGTCAACTGTCAAATGTCAGGGAAGCAATTGATGTTTGAATACATTTATTTATCTATCCTGGTGGGAGGAATATTGTTTGATGACAATTGATGTTGTTTTTCTTTATACTAGTATTGTTCATGTAATAGCTCATCTGCAAATGAACATTTTTTATAGTATTTAATTGGTTCCTTTTACCTTCAAAATAAGTTCAACAACATGATGGAGTTCATTTTAAGTAGCAACTTTCTTTATTTGATGATAAATATTTTCACAGACATGCAGAGATCTGATGTTTTCCTGTATGGCCCCAGCCTTTGCTAATCTCATTATGAGATTTTAGGAACATACCATTGTTTGGGCCCACGATCTAGAGAAATTGAAGTACAATAATAATGACAACCTCTTTCTCATTTGGGAATAGGGTACGGTAAATTAAATAATAGAATAAATAAACATCCTTGTTAAAAATATTTCTAAAGTGCACACATGCCTGGAGGTGTTTTGGTGCTAACTCTGCTAAAACAGGGTGAAGGCGAGCTTACAGATTGCCAAACAATCAGGTTGCTAATGCTTTTCTGAAGGAAAGCAGGCGAGTCATGTATCTAACATGCAGAGGTAAGGCATTCCATGCTTTTGCTGTGCAAGTAACAAGGCTTTTTCCGCCCCAGGGGGAGCGTCTGAACCTGGGGTCTAAGGCATTTTTGGCCCCTGAGGACCGCAACTTCCTACTTGGACAATACCATTTGATGCTTTCAAATAGTCTGGACTTGTATCTTGCAGTATTTTGTAGGCAATACACAAGACATTGAAGATGATCCTTTGCCTGATTGGTAGCCAGTGTCGTTTTCTAATGACTTGAGGGGTGGATTGATGTTTAGGGATACCTAGCAGCAAATGTGCAGTCGCATTTCACGGTGTTTGGAATTTGTTCATGAATTGCTGTTGCAAATTTAGTTATAGAGCATTGCAATAATCTATTTTAGAGATCACTAAAGATGTAACTACAGTTTTCCCTGAATCATGAGAAATGTATGGAAAGATTTTGTTTATTATCTTTAATGTGTGAAAGGAGGAGGAATTATCAGCATTGACCTTTTCACCATAGGTTAGCTTGTTGTCAACGAACACTCCTAGATTTCTAGCCTTACAGATTGGTAATCGGGAGAGTAACCAGCTCCTGCGGCCACCAGAACAGGGACCAAAAAGAGGCCTGATTGACGAATAGGTTGCCGAATATGATGACCTCCATCTACCCAGAATTTAATTTCAGGCATTTATTATTCTTCCAGTCAACAACTGCCCTCATACGGTTATGGAATCTAGTTCCAGAGTCATTGTCACTGTTGGAAAGAGGGACAACAATCTGTGTGTCACCATCATAGGATGTAAGCGAGAATCCCAAAAATCGGATCAGATTGGTCAGAGGAATGATATACACATTAAACAACCTTGGGCTCAGCGATGGCCCCTGAGGGCCCCTGTAGGGCAATGACAAGGGTTCAAAAACTAAATCCTTTAGTGCTACTGATTGTTCTCGTTCAGGAAAAAAGGACCTTAAGAAAAATGGCGCTCATTTATGGGGATTTGGCATAGGGCAGCACAGCAAGTGACCTTACGGCGCTGCGCTATGCCAAAGTGAAAGGGCAGGAATGCACAGTATTTAAGCATTATTGTGCAATCCTGGCCTTTCTCCTTCCATTTGCACTGAGAGAGCGCAAAACTGAGTTAGAAATTGTAGGGGTGCACTATATTAATGAGTAATTAGCACCCGTATATATAAAGGATTATAATCATGTTTAAATGTGACACAGAGCTATGAAACCATGTGCCAGAATTTCCATAGCTGTAACGTGAAGTGTTTTGAAAGTACTAATGCCATGTTAACTTAGAAATATTGTTTGCAGTGCTAGCGGTTAGGGAACACTAATTCAATCAAAGGATGCTCAATAGTCATTGATGTATTTAAATGTTTGTTTAGAAATTCTTTATTGTATTCACATAACGACATAGAAGTATTTAAGTTAGAAAATGTATTCTTTTTGTTATAATGATGAAGGCCTAATGAACAGGGAAAATGTTTGCCAATGTTAGAATGTGATATCCCGAAACGTGCAGAGGCCCAGGTGGGGAGAAAGACTGTGTAGGCCGAACTAAGAATGTTACTTTTAACATTAAATCATGGAAATGTCTTCTCTAGAAGGTTGCTTTAGAAAATTAATTGCAAGTAGCATGGAACTGTGAATCGATTTATGTGCGTTCCTTTGCAGGTACAAGGTTAACTAAAGATAGTAGAGAAGGGCCCATTGTGTATGAGCGTTAGGATGGTAGTCCCAGACATGGAGGAGTGGCTGCGGAATTTAGGGAAGCAACTTCAAGAGGAGAAGACTCTGGGACCCAAGGACGTTTTTCAACGAACAAGGATGAAGATGTCATAATGGAGTCTTTTTGAAAGTTAATACTTTTAAGAGGGGCGTACCCTAGGGCGTGTCGCCCGTATTGTGGGGTTTGTATTAGGGACAGCACCCCGGTAGGAGAGCAGAGCAGATGCGCATGAGGGCGAAGAAAGATGCTGGGTAGGCAGAGAGCTTTTGCTATGCGAAATGGGTTCTTAGACTAAGTCCGAAAAGTGAGTGTGCTGAAATAAGTCCAGATTAATCTGGACTTATTTCTTTTTCCGATGCCTACTAAAACCCAGATCATAGCAATTCTTGCTAGTCTAGTGGTTTTGGAATTAGTACTTGTATTGTTTCTTAGTCGATTGAGACTTTTCCGTAGGATCATGTTTGTATTAGTGCCTGTTTATATTCTGAATCTTTTACTAAGGTGTTTATATATACAACTGCTTTTGGCTTTATAATAAATCTTTAAACTTGACTTTTTGTCAGTGGTTCTTCAGGGAGAACAATGGGGATGGTTCGAATTGATACTACTCTGTTGAAATAGATTGCCTTCTACACTCTATGACAGGTAAAAAGATCTAGTCGACCTGTGGCGGGATTCTAGAAATACTATTTTGATTCTAGAGAAAAAATCCCACCTTTCCAGTACCTTTGCAGCAGTCAAGCACCAATGCAGTCACCTGTGCACCATGGTACAAAGGTGCCTGTGTTGTTTGCAGGATTGTTCCTGCGCAGGAAAGGGCACCTTTTTGCACAAAAACAATCTTAATTTGGCCTTTTCCTCTCACTATGTGCACTGCAGAACATAGAAAGAGGAAAAAATGAGGAGAAATAAAGATATTTGTCCTTGGTATGCCTCACATCCACAGGTGTAAGGCTATGGCACTTTCCCAGGTTTACATGATTTTGTGAATTTGGTGCAGAATCAGCAAACATTGGTGTTGCATGGGGAAATCGACTGTAACACCCAAGGAACGCCTCCCGAGCGCAGGGTAAGGCAATGCAGTGATTTGTGCTGCCTTGCCTTATTTCATATCTATGAGGCCATTCAAAACCACGCATAGTGGCTTTGAGTGGCCTCATAGATATGATTTTGTAATCTGGTCCCCTGACAGAGTCTGACCTGCAAGAGTATTTCAATAAAATACCACAGATGACTCACAAATGTGATATGCTAACAGATACGAGTGTTTAGCTCAAAATAAAGGCCACTGGATTTTTCTAATGTTGCAAATGTAATACATATAACCCATGTATAAATTAGAGCAAATTGATTCGGAAGAACATTTGAATATTCAATATGAAAGTAGAACCTTTAATAATTGCCAATTGGTTTATGAAGTCTATGCACTTGTTTGACCCATTAATTTAAACTGTATGGATTGTCCCATCTGGAATATAAAAGTGAGAGTTTTAATGCATGTTCAACTCATGCAAAATCTGGTTACAACCTATCCTATGACATTACATTTACAGAGAAGGGTCAGTGACTCTTCTCTGTTAATAGTGATTGGCCAGCATAGATAACAAAAATGGTCCTATGGGGATAATAGGGGGAAATGTTTTGGGAAAATATTAAGTCAGCTTGTCTTTAATTCATGCAATACATTTCCATTTTGCCTGAATGCAGGAGAAGGATGGTATGCATTTTTGTGAATGTGGTCATTAGCTTCTTTGGTTTTTGAGATATGGATCACATTAGCCGTCAGCCTAGGATGTGTTTTCTTGTTGCTATCTAGGCATGTTATGATATTTTAATCTGATGACTAAAGTAATTTATGCTATTTTGATTGTGTCTTAGACACTCAAATTCTTTCATCAGGCTAGGATCATTATTTGTTTCCATGGCCACAGGAACAATTGTTTTGTAGATAGATACCTCAGTTAGGGTTTTCAGTTATTTAACTGATTGAAAGCAGGAATTTATATAGCTACATTGTAGCAAGAGAGAGATTTGTTTCGCTGATAAACATTGCCCCCATCTGATAAATCTGTATGAAACTTTCTGAAATAAGATGTCATCCGCTTTGACTCCTTAATGGGAGGTTTCATGTTGATCCATCAATTGGGCCTCAAGAAAAAGTGAAGGTCACAAAAGTGTGATTTCTCTTTTAATTTCCATACAAAATGAGCTCTCCCATATGGAAAAAGGCTGCACAGAATTTCACCAAATTTGGCAAAATGTTTACTCAGAAAGCATGCTTTTTGTGATGTGGTGTAAATATGATCAGTTGCTTTCATGAAATTAGCATTAAAAGAGGAGCTTGGGTATGGCCTGAAGGAGTTAGCCCTCACAAAAAGTAAGCGATATCTGGATGAATGGTCCAGTCGTACTCCAGCAGCACGAAAATTAAACAAATACTCAATCTGATTGGCTGGTGATTATATTGTAGAACATGTTGCAGCTGCCATTATAGGGCTTGTGGACAAGCTCTGTGCCAAACTCTCGCTGCACATTGCCTAAAGTCATGTTGCACAGGAGTTGGCTACTCAGAAGTGACCTTGAAGCTGACAGGTTAGTAGTGGGTGTAAGAAGAGTTGAAAGATGGGAAGACGCTCCTCTGTTGCAAAGCTGTTTTCAGTTATTTTTTTATTTTCACAGTCAAATGTTTTTGTGGGGATTTAATTGTGCCAGGCACCAAGTTAGAACAGTTGCCCTATGGAACTGCAGTGAAATAGTGAATTTCGAATATGGTAACATTTAAGTAATTGGGTCAGGAATTCCTACTACTAGCATGCTTATAAAAAACATTCTTGGAAACTGTAAAGTTCAGGAATGCATGGCACATAGCATAGAACAAACAAAGGAAGTATAATGATTGTGATGTGAAAAGGTAATCATTGGTTGCTAATTCCAGGACTGAACACTGATGGAATCTTTGACCCTCAGTGCTTGACTCCAAGAGCTTGGAGAGACAGCTTCCTGATAGCCCTATAAGGTGGCGTAGATCAGCCATGGTGAGGACAGTCACCTTCCTGTTTTGGTCCATATGATGTGTGCAATTGACTATTTTTCTTCCTTACAGAGCGAGGGTTTGATCCAGGTCCAGAAGGAAACCCAGGTGTACATTAATTATACACAAAGGGCTGAAACATGTTGACCAAATACAGGTAGTGAGGTAGAAACCTTAACAGTTATCTTGACCCCACTCCCTCTTATATTTTTAACCTTGTTTATGGCAGGGTGTGATCAAATAAAGTAACTGAGAGCCAGATGTACAATGCTCTTTAGCAATTTTTAAACAGAATGAATCACTTTTCGAGGCCCTTAAGAAATGCTCAATGGGCTGTTCATATGTACAAAAGCCTTTAAGCGGTCGCTAATTGCAATTTCAAGCCAGTAGAAATCTCAATTTGCAATCTCCTAAATAGGATGGCAAATAGGGATTACCTATTTGCAATTCTTATGCAGATGTACAAAGCATTTCCTAAATGGAAATTGGGCATTTAGGAAATGCCTTACCATTGACTCGAAGTCAATGGTAACCAAGTTCAATTTAAAAGAAAACACCCAAAGATGCTTTTTTTGAGGAGTGAAAGAGTGCACACATGCCTGTGTGCTCTACTTGTGCTCCACTACATTTGGGGTGCATTACAGGGGGCCTTATGTCCATAGCCATTCTTGGTTTAGCATTTTCAAAATAGGAAATTACTTTTTTGGGAATGATAAACCAGCCCATTCCAACAACTGGGATGGTGCAGTGAGCTAAAAAACGGTGTTGGATCTAGCCCTGATCTCTTGACTGGGTGAGAGCTTTCTGTTTAATTCAGAGACTCTGTCCCTCACCACCCCTTGTTGTAAACATTCCAACAAGTGGCATGGGACTTCCTATTTGGGATTTTCTAAAAGTGATTTCTATCTGTTGGAATCACTATTAGGAAATCTGAAATTTCATACATATATTTTGGCTTTTCCTAAATAGCGATTTCTAAGGAGTTGCTATTTAGGAAGTACAAAATTGAATTTTCGTACATATGTCCCTGAGTTTACTGATCAAGTGTATGTAATGAATTGGAGTTTCCCTGTATTATGTATTTTTATGCTTTTTAATGGTAGCATGGTATGCTATTTTTAGTGTATTGTGAACTTTTATGGATTTGTTTTGTCAAAAACCGAATAAAGTAAATTTTGAATTTGAATTTGAATTACTGATCAAGTGCAATTTAATTCTACAATTCGCAGCTCTCCATATATATCATTGTACATTACCAACCATCTCCAGAAGAACTCAGGATGAGCTCTGTACATTACCAACCATCTCCAAAAGAGCTCAGGATGAGCCCAACTTGCATCACGGAGAAGGCCGTGATGATGTAGCATGTCACCTAGTGTGGATGAAGCAATCCATCTTTTTTGGGAAAAACTCAAAACATAGGGAATGACACCTCTTCAAATATATTGGCTACGAAGGATGAAATAAGGTAAGGAGTTAGGAAGTCTCTTTATGACTTTCCCACCAGACGGCACTCCAGTCTTGAACTATTGTTTTAGAAAGGGATTCCTGCAGGTCTTTACTTTGTGTATCTAACCATTTGGGAACGCTGCTTGGGTAAAGACTCCAGTGAGGTTTGGCTTGACTTTTTTGCTGCGCAAAATTATTTCCTACTGATAAGGTAACAATCACGTTTGATTGTGAAAAGGTAACAGTCACACCCCGACATTACAACATCTATTCCAGTGCACTATAATTCTCAACCACTATCATCTCTTAGAAGCTTGATGCATATAACCCAACATGAGAACAATGCGCTATTTTTTTAATCCTATACCCTCCTCACTTGTTAACTCAGTTCACAGACATCCAAATATTGTATTCATATTTAGCTCATGCTCGAAACTGATGTAATACTAGTACTACTAGAAGTGGAAAAAAAGGAAGAGACAAAAAAGGAAGGATAGGCAAAAACACAAAATCAGCACTGGAAGAGAACCGAACATCTGATATGTTACATCGTGCAGAAAGCAGGTGCAATGTATTAGTCACTACCCATTGTCTGTCTTCAAGAAGTCTTGTGCAAGAATGTCCGAAGTGAAGTGACGAGTTTGTTCTTTATATATCACCTTTAATTTTGCGGGGTTAAGGAGGAATGCCTGACTACCTTTCGCTTGAAAGGATGAAATTAACTGCCTCAATCGCCACCTTTGTTGCACTGTAGATGGACAAAAATCGAGTCGTACAAAGAATTCGCAACCCTAACCAGATCGCCTTCTATCTGGCCGTGCCAGGTCATAGATTGCCTCACGAAGCAGATAATTATTTAAGCAAATTAGAATTTCCCTAGGATGTACATTCATGTGTGCTCTGAGGTCACCTTTTCTCCTACGTTGTACAAACGGAAATCTGTGCGCCCTGATGACCTCAGTTTGAACAGTTCGACAATAAATTTTCTTGTTTCCTGTCCTTCCATAGACTCAGCAATACCCAGTACGCATAAATGATCCCGTCTTGACCGGTTCTCTAAATCTGTTAACTTCCAGTCAACATCCGCCTTGGTCTTTTGAAGCATTTCAATAGCCGACTGCTGTTTAACCAGAGAATCCTCAGCGCTGGAGATGTGCTATTCTGCCTCAACTACCTGAGTAGGTGTCTCTGCGCAGAACTTAACAATCCAGCGTACCGTATTTTGCAATTTCCGCACAGCTCCCTGTGTGCGGAGACCTTCCGCCTTTGTCTCAGCCCGATGGGCCATGATACTCTTATAGATTGTGCTTAGAGTGACTGTAGCATCGTCATCATCATCGTCATCCAAGTTATTCACCGCTGGAGTAGTATCCCATCTCGGTTGATCAAAAGGCACAATCAACGCATGAGGAGAGCGTTTAACCAAGTCCGCTGGTTTTCTCACAGTCTCTTGATGCAGGGATTGGTCTAGATCATCATCCTCATCTACATCCTGTCCATCCCCCCAGTCCCCCACTGTGCTGGAGTTGCCATTATCATTATCATTGTGGTTTTCATTATCATTTTCTGAGACTACTGAAAGATCGGACATAGAGTAGAATTTACCCTCTGAGCCAGCATATTCAACATCCTTTCCCTTATCCTGAGAAGAGCCCAAGCCCTCTGATATTAAACTGCAGGGTACTGCTTTGTCCAAGGTCAATGGACTGCTGACCGGTAGTGCGACTAAATTAATAGCCATATCTGTCTCACAGTTTGGCGTTTTGACCGTATCGGCCACTGTGCCTGTTAAAACATTATCCATGACAGACTTTGCCTGAGAGGGATTTTGTTTAGCCATATCAATATCTTCAGATGCTTTAGCTTTAGCAGATCATTTATTGAAGATTGCAGGTACTGTGCGGGTTTTAATAGGATTATCCTGCTGTGCTTCATGCAGCGTGTATCTACTCTCAGGCATCGGGGAACATATCATAGTACCGGGGTCCACCCGCTCACCTGGCATTGAAGAATTAAGAGCCCGCTCTCTTTGTCGGCGACTGGTGTTGCCGTTAGCATTACCGCTGTTAGGTGTCAGGGGCTGCTTCTGTGTATATGTTTGCAGCATTTCTTGCACCGGTGCTTCCACCCTCCGCTGCTCCCGCTGCTCCAGTTGATGGTGTCACTGAACTTGCCGCAGCAACCCCCCGGGTTCGCCCTCCTCTCCCTTTCAAGGCCGTAGCTTACACCCCTGCGCAACATGCTGGGGGAAACAGATCTATCAGGCTCAGCTGTTCCCACTCCGCAGACTCCGCTTGCTCCGTGAGCCTGCCACGCTGTTTTCCGCCGTTCTCCGCAATACTCCACCCCCCAGGAGCAGCCGAGAAGAATCGTGGAGACCCCAGATGCCACTGTCTCGATACACCAATACTCAGCGCCTGCAATTACCGGAGAAAGGGCCCCCTAGACCCAGGATGTATCCACGCAGAGTCCGAGCCCTGCTTTCACAGCTTCAATGTCTGGAAGGTCCGATCAGGTGAGGAGCCTCAGAGAGCCGTACACACAGCACTCACTTGGCCACCACCGCGGCTGCCATCTTGCCTCCCAGATATTGTAATGTCGGGTTGCGGTCGAATGGGGGACCTTTGGGGGGAGCAGCGTGCAATCACTCTCCATCGCAGAGGACACGGTCCTTAAGCCCCGGTTTGGGTGGTGTGGGGGGGATGGGAGGGGATGGTGGGTTGTGTTTGTGGGGTGGTGGTGGGGCGGTGGGGAAAAAAATCAAATCAATACATGAGTACATTTTTTTGTGTGGCTACCAAAGTCGGTTCCACTGGGCGCATGCATTTTTGTTATGTCGGCATACTAGACTTTGATGGCGGCTAAGGGCATTAGATTAGGTACACTGAATGTCAGAGGTTTGACCTATCTTAATAAAAGGCAGCGGGTTGCAAGGGAGCTTCAGATGCTTCATTGTGATGTTATGTGTCTCAAGGAGACCCACATAGTGTGGGCTAAGCGGAAACTCCTAAGCGATCTGGGCTATGATTTAATGGCATGCACCAAACAGGTCTGTACATCTAGGGGTGTTGCTATTTTGGCTAAAAACACAAAGGCAATACAGGCAGGATCTTGACGGATGGACTCGGGAGATGGGTAATAGCAGAGTGTGTTGTAGGGGCAATATAATTCACGCTGTGTTCAGTATATCGTTCTAATTTAGACAATGCTGTAGTTTTAGAATTTCTCAATGTTGAATTAGCAGCATGTCCCACTCCTGCAATTGTATGTGGTGATTTAAACATACATTTACCACCAAATAATGCAATAACAGTTCCAGGTACATAGGCAGGAAACCAAAGGTGTTCAAGGCATTACAATCATTGATTTCTGCACATCGTTTGCTTGATGCTTGGGCCTTGCCCAGGGGTACTGAAGCTGGATACACCTTTTATTCCTGTCCTCACCAAAGGCTAGTGAGACTGGATTCTTGTTTTGCTCCGCAGCATTTGTTGAATGGTGCAAGTATTCAGGTGTATCCAAGGGTGACGTCTGATCATGGTCAGGTTGTGTTAACCATATCTGGTATGGGTGTAGTAACCAAGCATATGATGTTTTCGTTTGATCGGAAACTGCTCCTGGATCAAAAATTTCTTGCATATATGAGGGATTGGATTACTGTCTTTTTTCATGTCAACCGGGGTAGTACTGACACAAGTTATGTCTGGGACGCTTTTAAGGCTGCTTTTAGGGGCGAACACCTTAGTTTCGGGCTGCAAACTCAAAAGCAGCTGGAGCTAAAGCTACAGGAGTTATATCAGGGTGTTATATCGGCTGAAGAGATTCTTGTGCAGAGTATACATGCTGGCACAGATATTGGGGAATCGGCAACAGAAGTGGCCCGCTCCGAGGCAAACATAAATCTCCAGTGGAGTCAAGAGGCTGCCGAAAAGTATGTTACCAAGCATCAGTGGAACTATGAATATGGGGAGGCAAGTGGCAGGTGCCTGGCCCAAAACTCAGACTAAAAGAAGGGGCTCAAAGAATTAATACTATCTTGGACTCCAGCGGGCACTGTATTGAGAATGAAACTGGCATATTGGAGGTATTTAAGAATTTTTATGAATCATTATATGCTGGAGAACACTTTGAAAGCCAAAAAGGTGAAACATTGTTACATCGACACTGTGAACAGGATCTTGGGGAGGAGGATGCAGTGAGGTTGATTGCCCCCATTACGATGTCTGAGTTGGAGTCGGAGCAGGCTATAAATGGGTTAGCAGCTGGTAAGGCTGCTGGCCCCGATAAATTACCACAGGAGATATATAAATGTTTTTTGGGAGTTTTACAGGAGGATATGCTAGCTACATTTAGAAGAGCACAGAGTGGGATTTCTCCTAAGTCATGGGAGGAGGCCAGCCTTGTTGTGGCAGGTGCAGGTGGAGAAGTGTGGCTCACTGGTTAGAGGAGGCAGACCTGGAAGCAGAGGTCAGCCCGGGACCAGGGTTCAATTCCCGGCTCGGCAGGGTCTTGAGTCCTAAAATGTCCATGGACTCGACAATTCTCACTCCTGTGCCTACTCGATTCACGGGTTCACACTCTGCGACTCTGGGCAATAGCTTGCTTAATCTCCACAACGTCCCCTCGCGCTCGAATGCCTGGCTTTCACCTTGCGGATACCCTGCCGGGGTTATCTCACAGGGGAATACCAGGACGGGTTCCCTAAGCAAGCGCTTAGAGACCGGTTGGTGATTTGCGCTATATAAATACCTGTACCTGTACCTGTACCTGTTGTGTTTCGGAAAAAAGATAAACCTGCTGACTTGCCGGCTTCATATCTCCCTATATCCTTGTTGAACACGGACAGCAAAATCTACTCAAAGATGTTGGCCACTAGGTTAGCGGCAGTAATCACTCCACTGGTGTCAATGCGACAGCATGGATTTATCCCAAATCGCGGAACAACAAATCATATGAATAGGGTTTTAACTTTACTAGACCATGCTAATGGTACCGGGAATGCACTTAACCTTATTTTACTAGACGCCGAGAAGGCTTTTGGTCGAGTCTCATGGTGCTTTCTATGGGAAGTGACGCAACGTTGTGGTTTTGGACAACAATACATTTCAGCTATAAAAATGTTATATTGCCAACCTGTTGCCAGGATATGCACCATGGGGCTCGAATCAAAGGCAGTGTCTATCCGGAGGGGCACCAGACAGGGCTGCCCTTGCTCCCCATTATTATTTGCATTATATATGGATCCGTTTTTAAAAATGATCGAATACAGCCCGCGGATAGAACCAGTAATCATACAACAGCAACAATACCGGGTTCTTGCTTACGCGGATGATGTCGCTGTTGTATCACCTAAACCCGCAGTGGCAATGTACGAGATAGAACAACTTGCAGCAGAATACGGGGCAGTATCGGGTTACAAGCTAAATACAGCCAAAACACAAATTATATGTCTTAACGTTGGCTGTTACACTGATCAAAGGGTGACACAAGAGGTAACGTATTTGGGAGTACGGATAAGGACCTCTGCATCTGAGTTGGTTGAGTCCAATTGGGGGAAATTGATGACGGGGGTTCGTAGGCAACTGGACCAGTGTGAATGCTTGCATCTTTCGCTAGTCGGCAGATGCAATGTCTTAAAGATGATGATCCTCCCAAAAATTCTATATTTTTTTAGATGTGTACCGTTGGAGATATCGCAAGCTAAGCTTGCACATTTACAGTCTGTGTGTCTGAGATTCATATGGGCGCGTGGGAAAGCTCGTAGAGCTATGCCCTATATGGTTCTACCCAGAGCCATAGGCGGTTGGGCTGTCCCTGATTTCACTCTTTACTATTACGCATGTATGTTACAACACATGAATATACTGCTTACGGGGCTAGGGCCTGTAGACATCGCAGAATCTCCCTCTATATACAACATGCTGCTAGGCACTGAAGTAAAACATTGCCTGTTTGTGAACCTAGATTGGAGCTATTATAAACGTAAAAGATTTAAGATACTTATAGCCGCATATAAAGTCTGGAAAGTTATTAAGAAGATATATGAGGTAGAAAAAATGTCTTGGTATACCCCATTAACAGCTGCGGCCTTCTTCCCGAGTGTATTCTGGGATCGAATTGTATATAATTGGCATGCTAAAGGCATTATTATGGTTGGGGACCTCTTTATGGAAGGTGGACTTAAATCGTTTGACCAGCTTAGGGAGCAATATCACCTCCCCGGGGCGGATTTTTTTAAATATCTACAAATTAGAGATTATCTTCTGAAAGCTCGGTGGAACATTTAACCCAATCCCCTTATAGAAGCCAATAGAAAGGCAGCAAGAATAGGGACAGTGTATACTTTGATGCTTGATGCAAAGCCTAATTATTTGGAAGAGCAGTGTCACAAATGGGAGAATAGATTAGGATGTCAGCGTATACATTTGGAGACTTCCATCAAACTAGCCGGACGATTATTTATGTCTGCTAATTTATCCGCCCAACATTATAAGACAGTATTTTATCTGTATCTTACACCAGATTAAACTGCTAAATGAGGTTGGGACCAGGAGGGAAAATGTTTTCCTTGTGGGAACCCAGCGGCTGACGTGGTACATATTTTTTATGCATGTCCACAATTAAATAGATTATTCGAGCAGTTAGACAAGTTCATAACTGAAATCTTGGGATCCCCTATACACTTATCACCTATGCAGATTTTGTTGGGGGTAAAGATGGGTGTAGATGTAGAAACAGTACCTAGTAAGGCTGTATATTTGATTTTCGTAGCCACAGCGGTGTTAAGGCTGTGCATAGCTTCTTGTTGGATACAAAAGGATGCCCCATCATTTGAGGCTTGGAGGGCAAGGTTTTTGGCCATGTTTGCTCTCAAAGGCAGGCGTAAACTGAAATTGGATCAGCAAATTTGGGGCGCAGTTATGTCTTATCTGGACATGGATTATGTAAATCCTATTTTTCTCTTCTTATTTGTTCTTGTCTGCTGACTTTATCTTCTCTCAGTATGAATATTATAATCTGCTTTGTCTACGGTAAAATGGCTATTTGTGTTGCTTTTGCTTTTCTTTTTTTTTTACTTTCCCCTCTACATATTCAATGCTCATTGTTTTCCTGTAAAGTTTTGCAGATGCAATTTCTAATTATTGTTGACTATGGCGCATGTGCTTTGCTTTCTTTGTTACTCATGTATTCTCAATAAATACATTTAAAAAAAAAAAAGAAAAGGTAACAGTCATATCCAGGGTCTTCACCAAAATCCATTACAAGTACATTCCTTTGTTTGTATTCTCCATTAGATGCATGTTTCATTTGCAAACCTCTTTAGAACATCTGGACATCTTAAATTATTTCCATTATTTTTTGTCTTTTGTTATAATCACTTTTTATGTTTGTTTTTTTCCATCACTTTTCAACTGCTCATCTATTTTTTTCCTATTAAACATCAATGAAAGTTCTCTCTTTGATCTTAAACCTGTTGTTTTCCTTTAAGTGATTTGTTTACCTTTATTATTTATTTTTTTGGTTGAGTGTAACACACCAACACTTACACATCTTCTATGAAAACCTCTAATCTGAAGTTTACAAGTAGTGAGCTGGCACTGGAAACACTGGAACTAGAGGACAGTATGCTAAAATAAAGTTTCAGCACTTTCTGGCACAAGAGGAGAAATGGAGATGACCATATTGGAAAAACAAGATCTCTGATGCAGAAAAACTAGGTGTCCTAGCAGAGATGACCTAATGAGCAACATGATGCTGAGTCGAAGCATTACCCAACTAAGACCTCATCTCTCCAAAGAGGTAGTAGTTGATTATGCCATTAGTGACAATATTACTCTATGCATCACCTAAAGAATGAACAATGGGCGCTAATAATAATGGGGAGGTTCATATTGACTGTCCAATTTGATTTTAGCTTTACCGCAAAACGGCACACATACCTAAAGGACTTCTGAAAGGGAAATTTAGAGTGTTGTTTGAAAATTACATAAGGAAATTCAGAAAATACACCAGACCAAATAGGTTTGAGTAGACATTTAATTAAATTCAGCTAATGGCTAGATTAAAGGCTGCAATTAGGAATACTTTTACAAATTATTTCACTTGATAGCAAGGGGGCATAGCTGCCGTAACTGCTTTGCAGATTTACATTAGAATGTAGTTGATACCAAGTTCTCTGACCTAAGAGAGCATTCATAGGCTACTTACTGGTAGGCTACACCAGAGTATCTAAAAGGTTCCACATGCGAGACCAGAAGTAGGGATGGCCTAGCTCTGGTCAATTTAACCTGAGCAGAGTTGGCAATAAGGAATAATTGAATAAGGAAAGTGTTTTTTGAAAGGGCCCTACAATGTGACTAACTTAAGGGTTATCAGGAAATCCTGAGGAAGAAATTGGTGCGAGTGATCCAGGAGCAAAAATCACTTTGATGCCACCAAGTCCTGCAGTTTGTGGTATTTTTGATAAGCCTGTAACAAACGTGCTCAAAGATATTGAGGTGCCTGTAGATCTTGAAGAGGTGTCTGTCTGAGAATACTAACACTTCTGCCCTGGAGTATTTCCTGGATTTAGTTGCAGTCTTCAGGAAACCCTCACCAGCTGGACTTCTACTAGGCACAGCAAGAGTGCCCAAATCAAGAAAGGGTTTGGATGGAAAATTCAGACTGAGAGATGAGTGAACACTGGATTTTACACTGTACACTGGCGGAATCAAACTATCTACAGTAAGCTCAAGAACCACTGTAAGAAGCCTGCATGCATAAACAAACACTAACCTGGTGTCCTGGCCCGGCAGGAATGGCAGTGTGAAGACAATCCGACCACTCCCCTTAGTGTTCTACACAGCGGTATTGTCCATCGTTTCAAAATTATTCTACAATTCGCTATATGGTTTTCTCTTATGTGTATGTCCTGCTACTTCCTTCTGGATGGAACCCCACTCCCTTCTCAATTCCTGGCTTTCTGCTTGCACCTCCACCTATAAACTTGTGATTGTTTCTAGGCTCATGGTCAGCACAGCATTGGTATCCACCTCTTCGGCTGGGTGTGTATGTGGGCTAAGCAATCTGTTAGGAACCTGTGCAAACAAACAAGCACTAACATGGCATCGTGGTCCCCTGGGAATGACAATGTGAAGACTGTCCGACCACTCCCCTTGGTGTTCTACAAGGCAAACTGAATACACCGTTCACTAAGGAGTGCTCCCAAGGGAATGGGGGTGTGGATAAAATAATAAAATTCAGCATACTGGTGCTCTGTGGTCTGGATTCATCTCCCTTTTATTTGCCACCTGGATCTGTCTCTAGGAAGTAGCTTGTGAATGGAGCTTGTCAAGTGGTGCTACTTATTGTCAGTAGAGAAAGGAGATAGTGGAAATGGTATTGGCAAAACGCTAATCTATCAGGCCTCCACCCGCACTCATTCATTCATGTATTGCAAACACACCCATCCATCCAACTCGCTCACATGAACTGTATGGCTGCTTTGCTTGATCGCAGAGTCAGGAGAGAAGCTTAGGGTCATTCCACCACTGCGCCCAATATTTCTCACTCTCTCTGTGGGGTTCATGATATACTCTCAGACCCCTTGCCTTGAGCGCTTTTTTTGTCAACAATGCACTCTTTATGACCTCACATTTTAATGGTTTGAGTCCTACTCGGAGAATTAATCATTCTGTTGAACTCAGAGTCTATGATCAAGCCTTGTGAAAGAGTCTTAGATCAAACTTAGTGGTTAGTTGTCTTTATCAAGAACACACTCTTTGTATCAAAAAGTCTGATGTTCCTAGTGCTACACTTTCAAAGAATGAATCGCTCTCAAGATCGCAGAATCTTGAAAACCTTTATTTCGGTAAAAATTTACCATAAAAGACAATCGTATAAAACAGTACATTTAAATGATTTGTACAATGAATGTAAAATACATAAAAACAATACTGGAGAGGAATCCTCATATAATAAAAACAGATCCATACTCAGTCTATGTTTTGAGGCATTGCCTTCTCATGGACCAAAGGGCGCCCAGGTACTTGGCCATTGTAAAAACAATGTGGTCTGACAAGTCGGTTTTTAGGACTCTGTAAGCATGCAGACACTTCTTAAATCCCAGGATTCGACATTAAGGGAGAATCCAGTGCCTACGGATCCCATGGTAAGCTGGACAGAAAAAAAGGATGTCGCAGAATCAATAATCATGTTTAGTGTTAATGTTTCTTTCGCTATGCGCACGCATGCATATGCCATGTTGATGCATTTAGCTGACTGTGGGTTGTTTTTACAGGTCCTCATGTGCGGAGTGAGTGGGCGAGAAGAGCGTGAAGCACTTTTTCAGAATTGATCTGGTGAGTTGCTCAAACGGGTCATTTGCAGAGAAGGGGGAGCTGCAACAGATGAAGGACCATTTTCAGTGAAGGCAGAAATGTCCTAGCCGGGTATGGTCATGAAGGTGTGACTTTTAAGCCCTCGCATTTCAAAATGGCAGCTGAGAAGTTAAACTCTTGTGTCATCACGTTACAAGCCTCTGACATGGGGCTTCATGGGAAAGTGAGTTCAGTGTATAAGTGCTCATGCATTACATAGTTCCATACTTGGAAATGCCTGTTCGCACAGACATTCTGCCTAACATTGCTCTCTATGTGCCCCAGAATTTCTATGTACTCTGTGGTTTTGGCATTTTAAGTGCCCAACTTCGTATGGTCTCTCAGGTCTTCTATCATGAGGTCAGTAGTGCTCTGCGGTGTATTGTGGGAATGGTGCTATTGGTGAATTTGAGCTGTTGAAACACGGGAACAGGTGTGCTCACATTGGGTATTGCATGTGTGTCTGTGAACGCCGATGACAACCACAAGCCGGGAGGCATGAGAAACATAATAGGACTGTGGTGTCATAGATTATTTACATTATTTAGCAAATGAAAACCTCTGACTGTACATGTTGTTGTTACCAAGACCCAATAACTTGCTTGCATGACATTTTTATTGACCCAAGATAAGACATCAGTCAAGGAAATGTGCACATCCCATGCCACTTGCTAAGTCAGATTAAAGTTAGAAGGACAGACCGAGGTTCTCCATCTTCAACTGCCAGTGCTGTGGAGACCTACTGAGAAAGTTGGAATGGACATTGGTGTTCACATGGGCCATACAAAGCCCTCAGGGAACAAATTCATTCTGGTAGTTATAGATGATGTCACTGGGTATGCTGAGGCAGTGCCCTAGCCTTTATGATTCTGTTATCAGCCCTAGCTCCTTCTCTGCCTTGTTGATATAAAGCTGACATCCTTCATACGGGCACTATAATTATCTTCAATTTCATGTGTATGGTCCTTCTGATATGGATTTGGCGTAGTTCTCATTTATTATTGAACAACTGAAAGAAGAATTAACATTTATTAACATCCTGTTTCCTAATCTAACATCACATATAAATACCAGTGCCAAAATGTGTCTTGCACCTGAAATGCACATTGTACATAATTTATTATAAATAATAATGTTTAATTACACAATTTTTCATTTACCTCATAAGAACCAAAATTAAAACGTTCAAAAATAAATGTTAAAGGGCAATTCAAATGTCAAAATGTTTGATCAAAATAAACATACATTAAAGTCCCAAAGTGTTTGACCAAAATAAGCCTAAAATCAAAAGCAATTAAATTTCCTTTTTTTCACTTGACTTCTTTTTCAGAATACTTCTCTGTATTTTAACAAACTTCAAAGAAAGATGATTGTTCCTCTAACACAGATCCACAGAACAAGAGTCCCGTCTCCAGCAACATTGCAGCTCGATTGCCTAGCAAGGATGTGGTTAAACACAAGAAAAATTATACTCAGGAATACAAGATGGCTTCTTCCATCTCTTATTCTTGTAGGAGTTCTAGGGCTTCTGTAAAAAATAGTCTGTTGGTGTCGCATAGTGCAGCATCCATGAAGTGAAGCCTTGCACCAGCTAAGGCTTGCAGTTCATCCATTACACCATCCTCTATCCCAGCAAAATGTGTTCAGCATGGTTGAGTTTGAAGTATGAGGCACTGGTGCCCCTTTCATAGCCAGAGGTAAACCCTGACACTTTCATGCAAAAAAAGCCTATGCTCATGAACTAAAATGTTGCCTGTAAGCACATACAATTAAATAGCATGCAATCACCACTCTTAGGTGGAAAATTTCTTTCAGTGACTCTCGCTTTGGGCTCATCAGTACCCTGAGCGAACCGCTTTTCTACATGTTCAGAACACTTATATTACAAAATTTAGAGTGCTTTGGTGGTTTCATATTTAGTAGGGAGTGCACAGCCTATTGCTCAGGCAGCAAGGGCTCAAAGCTTATTCGTTCATTCTTATGCACAAAACACAGTATAAGTATTAGGTTAATTCACAACATAACTGGATACAGAATTTTTCTAGCTAGTTCACCGACTAAGTCCCGATAACTCCTGGTAATAAAACCAGTTGAATATAAGCATGTGTGCATACATTTAGAGTGTATATAAAAATGCTATGGCTCTCTGCTAATAGTAGAAATCTCTATATAAATATTCCTAGGATAAAAAAACATAATGTAAAAACACATAAAGTAAAATAATATACCTTAATATACCTTTCTGGATGGTCAACCAAGGTTGAACATACAGGCATCACTTTTGACTTCACCTGTTTTTAGTTAACTTAAAACAGATCTGTATGCTTATGCAAAGTTTTTCAGAATTTGCATGCTGGATGAAAGGATATTAGAAATGGGTATCTCTAGTTGGCAGTGGTATGCACCCTGTCCAAGTAGGAACCATTCCTTTTAGTCAGGGTTAGGAAGTTACTCACCCAAGGTAACCCATGCCCACCCCCTTGGTAGTTTAGCACAAGCATTCAGGCCTATGTCAGAGGCAATGTGTAAAGTATTTGTACATAACACACACAGTAACACAGTGAAAACACTACAAAGGAACACCACACCAGGTTAGAAAATAAACAATCTTTATCTAAACCAAACAAGATGAGTATGGCAAACATCCAAGATACATAACTCAAAATATCACTTTTAAAAAGTTTAAGCAATTCTGTCTATAGAACTATATTGATGCGGTGATTTTAGAACAAAGTACCATTGATGTGTCAAAAACCACACAGAAAAACAGACGCAGAAGAGGGATGTGCCGGAAAACACAGTGATGTGTCGGTTCTTAAGTCTCTGGGGAAGAAATGCATCAGTTCTGCTGCACATAGGAGAAGTGCTGCTTTTGTTTCAGACTGTAAGGAGAAGCAATGAGTCAAAATCCGAAGGCGGTACTGGTCTGCAGATGATGCGGTGGAAAACGTGGTGCATTGGTGCGATTCGTGGAAATCCGGACATGGTGGATGTTGATGCGGTGACGGCAAACAGGCGCTGCGTCGATTTTTTCTGCTCTGGACTAGTGATGCATCCTGCAGTAGAGTCCATGCTGTGGGCTCAGATGTCGGAGACATGGTGCACTGAACTCAGGATGCAGCGGTTCTTCATGCCGTGAACAGGTGCTGAGCCAATTTCTTCGACCGCGCGGTGACAGAGCATGGAAACTTCTTCAGCACAGCAGTGCTGCATTGGAAAAAACAGGCGCTGGAAGGGCAATGCGTTAATTTTTCATTCGTTTGCAGCAGGAACAACCTCCAAGGGCCCAGGACTGGAATTGGCACCTCTTGACTGTTCAGAACTCACAAAATTGGAGTTCAAAGAGGCTACAGGTGAAGTCTCTTTGATGTCTCTGAGACTAGAAATCAGAGGCCCACAGGCAGAAACAGTACCTGCGGGCCAACTCAGCAAAGCAACACATAGCAAAGGGGCAGTACTTCTCCTGGTAGTTCTTCAGATCTTCTTCTTGGCAGAGTCCCTAATCTAGAAGGGTTCTATAAATGTTGGATTACAGGTCCAATACCTATACCCCTTTTGGCCTTTGAAGTAAGCACACATCAAAGGAAAGCCTTTGTTTTTCAAAAGTTCCTGCCTTGCTCTGCCTTTGCTCCTGACACACTACAGGGGGGTGCAGACAGCATTGTGAGAGACCAGGGACAGCCATATTGAGGTGTCAGTGACAACACCTCCCACCACCCTACCTCAGGAAGGCCCATCAGCCTGGTGCTAGGCCATCACGATATGCAGGGCACACCTCAGCTCCTTTTGTGTTACTTTCTAGAGTGACTGCACAAACAATCTAGCTGTCAGTCTAAACCAGATGTTGATTCCACAGACAGAAGCACAGAATTGTAATGCAAGAAAAGGCCCACTTTCTAAAAGTGGCATTTTCAAACACACAATTACAAAACACCTTCCCTAAAAGATGTGTTTTTAAATCACGAGCTCAGAGAGCACCAACTCCAAATCTCTAGGTCTTCCCAATTGAAAGTTACACTTGTAAAATGTTACAAGGTAGCTCCAATGATAACCTATGGGAGAATAGTGAAATGTAAAACACACCAGTACATATCCTACCTTTCACATACACTGCACCCTACCCATGGGGCTACGTTGGGCCTACCTTAGCGATGCTTTACATGTAAGAATAGGGAAGGTTTGCGTCTAGCAAGTTGTACTAGAGCAGCAGTCAGTGTTCTAGGTGACGTATTCTTTTTCTAGCTTTGAAAATACCAAAATACCATAATTGCCAATGGTGCTATATCACACAAAAACAAGGGGTTATAAACCGGTAGTGGTCATTAATGGCAAAGGGGACACTGTTAGGTTGTTAAGCTGGAACATTGCCGGTTTACAGTCAAAGAAGGGAGACCCCAACTGGACAAATTTTGTAAAGCTTTATGACATTATCGCCATGCAAGAGACTTGGGACACAGAATGTGATTATTGGTTGGATGGCTTTACTTCTTTTTTTGTACCTGCCCTGCCTTCCCCAGCAGGTCAGAATAGAGGGGGCCTCCTGACGTTGGTCTCTGTGAATGTAAAGGGCAAAATTACAAAGGTTGATTGTGCCACGCATAATTTTTTTGTCGTAGAGATAATCTTGGATGATGGTTGTAAAATGCTACCCTGCAAATGTGCACTTAGTATGGTTAACAGATTTTTTAACTTCATATAAGGAAAAGCAAACCACTTATTGTCATTTTATTTTGATGGGTGATTCTAATGTACACTTATGTTTAAATTGTGCTCTAACAAACGCAGACGGGCCGGATAGTATTTCCCCCCCTCATCTCGAGCATACTCAGAAAGGGACAGGTTCTTGAAAATCTAATAATTGGAAATGATCTGTATGAGGCGGAGTTTTATGACAATAGTACACGGGTTGCCACATACACGGGAAGGGACTGTGATTCGATAATTGATTTTATTTTTTTATCATCAGGTCTCCTTAAATATGTGATCTCCTACAATGCTGTTGCTATACCGTTGAGCGGTCATAACCCCGTGGGGATGGAGCTAGAAAACGGTTTTTCGCTGCTAAAATCATCTGTTACCCCCCAGGCTACAATGCCACTTAAGGTTAAAGACCAGGGGAGAAGGATCAAATGGGGAAAGGTAGTTCCTGATGACTTTTTCCTAAACTTAACATCTACAGCTGCTGAAGATTTGAATGATTGTGCCAATCCCCACTCTAGGAGCGAGGAGGTTTTATCTTCCTTTGAAGGTGTCTGTCGGACAGTGGCCATAATTTTAACAGCTAAAGGCCAGGGAGGTAAAAATAAACCGGTGACGGGCTGGTTTGATAACAACTGTAGTAAAGCCCATAACCTAGGCATGGGCGGAAAATCCGTTCCGCTCGCGGATTTTGCGGATTTTCGGGAAATCCGCAATCCGCGAGATTTGCGAATTTCCTGAAAAATCCGCAAATCCGCGAGCAGCGGATTTTGCTCGCACTGCTCGCACTGTTCGCGTGAGTTCACGCCCCGCGAATAAGTGCGAAATTGCAGAAATACGATTTTAGCAAAACTGAAAGTAACTACTTACCAGGTTCAAAAGTTCAGGCTCATCATTAGTAGCCATTTCCTGTAGTGCTTCCTGAGGGGCCCCTCCAGAGTTCAGTTGCCAGTTGCAACTATTATGTGACCCTGCTCTGAACCTCAGAATAGTTACACATATGCCACAAAGGTCCTGAATTACAGCTAAGGGAGACAAGCAGGAGCCAGGCTGGAAGTTAAAATCCATTAATCAGCCCCTAATTCATTATTGTCAGTTGGGGCAGGGCAGGTGTTGTAACTAATTTTGCAACAATGAAAGCACTTAGCAAGTGCAAAAGATCACTAATCAGGGCGCACTAAGGAAGCAGGTGCCAGCTAAAAAAATATTCTGTGACACATTAATCAGCCCCAAATTAATTCAGGTCACTTGAGGCAGGGAAGGTGTGCTTTGCTTTGCCAAAAATAATGTACACTGGACAACCAGAGGGTGTGGTGATGAAACAGAGGGTGGCATGGGTGGGCCAGAGGGTGGCATGAGTAGTCAGAGAGTGGCAGTGGTGACAGAGAGTGGCAGTGATGAAGAAGAGTGTCCCAAACAGGTTGGACACGTAGAAACAACAAGTTCGCAAAACTTGCGACCCGACAGGTAAGTTCGCAAATTGCGAAATTGTAAAAACCCTCGCGAACTGGCAGAAACACGGGCGAACACAAAAAAAAAAAAAAATCCGCAAATTCGCGGGAATTCGCGGATTTTGCGGATTGCGAGTTTGCAAATCCGCAAATTCGCGGATTGCCAATCCGCAAAATCCGCTCATGCTTACCATAACCTCCTTAAAAAAGCACTTAATACTCGTCCGAGGGACAAAGCCCTAGTGGTGCAGCTTAGAAAGGATTATACTAGGGCAATTAAAACACGTAAAAATGAATTAAAGAGTGATGCCTGGGCCGAGCTCATGGATAAAGCCACCTTAAAAAACAGTGCTAAGTTTTGGTCAATTATCAATACCCCTCTGTTCTCCTGTGACCAAAATACTGTGCTGGAACTTAACATATCCGAGGTAGATTGGCTTAGCCATTTTGAAAAAATCTACGTTAGCAACATGGAGCAGGAACCCTTTGTAGTCCCTGCGTCCAAACTCCCCTTGGCGCCTGTTAGTTTTGATATAGCCGAAGTAATCAGGGCAATCGAGGGCACTGCGGGCCGAAAGGCCCCGGGCCCTGATGGGGTCCCAGCTGATATGTTTAAGGCTAACCCGTTGTATTGGGCTAACATTTTAACCAAAGTCTTTAATGCATCAGCAGCTGTAGGATTCCCTAATTCCTGGTCCTCAGCTACTATAATCCCAGTGTTCAAAAAAGGTCAGAGGGGAGACCCTAGATGCTATAGGCCTATATCACTGCTGGACTCCTCTGTTAAAACTCTAGGGAAGGTTGGCCTGGCGAGAATAGCATCTTGGGCCAAAGGGAATAATATTTTGTCCGAGGCACAATATGGCTTCAGGTCGGGAAGGAGTACAGAGGACCAATGCCTCAATCTTCACCTTATAATTTCCAAATATACGAGGGCAAAAGGGGGATCGATATTTTTAGGCTTCATGGACCTATCCACAGCCTTTGATCTAGTCAATAGATCAAGGCTGTGGACTATGCTCCTGAAGTTGGGCCTTGATTGCTCTTTGGTACATTTCCTAGCGGAGCTCCATAAAGATCTGAAAGCCTGCATTAGGATGACAACAGAGGGGAAATGTACGGCAAGTTTTAGATCAAGTAGAGGGGTCCGCCAGGGCTGCATCCTGGCCCCAATGTTATTCACGTTATACGTGAATTCATTGGAGGATGACCTAACAGCTGTCACTCAGGATATCCCGTGCATGGGGGGTGCACCAATCCCGGTGCTCCTCTATGCCGATGATGCGGTGTTAATAGCCAGGACCCCAATTGCCCTGCAAAAGTTGCTTGATTCTTTTGGAAATTTCATGTCCAGTCTTGACCTGGTGATCAATAGCAGTAAATCCCATACAATGTCAGTAGGCTGCTCTAAAAATAAAGAAAAAACCTTCTTCTGTGACGGCGAGGTTATCTCTAGCGTTAAGGTTTTCACCTACTTGGGTGTAATTTTTGACCATAGGGGTACTTGGACACCACAGTTAACATCTAAAGCAAACGCGGTGAGAAGTTCAGCCTCTGCAGTTTTGGGGTTCGCAAAAAGATTAGGGGGAAAACCCATAGAGGCTATCTTGGCCATTTACAAAGCCAAGACAGCCGCTATTGCTAGATATGGGGCTGCAATTTGGGGTTTTGTAAAATCTGACCGCATCCAAACAGAGGAACACAAATTCCTGCGGTCGTTGCTGGGCCTACCTCAGTCAACTGCAACTTATTCCCTACACCTTGAGCTAGGTCTTGGTTACATTATAGACACGATAAATCTAGCCCCGCTCCTGATGTGGATCAAGCTCTGGCTAAATCCGAACCTTAGCCTTAACCACCATGGTCAGCGCCATGAAGCCCACGGGCGTACGAGCGCTTTATAAATTGATTTTAACATAACATAACATAACCACAAGATCATAAAAGATTGTCTTAAACTTGACCACAGGAGGGATATCCAGTGGCTGTCCTATGTAGAGTCCTAGGCTGTGAAGCTAGGACGCCCTGAGATTTTTGACAGTCCAGAATCCCTGTGTAAAGCAGATCTAGTGTGGGTGAAGACTAACTTTATTAGGCTTTGTGTTGCCGAGCGTGAAACGATCGAGCTATGCAAACCATCCGTGAGGTTGCATGTAATGATAACTACATCCCTTGAGCTGGCTCCTTATTTGTCAGTGGTTACACATTTTTTCCATAGATGGCTACTGACCAAATTCCGTTTCAATCAAATTTATATGGTCCTTTGGGACGAGAAAGATTGGTGTAGGCTTGAGGAGTCGTCCTCATGCAAATGTGATGGTCATTCCACCCAGGACACTGCGCATTTCCTGTTTTTCTGCTCCTTTTATTGTGAACCCCGGAATCGATATTTAAAACCAATATTGAAGGAGATGAGATTTACACAGTATAAGCCCGCAATGTTATATTTACAAATGATGGACTATGTCTTGGCCCAACTAGTGAGGTGGCCGACAATTCAGGATTTTAGGGTGACGGAAAGGACCGATAGCGACCACAACGCCCTTGAGCTCGACCTTGTTCATCCAGCCCCCCAAGCTCCAGTGTCTAAAGTGGAAGGGAACAACCCCGCGCTTCTCTTGGATAATAGCAGGAGAAGAATCAGGTGGGAGCACCTGGTTACAAACAAGGATAAACTCCCTTTGCTCTATGCTGAGATTACTCCCATCTTGGAAATCGTGGGGAGCCTTGACATAGAGGCAAACAATAGAGACTCCCAGACCAAATTGTATAAGGCCCATGAGGAACTTATAAAAGCTGCGGCACCCCATTTCACTTGTAGGTCACGAAAGCCAAGGGAGAGGCGCCAAGGCAAAACATTGTGGTATAATACAGCATGTAGACGGGCCAAAACAGAACTTCTTGGAGTAATTAAGGAGGGTTTAGGAGGGGAACGCCTTAAACAAAGCAGGCGAGCCTACAAGAAGCTTCTTGTCCAGGCCAAAGCAGAATGGGAAGAAAACCAGTGGGAAGAACTCACCAAGGCCCTAGCGATCCAAGACCAACGCCTGTTCTGGAGGACCGTGAATGGGGGATCAGGGAGTTTGCAATCGGCACTAGAGCCTAATATAGCACCTGGGGTGTGGCAGGCTAATTTCCAGTCCCTATACAGCTCTGAGCCGGGAGAACTCCCTGCTCCTATTGAGGTGGACCTGCCGGGCTGCCAAGGGGATCCAATAACACTGGGTGAGGTCACTGCTGCCATCTCAGGTCTGGCTTCCGGGAAGGCGCCGGGACTGGACGGCTTACCGGGGGACTTGTTTAAACAGGAGCCCACCGTCTGGGCGCCTTACCTTGTTACCCTTTTCAATAGTGTTCTCGGTGGGATGGAAATCCCTAGTACTTGGCTGGGGGCAGAGGTGGTCCCCATCTTTAAAAAGGGCTCGCCCCTCCTCCCAGCCAACTACAGACCGATTAGTCTGATAGATGTAGCACAGAAGCTGTTTGGCAGGGTTTTGTTGAACAGGCTTCAGGATTGGATGGAGGAGGTGTGAAGGACTGGGTTCTTTTGGACCCAGCGGTGCCAGGGCACAACACCTGAAACCTTCGTGGGTAACCTGCTCCGGCGTACAAGTCACAGAGACACGGGACACTTCCTTCGACGTCAAAGATTCAAGGTTTATTTGCTGCAGGGAACACAGAGATCACAGGAAGTACATCAAGTGTAGTTCGGGGAGACTGCTTCAAATTGGTTCTGTGGATCGCTCCTTTTATACAGTTTTTACCCATAGGATAACATTGGACACAAAAGTTTACAACCCGGTTCCCACAATTAGCCCCAGAGGGGTCGCTTTGGTCACTTTAAAACACACAAGGTCCGGAACATAAGTGCGGAAACATTTGGCGGTTCCCAACTGTAAAAACCCATCTTCCCACCATTAGCAAATTCCAATCAGCAGTAAAGTAGATCGAAATAGGAACGAAGACAGGTGCAGAGGAAGACGGAGACAGTGGGGAGATCGGAAAGGGTGTAAAAGGGGAGGTATCGGGAAACACGAGATACAGGCATCAAAGGGACGTGCCTAATGAGATGCACGGCTGAGACAATAAGTCCGTGCGGCAAGATGAGCCTCGAGCGGCGCCATCTGCCTTACAGCAGCAACCCCCTCGTCATAAAGACACTTACAAAGAACATGTGTCTTCCGCAAATATCTTGGGAGTCCCAGGGTCGCGAAGCGGACAGCGTCCGTTCGCTGACTACTTGAGGGCAAGAGACAAAATGGATGCCGTATCTAAGATGGAACCCGTGGGTGCAGATAGAAATACCCACGTAACAGACGAACGGTTTAAGTTAGCACAGCGAAACTGCGCACACTTACTAAACTCGTCATTTGCGGTTCATAGATACCAGACTCGACCATATTCGTGCGAGTCGAAGACACCACTTACAATTGTCACGGAACCTCAGACGCTCCTTTTGCCCTCATGTAGGCAAGCACTAGTCGGAATCATATTCGATATTCATCAGACCATCGAGATGTTGTTGCAGCATAGCTCTGTCCAATCGAGTCCCCTTGGTAACAGATGGTTGTCTCATACACGTTGTAGCACAGAGGCCACATAAGGCAGGACCACACTGCACACAAAGGCAACACGTGAACAGGAACACTACCACAACTCCGATGATCATCAGAATTTTCCAACCCCAAGTCGACATCAGGCCCCAAAACTATCCAAGTAGCGTCCAATCCCCTACATCCACGTGTATGGATTCGGAGATCTTATGCAACCTCGAGATGGCTTGATAGACAGTAGGAGCATTATCTGGGATGAAAATGCAGCAGCTCGAATGGATCACCTTACATACCCCACCGCGATCTGCTAAGATGACATCTAAAACCATACGGTTTTGTAACGTCATAAGTCTCTCCGCCTGAAGTTCTGTGGTGATATTACCAAGGGCACTGGCAGTAATATTAGCTGTCGATTCTACCACTCGAGTCAACTGTCTCAGGTTCCTACTATTAACCATAGGTCCCCAAAACGGGAGGAAACCCTTGAAAAAGTCTCCTGCCTCTTGACCGGCAGTGTCTTCTTCGCTAATTACGCCTCGTACAACTCTAGTCTTATGATAATCGGCATCTACAGTGAACGTCGGAGGCAACAGATTTGCAATGAAACATGTGCCCATGAAGTCTGCGGGCAACCATGTGTATGCACGATCATAACAGATAAAGTATGTACCCTTGGCAGCCAGGAACACAGGGGACGAGAACATTGGCAGAATGTAATTTTCAGTGCAAGCACTTGCTCCAAGTCGGGCTTGCGATCTTCGGCCACGACCCATAAGACAAAAATTACCAGTGTGGGGTACAACCCATATTGGAGGCGAGCTTTTAAGCTGCTTTTCACTAGTGAACACACTATATTCACCTCTACTTAGGACCTTATAGGCTTGTACCTCTTCTTCAGGGATAAGCGAATAGTCATGGATCTCACTTTCCATATCCTCTATTGCTATCGATAAAGGCTTCTGATATGAGGTAGGACCAGAGTAGGGGGAATGTGGTTCTCGAATGGGGTGGAAACCCAGTGCGCTTCGAAACATTGTTTGAAATGCTCGAGCTGACCCTTGGGAACTATACGGTAACACCAGATATGGAATTCCCTTATCCGTAGTATGTGGCATCAACCCACACACCCAACAATTAGTAGTGTTAACCACTAACTGATGCTGATGGAGGAGCTGAATAAAGGAATTGTTGCGGAATTCTACACGTCTAGCCTGCTCGTGTTCCGGTAACATATGAAAAGAATGGGGAGAAGCAGTAGTGGTAAGATTAGGGTAAGGAGTAGGAGCAGGTGTAGCAGGTAAGAAATAAGACATGGTGTAGTACACCCCACCCGCCAATAATGCAGAAGCAGTCAAAAACAACACAAACAATTGAAATATGAAACATTTGGTACGACTGAGTTGCTGCAGCTTGAATCTGTGCGCCTGAATTCCCTCCAAATCATTCAGCTTCGAGAATGCCATTCCCTACGACCGTCCGCAACGTTTCTTGACGCACTTCGTTCTGTGCAGCAATAGTCAATCCCCAGGAGTTCCTAGGAACCGACGGCCTTTAACCTAGCGTCAAGACCTACTGTCCAGAAGGAAGTACGCGCGCGGCCCTACGGCCTTCAATACACAATATGTATATATATAAGCACAATGTCTCTCAGCTGTGGAAGTAAAAAGATACAAGGAGGAAGCTTGATATATGTACAAAAATTTCAATGATACGAATGTTCAAAACTGATCACGGGAAATCGGGGATAATGCAGTTGTCAATTTCAGCAAAGCAAAAATATTTTATTTGTCCTTAGTGTGAGATCGCAAAGAATATCGGTGTTTCCCGGGACGTGTCTGCTCGTCAAACAAAGGATCCGTCGAAGAGACAGCGTCCTGCTGATCAGTTGATTGTTCTGGTCTTGAGTCTTTTGCTGACAAGTGTTCAACAATGGCTTTCTGCTGCGCTGAGGATTCTCCGACAAGCTGTGCGTCACTGAAAGGCACAAACGCCGGCAATGTTTCTGTTTCTGTTGACGCAATGCCTTTCCTTACCCACGGGTCTGCCGGCAAAGGAATAGGGACTCGTTTACAATGGGTAGCATGTACCCAATTTTTCCGCCCCTCAAGACGAACGGCAGTCCTCGTGGCCAGGAGCACCTGGTAAGGTCCGGTAAATCTAGGGTCCAGATTGTTCTTTCGTGAAAAGTTGCGTGTAACCACCCAGTCTCCGGGCTGGAGCTGGTGGCCTGGACCCTCCGTCTGCGTCGGCAATGCGTCGTAAACCTGTTGGTGAATTAACCTCAGTTTAGCAGTCAAGTCATGTAAATAGTCAATCAACATCGGATACTCAAGATCAGAAAATATTCCTGGCCTAGGAACCCCCCACACATTCGCAGGACGGCCGAACACTATCTCATAGGGGCTAAGCCCTATTCGGGAGTGTACAGTCGCCCTAGTTGACAGTAGTGCTAGGGGCAAAGCGTCAGGCCACGAAAGTCCAGTCGTAGCCTGAATCTTCGCTAGTTTTAGTTTAAGGGTACCATTGTACCCCTCAACTAATCCAGCTGACTGGGGGTGATTGGCGCTGTGGAATTTCTGATTAATTCCAAGGCCCTTACACACACTCTTCATCACACTTCCAACAAACTCACTTCCGTTATCTGACCACACGACTCTAGGCATTCCATACCGAGGAAAATATTCCTTCAGTAGGATTTTCGCAGTAGACAAGGCAGTATTGTCTTTGAGGGGATAGGCCTCGATCCATCGGGAGAATGCGCAAACCACAACTAAAACGTATTTCAGGTTATTGCATCGCTCCATATGGATGAAGTCCAGTTGAATCACCTCAAAGGGATACGAAGGAGGAGCAAAACTGCCAGGGGGAGTTGGGGTTCCTTTGCCAGGATTGTACATTATACACACCATACAATTCTTCACCAGACGTTCAGCACATTTCGTAATGCCATCATTCTTCCACACAGCAGCCAACAACTTGCAAATGCCTTTCGCGCTAATATGTGCTAACCCATGTGCCATTGTCACAACAGCCAGCACATACGCATCAGGCAACATCCATCTTTTCTGATCCGACAAATCAATCCAACAACCACTCGCATCCAACTTTCCCGTACTTTCTTTCCACTTCGTCTTTTCAGTCTCAGTGGCCTCATTCTGAATTGCTTTCACACTCTCAACAGTATCTTCACACATACTTGATTCTGTAGGCCACCTAACCGAACTCGTCACATACATTCGAGTGCTAAGGTTCCGGGCAGTCTCCTTAGCAATCTCGTCTGCAAACGCATTACCACGACCAACATCATCCGTCACTTTACGATGCGCACTACACTTAACAATCGCAACTTGTGTAGGCAAAGTCAAAGCATCCAAAAGATCATTCACCAACTGGCCATGCTGAATCTTCGTACCGTGCGATGTCAAGAAACCACGCTCTCGCCACAATCGTCCAAAACTATGCGCTACACCGAAAGCGTACTGGCTATCGGTGTACACATTCACACGTTTCCCTTTTGCTAACACACATGCTCTAGTGAGAGCGATCAGCTCTGCAGCTTGGGCAGAATTCTGATTCAATCTTGCAGTTTCAACAACAGTATTCAATGTTACAACAGCATAAGCAGTAGTCACATCGCCATTCGGCAACTTAAAACATGACCCATCCACATACAAAGTGCCGTCCGGATCTTCCAATGGGGTGTTTTTAAGGTCCACTCGACCTTTCGTTTCCTCTTCCGTCCTCAAGTAACAGTCGTGTTCTGCTACTTCATCTGACTCTGTGCTGATTGGTAACAAAGTTGCCGGGTTTAGGACATTACAACGTTTTATCTGAATATGGCTTGCCAAGAGCGTCAATTCGTACCCAGACAGCCTCGCACTCGTCAGGTGCTGAGTTTTCGTACGATTCAACAGAGTATCAACTGCATGCGGAACCATCACCGTAAGCATATTATCCATGACCAATCCTGCTGATTGTCGGATGGAGACCACAGCCGCCGCAGTTGCTCTCAAACAACTCGGCAATGCTCTAGCTACTGGGTCCAAGGTCGAGGAAAAATATGCACATGGACGCTGCTTACCACCAAAAGGTTGCGTTAAGACACTCAAAGCACAACCTTCCCTCTCGTGAACATATAGCGTAAACGGCTTACTGTAATCAGGGGTACCTAACACAGGAGCCGAACACAATGAATCACGTAATTCAGAAAAACTTTTCTGACATTCTTCCGTCCATGGTAAAGGAGTTGAAACATCCTTGCACGTAAGAGCCACCAATGGTTTCGCTAGCAATGAAAAATTTGGAATCCATTGCCTGCAGTACGACGTAATACCTAGAAAGGCACGCACATCTCTTTGGGTAGTTGGCACAGCCATTCGCGCAATCGCTGCAATTCTCTCTGGGGTCAATCTCCTTCCCTCCTTTGACAATAAGTGACCTAGATAGGTTACTTCTTGACAACAATATTGGAGTTTAGAAGGTGACACCTTGTGATTTAACTCACAGAGATGTTGCAGCAATGATACCGTGGCAATTTTGCAAATGTCCTGAGTATCGGCAGCCACCAATAAGTCATCGACGTATTGGATTAAAGCCGCGCCAACCGGCAACCTAAACGCATCCAGTTGACCCTTCAAGGCTTGACTGTAAATCGATGGACTTTCACAGTAGCCCTGAGGAGCGCGTTTGAACCGGAAGCTACGTCCACCGAGAGAGAAACCGAAAAGGTCCCTGCTCTCTTCGGCAATCGGGATGCTGAAAAACGCATTTTTCAAGTCAATCACCGAAAACCATGAAGCAGTAGCTGGAATCAGAGTCAGTAGCGCCGTGATGTCAGGCACAACAGGGAATTGAGGAACCACAATTTTATTTACCTCCCGTAAATCGATAACAAAGCGATAAACAGGCGGTTTTGCAGGATCTGTACGTTTAAGAATGGGCAGTACAGGGCTGTTGCACACGTTTCCCCGAGTCTCCTCAATAACATCTTTCTCGATCAAGTCATAGATGATCGCTAACAAAGCTCGTTCACCATCAAGGGAGATACGATATTGGGGAATACGCGGCAATCGCACATTCGATTTCAACTGAACAACATAAGGGGAGATATCAAGTAGGCCCACATCATTTGGACCCGTCGCCCACAAAGACGCAGGAAGAGAACTCAATTCCGGTGGAAGCTTATCGAGAGACAAATACATGGGAGAGACCACTCTCTCTCCTAACGTAAGCTTTACACCCGCAGGAGAACAATACAAAGTTGCATACAAACGTTTAAGCAAATCCAGACCCAAAAGATTTTCACCACAACCAGTAGTCAAAATCAACGGAGCTTCTAGCTCACGTGGCCCAATTTGAAGGGGCAAAGGGCGCGAAACTGGATTGCTAACGGGGGCGCCAGAGAATCCAACGGAAACATTTGTTAAGCCAGACAAAGGTGCGCCAGGGAGTTTCGAATGCATGATAGAACTTTTCGCTGCACCAGTGTCCAACAGAAAAGGCTCAACGACGCCCAATGTAGCAACTGCGACGTAAGGCCCTCTCTGATCAACCGGAACTGATACCACTCCCTCTCCTTGTCTTTGGCTGTCCTAGTAATTACTATCGTCAGTTCCCTGATCGACGTAATAATCGTCTACATTGTACTGCGCAGATCGTCCTTGCGATGATCCACGTTGATCGAAACAATTATTAGAAGTGGACGAATTGTCTGAGCGATCGTTTTGAGCACCACGACCTCTACCACGTGATGCCTGTTGTGAGCCACCACGGCCTCCTTTAGACGAATTACCGCTAGTACGTTCGTTTAAAACAGGGCAATTGAATTTAATGTGTCCCTCCTGTCTACAATAAGCGCATTGATTGTACCCTAACGAGGATCTTTGGAAAGAGGAATCATTGCGTGGCTGCGACCGATTCGATTGCGACTGCGATCTATTCTGTTGAGGTGCATTCTGATTAGAACGTGGCGGATACGCTTGTTGCAACAACACTTTAGTTTTTAGTTCTTTCATCTTTTTGTCAGCACGGTCATTCTCCTCTTTCTCCCTATTCTCATAATATTGCGCCGTAGCCAATATCTGAGCTGAGGTAGAAACGGCCCATGCACTCTCTGAATTCTTCAATTTATTGCTCAAATCGGGCAGCAAGTTCGACACAAATTTATCCACAAACAACCGTTGTCCACCCTCAGTACTCATATCCTGTCCACTATGATCAATGAATGCTTCCTCAAACCTCGTAAAGAAGTCTGATACACTCTCATCTTTCTTCTGCTTACAGGCTGACAACTTGTCCCAATTGACTCTCATGGCTGGCATAAGCGTTTTCATTAATGTTATTATTCGCTGAGGAAGAGCAGTAATCAATTGATCGGGTTTAGTAGCAGCCACTTGTCCAGCGTCTGCCGCTGTAATGGCAGCCCAATCACCACCTAATTCATTTGCGTGATCTTGGTGACGAATCTTAGCCCATACCGGTTGCGGTACGACGTTGCCAAACAACATGTCGATATCGGCAAGATTCATTACCGTAGCATCTACGAGCTGCGATAATTCCTTATAATACCCAGTAGGATTTTTACGAGGATCGGGCAAAGATTGTTTCACCTGAAGCACTTCCGATCGTTTCCATGGGAGGTGTATCCACACTCTCTCAAAATGCGCCAATACCGGAGGTTGAGCATTAGGATCAGCTGGTATCCAAACCGGCGGAACTTCACGCATAGGATATTGGCCAGATTCGTCTGGTTGTTTTTCAATATCCTCCAGAAATAGTGCATGAGGAATTGGAGCGGGACGAAGAGATAACAACCGCTCAATAGCACGTCGAACATTAGTATCCACTATCAGTCCAGTTGCGAACTGAAGCCGAAGGTCGGACAGGGCGGTCAGCACCTCGTCAGGCGCATCGGCCGCTATCTGATCATGTAGGAACTTACACATTTCGTCAAACACATATCTCTGAGTTGGTATGTTGAATTGACTAAACGTTTCGAGAACAACACGGGGTGGATTTCTCTGAGGATTCACCATCCAACCCATCGCCATATTATATAGCGCAACGCGTTCCCTGTTTCCAGGGAGCTGGCTACGTCTCTGAGGACCATCAGAACCAGCAGACCCATGAACAGGTCCGAGCGACTGAAAGAAACTGGCTGCAATAGGAGAATTACGATTACGGGTAGAGGGAGAGAGATAAGACACAGGGCTAACAAGAGAAGGAGTAGAAACAGTAGCAACAACAGGGGTTAACAAAACAGGAGCAGTAGCGGGAGCAGGAGTATGTGGAAGCGGAGGAGCAGTAGGAATAGAAACAGACAAAGGAGCAGGAACAGGCGGAAGAACGGGTGCAGGTTGAGGAACAGGCGGAGGAACGATAGGTGGAAGAACAGGTACGGCAGGGACCACAGGAGCTGCGGTACCCTGTACGTACGGAGGTGGCGACTTCATAAGATAAGACATTAAAGGATCCTCAACTGCCTCTTCCTTCTTATCCGACTCCGTAGGCAAAGCGGGATAACATTTATCTATGGACATCCGCTGTAGTCTCTCAAACACTTCCTTATCCTTATCCTCCTTATCACGCTGGAACTGCTCAGCTTTCTTCACTATGGTAGCAACAGTATCTCGCTGACTACGTTTATTTTGTCTGATCTCTTTCTGTCGGGCTTCTTTGCGCCACAACCGAAAGGCATCAAACATGGCCGGCCTTGATTTACGTTCGAACAATTTTATTTCTAGATTATCTAAGATTGACGCTTCGAGGCTACCGTGAGGTGGCCAACGAAGGTCGCCGTCTTTCTTTGTATATTTAATCCAATAATCGTTAAAAGCAATCGGGCCTAGCCCATGTTTGCTATATAAGTCATAAGTAGGAGTTCCAACCGGAGGTATCGGACACGAGTCCTCCAGCAGGGAATCCGCACCACAAGGTCTAAAACAGCTAAACAAAGTACTGCGACCAGGCATCTTGCACGCTAGCCGAGTTTCACAAACTTCAAGGGTTACGGGATTTTACCAAGTCCCAGCAAAGAACAAAACCCTCGGTTTTTGGCGGCTGCAGTCGTCAAATAATACAACAACAAAGTACGCTAGCAAAGTGTCACCAACAAAAACACTCACACAGCGTTAACAACAAAAACACTCGCTAAAGTGTTCAACAACCAAGAACTCTGGGAGCGACCCACAAATACTTAACTCAAAGATCGATGGCGTCACCAGGAAGGCCCGTCAATCGTCTCGCTATACCAAGGTCTACGCCAGGCGCCAAAACAGGTCTACAGTCAGGGCAGCAGTCCGTCGCAGCCGTCAGGAGGCGGGAATCTTCGCGGAAAAAGTCTTCGGCCCACTTATTTCGACAACAGGATCGATGAAGCGGGGTGCACCTTCCCTCGGAGATTTTCACACGAAGTTCCTCACGATCGTCGGGCTTGGACCGGTACCACTGATGCAGCCCCACGTTGGGCGCCAACTGAAGGACTGGGTTCTTTTGGACCCAGCGGTGCCAGGGCACAACACCTGAAACCTTCGTGGGTAACCTGCTCCGGCGTACAAGTCACAGAGACACGGGACACTTCCTTCGACGTCAAAGATTCAAGGTTTATTTGCTGCAGGGAACACAGAGATCACAGGAAGTACATCAAGTGTAGTTCGGGGAGACTGCTTCAAATTGGTTCTGTGGATCGCTCCTTTTATACAGTTTTTACCCATAGGATAACATTGGACACAAAAGTTTACAACCCGGTTCCCACAATTAGCCCCAGAGGGGTCGCTTTGGTCACTTTAAAACACACAAGGTCCGGAACATAAGTGCGGAAACATTTGGCGGTTCCCAACTGTAAAAACCCATCTTCCCACCATTAGCAAATTCCAATCAGCAGTAAAGTAGATCGAAATAGGAACGAAGACAGGTGCAGAGGAAGACGGAGACAGTGGGGAGATCGGAAAGGGTGTAAAAGGGGAGGTATCGGGAAACACGAGATACAGGCATCAAAGGGACGTGCCTAATGAGATGCACGGCTGAGACAATAAGTCCGTGCGGCAAGATGAGCCTCGAGCGGCGCCATCTGCCTTACAGCAGCAACCCCCTCGTCATAAAGACACTTACAAAGAACATGTGTCTTCCGCAAATATCTTGGGAGTCCCAGGGTCGCGAAGCGGACAGCGTCCGTTCGCTGACTACTTGAGGGCAAGAGACAAAATGGATGCCGTATCTAAGATGGAACCCGTGGGTGCAGATAGAAATACCCACGTAACAGACGAACGGTTTAAGTTAGCACAGCGAAACTGCGCACACTTACTAAACTCGTCATTTGCGGTTCATAGATACCAGACTCGACCATATTCGTGCGAGTCGAAGACACCACTTACAATTGTCACGGAACCTCAGGTGGGTGCCCTTAGTCCCTACCAGGCGGGATTTAGGAAGGGGGTATCCACAGTGGACCAGGTTTTTAGATTGAATCTAATCTATTGGAGGACAGCAAAGTTCGAGGGCGGCAGTTTGTACACAATTTTTGTGGACCTACGGGCTGCCTTCGACTTGGTGCCCAGGGGGAAACTCTGGAGCGTCCTGGCAGAGATGGGTGTCCCGCCAGATATCCTATCGATCTTGCAGAGGCTGCACCATAATAATTACGCCCGCGTGAGGTGTGGGAGGTCGGGGGAACTGACTGATAGATTCCCCGTTGGTCGAGGGGTAAGACAGGGCTGTGTGCTGGCGCCGACCCTGTTTTGCCTCTTTGTCAATGGGGTAATCGCCCATCTCAATGCCACCGACTATACTGATGCCCCCAAACTAAATGGCAGCAGGGTGCCCGCAATTATGTTTGCGGACGACACACTGTTGCTATCTAAAACCCCCATGGGTATACAAAGGATACTTGATTCCTTCGTGGCTTTCTGCCTTGACAGAGGGCTAGAAATCAATGCTACAAAAACCAAATTCATGGTTTTGAACCCGAGCCAGAAACTGCGCCCGAATCCACAACTGGGAGCCGTGCGGCTCGAGAGAGTAGCCACCTTTGAATATCTTGGTGTGACCCTCAACGAAACCATGACCTGGGGATCCCACCAGAGTAGGGCAAACCTTAAATTAATACAAACTACTGGGGGCATCTCCCGGATGATGACCGGCTCGTCATGCCGCCCATTGGGGGCTTTAATCCAGATATATAAGGCCCAGGCTAGGGGGGCGATCATGTACAGGGCTAAATTGTGGGGTCATACGCCCTGCCGGAACCTGTCACTAACAGAAAATAAGTTCATAAGACAGATAGCCGCACTCCCCCCTAGTACCCCGCTCCTCCCCTTGAGGCTTGATTTAGGGTTACGACCACTAGCCGACGAGATAAGCTTGAGACCCATAGCCTTCTGGCGTAGGCTATGGAGCAGCAATGATCTCGAAGACTATAGGGCGGAACTGGTCGAATTACTGAATCACCCCAATGCGCTTAGTATTCCCTGGGTCAAAAATATTCAAGTTACATGTATAGAACTGGGGCTCCCTGATTTATGGACTGAGCCGGCGATTGTAGCACCAAACATCTCCAAGAGGTCCCTGGCGAATTTGTACCATGAACACAAATGGGCAAGGGCCCAAGCTACCCAGCCAGATGGGTCCCTATCATCTGTGTTCCTGCAAAGCAAGGATCTCTATAGGTTTGAGAAGGCATTGGATCCTATCTATCCCATACTTGCTAGGAAGCTGTTCCTCCGATGGAGATACGGCACATTGCCCTTTCGGTCCTTTACAAGCTCCTGGTCATCGGCTTCCTCCACAAAGCACTGTCCTGTCTGTGCTGATAAGGAGGAAAACTTCTGCCCAGCCTATAAGGCAGCTAGAAAATACTGGCTCCTCCCTTTGATAAGGAATTTGGGTGGCAGGGAATATGCACCAATGTACAGGATTTTAAAATCCGATGTGTCCGGCCCAACTTTTTTTGCACTTTCCAAATTCTTTACTAATGTCTGGTACACGCGTAATCGCTTCTTAAAGATGCTGGGTAGTACCTAGAAATTCTTCTCTTTTTTAAGATGTTTTAAGTCTGTACAGGATCCTTTTAACATATGTACTCAATGTTTTATCTGTTCATGACAGAGTCACATGTGATTTTATTTGTACTGTGTATCTTTTATGGCCGAATGGTCGAAATAAAGATTGGAAATGAATTGAAAATGATGGATTCTCCTGTAACTATGTATTGTACCGCCAGTTTCCTGGCTGCATCTGTAAGAAGTAAGAGATTGAGATTAAGATTGGATTTTTAATGTTGAAAGATAATCATTTCTGCATTATGTATTTGATTAATGTACTGTTGGGCTCAAACGGAAATGAAATTGTGTAATTACCCTTTTAAACTGTGTTTTAACTTTTGCCATGTTTAATACTGTATTAATTGATTTTTAAAAATGTTTTAACAGTTTTATAAATGTCTAGAATACTTTTATGATTTTAACTAATCGAATGAAGTGGTTTTGACTGACTGACTGACTGGCTGGACTTTGTGTGCCTTTAGCGCTGGGAGCTCTTTAAATTTCACTTTTAGCGCTGGGAGCGCTTTACTTTCGCTGCTAAGCGCTGGGAGCGCTTCATTTCCTCTTTAAAGTGCCTGGTAGCGCTGTTAGGGCCTTCGGCGGCTGCCCACGCCGCGTATTCGCTTTGTATTTATCTCGAGGGAGCCACCCCTCGGATAATGATTCCCCGCCTGCCTGCCTAAGCGGGGCCTCTGCCCTGCCCGCAGCGACCTGGGAGTAGTTGGCCGGCCGGCCGGCCAATTGCAGCGCGGCCGGCCGGAGGTCCCGCCCCCGCAGCCCGAGAGAGAGAAAGGGCGGCGGGGAGAAGAGGCGGAGAGGAGTGATGGCCGCCCGGGGGCTCCCGTGAGCTGGGGAGTGCCCCCGGGGCGGCCAGGACCAAGCGCCGAATGTCGCGGGGCTCCCATGACCAGGAGGGAGCCCCGGAGGAGAAGTGGAGCTGTGGCCGGTGACGGGGCTCCCGTGTGTGGAGGGAGCCCCGAGAGAGAAGGAAGCTGATCTGCGAGAGTCCCGACGCCGAACAGAGCCGCCGGGAAGCCAGAAGAGCAGGAGCTCTTGAGCTGAGCCTCGCCGCCCAGGACCGCCACCGGAGGAGTCAGGAAGCAACCGGTGAGTGCGGGAGGGCCGGGGGCTCAGTGGCGGTCAGAGCGGCCCCGGATGGCAGTGAGCCGCTCCAACGGTGTGTCGAGCCTGAGAGGCTCCAACGGTCTGAAGGGGCATTGCGTGATTTAGAGCCCCGTGGGCTCTCCCGATGGCCTGTGTCCTGCCCTCTGTCTAGGGGGGCATAGTTGGTACCAGCAGGGCGGCCCCGGTTGGCAGTGGGTCGCCCCAACTTTGAGTAGAGCCCAGAGAGGCTCGTGGGGGCATATTCGTTGAGCCCTGAGAGGCTCTCTGCCCACGTGATTGTTTTCAGAGCCTGAGGGCTCCATGGGGCCTATTTGTTTAAGAGCCTGTGTGGCTCCAACATAGGGCTGTGACCTGCGCATATGTGTTTTTAGAGCCTGTGTGGCTCCCACAGTGGGCGCAGTTTGCGCCCAAGGGTCAGTGAGGATCCTGTCGCAGTTTTCTTTCAGCTGCCCAGCAATTAGTGGGCAGCTGCACCGTTTAGGTGCAATTTCAGGAGAGAGTCCCTGTGTGGGGCAGGGAGGGCACAGTGGTGCCAGGCCTTCACAGCTGCGCAGCACTTAGTGCCAGCTGCTATGTTTAGGCTTTCTGTTCTTGAGACTGGCGCTGCATGGCAGCACACCCTGACATTGAGACTCAGGGCGCCTGAGCCCCAACAAGGCCAGTTGGCCTAGGGACTGCCACAGGTGGTGGCTTATGTAAGTTATGCGCAAAGTGATTTCTATGTTTTTAATAGTAATTGCCTACTGTGTGTTTTTGCGCTATTGTGTTGTTCTGGCACCTCTGAATGCTTTTAGGCATCATGTGTCTTTCTTTCCATGCGCTGCACCTCTGAATGTTTTAGGCATCATGTGTCTTCTTGCGCTGCACCCCTGAATGTATTTTATTGCATCATATGCTTTATTCTTAACACCTCTGAATGTTTTAGGCATCATGTGTTTCTCTTTATTACTCCTCTGAATGTGTTTCATGCATCATGGGTAATGTGTTCTTGTGTATACCCCTATATGTATTTTATTCTTAGGTTGTTGTTCTTTTTAGTACAGGTGGTCCTAGTAAGGTCCTGGTTCCAGTTACCAGTGGATACTGGTTGTGATCTTTTTGATTACCATTTTATGTTTATTATTTCTTATTCTAGTAGTGCTATATCTGATTCTGACAGTGGCCCATGTGGCCCTGTCTTGTAAATAATCCTTTATGAATGTTGCCCGTGCCAGTTGGCACAATGTACATGTGTGATTTTTATCTGATATGTGTTTTGACAATACAAAAGTTATTTTATAATAACCTTGTGTGGAGTCCCTTTTGTGGTGTGCCTAGTATGTTGTTGCTGTTGTGCGCTGGCGCAAATGCTTTACACATTGCCTCCGAGTTTAGCCTTACTGTTCGTGCCAAGCTACCAAGGGGGTGAGCAGGGGTTATCTTGGCGTGTGACTTCCTTGCCCTGACTAGAATGGTGGTTTCTGCCTGGCTTTGGCGTCAGCCTCAGCCTACCAGAAATAGCCAGTTCTAACAGATATGAGTCGTAAATGACGTCTGTGAATACCAAGAGTCACAAAGTTAGACTTTTGTCTCAGATTGCCTTTGTGAATCGGGCCCATAGTTTGTGAATAGCAATGATCTTACTCTTTGTGGCTCTGTGTTCATGGGCGTGCGCAGGGGGGGGCAAGGAGGGGCGACCCACCATGCCTCCCCCTGCAGTCGCCCATGAAAACTGTGACTTCAAGGCGGGGTTCTCACTCTTTTTCCTCTCCTTTTGTTTATTTGCTTCCCTGTGAAATTGATCCAAAAAAGAAAGACGCTTTTGCTGGAAATGCTGTATTTTTCTGACATTTTAATTCCAAAGTGCAGCATTGGGAATAAAAGGCTAAAACTATGAAAATAGATAAATAACTAAATAAAGTAAGACAGAGTGGTAGCAAACTGGCCAAACTGATTTTATTCACACTGAACACATTAGCACCACTTTTACAGAGTTTGCCAGTGAAGTGCTATTTTTGTTTTCTTGTCTTTGTTTTCCCTGGACTTGGAACTAGTGCACCAATCCTGGAGGTACTGCAATGTGTGGATTGGAAAACAAAATGTTTGCTGCGACTCTGTGTCCAGGGATGTGGTCATTTTACCATACTGCGTACGTTTTGTAAGGATATAAACAATGGCCATTGGAATTGGGTCAATTCAGGGCCCTGTAGTTGTGTCCTTAACTTTTCAGGCAAAAGCACTCACTGATTTCTGAATAGTGAGTGTAAAAGCATTAAGGTAACCATGTTGTTCCTGCTTACATTTCCCATGGTTTGCTAAAATTTGCATTCCCTATAAGTGTTTGCTTTTTCCAGGATGTTGTTACTTTTTTTTTGTAGGCCGTATATTGCTCTTATCTAGTGCGTAATTTAAATTGAGCCACATCCAGGTGTTTATAGCAGGCAAAAATTGGGTTGTAGTTGAAGACAGTGGGAGTTTTTCTCAGTGGGGCAGTACGGTGTTCAGTGGGGGAGAGGATGTGGCACTATGGTCAGAGCTGCTGAATTAGGAACTGGGAACAAGGTTCAGCCTTAATAACCAGCCCACCAGCCCACTCTCCTGTGAGAGCACAATCACATGCCAGACCTTAGAAGGCTTCGCACCACCTTAGAAGTCCTGGTGTCTTCACACCAGCAGGTGGACCCTAGCATGACAAGTGTAGGTTAACCTTCAAGGCTTGTCCACCACTTGTTTACCTCCAGTCTTGCGGGCAGGCCTATGAAGCAGCACACCCTAGAACAACAGTCACCGAGGTCACAGGACCCTTGAGAAGGGCCAGCTCTAGGGCGTTGCAACCAGTGTGATCGCACCGGGTGCTGACTTTAGGCAGAGGCATCATGTTTGCAAATACATTATGGTTTTAAAAACGCTTTCTGCCTCCTTCCTGGCCTTCAGCAATTTTCGGCAACAATAAAAATGTCATGATGACTCTGGTGATTAATGTTCTTCCTAGAGAGAGATCAGAATTTTGTCTAGTGGAAGTTTTGACTCATGGAAAGATAGCTCAGAGGGTTAATATACTGGCTGCAAAGAACATGCGCTATGCAGGTCACAAAGTGCACATAATGTAAATAGGTCAGTGGGCTACTGCTTTTGTCAGAGAGATCCTTTTGTTACTTGCAGTTTATAAGTTAAAATCCTAACTTAGAACAGTGAGATAATAACTGTCATCTAAGAGCTGCATACAAACTGCAAGGTATAAATTAGAGTGTTATGTCCCCCCCCCCCCACTCTCTGATTATCTTAATGTCCCAAAAAGTGTTCTTTTGGACAGAAATCAATTCTGATTATTAAGGAGAACCCCCAACCATGGTATTACGTTTTAAATTCTGGGTGTTGTGTTTCTCCAGACCAATCACTATAAAACCATACAGGCTACTAGTATGGTTGTCATGTGACTCCTACACTTTGTAGTCCTTAGTCTTATGTAACATTTTCTATACAATGTTTTACACACATATTGATTGTCTCTGTGTAATGTGTTTGATATAAAGTGCTCTGAAACCCTACAATGGTATGAGTGGCGCTGTAAATCAAATAAAATGCATCTGAGAGAGAGTGGTTATGAAAACTTGGGGGGCACAGTTAAAGGGTGTTAGTGAGGGAATCCATGGCAGAGGTGGTCATTGGGGGGCACTAACAAACATTAATGCACAGGACACCACCAGTGCTATGGCTGGCCCTGCCCTTGAGGCCAGTCTGCTTCACCCATAGATACCTCCATTGGCCTTGTTTCAGCAGTAGTAGCTGCAACTCACCAGGGATTGTTAATGCAGGATTTGCACACACACCAAACTAAGTTTGCAAACTTCTCAGTCTCCCTGCTTCATTCACAAGCACTTTTAACATGTGCTGCCTGCTGTGGGGCCACTGGAATTAATTATGCAGCAAAGAATGACAACAGTATGCCGTAGTGTTGACTAAATTATGCATTAAAAAAGGCAGCGGCGTAATGCAGTATATTTTCAGATATTTTATTATTTTGACTTGTGTACACATGCTAACAGTCTCTGGAATGATTTTGCCTTATTAGTACCAGTGTAACATACAAACGCAGCAGTGAGAAAGGTAACCCATCAACCTTTACAATAGGCCATCCACTCCGCAGCAACACAAGTCACATTTTATATTAACTTTTGATATGTTTGAGCTACAAACAATTTATTAGTTTAAATGGTTAGATCATGCAGCAGATCTTGCATTATGAGGCAAATATGGCAGCGCCGTCATTTTAGAGAAAACATTTGCAAACTAGGATATTTTGCCATTCATGTTTGGAAAAATGTCTGCGGACGGCCCTGTGTGTTGTATTGGCATGTCCCGCCTTAAACCCGTCCTTACATTTCCCTAAAACCCCCATTGAGCAGCGAGTATTCACACCTATTTTCCTGAGGCATCTGGATTGAATACCTGAGAGGTCGTTACCTGTGTGTCAGGGACAGGGGTACAGAGCAGCATGTCTCGCGCAGCAAACTGCCAAACCCGGTGCACTAATAGGACAAGACGTTACCTTCACAGCTCATAGTTAATTTATGGCGGGATAGCTTCCTGGAAAAAAAGCCCTTCGTTTGTAATGTTACTTCGTTTATCGCCTCTTCACAGGGCTGTCACTTAAATATTTTCAGAAGAATAGCTGAGTGCTCTTCTTTGCATTCGTTTAGCCACTTTGCGTGTTATACTCATGCACCCCAAGCGATGTACAATTGTTATTCCTCACACGCCAATTAAAGATAATAGGAAATGGGACCCACGAGGTGGACGGTGATTGATAGCTTCACAGAGTCACTGGTAAACCAGGGATGATTTCATTTAGTCGATAAAGCCGTTTAATGATACCTGCATTTTGTAAGCTTTAAAGTGCGTTTCTGCTATCTAACCTCGAAGCGCTTATCAGGCTGGCTACAGACCACAGGCGATAATGCATTTCATTTGAATGTGCATAGAACGAGCTGTGCAGTAAATGCTTCTTGAATCCGCACACTATTAACAGTGACAAGAAAGTGAGTATTTGTGGCTAGGAAAATAAAACAAGAATTTCCAGCACCTGGCAGTGCCATAAAAAACAAAATATTTCCCTTGCTTAAATTTGCCTTCTGAGAATAATATGTTACCTCGAGCCCAGATCACAAAAAACACATTTGCGGAAATCTATGCATCACAGATTTCTCTCCTCTGATCTGCGTACTATTCGGCATTTCCGAGATTGACAGGGCCTGAATTAAAGATCATTTTTTAATCTGCGCCCTTGTGTTTGCACCATCGCTTGCGTGAATATGTACAAATATCAGGAATTCGCAAACATTTGCAAGACTACTTATGATGCTAAATTACAACTAATCAGGTGTACGGTCAAGAAACCATTACTGGATGTTTCTTACCTCACCAAACTGAAGATTATAGAGAACAACAATGCACTCTCCACATCAAGGTACAAACTCCTAAATTTGCACTTGTTTTGGGGAGAAGATTACAGTGATCTGACAATGTGGTTTCGTCTTTTACTGCCTTTCACAGAAGGGAAAAAGGAATCACCAAAGGATGGATTTAGTGTGTGACTGCACGAGCCTATCGGGAGGTGGTATATATATCATCAAGGTATATATACATGTGGAGTTATATATAGTAAAACTTTGCATACCTCTAGAAACTTACCTTCACAATATTTTTGGCCTCCATATTGTTGACATTATATTTTGTCCACACAATGGGGCCGATTACGATGCAGCTCGTAAAGGTTCCGATATATGGTCGGAGCCTTTACAGCCGCATCATAATGAGCCATTCAGTTTCCTTTCCGACCGCCTCATTCCGATGGAGGCGGTCGGAAAGGAAACCATCCGGTCATTCCAGGTGACTTCTGACAGGCTCGGAGAGCCCGTCTGCCAGTCAGAATCTGGCCTCTAATCTCAAGGGTAGGCCTTTCCAACAATTAGTTACGATGACGGTTTCCGACATGGTTTTCATGTCGGCCTGTCTTCGGAGTCTTCGGGGCCCCCAGTTGGAGCCCTGCACCTTGTGGCAGGCACTTTGATGGGCTTGCCACAGGGTGCAGGGATGAACCGCATCTCCCATTTTACTATGGGAGCATGCCTTATGGCCGGTTTACAGCCGGAATGCTTGCTCCCATAGTACAATGTAGGAATGTGACCGAACAGTGTTCGGTCGCATCCTAATGAGACGGTCGGGACCGCCGACCGGGTGTTGGTCGGTCCCATGACCGATGCGATGTCGGGCGGAAGTGATACCACCTGAGATCGTAATGACCCCAATATATATTTTCTGACATTTTGACTTCACGCTATGAGTCCTGGCTGATGAAAGTGATGAAAATGCTGTGGGGCGAATAATGACCGATAACATTAATATAATTCACTGGGACGAGCATCTCTTTTTCTTGTTATGCGATCATAGCTACATATCACAGGTAACTGAGACAATGTCCCATTTGCATCATTTACAGAGGAAAAACTGCTGTTTTCACTTACAATTTTCTTTTTTGTTAAATGTTATGTTATGTTAAAAGTTTTTTTGTAGAGCTCACAGCTACTCAATTGAGTGTCCTGGTCCTGAAGCAGGATGAAGGCTCAGCCAGAAAAGGGAGCCAAGTACTGAGGTCTACTGCTGAAACAGCCACGTTTTTAAAGATTTCCTGAACTCCAGGAGATCCTGAGTTAACCTTAGATCGATCGGTAGATTGTTCCACAACTTGGCTGCTTGCACCTGGAAAGAGCGACCCCCGATACGTGCCCGAAAATATCTGGGGGAACGAGCCAGTTGCAGTGCTGCTGACCTGAGGGCACGGTGTGGATGATAAAATGGAACTCTTTTTGTAATGTACCCAGCACCCAAACCGTGAAGGGCCTTAAAAGCCAGGACCATGGCTTTAAAATGAATCCTTTTGCGGACAGGGAGCCAATGAAGAGACTTCAACTGTGCAGCCATACGGGCTCTGGGACCCAGCTTGAGTATGGCTCTGGCTGCGGCGTTCTGAGCCACCTGTAGTCTAGTCAATAGATACTCAGGCAAACCCAGATAGAGTATATTCACGTAATCCAACCTGGCGATTATTAATGCCTGGACCACTGTTTTTCTGTGGGTGATAGATAAGAGGGGCAGGAACTGTTTCAGCATCTCAAGCAGGCCAAAACACGACCCAGTCACAGATTGGATCTCTGCCTGCATGGAGAGATTTTCATTGAGCTTCACCCCTAGATTTTCCACTGTCTTTACGGGAGACGTGGGAGGGGACCACCAACTGCGCCAGAGGTTGCAGGGGCGGTGCCTGAAGAAGATAATCTCCGATTTACCAGGATTGCATTTAAGCTGGTTGTGCTGGAGCTAGGAGAATACCTCTGTTAGACTATTGTTAATTGTGTCGCCCTTGAAGTAAATGTCATAATTCCTTTTTGTTTACTTAATAGCTGTTGTCTTCCATTTCAGTAAGTAAAAAATGTTAGCAAGCTTGTTTTTTTCTGGTGGCAAAGTTCTGCCATTTTTTTCCATACTGAAATCATTAAAGTAAATACCTGGTCTTGAAAGTCACAAAAAGACCATAAAGTATAAACACTAATGACATATTTTAAATAGTATATAAATATGAGTTCTTAAGTGCTGATCCTTTGGTGGGATTCGATGAACCATCTATGAAAGAAAAACAATTTCTCTCATGATGTGCTTTTGGAAATTATGATTAATGGTCTAGAAGCTAAAATGAGAACAGATTTTCTAAAAATCACAAATATATTCCCCATTCATTTCAGAATAAGTCTGATAAGCTGAGTAAAACACGAACTTCCAACACCAGCAATCTGCCAGTTGATTCTCAAGTGTTCTACTGCAGATTAGCCTCAGACCTTTAATGAACAACTAGAAGACAAACATTCCATATTCATGCCAAATGCAAGGCACATCGTGCTGCTGGATTAGGATCTTTTGAACTGAAAGCGCTTCCTCTGGAGGAGACTGTGGAGCATGAATACAATGAGGGGTTTATCTTTGTCATGGATATTATAGTTAATGCTGCAGAAAGCTTAAATAAATACATATTTTCTTTAAATTTACAAAAAGTTTCTTCACCCATATGAGAAACAAATATCTGGCACAGTGAGTGAAATATGTACTTACAAATCACAGCAGCAGGCTGTCAGTTGATATTATAGCAAGAACTGCGAGGTAAGATTGTGCAGCTTCATTTATTGCCCCCCTCACTGCAGCAACAGAAGAAAGATTTTGAAAGTCTCCAAAATTCTACAGAATATAAAAGTTCAGAACCAGAAGGCATCTTCCTTCTTTAGTTGCTGCTGTTCACAAGATAAATCAGCCTAAACTCATCATTTTGTAACTTGAGATATGAGTGTATTGATAACATTTTATTTGATAGATGATTTTGTTATTTTAGTGTATTCATGAATGAGCTCATTTGTTGAGAACAGGATTGATGACTGTTAGACCTGGCGTCCTTGGTGCGGGTTTCCCCTGTATTTTTGCCTCTGCCTCGTGCATTTTTTACCGTGTGTTGGACTTCGTTTTTGCTGGTCTAGATGCTTTGGGCACTTTGCCACTGCTGTTCAGTGCAAAAGTGCAAGTGCTGCTCTGTAAATTGTTGTCATGGGTTAGTGGTTTCATGAGTGGCTTATTTGATTTACTACTAAGTCCCTAGTCCAGTGCACTGTGTGTGCCCAGGGCCTGTAAATCAAATGCTGTTAGTGGGCCTGCAGCACTTATTGTGCTACCCATACAATCAGCCTTGCAAAGGGTTCTCAGACCTGCCATTGCAGTGTCTGGGTGCAATTGTGTACTGCAATGCTGAGCTGGCAAGTGCACCCACCTGCCAGGCACTAACCTTTCCTTTACTTACATTTGAGTCTCCCCTAAGGTAGGCCGAAGGTACCCCTGTGGGCAGGGTGCAGTGGATTCGAAAGACATGTCCCGATGTGTGTGGCATGTCCTGATAGTGAAACACTGCCAATTTTGTTTTTCACTATTGAAAGGCTATCTGTCCAATAGGATAGAATGGGGAGTTTACTTATAAAGTCTTATAAGTATAATTGCCCATGGGGACAGGATCGGAAAGTGGAGTTTGGTATGCCCGAAATCAGTATATAAAGATGCATCTTCTAGTAAGGAGGATTTTTTTATTCGGGGTTTGAAAATACCACTTTTAGAAAGTTGGTATTTTCTTGCTTAGCCATCCAGTATGCCTCTGCTAGGTTTGCTTATTGACTGTATGGCTTTAGAGTGGCAGAGCCTGGGGATGTGCTTTCTGTTCAGACAGCCACTTGAGTGGATAAGGTGTGTCCTGTCTTTCCAGGATGAGCCAGGGCTGGGCTAAATAGACCTGGGCTGCATTTAAAGTAGGGGGTGGAGATTTCCTTTACACCTGAATGGGCCTGGTCAGCCTTGGACAATGCTGTCTCTAAATCTTGCCGGAAAGCTGGACCAGAGAACACAGAACTATTTTTTTCTGAGCACAGACACTCTCTGCCACAAGAGACATATTAATTTTCACTATAAAAAGTGGGGCCCAGACCCCTGACTTTCAGATTAACTCCGGACTCAAGAGGACCCTCTGTCAAGGAGAAGAGCTGGGAAAGCTGAAGGAGAAGTACTACCTCTTTGCTGTGTGCTGCCTGGGTTTGGCCTGGAGTAGCTGTTTCTGACAAGGAATGGAATTGTGTCTGAGTCCTGCTTGAACAGTGTCTCCAAGGGCTTGAAAGTAGAGCTTGCCCCCTGTTCAAGAAGTCTCAAGAACAGCAAAGACTTCACTATCCCTCTGGGCACCATCTCTGGAACCACGGTTTTCAGTTGCCACAGAGGAGAAGAGCAGCCGACTTTGCCACCAAGTCAGTTGTCGGCTTTGTGTCATGCAGGCACCACCTCACTTCAAACCGCAACCCTGGTCTCACCAACGCTGTTTGGATGACCGTCTCAGAGCCGCTGTTTGCACCGTGTCCTGTGGGTACCACACTCTACCCCAATTCGCTTCACTCTGCCGTCTGGACTTCACCGACACCGTCGCTGCCCGCTGGAACATTGACTGGCTCCGTCATTTGCACTGTGCCCTGCCAGCACTGCATTGAGCACCGTCTCACTCCACATCGCAGCCTTGGTCTCACTGACGTAGTTGGACGACCGTCACCGAGCTGCTGCTTGCACTGCACCTTGTGGGCACCTCATGCTGCACCGTTTCACTTAACATCGCAACCGTGATGGTTGCCCCTCCCAACTCGTACCTGTGAGAAGTTGGCCTGATATATAATGTTCACTATTCTAGTGAGCACTTTGTATCAGTCCAAACAACCCTTATGGTGATTGGTTGTAAGTCAACCTTATAGACCAGCTATCCTAGTAGCGTGGATACGAGCAGTCTTCGGGCTAAACTCTAGAGGGCGTGTTAAGCCAGCTGTTATACCATCACATATACCCCTTGAACACCAAGTGAAAGGACACCACACAAGTGTTATGAAAATAAACAGTGTATTTATTTAGATCACAACAGCCCTGTACTCTTTATGAGGACAGGGTACTTAGTGTCGATACGTGTTTCCTGTGTCACAAGATTCACAATCACATCCGCACTCTCTGATATTTCCATATGCCGGTGAAAAAGTTATTTAATAAATTTCTTTACTCGATTGTTTGTCTGTTCATTTCATTTAATTCTCATGAAATTTTCAGTGTTCATTTTTCATTTTCCTTATTACTTCAGTCATATGATTATAGTCATCATTTTATACATTGCCCGATGCATTTCGAGCTACACAGCTCTTCCTCAGGGGACTTTATATCTGAAAACCAAAATACATTCCTTTACTAATGGTGTACCGGTTTTGTTTAAGACAAGCAAATTATATAAATGGTCAATAGCTCAAACATTTGCTTCAAATGATTAAATGTTAACACGTTTCTCAAGTTCCCCAGCGTGCAAGAACCTCAAACTGATGTGTCACCTTATATCCCAGTGTTCAAGACGATAAAATAAATAAACGCGTGTGTGTTTGAAAAAACTTTCGTGTAACTGACCTGTACCCTTGTAGTTTGTAAGTGAGTCTGTGTACTGTAAAGGAAAGAGTTAACACGCTTATAATTTAACTGAGACAGCTTCTTTAAGTAAAATAGCAGGCGTGTATCTCCCACCCGTAGGGGCTTCTATCCTTCTCTTACCGAATACGTGTATCGTGTAGTTTCCAACGATGGCCCGTCGGCGTGCGTCGCTCTACGCGGTGTCTCTATGATTTATATGCCGGTCACGTGGGACCGCTTTGTTTACTTCCGCAGCGTGTGACATGAATCGCTCTATACACTCGGTATCTATGGTTCGCTGGTCACGTGGGACGGATTGTAAACAGACTGTATAAACTGATGGTATGTCACGTAAAGTGTATATGTGACTACGCTGATGAATAAATAATTTCATGGTGAACACGGAAGGAATGAAAAAAAAAAGGGAAGAAAAAAAAGGAAAAATGAGATTGAAATACATGAAGAAAAGTGTGATGTCGGTTTCTAATATTTACAGTGTAGTGCCACCGTGGTGCGAGGGAACATAATAAAAAATACAAGCAGTACTTAATAGTTCAATCTTATTATATACATGTTATATGCAGTTGTACGTGATACAATTAACGGATCTGTACATGTCAACTTTGATCATCTAGAGTGCAGAGCACCCTATATAGTTGCTGTTATGTGATGGTGCTACAAGAAGCAACTAAGTTCAATCCTTTCATTTAACCCTTTTGGGTGGAGGGTGCATAAGAAGTTGATCCAAAATGTTTCTCTTTGCAGCAGGTGATTGTTCGTGTCTCTTCCTGGCAAATTCTCAACTTTTTCTAGGATGCAAAATTTGAGTTGTGATGGGTTGTGTTTTGCCTCGTTAAAGTGCACCGCGACTGTAGATTTCTGATTTTTCAACCTGATGTTGCTTTTGTGTTCGACCACTCGGGTTTTTATTTTTCTCTGGGTTTTTCCCACGTATGCTAGGCCACACGGACATTTCAATAGGTATATCACGTTGTTTGTATCGCATGTGCCTGATACTTTGAGTGTGATAGGTGTGCCTTTTGTGGGGTGATTGATCACGTTCCCCTTGATTATGGCTGAACAGTTTCCGCAGTTGTGGCAAGGAACAGTTCCTTTGTGTGCATCTGTAACTTTGTGTTGTGTTGTTTTGATTAGTTCCTTCAGATTTTTTGTCCTCTCATATGCGAATATCGGTGATTTGCTGAACAGTCCTTTGAAATCCTCTTCCAGGGCCAATAATGGCCAGTGTTTCATTATGGTTTTTTTGATGGAAAAACTTCTTGTTGAGAATTTTGAGACAAACACTGCTCTTTGTTCTTCCGGTTTGGCTTGTGTAGATAACAGATGATGTCTCTGTAGTTTATCTGCTCTTTCAGCAGCTGCTTCCAGGATGGGCTCAGGGTATCCTCTGTTTTTGAATTTGAGTAAAGTTTCTTTTTTGTGTTTATTGTACAATTCTGTTGTTGACGCTATTCTCTTGATTCTGATCAGTTGTGAAAATGGTAGGTGTTTTTTTAAAGATGGTTGATGAAAACTTTTGTAGTGGAGAAGATTGTTTCTGTCGGTTGATTTGGTGATATTACATCCTTATTGATGGTAAAATTAAACTGAATTCAGTTTACTTTTACCATCAATAAGGATGTAATATCTTTCTTGGACGTATCCATCACCAATTATGAAGGAGAATTAACCACCAGTGTCTTCACCAAATCAACCGACAGAAACAATCTTCTCCACTACAAAAGTTTTCATCAACCATCTTTAAAAAAACACCTACCATTTTCACAACTGATCAGAATCAAGAGAATAGCGTCAACAACAGAATTGTACAATAAACACAAAAAAGAAACTTTACTCAAATTCAAAAACAGAGGATACCCTGAGCCCATCCTGGAAGCAGCTGCTGAAAGAGCAGATAAACTACAGAGACATCATCTGTTATCTACACAAGCCAAACCGGAAGAACAAAGAGCAGTGTTTGTCTCAAAATTCTCAACAAGAAGTTTTTCCATCAAAAAAACCATAAGGAAACACTGGCCATTATTGGCCCTGGAAGAGGATTTCAAAGGACTGTTCAGCAAATCACCGATATTCGCATATGAGAGGACAAAAAATCTGAAGGAACTAATCAAAACAACACAACACAAAGTTACAGATGCACACAAAGGAACTGTTCCTTGCCACAACTGCGGAAACTGTTTAGCCATAATCAAGGGGAACGTGATCAATCACCCCACAAAAGGCACACCTATCACACTCAAAGTATCAGGCACATGCGATACAAACAACGTGATATACCTATTGAAATGTCCGTGTGGCCTAGCATACGTGGGAAAAACCCAGAGAAAAATAAAAACCCGAGTGGTCGAACACAAAAGCAACATCAGGTTGAAAAATCAGAAATCTACAGTCGCGGTGCACTTTAACGAGGCAAAACACAACCCATCACAACTCAAATTTTGCATCCTAGAAAAAGTTGAGAATTTGCCAGGAAGAGACACGAACAATCACCTGCTGCAAAGAGAAACATTTTGGATCAACTTCTTATGCACCCTCCACCCAAAAGGGTTAAATGAAAGGATTGAACTTAGTTGCTTCTTGTAGCACCATCACATAACAGCAACTATATAGGGTGCTCTGCACTCTAGATGATCAAAGTTGACATGTACAGATCCGTTAATTGTATCACGTACAACTGCATATAACATGTATATAATAAGATTGAACTATTAAGTACTGCTTGTATTTTTTATTATGTTCCCTCGCACCACGGTGGCACTACACTGTAAATATTAGAAACCGACATCACACTTTTCTTCATGTATTTCAATCTCATTTTTCCTTTTTTTTCTTCCCTTTTTTTTTTCATTCCTTCCGTGTTCACCATGAAATTATTTATTCATCAGCGTAGTCACATATACACTTTACGTGACATACCATCAGTTTATACAGTCTGTTTACAATCCGTCCCACGTGACCGGCGAACCATAGATACCGAGTGTATAGAGCGATTCATGTCACACGCTGCGGAAGTAAACAAAGCGGTCCTACGTGACCGGCATATAAATCATAGAGACACCGCGTAGCAAGAGCGACGCACGCCAACGGGCCATCGTTGGAAACTACACGATACACGTATTCGGTAAGAGAAGGATAGAAGCCCCTACGGGTGGGAGATACACGCCTGCTATTTTACTTAAAGAAGCTGTCTCAGTTAAATTATAAGCGTGTTAACTCTTTCCTTTACAGTACACAGACTCACTTACAAACTACAAGGGCACAGGTCAGTTACACGAAAGTTTTTTCAAACACACACGCGTTTATTTATTTTATCGTCTTGAACACTGGGATATAAGGTGACACATCAGTTTGAGGTTCTTGCACGCTGGGGAACTTGAGAAACGTGTTTACATTTAATCATTTGAAGCAAATGTTTGAGCCATTGACCATTTATATAATTTGCTTGTCTTAAACAAAACCGGTACACCATTAGTAAAGGAATGTATTTTGGTTTTCAGATATAAAGTCCCCTGAGCAAGAGCTGTGTAGCTCGAAATGCATCGGGCAATGTATAAAATGATGACTATAATCATATGACTGAAGTAATAAGGAAAATGAAAAATGAACACTGAAAATTTCATGAGAATTAAATGAAATGAACAGACAAACAATCGAGTAAAGAAATTTATTAAATAACTTTTTCACCGGCATATGGAAATATCAGAGAGTGCGGATGTGATTGTGAATCTTTTGACACAGGAAACACGTATCGACATTCAGTTTTTGACCCTGAGGCTCAGAAAGGTACTCACATCACGCACCAACTACACTCCAGAAATCTGTTTCTTAAAAAGTACACCGTCAAAAACAACCCAGAGTGCGTAGTCAAAGTTCCATTTGGTTGTGACAGGGTACTTAGCACACAACAAAACTCTTAGGAAAATACTTCAAGTTGCACAATTTACACAAATGCCCGAGGGGCACGAAAAACCATATACTATGGAAGTGGAATGCGAAATTACTAGCAGGTAAGTACTGTACTAATAGGCTTTGGAATCGCTAGGGCTACGTTACTGAACCTTCAGATTACTAATAGGAGGCCTAGGGGGCTCGGGTGCAGAGTGTGCACTCTCACGCGGGATGCGGGACAAACTCTATGGGAGCTAGTAAAGACAAAGTTAGTGTTCCCGGGCGAACCCGATAAGGTAGGTCGAAAACGACAGTGGATCCTGACCCTTGGATAGTGAGGCTATGCTGGGGCACCAAAATGCCGACGTTACCTAGCCCAGGGGCTGCAGCTGCATATGTCTCAAAAGACGTCGGGAATCCTCGTAGACGAACCAGGAGCCTGAAGAAAAGGAGTTGCTGGCAGGCGACCAGTGAAGATAGTTCGAGTGATCCAAGCCTGGATCGAAGATGGATGACACCTGAAAGCAGAGGGGACCAAGTTCGTGACTACTAGCCAGTAGTCAGGTGGCACCAGGAGGCCACCGGATGGTAGTCACCTCGACTAGGTGAGTGGGCGACGCTCGGCTCTGCAGTCTCACGGACTAGGAGGCGTTGTCGGCGACGAGGATGGAGGTGCGAGCTGTCCCACGATGGATGATGCTGTCGACGTTGCTGGACCCAGGATTGGGGCAACAAGTCTTGGCAAATTCAAGCCCACGCGGTGGACTCAAAATGGTGTCTGGAGAGGACCAGGAGGGTCCAGGGTGCTCCTCTTTTGGAAGGGAGCAAGGGCCAGTCTGGAGCAACCAGACCAGCAGCAGTGATGTCATCGGGCGTCATTAAGAAGGCCACAAGCCAGCGGGCTAGTAGCCAAACAACACGGTGAGCAGCAAAAAGCAGAAGGGCCCCACGCAAATCGTGGAGATGCTGGGAGGATGGACTTTGGTGCTGGAGCTGCTCAGGGTCGGGGCTTCTCGGACCCCAAAGCACTCACCAGAGGATCCCTCGGCGGTCGTGCTGGATAGAAGTCGTGCAGTTCTGATGATGGCCGGTCCCTCGAGGTCTCGTCACACCTACGGTTCTCAGCTTGGCTATAGAGGTAGGTAGAGGTCAGAGGTGCCAGGGAAGCCGGGTCTCGTCGAGCTGGTCAGTCGGATTCCTGAGGAAGGACGTGCAGCAAACCGCAGAGTTCTTAGACGGTGCCTGCGGATGCAGGGTGACTACTCCTTAGCCACAAGGGAGAAATCTTGAGAAGAATTTGAGAGTTCCTTTCGTAGAAAGTAGTTTCTTGATTCAAAGATGATCTAATTTGGGAAGGGTCCCCGCTCCTGCCTTTATCCTAAAGAAAGGGGTGGGTACGCGACTAGGTCCTGCCCTAGGGGTGGGACCAGGAAGGGGGGTGGTTACACCCCTCTCCCATGCCGGACTTTCCCCAGGCCAGGGGCTGGTGTGCCCCTGGAACTGGTTCTAGCCGGCAGATGCGTAGTGAGCACCGGGGTGCCACTCTGCAGTCACCTTCCTGTAAAGCCCTGCCTACCCAGGATACACAAAACCCTGTCTGAGATGGTGCCAGCACCGCCCCTGACAGGAAACCCTTTGTCCAAGCTCTCCTCGCTGGAAGGACTCCCAGCAGCAGGAGGTCAGACTCGTGTCTGTGGTGGCAGCATCCATTTTGTGGAGCTGAGGCTTCAGTTAACTTTAAGCGGGGTTCACAGTTACATACATGTCGTGTCCCTCTAGAAGGGTGGAATGCTAACCCCATCGCCAGAATTGGCGAGGGGTTAGTATTCCAATTCGTATGACACCTTACTCGACATGTTTTGATAAAGCAATACCAAAGATAGCATTTAACCGCGAGGATTATAATGCACTTAAGAGTATATGGTATGCGTTATCATGGAACAGCTATTAGGACTTGGTTCCGCAAGCTGCAAACGGGCTCAGCTCATGCCAGAGCACCATTTCACACGATTCCAAGCACTCTGCCTTCAGGATTGTCAAGGCCTGCCATAGGAGTGACTGATAGGAATCTATGTGTCCATTTTTGGGGTTAGATATAGGTATACTATATCTAAAGCAAAGGGTGATTACACCACCTCGCCCCAGCTGTCGTGCAGCCAGTTGTGTCAGATTTAGATGGCCATCCAGGGGTGGCATAATACATGCTTCAGCCCCTGGTAGGCCCTGGGTACACCTATGCCCTGAGTTACAGGGTCTGATAAGTTGGCCCAGTACCAATTGGAAATGTACCTAAGGTACATGGAATCCATTTTAGAGAGAGAGCAGTAGGCCTGGGGTCCTGATTGGCAGGGCCCCAGGTCAACTAAGTCGGAAAACCAGCAAAACACCAGGAAAAAAGTTGGGGGCAACCATAGTCAGGTATCCACCTTCCTACAGTACCAACCAGATCAGATGCAATGAAAAGGTACTATCTATGAGCGTGTCCACTTCACAGCTGACCCGTACCAACACAGTCGGCTGGAACTTTTAGACTCTGTCATTTTCAGCAATGTGGCAGCCCTAGATGGGACTAACAACTCGGAAGACCTGTGTTTTAGAGATATTTCTGCAATTACAGATTATCTTGCAAAGTACCTGTTTTTCAGTATTATATGGTGGATTTTTGTCGTTTTTGGTCTTGTTTGGTTTAGATATAGATTTTCTATTTTTTCTAAACTGGTGTGGTGTCCATTTGAAGTGCTTCACTGTTACTGTATGCATGCACAAATGCTTAATACACTGCCTCTGAGAAAAGCCTGCATGCTCGTGCCAAGCTATCAAGGGGGTGAGCAAGTGTTATTTTAGAAGTGTACCCCCCTTACCCTGACCTGGAAGAAGGGTCCCTACTTGGACAAAGGTCCAAACCATTGCCAACTAGAGATCTCTATTGCTAACAATGATTTTTAGGGGGGGTTATCAGTGTTATTTTGTCTGGTACTGTGAGTGTAGATTTTAAAATTGAACGAGGTAAAAGTATTTTTTCTAGTTTATTGGAATTTATCTTCCGTGCTCTGTTTATTTGACAGTTGGGCGTGAACGAGGACTACATTTACCGTCATTCGCTTTAGTATTGAGGAAGCCGTAATTTGCCCAGCTTTGTTTTTGACTGCAACTGCGTTTTTCATAGATTCAGAGAAAAACACCTTTGATGATGCCAAGTGCATGATGCATGGCTGGGTTGATAGCCATTTTGTAAAATTGGAAAAATATCGTTTTTTACTCAAGGTGGCAGTAATGGCTGCATTGTTCACTCTTCTAAGTTCTTGGAGCTGAATTCTGCTGATAGCTGTAGTTTATATGACAGATGGAAATGGTGAGTGTTCACTGGTTGATTAAGTTGAAAATTCTGTAATACGATCTATGGTCAAACTACCATGTGATGTCAATTACGCATAGAAAAGAAGTTAGAGAACCTTTGGCTATAGTTTTGAGATATAGTTTGAGACAATGAGAGACCACTGAGAAAGCGGAGGACAATGTAGCCTAGAGCGAGGAAGTAGGTTTCAGTAGTTGGGTTGGCACAGTACAAAGAAAAATAAATTGCAATAAATATTCTTTGATTTTGAATAAGAGGAGGAAACATGTGACAAGAATAGTTGGTGGGGCCAATAAAATCAAGAAACGGTCAAAATGATGCTGAAAGCACAGTCGATGGGCAGGAAAAAGACCCTAGAGGTGTTTATGTTAAAAGAACAGTAGCTAATGATGGCTGAGCCACTCTGAAAAGAGAAGAAGCATCAGAGGATGCTGAGATTAAAATATTCTGTTCTTCAGCTTATGATTCAGATCACAGATGCGGCATTGTAACTAACAGAAAAACACCAGAGGAGACATATAAGGCCTCAACAAGTGCAGGAACTTTAGTAGATCTTCTGGGAAATGATATGTTTGATCCCTTTGCGATTAAGTATCGTTTATTTCCGGAATGGTCCCCATCCGCACTTGTGTCCCATTATGTGAGCTATTGACTGCGTAGAGAGATACCTAAGGAGTAGAGTTCTAGATAATTTTCTAAACTTCCCAGACCATCACTTGCAGACAGGATTATGCCACTTTAGGATGATGCTAATGTGTTGGTTTTTATTAGTAAAGGTGCAAGGACCCTAAGAGAGGATTAGCGGTTAGTCTCACCTGCACTGTTTGTTCTGCCCTGTTTTTACTTGTTGCTAATTGACGTTTTATACCTTGATTTTTAATTCTTGTGTGGGGGGGGGGGCTTGTTTTATTTACACTGTTAATTTTTTGGGGATATTGTGTTTTCTGGTGCTTAAGACTACGTTTTTTGCTTTAGAGTCGAAGCATTCAGGAACATTTTCCACTGTGGAGGGTTTCATATTTATTACCTGAATTCTTGAACTGATGCCATAATTCCTGTTTGTACTTTAAAAAAAGTATTTGCACTTCAGTTATACTCACTTCCTTAATAGTAAGTATTCCAATGTCCAGCTGCCATTTTGTTTGGGCTGCGCTCTAGTTGATTTTTGCCCTGAGTCCATAACTTGCATGAAATGCGCGGACGCACCACTGGCGTGCCAAAGGCGCACCTAAGGCAAGCCCATCTGAACCTGTCTTCATCCAAATTGCGGCTAGCGCCGGCCATGCTGCTGGTTCTCCTTGCCATACTACACTCTGTAGTACCTTTGCAAAGACTGAACTGCTGGATCTCCGTACCTCACCCTGTGATCAGGCAGGTGAGCTCGCTGTTGGCAACCTATTAGTAGGACTCAATTGCCCTAGGTGTGGCTTCTCTGTTGAAACCTTTGAACATTGTAGTGCTTGGATGATCATGGACTATGGTCTGTCACCTCATGGTAGAGCAGGCTCATCTACCTCTTCCCCCCGGGTGCCTCCTTCACGGCAGGTCTTTTAAACTTGATCATTACCTAAGCATAATCTTCATATTTTTAATCTTTTCATTGACAGCAAATGTGATCTACTTTTTCTCACTGAGACCTGGTTGAAAGACAGTTCAGCTGCTGATATTGCTCTGGCCATTCCTCAGAATGATTTGATTAAACACTTTGTCAGAACATTAAAAAATAGGGGGCTAATTTACCTCAGACTGCTTATTCTTGCTCTGTGGCTAAACTAACTAACATTAATAACATTGAGGTTATGTTTTTTTCTATTAATCTAGCTCCTACTTTTGCTGTTTCCAGTTCGCTTATTTAGCAGCCCCCTGATTCCACAGCTGCATCCCTATAGCTTCTGACTGAGCCTCTAGGTCAACTTTCCCCGCTTCATGGCAATTACATGATATTAGGTGACCTGCATCTGGATACCTTAATAACAAACTGTCCCAGCAATTCCTTAGCTCTATGGAAGTTTTCAACCTTGAGCAACTTACAAAAGCGCCCACACCCAGCACTGGCTATACACTAGACATGATTTTGGCTAACACAATAACTGTTAAGGTGAAGGCAGTTATTAATCTTAGTTAGTCGGACCATGTCTGATCACTTTTAATGTTGTTACACCAACTTCCCCTGAATCTCAAAGACCAAGTTGTTCAGACCTTGACACAACATTTTCAATTGCCATTTCTGGAATCTCTTCAGTCCTTAATCTTGATACACCTGTGGTTAACTCCTGGTTGAATAGGCTGCTTAATGAATCTTTAGACCAGGGGCTTGTTCCCTCCAGTTGGAAACACACTCTTCTTCTCCCCTTACTGGAGAAGCTTTCTGCCGACCCCAAGGTATTGGGCAACTTTAAACCTATTTCTCTCCTGCTCATTGCTGCTACATCTCTTTAGAGTAATATACATAGACAGCTATCAAACTTTCTGAAATCAAACCACTTGCTACATGACTCTCAATCAAGGTCCCATGCTGGACATAGCATGAAACAGCCTACTTGAAGTCTTGTAATACATTAAAGCTAACCTTGATTTAAATACTTTGGTCATGGTGATGCTTTTGTATCTCTCTGCGGCATTCAACACAGTCTCCCACAATTTTTTGCTGGAGAGACTTGACATGATCAGTGTCAGAAGTCTAGCCCATTGCTAGCTTAACTCGTTCATTAGCAGGCAAACTCAGACTGCCTTCCGCCCCTCTTTTACTTCTCAGGCTAAACCCTTCTGTTCTCATCCCAACACTCTTTAACATCTATCTGGAGCCCCTGGCTAAGTTGGTTGAGACCTGGGGTATGAGAATATTTCCTATGTAGAGGATACTCAACTCCACTTGGCCTTCCAAGAAAACATGCCTACTTTCCTTGATTCTTTAAAGCTCTGTCTGAAATTTGTGCTGAACTGGATGGACACAAGTTGTCTTAATTTTAACTCGGTCCAGACTGAGGTTCTCTTTTTTGGCACTAAGTCCACTCCTTCACCTGGTCTTTGATGGCCTTCAGAGTTGGGTGTCCCCGCCAGTTCTGCTCCGTTGGTTAGAAACCTGGGGTGAAATTTGACTCAGACTTGACCTTTGAGCCCCATGTAAAGGCTTTATAATCCTCCCGTTTCTTCACCTGCAGGCCTCTGAAAAGGATGCTGCACTTCTTTCCAGTAGAGCATCACAAGAAGATTGCCCACTCCTTAATAAACTCTATGATGGACTATTCTAACAATCTTTACTTGGGCCTTCCAGCCTTTTTGACTCAGCACTTGCAAACCATTCAGAATACTGCTGCCCAGCTGATTTTGAAAATCCAACCTCGAATTTCAGTGTCCGGTCATTTACATACCCTTCATTGGCTTTCAGTTAATAAGAGAATCTAGTTTAAAGCTCTGATCCTAGCCTTCCGGCCTACCATTAAAGAGGCCCTCAGTACCTAAGGAGCCATTTCAATTCATACAACCAGGAGAGACTCTTGAGAACCAATAATCTCAAACATTTCCAAATACCTGATATTCACAGGGCCAGGTGAAGAGGCAGATCCTTCATCTTCTTGGCAACTAAGTTGTGGAATGCACTTCCTCTTAATTTGAGAAGAAGCCAGTCTGAAGCTGTCTTTAGAAAATCCTTAAAAACTCTTCTTTTTATCCTAGTTAAGGCAGCTGTGAGCCCCATATCTGCTCCCTTCTCTAGGTTTTTTTATATGGATCTGTGTGTTTTATAAATGTGTTTGTACTGTATTGTAAGTATTTATAATAGGTTTTCAAAACTTACCAGGACTGCCTTCTCAACATAAATGGTCTCTTGACCAATTCTTTTGAGTCTGCTGAGGGGGCTTATTTGAAAGAAAATGGTGTGGATAGAGATAAGATGCATCAGTGGGTACAACTTTCTGTCTGTCTATTGGGACATGCAAATACAGCATTGTCCATCAAAAGGAGAAAGTATATCATACTAAAAACTGATCCTAAATTGGTAGATTTATCTGCAAGACAGTTGGTCTAAATTCACAACGTTGTTTCTTTGGGGATGACTCCATCAAAAAAAAATGGCACGGTTCATAAGAGTTTTCATCTCAATACAGAAGTCTGAAAAAGATATGAAAAGGGTCTTCATTGATCAAGTTTTTGACAGAGCAGGCAAATCAAGTGCCATTTTCCTTTCCAAGGCAAGGGACTTACTAGGGTGTTGGCAGGTCAGGGACTTTGAGACCCCTTTGGATTAAACCAATTTGGCTACAGCCAATATCAGGGCTTCTTCTCTCAGAAAAATAGGTAATGTGGGAGAGGAGACAGAACTGAAAGGAGTCAGTGAGAATCAGCTTGTGAGTTTCAGACAAGACCTTTTCTCTACTCCTTTAAGGTTGGATGTCAGATTAGGCCAGCCATCTGGTCTGTTCAGGCCCGGACACTTAACTCTAATCCTGTTCTGGGTCATCCGCTGTATGATGTATGGGCAGCTGTTTCCCAAAGCCACAATGTCACCACACACTGGAATGTGTGGTTGGCAAATGTGCTTGAGCAGCTGACACCTTATGAGAAGCAAATCTGCCAAAATCATAAAAAAATGTCTTGTGAGCACAATGTCTTGGTGGAGAAAAGGGACAGGTGATAAATCCCAGGTATCTTAATCATTCAGTGGTGTATCACCATTTCAAGATAGAAAGAATTCCTCTTTTGAGTGATGTCTTGCATAGGAGCGATTGATTGACTGATGAGGTTAAATATAAAGAATGCGGGAAGGAGCAAGATGGCAGACACAGCTGTGTCCGAGTGAGCTGGGATCTGAGTGCTCTCTGCTCTCCTTCACCCCTTCACGTTCGATGACACTGAGGGAGTTTTGAAGATGTGTCGTCCCGTGGGAAGGCTCCGCAATGCTGAGGCTGCTGACAACAATATTTACACAATCCTGTACATACTGGCATTTCTTTGTCTCCTGCTGCCGCTTCTAAACCGGCTCTGCGGCCAGCGTCCGGCGCTGGGAGGAGGGAGGCGCGGCAGCCGGCCAGCTATTGCGGGCCGTGTGAAAGATCTGGCCCGGAATACTTCCAGGCCAAGTGGAATGGGGCCCAAGACCGCCGCCACAACGCTTCAACAGCTTCTAGGGGCCTGAAAACCTGTGCAGCGGCGGCGGTTGCTTCTTCGGCAAGTACACCTGCGGCAGGACTCGTGGCAGAGGTAGGACTTGCGGCTGAGATGTCCTCAGACCCAGACCCCCAGTCCGCTCGGGGCGGTATGCAGGCGGCAGCGGCAGTGGCTGTGGTTCAAAATTATGCTGGTGGGGGTGCTCAAGGAGACCTCATAAAACAAAATCAGGTAATCATCCCTGGGATATTCAAGAAGAAACTGCCGGCCAAGAGTAAAATACAGCATTCCGAGCAGGGGGTTGGTGTAACACCCTCACATGGCAGCATTATGGCTCCTCTCAATGCTTTTAATGCGCCTAGTGCACCTGGTCTCCCAAATAAGGTACCTACTTCTGCTTGTGTACAGGCTCCCCCTCCTTTGATCACCAAACTGAACTCTGTTGGGGAATTGAGTCATAGGGAGCTGGCAAAGACAATTTCAGATAAAAATCATGTGAACCTAGCTCCATCCCAAGTAGTTGGCGGGTGCATTTCGGAAACTCCCCCCTCTATATCAGATGATTTCACCTTGCCTGCCTCTGCTGACTTAGTTCCAGGGGTGGTGGCGGCTGGGGGTACCCATAATAGCAAAGCTGGCACCGAGGCTGACTCTGGGGACTCATGTGGAAAACATCTATTTTATGTCAGATGTGTCCAGTACCTCAGAGGCTGAAAGTATGGAAGGGGATTGGGCCGACTATAGGAGTCTAACTGGGTCAGTTCTCTTTGAAGAAGAGGATAATAGCTTATTAACCTCGGAAGACAGTGGTACGGTGGTACGAAAAGCACAGGGGGCATTGTTGGAGCGGGCACTAAGCTCTGACGGATCTCCCACTTTGGACCTTACTATTCTACCACAATCTATAGGAACTAACAACAGTAGAGGGGCTCTAGATCCCAATCTGGCAGTACTTGGTAATGACATTACCCTCACCTCTATCTATCAGGCCATCATGGCGCATCGAGAGGAGGCAAAGGCAGAAAGTCTCAGGGTTCAAGGTGCAGTTAGGAAACCACAGAACAAGATGTGGTGTGTTACCAAGTCATGTAAGGAGCTGTCAGTAAGGGTTGGTGAAGCAGAGGGCAGAATCCCGTCTATAGGAGATGACTTGGCTCTACAGAAAGCTGATACCTCTTCCCTTCACTCGACTCGTGATGATATAAACTGGAAATTAGCTGATATGGAGAACAGGTCACGAAGGAACAATTTATGCATACTGGGCATTCCCGAAGGGGCTGAGGGGAAAGACATTCGTCAGTATGTTATTGACCTTTATACCAAGGCTTTCCCCGAATTGACTGAGTGGAAGTGGGATTTTGACCTGCAAAGAGTAAATAGATGTCCGTTTCAGCTACGGGCTGGACCTAGTGGGGCTGCGGCTATGCCTAGAGCAATTATGATTTGTTTGAAAAATGTCTTACTCCGTGAGCGGTTATATGATTTAGCGCGCCCAGATCGTAAAAGGAGAGCAAAGGGATGTGATTTCTTTGTTCGCCCTGACTATTGTCAGGCAACTGTGCAACAAAGGTGGCACAAGTTTAAGGTTATTTATAAAGAGAAAACATCTTTCTTTACCTCAGAGATAGTCGCAAAGGATTTTTTGGGAACACTGTAGTGGGGAATTGAGCTCATGGGAGCCTATAAAGCTTATAAAGCTTTTTCCACTTCATTTCCCTTTTTCTCTTTTTCTATGGCTTAAAGTGGAGGGGTGGGGGTGGGCGGGGGGAGCACTTAATCCTTTCTCTCCATCACCAATCGGGACCCTTCAGTCCCTTTGCTCCATTTGAGTGGGCTTAGGAGATGGTGGGAGGGGTCGGGGGAAGAGGGAAGGTGGTGTAGGGAGGGTGGTGGGGCAAGGAGTAACAAGCGGGGGTCGGTGTCTCTCAAATTGAGTAAAGTTTGGTTGAATACATGCATTTCAGCATCATTGCTCTTTTTCGTTTGCATGGCTTTAAGTATTGCCGCACATTAGGGTCGGGGGGAATTTGTGTTCCTTGTTCTTGCAGCTGTGATAAAATTCTTTTTTATTGATGGGTAAGCTCACTATTTGCTCTTGGAATATTTGTGGCTTAAACAGTAGGAAAAAAAGAGGGATTATGGCCCAGATTCTTAAAACAATGAGGATAGAATTGCTTTGTGTAAAGGAAACACACATAGCCTGGAACAATAGGGCATGGCTAAAAGATCTGGGCTTAGAACTCGTTTGTTGTACACGACAAGGTACGACCACAAGAGGGGTCGCTATCTTAAAAAAATATGGATTGGGGAATGAAAGCGGGTTAAGGTTGATCCACATGGTTGGTGGGCGATTACTGAATTGAGTATAGAGGGATCGGCTGTGACTATCTGTTCATTGTATGGGCCCAACTCTGACGATACCACTCTTTTGAATGACCTTAGCATTGAGTTGGCTAATTGGCCATCCTCATTAATCCTCTGTGGGGATTTTAATATTCACTTGGCTGGAGACGTAGACATTAGGGGTAATCATCGATATGAGGGCAAAAAGAATAAAGTATTTAAATCCACTAGGGGTCTATTGATCGATTTTGGATTAGTAGATGTCTGGTGGCTGAGAGGGCGGGGTGCTCCCGGAAATACTTTATACTCTGCCCCTCATCATAAGCATGTACGACTTGATTATTTCTTTGTGTCTACGGGAATGTCTACTAATGCTAGGTTTGAGATTCACCCCAAAATAATTTTGGACCACAACCCCATTACTATAGAATTAGAAATAGAAGTAGGGTATAACTCCCCACAAAAACCTTGGACATTTGAGCACCAGCTTTTAGTCGATCCAGGCTTTTGCGAGCAAATGAATAAGTGGATAATAGACTTTTTTCAGTTTAACTGTGGTTCTGCCTCAGTGGATACGGTATGGGATGCTTTTAATTCAGGAGTGCGGGGGTAGGCCCTTAGCTATTCTATTAATAAACAATGTAGATTAAGGGCAGAATATGCAGAAGAACTAAACACACTTCGCTGTTAGAAACTAATTTTATGACGGCCGTCACTGCTGGACGGGATTATGAACAAATTTCGACTGATCTCGCTGTCCAGAAAATGAAGGTGTATCAGAATTTTGCAACAAAGTTAGCCGCCCTTACTGCAGTACATCGCACGGATCTTTATGAGGTGGAGGAGAACTCGGGTCGGCTCCTAGCTAAAAGGTTGAGGCAGAAAGAGGCAGCCACTAGGATAAATTCTATTCAGGATGAGCAGGGGCAACTCCACGAGAACCCGGCAAAAGTGTTGGAGATCTTTTGTAACTTTTATACCCAGCTTTATACTGGCGATGATACAACGCCGACAGCAGGGAAACTAGCAGACTTCTGGGGGCACAGAGAATTCCCTAAAGTCTCCACTGAACAAAAAGAAGAGCTGGACGCTAATATCACTTATGAAGAACTTGAGGCAGCATTAACATCGCTTGCTGTCGGAAAGCCGGTGGGTCCAAACAGGATTCCCCTTACATTTTTTAGAACCTTTTTCCCAGCTCTGAAAGAACAAATACTGGCAACCTTTTTGTGTGCACAAAGAGGTACCTCCCCGTTGTCTTGGCGGAACTCTACCATTATGGTTTTGAAAAAAAAGGATAAATCCCCTCTCTCACCATCCTCTTATAGACCAATCTCGTTAATCAATGCCGACAGCAAAATGTATTCCAAAATTCTGGCCGGGTGTTTGTCTAGAATTATTTCAACTTTAGTATCAGAATTTCAGCACGGGTTTATTCCCGGACGTGATACTGCCTATCCTGTTTGGCGGGTCATAGCGATGATGGATTGGGCAGAAGCCACAAAGAACACAATTGGAATCATCCTGTTGGATGCAGAGAAGGCATTTGACAGGGTGTCTTGGCCATATCTGTGGGAGGTGATTAATTTGAAGGGGTTTGGTCCAGTTATGGAGCACGCATTGAAGTCCTTATATCATCTCCCTACTGCTTGCATTCGCTTAAATGGTAGAGAATCGGGCCCGTTTTCTATCAGTCGTGGTACGCGACAAGGTTGTCCCTGTTCCCCTTTATTATTTGCCCTTTATATTGACTTTTTTTGGCCAAATAAATTATTCCGCTGATATTAAACCCGTTAAAAATTCACGATTTAGAATGGCTTATGCGGACGACATTGTTGTTGTCACTACCGATTTAGCTTCCGCATTGCCAATAATTGAAGATCAGGCATTAGAGTTTGGGCTCTTTTCTGGGTACAAGCTTAATCTTACCAAAACACAAATCCTATATATTGGCGGAAGCCCTCCAGAGGGCATATCCACTGTTGCAGAAGCCACTTATTTAGGGCTTAAGCTATCCTCCTCAATCAATAAGATTCCAGGGTTGAATATTAATCCGGTATTAAATAAGGTGAATTCCACTTTACAGCAAATAGATCATTTTCATTTATCACTGCATGGGAGGTCGACTGTTTTAAAAATGCTTGTGTTACCCAAATTTCTTTACATATTTAGAACTATTCCGCTTGAATTTCCAGCGTCTTGTTTTAAAAAACTTGAAAATATCTGCTCTAGATTTCTTTGGGGGTGTAAAAGGCATAGAAGGGCGTATAAGAAGATGGTTCTGCCTAGATCTGATGGGGTTGGGGTACTCCATACTTTCTGTTTTATTACTATGCAACGGTCTTGCAGTTCATATCCCCACTGATAGTCAGGGATAGAGCTACGCTATTGCCTTGTCATACCCCTTCAATCTATGAATTTGGGTTGGGGAAGCAGCTAACAGCTGCCTGGTCAAATTTCTGGAACCAAGTTATTTAAAAAAAAACTAAATTCAAAATTTTAAAAGCTGCCTTTTCGGTTTGGAAACGGGTTAAGCGTCATCTAGGCCTTATGAATTTAAATGCTTATACCCCTCTAGAAACTGTTGGTGCTCATCCTTTGATTTTTCGAGACCAAACGGTTTATAAGCGGGTTCATGAAGGGAATCTGTTGCTTGGGAGATATCTGTCTTGATGGAATACTTCCAGCTTTTACAGATCTCCAAGCTCAATACGGCCTGCCAAAACATTACTTTTTCAAATACCTGTAAATTCGTAGCTTTTTGAATACGCTTGGGCCTGGCTTAGATTCTCGATTTAGAAAATTCTCATTAATAGATCTCTTGGAGAAACGAACACCTATTGGTCTATTGTACTCTAACTTGATAATGTTACTTCCAGCAGATCTAGAGCAATGCCAAGCGAAGTGGGCAAGAAAATTAAATATAGAGGGGATTGACTTAACTAATTCCATATTTTTAGCAAATCAAGTTTTGTTGACAGGTCAGATGCGGGCACAGCACTACATGTCTATTTATGATATGTACTATAGCCCTGGAAAAATCTCAAAGTGGGGCACTGGAGCTGGAACCAAATGTAGTAGGTGCGGTGCTTTTGCTGCAGATTCGCTTCATATGGTTTTTTTTGTGCCCTACATTTTTTCTGCTATTGAACATTTTCTTGCATTGTTAATTGGCATACCACTGTGTATTACCGGGTAATTGGTGCTGCCAGGTATTCAAACAGAATCTGTTTTACCTACATCTAAAACAACAACTGCTTTTATATTTATTTGTATGTCGATTGTAGGTGCCTGCATCACGAAGGACTGGATTTCTCCGGTCCCTCCTTTATTTCTTTCTTGGCGGGCAAGACTACTGGCAATGTATAACCTAGAAGCTGCCATTTATAAGACAGAGGGGAGCAGGAAGAGGCTCTATGGGGCAAGGATGTGGGCCCCTGTAACTGATTGGATTTAGGCTACATCGATCCTTCCCTTTGATTTTTTGATTTTTTGATATATACGTTTTCTTTTCTGCTGTTTTTTCTCCCTTTGTCATAATTTGGGCGGTAATGGCGTTGTTTTCCTTCTGATCCCATGTAAATGCATTTATTCTTTCTTTTTTGTATGTGTGATGCTTGTTTACTCCTTGCATAAATATTTTTTTTAAAAAGATATAAAGAATGCTTATTTAACTGTTCCAATTTGGAAACATCACCAAACCTTTCTGCAATTCGATTGGAATCAGATGTTATGGAAATTCACTTATCTACTTTTCAGTCTGTCTTTGGCTCCCTAATTCCCCAAGTGAATGTTTACACAATCCTAAGTGTTTATTTTCCAGAAGGACAAGTTTCTTTCCTTCGCTTCAGTGTTGTTAGCGCTGAGATGCCTTTCAAGTTGGTTGTTGCTCTTTACAAATGCCAAGCTCATTTATTCATATATTCATTCATTCATGAATTCAGTTTGTACTCTTAAGCAAGTGGTCTGTAACGTTATTATGTTGAATAGATTCATAGATGTAAATGTGTAATCTGGTTATACAAATGGATTGCCAAAAGAAGGAACAGAAAAAATGGAAACTCAACATTGTGAAAATACCCACTCTTGAAGAGGTCTTGTGAACAGAGGTTATGAGCCTGAATTTTACTATAGAATTTAATGTTTCTTTACAAAACATATTTTCAGATATCACCTAGAGGAGCCACTGGAAATATATCAATGTATATAGATGCCGGAATCCTCAGTAGGCTACTGTGCAAAAGTGTTACAATCATGGTCCATAGAAAACTCATCAGCATCATGTAATCACATTAATTACCTTAAAGAATGGGAGAAGGTCCAAATATTGATTATATTGAAATGTACTCACTAAACCTGAAAAGTGGGGCTCCATATGGACATGTAAAAACCAGGAATAAATGGTAGATAAAAACTATTCAGATTGAAAAATGCTATTTAACAGAGAATTTACAGTCATGAACAAATCTTCCTCAAGCATCAATCACTTGAGAAAGTTTGAAGAATAAAGTAAAAATGTACAAAATGGTGCTTTAGATAGCAGAAAGATTTGCACATGTCAAATTAAGGGAATCTGTATTTGTTATCTATAACAATCAGAGCTTGAGCATTTCTGGTCCTTTGTAAATAACATTGAACATGGCTCCTCTTGTAAAAGGAATGCATACATTATAGAGAAAGCATGGATTAGTAATTTAAACACTCTTTATAAAGGGATCATGATGAATCATTGTATGCCACTAAAGAGCCTCCAGAATTAGCTGTAGTCTTTATTAACTATGAAAACTCATAAGTGAGTAGGTATTTAGAAGGAGTAGGCGAGATTGTGCCCGTAGCCCAAATGGTCTATCTGCTGGCCTGCTTAAACATAACATGCACATTTAGGCTAGTGTCTTGACCCCTCTACATATTCATTTAATTCAAGAACAATTGATCCCAGAACAATGGTGTGGCTCAATTCTTCATCCAATTTATAAAAAGGCTCAGTGTCTAATCTGACAAATTACAGGCTCATCGCATTGTAAGATGTTGAAGCAAAACACTTTGTCAGCCTACTGCTTCATGAAATAGAGGAAAAGGGCGCTCAATTACAACTGGTCCCTTTCAAATAAACTGATTTCCGTCCCAGGTCAGGAACAATTTCACACATCCAAAGTAAGTATGAGCGGAAAATCCGTTCCGCTCGCGGATTTTGCGAATTTTCGGTAAATTCGCGATCCGCGAACTCCCGGGAATTTACAGAGAATTCGCAAATCCGCGAGCGGCGGATTATTCCGGGAGCAAAAGTTGAAGCCTGGCCTGTTGTAACTATTTTACGATGGCGCCGGCAAGCTGCCAGCGCCATCCTAAAATAGTTACTAAGTTAGATTCAACAGGAAGCTCTAATAGATAAAATAAAGCAGGTGCTCGATTTTATCTATTAGAGCTTCCTGTTGAAGCTAATTTAGTAACTATTTTAGGATGGCGCTGGCAGCTTGCCGGCGCCATCGTAAAATAGTTACAACAGGCCAGGCTGGTGTAATTTCCTTTCCCAAATCTACCGTGGAACATCAGCTGTGATGCTGGATAGAGGCCTTTGCATCCTTGACTTTCACTAACGCAATACCTGTGCTGTTCTTGTGACCAGGGGCTTCTTTCTCTTCATCTGCTGAACTGATCTTTCTCTGACCTTTTATACACACAAGAGGCATGTGAACTCGGATTAAAGCCCCGCACATTTGGTCCCGCTCACACACTCGCGGTGTGCACCGTCTTCCCGCCATTTACCCACTATGATGGACAGCTCACTCAGGGACCCCTGCGCCCTTCGGGGCGATTGCATAGTAACACACACATGGTCGCTCGAACTAGTTGAAGCTCAAATTCAGTGACTCATTCATTAGCCCAAAAACAATCGTGAGCGTCGTCGAGGCTGGGCAGGTGTGCCTTCATCCCAAATCTACCGTGGAACATCAGCTGTGATGCTGGATAGAGGCCTTTGCATCCTTGACTTTCACGAGCACAATACCCGTGCTGTTCTTGTGACCAGGGGCTTCTTTCTCTTCATCTGCTGAACTGATCTTTCTCAGACCTTTTAAACACACAAGAGGCATGTGCACTCGCATGGAAGCCCCGCCCCAAATCCGCGGATCCGCAAATCCACAAAATCCGCGGATTTTGCGGATCCACGATCCGCAAATCCGCAAAATCCGCGGATCGTGGATCCGCAAAATCCGCCCATGCTTAATCCAAAGTCTCTTTGTATTTTTGGAAAAATCAGTCAGTACAAAAGCTGTATTATATGCAGATTTGTTGGATTTAGTTTGGCCTTTGATATAGCTGACAAAAATAAAGTATGGAAGAAGTCAACCAGTCAGGAATACCACCTCAACTATAATGAGTTATACAAATATTCTATTCCGACATATGAATAAAAGTAAAAGTGGGCACTGGCCATGTGGTCACCACAAATATTTACACCAAAAAGGGCTAAATCAAGGGTGCATTCTCATGCTCTTCTCTCTATACCTATAGGTTGTGGATTTGGATAATGATTTCAACAATGTAGTGTCACACTTACATGGTTTCAGGGTTATGAGGTATTTATACACATGAATGGGGTCCCTGAGAAGAATTGGGGGCCAAGAATGTGGTCTCTTTTCCCAGAAGAAGTAAGGGATTCTTTAGTGGCATTGGGTAAGGGGTGTTACCTCACCTATGCTGACATGAAGGAGGTCCTTCTCACCAGGTATGGTCTCACTCCTGAAAAGTGAAGGGCAGTGATGTTACAGATTTTCAGGGGCTCTACAATTCGATTGCATGGTTACATTTGTCCGGTGTATGTTTTGCAGAGCTGCGCCAGCACTTGGCTGGTAGTAAGCTGACTGACCCCAGGAAGCTTGCAATGGAGGCGGACCGCTGGGTGAGAATCAGGGTCTACAAGAAAGTGTTTGGAGGTCCCCAGCAGAATAGTGGGGGGGGACAAGGGTAACGCGCAGGAGTTCTCTAAAGGGCCCCAAACTAATAGCCAGGTTAAAGATTCCCATCCCAAATGAGATAAGAAACAAGGGGTCTCTTCAGGAAAGCCTGCAGAGACCGGCCCCCGGATGTGCTTTGCCTGTAAGCAGGTGAGTCACATAAAGGGGGACCCTGAGTGCCCCAAGAGGGACCAGCCACCCACCGGTGGGCAGAACAAGATGTTGGCTAGTGTAGGGCTTGGGGAGGAGGGATGCCCAGGGGAGGTTGGGGATCTCACAGAAATTACCCTCGTCTTGCTATGGGACAGTGAGATGGTCTCAGGAACGCAGGTGCCTGCTAACACTAAGAAATACAGCACCTGGGTAACCATCAATGGGAAAAGGGTAGAGGCTCTCAGGGATATTTGAGCCAGTGTGACCTCAGTCCAGTGTCAACTGGTCTCTGAGGAGCAAGTGGTCCCCGGGTCGTTCCACCAAGTAGTTGCTGTGGGCAACTCAGAGTACCAGTGTATGGTGGCACAGGTTTCCTTTGAATGGGTAGATCTCAGGTCACCTTTAGGATGGTTGTGAGCCCTACCATAACTGTAGATTGTCTACTACGGAACGACCTGGAGCAGTCCTTGTGGAAGTATGTTGGGCTCAGGTCTCACTTGGAGATGCTTGGGTTGCCTGAGTATGCATGCGTGACCACTTGATCAATGGCGGCCGGAAAGGGTGATCAGAAGGACCTGGAGCCTGAAACAGTGGCCCAGGTTCCTGCCAAGAGAATGGACTGGGGGCGCGGTAAGCCCGCCCCTGAAGTTTCCACAGTGCGGGAGGAGGCTGACCTTGAGGGAGACGCTCCAGTACCTACAGGAGAGCAGGTAGCGGAACTGGGAGACTTATCTAAGCTGACCCATTGGCATCAAGAATGTCATTCCACCAGGGAGGAATTCTGCAGGGAGCAAAAAGAATGCCCTTCTCTGGAGGTGTTTGCTGCAGCAGGCTGCAAACCGGGCAGCTGGTGACCAGTCTGGATCACACTGGATCTACTGGGAGAATGATCTCCTGTACAGCGAGCCTAAGGCTGCTGAGCCTGAGTCAGCCCTTGTGCTGATTGTACCCCAGCACTTCAGGACCTTCCTACTGGGGTTGGCTCACAATGTGCCGTCGGCAGGACATTTGGAGTGAGACAAGACCTTTGACAGACTTCTTACCCACTTCTTTTTGCCCCAAATGTTAAGGCAGTCAGATGGACATTGCAGGTCTTGCCAAACTTGCCAGGCAAGTGGTAAGAGTGGGAGGAAGGGTGTAGACCCTCTCCAACCTTTTCCAGTTGTTGGGAACCCCAGGGGAACAGCCAGGGGCAACAAATACATCCTGGTCTTGGTGAACCATGCCACCCGGTACATGAAGGCAGTCCCTCTCAGGACAACGACGGCACCAGTGGTGGGCCAGGCATTAATAGGGATCTTCTACCGCTGTATAAGCTTCCCCAGAGAGGTGGTTTCTGACTGTGGGCCAATTTCATATCTAAGTATATGACATCCCTGTTGAAGGAGTGTGGTGTAACATACAAATTCACCACTCATTATCACCCACAAGGTAATGGTTTGGTGGAGAGATTCAACCAAACCTTGAAGGGAATGATCAGGGGTCTAACAGAACCCATGAAGCTTAAGTGGGAGGTCCTCTTGCTATGCCTTCTCTTTGCATACAGGGAGGTACCACAGGGTTCAGTCCCTTGGAGCTTCTGTATGGGCACCCTGTGAAGAGGACCTCTTAGTTTGGTCAAGGAAGGCTGAGAGACAGCTCCCAGGAAAACTCCAGAGGATGTATTTAGCTACATGCGGGCCTTCAGGAACCAAACTACCCATTTCAGGAAACTTGCTCAGGGGAATCTGGAAGCAAGCCAGAAGGGGGTGAAATGCTGGTGTGATCAGAATGCCACTCTGGTAGAGTTTCACCCTTCCCAGAAAGTGTGGGTCATGGCCCCAGTGGAACCTTTTGCCTTACAGGACAAGTGGATTGGGGCTTTTGAGGTGGTGGAGCGCAAAAGTGATGTCACCTACCTGGTGAATTTGCGGATTCCCAGGAACCCTTTGAGGGCCCTCCACGTGAACTGTCTCAAGTTTCACTTTGAGAGGTCCGAAGTGAGCATGCTCTTGGCAACAGATGATGGTGTGGAAGAGTAGAGTGAACCTCTCCCTGTCTACCAAGGAGCAAGATGGGTCAGAGGAAGGTATGATCCTCTCCCCAACACTGACCCCAGAGCAGCAGGGTGGCTGTCATCTGTTGTTGGGACAGTTTTCCACACTGTTCTCTCTGACCTCAGGTGTTACTGGTGTACCCACAACGTGGACACTGGTGACAGCCCTTCTGTAAAACACAAGATGTATAGGTCGACTGACCGGGTCAGGGTCAGCATCAAAGAGGAGGTCTCTAATATGTTGGTGTTAGGGGTGATATAGCTTACAACAGTCCTTGGGCCAGCCCAGTAGTCTTGGTCCCAGAGACTGCTGCACTTGGTGCCATTTCAGACTGCAGTAATGTGTGGACTACCGCAGGCTCAATGCCATCACCAAGACTGATGAGCACCCAATCCCCAGAGCTGATGAGCTCATTGATTGGTTGAGAGCTGCCAAGTTTCTCAGCACGTTTGATTTGACGTCTGGGTACTGGCAGGTTGCCTTAACCCATGGGGCCAAGGAGAGGTCAGCATTCTCAACCCCAGAGGGGCATTACCAATTCCGGGTGATGCCCTTTGGATTAAAGAATCCCCATTTCACCTTTCAGAGGTTGGACAACCAGGTGTTGGCTGGACTGGAGGATTTCAGTGCTGCCTACCTGGATGACATTGCACTGTTCAGTTTGAGCTGGGAAGAACACTTGCAGCACCTCTGGGAAGTGTTTAAGGCTCTGCAGAGGGCAGAGTGGGGTACTTGGGACACCAGATTGAAAGTGGCCAGGTGGCTCTCCTACAGCCAAAGATTGACACATTCTTGCTTGGGCGCCCCCAAGACCCAGACAGAAGTGGGAGCCTTTTTAGGTCTCAATGGTTACAACAGGAGATTTGTTAAGGGCTATGGCACCATTGTTGCCCCCATTCACAGAGCTGACTTCCATGAAGCAGCCCAGGAAGGTGATCTGAACTGATGCCTTCCAGGAAACGTTTGATGCCCTGAAGGCATCCATGTGCACAGCGCCTGCGCTCAAGGTACCCGACGTTTCCAAGGAATTTGTAGTGCAGACTGACGTTTCAGAGCATGGTGTGGGAGTGGTGCTCTCACAACTGAATGAATAGGGCCTAGACCAGCCTGTAGTCTTCCTTAGCAGGAGACTACTCCCCAGGTAACAGAGGTTGAGTGTCATTGAAAGGGAAGCTTTTGCTGTGGTCTGGGCACGGAAGAAGCTAAGACTCTACCTGTTTGGGACTTACTTCTGAATTCAGACAGACGACAGGCCCCTCCGATGGTTGATGCAAATGAGGGGTAAAAACTCCAAACTGCTGAGGTGGTTAATCTCCCTACAGGGAATGAACTTAACGCTGGAACACGGCCCTGGCACAGAACACTCCAACGCTGATGGTCAGCCAAGATTCTTCCGCCTTAGTGAAGAGAACGCCCAGGAGGTCGGGTAGTTCTCCCGACTTTCAGCTGGAGGGGACATGTGTTAGACGTGGCATCTTTTTGCGTGTTTTCCCTGTCTTTTTGGTGTCTGCACATCTGGTTTTGACTCTGTTTTTGCTAGTTTAGTGTCTTTGTGTACTTTGTCACTGCTGTTCAGTGCTAAAGTGCAAGTGCTCCTGTTGTAAATTATGTTATGGATTGGTGTTTCCATGATTGGCATATTTAGTTTACTAGTAAGTCCCTAGTACAGTGCACTGAGAGTGGCAGGGCCTGTAAATCAAATGCTACTAGTGGACCTGCAGTACTGATTATGCCACCCACAGAAGTAGCCATGTAAAGGTAACTCAGACCTGCCACTTCAGAGTCTGTGCACAGTTTGTAAATGTCATGTTGACTTGGCAAGTGCACTCACTTGCCAGGCCCTCATCGTCCCTTTTCTAACATAGTAGTCATCCCTAAGGTAGGACCAAGGTACATCTTGAGACAGGGTGCTGTGTATGTTAAAGGTAGGACATTCCCTAGTGTGTGTGTGGCATGTTCTGGTAGTGAAGTACAGTGCATTTCGTTTTTCACTATGGAGGGCCATCTGTCCCATAGGACAGAATGTGAGTTTGCTTATAACATTTGTAGTAATGGGGAACGCCAGAAACTCCAGTAGACACCGATCCAAATCCAAACAGCTTTATTAGTAGGCAGCAATTGAAGACAAATGGTAAAGAGCCCACGGCAGAAGCAGCTGCACGAACAGGAGACAAGCAGCAGCAGCTGTTGGGGCTAGCATAGAACCAAGAGTGACACAATAAAGGTTCTGCAGATAACCTTCCAAAAGTTAAAGAAACAGTGAAAGAACAAAGCATAACTTACCACATACCCCCTATAGAATACAAAAATTAATGCAATATATATTCGCGAACTTTGACAGGCAACCTACAAACCCGCTGATTATGTGCAGGTACAACCTCGAGTGAAGTACAGGAATGGGCAGGTGAAACAGTATTAGAGCAGCCAGGGGAAGAAAATGTAGTTAGGTTAGAGCTAACATTAGATACATTGAGAACATTTATTATGTCAAAACCAGGCCCAAAAATGAAATCAGTATCATCTTTACTAGACCTATTAGCATACATTTTGTTGAAGATACCAACTTGAGTGTCTGTACATTTGACGACATTGTTCTTGTTCAACTAACCTCTATTTTCTAAAAAGAACGGAAGGTTTCGTGACCCTGACAACCGAAACAGGTAGTGTGAACTTAGACTGGCCCTTGCAGACTTTGTAAGGTTTTTTGATGAGGACCCAGTCATTAGTTTTGAGAGCAGGGCCATGGGATGTGGAAAAACCATCATAGGATTTGTTTGCAGTCACTGCTATTCAGCAATTCTGGTTTTAATCATTTGGGTGTCTGCTAAGGTGTTTCTCTTGTGAGACAAAGCGGAACCCGCAGCCAAGTCACTGAACCACTGTGGCATGAGTTTAGACCTCGCTTATCTACCCCTGAGGGCCTTGAAGAGCGTAACCCCAGTGTTGGAATGAGTTGTTTTCAAATAGGCCCATACTTTTCTTTGCAAAAAATCACCTACATCAACATTGGCTGCAATGGCAGTTTGAACCCCTTCCTTGAGGAACCGATTGTTCCTCTCAACGAGTCCATTGGAAGAGGAACTATACAATTCAACTTGACAATGTTTTATTTCGGAACGCTCAAGAAAGCTGGTGACTTGATGGGAAAGGAAAGATTGGCCATTATCATTGACAACACAACTGGGAGTGCCTCAACCTTGAAGAGACTTTGAAGGAAAAAAACAACGGTGGAGGAGTTGACTGCTTGCATGAATGAATAATAGATCCACTTGGAGTGATAATCAATTGCAACTAAACAGTACCTTTTGTCTGAGGGTAATAAAGTGACAGGTCCTGAAAAGTCCAAAGCAGTTTTATCCCAGGGGAAATCAGGGAATGGAACAGGAAGTAAAGGCTTCATGTTAGCTTTCCAATGTTTGTCGGAAACAACACAGCTAGGGCAGTTGTCTACAAAAAGGGCCACTTGTCTTTCCAGACCTGGCCACCAGAAAATGTCTTTACATTTTTTGCAGATGGCAGAAATGCCTAAATGGCCTTCATGGGCAATGTTGATGATCTTCTCTCTCAGGGAAGTGGGAGGTACAAACAAGCCATTCCTCACTCATGCTCAGTTTTCAAAGGATAGTTCCTCACTAATTTGTGCAAAACACTTTATATCATTGCTCAAATTCTTATTGCCAGGCCATTTAATCTTGATGAACACCTCCACCTTCCTAAGAGTCCCATCAAGTGCCATGGCAAATGCCCATTCGTCTCGTGAGATGCTGCCACTGCACATGGAAACAGCATCTACAAGACCAACCACACAGTCCTTGCGGAAGCCGTCTTCACCTTCGCTACAATCAGGGATAGGAATACGAGAGAGACAATCAGCTCAGATGTTTTTGCCCCCTTGAATATATTTGATAGTGAGGTTATACTCTTGTAATTTGGAAAGTAACCTGACAAGCCTGGCAGAGGATTTTCTCAAACCATTTTGAGAAAATAAGGAAAGAAGAGGCTTGTGATCAATGAAGACATCACACCAAGTTACCCAAATGTATGTTTTACATTTCTGAAATACCCAGAAGGGCAAGAGCCTTCTGTTGAATCGTGCTGTAGATGCCTTCAGCTGCCCCAAGGCCTTTCTGACTTGCATCTACAGACACAAAAGAACTGGCATTGGGAACAAACGGATGTAATGCAGGTGCATTTATAACTAATAGTTTAATCTTCTCAAAGGTATCACAGAGAGTGTCACTCCATCCAAATTTAGTACCCTTCTTGAGGAGGCACCTTAGTGGTTGAACTAGTTGTGTGTAACCAGGAACAAACCTAGCATAGTATTCACAGAGGCCAAGGAAGAAGCGTAAGGTATCTTTGTCAGAAGGAGGATGAGCATTACGTATTGCTTTCACATTACAAAACTTTGGTTTGATGGCTTTGCTTGAGATTGTGTGACCAAGATACTCAACCTCATTGACAAGTAATTTACATTTACTGGCTTTTACAGTCATGCCTCTATTTTGTAAAATGGTTAGCATTTTGTCAAAATGTGTAAGTGTTCCTCTTTGGATTCTGTGTGGATTAAGATGTTGCCTTGAAATGCTTGCACCTGAGAAAGGTCACCAAACAGACTGTCCCTGAGCTTTTGAAAAACACTTGAGGCTGAAGCAAGGCCAAAAGGTAGCCTCAAGTACGTAAAGGCACCAAAAGGTGTCACAAAAGCATTGAGGGCTTGACAGCTAGGAGAGAGTTGAATTTGGTGGTAGGTGGAGTGTAAATCAATAGTGGAGAAAAACTTGGACTTCATGACTTTGGCAAGCATTTCATGTATGAGAGGTAGAGGGTGGTAATCCACGAGAATGTTTTGATTGAGAGATCTTGAGTCCGCACATAGCCTCAGGTCCCCATTCTTTTTTTTCTGTAAAACGACCGGAGAAATCCAGTCCGAGGAATCGATAGGGGAAATGATACCTTTCGGGTTGGAGGTTGTTAAGGAGATACTTTAAATCCTCTCTGACACTAAGAGGTACAGGTCTAACCTTATGTATGATAGGAACAGCATTTTTCTTCAGAATAATAGTGTATTCGTAATCTTTGGCAGTACTAACAGGATTTTTAAATACACTGGGAAAAGATTTTAGGAGCCTTTCAACAATGGGGTCCGGTAAATTGACAGACAAAATGTTGGAAGGAGATCACCTAAAATAATGGGAGGATCTTGCCCAGGACACAAGATGATGCCTAGGAGAACAAGGTCCTTCCAACCTATGATGTCTCTTCCTTTGACAGCTACATACCTTTTGCTCCTAACAGATCTGCCTAAACACTCCACTCTTTTCCAAAAATAACCAAGCAGATCAATGCTTTGTTCCCCAAAGGCTTTGGGGTTGATATCAGGAGTAAGAAGTGGCATGTCATTTGCTAGACTTTGTAAAATGTATGAGGTGCTAGGATAGTAACAGTAGGTCCTGAATCGGCCATAGCTAAAATGGTTTTACCATCAATGGAAATGTCAACCAACGACCCTTTAATAGGTTTGTCCGAAAATTCCGAGACGTCAGCAGTGACTAAAATATTAGCAAATTGAGAAGTACAATCTTAGACGTCAGGAGTGTCCAAAGAAATGTTGGAAGAGGCTGCAGGGTATATGGAGGACTGAGTAGGAAGAAGCATAGTATGATTTAAGTGACCAGACAAAACTTAAGACATAACAATTGATCTTTCAATACTTTTGGCAATGTCAATCGTTCCAGCGAAAGTGGGAATGCGTGAGGTGAGGAGACGCTCTTGGATCTTCTTGGAGTAGCAGTAGAAGACAAATTGATCCCTTATGTAAGTGTCAACATTGGGGCCAAACTCACACTTCTCAGCTAAGATTCTTAAAATTGCTGCGTAATCTTCGACTGACTCCTCAGAGGATTCATTACACATGGCGAAATTAAACCTCTCTATCAGGACACTTGTAGAGTCAGAATATTTTTTGGTCATGCGCAGTTTAGCTGCGATGAAAACATTCCATAAAGTATATTCAGATGTAGGGGCGGGATAGCGTGGAAGGTTGTCAGAAACTCTGTGGCCAGCTACGTCCAGATGATTTACCAACACAGCTAATTCACTTGAGGGAGAGTGACCATCAGCATCAATGGCAGTGAGGTAGTTTTTGAAATCTCTTAGCCACTCTGTCCACTGTAAATCAGGCTTGCCGGGTTTTTGCAGGAAAGGTGCCGGCTGAATGACACCTTGATTGGACGCCATTATCAATGAACAATGAGTAACAAGTACGAAGAAAATAGAAAGTTGCACTGGAAGGAACACAGCAAGAAAATGGTGTGTGAATCACCGAGATCATGTCATACAAATGCACACAATGAATGAGGAAATAATAAAGGTGTGTGAGTGACCGGAGAATTATATGTTACATGAATAGTACGTAAAACTGATGCACTAGTGCAACAAAGCAGGAGAAGAAAGTTGTGCAAATCACTGTGTGTCGCACCGCAAAGGGTGGTCTGTGTAGAAAGCTGGCAGCAGATAACACCATTAAAATGAACGTGGTGTAACAGGTGTTGCGGCGGACAAGGAAGAAATCTACTTCCCGACTCACCTAAAATGGCCGCCGCCGTGCGTGTGATGTCATGACTCCTCCCAGGATACACAGCAGCAGCAACTTTGTGAAGTGGTGTCATCATAAGAGGCACAAGAATGGCGGAGTAGAAGACAGAACCCCAGGGCTGCAGGAATCGGGATTGATGAGTTAGGAGTGAGCCAGGCAAGTGACAATATTTTGAAATGGCCGCGTGTGGCCCAACGGAAAGGAAGATGGGATGTAGGCCAAAACCTGGTACATTATTGACCCACCTTGCAGTAGGGTTTCAGAAAACAGATCTGAGTAGAGGCTGTCGGGCTGCCAGGTATGTAGTCTCTCTACCACCACTTGTGCATGTATTCACCTCCTTCATTATTTTCAGAAAGGAAGTAAAAAGACTACTAATGATCAAATTCATCTCCTTAGTTTAAGTTTAAATGCAGGATGTATTTGAGTTTAAGATTTTCATCACAACCCTTGTTGCCTTATATCTGTATGCAGCTCAATACTAGCTGGACGTTGACACGCTTGATCATCCATGCATGTGTTTGTGTGCATGTACATTTTTTTTCCCCTGATCACTATTTCTTTACAAACTGGGACATTTTTTGTTGTTGACTGTAGTCTACTTCATCCTTTAATATTCTTCTACTGTAAAGCGCTCTGATGCCCTCTTAAAACCCTATAAATAAATAAATAAATAAATAAATAAGTAGACAGACTGGTGGGCACCAGCAGTAGCGCAGGACAACGCAGAGTCTGCAGTTAAATTTCCACCCCACTCCTGGTACCAATATGTAGTAGTGGGGAACGCCAGTAACTCCTGTAGACCCCGATCCAAATCCAAACAAGCTTTATTAATAGCCAGCAATTGTAGACAAATGGTAAGGAGCCCATGGCAGAAGCAGCTGCACGAACAGGAGACAAGCAGCAACTGTCAGGGCTAGCATAGAACCAAGAGTGACACAATAAAGGTTCTTAGGATAACAGTGAAAGAACGAAGCACAACTTAACACAACATCTTATAAGCATAACTTTCCATTGGGAAAAGATAGAGAAGTTCAGATTAGTATGCCTGGCCTCAGAATGTAAAAATGCTTCTTTCAGTGGAGTTGATTTTTATGTCCTGTGTTTGAAAATACCACTTTTAGAAAGAAGATATTTTCTTGCTTAGCCATCCTGGGTACCTTTGCTGGCTTGGGGACTGGCTAGCTGCCTTTGGAGTGACAGGGGTTGGGGATATGCATTCTCTCTGACAGCCAATGGGGGGGGGGGGTCGAGATATGTCCAGCCTTTCCTGGATGAGTCAGGGTTGGGCTGAATAGACCTGGGCTGCATTTAGAGTAGTGTGTGGAAAATCCCTTGTACCTGAATAGGCCTGGTTTGTTGTAGACAATGCTGTCTGCGCCTACTGCTGGGAAGCTGGGCCAGAGATGATCAAACTGGTTTGGGCTGAGCACAGACACTCTCTGCCTGAGAGAAAAAAGGAATTTGGGGTATAAATACTGGGGCCCAAACCCCAGATCTCTAGAACTCTTTTGGAACCAAGAAGACTGTCAAAAATAAGAGCAGTAGAAGCTGTGAGGAGGGACTACCATTGTTGGGTGGTTTGGTGTGTTGGCCTGCAGTGGCTGCTTCTGTCTTGGGCAGTGAAAGGACTGGACTGAACTTTCTGCAACTTCTTTTTGTGAGTTTCTCCAAGGGCTTGAGGTAGAGCTTGCCCCTATTCAAGAAGTCTCAGGAACAGCAAAGACTTCAAGTTTATCTGTTACCAGCACTGGGGACTGTGTGTTTTGTGTAACAACAGAAGAAAAAGCAGCCCGATGCCGTCAACGACGCCACTGCTGAATTTGTGTCGGGGAGTGGCACCGCAGAGGGCACCGCTGCACTTTGCACCGCAACCCTGGTCTCACGATGATGGTATTCGACACCGCCACCGAGCTGCTGCTTGCACCGTGACCTGTGGCACCGCACTCTGCACCTCCTTGCTGCATGCAGCCGCCCTGGTATCCCTGATGATGCAGCGCCACACTGACATCGATGCCGCTGCTTGCACTGTGGTACCAGGGCAATGCTCGTAAGTTACACAATGCACCATCCTCATTCCACACCACAGGTTTGGCCTACCAATGTCGGCCCCATCGACTCCAGTTCGTCAGCTGATGACAGCGCTTCAACAATGACGATGCCGCTGCTACAATGTGACCTGCCAGCACCACAACGAGCCCCGCATCACTTCGCACTGCAGCTCTGGTCTCATTGACACCTCTGGATGACCGTTACCGAGTTGCTGCCTGCACCACAAATTGCGGGTACCGCAGGCCACACAACTGCACTTCGCACCCTAGCCCCGATGCCGGCACATCTAACTTCAACCGTTCGGAGTTCGATCTACAACGTGTGTGACTTCAAGGGTCCGACTGCTCCTGCACCGACCTCTGGAACCGACGCCTGCAGATGCCAGCTCTTCAAGGCTCATTAAGAGGTCATCTAAGCCCTGCATTTCTAAAAGTACTGTTGTGCGGGTCTTCCCGACACCAGTACTGTTTGGATTTGTTGTTCACGATGCTGTGATAGCCCCAGACGGAGCCATCAAATTCAAGGAACTGTATTTTAAGTCAATTTGGATTATTGAAGATTTCAGAGAACTGTATGGTGGATTTGTTTCATTTTTGGTCTTGTTTTGGTTATATAAAAATATTGGATATTATTCTAAACTGGGGTGGTGTCCTTTTGTAGTGCCTTCAGTGTATTACAGTTGGTTATATGCAAATGCTTAACACACTGCTTCTGAGATTATCCTGACTGCTCATGCCAAGCTACCAATGGGGTGAGCAGGGGTTATTTTAGGAGTGTGACTCCCTTACCCTGACTAGGAAGAAGGATCCCTATTTGGACAAAGGTGCAACCCTTGCCAACTAGAGACAACCATTTCTAATAGGGTGACATCAACTAACATCATTACAATACGCTAATGATGTAGTAATTTAAAGTAAAACTCCAGTAGTTCCACAAGAGTTAAACGCATCATTAGCAGTTTGTAGTAAGGACAATGAAATAGAGCTCAGTTAGGACAAAATAGAAGTGTTGGTCTCCAGCACAAAATTGAGGATAACGGGTGGCTGGTTTATGAGTAATGAGAAAATTGAGAAAGCGTCCACCTACAGGTATCTAAGTAATGTATTTGAGAATCGTGGCTACTATAGGGATCATTAAGAGCAAACATATGATCAGTGGGTTTTGTATTAAGGATCCTTCTACAGAACAAAATATGGCCCCTGTTTGGAGCCAATAATAATAATGAACACAAAGAGTATGGTATAGCTGCATGGATGGGTGGAATCATGCACTTTTAGGGTAACAATAAAAATGTCTTGAGTTATCTGTCAGCAATCCCTTGAGATGATTTTCCCTCCTCACCACAGCATCGCAACCCAAATCAGGTTGAAATTTGGTTTGGTTGGTGAGGCAATCCTGCCATCCCAGCCAGCCTTTCTCAATCACTGCCACAAACTGAGGAATACCCTGGCTCAGTCTCTAAACCACTACATATGAATTAAAATTCAATGTCTGTGACAAGGCAACAAAGTTCCATGGTGACAGCAAGTCTGCTTTAGAAACATTGAACTTGAAGGACCAGCAGGATTTGACAATGAGCAACGAAATATTGTAAAACGTGTTAACAAATCCTTAACCACATGGCTGCTGGGCATTTTCCCCCCCCTGTGCTGGAAATTGCCATTTTAGTGGCACCATGAGGAGCTCAGCTCGTCATCAGCACACGACACCCATGGGTGATGACGAGCTGAGCTCGTCATCAGCATCGAAAGGGTTAATAATTACTTCATATGTACCCAACAAATATGCTTTACATTACTGGTCGCATACTTAGATGAAATGTTGATTCAGCCTCCTCTCAATCCGGATAAAGGTTCACACTGGTCGTCAAGCCCTTCTTGTTAATTTGAATAGAGAACATTAGAGCTAAACACCAGATTTATTAATTGGACAGGATATTAACTGAGAAATATTTATGATAATGTTTTGTACCTTTTTGATGCATTGACTGAAGGGTATGCCATATAATTTGTGGCTTGCAAGAAATCAATGTGGACAATACTGATTTAAGTATTAATTATTATTTTCTATTCAACAAATTACAATTTTTATTAGCCACACCGCCTAGCTTTTATGCAGTGATTTAATCATGTATTTATGTTTTGATATTGAATACATCAACATTTAGAATGGTTTTAATTATCTATGCAATAAAGATACATTGATTGATTGATCAGTGTATTTAAGACTTAATATCCATCTGAAACAACCATATAACTGTATAGTTATCTAAGTTCCTAAATTGCTGCAAAATGTAATCATCAAAAAGTGAGCGTGATTGTGATGGTCTTACCCATTGTTCTAGCTAGGGCCTTGAAAAGAGGCACACCTGATGCAGGTATTGCAATGGAAAACAAAATCACAACAATGGTTCAGGTAGGCCTCAAGAATGGAATTGATGTAATGATAGATACTAAATCATAAGGAAGTTCATTTTATTCACTTGTTAGGAGCCTAAGGAACATTCAGATCCTTAGGGTTTAATGGAATACTACTCTCTATTAAAACTGTTAACTCTCAAGTGTACACATCTATTTGCTGTATTTCACATACAATGTAGATATAACAAAACCCTAGGGTTTTTACCATGATGGGTTAGATGAATATTCTGAAAAGATTCAATTTATTTCAACTTATTAAGGACCAATGTAATTGGTGTCATACTTAAGTATGCTTTACAGCCCTACTCTAAATACAACTGTCACACCAAAACAAATGTTTTAGTTACCTCTTAAAACATACATGAAAAAGCACTTATTCCCAACATTGTAGGATAAATATTATTCCAGTGGATTATTGCATGATACCTGAATAGGCAGTAAAAACAAACAAACAAACAAAAAAAGAAAAAAATAATATATATATAGAGTTGCAGGTACAGAGAGCCTCTCCTCTTTAGACGCAATCTCAAGCATTGAAAGTGGATCAGATAACGAGCAAAGTAGGATTCAAAGAGTGGGGTTTCACAAATTCACTCCAGCGCAGGAGCTGGAGGTGGTCCAGCAGGACAGAAAGCTGACCCTTCGCTCTGGTGCACAAATTGCTTCCGGAAACAAAGCTCCAACTCCAAACGCACAGCCAGGAGGAAACACAACAAATGCAGGCGTGCCAAGCAAAACGCAAAAGAAACGCAAGCAATGGAATCGCCGCTAGCTGCATTAGAAAGTATTAATACCAATACTGAACCTCCAACTGTGATTAATCTGACTGACCTGACCTTATCCACCAAAGAAACTGAAATACTGGTGTTGGGCTTATCTTACAGCGCAAAAAGCAATTTTGATTACGCTGACACCAAAATAGAGCTGTTCAAGTACATTCGCAAGTTGAAATTGCGCAAATACCATAGTGTACACAAAACTGTTGTTCCTTCTAATACGGCTGTGACCAGTACACAACAATCCACTATGCCAGCATTAGATCAAAGTCTCTTAACTGCATTGGTTGACATGCAAATGGAAACTACATCACCACAGCATGGCCCGGGCTCGGGCCAATTACAAACACTAACGGCTACGAAGTTTAAACCAAAATCAAAATTCTGCCCACTAAGGATCAAGGACAATTTGGACCAATTTCACGACAAGGTGTCCCATGAATTAAGAGAACTGTATCTCAAGCATAATGATTTCTCTAAAAAGCATAGATATCGAGATTTCGAATAACACCAACTTATAAAGAAATTGAAGAACAATATAAAGGTGGTAATAAGACAATCTGATAAGGGCGGAAACGTCGTATTGTGTCCCCTTCAGATGTATCTGGATGAGGCAATGGGCCAACTGAATGACCGCACATGTTACTGCAGGGTAGACGCCAATGAGGTTACTCTGGCCAAAAACCAGGTTTACTCTAAACTTATGGCATGGAGGAGCGCCGGAGTGATAACTATGGACGAATTTATGTTCATGAAGAATGACAAACCTATCACTCCGGTCATATACTTCATACACATAAATAATCAAGTGCCTCCTGGTCGCCTGATTATTTCCGCATGTAACAGCTTACTGGAAAACACCAGCAAATATGTGGACTTCTTTCTTCAAGACTTTGTGAAATCATTACCATCTTTTGTGTTAGACACTAGCGATTTCCTTAAAAAGGTGTATGATGTAAAATGGAAACCGAGCTATTTGTTGATATCTTTGGACGTGTCTGCACTATACACAAGTATGCACCACAGGGACGGCTTGAGAGCAGTACAACATTACCTCAACTCCAGACCAGAGGGATGTAGAGAACACACGCGCATGATCATGGACATGATCAGCCTATGCCTGGAGAACAATTTCTTTCTGTTTGGGAAACAATACTTCCAACAGATAAGAGGAGTTGCTATGGGGGCCTGCTTCTCTCCCAGTTATGCCTGTTTGCATATGGGTTACTGGGAGGAGCAGGTCCTGTCGCTCAACTTTGCAGACCCAATGGCCACTAAAGTTGTGACATGGCTAAGGTACATAGGCGACCTTTTCGTGATTTGGGATGGATCCACACATGAAGCTGAGGAGTTCATCAATAATTTGAATGACAATAGTGTGAACCTCCAATTCACTAGTCAGATCAGTGATACATCAATTTGCTTCTTAGATGTGGAGATTTTTGTGAGTGGGGGCAAGCTGGAAACCAAGCTGTTCAGAAAAGCGACAGCTGGCAACAGCATCCTCCACTCAGGTAGCCATCACCCTGCCCACCTAATTAGGAGCATACCCTACGGAGAAATGCTCTGCATTAGGCGGATATGCAGTACACAAGCAGGTTGCATGTTGGCACAGCTAGAATGTGGGGACAGATTCAGGCAGAGAGGCTACAGTAGGGCCGTGATAGAGAGAGCTATGAATCGCGCAAATTCACAAGACAGAACATCTCTGTTAGCAATTACATCTTCTGACCCTACTGAACCACAGGGAACAACAAGCAGTGTAGAGCAGTCCAACGACCGCATGGGGGAAAGTGAAACTCATTTGATTTTCACTTTCAGTAACCAGCATTGCACCATAAGAAACATTGTTAAGCGTAACTGGGCACTCATCACAAGTGATCCAGTATTAGGCAATCAAATTAAGTGGGCTCCCAAGACTGCCTACAAGCGAGCTAGAACACTTGGTAATTGTATGGTATCAAGCAGCCCAGAAACAGGTACTAAGATTCCCTGGAGCAAGGGGTTTCTGCGTTGTTCAACTTGCAAAGCTTGCAAGAATGGAGTAAGCCGGAAAGACTATGTCACGCCTTTCAACAACATACCTACTACCATCAGGTACAAGCTAACCTGCCGCACCGAGTACGCAGTGTATGTGCTGGAGTGTCCCTGTGGCCTGCCCTCTGTTGGTAGCACGAGTCCACAGGTGTACAAACGCATACTCCAGCACCTACGGGCCATTACCAACTGCGACACTGCGTACCCGGTAGCCAGGCACTTTGGCTTGGTCCATGAGAAAAAGGCTTCTGAACTGCGTTACTTTGTAATAGACACAGTGCCACCCCAGAGAAGAGGAGGAGATCGTGATCTATTGCTACGCAGGTTAGAGACACGCCATATAATCCTGCTTGACACAAAGCATCCTAATGGACTGAATGCGGGAGAAGACTGCCATACATACCTCTGAACCCCAAACATGCTGAATACTTAATGAGCAAAGAATTTTAGTAACATAGCAGCTGCCTCTGCCAAATATCACATTTTAAGTATCAAATTTTAATTTGTACTATTTACAAATTGCATTATCACAGGGTTGAACGTAACTGCTCTGAAGCCAATGCTGGTCAGCCTATAGTAAGTGTGCATATAGTAAATGCACACTAGTACAGCTCTATTTGGGCTTTATTAAGTGGACAAACGGTTCTTCATGCAAGAATGATTTTTAGGTATATGGAGAGCTTACAATGAATTATCCAATCAAATGATGACTGAATATCTATAGTTATATCTATTCCTGATGAACCTAGTTTATATTTATATTTATATGCACATATTTATATATTTATACGCGATATTTTGCCTGGTTCTAAGAATATTTATTGATAGCTTTCCTTGTTGCACTTTATTATATAATATTGCGAAGTTCTGCACAGTGTTTTTTATTTTACCTGTTGCTGCTTTGGATGTATATAGATGAATTTTAAATAAGTATCTATATCAATGTATTTATTTATTTATTTATTTATTTATTTATATTCAGTGCATAATATGATTCAAACAACTGGGTCATCACAAACTAAACTTTCCTTCATGAAAACGAATTGTCACTGTTGTGTCCACTACGGACATCATTGTATTTCTGCATTTAAGCAGTAAGTTGAACATGTCAGTATGTCTTTCATTTCTATACATCTGGCATGCGACCGTTGGCTCTGAGCCCTTTAAATTGAGCACACCTGCCTAGTAACGTTGTCATGTGATCAAGGTGCTGTTTGCACCGAAACGCGTCATGGTGGTATGGTGTTGAGCAATTAAATCACTATTCACGATATCCGGGTTTGCCTAGTCTTTTCTGCTGCTGCATTGCTGCGAGACGTCTTTATGCTGAAAATATATATATATATATATATATGGGTGTGTAATTGTAGCTTAAACTCACCAAATTAATCATGTTACTTGAGTGTGACTTGTGATAAAGTATTAAGATTAATGCTGAAGGCAAATTGGTTTGTTAAAGGAATTATGTATTTTTAAAATATTTCAACACACGTCTTGTATTTTCATGGTGAGCCATTAAAAAAATGAGTGGTGTTGGAGCAATTGTGAAGAAAATGTTTTGAATTCATTCATGCAGAATCTAGTTGCAACAAACCATTTTCCTTGAACCAGCTTCAATAATTTTTCTCTATGAAAGCATTCATCTGTGAAAGGCATTTCCTGGCGACAATGGAAAGCTGAGGGTAGATAAACATCCACATAAGGCTTATTCCTGCCCTAGCAACGCTGGTAGTACCCACTCATAAGCAACTAGATCATCTACTGATCACACCCCTCCTGCAGGAGCCCTTTAGAATTGTTGAGATCAATACACATCAACGCAGAGCTCTTAGACCTCCTGTGGTTGGAGAGCCTATACAATCTTTCCACCTTTACAATATACTTATAAATTATGAACGTAACAAATATAAATCCGTGTCCTGAAAACTCTATCCATACTATACACTGGAAGCAAAGTCAGTCACAAAATGTTTAAATCTAAAAGGAGGTACCGTCTTGTGCCCCAACCTACTTCATTGCATGTTATTGGCACACTCCCAGTTGCTTCTAGAATGCATAGCCCACCGCTACATCTTCACCAATGCTTATTTCATCCGTCAAAATGTTATAATCCATCCATCCCTCATAGGGGGCAAATTAATCAACTCCCTAAAAAAAGAGACTCTTCTTAATTTGGTGTCAGGTTTTAAAGATTTACTTACTCTTCTAACCCACACATATTGACCCACCATGGGTTCAAGTTGGTTCAAGTCATGTCATATTGTAATACTTTTTATACACCTTCCGAGCTTTCTTGATGTTACCAAACACCACCTCTTGAGACACTCTATAATCGCGTTTTCTTTCTTCCAATTCAAAATATCTTTTTTAATGCGATTTCTTCTTTTCATTCCTATAAACAGAGTATGTCCTTTCATGGTAGTCATAACTCCAAACCATCTTCTTGACTTTCGATTCTTTATCCTTATGGCTTGCATTGGCAAGTTGAGTCACAGATTTCAGCATACAATTACACCACTTTACTGCAGCGTTTCCAGCAGGAGGATAAACAGAATATAATCAATGAACCACACCATGCATCCTAAAGAAAGCCGTCCATTACCACCCCCTTTTGTACCGCTTTTAGTACAAAAGGGGGTGTTTTGGTAAATGCCTTTTGTGAATACCAAAAGTAGTAAGTTTATGATTTTGTCTCAAGTTAGTTCTGTGAATTGGCCCCCAAGTGTTCAGTATTATGGAGCAAGATTTTCTGTATCTCAGCCTTCAGGTCTAATTATTAAATAACCCCCGCCACTATTCATGTGGACCTTTCTATTCATTTGGACCTTTGTTGGTCGACCAAAAGAAATGAAGAGCAGTCATTTACATAATCAATAGGTTATTAAAATACTTTAAATTCAGTAAAAAAAAGAGAGTTGGTGTGATTTAAAGGGTTCTATTTACAAATCTTCTACCTTTTTATCATTTTATTCTTTAGGCATCAGTTTTAGGTTTCAGCATCAAAAGGTAATATAATCCATCAATCGATATTTGATTATACAACAGAATAAAATATTTGTTAAACGTACAATCAGTATAGTAATATTACAACAAGTGCGTTTCATAAAGGAAATTCCTATTCGAAATAAATTGATATACTGAGAGAAAATGTGTCAGTTTAGAAACCCAATGAAGAGCTCTGATAAGAAAGAGATAGGTCAATGTGCACGCATTAAGCCTTTGCAAATCAGAAATTTATCTTCAGTCATAAATCAGCTGACACATAGAATTAGACTAAGTAACCTCTCATGTAGAGAAGTCTAGGAGATAAGAGACAGGTCACTAGCCAGGATGTCATAAATTCCAGGTAACATGGCATTGACAGTAATGCTAACTTATTTCAGCATTTTATTATTGTGCAGGCCTATAACATTTAAGAATATTTACCTGCTACACATTTTGCATTTGATATATACTTTATTTAAACATAAGCTTGTTCACATTACTAATATAAGCATTTCAATAGCAGATAGAATTTGCTGCAGCAAATATCACCACCAGTAACTTTCCTTTGATCCTTCTCTTTAACTAAATAATACCTAAGTGCTCCTCAAGGCATATTTTCTTTGTTTTGGACCTAACATTCTTCAGAGGTACATTCCTGCCACTTCTCAAAATAAAACTAGACTTATCAATAAGCTCACTTACCAAATTCTCGGGTAATACTAGGTTTTCTTCAATGTTCTTTTTAAATTGCCAAGCAATCAATCCATCCCAAGACAAGCTGTATTTAAAGTGCTGAGCCAAAAAGGGGTGTTGAAAGCTATTATAACAAGAGGGGGGCTACACAGAGGGGAAGAGATATGTTTTCAGTCTTTTACGGAAAGTGATCTCAGAGCCCTCCAACAAGATGCTCTGAGGGAGTTTGTTCCACTGCTGTGCTGCCAAGTAGCGGAAGGAACGACCACCCATCCATGCTCTCTTGATGGTGGGAACACACACCTGCCCCGTTCCACTAGATCTAAATTGACGGGTTGGTGAGTAAGGAGTTAATAGGTCATGCTGGTAGGAGGGGCCCTTCCTTTGTATGATCTGATGGCTAACACACATAGTCTTGAACAAAACTCTCTCTCTAATTGGCAGCCAATGCAGGGAGGCTAGCGTCCTCTTAGCAAAGGCTCTCTTAGGAAGTGTTAAAATCAGGTGGACTGCTGCGTTCTGGATACATTGGAGTCTCTGCACGGCTTTAGCGGTTGCACCCAGGTACAGTATTTTCCCATAGTCCAGGCGCGGTGTCACCAGGGCATGCACAATGGTTTTCCTGGCTGCAGTAGGCAACACATCTAGGGTTTTCCGGAAGCCACGCAGGACTCCAAAACAGGTGCCTGCCAGCCGCCTGGTATGGTGCTCAAAAGAGAGCTTGGTGTCCATCCATACCCCAAGATTCTTAGCCTGTTTGCAGGGCGTGGGGGTGGGTCCCAAAGTCTGTGGCCACCAAGCTGATAACCACACTGATGGAGCTTTCCCTATCACAAGCACCTCTGTCTTATTGCCATTCAATTTCAGGCAGTTATTTGCCATTCAAGAGGCCAGTTCTTGCAGGCAGGACACAAAATTGGAGGCTGCCGTGTCTGTGCCTGTGTGAGGGAAACCACCAGTTGTGTATCACCGGCATAGGACACAACCTTGATTCCAAATTTCTCCGTAATCTCCGCTAAAGGAGTAACGTAGAGATTAAACAGGGTCGGACTCAGGGTGGACCCCTCATGCACCCCCGGTTTCAGCTTAATATCTTTGGAGTAGTGGGATCCCTGCACCACCTGAAAGCTGCGCTCAGACAAAAAAGAATCCATCCACTTCAGGGCACTGCCAGACACCCCTTCTTTCCTCAGACATCGCAGCAAGGTATGGTGGGCAACAGTGTCGAAGGTTGCACTTAAATCTAATAAGATTAAGGCCGCCGTCTGTCCCGCATCTACGTATTTCCGAATGGTCTCTATTGAAAAGAGCAGAGCCAATTTGATAGAGTAAAAGGCCCGAAAACCAGACTGAGTTGGGTGGAGAAGATTATGTTTGCAAATATGTGCCGTCAGTTGGGTATTTACTACCTTCTCCTTAACTTTAGCGAAGTAGGGAAGCAGTGAGATAGGGCGCAGATTGTCTAGTTGGTCCCTGCTAATGTGGGGTTTCTTTTGTAATGAAAGAACAACTGCCTCTTTCAATCTTTTTGGGACAATTCCCAAAATGAAGGAAAGCTCCAAGAGATGTCTGATACCGGGCTCTAGAGTCTCAATACTCCCTCTAAGCACCTTAGGGGAGGCAGGATCTCTGGTTGAGCCTGACTTAATACTGATGGCTATCTTATTGAGAATCTCCAGAGGGGGCACCATAAATTTATCGAGGCGTTCTGTCTCCAAAATGTAGACAGGTTACACCATATCCCTGTAGCCGTCTCGTGCAGACACTGGAAAGGTGGAGTAAATCTTCTCCACAAAAAAATCAGCCACACGATTACGTGACTCCTCAAAACCTATCTAAGTGCTGCGGTTTCCGCTAGGGAAGATATCTCTTTATAGACCCCTAACAGTTCTTTCACTGAGTTCTCAGTTATCTCAATCCTTTCCTTGTAATGGGTTGCCCTAGCCTAGCCCTAGCGGACGTACCAAAGGAGACAGGGAAGCAGACTACTCAGCAAAAGCTTGCAGGAAGAGCCAGGTCTTCAGCGCCCTGCGGAAATCCATATAGGAAGCAAAGATCCTAATGGTAAGGGGTAAAGAATTCCAGAAGGACCGGGCCAGGAAAGAGAAGCTCTTGCCGCCATGTTTCTTCCTTCTGCAACTGGGAATGCACAAGAGATGTTTGGAAGAGGATCGAAGGTCACGGGTGGGAATGTAAGGCTTGACTTTAGCGGCTGTGAAGGCAGGAGCAGTGCCGGCTAACGCTTTAAATATCGAACAGCTGAGTTTAAAGAAAGAACGTTCAAAGAGAGGTAACCAATGTAGTGCTTTGAAAAGTGATGTGACATGGTGGTGTTTAGGGAGTTTATAAACTATTGTAAACAATTAGGAGAGAAAGGGTGGTTTGACCTTAGGGGTCTAGTAGGAACTCCTGGTCCCCTTGGATTCAATAATGAAACAAATAAAGGAGTAACCACTGAGGGTACTAAATACCTATACATTAGTATGGTATTGAGGTGCAAGCCCTGCAACCCGATCTGGGACAATCCTTTGTCCTTAGAAGACCCCTCACTCACCAACCTGGTTGTTGATATGCTTCATCATCGGGGTCCCACCCGGATAGCCGAATGCCATCCAGGTGTGCTGCGACACCTGATTACAGTGGAGCTGGTTTTTTTTGTTTATATGTGATACGAGTAAGAAAATGTGATTAAAAGTTGTCTCAACACTACCCACTCGAAGACTTTATTCTGGAGTGGTTGGACAACCAGTAAAAAGATGTATATATATATAAAAAATATATTTACATGTGGCACCTTTGCCTAATTAGGTAGACTGTGGTGTCAAAAATAGAGGTAAGAAGGGTTAAAAGAATAGGTCTACATGTTTCAACCTTCGTGTGACTATAGAGGTTTTCTTCAGGACCAGTGTAACATAGGCTGGGTGGTCTACACACACTAAGGTGTATCCTGCCCTCGCCTAGTAGTGCTAGTGAAATCACAAATCGGTGATTTCTTAAAAAGTGTTCTTCTCCGTGGAGCTTCGGGAAAAAAACCTGTGGAAAAAAAAAAGAGAACGAGAAAGGGTGCGGTGAGGGCGAAATAATCCAGTGCAAAAATACATTGAATTGTGCACTGTGTGAGGCTATTTTGCCCGTGTTCGGGACTGGAGCAACCGTGACTGATACAGGTATGCGTGCTGTTGTGAAAAAACACACGTTTACTGCCATCATGATGTTATACCACATTCGGACCTGTGTAGTATCTTGGGTCACTGAAATACGATTGCCGCTGTACCCGTGCGTGCAAAAAGCATGAGTGGGTACGTCTCATGAAGAATAAACATTATCTGTGTCTAAGGCCCAGTTTTGGAGCGTGCCGTGATTGAAAGTAAAATAAAATAATGCGGCGCGAAGAAGATCTTAAATGTTGATTATTTAAGATCTAATTAAAAACAAACACTCGCAACACTAGCACACGGGCAGCACAAGCAGTCATACATAGAGTCATTGAGATAGTCTGTCGCCAGGGGTCAGCTGTTCTATGACCTTCCATATCATATCATTGGGCGTGTGGTTTTTGGAGAGGTAGTGATCAGTCAGTTTAGTCATAGACTTTTTACACCGGATAGTGCTTCTATGTTCCCCAATCCTTTGCTTCACCTTCCTGCTGGTCATGCCTATGTAGCGAAGGTTGCAAGGACAGATGATAAGATACACTACGTTAGTGCTGTTACAATTGGTGTGGGACCTGATGGTCCACGTTTTGCCTGGTTCCAACGAAAGAGTTTTGGTATTCTCCGTCAAGTGGCACACGCTGCAGTTACCACATTTGTAGTGACCAGTGACGTTTGGGAGGCCCCAGGCATTAAGGACTGTTGGTGATGGTGTTCCTGGGTTTTTTGGTCTTGTGGACTGCATCCCTTATGCTCCTGGCCCGTTTGAATGAAAAAAGGGGGTTCTCCCATTTCAAATTGCCTGTGTTCAGTATTTTCCAATGTTTGTTAATGGCTTTGGTCACACTGTTTGATGCCGGACTATAGGTAGTCACACAAGTCAGTGGAATGTCATTGTTGTTCTTAGTGACATTTTCCAATAGTGGCTCACGTTGCTGGTTTCTAGCTCTTTTCTGACATTTGTTTAGAATCTCGTCGGGTAACCTCTAGTCTCTAATTTCGAGGTGAGGTCTCTTGCTTGTTCTCAGTAGTCATTCAGGTTACTGCAGTTCCTGCGTATTCTTAGGAATTGCCTGTATGGCAGATTTTCTCTCAGTGGTCTGGGGTGAAAACTATCAAACCTAAGCAAGTTGTTCTTTGCTGTAGGCTTGTAATGGGTTCTTGTGTGTAATCATCCATTATCCTTGTTTATGACCAGGTCCAGAAAGACCATAGTTGTAGGGTCTTTTGTGTAGGTGAACCTCAAGTTTTCGTCACGGGTATTGAGCCAATCGAAGAAGGAAACCAAGGTCGCTTCCGGTCCCTGCCAGATGACAAAAATGTCATCTATATAACGTTTCCAAAACGTTATATACGTTCCAAAGGGGTTGTTGTCGTTAAGGATAACCTGTTCCTCAAAATTGAACACGTACAGTCCAGCTACACTTGGGGCAAAAGTGCTGCCCATAGAAGTACCCCCTATTTGGAGGTACAGTGTTCCTTCAAACTCAAAGAAGTTATTTTTTAGAGCTAGTCTAGCGCATTCTAAAATGAAGTTCTTAGGTGTCCTTTGTGTCCATTCCTCTTTGTTGAGGACCTTTTCCAGAACTTTAAGGGTGTCGTCCTGAGGTATGCTCGTGTAGAGGCTCTCTATGTCAAAACTCACGAGTAAAGTATTTTCATCCACCTCAACCTGGTCAAGTAGTTGCAGAAGATTCCTAGTATCCCGTAGGTACGTAGTAGTCTTTTGCACAAGTGGTTTCAGGAATGTGTTGCAGAAGCGGGACAGAGGATCAAGTAGTGATCCTATACCCGAGACTATGGGCCTTCCCGGTGGGGGGTGTTTGTTTTTGTGCATTTTGGTGAGGGTATAGAAATACAGTGTTTTACCCTCATTGCTACACAGAAAGTCACCCTCTTGTTTTGAGATAAAACCCATAGCTTCCCCGTGTTCCACAAGGGATTTTATCTCCTGTTTCAGATCCTGTGTGAGGTCACTTGGTAGTTTGTGATAGTTCCGTTCATCTGCTAGTAAGTGTAGACATTCATTTTGGTACATTGTCTTGTCCTGTATAACTTCTCCTCCACCCTTATTGGCTGATTTGATTACTATTGTGGTGCAGTTTCTCAGGTCATCCAGAGCTTTCCGTTCATTTTTATTGAGGTTAGTGTATGGTTTGGGAGGTTGTAATTTCTTAATATCTTTGATCACTGCTTGTTCGAAGGCTGATAGTTCCACTGGGGTGGTGTATGGAGGTGGTAAGAAAGTCGATTTTAATCGCAGTCCAGTCTCATTGGGATTGTCGTTTGTGACGGGGTTGTCCCCTTTCTCCTCGAAAAAAGCTTTAAGCTTTAATTTCCAAAAAAGGCTTGCCAGTTCGCAGTGTAATCGAAATTTTTCCAATCTAGGTGTCGGGACAAATCCGAGTTTATAAACTAACCTAGCAGCCTGGTTCTGAATTAGTTGAAGACGGCGAAGCTCGTACGCCGGAATACCGATTTACAGAGCGTTTCCGTAATCAAGACGTGATGTGACCATGGCAGACAAGATTAGTTTCAATGCTGCATTCGAAAAAAAAGAGACATTTTATATATGATACGTAAATTGAGAAAGCAAGATGAGACCACCGCACTAACTTGAGAGTGCATGGAGAGATCACTGCTAACTGGGATGCCGAGGCTTTTAACAGAAGCTAGGGGAGAAGGAGAAGGACCAAGGGAGGAAGGCCAGAAAGAAGACTACCAGGGACTGGAGACGCCCCCAGTAAGCACTAACTCAGTCTTATCAGGATTGAGCTTAAGGTGGTTAGCACTCATCCAGTCACTGATGAAAGTCATAACTGATTGAAAGTTGAAGACACAAAAAGAAGAAGAGGAGATATTGAAAATGAGTTGGAGGTCATCGGCGTAATTGAACACCATGACATACAATTTTTGAAGAGCGGAGATGAGAGGAAGAATGTACAGATTGAAAAGAAGAGGAGAGAGAGAAGACCCCTGGGGGACGATCGGACAGGCAGCAGCAGAGAAGCAGGCCAACTGGACGGCCTGCTGGTGATTCTCCAAAAACGAGGAGATCCAGGCCAGGGAAGAACCCCGGAGGCCAGCGCCCTTGACACGGTTGATCAGGATAGTATGATCAACCGTGTCAAAGGCAGCTGACAGGTCCAGGAGGACCATGGCCTGGAAAGAGTTGGCATCGGCACCGCATCTAAGTTCATCCAACACAGAGAGGAGGACAGAATCTGTGGAATGCGCAGGGCGAAAGCCTGCCTGATGGGGGTCTAAAAAATGCGTATTTTTGATGAAGGAGGTAAGGTAGGCTGTCACATGACTCTCCAGGATTTTCCCCAAAAAGGGAGCAAAGAGATGGGGTGCAAATTACAAGGAGAGGATGGGTCAGCTCCTACCTTCTTCAAGATGGGAATGATTTTCGCTGATTTAAAGAAATCGGGGACCGTCCCCAGTGAGAGGGAGTTATTAGGAAGTGAAAGGGGGGGTCCGGACAAGCAGAGAAAACCTCTTTTAGTATATGAGCAGGACAGCTGTCAGAGGGGGGGCCAGATTTGACCTTGGTGAGTAAAGAAAGGAAAATTTCCCTAGATATGTAGGAGAACTTTTCCAGACAACAAGAGTTAGAGGGAAGATCCAGGCAGGGGAAATTAGGAGAGAGAAGGGGAATATTAGCTTTGATTGTGCTGATTTTGTCAATAAAATACTGATTAAGAGAATTACAGAGGGCTTGTGAGGGGGAAGGCTTAATAGTGGTTCTTGCAGAAGTGGACAAATCGTGGACAATCGAAAAAATATCTTTAGGCTTGTTAGCTTAAAAAAGAATTTTTGAAGTAAAATAATCCGATTTGGCCTGGAGGATGGATTTCTTGTAATCCTGTAGCAGTGTGAGGTACAGTGATTTTAGGATAGGGCAGTACCTAAGCCTCCAATGACATTCAGCCTGCCTGAGAGCCAACTTTTTAGATTTTTGCTCGGAGGTGAACCATCTGTTGGCATCATGGCGGCGGCGGGTCCTGAGGCGTTTTAAAGGGGCCAACTGATCGCAGGCTGAAGAAAACAGTTGTTGATTGCAGTAGCCTGAGAATGGGGAGAAAGATCAAGTAGGTTAGGACATGAAGATGAATGGGAGTAGCAGAGAAGAGGTATGTCCACTTGTCCCCAATTTTGGGCCCAAGTGTTAGAGGGGAGCAAAAGTTTGCCAGCCTCCGCAAGATCAAAGGAAAATTAAATAAAAAATGATCAGACCAGGGGCATGGGCTAATGGTAGGGGAAGCAATGTGTAAATTGACTGACCAAACCTGGTCAAGGATGTGACCACGAATGTGAGTCGGGGAGTGCAAGTGCTGGGAAAGATTCATATTACAAAGCAGGTCAGTAAATTCTTTAGAATGAGGATCCTCCCGTGGGTCAGAGGGCCAAAAGTTAAAGTTGCCCAACACCAATAAGCGAGAGTTAATAACGACCAGCATAGCCAGAAGTTCCTCGACTGCCTGAAGGAAGAGAGGCATGGACTGCGGTGGGCGATAGAAAAGCACACATGTTAGAGGAGCAGTGGTGGAGGTGGAGCGGAGAACGAGAAAATCCACCGCTGCAATAGCAGGGAAGGGCATAGGCAGAAACTGAAAATTGGAGTGGATGATTATTGCGACACCACCTCCAGCTTTCCTAACCGGACGGTCAAAGCGTAGAATGTAATAAGGCTCGGGAATTGCCGGTAATATGTCAGGAGAAGAATCAGATGAAAGCCACGTTTCAGTAAGAAACAGCATGTCAGGCCTAACAGTATCCAGAAAAGTGAAAAGTTCAAGCTGATGTTTAACTGCTGAGCGAGTATTGAGGAGATAAGCTGACACTGTCGTGGGGGGGACTGGGCCAAGGCGGGCTGAGAAGGCACAGAAGCCGTGACAAAGGGCGAGAAGTGAGCCGACTGGCCCATATGAGGTGGAAGGGAAGCAATGGGGCTGGAATTTAAAATACCAGTACCTTTAATGCGTAAAAGAACGTGGGCAGGAAGAGTCCAGTTGCCATGAAGTGCACACAATGGCTCTTAAGATTTGTTTTATATTCGCTCTAGGAAGTCCGCTGATGACAAGAGTAGCTGTGCACTCACAGGCCATCGCTCAATAGGCTTCTTTCTGGGTCAACTTGCCTCCCGGCAACTCATTCGGGGTAGGGATCTTGCTCCACCCCTCCGGTAAACCTGCTGGATTGGTCTTGGTCTGATAAATGCACACATGTTGGGAGATCAGAGCTCTTCAGCATACATTAGCTCTAGAATTACCACAGTTATCAAGGTAACAGATGGAGCAATCAAAAAGCAACCATAACTGATTTAATGAGCCATTTGCAGTTTCACTGTATATGCCATATGTTCCTACATGAGGATGGCTTAACCTTTGAGACAAGCACATGGTACCTGCAGGATCAACCATGTAGTTGCATCTGCTGGAAGGGCTTCGGAGCCACGTGCCTGTCCTGGTTCAAACCTTCACACTCCCTTGGAGCCTGCAGGGGAATCCCACCCTCCTGGGGGTCTTGCTAGGGGACCATGTGTGTTCGCTCGGGACCCGGCAGGCCCAGCTGTCTCCATGGAAAGAAGAGGCGGGATCAGGTGCAACCTAAGTGAGACACAGGGGAGCTGGCCTGGGCGGCAGAGACACCCCACAGGATGGTTGTTCTGAGCTGCTGTGGAAATGTGCTGGGTGGAAAAGGGCAACTGTGTGGTGCGTGGGGCCCAGACCGCCAGGCAGAATCTGGGACCTGGTGCCACCCAACCCCTTCCACCCTGGTCAGACCACTGGGGGCGTATGCTGCCAAGGCTGCTCAACCTTCACTCTGCTGGGTAGGGGAAGGGCTTTTGCGAACGTCAGGCCCTCGAGTCTGGCTGAAACTCTTTGCTTGAAACAACAGCAAGACTGGCCAATCAGTCCATCCCTAATGGGACCAAGCGTGCCCAATCGATTGGAGTATACAGCTCTGGCCAGACCCTCCCTGGGCAGGCTGTTCTGCATGGGGATGTTGGCATTGTGTCCCTGCCTGCTCTTAGGGAAGGCAGACACTAAGGAAAGGATCATCAGGCAGGACTGAGATGTAAATGTGGACCCAGGGCCCTGGGGGCTCCATGTGGCTGGCCCTGGCAGCACCCAGATGAGACCTGCTGGACCACAAGGGGGTCCGGAGTACCCTGTCCTTAAGAATCTGGAGGAAGGCTACCCTCTTTCTTGTATTCAATGTGCATCGAGCGACAGAAGGGACCATGAGCACAAACGGGCAGTGCAAATGTGCCCAACCTCCTGTAGCCTTTCCTGGGCTTCATGAAGGAAATGAGCCCTCTTTGGGACTTCCAGGACCTCACAGCGATGTGGTCCCCCCATTGGAAAGCACGGCGTATGACCAGATGGCTGGGCTTGGAGGAAGGCCATCTGGTCATGCTGTGCCTCAATGCTTGTCCTTGAAGAAGACAAGTACCCGGCGGCCCGAGTGCTTGGAGCCCCTGCTGGGCTTCAGGCCGGGGCTGTGAGGGGGCCCTGACGGAGCTCAGACCCGGAACTTGCAGGCACCTTAACATCCAGGTGAAGCGGGGGAGGCCTCCCTGGGACCAATGGACCCCTGTCCAGGGCCATTAGCAGTGCAGCAGACTGAAGGATGGAGCCAAGGTCGGAAGTGCCGGCCCAGAAGCCTTGCGGGACCCGACAGGGCCCTGGGGCCTGTTCAGAGTTCCTGGACCCAGCTGGGCAGTGGTGGCCACCTTGTGCCTGATGGACCCCCATCCCTGGCTTTGCCACATGGCAGGCCTGAGGATGGAGCCCAGGATGGGGTCCACCAAACAAAGGATCTGCTTGGCCCTGGTCAGAGGCTCTGAATCCAGCCAAGCAGGGGAACCCTCCCTGGGACTGATGGACTCACGTACCGGGCCCTTGGCGGCGCAGAAGATCGGAGGCCAGAAGAGCCCACCCGGGGCCTGATCAGAAATTCTGAATGCAGTTGCCCAGGGGAGGTTTTCAAGGGGCCACTGGACTCCTTCCGGGCACTTTTCCTCATGGCAGGCCCAAGGACAGAGACAAGGACAGGGACCCCACCCTTTGTTGGAGCTTCTGAACCTGGCCATGCATGGGAAGCCTTCCCGAGACCCATGGAATCCTGTGTCTGGCAATTGCTGGTGAGGCAGGTTTGAGAATGAAGCCCAGGGCAGGAACGCCCACCCCATTTCCCGGTAGTTGAGCTCATGGACCCAGCCACGCAGGGAAGGCCTTTTGGGCCCGATGGACCCCCTGTCCCTGGAGTCTATTCGGAGTTCTGGGACCTCTTCCCAGGTGCTTTAGCATGCGGTTTGCCCAAGGATGAAGCCCAGCATGAGGGGCCCCATCCCAGGGCCCACCATTGCCCAATCAGAGCTTCTGAACCCAGCCAAGTAGTGGAAGCATCCCAGGCCCTGATGAACGCCCTCGGTATCGGGGCGCTGTGGGGCTCAGGCCTGGGCTCCGCAAGCCAGCGGGACCCTGTCCCGGCCAAATTTGCTATGCAGCGGGCCAGAGGGAGAATCCCAGGACAAGGGGCTCCCATCCCAGGGCCTTACCCATGACCCGGTCCGAGCTTCTGAACCCGGCCAAGGAGGGGAAGCCTCCCCGGGCCCAATGGACCCTGTATCAGTCCCTTCACTGTGCAGCGGGCTGCAGGATAGAGCCCAGGATTGAGGATCTCATCCTGGGGCCCGGCCGGGTTGCCGGTCAGAGCTTTTTAACCAGACCAAGCAGGGGAAGACTGTCTGGGCCCAATGGACCCCTGTCTCAGCCGTCTGGAGGACGGAGCCAAGGATGGGGGCTCCCACTCCAGGGCCCGTCAGAGCTTTCAAACCCAGCCCAACAGGGGAAGCCTACCCACACCTGAACAATTGGAATTAACACTTGTTCTACTATTCTATTTCCCCCTAGAGTTTGGACCCTAGCTCAGCCGGCACCTAGAGAAATCTAGCCCACCTGTAAATTGTTTAAAACTAGAAACTTCAGGCTATCCAAGGTGTCCTGACCTGCCTGGCTCTCAGCACGTTTTATTACCAAGAATAGCTTGCAAATCCTCAAATTTTGACTAAAAAAACACATATTCCACCCATTTCTGTGTTGGAATGTGCTGGAATCTTCAGGTAGCCGCAAACATCCTTCCATCTGGCATTCCCCCAAGTCTCCCGATAAAAAATGGTACCTCACTTATGTGGGTTGTCCTAATGACCGCAACAGGAAACGGCCCGAAATGCAACATGGATGCAGTGCATTTTTCCATCGAAAACTGACCCTTTTTTTCCCAGGAGCCAATTGGCTCATTTCACTTTCACTTTCATTGTAATGACATTAGCGCACAAAGAGCGCAGATCGTCATTACACAAGAAAAAAAATGCTTCGGGCTGCATGGGTAGCTCTTCCCCTGTTCCTGAGGAGGAAAAATAAAAAAGGAAATCCCTCTGCTATAAACAGAAGAGGGATTTCCTGGACGTGTGCAGAGAATTGAATGGTTCAGCCCTCCGCACACGCCCACCGTGGCCGAGGACGGATCCGTTGGGTTCTCCGCACAGAAGGGGATAGATAACAAACAAATAATATTGTTTTCACTGGTGCTACCTGTTTGCCATGGCCCCACTTTCCACCACCCCAGCCCTCACAGTAACATGGTCTACCAGACCTGTCTTTCCTCTATCTTTCCTTGCACTGAGAAACAAGCAAAAACCTCAGAAATGTTTTTTGTGCCCCACATTGGGAAATTGCACTTACCAGCATGATTTCCATCATGCATTATTCAAATTGCCTTTAAGCTAGATATCCACCTTGATGGAAAAATACTTTTTATGTAAGAGGTGGACATGAGATGGGGTAGGAGAGTTCTATAATCATGTAAAAATAAACCTTTGAAGGAGAAAAACTTCGCGATATTCTAGAAAAAAAAGCATTGTCTCCTTGTTATAATATTAAATGCTGAGGAGTTTGCTGAGGACTGGCCCGAGAGTTCTGATTGCTTGCATGGCATGCAGTGACTGGAATGCGGAGGTAATTTATTCTTGTTCTATTTAGGAAAGAAATGGGACAACATTAGCCTTTCCAGTTCAGTGAGCTAGCCCGCTCTTCTCACAGCGTCCTAATTTCCCTTACATGAGGGACGAATTTCGCATTATAAAATGGCGGGTCTTTGAAATCAACCACAGCATGTCCTTTCCGGCGTGGCTCATAAAAGTAACCCAGGTTACAAGTGACAGCAGTGTAATTGCTTGATGAAGGCTGACAGGTTTAATCATCTGCTATTAGGCCAGCCGATTTTCATTAAAGCAGGGATAAATTGTTTGATTAATAGGACGCTCTGCGTGTCAGAATGTCCTTGCAATACAACATAAAGAAGCATCAAATAGGGGCATGAAATATGAAGCGCGGAAAACAATAAGAAAAAACAAATGGAAGATGCAATTATTATCGCTGAGTCATTGTAATGAATGCCCCCATATAGATGCACCATAATACATTTTCAATAAAGGGATTATCACCACTGCTCTAGATAATGAGGCAAGAATGCAGAAACAGAATGTACTCTTTAGCATAAGCAAAGTCATTTTTGGAAATATTTCGTGCGGATTCCAGTGCCTTTAATTAACACCAGACTTTGTAGTGTCCTGCCGAACATGTTCTAGTGTTGAGGAGTGTGATGTGATACATTCCACACCCACCCATCATAGGCGTCAGCGGGCAGGTGATCCTGCTAATCAAAGGGGCCGGGGGCACATGCCTTGGATCAGTTCCAGTACCACATACCATGTGTCTGTGTAGTCATTTACACAGCATGTGTGCCTAGGGCCCACAACACAACATTGGTGACGAGGTTGGGATTTGACCCCGTGTGTATGATGGCTCCTGCTGAACTGTTCCTTCAGAAGGGGGGAATAATTGTCGGAATGCGAGGTGCCTCCACACCTTCTGTGTGCATGATGGTGAGTACATGCCCCCTACAGCAGCCTGCCACGCTGAGGTGGGAGAGAAGAGACTGGTCGTTTCCCTCAGTTGGGTGCTTCCATTGCCCCCTCCTGGGTAGTTGTGGCATAAACAGGACAGCGTGACAAGGAAGGCTCCACTGCAATAAGTGGACAAGCCTCGACCACCCCTCGAGGTACAGGAAGGCCTAGGACTGGTTATGCCCCCATTGCCCCTGCCTGCCCAGCTCTGTCCAGTGGAGGAGGGGAGTGGATCGGGTTACTGATAAGGCGCATGCCAGACACTGGTGAGCCCATCATGTAATGAGTGGTGCACCGGTACTCAACTTTCGGCACCCTGCCAGAGGGTGATACAAGACTGTACCTGTATCAACCCTGCAGGAAGCCCTGCACCGGCCCTTCCTGCCTTGCTCTGGCCATTTGGCCCCCAGAGAAAATGGAGGAGCTGCAGAGGGAGAGGAGCATGCCCCTGAGCCGTCTCAGCCCATACATGGAGACTGGTCTGCCTCCGACAGTGCCCCAAGGAGAGACGCACTGAGAGTGTGCTATCGCTAACTGACACTGCAACACTTAACCTGGCTGCACCCGCTGATGCAGCACCTATGAGGGGACACACACCTGCAGCATTGGGACACTACTACAGCACCAAGTACCTCGCATGCAAAGGCCACGCAAGAACACAAGTGAAAGGGACGAGTTGGCAGATGAGCCTCCAACAACAAGTAAGCCAACTGGCATCATCAAATCAGGCGCAACACTTACTTGGTAAATTGTGCTCAGCAACTCGACGTGGGTAAGAATCGTGGCAAGATGCCGTGCTGCACCCTCATTGCGAGCCCCCTTTTTCAGCCTCACACCCAACATGGTCCGTGGTTGCTGAGAGACTGCCACTGTGGGGAAGAAACTGAATCTCACACAGCAGCCTGCCTGATCAAGAGGTTGGGGCCAGCTGTGGAGCATTAGAAGCGCTGCACTCACGTGGCTATCTATGGTTACTATTCCAGGATAAAGCACACCAGCACCCATAGTGGTGAGTAATGTAGGATTGCCTGACCGATGCGACACGAGGTGAAGTTAGTGACTGCTTAGCACTTGACCTATTTAAAACAGGGGTAACCCAATTTAACCCTAAGGCACCTGGGTAAGGACATACAATTCCAATAAATAACGAATGCCTCAGGATAGATAGATATACTAAACAGTATGATGAAGAGAATCCTATTTCACTCTTCCTATAGATATAAATCTATTTAGAATAACTTATAGATAATTCAAGTATCCATAGTCAATGTCCAAACAATATATGTACTAGATTCAAGGTTCTTTGAATTGTATTTATTTCATACGTGTCTTTGAGAAAAAAATCGTCTTTTTTTTATATTCTGAAAAACACATTTACACAAAAACATTTCAACACCATATATATACATAACACCATATATATACACATATTTAAATGTTATACATAAAACACAATAACAGACCAAATTTCTGTCTTATTGCTCTCTTTGCCCTTATTTCAAAACAGGATGCACCTCGCTTTATATTCAACAATATGCAATCCCTTCCCAATTAGATCACCATCCTGGAGTCACCTAGCGGTTTTATCAATGCAAACCCCTAATATTTTAGGTACTCCCATATTGTTCTATATTATTTCATTTTTTTGTGGTGTCTCAAAATTTCTGTCGACGCGTTTCAGCCACTATTCTTAGTTGGCCTCATCAGGACTAGGGCAGTCGAGTGCATGAACATTCAATTTTCACCTACGAAGTCAAGAAATACTTGTAAATCTCGACCAAAACTTTTTTGGTCCTAAAAAGATCAAATTAGTTTTCAAATTGAATGTTGCCACGGTGTGTGTGTGTGTGTATATATATATATATATATATATATATTACCTACTGGCGGTCGCCAGTAGGTGGTTATAGTTAGGATTTTTTTCAATGTTAAATCTCAAAATTCTATTTGGAATAACTTTGGCGCTGGTTGACGAATCTGCCTGAAAATTTCCTCAAAATGGCCTCTTCGAGCTCCGGTCCTTCTCTGAAAGTTTGGGGGGGGATTCGTCAAGCGGGGGCCGAGATAAAAGGGGGGTCCCAAAATGCGTTTTCCCCATGTTAATTTCTATAGGGCGGTCGCCCTCACTTTTAGCCCGAACGGCTGAATGGATTTCCACCAAACTTGGCAAAATTGTAGGGACTGGTAGCCCGATGTGCCTTTGCTATGTCTCAAGATATGTGCTCCAGTGGTTTTTGAGTAATTTAGGTTCAAAAAAATATATATATCTATAGGCGCGCCCCACTACGCACACCGGGGAGCGCACCGGGCGTGCAACGCGACTTGCGCACAGAAAGCTGATTGGCTCACGGGTGTCTGTAAACATTCGAAACAGTCCGGAGCGGCCGCCATCTTGTGTCTCGGTAGGATCGAGACACAAGAGGTGACATAAAAAAAGGGAGAAATGACTATAAGGGGGCAGGGTAGAGCCCCTCCTGACCCCCTAGGTTTGATGTGGGGGCTAAAATAGGGTCCCGCGGGGCATTTAAAAAAAAAATTTCGATTTGCGCTGGGGGGGGGGGGGGGGGGGCGGGGCGTGGGGGAGCGCCCGGTACGCGAAGCATGGGGAAAATCCAGGGCCTTATTTATGAAGGCCTTGCGACAGTTTAGCGCCGCCTGTGCGTCACTTTTTGTGACGCACCAGCGGTGTAAAAAATGCGCCTCATTGCGCTATATTTAAAAAGTGAAGCATCTAGGTAGATGGGTCACTTTTTAAAACCCTGCGCCACATTATACCTGCGTCAGGTATAATGTATGCAGAGGGGGCGTTCCCACGCAAAAAGCTTCGTAATAGTGACGCAGTGAAATCTATGAGATTTCACTCCGTCAATTTTAGGATGCTGTTGCGTCAAAATCTTGCGCCTGCCTCACAGCAGGCGTAAGACTGACGCAAGACCTTTCACATGGGGCTTTCCCCATGTGAAAGGCCGCATTACTGGAGTTGCGTCACTTTTGTGACACACTCCAGCAATGTGTCACTTTTGTGTTTACAGATACGTCAGAAATACTGTCGTATCTGTAACTCCTTGCGACATGATTCGTCATACATTAAATATGACACATCTGGAATGTCGTAAGGAGTGCGCACAGAAAAGTGACGCATCGCTGTTTTCACGCAGCGATGCGTCACTTTTCAGAAATGAGGCCCCCAGTTTATTCACTGTGTCACCTCTACGACCATTTCTTGCGTCAATACGTCCCTTTTGCATACATTACACCTGAGGTAGGAATAATGTGTCGCAGGGGCTTAGAAAGTGACGTACCTACCTAGATGCGTCACTTTGTAAATATGACTGAATAAGGTGCATTTTTTACAGCACTGGTGCGTCACGAAAAGTGACGCATCAGTGGCGTTAAAGTGACGCATGGCCTCATAAATGAGTCCTTCAGTCTTCTACTCATGCGTCATATTAAATTTATGACGTATTATGTTGGAAATTCTTTTAGATACGTTAGTATTTCAGACGTATCTGTAAGCGCAAAAGTGAAGCATTGCTGGAGTGTGTCACAAAAATGAAGCTACTCCAGCAATGCATCCTTTCACATGGGGCTAAGCCCCATGAGAAAGGGCCTGCACGCCTGCTGTGAAACAGGCGTAATATTTGGAAGCAACAGCGTCATAAAAGTGACGCGGTGATATGCCATAGATTTCACTGCGTCACTTCTACGACCCTTTCTTGCATCAATACGTCCCTTTTGCATACATTACACCTGACGAAGGAATAATGTGGCGCAGGGGCTTACAAAGTGACGCAACTACCTAGATGTGTCACTTTGTAAATATGACTGAATAAGATGCATTTTTTACAGCACTGGTGCTTCACAAAAAGTGATGCTCTGGTGGTGTTAAAGTGACGTATGGCCTCATAAATGAGTCCTTCAGTCTTCTACTCATGCGTCATATTAATTTTATGACTTATTATGTAGGAAGTTCTTACAGATACGTCAGTATTTTAGACGTATCTGTTAGCGCAAAAGTGATGCATTGGTGGAGTGTGTCTCAAAAATGAAGCAACTCCAGCAATGTATCCTTTCACTTGGGGCCAAGCCCCATGTGAAAGGGCCTGCATGCCTGCTGTGAAACAGGCGTAAGATTTTGACGCAACAGCGTCATAAAAGTGACGCAGTGATATCTCATAGATTTCACTGTGTCACCTCTACGACCCTTTCTTGCGTCAATACGTCCCTTTTGCATACATTACACCTGATGTAGGAATAATGTGGCGCAGGGGCTTACAAAGTGACGCATCTACCTAGATGCACCACTTTGTAAATATGAATAAATAAGGTGCATTTATTACTGGACTGATGCGTCACAAAAAGTGACACTCGGGTGGTGTTAAGGTGACGCATGGCTTCATAAATGAGGCCTTCAGCCTTCAACTCCAGCAATGCATCTTTTCTTACCCTTCCACACCCCCGTTCCTTTTCAACATTTTCTTTGAATATCAGCATTCCCTATATTCACTCTTCTTCTCCTTACTTTCCTTCCCAACATTCACCTTCTTTCAGTACCCCTACTTCACTTCCTTTCTCCTCTCATACCTTTCTGTTCTTTCTTACTCATTATCCTTTCCATTATCAATGCACTCCATTTCACTTACTCTTTTTTATTTTTTAAAGAATATAGCTCTTTGATGAGAATTGGAGGTAGTTCTGAAAAAAACTTTTTGTTTTCTTCTTTTTTCAAAACAGGAACAAAAACAGGGAATGGAAACTGCTCAACAGGACCAAAAAAAACAAAAAAAAATAGGGGTGGAAAGGGCAGTGATGGTTTTCCAATGCTTGAACCATGAGCTGGACACTTTGCTCCCCAAAGTTAAGGAGTTGATTGCAGTATCTGCATCTCAGGACACCATGGTTAAAAGCAGGTTGAATATTTGGCACGAGCTCCTGCGATTGCCCTCTCCCAGAAGTAGTTGCTCCTCCGGTGGATGTAGAGGCCCCATCACTGGGAACCTCTTGTGCCAGAGCCCTGACACTTTCCCGGTCAAAATTCTGGGGGTGCCTCCTCTCCACATGCCGGATCATCGTAAAGTTCCCAAATGAGTATTTTTTTTGGGGTCACCCCGTGACAGGACTTGTTTGCAGATCCTGAACTCCACTTTTGGAGCATTCACCTTTTTTTGGTTAGGTGGTATTTTATAAATTTTCCAAATAAAATGTTTCTTCACCTTTGGGGTAGGAGGCTCTTCATTGATGAAATCAGGTTCTTCATCACTGCTGGATTCTCTGGCAGCCATGGTAAACCAAGAAAGATCCAGGAGCAAAAAACAGGTCTTTCAGTCACAAAAGTGAAAGAAGAAGTGAAGGAAATGGGTGGGGATTTCATTCTTTGTAAAAAAAACTGTTAGCAACCAATGAAAAGTGTTATTTTAAGGGCACATGACTTGACGCGCTGACGCTGCGCGCACCGGAGCGCTTCCGGGGTGCCTACGCGGCACGAACGTAGGCGTTTCCGGGGCGCATACGCGGCGCGAACGTAGGCGCTTCTGGGGGCGCATACGCGGCGCGAACGTAGGCGCTTCCGGGGGCGCTTACGTTGCACGGCGAAGTGACGTCTTCATAGTTTTACGGAAATGCAAAATCATTTTCATTTCCTTATAAAAAAAAACTGCTTTTATTTGTATGGTACGAAATGTTTTGCGTTATTAACTTTTCATTCATATTTTTTTCACGAAACGAATGTAGCGCTCTGGGTGCGCTTTCCGGAGAGCTTACCGGAGCACGCACCCAGGGCGCCCCAGGAAAAAATTATTAAAAAATAAAAAAAAAAATTTAAATTAATACTTACACAAAACAGCAAATTGTAAAAAAAAAAAAACATAGGTTAGAAACTCGATATAGAAAGGAATTAGCATTTAAAAAACCTATGAAATTCAATGAAAAAACCATAGGTTTCACACCAGTTATAGTTAGGAATTAGCAGTTAAAAAACCTATGAAATTCACTGAAAAAACCATAGGTTTCACACCAGTTATAGTTAGGAATTAGCAGTTAAAAAACCTTTGAAATTCACTGAAAAAACCATAGGTTTCACACCAGTTATAGTTACCTGGAAATTTTACTGACATAAAACCATTGAAATTCCCACGTTATAGTTAGTTGGACTCACTATAACTTGCGCGCCTGCAATGCACTGCTGATAACATCACATATTACATCACTCATGACATGGCCAGTGACATCACTCATGACATCACTGATGACACCATCCAGTGAATGTGTGTCTTTCTGAAAAATAAATATGTTTTATATATGTATATGTAAAGGTCGATGGAAGAACAAATGGTTAAATAAGTGTCTTAATGGATATATTTTTTTTTTTAAATGATTGGTTAACTGGCTTATTAAGTGTATCATAGTGAATACATATATTAGCGAGTATTGTTTCAATATTTAAATGTTTGTATCAGTGTTTCACTTTGTATATAAGTGGGTGCATGGGTTGGTGGGTAGCTAAATGTGTGTTTCTATGGCTTATTAGATGTTTTTTTTTTAGTATCAGTATAAATGTCTGTATGATTTGGTGGGGGTGTTACTTAGCACACTGATGCATAAATTACTGATTCACTGTTTGTATGTGTTTTGAAGACAGCATATGTGCCAGACTGTATGGGTGAGTGAGTGTGTATATGTATGTGTTAGTAAGTGAATGACTGTCTCACTACTGTCTTTATCAGTAACTACATATGTTTTACTCTAGTATATGTGAGTATTGATGTATATAAGTGAGTATATGTGAGAGTGAGAGATTGAAAGAGTTCTTGTTTTAATAAGTATGTGTTTCTATAAGTGATTGTTTAAGAGAGTAAGCATGTGTAAGTTTCCTTAGAAGTAAGGTGGTAGTGTGTGTATAGCTGTATATGCAAATAAATGGATGTTCAATAGTTTATTTGCATGTGTAAGTATGTGTGTGAGCAACTTTTGGAAGACTGTCGGTGTATTAACGGATGTTTAGGTGTCTCACTACATATGATGAGTGAGTATGTGTATGAGTGACTATATAGAAGTGTTGGTGAGTGAGTGGATGTGTATATAAATGGTGGAATTACTGAATTGGTTGTTGTAACTGGTATAGGTATGTCCACTTTTTTTTTAAATGTTAGGTTTTTTTTTCAAAATGTGTTTCAAGGGTTACTTTACAGTGAAAGTAGGTCAGTCTCTCTGTCACAAGGATGGTGTCATCAGTGATGTCATGAGTGATGTCACTGACCATGTCATGAGTGATGTAATATGTGATGTCATCAGCAGTGCATTGCAGGCGCGCAAGTTATAGTGAGTCCAACTAACTATAACATGGGAATTTCAATGGTTTTATGTCAGTAAAATTTCCAGGTAACTATAACTGGTGTGAAACCTATGGTTTTTTCAGTGAATATATATATATATCTCTCTCTCAGAACGGCGGCCAGTGAAACATGGGACTACTTTTCTGACTTCAACCGTGGTAAAGGAACATTTTCCTGGCCCTCCACCGCATCCTCAGGCAAGTCGCAGGTTGTGACTGAAAAAGACTTCGGAGGTTGGTGGATGAGAGAAGGGGCATAGACATTTTTTATGAAAATTGCATTCCCGATCTGCACTGCACTAATGCGGCATCCTGCGGCATCATGAGACTGGTAGTCCTCTTCTATTCGCAGGAGTCAGCACGAGGTGCAGGGGAGCCAACCACCACTGGGCAAGGAGGAGCCATATAGTATTCAAGTTCGGGAAATGCAAAGCAGAGACTGTAAGCATTTGAGAAAGGCAGCAATGCCGAAACTGGTCATGCGAAGCCGGTCTCATTAAAGAATCCGTAAAAGAATGCCTCACTGTGTCCTGTCATTTCTACTGAGCGGAGGAGTAGCTGTGACTTGATATATATATATATATTACCTACTGGCGGTCGCCAGTAGGTATATATAGTTAGGATTTTTTCTCTATGGGATTTTTGAAAATTCTATGTCTAATAACTTTGGCGTTTGTGGACGGAATTGGCTGAAATTTTCAGGAAAATGGAACATTTTGTTTCTGAGCAGCACCTGACAATTTGGGGGGGGTTTCATCAAGGGGGGGGGCCGAGAAAAAAGGGGGGTCCCAAAACGTGTTTTTCCCATGTTAATTTCCATAGGGCGGTTGGCCTCACTTTTAGCTCGAACGGCTGAATGGATTTGCACGAAACTTGGCAAAATTGTAGGGACTGTTAGCCCGATGTGCCTTTGCTAGGTCTCAATATATGTGCTCCAGTGGATTTTGAGTAATTTAGGTTCAAAAAAAGATATATATCTGGGCGGAGCCTAACCACACATCTGATCCGATTGGCTGTCAGCACTTCATCCAAGAATGGTTGGCAGCCATCTTGGGACCAATATACATGATAGCACCTCATTAAAAAGCATTGTAGTTAATAGAGGGTTTTAGGACTTTAGTTACATTATAAATCATTTGTTGATGGTACCATACTCGTTTTAGGAATTGTGGTGGGTTCTAAGGTGATTTTACCATTTGAAAAAACCTTCTGCTGTGATATCATGAATATTGTTTGAAAGAAAACTAATATCTCATGATTTTCCCACAGTGGTTTGGAAGGGGATCTATAAGCTAAACTGAAAGCATATTTTCTGTAAATTCACATTATCTTTCTCAGTCATGTGAAAATGAAGTCTGACATTCTCAGTAAAACATGTACATCCAACAAGGACAGAGACTGTCAGTTGATTCCTTTGTGTTCTACTGCAGCCTCCTAGAGTGTTCTAAAGAACAACTAGAGCGCTAACAGTCCTACTTATTACAAAGGTATGGCACACCTGAAGCCATCTTGATTGGAATAAAGTGGTAACTCTTAAAACATTTAATTTAAAAAGAAACAACATGAGGGGGTATATTTTGCCATAGAAAGTATGATTAGTGCTGCAGAATGAAAAATTAGGGCACATTTTGAGTGACTTCTCAAATCCTTTTCTATTTCATTAAAACATTCTGACATGCGGTCTCCCAAAATGGCCGCCAGAGACAAAAGAGCCCAAATGTAGCCCAAATATCACCCAGATGTAGCCCAAGTATAGCCCAATGACAGAATGTCCCAGAGTGTTCTGAAGAACAACTAGAGCGCTAACAGTCCTACTTATTACAAAGGTATAGCACACCTGGAGCCATCGTGATGGGAATAAAGTGGTAACTCTTAAAACATTTAATTTAAAAAGGAACAAAATGAGGGGGTATATTATGCAATAGAAGGTATTATTAGTGCTGCAGAAAGAAAAATTAGGGCACATTTTGAGTGACTTTTCAAATCCTCTTCTATTTCATTAAAAAATTCTGACATGCAGTCTCCCAAAATGGCCACCAGAGACAAAAGAGCCCAAATGTAGCCCAAATATCACCCAGATGTAGCCCAAGTATAGCCCAATGACAGAATGTCCCAGAGTGTTCTAAAGAACAACTAGAGCGCTAACAGTCCTACTTATTACAAAGGTATGGCACACCTGAAGCCATCTTGATTGGAATAAAGTGGTAACTCTTAAAACATTTAATTTAAAAAGGAACAAAATGAGGGGGTATATTTTGCCATATGAATTATGATTAGTGCTGCAGAAAGAAAAATTAGGGCACATTTTGAGTGACTTCTCAAACCCTCTTCAATTTCATTAAAAAATTCTGACATACAGTCTCCCAAGATGGCCACCAGAGACAAAAGAGCCTAAATGTAGCCCAAATATCACCCAGATGTACCCCAAGTATAGCCCAATGACAGAATGTCCCAGAGTGTTCTAAAGAACAACTAGAGCGCTAACAGTCTTACTTATGACAAAAGTATGGCACACCAGAAGCCATCTTGATTGGAATGAAGTGGTAAGTCTGAAAACACTCAATTTAAAAAGGAACAACATGAGGGGGTTAATTTTGCCATAGAAAGTATGATTAGTGCTTCAGAAAGAAAAATTAGGGATCATTTTGAGTGACTTCTCAAATCCTCTTATATTTCATTAAAAAAATTCTTACATGCAGACTGAAACATGCACTTTGAATACCAGCAGCAGACGTCCCTGGTGAGCAGTAGCTTTACTACAGTGATCTAATGTGCAACTAGAGTGCTAACATTCAGAATTTATGGCAAATGTGTGACACATCTGAATGCCTTCTTGATGGAACCAAAGTAAACAAGCATTGAAAATGCAATAGATCTCGCCCTCGTTTAAGTTAAAGCCATTCTGTTTGTAATGAGGTGGCTTTTTAGCTTTGCTTTTATTAGTGTTTTTTCAACTTTCATGTAAATAACATGCATCTGTATGCATATAAGTATATGTATGCATGCATTTATGTTTGTATTTATATAGATATACAGATGATATATGTTTATATATGTATGTATATATATATATATTCACTGAAAAAACCATAGGCTATAGACCATATATAGTTAGGAATTAGCATTTACAAAACCTTGAAAATTCACTGAAAAAACCATAGGTTATAGACCATATATAGTTAGGAATTAACATTTACAAAACCTTGAAAATTCACTGAAAAAACCATAGGTTATAGACCATATATGGTTAGGAATTCGCATTTACAAAACCTTATTTTACTCACACAAAACCATTGAAATTCCATATATAGTTAGTTGCACTAACTATATATCGCGCACCCGCAATCCACTGCTGATGATGTCACATATTACATCATTCATGACATGGTCAGTGACATCACTGATGACATCACTGATGACATCTCAAATGACATCACTGATGACATCTCAAATGACATCACTGATGACATCACTGATGACATCTCATTTGACATTACTGATCAAATCACTGATGATATCATTCATGTGATAATACGATGAACCTCTTCAGACTCTAATATAACCTTAGATACAATCAGTGTAAACAGACACTAACAGACTGTCACTCATCCATGGAGTTACTCACACACCTAGTCAGTCATGCAAAGAATCAATCACACCTCCATTTCCTCAACTATACAGTTATACAAACTTTACTTATTCAAACATATACTAACACATATTTACTCTCTTATACAATCCCTGATACAAGTTCACAATGATCCATACAGCCACTCACACATTCACTGGCTCTTATGCACAGTTATTTATATATGTCAACTCTCACATGTACTGTGTTTTACATATGTACTTACTTTGACATGTAGCACTGAGATATCCATTCACTCACCAATACACTCATGCACACAGTCAACCGCCCATACAGCTGTTTCCACATGCACTTTTGAAACCATACATCTAGTGAATCAACTGCTCACACATCTATGCACAGAGTCATACACCTCCCAGCCACCCACCCACACACTCAGTCTCCCATACAAATACTTGGGCAACCAATCAATAACCCATATAGTTACTCATATAGCTACTTATCAACACATGCAACAGTATACAGAACAACAGACATAATGATGCACAAATTAAGACAGTTTAGTCACTAACCCATGCACTCAGTGAGACACATTTAATCACTCACTCATACAGTCAGTCATGCACCTACTAAATCCTTCATCCAGACACTTATACATCCACTCATTCTTCAATATGTAAGACATATTTTAACTTTACAGAAACATACAGTCACTGGATGTTGTCATCAGTGATGTCATCAGTGATGTCATTTGAGATGTCATCAGTGATGTCATCAGTGATGTCACTGACCATGTCATGAATGATGTAATATGTGTCATCATCAGCAGTGGATTGCGGGTGCGCGATATATAGTTAGTGCAACTAACTATATATGGAATTTCAATGGTTTTGTGTGAGTAAAATAAGGTTTTGTAAATGCGAATTCCTAACCATATATGGTCTATAACCTATGGTTTTTTCAGTGAATTTTCAAAGTTTTGTAAATGTTAATTCCTAACTATATATGGTCTATAACCTATGGTTTTTTCAGTGAATATATATATATATATTAGATCCAACTTGCCTCCCATGCGCTGCAGCGCAGACAAATACGGGGACACCAGATGTAGACGCCGGAGACAGACTTGAATTTCAGATGGTGATTTATTTCATATTCGTACAAAGGGTGCAAGCCTCATCAGACGCGTTTCGGGCACTGGCTGTGCCCTTGCTCACTGACAACTAGCCACTGCGCTCCACCATACTTAAATACACAGTTTGAAAAAGCGCGCCAAACCATCACAATCATGAGTTTAGACATCAACAGCGGACTACACTGTTAATAGGCTGAGAATTCCGGTAAAATTCGTCGGCCATCTTAAAACAGGGTAATATACATGAAAATCCTTCTATATAAATGTGTTTTGGCATATTTTTAAGCCAAAGACACATACTCCATTTGTCAAGCATGATGAAATTGTTGGAAATCGAGAATGAAATTAGCATAAATGAAAATTATTAGCACATATCATCATTGCATATCTCAACCTTCAAATACGTTAAAGTCATACGATCGGTAACTCCACAATATAATGCACGAACAATATTAAACAATATTAAGCATGTTTTGTATCACTCAGATATTATTATGAAACAGATCATTGCAATAAAGTGCATAGTGCATTTATCGATCACGATGATAAAAACAGTAGACTTGTGCAAACTATTCCATGCAATGTCAACAATAAAGTGCGAAGTGCAGATGTAAACCAAAACTCAGTAAACACTCTTATTAGTGCAAAAAAGGTTCTTGCCATGATTAAACATTATATTTTCCTTTTTCCTTAGGTTAGGTCTATATTATATATATATATATATATATATATAAGTGAGCAAGGGCATGGTCGTGCCCGAAACGCGTCTGATGGCAGCTTTTACCCACATGTTGCACAGGTAAATTTAGCAGTTGAAAATATACCTCGCCTCGGAGTGCCAATTCTGTTGCCTGCTTGCCTTTCTGTGCGGCAAGCACACAGGAGACGGGCTGGATTTGCATAAATATATATATATATATATATATATATATATATATATATATATATATATATATATATATGAAGATATATGTGTATAGGTGAACATAAGATGTGTTTTGGGTCGAGATTTACAAGTATTTCTTGACAGTGAGGTTTTTGAGGAGGCTGTGAGCTGCGATGAGAGGTCCAGCAGCAGGGATTCCAAAGCTGTGGCACGCTACATTGGTTCTGCCCACTGGACCACAGCTTGGCTGGCAGAGCACCTTCAGGCTCTCTTTTAAGGGTCCAGGACAGGGGTGACACCATTTGGGGACAAGACTCACATCAGTCAGAGTCCAGGTGCTGGGTTCAAGGTGGTTGGAGCCTTTCCTGTCCCTAAGGCTGTCATCAGGAGGCCAGCTAAATAGCCTTTGGAGTCACTCTAGTGTTCCTGAATTCAAGATGCAGGTCCTTCCTTTTCACTCAGGCAGCAGGGCAACACAGTAGCAGTCCTTCTTCCAGAGCAGCACAGCAGTCCGTCTGGATCTTCCACAGGCCCAGAGGTGTGCTGAAGAGTTGGGTCTGAGGGACCATTTCTTATACCTGGTGTCCACTTTGAAGTTGGAGAAGGTTCTGGAGGTTTCCACCCCAGAAGTGAATGGAATTTCCAGCCTCCCTGCCCGAATTGGTTTGGGGTTACAAATGTCTAGTGTCAAATCCTTTGTGAGTGTGTTCAGGCAGAGGCTTTGTGATGTACAAGTGTGGTAAATGACAGCTTCTCCCCCTATCAAGTTAAAGATGGCCCATCCTGCCAAGACCTTTTCCCCCATTGTCTCACTGTATGGGAGCAATACACAAAGACCAACAGCCATTTATCCCTTTAAGTGCACCCGTCGGCCAACGGCCGTAGCGAGCACTACCTTGATAGTGCTGTGCACGTCCGTTGGCTGACGCCGCCCCGCCCACCTAATGGAACGCTCTGAACCACAGTTAAGGTGTTAAACCTAGTCTTGTGACGCAGGATACAGGCTGCAGACAACACATGGTTAGAACAAGAAAATGCAAACTTTCTAAAAGTTACATTTTTAGAATTGTGACTTAAAATCTGACTTCAACATTAAAGATGGTTTAACATTACAATATCCTAGACACCAATCTTGACATTCCTACTTACTCCCAATGGAAAGTTATCACTTATGAAATGTAATAAGGTAACTCAATGTTATCCTAAAGGAGAGGTAGGCCACCAAGAGGTATCCACTCTAGTGCATACCCCTCGCTACACTTGCATATTTACGTAAGGTAGGGGTGGGTTGAATTGGCATAGTTTCATTCTGCGGAATTCCATAAAAACGGTGTGACATTTCACCAAGGAGCAGAGTGGGACCTGAATATGCAGTACATAACCTTCTCTGACCATAACAGGTAAGTAAGGGCACCAACAGGTATGCTGTGCACTACAGGGCAGTGCATACCCCTTAGTGCTCTTACACACTTATACCCCTCGGCACCACTACCTAAGTATGTTAGGGCACCTAGGTGTGTCCACTACAGTGCATACCTCTTGGTGCCCTTACATATTTATGTAAGGGCACCGAGGAGTATGTGCCCCACATTAGTACTTAAACAGGGATGGAAGAGGGTACAGACCCTCCATGTTTATAAATCACTGCAGATTTAAGTTTAAGCTGCAGCAGTTTCTAAAATTTGAGGGACTGTTCCCTCTCAGCACTGCACAAATACAGTGCTGATTTAATTCCTCTGGCAGAATGTCGGAACTAATTAGTAATTCTCTGTTACATGATGTAACGTGGACGTACTGAATTACTCCAATTCCGCAAGTGGAATTAAACATTTATTGGGAAATTTATGCAGAATTTTTATGCAATTCCACTAAATTCCGCAGAATGAAACTCCACCAATTCTTCTCATTCCTAGTAAAATGTTTTTTAAATTGAAGACAAGCCTTTGTGCTCTGTGGGGTATTAATGGGTTGTCGCTAAGGAGCAGATGGGGAGTACAGTAGCTGAATAGCAGAACATTTGGTATATAACGTTTGTGCAGGTATTGTAGGAGACCCGTAAATTATGCCTATTTGACATCCCTCTTGTTTTTAACCTTGAAGTAGCCGTAAAAAAAATAAAAATTTTACCCGGGGTATTTTTTAACTTCCAAACAGATCCCACTGGAAAATCCCCTTACAAGAGCTCCCTCCCACCGAGGGTGAGCCCATCCAGATACACTAGGTGTTCTGGGTGATAATTTGATGCTAAAGCATGCCTCTAGCGTGTCCTAGTGAGTGATCATCATTTAAAAAACAATTAAATGATTCCTAGGTCTGGAGAGGTGTCATTCTGGTAACATTCCCCTTTTGTTTATTGACTTTTACATTTGGATGCTGAGTGGACCCACTCTTAATATTTCTACCTTCCTCTATCTTAATCATTTATTCCACAATATTTTGCCAGAAAGGGCAATGCATTAATTGTGATGATAACCGGGTTAATTTCCTGGAAAGATTAAGATACTAGGTTCTGCTGCTTTATGGAAATGTGTCTGTATTTCTTAGCCTACTACCAATGATCCCATCTTAACTCTTGTCATTGTCACTGCTGAATCACATATTTTCAATAAACATTGTAAATGAAATAGCATTGATACCAAATCATGGTACATCTTAAAACTGCGTCCCCAAACATAAGGATTGAAAATTAGTAGACGAAGGAACAGAATATTCTGTATCGATTAAGAACATTAATCATTTTTTAATCTGCCAGGAGCTGAAATATCTAGGAAAAGGTAAGCGTTGTTGTATTTTTTGATTGATATTAACAGGTGCAGCTCAGTAATTTGTACATCAAATCAACATTAATTGCTCACAAAATGGAATTGAAATTATTGATCTCTATCCTTGTGGGAAAAGGTGACATTTACTTTATGGTTAATATTACCAAACAAAATCGATATTTGCAAAGACTTGAATTTTAAGTTTGCTGGTTTGCAATGACAAAACACCATTGCTTATGGTAGTCACCACTCTCAGTAAGCAAGCTAACACACTAGGTTAGATTTAGGTTCAATGCTTGTTTACTGACTTTTAGATGTAGATTGTGCATCATGATGCATGCACCATAAGCCTGCTACTCTGCTCTAACACAGTGTCCTTGTAAAATTCAGAAACTTAGCTTTAACTTTAACTAAGAAGGGCACAATGTTCCTGAGCCTATAAGTCGGGTGAAACCCTACCATGCCACAGTCTCATCCCTGCAAATGCATACATCACAGAATTATCCATTGATTGAGGGGGGAAGGTCACTGTGAGCTCTCCCAAGGCCACAGCGTAAAGTGTACCCTGTCTACTCCTACTCTGCTCCTTTGTGATCCCAGGGAGATGAAGCCATTCAGTCCATGTGTATATGGACACCTTCACATGCTGTAGTGCTACTGCACCCATTCAATGCGTGTCAACTTGCTGGGGGATTTGCGGCTGTCCCCATACTGCGACCCCTGAATCGCCATTGACAGCTACTATAGATCTCTATAGTAAGTGCATTATCCATCTGAGCTATTTCAACCTTATCGTACCCAAGATGTGGAAGATCTACACAGCTCTCTGCAATCGTGGACATAACACCCTGTGCTATCTCTGTTTTTCACTGTTGTGCCTGGGTGTAGGGGATAGCCATGCCTATGCTTAGAGGGGCCTCTTCAGTAAATACGAACATGCCCTGGTGGTCTTCCTGGCAGATTACTGATAAACAACCCCTATAAGCCTTCCAAACCTGAGCAAACTGTACTGTCACATGTGCCCACAGATACAGAATGGGTAAAAGCCTTTGATACATCAGCCCCATTTTCGAATAGACAATATTTATAGAAGGTCAATTTCCAAACACCCCAGGTTTTAAACATTCAAGGCAAGATGTAGTGACAGGTACTTGTGAAAAGAGTGCTGTCACTGTGCACATGGAATAGTGGTGAAAACCTGGTACCCGACTTTCCATATACCAACAAAATTAATAGTTGCAAGGTGTCTGATTGTTATGTGCAATACCTTCGGCTAATCCTGGCTTTTTACCCAACCATGCTTTACTACTCTGATTTTTGAGCCCATAATTACAATGGTGAAAAATTCCAAGTTCCAGATTGGTCAGATAACTGTCATTAAGGAAGGACATTTGGCTCAAGGGAAACGCATAATTGTCATTACTCCTGTTCCAGCCGTAGAAGCTGTTACAAAGGCCAACGTTCATAAAGCAAAAGCCTTACATCCTAGGTGGATTTAATGGGCTACTTCCCTGATGGTTACTGATGTAGACAATGTCTTTGGCCTTACTTCACAAACTCAAGAATTACTCCATTATTAACAGGAATACCACATGACCAGTAATACATAACCTCTTGATCAGTATAAATACATAATATATACTGATGGTACATCCCAGCCTGCTATAGGCACCACACATCAATACAAGGCGGCTTGTGCTGCGATACCAGTGTCTTGAGGGATGGAAAATGTCATCCTCATACATTTTGCAGACCCTAGAGGATTGTACTGTACAACTGGCTGAACTCAAAGCTTTGATTCTGCCACTGGAGAATTTGGATCCTGAATCCCCCACACTCATAGTGTGGGATTCATATTACTTCGTCCAGTCTTTGAATGGAAATTGACATTACTGGCGCCTGAATGGATTCAGAGACTCAAAGGAAAATACCATAAAGCACAAGCTGCTTTGGGGAAAGGTGGCACAGGCTCATGTTATACACATTGAGTCATCAGCGTGTTGGAATACACATTGTAGGGAATTCATTTGCTGATGAAGCAGCCAAATCTGCAGTTAAGAATACTACTGTAGCTGAAGGGTACATGAAGATATCATGGCTGCAATCAATGCTGGGATAACGGCACAGCTTTACCTAAAAAATGTCCAGCAAAATATTCCTATCACTTGGGGGTGTGGCCAACCGCTGAAGAAGATGGTCGCTTACTGAAGCGTCTCCGTCGTCCGTGGCCTTAATCCCCCGATATCCATGCAATTATTCAACCGCCATCTCTGCGAGCCTTGTACCTGTGCCCCGCCAGAGATGTGGTGGAAGTGTGTGCGGTGATCATGCGGCCCTGCTGCCTCGGAGCTGAGGGTTGTGCTGCGGCCTAGAAATTCAGGCCGAGCATCAGCCTCGATTTCCTTGATCGGGCAGAGAGACTGATGGTCAGCAGTTTCAGCAAACACTCCGCCCGGCGCCCGCCAGTTTTGGGTGCTCCTGGTGGTGTAGTGCTCCATCTCATCTGGATCTGGAGTTGTCGGTGGACTGAGCCACTCTTCCTACTGTGGGCTGAAGGTGCGGTGTGTGGTTTCCCACTGAAGTGGGCCATGACTTCTGCTTGCTGCTTGATGATAGTGTACAACGCTGCAGAGATATGAGTCCCTATGTGGCTGGTGGCCCTGCGGGAGATCCATCCGGGGCCTCCTGGCGGCCCATCTCGGTGTGGTGGGGGCCCGAGTGTGGGACCCACTGGGCTGACATGATACTTGGGACTGCGGTGCTGCTGAGGACCCATGCCCTGGAATCACCCTTTGGAGGAATTCCCTGGACTCCGGCGGTCACAGGCTGGACAGTGCACTGGCAGCAGGTTACTAACGCAGAGACTGAAGCCTCTAAAGTGCAGCTCTTGATCTGTCTGTGCTGTTCCTGGGGTACTTGAGACTGCTTGAGCACTCTAGTCTCTGTGCCAGACACTGTGGTGACCAGCGAATAGAGCATTTCTCACACAAAAAAGAGACTGTTTGGCTGCACATTGAGACCTTGTGAGTTTAGAAGGCCCCCCTTTAGCAGCGGGAGCCTTTGAGAGGGCCTGGACCCGGGTGGCCCCAAGCTGCTCTACTCTGCGCTGTGAGAGGCCCAAACCTCGAGGAGGTGTCACACGACTATGGGACCCCTGCTTAGCAGTTTGTGAGAGAATGGGAATATGTGGGGAGAAACCCGTAAGGCGACGGTGGGGGTCTACCTGTGCTGACTGCCGTGCACCGACCAAACGAAAATGGACAAGTTTGCCCTCCCTAAAGGGCCAGAGACACCTGAAGGCTCTCAAGATCAGTCATTCTCCATGATCCCGCAGCCCCACGAGGAGAACTCATTGTTACTTCATGATATCATGGCTGCCATACAGGAAGTCTGCACCCCGCTGGAATCACCCATCGGCACCGATACGACGGAGGTCTCGCTGATGCAGGTGAATCTCTGCAACATGGGGACCAGAGTCCAGGAGGTGGAGGGCTCTGCAGTGAATTTGCTAAACAACAGAATGATCCTCAAGGTTCAAGTAGGTGAACTGGAGGCCTCTAACAAGTTATTTGGAAGTCCGTCTTGAAGACTATGAAGGTAGATGGCCGTTTCCTGGGAGTCAGCTGCAGATTTCTTCACAGAAGACCTTATTCTTAAACACCTCCAGCCCCGGGGCTGCTACAAGTTCTTCTCAGTGAAAAGTGCCCACAGGGTGCCAGGGGAGCGTCCGTGGCCCGGGGCTTCTCCGAGGCCCATCCTTGCCTGACTCTTTCACTTTCGAGACCGTGAAGTTGTGCCCCCGATGACCCGAGAGGCTCCGTCGGTGTTGTATGATAATATGCACATTACTTCCTTTCTGGACTTCACACTGAAGGTCCAGAGACAGAGACACAATTTTCTGGAAAAATAAAGTGCCCTGCAAGAGAAAGGGGTAAATTACCCGATGCTCTTCCCCGCCAGACTGCGAATTTAATCTGGGGACAGAGCTTGATTCTTCACAACTCTGGAAGAGGCCTGGGAATGGCTCAAGGGATGGAGAGCAGATGGTGCCTCCAGTCGTAGGTTGAGATGTGGAAGGCAGAGGCGGTGTTGTGTAGTTCTTAGAAATTGATAGGATCAGTGCGTTTGTTGGACAACATAAACTTGGTGCCAAAGCTGGTTCCAGGCACCCCCGCAGGATATATCAGCCTATAGACCAGCTAGCTTACAGTGCCACTATAAACCCCCTAACCTTACCAAGGAGCGAATAGTTTCTGGCAACCATCGAACATGACAATCCTTGACCCTTAAGGGATCGTGGAAATAGTACAGTACTTTTCGCTCAGTCAATCGTGCTCACTTAGTCTCAGAGAGATACACACAATAAATATTGGGGACGTTTTCCATAAGCAATTATTGAACCAGTGCTATTCTAGTATAAAATATGTTTGCTGCGACAATCAATAGACAGATGAAAATGTAAGAGATTGCAAGCATCAAAAGAGTGAACAGTTGATACATTTCTCCCATGGCGCTAAAGCGATGAATATATGCAAGCATGTATATAAACTGTAATCTCTGCATACTCCTACGATGCAGACCCTATCCAAGTGTACCTAGAATCTATGTGGGTGTAAATCCAAGAATCCCCTAGGAAAGAGCCAACCCCATTACCTGATGAGAGAGAATGAAGGACCCCATCATAGTCACGAGTTGAACACTCTGAAAAGTAAAGATGGGTTTCTTGGGTAACAGTAGGCCACTGTTGGTTGATAATGGCTCCGATATTTTTCTCTTGTCTACTATAGGTGATAATAAGCCTATCATTAGACTCAGTGTTTGATTCCTTATAATTGATACTCAGCCGTGGGAAATAATCAATGTCCCTAGGAAGGAGCATTTCTTCTCTAGATCTCATGTTGGCTTTGATCATGGCTTGATCTAATACCCTAGCATTGTAATCTGCTGAAGGAATCTGATTTTGGCTTCTTGCCATTGATGTGGCAGACCTTCTGCAGAGCTGTACCCCCGAATCCTTAAAAATTCCCCAATGGGGATAATGTTGATCAAGTGTTTGGGGTGGAAGCTTGAAGCGTGCAATGTTGAGTTCCATGCTGTATCTTTGTGAAATTGACACGTTTCTATTTGCCTTTCCCAACATATACATGCACATCTAAAAAATCAGAGGCTTGTTTGTCAATATGAGCTGTAAATTTCAGGTTCAATGCATTGCCATTAATTCGTTTAACAAAAGCTAATGCCTCATCTTGTGTCCCCCTCCAAATAACAAACACATCATCTTTATAATGCCATCAACTGATGACATGTTCATTCCAGTCAGACCGGTGTTTCACGATGAGAACTTGCTCCTCCCACCAGCCTAAATGTAAACACGCATAGCTGGGGGAGAAGCAGGCCCCCATGGCAACATCTCTAAGTTGTTGGCATATCTCATTTTCAAATGCAGTTCATCTTTAAACCGTTTGGTCATTGCCTTAACTTGTTGCATCCCTGATTTTTTATAGCAAACAAGATTGTTAAAATGTCTATAGCCCTCTTGTTTATACTCAGTTTTACTCCAGAGCACTATGTTACAACCCTATTCAGATTTGTTAACGACCACTGTAGCATTTTTATGTAATTTTGCCATTAATTGAAAATACTGTCTCTCAGTTATGCTTTTTAGTTGTAGATCACGTTTGAAGATTTTGCTTTTTAATCTCATCTACTATCCAATCATGAAAGATGTCCACCACGTCTCGTGGCATCATGGGCATGAATGTAGATGACAGTTTGATAAGGCTTTTAATGGAAGCTGATGGATTAATTCCTTCCTCACATAATATGTTTTGGGTAGAAACAAAAATAAATATATATATATATATATATATATATATATATATATATATATATATATATATATATATATATATATATTCAGTGAAAAAACCATAGGTTATACACCATATTTAGTTAGGAATTAGCATTTACAAAAACCTTATTTTACTCACACAAAAACATTGAAATTCGCATATATAGTTAGTTGCACTAACTATATATCGCGCACCCGCAATCCACTGCTGATCATGTCACATATTACATCATTCATGACATGGTCAGTGACATCGCTGATGACATCTCAAATGACATCACTGATGACATCACTGATGACATCTCAAATGACATCACTGATGACATCTCAAATGACATCACTGATGACATCACTGAAGACATCTTATTTGACATTACTGATCACATTACTGATGACATCATTCATGTGATTATACGATGAACCGCTTCAGACTCTAATATAACCTTAGATACACTCAGTGTAAACAGACACCAACAGACTGTCACTCATCCATGGAGTTACTCACACACCTAGTCAGTCATGCAAAGAATCAATCACACCTCCATTTCCTCAACTATACAGTTATACACACCTTACTTATTCAAACATATACTAACACATATTTACTCTCTTATACAATCCCTGATACAAGTTCACAATGATCCATAAAGCCACTCACACATTCACTGGCTCTTTATGCACAGTTATTTATATATGTCAACTCTCACATGTACTGTGTTTTACATATGTACTTACTTTGACATGTAGCACTGAGATATCCATTCACCCACCAATACACTCATGCACACAATCAACCGCCCATACAGCTGTTTCCACATGCACTTTTGAACCCATACGTCTAGTGAATCAACTGCTCACACATCTATGCACAGAGTCATACACCTCCCAGCCACCCACACACACACTCAGTCTCCCATACAAATACTTCCGCAACCAATCAATAACCCATATAGTTACTCATATAGCTACTGATCAACATATGCAGCAGTTTACAGAACAACAGACATAATGATGCACAAATTAAGACAGTTTAGTCACTAACCCATGCACTCAGTGAGACACATTTAATCAATCACTCATACAGTCAGTCATGCACCTACTAAATCCTTCATCCAGACACTTATACATCCACTCATTCTTCAATATGTAAGACATATTTTAACTTTACAGAAACATACAGTCACTGGATGTTGTCATCAGTGATGTCATCAGTGATGTCATTTGAGATGTCATCAGTGATGTATTCAGTGATGTCACTGACCATGTCATGAATGATGTAATATGTGACATGATGAGCAGTGGATTGCGGGTGTGCGATATATAGTTAGTGCAACTAACTATATATGCGAATTTCAATCTTTTTGTCTGAGTAAAACAAGGTTTTGTAAATGCTAATTCCTAACTATATATGGTCTATAACCTATGGTTTTTTCAGTGAATTTTCAAGGTTTTGTAAATGCTAATTCCTAACTATATATGGTCTATAACCTATGGGTTTTTCTGTGAATTTCAATGGTTTTTTAATAGCAAATATCAAAAGCTGTAAAATGTATTCTTCTTTTAAAGGAAAAATATATTTTATATGTATTTAATATAATTTTTTTATGTATATACATTTTTTGAGGGAACGAATTTATCAACTATCATGCTGAAGAAGAGTGTGGGGGAAAAAAACAAAGAGGAGGACTGAGAGGAAAGAACAATCAGTTCAAAAATACAATTGCTTTAAAGCATGAAGTGCTTTTCCACACATTTACATTTAAATAACCCATATTAGAACATACAAAATATCTACAGAGGAGACGGTGTACATTGAATTCTAGACTTTTCATTGGTACCTACATGTTGGTACTTACATCACCCACACAACACAACAGCTCTATTCAGAGCTACCCTACCTCAAAGCACTCTAAAATATTATTTTACTATTTCCCTTGGTTTTCCCCTTGTTACGCTTTCCGGAACGCTACCCGGTGCGCGGACCGGGCGCTAACCGTGCGAAAATTTGAAAAAAAAAGTAATTTTTTTTTTACATATATTGGCCTACTCAGCCACCCTCAGAAAACCTAGGGGGTCAGGATATGTCTCCCATGGCCCCTTATACCCATTCCCAACATTGTTTATCCTCCATCTTGTGACTAAATTCGTCCGAAACACAAGATGGCGGACTCCCGTTACGCTACCGGTGAGCTACCCGGTTCGCGTACCGGGTAGCGCTTCCACCGCGAAAAATCGAAAAAAAAATATTTTATTTTTTTTGCCCTGCGGGGCCCTTTAATAGCCCCCACATCAATCCTAGGGGGTCAGGAGGGGTCTACCTTGCCCCCTTTCATTCATTTCCCCCTTCGTTTATTTCCACCTCTTGTCTCTCGATCCTACCGAGAGACAAGATGGCGGCCGCTCCGGACTGTTTAGAATGTTGACAGTCTCCGGAGAGCCAATCCGCTTCTCCTCGCGAAGTTCCGTTACGCGTCTGGTACGCGAACCGGGGCGCTAACCGGGACGGTGTCACAGATATATATATTTTTTTGAACGTTAATTTCTCAAAATCCACGGGAGCACATATCTTGAGACCTAGCAAAGGCACATCGGGAAACAGTCTCTACAATTTTGCCAAGTTTCATAGAAATCCATTCAGCCGTTCGAGCTAAAAGTGAGTCCAACCGCCCGATGGAAAACTCAATGTTAAAAACACGTTTTGGGACCCCCTTTTTTCTCGGCCCCCGCTTGACGAAACCCCCCTAAACTTTCAGGGGACGCTCAGAAACAAAATATGCCATTTTCCTGAAAATTTCAGCCAATTCTGTCCATCAACGCCAAAGTTATTCAACATAGAATTTTCAGAAATCCCTATTCAAAAAAATCCTAACTATATATACCTACTGGCGATCGCCAGTAGGATATATATATATATATATATATATATATATATATATATATATATATATATATATATATATATATATAACCTGCTGGCGGTCGCCAGTAGGTATATATAGTTAGGATTTTTTTCCTGTGGGATTTTTGAAAATTGTGGGCGGAATTGGCTGAAATTTTCAGGAAAATGGCACATTTTGTTTCTGAGCAGCCCCTGAAAATGTGGGGGGGTTTCGTCAAGGGGGGGCCGAGAAAAAAGGGGGGTCCCAAAACGCATTTTTAACATTGAGTTTTCCATAGGGCGGTTGGACTCACTTTGAGCTCGAACGGCTGAATGGATTTACACGAAACTTGGCAAAATTGTAGATATGGTTTGCCCGACGTGCCTTTGCTATGTCTCAATATATGTGCTCCAGAGGATTTTGAGAAATTAACGTTTTAAAAAACAGATATATCTGTGACAGCGCTCCGGTTACCGCTCCGGTTCGCATACCTGACGCGTAACGGAACTTCGCGAAGCGAATCTGATTGGCTCTCCGGTGTCTGTCAACATTCTAAACAGTCCGGACCGGCCGCCATCTTGTCTCTCGGTAGGATCGAGAGACAAGAGGAGGAGAAAAACGAAGGGGGAATTTAATGAAAGGGGGCAAGGTAGACCCCTCTTGACCCCCTAGGAATGATGTTGGGGTTATTAAAGGGTCCCGTGGGGCAAAAAAAAAAAATTTGATTTTACGCGGTAGAAGCGCTTCCCGGTAAGCGAACCGGGTCGCTCACCGGTAGCGTAACGGGAGTTCACCATTTTGTGTTTCGTTTTAATTAAATCACAAGATGGAGGAAAAACAATGTGGGAAATGGGTATAAGGGGGCACGGGAGACGTATACTGACCCCCTAGGTTTTCTGAGGGTGGCTGAGGAGGCTCATATATGTTGATGCATGTCTTCCAGCGGCTGCGCGTGAGCGGAATTTTTTTTTGCTGCGTGACGTCTGTTAACGTTCGATTAGAAGGAAATCAGGAAGTGTTGACCGCCATTTTGTCACTGCGAGTAAATATATTGTTCATTTCAAAGCGTTGGGACATGGAAAAGGGAGAAGGTAGAGATTGTCTTGCTGCGTAGTTTTTCTCAGGGTGTGCAGTAAGGCCCTGGTTGTGCTTATACTCACGGTGGGGTCTTCGAACACTTTAGCAAATGATGATCCAAGCTGAGGCAAAGGAGGGTGTCAGTCGGGGGGGGGGGAGCAATGGTGCAGTTTTCACTTCCATGTCCATGTGTTAAAATCTGGTTTGCGATGTCAACATAATCGGCGCCACCTTGTCCCCACTCAGGCACGTATGCTCTAGCAAGCAGTAGCCATTTTGAAAGCGCTATGGCCCCTCTGCCCCTCGCCTGTCCCCAGCGCGTCTCCCTGGTGCTACGAACACCCCTCCTCTCTGACCACCCCCGCTCTCTCTGTTGAAAATTAATCCGTATTGATAAACATTGTCTGCGCCATCTTGCCTTTTTTTCAATGCCACACTTTTGTCGTGCACGGCGGCCATTTTAGATGCATTGACCAGACCCACTCTCTGCACGCCGCCGATCCTCAGCACGGCTCCCCACCCTCGCAAGCATCTCCCCCACGCACTGGTCACCCCCGCTGTCTCTCTCATGCAAGGGCCATAGACCTCCCCCCATCTGCGCTGCTCTTCCCTGAGAATCACACCCCGTGCCCGCCCGACACCTGATTCACCTGATTGACTATTTGATTGATTGTTTGTATCGGAATTGTTTGAAAATACTAGTATTATTCGATTGATTGGTTCGTTTAGCATTGGTCGTTACTTGATACATTGGTCCTCTTTGGAGATTCTCTGTCTACAAACGGAGAGGAATACGGAGATTCTCTCTTCCTTTGCAGGTAATGAAGGGTAGGTAAGGCGGACCTTTGTCCCCCGTTGTAACCCGTCGTGCCTATCTCTTTCTCACCATTTGATTGTTTGATTGTCCGAACACTGGTTGTTTGATATTAGTTCTTTGGAGGTATTCTCTGCTTACAAATAACGTGGAATAGAGATATTCCGTCTAGTCTTTGCAAGCAGTGAAAAGATAGGTAGTGCGGACCCTTGTCCCCCCTTTTGTAATCTGTCATGCCTATCTTCTCCCCACTGATTGGTAATTGGTTCTACCCGGACCATTTATTAGAGGTAGCTCGTCCGGCCCCACCGGAGGGCACCCCTAATAAAGAGGACGTATATATAAAATACGGATTAGCCACGGTACCTTCCTAGCAAATTATGGCAAAACGAAAGGAATCGAACAAAATCAGTAGGCCACTGATAGGATCCTTTCTGACCCTGCTAAAACAAGAAACACCAGGAAATAGCCCTCCGCAAAAAGTATGAAACCAGGGGGAGGTGCCAAGCTCGCGGTCGGGATGGCCATGAGGTAGTTCGGCTCCGCCGCCCTCGCTGCCTAAGCATGCCTGCCCTACCACCCACCCCGCCCAATAACCGACAAACCCTATACAAATGAAAGTCTGCTGATACCCACTATCGGCGTCACCAGATTGGACTAGATCACGCACAATTGGACTATGTCTTTTTCTGGTTATACAGTAACATCTTTGTGCTCGTTGCCACATTACAAATATATAGCACTCCAACAAAGTAGTAGGATTATAACACTTTAATAACTTATAAATATATATAACGCTCCAAAAAAGTAAACACGTTAAAAAAAAACATTTTAAACAACTATTTACATGGCAGCCTGCTGCAACATCCATCTCAAAGCATTCACCGTCCGCTTGACACTGTCCCTGCCCCTCCCTCCCCGGAGTAGCAACAATGGGCTGCTTTGGGCTGTCTTTTAGTTGGCTTTGGGCTATAAAAAGCCTACAAAATCCGTCGGCCTGTGAGGCGGCGTCAGTAGCGGACCGTTGTGCGAATACGCCGAAGGCAGCACAACGCGCCGAGATCCGGACGGCACCGAGGTGGTGTCCAGCAAGTTGCTGCACTGGTCTGGCCATCCTACAATGCTGCGCCGAAAGACGGCATGGGGCGCCCCGGGGGGGAGGAGGCGCGAACGGTCCTCCCCCGCCTCCCCAGGTGGAGGCTCCTCAGCTGCAGTGGGGCACCCCTTGGTGTTTCATTCGCCATCCAGCTGAGTTGCGCCCGCTCTTGCGGCACAGTGCCTCACCCGCCATCCAGCTGAGTTGCGCCCGCTCTTGCGGCACAGTGCCTCACACGCCATCCAGCTGAGTTGCGCCCACTCTTGCAGCTACAGCGTCTCGCCCACCATCCAGCTGAATTGCACCCACTCTTGCGGTGCAGCGATAGGCGGCTGCCACAGGACTCTCAAAATGGCGGCCGGCTCTTCGGATTTGGGCCTGGTCCACTAAAATGGCCCTGGGACACCTTGGAACTCGGACGCTTGCCTGCTAGGGCATGGGCCCCATTCCCGAAAGCGTCCCCTCAGCCTTGAAGATTCTACAAAAGTCACCGGGGCCCTCGACTCCCGCAGGCTTCCGGTGGGGAGCGGCTGCCATGATTGCTTGCGGAATGGCCACGACGGAGCCACGAGATGGTGGTGCTCTCATGCCGACGCCAGCTTCAGTCTGAAACATCCAGAAACACTGTAGACTACCAATTCGATCAGTTCCGGTGGCCCCCCACTTGCCCTCCCCTCTTTTGACTGATGGTTCTTGTTGCCTATCTCTTCTGTTGTCATTTAACGGAACCTTTTTTGACTGCCGAAAGGGGTTCTGGTCCGACCGCTGGTTGGTGGAGACATTTTGACTATATCCTGGACCTGCCAGGCCTCACCCAAAATGGCGCCGGTAATAATGGGACTAGCAACTCCTTGTTGTGTACTGGTTGCCCAGCCTTGATATCACGAGATACATATGCAGTTTTGAAGCACATGGCGGGCGGGGACGAGTACTGATTGAACATTTAGACATCCCTATTGATATTAAGTTCTGATGTGTTATTGATTACTGTACTATTGAAAGTTCGAATTAACGTCACCCATGGTACTTGCCCGCAAATGTATATCTAGATAATTTTATTGTAACTGGCCCTGTCGTACTTTAATTATAAAATTTACATCCACCGATTCCGCAACTGTTCGACACCTTAGTTCTTGCAACCTAATGCCCGCCCGTTACGTTCTTCTACAGTGTAAATGTCCCCTCATCATATACGATTCCAGTTTGCTCCGTGGCCGGCCCACGTGGTTATAGGCCCGTATTTGTATACTGACATTTTCACAATAAAGGTTTTTAAAACAAAACATGGTAGTAGTACCTAGATTGGTAAAGTTTTGAATAATAGCCACTGTTTTCGAATCAGTAAAAGGCAAGTGAAATAAAGCAGCCCGATTACATGACGGTTAAAAAGTATAATACGCAGGAATGCTGTAAAGATAAATGGTCAAGGGCTGTTGTGTTTTCCACTCCTGCAACATAAAGTGATCGATAAGAATCCGATATTCAGGCCTATCAGCGACTAAGACAGCAGGCCGAGCCTCTTCTGCTCAACGGCTCCCTCATGGGACGAAGAAACGCCCTTTTTCTCGAAATAGGAATATTTTACTTGCAGGACAGTTGTAAATTTCCCGGGAAAATACATTAGCCTGGAACATTGTTAGTAATAAACTGTAAATGCATCTGGGTCCTTTGCTTTACAAGTCAGAGTGAGAAAAAAAAAGGTGGGGCTTTCATCATTTGGGAAAAAAAAATGTTCTAAACCAATGAAAAGTGTTATTTTTAGGTCATATGACCAAGCCTTCCATCATTAGGAAACCAAAAGTAAAATGAACCCATGAAAAGTTTTATACACAAGTCACATGACCTGTTATGCTTACGTTACGCGCTCCGCGCCGTGCCCCGGATCGCTTCCGGGGCGCTGCGCTTCGTGCCTCGGTTCGCGTTCCGGAGCGCTTCCGGGTGCGCTAACGCGGCGCGTCATAAGACGCATTACGCGGTAACGTGATACGTCGCGCTTACGCGATGTGTCACAATGTTGATTTCTAACGCGGTAGTTGCGCTAACAGAACGTTTACCGGTTCGCGGAACAAAATTAAGCTAACGGGAAGCTGCCCGGTTCGCGGACCGGCATCGAAACAAAAAAAAATTATAAAAAAATAAATAAATAAATATATATATTACGAACATATAAAATATATTTTTGAATTAGAATAAGAATACATTTTACAGCTTTTGATATTTGCTATTAAAAAAAACATTGAAATTCACTGAAAAAACCATAGGTAATAGACCATATATAGTTAGGGATTAGCATTTACAAAACCTTGAAAATTCACTGAAAAAACCATAGGTTATAGACCATATATAGTTAGGGATTAGCATTTACAAAACCTTATTTTACTCGCACAAAACCAATAAAATTCGCATATATAGTTAGTTGCACTAACTATATATCGCGCACCCGCAATCCACTGCTGATCATGTCACATATTACATCATTCATGACATGGTCAGTGACATCACTGATGACATCACTGATGACATCTCAAATTACATCACTGATGACATCACTGATGACAACATCCAGTGACTGTATGTTTCTGTAAAGTTAAAATATGTCTTACATATTGAAGAATGAGTGTCTGGATGAAGGATTTAGTAGGTGCATGACTGACTGTATGAGTGAGTGATTAAATGTGTCTCACTGAGTGCATGGGTTAGTGACTAAACTGTCTTAATTTGTGCATCATTATGTCTGTTGTTCTGTAAACTGCTGCATGTGTTGATCAGTAGCTATATGAGTAACTATATGGGGTATTGATTGGTTGCCCAAGTATTTGTATGGGAGACTGAGTGTGTGTGTGGGTGGCTTGGAGGTGTATGACTCTGTGCATAGATGTGTGAGCAGTTGATTCACTAGATGTATGGGTTCAAAAGTGCATGTGGAAACAGCTGTATGGGCGGTTGACTGTGTGCATGAGTGTATTGGTGAGTGAATGGATATTTCAGTGCTACAAGTCTTAGTAAGTTCATTAAAGGAGAACAAGGGGAACCCAATAAATGGCTCGGGACCATGGGTAACATGTATTTATCAAAGTAACAAGTGGTCCTGAGCATACAGGAGTGAGAGAAAACAAAGATATATATACACCACAATGGGCTCCTATATAGTTCAAAAGTCCTTGTCCAGCCGGGCAAGGAATATTTATTAGTTTAATAAATTGTTTGTTCTAACAATACAACACATAACCCTTAAGAGTGGGGTTATAGCAGGGCACAGTCCTGTACCTTACGTAGGGAAGAAGTAAAAGTGAGTGGCAGAAAATAACAGGCAAACAGGGTGCGCTTACAGGTCACTAATATGAATTTACAATGACAGTGTATCCTGGAGTTACTCATACAAACAATAATGTGGTGAAGTCACATGTATGAATTACTCTAAAAGCAGTCGACGTTTCGATCCCAAGCTCGGTTATAAAGGGATCCTCTTCAGGACATGAAAATAATTTTGCCTGAATAACGATTTTTAAACACCACGTTGGTGTATGGGATAAGGATATTCTTCAGATGGTGTGGCCAGATTAGTAGGACCGCCCAGCATAGTCCATTACTGGAGTTTCCATCTCTTTTTGGGTCAGTAATGCTTGAGAATTCTGTGGGGGTGCCGGGGTTGGTAATCCAGTCAGGGCGTCATGTATAAATTGCTTTAGAAATGGTGTCTGTTACAACGATGAAGTGGATTTTCGTGTAGAAGCCGAGGCCAGGGATTGCTGCACGTGTGAATTACGTGCCAATAGGTGGTGGCAAAACGTCCTCAAAGGAAGGACAGCAGTTGAAAAGGATAGCTGCTTCTTGGCGGTTATGGGCTCCTAGATTTCAGGATGCCTGCTTGGACCGCCGATTGAATTATGTCATCCGGGAATCCGTGAACGGGCGTAGAAATTAGCACCGTATTGAGTTGGCGGCCAGATTGATGACTGGTCCGCGGGGGTTTGCAGGATGCTTCTAGTAACGCCGGTCCCACGCGCTGTGTCTCGCAGGATCGCTCAATGTCTTAGTAAGTACATATGTAAAACACAGTACATGTGAGAGTTGACATATATAAATAACTGTGCATAAGAGCCAGTAAATGTGTGAGTGGCTGTATGAAATCCCTATTCAAAAAAATCCTTTTTTTGTTTTTAAAAATTTTTATTGAAGAATTTTCCCCCCTTTTTTCCCCTTATAACATGAGCAGGGCACAATATAATAGTAGGGCACACATTCGTATATACAACAGGAATATAAAGGTATAAAGTACCAAATCATACATAGTTGTTCCAAAATAAACAAAATAAACAATAGAGACAAAGAATTCAATACAATACATTCTCCATTCCCCCCACCCCCCAGTGGTCGATGATCAATGATCAGAACCTTGCTTCCACCGAATGAGAGGCTCCCATATTTGCATACCAAGTTTCTTACCCTTTTTCCCCTTCCTAGCATATATAGCAGATTCCAATTTTTGTATTGATAATACCTTGCCCAACCATTGATGATATGTGGGAGGGATAGGATCAAGCCATGCCGAGGCCACTAGCAATCTAAAAATAGCCATTACAACAAATAAAAAGTTTTCATTATTCACATGTCCCTCAGGGCTAACTCCTAGTAACATTACAGCTGGATTTAATTCTATTGTAGTTGATAATACATTCTGAAGAAAATTCCCAATGTCCTGTTTTACTCCATCTAATTGTGGGCAAAGTGAAAAGATATGTATCAAATCCGCCTCCGCACTACCACACCTAAAACAGGTAGTTCCCGATAGACCCCCCCATTGAGCAATTTTCCCAGGTGTATAATACAGATGATTTAAAATCTTGTAATGTTGAGCCTGTAGAGATGATGAGCACAACAATTTTCTTCCCATTTCTAATGATTCCGAAAAGATATCCCTAGTTATATCCAAATCTGCAGACCACTTATTTATCCATTTCTCCAAATCATCTTTCTTTAGTGTTGTCATTTCCAAATAAAGTCTCTTTATGGTACAGTCGGAGCCATCTTCTATCAGGTCCATCAATACAGTTCTGTCAAAACCCAAAGGTCCCCCTTTTTTATTTAATATACAACTTCTTATTTGGAGATATTTGAAAAAATGCTATGTATTTAAAGTATATCTATTCTGTAATTCTGCAAATTGTAATATACCATGTGTTCCCTGGATATCTCCGATCTTTCTTATCCCCCGCCTCTCCCAATCTTGGAATACAGCTCCTGAAAAAACCATACTAGGCAGAGAAGGGTTATTTTTAAACCTGGTATAAGCATTGTATTTCCCAATTCCTATCTTTTTCGATATTCCTTTCCATATGTTATAAGCAGCCATTATAGTCTTAAACCGTGTTCTTTTGTAATAACTTTCCTCAGTAAATCTCAAAAAAACATTTTCCGCATTTTTGCCCAAAACCAAACCATAAATAACAAGTGAACCGATATTATCCCATCCATCCACCTCAGCCCCCCCCAACCAATCCCAACATGTTTTGGAATGCAGCAGCCCAATAATACAATTTTAGATCCGGTAGAGACCAACCCCCTCGCTCCCGCTGGAGTGACATGTATCTTAATGCCCTGCGTGTCTTTCCTCTAGCCCATATAAACCGGTTAATCATTTGCTCACATATTTTGAACCATTTGTTATCAAATAGAAGTGGTACTGCCCTAAAGATATACAAAAATTTTGGCAGCACCATCATTTTGATGATGTTGACTCGACCTACTAACGATAGATGTAAATTCTCGTACCGATCCAGGTCTTTCTTTGTTTTATTTATTATTGGAACAATATTTTTTTCCACCAAATTATTTATGTCAGCTGAAATATTTATTCCTAGATAAGTCCCTGCCTGGACCACTCGGTTATCGTCACATATGGTCGCCGAGTTTTTAATAATCTGGTTCTTTGAAGCATTTAGGGCATACCCCGATACCTGTCCAAATCTATGAGCCTCTTCTTCTATTAATTCAGTTGCCTCAGTGGGGTTTGGTGTTATCACTGCCACGTCATCAGCGTAGGCTAGTATCTTACAGGGTCCCAACAGTGTAGGTAACGGAGTTATCTCTGAACATAAATCTAACTTACGAATCAATGGGTCCATATACATGGCAAACAATAAAGGGGAACATGGGCACCCCTGCCGTGTACCCCTTTTAATCATAAATTGTCCCGTGATGCCCCCATTGACTCTTAAAGCTGCGACCGGTTCCTTGTACAGGGTCTGCAAAGCTTTTATAAAACCACCCTTAAATCCAGCTCTTACTAAAGTATGCCACAAATAGTCCCAGGAGACCCGATCGAATGCTTTTTCAGCATCCAGCAACATTACTGCCATCGGATCTCCTGTGACCTCGGCGGCATCGAACAATGTTATGACTTTCCGGGTGTGATGGGTGGTTGCTCTTCCGGGAATAAAACCGTGTTGATTGCAGCTGACTAAGGCACTTCTCACTCCAGCAAATCTCGTTGCCAGGGCTTTCGAATATATTTTAGTGTCATTATTCATTAATGTAATCGGACGATATGACCCAGGCTCAGTAGGCGGCTTTCCTTTTTTTTAAATTAAAACGATATCCGCACCCCCCTAAGACTTTGGAATAGACTCACCCAGCTGAGCAGCTTGGATCGTTTTACTTAGCTCTTGACCCAGCATACCCCAGAAAGTTTTATAAAACTCTAAAGGTATCTGGTCCGGGCCAGCTGCCTTTCCTGAAGGAAGATTACACATAGCTTCTTTAATCTCATTGGCGTCTAACTAGGCGTGGGCGGAAAATCCGTTCCGCTCGCGGATTTTGCGGATTTTCGGGAAATCCGCAATCCGCGAGATTTGCGAATTTCCCGCAAAATCCGCAAATCCGCGAGCAGCGGATTTTGCTCGCACTGCTCGCACTGTTCGCGTGAGTTCGCGCCCCGCGAATAAGTGCAAAATTGCAGAAATACGATCTTAGCAAAACTGAAAGTAACTACTTACCAGGTTCAAAAGTTCAGGCTCATCATTAGTAGCCATTTCCTGGAGTGCTTCCTGAGGGGCCCCTCCAGAGTTCAGTTGCCAGTTGAAACTAGTATGTGACCCTGCTCTGAACCTCAGAATAGTTACACATATGCCACAAAGGTCCTGAATTACAGCTAAGGGAGACAAGCAGGAGCCAGGCTGGAAGTTAAAATCCATTAATCAGCCCCTAATTCATTATTGTCAGTTGGGGCAGGGCAGGTGTTGTAACTAATTTTGCAACAATGAAAGCACTTAGCAAGTGCAAAAGATCACTAATCAGGGTGCACTAAGGAAGCAGGTGCCAGCTAAAAAAATATTCTGTGACACATGAATCAGCCCCAAATTAATTCAGGTCACTTGAGGCAGGGAAGGTGTGCTTTGCTTTGCCGAAAATAATGTACACTGGACAACCAGAGGGTGTGGTGATGAAACAGAGGGTGGCATGGGTGGGCCAGAGGGTGGCATGAGTAGTCAGAGAGTGGCAGTGGTGACAGAGAGTGGCAGTGATGAAGAAGAGTGTCCCAAACAGGCTGGACACGTAGAAACAACAAGTTCGCGAAACTTGCGACCCGACAGGTAAGTTCGCAATTTGCGAAAGTGTACAAAACCCTCGCGAACTGGCAAAAACACGGGCGAACACAAAAAAAAAAAATTCCGCAAATTCGCGGGAATTCGCGGATTTTGCGGATTGCGAATCCGCAAATCCGCAAAATTCGCGAACGCGAGATCCGCAAAATTCGCTCATGCTTACGTCTAACTGATTTTCTAGTCCTTCTGCATCTTCATCCGAAACCCTCTCAGTTGGGATATTCTCAAGATATTCCCTAATCTCTTCGTTACCACAAGGATGTTGATGATCATATAATGTCTGGTAGAATTTCCTGAATACTTTCCTAATTTCTTCCGAATCTGAATGCAAATTACCATTTTCATCCCTAATTTCCCTAACAGTCCTACCTGCCGCTATCTGTCTGGTGCGCATGGCGAGAACATGCCCAACTTTTTCATTATATTCATAACACTTCTCCCTTCTGATTGTGTAATATACTGCCGCCTTTTTCGCCAATTCATCTTCAGCTTCACTTTTTACTTTTAATAAATCTATAGTATATTGTTCAGCTGGTTCACCTCTAATTACACAGTTATTAAGTTGTTCTTCTGCCTCTGACACAGCTCTCTCTAACTCCCTTTGTCGAAGCCCTTCTATTTTTCATTTATAAGCACTATAGCTACATGTTTCACCACGAACACCCGCCTTAAAAGCATCCCATATGACTCCCACCGGAGCACTTCCTCTGTTGTTTTCAAAAAACTCACTAATCCATTTTGACATATGTGATATATAATCATCATCTAAAAGAAGCATTCTTTCGAATGTCCAAACCCGATTAATTCTTATTCCTCCTTCTAGTTTCATCGTCAACACTAATGGATTGTGATCGCTGAAAATTCTTGGGAGCCTATCAATCTTGACCCTTGTCATTAAATTGTTAGAAATCATAAAATAATCTAATCTAACACAAATTTGATGTGGTGCAGAATAATATGTATATCCTTTTTGTTCTGATCTAATTGTACCCCAAACATCATTCAGATTATTATTCATCAAAAGATCCACAAGGGCCTTATGTACTCTTTTCTTCCGTCCTTTATAACTCCTAATCTGTCCTGTTCCCAATCCATCTGCCCCATTAATGTTCAGGTCTCCTCCTATGATAACCTGTGGGGGCCAAGCAGCTAACTCAGAGTCTAGAAACTGTATTATTTCCGGGTCATCCTGCATTGATCCGTAAACTGCAACTAGCCTTGTCCATACACCTTCTATCAAGATCTCCGTCATGGCCCACCTTCCCCATTTGTCCTCTAATTTCTTCCCTGTTATCAGATTTTTACTCCTTGACAGGATAGCGACCCCTCTATTTTTTGCACCTTGTTTAGATCTTGCTATTAGATGAAACCCCAACTGATTGAGACAATACTCCTGCGTGCTCATTATATGTGTCTCTTGCAAAAATATGAAGTCTACATTCATCTGCCGCAATCGAATACCTATCTTTTGTCTCTTTTGGACATCATTTAAGCCGCACACATTCCATGTTACAAATCTAAGAGTCATACCTAGATTTTCCGGGGCAATTGGCTACCTGTTCACTTGTATTTCTTACTTTATTAAATTTGCTCTCTGTTACATCCACTACACATATAACGCAGTTTTTAGTTTCCATATTCCCTTCCTTACAACCATACTGCTCATGCACCTGTTTCAGAATGTGCCCTTCATGATCCTATTCAAAAAAATCCTAACTATATATACCTACCGGCGACCGCCAGTAGGTAATATATATATATATATATATATAAGGGGACCCAAGGGAGAACTTTATTTTCAGCAAAGACTCGTTATTTCAACACTCCGCACCTTCCAGGGATTTGTCTCCCCCATTCAACAATCACCTGAATACGCGGCATTCTGGTAGCTGTAGTCGTGGCAGGACTGCAGCTGAGTTGACATCATGTGACCAAGGGTCAGCGGATTTCCGCTATGGAGAGAGACACTGGACATTTAAAGGTGGGGGTGGAGTTATACTTTGCATACGGCAGCATCTGAGGAAGGCCTTTAGGCTGAAATGCATTATGCTACGCTGTAATCAATAAAGAATCTTCCGACGTTTTTCCCTGAGTGGCCTTTACCTTTTGGATTGGGAAGTTGTGGAGATATATATATATATATATATATATATATATCGCTCATCAAATCCAAACAAATCCACGAGGAATGAAAAGACTGCACTCGGGAGGTTCCTTTTACCATGGAGTAGTTTATTAGCTACAAGCTAAGCCACAGACGCGTTTCGGCGATTTGCCTTCGTCAGTGTGTGTATTCACACATACAAACCGGTGCATTTATCCACATTGTCAGTGTACAAGGGTTACACCTCTTGGTCGACATCGACAGAGGACTTGAAACCTCCCAACCATTGCGGGCTCCATCTTGTAACGGTAAAATTACACCATATACATTGCTCAATGCTCACAATATATACAATAAGCATTATTAAACCTGCAGATAGGTGAAAGTGCTCTAGTGGGGGGTATATAGAATTAATTGTGCTATATTTACACTGTTTGATATAGCCGTGGATCGGCAACAGTCCTCCAAAATAAGTAGAGGTAAAACCCTGTTCTTGCACATGATTATATACATCAACAAATAGATACTCCAATTTATATCATCGTGTATAGACTGAAAAGGTCAAAAAGTTGAGAAAAAGAAGAGAAGAAAACAGAAAGAAAACGTGAAAAAGTGCCATATTTACATCATCCGTGGTTAGTTTACATACATCATTTGTTATTAGGAATCAAAGAGCCCTTTGAACCTATGAATGATTCTAGTAAAAATTATTGTATGAATATATGAACCACAAATATACATATATGTGTCCCAACTTTTGTATGATGGTGAAAAATCAGTCTCAAAATTCATCTAAGCAAACCATCATTGTTAGCACACAAAATATGTAGTTCACACAATAATCCACAGAAGTTCGGCAAATGCAGAATACAGTGAGATACACAGGCAACTACTACATCATCATTTGCCTAAATGGAAAACCATCTCTTCCCCACTGTTCATCCCCCTAGGCCATTTTGTGGAGAGATCGATAATATAGCGTGATTCAAGTCTGCGTAATCGTATATACCAAGAACTTCGTTGCTTGTACCAAAGACTGGAAACAAAATAACGAATCGGACCCATCCAGGTTTGTTTAGCGCATATTTTTATTCATCGTGCACCCTCTTGTCCGCCATGACGCGTTTCGGGCCCTGGAGCCCTTGATCAATATATATATATTCACTGAAAAAACCATAGGTTTCACCCATGATATAGTTAGCTTGACATTTCTCTCATACAAAACCTTTGAAATTCCTCCGTTATAGTTAGCTCAGCTAACTATAACTTGCGCGCCCGCAATGCACTACTGATGACGTCACCTATTACATCACTAATGACATGGTCAGTGACATCACTCATGACATCACTGATGACATCTCAAATGACATCCCTGATGACATGGTACACCGCATTGTAAATACGGCGCATCCATGGTGGTAGTGTCACGGAGCACAATAACTGACATATTCCTGGGGTTATGCCAGTTATTGTATATCTGCCCATTAGTGTTTTAATGTAGTGATAGAATTACTACATACCGATGAATGAGTCACTACAAAACTAAAACAACAGTGACAGAGTGTTTGCTGGAAGTGTAACAATACAAACTAGTAAATTGAACGTATAAAACACAAATTTGTAAGTACATAGTAGACTGCATACATCGTCTATAAGGGTTTTGAAGCAGTCCATGCCCTCAGGCCTATTTTAAAGCATGAGTACTTAGATAGTGGATGGATGATTACAAGACTGCAAGCAAAGAACCTGATTGAATTTATAACAGCCTCAGATGTACCACAGTATACAGATAAACACATACTGCTGAATGGCTCCCTACAATATTGAAACAGTAGTGTGAGAATGTTTGCTGGAAGTATTAGGATACACATTGTGGAATTGAACGTATAAAACATAAGTTTGCTGGTGCATAGAACAGTGCATCCACAGTCCATAGAGGTTTGAAACAGCGTATGCACTAAGTCCTCTTTTAATCCATGACTATTTAGATACTGACTAGATCATTACACTTCTGCAAAGAAAGTTTCTCACTAAATTTATTACAGCTTCAGTTTTACCACCGTACAATCAAAAAGAACATACTGCTGAGTGGCTCACTACAATACTAAAACAGCAGTGTCAGGGTGTTTGGTGGAAGTCTAAGGATGCAGACTGGGAAATTGAAGGCATAAAACACAAGTTTGCACCTGCATACAAGACAACATGTATACTCCGTACGAATTTTAAGCAATCAATACTCTCAAACCCACTTTGCATATTTTAAATCAATACAAACATTTAAAGAATATATAACTGAATCTATAACTGCTTCACTTTTAGTACGAAAAATAAATTAGTAGATAGTGCTCAAACCTTTATTATTTTTCAACAATAAATGTATACTTGTAACATCTCATAATTTAACAGACATTCCAATACAACTTCATCAGATATGTCATACAGATAAATTTCCTCGTCAGCAGGTTCTGATTTAATGTGTTCTAAAATTTCAATATAATTTAAAATTTCAACGAAATCTCTATCAAAGCTTTTGTCTTCAAAATCACAATTCATGTCTGCTGCACTAATTTCCCCTTCTTCACTCTCATTGCTTGTGACAAATATGATTAGTTCTTCAATTACACACAAGGTAATATCAAAAATCTCCTGAGTATGAGGCTGTTCTCTTTCCATAATTTTTCCCTTATATTCTTGCTCCTTGTATAAAAATATAATCAGTTAATTTTTTCACTTTTCATAATATATAATACAAAACTACTGTGTTCACCTATTTTGGCCTACAAAAATACTATATAAATACCATTATCTAATAACATTCCATTAGTAGACTTTTAGCCCTTTGCAAAATTATACAACTATAATTACTTAAAAGGATATCCTGTTCTTAGCTTTTCTTAAATTTTTAAAGCAGCCACTCCTTATGACTATAGGAAAAGACTCAGGCTGTTACATTAAAATACACTACTAAATAATTTAGAATATGTCTATTCACCTTACCCTTTCCAAAATAGTAAATGTGTTTTACTATAATGGAAAATATACTATTCATTGTCCTGAACAACAATGTGTATTTGTGTATATTTAGACATCATTATCACACTACTTTTTAAATACTTCATGTGTTTACCCAATCTCTATTCCTCATGTATAACCTAGTCTAACCCTGCTAATTACCTACCCTTTCCAATTTCGAACTATCCTCTCCTCTAGTATTTGTCTGCAACCTTGTAGCTTACGGTTCTTTATTTTTCTCACTGCTTTTAACCTATAACTACCTAACGTTCACTAACCTAGGCCTCTCAGTTTATTATCTAATTTTTATATTATTAATTTCCTTCTGTTCTTCTACTAACTTTTCTTTATGCAGTTGATTGTTATCTATTCTGTCAATCCTTTAATATCTTGTGTTTTTCATTAATGTTCCTTCTTAATTCAAAAGTCTTTCTACTATTCCTATCTCAATGTGTTCTTTTCCCTTAAGACCTTGCTTAACACAAATTTTATTGTTTCTCCTTTTAAGTTAGACAAAATCCATCGACTGAGTACATTCTATATTGTCTATAATGTCAGGTAAGTTTACTTACTCACTAACTTGTCAAACAACGTCCTTTAACTCTCACAGAAATATTTGCACGTTCTCTTCACGAATGGCTAAAGAGCAACTGAAAACGGGTCTGAACTCCGGGACGTCTTCAGTGAAGTGCACACTCGTTAGTGACCGTGCGCCTCACCAAGGATTCCCCACAACTCTGTGGTAAATGACTAGATTGCAACCGTTTCTCAGCCGCGGCCCGTGCAGGGACTTGCGATGGGGCAAGCAGGGTGGGCGTGGGAGGGGCAGGGTGAGGGATGATAAACAGAATCTGCATGATAGCAGGTAACTAAACAATTACATTAATAAAACGAATTTCGGGCCATATTATCAACAAAAGGCAATATCAACAAAAGGCGACACATTATCCCCGCTTTTATCAGCAGGAAAGTACCGATCAAGCGGCGATAATCCATCTCATTTTGTTGATAATATGACCCAAAATGCATGCTAATGGCTTCATGCTGACGATCACGCGTGGTTAGGGGGTCGTACATGTATGTTTAGGCTCTATTTTATTTAATTTTTTTAAAGAAAAATCGCAGCATACGCGTACAGAAATACGTACAATTACGAGCAGGAGCTGCATGCTGTTTGGCTGTCAATAATCCAAACCAGGAAGTGTTGCAAGCCAAATTATTTGTCACGGCAGCCGAGTCACAAGGAAACAGTAAAACAAAGTTGACAAGTAAGGAAAGGGGGCACAATAGAAACATTCTGATCCTATAATGTTGATCAGGGGGTGGTAGATTTATTGTACGCGTACCAACCACACATGGACGACGTACAGCTGTAATGTTGAAAGTCGTCACGTAAGCGTACATAAGCAAGAAAAAAAAAGTAATTTTAGATATTTATAAAGTGTATTTGTTTATGTGTTGTGTGGCTCTAAAAAGAGCCGTTGTGTTTATTACGAGAATTTAGTACCTACAAGTAAGTACCGATGCAGAGTCTTAAGTTGATAAGGAACACTCTGTTCCCCTCATCTGTAAAATGTACACCATCTCTCCTATAGATGCCATGCATATTGAAACGCAGATTATTGTTGTAAATGGACCCCTTCGGTAGTCTCGGAGAAAGGCAGAAACAGATTTATTCACATGTTTCCTAGCTTTTTCAAACTGTGGACAATAATGGTTGGACCACTTCCATCTCTGCCTTTGGCATATATTAGAATATACAAAGACAGTTTTGGGGAACAGTGTCATCAATTGGGCAAAGGTGTCCTTCATGAGCATTTTCAGAGCTACCCCAGTCAAAGTGCCTAGGTCATTGCCACCACAGTGCACAATTATGAGGTCAGGGTGTTCAAGATGCATAAAGGATTTCACCAATGGCATCAATTGGTACAACTTTAATCCTCTCTGTCCAATCCATTTAATGTCTGCATTTGGTAAACCTAGGTCGTTGTGAATTCTTTTCTGTTGTGCGTACCTTTCACTCCAGAAAATATAGCTGTGTCTCACAATCCACACTGTAAGCATTTTGAAGAGGGGTCTGGATGCACTCTGATGGCGTCTATAAATAAAATGCTAGTTTCAAAAGTAAGATTTTTCTAAAATGGTGGACCACATGCAGTTTTCAAAAAAAGAAAAAAAATGATTGGTTGTTTGACAACATTTTACAGAAAACTAGATTCCATGTATCTGTTTTTTAAAAGCCTTATTTTTATTGGGTAAGAAAAAGTGATAAAAAAAAGAACGTTACATAAGATAAGCTGGTATACTCTCCAGTCAAGCACACTTGCTGTTTTAATTTACAACAATGTATGATGAAATTTTCACCTGTGTGCTGAGTCGGTGTTCCCTAAAGTCTTTCTATGTTAACTGGCAGATTCTGGAATGGGGGAAGGGTTGAAAGTTCTATTAGTTCGAAGGCTTGGGAATATTAAACCAATAGAAATGTGTGTTTTCTTTTGAATTAATGTGAACAGGATTTTAATTGGTTATTTGCATGTATGTATGCGTAAAATGAGAGGGAAAATGTTCAATTTGATGGTTGTGCTGCAAACACTGAACTCCAGAGATTTTGTAGAAGAATATCCACTGTGTGAGTGGTATTATTGTTAATCTAGAATTCAATTTGAAAGGTGAGTTGAAAAGTTGTATGGGAGTGCGTGTGTGCGGTGTATCTTTGTAAGTTAACGAATTATGGGGTGTATTATCAAGACTCAACTATACAATTATCGCCACTTTTGATAAAGTGTTGATAATGTTATCGCCTGTATTGATAATATGCTCCTATATTCATCCGTTGTGAAACATTTTATAGTAGTAAATGTGTTTTGCTACAATGCAGGCTGTTATGTTTTTTTTCTTTAATATCATTTTGTACCTCTGTACATTAAGGGATTATTGTCGTTTTTATCGTCAGGAAAATGCCAATCAAGCGACGATAATGACCTTGATAATATGCTCTTGAGAATTCCCATACCAGCCCAGGTTAACACTAGAACTTGGGCTTCTATAGCAATTTACAAGAACCTATTATCAAGCCCATTTTCACCGTTTTATCGTCAGTTTCCTGTCCAAAAAACGTTGTTAATTTAAACACTGGTCCTTAATAATATCCCCGTCAGTGCCATATTATCAGTAAAGGGAGATACATTATCGCCGCTTTTACCGGCAGGAAACTGCCACTAAAGCGGCGATAATGGTCTCCATAATATATCCTTGTGAATTTCCATAGCAGCCCAGGTTCACACCATAACCTGGGTTTCTATGGGAATTCACAAGGATATATTATCGAGAGCATTATCACTGCTTTACCGGCAGTTTCCTATCGATAAAAGCAGCGATAATGTATCGTCCTTTATTGATAATATGGCCCATAATCTATCGCCTTTTGTTGATAATATGTCCCGAAATTCATTTTATTAATTTGTTTACTTACCTGCACTGATCCAGGAGGCATATTATCAAGGGGGGCAATAGGCAATTATCACCGATTTAGCCCCCGTTTTCGTCCGCTAAGCGGAGATAATTCTATCGCCCTATTAGCAACCTGTCTCTAACTGATGTTAGCGACAGCTTTTAGGCGCTAGTGAGCAGTTTGGGGCCCGCTTTGCACGTCAGCGATGTTTATCGCTAATGACGTGCAAAGTGGGCGTACCCAACCAGTCAGTCGCTAATGCCGCTATTGCCTATTAGCAAGGCAAGCGAACCCTTGGGAATATTCGCGCTAACCGCAAATATCTCCAAATACTAACACCTGCCCTGACCTATTCTTAGCCATGTTATCCAATGGCAGGTGGATAACATGAATAAAACCATTTCATCTCTAATGCGTGAATATTGCTGTATTCTCAACGATAATCACGCATTTCGCCGCTATCGCTGGATATTTGAGCACAATGGAGAAAAACATTGCTATCAGCATGTTTTCTCCGCCAGCACATCCAGGGATGGGCAGCGATAAAAAAAACTACGCTAACCCTATTTAGCGATAAATATCGCTACTTGTTGGTAATATGCCCCCAGATTCCGTTGTTTATCACTCCTCACACTGCCCCTTCTTCGCCCCACCTGCCTGCCCCATCGCATCTCCCTCCACGGGCCGCGGCTGTTTCTATATTCCGTTATATTGTACTGTCTATTTATACTCTCATTTTTTATTACATTTTCCTTGCTTCATACTCCTTCTTGTCTTGCAAGTCCTCTTATTTTTATACTCCGAGGTTTGTCCTCATACTCCTCCCTCTGTTCTTGTAAATAATAGACTAGAATATTTGATATTTTTTTTTTGTAATGTTCAACTTTTTTTTTTATTATAGGTTGTGTTTAATCGATACTAAAAATACTGCATCATGCCAACGAAGTACTAAATGAGAAAACAACGAAAGAAAACTGTGTATATGAAGAGAACTCACCAAGAAGATTTACCTGAAGAGAGATGTCTTAACAAACAGAAAGAAAGTCCTGGTAAGAGCAGGAGCACTTTTTTGAGGAAAATACTAAAGACTAAGAGTAGTTTTCAGAAACAGAAAAATGTCTTTAGTGTATCAGCAACGGAAAAAAAAAACTACTAATAAAGAAAAGAATAATGGAAAATCAAATGCAGACAAACTGTGTATAGTACAAAGAGGAAAAAGCAATTCATGGATATTAGGAAAAAAAGTTTTATAATAGATTGGTATCAAATTTAATTAAAGAAATTAAAGGTATATAAGAAAAAAACAGTATTTTATAAGAAGAAGAAAGCTTCAGAAAATGAAGTTGAGACAGCTTTGGAATTGAAAAGAAAACTGTTTATTTTAGTAATCAATAGAATTAGATCACTAGTTAAACCAATCCATTTAATGAAGGGCAAAAGTAGGTGGAGAAAACTAAATAACAGAAGTGATTTTTGTGGGATTTTTTTGGGTGAATGGAAACATAGTTCAAGTTTTGAGCCTTTTTTTAATGAAGAAAGTTATCTTCAGAGTAATGATTTGTTTCATGCAGTTGACACTACTGGTCGTGCTTATGAGGTTAGCAATGGTTGTCCTATTGAGAAAGAGAAAATTGTTCCTAGAAATGCAGAAGAGGTGTTAGCTGGTGACGTTTTAGGAAGACGTCCTAAAGCTCCAGTGTACACTTGGAATTGTAGTAGTATTTGCAGTGTGCGGCAAGAATCTATTGATTTTTTACGCAATTTCTTACGTAATTATACCAAGAAAAGTGTTAAACAAAAGATTAAGATGTTACAAGGACTAGACCCTTGCAGAGTGAGATAAAATACTGGTTTGCAAGGTCATTCTCTGCCTTGTGTTTCTAAAAAAGTATATCGAAGTGTTTTCCACCATTTCAGGATGTTAGCAGTTCATCATACTCAGATGAGGAAATTAGTCAGAACATTGTATTACGCGAAAAGTCCAGCACTAATGTTAAAAAAAGTTGAACAGTGCTCTTTTGCATGGATCTGTATCAAATGTAACAAATGTTTGTGATGAAATTGAGATTAGTTACTTTGATCCTCAGGAAGACAGTGCAGAAAGTGAGAGATTAATAGAAGAAAATGTGGAAGAGAATGTAGGACAGTGCAGTGTAGAAAATTATGAGCAAGAAATTATACAGTTTAAGGTGATTTCAAGTGAAAGGCCAAATTATTCTTGTATCTGTTGTCGACGAATTCATTATAAAAATCAGACCAGGACTGTTGATCTGTATTTAAAAAGTGAAAAGGAAAATAATAATGAGTGGAAGGATTTTGCAACTTTTTTGTTGGTTGAGAATCGTTTTGATTTAGGTTCTGATCAGCGTATTTGTAAATATTGTTATAACAAATTAGAAGAGAACAAAATGCCTGCTAGAGCTCTGTATAATAATCTTGAGTTGGTAAATATTCCTTCTGAACTGATGGATTTAAATACCTATGAGTCTATTCTTATTCAATGTGTGCATCCATTTCAGGCTATTGTTTGTATGGAGCCTAAGACAGGAAAAATGCCTCCTTCTGATTTACAAAGAGGATTACTGGGAAGAGTTGTATATTTGCCTTTAGATTTAAAGAAAAATATTGAAACTATTGGGGTAGAAAATGTAGAGGATGAACCTTTAGTTATTCTTGTTAATGGCGTTCCTACTAAGAGTAAGAAAATCTGGCAAGAATTAGTGGCTGTTAGGAAAGTAAAAAATAATCAATATTACAAAAATGTGTTTGTGGGAGAAGAAGAAATCACTGTACCAGAAGATACTGACTTGCCATCTGGACAAATTGAAAAAGTGGATGTGTCCAGAACTGAAGAAATCTACGAACATTACAGTGTTCATCCATTGCATTCCAAAGAAATGATGGGGAATGCTATAGAGTTATTTCAAATGAAAGAAGCAAAAGAAGTCCCATTAGTGTATGGGAAAAAAGCTTGGAAGCTTGTTGTTTCCCTCAGTTGTTTCCTACAGAAAAAGGAGGACGATATGATGAACGACCTGTGCAAATTGCTGCATCTGAATACCGGACATCAAGATTACATTCAGAAGATGCAAGATTTCGACAATGTATTCCATATTTGTTTCATCTTTTGTTTGAGAGTGATTTGTCTGGACTTTCTTATCCAGTGAACCACATATTGAAAACAGGTGTACATCTGCAAAATGTTTCGGCAAAGGAATTTATAGATAAAGTACAGCAGAAAGATAATGTTTTGGAAACTCAGCTGATTAATCTGATGGCATGTTAGCGTGGTACTAATGAGTACTGGTACCGTCGTCATGGAGAACTTAAATGTATGCTAAGGAACTTAGGAACTCCTACATGGTTCCTTACTCTAAGCTGTGCTGAATATGCTTGGAATGATTTACTTCAATTTCTTAGAGAGGCAACTCCAAATATACCAAATATCGAATACAAGACACCTGGAGAATTGTGCTCTTTGGATCCTGTTAATGTATGCAGGTATTTCAAACATAGATTCGAAGCTATGATGTCTTTTATCACCAATAAAAAAAATCCTCCTCTTGGAGAGGTTCTGGATTTTTTGGGAGAAAGAAGTATCAAGCGAGAGGTGCTCCTCACATACATATGCTATTATGGATCAAAGATGCTCCCAAATTTGGAACAGACTCAGATGATACTGTGTTGTCTATTATTGAAGAATATGCTACATGTGAAATACCCAAAAGTACACAAGATAAGGACTTAAGACAACAAGTCTTACAATTCCAAAGCCATCGTTGTGGCAAATACTGTTGTTGAAAGTACAAATCTAAGGACAAATTCTACAGCAAAAGCTGTTATGCATTTCCTCGACCTGTAATATCGAAAGGAAGAGTGAACAGTTCGACATATCACAAGAAAGTCTCCAAGAAATACCTACAACTTAAGAAGAATTGAACAGCAAAATACATAAATGACTATAACTCAGTCATTTTGTCTATGTGGATTGTTAATATGGATATTCAATATGTTGCAGACAATTCCATTGCTGGTGCTCGATATGCGACATCGTACATAACAAAGTCAGAAAAGATGGAAATGAAGGAAATGAGGGAAGAGATTTCCCATGAGAAGAGTCTAAATAAGAAATTATACAGTTACAGTTTGAAGATGCTATCTCATCGAGAAATTGTAGCGTATGAATGCTCGGATCGCTTATCATCTGCAAGTATATACTCCAAATCTAGAAGAATCATTTGGGTGAGTCTAGGTCTTGCTGCAACACGAAACCGAGTTCTTAAATCTGTACAAGAAATTGAATATTTAGCTGAAAAAGAGCCAGAAAGTACTGATATTGTGAAAAAAAATATGTTGGATACATATTATCCAAATAGAAGTCATCACTTTGAGAACATTTGTCTCTATGAAGTGCTTCAAAACTATATTTTTAAATGGAATATTACCGAAAACATTAATATTGGTATATATGCCGTTATTGGTTCTGAAGGATGTCTAGTGAAACAAAGAAAAGGACATTTGATTAATCACCGTAAACTGAGTTGCGAAACACCTGACAAAAGGGAATTTTACTATTTAGCTCTTTTGCTACTTTTCAAGCCATGGCATTCAGAATTGGAATTACTTGGAAATTTTGAGAGCTATGAAGATTCCTTCAATGCAACTAAAGATACTATACAATGTCCTGTTTTTGCTAATTATATCAAAATGTTGAATGACGAAATTGAGCAGGAAGCTACAATTGCAGCTGAGATTGCTAGAGACAGTTCTCAAGACACTGCAACTTCTGCTCCGTTGAGTCAGGACCCACAGGGAGAACCAATTGTTCTAAATGAAGCAGCATCTGCTATGGAAGAGGTGGAAACAGTAATGTATCAAATTCAAGAACATCTAACACACTTAGGAAACTTGGAAGAATAACTAAATCTTGAGCAGAAAGAAATATATGAGCAAGTGAGAGAACAGATTGACCATGGATTTCTTCATGAGAAGAAAGACTGCTCTTGCTCATCATTTGAACCTATCCGTATGTGTGGACAAGCTGGAACAGGAAAAAGGTTTTTAATTAAAGTAATCACAAGTTTTCTACAGAAAAAAACTGACTCGCATTTGTCTTGTGTTGTCACTGCTCCAACTGGGTTGGCGGCACACAATATTAAAGGAATTACTTTACATCGTTTATTAATGCTACCAGTATCCACACCCATATTCTGCAATGGCATTCCACCTCCCGGTGTTGGAGGATCAAAAAACGAATACCTACTACTCATCATGACCTCGTGAGGTAGACCTCTATTGCTTGGCATTATTTGCTTTGGGTAGAAGTAACTAAGATCATAAGTTCCAATTGCTGAATGTCCTCTCCGTTGTTTTTGGCTGTACACAAGGTGGGCTATTGAAGGGTCTTTAAAGTTCACCAAAATGCAATCCCCCTTATATCCTTTGGTCTAGTACCCAGCCAATTAACTCTTCTAACGTGTATAACCTGGCAATTAATAGTATGGTGTACAAACTGGTCATGGTGGGGCCGTTGACAAGATGGAGAGTCCGGAGTTGGGGAAAATCTTTTCCCTCTACTTAATGAAGCTTCGCCGGGCAGATGTGTTAGATCATGTACAGTGGCTCCTGAAATTGAAACTGACAAAAACCAACGGGTTGCTTCACCATCTGTTAGAATTGCTGGAGAACGCTAAAAGGGGGCATCTGTAGATGTGTTTACTGTCTCGGATAAAAATGTGCCTTCACCAGCATGTATGGAAAGCCAAGAGTTAGTTATTAGTAATGGGCCCTTGATTCGACCAATGAGGGGGGAACTACCAAATGTACACATGGTCACGAATGACTCTCCTAGTAGCGCAGAACTATGTAAAACGATGCCGGAGGTAAAAATTTGTCATGGAACATTGCAGGGGTAACGAGAAATCTTTGTGATAGTGTTTGGAGTTTTTTCATGGAAGAGCATGATATCATACTCTTACAAGAAACCTGGGCAATTGACATGATCCATAGACTCGGGTATAAGGCTTTTCATTGTGGGGCAACTCCGTCTACAAGAGGTAGACCGTCAGGGGGCTTAATAATTTGGATAAGAATAACCCTGAATGTTGTTGTCCTGCCTCTTTGCCTCCCTTCTAATGATCTGCTTGGGGTAAAAGTGATTACGAAGGAAATGGGGGTTGTGTACATTATAAATATTTACAACAGGCCCAACCCGCATAACAAGGAATCCATGGTTGTAGAACAGTTGAGTTCGTACTTGGACACACTAGAACTAAATCCTCAAGTTATAATAGGTGGGGATTTTAACTGTCAATTCGAACCTGTACTGGGGCTTGAAAATCTACTAGAAGATGAAGACAGGGCCCATAGTATTCCCACACTAGATAGTGTGAAAACAGGCAAAAGTTCAGTGGCAGCTATACAGATCTTTGAACTAGTCGTGTCCAACGAGTTAAGGGCCTGTAATGGTCGATTTGATTCCGATAAACCTGCAAATTACACATACAGCAAGGGGATCTCCAAATCACTCATTGACTTTATGCTGGTTACTACTAATTTGTGGTATTTATTGTTGGACTTCCGAGTTGAGAATAGGCCTGAAAGCGACCATTTTCCATTACAACTGGGGTTACATTCCAACTTATTTTTGAACCCGCTTGCCGAATTAGAGCCTACAAGGGAGGCGGGCGAGGTTGAGGTCTCCAATAATAGAAGAGCTGTAAAGAGACACTGGCTGGTATTTATAATACCTTTTCAGACACAATCTCCTTATATAATAATTTGTGTCTGGGCTCCTAGGAAGTCCTCAACATGCACTACCATTTGGTAGAATCCCTAATCCCCCTTCTGAGTAAAACATGTAGTAATGATAAAAGCGATATAAGTAGGCAACTTGAACTAGAAACCCCATGGTATAATAAACAGTGCCGCCTAGCGAAAGGTAATTTAATCAAAGCTGTCAAGTCTAAGGATCAGAAGCTGATAAGAGAGTGTAGACAAGAGTACAACAACTCTTTCTCCCGGGCAAAAAAAGAATGGGACAACTCAGTCTGGGAAGATCTCTTAAATGCAGCTAGGAAGCATGACCAAAGCACCTTCTGGAGTCTGATATCCAAAAAAAACAAAACAGGTCGTTCCAATATGTACTTTTAACTCGATGAGGCAATATGGTGCGACCATTTCCTTAAGTTATACGACTCGGAAGATGTGCGTTTGGGTTCCAATGAACAGGGAATTTGCCTGTCCTTGTGTACTGGTTTACCCCAATTTAGTGAAGAAGAGACCCTACGTGCAATACACGCCACTAAGGCGGGTAAGGCATCAGGCCCTGATACATTGCCTGGGGACTTATTTACCCATAACACTGAAGTGTGGTGCCCATACATCAATTTTTTGTGCAATTCAATACTGGCAGGGACTCCGATCCCCGAGACGTGGAAGGGGGCGGAAATAGTTACCATTTTTAAAAAAGGGAACCGTTATAATCCAGCCAATTACAGACCGATTAGTTTAATCGACATTTTACAGAAAATTTTTGCCAGGCATATTTTAAATCGACTTTTAGATTGGATGGAGGAATTTAAAATCCTCTCCAAATATCAAGCGGGGTTTAGAGTCAAGACAAGTACTGTAGACCAGGTGTTCAGGTTTATGTGCATCTGTTGGAAATATGTACAAATAAAGAAGGATAGCCTTTACGTAGCATTTATGGATCTACGCGCGGCGTTCGATCTTGTCCCACGCTCCCTTCTTTGGAATACCCTGAGGAAAATGGGTGTTCCGGGCGAATTGTTAACAATCCTCATAAAGCTACATACAGATAATTTTGCTAAAGTAAGGTGGGGAAGAAATGGTGAACTGACTAAGGTTATACCAGTAAAAAGGGGGGTACTACAAGGGTGCGTGCTGGCCCCCATCCTCTTCTCCTTATTTGTGAATGATATCCCACCCTACCTGGCACAATGTAACCATGACTCCCCGAAATTGGGCAATGAGGCAATTACAGCATTGTTATTTGCCGATGACACCATCCTAATATCCCAAACCCCTAAAGGACTACAAAATTTAGTAAATCAATTCTATAGTTATTGCAAAGTAAAGGGGCTAGAAATTAATTCCTCAAAAACAAAGTATATGGCCATTAATCCACCAAAAACTTTTAAGAAGAATCTAGTCCTAAAAAACACTAAATTAGAGTATGTGGAGTTCTTTGACTACCTGGGCATTAGGCTAGATAGTAAAATATCCTGGAAGAACCAATTGGAAAAAAGCAGGCTGACATACAAACATAGTTCCCTTCCCATTTTAAAAATTCACGTAGGGAGTGCTTCCAAAGCCATAACCCCGGCGATGGAAGTATTTAAAGCTAAAGCTCAATCCGCAGCTCTATACGGGGCAGAGATTAGGGGACCATAATCAAAAAAGACTTTTGACATTGATGAAAATGCGTTCTTTAGGCGCTTGTTGAGATTACCCTTAAGAACGCCCCTAACGCCTGTATAGATGGATATTAATATAAAACGTACAGATCTATTATGTTGTTTAAGGCCATTGCTTTATTGGGTAAGACTATGGTCTATCCGGAACTTGTTGACTATAGACTTGGATTACTGGAAATCATGGAACTGGATACATTTAATTCAATCAAATGGTTGAGACACATATCAACTTGGTTCATCAAAATAGGACTATCACATTTTTGGAATAACCCACTGGCACTGACAACTAATTGTAAATAACAGGCAAAAGCTGCTTTTTGGTCTTATGTTAATAGTGGATATTTACATGATTGTGGTATTGGTTCCTTAACTCTGAAGTTTTTACAATTCAAGGATATACTCATGTTCGAGCAGTTTATGGATGAAATTGAGCCACCGTTGGCTAAAACTGTATATTTACAATATAGATATGGTGTCTTACAAATAAATGCAAACACCTGTTGGTGGGGACATAGCTCAGGAAATGAGTTTTATATTTGTAAATTGTGTGATCTTAAACATAAAGAAGATGAGGCCCATATTCTCTTCTTTTGTCCGGTGTACAAATATCCACGTACGAAATGGATTAAACCACTTTGTAAAAATTTGGGAATAAGATCTTACAAAGAGGCAGAGAGGATACTTAAATCTACAACCTCTCAGCTGGTAGCTTTTGGAGTCAGTAGGTACCTCCTCAGTGTCTGCTTGATTAGGAAGAAACTTGGGGTCAAAATATAGGGGTTGATACCCCGCAGTCCTGATTTCTATTGGGAACCCTTTAAATTTATAAATTTTATAAAAAAAGAAAAAATATGTTTTTAATTTACTGGCTTTTTTAAAATTATTTATATAATGTAGACATGTTTTTAAATCAGGCTCTGTAATTGACTACTGATTGTATTTGGTATGTAAATATTTACAGTGAATTAGTAATGTATTTCCACTTTCAATGTATATATCCCTTGACGATACTGCCTTTGGTGTACTATAGATTGTACTTTTAGTGATCATGATTTTTTTGTAAGTGAATGTACTTTTAAAATGTTTTATGGCTTCAAGACAAAAATGTCAAAATAAAGCTTTACAACAAAAACAATAATGCTACCAGTAGAGCATGACAAAAAATTACAATACCACAAGCTATCTGTAGAAGCTTCTTATGAAGTTTCAGGAGTGTTGAAGAAAATGAAGCTTCTCATTATTGATGAGGTAAGCATGGTCTCAAACTTAATGCTTACCTTTGTGCATTCAAGAATGCAGCAAATTCTTAAAACAGAGTATGACGTATTATTCAGAGGAAAACGCGTCATAGTTTTTGGAGATTTTCTACAACTTACACCTGTAAAAGGACAGCCAGTGTTTAAAACACTGGTGCAAGAAGATACTAGAAAGTCTTTGGGGAGTATTGGCAATGTAAACATTTGGTCATATTTTCAGTATAAGGAACTTACTACAAATATGCGACAAGCAAATGATGTTAATTATGAAACTATTCTTCAAGATATAAGAATTGGAAAATTGACCGAACATGGCAAACAAACTTTACAGACACGATTACTTTCCAATTTGTTTCCAAATGCAAATATTGTCCCAGAGAAAATATACATGAGAATTGCAGAAAACAAATCTGTAATCTGCTTAATGCCAACACTGCGTGAATGTTTTATAATCAATGAAGAAATGTTAAAGTTGGAAAGTGAAGAAATTATAAAATTGGAAGCAATTGATAAAATAGAAAATGAAGGTAGCAGTATTATTTTGAGTGAAAAATTGAAGAGGAAATTGGATTGTTTAGAGAAATCGATAAGTAAAACTGCTGGTTTAGAAAAGAATTTGTATGCATTTGTAAATTGTAGGGTAATTTTGCGACGTAATTTGAATGTGCAAAAAGGTTTAGTAAATGGAGCAATGGGTAAAATTGTTGATTTTGTTAATTATGTAAATAGAGGTGGGATTGAATTTTTGAAAATCAAATTTGATGAAATTGCTGAAGTACAACAAGTTAGTCATAGTGCCGCTCGTTTTTTGCTTGTAAAAGATTTGTATTTCTGCAGAAAACAGTTTCCTGTTTGTTTGGCATATGCGGTGACCATTCATAAATCTCAAGGTTTAAGTGTAGTTGTGCTTTAGTAAATATTGGAAGTACCGTGTTTAAAGAAGAGATGGCGTATGTTGCTTTATCTCGAGTCAGAATTTTATCTGGATTGTACTTGATTGATTTTGATGAGACAAAGGTTTCTGCAGATGCAAAATGTCTGAAAGAGTATAATAGGTTAAAAAGAGAATATGCACCCAATTTAGGTCAATATCCAGTGATTGAAAAGCGTGTGGTATGTAGAAAAAAAAGATTTGAGAATATGTGTTCTGAAGCTGTAGAGAAAGAAAAAAAACAAGAGGAAGTTGCGCCTCCAAGCAAAAAGACAAAGGACACTGTTGAAGAGAATGTTGGCTATCGGTTTGAAAATAGTTCTGGTGTCAACTGCTATGCTAATGTAGTTGTTAATGTTGTTTTTTTTCTTCAAAGTTTCTAACAGCAAATTGTAGAAAATCGGGACAAAATATTCTGTTCACTGTTGAATTCTGTCTATGAGAAATGTACTAGTGATAAAAGTAAAATACAAAGTGTTTCTGATATTCAAAATGTTTTGGACATATGTTGTGGTTCTAGTCAATTAACACATAACATAACACATTACAAAATATTCAGCAAGATTGTCAGGAATTTTTAATGTTTATGCTTGGTGTACTTGAAGATTAAGGTATAGATGTTGAAAACCTTTTTGGCCTTTCTTATAAATGGCATCATGACTGTCGAAATTGTTTGTTTACATGTAGCACTGACATAGACACTCAGAGATTCATATATTTGACTTTACCTGACTGTGAATCAGTGTCTTTTAACAATCTAATTAGAGGAGCAAGTCAAAACATGGAGTATAGCCAATGTAAATCAGAAATGTCATCAAAATTATTTATACAAAGATATGGACAGTATGTTATTTTAATGCTGCAACGTTGTAGAACTTATGGAACAAAATTGAAAACTTTAATTAAAAATTTTTGGAGCTGGTCAATGTTCAATATAAGGAAGAACTTTTATAGCTGTTGCTATTATTTTCCATGATTGACCTTCTACCACATCTGGACATTACATAGTTTATTTTAAATGTCTGAAAGGTTGGATACAGAGTAATGATACTGTACGGGTTCGTGAGTGGTGGTGGGAACAGGAACTGAGTCGGAGGCTTGAAATAAGGATTTTAAGGATGGCTTTATTTTCAAATATGCTCTACGACGTCTGCTGGTGGGCCTTAACCGTGCAAACTCATCCGTTTCCGTCTTGACCCCTCTAGGAAATACAGGTTCCAGGGTGATGCAACCACGTCGGGTATGGAACCCGTCAGCTGTCCGCTTCTTCAGGTGTTGCTCCGGGTGGCGGTTAGCTCCCGTTTAGGCAGGAAGAAAGGAAAGAGAAAAGGAGGAATCAGTCTGGGGTTCTGTACAGACGCAGCATAAGGGGCCGGGTACGTGAGGGACACCAAGTGCTGTGCAGAGCCACGCCACACGCTCGCTTTCGTGCTCGACTGTGCTCGTGAAGGTAGGGAAGGGTAGTGGAGACTATACACTTTAAACAGTGACTTCCTCACTCGTTCGGTTGACCACTATGTGCAACCCAGCCCGCCACTTTGCCCCGTACCTTTGTAAGCCAAGCTCCTCCCGCGGGAACGTGGCGGGGCGAGTCGCCTGTCCGTTGGCCTCCTGGCTTGTAGTCCACAGCTGGGCTCGTCAGGGTCTCCTCTCTGCAACACTCCGTCTCCGTTGTAGTCCGTAGAACTCTCGTGCCTTCTCCTCCTCGGGAATCGCCGTCCCCTGAGTTCCTGGACGCGCCTCCTTTTGGCTCCATGACGCACCAAGGGGGAGGAGTCCCGTCTTCCCCAAAGCCAGTATTAAAGGGACCGTCTGCCTTTTCCTCTGTACTTTCCCAGTCTGCGCTATTGTCCATACGTGTCCAGTTCTCCGGCCATGACTGGGTAGGCAGTGTTGTGGAGACAGAAAGGGGCGTAAGGGGAGGGACACCTGACCACCAGTCCATTTCATCAGTACAGTTCATTTCATGCTGTCCCGCCCCGTGACATTCCTCCCCCCCTGGAATCTCCCGATCGGGGAGAGGAAACACTCGGGACAAAAAGTCGGCATTTCCATTGTCCTTGCCCTTCTTATGCTGCACAGTAAAGGTATAAGGCTGAAGGGACAAAAAACAACGCATTACTCTTGCATTCAAAGAACTGTTCTGATACATCCACTTCAATGGAGCATGGTCAGTCTGCAAGACAAACGGTTTCCCCTCCAGATAGTACTGTAGTTTGTCGACAGCCCATTTGATGGCTAGACATTCCCGCTCCACTGTAGAATACTTACACTCTCTGGGAAAGAGTTTGCGACTAGCATAGAGAATGGGATGTTCTACTCCATCCTCTCCTATCTGTGACAGAACAGCTCCGATCCCTACGTCAGAGGCGTCAGTGGCGAGTACAAACGTTTTGGAAAAGTCGGGGGACTCCAGTACGGGAGCGCTGGTAATGATGTGTTTCGGATCGTCAAAGGCCTTCAGGGCATCCTTAGAAGGAGTTTGTATTTCTTTGGGCCTGACATCTTGCCGGAGCAGATCAGTGAGTGGTGTTGCTACCTCGGCAAACTTGGGGATGAATCTACGGTAATAGCCGATTAGTCCCAAGAAGGCCCGAAGTTCTCTTTTGTTGGTTGGGAACGGGGTGTTCTGAATGGCCTTCACCTTTTCGGACTGTGGGGAAATAGTGCCTTTTCCCAGGACGTATCCAAGGTATTTGACACTATTAAAGGCGGCTCTAGATTTCTTAGCGTTGATATTCAAGCCGGCCTCCTGCAGAGCTCTCAAGATGGTTTCCAGATGCTGTAGGTGTTCTTCCCACGTCCTGCTGAAAATGACGATGTCATCTAAGTATGCGGAGCTGAATGAGGGATAGGGTTTCAGGACCTGATTCATGAGACGCTGGAACGTAGCGGGTGCGCCGTGTAAACCGAATGGCAATACCGTGAATTCGTACAAGCCATCATCGGTGACAAACGCTGTCTTTTTCCGGTCTTCTTCACGGAGGGGTACCTGCCAATACCCTTTGGTCAGGTCTAAAGTGGTGATGAAGACGGCATCCCCCAATTTTTCGACTAGTTCGTCCACTCTGGGTATAGGGTATGCATCAAATGCAGAAACAGCATTCAGGGCGCGGAAGTCCATGCAGAACCTTTTTGACCCGTCTGGTTTAGGGACCATCACAATTGGAGAAGACCAACAACTTTTAGACGGTCGGATTACGCCTAGGCGTAACATCTCCATCACTCCTTTCCGGGCGGCTTCTCGTCTTGCCGCGGGGATCCGATAAGGCCTCTGCTTCACGATTTTTCCTGGAGGTGTTTCGATATGATGTTCCACTATGCTTGTTTTCCCAGGTAAGTCAGAAAAAATGGATGAAAAGGGACGCAGGACGTCCTGTAGTTCTTTTCTCATGGGTGGAGATAGATCTGGGTTCACCACCAGATGGTTTAGGGTCGATACTGCCTCGAGTGGAGTCGGAAGCGTTAAATTATTGCTTCTTGGAGGCGGTCCTATCCATTTCTTCAAGAGATTTATATGATAGCTTTGTGTTTTGTTAGCAGACAGTTTCAGTTTGTACGTGGTATTGCCGATGGTCTCGACCACCTCATACGGTCCAACCCACTCGTTTTTGTGAGTAACCGAGGGTAGAAGGAGTAGAGCCCAATCACCGACTTGGAGTTTCCTTAACCGGGTGCCTTTGTCATATTGTGCTTTCTGCTTTTGTCTTTGTTGTTCCAGATTGGTATGGGCAAGACTTCGGAGCTTTCCCAGTTTGGAGCGGAGCTGGATGGTATACTCCAGGACGGATTTCTGTTCTTCCGCCTCTTGCGTTTCCCACGTATCTTTCGTGATTTCAAGCAATGATCTAGGAAGGCGACCGTACAGGAGTTCGAAGGACGAACAGCCCAAACTACTCTGTTTCTGAGCCCTGAGTACATACAAGGCAAGTGGGAGTAGACGATCCCAGGTTTGGCCCTCTGTAGTGAGCATCTTCTTTAAGGTGGCTTTCAACGACTGGTTATATCTCTCCACCAGACCATCGGTCTGTGGATGATAGACGGACGTCTTCAAATGATGGATGTTCAATGATTTGCAGATTTCTCTCATGAGACGTGATGTGAAGGGAGTCCCCTGGTCAGTAAGTATTTCCTTAGGAAAACCGACACGAGAAAACAGCTCCACGATCTTTTCTGCTACGTTTGCTGTAGTAGGTGCCCTTAATGGAAATGCCTCTATGAACCTGGTCGCATAGTCCACGATTACGAGGGCGTATCGGTACCCTTTTGAGGATTTGGGTAAAGGTCCGATTAAATCCATTCCTACTCTTTTGAAAGGGACCCCTACTATAGGCATAGGTTGTAAAGGGGCCGCTGGAGGTCTATGAGTGTTCTTTCGCTGGCACACTTCACACTTTTGGCAATAGTCCTGTATATCCTTATATACTCCGGGCCAGTAGAAGTGACGTAAGATACTCTCAGTCGTTTTCTCCTTTCCAGCATGGCCTGCTGTCAGGTGAGCATGAGCAAAGAACAGGACCTGCTCACAGAAAGTCACCGGAACCAGAAGCTGGGGATTTTTCTTCTCGTCAGCCTGTCTGTATAGGAGCTCGTTTTGTATCAAGAACTTGGGGAAAGGAGTAGTAGTGCCCTTGTCGGCATGAGCGGCCTCCCATGCGTTAAAAAGAGATCTGTCTTCAGCTTGAGCATGTTTGAAATTTTGATCTAGGACCCAGGGATCAGGGGTTAAATATGCTTCTTTGGGGCCTTCTATTGATCGAGGTCGTTCAAATGCTGACTCCCTGAATAGGGCTAGGAATCTAGGATTGTCCACCCCCAGGATCATGTCTTCGGGTAATGAGTCCACAACTCCTACTCTCACTACACAAGCTGGCTTATCAGTCGGACATATAGTGATATCAGTTAAAGGGTAAGCTTTTACATCCCCATGTACACAGCGAACATGCACAAGGGAGTTGGGGACGTATTGACTAGGGAGGACTAGGCGTTCCTGGATGACCGATTGTCTGCAACCGGAATCTAGGAGGGCTTTCACCAGATGATTATTGATCCTCATACTCACGTAGAATGAGGTTCCCATTTCTGCGGTGTATAGAATGGTTCTCGGCAGATAGCCAACCTCCATAGGCTCTTCCGGTGGATGCTTCCGTGGACAGAGGCGGGCTATGTGGCCCCATTCGCCGCATTCAAAACACTGTGGGCCCCTAGGTGTGGTGTCCATTCTAGGGGGCCGTGGTCGAGGGGGTTCCAGTATCGGTTTTTGGTTTCTTGTCCGATTTAACTGGGGGAGTGTTTTTGTTAAATTTTTCTTGTTCCCATCCTGAGTTTCGAGGTTGGGCTCTTGCATACGTGGCGGCCATCTCGATAGCCTGTTCTACCGTAAGACCTGCAGGTTGTCTCAGCCACCTCTGAGACCCGTAGGGGAGAGCCTCCATAAACTGCTCCAGGTAGATTTTAGCAAGAATATCGTCTTTGGTACATACTTCCGGTTTCAACCATTTGTCCGCCATCATCTTTAGTCGGAAGAAAAGAGTTTTTGGGTTTTCCCCAGGAATTCCTTTCTCTTTTCTAAAGCGGGCACGATACACTTCAGGATCAAGACCTAAGTGATCGAGTATCACGTTTTTAATCAAAGTATATGGAGCGGTTCCTGCAGGGTTGGCAACTTGGTATGCAAACTGCGCTTCTCCTGTAAGTAACGGAGCCAAGAAGAATGGCCATTTTTCCTCCGGCCAACCCAAGGCTCTGGCTGCTCGTTCAAAATTCATGAGGAACGAGTCAGGGTCCTCCCCTTGTACATACTTTTGTAGAGCTATCCCTGAGGGACTGGGAACATGTGCTCGGCTGTCCATAGTTACCGTGCTCGTTGGAAACGTTTTTTTATGTATGTTTTCCAGTTGAGCACTGATTGTGTTCGTGAACAAATCACGGTCGGCTTGTGCTGTGTTGATTTGCTGCTCCACGGCCCATTCTAGTTTTTCCTGCCCTTTCACCAGGTGTTGGATGAGTGCGTCCATCTCCGATAAACCGACGGACTGAGGTGGAGATCCCACTTCTGACACCAGTTGTACGGGTTCGTGAGTGGTGGTGGGAACAGGAACTGAGTCGGAGGCTTGAAATAAGGATTTTAAGGATGGCTTTATTTTCAAATATGCTCTACGATGTCTGCTGGTGGGCCTTAACCGTGCAAACTCATCTGTTTCCGTCTTGACCCCTCTAGGAAATACAGGTTCCAGGGTGATGCAACCACGTTGGGTATGGAACCCGTCAGCTGTCCGCTTCTTCAGGTGTTGCTCCGGGTGGCGGTTAGCTCCCGTTTAGGCAGGAAGAAAGGAAAGAGAAAAGGAGGAATCAGTCTGGGGTTCTGTACAGACGCAGCATAAGGGGCCGGGTACGTGAGGGACACCAAGTGCTGTGCAGAGCCACGCCACACGCTCGCTTTCGTGCTCGACTGTGCTCGTGAAGGTAGGGAAGGGTAGTGGAGACTATACACTTTAAACAGTGACTTCCTCACTCGTTCGTTTGACCACTACGTGCAACCCAGCCCGCCACTTTGCCCTGTACCTTTGTAAGCCACGCTCCTCCCGCGGGAACGTGGCGGGACGAGTCGCCTGTCCGTTGGCCTCCTGGCTTGTAGTCCACAGCTGGGCTCGTCAGGGTCGCCTCTCTGCAACACTCTGTCTCCGATGTAGTCCGTAGAACTCTCGCGCCTTCTCCTCCTCGGGAATCGCTGTCCCCTGAGTTCCTGGACGCGCCTCCTTTTGGCTCCGTGACGCACCAAGGGGGAGGAGTCCCGTCTTCCCCAAAGCCAGTATTAAAGGGACCGTTTGCCTTTTCCTCTGTACTTTCCCAGTCTGCGCTATTGTCCATACGTGTCCAGTTCTCCGGCCATGACTGGGTAGGCTGTGTTGTGGAGACAGAAAGGGGCGTAAGGGGAGGGACACCTGACCACCAGTCCATTTCATCAGTACAGTTCATATCATGCTGTCCCGCCCCGTGACAGATACTCAATTAGTTTTTAAGCAACGTTTGCCCAAAGAGTTACCAAATTCTTACCTCATATTTTTAAAGACAAAATTTTAAGATCAAAATTTGCCCTTTAGCATTACTGCTGTTAAGGTACTTTAGTCTGGTGTTGTAGAGTATTTTGTAAGTGAGGGTGAGGAGCTTGTAGGGGATCCTTTTGTTGATATTGAGGCAGTGTAGATATATCAGGTGGTGGGTGATGTAGGTGCAGCCGGGGACATTGATGATCACTCAGGTGGAGGTCTTTTGGATTTTTTGTAATTGTTGTAGGTGTTTGGCTAGAATTCATGTGTAGAGTGTTTTACCACAGTGTAGTCTGCTGCTGATTAGGGCCTGTGTCACTGTTATTCTTCTTTTGGTTAGGATCCACTTGTAAATGTGGCGGAGCATGTGGAGAGTGTTGTAGCAGTACGAGGACACAGTGTAGACTTGCTTACACTTGGAGAGGGAGCAGTTGAGGTTGAATTCTATGTTGTGCACATGGTTGGTAGGTGTTGGTACTCTTCACACTGTAGTCAGGTAGCAGGAGTTGTCTGAGGCTGATGGAGTGTTTCTGAGGATGAGTACCTTCATCTTCTGCCAGTTTGGGTTTACAGTGCTCCTCTTTATGTAGTTAATGACGTCCTTCATTGTGTCGTGGAGGTTACTTTTGGTAGTATGTGGCTTCTTGGTGAGAAAGAGGATGAGCTGGGTGTTCCTTGTGTAGGAGATGTTGTCGAAGTTGTGATGGTGGGCTACTTGTGTTAGGCTGGCCATGTAGATGTTGAACAGCGTCGGACTGATGGATGAGTCCTGGGGACCCGTAGATGATGTCGGTGGTTTTGGATCAGAAGGCTGAGAGGCGGACGTTCAGGATTACTATTGAACAACTTCCAAACAAAGGACTTGATGCATACTATTTGGCCGTAAGGAAAAGTGTGCAAAACCATTAAGGACTTTTTGTCAGCATCTATTTGTAAGTAACATTATTTACAGTGTAAGAAAATTAATCAGAATGTATTGTTATTTTATGATTGTTTGAGATACGTTATATTTACGTAAGAAACTGCTCTTAGGAAAAAACATGTAAGATATGTTTTATTTGTATTTTTTATATTGTTATTGAGAATGTTGACTGTTTCTTTTTAAGATATCCTTACGGATTGTCTTTTTTTTGCCCGCTGTTATGTGATGAGTACTATTGAACTCACTGTTTATAGTGAAATTCAATATATTCTGAGAACAGCAAAAAAGGCAAATGAAATGTTTTACAAATTATTTTGTGTTGTAAAATATATCTACTAACTGTGTTTTCTTTCTATCTTCCACAGGCGACAATTTTATAATATATACTTTTTTTATTATTTATTATGTTTAAGGTAAGTACAAGTAACTGACTCAACCGCGGCCCGTGGAGGGAGTTGTGGTGAGATAGGCAAGTGGGGCGGGGGAGGGGCAGGATGGGGGGTTATAAACAGCAGAATGTGGATGATTGCAGGGCAGTAAACAATTAAATTAATAAAATGAATTTCGTATCCTGCGCCCTCCATCGCAAAATGCGATGCAGGTCACGAAACGAAGTGGCATATTATCAACAAAAGGCGATACATTATCGCCGCTTTTATCGGCAGAAAAAATTCCGATAAAACAGCGATAATGGGCTTGATAATAGGGCCTTGGAAATTCCTATAGCAGCCCAGGTTCTGGTATCAACTTGGGCTGTTATGGGAATTCACAAGGGCCTATTATCAAGCCCTTTATCGCTGCTTTATCAGCAGTTTTCCTGCCGATAAAAGCGGCGATAATCTTAATAATGTCTTTCTGTTGACGAACACGCGTTGTAATGGCTGTGACTTACGTCCTTCAAATTAGTTTTTAGGTATACGTGTGACCAAGTCTGATAACATCAGAGTTTAAGGACAAACACCGTGGTGCCTGTGCCTCGAAATCCCGTCGATGACAAAGAAAATAGGAGAACGATAAAATGAAAGTGACAGATATAATAAAAACAACAGTGAAAACTACTAAAATGGCGGTGGACGGAGTACCTCATCAACTTTTGGCGCCTCGACACTACGTTACAAATAAATGTAGATAAAATGCGATTATTATTACATTACAAAATTACAACACAGGATGACACACAAGACCTGGGAAAACAAAGCGCCAAATTAAATACCTGAAATAAAGAAAGCTTTGTTTGTTGAACTTGAAGAAAAAGGAAAGAAAGTTGACTTTAAAACGAGGCTGCGCGTGCGTAGAGAGTACAACTGCTACAAAAAAAAAGGAAAGTTTTACATACTATCATAGAAATGAAGGGGCATATTATCAACAAAAGGCGATACATTACCGCCGCTTTTATCGCCAGTAACTGCCGATAAAGCGGCAATAATGGGCTTCATAATAGGCCCTTGTAAATTCCCATAGCAGCCCAAGTTCTGATGTTAACATGGGCTGCTATGGTTATTCACAAGGGCATATTATCAAGCCCATTATCGACGCTTTATCAGCAGTTTCCTGCCGATAAAAGCGACGATAATGTATCGCCCTTTGTTGATAATATGGCCCATTGCTCTTTTTTTGACCAGTAAACTTAGGTGCATATTATCAAGCACCGGTGTTAAAATTATCAACGTTTTATTGGCAGGAAACTGCCGATAAAACAGCAATAATGATCTTGATAATACGGCCTTGTTATTTCCCATAGAAGTCCATGTTAACAGCAGAACATAGGCTTTTATGGGACTTTACAAGCACGTATTATCAAGCCCACCCTCCCAGCACTAATAAAAAACTCCACACAATGCAGGTACTCGGAGCTGGAAGGTCATTTTACATATCACTGCCCCAGAAATGTGGCGTTCCCCGCGACGTGAATGAGGAGAGAGAGAGAGAGAGCTCAAAACATATTTTTTTTTAAAAAAGACCCGAGGGGTGCCGCTCACAGAGACTGCGGGGAGTAGGACCATAACCCCCGCATACTTCAAATTAAAACCAGAGGAGTTCAGTTCCCCAGTGCTCGGGGCACCTTACAAACCCTCATTATGCAGATAAATTGCCCCCGTAATTTCCCCCCCGGGACCTAATGAATAAAACAAACTTCTACTTTTTTTTCACCTTTTCCACCGCGTACAAGTACTGCACGAGTACCCCGCCAAAAGCACAATCTGGGAACATAACTCTACCTCTCTGCCAAATTTGGTGTAATTCCGTTCAGCCATTCTGGCTGTAGCCCTGGCTTAAGGTCCCTATGGAAAATTGCATGGGGAAAACACGTTTTGGGACCACCCTTTTTTTCCTCGGCTCCCGCTTGACGAATCACCACCAAACTTTCAGGGAAGGAGCAGAACTGAGCAGGCCATTTTCTTGGAGAAATTCGTCCACCAGCGCCAAAGTTATTCCAAATAGAATGTTGTGGATTTTCTATGGAAACTAGGTCCTAACTATACCTACCTACTGGCGACCGCCAGTAGGAGATATATATATATATATATATATACAACCTACTGGCGGTCGCCAGTAGGTATATATAGTTAGGATTTTTTTGAATAGGGATTTCTGAAAATTCTATGTTGAATAACTTTGGCGTTGATGGACGGAACTGGCTGAAATTTTCAGGAAAATGGCACATTTTGTTTCTAAGCGTCTCCTGAAAGTTTGGGGGGGTTTCGTCAAGCGGGGGCCGAGAAAAAAGGGGGGTCCCAAAACGTGTTTTTAACATTGAGTTTTCCATAGGGCGGTTGGACTCACTTTTAGCTCGAACGGCTGAATGGATTTCTATGAAACTTGGCAAAATTGTAGAGACTGTTTGCCCGAGGTGCCTTTGCTAGGTCTCAAAATATGTGTTCCAGTGGATTTTGAGAAATTAACTTTCAAAAAAATATATATATCTGTGACAGCGTCCCGGTTAGCGCCCCGGTTCGCGTACCAGACGCGTAACGGAACTTCGCGAGGAGAAGCGGATTGGCTCTCCGGTGACTCTCAACATTCTAAACAGTCCGGAGCGGCCACCATCTTGTCTCTCGGTAGGATCGAGAGACAAGAGGTGGAAATAAACAAAGGGGGAAATGAATGAAAGGGGCAAGGTAGACCCCTCCTGACCCCCTAGGATTGATGTGGGGGCTATTAAAGGGCCCCGCGGGGCAAAAACAATAAAATACATTTTTTTTCCATTTTTCGCGGTGGAAGCGCTGCCCGGTACGCGAACCGGGTAGCTCACCGGTAGCGTAACGGGAGTCCGTCATCTTGTGTTTCGGGCGAATTTAGTCACAAGATGGAGGATAAACAATGTTGGGAATGGGTATAAGGGGGCACGGGAGACATATCCTGACCCCCTAGGTTTTCTGAGGGTGGCTGAGGAGGCCCATATATGTAAAAAAAAAACCCTTTTTTTTCAAATTTTCGCACGGTTAGCGCCCGGTCCGCGCACCGGGTAGCGTTCCGAAAAGCGTAACAAGGGGAAAACCAAGGGAAATAGTGAAATAATATTTTAGAGTGCTTTGAGGGAGGGTAGCTCTGAATAGAGCTGTTGTGTTGTGTGGGTGATGTAAGTACCAGCATGTAGGTACCAATGAAGATTCTAAAATTCAATGTACACCGTCTCCTCTGTAGATATTTTGTATGTTCTAATATGGGTTATTTAAATGTAAATGTGTGGAAAAGCACTTCATGCTTTAAAGCAATTGTATTTAACTGATTGTTCTTTCCTCTTAGTCCTCCTCTTTGTTTTTTTCCCCACACTCTTCTTCAGCATGATAGTTGATAAATTTGTTCCCTCAAAAAATGTATATACATAAAAAAATTATATTAAATACATATAAAATATATTTTTCCTTTAAAAGAAGTATACATTTTACAGCTTTTGATATTTGCTATTAAAAAACCATTGAAATTCACTGAAAAAACCATAGGTTATAGACCATATATAGTTAGGAATTAGCATTTACAAAACCTTGAAAATTCACTGAAAAAACCATAGGTTATAGACCATATATAGTTAGGAATTAGCATTTACAAAACCTTATTTTACTCACACAAAACCATTGAAATTTGCATATATAGTTAGTTGCACTAACTATATATCGCGCACCCGCAATCCACTGCTGATCATGTCACATATTACATCATTCATGACATGGTCAGTGACATCACTGATGACATCTCAAATGACATCACTGATGACATCACTGATGACAACATCCAGTGACTGTATGTTTCTGTAAAGTTAAAATATGTCTTACATATTGAAGAATGAGTGGATGTATAAGTGTCTGGATGAAGGATTTAGTAGGTGCATGACTGACTGTATGAGTGATTGATTAAATGTGTCTCACTGAGTGCATGGGTTAGTGACTAAACTTTCTGCATGTGTTGATCAGTAGCTATAGGAGTAACTATATGGGTTATTGATTGGTTGCCCAAGTATTTGTATGGGAGACTGAGTGTGTGTGTGGGTGGCTGGGAGGTGTATGACTCTGTGCATAGATGTGTGAGCAGTTGATTCACTAGATGTATGGGTTCAAAAGTGCATGTGGAAACAGCTGTATGGGCGGTTGACTGTGTGCATGAGTGTATTGGTGAGTGAATGGATATCTCAGTGCTACATGTCAAAGTAAGTACATATGTAAAACACAGTACATGTGAGAGTTGACATATATAAATAACTGTGCATAAGAGCCAGTGAATGTGTGAGTGGCTGTATGGATCATTGTGAACTTGTATCAGGGATTGTATAAGAGAGTAAATATGTGTTAGTATATGTTTGAATAAGTAAGGTGTGTATAACTGTATAGTTGAGGAAATGGAGGTGTGATTGATTCTTTGCATGACTGACTAGGTGTGTGAGTAACTTCATGGATGAGTGACAGTCTGTGAGTTTCTGTTTACACTGAGTGTATCTAAGGTTATATTAGAGTCTGAAGAGGTTCATCGTATTATCACATGAATGATGTCATCAGTGATGTGATCAGTAATGTCAAATGAGATGTCATCAGTGATGTCATCAGTGATGTCATTTGAGATGTCATCAGTGATGTCATCAGTGATGTCACTGACCATGTCATGAATGATGTAATATGTGACATGATCAGCAGTGGATTGCGGGTGCACGATATATAGTTAGTGCAACTAACTATATATGCGAATTTCAATGGTTTTGTGTGAGTAAAATAAGGTTTCGTAAATGCTAATTCCTAACTATATATGGTCTATAACCTATGGTTTTTTCAGTGAATATATATATATACACACATATATGTATATGTGTGTGTGTGTGTGTGTGTGTATGTATATGTAGTTAGAGTTAGGCCATCTGTTTCATGGGAGAAGCTTTTTTTTGTGTTGCTATTAACTTTCTTCACAAAACTTTCCAAAAAGGTGATTTTTTAGGTCTCGCTTGTCAATGCGCATGCGCATTGAGCTTGCGAGACTATGGGGGCTTAAACAGACTTTAGCCAACTTGCGATTCCATGGCGATTCCTTGCAGTGCCCGTCAAATTGAAGCACAATACGCAAGCGCATTGACATTAAAAGCGCGTGCACATGAAAGCGACAAGGCTCCCTCCCACGGCTATCCCCACCCCCAGCACCTCCCCTCTCTCTCCCCGCACACAGCCAGGCTCGCATTTCTCCTCCCCCTCCCCAGCCACCAGCCCCTCCCCTCCCCTCTCTCTCCCTGCACACAGCCAGGCTCGCATTTCTCCTCCCCCTCCCCAGCCGCCAGCACCTCCCCTCTCTCTCCCATCACACAGCCAGGCTCGCATTTCTCCACAGCCAGGCTGGCATTTCTCCTCCCCCTCCCCAGCCACCAGTTCCTCCCCTCTCTCTCCCTGCAGTTTCACGGCCGTGTCTCGTCTTAAACCCTTAAACCTGCACAACTCATTTTTTTCACACTGAAACAGACTATTTTTTAAACAAAAGTCGCCAGCCTTCGCCATCTGTTCCCCAGCCCCCAGCCGCCAGCACCTCCCCTCTCTCTCCCCGGACACAGCCAGGCTCGCAATTCTCCTCCCCCTCCCCAGACGCCAGCACCTCCCCTCTCCAGCACCTCCCCTCTCTCTCCCTGCACAGAGCCAGGCTCGCATTTCTCCTCCCCCTCCCCAGCCGCCAGCACCTCCCCTCTCTCTCCCTGCAGTTTCACGGCCGTGTCTCGTCTTAAACCCGCATTTGACATCTTCGCATTGAATACTAAAAGATGTTGGAAGCATCATGTTCTTAAAAGAATTTGTATTAACTAACACACATTAATTAGCCTTGTACCGAAAACAAAAAATACACTACCCTAGATGTGTGGTAGTGAACGGCAGCGTTCCAATGCTGGTGAGCACAAAAAAATCAAAATAAAATGACAGCCCTCTATCTGTTTCGTGTGCCTTGATGGGGTGGGGGGCTGAGGGGGCTTTCAAAGCGGCTTCCCTTTGCAGGCTCAGTTTGAAGCCCTGGTCTAAACTATGCAGCCTCGGCACTGTGAGCACAACAAAATCAAAATAAAATGGCAGCCCTCTATCTGTTTCGTGTGCCTTGATGGGGTGGGGGGCTGAGGGGGCTTTCAATGCGGCTTCCCTTTGCAGGCTCAGTTTGAAGCCCTGGTCTAAACTATGCAGCCTCGGCACTGTGAGCACAACAAAAACAAAATACCATGGCAGCCCTCTATCTGTTTCGTGTGCCTTGATGGGTTGGGGGGCTGAGGGGGCTTTCAATGCGGCTTCCCTTTGCAGGCTCAGTTTGAAGCCCTGGTCTTAACTATGCAGCCTCGGCACTCGATACAAACAGAGTAGCAGAAGAAAGGAACGGGCTGCAACTTGCAAAACTCCACGACTCCAAGCGAGCATGCACAACTCAATTCGCCAGCCTTCGCCATCTGCTCCCCAGCCCCCAGCCGCAAGCACCTCCCCTCTCTCTCCACGCATACAGCCAGGCTCGCATTTCTCCTCCCCCTCCCCAGACGCCTTCACACACTCTCACAACCTCACACACCCTCACACACTCAATCACACTCACACCCTCACACACCATCACTCACCAACACACCCTCACCCACAACCTCACACACACTCAATCACCCTCACACCATCACACACCATCACTCAACATCACCCCCTCACCCTCACACCCCCTCACACCCCCTCACCCACCCTCACCCTCACCCACAGTCACACACTCAACCTTCTAACTCACACACCCTCACTCACCTTCACACCCTCACAACACTCATCCTCACTCACCCTCAAACTCTCACCCTCACTCACCCACACCTGTCACACACTCTCACACCCCATTAGCCTCACCCCCTCATGTTCACACACCCTCACCCCTTCACCCTCACACACCCTCACCCCTTCGCCCTCACAACCCTCACACCCTCACTCATACTCACTCTGTCACCCTCACTCACCCTAACACACTCAATCACACTCACACCCTCACACACCATCACTCACCAACACACCCTCACCCACCAACACACCCTCACCCACAACCTCAACACTCTCACACACACTCAATCACCCTCACACACCATCACTCAACATCACCCCCTCACCCCCCCTCACACACCCTCACCCACCCTCACCCTCACCCACAGTCACACACTCAACCTTCAAACTCGCACACCCTCACTCACCTTCACAGCCTCACAACACTCACCCTCAAACTCTCACCCTCCTCACCCACACCTGTCACACACTCTCACACCCCATTAGCCTCACCCCCTCATGTTCACACACACTCACCCCTTCACCCTCACACACCCTCACCCCTTCACCCTCACACCCTCACTCATACTCACACCATCACCCTCACTCACCCTCACACACCCTCACACCCCCTGACCCTCACATCCACTCACCCTCCCCCTCACACCGTCCAACTCCAAACTCACAACCCTCACACCCTCACTCATACTCACACCGTCACCCTCACTCACCCTCACACACCATCACACACCCTCACACCCCCTGACCCTCACATCCACTCACCCCCACCCCGTCCAACTCCAACCTCACAACCCTCACACCCTCACTCATACTCACACCGTCACCCTCACTCACCCTCACACACCATCACACCCCCTCACACCCCCTGACCCTCACATCCACTCACACCGTCGAACTCCACCCTACAACTCCACCCTACAAATCCACCCTACAACTCCACCCTCCGATATGACTGCGCATCTATGTTAATGCAAGCGAAGCTTTTGCAGTGCGAATTGATGTGTACCTTACAAAAAAAAGAAAACTTTTTACATGGATAATATAAAAAAAGTTACTGATGTGTTTGTTTTTGGATTTAGCGCCAACAACAGCATCAATCAACATTACATAGGTCTCTATTAGCTTCTCAAACAACGCTTCACAACATTAATACATTTGAAGTGTACAATATTCACGGAGAAAAAATGAACACTTATAGGCATCATCACAACAACTCACAACCACTCACACCCTCACCCTCAGCCTCACACACCCTCACTCATCCTCACCCTCCCTCACACACCATCACTCACCAACACACCCTCACCCACAACCTCAACACCCTCACCCTCAATCACCCTCACCCACTCACCATCACACACCATCACTCAACATCACCCCCTCACCCTCATACCCCATCACCCTCACACACCCTCACCATCACCCACAGCCACACACTCAACCTTCAAACTCACACAACCTCACTCACCTTCACACCCTCACAACACTCACCCTCACTCTCAAACTCTCACCTTCACTCACTTACACCTATCATCACACACTCTCACATCCCATTACCCTCACCCCCTCATCTTCACACACCCTCACCCCCTCACCCTCACAGCCACACTCATTCTCACACCCACACTCATACTCACACCGTCACCCTCACTCACCCTCACACACCATCACACACCCTGAACCTCACATCCACTGACCCTCACACCGTCACTCATACTCACACCGTCACCCTCACTCACCCTCACACACCATCACACACCCTCACACCCCCTGACCCTCACATCCACTCACCCTCACACTCACACCGTCCAAGTCCACCCTCCAAATCCACCCTACAACACCACCCAACAACTCCACCCTCCAAAATGACTGCGCATCTATGTTAATGCATAGCAGAGAACAACAAGGGCACCCAGTAAGTCAGCAAAGGACCTCGGGTAACATACGTTATATCTAACAACAGTGGTCCCATGCAAGGTTAGAATAAAAAAGTAATAATATAGACACAATGGAACTATATTTGTTTAGAGTGATTTGTCCAGCCGGACAGTGATCACAGAAATTTTTACTATATATAATGAACAACGAAAATTCTCTTACATTCATCAAAGAGTGAGACACAAGCCTGTGCCTTCACGCTTTCAATTCGGCAAGGTGAAAGGAAAGGGAGAGAAAGAATCTTAGGCAGAAAGTGAGCGATTTCTGTTAATTATAGCGATGACAGAAATTCAACCACACCATAAATAGCATATCTCAATGATTATACACATTCATATATGGTGCAAAGCTTTTGCAGTGCGGATTGATGTGTACCTTACAAAAAAAATGAAAACTTTTTACATGGATAATATAAAGAAAGTTACTGATGTGTTTGTTTTTAGATTCAGCGCTAACAACAGCATCAATCAACATTACATAGGTCTCTTAGCTTCTGAAACAACGCTTCACAACATTAATACATTTGAAGTGTACAATATTCACGGAGAAACAATGAACACTTATAGGCATCATCACAACAACTCTCACTCACAACCACTCACACCCTCACCCACCCTCACCCTCAGCCTCACACACACTCACTCATCCTCAACCTCCCTCACACCCTCACACACCATCACTCACCAATACACCTTCACCCTCAACCTCACACACACTCACTCACCCTCACCCCCTCACCCACTCACCCTCACACACCATCACTCAAGATCACCCCCTCACCCCCCCTCACACAGCCTCACCCTCACCATCACACACCCTCACCCACAGTCACACACTCAACCTTCAAACTCGCACACACTCACACCCTCACAACACTCACCCTCACTCACCCTCAAACTCTCACCCTCACTCACCCACACCTATCATCACACACACTCACACCCCATTACCCTCACCCCCTCATCTTCACACCCCCTCACCCCCTCACCCTCACCCTCACAACCCTCACACCCTCACTCATACTCACACAGTCACCCTCACTCACCCTTACACACCATCACGCCCCCTGACCCTCACATCCACTCACCCTCACACTCACACCGTCCAATTCAACCCTCCAACTCCACCCTACAACATCACCCTACAACTCCACCCTCCAACTACTAATCCACCCTCCAACTACTAATCCACCCTCCAACTCCAAACGTAAATAGCATTAGGCAACATTTAATTCAATAACTAAACATCGGATTACACACTTGTAGGTATTCAAAAATGAAAACTTAATGCATCGCGAGGACAGTGCACCAATTAATACATAAAAATGCAGAAAAGGATTGTTAAATATAACATTTTTTAAGAAAAACAATAAATGCAAACAAAATAGGGAAACATCTGAATACACAGCGAGTTATAGACCAATGAAAAAGGGGACAAAGACATCTAAAGGACACAAATTCACAACATAAAGCAGTTACTAAAGTAAGGGAAAATAAATAAACCATTAAACAATGGCGGGAAGAATCCACAAAACAAAGAAAGTGCGTAATCACAAGAGCACGAGACCTCACATCCTAATTGCAATTTTTCCAGAAATACAATAAAGTATTCCACTCAAACTACACAACAAAAACAATACAATTTTTAAAGGTGGCTTCATACTTATACTTTGCCACAATTAATACGCATCTGTAGTAGAACATTTAAAAGGAGGTAAACATTGTCTCTAATGAGCAAACACAGACAAAATGAATGCGCATCTATGTTAATGCAAGCCAAGCTTTTGCAGTGCGAATTGATGTGTACCTTACAAAAAAATGATAACTTTTTGGATAATATAAAAAAAGTTACTGATGTGTTTGTTTTTGGATTTAGCGCCAACAACAGCATCAATCAACATTACATAGGTCTCTATTAGCTTCTCAAACAACGCTTCACAACATTAATACATTTGAAGTGTACAATATTCACGGAGAAAAAATGATCACTTATAGGCATCATCACAACCACTCACACCCTCACCCACCCTCACCCTCAGCCTCACACACCCTCACTCATCTTCACCCTACATCACACCCTCACACTCTCACAACCTCACACACCCTCAATCACACTCATACCCTCACACACCATCACTCACCAACACACGCTCAGCCTCACTCACAACCTCAACTCCCTCACCCTCACACACCCTCACTCACCCTCACACACCATCACTCATCACCCCCTCACCCTCACATCCCCTCACACACCCTCACCCACCCTCACCCTCACCCACAGTCACCCACTCAACCTTCAAACTCGCACACCCTCACTCACCTTCACACAACACTCACCCTCAAACTCTCAGCCTCACTCACCAACACCTATCATCACACACTCACACCCCCTTACCCTCACCCCCTCATCCATACACACACTCACAACACTCACACCCTCACTCATACTAAAACAGTCACCCTCAATCACTCTCACACACCATCACACACCCTCAAACCCCCCAGACACTCACATCCACTCACCCTCACACTCACACCGTCCAAGTCCACCCTCCAACTACACCCTATAACTACAATACCACACTACAACTCGACCCTCCAACTACAAATCCACCCTCCAACTCCACACATAAATAGCATTAGGCAACATTTACCCTCACCCCCTCATCCTCACACACACACTCACAACACTCACACCCTCACTCATACTAAAACAGTCACCCTCAATCACTCTCACACACCATCACACACCCTCAAACCCTCACATCCACTCACCCTCACCCTCACACTCACACCGTCCAAGTCCACCCTCCAACTACACCCTATAACTACAATACCACCCTACAACTCTACCCTCCAACTACAACTCCACCCTCCAACTCCACACATAAATATCGTTAGGCAACATTTATTTTAATACGTAAAAATCGGATTACACACTTGTAGCTAGTCAAAAATTAAAACTTAATGCAACGCAAGGACAGTGCAGCAATTAATACACAAAAATGAAGAAAGGGATTGTAAAATAAAACATTTTTTTCACAAAGATCATAAATGCACACAAAATAGGCAAACATCTGAATGCACAGCAAATAACACAACAATTTAAAAGTGGACAAAGCGAGCTAAAGGAAAAAAATTCACAACATAAAGCATTTACTAAAGTAAGGGGAAATAAACCATTAAACAATGCCAGACAAAATCAAAAACACAAACAAAGTGCGTAATCACAAAAGCACGAGACTTCACAGCCAAATTGCAATTCTTCCAAAACTCCAACAAAGTATTCCACTCAAAGTAACAAAAGAAATCTAAACAATGCATTTAAGTATTCAATAAAATAAAGAAAATAAACCGCATACATTAATATACTCGAAACGAAATAGCCCTTGGAAGTTCAAAAAACAGTTCATGTACGTCAAATAACAAACAGCTAAAAAAAAATGAAATTAGAGTTGTCGCTAACATATACATTACATATCAACGTTAAAAAATTATTTACATTTTCTTTAAATAAAAAAGTAACAAATAGTACAATCGCTAACAAAAAATGTCACTATTTATATAAATACACTCATAAACATTAATTAATTTATACATACTATAGATACTACATTAAATTAGATAAAAAATAACTTGGAAATTAGATCTCACCTGTCAAACTACGCAGCGACAGCACACGAACAAGCACACGCCTTCCGCACACCACGATTGTCGATCTTCTGGGGAATTCCACCGTCGACGTAAGCAAATCGGAACGCTACGTCAAAAACGTAGCGCTCCGATTGGCTACAAATAAACGTCAATCAAAAGTAAACAGTGACAACACAAAAAAAACTAGAACGCTGACGTAGGTAGCGTCAAGGTGACGCATTGTGTCGGCCATTTTAAAATTAATACATTTAATACGGGAGTCCACAGACACAAAACACACACATAACACTACACATATTAAAAAACACACACACACACTTTAACTACATAAAAACATACACATAAGGCCGGACAATTCACAAGGGAAGCTATATCACATTTTATTTAATACAACACATATTAAAAAAAAAACACACATTTAAATTACTTATAAACATACACACCCTCATACCCTCACCCTCACACCCTCTAAGTCTCACACACCTTCACACACCCTCAATCACCCTCACACAACATCACCCTCACACACTGTCACACACCCACAACCTCACACCCCCTCACTCACCCTCACACACCATCACATGCCCTCAGCCTCAAACCCCCTCACTCACCCTCACACACACTCACACACCCTCACCCTCACACCCCCTCACCCTCACACACCCTCGCTCCCCTCACACCCTCGCTCCCCTCACACCCTCACACCCCTCTCACACTCACTACACCTCACAGCCTCACCCTCACACACCCTCACCCCCATCACCCTTGCACCCTCTCACCATCAACACCCCTCAACCTCACACACCCTTATCCTCATACCCTCACCCTCCCCCACACTCACACACCCTCACCCCTCATCACCCTCACACCCCCTCGCTCCCCTCACACCCCTCACAACAATCTCACACTCACTACACCTCACACCCTAATCCTCACACACCCTCACAGACACTCACCCCCACTCACTCTCGCACCCTCTCACCATCAACATCCCTCGCCCTCACACACCCTTACCCTCATCCCCTCACCCTCACACACCCTCAGTCACCCTCACACCCTCACACACCCTAACTCTCACCCTCACCCACTCACACACCCTCAGACTCCCTCACTCACACTCACACACCCTCACCCTCACACACCGTCACTCACCCAGACCCTCACAACCACTCACTCACCCTCACTCACACTCACACACCCTCACCCTCACACACCGTCACACACCCTCAGCCTAACACGCCCTCACTCAACCTCTCTCACCCTCACCCACTGTCACACACCCTCAGCCTCACACAGCCTCACTCACCCTCACACACACTCTCACCCCCTCACCCTCACACACCCTAGCTCCCCTCACACCCTCACACCCCTCACAACAATCTCACACTCACTACACCTCACACCCTCATCCTCACACACCCTCACACACACTCACCCCCACTCACTCTCGCACCCTCTCACCATCAACACCCCTCGCCCTCACACACCCTTACCCTCATCCCCTCACCCTCACACACCCTCAGTCACCCTCACACCCTCACCCTCACACACCCTTACTCTCACCCTCACCCACTCACACACCCTCACTCTCACACTCCGTCAGACACCCACACCCCCTCACTCACCCTCACTCACTCACACTCACACACCCTCACCCTCACACACCGTCACACACCCTCAGCCTAACGCGCCCTCATTCACCCTCACTCACCCTCACACACCCTCACCCTCACACACCGTCACACACCCTCAGCCTCACACCCCCTCACTCACCCTCACCCTCACACACACTCACACAACTCAAGCCACAGATGGGTGTGCAATGGGAGGACGCTCAGCTTGCAGCGCTGTGCTTCTCTACCCTGCTGCACTGTCCTGCTCTCTACAGATGTGGCATAACAACAAGAGCTGCCATCAAAGTCACGTAAATACAAAACATGTTGCATTCCAAATGCAATAGGTGTCACATTCACAAAAGTTAAAACTATTGTCGTTGTGAATGACAAAGCTATCAATTTAGCTATATTTAAAATCAACACAAAAAAAAATCATTTACAAGACCAATAGCTCCTACTTTTCTAATGCGAGACCTATTGCATTTCCAATGCTTGTTTGACTAGTGTGTTCATGGAAAGTTTTGGGGTGATTCGTCAAGCGAGGGCCAACAAAATAGGGGGTTCCCAAAAAGCAAAATCCCATTGAATAATCCATAGACTTCTTTGGAAAAGGCTACAGCACAAACTGCTCAACGGAATTACACCAAATTTGCTAGGAAGCTAGATCTTGGTCTAAAGATTGTGTTTTTGTGAATTGGTCTTTGAGAAATTGAGGTTAAAAAATATTTGTATATCCCGATGGATGTGTCTGCATGAGTCTCGGGATACTCTCGCATTAGCATTAATTTAAAAATAGAGTGGTCTGATTGGCTCAGGAAGCTTTATTTCCCTTGGGCCATCTCGCTCCTATGGGTGTCAGATTCCTACGGGAGCCAGCGCTCTGATTGGTTGCCAGTGACATGAGTAAAATGTTGCTGGCAGCCATTACAGGACTTAGAAACATAGTCCCCTGTCCTGAAAACATGTAGAAAAAAGTATAAGGGGGCAGGGTAGGGATGCCCTGATTCCTTAGGCCACCTGGGGGGGAATCAGAGGGACCCCCTGGCACCAAACACAAAATTAAATTGCCAAACATTGCTGTGATCCCGCGGGACTCCAGTGGGATAATAAAAAACTAAAATGACAGCTGTGCCACTTTGCTTTAACAATGAGAGGGGGGTGTGTGGCTCCTCTTCTCTAGCATTTACAAGCCCCATGGAGCCCAACCCCGGGCTGAAATTAATCTTTATGGGGAGGGAGTATGCATTTCCTCCCCCTCCCCATCAGAGACCATGGAGAGCCTACCCTCGGGCCATAATCATTCAATAAAGGGAGAAGGGCTGCCTCTAAAGGCCCTAGGGAACCCACATTGGGGCTGAAAGTACTTAACATGATGACCTTGCCACACAGACACCCTCCCTGAGCCTTTAAAGACCCTGGGAAGCCCACCCCTCGGGCCAATTTTTTCCAAAATAAGGAGGGGGCCGCATGACTCTTGTTCACAAGCCTCTAAAGGCCTGGCGAGTCCACCACCTGCGATCAAAAGTACTTAAAATGGGGAGGGGTTGCACAGTCCCACTCCCTAAGCTATTAAAGGCCCCGGGGAGCCCACCACCAGGGCCAATTACTTTAAGGGAGAGTGGCCACATGGCACCCTTCCTGAGCCATTAATGGCCCCAGGAAACCCCAAAACTCGGACCGGCTCTCTAGCTATGTCCTAGGGAGCCCACCCCGGGACAGTTGGCCTACTTGGCAGGAGAATATGTGGATCTCCCGCCAAGAGGGGTAAAACACCAAGTCTGCTCACAGTGAGCGAGGGCTTTATAAATGCTCCCACCTGCTGGGATCGGACTTCTGATCTGATCACCGTGGACAGGGAAACAGATACAAATATTGCTCCCGACCAGAGGGAGCAACATTGTTAGATGCTTCCTCTGGGTGGGAGCAATGCCAGCTCTCACTCCCACTGTCAGCTTGGGCTCTGGGTTCCTGGGTGGGCAATAGGGCACCCACTTAAGAAGCGTGGGCACCAGGGGATGCGGTACCCTGGGCTGACAGTGCCTTGGGGAGGGGAGCTGTGTGACCCCCGTCCCCATAATTTTGAAAAGTGAACGTGGGGGATGTTGTACAAAAGGCCAAATGGTTTCAGGAGGGTGCCGCGCGGTCCTCTTCTCTTTATTTAAATGAGTGGCCCTGCAGATTGGGTCTACTGGGCCTAATAATACTTAGGGAGGAGTCCTTGTGGCCCTCTCTTTAATTTTACTAATGGCCCCATGGGATGGGATTCCCAGGGCATATCGAGGCTCGGGGAGGGGGCTGCGTGACCCCCTTCCTTAGTTTTAGTAGTGGCCATGGGAGATGTCATCTCCATGGCCTAACAAGGGTTGGGGGGTTTGCAACCCCTTCCCTCTAAATAATGGGCCTGGGTATGGAATGTCCAGAGCCTGATAAGGCTCAGGGTGGGGGTTACTTGGCCCCTCTCCCCTTTGAAAACAAGCATTTGCAATAGGTCTCGCACTTGCGAGAGTTTGAGCTATTGGCACTATACATTACAATACTTTTTACTTAAGCGTTCTGAAAACCTGCAAGGGGTGCATTAACACGCACTTTGTACTTATAGTTCTTGCTTATGAGAAGCAAGGCTGGCAGTAAAAGAGCCGCAGTTACAGTGAGCCTTGCTTCTTGTAAGCAACGACATAAGAACAAAGTGCATGTTTACGCACGCTTGCAGGTATTCAAAACACATAACTAAAAGGCATTGTCATTTACAATGCCAATAGCTCAAACTCTCGCAAATGCGAGACCTATTGCAGTGCTTGCATTTTCCTACAAACACACACCATTGCATAATGATTTCACAGATGAACAGTATAATCTATCTTCTCCGGCGATCCCTACTGCTGCTTAATCTGTTGTACTCACAAACATACAAGAGAGAGAGTCACAAACAGCTCAACTTGTTTTCACACATAACCTCGGTTTCTAAGATACACGCACCAAATACTACCATTACTCTAAAAAATACATAACCTGGGCCACATCAAAAACAGTAATAATCTAAAAAAAATACCTTATCACAGCCAAGTTCCTATCATCCAGACCCTTCCTTGCCCCAGCCTGCCCGCACCAATGTCATCTGAAGCTAAAACACAGAATTCCTGCTGATAGAAAAAACCAAGGTCAATCTTGAAGCTCACAAAAGTATGCCGGGGCAAAGAAAATAAATTATTCTATAGTAGGTTTATTCTGTCAGCTGAGAAAAAATGACAAGCAAGATAGAAGTTGCCAAGAAACAATCTGTAAGGAGTGCTGCTTTCAGAAAACATCGGCCATATAGACAGGTGACAACACAGCCCAGAATACCCTCCAAAGCAAAAGGACAAAAGAAAGCTGGCATTAAAAATGACACTGCCCAGAGACAGTAATAAGAAAGCAATAACACTGTAATCTGCAAATTTGTATTCGGTACTGTGCTTACTTTGGCACTGCATGTCTGCCTTTTAAGCCAGTAAAGCGTTCTGCCACATGGTGCATTGTGGGAACTGTAGTCTTTGTACACTTCACATGAAATGGTTTATAATGCCCAGCATTGAAATCTTTATATTTCTAATAATAGTGTCACCAGCCAATTTGAATAAGCCTCCAGACACCATTGATTACCCTACAGCTAGGCTCATTACACCCCCTTTTACCCACTTGGAGTTCCTGCTTCTCCGACTCTCGCTTCCTTTTCGCGTTTCATGTCCTTCTTCCCAGCCCTGATGCCCGCTCTGTTAAGCCCAATTTATGCAATCCTCCCAAACCAGGCGTCCTTTCTACATTCTTGAAGCCCATGATCTTGCTTTCCTGCTGGAAGGGGAAGGCGGCAGCTGGGTTTGGTAGGCTCAAGGGCCATCAGTATTTGAATCATGCGAAAGAGCGCGGGCCTGCATTTGAGAGGCACTTGCTGGTGGAAGAGATGAGGAGAGCAGTGTGAGAGTGGGTGGGAAGTAAGATGACTTAGTGTTTGTAAGCCGTGAGAGTGACTGGGTTGAGATAGTGCATGCCATTGAGACATTCTCAGTGCTTTTGTCTCCGGTCAAACCCCGACATCAGCAGTGCTCAAGTCAACTATTTGATTTTTCATCGGTTAAAGATTGCATTTCCCAATTTAACAGCATTTATTTTGTTGTTGAAGACGTGCGGCAGGCCAATAAAGTTCTGACACATTCTTTATCCACCCACCCTGCTCCCTGCACATATTGAGCCAAGCAAAGAGTCACTCTGGTTTGCCAGGCTTTTCTCTTGTACCTGCAGTAAACTCGAGTCACACTGGCTGAATTCTTCCTCTCTAGCATGGCCACACAGTAGAAAGCTAGTGCGGAAAGAAGGAAACTGCAACCAGCAATTTCAGTGTGCAAAGCTAATGATGGCAAGCTGCGTAAACTGCAATGCCCAGCATACTCCAGCAGCCCATAATCCCACCCTTTCACCACTCGTCACAGGCTGAGGTGGAATCAGTGAGACTTGAACCCACCCCACTCTGTGACGAGTTGTTAAAGGGTGGGTGGCTTGGGTCCAATCCCTGATGGACGTGTAGCCCCTGGTGCTACAGGGCTTTACCTTGAAGGGCCCAGGGCCTAACTTTCCACCCACATCATCAGGGTGAAAGCAATGATTTTGCCAAGCTGATGACCTCACAGACCTCAGGTCTGTGAGCTCGTCAGCCCGGCTCATCATGATTGGTGGCAGGCTGGACAGCCTGCTAAAAGCTGCAACACTGGTTAGGTCAAGAAAGTGAGACTGAGGCGAGTGTTTTTAAAGTACTGCCCTCAGTTCGTCATTATTTTTGGAAAAGTAATTGAAGCAATCTAAAGGCAGTTTTGTGGGAAAATAAAGGGGGCGGAGCCACTGCGCCCACTTAGGAGGAGCTGCCCCTAAAATCTGCTGGACATGCCTGTAAATAAAAAAAAACACGCTTGCACTCTATTACGTATGTAAAAGCCACAAGACCAGCTGTACAAACACTCATACACTAAAGGCGGTAAATATCCTGCACCGCACCCGCAGGAACACTTGCCTCTCCTTTGCCATAGCCTTATCACGGAGCTGTGCCAGTGCCAGTAGCCACTGTGCTTGGGATGTGTGCTAGCGGCACAGCTCAGGATTCGGGCTTCGTGGCACAGCAGTGTTTTTATCAGGTATCCAGCGGTGCACCGTGTTGCCTGAGTGAGCCTCTGAGGGTTGGGGGTACTTAGATTTCTGCAGTCTTGAAACAATACGAAAAAGCGCGAGCGGTGAAACTTGATGCGTAAGCCATGGATGGAGTTATTTTATAATCTTCGGGCTACAAATTTTATGTATATGCCCCAAATTAAATTATAAGACTTTGCAAAAATATCACCGTAAAGGTCTCCTTAATGAGAACGCCTTATTGGAACACAGCTGTTTCTCTTTAATGCTGAAATGGGTCACACTTTATCAAAGCGAGCTTTACGCTCTGTTTCAGTGCGCTTGCGTCAACTACATACGCAACCATAGGTAACCTGATATAAGTATAACATAATGATGAAAGTGGGCGCCGTGATAAAATATAAACCGCAGCGCCCGAGCAATATAACATATGTTTATTGCTCCCCGTGAAGCAGGCACCATTGTTACAAAATAAAAATAACATGAAACCGGGCACCGTACTATGCGCCGTAATGACGCACAATAAAACAAGTAGTCCCTAAAGACTAGACAGAAACACTTTGGGCGTAATAGAATTGTAGTTGGTCGGTGCTGCTTCCGATAAAAACGGAAGTGATGTATTGGAGCACCGACCAATTAGGAGCAAGGCAATGAGATTAAAGCAAGAGTTAACTAATGGCAAGCAGCAGACGGGCAGCAGGTGGGATTACACTCGCTATGCTTCTTACAAAAGTCTTGCAGACAGCGCATGTGCTGTCAAGGCTCGGCCTAAAAAAACATAAGACCTTGGTGGACCACTTGCCCCCCTCCGCTTTCAAATAACATATGCCCTGGGACCCTTAGTGCGTAACAGGCTTAAATAGACTTGGAGAGTGGTCCACAGGGCCCTCCCCTCCTATTTAAAAAATATAAGACCCTGTGGCCAGCACACCACCATGCACATGCGAAGGCAGTGCATGGCGGAGGGTTCATTTACTTATGCTATTAAAATAATAATTTATGTTAAAAAAACCTAGAATTTCACTGAAAAAACAAAGGTTAAAGAAATGTTATAGTTAGGTATGATAAAAATACTGTTTTTGTTCAAGAGAAAATCTTAGAAATTCACTGAAAAAAAAGGTTAAAGTAACATTATAGTTAGGCGAATTTCTCAGTGACAACATTAACGTTTTAAACATATAAAAACACAGAAATTCAACAGTTAGAATTAGCAACGCTAACTATAACTTGTGCCATCTCCGTGCAATGCTTAGGACTTCACATATTAATTCACTCATAACGTGTTCTATGACATCATTCATGACATAGCTGATGACCATATGAAATCATTGATGACATCACTGATGACATCACTGGTGACATCATCCAATGAGTGTGTTAGTTTGCTTTACAGTCTACATCGTGACGGGTAGCTACCATATTCGTTTTCTGCCTTATTTTTAACAGTCTGCAGCCAGTTGATGGCCCTAAGTGTTTACAAAACACATGTGCTCCTAATGCACCATAGGTGTGTAGAGGTATTGAACATTTTATGTTTGCATTGAAGAATAACCCTGCATGCAGGGGACAGTTCACAGCTTGTGTTCAGCCATGGAAACATGTCTATTAGCTCACTTTTCTTTGAGTGAATAGAGCTATGCAGTGATGCGCATACTTGGCACACAAACATAGGTTTTTGACAAGCTTATAGACTAAAATCCACTGTACAGTTTTATCTTTATCTCGCAATATCTTTAAAAGCAAACATTGGTTTGCTAAACGGCCAGCCATGTTCTTCCTCCTTCAGACATATCACTACCATGGATAATTTGTGTATATATATATATATATATATATATATATATATATATATATATTTTAGTACAATGTGGTCTGCTCACAGGATTTTTGTACAACAAAAAAAAAAAATATATATATATATATATATATATATTACCTACTGGCGGTTGCCAGTAGGTAGTTATAGTTAAAACCTAGTTTCCATAGGAAATACACAACATTCTATTTGGAATAACTTTGGCGCCGGTGGACGAATCTTCGCGAATTTATCCAAGAAAATGGCCTGCTCCGCTCCGCTCCTTCCCTGAAAGTTTTGGGGTGATTCGTGCAGCGGGGGCCGAGAAAAAAGGGGGGTCCCAAACGTGTTTTCCCCATGCAATTTTCCATAGGACCTTTAGCCAGGGCTACAGCCCGAACGACTGAACAGAATTACACTAAATTTGGCAGAGAGGTAGAGTTCGGTTCGCAGATGACCCTCTTTGTTAAATGGTGTAAATTCGTTCAGTAGTTCCTGAGAAAATCAAAAGTAAAATCATAAGTATATCTAGAGGTGCATACGGTAAGCTTACTGTACTTTGCATCTTCCAGAGCACAAGCTGAATGCTAATTGGCTGTCAACTGTCTGTCAACACTCTAAACCAGAAAGTGTTGGCAGCCATCTTGTGCCTCGGTAGACTGAGGCACCAGAAAGCAGAAAAACAAATGCGTAGAACGCAAAAAGGGGGCAGGGTAGAAACACCCTGACCCCCTAGGCCTACTCAGGGGGTTCCACAAGGACCCCCAAGCCCCCCCCCAATTCTTTTTGTTGACAAAAATCGCGGGATACGAGTACCGTACGCGTACCTTTCCGAGTACGAGCTGCATGCTCATTGGCTGTGAACACTCTAAACCAGGAAATGTTGGCAGCCATCTTGTGCCTCGGTAGACTGAGGCACAAGGAAGCAGAAAAACAAATGTGTATAACGCAAAAAGGGGGCTGGGTAGAAACACCCTGATCCCTTAGGCCTGCTCAAGGGGTCCCACAAGGACTCCCAAGCCCCCCCCCAATTTTTTTTTGACAAAAATCGCGGGGTACGAGTGCCGTACAAGTAACGTAAGCGTACCTTTCTGAGTACGAGCTGCATGCTCATTGGCTGTGAACACTCCAAACCGGGAAATGTTGGCAGCCATCTTGTGCCTCTGTAGACTGAGGCACTAGAAAGCAGAAAAACAAATGTGTAGAACTCAAAAAGGGGGCAGGGTAGAAACACCCTGACCCCCTAGGCCTGCTCAGGGGGTCCTACAAGGACCCCCAAGGTCCCCCCAATTTTTTGGGGGGGATAAAAATCACGGGGTACGAGTACCATATGAGTACCGCACGAGTACCGTACAGCTTGTCCCCCTAGGCCTGCTCAGATGGTCCCACAAGGACCCCAATTTTTGTTTAAAAACCCGGTCTGCTTTTTTTCAAATTATCCCCCAGGGGGACCAAATCCTGGGGCATAGTGAAAAAGAAGTGTGGGGGGGCCCAATCTCCCAAACACTGCCCCGGGGGCCACCACCCCGGGGCAAAGCAACGCAGCCCCCTGGCGTATACTGTAGGTTCCAGGTGGCCTAGTTGGCCCCCATGGACCCCCAGCATGCAAGGGGATTTGGTTCCCTCTCTGCAAATGCACCAGGGGGCTGCGTTGCAGAGAGGTGTAAAAAGGAGGGTGGCCTCATTGCACCTCTCTGCAATGCAGCCCCCTGGCGCATACTGGAGACTCCTGGTGGGCTAGTTTGTATTTGTATTTGTATTTTTGATTTGTAGAGATTTATAGTCCTTGTGGCCTTATCACCCAGGGGTCTCTAAGCGCTTAGCGGAGAGTGGTCACAAAGTTGTTAAGGGAACAAGCTAGATGGTACCCCATGCCTCCTGGAATAGCACGGTTTTTAGTTTTTTTCTGAAGGGCAAGAGACTTGTTTCTTTGCGCAGGTTCTCAGGCAATTGATTCTATGCTTTGGGAATTGTGTAGGAGAACGTACGTCCTCCTAAAGAGAACAGTTTGAACCGTGGGCAGATCAATAGTGCGGCCTCTGCTGATTGTAAGTTCCTTCTAGGGGCATATGGGACAAGACGTTTCTTAATGTATTTAGGGGCTTGCACATATAAGGCTTTCTGCGTGATGCATAGGCCCTTGAACTTGGCCCGTTGATTCACTGACAGCCAATGAAGTTTACGAAGAAGGGGGGTGGCATGGGTCCTTCTTGGTTTGTTGAAAATGAGTCTGGCCGCGTCGTTCATGACAATCTGAAGTCTGTTCATTAGTTTTTTCGGAGTGCCGAAATACATGATGTTGCCGTAGTCCAGCCGTGCCAGGATTAATGCTGATACTGCTCTCCTGAGAGTGTCCGCCTTCAGGATGGGAGACAGTTTGCGCAGATGTCTCATTAGGCCCACACACGTGCCCACTACCGCTGAGACCTGGGCTGACATAGTGAGGTTGGCATCTATAACTATGCCTAGCCCCCAGGGATTCCCAGTATGCAGGGGGAATTAGTTCCCCCTCTGCAAACGCACCCGGGGCGGCGTTGCAGAGAGGTGTAAAAAGGGGCGTGTGTTATGTAGTATGTTTCTTTAAGTGCACGAGTTAGAATGTAGAATGGTATGCAATGTTGGTTCTATGTTTGGGATTCATTCTGTTGTGGCAGTTGATGCTGAAGACATCGATTCTCTGGTTCCCACCTGTTTTATTACTTATCTTATTTTGTCATTAAATACCCTTTTGCTATACCTACTCGTTTGGATTACTTCACTACAAATTGGCGACGAGGGAAACTGGACTATTGGACCTCTTTCAGTGGATTCTTGCTGAAGTGTGAATTTCTAAGGATTTTACCGGAAAACGGATCGGAAGAATATTGATCTCTGTCAGTTATGTGACTTTTTTTTTTTTTTAGTACTACTGCTGGTTCAGGCTTCGCGTTACTCTTTCGTGTCATATCTTGAATTACTGTAGACGTTGCAGCACCGGTGTCGCCTGCATCTTTCGATCTGCATGAGCGTTCCTCGTGGACGAAGTAAGCGCGAGGGAGACTGAGCGCGAGGGAGACTGAGCGTGTAGAGACTTGCACGCTCAGCTGGATACGCATCATAACACATGCGCAAAGAGTGACGCATGACGTAAGGTCACGCAGCGTGACCCAACGTGACCCAGCTTAGCGGCCATTTAAAGAAGTGTTTTGTTTACCTTCACAAAGCGAACTAACGGTGAGACGAGAGGTTTTGACAGCATGTGAATTCACACAACGCGAAGCATTTAGAAACCCAGCAGAAGGAGTACATTCCGGTCAAAGAGAAGTAATAACGAGTAAATAAAGGATTATTTTTCTTTCCTTTACCAGCACAACAGGTGAGGAAGTCGGGAGAAGGGTGTATTTTTTTTGTTTTTTTGTTAATATATCTGCTTATTGGTGCATGGAAGAAGGTGATTGCACTGTAAGCACTGCTAATAAAGACAGAAACAGAGACATGGCGCAACAGAATTTCTCAATAAGTCCACCTGAACCATTTTGGGTTAAAGGCACTCAACCCAGTATTAAGTGGATAGAGTGGAAAGAAAATTATTTAGAGGCTGTTGATGAAACAAAAAAAATGAAATCTGAGCAGAAGAAGAGAATTTTGTTACATTCTTTAGGACCTATTGGATTAAAAACCTTTTCAAGGATGAGTAAATTTGATGACCCCAATTTGGATGAATTCGAGAATGCCATCAAAAATGTGGATAAATATTTTGCACCTAAAGTATGCATAGGGGTCATAAGACATAAATTCTTTCAAAGGAAACAAACTAAAGAGGAAACTGTGGATGAGTGGATGGATGACCTAAAAAAACTTGCCATTGATTGTAAATTTGACAATTTACATGATGACCTGATACGCGATCAACTAGTGATGCACAACAACAACTCTGCTCTACAAGATCGTCTTTGGGTCAATGGTGACGCACCTCTAGATGATGTGGTGGCCATCATGAGGAACTCTGAAATGTCTGGGAGGTGCGCTACTGTAGTGAAAGAAACTGAAAAAGACTTGTCCAAGACTTCTGGTACTGTTTGTAAAATTCAGGGTCCTATTAAAAATTTTCGTCAACAGCAACAACAAGGGAAATGGACTAATCAACCAATGAGAGTTCAGAATAGGAGCACAGAGAGAAGATGCTACAGATGCAATAGTAAAGAGCATTTAGCTTTTAGTAGACTCTGTCCAGCTTTAAAAAAAATGTGGTATATGTGGACTTTTAGGTCACTTTAGTCAAATGTGTTGCAGACGTAGTAATGTGAAGTACGTGTATGAGGAAGATGTAGAGAGTATGGATGAGGTAGAAACTGAGGATGAATGTTGTGTTAAGAATGTTCGAGGGAACTATGTGATTAACATTTCAGAGGATTCCTTAAAAGGTAAACCAATTTGTGAAATATCTTTTGGTGGAGTAATTGTGAGTGTTTATGCAGACTCCGGTTCACCATACACGATTGTGAACGAAGAGGTTTGGAGGAAGAAATTTGTAAACAAAATTGGTGGGCAATTGAATACACCTGATGTTTGCCCAATCAGTTACACAGGAAATAAGATTGGCATGGTTGGTTTTAGATGGCTTACTTTTTTATTTAAAGGCAGGTCTACAAGAGGAAAATTGTATGTGGCAAAAGTAGGACCTTCAGTTTTGGGGTGGTTTGACCAGAAAAATGTGCACATTATTTTGGACCCTAATTCAAAAGATAAAGTATTGATTTTGGATGACTGTAGCAAGATGGGGGAGGCATTATCTGAAAGCTTTCCTAAAGTATTTAGCAGTGAACTGTGTGTTCTAAAGGGGTTCGAACATAGAATTATTTTAAAGGCTGATGCACAACATAAGGTTCACAAAGTAAGACCCATACCTATACTGATAAGGGAGGAGGTTAAAAGGGAGATTCAGGGATTGCTCGTTAAAGGTATTATAGAGGAAATTGAGACATCTGAATGGATTTCTCCGATTGTGGTTGCCCAGAAACCCAATGGAAAAATCCGTTTATACATCGATTTACGCCACTTGAACAATAACATCGTGGTTGAGAAATTTCCCCTTCCTAAAATCAACGAAATGGTATCTTCCCTTAAGGGTGCAACGTGGTTCTCCACGGTTGATCTCTCCACCGCATACCATGAGGTCATGTTAGATCCCGACTCTAAGAATCTTACGGCATTCATAACACCATTTGGGTGCTACCAATTTAGGCGTATGCCTTTTGGGCTGGCCTCAGCCGCTGCTGTTTTTCAGCGGCTGATGCATAAATTGTTCGGAGACATGGACAACATTTCGTTTTTTCAGGATGACATTCTGGTGGCTGCTAGCGACAAAGTGGGTCATGATTTAAAATTAAAACAAGTTTTGGAAACCCTACAGTCACCAGGCCTGACTGTGGAGTTATCCAAATGCAAATTCAGCCAGAGGAGTGTTTCCTATTTAGGACACATTATAAGCGAAGAAGGTGTCAAACCTAAACCTGCATTAGTAGAAAATATTGTAAAGTTTCCTGTACCTGTTTCAAAAGATGAAGTAAGTGCGTTTCTCGGCATGGCTGAGTATTGTGCCAAGTTTATAAAAAAATTTGCTGCAAAAGTTTTCAATATACGTGCACTTTTGAAGAAGAATACTACATTTATGTGGAATGAATTGTGTGAGGAAGAGTTTAAATTGGTCAAGGTCGATTTGCAGAATGTGAATGCACTTGCTAGTTCTGACCCAAATATTGACTGCCTGTTAACTACTGATGCAAGTGACAAAGGCCTGGGTGCCGTGTTGTCACAATGTGATTTGGATGGTAAAGAAAAGATAATCTTGTTTGCATCTAGAGCTCTTTCCCCTGCTGAGAGTAGGTACCCTATTATTGAGAGGGAAGCCCTAGCATGTGCGTGCGCTTTGGAACATTTTCGGGCATTTGTTTGGGGCAAGCCTGTGATCATTCGTACTGATCATAAACCGTTGATCCGTATCTTGTCATGTGAGGGTATGTCAGGTGCATCAGCAAGGTTAGCCAGACTATCCATGCGGATGAAGGAGTACATTTATAAAATGGTCTACCTACCTGGAAGAGATAATCACATTGCTGATTGCTTACCTAGACTTCCACCTCCTCTAGAGGAGTGTGATGATGATCCCTGGAGTGAATACTGTGTGGCATTGGTACATGATTGTGCTGAACCTGCCATAAATAAGACTGAATGGTTGGCTGAACAGGAAAAATATGTTGTTTTGAAAAATGTATTAGAGTACATTTGCAAAGGTTGGCCCAAGAAAAGAGATATTCCTGGGTTGGAGGCTTTTTGGCAGATCCGCATGGAGTTGTCCTCTGAGAATGGGATGGTCTTTAGGGGTGATAGAATCGTTCCACCCTTGTCCTTGAGAAGAACAATTTTGCAACTTTGTCATGAAGGGCATTTTGGAATTGTGAGAACCAAGTCTGTTGTTAAGGGGATGTTTTGGTGGCCAGGTGTGGACAGCGCAATAGAGGAGTTTGTAAGAAAATGTGATGTTTGCATGTCTGCTGATAAGACACTTAGGACTTTTAAACCTAAAATGAGTGATGGTTTGATACCCGATTTTCCTTGGGACACCATTGCAATTGATATTATTGGACCCATTGGAGACTCCAAAGAGTATGGGTTGGTTGCTATCGACCTTTTCTCCAAGTGGCCAATTGTCAAGTTTGTGGAAAGAGTTGACACTCAGACTGTACTTAAATTCTTAGATAACATTTTTATCATGGAGGGTTTGCCTGTTTGTGTGCTGTCTGACAATGGTGTCCAATTTACGTCAAAGCAGGCTAAGGAGTATTTTGACAGATGTGGTATCAGACATAAGACCACAGCATTGTACAACCCTAGTGGAAACGGCACTGTTGAAAGGTTCAACAGAGTGATCAAAGGCGTTATTCATGCCTCTGTGCATGGCAAGTTAGATTGGAAAGTGCAAGTACAGAAGGCAATTTGGTCATATAGAATTACTGTGCAAAACAGCACTGGCATGTCCCCGTTCACCATGATGAGAGGCAGAACAGCAAGGTGTAAGTTTAACCCTGGGTGGCTTTTTGATGGGAAAATAGCTAATTGGTCTCCTGTTGATGTTAAGGATAAGTTGGTGTCTACTCATGATAAAAGCAAGGAATTTTACGATTGTCATCACAACACTAAAGAAGTTCTTGTCAAGGTTGGAGATTGGGTGAGGGTTAGGAAACCTTTTAAGGTACCTAAAGGCATGAGTCGCTTTGAACCACCATGTAGGGTTGCAGAAGTGTTAAGAAATTCTGTAAGACTGGACAATGTAAGGGTGTGGAATCTCAAAAGCATTGCCATGAATCCTAATCAGGATTGTGTAGAGGTGTGTTCTAATCCTAGTGATAATAATTTTGATTGGATTGAAGATCATTTTGAGAATAGTCATGTACAGTCTCAACTTGCTGATGATTCCGTGTCTGTTTCTGAACAGAGGAATTTCGGGCAACCCAGTTCTTCTTTGTGTGATGAGGGGGGAGTGGGCGAAGGTTGCAGTTCTGATGTTCAGACAACTACTCGTTTAGATGCATGTGGTACTCTTCGGAGCAAGGTTGTTGACGTCCTACCTGATAAAAGAACTAGAGCCTTGCCGGGTTGGCTTAAGGGGTTTGTTATGTAAATTTATTGACTTGTTTCATTGCCCTTGTTTTTTTTTGTGTGTTTCTTCCTTTTTATATTTGTTTTCTTTCATTGTATAGGGGGGGATGTGTTATGTTGTGTGTTTCTTTAAGTGCACGAGTTAGAATGTAGAATGATATGCAATGTTGGTTCTATGTTTGGGATTCATTCTGTTGTAGCAGTTGATGCTGAAGACATTGATTCCCTGGCTCCCACCTGTTTTATTACTAATCTTATTTTGTCATTAAATACCCTTTTGCTATACCTACTCGTTTGGATTACTTCACTACAGCGTGGCCTCATTACCAGTCTCTGCAATGCAGCCTCCAGGTGCATACTGGAGGTTTCCAGTGGGCTAGTTGCCCCCCAGGGACCCCCAGTATGTAAGGGGACTTAATCCCCCAACTTAGAACACTCTACAGGGCGCGTTAGCACAGTGGTGAAGTTATGGGGCGGGACTTGAGGTGATGTGAGTGCAAACATGCCCTGAGGTGCGTTTTAAGTTGGGGAATTAATTCCTGTTCAATCCAGAGGTCCCGTAGGGGGCAACTAGTCCAACAGGTATCTCCAGTAAGCGCCACGGAGCTGTGTTGCTGAGTGTTGTTAAAAGGGGGCGTGCCCTTTGAGTGACTCTCTGCAACACAGCTGCCTGGTGCATACTGGAGGTACCTGGTGGGCTAGTGGCTCACAGGGGACCTCAGGATTGAAGAGGAATTACTTCCCCAATCTAGCTCACTACTATTCCTGAAAAGTAAATTTAACTGTACTTACCAGTAACTTGAATTTCCTTCCATAGGATATCATTGCCTGCTATATAAAATATATATAAATTAAAATATTATTAAATTAATAAAAAAATTACAATTTCAATATTTTTAAAAAACATTTTTTTCAATTTATATTAAAAATGTGTAATGCAATTTAAGAAATAAAATACCTAAAAATAAATAGTTTAAAATAATGTGGTAAATTAGTATAAACAAAATAACAATTAATTCATTTAAAAATTATCTTTTACAAAACCTTTGTTATTCACTGAAAAAACCATAGGTTTCAGCCAAGTTATAGTTAAAAATTAGCATTTAAAAAACCTTAGAAATTCACTGAAAAAACCATAGGTTTCACACACGTTATAGTTAGGAATTAGCATTTGAGATGTTATCAGTGATGTCATGAGTGATATCACTGACCATGTCATGAGTGATGTAATATGTGACGTCATCAGCAGTGCATTGCGGGCGCGCGAGTTATAGTTAGCTGAATTAACTATAACGGGGGAATTTCAATGGTTTTGTATGAGTGAAATGTCCAGCTAACTATAACATGTGTGAAACCTATGGTTTTTTCAATATATATATATATATATATATATATATATATATATATATATATATATATATATATATATATATATATATATATATATATATATATATATATCCTGCAAATATCCAAGTATTGATATACATATATATATATATGTATATTACCTACTGGCGGTCGCCAGTAGGTAGTTATAGTTAGGATTTTTTTCAATGTTAAATCTCAAAATTCTATTTGGAATAACTTTGGCGCCGGTTGACGAATCTGCCTGAAAATTTCCTGAAAATGGCCTCGCGGGGTTCCGGTCCTTCCCTGAAAGTTTGGGGGGGATACGTCAAGCAGGGGCCGAGATAAAAGGGGGGTCCCAAAACGCATTTTCCCCATGTTAATTTCCATAGGGCGGTCGATTTCACTTTTAGCCCGAACGGCTGAATGGATTTCCACGAAACTTGGCAAAATTGTAGGGACTGGTAGCCCGATGTGCCTTTGCTATGTCTCAAGATATGTGCTCCAGTGGATTTTAAGTAATTTAGGTTCAAAAAAATATATATATCTATAGGCGCTCTCCCGTGCGCGCACCGGAGTGCGCTCCAGGCGCGACACGCGACTTGCGCGCAGGAAGCTGATTGGCTCTCAGTTGTCTGTAAACATTCTAAACAGTCCGGAGCGGCCGCCATCTTGTGTCTCGGTAAAATCGAGACACAAGGGGTTTGAAAAAAAAAGGGGCAAATGACCATAAGGGGGAAGAGTAGACCCCCTCTGACCCCCTAGGTTTGATGTAGGGACTAAAATAGGGTCCTGCAGGGCATTAAAATTTTTTTTTCGTTTTGTGCGGGGGAAGCGCATGGTACGCGCACCGGCGAAGCACGGGGAAAATCCAGGACCATATTTATGAAGGCCTTGCGCTGTTAGTTTTGCGCTTCTTGTGCGTCAATTTTTGTGACGCACCAGCGGTGTAAAAAAATGCGCATTGTTATGCAATATTTAAAAAGTGACGCATCTATCTAGATGCGTCACTTTTTAAATATAGTGCAACGAGGTACATTTTATTACACTGCTGGTGTTATGCGTCACTTTTCTGTGCGCACTCCTTATGACATTCCAGATGTGTCATATTTAATGTATGACGAATCATGTTGCAAGGAGTTACAGATACGTCAGTATTTCTGACATATCTGTAAACATAAAAGTGATGCGAGGCAGGTGCAAGATTTTGACGCAACAGCATCCTAAAAGTGACGCAGAGAAATCTTATAGATTTCAGTACGTCGTTATTACCAAGCTTTTTGCGGGGGAATGCCCCCTTTGCATACATTATACCTGACGCAGATATAATGTGGCGCAGAGTTTTAAAAAGTGACCCATGTACCTAGATGCGTCACTTTTTAAAAATAGCGTCAGGTATAATGCATGCAGAGGGGGTGTTCTCCCGCAAAAAGCTTTGTAATAGCGACGCAGTGAAATCTTTGAGATTTCACTGCGTCAGTTTTAGGATGCTGTTGCGTCAAAATCTTGTGCCTGCTTTACAGCAGGTGTTAGACTGAGGCAAGACCTTTCACATGCTGCTTTCCACATTTGAAAGGACACATTACTGGAGTTGCGTCACTTTTGTGACGCACTCCAGCAATGCGTTACTTGGAATGTCATAAGGAGTGCGCACAGAAAAGTGACGCATCGCACCAGTAGTGTAAAAAAATGTGCCTCGTTGCGTTATATTTAAAAAGTGAGGTATCTAGGTAGATGGGTCACTTTTTAAAATCAAGCGCCACATTATATCTGCGTGAGGTATAATGCATGCAGAGGGGGTGTTCCCCCACTAAAAGCTTTGTAATAGCGACGCAGTGAAATGTTTGAGATTTCACTGCGTCACTTTTAGGATGCTGTTGCATCCTTTAAATATAGTGCAACGAGGCACATTTTATTACACTGCTGGTGTGATGCGTCACTTTTCTGTCCACAGTCCTTATGACATTCCAGATGTGTCATATTTAATGTATGACGAATCATGTTGCAAGGAGTTACAGATACGTCAGTATTTCTGACATATCTGTAAACATAAAAGTGATGCGAGGCCGGCGCAAGATTTTGACGCAACAGCATCCTAAAAGTGACGCAGAGAAATCTCATAGATTTCAGTACGTCGTTATTACCAAGCTTTTTGCGAGGGATTGCCCCCTCTGCATACATTATACCTGATGCAGATACAATATGGCGCAGAGTTTTAAAAAGTGACCCATGTACCTAGATGCGTCACTTTTTAAAAAATAGTGTCAGGTATAATGCATGCAGAGGGGGTGTTCCTTGCAAAAAGCTTGGTAATAATGACGCAGTGCGTCACTTTTAGGATGCAGTTGCGCCAAAATCTTGCGCCTGCTTCACAGCAAACCTTTCACATGGTGCTTTTTCCATGTGAAAGGACACATTACTGGAGTTGCGTCACTTTTGTGACGCACTCCTGCAATGCGTTAATTTTGTGTTTACAGATATGTCAGAAATACTGACATATCTGTAACTCCTTGCGAATTGATTAGTCATATATTAAATATGACATATCTGGAATGTCATAAGGAGTGCGTCCAGAAAAGTGACGCATCGCTGTTTTCACGTAGCGATGCGTCACTTTTCAGAAATGAGGCCTCCAGTTTATTCACTGTGTCATAACTTTCTTTTCTAACACTCACCTTCTTTCATTCCTCCTACTTCACTTCCTTTCACCTCTCATACCTTTCTGTTCTTTCTTACTCATTCTCCTTTCAATTATCAATGCACTATATTTCACTTACTCTTCATTTTTTAAGATTATAGCTCTTTGATGAGAATTGGAGGTAGTTCTGAAAAGAACTTTTGGTTTTCTTCTTTTAACTGAACAGGAACAAAAACAGGGAATAGAAACTGCTCAACAGGAGCAAAAAGAAAAGAAAAAAATTAGGGGTGGGAAGGGCAGTGATGGTTCTCCAATGCCCGAACCATGAGCAGGACACTTTGCTCCCCATAGGTGAGGAGTTGATTGCAGTATCTGCATCTGACGACCCCATGGTTAAATGCAGGTTGAATGTTTGCTACCTGCCCCTGCGATTGTTCTCTTCCAGAAGAAGTTGCTCCTCCTGTTGATGTAGAGGCCCCATCTCTGGGAACCTCTTGTGCCAGAGCCCTGACACTTTCCCGGGCAAAATTCTGGGGGTGCCTCCTCTCCACATGGCGAATCATGGTGAAGTTGCCAAAAGAGTATTTTTTTTGGGGGTTACCCCGTGACAGGACCTGTTTGCAGATCCTGCACTCTACTTTTGGTGCATTCACCTTCTTCTGGTCTGCTGGAAACTTAAAAAATTTCCAGATGAAATGTTCTTTGACCTTCGGCTGAGGAGGCTCTTCATCAATGAAATCATTGGAGTCATCTTCACTGCTGAATGGTCTGGCAGCCATGATGAATCCAGGAATATGGAGCAGCAAAAAAGGCAGGTCTTTCAGTCACAAAAGTGAAAGAAGAAGTGAAGGAAATGGGTGGGGATTTCATTCATTGTAAAAAAAAACTGTTAGCAACCAATGAAAAGTGTTATTTTAGGGTCACATGACCCGACGCGTTTACGCTGCGCGCTCCGGAGCACTTCCGGTGCGTTTACGCAGCGCGATCGTAGGCGCTTCCGGGGCGCAAACGTGGCGCGATCGTAGGCGCTTTTGCGTGCGTTTAGGCGCCGCGCACGTAGGCGCTTCCGAGGGCACTTACGTTGCGCGCCGAAGTGACGTCATCAATCTTTTATAGAAATGCATAATCATTTTCCATATTAAAAAAAACAAATTTTATTTGTATGGTACGAAATGTTTTGCATTATTATTAACTTTTCATTCATATTTTTTTTTCACGAACGACAGTTGCGCTCTGGGTGCGCTTTCAGATGAGCTCTCGGAGAAGCTTACAGGAGAGCTTAGCTGAAAGCTTCCCGGAGCGCGCACCCAGAGCGCAAAAGAAAAAAATTATATAAAAAAAATGAATACTTAAAAAAAAACAGCAAATTGTAAAAAAAAAAAAAGGTTAGAAACTCGATATACAAAGGAATTAGCATTTAAAAAACCTATGAAATTCACTGAAAAAACCATAGGTTTCACACCAGTTATAGTTAGGAATTAGCATTTAAAAAACCTATTAAATTCACTGAAAAAACCATAGGTTTCACACCAGTTATAGTTAGCTGGAAATTTTACTGATATAAAACCATTGAAATTCCCACGTTATAGTTAGATGGACTCACTATAACTTGCGCGTGCAATGCACTGCTGATGATGTCTTATTAAGCCAGTTAACCAATCAATTTTTAAAAACCATCCATTTAGACACTTATTTAAACATTTATTCTTCCATCAACTTTTACATATACATATATAAAATATATTTATTTTTCAGAAAGACACACATTCACTGGATGGTGTCATCAGTGATGTCATGAGTGATGTCACTCACCATGTCATGAGTGATGTAATATGTGATGTCATCAGCAGTGCATTGCACGCGCAAGTTATAGTGAGTCCATCTAACTATAACGTGGGAATTTCAATGGTTTTATATCAGTAAAATTTCCAGCTAACTATAACTGGTGTGAAACCTATGGTTTTTTCAGTGAATATATATATAAATATATATATATATATATATATATATATATATATATATATATATATATATATATATATATATATATCCATATATATCCATATATATCCAAAAGAAAGCTGCGCCCAACATTGAGGCGCTTCACACTTCGTGCTTGAATACCCTTTAACAGAGCTTTCACAGGGATGAAAAAGTGTGCAGCCAAACTTATGCTTCAGCCTTTGTCTTTCTCTTCCATACGCGTTTCAGGGGGCATTCTCCCTTGATCACTGGCACAGACAACAGGCACGGAGTTCCTGCAGTGTCTCCTCTTATTTTACACTGCGGACCGGCTCTTCCGCCGTGGGGCACCTCTCGGTCCAAGCAAGACCGTAACATATCCCAAAAAAAGCTGCTCCCAGCATTGAGGTCCCTCACACTTTGTGCTTGAATACCCTTTATTAGAGCTTTCACAGGGATGAAACAGCGTGCAGCCAAACTTATGCTTCAGCCTTCGTCTTTCTCTTCCATACGCGTTTCAGGAGCGTTCTCCCTTGATCACTGGCACAGGCAACTGGCAGCGTTTGGGGCAGGGCACAAATGTTCACAGCGCAGTTGCGCTGATTTAAATGTTTCTGCCCTGTGGGTGTGGGCAACAGGTGCATGATGGTCACTAGAGTTCTCTCATGGTGATTTTGCTGTGAGTCCCCTTAAAACATTAAAAGTTCCACAGTGGGCAGTTTGTACTTGCACCCCATTAACAGACCTGAAATTTCAAACTCCAACTGGACATGGAGTTTCTGCAGTGTCTCCTCTTATTTTACACTGTGGACCGGCTCTTCCGCCGTGGGGCACCTCTCGGTCCGAGCAAGACCGAAATATATCTAAAAGAAAGCTGAGTTTGGTGCAAGGCACAAATGTTCACAGCGTAGCGGCGCTGATTTAAATGTTTCCGCCCTGTGGGCGTGGGCAACAGGTGCATGATGGTCACTGGAGTTCTCTCATAGTGATTTTGCAGTAAGTCCCCTTAATACATGCCCACTGTGGAACTTTTAATGTTTTAAGGGGACTCACAGCAAAATCTTTATGGCTTGATTACTTAAAGTCATTGCAATCCCAACAACTTCACATTGCAATCATAATAACTAGATTAATCATTTAAAAAAATCCTTTACAAAGACATATTCCCAGCAAATATTTTAAAAACTATCCGATATATACAATTTTAAAACTTATCAAAACGAAAAGATCCATACACATAGCATCAATAATTACAAGATAATATTGCACATTTTATATTTTTAAAAGTAACGTAATGCATAGCATACTTTTCCATATACACGGATACTTTGAAATTCAGCATGTAGGATATTTGAATATTTCAGTGTTTTGCTGGCACATTCACCGAAATAAACATTTAAATGATACAAAATTTTCCTCATACATAGATGCAGGCTTTGAAAGCATTGGGCCATCAAAGAGAAATGAATCATACTTACCACTTGTAAAACGAGTCTGTCATCAGCATCTCTGTTTTTTGTGTTTGACAATGGTAATATATGTTTGAGGCCTTAATGGAACCTCACATGTGTAGCATCGTGCTACTAAATTATAACAGACACAGGATGTATTTTATGTGGAGCCTTTATTCATACATCCTATCTCGACCCTGTCCCTACTCTAACTGCCCCTTAGACCGTCCCCCCAGCTCCTCCTGTTCCTGTTCCTTCCCTGGCTCCACCCCCAAACACTAGACTGCATCACACAATCTCACATCTCCCAGTTTGTTAACAAAATAAGCTTAGTGTCCAGCATGTTTATAGTTCCTCAGTCAGCCACACGGGTCAGCGGGCCGCCTGTTCAAACCATGGAGACGCATCTCCATTTCCGGTGTGTGGCTTTCTGTTGCTTTGACAAGAACATCTTTTATTACAGGAATGTATCTTTGAAATTGCGAGACGTCTCGTATGGTCTTCTTTTGCTCCGGTTCGTGGTGGTTTCCAATCAGCTTCTGGGTGATCCACTCATCTTCAGTTTCTGAGGTGACTGTGAAAGGCTCAGCTTGATGTCGGTATTCTGTCTTCCTTTGTGGCTCTTGTTCGGTTGACGCTCGATCTCCTTCATGAGGGGATGTTGTTCTGGTTCTCTTCCGAGCACCTGCGTATGATTTTACTGCTTTTTGTCTTGTCCGGTCGAGGGCAACACTGCCCTCCTGTTCAAAGTTGTGTATACCAGACGGTAAGACGCTATCTGAAGAGATCATCATGGTTTGCTTTGGGGACTCATTCACTGCCTCTGGTTGTCTCACCCACTCCCACTCACGTTTGGGGCTGGTGGACCCTTTGACTGTCTGAGCATGGGCATGTTTCTCTCTCATCTGATGATGATCTGTCTCTGTTAACACGTCTGGCTTTCCTTGCAGAGTGACTGGATAGTCCTTTCCCATCCGGTGGGTAATGTCCACTATATCTGTTTTCCTTCCATAGGCCCTTTGGGTCAACCTCGCTGACTCCATCAGGGGTGAAGGTATATTATTTATGTCTTGATGTACCTGCGACTGACATGACAGGTTGTCTTGTGAAGTGATTGAGTATTCAGAGACATTGGTGTGAGATGTGTTGCTCTTGATGGGAAGAATGTCTTTTGGTTTTAGAGTGTGTTCGGGTGGTTGACGCCATGACCATCGTCGGGACCATGACTCGGTCGACTCGAGGGATCGAACAGACGTGCTTTCTAGATCGGAGGAGTCTTTTGTTGATTTCCTTTGATAGCGTTTCTTTGAGTGTGTCTTGAATGGAGGATTTCTGAAACAGGTAAGCCGTGACAAGCTGCTCCTAGAGTCAGAGTTCTCTTTGGGATATTTCTCCGGTTATCTTTCTCGAAGTGACTTTGGTGTCACCTCACTGGGGAGGTTGTTTGATAACCACATATTTATTTATTGTGTTTGATCCCAGGGTATTTCGTCTCTGTCTCTCTCGTGTGATGATGATGGCTTCCTCTCAGTTTCTTCATTGTCTCGGATGTCGTGGATGCGTTTGTCTTCCCTTTTCCGGTGTCCGAGTGGATCAGTCCGTCTTGTGCGATTTGCTTCTTCCTCCCGCTTATCTCGTGCACTGACATCTGTGTTACGGGTGTGAACTTGTACCGATTTCCAGTATTAACGTGACTGGTCCAGTCTTCCACAGTTTGTCTTTCTTGCACCTTTATTGGGCAGGCTGTCATCTGGTCCATTGGTGCAGTCTGTCCCACTTGACACGTCATCTGCTTCAGAATCGTTTTCACCATATGTTGAATGACTCCTTGAGGTTGAATCACTCCTTGAGGTTGTATCAGTGAAGCTGTCGCAATCCTGGGTCATCTTGGTCTTTTGTGTTGTTGACTCAGAGTATTTCATGTCACTTTATCTCTCCCATTGTCTTGACTCTGGTCTGCCTTCACCCTCCCCGTTTCTGGTTTTGTTTGTTTCTTGAGCTTTATTAGTGTCTTTGCGTCTTGCACCCGGGTGCAGTTTATTGACTATTTTCTTTGCTTTGACCCGCTCTCCAACTTCGGCCTTCCTGATGATATCCTTTAGCGACCAATGCCCTTGAAGGATCTTGCGCTTTGTGTTAGAACTTGAACAGCCTTCGACTATCCGGAGCCGAACTGCTTCCTCGTTTGTAAATGTGTTGAAATGGCAGCATTGTACCAGATTTTGCAACTGGGTGATGAAGTTTGGCAATGGTTCTCCTGGTTCCTGCCGTGCCGTGTTGAAGGCAATGCGATAATGATCCACGTTTGCCTGTGCATGGAAATGGGCACGTAGCTTCTCTTGGAGTCTTTCATAGGTCTCTGTGTCCTTTTCAGGAAATGTTCTGACTAAGTGTCGGCCCTCATGACCTACCAGCTGAAGGAGTAGTATCAGACATTTCCCATCTCTTCGTTCACCGATTGCATCAAGAAAATCGTCCAGTGAGTCAAGCCACCGGTTCCATTTGGGACCCAAACTCTGAATGTCGGTCTGTGTCACTGGGGGTGGCACTTCAATGCAGGGATTGAACCGTTGTGTTGCTTTTCCCACCACCATGAGGGAGGAAGGTTTCTTCTTTGCTTATCTTCTTTGGCCAAGATCCTTTGTCTGGTCGTTTCCTTTGAGGTTGGTAAGATTCACAACTGTCTCAGTACGCTTCAGTGATCTAAGCTTGGATTTCTTGAGTTCAGGATGGCCACCACTCAGCTGCACCATGAGTGACTCATGGCTTAGCAACTTCCCACTCTCTTCAGTGTTGTGTGCTAGCTGCAGGTGATTTAGGGCTCTACCGCGATGATGCGTGGTAGCGTTGACATCTGGTTCTACTAAAATTAGAGATTATCTACAGGAAATCCCGGTGACTAGATTTTTGGATGAAGAGGCAGATACTTTAGAGGAAGCCTTCCAGGGGGAGGAAATTAAAAATGCTATTTCAAATCTCCCCTCCGGAAAAGCTGCAGGTCCAGACCAGATTCCAATAGAATTTTATAAAGTATTCTGGGACATCTTAGAAGTAGATATGGTCAGGACATTGCAACAGGCACAAATAGGGGATTCAACACCTAGGTCATGGGGAGGGGCTGAAATAGTGATAATTTTAAAAAAAGGGAAGCCTCCGGAAGAACCAGGGTCATATAGGCCCATTACTTTGATGAAAACGGATACCAAAATTTTTTCTAAAGTATTAGCAACAAGATATGCTAAAATAATAAACAGAGTAGTGAGCAATAACCAACATGGTTTCATACCTGGAAGGGGCAAGACGCACCATATACGCAAGGTAATAACTCTCTTTGACGCCACAGCAGTCTCAGGGGACCCAATGACGATTATGTTGCTAGATGCTGAAAAAGCATTCGACCGAGTCTCCTGGGACTACCTGTGGCATACTCTCGAAAGATCAGGAGTAAAAAAAAACTTTATTAAAGCAATCCAGGCGCTATATATAGACCCTGTGGCCTCTGTGCGCGTGAACGCGGGTATTACAACACAATTCCAGATAAGGAGAGGCACGAGACAAGGTTGCCCTTGTTCCCCATTGCTTTTTGCAATGTATATGGATCCACTAATACGGAGAATAGAGATGTGTCACATAATTAAACCATTGCCTACTCGAATTGGTGATTGCAAAATACTAGCGTATGCTGACGATGTCGCAATAATTACACCAGCACCAATGGAGGCTATTGCTCAGGTGGAACTAGAGGCTTTGAAGTTTGGAGAAATTTCGGGATATAAACTTAATACCAATAAGACCCAGATAATCAAAAATTATAACACCAGGTGCACAGATACCAGAGTTGTTCAGGCGGGTATATACTTGGGAGTATCTATCTCAGCCGATTTAGATCACTTAGTGGAAAAGAATTTAACACCCTTGGTCAATAAAGTACGGAAAGACCTAGATAGACTAGACAATCTACATTTATCAATTGTGGGACGAACAAATGTAGTAAAGATGCTGGTTTTACCTAAGTTTCTTTATTTTTTTAGAGCAATACCTTTATTATTTGAGGCTAAATTGTTTAAGAAAATAGAAGATATGATTAATAGATTTATTTGGGCAAAGGGGAAAACCAGGAGAGCACTTAGATATATGACACTTCCACGGGAGAGGGGGGGGTGGGCACTGCCAGATTTAAAATTTTACTATTGGGCAGCAGCCTTACAAAACATGGTTGGCTTAGTGGGGGGAGGAGAATCTGAAGGCTGGAATGAGATGGGATCACTAGCAATATATGGTTTATTATTGGGACCAGAAGCAGAAAATATTTTTTTAAAATATACGGAAATTAGCTATTACAAAAGGACAAGGTTTAAAACGCTTTTAGCGGCACGTACTGTCTGGAAAGCCTTTGCTAAAAGCTTTGGGTTGGGACGATATAATTCATACACTAGATTGAGAGGAAATCCAAACCTACCTGTGGAAGTAGTCTCTGATACCACATTTGCAGAATGGGAAAGAAAAGGGGTTAGAAGGGTAGGTGACTTCATGGGACAACAAGGGGTCTACCAGTTCTCCGAAATACAAGCTAAGTTTGCAATAGATAAAAGGCAATTTTTTAAGTATTTACAAATTAGGAGTTCCTTGCATAATAAAAAAGGTGGAGTGTCAGGGTTCAGTAAAAATGCAATCATGGAACTGATCGAAGCTGGTGAGGAACGTACTATAAAGAGATTCTATGCCGAGTTATTAAATTCAAAAGAGGATGATATTGAAAAATGGGCAAATAAATGGAAAGTCAGCTTGGAAATCAGGGAGGAAAGCTTTTATATGTCTCTGGAAATGGGGAATACACTGTTATGCTCAGCACCTCTCCAGGCGCAACACTATAAAACTCTATATCATCTATACCATACGCCTGCAAAGATTGCCCAATGGGGTGGAACGGCAGGAATTAACTGCTTTAGATGTGGAAACACGGAGGCAGATTTAATACACATATTTGCAACATGTCCTCACCTGCAGCCACTTATAAAAGATATACAGGGGTTCTTGAACTTAGTATTAGGAGCAAATGCTCCTCTTATCCTTACCCCCTCAATAATTCTTTTGGGTATAAGTATAAGGGAGGATGAGGGTCAACACTCGGATAGAGGGGAATCCTGTTTATTTTTAGCTATGGCAATTATGAGGCTTTGTATTGCATCTGCATGGCTGAATCCTGTACCACCGTCGTTTCATCAATGGCTGGCTAAATTACTATCAATTTATAACTTGGAAATTGAGATTTATGCAAGGAAAGGGAAAAAGGGAAGGAAAACTGGGAGATTAATTTGGGATCCCATCACTCGGTGGAAAGAAGATAGAATGGATTGAAATGATTGAATAAGATATTTTGTCAAGATGTTTCTTTTTTTTTATTATGCCGATGTTGGCCCAATCGGGGATGCAAATGAGTGTAATTTTGCTTGGATTCTTAATATCTGTGTACTTATGTTTCATATTCACCCCCTTGGCTGGCTGGCGATCTCTCTCCCTCTTTTTCTTTACCTTACTAGGTGTTTGTCGACTTCTCTGCTCTCTTTTTTCTTCTTATTTCTCTTTTTTATTTCCTTATATTTTTTATGCTTTTTCTCTACCCCTCATTTTTTTTGTTTTTATTTTTTTTCTCTTCTCAAAGTATGATATGTATTGATTAATGTATTGATTAATGTAAATAGTATCGTGCCCTGTATGTAAAAAGGGGAAAAAACTTCTCAATAAAAATATTTAAAAAAAAAAAGACATCTGGTTCTTGCGTTTCTGCCCCTACTAGTGCAGATTATCCACTGACTTAGTTGACGATAGACGGCTTCCGTGACATTTGTTTAGTCGCGCTTCTGGATCATTTATTTTCTCAGTTTGCACTGTCTTGTGCTTGTTGTGTTTCATTATTGCTTGCGTGTCGTCATTTACTGTTGTCTTTGTTTCTGTCCTGTATTTGCCTGTGCTTGTTTTCTTGCACCACTTGTATTTGCTTGTGCTTGTTCGTGGTGACTCCTGTATTTGCTTGTGTTTGTTTCGTCTCTTGTATTTGCTCGTGCTTATTTGTGTCCACTTGTTGCTTTTATCTATCTCTTGCATTTACTTGTGCTTGTTTATATTTGCTGTTGCCTTTGCTCGTGCTTGTTTATCGCTTCACCTTTACATTTGTTCGTGCTTGTTTGTTATTCCACTCTTGCATTTGCATGTGCTTTTTGTATTTGTCTTGGCTGGGGCTTGTTTTCTTATTTTGCTGCTTGCATTTGCATGTGCTTGTTGCTCAATGCTCTGCCGCCTGACTCTAAAATGGCCACTCTTTGCTTTTGATGGGGCTGTGTCTCACTGCCTGACCTTAAGATGGCTGCCGGTATGGGAATCTCGTTCCCCACGAGAGGTAGGCCTTTCCACACTTCAGGCTCACACTGCCACAACCGGCACTCACCGACAGCCGGTTCCTCCAACGTTGACACCTTCCCATGTCACCAGGCCAACAACTCACCAGACCAGCAGGTAGGATCGGGGTGGGCTCCCGACCTTTAATTCACCGCTGCACTCCACTCTTTCTCCCGCATCCGGGGTGAGCACCCGGTCGAGCGCTCACGCGCGCTTCTTAGACGGGCATCTCTATCGCTTTACCAGCGCTCCTCCACTTGGGCTCCACGCGACCGGCAGGTCACGGATCAGCGGGGACACGTCGCGTCCTCCATCCTGGACCTCACCCTTCAGGGGTGAGCTTCTGGTTCTCTTGCCGCGTGCGGATCACGCTTGCCGCTTCCTTTCAGCGCTCGCTCACAGCAGGCCACGCTCCACGCAGCCTCCACAGCCACGGAGCTTCGGGACAGGCAGGCAGTATTTTGGGCGGCTCAACTTTTGCCGCAGCGCTCGTCTTAATCGCGGTGGGTGCAAGGGCAGGCTCCTCCTCTGCACCACCGGGAAACAGGGTCATACAGTGTCACGGGATCAATTCCAAGTGCACAGAGCACCCGATCCCACCCTCGTCGCCAGCTGTAGCATCGTGCTACTAAATTATAACAGACACAGGATGTATTTTATGTGGAGCCTTTATTCATACATCCTACCTTGACCCTGTCCCTACTCTAACTGCCCCTTAGACCGTCCCCCCAGCTCCTCCTGTTCCTGTTCCTTCCCTGGCTCCACCCCTCAAACACTAGACTGCATCACACAATCTCACAACATGGTCAGTGTTTGTGCACCAAATTACGTAGTTTGAATGATCATACACTGGGCTTCAACATAAAGGCCTGTTTCTTTATTTTTTTGTGCAAGCAGGTAGAATCTGTTCTTTATAATATTCCATTCGCTATCTGTAAATTAGCAGTAGCTGTGAGCTCTGCAGGATGGTCCAGTAACAAGCTTCAGCTTTTGTGCTATCCTCTGCCAAGTAATAAAACTAAAACTTTCCTAATGCTTCCATATTGTTTTCAGATGGTGCAGCCAACATAGATCCATTCTGAGCGAGTTGTCAACCCACTTGCTTCCCAGCAGTATGAAAGAAGAAAAGCTATATAAACAAACCCTAATTTGGGGAGAAATGGAGTGAGAAACCAGTTTCTGGGAGGTAAGACAGTTGTCAATTGGGGCACTGAATTGAAGAACATCTGGTTCATGTGTTTCCAAGTGTATATTACTACTTGATTGGGTAACGAACTATGCTTGTAATAATAATGCCTCAAGGCAGATAGGACAATTTCCAGTCGGCTAGGACTGGGAAATAAACAATGTACAGAGTGTATCTCTTATCCACTCCAATATTTATAAGTGCTGTGGTGTTCATTAGTGTGGTGATCATTCTTACATGATTTGAAGAACTACACGCAAGCGCCCTGATTACAAGCACAGTACTAGATTCTGATCTTTTTGCAAACATGTGTTTGCACAGGGACAGTGGCTTAACAAAACTTGAGGGGGACCTACGCAAAGGACATGGAGGGTCCCTCCTACGGACTCAGGGGGGAGCTCCCATACTCTGGTGAGGGGGCCCCCTGGAGCTCGGGTGCAGGGGCCTTTAATATGCCACTGCGCAGGGATGTGACCTAAGTTGTGAGATAATTTTCGCACCCTCACAGTTTCTACTCTGATAAATGCCGGCAGATCAAACCTGACGACTATTATTGCGGAATAGACCTGTAAAAAAAGCAAAACAACCGAAATTTGGTATGTAAAAGTAATCAGCCAAACTTGTAATGAGGGCTATTGTAAGAAGGATCCTGTAGGCATGTAGGTTCTTCAATTGTTCTTTATTGACATTCAAGTAATGGCGATACAGCAACACGATAGTACTTCCTCCGTCCTCCCTTCCAGTAACTGACTACCCCAGCATTCGCCCTTGCATACATTCCACGCATTCCACACGAGCACATGCACACACGCGCATACATACACATACACGCACCACAACACGAGACACACACGCGCACAGCACCAACACGATACCACACACCCTCCTCCTCAAAGAGTCTAGGTACCCACAACAGAATCAACCTAATCTATAATCAGAAAACCGGACAGGCAACTTCCTTACTCTATCACTACGTCGGAGACACTCATCATCAACGCCGGAATGAGAGAAAGAAGGTCTAACATCACCAACATCCCCAACACCATCACCAGGCTCACAATCGGTACTACAACTACCTGTACTACAACTACTTGCATCACTAGATAACTCCAATTCTTTTGCTAGGCCAAAATCATCACCTAATAAATAACCGCTACAAGACCCACCATCATGATGTGCACCAACCACACCACTCCTCTCATTACAAAGACTCAATTGGCGAAAATTCCATCTTTTACCATCTTCTAATTCAACAGCACTACCAAAAACCTTTATTACTTTTAAAGGTTTAGACCATACACTTTCACCCTTCAACACTTTCCTGGGGTTCTTCACCCTGACCAACTGACCAATCCTAACTAAAGGCCAAGCATGTCTACTACCATGATACTGCTGGTTACGATCTTGATATCTCTTAACCTCGGATCTGACTTCTTTATCAATATTCCTAGTGTTGCATTGCATTTTATCATTCCTTTTCCTCAACCACCAAGGCACCAACCCAGAGAAGGGTTTCCTGCCCCTCAAGATCTCGAAAGGCGTTCTCCCTGTAGCTGAATGGGGGGTAACACGATAAGCAGTCAGCCTCTCTTGCAAGGCTTTCCTCCAAGGCAACCCTGCACTCAATGCCAACTCAATTGCTTCTTTAACCACTCTGTTGAAGCGTTCAACTTGGCCGTTGCCTTCTGGGTGATATAATGAAGATCTAACGTGTTTGATACCCATCACTTGTAAAAATTCTTCCATCTTCTGTGATACAAATTGGGGACCATTGTCTGAAACTAATATTTCAGGAACACCCTCTCTAGAAAATACATCCTCTAAAAACTCAATAACCACATCAGATGACATCCCACTTACCATTCTTACCTCGGGCCATTTTGAATAATAATCCACTAGTACAATGGCATAACAGTCCATAGATGATAAAGCAGAAAATGGCCCCATAAAATCAATAGCTACTTTCTGCCACGGATATTCAGGTAATTCTACCATGGTTAATGGTACATGTAATGGTTTAACCACTTTATCACTAGTACCACAAATCTTGCAATCCCTTACCAGTCGGTCCACCATAGAATCTAACCCTGGCCACCAAAACCACTCTTTGACCCTTCTTTTCGAACTGGACATACCACCATGTCCTAAGTGGCTTTTCTCAGCAATATCTTTCCTTAAGCCCACAGGGGGAACAATCCTGTCGCCTCTTAGGATAATATCATTGACAATACACAATTCATCTCTAATCTTAGAGAATGCAACACATTCACCACGTAAACTGGACTCTCTTGGCCAACCCTCAACTATAAAACGTTTAATCTCTTTCAGAACTACATCTTTCTCCATCTCATTCATCCACGATGTTTCAGAGATACCACTAATGGCATCCTGAGTCCCAACAAGAAATACATCCTTAGTGGTAAATGCTACTTCACAATCAGTATTGGTTACAACTTCCTTAGAATCCACATTGGGTAACCTGGATAATCCATCCGCAACTACATTATCTTTACCCGGAATGTACTCTATGCTAAAATTAAACATCTGCAGCTTTGAAGCTAATCGAGCTAACCTTGGGGTTAAGTTTTTTCCTCCCTCAGGTCTTAAAATATTCACCAATGGTTTGTGATCCGTGCAAATTCTAAATTTCCTCCCCCATACATACATTCGAAATCTTTCAGCTGCCCACGAAGCAGCCAATAATTCTTTCTCAATCACGGAATAGTTCCGCTCCGCTTGGGTCAAGGTGCGTGAAGCATATGCTACTACCCATTTTTCAGACTTAACCCGCTGGGAAAATACAGCCCCAATTCCATAACCAGATGCATCCACAGATAACACACATTCAGCCGTTGGCAAAAAGGGTTTCAGACAAGGAGTAGTAACTATCTCCTTCTTCACTTCCTCAAAACATGTCTTTTGTTGCTCATCCCATGTAAAAACTGCACCTCTTTTTAATAACAATCTCAAAGGTTCAACTTTTGAGGCATAATTTTCAATAAAACGTGAATAGAACTCTGTGAGTCCAAGGAATGACATCAATTGCTCCTTGCCAGTAGGCTCCGGAACAGCTAAGATAGCATCAACATGACTGATTTTAGGTCGGATCCCATCCTTAGATATCACATGTCCTAAGTATTCAACTTCAGATTTCCCAAATACACATTTCTCGTTTTTTATGGTCAACCCACTTCTTCTCAATGCATCTAAAACCTCAAACAAACTTTTATCGTGACATTCTTTGTCTTTCCCATATATTAAAATGTCGTCTTGAAAGACCTTAGCATTTTCAATACCTTGTAAAACCCCGCACATTTCCCTTTGGAATACAGCAGATGCACTGGCGAGACCAAATGGCATTCGTTTGTACCTGAACATTCCTTCTGTAGTAATGAAGGCAGTGCAATGTCTAGAATCGTCATCTAATACAATTTGATGGTACGCACTGGTTAAGTCAATCTTGGAAAACCAAGATGAGCCACCAACAGACGATGTAAGCTCCTGCAAATTAGGAAGAGGAAATGTGTCCACCCAGATAGCTTCATTTAAACATCTTAGGTCCACACACAGTCGTAAATCGCCATTGGATTTAAGCGAAATTACGACTGGCGAAACCCAATCCGAGCTTTCAACAGGTTCAACAATGCCATCACTACATAGTTTCTTAAGTATCTCACCTAACTTCTCCCTATAGCTGATGGGAACATTCCTAAGTTTTTGTCGAATAGGACATGCGCCCTCTCTTAATATTATTTTATGTTTGAACCCAACCATTTTGCCAATCCCATTCGAAAATACATCAGGGAATTTTTCTTGTAAGTTTGAATAAGTATTATTCTCAATGCATTCATCCTGAATAGAATAGACAGGACATTCCCGTCTGGGGTCGATTTTCATGCCCAAATCAAAAATATGTGGCCACCCCAAAATAGTTGCACCTTTGTTGGCCACATAAATTTTACCCTGGCATGAATTACAGCCAAAGGTTATTTTAGCACTTATGAACCCTTCTAAAGGTATTTTATGCCCAGTGTAACTACCAGGTCGTACATCAGGACCTAATAATGGTCTAGTAGGCCAAAGAGATTTAAACAAATCCATACCCATAATGGTGTACCATGCACAAGAGTCTACCATGACCTTTACTTCCAAACCATCAATGGTGACAAGACATGACGGTAATTTTTTTACCTTATTTGTTCCTTTAAGAGACTCGTCCTGTATACTACATACATCGCCTACAACGTAGAAAGCATCATCTTGATTATTAGCATGAACACAATTAATATCATCTTGCTCATCATTTTGTAAATAGTTAACTTTAGCTTTGAAATCCCGACAAACTCTAGTAAAATGTCCCTTTTTTTTACAATTGGTGCATATTTTGTCAAGAGCTGGACACCACTTATAATTTGCTAGATGTGTCGAAGACCCACATCTAAAACACGCAAACTTTTTTGATTCACCAGTTTTTACATAAGTTTTTTCATTCCCCTTTTTATTAGAATAAGATGAATAACTAGTCATCTTACTATCAGTCTTACTATCAGTCTTGGGTTTATAATTATCAACCCTATTCACAGCATTAATAGATGTAGAATCACTATCATTTTTTTCATTTCTAACTTCACGAATGCATTGGTCAGAAATTTCTACACCTCTAGCAACTTCAATTGCATTCTTCAATGAAGTGCTGCCAGATGACCATAATTTCTCCTGGATTTTTTTAGATTTAGTCTTCATAAGGATCTGGTCCCGCAAAACCTGATCATATGTGATGGTTTCAAATTCGCAGGTGACTGCTAAACCCCTTAGAGCGGAAACAAATTGATCAATTGACTCATCACTTTTTTGAGCCCTTGAATAAAACTTAAACCTTTCCATCACTACGTTAATTTTCCTTCCAAATCTTTCCTGCATCTGTTTGACGGCACATTGATAAGCACCCATATCACCAGCATTTTCAATTTTCGGTAAATTTTTGAATTCCCTCAACCCTACAGCACCTAATCTATGTTTAAGTAGTGAAACCTTCCTATCTTGAGAAGGTTCCTCTTCATTTAACACTTCAACATAAGCCTCAAACATATCAATCCAAAGATCCCATGCAATAGGAGGTTCACCAGATTCCGCCAGAAAAAATGGAGGTGGATGAATTGAAGACATTACAATCACAATATAAAGTAATACAATTTAACACTTGCAAAAATGAAGAAGAAAAAAAAAAAAAAATATGCTTTGCAGATACTTGCGCAAACAGTTCACCAAAGTTCAAGTTAATATTAACCCTGGGCGTAGTTCGCGTAGCCGCACTCCGCGGAGCTACGCGAAGATGCACTTTCACTCCGCGAACTACGCATAACTCCGCGAACATGCGTAGTAGCTTGCTTGACCTGTTCGCGAGCCGTTTTTCATCTTCGGGAGCGCCGTGGAACTCTGGAACCTTCTCGACACCACATCTCCAGACGTCGCCTTCCTCACGCAAACATGGATGAATGCCTCCTCAGCGCCCGACATCGCCGTCGCCATCCCAGACGGATACAAGATCACCCGGAGAGACCGCATCAACCAGACAGGAGGAGGCATCGCTATCGTCCACAAGAACACCATCCGCATCACGACCAACTCAGACGACACCCTCACAGCCGCCAAACATCTTCACTTCCAGATACACACTGACCCCAAGACCACACTCAGAGGCACCCTCATCTACAGACCCCCAGGACCTCGCACACAATTCAGCGAAGACATCGCAGACTTCATCAGCCCGCACGCCCTCGCCTCCGCTGACTACATCCTCCTAGGGGACCTCAACTTCCACCTGGAGAACAACAACGACAACAACAGCACCACCCTGCTGGACAACCTCGCCAACCACGGACTCAAGCAACTGGGGAACACCCCCATCCACTACGTCGGACACACGCTTGACCCAGTCTTCTCCTCCAGCAAGTACATCTCCTTCAGCCACTCCACCGGACTCCACTGGACAGACCACAGCTGCGTCCACTTCAGCTTCAGAAAGACCACGACTCACCACCACCCGCAACAGGTTTCCAGCAGGAGCTGGAACAAGATCACCACCGACCAGCTCACCACTTCACTGAGCCAGAACCCTCCCGCCAGCTCAACGGACCCCAACCAAACAGCCAGCAACCTCACACAGTGGATCACCAACTGCGCTGACGACCTTGCACTTCTGAAAAACCATCCCAGCAGGCCCGGCAGCAAGAAAGCCTCCTGGTTCAATGACGACCTCAAGAACTCCAAGAACTGCCATACCCTCGAGAAAGCCTGGCGAAAAAACCTAACTACAGACAACATGACCGCCCTCAAGCACGCCACCAGCTAACACCACCAGCTGATCCACACCACCAAGAAGACAGCATTCAAGGAACGTCTCGACAACAATGCACACAACAGCAAGAAACTCTTCAGCATCGTCAAAGAGCTCTCCAACCCCAGCGCCGGAAACAACAACATCACTCCCTCGCAAGACCACCAAACCGACACCCCCCACGACCACCCTCCGCGACTGGACCCCGGTCAGCACCGAAGACACCATCCACACGATGAACACCATCCACTCCGGATCACCAACCGACCCATGCCCCCACCACGTCTTCAACAAGGCCGACTCCGTCATCGCACCCCAACTCCGGGACATCATCAACTGCTCCTTCAGCACCGCCACCTTCCCGGAGAGCTGGAAGCATGCCGAACTCAGCGCCCTCCTGAAGAAACCATCAGCGGACCCCGCCGACCTCACGAACTACCGCCCCATCTCGCTCCTCCCCTTTCCTGCCAAAGTCATCGAGAAGACCGTCAACAGACAGCTTGCTGCCTTCCTCGAGACGAACGGATCCCTCGACCTCTCACAGTCCAGCATCCGCGCCCACCACAGCACCGAGACTGCCCTCATAGCAGCCACTGACGACATCCGAGCCCTGCTTGACAACGGGGAAACAGCGGCCCTCATCCTCCCCACAGCATTCAATACTTTCTGCCACCGCACCCTAGTGCAGAGCCTCAGCAACATCGGAATCCAAGAGAAGGCACTGGAGTGGATCATCTTGTTCCTCACCAGAAGAACCCAGAGAGTCCGTCTCCCCCGTACAGATCCAAGGCCACCGAAGTCCTCTGCGGCGTACTACAAGGATCATCACTCAGCCCCACCCTCTTCAACGTCTACATGAGCCCCCTCACAGCCATCGTACGCCAACACAACCTCAACATCATCTCCTACGCCGACGACACCCAGCTGATCCTCTTCCTCACCAATGACCCAGCCACCGCCAGAACCAACCTACACGAAGGGATGAAAGACGTAGCCGAGTGGATGAGGAACAGCCTCCTGAAACTGAACTCAGACAAGACGGAACAGAAGTCCTCATCCTTGGATCATCACCCTCCGCCTGGGACAACTCCTGGTGGCCCCCTGCCCTGGGCAGCGCACCGAAACCAACGGACCACGCACGTAACCTGGGCTTCATCCTGGTCTCCTCCCTCTCGATGACCAGACAAGTCAACGCCGTCTCATCATCATGCTTCAACATCCTACGCATGCTCCGAAAGATCTTCCGATGGCTCCCCACCGAAACCAAGGAAGATGGTCACACAGGCACTCGTTACCAGCCTACTGGACTTCGGAACACCCTCTATACCGGAACCACAGCCAAACTCCAGAAAAGACTCCAACGCATCCAGAACGCCTCCGCACGACTCATCTTGGACATCCCCCGACACAGCCACATCTCCGGACACCTGAGAGACCTTCACTGGCTCCCCGTCAGCAAGAGAATCACGTTCCAACTCCTCAACCACGCACACAAGGCCCTCAACGACCTGGGCCCCAGGTACCTCAACAACCGCCTGACCTTCTACACTCCCACCCGCCAGCTACGATCGACCAGCCGCGCCCTCGCCGCCGTGCCACGCATCCGAAGATCCACCATGGGAGGAAGATCCTTCTCCTACCTGGCAGCCAAGACTTGGAACTCCCTCCCCGTCCACCTCCGCCTGACCCAAGACCACCTCTGCTTCAGTAAGCAACTCAAGACATGGCTGTTCGAGCAGTAGCGGACCCCCCTCCCCCAAGCGCCTTGAGACCCTCTGGGTGAGTAGCGTGCTATACAAATATCCTGATTGATTGATTGATTGATTGCCTGCATGCTCGGGATGTGTAGCGCGCGAAGTTACCCATGAGGTTTGTCCCGCCCGCTCGCGTCCCCTTATTTCCGGTCACTACTAACGTGTTCGCGAGTTATTCTGTGCCAGATTGCAGTTTCTGCGTGTTCGGCAACTCGATCTTACCAACAAGCATCCTCGTGCACGCGAAAATGCTTTTGAGCGCGCGAGAACTACGCTACGCAGCAGTTTGCGGAGTATTCGACAACTTCGCGTTCTCCGCGGAGCGCGGAGTTGCCGAAATTCCGCAAACTCCGCGAACGGAGCGTAGTTCTTCACCCAGGGTTAGTTAATATGCAATTTTCCTTGTACAAAAAGTTCACCAAAGTTCAAATAGTGTGGAAAATGAATAAGACTTTGTACTTGTAGCAAAAAAAAATAACATCAAAATAGTACATAAGGATGTTACCCACAACGTAGAATCAACTGGATGGCCAGCGTTAATTTTGCTTATAAACGCCGTGTATGTATTTATTTAAAATTGACATCTGAACACATTGCTTAGATGCAATGTTGAACGCGTTTCTCTGATGTTGTTTTGATCGCGTTGCTCAGACGCTATGTTAATCTGTTGACGCGTTGAAATGATGAAAAAAAAATACATCCAAAATGGCCACACGTTGTGCGTAGTACGTGATGACACTATCACGTGACGGTGACAATCCGCTACGGGAAGACTAGAGGTTCATCCGCACGCGCAACTGTTCTTCACGAGTTCAGTTCAAAAGATGCACCATACGTTGCTGTAGATGGTTTAAAGAAGGTAACTTTTCACTTTCCACAAATTACAAGTTCTGCCAATGGCTACTCACTGTTGTTGTTGAAAGTCTCTTAGTAGTAATCCGTTAGTAAGTAAATGATAACAATCCAATATTCACTGGTCCAACGAAATTTTAAGATAGAAAAAAAAATTTTTTCTTTAAGAAAATCGATGTTGCTGCTGCCAAATCCCGCTCGTCGCCATGTATTGTAAGAAGGATCCTGTAGGCATGTAGGTTCTTCAATTGTTCTTTATTGACATTCAAGTAATGGCGATACAGCAACACGATAGTACTTCCTCCGTCCTCCCTTCCAGTAACTGACTACCCCAGCATTCGCCCTTGCATACATTCCACGCATTCCACACGAGCACATGCACACACGCGCATACATACACATACACGCACCACAACACGAGACACACACGCGCACAGCACCAACACGATACCACAAGGGCCTACTAGTGCTCATTATTAACTAATACCAAGGTTTATGTTTAAACTGCTGGGGGCGAACCCCCTTCATCTTTACCCTATAGGAGTATGCGTGTTTACAAGGGATGTGAAGTAACAGGTCAACCCTGATTACTATTATTGGGGAACAGTCCCTTAAAAAAAGCCAAAACAAGCAACATTTGGTGTGTAAAATACCGATTCCACATGTTATTCTACATTTGCAAGTTAAAAAGATGGAATAGGAGGCATTTATCACACTTGAAAATTCCTCAATATGTGTTGATGTCTCAATTACTTAACGGTAATTGCATTATTCTGAGTCCTACTCCCTCGCTTCCATTACTTACGTAGTCGAGGCAACCCTGCTTCACCAGACACCCATACCACGTGAATATTCATGCGGGGGCTATAAGTAGCCCCCACCCCCCTCAAACCTCCTGTATTACCACAGAGACCGAAACCACACCAAAAGGTTGGCCCAGACTACCAGGGAGGGAGGGATGTAAGTAATGGAAGCGAGGGAGTAGGACTCAGAGTAATGCAATTACCAGTAAGTAATTGAGACTTTACCTCCTCATCCCTCCCTCGCTTCCATTCCTTACGTATTCGAGAAGTACAAAGCCAAACAGGACAGCCAAAAAAGGTATGCAAAAACAAGGTTTATTAAAAAACACATGGAAAAACCACTATTCAGGAACCATAGTGGAAAGAACCCTGTACCCAAAGACATCAGCACGGTCAACCCCCTGGCCAATCCGGTAATGAGAGGCAAAGGTCAACGGTGAAGCCCAGGTGGCAGCCCGACAAATCTCCGAAATGGAAGCCCCTTGGACTTCCTCACAGGACGCTGCCATGGACTGAGTGGAACAACCCTGAACCCCCAAAGGAGAAAGGGACTCCGCCACCTTGTACGCCAAAGAAATCATAGACCGAACCCAACGACTCAAGGAAGGAGTAGACGGACGCAAACCCCGATTGACAGGCCCAAAATTAACAAAAAGAGAATCAGACAAACGGAAAGGAGCAACCCGTTTCAAATAGACCAGGAGAGCCCCCCGAACATCCAAAGAGTGAAGCCGCACCTCAGACTCCGACACCGGAGAATCAAAAAAGGAAGGAAGAACCAACTCCTGATCCCTCTGGAACTGAGAATCCACCTTAGGACGAAAGGAAAGGATAGGTCTCAAGACAATCCTGTCCTAAAAAATCTGACAAAAAGGATGTTTGGAAGAGAGAGCGCTCAGCTCACCCAAGCAGCGAGCAGAGGAAAGGGCCACCAAAAAGAAGGTCTTGAAGGACAAATGGCGCAGATCCACAGAAAGCGAGGGCTCAAAGGAAGGGGACATCAAAGCGTCCAAGACCAGAGACAGATCCCAAGTGGGAAAATGCTGCAGAGGGGTAGGAAGAACATTACCCAAACCTTAAAAAAGGTGATCAACCAACCCATCAGGATCCAAGAGATTGCCCCAAGAGCTCCGAAACGCCTTAATCGCAGCCCACTGTAAAAAAGGGAAGAAACCTTCAAGCCCAAAGCAGCACCCTCCTGGAGAAACAGCATCACCTCAAACAAAGAAGAGGAAGTAGGGTCTAAACCCCTGCCACAACACCACCGACTGAAAGAACGCCAGTGTCTCAGGTAAGACTTGTTGGTTGACTGTCGCCTAGTCGCCTGCAGAATAGAGGTTAAGCCTGCCAGAACACCTTTACGCAGCAGACCTAAGTATTCAACCTCCAAGACGCCAAATGCATCCTGACCAGAACATCCCGCTGCAACACCGGGATCACTAAAGGGGACGGAGACAGAGGCAATAACCATTCCACCTCCGACCTCATCTCCATCAGGAGAGGAAACCAGGTGGCATAAAGGCAAGCCAGAGCCACCTGAATCACCGGAGCCCCCAAGGAACAGACCCGAATAAGGAAGCGGAGAAGAAGAGGGAAGGGAGGAAAGGCATACAGAAGCCCGCAAGGCCAGGGGCAAGAGAGAGCATCCACTGCCCAGGCCAAACTCTCCCAACTGCGGGATACAAACCGGGCCACCTTGGCATCGCCCAGACAAGCAAAGAGGTCCACCACCAGAACACCCCAATGCACTGTCAGATCCACAAACAACTCCTGACGGAGACAGAAATCCACAGAGGACGGGATGGCTCTGCTGAGAGCATCTACTAGGAAATTGGACACCCCTCGAATGTGAATAGCCAAGAGAGCCACAAGATGAGACTCCGCCCAACCAAAAAACTGCAACGCCACCAGAGCCAGAGATGAGGTCCTGGTCCCCCCTATCTTTTCACGTGAGCCATGGCAGTGACGTTGTCCATCCGAACTTGAACAACTAAACCCCGCAGAAACCGGGAGAAGGCCAACAGAGCCAGAGGGACTGCCTCCAACTCCCTCCAATTCGAAGACCTCCTGCCCTGAGAGGGGGACCAGAAGCCCCTTGTCCAATGAACCCCCAGCCAGGCCCCCCAACCCGAGAGGCTGGCATTCGTGGTGACCACTACGGGAACCGGAGGAGAGAGAGAAAGACCCCCTTCAGCAGATGATCCCGAACCAACCACCAACCCAGAGCTGACCTGATCAGTAGGGACATCGGAATCGCAGAAGAGAGGGGAAGGCAATGGGAAGACCAATGCGCCAGTACATGAGCCTTCAGAGTGTGCAAATGAAACCGGGCTCATGGAACCAGAAAGACCGCGGCCGCCATGTCCCCCTGCACCTGAAGCCAAATACCCGCCACCGGAACCGGACCAGACAGAAAAGACAGGAAGCGTGATTGAATCTTGTCCACCCGAGCCTCGGGTAGAGTGACCACCCCCAAATCCATCCAAAACCAAGCCCCAACGAAGAAACAATCATGGGAAGGAACAAGGAAGGATTTCCCAACATTGATAAGAAGGATGTTCCCCCTCAAAGCGGCCAGGACCACCTCCGTGTGACTGAGAGCCAACCGGCATGAGAGAGAATGGACCAACCAATCGTCCAGGTGAGGATGGAGAAATATCCCTTGGACGTGGACCAAAGCAACCAATGGAGCCAGAAGCTTGGTAAAGACCCGCAGAGCAGACTTCATCCCGAATGGCAAAACCGCGAACTGGAAGTGAGAGTCACCGATCGCAAAACGTAAAAGCTTCTGATGCCCCGGAGCCACCAGAACATGAAGATAGGCATCCTGCAGATCGATAGAAGTCATGAAGTCTCGGGCCCCCACCAAAGGAATGATGGACTGCAAGGTCACCATATTGAAGTGAATGGTCCGGACCCAACCATTCATCCTACTGAGGACCAGAACCGGCCGGAACCCCCCTGGCACCTTCTGGACCAGAAACAAAATGGAATAACAACACTGACCCCGTTGAACCAGGGGGATCGGGACGATCGCCTTCTTCTCCAGAAGATCCCAAACCCCTTCCAGAAGAGCCATTTGCTTTGCCGGGGACTTGGGGACAGGAATACGGATGGTGCCCCAGCCGGGAGGAATAGAGACAAAGTTGATAGGATAACATCTCCTGATAACACTCAACGCCCAGCGGTCCTTCACATCCAGACTCCAAGTCTCCAGGAAAAACAACAGCCTTCTGCCCGAAGGTCTCAAGTCTGCCACGCTGTCATTGTCAGGACTTCCGCTTGAAGGCATCTGACGGACCCCTGGGACCAGCCACGGAAGCCACCCTTTTGGGTTGGAACTTACGCCGATGGCCCGAAAAGGCATTTGACGGCTGCAGGGAAGACTGGAAAGAAGAGGCTGAGGAAGGAGCCAGATTCCAGAAGCGGTGAGAGCGAGATGCAGACTGCTTGCCCTTGTAAGGCAGTGTATGCTTACGGTCCTTAAAAGCTTTTGTGATCATACTGTCCAGCTGCTCACCAAAAAGTATCTTGCCGTCAAAGGGGATCTTAAGGAGAGAGGACTTCTCCGAAGAATCGGCCTTCCTGGCCCGCATCCTCAGGTTCCTCCGAGCCAGGACTAAGGAACCAGAAGCCATGGCAGAAGAACGAAGCACATTGAAGAGACCTCAGCCAAGAGCTTGGCCTGTTGTTTCATGTGGACAAGCAAGTCAGAGCAGCCTAACTCATCCTGGATAGCCGTGCCCTGTTTCCCAAAGTCAGACACCAACGACTGAGCCGTATAAGCAGAATAAATGCCAGCACGCATGGACAAGTTACCAGCCGAGAAGGCCTTCTTCAGCGCCCCATCCACCTTTTGAAAAGTAGCATCAGCCGGAGAACAATCCTCAGGATTAATCGCCGTATGACCAATCAGGGTGGGCCACATGGCATCCACTTTGACAGAGCGAGGAAGGTAAACCTCCCCCTCCTCCAAAGAGTGCAGCTTCTGCAAGAAACGAGGAACCGAGGAGCACTCCAGATCGTGCCATTCTCCAGAAATCAAGTCCTTGATGCGCCCATGAATTGGCATTGCGAGAAAAGGGGGTTTAACATACTGAGCAAATATGTACCCCTCAGGCGCAGAAAAGAGGGAAAAAAAGTTCTCCCTAATGTGCAGGAGAATCGCAGGAACCTCCTCCCTACGCACAAACTTCCCAAAAGATGTAAAGGGCTTGGCAGCACCTGAAGAAGAAGAGTCCTCAGAAGGAGAGTCCACCAGACCCACTGCAGAACGAGAAGACTTGCGCTTGGCAGGGACCCTGGACTCCAGAGCGCGAGCCACTGCCGCCTCAATCATGTCCTGGACCCCAGAAGCAGACAGCAGGGCCGCAGAATCCCCCAGACCCTTGGACCTAGTCCGAAGAGTCGGGATCGGCTCACCATCATCATCATCATCAGAGGAGGAGGAGGACAAAACATGCCTGCGCTTGGAAGCACGCTTTGACATAATGATCCAAAAACCAGAAGCACAGCCAAAGTAGCTTAAATAGAGAGCAGCCAACCATCAGGGACCAACCAACTGGCACAAAACCAGGAGGGAACCCCAGAAAACCAACCAAAAAGATAGAAAAGTGGAAACCCCCTACAAAACACAGAAATCCAATCAAAAAATGCAAGTGAAATGATAAAAACCGGCCTCACACGAGGCCCTTACCGCATAGATGAGCAGAAACAGCCAGCCGAGGGTGCCAGACCAAATTCCGGTGCTGCCACTTCCCTTTCCGGCCTCCAACCCGGAAAGACAGCCCCAGCCACACAGGACCGGTGACTCTTCAGCTGGACCCACCCACTCCACCGCCAAGGGAGCACCGCAAACCCCAGACGCGGCAAGGGAAGGTATAGCGCTGCCCAGGCCAGCACCGCCAGGCCCCGCAGGCAGAAGAAATCGCGGGAGAAGACCACCCACGAAGGAATCCATACAGAAGAAATCCAGTGAAGAAATCAAGACCGCAGCACCGCAAACCGCCACGCTTGGTACGCACGTCTCAAAAGGTGAGACAAAAGAAAAACAGGAGGTTTGAGGGGTTGGGTGCTACTTATAGCCCCGCGTGATAAATCACGTGGTATGGGTGTCTGGTGAGACAGGGTTGCCTCGAATACGTAAGTAATGGAAGCGAGGGATTGGGACAAGGAGGTAATGATATTTATCATGTGGTGTAAATTCCTCACCTATTCCGCCAAACTTGTACTAAGAAACAAGCAGCACACAGTGCCCACACCACAATTACTCAATACGTATTTTGAAGGGTAAGAAACCAATTTATTGTCGCTTCCCTAGACCACATTACTTTGTGTTCATTATTTTATACCTTTTTCAAGTTTTCCAAAAATTCATAGCAGAAAAAGACAATGAATTCAAATATTTACAAGGCTAATTAAACTTTCTACAAACATTAAAAGACAAACATTATTTACACATTAGAAAACATTTTGACATCAAGCATTTACAACAAAATTACAAAAAAATGATAATGGTTTCATCACGAACAACAATTATTACAAACGACAAATGAGAGAAACTAGAGTTGGGAGGAAAAATATAAGCAACTCAATGATTTATGAGTTTTTTAAATACTGGACCAGCCGGTCCTAGTGTTTTTTAACAATGATGCATTTTAACTCCCAAACAACACTGCCAACGCGTTTCTAGACCAGGCGTAAAGTCACTGGTCTGTCATGAGGGCTGTATGTATCTTGTATCTGCAAGATGCAAAAACATTATTTTACTTAATCTAGCTTGTGGGCTCCTTATTTCCATTCAGTAGCTAAAAAACGTTCTGCGCTACATACCAAATATGTTCAGAGGAGGACTTCGAGAGGGGTCTTTTGAAGGACCTTTTGATAAATATCGTGGCCAGACAGGGATGCCTAAAGAGATTTTTTGAGTGTGTGTAAGTTACATTATTGGTCGATGAGGATGAGTATGCCATCAACCAAGAACATCACTTTAACCCCTTCGCTGTGGCCGTGATTTTACCGCTGTGCGGTAAACAAAAGAACAGGGCGGGACCGTGACGAACCCCGGCTGGGGTTCGTCACCAGCATCGGAGGGATTAAACAAGCAATTACCACAGATTACTGGTGTGATCAAAGTAGTTTGCATATTTGCATTTTTGAAATAATGTCTTCCTATTGAGGATGTGCAGAATGAGGGACCATGGGCAGCCTAGCCTCACTTCTGCCCCACAGCACTAGAAATATCTCCATAAAAAGATATCTACAGCCTCTTGGGCTTTATATAATACCTTTAACTACTGTATGTATGTGAATGGAATCTGCATCTTGGCTATGACAGCTGACAGGAAGTTCCAGTCGAATCACATGGATTTAAGCAAGGCAAACCTATACCTACCTAATGCATGAATCTTCTAAAAATGTTGGGCCACTATATTTTGGCCACGAGTTCTGAACTCAATATTAAGGTGGATTACTCTCACATTGTTACATGGACAACCTACAGTGGTAATGGGGTTAAAAGTTGTGTAAGTCATCTGTTTAGTTCTCCAAGCAATTTGTCCAGACTATGTGCCCTCACATTAAGACTTCCTGATCTTCTTCAAGATTACTCTTGGAGAAAGAATTGCTCACCACGTTTGAATTTTAGCATTGAAAGTGTGAACACTGCCTTTAATCTTTTATGTATTTGTTGGGATGACTGAAGAGGATGTGCTGCTGTGGAGTAGATTATAGTGGGAGCTGGCGCACAGTCAGGCTGACCGGCGATGCAATTTGGGCAGATAGACAAGGAGGTTGGTCCAAGCCTACTCACGGTTTCCAAGTCCCAAATTTTTGATTTTGGCTATCTGGCCACATTTAGCACCACCACCAAAGGTTGAAGGACTGGAGGGGCCCCACTTAGGAGGGGGTTAGGGCTCATTCGGACTGGGTCCAGGTGCAAGTTCAAGCTATCGGGAGCCGTGTCTGTACCTCAGGCTCTGAAGAGCACGCTAGACCTTGTATTCACTCTGGCAGTCCTGGGTGCAGGTGATGAAGAAGGGCTGAAGCAGCAGGGCAGGCCTTTGAGGGTTCAAGTCAGGCTCCAGGCAGAAAGCTGTCCTTCCAGGTGCAGCAAAGCAGCCTCGTGGAGTAAACAGCAGGCCACAGCAGCAGGCAGTCCTTCCACAAGTCCAGGCAGTGAACTGAAGAGTGGGACTTAGGGTCTTGGTTTTATACCTGGTGCCTTCTGTGAAGTAGATGAAGTTTCTAAAAGTTTTCCTTTGAAGTGGATGCAATTTCCTGGCTCCCCTGCCCCGGCTACAAGCTGCCTTCTGGGGCAATGCAGTGGTGACAAGTCCTTTGTGTGAAGACAGAGCACTGCCTATTCATTAACAAGTGGGGATGTCCCCAGCTCAGTCCCCTCGCCCCATCCTGCCAGTTGATGGCCCATTTAGGCACACCTAATCCCTCCATTGTCTGATAGTCTTGGAGGAATTAACAAAGTTCAACTACCAACTACACCCAGTCATTTGACTTAGGACAGGCTGTAGGAAACAAATACCAAGTGTAGGGCAACTTTCTAAAGTGGCATATTCAAAATTGTATTTTAAAATTTGACTTGACGTCTAAAGAAGATTGTAATTACAATTTCAAAGATACCTAGCAGAAAATGCTTCTCTGTTCCCAATCAAAAGTTAGCATGTATTAAATGTAATACAGCACTCCAATGTTATCTAATTTATGAGTTTTTCACTACCAGGACATGTAAAACTTGAAAGTACATGTCCAGCCTTTAAAATATAGTGCACATTGCCCTGTAAGCTACCTAGGGTCTACCTTGGGGATGACGTATGTGCAATAAAAGGTGCATTTCAGGCATGACAAGGTTGGTATAGTGCTGAGTCAAATCGGCAGTTCAAAATGGGATTCAGGCTGCAATGGCAGGCCTGGGACATATTTTAAGGGGCAACTTAAGTGGGCGGCACAATAAGTGCTTCAGGCCCAATAGTTTATTTACAAGCCCAGGGTATATGGTATAAAAATTTACAAGGGACTAATAAGTAAATTAAATATGCCAATCAGGTGTACCATTAACTTTGTCACATTTAGGAGAGTCAGCATATGAACTTTAACACTGGTTAGCAGTGGTCAAGTGCACAGAGTGCTAGGGCCAACAAAACAAATTTCAGCAAAAGTCGAGGGCAAAAGATAAAAAAAATCTATTGATATGGCATGGCAGGCTGAAGATGGGCACGCTGGAACTTGTGTTTTCTTAGCATATGATTGCTGAGCTTTGGAAAAAAGGGTTGAAAATCTGCACTCTCCTGGTGGCAAATCATCTGCTCCTCTGTGCCATTCTTCTCAAATAGCATAGAAAATATAAGAGCAATGGAGTTCTTCAAAATCCATTAAATACTAAGATCATGCACTCCTTCCTTTCTGATTCAATGCAACATTTTGGTGGAAATATTTTGGCCAATGATTTTTTCTGAATTTCAGAACGTTTTGTTGTAGAAAGGAAGGCATATAACACTTGAAGCGCATAGAGCAGTTTATGTCAGGCTTGGCCAAGCTGCGCCACCTAAAACCTGAACTACATCTCCCAGAACTCTAGTGTGGGGGCGGGGCAACATAAAAGCAGGGCGGCCCCTCATCACGTTGTTCGTGATTTTGTGCATCTCCCGTGTTTGGGAGATACTGGAGTAGAGTACTGCCTGGTAATCCTTTTTGAGAAGGAGGAATCGGTTTTGGATTGAACTGTTGGCGCTTTGCGCGAAGAGAAAAGTTAAGCGCGATTGGTATTGAAGCCCCGCAGCGCGAGGTCGGAGCTTTCTGACATTTCCCCCGCAGCGCGAGGCGGCGCTTCCTGGATATCTTGATACCTCGTAGGAGTGACGAGGATTGACCAGCGGCGACAGTACTGTGAGTTATGAGAAAAAACGCGTGAAGTTAACGCGTCATTTGTCAAACGCTGTTTTGTAGCCTAACACAGGCGGACTGGCTCTAAAGCCTAAGAAATAGGCGCCTGAACGTTTGAAGTGAATTGAAGGATTGTGTTTGCCTCAGTGAGAACGGAGTACTGCGGTCTGGTCTTTCTGCGTACTTTCGTTACGAAGAAAGACACTAGTGCTTATTTCAGCAAGTGCCAAAGCGGAAGGTAGTGGGGGGAGATCCTACACCTTTCCGTATTTGGAGCGGAATAACAAGGAAAGCTGGGTATGAAATAGAGAGCGGAAGACGGTAGTATTGAGGCTACGTCTTACCGTGTCCTTCATGAATCATATGGAGAGTATTGTACATATGTAAACAGACTCATTTGAGGAAAAGGATTGTTGCAGATTTCACATAGGGTTTGGGGATATTCACTTGATTATAATTTGGACACTCTTCAACACAAGGCAGGGTAGGTTTATCACTAATGGATAGCATCATATGTTGATTCAGGAAGAGGCTAGACTCTAATCGTGTTTGTGTTCTCTAGGGACTAGTGTGGCGAACATCAACATTAAGGAATACAGGGAGGAGGAGGAGATATCTTCTTTTCATAAAGGTGAACAGTTACACTTACTTAGTAAGACAGAGAGAGTGTAGGGTTTCAAGGTGAATACGAATAACCTGTATAATTGTTTTCTTGTCTTCCAGCTGTCCCTTCCCTGCAGCCCCCTTCCGTCCCCTCCTTGTTTGTTTCCTGTTTTTTCCCTCGCCTTATCGCTCGAACACGCTGTGTTGTTATTACGGGCGTGTTGGTGAGATAGGGAGGTGGAGTCATATGTGCATCAACCGGATCCGGCAGCGTGGAGTCTGACAGTTTACTGCCTGTGTGTGTGCCCCCTGTGTATCAAGGACAGGATATTCTGTGGTGGAAATATCAAGGGCAAATGATCAAAACTGAAATTCCACACATGTTCCTTGACTATATATATATATATATATATATATATATATATATATATATATATATATATATATATTCACTGAAAAAACCATAGGTTTTACTCCAGTTATACAAAACCATTGAAATTCCCCAGTTATAGTTAGTTGTACTCACTATAACTCGCGAGCCCGCAATCCACTGCTGATGATGTCACATATAACATCATTCATGACATGCTCAGTGACATCACTGATGACATCATTGATGACATCTCAAATGACATCACTGAGGTTATTTAAATGCTAATTTCTAACTATACCGTGTGTCAAACCTATGGTTTTTTCTGTGAATTTGCAAGGTTTTTTAAAGGTTAATTTCTAACTTTAACGTGGGTCAAACCTATGTTTTTTTCAGTGAATTTCTTAGGTTTTTTAAATGCTAATTTCGAACTATAACATGTGTCAAACCTATGTTTTTTTCAGTGAATTTGCAAGGTGTTTTAAATGCTAATTTGTAACTATAACGTTTGTTGAACCTATGTTTTTTTCAGTGAATTTGCAAGGTTTTTTAAATCCTAGTTCCTAACTATATCAGGTCTGAAACATATAGTTTTTTCAGTGAATTTCCAAATTTTTTAACATGCTAATTTCTGTATCAATTTTTATATTATTTATTCTTCACAAACTGCCTTTGTATATTATAATAGATTGACTGTATCCAGTAATATGCAATGGCACAGCTAATTTTTATGATTTGGTTAAAGTTGAACAGTATAGTCTACATCTTCAATCAACAATAAACACTCAAATTTGTTATTTACCTTTTTTTGGTGATTTTTTTCAACATGCGCGCACTGTGCGCACACCTCGCAAATTTAAAAAAAGAAAGAAAACATGTTTTTTTTGCCCTTTGGGGACCTTCAGGGACCCCATGAGAAGGCCTAGGGGGTCAGGGAGTCTCTACCCTGCCTCCTTTTCATGTTCCAAAAAAAGAGAGTTTCCCAGAAAACCAGAAAGGACTGGGTATCAAACAATATCAAAAGAGAATTCCTTTCTGTATTACTGACTTTCTGTTAGTGCCCAATAAGCCTACACACCAATATCACCTTTTTAGTGTTAGATAGTGACACAGATAATTATTTCTGCAAAACACTGAAGTTACTTTCGTCTCTCAAGTTTTATTCTTTAGAAAATTTTGTTAAAAACATTTTTATTTCACTTATTACATAACATTTTTTGTAATCATATGCCCTGGTTCAAGTTCTCCAATTTATATAACAATTCCTATTACAATTCCTACCACAGAGTAAATAATTCATACAGAGTAAAAAATCACAAATTAAAAAATAACATCATAACATCAATGTAAAATGGTGGAAAGAATCCTTTGTCGACACGTTTCGGTGCTTTTTGCTGTTATAACACCTTCTTCAGGACAGAGCTTTACATAAAAACAATTTTTCTTCATTCTAAAAACAAATACATACAATTAGTATCATGTATTTGATTGAGAGTAAAGTGCATTCTATCTAGTACTGTGCATATTTGCTACCGTGTCACTATGTTATGTCGAAAGACAATCTTACTTAGATTATTTTGTCATCGGTCTTTTCACGTTAAGATTCCGCACCCTTCAGAAATTGTATATTCTTGATCCTCTTCGTGGTTAACAATAATGTATGTATACCACAGCTTCTATAAATAAAGAGGGTAAACTATTTAATTATACTGCCACCTGTCAGTTATAGGCAGAAGAGTAAAATGTCTTTATTCACACTTACTTAAAAACGGGGAGACTAATATTCCTTGTGTCTAATTTCGTTCTTGCGACTTTCAATCTGCGCAGAGTCTCATTTCAACGTGGGCTTAAGTAATGCCTGTGAGGTTTAAGGGAACATATTGTTTGTTTACATCTGTTTTCCTTAATCAATCAAATACATTTTGTCTAGGTTGAGGCTGGCTGGGCATGTGTGCTTTCTCCCCATAATCTACAGTGTTGAAACAGAGGGTGGCAGTGAGGAACCAGAGGGTGGCAGTGATGAACCAGAGGGAGGCAGTGAGGAACAAGAGGTTTGCGCAGCTAAACTGCTCGGGAGACCTGTGGGTGTAAGGCCCCGCGCTGCCGAGCTGCCCAGGTTTGGTGAGCCCCTGCGCCACTGAACTTCCCCGGGGCCCAGTGGTTGTGAGCCCCATGCTGCTGAACTGCCCCGGAGCCCTCTCAGTGTGAAAATGTTTTGTGCTCAATTGCCTGGGAGACCTCTGGGTGTGAGCGCATATTGTGCTAAGTGCCCCCCTGCCCCCAGTACATATATACCCGTACAGCACCGCACCACCATGCTCTTGCACCGTGAAGTCTGGTGCCTGGATGCTCCAGATCCGTGTAGGTGGTACCACTGCCTGGTGCAGTCAACATTTTAAGTCATAGCTTCCTACGCAGCACCAATAAACACGTGTCCCCCTTCGCACCAGTATACGCATGTACTAGGCGTACAGCACCCGCATGCCACTGCACCCTACTGCCCAGCGCCAGCATAGTCCTGTATGGGGCAGTTAAGTATGAGATGGGACATTGTTCAGAAGCAGCAGCTGCATGCACATGAACACACTCAGCAGGATCTGAATGGTTTTGTACCAACACGCGCAGCAGAGCAATCTTGGACATCTGAAGGATTCTGGGGTCCTGACCCAAACGTATTGTTGCATCCATGAGTTTCCCGAGCGCCATCCCTGTGAAGCTCCAGGAGGCTGCCTTCTCCTCTCCTGCTGCTCTGCTTGGTCTCTGACCCTTTATCAACAAGATGCATGTGAACTCCCATTGAACCCATCTCCACCTGCGGGGCATTATCCATGTCTTGAGGAGGATCAGGCATTACCTATCCCGACAAGCAAGGAAACAGCTTGCTGTTGCCCTCATTGGCTCCCGGCTGGACTACTGCAATGCGCTGTATGCGGGAATGAATAAAAGCCTACTGCAGCGCTTGCAGGTAGTCCAGAATGGCGCTGCCAGGTTGGTCCTGGATCTTCCTAAACGCACCTCAGTCACAGCGGCCAGAAAGCTGTTGCATTGGCTTCCTGTTGAGGACCGCATTCACTTTAAGACCCTATGTATGACATACAGGGCTTTAGCTAAAAACAGTCCCACTGGTGTAGGATCCATCTTGTCCCGCTACACTCCCTCTAGGGATCTGCGTTCCTCTGGCAGACTTCTCCTATCTACCCCCGTTTCAGGAGAGCGAAATGGGGTGGCAGGGCCTTTTCCACCTTGGCGCCCAAGTGGTGGAATGCCCTCCCGCTGGAAATAAAATCCCTACCTACTCATCAGGCATTCAGAAGTGCTCTGAAAACACATCTCTTTGTACAGGCGTATCTGTAGTGGTGTAGTGCTTACATTTATGATTTGTTTGTTAGGCGCCTTGATGCCTTCGGGTTATTGTTTGCGCGATATAAATTTTATTCAATCAATCAATCAATCAAGCCCTGCCCATTTAGCACCCTCCACCACACACTAGCGGAATGAAACAACTTCCCTCACGTCCCCACTATAATGGCCAGTCTACTCAAGGGCTCTCGTCGCACTTTGGTGCGCAGGCAAAGTTACACTCACACCTGGTCGCATATATTTGCAAATGGCAACAAAATCTGCAAGTACGCCGGCAACATTGCAAACTTGTGGATTGTCTTGCCATTTAGTACAAATTAGCAGAACGCAAATTAGCTAATTTCGCCCATACTCAATAAATCCAATGTAACATGTCAACCATGCAAGTCAACAGATACCACAGCTAAGGTTTACTAAACACCATACATGCATCCCAGTAACAGGTCGCATACATAGTCACACATACAGGGATTACTCCACTGATGGCCTGAGAAGCATACAATGTGTCAAGACCCACACTCAGCACCTACCTGTCACCATTGCAAGTAGTAATAAATTCTAAAGTATTTATTGTATAAAATATAACCTATCTAAAACTACACTAATTACTACAACTAAAACTAGATCTAAAATACCTACACACATAATAAACTAAACTACACATGTAATACTAACTATACACTACTACACAAACTAAAAAAGGACATCAACCCCCCACCCAAACTGAAAAGAAACTTATCCCCAACACTATCTTAACCTATCCTATAAATATGTCACTATACTAAACTAACTATACCTAATCTAAAACTAATCTACATCTAATTACTACAATACAACTATTACAAATCTAACTACATTTAACAATGAGGGAAGGCAGAAGAGGGGTGTAGGGCAGAAGAAGTCAAGGTTCAGGGAAGACCCAGTTTGACAACTATTTCTGTCATCCGCCTGTTCAGGGTCAGTAATTAGTTCTTAACTCCTAGCAGCAAGTTGTTGTTTCTTTGCTGTGCGTGCAATATCTTCAACAGTGTCTCACCAATCTGAGGCTGTGTGGTAGGTTTTACGAGATCCTGGCGGGTTGTGGTCTGTCCTGGTCCCTGGCTCGGCGCAACTTGCAGTGGGACCTGACTGCTTGCAGCTTGAACTGGTTTCTGGCTGCTCGTACTGGGAATGGCTGCTGCACTGCTTTTTGACGGGATGGTACTCTGAGTGGTTTGCACATCCACAGGCACAATAACTGGTGAGACCAGTGTCTCTGCAGGAGTAAGTCGGCCAGCCTTGCCAGCAGCTCTGGAGGTGGTACGTTTCTCCTGCTGCACCACAGCCTCTGGCATAGAGTGCCACCTCCCATCCTTCTTGTCAGCCAAGTACTTTCTTGTCATTTTACGGTAGCCCTTCTACACCCTGCGGATATGCAGCCACCGGTCCCTTGCCCCATGGAATGAATGGATCTCTTCTGTATTCATGTTGTCTGAAAATAAAAGGAAATGTTAATTCACAACCAAAGACACTGGGTCATTTGCGAATCCTCAATATTTTGCAAAAATCACATACCACATGGAAGGCCTTGCACATGTGACATCCTGTAACGTCTCTAAGTGATCTGACCACTGGATTGTCAAGCCCTTTTTTCCGCAATACAGGCCATGGATAGTGACATGACAGTGCATGGCAGGTGTGATGTACTGACAAATTAGACGCTAAATGAGACTGTGATAACATGTCACCATGGTGCATCCTGAGTGTGTGCAAGTAGTCCAATTAACATTAGTAGGGTGGCATTACCCCTCCATGCCCAGCACCACCCTCATCTGACCCTGTGACACACTGCTGCTACTGCTGTACGATGCACATGTGCAGACATGTGTGTCTACCTGAAAATGTGTACAGTTCATGTAGTCACTGACAAGACTGGCACTCTTTTACATGGGTGCCAGTGTGACTGTGTGTATATGTCAATGTTCCTATGCCAGGGTGCAAAAAGTCTTCCATGCATCGTGGTGCAAAAAGTCACCCATACTTTAAAAAGATAGAAGAAAAAGAAAAAGTGAATCCTAGGAATAGAAGACCCAAAACTGTGAGGGAAAGACACTTTTCTTTCCTCTGTTGCCCTCACAAACCCCGAAGAGTGTCATGCTTCATCATCGGTCGTTTGCTCCTTGTAGGGCCGGCGCTGCAATTCCCTACGGGTCCCCCGAAGGGTCACTTTGTCAGAGATCTTTTTAGAGGAATGCCGGATGGTGCATGCGGGTGTGCAGGGAGTGGGTCAAAAGGAGGGTAATAAAAATGTGTGCCAGTGTTGTAATTTAAAAATAATGCAAGGGTAAACATGCAGCGATAAGATTCAAAAGTATACCCTTGACAGTCAATACAGCTAGAATTTATGGACCCCAGAGGCCTATTCTGCCTAGGTGTTAAATTACAACACTGGCACGAATTTTTATTACCCTCCTTTTGACCCACTCCCCGCACACCCGCATGCAGGCTAATGAATGAGTCACTGAATTTGAGCTTCAACTAGTTCGAGCGACCATGTGTGTGTTACTATGAAATCGCCCCGAAGGGCGCAGGGGTCCCTGAGTGAGCTGTCCATCATAGTGGGTAAATGGCGGGAAGACGGTGCACACCGCGAGTGTGTGAGCGGGACCAAACGTGCGGGGCTTCAATGCGAGTTCATATGCCTCTTGTGTGTATAAAAGGTCAGAGAAAGATCAGTTCAGCAGATCAAGAGAAAGAAGCTCCTGGTCACAGGAACAGCACGGGTATTGCGCTCGTGAAAGTCAAGGATGCAAAAGCCTCTATCCAGCATCATAGCTGATTTTCCACGGTAGATTTGGGAAGAAGGCACACCTGCCTCGACGACGCTCACGATTGTTTTTGGGCTGATGAATGAGTCACAGGAAGGGCATGTTGTAACTATTTTACGATGGCACCGGCAAGCTGCCAGCGCCATGCTAAAATACTTACTAAATTAGCTTCAACAGGAATCTCTAATAGACGAGCACCTGCTTTATTTTATCTATTAGAGCTTCCTGTTGAAGCTAACTTAGTAACTATTTTAGGATGGCCCTGGCAGCTTGCCGGCGCCATCGTAAAATAGTTACAACAGGCCAGGCTTCAACTTTTGCCCCCGGAATAATCCGCCGCTCGCGGATTTGCGAATTCTCGGTAAATTCGTGGGAGTTCGCGGATCGTGAATTTACCGAAAATTCGCAAAATCCGCGAGTGGAACGGATTTTCCGCTCATACTTAGATGTGATCCTCTGCCACTGAGATTTTGAGGTAGGGACCCGCCCTGCTAAAACCCAAATGAAACCTTTATAGATATAAAATACAATGCTAAATAGGGAGGGTGTGAATTAGGCGTTGTTAATTCCTATTCATTTCAGCATCTTAGTATGCTGTCACCATTCGCATTTTATGGACTAATAACTATGCTGATAACTTTGTTGCTTATAATATGTTTGCTAGTATTGTACAAGATACTGCGTTTGAGAACCATGCATTAGTAAATAAATATTTCAAACATGCACGTGTCCTCATTTACTCCATGTTCTGGTTTGCAATGATTATATAACGAAAGAGTGTTCATGTGTTCCACGATACCTGAGGTAATCTAAGTTCATGTTCTGGTCTGTCTGAGCATTGGGAGTTTGTTATGACCAATGAGACACTGTAGCTAGCTAGGTATGGGGATTTTGGATACTGAGGTGAGTTTTGGGCCATCCTAATTCAACGAGGTTCCTGGTCTCTATGCACAGTTCTGTAGGAGAACGGAATTCCCACTACATGGCGCCCATACGTTGTTGGCCTTATATCATGACACTCGAGTAGTATATAATTCATTCCATAACCCCTACACTGCCGTTTCCGGAAAGCAGTGGTGTCGGAAAAACCTACCTATTTTGAAATAGGTCTTTTCAAGCTTGATTCTTACTAAAAAGGTTTCCTTGAATTACTACCCAGTTGTGCTACTAAGTTTACTTTGTTTTTCGTATTTCCTGTGCTGTCATGGCTGCCGTGGACATTCCGCAGCATAGTCGCATTGCGGTGCGAGATCATTTGCGGATGTACAATGTGCCTTTGGGAGGCTTGGCTGTTATAATGGTGGTGAGTGCGGATGCTGCTTACCCTTACGAACTCTTTTATTCGTGGGTGACATTTCCGGAGGTGGACGCGAATTCTGGAGTGTTCCACACATACACTCCCACGGCTGTACCTAATGAGTATACTCCGTACAGGGCACAGGAAGTTCCTATTGACGTTTGGCAGCATCGAGTTTGGTTTGGGGGCACCCTACCCCATTCTTTGAACGCTCCGAGGCTAGGTCCTTTGTCCATTCCAGGCGCTAGTTGGCCAGTTTTGGCTGGATTTACTCCTCATCCTCTACACGGCAATTGTAACGTGGCTGAACTTCGACGACTACATGTAGTCGCAATTGCCGCGATTAGAGCATTGGTGCATTACATAGGCCGCAATCTTCGGGAGGTGCGGCGCTTCCGGCCGGACAGGGTGGTTTGAAACTCAGTCCCGCATTGGTCATTGCTGTAATGGGCAAGAAGCCCCAGGATAAGGATGATTTTCCTTTCTGGCTTGCCGAGAAATTTGACCAGCTGGAAGCTGTATTTTCTAATATGACTCCTGGTGAAAAACACCAGATTCCTACGCTAAGTTTGCCGAAGGATTTGACCCCTGAGCTTGTTGACTGTGAGACCTGGGGTAAGACTTTTGCAGCGGTCTATGCTAGGTGCTACATTACCCCGTCTATGTCTGTCATGTCTACGGTCCTTAAACGTGTTCAAGATGATCACGGACCGGAGTCTGCGGTTGAATTGGGCATGCGCCTGTGTGGCACCTTTGATGTGGTTTGCGATCTGATCCTTGCTAACGTCAAGGGGGATGCAGTGAACTTTCAGGTGGCTAACGCGTTGGTGGTGCTTTCCGATGCCGAGAAACCCCGACAGTTAGCGAAAATTATTGTGGCTGCTTATAAAACCGTGGGTCGCAATAGTAAGGGTCTTAAGCCTTTTTCTGTAAAGGAGAAAAAGCAGCCCCAGGGACAAACTTGTGAAACTGAAGTTCAGCCCAAGTCCCAAAAAAAAATTGGCCTAAAAATCAGAAACAGGGAAAGCAACAGGAACAACAACAAACCCAGTCTTCTTGTCCTGCGTCTCGTTACCTGCGCAGTCGGAACGTTTTTATGACTTGTGCGATCGCGCAACGATTAAAATTCCTGATCGATTTAAGGCTTCTGACCAACGCTCTCCTCGTTCCTTTCAGGACTCATTGGCTCCGACAACCAGTGGTGGAGGGGGCGGCAGGGGTCGGGGTGGCCAGCAAGGACGTGACCAGCCCGCCTGAGAAACGGTGCAGAAAAGCAGGAAGGCTCTACGCCTAAGAGACCGCAGTTTGCCAAGAAGAAAGTCGCAGCCTTAACAGCGCATCGATATGCCACAGATTGAGAGAACGCGGCTTCGGAATCTGACGTGGGCTCTGACCTTGCTGGACAGCGCGGCAGAGATTACCATAGTGAGAGAGGCCCTCCGTCCACTACTGAAGGTGACAGCGACTGATACTTATGTTGTGATTGAAACAGCTGATACAAGAGTTGCTCCCCCTGATAGACTTTTTGAAATTGTCCTGTTAATCGAGGGTGACATACAGCGAACCAAAAAAGGGGTATTTTGGAAAAATCTTTGGTCTACATATGACATTTTGCTTTCGGAGGCTGACTGGCCCCCACCTTTTGTGCTCGCAGCTCCGGGAGGGGAGGAGGTAATCCTCCCCAGTTTCGCGAACACTGTCTCAAAAGAGGATGCGCTGCACTTTGCAGAAGAGTGGGCTCTGGCTCTAGCGCCGGCTGTGTACCGCAATCAATGTGGTTGGGATAAATGTCCCCATGCCATGAGATTCCTTTAGGATCTCAGCCACAACCTCAACCTCAATATCCCATACGGTGTGAAGCAAAGGCTTCCGCCGCGGCTATCCTTGAACAATTAGAATATCAAGGTGTAATTGAAACATGTGTGTCACCAATGAATAACCTTTTTTTTTACTGTAAACAAGCCAGACGGTTCATATCGTTTGGTATTGGATTACAGGCATTTAAACTTGCATTGCCGTAACTGTGAAGTACAGAATACCCACTGCTCTGCTCTAGTGAATAGTCTTGTGCATAAGCGGTTTAAAACCACGCTTGACATTTCCAACGGTTTTTATGCCCATCGATTGGATGCTCTAAGTTCCCAACCTCCTTTACTTGCAGCGGTGTCCAAAAACAATTTTGGAGTTTGCCTATGGGCTATAAGAATAGTCCTGGGGTTTTCACTGCCCGCATTGTCTCCCTTTTGGAGGGAATCGACCCGGATGCTTGTTCGTATGTGGATGACATATATCTCACAGACGACGAACTTTGGGAGCATCTGTGTCGGGTCAACGGGATTATTTGTACCTTTGCCACCTTAGGTTACAAATTCAACTTTGCAAAATCGCACATTGCAGAGTACACAGTTTTGTTTCTGGGCTACGAGCTCAACAATGAAGGAAAGGGATTGGCTCCTCACTTCCAGGAGAAATGCGCACAATTGCGTGCTCCGACAACACTGAAAAAATTTCAATCTTTACTGGGCTTCTTTTATTTCGGGAGAACATACATTTCGGAATATGCCCAGCGTATCAAGCCTTTGTATGCTTTGATACAACCATCTTTTTCCAAATCATGCTGGCTGCCTGAGCATTCGGCTATTCTGCAGTCTTTGCAAGCTGATCTGCTCGCTTCTAAATTCTTACTGACTCGTGATAACCAGACCAACCTGGTGATAAGAATTATCCCTGGGACGGTGGGTTTCACGTACCTGACTTTTAATGAAGGAGACACAGTACCTATTGCTTAGAAGTCACACTTGTACACTTCGGCTGAATTGCGCTTTTCCACTGTGGAGAAAGATTTGACGGCTGTGCAGATGGCAATTCTTAAGAAACGTGCCCTGTCACAGGGAAAGCGCATGTTGGTTGTTACCCCGTGTCCTGCCTTGGAGGCAGTCACGAAAGCCAGTGTACCAAATTCTAAAGCTTTGCACCCTCGGTGGATTCAATGGGCTGCATCCTTGACATCCCAGGATGTCACGTTTATTTTTGACGCCTCGTTACGGTCGCAGGAGTACTTGCAGTATGAATTCGTTCATCCGGCTCCTTTAGCAATGCGACCCCTGGAGGATTTCCATTGCATCATTTACACTGATGGTTCGGCGCAGGTTGCGCATGGCTCTAAACTTGCCTACGTTTCCGCATGCGCCATTGTGGTCGGTGCCATGGTGAACGATGAGTTCAAGTCCAGTGTCGTGCACACGCAGACACTAGGGGACTGCACTGCACAATTAGCAGAGCTTCGTGCTCTGATGCTTGCATTGGAGTACGCAGATCCTAGTGTGACAACTCTAATCGTAAGTGATTCTTACTACTGTGTCCAGTCTTACACTAAGAACTTGTTCTTTTGGATTCAGAATGACTTCCATGATTCCAAGGGTAGCACAATAAAACATAAGATGATCTGGATCTGAGTGGTTGATCTTAAAGAGTGGTTGCCACTTGTGTTTGTGATTCATACTCTCGGCCATCAGCGTGTAGGAGTCCACGCTGTCGGTAACTCGCTTGCTGATGAGGCAGCGAAATCAGCAGCATCAAAGTATTTAGTTGCAGCAGTTACACGGTCCAAAAGTAAAATAGATGATGACATCCTGGCGGCAGTTGCTGCCACTGAGAAGGGACGTAAATATCCTTCGGGGTTCCCTTCGAAGTACACATACATCTTAAGTCCCGATAAGGTTCTTAATGTGAAAATTCCTGATGTTGGCGAACATTTGATTCCCAACTCGGATCGCAGAGCTACTTTGATTACAGCGGCGCATGAAGGTGTGGCGTCTGCGCATGAGGGCGTCTCAGCCCCTGTAACTCAGCTACAGCAGACGTTCTGGTGGCGGGGACTGTACAAGCAGACGCGAGATTATGTCCTTCAATGTGACATTTGCCAGCAGATCAAGCCTTCGACTGCTGCGCGTCCGCCTCAGACACAGTTCTAATAAACATATCTAATAAACCACTGGGTTGCGTTTATTTAGATCAATGCGGTGCTTTTTCTTCTGATACTGCGTATAAATACATGTTAGTAGCAATTGATTCATGTACACGCTTTGTGTGGGTATGGCCCCATCGCAGTGCTGATTCACGTACTGTCATAAGAGATTTGCGTGTCTTTGTAGGGATTTTTGCCTGTGGTACCTTCCATTCGGATCAAGGTCCGGCTTTCTCTCTAAGGTGTATGAGGATGCTATGATTTTGTTGAGGGTCCGAGTCAAGTTTTCGTTTCCATACAGACCTGAGGGTAATAGTGTAGTGGAGCGAATGAACCGTGACATAAAGCAATCTTTGACAGCTCGAGTTATAGGCACTGGCAGAAACTGGTTGGCCCACCTTAATGGCGTGCAGCGTGCTCTAAACAATCTCCCTAGAAGGTCCCTGGGTGGGCGGACCCCGTACGAAATGCTCTTTGGTATCAAGATGTATGTCCCTGACCTCGACGGTCTAGACTGTGTGGCTCAAGCCACGGCCTTTGACGTAGATGAACATTGCAATGTTTTACAGGATCTACAAAAGACCAGAGACAGTCTTGCAAAGGAACATTTGCCCTCTACAAAGGATGATGCGTTGCAGATCCCGGTAGTTGGCTGGCTACCCAAAAGTTGGAGAACTGGTTCGAGAGAAGATCGATAACAAGATAGAATTTGGTCCTTGCTATCGAGCGCCGGTTCCCGTTCTTGGAGTGAAGGGCACAAGAACAGTCATTTTACCACCACTTCCAGGTTGTAAGGAAAACAGGTTTATCTCGATTGACAATGTCAAGATACACAGGGTGGCAGATTCTTCATAGTATGACACCGGCGGTCTCCTGTCCTTCGATTGTGAGAAATTCTGTGTTGGACACACTTTCTAATGCTGAACCTGAAGTGGCCCTCGAGATGCCTGCCATTTTCAATCCTTTATTAAATACTTATCACGTTAATAACATTGATGACATAGACTATGCCTATCCTGCTGACTTATCGATGCCTGATTTACAGACACGGTTGACCAAAGAATCCCGATTCTCATTTGACTGTGTTTCAGTGAATTCGAAAAAACCCTCACGTCTAGCAACTTATGCCACTTTATTTAAAAAACATTTTTGGTCCCTCCATGGACGTATATTTGGCTAGTGCTTTTTTATGTATATCTTTTTATGTCAATTGGGTTTGTGTTTTATTTTTTTCATCTGATCGATGGACACTATGTCGAGGAGATAACATGCATTCAGCATCTTAATGAAACTTTGGCCCCCCCTTTCCCCGTCCCATTCTGCACACAGACTCAAGAGAGACTTGAATTTTGTAAACATCACTGCTTGGCCGGTTCTTGATGGGATTGTGTGGGATGCCGTTAAATTTCAAATCCAAGGCCCAACTGAAGTGGTTAATGTCCATAATGTACTCAGAGTGAACATGGGGGATGTGGTGAAACAAAACATACGTTCTGATGATTGGGATGTTCAGGCCGTAGAATCATTATTTTCTGATTTGAAATATTATGCTGCCTTTGATGCTGAAGATTTGTATTTAGAATCTGCTAATTATGGTGATTTATTTTGCTTTCAACATTTTGGTAACCATTTCCTGCATAAAACAAGTTCTAGAAGGGTTACGGTAAATTACACACATTGGGAACATTGCCCAGCACCATTACAAGGCAGCTCCAGTACATTTTTTAAAAAGTACACTTATTTTACCGACTTTAATCAGTCAAGTCCTGAGTCCTTTTGTTTTAAGATGACACAAAAGCCCATGTCCAAAGTTAGACTTACAGATACTAAATTGTTGTATTCGAAGTCCTTTCTAGACGGATTAGCTGCAGAGGGCTACGAGCTATGGAAGGAAACCATTGACCTTAAATCGGTTTGGGGTTCTAAACGTTGGCAGGTACAAGGCACTGAGGCTTTGCACCATGCATGTCTCATCCCAAATCATATGTTGTTTTTATATTCTAGCATTTTCCAGACAACATGCTTTGGATTGGCTACTTCAAAAAAATTAAATACCCCTTCTATTCCTGATTTAGAAGAGAATTCCGGTTGGAATAATTTCACACAGTTTTCCACTCGGGAATTGCAAACGTTAATACACAATTCATCCTTCAATGTATCCAGTTTGGATCCAAAGGGTTGGCTGATGTGGCACAGAAGCTCTGATTCTTGCCAGCGTCGCTTTTTGGGTTTAACTGAAGGTTTTACACACATCAGGCCTGACCCACGTTTTGAGACTGACCATACTGTCACTACTTACTCAGTTGGCAAATTATGTCAGAATTGGCTACAACATTCTACATTAGCTGCTGTTAAATTACATCTGTCCAAGCTGACTAATGATGTGGACTTGAATGATTTCATAAAGGGCCCGGCTAATGGTAGATCTAAAAGATGGATTTATGTAATTTACAATGAAATCTGGAAAACTTCACAGGTTGAGGCTGCTAAGCGCCTAAGGGCAATAGATCAAGCTAATTTAGAAAAAGTGCTTGCAGTTGTCGATAACAGTATTAACATGCTTTCTTCCCGCATTTATACGTTGAATAATATTGTATCTTCTGTTGTTGACATTGTACATGATGAAGTGTCTGTTTTGTACCATGGTCAAAATCAATTGCGTTCTATTATGCAATTTGCATGGACCCTACAGACGCTTAAGGCTGGTCGTGTGCCTTGGAGTTACATGAAAGTTTTCTCTCTTTTTGCCCCTTTTAATTTAACTGACAAACAACGCATGCTTTCAATGCGTGATGCTTCATTTTCCATGTTACACATTGAGAGGTCGGAATCTTTACCGTTCTCTCTAGCTGAAGCTACTGCTGCAACGTGGCTTATCCACGGATCAATCACATTACCATTTGCCTTGTACAAGTTTACTAATTGTATGCGTTACATAGCTATAGGGAGATATGAACCATTAGGGAACTCATTCCTCCACGAAGCGTGGTCTCTTCCATTCACTTATAGATGCTTGAAAGACGAAAAAGAAGTGTATCTTAATGGAGAAGAATGCACAGAGTCCCCTGACCATACATTGATATGCAGGCACATCCAGTTACATGGTTCCTGTAATCAGGACCGGCCTAATTTGGCATGTTTTTTAAAAGGGACTCCAGTTCCTGCAATAGTTCCCACATTCACATTTCTGGCGAATGGTAGTTATTTGCTGTTGAATAACGAGGAGTGTTGCGGTGTAATTAAAGGTGTCGCTTATGTGGTAACTGTATCAGAACGTGTCGTCTGTTGCAAAAACGTTCTGTATCCCCCTACGCATGGGAATTCAGCTGCATCCATTTGGATTATCGTTTCGATTTTCCTATTTCACATGTGTCAAGCCTGTTTTTCATTGCCTGAGCTGCAATTTCGAATGGACCCTTGATTTGTGTCTCTGCTTGACGGTGTCTCCTGACGTCGATTTTAATCATCTGATGAGCCCCGTAGTTGCTCACGAGTTGGTTTGTTCTGGCGACAGGATTATGGCCTTGACAGCGATGCATGGACTAATGGGTCATTGGGACATACTCGCAGCGGCGCATGAGTTCTTGGCACAAAGCGTTCTTGAAAACCCACCGAGTTGTCCTCTGATGATGCTAGGGGATCCAGTGCTGGAGGAGCACGTATGTTCTTTTCTGCTGCTTAATTGGATGGCTGAACTGTTTTCGGATGATGACAGTGATTTCATATTGGAGGATGTTGCTGCATATTTACAGTCCTACCCTGAGATGCCTCGGAAACTTTTTATTATTTAGGCACGTACCCGTTTGTATTTTTTGATGGTGCCTTTTCCTTACGCTCAATTCTTTTTATATGCCCCAGGCCTATTGACATTATCTTTAGGGGCCTTGTGTTGAAGAGTTTGGACCATTTATTTTGGCCACTATAGGCCATCATGTATGCCTTTTCAGATTAGCTTAGCTCATTATTATTGAACTTTGCTTTCATGTTATGCCCCTGTTCTGATTTTACCTTGCCTTGATTTTGTCCGTGCTTGGATCATTGGGGGGGTGTTATATAGCTAATTCTTTCCTATATACTGTGTTAAGTTAGCATGAGCTTATTAAATGTTTAAACGCCATTTTACCTTTCTGCCTCATTTGGCACACAACACATAATTGTTGTTTTAGCTTTCAACCCAGAAGAGCTTTGTGATTTACTTGAGAAATAATATGTTAATGCTCTGATACACTGTCTTCACAGTGAGTGCTGAAGGCTGCAAGGATAACTAGACACGATGTTGTTGTGAGGTCTGATCTTCGCACCTCCATATACATAACACACATGCTGCTGCCAAAATCTGGCTCTAAGCGGGTTTTATATTGTTGTGCTGAACACACACGTAACACACTTGATGGTGCTACGCATGCAGAGAGCTGGTGGAAGATGATGTGATACTCTGCCACTGAGATTTTGAGGTATGGGCCCGCCCTGCTAAAACCCAAATGAGACCTTCATAGGTAAAAAATACAATGCTAAATAGGGAGGGTGTGAATTAGGCGTTTTTAATTCCTATTCATTTCAGCATCTTAGTATGTAGTCACCATTCACCTTTTATGGACTAATAACTATGCTGATAACTTTGTTGCTTATAATATGCTTGCTAGTATTGTACAAGATACTGCGTTTGAGAACCATACATTAGTAAATAAATATTTCAAACATGCACGTGTCCTCATTTACTCCATGTTCTGGTTTGCAATGATTATATAACGAAAAAGTGTTCATCTGTTCCACGATACCTGAGGTAATCTAAGTTCATGTTCTGGTCTGTCTAAGCATTGGGAGTTTGTTATGACCAATGAGACATTGTAGCTAGCTCGGTAAGGGGATTTTTGACACTCCGGTGAGTTTTGGGACATCCTAATTCACCGAGGTTCCAGGTCTCTATGCACAGTTCTGTAGGAGAACGGAATTCCCGCTACAGCAGGCCCAGAGTTAAGACGCAGCATTGGCCTGAAATTGCATAAGGGGAAACTTGATAGATTACCCTCTGCCACATTTTGGAGGTGTTCCTGTGCAGGAATGGCCTCCCCTGTGCCACAATGCCTCCTTAAGGTGCAGAGCTTTACAATGTGACGCATCTCCCAGATGTGTCAAGTTTATCATACCCCGCACCATGGCGCATCTTAGGCGCTGCCGCCATGTCACATAAGTTCGCAACTGCGCCGCTAAAGAAGCCCAAGGGGCTTGTAAATCTGCAAAAATGTGCCTGGAAGTGGGAGTTCCCATGAATCCTAACTGATGTGAATCATGTGCAAATCTCATAGGAAAATGATATTGTCTGCAACACTTTGTCACTGAATCACAGTAATGAGTCAGCATGTACATGTGATACACACATGTCACACACGTAACTCACTTACATAACATTTGTTCATTGAAGTTTGAAAATGGCTTTTGAACTTACCACCCTGTCGGCCTGTCATCACGCCAATGTAATCCAGCAAGTCGGCCTCCCGCGCAGTCATGTCCTGCAAGCGGTGCTTCCACTGGCGCACGTTTTGCGAGATCTTAAAGTATTGCTCCATCTGGATTTGTACCCGCTCCCAGCGCACCTTACGTACCCCCACAGCATACCCCTGCAGGATCCGCCCCCCAGCCTCCAACATACCTGGAAGATACAACTTTATGAACCACAAACCCCCCCCCCCCCGCAATGCCTCCTCACTCATCCTCTCTGACCTCCCTTCAGCAGGCATCTCCATGACCCCCGTAACCCACTTAAAACTAATAAATTATAACCCACTTAACTTGCTATATATATATATTTAACACTAACTAACTCCAAAACAAACTCCACAAAACAGAGGACAGTAGACACGCAAACTGTTTAAAATACTACAAAGACAACAAACAGACACTTCAGACAGGACACAGCACACAGCACCACTCTCAAAATCCAATACCAAACACAGCAACCACCATTCACCTCCTCCTCTCAGCACATACACCAGCAATGTGCTGAAAAGAGAAAGTGAAAGTAAAAACAACACCCATGTGACAGGAAGCAGTAATACACCGCTTCCTGTGTGTTTGCTGCAAAAAAATCTGCGTTAGCGACAAAAAGTTTTCCTTAGCGACGAAAATCGGTACTAAAATACGTTGCTACGGTATACATATACAAATGTGATGGAAATGCGGCCCGTTTTTCAGATTAGCGACGAAAAAATACTTGCAAAGGGAAAATAATATATTATTTATTTTTTATTTCACAAGTTATCATTTGGGAGTTTGCAGCAAAAACAAGACAAAAACTACATACATACTTAGGAATAAATTATAATAATAGTAATAATAAAACAAATAATAAAAATGAGAATAATAGGTGTAAACAATAATAACAATAATAATTATTATAAAAATAAGTGTACACAAGAGATAGGGGGTTAGGGTAAGTGATCATGCACAGTTTTCATACAGGACTAATTTTTTTAATGAATGCTACAATGCTGTATCAACATGGTAATGTTGAAAAGTATGCCTGGACATTCAAGGAATTACTTCAAAAAAGATTTTAATTTACGTTACTGGTCAATTTTTATGTATTGCCTCTACATTTTATGCAGTGTGTGTTACGTGAAACAGCAGCATGCAGACGTTGAAAGGCAACACACAATAGGGGAGATCAGAACACCACAAACCATACATCATGGTGCTGATGTACAAGTTCCTTGCGCCTCTTAAAGTCTGTGTCTGCGTAACCTTTTGTGCGGCAGCTGGGGCGCAAACCATGTGCAGCAGATGTGGTGCAAAGGATGCCCAATGCTGCGTCCTATCCCTGCACTTGCTTTGAGCAGTCGTGAGGCTTCATGCAGGGCATTTTCGGGGTCCTGTGGTGCTTTCATTGATACCCGGGTGCTATTGGTTATGTCTTGTGCCTCGGGTGGCGCAGGCTCACACTGGTCTGATGTTTGATTGCTGCCTATGCATTCCGTATATCCCACGGTTGCTTCGTTTGGCCTGGCCTATTTCTGCCTTTGGTCCTCCTGAGGTTCTTGATGTTCCGATCATACTGTGTGATGGTGGTGTGTAATGCCATCTGTGTGCTTTCCCCCCAATTGCACTGGATTTGTGGATCCTGTTGCAGGCAGGACTGGCTTGAGCCTCCTTTATGGGGATGCCTCCAGTTTGGTCTGGGTGGGTTTGGCTCCCTCTTTTGTGGTTGGCAGTGTGGCCTTGCTGCTGATTGCCGGAGGTCCCTTGTTGTTTCACATCTGTCTCGGGGTGTCTGGTCTGCTTGTGGGGTGGCTGTGGTGTGTCTGGACCTCCTTGGGTTGGCCTGTTCTCCTACTGTGGGTGAGTTTGTATCTTGGCTCGGTAGCCCTTCGCCTCTCCGGTCCTATGCCAGTCATGTTGTAAACTTTCCTTGATTGCTGTCCGACACGGGGTGTGTCTGCATTGGAATCCGGGATGTGTTTTGGATTACTTGGTGTTTTGCTTCAACTAGTGTCGGGCTTTGTCCTCCCTGCAAGCTTGGTATGTGGCCGTATGGGCCTTTGGTAGTTTGTGCGTTGAGCAGGTGTGCCCCTTGTTGTCCAGATGGACCTGGAGTTAATTCCTCCTGGGGCAGTTCTTTTCTTCCTTTGCTCAATGTTAGAGTTTCTTGTTCTACTATTTGTCTGTCATGTTTCTCTATCTGAGGTATATGTGCAGCTGCTCTGGTTGGCGTTTGTGCAGCCTCTGGAGGTGTGCCTCCTTCCTGTAGTGCCTTTGTTGTAGGGTGGTTATCCCTTTTGGTTTCCTTCGGCCTGGCTGGTCATTATCTGTGATCTTCTGTGGCTACTCTCCATCTGTGGCTGTGTTGGCTGAGGGGCCTGCGTTTGGGCTTGTGGTGTGTTGGCACATGGGTCGGTTGGAGGTTGCTTGGGTTGGGTGCGACTGCTCATTGGGCTTGCTTCTGGAGGGAATCCCTGGCCTTGTTCTGCATGGATGCTGCTGGGTGTCCTCAGCACACTTTCATGTCATGTGGTCATAGGGTGTTGTGTGGGACTGTGTCTCCTGGGTTTGTGTAGGCAGTGTTGTTTTATGCTCGGGTTGTGTAACTTGCTGTTTGTGCTGCTTCAGTCTTTTTTGCTACTGTGTGAATCCAAATATAGATTTGCTATCTGCACAATTGTAAGGACTGGTACGAGGAGGGCTATGACTCGGGGTGATGATTATTTGCATTGAGTAACCGGTCAATACTACCCCCCAACCTGCATATGTCAATACCCTGCAGGTACTCCCACTTGGGGCAGCGCCTAGCTGACTTGCACTTACAAACACACTCCAGCAACACCACACATTTACGGCATAGATGGCTCAAATCATTATGTTAGTTTCCGTGCCAGGTTGCACAACATTTTATATGCATCACATCCATGCTGGCTGCGGCGTTGTGCACAATAACTGTGGCATCCCTGCAGACATGCAGGGAGCCAACAGTTATCTGAATTCTGCACCTTATTGTTGGACATTGTGGGCCATAGGAGACATGTAGTACGCAATAACGTTATGCAGGGAACCATGGCATAGGCATTGTGGCTAGCTGGACACCGAGCAACTCCCCTAGTGGAATACAGAATTTAGAATCGTAGGTAGGCTTGCAGTAAGGCATTATTACACCAGGACATGTACCAGCCTTCCATTACTCAGTCCACACTAAGGGTGTGGCTTGTGCGTCGAGATAGGTGTCTGTAATCCAATTGCCATAGAGCATGAACCGAAAGCGGAACTAAGAAGAGCCACCCACTAAGGAGGAGGTGAGGTTAGTGACAGTATTGTGTGGAAGGATGAGCATATGAGATGTAGTCTCACAAGGGCTACCAGATTGCCAGTGTAAAATGACATCACAGGCCAAAAAATCAAGCATGGTGTTAACATACTCTCCACTCAAAAGGCAATTTCCTTGTGCTGAAGCAGAGCCATTTTGGTATGTCTTCTTGAAAATAGGGCACTGTGAGACCACCATGTACAACTACTACTTCTCATGTGCAATCTCCTCAGATCATTTTCCATTTGTCACCCAAAAGTCCATTCCTCAAAACCAGTATGATCTGACAATGTCCTGCTGTATCAAAGTGTAATGAACAAATGCATGATTGTTGCTGACAAACAGTGATGTAATTCATCTCCCATATCATATTGCAGAGGGCGAGACAGCAACTCCTGATGAGCAACCTGGCCTGGCACCCACTGATGAAACGGACGTCTATGCTAACATCGACATCGACTGCCTGCAAATCCTGCTCAATGACATTGCCTCCCCAGCCTCGGGTGCAGGGCAACCCAGTAGCCCTCAGCAGACCCCACCCCCTGCTCACACCAATGATCAGCAGGCATCCACGACCCCAGCTAGTTCCCTGGGGCCATATCCCACCACACGTGCATTCCAACAGAGGATTATAGAGCTCCAGGAATGGTTGGGGGATAGGGTGAAGGTGGGGTTTCAGCTAATGGCAGCTGAAATTACAGGCCAACGTGGGTGTCTCGGTCCGATTAGGGACTGCATGAAAACACTAACTGACACCCACAGCCCCTTCCATGCTCTCCAGCAGTCCATTGCTGACATTATGATCCAGAGGCAACATGCATTGTCTGCCCAGGGTGGTTCCAGCAATGTCAGCAAGGATCTAGACAACATCAGAAAGATCATGGAGAGCATGGAGCGGATGCAGGGCCAAGATTTGGCTGCCAGGGCTGAACACATGCACAAGGTTACTGGGATTTACAATGCCCTGCACCTTCTTGTTGCCTCCTTGCTGCCACAGGGTTTGGTGCAAGTGGATGCTGCAGCGGCCTCCACATCCTCAGCTCCAACACCAGGGGTGTCAGTGCCTCACATGGCTGCTGCCACAACACCTACCGATACCTGTGAGGCACATGACACCGATGATGATGGAGATGAGGATGACAGCGCATTACTGCTGAGGAGGAAGCGGTAGTATCCGTCATTGCCAAAGCCCCAGTTTCTTGTGTCTTGCAGCACTTTGAATCGTGCCACCCATGAACTTATTGCACTCACTTTCACTGTGCCCTGGAACATCCTTGGACCCCCCATGGAATGCCATATGACCCCATTCCTTGCCACTTCAACCAGCCTGTGGAGTGAACTATGCCTCTTCCCTTGGACCTGATGACATCAATAGTCTCCAACGGGCACCCTCTGCACTAGCCCTATATGCTCACCACGTGTATATACTGTAAATAAAAATCTTTTGCATGTGTGTTTTGTTCAAATGTTGCAAACGTACAAACTTTCTAATTAGGGTCTAGAGACTGACACATTAGGAATGTACACCAATGTAAATACGAGCAGTGTACATGTTGAGACAGATCCAGAGATGGAGGCAAATTATGTAGATATGTGTAAACATGTGTTGCCACTATTGCACCAATGCAATGCTATGACATTGTCACATTTTCAATGGACCATCAGGTAAGGTCATCTATTGGGACATGCCAGTGAGAATGTATTTGCTAAATGTGATAGGAGAATGCCCCCTGTTCCATGTTTGGATGCAGCAAGGCAAGTACTACTATCCCCATGTCTAGTATGCCATGCACTTCTACATACCACTGGTTGACCTCCATATTGACATCCACAATTTGAAACGGTACCCACAGTCTGATTCCATATATGTTCTACTACTCCTGCATACACTGAGTATTCCCTGCCCTCACACTGTTATGTGTGTAGTCTGTGATTCATGAGTCTGTGGCTATGAGGTGCAATAAGCATGCCTTTCATAAACATAAAATTGGGCTAAGGGCTGCAGCAGGTGTGTAGTTGTGCCACCACTCACCAACATGGGCAGTAGCTCAGCATACTACATGCGTATGTCCAAGTAGGAAGGAAGCTCCCGGCAGCGCCTTAGGCCAAGCCCGTCTGTACTATTTGTACACTTAACGACCAAACATGCCACGTCATGTTGCCATTGCTCACAAGTGGTCCATGAGTGATGATTTCTTCGTCTTACACGTGCTACTCACCCATGGTGGACACGTGACATTGGGCCATACCTTTCTGTAAACTTCGAGGTGTGTGTACCTGCATGTGTAATGTCAGATGTTGATGTTACAATGTCACGTAGTGGTTGATATGCAATGACAGATGTGTCTCACTGGTATCTATGGATGAGCCAGGGGTCAGTGTGTATCCACATATACCTGTCTGTCCAGCAGTAGGAGGTGTCTTCACCCAGCCATGTTTTATTTTTAGGATGTTGCTGTTTTGCATGTCTTGTTGATGGTTGTGGTCCTTTGGTTCTGCAAAGTAGCAAGTCAGCATAGTGATGTTTGACCTTGTTGATCTGTAGGTGTTAGTTGTGTCCTGGCTGATGTCTTGTGACAGACAGATAAATGTTGTACCCACATTAGACGAAACATGAACGTGTTACTCCAATTTGTCCCCTAACTTTTAAAGTGGTCTAATTTACAGTCCCTTTTCCCTGTTCATATGGTGCCACATTTCATGGCCCATTCCAATATTTCCTGCCATTACATGCCCTATTTGCGTCTCTTACCCCATTCCACACATGCATCTTTGAGGCATATGTTTAGGAACCTCATTGACAGTATGACCATCTGTGCAGATTTTAACTTGAAATTATACAGCAACAAAGTGCTTGGTAATATGTTTCCTATACGGGCCCTGGGTATGTATCCTGCACATTTTCTGCATGCTTCTATAGGATTTGAAATTGGCTGATTATCAGGACCATTGTTCACATCTTTAGAGACAGTTTATGGCCGCAAAGACAGACATGTTTTGGACAAGTGTCTGGATGATTGGCACCATTGTGCATTGGGATGTTGCAATGACTATTGACATCATTTACACCATTTCACACACTCCTAATTTTGGTGAATCACACAACATACACAATCCATTGGACATGGATTAGGGCAATGTCGTCAGAATAGGAATGTCATTCTCATCACAAACAGCACCCTAGTTTGCTTGCATTTGAAGCATGTGACACAACCGTTTGACATAGTGTAGCCTACGTAGCACCTTGACAAGTATGGTGTCATACATTTTACACAGTGCTGGGCATTTCTGTACTGTGTACACATTCCCAACCTCCATGGATATTTGTTTTCTCTAACCACTTGTTGGGATACGTAACTGTTTAATGGGTACAGTGCCAGTGGCAGACAGAAACACATAGACATGGTATGTTTTTATTTTACTGACACCACGTGACTGACTCAGTCAAAATAATTGTTGATGATGCGGTTCCTCCGTACAAGTCCAGCAGCATTTGATGTGGTGTGTACAGCACCAGCCTCTTCTTCTTCCTCATCTTCATCAGGTGGTTCTGGCACTTGGATCCATGGTGCTTTGCTACAGACACATATGTTGTGCAACACACAACATGTCAGGATAATTTTATTCACCATTTCTGGTCTGTACAGCAGGCTGCCACCTGAGATATCCAAGCACCGAAACCTTGACTTTAAGACACCAAATGTCCGCTCAACAATGGACCGTGTGCGTATGTGTGCCGCATTGCACTGCCTCTGGCCTGGGGTGGTGGGGTTTCGTACTGGTATCATCATCCATGGTCCCAGTGCATATCCTTGGTCCCCTGTAAAATATAAGGGAAAGCGGAATTAGTCATTGGTTGTGCTGGATGTGTTGTTGATGAGCATGGATTTGTGTGTTGGGATTTATGTCAAGTTGTTTATCAAGTTGGCCATGTGTTGGAGCAGAATGCTGTAGTGCATGTTTGCATGTGATAATGGCTCTCTGCTGTGACTCCATCCAACATCATTTTTGTGTGCAGATGAGTTGCATGTGTGGCTCTTCTCCCATCTGCCACTCACTGACAGTGATCCACCTACTGCACTGTTATTTTCCTTAGCTATTTTTCTGGCATGATAACACAAAACACACACTTGACCTTCTGTGCTGCAGCTTTCTGCAAGCCTGCTGCAGTACACAACGCATTCTTTTCACGGTCATGGTCTGAACCAAATCACCAGTTAGCTACCCGTTACATGCATGGACCATTGGGGCCATGTTAGGTTCACCAACGACATCAACTTCAGCAGGTGCAACACCATCCACTACCTGTACTGTGTACTCCTTCCTGTCTTGTACTCAAAATCTAATGCCATGAGTGCTCAACATACATAATCAATGTTGCCATATCACATCTCTGACATTAGGCTGACCACGGGCATCACCACACTGATCCACAATGCAGGACACACCTTAGAGTTGGCGTTATGCACAGCTCGGGCCATCACCTTGGCACCTGTCTACGCACAGCCCGGGCCAGTTCTAAATAAACATGCAAGTCATACACACCATCAGAGCATTGGGTACACAGCCAATGAACTGCAGAGCAGGGCTGCAACGTTTGTACATGTATGTCAGCATTGGTGAAATGTAGGCAAGAAAACTTTAAATGGTGGACACAGCAACAATGACATGACACACTTGATTATGGTCACACAACTGGGTAGAGACCTGTCCTTCCGCAAGCTGAATATTCTAAACATTAGCTTCCATGATTCTTTATACCACACCATACACAAGGGACACAAGGCCAAGTGAGATGCACATTGCCAAGACGTTGCTTGTTAATTATTCCACCCCTGACATCCTCAATGCTGTACCTGGAGGATATGGGATCACAATTTAGGATCATGTGTCACAAGAAGGGATGGTCTAGCAATGTCTTCGAGACTTAATTGCACATGCCAAATGCAAAAATGTTGAGGATGTGTATCCACACTCAACATCATTGACAGACATTACACAGCATGCTTCCTGAGTTTCAACGCCTCTGTGCCAGGATCTCACATGAGTTTATTAGCTGTAGGTATTCAATCATCTACATTAAGGGACACATCGCAAAATGTTCATCATCCCAGATTATCTGTACATACACTTTGTAGAATTTGAGAAAACAGGGGTACCATTATTGTGTGATGGGCTCATGGTGCAGCACCTGAAGCAAATTGGACATTGCTCACACACACCAAGCAGTCCACTTCCAGGTTGCATTCTACACTGACATGGCTACCATGGAATTATTTTTGCTCGTGGCCATTTCCATGGTCCTAACAACATAGTAACCCTTCTCACATGCCATGTCTACTTGTAACACCATGCAAAACCAATCAAAGAGTGACCCACAAGAAGTGGGATGAATTATGACAAGCACATTTGGTCACAGTTTACATGATTGTGAAAGCATGTTGGTTCCGGACATTGACATTGCCTACAGACGAATATACACCTGCTTCACATTGGCACACAATGAGTTGGCACCATGGTTCACTGACAATGCCAGGGCAGCTATGACGTCTACACCCAAAAACAACATGTACTCACAGTATGTACTGGCAATGGTGCAAACAGATGACATGCAAACGGCCTAAATACTATTGTATCATAGCTAAACTGGCGTACAAGCAATGACATTCCCGGACTTAGAAAATGATCAACACATCACACACAAGTTGTATGACACGTAAATCCAAATGGAGGTCAAGAAAAAGGTGTACAGAGTTCCCCACGGAAGGTGGACTTAAATAGCTAAAGCAATCCTCTCTCTCTGTGAGCAAGTAAGAAGGGCATGTGATGATCCCTTGACGGAATTAAGGATGCCTCACACAATGCAAAGGTTGGACGACTGTTGCCATCCCACCCGATGATCGTATCATGTCATCATTGGCTTCCTGCTCCCACGGCAGGCTGGCGGTGCAATGCCTGTCGGGTAGCACAGGGCGCTACACTTTTGCGGAGTTCTTTTATTCCTTAGCCAATGGGTGCATGTGTGTGAGGGGCCAAAAACAAAAATAAGGTGTAGTAGTGAGTGAAGTTAAAAAAGGTCAGTAAAGTCCATTTAAGAAACCTTTAATAACATGGCTCACTGCCTTATTAAAATGGGTGAAAATGAGGGGTACTGAGGCGCAACAGTTAGGGATGATATAGCCTCATTCAACCCTCAAATGTGGTGTGGTCGACATGTTTCATGTCACTAGGGCAATTCATCAGGACCTAAAAGCTCATCAACTTATTCCGACTCCCCCAATAATTGAGAGAATCGAATATACGACCTGGGGCGTGTCGTGAGATCAAATCCTACGTTGATTCCCCCCGCGATCACTGTTTGCGGGCACCCTCGTACTGTCCTCGTGGGGCCAGAGAAGGTGGAAGACACCTGAGTGATCTGGCATATGGGCCCATAGACACCTACCCCACCAACGGCGAAGTGCTCGCAGGACAGCCGGCTAACTGTTGGTCATCCCTAACTGTTGCGCCTCAGTACACCTCATTTTCACCCATTTTAATAAGGCAGTGAGCCATGTTATTAAAGGTTTCTTAAATGGACTTTACTGACCTTTTTTAACTTCACTCACGCTCACTACTACACCTTATTTTTGTTTTTGGCCCCTCACACACATGCACCCATTGGCTAAGGAATAAAAGAACTCCGCAAAAGTGTAGCACCCTGTGCTACCCGACAGGCATTGCACCGCCAGCCTGCCGTGGGAGCAGGAAGCCAATGATGACACGATACGATCATCGGGTGGGATGGCAACAGTCGTCCAACCTTTGCATTGTGTGAGGCATCCTTAATTCCGTCAAGGGATCATCACATGCCCTTCTTACTTGCTCACAGAGAGAGAGGATTGCTTTAGCTATTTAAGTCCACCTTCCGTGGGGAACTCTGTACACCTTTTTGTTGACCTCCGTGTTTTAGGACATGTACATTGGACCCCGGTAAATATTGTCCGCCTTCCTGTTCACTCTTTTTGTTACAACGTAAGTCCAAATGTCAGGATACCCATGTGCAAACATATGTAACTGACTGCGAGTCTTACAATGTGATGTGAGATAGAGTAAGTACCCTGATATATCTGAGGGTTCCTGTAATGGATTATAAAATTTGGGGACTGATGCGGTGGAAGAGGTTACTGTCAACTTGCATCAGGTGCATCACCGGGGCATGGTCTGCATGACCACAGTGGACATGGCAGTCAAAGGAGTAACTGTAGACACATAGGGTGCAAGTCGGAGGGCACACTTCAGAGCCGCTCCAGGTCCAGAGGGGCACTTGACAGGGCTGTCCCCTCTCCCCCCTTCTTCTTGACATTGTCCTTGAACCGCTAGCATGTAAAATTTGTCAGACCCACAGTGCAGCTGCCTTTAACTTTAACCACCAACCGGTCAGCATATCAATGTACGCTGACAATCTGGTCCTCTTTGCTAGGGTACCCCAGCAGTACTTGTCCCCTGTCCTTTGTGAATATGTCAAGTTTGGCTTCTTCTACAATCTCACCATTGCCTGGGACAAATCTTTTATTATACCACTGACTACGATGACATCCCAGTCATCCTTGGAGTACTCGCTAGAATGGCCAACTGTGCTGGGTAAATATCTGGGTGTGTGGATGCATCGTGACCCTGAGATTGTGGTCATGTTAAACTTTGGATGCGCACATGATGTATTACAGCAACAGGTGGACAGGTGGACGCGCCTGCCTCTCTCCCTGGCGGATCTTATTGCTGTGATTAAGATGGTGGTACTCCCCCGCTTTCTCTATTTGGTGAACAATATACCCATTAAATTGACTCAACAATATGTTAAATTTCTCCAAAGTTTGCTGCCGAGGCTGCTCTGGGGCACAGGACAGCCAAAAAGTTATCTGGCAAATACTGACATTGCCATATGACGAGGGAGGTTTCACGTTCGCTACATTTGTATGTCTACTACCTTTGTGGCCAAACGCAGTATGCATACTACTGGGTACAACCACATGCCTTTACGCCTCATGTAGCCGTAGTAGACGGGGATGCATGTCCTACCCCACTAGGGAGCGTACTTACAGATGTGAACAGACATACCCGAAAAACAGGAATGAACACGCTAGACAACACTATAGCAGGGTGTCAAGCAATCGGTAAACGGAATAACAAAGTTCCATCATATGCACCTGCACTCCCCCTGCCATGTCAGGCAGCACTGACCATTACACAGGAGAAGGCTCCTTTGCGGTCTCTCCGAGAGGTTTTCATTGTGCAGATGGGGGACTTATATCCTGCAGGGCACTACATGACAGACAATGACTTAGGCTATATACATAAGCCCCCTTCCCTTTTTCACTATGCCTGCTTTTGCCTACAGCGGCCTATACGAGATCAATTCCCAGACTTCCCCGCAGACCCACCAACACTACAGGCCCTGCAGTTGCTCCTAGTCTTACCCACAATGAAGTAATTAATTACCTACCTTTACAAGGCGGTGCAGGAGGAGACGGGCAGGGGGCCAGACAAAGGCTTACACAAATGGAATACCGTATTGGATCCTCCTATATCTGAGGAGGAGTGGGTGAAAGTCAATCAACCAAATTTGTAGAGCGCGCTACTCACCCGTTAGGGTCTCAAGGTGCTGGGAGGAGGGGAAGCCGCTACTGCTCGAACAGCCAGGTCTTGAGTTGTTTCCTGAAGGAGAGATGGTCCTGTGTCAGCCGTAGGTGGGTAGGGATGGAGTTCCATGTCTTGGCGCTAGGTAGGAGAAGGATCTTCCTCCGGCCGTGGCTCTGCGAATTCGTGGGACAGTGGCAAGGGCTACGCTTGCGGATCGGAGCTGGTGGGTGGGTGTGTAGAATGTGAGACGGCTGTTGAGGTATTTGGGGCCCATGTCGTTGAGAGCCTTGTGTGTGTGGGTGAGGAGTCTGAACGTAACCCTCTTGCTGACGGGTAGCCAGTGCAGGTCTCCAAGATGGGTAGAGATGTGGCTGTGATGGGGGATGTCCAGGATGAGTCGTGCAGAAGCGTTCTGTAATCGCTGTAGTCTTTTCTCGAGTTTGGCTGTGGTTCCAGTGTGGACGGTGTTTCCGTAGTCCAGTCGGCTGGTGATGAGGGCCTGGGTGACCGTCTTCCTGGTTCCGGTGGGGATCCACAAGAAGATCTTTCGGAGCATGCGCGGGGTGTTGAGACAAGATGATGAGACGGCGTTGACTTGCTTGGTCATCGTCCAGTGTAGTCCGGTGGAGTGGCTGAAGGAGATGTGCTTGCTGGAGGAGAAGACTGAGTCAAGCGTGCGGCCAGCGTAGTGGGTGGGGGTGTTTACCTGTTGCTTGAGTCCGAGGTTGGCGAGGTTGTCCAGCAAGGTGGTGGTGTTGTTGTCATTGTTGTTCTCTAGGTGGAAGTTGAGGTCCCCAAGGAGGATGTAGTCTGAGGGGGTGAGGGCGTGCGGGCTTATGAAGTCTGCGATGGGTTCGTTGTATTGTGTGCGTGGTCCTGGGGGTCTGTAGATGAGAGTGCCTCTGAGGGTGGTCTTGGGGTTGGTGTGTTTCTGGAAGTGAAGGTGCTCGGCTGCGGTGAGGGTGTCTTCGGAGTTGGTCGTGATGAGGATGGTGTTTCTGTTGACGATGGCGATGCCTCCTCCAGTTTGGTTGATGCGGTCCCTCCGGGTGATCTTGTAGCCATCCGGTATGGCTATGGCGATGTCGGGGGCTGAGGAGGCGTTCATCCAGCTTTCTGTGAGGAAGGCGACATCTGGTGATGTTGTGTCGAGGAGGTTCCAGAGTTCAACGGCGTGCTTGTGGACGGAGTGGGTGTTGAGCAGGATGCACTTGAGGTGGTTGTTGCTGGTGCCTGGCATGGCGGGTGCAGTGGTGGTCCGGACGCAGGTGAACTTGCAGGCTTGGCAGGTGAAGGATCCGTGGGTGCGTTTTGGGGTGGCTTGGTGGCAGGTGGTGTTCCAGCCGGCATTGAGTGCATCGAGGGTGGCGGGGTCATAGTTCAGACGGGTGGGCTGGTGTCATTGAGGTCCAGGGCTCCTGGCGCTGGGCACGGTCCAGGCGCGGTCGGGCGCAGGCGGTCTTACCTTTGGCGCACCTTCAGCACGCCAGCGGTGCCCCCGCTGTGCGCGACCGCTGCACGGTCGCGCTGTGGCCGCCATATAAGGGTAGGAGGGGTCAGCTGGGAGGCAGGAGGCGGGAGGTGAGGACAATCAATGGGATCCAGGGGGCGGGGCCGCACGGGAGGCAGCGGCGTGAAAAACAAGCCCGGAGGCGCTCGCAACGGCAAAGGAGCAAAAGTGTAATAAAAGTAAAAACCAGTCAACACTCGCACGGGGTACAAAAAAGAAGGGGTGTGTCATGATTCACTAATCCTAACACCTTCTGCTCTTCAGTGAGCAGTTCTGACCCCATCAAGAAACCCACCCCTGTCCCGTGCACCCAGCACGCCAAGTGTAAAGTGTTGTGATTTAGTTGTGAATAACGTTTGATGCTATTGATGTTTAAAGGATTACATACTGAACATTTGAGCATTTTGAATCTCTTGCTTACGTACGATTAATGCTGATGTCACATTGCCATTTAATGTATACTGAATCGGTGCATTTTTAATCTCCTGGTGACATTGTCAAGTGATGCTGCCAAAGATAGAGAGCTTCGAGATTGAACTGCCGTTTGTAGAAGCTTCCTGACGCACACGCACGCAAGAAAACGGTGCGCAATGCGTCATCATCTCTTGGGGTGTGGCTTGCCTATAAAAGGCCACACCCAAAGCTTCCCGATGCTTCGCCTCCTGCCGCGCCCTCGAGAAGGACTCATCTAGGAGCTCCCTGGGATCCAGAACGCCAGCCGACGCCCGGAGGTCTTCAGCAGAACTTCTTCTTTCTTAACGATTCCAGCCCGTGTCCCTGAAAAGAAAGAAGACACAAAACAAAAGCTAAGTGAAATCTTTTCTATAGTTATTTCAAGGCGCCCAACGCAAGCAAGCAGCAATATATTTGAAAGGCTTGAACTTACCTGAAACGAAACTTCAAAGACATTCTGGTGAATTTCGATTAAACAGACAATAGTTTTTTTCTGAAAGAAAAAAGGGCTTTTGAGAAAATATCAAAGCGCAAAAGACATTTATGGACAATAGTTTGATTGAAGAATTGTGGCAAATTATTTCTTGTTTAGAGTTGTTTCTATCTAGGTTGAGTAAGTGATGTGTACAAAAGTGGCAATGTTAAAGGGTGTGAACGAAATGTAGAAAGGGAGTAACTTATTCACAAAAACTTGTCTTTTCATAGGAGAAAGAACGAGACTTCTCCTTCTTGGCTTCAACTCTTAATTAGGTGTGGGCGGAAAATCCGTTCCGCTCACGGATTTTGCGGATTTTCGGGAAATCCGCAATCCGCGAGATTTGCGAATTTCCCGCAAAATCCGCAAATCCGCGAGCAGCGGATTTTGCTCGCACTGCTCGCACTGTTCGCGTGAGTTCGCGCCCCGCGAATAAGTGCAAAATTGCAGAAATACGATTTTAGCAAAACTGAAAGTAACTACTTACCAGGTTCAAAAGTTCAGGCACATCATTAGTAGCCATTTCCTGTAGTGCTTCCTGAGGGGCCCCTCCAGAGTTCAGTTGCCAGTTGAAACTATTATGTGACCCTGCTCTGAACCTCAGAATAGTTACACATATGCCACAAAGGTCCTGAATTACAGCTAAGGGAGACAAGCAGGAGCCAGGCTGGAAGTTAAAATCCATTAATCAGCCCCTAATTCATTATTGTCAGTTGGGGCAGGGCAGGTGTTGTAACTAATTTTGCAACAATGAAAGCACTTAGCAAGTGCAAAAGATCACTAATCAGGGCGCACTAAGGAAGCAGGTGCCAGCTAAAAAAATATTCTGTGACACATTAATCAGCCCCAAATTAATTCAGGTCACTTGAGGCAGGGAAGGTGTGCTTTGCTTTGCCGAAAATAATGTACACTGGACAACCAGAGGGTGTGATGATGAAACAGAGGGTGGCATGGGTGGGCCAGAGGGTGGCATGAGTAGTCAGAGAGTGGCAGTGGTGACAGAGAGTGGCAGTGATGAAGAAGAGTGTCCCAAACAGGCTGGACACGTAGAAACAACAAGTTCGCAAAACTTGCGACCCGACAGGTAAGTTTGCAAATTGCGAAATTGTAAAAACCCTCGCGAACTGGCAGAAACACGGGCGAACACAAAAAAAAATAAAAATCCGCAAATTCGCGGGAATTCGCGGATTTTGCGGATTGCGAATCCGCAAATCCGCAAAATTCGCGAACGCGAGATCCGCAAAATTCGCTCATGCCTACTCTTAATCCCTACAACCAACACAGCTTCAACCCTCCACGACGACAGCACGGACGTGACGCTTAGATCCATACAGTCACAGGTAGGCTTTTAGGAGTAAAAGAGAGAGATCTGCAAGAAGAGATGTAGATTATTGGTGTGGAAATAAACGGATAAAAGTTACAAAAGTTTCTTTGTTACCTCGCAGGTCGACAACCCAGGAACAGGTAGCGTCCACTATCCGGCCTTCCTCCCTCTTTTCTATTTGATTACCTAGGTGTTCTAATTAATCACTAGGTGTTGCCTAGAAATTCGGGGAAGTTGGTCCATAACGTCTCTGCGAAATCCAACTACAAGTAACTCACAGGTAACAGTGCTTGTAACCTTGACAGAAGGCGAAGCCCACGACGATAATTTCGCCCAGACGTTATGGATCCTTCTGTCTCGATTTCTCTGCAAGACATCGCTAATATGCTAACAGCAATACAAGAAGAGAATGCAGCCCTTCGTAGAGATGTAACTGTGATTCAAAACAGTATACAATCAGGTCCAAGTACTTGGAGCTTTTCTCCAACTCAGAAACCAGTGTTAAAACCAGCAACTTTTCAGCCTGGGTTTCAAACCTTGCATTCTGGTTCCAGTTCTTCTACAGCACCAACTCAAATTCAAGTTGTAACACCAGTACCTGTTCCCTTAGCACAACCGGAAAGATTTTATGGAGATAGCAATAAGTTTTCAATCTTCTTGAATCAATGTCATCTACATTTATTGCTAAACCTGCAGCTTTTCCTGATGATTCCTCCAAGATAGCTTTCATTTTGTCTTATTTAGGTGGTGACGCAGCTTTGTGGTCAGTACCAATAGTAGAGCGGGATGACCCTATCCTTTATGACCTTAGACGCTTCAAAAATACTGTGTAAAAATTGTTTGCTAAGCATGTGTTTGTTCAGTCTGCTAATCACGAGTTACTACATTTGAAACAAGGATCTTCAGACTTATTACATTACATATCCCAGTTCAACAGACTAGTTATTGAAGCTCGCTGGCCAGAAGAAAAAAGAGTGTCTCTTTTCTACAAGGGTCTTAATGATGAGCTTAAGGATATGATCACACAAGTCTTAGATCCACCAGATGATATAGAGGACTTCATAGATTTAGTGGTAAAACTAAACCATCGTTTGTCTGAACGAAGAGGGGAAAAAGGAAAAGCTGAACCTAAAGTATTTTCTTTCAAAGAAAGAAACAATAGTGCTAAAGTTGAATCCACACCTAGGGTTGATGTAGGAGAACCTATGAAGATTGGAACCATTAGGGACCTTTCTGTAAAGAAGAAAAAGACAAGAGGAGGAAATTGAATCAATGTCTTTACTGCGGAAAGTCAGGGCATTTTGTTAAGGAATGTCCAGTTCGCCCAAATAAATCTAAAGTTAAAAACTCAGAGGTAGGCTTAGTGCAGCAGTTGGAAAACTAACTGGCTCGACAAATCAAGAGGTCAGATTGTCGAGTATGTTACCCAGCTTGGCCTCTATAACCCCTGAGATAACTTCTCATCATCTCAGTATTAAAATTTCCCTACAGTCTCTTTTAAGAAGAGAAAAGATTTGGACAGTTGACGCTTTAATAGACTCAGGGGCCATGGGCAATTTCATTGACACTTGTTTTTTAAAGGAACTAGATTGTAAAACAGAGTCTAAAGAACATCCGGAAGTTGTTAAAGCAGTAGATGGTAAAGAGTTATCGTCTGGACTGATTCAATTTCACACTGAAAAGCTTTTAATGACTTGTTTAAATAAACATGAAGAAACAATAACTTTTGACATTATAGATGCCCCTCAATTTCGCTTGATACTAGGTATACCCTGGCTAGTAAAACATAATCCAAAAATTGACTGGGTAAAGAAAACAGTGTTATTCGATTCAGAATTTTGTCAAGCTTCATGTTTACTATCTCCAGGTTTGGAATTACAAATTCAAGGTAGTAATTTCCCTTTAAAGTCAAAAAGTATATTGTTGTTGGAAGGAGTTCCAAAGGAATATTCAGATCTTCATGATGTGGTTGATAAAAGAAAGGCTAACACATTACCACCTCATAGAGATTTCGATTGTCGAATTGATCTAGTGCCTGGGGCTATCTTACCGTGTAGTCGAATATATGCTCTCACTGAAAAAGAAAACGAATACTTGAGAGAATATTTAGATGAGTATTTGGCCAACGGTTTTATCCGACATTCAAAATCACCTGTATCCTCCCCTCTCTTTTTCATTCCAAAAAAGGGAAGTGAATTGCGTGCTTGTATCGACTATCGAGCTTTGAATAATGTTACCATCAAGAACAGATCTCCGCTTCCTTTAATTCCAACTTTATTAGATCAGTTAAAAGATGCCACCATTTATACTAAATTGGACCTACGAGGAGATTACCATTTGGTGATAGTTAGAAGTGGAGACGAATGGAAAACAGCCTTTCGTACGAAATTCGGTTTGTATGAATATCAAGTCATGCCATTCGGACTCTGCAATGCTCCTGCGGCGTTCCAATTTTTTATAAATGAGGTTTTAAGGGAATTCTTGGATATTTGCTGCATTGTGTACATAGATGATATTTTCATCTATTCTAAAAATACCACAGAACATGTAAAACAAGTAAGAGCTATTCTTCAAAAACTTCTTGACAACTCCTTGTACATAAAACTTGAAAAAAGCACGTTTCATACCACTAGAGTAGAGTTTCTTGGGTATGTTCTAAGTCCTAAAGGTATCGAGATGGATCCAAAGAAAATTCAAGCAGTTCTTGATTGGCCAAGTCCTTCCTCAGTAAAGCAAATTCAAAGTTTTTTGGGGTTTGCTCATTTTTATAGACGGCTTATCTGTAACTTCTCCCACATGATTACCCCAATAACTAGACTGTTAAAAAAGAATGTAAAGTTTCAATGGTATTATGACGCTGAGGAGGCCTTTCAAAATCTTAAAAGACAATTTACTACAGCACCAGTACTGATGCATCCAGATCCTTCCCATCCCTTCATAGTAGAAGTGGATGCTTCCCAGCTTGCCGTTGGTGGTATTTTATCTCAAAAAGATGAAGAGACTGGTCAAATGCATCCAATTGCATATTATTCTAGGAAACTCACCCCTACCGAACAAAATTATGCAATCGCTGACAAGGAATTGTTAGCCATAAAAGCAGTCTTTGAAGAATGGCGTCATTATTTGTTAGGGGCTAAGCATCCTGTAACAATCTATACAGATCATAGAAATTTACAATTTTTGCGTTCTGTAAAGGCTCTCACAGCTAGACAATTACGTTGGACGTTATTTTTTAATGATTACAATTTTATAATCACTTATCGTCCTGGAAAAGAGAATCTAAAAGCAGATGCACTGTCTCAAATCGGATTTGCAGAAGAAAAAGATTGTACTCCTGAAACAACTCAACCGGTATTGTCTGATCGCTGCTTTAAAGTAGGTATAATTATAACTGATGTAATGGAGAATATAAAAAAAGGGTTACAAGAAAAGACAATGGATGAATGGCATGACTTGTATCCTTTGTTAAAAAAAAAGATGATTTGTTGTATATGAATGAACACATTTTTGTACTCACACAAGAACTCCAGAAAAAGGTGATACTTTTACATCATGACACTTTAATGTCTGCACATCCAGGAGTAACTAAGACCAGTCATTCTATAAAAAGAAAGTTTTGGTGGCCTTCTTTGTTAAGTGATGTTAAATCTTATATTGAGACTTGCGTGGTTAGCTCTCAAAACAAAACACAACATCAACCTCCCAGTGGTCTTTTGCTTCCTCTCCCGATTCCACCTCAACCTTGGCACACAGTATCCCTTGACTTCATAGTTGAGCTCCTTAAAACTAAGGAAGGTTTTAACACTATTTTCACTGTGGTTGACCATTTTTCTCGAATGGCTCATTTCATTCCGTTAAAGAAAATTCCTTCAGCCAAAGAGTTACCTCAAACGTTCTCCAAAGAAATATTTCGGTTGCATGGCATCCCATCAGTAATAATTTTTGATAGAGGCCCTCAGTTCATTTCCCACTTCTGGCAAACTTTAGGAAAAACTTTAGACATGGACATCCGCACCTCTTCTGGTTATCATCCTCAAACGGATGGCTTAACCGAAAGAACTAACCAGACTATTGAACAGTTCATAAGAAGTGCTTTAGCAGAAGACGAAAAAGAATGGTCGGATATTTTATGGGTCTTGGAATTTGCTTATAATAACATGGATAATTCCTCCACTACTCTATCCCCATTCTTCTGTACTTATGGATTTCATCCAAAAAATATTCCAGGTTCGGTACAAATTCCATCAGAAATACCGTCTTTGGAAGATCATATTGACAAACTAATCCACATTCCAGATCAAGCCCAATATCATTTAGCGCAAGCAAAAGAAAGGCAAAAAGAAACTTCAGATCGTCACAGACAATCACCACCCAAATACTCCATAGGAGATAAGGTGTTGTTGTCCACTAAGAATTTGAAAATAAAAACTTGTAAAAAATTCTGCCCCAAATTTATTGGACCGTTTCCTATTGAGAAACTAATAAATCCTGTTAGCGTAAAACTAACTTTACCAACCAGATATAAATTTCACCCAGTATTCCATGTATATTTGGTTAAACCCTGTGATCCTATCACTAGATTTAAAAAGAAACCTGCAGTCATACTGGTTGATGAAATTCCCGAATTCGAAGTTCAAAGAATTTTAGATTCAAAAAGAATTCGAGGAAAATTGTTTTATTTAATTCATTGGAAAGGCTATGGTCCAGAAGAATGGACATGGGAACCTCTTTCAAATTTACAAAATTCTCCTCAACTCCTGAAACGTTTTCATCTTCAAAAATCCAAATAAACCTAGACCTGTTCCTCAGATCTTGGGAGGGCTCTTGAGAGGGGATTACTGTCATGATTCGCTAATCCTAACACCTTCTGCTCTTCAGTGAGCAGTTCTGACCCCATCAAGAATCCCACCCCTGTCCCGTGCACCCAGCACGCCAAGTGTAAAGTGTTGTGATTTAGTTGTGAATAACGTTTGATGCTATTGATGTTTAAAGGATTACATACTGAACATTTGAGCATTTTGAATCTCTTGCTTATGTACGATTAATGCTGATGTCACATTGCCATTTAATGTATACTGAATCGGTGCATTTTTAATCTCCTGGTGACATTGTCAAGTGATGCTGCCAAAGATAGAGAGCTTCGAGATTGAACTGCCATTTGTAGAAGCTTCCTGACGCACGCGCACGCAAGAAAACGGTGCGCAATGCGTCATCATCTCTTGGGGTGTGGCTTGCCTATAAAAGGCCGCACCCAAAGCTTCCCAATGCTTCGCCTCCTGCCGCGCCCTCAAGGAGGACTCATCTAGGAGCGTCCTGGGATCCAGAACGCCAGCCGACGCCCGGAGGTCTTCAGCAGAACTTCTTCTTTCTTCACGAATCCAGCGCGTGTCCCTGAAAAGAAAGAAGACACAAAACAAAAGCTAAGTGAAATCTTTTCTATAGTTATTTCAAGGCACCCAACGCAAGCAAGCAGCAATATATTTGAAAGGCTTGAACTTACCTGAAACGAAACTTCAAAGACATTCTGGTGAATTACTATTAAAGAGACAATAGTTTTTTTCTGAAAGAAAAAAGGGCTTTTGAGAAAATATCAAAGCGCAAAAGACATTTATGGACAATAGTTTGATTGAAGAATTGTGGCAAATTGTTTCTTGTTTAGAGTTGTTTCTATATAGGTTGAGAAGACAAGGGAAGACTTGACAGAGTACGCTGAGTAAGTGATGTGTACAAAAGTGGCAATGTTAAAGGGGTGAACGAACTGTAGAAAGGGAGTAACTTATTCACAAAAAACTTGTCTTTTCATAGGAGAAAGAACGAGACTTCTCCTTCTTGGCTTCAACTCTTAATCCCTACAACCTACACAGCTTCAACCCTCCACGACGACAACACGGACGCGACGCTTAGATCCATACAGTCGCAGGTAGGCTTTTAGGAGTAAAAGAGAGAGATCTGCAAGAAGAGATGTAGATTATTGGTGTGGAAATAAACGGATAAAAGTTACAAAAGTTTCTTTGTTGCCTCGCAGGTCGACAACCCAGGAACAGGTAGCGTCCACTATCCGGCCTTCCTCCCTCTTTTCTATTTGATTACCTAGGTGTTCTAATTAATCACTAGGTGTTGCCTAGAAATTCGGGGAAGTTGGTCCATAACGTCTCTGCGAAATCCAACTACAAGCAACTCACAGGTAAGAGTGCTTGTAACCTTGACAGGGTGAGGGCAGGCACACGGGGACACAGAAGGCAAGGGGCACAGGCAGTCAAGGGGGCCAGGTGGCGATAACGCAGGTGAATCTGCGTTGATCTGAGGAAGGGGCAAAGCTGGAAGAGGGGACAGGGCAGGCGGAGCTGCAGCAGTGGGTAAGCGACCTATCCAAGGGTCAAGGGTCACTGTCTCTGTCGTGCAGCGGCCGCCAAATAAGGGTAGGAGGGTAGGAGGGGTCAGCTGGGAGGCGGGAGGGGAGGACAGCCAATGGGATCCGGGGGGCGGGCCGCACGGGAGACAGCGGCGGGAAAAACGAGCCTGGAGGCGCTCGCAACGGCAAAGTGTGCCAGATGACGAGCTGCCTCACCCCAATTGGCAAATTGCAGATCATTCATTTACAATTTGTGCTTCAGACATGCCACACACCTGTGGGGCTCCATATAATGGGTTTCAGGGGAATTGATATTTGCAAGCGCTGTCAACAATCCTGGGCAGTCTTTATAAATTTGTCCTGGGGCTGTAATCCTGTTCATCAATACTGGGAGGAAGTATTGAGATACTTGCACACCATGATGGGTTTGCAGTTTTCGTGTACGCCTCTGGTTTGTCTACTTCTTCATACTCTGCACATTAAGGGGGCGGTGGGCAGGTTGGTCAGAATTCCTCTCAGACTGGCAAGACGCCACATCTTATTTACATGGGATAGTAGGGCGAAGCCAGGTATAGAGTGCTGGCTGAAACACTAGAATTACTGTAGGTACCCTGTCAACTTATGCTGAAGAACTGTCGATAACGTCTAAACCCAAGTACATCTGGGGTCCACTGGTGAGTTTCCTTTCTCCTCCGTCACCTGTAAGTGACAACAAACATTCTTCCACGAGTGTGTACTTTCCATTGTTAATTTGAAACCGTGGTTGATGGGACACCTATGTTAGAATGCATGAAATTATATGAGGTGTGAACGGTTTATTTTTGTATGCATGCCCGTGCTGTATTATCCACTGACGTCTCTTGTATTTTATGAATGTACTGCCGTACATTGCAGTATTACTGTGTTATGTTGTGAACAAGGAAAATAACAATGTAATAAGGAAACAGTCCTGTATCCGCTCCATATTTGAGGGTCAGTCTCCATATACCTAGTGGTGTACCAGGTTGTCTGCATCTGCCTCGCATGTGTCGGCGTCCTCCATTCAGCCTTTGCAATTTAGCACACATTGTAGTGTGCTACTGGGTCACTGACGGTAAGTGACATGGAGCAGTACTACACTTGCACACTAAATGGCAACATGTCAGTCTCTCCTGTGGTATTCATCATGCCTGTCGAGCACAGGACATGCACAGTGGGAGTTGTGTTGCAAGTTTATTTGTGAGTGATGTTTCTCCGTCACACATTTATTTTTCACACATCTTGCAACTTTGGGGAGGGGGACAGGGGTGTACAACCTGCAATGATTTTGGTCTATGTGTCTAGCTCCAGTGCCCACAGTTCATGGTGTTAATGTGTCTGGTGTGGGGTGATGTTGTTTGACATCTTGTATGTGATATAGTGACATTGAGATTGGAACATTTCTGTTTTGCATGTATGTGCTGCTGATGCAAGTGGTATGTTGGATTGCTACTTACCAATTAGGACTGCATTCCCATATGCCCCATCCTGGAAGCGCTGGTTGATGACTGACTGCTGGCAAATATACGAATCATGCACACTCCTTGGGAACTATGCAATGACATTTGTGAACATTCCATGGTGGTCCACTATTGCATGCACATTCATTGAGTGAGTGTGCTTTCGGTTTCTGTATATGTGTGCACTGTATGCAGGTGGCACTAATTGGATATGTGTGCAGTCTATCGTACCCAGTACTTGTGGGAATCCAGCTATGGCGTGAAAACCGTGCTTGACCAGGAGCTGTTCACGCACAGTGTTGGGGAAGTGTAGTTCCTGGGGTATCAGGCTGATTATGCCATCCAACACAATTGGGAGGAATCTTGAGAAGGCTGCCTGTGCGACTCCACCCACTCTGGATGTTGTGGGTTGAAATGTCCCTGAGGCCAGGGAATGCAGCACAGCCAGTATCTTAGTTTGCGGGGGGATATTGGTTGACCGCTGGGTTGGTGGTCTGAGCCTGTGGCCTATGTGGTTCAGTATATAGTCAATAGATGTCCGTTTGAGCCTGTAGTGGGCTATGAAATCCTGTGGTTGTAGATCTTCAAGGACAGGTCGAGTGCGCATTGGCCGCTGTCATCTTTGGCGCTGCCTTGGTGGTGGTCCAGGAGGCGGTGGTGGTGGCAGTGGTGGCTGTGGCCTTTGTGGGACTCAAAGCTGTATGATTACTGCCTCCATGGCGTCTACAGGTTCTCAGCTTTATGGTGGGTCTGGGCTGGGCTAGGTCTCCTTTTATATGGTCTTTTTATCTCCAGTTTTCCTTTTTTAGAACTGGTTTTAGCAGTTCTTATTTATCTCTAGCTAAGGGGGCTTAGCTGGAATTTTTTTGTCGCTAAGCATGTCCAAGCGATAGTTGGTAATAGTGTGATAGCGTTTTTGCGACTTTTTAAGTGAAATTTAGCGAGGATACGCCTACCTCGCATATCATTCGCAATATTTATCACTTCAGTGCATTGCGATATTTTTTTCTGTTGCTATCGCATGTAAACTGTCGCTAACAGTAGTTAGCGACAGCTTGCTAATAGGGCGATAACTTTTTCGCAGCTTTAGCGGGAAAAAATCTCGCTAAAGCGGCGATAGTGTCCTTGGTAATATGCCCCTATATTTGTTATTGGTTTCTTAACTGAGTATTTGTATGGGTAAATGAATGTCTATGTGGTTTGGTGGGGGGTGTGTGATTGCCCAAAAATGTATGAATAGTTCATTCAGTAGGTATATGAGGTTAAGACTACATGTTATAGCAGTTGTTTCAGTGAGTGTATATGTTTATGGGTGTGGTGTTGATGAAATATTTCTCTCAATGGTACATCTCCATTAAACTTGAAAAAAAGGCAGGGTATGTGACAGTTATATCTAATTAAGTGTGCCTAAGATTTAGTGATTGTATGAGTCACTATATGGATAACTGTATACTTGTAATAGTGATTTTATAACAAGTGTGAGTTAATATCTATATAAATAGATGAAGTGGTGTTTGTATAAGTGTGTAGGTGAGTAAATGAAATGAAATGAAATGAATGAGACTTATATAGCGCACGACATTACCCTGGGGCATCTCAGCGCTTGCTTAGGGAACCCGTCCTGGTATTCCCCTGTGAGATACCCTGGCAGGGTATCCACAAGGTGAAAGCCAGGCATCCCACCGCGAGGGGCCGTTGTGGAGATTAAGCAAGCTATTGCCCAGAGTCGCAGAGTGTGAACCCGTGAGTCGAGAAGGCACCGGAGCGAGAATTAACGAGTCCGTGGAATGTTTGAGCCCAAGACCCGCCGAGGCGGGGAATTGAACCCTGGTCCCGGGCTGAACTCAAGCTCCAGGTCTGCCGCCTCAGTCTAACCCCTGAGCCACACTTCTCATGCAAGTATAATCAATTGTTTGCATAAGTCAGAAGGATGTTTTTATAAGTGAATACAATGTGTGCTGGTGTGTAATGTTGAATAACCCTGGGCGAAGAACTACGCTCCGTTTGCGGAGTTTTGGCAACTCCGCGTTCCGCGGAGTTCGCGTAGCTGCCGATAACTCCGCTATCCGGTGCGGAGCGTAGTTGTCGCGCGCTAAATAACATTGTCGCGCGCTAAATAACATTATCGCGTGCGCGGCAATGGCTTACCTTGGTTCTGCGTTCGCTTTTTCCCGGTCGCGTCGGCCACCATGTTTGTAAACCCTTCCGTGCAGCTGTGCGAACGCGATAACGTCATTGGAAGCGCGATAAAGCCATAAGGACGCGCGAGTATGTTTGTTGGTAAGATCGAGTTGCCGAACACGCAGAACCTGCAATCTTGCACAGAATAACTAGCGAGCATGTTAAAAGTTAAACCATAATAATAAATTACCATTTTGGTTAGCAAACAAGTGAGAAACCCCTCAAAGTTGTACCTTTGGATGTATTTTTTTGGGGGAAGGAGTCCTCTTTCTGTTTCTACTGTATTTTTGAATATTAAGGAGGAAGGGCTCTGGAGTTTACAACTTCCTGTTCCTGTCCACCAGGCTCCTCCCAGTGCTTTGTCCATGAGGTGGTCACTTTCATTTGGATTTTGAGCTGGCAGGATCACTTTCTGTGTGTGTTGGCTGCATTACTGCTTTTTTTGAATCTTACTGAGGACTTTTGGATTTTGAATTCTCTTTTTCAAGTAAGTTCAGTAATGTATGAGTGAGTATGATGTTGTAGACTTGTGTTTGTTTGATTTAAAATGTTTTAACTACAGTATTCATTCCTTGATTTAAATTATTGATGGGTGCCTACTTTTATGAGGTCCCAACTTGTATTTCTTTTTAAATTTCATCCAGGCTACATAGAGAGGTACCCATGGGTAAAATCATAATTCTGTGTTTAAATTTTTATTCAAGTTTGTAAAGAAACATCATGGCTGGCATTGGATTATGGTCATCATTATGCAATAGCAATGTCTGCTGTGGAATTTCTGTTTGTGTAATGAAAAAGTTTTTTTATTTTTTTAAGCCAAAAGCTGACCCTAGTACTCCATGTAGTTAGTGTGTAGGCATGTTTGAGTTCATTGTAATAACTTTCTGTGGTTGGCCTGGCCATGTGTTGTTGGCGGCCATTTTATGTATCCCAGCCACTTTGGTCTTGCCATAGGCCTCCAAACTTGTGGCCTACTCTTCCAGTAGGCCAGAGGTACTAGTCATAGGGTCATGAAAGGTAATCAACTGTTTTTCTGGTGTACCTCTAATTAGGAAATCATGGATGGACTGGTTTGATTTAGAAAATCTTATGTTTATGTGTGGGGTATGTCAGGTTTCGGGTGTCTGTCAATTTCTGCCATTAGGTAACCCTAGGAATACAGCTCGGGTAGTTTTGGTAACGTCGCGCCGTGTGAGAACGCGACCTTACCTTTTTTGTCTTGTTCGCGCGCTCAATGTACTGGCTCGGGAACGCGATAACGACTTTTTACTCGATTCGCGTTGCCGAACACGCCGATTTTGCATTCTCGCGAACAATATGTCCCGAGTTGCATAAAAGTTCCTCGAAAATGTTTAATGTGTCCCCTGTGCTACCAAAAAGTCCTCATTTTTGTGTTATTTACTTATTTGGTTGTAGTTTTGTCTTCCTGGAGCATGGGCCACTCCCAGTTCCTTTCTGTCCTCTATGTAATGATTTCTTGTTTATGGTTGGGGTGACCAATTTGGGGGGTGGTGTCTGGTGTGTCCATTTTGTGAAGCAAAGCATTGTCCCTTTGGCATAGGCATTTATTGTCTGTCCTCTCTTTCTTTTCATGTAGTGGTGAGGGCCATTTTGTGTGTACTTACTTCCTTTGTGATGATTCTGCTATGTTGTTGTTGGTGGGCAGGCCATGTGGTGGCGGCCATTTTGTGTATGCTTCCTTTGTGACTGATTTTGCCATGTGGTGGAGGCCATTTTGGGTGCATCCCCTTTCCATGTTGTTTTTGGGTGTCCCTGTCCTCCTGGCCCTATGGAGGCGGCCATTTTCTGTGTCCTTCCCTGGTTCTCTTCTTTTGCCATAGCCATCCAAGGCTTTTGTAGGTACTACCACTCACAGCCATAGGTGCATTCAAGTTAATCAACTATTTTTGTGGTGTAACTTTAATTACACCGTGTATGGCTTTGGATTGCTTCACATTTTTTTGTAATGGTGGTACTTTTAGTTTTTTGGTTGCTTGTGTGTAGCTATTATGGCACTCCCTGCCATTAGGTAACCCTAGGAATACAGCTCGGGTAGTTTTGGTAACGTCGCGCCGTGTGAGAACGCGACCTTACCTTTTTTGTCTTGTTCGCGCGCTCAATGTACTGGCTCGGGAACGCGATAACGACTTTTTACTCGATTCGCGTTGCCGAACACGCCGATTTTGCATTCTCGCGAACAATATGTCCCGAGTTGCATAAAAGTTCCTCAAAAATGTTTAATGTGTCCCCTGTGCTACCAAAAAGTCCTCATTTTTGTGTTATTTACTTATATGGTTGTAGTTTTGTCTTCCTGGAGCATGGGCCACTCCCAGTTCCTTTCTGTCCTCTATGTAATGATTTCTTGTTTATGGTTGGGGTGACCAATTTGGGGGGTGGTGTCTGGTGTGTCCATTTTGTGAAGCTAAGCATTGTCCCTTTGGCATAGGCATTTATTGTCTGTCCTCTCTTTCTTTTCATGTAGTGGTGAGGGCCATTTTGTGTGTACTTACTTCCTTTGTGATGATTCTGCTATGTTGTTGTTGGTGGGCAGGCCATGTGGTGGCGGCCATTTTGTGTATGCTTCCTTTGTGACTGATTTTGCCATGTGGTGGAGGCCATTTTGGGTGCATCCCCTTTCCATGTTGTTTTTGGGTGTCCCTGTCCTCCTGGCCCTATGGAGGCGGCCATTTTCTGTGTCCTTCCCTGGTTCTCTTCTTTTGCCATAGCCATCCAAGGCTTTTGTAGGTACTACCACTCACAGCCATAGGTGCATTCAAGTTAATCAACTATTTTTGTGGTGTAACTTTAATTACACCGTGTATGGCTTTGGATTGCTTCACATTTTTTTGTAATGGTGGTACTTTTAGTTTTTTGGTTGCTTGTGTGTAGCTATTATGGCACTCCCTGCCATTAGGTAACCCTAGGAATACAGCTCGGGTAGTTTTGGTAACGTCGCGCCGTGTGAGAACGCGACCTTACCTTTTTTGTCTTGTTCGCGCGCTCAATGTACTGGCTCGGGAACGCGATAACGACTTTTTACTCGATTCGCGTTGCCGAACACGCCGATTTTGCATTCTCGCGAACAATATGTCCCGAGTTGCATAAAAGTTCCTCGAAAATGTATAATGTGTCCCCTGTGCTACCAAAAAGTCCTCATTTTTGTGTTATTTACTTATTTGGTTGTAGTTTTGTCTTCCTGGAGCATGGGCCACTCCCAGTTCCTTTCTGTCCTCTATGTAATGATTTCTTGTTTATGGTTGGGGTGACCAATTTGGGGGGTGGTGTCTGGTGTGTCCATTTTGTGAAGCTAAGCATTGTCCCTTTGGCATAGGCATTTATTGTCTGTCCTCTCTTTCTTTTCATGTAGTGGTGAGGGCCATTTTGTGTGTACTTACTTCCTTTGTGATGATTCTGCTATGTTGTTGTTGGTGGGCAGGCCATGTGGTGGCGGCCATTTTGTGTATGCTTCCTTTGTGACTGATTTTGCCATGTGGTGGAGGCCATTTTGGGTGCATCCCCTTTCCATGTTGTTTTTGGGTGTCCCTGTCCTCCTGGCCCTATGGAGGCAGCCATTTTCTGTGTCCTTCCCTGGTTCTCTTCTTTTGCCATAGCCATCCAAGGCTTTTGTAGGTACTACCACTCACAGCCATAGGTGCATTCAAGTTAATCAACTATTTTTGTGGTGTAACTTTAATTACACCGTGTATGGCTTTGGATTGCTTCACATTTTTTTGTAATGGTGGTACTTTTAGTTTTTTGGTTGCTTGTGTGTAGCTATTATGGCACTCCCTGCCATTAGGTAACCCTAGGAATACAGCTCGGGTAGTTTTGGTAACGTCGCGCCGTGTGAGAACGCGACCTTACCTTTTTTGTCTTGTTCGCGCGCTCAATGTACTGGCTCGGGAACGCGATAACGACTTTTTACTCGATTCGCGTTGCCGAACACGCCGATTTTGCATTCTCGCGAACAATATGTCCCGAGTTGCATAAAAGTTCCTCGAAAATGTTTAATGTGTCCCCTGTGCTACCAAAAAGTCCTCATTTTTGTGTTATTTGGTTGTAGTTTTGTCTTCCTGGACAGGCCATGTGGTGGCGGCCATTTTGTAGGTACTTCCTTTGTGCATTTATCATTGGCCTCCCTGCTTTTGGTCTGATCTGATAGTAGGACAGAGTCCCAGAGGTGGTAGTTAGTTACTAGTTAGCGGGGCTGCTTTATGTAGCTGTTTCTATTTGGTCTATTTAATTACCATCATTACGGCATGTGTGTATGCCATTGCATTTCCAAGTTGGTTGTCTGGGCAGGGGGGTAGGTAACTTTTTTGTGTGTGTAATAATTTTATGACTTGTATGTGTTTTTGCAGTGAAGTTTTTCAAACTCTTAGCCATGGGGTATTTTGATTTTCCTTGCATTAACCTGTCATGACTCATGTGTAGCAGGCAACCTCCTTTTTCTGTCCATATTGGTATATGATAGGCCTGCTTGACTTTATTATTGGTTATTTCTGGACTTCATGTGGCTGGAGCTGTGGTGCTCGTACTATTAGTCTTCTTTTTTGTGTTTTATACATTGCCCTGTGTGTCTTTCAATTGTTCATGTGTTGGCTTACTGCTTGTTTGACTGACGTTTTCGGTCTTCTTTGCTTGTAGGTGCACAGAAAAAGACTGAGGAGGTGCTGGCTGTTTTCATCCATCGCCCGTTCAACTGCCAGACGGACGTCCTTCAATTGTACGCCACGTGTGGTGTGTGACTCATCTGACCACACATCTCTGCAATTTGTGCTACTGAGTGCTGCTGACATCAGAAGAAGATGGGTCCTAAGAGAGCAGTTACCAGGTCCTCCACCACCAAGAAAGTTGCTGAGAAGAAGGTACAGAAGAAGGAAGTGTCACTTAAGGCTGGTATGGACCCCCAAACCTTTTTTGGGCCCCCAAAACGTACGCCTGCAGCAGCGGTGTCCGTGGTGCAAGCTGGAGCCAGCACATCCGCATTAGCGGGGGCAAGCCACCAACCCAGGGCCAAGCACATGAGGGTCGAAGAGGTAGCCGACCTAGTGTTACAAAGCAGTGATACTGAGCCTGAACTTAACTTATCGCTGTCTCAAAGTAGCACACAATCCACGCAAGATGAAAGTGCTGAACAACCGCCGCCAGCAGTAGATGTTCAACAACCACAACCACTTCCCGCAATAGTTGTTGAAAAACCACAACCACCGCCCGCAATAGTTGTTCAACAACAACAACCAAATCCCACAGTAGTAGTTGTTGAAGAACCACAGCACGCTATAGTACTTCCTCAAGAACAACAACCACCGTCTCCGCACGCAATAGTGGAAGTTGTTCCTCCCGATGTCGGGGCAGTTCAGGAAGTAGAGCCTCATTCCGAGCAAGAAGAAGAGGAAGCCACTTCTGGAGGTGATCTACTGTCTTTCAATTTACGAAAGGAAAGGAGGGTTAGTGGCAGTGCATCGAGTTCTTCGCATAGCATCCCTTCAGATGACCTTGATAAGGAATGGCATCCACAACGAAGAACTGAGCATTCAAAGGAGAGGCATCAAAAGACCAGGCTGGGAAAAAGGAAGGATCCGTCAAGGCTTGAACTTCCGGAGTTCGATGTAGGTGAACAGGATACTGATGGTGATAAAGACGGGTCTGACACTGACAATGTCATCATCACAAGCGTTATTCCTGGTGCAGAGGATGTAGAGACCAGCATTTTCACCCTATCCAGAAGGGCTGCGATTAGTGATGAGCAGGTAGCACGTGTAACTCCTACACACTCAGCGCCCAAAGTAACACCAGCTCCCATTTTTGCATCAGCGAAGGCCCGGCAGCGTGCGACATCCAGCGCAAGCGCCACCTCAACAGAAGGAGGTAGTGGCAGTACTAGTACTGAACTGTCACATAGGGAAATGCAACAAAAAGGCTCCAGTTCATCCGGGATTGGAAGTGGGTCCTCCTCTTCCTATGGCAGGAGACAAAAGTTTGGCTCCCCAGTCTGGGATTTTTTTACGGTTCACCCACATCAGGAGAACATTGCTATATGCTCCATTTGTCACACCAATGTTAGTCGTGGTAAGATTGGTACAAACTATGGTACTGGAGGCCCAACGACCCATATGAAAAAAACACACACAATTGTATGGGAGAACCACCTTGCAAGCTTACAAAAAGATGTAAGCACTGGTGTTGGTGGGGAGGATACAGTACTACAAGGTCCACTCATGGAAGAAGAGGGAGACGATGACCTTCTATCTGGGAGTGGTACACCAATGAGCCCTGTCGCCAGCACTGGAGTGGTGCAGTCCAAATCCTCAGCATCAGCAACTTCTCAGTGGCACCAGAGTCAGCCGGAGACACCAAGGGCAAGGAGTGAAAAGTCTGCGTTGAAAGGTGGTCCGTCTAGCAGAACAGACAGAATTACCAAGCAGCTTACCATTACTGGCAAGTACGAGCGTAACCACCAAATAGCACGTTTGTACAATGCGAAACTTGCAAAAATGTTGGCACTGGACCTTCTCCCATTTTCATTTGTTGAGGCAGTGGGATTTCGGCAATTAGTGGCAACACTCGCCCCAAAATGGGACGTTCCCAGTCGCTACTATTTTGCAAGAGTTGCTATTCCAGCACTACACCACGACGTGCTGGGATTGATTGGGAAAGCCTTACAACAGAGTGTTGTCCATTGTATCCACCTGACAACCGACATGTGGAGCAGTCGCGAAGCCACAGCAGATTACATGTGCATCACCGCACACTGGATCTCTTTTGCAGGTGTGAAAGACAAGTTAACATCAGGCCTTCTTGATGTTGCTGGGATTTTCAATGACACTCGCAAACATGCAACTGTAGCCATGTTTGGTATGGAGAAAAATCATACTGCTGACAACATTTTGTCTGACTTTAACAGCAAGGTCTTTGAATGGCTGAAACCAAGAGGCCTTAAGATTGGTTTTGTTGCCACCGACAATGGCAGTAATGTAGTGAGGGCAATGAAAGATGGACAGTATTTCAGGGTACCCTGTTTGGCACACTGCATTAACTTAGTCGTGCAAGACTTTCTGAAAAATGAACTCAAAGTCAGCACCATACTGACCATCTGCAGAAGAATATGCACGCATTTTAACCATTCTTTCAAAGCGCGGAAGCTGCTACGCGTCATTCAGCGGGAGCATAATTTGCCAGTCAAAGCACTGATCCAGGAGGTCCCAACACGTTGGAACTCAACTTATTTCATGCTTGAGCGTCTCTTTGAGCAGTACATACCACTGAATGCTTATGTAATGTCAAGAAGATTAGTGGATCCTACTGTTAATCTTAAAAGCCTGACCGTTGAGATGTGGCAGTGGGACATCATTAAATGCTTGACAGAGATGCTACAACCTTTTGAGGTGTTCACACGTGCAGTTAGCAGGGAGGACTGTACTATGGGCCAAGCCATCCCATTGTTGTACATGCTCGAGCAACAGCTGAAGGAGGTCTGTGAAACATACGAAGGTGACGAAGAAAAAGTTGATGCATGTACCTTGGCCAAGGCCTTACGCAACCGCTTATCTGTAAATGCAAGGCTTAAAATGATTGTGTCAGATCCAAATTACATAACTGCAACAATCTTGGATCCACGGTACAAATTGTTTGTCAGCAGTAGCGCAGTCATTCCTTTTTCAGATGGGGATGTTGCCAATTACAAAAGTTCCATAGCTGTGGAAGCTAATGATTTCGAAACTGCCAGCCCAGGACAGTCAAAGTACTCCAGGCCATCCTCCTGAGGCAACTCTGGCAAGTTCATCACAGCATGAGAGCGGTGCGTCCGCTTCCCAGCAGGCACCAACAGTACCAAAAGCAGCACCTACACGATCTGATTCAGCAGACACAACCAAAAGCATAACTGCTTTTTTTCTACAGAAGGGAATGGGTAAGTCCGTTGCTGTTGCAAAGGGGAAAGAGGAGCAGCAAAGCCGAGCACCAATGAACACTGAGCGGATGGTTCAGGCCTATCTGGATGACACAACAGAGGTGTTCATGGAGCAAAGCCCATTGGTCTATTGGTATGAAAGAAGGAGACAGTGGCCAGTGCTGAGCAGGCTGGCGATAAAGTATTTGGCTTGTCCTGTAGCCAGTGTCGCCTCTGAGCGGGTTTTCAGTGCTGCTGGTGCCATTGTGACATCGAAAAGGACCAGTCTCTCCCCCAAAAGCGTCGAGAGGCTGACAATGATAAAAATGAATCAACACTTCATACCACCAGACTATACTGTACGTGAATCAGAGCAGGATGAAGAAAGCGAGCCCGAAGAATTCATCACTGCTGGGTTACATGACCTACTGCTGTCCGGACCCGCAGAGTTTGAGGACGAGCACCTCTTCCCTGACCAATAGGCTGTTAAATTGTGACTTTTTCCCTTCTTTTATTTGTGTTATTTATTTTCTTATTAAAAATGACTTTCTGGTGCAAAACTGCTAATCTTAAAATAAAAAGCTCAACCAAATCCATCCCCACCACTCATTCTTTTAATGTACCTACTGGAGTTGCACACCTGTGCATTTTATTTTCGCTGTATCTTTTTTAGTTACCTCCTGGAGTTGCACGCCTGTGCATTTATGTTCCATGTTGACTGCACTCCTCAGAGTCTTGCTGCATCTTCTTGACTCCCACTCAAGTCAATACAATTCCATCTTGGCAGCCATACATTTGATGTTGTAGATGGAGTATAGTACAATAACAATAATGTAGCCTCTAACAGTCCCTCCATAATAAGTGAACCGTACATGACTACAGCCATCCTCTATTTCATTTGAAATCTGCAACTCATAATAACTGCCTTGCTGAGTCTTACTGTTCAGGCTACCACCTCTGTCTGCAGGCATTCAGAGACGACTCTTCTGTGTCAAAAGAAACTTGAGCAGGCATCCACAACTGAAGTCAACTTGTTGTGATGACTCGCATTACAAAGGCTCGGCAGCATCTGTGATCAATCTTCTGACAGTGAAAGAGAAGAAGAGCAAAACAGGTATAAAAATGAATGATGCCATGCATTGCATTGGATGTATTTTTTGGCTGACTCTGAGCTAATGTGCATTGAGTTGAAGTATACTAGTAACTTCAGTTCAGACTCACGTGATAGCCAATTCTTCCATGTTATTTACTAATAATAGAAATTATTTACGCACTTGTGTTCCTACTACTACAGATGCAGTCAGGACTTAATTTATCTTTGCTGTCCGGCGGTTGGATCTGAGCTGATTGATGCACGATGTTTTTTGGAGTGGAATACAAGGTAATAAATAAATACAAATAAGAGTCACAGCACAGTAGACCCAGGCTACTACATGTTTGTGCACAGTGCTGTGGTAGAGTACAATAGTGGTATGATTGATGACTGAGAATGACGCATTGATTTTGTTGATTAATTTTGTAAATGCTAGGTTGCTTTTTCAATTTCATTCACCTTTCTGTGGCTCTGAAATTTTTAGGGAAATGCAGTTTGTATAACGGTCAAACCTGTGTCGTCGTGGGCCTGTTGTTGTGTGCTGGCTCCTGTCTTTTTTTGTACTTCTACATTAAAAATGATATGCAACTAGTAGACTTATACAAATTGTATCCAAGCCGCCTCAGTCTGAAAGTCCTCTCATACGACTACTCCTCTTGTATTGTTTTTTTTATCTTCACTGTATTACAATTTGTTTAGGTCATTCACATTCTTTTGTATTTGCATTTTCTTTTTCAGGCTGGACATCTTTCACGGTTCACCCACTGCTTTATAGTATGAGCATCAACTCTCATCCTTACCACAGATCCTCATCATCAAGCAATTGGATTGCGGGAAACCAAGAATCATATTCAGCGTGTCCTTTTCTTACGTCCATTGCTTGCAATCATTAGCTAGCTGATCAACATCATAAATCATCGTCTTCATTGTTTTGCTTTTGTTGTCTCCAATCTCCATGCGTACTGTTTTTCTTTCTCAAACCTTTCCCAAAACCCCCGTACCCATCCATTAAACAATCCCTAACCCTCTTCCCCCGGGCTGCGTGGTTACATTGAGGTGTGATGTTTCTTACATTAAATATACACCAACAATTTGATCACGCGCTTGCTGGGGCAGATGTGGTCAAAGCAACAATAGTGAAATGTCAACAAGGCATGGCCAGGATCTTCTGCGGCTTCCCAACTCAAGCTCTGTGTATAACGCCAAATAATTTACCATTAACATCAAAAAACGAATGCATCTAATGAATTGGCGTAATTTTTTGGGTTTAAAGTGTAAAGCATTATGATTTAGAAAAGTTTGACGTTGCCGTGAGTACTACAAGTAAAGTTGAACTTCTTATCTTCTCTTGCACTTTGTTTCCAGTCCCCAAAACCATTGTTTTGTTTCAGTTTAGCAGTTGCAATATTGGGTCACCCATGCAATGTACTGTACTTACTTATACTACCCCCACATTGTCTGTCACGCAAATGACTGTCTCTTTCTTTTTGTCGCTACTGGCAGGGTCTGTCTACTACTATCACAGAAGTTCTGATTTCATTACAAGACCGGAGGCTACATTATGCATTAATCCTTTAATAGCAACTCACACAGCCGCACTACATCACAAAGGATAAAGTTCTAGAGTCATAACAAAGGATGTATCTAGGAGATGATCTGCCTCTTTTAAAAGCGGCTCGCCAGCAGATAAGTCACTACTATTACTTGCTCCTTGTTTTTAAGCCTAGACTTGTATTTTGTTTTACTCTATATCTCTATGTCGCTTTATTTTCATTGTATTGTACTACCCTTTCAACCCAGGTACTTTTATGCCTATTTGAACCTATTTTCAGCGTTTTAACCCTGTTTTCAGTGTTTTTCTGGCAACCTCGACATGTTTTTCCTTTAACTCCGTGTCTCAGCACAGATCTTAATGGTGGTGGGTGGCGCAGGCTTCCCCCCTCCCATCCCACCCTCCCTACTAATGGACTTCCAATTTATGGTTGTCCACCCCCCTTCTTCCCTATAAAACGCGCGACCGCGCTTCCCTTCATACCGTCTTTCTGACCGTCCTTCTCTCTTTCCGCCGCCTTAAACGCGGATCTCCGCTTCATTCAGCGGAGGCGCGCCTGCGATTTCACTACATTTCCTACCTTTTGGATTAGAGGAAAGCACGCTCGCGACACCCGCGTTGCGTGCCTTCCCTGCCAAGCCACTTTCCTTTCCTCCGGCGGCTGAGCTCGAGCACGACTGATTTAGCTTGTCAGTTGCTCTGCTTCAGCCGCCGGGGACCTACGACCACTGCGCTCGTCTCCCTGACTCATCTAGGAATATTTCTAAACACGCTTTCCTTATATACTTAATAAATACTTCCCTTCATTTCATCAATACTCTGCTGTAGCCTTAAACTTTAACTTCTCCCATTACTTCATTTTGATTATGCTGTTCACCATAATTATACCCCTTTACCTATAAAATAATTACCTTTTAATTAAAAAAAAAAAAAAAAAAAAAGAGGAGTGAAAGGGGGATTTGATTATTATCTTACCTGTTCATAGTCTTTCATAACCACACCATGTCTGACGTGGATTCTGATGACGCCACTGCTAGCTCACCTGCCCCCATTGACGATTCGCTTAAAAAATTTCTGCAACAAGAAATTAAGGCTTGCATGATGTCCTCCCTCAGAGATGTCATGCTCTCTAAAAGACCAGGTGACCCCCAGGATCTCCCCTTCCACGGTAAGAGACCCAAAAAGACCAAACATTGCGAAAGCACTACAGGCCCTAGCGCCTTTCAAAACATAGGAGGTCCTAGCACCTCACTTTGGATGGGAGGCCAGCGCGCCCCACTTGAACCTGATGTCCCTCGGGACACTCTTTTGACCGGTGCCCATGGCGGCACAAATGTGTACGGTGCCCCTCGCGGCACACTTTGGAATAGTGCTAATCAAACAAATAGAAATGTTGGTCTTGACTCCTCTCCCTCCTCCTTGGATGACAACTCCTCCAAAGACCCCTCAGACGAGTTCGTCTTTGACCTGGATGAGGTCCAACATGATCTCAACTCCCATTTCGATCCGGAACCTACTCCAAAGAATATTATTTTAAACCCTATTGGGGAGGAAATGTTTTCCCCCCTAAACATTTCTCACCCCAACAGCTCTAAATGGTTCCCGCAGGATCATGTTTCCAAATTTGTTGCACGCTGGTTGAGAAACCTTCTGGATAGAAACACCAGAAACACAATGAGGTCTGAAACCCCCAGACCTACCATTGATGACAGAGTCTGTCAAACTCCAAACCTAGACCCTAGCCTCATTAAATTCCTATTTAAATTAGGACGCGACCCCAGAAAAGGTTTGGAGAGGGCCCTCAAGGGCTGCCAAGACCGACTCTTAGACGTCCTAGGACCCTTGGTTAGAATCCTAGATATGGCAGAACAGTCCCACCTCTCCTCTACCCCCTTGAACGTCGACCTCGTTCGAGGTTGGAGCCAAAGGGCTATCGTCCTCCTTGGCAACGCCAATTCTAGTTTGAACATTGAGAGGAGGAGATCTATCCTGAACAAAATCAACCCCAAATTAGGTGACATGGCGGAGAAAGAACCCTCCCAGAACCCCAAAGGCCTCCTTTTCGGAGAGGACATAATCAAAGAAATTGGCAAATACGTATCCACCTTTACTACCCTTGATAGAGCCCAGAACAACCTGAGACGGGTCTTCAACACCAACCTTTTTGGCCAGGCCGGCAGAAGGGGTCGCTCTTCCGGCCGAGGCAACCAACGACCCTACTCATCCTTCAGAGGAACAGGAAGGGGCTTCTACCCCCCTAGACAACCCTTCTTTCCCCAAAGAGGAAGAGGCCCGGGAAACCGTGGTTCAAGAGGCCGAGGCGCTCCCAACACCTCCAACTCTACAAGTAAGTACTACTCCTCCTTCTTCTATCCCTCCCATAGTAGGGGGCAGGCTAAAACAGTTTTATCATGTTTGGGATTCAATTACCCAGGACCCATGGGTTTTAGAAACCGTCATGGGCTTCAAGATAGACTTCTTACAGATTCCCCTCCAGTCACACCCACCCCACCCCTTTATCCTCTCAGAAGATCAAGAAAAGATCGTGGAGGAAGAAATCGCTTCCATGCTCTCAAAAGACGCAATAGTGGAGGTTCCCTGGTCCGATGCAAGGTTCATAAGCACTCTGTTTCTCGTTCAAAAAAAGGACAAGGGTTGGAGACCCGTAATAAACCTTCGAGAAGTCAACAAATTCCTAGTTTATCGCCATTTCAAAATGGAGGGTATCCACCTCCTGAGGGATCTCCTTCTGGAAGGGGACTGGATGGCCAAGTTAGACCTGAAGGACGCTTACTTCACGATTCCCATGTACAAGGAACATCAACCCTTCCTTCAATTTGCTTGGAAGGAACATCTCTACCAGTTCCAAGCTCTTCCCTTCGGCCTCTCTTCTGCCCCTTGGTGCTTTACCAAGATCATGAAGTGTGTCGTTACAATTCTGAGAGAGGGGTATCCGCCTCATCATTTACTTGGACGATATTCTTATCATGTCCCAATCCCGTTCAGACCTCCTAAGAGACCTAGAAACCTCCATGAACCTGATAGAGAGCCTTGGGTTCATCATCAACAGAGACAAATCCATGCTCTCTCCCTGCAGAACTATAGAATTCCTCGGCTTCACTCTAGACACCACGAAATGTCTCCTCCTTCTTCCGGCCAAGAAGATTGCCAAGATCCGGAAGGAGATCAGATCTGTTCTGAAACAAGAGTCTTTAACTCTCCGCGAACTAACCAGACTACTTGGGCTCCTTTCCTCGTCCATCCAGGCCATTTTTCCCGGCCCTCTGAACTACCGTGCACTTCAGAGAATAAAAAGGAAAGCCCTCAATTCAGGTCTGTGGTATGGGGACCTTGTCTCTCTAGATCCAGATGCGAGAACAGAGCTTTTTTGGTGGCTAGAGAACTTAGATGCCTGGAACGGCAAAGCTATCTTTGGCTCATCCCCGGATTTTGTCCTAGAATCAGACACCAGTCTTCATGGCTGGGGTGCTCGTTTTGGAGACCAGGACACCGGTTGGCGTTTGGACCCTATCGGAATCCTCCCGACACATAAATTTTCTGGAGTTGATGGCTGGCTTATACGCTCTTATGAGCTTCAAACACTCCATCCAAGGGAGGTCCGTTGTTCTGAAGATGGACAACGTCTCCGCTGTGGCCTATATCAATCGCCTTGGAGGGACGAGATCTGCGGATCTCTCCAACCTTGCCAGGAGACTTTGGATGTTCTGTCTGGAACACAAAATCTCCCTCAGGGCGGAATATCTCCCCGGGAAATCGAACATTTCAGCAGACTGGAATTCGAGATTCCTTATAGACTTCTCGGACTGGAAACTTGACGTGAACGTCTTCAATTCCCTCTCCCACTTTTGGGGTCCCATAGACGTGGATCTATTCGCCAGCAGTCTCACCTTCCAACTTCCCAACTACTTCAGTTGGATGCCAGACCCGGGCGCTCTTGCTGTGAACGCGTTTCTCCAACCCTGGTCCCACTTCCTGGGTTATGCCTTTCCTCCTTTCGCCATGATTCAGAGAGTCCTTCAGAAGGTCAGATCGGAGCAATGCTCCCTGATCCTGATAACTCCCTTTTGGCCGTCCCAAGCCTGGTTCCCGACAGCCCTGGAACTAGCATGCGACATTCCCTTTCTGATCCCAGCCTCTCCAGGCCTGGTCTCAAACGCAGACGGGGAAGATCACCGTCTTATTCTCGAGGGGAATTTGAACCTTCTTGCCTGGAAAGTGTCAGGCAATCTAACGAGCTGTCTGGACTTTCGTCAACAGCTCTCTCTCTCCTCGGAGAATCTTGGGCACCTGGGACACACCTTAGATACAACAGCATTTGGAAGAAATGGTTTCATTGGTGCCTGGAAAGGAGTCTGGATCCCGTGGAGACTCCTGTCGTGAATATCGTTAATTTTCTGGTCGAACAATTTGACAGAGGCCTTTCCTATCGCTCTATTAACTGCTTCAGATCCGCAATCTCCGCTGGTCACGCTCCTATCAACGGTAAATCAGTAGGTAAAAATCCTATCATTTGTAGGGTCCTCAAGAGTATAAGACTTAGGAGACCCCCTAGGCCTAAATACCAGACCCTTTGGGATGTCAAGTGCATTTTAGACCTTTTTTGTTCCTGGCCAGATAATTCTTCCCTTAATAGAAAGTTTCTCTCCTTTAAGCTTGCTACACTCTTGTGCTTAATTTCCTGTAGGAGGGTTTCTGACATCAGAAGTTTAGACATTTCTAATAGATGTTATGATATGTTTGGTGTCAAGTTCGAATTACTTAGAAGAACCAAAACGATGTCAGATTTTATCTTTTATCCTCGTTTTGACACCTTACCTAAACTTTGTGTGGTTGCTTGCATGAAAGAATATGACGCTAGGATGTCTCTCCTGCGCCCCAATGGCGCAAATCAACTCTTAGTTTCCTTTGTGAAACCTTTCAAACCTGTTTCTTCCACCTCCATTGCTAGATGGGTTAAGTCTACCATGAAGCTCGCTGGTGTTGACCTCTCTAAGTTCCAAGCTCATTCTGTCAGAGGAGCTATGGCCAGTAAGTCCTTCTGGTCAGGTGGTAAGTTGGATGATATTCTGAAAGCTGCTGACTGGTCAAATGCTAATACCTTTGCTCGTCATTACTGTAAGCCTATCGAGCATATGTCTGAGGTGGTCCTTCGGGGCTACGAACATGCATAATGTAGCCTCCGGTCTTGTAATGAAATTGAGATTCTCCTATTAACATGACCAGAGAATCTGGATTTCATTAAAGACACGGAGGCTGACATTATCCCTCCCTCCTCCCTTTCACAACTTGAGGGGTGTCAACTTATTACATCTACATCTTTGATGTATTGTATTTGTGCATGACTTTATGAATTGCTTCAATTGGTTTTAATCTTTGCTATAACCATGTGATGAATTTACTCTTCAGGCTCTTGGTTCTTACTCATTTCTTTCTTTCAGGCAACTCCGTTTAACCGGCTGGCCTTTGACTTGCTGAAGTTCCTTCCTTGATGTTTCATCTCATGAAGTTGTTTCCCGTTACCGGATCTCTCAGTTCCTTTTGAAGTTCTTCCTGCTGCGATTCTTTTAAAAGAGGCAGATCATCTCCTAGATACATCCTTTGTTATGACTCTAGAACTTTATCCTTTGTGATGTAGTGCGGCTGTGTGAGTTGCTATTAAAGGATTAATGCATAATGTCAGCCTCCGTGTCTTTAATGAAATCCAGATTCTCTGGTCATGTTAATAGGAGAATCGCAATTCTGAACCACAGATTCTTCGCCATTGTCTTGGAAATCAAATGCAGCCCTTGCAGTGCCACACTTCATGATAAATCATCATCATCTCATCAGCAATCACAGGTAAGATAAGTTTGCAGTGAGGTATAACGCAAGACAGACTGGTCGTTCTTCTAATACTACAAATATAACTCGGTGAGGGTTTACTGCATCTATCTGTTTGCATGTTAAAGATGTGGGCAATATATTTAATTATTAAAAAGCACTGTCCGCCGACCTGCATGGCCAAATTAAACCTTGCGAGGTTGCACAACGTACATTATTTGGTGAAACACTCCCCCCTCCAACCCCACAAGAAACGCAAATGAACTTCAAATGTTTTCTTTTTAACATAACTTTGTGTCTCGTTTATTTTAACATAATATAATATAGAACTAAAGATGATACAAAAATAAAATATATATAAATCCTACACCAAGCTGTCCCCCTACCCGCCTCCCCTAACCCCAACCAAATTCCCACGCTCAATGTCATGTAAAAAAAAAGTAAAAACCCAACACCCAATTCCCACCCACCAACAAAAGGATTGAAAAAGGGGCAAACAGGGTCCATCTCATAGCCGGCGGGCTTTTAAGTGTTGATCCACCAGGATCTTTACACGCTCCTCTATCTGTTTTTTAGTCTGACTGCTTTGAGCCTCCAGCCTGGCTACCCGGAGGAGAATTTTTCGCTGGAACTGGCGGCACCTACATTGGCAGCCATGTTGTTGTGGGGGGGTGGACGATGCGGGGAAAATCTGGCGGCGGGCGGCTGCCTGAGCACGCCGACGTACTCCTGCAGGCTTGGGGGCCGGGGCATTGGAAGAGGCAGCAGCTGCTGCCGCCGCCTCCTCCTCCTCCTCCTCGGCCTGAGCCACCAGCCGGCGGTAGGCCTCAACGATGGCCTGCAGTTTCCGCTGACGGGCCCGGACTGCCAGCTCCTTCCTCGTTGGTTTAGAAGGAGTAACTATAAAGAAAGAGACAGAATTGTTGTAATCAAAAATCCCAGCAAATAAAGAACGCAAAATGGATCCAACACATAGTGGGCGGCACAGTACAGTAGCAATAGCAAGCAAGTTGAGTACCTAAAATGTTGTTTTATCTATCTTGAACATTCTACGCCTTATATACTTCATTTGTCTGCCTTTTTGGCACGGCATTATGCCTGCCCTAGTAACATAGTATGGGTGTACTTCAACGGTCACATACGAACACCTGTCTTTTTCATATCTCGTTTTTTTATATCATATACTCTGTGCTTCCGGGAAAAGTGACAGTCTCAAACTAACATTAAATTAACAGTGGCCAGCTAGTACTAATAAATGTCTACTCTAGAGACTATCATTCTTTATATCGCCAACAAACGTTAGGTGGTTTGTGTTTCGCCAGCAACGACCCGGAATGCATCCAGTCGTCCCCTCCTTCCCTTGCCTTTGTGTTTAACCAAAACACCGCTGCCAACACTAGTATCCACTATCCACTAACCACCAATATTGGATGTGTCTCCCACCCACGCAGGCAGCTGTGTTTTCCACTTTCTATGCTTCCACAACAACCCACGCATCCAACTGCTCTCAAACACCTGCATTGCTGATTCCAAAGTATCCTTCTATATTATATGATTAGAGCTTTTTCCTTGCACCTTTCATCATACTTAAAATCAATCTCATGTTAATCCATCGCGGTCATGTAATGTTGTGGATAAGACTTTTTTAGTCTGCCACCAACCTTTCACAGCTGAGTTGTAGTCACATAGAAGAGGCATGTATAACTAAGTTTATCAATTCTGGCCGGTGGTAATGCTTTTGCTACGCTTGGTAATGAGAACAGTGGCGTCATATATTGTCCAGTAGAACTTCAAGTTCACTATAAATATCAGAGTACAGTGAGGAAGTTTTCCCCACCCACCAAGTAATGCGGATCACTATTGAATGTAACTTACCATCGCCCACCGTTGTTGTCTCCTCCCCCGCTGCTGCCGGTGCTGCTGTAGGTGCCTCTGGTGGTCCTCCATTCCCCTCCGGGATCGCCTCTGCTGACGGCGTTGCAGCGCCGCTGCCCCCGTCGGCACTGGTGGATGGTACCGGTTCTGCAAAAATAAAAATAAGTAATTAAGTACACCTTTTTAGATGGATGCACAGCCCCCATTGTACTTGTTCACCAAGAACGGAGTTCTGCAAAACAGTTAAGTACAACGTAATCACTAGTAGTCCACATTGCCTAGTACAGCAGAGTAAGTAACACACTACACATATCAGCATTTATTTGGTATGGTATGGTACCCAAGCTCATCTCATCTATACTGGTACTCTAGTCCTTGGAAAGTTAGACTGAACCATGTAACCTAACCAGTTTACTTTGTACATCAATGACATGTCTACAGTTTTGCGCATGCTACCTCACAGCTTGTTGCGCAGTACGAGGAGACGCCTTTGAGGCCACATGATAGTTCAAAGCATACACCTGAAGAGTTTGGAAAATAGAGGCCCGTATTTACTTTTTGAATTTGGATTGTGGAGTCCAGTTTCCTTACAGCCTCAGGTTACACCTTTTTTTTAGCATGACAGCTAAAAAGTTGAATAAATGTATGTAATGTTTTCATACTGTCTAACGTGCACCACTTTTGTCATTATCTTTCGGCAGATGAGAAGATTTACTTCTACGAAGCACAGATTTGCAGAGCTTACCAACAAGAGGCATATGCAACCAGTATACGTTCAATGGTGAGGGGTCTCGGACATTTCCCACATTTCCCTATCGTGCACTGGTAGCTGTACAAATGTAGAATACTTTTTATTGAGCCTTTTTTAACTCTGGATTTCTTCTGGTGGCCCTGCCCTTGACGTATTTGACAGAACAACTTAAAAACATTGATGTTACTTACTTAGTTACTTCTAACAAAATAAAGGTTTTGAAGTACCACATTGACTCGGAAGTATATTTTCAGTGTCTGTTGTCTTGTAGACTTACACGAGAGAGTGAGAAAAAGGGGGTTACTTAGGTTATGGATTGTGTAATAAAAGCATTTGGCATCTTCATATTGGGGTTCAGGAAAGGGGTAATTGAATAATTGACCAATGACTGAGCCCATATAGGTTGTCGTTCATTGAATTGTGGGTTCCTCTGAGTTCTGTGACTGAGGTGTAAGACTGTAAGTAAGTAAGGTCCAACCTGCCTATCAACAACAACATCCAATTTTGGGGTGCATACATAGTTATGTATGTCACTGCATAGAAGAATACCCGCAAGAGTAGTAGTGGTATTCATTACTAACACTTACAAAATAGTAGACCAACATCTGCATGCATACTTGGTTGGTGTCAATTGCCAAAGAAGAGACATTACAGAGGAAAAAGCATAAGACAGGAGTGGACCCTGTGCCTTCCGCTATTCGATCACAGATTTTTTGAAAAGATTGATACCTTAACTAAACAGTTAGGTGAAATGTCATTAATCGGTTGGAAAAAAAGCTCCGTTAGAAAGTTAGGGAAATATCATTGTTCCAAAAGAAAACACTGTTGGACTTACTAGGGACAGCAGCAGGATCCTCAGTAGAGGAGCTCTGTGCCTGTGGTTCACAATCACGTTCACCCGCCGACTCGGTCCCAGCCTTCTGCTTGCCCCTGGGTTCTGTGGTTCATGTAAGAAATAATAAAGAAAGAGAAAACATTGAGTGCTGTGAAACATAGACAGCAAGCATTTCAAAAACCACTGCTACAACATTAAAAGAAACAAACATTGGTCTACCAAAGGACTACTGCCTTGCATGATTCACTGACTAGTGTACTTGGTGAAAACAAATCAAATGTTCCATAAACATTCTGATTGCAGATTACTAAGTAACACAGAGGCAGTAAGACCTGAACAACACCACAGATTCAAGAATGTAAGTAGCCATTTCTTTTTCATTTTTTGCCAGCAAAATGCATAGATCGCAAGGAGGAGACATGCTTAACTTTGTGCATACTAACTAACACGAAATTGTACGTTCATGGCATCATATTTTGTTTTGCTACTGACTGAATGCTACTGCTGCCCTACCCACTCAATAAACAAACTACATCAGTTCTATGGAGGGCTGAGGCAGGGGCGGCTATAGGCTCATGGTGGTCCTGGACTCCTGGCCAGGGAGCGTAGGTGGGGGGCCCGGAAGAGGAGGTCGGGGCGGAGCACGGAGGCCAGTGAAGAGGGGGGAGTCAGGGTGTTTGGAAGTGGAACAGAGCCGGAGGCACCAAATCCCTGCCAGGGGCCGCCACGCAAATATGTATCCATCCTCTGAGGATTATTAAATTAAGGATATATATTGGTGGGGTGGCCCCTGGCGTTTGGTGGCCCTGTGCAGTTGCACAGCTTGAACATGCCTAAATCCGGCCCTGGCTGAGGTAAGAAGAACAAAGTAACTTTTGCATTCATTGCCAGAGGAGTATTATTCATGCAGAAGAGAAGGCCGTGAAAAAAAGATACAATATGCATTGCAAACACGTACAATTATCCATCAACGGCTATTTCACTGACGGACAAAGGAAGGACAAGACTCTATTAATAGCATTAACTAACTTCAGTTCTCTACAATAAAGAAAATCTCACACCAATAAACAGCAAAAGCTAGCGCCAAATTGAACACGCAAGAGTCAGTGAAGATGAAGAAGCGCAGCATAGACCAGTGTCATACAATTACAGTAGATATAATAACGGAATACATCGGAAATGTAACTAGGAGCACCAGTCATTGCGTTACTTATTCAGCCAAGATTTACAAAGATACAACAACAATACTTATACTACTATAGAGATATATTATACACACACTTTTTTTTTTGGGGTAGCCACTCACCAAGACCCACGACCTCGACGCCAAGCAGGTCCAACAGGTCCTGCTCCCGGTCCAAAATGTCTGCCCAACGGTGGGTCAGCTGGTGGTGGGTACGCCGGATACCGGAGCAGCGGAAGACTGCCCGGCGCACCTTCACCCACCGCCGGAGACGCTCCTCAATATGCTGGTAGCCGGAGCCGGGCCTGCCACCTGCTGCCAACATCAAGGGGAGGTAGCGCTGGATAAAAAAAACCAGGGCAGCCACCTCCTCCTCCCCAAAAAGTTGGCGGGGCCTCACCCCTTGGGGGTGCATTCTGCCGCAAGGCAGCCTAGTTTTTTGGGGCACTGGCGCCTTGCCCTTTGAGCCGCCGCTGCTGCTGGCGCCCTTGACCATGGTTCTGGGTGGAGGGTAGAAGAAAACTAAAAGTTCAAGACAAAAAGGTAGGGGAAAGAAGAAGCAAGGTAAAAGAACAAGAAGGAAGTAAAAAGCAATAGAAAAGTTGTAAAAGTAGAAATAAAATGAAAAATATAAACCTAGGCACAGAGAGAAATAGGTAATAACTAAAGAAAGTTAGAAAAAGTGGGTAAAAAGACAAGGATTAAAGAGATTTTAACAGGATGCAAAAGTAGGCCCAAAACCATAGCCAGAGTGTGTGATCCACAAGATGGCTGCGCCCATCGCGACCGCATGGGTAGGTTCGCGCGATATTTAGCGCGATCACGCACTTTTGTAGTGCGAACGAGAAGATGAGTTCCCGAACATGTCTTGCACAACGCGACCACGTTAATTGTGACCCGGAACAGGAAATAAGGGAACGCAAGCAGGCGGGACAAACCTCTGTGGTAATTTAGCGCGCTAGCCATCCCGAGCATGCAGGCAACGCCCCGAACACGCGCACCGCGCTCCCGAAGACGAAAAACGGCGCGCGAACGGGCCCAGCAAGCAACTCCGCATGCTTGCGGAGCTACGCGTAGTTCGCGGAGTGCAACTACGTCTTCGCGTAGCTCCGCGGAGTCCGACTCCGCGAACTACGCCCAGGGTTAATGTTGAAATAGGCGTACAAGTATATTTGATAGTGTTCTGTTGATTATTCACTGCATATAACACTAAATATATAGGTAAGTGATTAGATATGTGAATAGTTCTATGAATAACTGAGTGGATGTTTAGAAATTTCTATTGGTGCGTCAATGGTTTCAAATATGGCACTTTCTATTTTAGAGTGAGTGATGAAAGATTATACTAGTGTGTGATGAGGTGTATTTGATTGTCACATGGATGATGTAATCAGTGATGTCATCAGTGATTTCATTTGAGATGTCATCAGTGATGTCACTGGCCATGTCATGAATGATGTAATATGTAACATCATCAGCAGTGGATTGCGGGCGCGCAAGTTATAGTGAGTATAACTAATTATAACGGGGGAATTGCAATGGTTTTGTATGAGTAAAATGTCCAGCTAACTATAACTGGTGTGAAACCTACGTTTTTTTCAGTGAATATATATAGATCTGGTGGTATTTTGCACATGAATATATGTATCTGGATATATTTGCACTTTTTGCTCATTTGCACATAGATATTTGCACTTTTGCAGATGATTTGCACAAATGGTAGTACTGGGTTAAGCACTTTAGAATATCCAATAGTGAAGCCTACAAGATGGCACAATTTTGCACATATTTATAATAGCATTTATGCTGTTAGAATTCATATGTATTTGAATTTGCATATCTTTTTAAAAAAAAAAAAAAAAAAAAAATTGTGTATAAATAGACAGACACATTTATTTTGGTAATAGTATAAACTTTGTATTTAGACATATATATATTTTTATACGGTTTTTAATATGTATATAATTAATGGTTTTAGAACTCCATTTTTTGTATCAACATGTGCCATACCAATTAATTCTTGTAAACTATTATACACTGCAAAATCCAGATTTACCAAAAATTGCATTTATGCAGCTAGCATGTACTCAAGCTTGATAGAACAAAAAGTGTTTTTGAAAAAATGAAAAAATGAAAAAAAGAGAATAATATTACATTAATGTGCTTTGAAACAGAGGAAAGAGCCACTTCCCCTATGTATATTGTTTAAGAGTGTGTTTTCACTTTCCATTAATCACGTGGTGTGCTGAGTAAAAAATGTAAAAAAATGTGTATTTAAGGTTCTCTTAAACCACAGTACCGTTATGTGATCAAGGGTAGTTTCTACCCGAAACGCGTCATGCCAGAGAGAATGCGAGGAGATAATAAACTGACCCTCTAATAACTGGAAAAAGCTGTGTGGTGGTCCTTGTGTCCTGCATGCCGAGCTGGGAGAGGCAGGAAGAAGTGGTATATATATATATATATATATATATATATATATATATATATATATATATATATATAACCTACTGGCAGTCGCCAGTAGGTATATATAGTTAGGATTTTTTCCCTATGGCATTTTTGAAAATTCTATGTCTAATAACTTTGGCGTTTGTGGACGGAATCGGCTGAAATTTTCAGGAAAATGGCACATTTTGTTTCTGAGCAGCCCTTGAAAATTTGGGGGGGTTTCCTCAAGGGGGGGGGCGAGAAAAAAGGGGGGTCCCAAAACGCGTTTTTCCCATGTTAATTTCCATTGGACTCACTTTTAGCTCGAACGGCTGAATGGATTTGCACGAAACTTGGCAAAAATGTAGGGACTGTTAGCCCGATGTGCCTTTGCTAGGTCTCAATATATGTGCTCCAGTAGTTTTTGAGAAATTAACGTTCAAAACAAGATATATATCTGTAACAGCGCTCCGGGCAGCGATCCGGTCCGCTTACTTTTCGCGAAACGGAACTTTGCGCGCAGAAAGCTGATTGGCTCTCCGGTGTCTGTCAACATTCTAAACAGTCCGGAGCGGCCGCCATCTTATCTCTCGGTAGGATCGAGAGAGAAGAAGAGGTGAAAAACGAAGGGGGAATTTAATGAAAGGGGGCAAGGTATACCCCTCTTGACCCCCTAGGATTGTTGTTGGGGTCATTAAAGGGTCCCGTGGGGAAAATAAAAAAAAAATGATTTTTCACGGTAGAAGCGCTTCACGGGCCGCGAACTGGGCCGCAAACTGGTAGCGAAACGGGAATTCGCCATTTTGTGCTTCGTTTTAATTGTTTAGAGACAAAAATTATCGCCGCACATTGGCCACAATGCATGAATATCGCTGAAAAGTCAGCGATATTCATGCATTATCCAGCAAATGCTCTTAGCCATGTTATCCACCTTCCATTGGATAACATGGCTAAAAACTGCTCTGTGCGTGAGCTTTTTTTTTTTTTTTTGCTGCGTGACGTTTGTTAACGTTCGATTTGATGGAAATCAGGAAGTGTTGACCACCATTTTGTCACTGCGAGTAAATATTTTGTTATAAATGAATCCTTATTGATAAACATTGTCTGCGCCATCTTGCGTTTTTGTCCAATGCCACAATTTTGTCGTGCACGGCAGCCATTTTAGATGCCTTGACCAGGGCCACTCTCTGCACGCCGCCGATCCTCAGCATGGCTCCCCACCCTCGCAAGCATCTCTTCCACGCACTGGTCACCCCCGCTGTTTCTCTCATGCATGGGCCATATACTTCCCCCCATCTGCGCTGCTCTTCTCTGAGAATCACACCCTGTGCCCGCCCGACACCTCCCTTTCACCCTATTCACTACCGCACCCTCTGACACTCCTCTTCCTCTGTGTCCGATTGTCCAGGCCGGACCTAGGCTATCACCTAGCCCTGCGGATGTAGTTTATGGCCCCAGCTGTAGAGTATCCAGACATGCCAACCCTCCCGATTCAGGCGTGAGACTACTGATTTCAGTGCTAGTCTTCCGCCTCCCGATTCCTGCAAGCAAAAACCCGGGGGCATATTACCAACAACTAGCGATAATTTTTGTCTCTAACTTGTTTAGAGACAAAAATTATCGCCGCACATCGGCGAATTTTATCGCACATAAACCTTGCTATTAGCAAGGTTTATCGCAAATGCGATAAAAAACGGCCGCAATGCATGAATATCGTTGAAAAGTCAGCGATATTCATGCATTATCCAGCAAATGCTTTTAGCCATGTTATCCACTTCCCATTGGATAACATGGCTAAAACTGCTCAGGGCAGGTGTTAGGTTTTGGAGATATTCGCGCTTAGCGCGAATATCTCCAAAAGTTGGTAATAGGAGATAGCGATGGTTAGGGACTGTTTCCAGTCGCTAAAATCTTGGCACGCCCACTTTGCATGTCATTAGTGATAAATATCACTGATATGCAAAGCGGGGCCCAAGATGGTCGCTATCTCCTTTTAGCTGGTGTTAGCGACAGCTTGGTAATAGGGAGATAATTTTATCTCTTTTTTTTTGGCTTTTAAAGCCAAAAAAGCGGAAATAACCCCCCTTGATAATATGCCCCATGATTTCTCGGGGGGTTCAGCTGACAGGGCTTGGTATTGTGTTACGTGCTAATTCTTCCAGGAAACGTCAGAGGGTCGATGCAGGGGTTCTAGAAGGGGTGATCAACCATAAAGCCTCATGAACAAGCGCATGGTCTTTTAAAGATTTATGAAGTACTCGGGGCGGCGGTGTGTGTGTGCCCTCTTTCAGGAGCGGGCGGGGGGGGCACTGCCAGCAACTTGCCAGGCCAGGCAGTGTTCAACACGTGCATCACCCTTTCTCTGCCTGCTATTGCGCTCCATGCTTCGGAAAGGTAAGAAAAAGAACGTGCATTTGAGTTTGAAATGTCCGATCTTGTAGCAGTACACTTGCAAAGCCCACACATGACAATAACCCGATTCAAGGCCCCATTCACTCGATTTTTTAAACATATATAGCACTCCAACAAAGTTAGATTTTAAAACTTTATTAACATTTAACTATAATGAACGGAACAAAAACTGTAAAAACATTTAAACATTTTTCACCCAAAAAAGCAACAATGGTCAGAAGCTGTCTTTTGTGCGAATAGCCCCAAGGCAGCACAACGTGCAGAGTTCTGGACGGCACCCAGGTGATGTCGCCTGGGTGCCGCACTGGTTTTGGGATCCTACAATGCTGCTCCGAAAATTGGCGTGGGGCGTCCCGGGTGGGGCGGGGGGAGGCCTCGTCAGTAGCGGTCTGTTGTGCGAATAGTCCCAAGGCAGCAGAACGCGCTGAGATGTTGATGGCACCCAGGTGATGTCCAGTAAACTGCTGCACTGGTTTTGGTATCCTACAATGCTGCTCCGAAAATTTGCGTGCGGCGGCCCCGGGGGGGGGGGGGGAGGGGGGCGTGGGGGAGGCGGCGTGAACTGGCCTCCCCAGGTGGCGGCCATCCAGCTGAGTTGCGCCCGCTCTTGCGGCTACAGCGTCTCGCTCACCATGTTGTTGAGTTGCTCCCACTCTTGCAGTGCAGCGATAGGCGCCTGCCACATGACTCTTAAAATGGCGGACGGCTCTTCGGTTTTGGGCCTGGTCCACTGAAATGGCCCTGGGACACCTTGGAACTCGGACGCTTGCCTGCTAGGGCTTGGGCTCCATTCTCGAAAAGCGTCCCCTCAGCCGTGAAGATTCTACAAAAGTCTTGGGGGTCCCGGACTCTCGCAGACTTCCGGTGGGGAGCGGCTGCCATGATTGCTCGCGGAATGACCACGACGGAGCCACGAGATGGTGGTGCTCTCATGCTGACGCCAGCTTCAGTCTGAATGATCCAGAAACAAGGTGGGGCTTTCATAGTTTGGGAAAAAAAAATGTTCTAAACCAATGAAAAGTGTTATTTTTAGGTCATATGACCAAGCCTTCCATCTTTAGGAAACCAAAAGTAAAATGATCCAATGAAAAGTTTTATAAACAAGTCACATGACCTGTTATGCGGCATAGGGCTACAAAAAGCGTAGAAAATCCGTTGGCACGTGAGGCGGCGTCAGTAGCGGACCGACGTGCGAATAGGCCGAAGGCAGCACAACGCGCTGAGATCCGGATGGCACCGAGGTGGTGTCAAGCAAATTGCCGCACTGGTGTGGCCATCCTACAATGCTGCGCCGAAAGACGGCGTGTCCAGCTGAGTTCCGGTCACTCTTGCGGTACAGTGAGTCGAACGTGCCGAGATCCGGATGGCACCGAGGTTGTGTCCAGCAAGTTGCCGCACTGGTGTGGCCATCCTACAATGCTGTGCCGAAGGTCGGCGTGGGGTGCCCCGTTGGCTTATGAGGTGATGTCAGTAGTGGACCGATGTGTGAATAGGTCGGAACCAGCACAAGGTGCCAAGATCCGAATGGCAAGTCCTGGATATTGAGTGCCATAGTTGAGAGTTCTGAGCAGTGCTTGTAAGACTATCTGAAGCTTATTTGCACCTGCTGCAGCTTCACTGTTGCCCAAGGTGGTGTCCAGCAAATTGCTGCAGTGGTGTGGCCATCCTACAATGCTGCGCCGAAAGACGGCGTGTCCAGCTGAGTTCCGGTCACTCTTGCGGTACAGTGAGTCGAACGCGCCGAGATCCGGATGGCACCGAGGTTGTGTCCAGCAAGTTGCCGCACTGGTGTGGCCATCCTACAATGCTGCGCCGAAAGACGGCGTGACCAGCTGAGTTCCGATCACTCTTGCGGTACAGTGACTCGAACGCTCCGAGATCCGGATGGCACCGAGGTGGTGTCCAGCAAGTTGCCGCACTGGTGTGGCCATCCTACAATACTGCGCCGAAAGTCAGTGTGGGGTGCCCCGTTGGCTTATGAGGTGATGTCAGTAGTGGACCGATGTGTGAATAGGTCGGAAGCAGCACAAGGCGCCCTGCACTGTTGAGCTTTTTTCAATGCCTGTTTTTTGTTGTTTCCCCTCCATCAAAAACAAAAAAATATATATAAAACTGTGCAAAAATACAAAAAAATGTTTAGAAAAGCAGTGCTTGTAAGACTGTCTGAAGCTCTTTTGCACCTGCTGCAGCTTCACTATTGCCCTGGTGTGGACAAAGATCGCCCATGACTTAGGCTGATTGAGAGTTTGTAGAAAAATGGCTTCAGATTTTCCACATATTACTCTTCAACATTCTTCCTAAATGTAACAATGTGAGACTCACTAGGAGAACGGCTGTTTATCTTTCCTTTCAAAATGCTGCCAACAATATTTTCTGAATGGAAGACACCATCTTGTAGCATAAAGGGCCGAAAGGGGTTCTGGTCTGGCAGATTGTTGGTGAAGACATTTTGACTATATCTTGGACCTGCCCGGCCTCGCCCAAAATGGCGCCGGTATAAATGGGACTCGTAACTCCTTGCCCGCAAATGTATATCTAGAAAATGTTATTGTAAGTGGCCCTGTCTTATTTTAATTACAAAATGTACGTCCACCGATTCCGCAACTGTTAGACACCTTAGTTCTTGCAACCTAATGGCCCGCTCGTTACGTTCCTCTACAGTGTAAATGTCTCCTCATCATATACGATTTCAGTTTGCTCCGTGGCCGGCCCACGTGGTTATAGGCCCGTATTTGTATACTGATATTTTCACAATAAAGGTTTTTAAAACAAAACACGGTAGTAGTATTTACATTGGTAACGTTTTTACTTTTAGTCACTGTTTTCGAATCAGTAAAAGGCAAGTGAAATAAAGCAGTCCAATTACATGACGGATAAAAGGTATAATATGTAAGAACGCAGTAAAGATAAATGGTCAAGGGCAGTTGTGTTTTTCATTTCTGCAACATAAAGTGATCGATAAGAATCTGATAATCAGGCGTATCGGCGACTAAGACAGCAGGCCGAGTCTCTTTTACTCAACGGCTCCGTCATGGAACGAAGAAACGCCCTTTTTCTCGAAAAAGGAATATATTTTACTTGCAGGACAGTTGTAAATTTTCCGGGAAAGTACATTAGCCTGGAATATTATAACATATATGTTTTAAAAAAAATAATGTTCGAAAAAAATAAAAAGCGTAATTTTTAGGTCATATGACCAAGCTTTTCATCATTAAAATAACAAAAGTAAAATGAACCAATGAAAAGTTTTATTAACAAGTCACATGACCTGTTATGCTTACGTTACGCGCTGCGCGCCGCGCCCCGCATCACTTCCGGGTGCGCTAACGCGGCGTGTCATATAACGCATTACGCGACAACGTAGGTCAAGAATATAGTCAAAATGTCTCCACCAACCAGCGTTCGGAACACAACCCCTTTCAGCAGTCCAAAAAGTTCTGTTAAATGACAACAGAGGGGACAGGCAACAAGAACCATCAGTCAAAGAGGGGAGGGCAAGTTCTTCTCTTCCGGGTCATGTTGGGGCGCTACCGGAACTGATCGAATTGGTAGTCTACAGTGTTTCTGGATGTTTCAGACTAAAGCTGGTGTCAGCATGAGAGCACTACCATCTCGTAGCTCCGTCGTGGCCATTCCACGAGCAATCATGGCAGCCGCTCCCCACCAGAAGCCTGCGGGAGTCGGGGGCCCCCAAGACTTTTGTAGAATCTTCACGGCTGAGGGGACGCTTTCGAGAATGGGACCCAAGCCCTATCAGGGAAGCGTCCGAGTTCCAAGGTGTCCCAGGGCCATTTTAGTGGACCAGGCCCAAAACCGAAGAGCCGGCCGCCATTTTGAGAGTCCTGTGGCAGCCGCCTATCGCTGCACCGCAAGAGCGGGATCAACTTAACTACATGGTGAGCGAGACGCTGTAGTCGCAAGAGCGGGCGGTAAACAGCTGAATGGCGGAAGAGGCACAGTGTAGCAAAAGCGGGCGGAATGGCAACTAAAACGGTAAAGGGGCGCCCCACTACAGCGTGTCTTCAGGTCAAACGGATTGTGGGACAAAGTCCAGAATAGAAGAGTCATCAAAAGGCAAAAAGTTCCGCCGGACCCCGGGAGCCGGCCGCCTATGTCGGGGGCGATCTCAGGCTACACCAGTGCTATAAGACTTGGGGAGGGGGTCGGAGCCAAGCGTCTTCTCCGAGTCCGTGTCATCACACCGCCCCTCGGGGGCCTCCGTCAAGCGGTTTAGGGAGGTACCATATAACATTGTTTTCAAATGCAGTCAGGTCCACAAACGACCCTCACTTACTTTGGAATAGTGAAGCTGCAGTAGGTGGAAATAAGCTTCAGACAATCTTACAAGCACTGCTTTTGTAAACATTTTTTGTTTTTTTTTGTATTTTTGCACAGTTTTATATTTTTTTTTTGTTTTTGATGGAGGGGAAACAACAAAGCACAGGCATTGAAAAAGGCTCAAACTCAGAACTCTGAACTATGGCACCCAATATCCAGGACTTTCCATCCGGATCTTGGCGCCTTGTGCTGCTTCCGACCTATTCACACATCGGTCCACTACTGACATCATCTTATAAACCAACGTTATGTAAATAGTTATTTAATAAAATGTTTTACCCTGTTTCTTTGCTGGTGTGTTGTCTATATTTTTAATATTTGCATAGGGTTTGTCGTTATTTTGGGCGGGGTGGGTGACGGAGCCGAGCTGTCTTGCAGCCCTCATGGTGTGGAGCTCAGTTCATCTCACTATTTTCGTATTTCTCATGAAGGGTTGTTTATAATATTTCTATTTTAGCGAGGTCAAAAAGAGATCCAATTAGTGGCCTACTGATTTTGCTCGATTACTTTTATTTTTTTACACGATTTTTCACGATCTGCAAAGACTAAACAGAGTATTGCGACTTTGTGCTTGTTTGTAAATAGAGAATGAACCAAAGAGAATCAATTGAAAAACAGTAAATGCTTGGATAATAATCAATCAAATGGAGAGACAAGCAGGCAGGACGGATTACAACGGGGGTAAAGGCCTGCGTTAACTACTCTTCACTATCTGCAAAGAGAGAGTACTACTAAGAGAAAAGAGGGGAGGGGGGCAGCGTTCAAAGCACATCAGCGTGCATAAATACGAAAATGTTTTTATCTATCACGTACTTGACATTTTAAAGCTTTTCATATTTGCCATTAAAAAACCAATGAAATTCACAGAAAAAACCATAGGTTATAGTGGATATATAGTTAGGAATTTGCATTTACAAAACCTTGAAAATTCAATGAAAAAACCATTGGTTTTAGGCCATATATAGTTAGGGATTTGCATTTACAAAACCTTATTTTACTCGCATAAAACCATTGAAATTCCATATATAGTTATAAGCGCTAACTATATATCGCGCACCCGCAATCCACTGCTGATGATGTCACATATTACATCATTCATGACATGGTTAGTGACATCACTGATGACATCACTGATGACATCTCAAATGACATCACTGATGACATCACTGAAAACATCTCATTTGACATGACTGATAACATCACTGATGATATCATTCATGTGATAATACCATGAACCTCTTCAGACTCTAATATAACCTTAGATACAATCAGTGTAAACAGACAGTCACAGACTGTCACTCATCCATGGAGTTACTCACACACCTAGTCAGTTATGCCAAAAATCAATCACATCTCCATTTTCTCAACTATACAGTTATACACACCTTACTTATTCAAACATATACTAACACATATTTACTTTACTCTCTTATACAATCTCGGATACATGTTCACAATGATCCATACAGCCACTCACACATTCACTGGCTCTTATGCACAGTTATTTATAGATGTCAACTCTCACATGTACTGTGTTTTACATATGTACTTAATTTGACATGTAGCACTGAGATATCCATTCACTCACTAATACACTCATGCACAGTCAACCGCCCATACAGCTGTTTGCACATGCACTTTTGAATCTATACATATAGTGAATCAACTACTCACACATCTATGTACAGAGTCACACACCTTCCAGCCACCCATACACACACACTCAGTTTCCCATACAAATACTTGGACAACCAATCAATAACCCATACAGTTACTCATATAGCTACTGATCAACATATGCAGCAGTTTGTAGAACAACAGATATAATGATGCACAAATTAAAACAGTTTAGTCACTAACCCATGCACTCAGTGAGACCCATTTAATCACTCACTCAATCAGTCAGTCAGTCATGCACCTAGTAAATCCTTCATCCAGACACTTATATATCCACTCATTCTTCAATATGTAAAACATATTTTAACTTTACAGAAACATACAGTCACTGGATGTTGTAATCAGTGATGTCATCAGTGATGTCATTTGAGATGTCATCAGTGATGTCATCAGTGATGTCACTAACCATGTCATGAATGATGTAATATGTGACATCATCAGCAGTGGATTGCGGGTGCGCGATATATAGTTAGCGCTTATAACTATATATGGAATTTCAATAGTTTTATGCGAGTAAAATAAGGTTTTGTAAATGCAAATCCCTAACTATATATGGCCTAAAACCAATGGTTTTTTCATTGAATATATATATATATATATATATATATATATATATATATATATATATATATATATATATATATATATATAGACGCTTGAGCACCGAAAATAAAACTCTAGCGCAAATCTGAGGACCGTGTCTATATCTTCATTTCCACGAGGACTGTGGTTTTGCATGCTTGGATATGGAACCTGCACAAATTATATATATATATATATTCAACCACAAATAGTCCTTTGCGCAGGGGGAGCTCTTTGCGGGCAGGTGCATGCGGCGAGACAAAGACAGAATCTCGCATATATTACCCGCAAAGATAAAATAGGACACTCAGTCCACATAAAGCATGAAGAGCTTACCAGAGACCCGTGAAACTCAATGTCGGGGTGCTCAGCAATCGAAAATGTGTCACCAGGCACACAAATATATGCGCCCAATCTGAAATAATTCAGAGCGCATATAAAACATGCTCACTAAACATGATGGGTTGAAAGAGCATTGGAAGCAATGCTTGGGGCAAGCCAAATGCAGCAATAAGGGCTCAATCAGATATGATTGGAAGTGCGAAACTACCATACCCATAATTCTTCATTATAGGCTAATATGATTATGAGTATAAAAAGCAGAAAGTGAAAATGGACTCTGTTAATACTACTGTGATAAGGAACTGTGCGTCGAAACACGTAGGAGAGTTACGGCCTGAATAAAGATTCTTATAAGCCAAGAGGAGTGCAGCATTGGAAGACTTAATCCAACTCTCCACCCCAGATCTAGTTTTTATAACTGAAACTTGGACAGACACCACTTCAACACCAGACTGGAACACTGCCCTACCAGTAGGGTACGCTTTCTTTTCACAGGACAGCGGGTCAGGCAAAGGGGGCGGGATGGCGATTATTTATTGCAATAAATGTAATGTACAGGTGGAGAGGATCTCTGCTTTGCCTGCAGAGGCTATGCATTTCTGCATAAAGCTAAACAACTCCCAGATCTTTCAAGGGATACTGGTGTATCACCCACCTGGCACTAAAGCAACTTTCCCCTCAGCCCTCCTGACGCTTCTGGAAACCTATACGGATTCGCATTCCCTCACAATACATGGGGATTTAAACTACCATTTAGAATCCAAAGCCAACACCGACACTGCTAGGCTATTTGACAACCTTGAGGCCTTCAATCTTAATCAAATTGTAACCAAACCTACCCATCAGGCAGGGCACACGTTAAATGGGATCTTTACTAGCAACCCAGACATCACTCTGTCCAGTCTCTCAGTACTCCCATGGACAGAGCATAAGGCTATCTATTTTAGCCTTAAAGCGAAGCAGCTACATTCCAGCGCAAAGTCCAAATCAACCAAAGTCCTAATCAGGCGGTGAGGTAAACTTGAGGATGGCATTTTTGAGTCGGCCTTCGACTCTTTTACTGCCTTCGCAGCAGCCGATAACAACGGGGCTGCCACGCAGTTTAATAACTGGCTGTTGACAACCACCGATCAGGTTGCACCAAAAAAATTAGTGACAGTAAAAAGAGTTAAAATATTGTGGCCATGGTATACCCCAGAGCTTAAATGCTTAAAGGTATGTTGCAAAAGCGCTGAGCGTTTTTGGAGGCAGGATTACGACTGTCAAAATAAAGTCACATACAATTGCACCATTTTTCAATACAAGGAGGCAATCACTGCTGTAAAAAAACTGTTTTTCACTACAAAAATTAAGGAGGCAGGAAATTCAACAAAGGAACTTTTCAAATCCGTTAAATTGCTAACTAAACCGCAACAGGATAATGCCTTTAATCCCGACCAAACTCTTTGCAATAGATTACCAGAATATTTCCAACAGAAGGTACATGGAATTTATAATGATTTCCCTAAAGCCTCAGAACCTCGCGACACAAAAACACCGGTAGCACGCCCCCTCTGTAGACTGACTTGTTTTCAGTCTATAAATACTGAAGTAACATAAAAACTCCTACTTTCTATAAAATCAGGCGCCCCCACTGATCCTTGTCCCCCTCTATCATGCATAAAGCTGCTCATTAGATCTGTGAACAGCTTACCCCTATCCTGAACCAAGTACTGGCCTCTGGCAGTTATCCAAATATTTAGAAAGCAGCGTCCATCACTCCCCTTCTGAAGAAACCTAGTTTAGACCCAAATGATCTTAAAAATTACTGACCCATTGCTGGTCTACCAATTGTGGCCAAGGTTCTAGAGAAACAACTGAACACAGTGATGACCGAATACCTGGATAGAAACCATCTGTTGGACGTTTCCCAACACGGCTTCCGTCCACGCCACTCCACTGAATCAGCCTTAATCCTTGCAGCTGAAAAGATCCGCAGGGTGGTGGATGAGGAGGGGAGAGCGGTTCTCTTGCTCCTTGATCTCTCAGACGCTTTCAACACCATCTTGGTGCAGCAGCTGGGGGACATAGCCTGTCCTCCTTCAGGAGGCAAGAGAGCAGAAATTGTTCTGGGACAACATGAGTTCGGACAGCTTCCACCCCCCATTTGGCGTCCCACAAGGGTCTGCCCTTTCCCGAACATGTTCAATATCTACATCACCCCTCTGGTGAATCTCGTTAGGAAGCACAGTTATGCTCTGGTCTCGTACGCTGACAACACTCAACTTGTCAACTCCAGTCAGCAAGAGACCACAGCGGCCAGGTTTCACTCCTGTCTTACTGAGATTATGGTCTGGATGAGTCAGAGCTATCTGAAAATAAACACAGATAATACCGAGGTGATGGAATTCGGGTCGGGCAAGCCCCTGTGGAATCGGTCCTGGTGGCCAACGGAAGCCGGAAAATGTTCTTGTCCAGTAGAGAAGGTAAAAAACTTAGGGATCATCCTTGATGGGAAACTGAACTTTGGCCCCCAGGTTAACAGCCTCACTTCATCGTGTTTTCTTCTTTTGAAAACTCTGAGATAAATCTTCCCATACATCCCGCAAGAGTTACAAAAGACAGTGATAGCTGCTTTGTTTTTATCTAAGTTGGATTATTGCAATGTTCTATTTCTGGGAATTGACAAATGCCACCTGCAAAAACTGCAGTCTCTGCAAAATGCCGCAGCAAGAGTTCTCTTGGGTATCCCCAGAGGACAGTCAACCTCGGCCGGCATTAGAGCATTGCACTGGCTACCCATCAAACAACGCATTGAATTCAAAACCCTAAGTCTTGTACATAAGGCAATTCATGGCGGAGGGCCATGGATCTACAAGATCTTTTCTCACAATATGTTCCTCTCCGCAATCTTAGGTCGGACAAGCTTGGTCTTATAAAAACGACAAAGATCAGGTGGGTGAGATGGGGGGGGGAAGGGGGTGGCAAAGCAAATAACACACTGTGCGGCGAAGCTTTGGAACAAACTGCCGCTCCCCATGAAGCTTCAACCTAACCTTCAACTTTTCAGGAGGAGTCTTAAAACCTGGCTGTTTACAGCCCCATAGGCCTTCACCACAATGTCCCCTTTTCACACACACGTCACAGCGCCAAGACGCCTCGGCAATCGAGCGCTTTATAAGTATATAAACATAAACATATCTTTGCGGGTAATATATGCGAGATCCTGTCTTTGTCTCACTGCACGCACCGGCTAACAAACAGCTCCCCCTGCAAAGGACTATTTGTGGTTGAATGTGATTCATACAAGGGAGAGCCCAGGACATGCGTCCTAAACAGCCATCCAAAAAGCACTTGACTAACGAATTTCACAGCACGGAATAAAGAAGCTGACTGTAATTGCCGAAGTCAGCGGAAAGAAAGTTACAGTGCGGACTACGGAGCACTAAAGATAACACACTGTGGATGGAAAATTATGTCAGATACTGACCAAACGCCCCGGGAATACCAGGTTGAGCATCGGCGTGTGGGGTCAGAGGACGCTGTCACGACCAGGAGTCTCCCAGGTAAGAGCTTAATCAGTATTTGTTGGGGTCAAGATCGCTTGTGATGTAGCAAGGAAATTTGCCTACTCGTTCACTTGACACTAGGCGTGAAATTGACAATAAACATTTACTCTCTTGGCATTTTGAAAATCAGGAAATGGGGATGACTGTGTAAAAACCCTTGAATGTGACAACTTCTAGTTTAATTTAAAGAAACTAGACGAGTCCGACATTGCTGACAATCAATCGTCGTGAATGGGAAAGTGATAAAAGATACCAGTTGTTCAAAACACAATAAAATTGCAATTATAACTGCGAAACCAACAAACATATGGAGGAAAGAGCTGCCACACGTGTATTGAAGGCAGAAAGCATGTTTCAGAAGGGTGCTTCAACATGTAAAGATGAACATGATGGAGGTAGAACAGTCAAAAGCCAAGTGACAACAATCAAACAACTTTTTTTACAATTAGAAAGGCTACTGCGCAAGGAAATTTCCAGAAGCTGGGAGATTATTACACTGGTAAAGTATGTTGAATGCGGGAGGGTCCCAAGGGGTCTTTGCATATTTACTTTACCCAATCACCCAGACACGAAACCGGAAATGCTGGAGTAGTGGAAAAGGAACAACATGGACTGCTCATGAAATATGATGCTAATCATCATCAAATAGGCAAGACAAGATGTAGAAGATTTAATCGGAAGGAGTGGAAGTAGAGTCTAAAATTAAAACATCCACTGAAGAAAATGAGACTCTTCAAAAATTGAGAGCAGACATTGAGCGAAACCTCGATAAGCATGAGAATGAAGTGCAGGAAGGCAAACATCGGAAATTTCGCAGACATGAAGATGACTACGAATATGGAACCATCTTCACATTTGCAAAAAGATTTGAGATAGTGAAGCAACAATCTGAAATTAAGAAGACCAACATAAGGGAGTCCCCGAATACGATCCCAAGTGAGTCTGAATCAAATCTCAGTGAGGGGGAATCAAGATCATCTGGAACACGCAAATTTTCTTTTTTGAAAGGAAATGAAGCTGCTCTATCAGGAGCAGCAAACACCAAAAAACAAAACAAGAGGACGAGGATCAGGATGAACGAGAGCGAGAGGAAGGGGAGCCTTCACGTCCAGAGAACACGAAGGAAGACAAGAAGAGGCACCCGAAAAAAACAGAGGATATCAACTGAGGAATCGAACCATAATGTGAAAATGAACTCTATAAAACAACTGCGGAAAGCACCTAATCTAGTCATCAATCTATCCAGATATAATTTGACAGAAGTCGAATGCTGGCTTCTAAATTTAGGGCTGTCATTCTGCCCAGAAAAAAATCAAGATCCTGTGGAAACAAAGATTGATGTGTACAAATACATTAGAAAATTTTAATTAAAGACATTTTTTGACAAACGTCTGCCGATAATCACTGATCAACCAAGTACTCAGACCACAACGGAAGAACAGAATTTATATCTGATCGCAGAAGCTACAAGTTTAAGAACTGCCTATGAATTAGCAAATGAACTAAGCACATCACAGCTAACAGACACACACATTTTGAAAGAAATGGGTGTCATAGCAGACAATTGAGTGGCAACGAAATTCAGGAAACAATCAAAATTTTGTCCCGCACTCCATCAGGAAACAAAATTGACACATTTTACGATCTAGTGGTGGCAGAACTAGATACAATGAAAAATGTCTCAGATAGCAAAAACAGGAAAATCTATCCAAGAAAGAACGGGAAGCAATTAACACATTAATAGATAACAACTTAATTGAAATAAAGTCTGCCGACAAAGGCGGAATCATAGTTGTGATGGACTAGCAAAACTACATAGATGAAGCAATGCGACAACTAAGTGAAGAAAAGTATTTTAAAGTACTCAAGAAAAATCCTATCAATGAGTTGACAACGGATTTGAAAATCTATTGGAACTTTGGTTCGAAAAAGGCCTCCTAACTGAAGACGAAAAAAGTTTCCTAATGGTAGAAAGTCCAGTGTTACCCAACATATACTTTCTGCCGAAAGTTCACAAGACTCTGAATAAACCACTGGTTCGCCCAATCATATCTAGTTGGGCAGTCTGTATGAAAATATAACAACATACGTAGACTTCTTTTTAGCACCAATCGTTCCCACTTTGAGTTCCTACATGAAGGATACCGGGGACTTTTTCAGAATACTAATGGACACCCAATGGCATCCAGACTATTTGCTTGTAACAATTCATGTGGTGTTATTATAAACCTCAATCAGCCATGACATGGGAATAAATGCCATCATGTACTTCTTGAATCAATGACCCATAAGTGAATTGCAACACACCAACATGTTGATTGACATGATGGCGCTATGCCTGAAGAACATCTTTCTCTTTAATAAAAAGATATACTCCCAAATCAGTGGAACCTCAATGGGAGTTTCCTTTTTTCTGAGCTATGCTAATCTCGTAATGGGGTGGTGGGAGAGGAGCATAGCTTGGAGAGAGGAGAATGACCAATACACAATGAACGTAGCCCTTTGGCTGCGATTCATTGATGACCTCTTCCTCCTAAGGATAGACTCAAAGCAGTTGCCACTAGTATTAAGTCCGGCTCACCCAGATCCAGCCTCTACAAGGATCTTGAGTGGGAGTCACACCATATTGGAACCCTATATTAGACATCTCCTGGAGCTCTCCTTTCCTTAAGGAGTTGTTCCGAACATTCCATTGTTATTCCCCTGAAAAAGAGATCACACATTAGTATAAGTCAGATGGATAATCTTCGCCCTATATCCCTCTTGCCCTATTTTGCAAAGATAGCAGAGAAGGTTGTTAACATTCAACTGGGTGAGCATATTAATAACCACAACCTACTCCATCCTACTCAATCTGGATTCCCCGCCACTTATTCTATGGAATCGGATCTGCTCCTATCCACCAAGCTTATCCGTAAACAAGTGGATGCAGGACAGATGGCGGAGCTAGTCCTCCTTGACCTCAGTGCCGCTTTTGACACTGTTGCTCATCACACGCTACTACGGCACCTCCGTGAAGGCGGTGTAGACTATAAAGCGATGGAATGGCTGCATTCCTTTTTAAGTGACCGCTGCTTTCAGGTGTCACAAAAACTTTTCCTTTCGGAAAGTGTCAAGCTGGATCAGGGGGTCTCACAAGGCTCCATACTTAGTCCCACTCTTTTTAATTTGTATATCACCCCATTGGCAGAGATTGTGGAGAAGGTTGGAGTTAGTGTGACACACAACTTGTGGTGACCCTGACTCAAGAGCCGGTGGAGGCTACACAGAATTTTTCACTGTGTCTTCAAGCGCTGGTATCCTGGATGGCCTTAAACTGTTTGAAACTAAATGGTAATAAAACAGAGGTTTTAGTCTTAGGCAAGGCCCCCTTGATTTGGTCATCTGCCTGGTGGCCCAATACTTTGGGCCAGACTCCCTCCCTCAAGGACCAGGTGAAGAACTTGGGGATATGGCTGTACCCCATACTGTGCTTTGAGGCTCACACCAGGCGAGTGATGGGAAATTATGTGGGGGTCCTACGCACTCTCCGGAAGACCCTAGAAGTACTACCAGTGTCAGCAAGAAAGTCGATGGTCCACGCCCTTGTGACATTGCGACTAGACTATGGGAATGTTCTGCATCTGGGTGCAAACACCAAGTGTGTTCAGAGACTCCAGCACATTCAGAATGCGGCTGCACGTCTTATCTTAATGCTCCCAAAGAGAGCATAATCCAGCAAGGCTCTTGCTTCTCTACACTGGCTATGTGTATCAGTCACCATATCCTGCAGAAAAAGGGCCCCTCCTATTTACATGATCTCCTCACCCCATATGCTCCCAAGCGAGGTTTAAGATCTAGCTGTATGGGTCAGGTACGCATACCTATCATCAGAAGAGCTAGGATGGGCGGACGCTCCTTTAGGTTCTTAGCAGCATCCTATTGGAACAAGTTTCCAATAGGGCTCCGGCTGGAATCATCTGAGACGATCTTTCGGAAAAAGCTCAAGACGTGACTTTTTCCATCTGATAATTCCATTGTCTGATTTTTTCACTGCTTCTTTCTCTTGTCCCGGGATCTTGCTGCAGCGCGGGGATGCACTGGTTAGTGCAACCAGGCAGTTTATAAACTTAAATTGATTGATATGGAGGGCGACGGAGGAGGAATTCTTGACATATTTAGCAGTTCTGAATGAGAATGAATTGGGATTAAGATTCACCCATAACATCAATTCAAAAGACATAGACTTTCTGCACACTAAGATCTACATGGAGTCAAATCAAATACACACGACAGTACACCGGAAAAATACTGCGACGAATAGCCTGCTCCATGGGTCAAGTTTACATCCACAGTCAATAAAAAAAGGATACTATACGGAGAGTTCTTGAGAATGAAACCAAACTGTTCGGAACAACAAGAGATGGTGAGGAAATTTGAAGAAACAAAGTCCCGCTTTCTAGAAAGAGGATACAGACAGAGTGACATCAAGCGAGGAGAAGAAAAGGCAAAGTTAAAGACAAGAGCGCAGACATTGGTGGATAAGAGAAAGAATGGGAAAAAGAAGGATGAAGTAAGGTCAAAGGACAAATTGCCACGCCTAATACTGACCTTTAGTAAAGAGAGTTAGAAGATCCAGCAAACATTAGTTAAATACTGAAAAGACCCAGACATAGGTAATCAAATTGGAAATAGGCCTATGGTATCCTACAGGAGAGCACCAACACTACCGGACTTCTTACTAAACAGTCATGTTGAAGAGAAAAAAATCAGAAACATGGCTACAATTGAGAGCAAAAGGCGTTACGAAATATGCAACGTGCAAGACCTGTAAAATTGGGGAAAATATAACATCTGTAAAAGACCCAAGAGGCAAAATCTTTGAAGTGAAAGAAACCATCACTTGTGAGTCAACATGTACGGTGTACATGTTGGAGTACTTTTGTGGAAAAAGATACATAGGAAGTACCATCTGTCCCTTAAAAAAGCACATACTTGGGGGGGCGTGGCTAGCAGCCGACGATGGCGGCAGCAAACTAGAGAGGCTCCCGTAGCAAGGCGGCTTCCAGCATCAATCCGCATGCCTATCCGTTCAAAAACGAACCCAGAAGGGGTGCACCGGGTCTGGTGATCGACGAACAGCACTTGGAGGAAAAGTTTGGGAGCACTGATGCCCCGGGAACGGGAAGAAACGACGACCTCTGTGTGCGGCCTGGTGGCGTGAGTTCAGCCGCGGTGGCTGGGTTGGGACCTGCCCGGACGGAAGTGGAGCCTCGTCGGCGCTGTAAACCGGAAGTGCCGGCAGCGAGCGCAGACCCACGACAACGGCGTTGAAAGCCTGCAGATCCTTCCAGATCGAATAAGGATTTGCAATATCGCTCCAACGTCAAGACACTACAGTGGACGACGGCGGCACTAAGTGCAACTGAAATCGGGAAAGTAAGTGCGTAGTCGCCGCCATTTTACATCCAGTCCACCATTGTAGGCACAAACTTTCTCACCGAAGGGACCGGACGCCCTCTTTGGAACTAAATCCTGAGTAACTAGTGCATCTGTTGTACAGAGTGTGGGCCCAACGGTGGGAAGTCTAACAACTAAGAAGACTGGGCGCCGCTGAAACTCGGGCAGCCTAACAGACCATCCGCGGCGAACAATCCTCCAACAGCACGCCGCGGCTGGCTGAACGAGCCAGCGTGACACTATGGCGGGAAAAGGGCTCAGAAATACCTCCACTCAAGCTAAGCTTGATAAATTCGCTTATGATAAACAATCACTCTCCCAGCCGGAGCAGCGCAAATCTATGGGCAAAGGCACGGAAGGAGACGGTGCGAAGAAAGCTACCCTGGAGGACGTCTTGCACGCCTTGGCCCAGGTACAAGCAACGGTGGGAGCGACCACAACAGAAGTGACCCTGATACGGGCGGACCTCCAGAAGATGAGTGAAAGAGCGAAGCAGGTGGAGGTGGTACCTAAATCATTGGTGGAGGATGTCTCGGATCTACAGGTCGCAATGGAGAAATTGCAGACCGACAATAAGCTGCTCAAGGAAAAGCTGGACGATCATGAAGGTCGTTCCCGGCGGAACAACGTCCGCATTTTGGGGGTCCCGGAATCTGAAACCACAGGAGCCATGGACTTATATGTGGAAGATTTGATAAAAGAACCAGCTAGCCCCCAAGGGCCTTTCAAACTTCTTCACCGTGGAACGGGCCCATAGGGTACCTGGGGGAACGCCTAAGCCAGGGGCCTCACCGCGCCCGATCCTAGCGAGACTTTTTAACTTTAGAGATCGCGACACCATCCTCCAGGCGGCCAGAGTGGCACCAGCCATTCAAATTCAAAACTCGCGGATATCCTTTTTCCCGGACTATACAGCGTAGGTAACAAGACGGAGAAGGACCTTTTTGGAAGTGAAAAAGACACTGCGTGAACAGGAATTGCCATACTCTATGTTGTTCCCAGCCCGGTTACGGGTGGTCGCTGATAAAGTTTGGTTTTTTGATTCCCCCGAGGCAGCGAGAGACTGGCTTGAAGGATGGTGCACAGTGGAACGCAAATCCGACAGACTGCGCAACAGACACCGAAATGATAGCCGGCCTGGCTCACAGACTTCAGTTGGAAGAAGCGCAAGTGCATCACCGACGCTGGACCTGTCTGGAGCTGCCGGGGGCAAATAATGTCATCAGACCGTGAATTATTTAGACACTGACTCCCTGACACACTGTTTGCTCATGCAGATCGTTAATGGACGCCGGCCTGGGTACTCCGAGGGCAGCAAGAGAGCCGCCTGCTCGGGGAGACACTCTCCCCCAACGTGCAAGTACTCTGTTTGTGGGATGGGTCAAGCGCTCTGCTCAGTTGGGGTGGCGGGCAGTTGAAGGTCCGTTAAGCAGGGAGGCAGGGAGGGAATGGGTGGGGGGGTTATTTTTTTGTCGGAAATTCACTAAGTCGGTAGGGAACTGGTGCTTGCATTGTGTGTGGTGTAACTGGAAAGGTATACCTACAGGTACGATTGATCCTTTTTGGACGGTTTGTATGTGGCTGCGTGATTGAAAATGGCGGATGAACAACTAGTTGACGCGGGGAAGGCTGAGTCTCGATTGAGTGGTTCCTCTCTTAGAATACTTTCATGGAATGTGCGGGGACTAGGGGATAAGGTGAAACACGGCCTGCTACTAAACGCGCTGAAAAGGCACAAACCCCAATTGGCGCTCTTGCAGGAGACACACTTGACAGGAGGAGCCACTAAGGCCTTGGATAGGAAAGGGTACAAGATGATGGTGCATTCAGAGTTCATTGGGCTCCCGGGGAACAGGTATTCTGATTAAAAAATCCTCACACTTCATTCCAATAAGCACAAAAACTGATAGTCAGGGCTGCATTGCAGCATTGCAGGGGCAATGGTATGGTTGCCCTCTAACTGTGGTCTCAGTATATATCCCGCCATCCCTTCATTCAATAATGCTTCCAGCCCGTGGTGACTTTTTGTTGTCTCTCCCCGAGAGTGATGTAATTTTCAGTGGGGATTTTAATGCAGCGGTAGATTTACAGCTTGATAGGTTTCCAGCGACAGCTTCACCTGGGGGACCCTCTCGGTTTCAGCGATTCCTAACAGCAATGGGGTTAGTAGATGTATGGCGTCACGTCCATCCTCAGGACAAACAGTACACGTTCCATTCCACAGTCCATAACAGTCTTTCCCGGATAGACTACTTCCTGGCTTTAGGTGAAGGATTACAGTGCGTAGATACCGCAGACATACACCCTCGAGGCATTTCAGACCATTCCACGATTACTCTAACCATTTCCACCCAGGCAAAATTGCGTATCCGCATATACCCCATTCAAGCATCATATCTCAAAATCCCGAAAATCAGGAAAGCTCTCCAGAAGGCTACAACGCAATAATTTGATGAAAATGTGGCAACTGTGGCCTCCTCCGAGGTGCTATGGGAGGCCTATAAGACAGTACTAAGGGGGCAAGCTATAAGCTCTATCGCGGTCCATAAAAAGGAACAGGCGGCTGAACAGTCTAAACTCGAGCTAAAACTACGTGAAGTAACAACTTTACACGAGGCTAACCCTACAGATGACACGGCACATACCCTTGCACTCCATCAGCGATTATACACAGAACATGCTCGTCTCACGGTGAAGGGGCACATTACTGATACACAGAATCGGATATATGATGTAGGCGATAAGGCGGGAAAGATGTTGCCCTGGCTCGATAAAAGGGGGGTAGCTCCAGAGGGATTCAACAGGTGAATAAGATATCCTTATTAAACGCAGAAGGTAAAATCCTGGCTAAACTCCTGGCTAACCGGTTGACGGCTCATCTGCCTGATCTTATCCATCCAGATCAATCGGGATTTATGCCCCATAGGAACACGGCACTAAATCTTCGCAGGGTTCATGGGGTGCTGGCGAGGGTGGACCAGATTCACGACAGCGCAGTCGTACTGGCCATGGATGCGAAAATGGCTTTTGACCTGGTGGAATGGAACTACCTTTTTGAGGTGCTGTCCTGCATGGGCTTCGGCCCAAACTTTATATAGTGGATTAGGCTGTTATATGCGGAGCCGATGGCACACGTGGTGGCGAATGGCCACATTTCACGTACATTTTTTCTAGGGAGAGGCACCCGACAAGGCTGCCCCCTATCGCCTTTGCTTTTCGCGCTAGCCCTAGAACCACTGGCTAATTTAATAAGACAAACACCCTTACTTAAAGGGATACAATGGAAGGAGGGTTGGGAAGACCAGCTGTCCCTCTATGCAGACGACATGCTGGTGTACTTAACAGATCCCGAACAAGGCGTGCAGGCTCTTTTGAATCTGTGTGACGAGCACGGCAGAATTTCAGGATATACAATTAATTGGAGCAAATCGGACCTATATGTACTGAGGGGCCAGGTCCGGACGCTCGGGCCAGCCTGTCCCCTAAGATTAGCTGGTTCCTCTTTCAAGTATTTAGGGATCCATGTCACACGGGATCCACTGGAATATATGAAATTAAATCCTGCGCCACCATTGGAACGACTTAAGCAAGACGTCAAATTCTGGGCGGGGTTACCATTGACAATGCTGGGAAAAGCAGCGCTGTATAAAATGATGTTGTTGCCCCGCTTTCTGTATATCCTAGACAACACGCCCTTTTCGGTGGCGCCGGGGTACTTTTAAAAGGTAGCCGCAGTTGTTTCTGGGCTGCTGTGGTGCAATCGTCCGGCACGCATAGCGCAGACCAAACTACACAGAGGCTGGTACGATGGAGGCATTGCATTGCCGAATCTGCACCTATATTACTGGGCGGCGCAGCTTAGGCCCATTAATCAATGGATAAATGCCTCACAATCTGATCCAGCTTTTCAAACAGATAGGGCGCAGCTGGGCACCAACAACATGCTTGCCCCACTCTATGACCGACGTAAAATAAGACTCTTAACGGGGCCTACCAAACTCACTGTGGAACTATGGCATGTGGTGACGGCCGCCCGGAGCTGGAAGGGGAAAATTACCAAACTCGCCCCGCTCTGGGACACACGTGCCTTGGGAAACCTGAGATACAGTAAGGGCTTCTCTCACTGGGATTCCATTGGAATATCCACGGTGGGCGACATGTGGGAGCGGGGCGAAGTCATTTCATTCACCCGCTTGAGGGAATTGTACGACCTAGGGCCACACGAGTCATACCGCTACGTACAAATACGCCATGCTTTGCTTGCAGCCATCCCCTCCGGGTCGACTCTACCAGAGTCCTCCCCGCTGGAGGATCGCCTCCTAACTGACTTTATGATAGAAAGAGCGACGTCACTGACTTATCGTAAACTCCTGAAAAATTTGCCTGACCCGCTGGCTCCCCTGAAGGAAAGATGGGAAAGGGAAGTAGACGCCCTAGATGAGCACGAATGGAATGAGGCATCACCTAAAGAGGTAGGCATCTCAGCTGGGCTGAGACTCGTCCAACTTAAGGTCCTACATAGAGTATATTATACAAGAACACTCTTACATCGCATCCACAGAATACAGCACCCTTTCTGTCTACGTGGCTGTGGGGAGGAGGGTTCCTTTTTCCACACACTCTGGGACTGCCCACGCATACAAAATTACTGGCGGCAAATATTGCGCACTGTATCACAGACCCTAGAGACCTCGCTCCTCCCAGAACCAAGGCGATGTCTCTTAAACGTGTGGGGACCAACTGACTTATCCAGACATGGCCAACTCTGGGTGACATTAGGCATGATGGTGGCGAAGAGAGATATTGCTCAGCGTTGGGGGGCAGCAGACTACCAACGAAGTCGCAGTGGTGCATGAATATGGACAAGATAATGATAACTGAGAGGGCGGTATATTTAAGCCGTGCGTGCCCAGGCAAATGGAATAAGGTATGGTCCCCATGGAATATGTACCGTGGTGACATATGTGACCCTCTGCCAGAGGATGACCAGTTAGAATCGGATGATGAGGGGGGCGTAGATTAAGGGGAGAGAGGAGGGATAGGAAATACCACACAGATGCTAATGGAGGTGGGGATACCGTCCTCCCTCACTTCGGTTAGGGACTCCAGAAAATAAATAGCAACATATACTGCCATATGAATCTTTCGTACAGCTAAACTGCACTATTACTTTTATTTGACCGCATTGTGATTTCCTGATTGTTCTTTTTGTTATTTTCATAAAAAACAAAAAACAAAACCTTACTTAACTTGCAACGTGATATTGGCTAAATACCTTTCACTCGATTTCGTGATGTGCCTTTTTACAGTAGCAGCGTGACTACTGTGTGGACTTCTTTTATGCATGGCTATCACTGCTCTTTTATTAGCGGCCGGCCCCTCGGGGTTGTAGGCAAACTGCTGTGTAACTGTGTGAAGGTAAAATAAAGGTTTTAAAAAAAAAAGCACATACTTGAACTTATCTGAGCAACACAAAATTCAGATCACATATAAGCTATTGCAAAACACATGAGCATGCAAAGTGAAAAAGCATGGCTGGATATGAAATATTCTGGACTGGCAACAATTCCGCCACATGAAAGGGGAGGAAATAGCACTCAAAAATTGAGACGACTAGAATCCAGGCTCATAATAAGGTTCAAGACAAAGATGCACATGGGACTGAATGGAGACGAAGAGATGTATTTGCATTTATGGGACTGTAAAACAACTAACAATATTGGGACATAATGAACTCTGAAAAGAAATCTTACTAAAATAATTTTTCCTTTTGGTAACCATTTTGCTCAGATTCCAAATTGAAATGTGCTTATTGTTTCTATTGTTTTTTGTTGTTTAGACACTGTTATTGAACTATTGACTAGCGTCCTAGGATAAGAAGATATAGTAAAGATAACAGTATTTTGTTTGCTGTAGAGACTATCCCGTGGTGGGGTTCCTATTGTTCATTTCAACCTACATACAAGTGCAGTTAGCTGACAATTTAATAGGACACTCAGTCCACATAAAGCATGAAGAGTTTGTCAGAGACTCTTGACAATCAATGTCGGAGTGCTCAGCAATCGAAAATATGACACCAGACACACAAAGATATGTGCACGATCTGAAAACATTCAGAGCGCATATTAAACATGCTCATTAAATGTGATGGGTTGAAAGAGCATTGGAAGCAATGCTTAGGGTAAGCCAAATGCAGCAATACAATCTCAATCAAATATGATTGGAAGTACAAAACTACCATACCCATAATGCCTCATTATAGAGTAATATGGTTATGAGTATAAAAAGCAGAAAGTGAAAAGGGACTCTGTTAATACTACCGTGATCAGGAACTGTGTGTTCAAAACGCGTAGAAGAGTTACGACCTGAATAAAAATTATTTTCATCCAAGAGTTGTGCGGCGTTGTTTATCTGAAAGTAAAAGTCCTCAGCAAGGAGACCAAGGGGGGTGGCCTTACCCTGTCTCCTCTTGGCGCTGATGTGCGCATGATGGGCCAGCTGTGCTATATTGCACCAAACAAAAAGCGGGTGTTGCCGATTTTACCAGCCTCCTCCTTCGCTCCTGGGATGCTGGGACACTGTAGTCCCCAGGTAACAGTGCTCCTAATGCATCATATGTGTTTAGAGGTATTGAATACGTTATAAATGTTTGCATTGAAGAATAACCCTGTGTGCAGGTGACAGTTCATAGCTTGTTTCCAGTCATGGAAATATGTCTATTCATTCACTTTTCTTTGAGTGAAGTGAACGATGCAGTGATGAGCATACTGTCACACAAATACAGGTTTTTCACAAGCTTATAGACCCAAACCCACAGCGCAGAATAATCTCACAGGGGCATATTATCAAGTACAGGCGATACATTATCACCGCTTTTATAGGCAGGAAACTGCCGATAAAGCGGCGATAATGGCCTTGATAATATGCTCTATGAATTCCAATTGAAGCCCATGTTAGATGTGTTCACATCTAACATGGGCTTCGATTGGAATTCATAGAGCATATTATCAAGGTCATTATCGCCGCTTTATCGGCAGTTTCCTGCCGATAAAAGCGGCGATAATGTATCGCCTGTCCTGGATAATATGCCCCACAGTATTTTAAATGCAAGCCATCTGAGGAGGAACTGCAAAAATATTGTTTTACTAAATGGCCAGTCATATTCTTCCTTCTTCAGACATAGCACTAGCATAAATACGTTGAAATTCAGCATGTAGTATATTTTAATATTTCATTGTTTTGTTGGCACATTCAGCGAAATAAACATTTAAATTATACACACTACTCATACATAGATGCAGGCTTTGCAAGCAGGAGGCCATAAAAGAGAAACGAATAGTACTTACCACTTGTAAATGAGTCTGCCATCTGCAACTCTCTTTTCTATGTGTTTGACAATGGTAATATGTATTGCAGGCCTTAATGGAACCTCACGTGGTCAGTGTTTGTTCAGTGAATTACGCAGTTTGCATGATCACATACAGGGCTTCAAAATTACAGACAGCTTTTTCTTTGCTTTATATTGTGCAAGGTGATGGAAACTTTAACGTGAGTGCAAAATTGGCACATTTTCTGTTCTATGTAATATTCTATTTGCTATCTGTAAATTAACAGTAGCTGTGAGCTCTACAGGATGGTCCAGTAACAAGCTTCGGCTTTTGAGGTGATCTTCTGCCAAGCAATAAAACTAATTTTTCCTTCATGGTTCCAAATTGTTTTCAGCTTGGGGTTGCAAACAAAGGTCCTTTCTGAGTGAGCTGGCATCCATCTGCTTCAAAGGAAAGGTATAACAAACAGACCCTAATTTAGAAAGTTTGGAGTGAGAAACCAGTGTCTGGGAGGAAAGCTGTCAATGGGGAGACTGGATTGAAGACCCTATGATTCACATGTTAACAAGGGGTATTATTACATTATTGGGCAACAAACTATATGCTAATAAAAATAATTCTTCAGGGCAGATAGGACGACATCCATTTGGTTAGGGATGGTAAATAAATAAACAATGTTCAGAGTGTATCTCTTATTCACTCCAATATTTGTAAGCGCTGAAGTGTTCATTGATATGAGATATAATACTTAAAATATTTGAAGAAGAAATGCACAAAAGGGCCCTGATTACAAGTGCAGGGCTAAATTCCGATCTCTGTACAAACACCTGTTTGCAAGGGATCTGAAGTACGAATTGTGTGATAATTATTACACCTTCACAGTTTATACTCTGATAAATTCCGGCAAGTAAAACCTGATTATATTTATTGGGGAAAAAGACCCGCAACAAAGACAAAACAAGCGGAATTTGGTGTGTAAAATACCGATTCCACATGTTATGCCTCATTTGCAAGTTAAAAAGATGGAATAGGAGGTATTTGTCACACTTGACAAATACCTCAATCCTGGTTAATGATATTTATCATGTGGTGTAAATTCCTCACCTGATCCGCCAAACTTGTAATGAGGGCCTACAAGTACTAAATATTATATAGTATCAAGGTTTGTGTATGTCCTGCTTCTACTTTCTTGGGGTGGGCCCCTTTATCTTTTCCCTGTAAGAGCTAGCAATTCTGTGACATATTTGTCAGAATCCAAGTTCCAGTCACTCCTCGAAGTATTACTGAGATAGAGGTGAGAAACACCTGTATGTTTACCTTTTTCTCCTTTAGCATCACTGTTCTGCCTTAACAGACGTAGCTGAGTTGTCTTTCATGTATTATTTTATTAACTTCTTGGTTGCAGGATGGTAAATAAGTACATCAGTATATGTGTCAGGAAATACTTATACTCAAGCCTCTTCAGCTCATACACCAGCCCCACCAGGAGCATCCTGCCCGCTGCTCAGCCCATCTCCAACTGTCACCACTCATCCACACAGTCACTCAGGCATTCCATGCATCACAGTCACACCAATATTCCAATACCAACTCTCAGTCTGGCTGAGCAGCACAGAAACAGCTTGGCTGGGAAACATACATAAATACAATCAGCATATAACATTGTCCCCTTCCTTTTAAATGAAAAATAAAAGTGCGATAAAACATTAGAATAACTGTAAACGAGAATATACATAAGCAGAGAAAAAGTTCAAGACTCAGGGGAGAAAAACTTAAATACAACTTTTCAGGAGTCTGAACAGAAAGGAAAGGTAACATAATGGCAAGCAAAATAAACCCATTCTCCCCAACAAAACATTTCAGAAAAATGTAAGTAGAAAGGGTCGACTCACCTGTAGACAAACACTCATGACCAAAACTATCGGGTGAAACCAAATGTGAAAGGGACAAGACCCAAAAGACCAACCCTGTCTAAGGGTTTGAAACTAATGTACACGTGTGGCACAAGGTGACTTAAACACAAAGTGTACAAGAAGTGGAGTGTGAGGGGGCTTACACACCCAACAAGCAAATTTGAGGTGCAAGGCAGCATATACATAAGACAAGACGTGTGGCACAGGGTGACTTACACACAAGACAACAACACAACAACACAATAGGCACAGGGTGAAAATGCACACAAGACAACAACACGTGAGGCGCAGGGAGACTTACACACAAGGCAAACTGGAATTTTAGCACATGGCGACTTGCACACTAGAGATGCAAGAGGTGAAGTGCAATGCGACTTATACGCTGACAAGAACAGACATGTAGCTCATGACGACTTACACACATCACAAAACACAATATGTAACATAACTACAACTCAAAGAAATGGGAAACCACCCACAAAAACTAAGACCACCTTTGCGTAAGTGAGTACAGTGTAACATGGAACCTAGAACCAAATCCATCCCTCATGTAAGAGAGTGTAATTTGACTACCACCCACTTAGCGACAAGAACATCCTTTGGGTAAAAAAGCCTAAACTGTGGCATCACTAAGACACTATGCTAGAGAAGAACAACAAAACATAAGTCATACAACAAATTTTCCTTTTTTTTTCTTTATTATATTTTATTGGTTCACAGCATAAATACACATCATGAATACGAGATCAAAAATAAATGAAATAGTGCCACCATACAAATGAAGAGAAGACAGAAAATTCTAAAGAAAAAAATAATTCAACTAATATATATGAATGAATAAAGAATGGCTAAATACATCCAAAACAACTAGACCATAAACTCAGTTATACATGTGCACAGAAAAAGATTGCAATAGATATAAATAACCTTCAAATTTTCATAACATACTTAATCTTCATAATAATCTGAGAAAGCCCCCCAGATTTTCAGGCCCATTTTTTTCTTTCTCCTGGACCCAGAAACTGAAAAAAGACCGCACTCTAATTTATATAAGCTGTACATTTGTGCTTGCCATTGTTGAAATAACGGTGGCTTTTCCTGTAGCCACTCTGTAGCAATGCACAATCGTGCAACAGTCATAGTAAAAAAAAAAAAATGGCGAAAGCTATATAATCTGTCAGCAGGGTTATCATTAGGTATTTTCCCCAACACCAACATCGAAGGGGTGATCGTTAGGCGAAAATTAAGCACTAAGGACATACATTTTTCAATATCTTCTAAGAATCCAGCCAGTCTAGGTCAGGGAAAAAAAATGTGTAAACTATCTGCATGATCAGTTTTACACCGGAAACATTTTCCATCAAAACCCTCCCCGGATTTGAACATACGTTCAGGTGTATAATATAAATCAAACAAAGTTTGAAGAATTGTGCTTTTAAATTAGCCGACATTAAAGCTTCTTTAGACAACAAAATAAGATCTTCCACAACTACTTCTGTATCCCCTAGACTATTGACCCATTTTACCCTAAATTTCTCAAGATCGTCCACCTTTTCATCTACAAGCATTTTATATAAAATACCAATTTTCACCTGTCCACCAATCTCCTCGATAACTTGGTGCTTATTTACCATTAGCTTTTGTCTGTTGAAGAATTCCCGAATTTGTAGAAATTTAAAAAAATAGCTTCTGGGTAAATCAAACTGATCAGATAATTCCACAAACGATTTGCACTTGCCCTCCACCACGCACATGTAACCCAGCCTTTTTACCCATTTTTTTGCCATTTTAAAGCCATTCCATCCAAAAATATACTAGGCAGTAATCTTGATGCACAGAAAGGAGTATAATACGAAAGCTTCCCAATTGCAATTGTTCGAGTTAACCATCTCCACGTCTTGTAAGCTCCTATTAATACCTTAAATCGTGTTCGCTTATAGTAACTGCCATCAATTTCAATAAAAAAAACTCTGCTTCACATAGGACCCCAGCAACATTTCAAAAATTGATGGGTGGTTATACATATACTCAGTTGACTCTCCTGTAATCAAAATTCTAATTTTTAATAAAAAACAAACTATATAATAAACAAAAAAATCTGGTACTCCTAACCCTCCCCTTTCAGTTGGAGGCATCATATACTTCATAGCCCGTCTTGGTTTCCCGGGGCTCCAGGTAAATTTCCCACATAAAGATTGCAAGGCCTGTATTTTAAACTTTGGAAATTCAAAAGGTATTGACCTAATCAGATATAACACTTTAGGTAAAACATTCATCTTTATAACATTAGTGCGTCCAATAATAGTCAAATATAATCGTTCCCATCTCTCAAGTGAAATCTTAATTTTATCATATACTGAGTTCCAGTTAGAGTCAATCAGATCTGTCATATTGTTCTTAATCAATATCCCGAGGTACATAACCTCCTTCACCACCTTCTTGTCTTCCCAAATTAGGGCTTCCGAACATAGAATCTGGGTTTTTGATTCATTAAGCTTATAGCCTGTTGTATTTCCAAAATCCTTTGCAAGCCTCTAAATCTCTAAAATGGCAGTGTCTGGCTTGACAGTAACCACCGCAATATCAACCGCGTAAGCGAAGACAGAAAAAGCAAAATCAGATATTATAAAGGGGGGTATTAAAGTATTTTGATTTAATTGTTCAATAAAGGGATTAATATATAAAGCAAATAATAACGGGGAGCAAAGACAACCTTGGCGAGTCCCTCTGGTAATGTTTAAAGACTTAGACAGGGCCCCTAAAACAGAGATTTTGGCAGTTGGTTTAGAATATAAAGATGTAATTGCCTTAATGTATTTCTGACCAAATCCCATTTTGGCCATTAATCTCCATAAAAAATCCCAGCACACACGATCGAACGCTTTTTCTGCGTCTAACAGAAAAAGCGCTAATTTCTGATTATTTACTGCAGCAAAATCAAACAACGTAATAACTTTATTTATGTGATCCACCGTTCCTCTTTTCGGTATAAAACCGTGCTGTTGTTGAGAAACTAGAGATGTTACAACCTTAGATAATCGATTGGCCAAAATCTTTGAATAGATCTTGTCATCAACGTTCAATAAAGATATTGGTCGATAGGATCCCACATTATCCGCAGGTTTACCCTTTTTACAAAAAACAGCAATAGTCGCGTCACGTGTTAGGTGGGTTTCCCTGCTGTGCTTCCAGCATAACATACAGCAATTCATCCTTTAAAGTATTAAAAAATTGTTTATATACTTCCTCAGGTATTCTGTATGGGCCAGCGGCTTTACCAACTGCTAAACTCTTTACTGCCATTTCTAGCTCTACCATCGTTATTGGTATATCCAGTTCATCTGCAATTAAAGGGTCTAAAACTTTCAGCCCTGTATCCAATCTGGCACTCCATTGAGTTGCTACATCTGAACTTTCATCCTTCGAATAAAGTTCAGCATAAAAATTTTGAAATATACTAAGAATGTGTTCCGGCTCTGAGTGAGATACACCTTGAGAATCCTTCATTGAGTTGATGTTCCGAGCAGACTGCTTCATTCGCAGACTTACCGCTAATCTTTTACCAATTTTTTTTCCCCAAATTCATTGCTTTGCATTTTAGAGGTTAGAAATCTCCTTGCAATTTCTGTATCCCAAGAACCAAGAATATTAACTCTAGCCTTTGCAACCCCATTCTCAACCTCCCAAAGCTCCTTTCTACCCTGAGCAACTTCCCTAGTTAAAAGGATCTCTGCATTTACCAACAATTCGTATAGTTTATCAAGTTCTTTTTTAAATTTCTTTTGCTGCCAAGATGAGAAACTGATGCACTCTCCCCGGAACCCTGCTTTGAAAGTGTCCCACAATGTACCTATATTAGCCGTACCCTGATTGTTAATAAAGAAAGATCGAATCAAACTTTTCACATGTGTATTAAAATCATCATTCAATCCCAATTTCCGATCATAAGAAAAAATAGAGGATGTTAGTCTCTTCTCTCGCCTCTGTATTTCAATCATTATCGGAGAATGATCAGAAGTGATTCTGGGGTAAGTTCTAATTTTAGCACCTTCCAACAAATTTTCTGGGGCAAAAAAATAATCCAATCTAACTAATTTTTTATGAGGATATGAATAAAAGGTAAACCCATTATCCCCCCACGAAGCTTTCCCATACATCTATTAGACCTTGATCATGTAATAAATTAACAAGGGATTTATACACTCTTGGTTTTCGACCTGTATAATTACCATACCCCCCTTGTATTGCATTATTCGACAGATTTTTATTCATATCCCCACAGATCACTATTGGTTGTGGAAAATTAACAAGCTCCAAGTTCATTTCATCCAAAGGAGCCGGGTCGTTCAAATTTGCTCCATATACAGTAGCTAACGTTAACAGCATGCCCCCACTCTTACACTCTACAATAACCCAACGCCCATTTTTATCCACAACTTTCCGACCGATAATTATAGTATTATCTTTAATTAATATAGCTACCCCCCTTATCATACTAGTCTGTCCAGAGGCAGCAGCTAAAATAAAACCCAAATCTTTTAACACCCCTCTTTTTGACCATGGGATGTGTGTTTCCTGTATACACACTATGTCAGGTTAGATATATTTCAATTCTGCAGCTATTTTCTGTCTTTTTATCGGATTATTCAGCCCAGACACATTCATTGAACAAATTCTTAACCCTTTATTCACCATTGTAATTGTAATTGTACGTGCAAGCCCATAGCTACCACAATCTGTCTATCACCCTCCCATCCAAAACCGCAAGAAAAAACAATAATAAATGCTGCCCAGCCATTCTTTTCTTTTAAACATTTAACCACATATTCACCATGTATTTTGCTGTGAACTCTTTTCCCCCCTTGTTTACACCCCTTCGTGTCCCCTTGCCCCACCCAGCCCCCCTCTTCAGACTCACCCACCCTCTCCCACCCTGCTCTTCTCCCTTGATAGAGGCTTTAGGACTTATGGTCCTGTGATGCGAGTTTGCCCCCAAACCCCCTGCCGTCCCCCCCAGAGTTTTATCTACTTAGTTTTTACCATACTATATCCCCCTATTGCGGTGAAACCTCCTGAGCAAGCTTAAACATATACAAAAACTATCAACTTCATTGCTCTCACTATGCAAACTCAGTTAAACTTACAGCAATTCATATTCAATATATCAATATATCTCTGCATTTACAAAGTCATCAAAAACTCCTTAGCTGCAATGTCAGTCAAAAAAAATCTTGTGCGTTCCTTATGAATAACCTTAAGTTCAGCAGGAAACATTAAGTATGCCTGCGCTCCTTTTTCTTGAAATTTAGAAATAAGCTGTCTTAGCTGCCATCGCACTTCTACAGATTGCTTGCAGAGATCTGGTCTTACAAAAAATTCACACCCGAGAGTCTTACATTTTTTATCAGGGCGAGCTCTCAAAAATAATTCCTCACGCGCTTGGAAACTGTTAAAGGCCACCAATATAGCTCTGGGTTTCTGATCCCGTGAATTAACTCTATAAGGAAATCTATGGGCCCTTTCCACCTCCCGATCCCAATCCCATTTGTTAACCTCTGGCATTGCTTCTTTCAAGAGTGATACTATCAAACCTCAAGTATCAGACCCCTCTTTCCCCTCCGCAATCTGCAAAAATCTCAAATTGTTTCTTCGGGTTCGATTTTCAATGTCAACCAGTTTCCAATTAACGTCTGCCTTCGTAGCCATATGCGCTTCAATAGTTTTTTTATGTTGAGCTACCTCATCTTCTAGCGAAGAAATCCGTGATTCTGCCTCCGTAGCCCTGGTCAAAAATTCTGAATGCGATTTCACCAACCACCTCACAGAGTTCTGCAACTTTTTGCAAGAATTCTGCACTCTCAAGCTATCCTCTCGTGTCTCCTCCCTATGCTGCATGATGGTTTGATAGATCAAACCCAGAGAAATATCCTACATTTCTAAGTTAGTTGCCACAGCATCTGTATTTAAAGTCTCTTCTGGTTTCTCTTTTTCACTTTTATCTAATTGCAACCTCCGAACAGTTCCAGGCTCTATCCCATCTTTCTCAATTAAATCATTCAAACTGCTGTGGCCGCTTTCTTCCTCCAAGTATCCATCCTCCATACTCATAAGAGTAGCATAGAGCTCTGCTAGGTCCTCAGAGGATGACATAGATTGTTCTGACATGGAAAAAAAATCAGCGGAATCAGTCTCGCCACCAATCGCTAACTCATCGCTATTTTGAAGATCTGACCTGATATTTAATGGGGTAACCACGTCATCTCCCCTCTCCGTAGTGGTAGAAATAGTCAAAGCATTAGTATCAGTATCAGAGCGAGTGCGGCTACTAGATCTAGGTGAAGCCAAAATTATAGTGTCTGGGGTGAGGGTGCTGCTCAAATTCTCTGCGCTTGACCTCTCAGCGATAATCATTGCTTCCTTATTCACAGAGCGTCCTCAGTCAGGAGCGGGAGCAGGGATTAAAGTTGTACTCACTTGATCAGGCACTGTATTCTGTGCTCCCTCTGCTCCTGTCCCCTCAATCTGTTTTTTAGGCTTTATCTTCCCAGTATCCTTAGGTTTAACTGCTGAAAACATCTCTGGTATTCTCTTTTGTAAATTAACAACCTCCCCCTCCTCAACAGATACCGCAGCATGCTCTGCACTGTTACTGTTACTCACGGCAAAAGCAGGAGGTATGGAGAGTGTGCCTGGAGCCAATGGAGCAAGTGGTAGAGCTATCTCCGCTCCGTCCGCATTTTCTGTGGCAGCCCCCTGCCCCCGGGCTCTCCTTCCCTTTGGCCCCATCTTCGAAATCTCCGAAACCTGCACCGTCTGCTGACAATGCGGCTTGCCTCCGAACTCGCCTCCGACCTCTAACCTGCCTTGCTTCACTCGCGGCCGTGTAGTCCAGGTGCGCTGAATCAGTAACTGGTTGAGCCGGGTCCGGTGCTGCCGGAGAGACGCCCAGCGATCCGTGTGCGTCCTCCAAGTAACTAGCTCCACCACCGCTCTTATCACAAACATGCAGAAATGTGAGATTTAATTGCCTTCTTGAGTGCCGTTGCCGTCCGTTAAATGCCGTTAAAATTGTTAAGGCCGCTCAGGTCAGTTTTCAGCGCGCGTCCATTAGCTCTGAGAGGTCCGGCAGGAGCGGCTTACTCATGCGTCCAGCATGGACGCCATCTTGCCTCATACAACAAATTTTCCTTTGCCATTTGTACATTTTTAACTGTAACCAATCACCGGTGAGCGACCTCTCACCCGAGAAGAACAACTCTTGGCACACACTGGTACAGTGCATCCCACTTAAAACTTGTTAATAAAACAAAAACTGGATACATGACAATCTGCAGTCTGAGCAACAATAGACAGCAAAAAGACCCACATCTAAAATGTCATTTTTTCGTTTTAAAACATGACTGTTGTGCACTGTCAATCCATGAATTTAATATAAACTGTTAATTAGTAAAGATTGTTACGCAGCACAACTGTGCACAGGCAGCTACTCCACAAACTTCAAAGTGCAAATAATATAGAGTCTTGGCAAACGCATACAGGGTGTTTATGCAGCACACTTTGAGTGTGTTGTAGGCTTCAGACGCCGCAGATATAACAAGAGAACTTACCAACCTCTCGATTGTGTGCCCACGTTTACAAAGAACGTAGAAGTGAGTATGTTTAATCTCACAGTGCTTCAGAACATACACTCAAGATGGCGGGACATACTTTACAGTGTGCTGGAAGCCTCCTGGTGCCTACTTGCATCAAAAACTGATCGCTAGGAGAGCCTTGCGGTTGCTGAGACGTGTGCACGCTGAAAAGACTTGTGCAGCCACAGAAGATCAAGCTCGCACTAACGAGGTAACAGCTTTTGAAATCCAAACTTTAAAACTTAACAACTGTAATAACCCACTGCGACCGCTGACACTCCCTTTTGACCACTCCAAAAAATACAGTCTTTCCGCACACACACAGGGAATGCAACACTGTTGCATCCGTGACAACGCAGTCCACTTAGAATAGTAGAAAATCAAATAAAAATAACTGTGTACAGCATCACTGCTTGTTATCAAGATACAGCTCCCCCCAACTCTGTGAGTCCCCACACAGAGCAGTTTCTTCCCCGCTTTGCGACATGCTGCCCAGGATAGCCAACCACCCATTGACAACACTGTCCTTGTGTAGATTGTACTAAAAGTTTGCTGTACAATAAAGTAGAAACGTCAAACCTGCCTTTCTCAGGCCATCTGTTTGTTTAGGACACTGGTGAAATGCAGCACTACGTTTCAACCAGTAGGGCATTCTTTAAAATCCCTTGGAAATTGAGTAAAGCCCCACACCAGTTGATCCATCCATATGTAGAAAGTACTGAAAAAGTGCTTGTAAGTTTACAGCAGAGTGGTACAGCTTGTCAAAAAGTTCCAATTTGAATGAGAATGCCAATGTGCGCCGCAACCAAATTAAAGTAGAACGTACCACAAATAATATGTGGACGTAGTGAGGCTCACACCACTTACTGACATGGATCACCAAAACTTTTAAGAGTCCAATGGAGCATGTCCATGCTGGGGCTGTCCGTTGGCAAGGACACTGGTGGGGCTGGCTTGCCTGGCACTCCATTCTTGAGGCTTGAATCTTTGTTTCTTGTGGTTTCTTTGGGTTCTGGTTCTTCATGTCCATACCATCGACAGGTTCGTGAAATCATGTATCTTGAGTAATGCTTGAGTCCAGGTCCAGATCCAAGTCGTCGCCAAAATATGTTGTGCCTTACGAGACGTAGCTGAGTTGTCTTTCATGTATTATTTTATTAACTTCTTGGTTGCAGGATGGTAAATAAGTACATCAGTATATATGTCTGGCAATCCTTATACTGCAGCCTCTTCAGCTCATACACCAGCACCCCCAGGAGAAACCCACCCGCTGCTCAGCCCATCTCCAACTGTCACCATTCATCCACACAGGCACATAGGCATTCCATGAATCATAGTCACACCAACATTCCAATACCAACTCTAAGTCTGGCTGAGCAGCAGGTAAACAGGTAGGCTGGGAAACTACATAAATACAATCAGGATATAACAATCACCGTTCCCTTTGTGAGGCTAGGGACATCTACGATAATATTTGACTCCTCAAAAAGTTAAGTTGTCGCCACTAGTCTATTCCTTCTAGCAGCACACCTTTTAAAATTTTCTAGATGGATAGTCCGGCACATCAATATTTTTATCAAAAAGGGTTTTCAGCCAGCTTATTAGAACCTGCTATTAAATTTAGGGGTTACTTTTCTGTTTCTAGAATATCATTTGAGCAATCAGCAAAACAGTAAACAACAATTCGCTCAGTATTTTTTTTCAGTGTCACCAGTGCCACCTGCCATTGTAATCGCTAGGCCGTTCCCAAAGACTGATTGACACATAAAACATTTTTTTTGCATGATGTGCTCTCAATGTTGCTACAATTGTCAAAGTTATGAAAAGATATGGAGTGTGGCAAAAAAAATTCTAAATCGGGGCAAGCCGTTTTCCGATATTAATATGGACATCTTCAACAGGGCTTTCTACACATCTTGTTGTTTTACGCTCATGATGATGAGGACAGTTCAGGGAAATTAGGGCGGGATAGGGGTAGCCGAATCCCAGGGTTAATATTGTAGTTTTTGGCAAGAGAAAACACTCTAAGGGGCATATTTATGAGGAAGGTGTGGAGCGTGGCATTAGCCTCCTTGGCTTAATGCCACAGCCACTTCTGAAACGCAGGGTTCCACTGTATTGTTTATGTGCAGGAAGGTGTCCCCTCCTGCACATAAACGACTTGGAATGGTGTTTTGTAATTTCTATATGTGTTGTGCTTAATGGCAGAACACATAGAAGTTGCAACTTGTCATTTTTTTAATGATTGTTTATGTGCAGGAAGGGACACCTTCCTGCACATTAACAATCAATGGCCTTTTGCTTCTTCTAAGTGCTGCGCAGTGCAGCACCGATGGAAACAGAAAACACAAAGAGAAATTATACATTTTTCCTCGTTGCGCCGGGGTAAGTCCAGGTTTACCATAGTCTTAATTTTGGGGCTGCCCCATATTTACACCACCCTTGTAAATATGGGACTGTGTCAAAATCAAATGGGTGTTGCGGTAGAACACCCATTGCAACACCCATTGCCCGCCCCTTTCATGCTACGTACAGCGTGAAAGGGTGCCTTATTTAGAAGGCAGCATTAAGCCACCTTAAGTAGCTTAATGCTGCCTTGTAAATAAGGCAAAGCCCCTATCACCACCACAACTTCTTAAAAAGTGACGTTGTGATGGCGATAGGGGCTTGTAAATATGCCCCTCAGACTCTAAACGGAATGCAGAGTGATTCTTTTTTTTTACGAGACTGGAATTTCGTCATGTGACTGTGGAGCGATGCTGGAGTGCAACGCAGCTCATAAAACCATGTCAGGAGAAAGAGGCAAAGGCTTGTTTAATTAATCCAGCATGACTCAAGATATTCTTTAAGAACAAAATAAGGGTCCTTTCGATGGAAATTAAGGCCAAGGAGTATCTAGAGAGCTTAGGTTAAAGGGTTAAAGATTTAGAAGTCACTCACAGGTCCCAAGGGTTTTACTCAGGCTCTGAGCTCAGCCCGTTTTTTAAAGTTTGTGATAGTTTGTGATACATATCATGTATCTCAAGTTCATTTTTAAGATGTTGTCAATGTTTTCAGTTAGTTTCTCTTCTGTTTGTTCTTTTTTCTTCTCTTCCCTCTGAAGGGTGAAGAGGGATCTAAATTGGTATGGCTGGGAACAAAGGGTGGCATGCGATCCATCACCCCGACCAATCTGGATCTGATAGTCTAGTATGTAAGGAGGGTGGGTGTGGTGTTGGGGTTGGAAGGGGGTGGTCAATGAAGGAGGGAAGTGAGGGCAGAGGACGGGGTGGAGCAAATCCTGGCAGGGTGAATGGGGGCATTAAAATAAGAGGACATAAGCAAAGGAGTAAACTTCAGAGATATGAGCTCTGGTTTCAATTGTTTCTCAGTGCTGGAAGATGCAGAACTAGCCTGGTTGGTGATAAGCGTGGTGTCTGTTATATATCCAAATGTCTTGAGAAAGGAAGTTACGCATTGGTAGAATTAAGGTGTGCTGGCTGAGTGACCCGTCCGAAAGCAGGAATGTGACAGAAGGCCTGAAATCACTTAGAACAGAGATAATTTATTTGTAGGAGACACATACAGAAGGTGCGAGAAAAGATCTATCGGAAACTTTGGGCTACACTGTAATGGCACATATGCAGGGAACCACTGGCTACTGGTCAACAAGAGAATCACCCTAAAGCTTCTCACACATGCCTACAAAGCCCTCCACAATGCCGGACCTGCATACCTCAGTGACCTCCTCTCCTTCTACACTGCCACCAAACATCTCTGCTCTGCTCAACTGGCCCTTGCCACCATCCCACAGATCAACAAGACCAGGGCTGGAGGAAAATCCTTCTCCTACCTCGCTGGGAAGACCTGGAACCCCCTACAACTCAGGCAATCACCATACTCGCTGTAATCAAGGGAGGACCTTATGACCTGTCTCTTCTACTGAGCTACAGACCCAGCCCCCCACCATCGAGTGCCTTGAAACTCTCACGGGTGAGTAGTTGCGCTTCATAAGACCCTGGTTGATTGATTGATTGACTACAAGGGGAGTAGCAGTCTTGGCATGCAGGAATGTGTGTGAGGTGAAAAGGGAACTTTCTGACCAACACTACCGGAGGGTGTTGTTAGAATGCCAGGAGGGGGTCTAGTTGTTGCCATTTGTCCTATTCACAGGTCTAACCTGGATGATCTGGCAGTAATAGACTATCTGAATATTGAACTGACCTCAAGAGAAACTCTGGAGATATGTGGGGATATTAATGTCCAAATTGGTAGTGACCCAAAATAATCATCATACGACATTATGTGGGTAGGAAACCCAGGGGTTTTTGTGCAGTAGATTTACTTTTGCCGCATCACAGGTGTCATCATAGATGTGCGGATAGAGATTAAAAGTCCAAATCCAGGCTGCACATTTTCCTTGGCCCCTTTTATCAGTGAGGAGGGCATGGATTGAGAAGCACCCAGAGAAATTTTTGGATCATAATTCCCTGATAATAGAAATTCAGATTCAAACCTGGTCATTCGATAGGGTTTTTTTTCAATGGAGGCTATATTGACCACACAAATAGGTGGACTCATGCATTCAGGGAGGCTAATAGAGGTAGTGCCCCTGGGGTAACTGTATGAGATGCAATGAAAGCTGGATTAAGGGTGCTGGATTAAGCTTTAGCTTGCACAGGCAAAAGACCCAGGCCCAGCTGTTGAATGATATGTGTTAGTATTTGGGGGAGCTCGAGGCATAGCTTGTTTCACAGTTGCCGGAGGGGATGAACTGCAGGATGAACTGAACTACAAGAGGTATTACACAATATTTGGGCAGTTAAAGCTAACATTAACTACATCTATGCAGAGGAAACAGCCGAAAAATACTCAGCACGTCGGGCCCAGTGCTATGAATATAGTGAAAAGGTGAGCAAGCTATTTGCACTTCAGACAAGGCAAAAGACAATACACAGAGGCATATAGGGAATAAAAGAAAAGGGGGTCAAGTGGTCACTACCCCGGAAGCGATCTTAGGTTTATTCAGAGATTTTTATGGGGATCCTTATCGGGCAGAAGAAAGGACTACTGAGATTGAGACTGAGCAGTGTCTTGGGTTTATCAGTGGGGATGGCTTGATGATAAGGAACGGGCTCCTCTAGATGCCCCACTTAAGGAGCAAATTGGTATCTCCCTGGCAATATGGTGTTGTCCCTGGTAATAGAACCACTGATCAATTCAGGTGGGTAATCGCCCTGTTTGACACAGCTACAGTATCAGATGATCCCAAGGCCTTGATATTACTGGATACCGAAAAGGCCTTTGATCAGATTGTATGGGATTATCTATGGGCAGCGCTCAATAGGAATTAGAAAGGTTTGGGCTTTATTACAGCTGTTCAGGCATTATATATATATAAGAATCAGACAGCAAGACTGTAAATAATGGGGGACAAGACAGAGGTTCTCTAAATAATGAGAGGAGCAGGACAGGGATGTTCCTACTCACACCTTCAGTTTCCATTTTCATTGATCCATTGATAAAAAGACTGGAGAGGAATGCTTCAATTAGCCTAATAGTACCTCACAGAATTAGCACCAAGATACTGATTACTGACATATGTGTGTGACATCGTGTTAGTCCCACTTGACCCAGCAGGAGCTATGAGGAAGGCAGAGAATGAGGCTCTGATGTTTGGGAGGGTGTCCGGTTAATACCTGAGCAAGAGCAAGACTCAGAGAATTGTAAATTATTGGATCCAACTAGAGGACAAGCATAGAGTTGATCATGCAGTATATCTAGGCATAAATATTATGGATAGAGTGGAGCAGCTATTGGAATTAAACATTACTACAGTTTTGCAGAAAGCTAAAAGCAACCCTAGGTGGATGAATAACTTGCATCTAACAATACTTGGGTGGAGCAATGTAATCAAAATTATGTTTGGCTCAAAATTATTTATGGCAATCTCCTTAGAATTTGGAAAGTATTGATTTAAGAGGATGAAGGGGATCTCTAATAGCTTCATTTGGTCTTATGTGAGATCCAAGAGGGCCCTTAAATTATGCTGCTGCCCAGGGCAAGGGGTGGATGGGCAGTGCCTAATTTCAGGTATTAATATGGGCGGCTGCACTGCAATACATGGAAATCCTGATTATGGGCAGGCAAACTGAGGATCAGGGGCCTTAGGAACTGCCTTCATTTTATGAGCTGGTAACGGGTTCAGATGCCAAGGCTTAGTTTTTTAAGAATGGTCGAACCCAGCTATTTCAAGAAAGCAAAGTTCAAGACAATTCAGGAAGCATTTATTTTCTGGGCATAGTTTAAAAAGAAGCGGGAATTGGGAAATATAATATCTATACTCATCTTTGGTAATCCCCAATCTTCCCAGCTATCTTTCATTTTAAATATTGCACCACGTGGAAACTGCTTGGAGTAGAAAAGTTCTGAGACCTTTTCAAGCGGAATCAGCAAAAATCATTTGAGGAGTTAAAACATGAATATGGGATAGAGAAAAGGGATTTTCAAAAGTACCGCCAGATAAGGGATTTTGTGCTAAGTAGGGACAGGAGAGTAACTTCAGTAGAGAAGGTACCTATATTGGAACAGCTAGACTGTGTGGGGGGCTGTCAGATAAGGCAGATTAACGTGGGCTTTATTGAGTTAATGCTGGAAAAGCAATCAGAGAACTGGGGTAGGAGGCTGGGTACCAGGAGGGTAAGATTTCTGGAATCACTGTAGATGGGGCATCTAGTATTGTTGTCAACTGGCTTGCAGTTCCAACACTACAAGACCTTTTTTAATCTCTATCCCCCCTGGCTAATCTAGCCATCTGGGGGAAAAGCTCTGGGACAAGCTGCCCAAGCTGTGGCAACCACAAGGGAGAGTTAGAACGTATGTTTTGTAACTGCACTAAATTGGGAGCATTTAAGTAAGGGATTATCCCATTCTTAGGGTCATCATTTCAAATACAAATTTCACTTTCATCCCAGCTTATGCGCTTAGGTGTAGATAACAAAGCAGTGAAGGGCAGGAGAAACCTCTACTTTGCCTTTGTGACTATGGCGGTAGCACACATAGGTATTGCCACAACATAGCTTAATCCAGACCCTTGTACTTATAATTAATGTGGGGTGAGATACTCTCAGTTTTTCATCTGGAGAGTAGTCTGTATTAGGGCAATGGGCGGAAGGTGAGGAATCTGATCTGGACCCCGGCCGTGGAGTGGTTGAAGAGAATGGATGCCTAATTAACCTCTTAAGTGTATAATTAATATGTTAGGCAGATTTCTTGATAAATATGTATGGAAAACGAAAGAAAGAAGAAGCAGGATAATGATTTAAAAGTAGTAACTGAGGATAATGAGGAATGAATCCATAGATCGGTATGAGGATGATAATACATTTATTGTGTTGATTATTTAAAATCTTACAATATTGCACATTCGAAAAAGTCAATAAAAAACTATATTCATACATAAAACAGTTAAAATATCCTTCAAAATTTTAGTATTTAAAATGGTTACATCTCCTAGTTTCTTTTTAGCTGTCATTAGAAATTTCACAAACGTAGCATTTAAAATAATATCATTCGAGTCCAAACACCTTATCAGGGCCTGCCTACTTGGCCTTATGCCTCGTGCGTTTAAAGGGATCTTAAGCAAAGTTTTTCTCTCCTGGGAAAGTTCTGGACAAATACAGAGAAGATGGAGGATATCCTCCTCACCGGTGTTTTTTTTTTTTTTTTTTTTTTTTATTCCTCATATACCAATTTGGGTGCTCTAGGCGGAGATCCTCTCCCCTCCCCCTGGCATTACGATGTTACGACCACAAAATTTGACGCCAGAGAGAGCCGGAAAAAGGTACTCCCTTCTAGTATTTACTGTTTGCTTTATCCACCTCAGCCTCTGTAGCTTGGCGACCCTCGGGTTGGTTGAGGACTAAGCACCAACAGTACCCAGGTGAAATCATCGGAATACTCTCATCTGTTCCGCCATGCCACCAGGGGCTCCCAGATCTTAGACTCAGAGGAAACATCGCATGCTATATCAGACTCACTAATATAAATGATATACCTTAAGCAACCAGAGAAAGTGGGAGCATCTTCAGATTTCCATGCTTTACATATTTCTCGCCTAGCCAATAACATCACGTAGACAATAAATTTAGTCTGCTGATTTGCAAGCTGGTAACCCGTCCCCAGACCAAACAGAATCATTGCCGGAGAGACCACAATCTGTGTTCCTAGTACATCCATCAAAAAACCCTCAATTTGTTTCCAAAACAAGTTAAGGCTAGGACATTCTACGAACATATGCATGTCATCCTCACCGGTGTTGCACAATCTACATTCTGTCTGTAATACCGTTCTTGCCCAGGGTGGACGATGGCACAGGCCTGGCATTTTTCCAAATCTTCCATTGAGGAGCACCTGTTTATTTTTTTCCGTCCACGAAGTCACCAAGTATTGTTGGATTTCTTTCTTTTTATAACCATTTATTATTGTCCAAGCATGTTTTCTGTTAGTAAGGATAGCTTTATCATTCAAAATAGATAGGTGGCTTGCAGTTTTGTCAATTATTCTCTTAAACGCTGACTTTGTTATATTTGTATCCCATATTGACGTCACCTCAAAATCTTTTATTGCTTTCTTTAGGTGCAGCCCTGTCAGAGAGTTCGTATCGTTACTTAATTCTTTCCATAAAAGTTGCGATATTTGATTTTGATGATCATTTTTTATTTGATTCCAAACTTTTATGATGTGTGCTTGCCTTTTATATTGTTGATTAATTAGTCCAAACTCCAACCTTACTTGTGCAGGGGAAGCGTTTACTGGAAGCCGAAATAGGGCCCGATATACTCTGGTTATCTTTTTTTCAGGATTTCAGTATCCCTACCCATTGCAGCTTCACTACCATATGTGATAGTTGGTTCTAGTTTTGCAGAAATAATACTGAGGAGAGGGCCGTAAGTTAGGCTGGGAAGTGATTTCTGCACAATTCTAAAAGCAGCAGACAGTACATTTGATTTCCTTTGGATGTCCCTTTTTTGCAGTTGAAAGTTGCCTTTCGCATCAAATAGAACCCCCGGGTATTTATATGACTCCACTTGCTCCAGCTCGGTGTTATCCATATACATTTTAATGGTTTGTTTTTTCATGTTATTTTTTGTAATTACCATAATCTTGGTTTTTGTGTCATTTATGACCATACCGTTTGCCTTAGAATAGATGTGAGTCCTCCTAATTAATCGCTGTAGACCGACTTTGGTATAGCTCAATAATATCACATCATCCGCATATAATATGTTTGTGAGTTGCTTATCTGCTAACTTCGGGGGGTGCGCGTTTTCATTGTCCAGTCGGCAAGAAACAAATTAAAAAGGAGGGGAGCTAAAACACAGCCCTGTTTTAGACCTTCCTTTGCTGGAATCTCCTTAGTTAATGTACTGCTGTCCCCCATCCTCACACTCACCCATGTGTCTGTGTACAAGAGACAAATCATTTTAAGTAGTAACGATGGTATTTTCATTGTTTCGAGTTTTTCTCAAAGTAAATTCCTACTTACACAATCGAATGCAGATTTAAAATCTATAAAACATAGATATAAAGGTTGCTTCTGTCTAATTGACTTGTCAATAAGTAGTGTAAGAATAAGAATATTTGTGGTTGGTCCCAAACCTTGAATGAAGCCTGTTTGATTCAAAGGCAATTTCTTATTCTCCGACACCCATTCAGTTAATTTAGTCAACAAGATTCTAGCAAACAACTTGGCGTCCGTGATTAGCCTATAGTTTTCTGCTTGTGCCCAATTACCTTTTTTGTAAATTGGGGTTATTAGGGATCCTCGCCAAGACTTGGGTACAATTCCTTTAAGTATAACTTCTAAGAATAATTTCTCTAGAATAGGCGCCCATAGTTCGGGGTTTTCATAAAGAGTGCAAATGGTATCCCATTTGGTCCGGGTTCACCATTTTTCTGTTTTTTTATCAATTTAATTATCTCTTCTTTCTCGACTGGTATTTGAGTATCCAATTCATTGTAGTGAATGGAAGATTCCATGTCGTTATCGTTTTTGCCCTCGCAACACTTATCCAGCATGTTAGTTTGAGTAGTATCCTGATTGAGGTGGTTCCTCAGGTAAATTTCCCATTCCTGCTCAGTTATCGGTGATGAGACTACTTGCTTATTGGGTCCAGCCAGTTGATTGATAATTTTCCAAAAGTCTCTTGAGTTCTTCTGCTTGCTGGCATAGAAAACCTTTGCCCAGCTTTCTTGTTTTGCTTTATTTTTCTCACCCCATATTCATTTTTTAGGTTTTAATTTAGTTGCTTCAAAATTCCCAGATTTTCTGCTTTTACTTCCGGTTTCTTCATTGCCCTAATAATCTTGTTACGATCTTTCTTTAATTTCGTTATTGCATATGGCAGGTTTAGCTGTTGTTCCTTGTCCCTGTGTAAGTCATTCCTTTTTTGATTCTTATTTGGCTGCAATACACTTTGAGTCCTGATTAGTAAACCAATAAAGTATTCCCATTGCTCAATTCCTGATTCTAGTGTAGTGTCTTTAAAGCATGATTCGATAAGCCTTTCTATCTGTTCGTTCATTACTTCTTTGTTGGCAACATTCCAGAATATGTTTTTATAGTTAGTTGTGCCGATTTGCCCTTGAACCGTCTGGTAGCGTTTGTTTGTATTTGTTCCGATGTTCATTATAATTATTTGCTGGGCGTGATCACTTTCCTTTAATTTCTTTAGTTGGTACAAAGTAATGCTATGAAACATATATAGTGAAGTCATAGTATAGTCAAGCCTGGAGTGAGCATTATACCCAAAATAGCTATATGCAGGAGGCACATCTGATTTTATTCTGCCATTTAAAAAAATTTCCCCATTCTGTTCTTATTAGCGGCATTATTATTGCCTAGGTCCTGCTCTGGAATTAGCCATTTGTGATTTTGCATTTGGGTTACCTCATCTCTTGTATGGGTTGACATAAGGTGAAGATTAAAATCCCCAGTTACCAAGTAGTCTGCTAGTGGGTCCTCTAACATCATGGTGATTAAAACATTATTTAATGTTCCGCAAATTGTTTCTCTGCTTCGATTATTTGGCAAAATGTAAACGGTGATCAGATATAAAGTTTTAGTTTTATGTTTATTTGTTTTATAGATTAGTTTAACTATCAGAATGTTTGAGGAATTTACCTCCACTTGCTCATGATGGACCTGTAGTGTATTAGAGATAAATATCGCTTGACCCCCGCTAGCTCGCCCAAACTTTTGATCTTTCTTGCCGTGTTCATAATAACCAGCATATCCATGTAAAAGAAATGGGTTGGTTTACCATGTTTCTTGTAGAACTACAATATGAAATGTATCAACTAGGGCATCAATTTGCGCATTCTGGATCTTGCCTATTACCCCATTAATATTCCAGGAACACATTTGAATTGATTCTGAATTTTCGCTAGTTCCTCCTATTTGCGAGGTACTACCGTATCATTGTTTGTAGTTGCTATGAAGGGCCACATTGATCCATTTTTCATTTATTTCTAAATTCCTGTCATTTATGGAATGTGTTGGGGTACATACATTTTTCTTAGGCGATCTACCCAATGCATTTTTTAGGACAGTAACTATCTGTGTATCAGCTTTTTTCAGTTTTAATGGGGATAGGATAGACCTCAGGGCTGTGTTTGGTTATTACTATGCCCCAGGATTTGAAAGTCGAGCTCTCATTCAGAATCTGTTCCGATATTATGGGAGATATAAGTGTAATCAGCGTCGGAGTGTAGGTACTATTAATCCCCTCTATAAACTCAATCGAGATAATGTCCTCACTTACGATTTTATTCAACGCTGGTATGTATTTGAAAAGTATAAGTATGTTCCCACGGTTAAGTATGTCATGCCTACCCCTAGACTGGAATTCAGGAGTAAACAATAATTTTACAAAAGTTTTGGAGTTCTGGTGAAAGGGGAACTCGTTTGTGTCAATTTGCCTTGGCATGTAACTAATTGTTTTTTTCCCATCTGTACTTTTGATCTGTAGCTGGTCCCATTCTTGTATACTTAATGGAGCTTTAACCTCCTTCATCTCTATAGGGACCCTGTCTTTTGCTGTTCTTACACTCAAACTTTGGTTTAATTGAGGAATCGTTATTATGGTTGTTTTAGTAGGGCTAGTTCCAGGAAGTTTGTCAAAATGACCTTTGTTTGGGTCTTTTTTCTCTTCTTTGTTATTTATATCTAGTTCGGGTACCTGTGGCGGTAACTCCTGGGACCTGGAATCCTCTTTCCCATCAAGTGGGATATTATTTATTCTTGATAGGATTGGTATTTCACTTACGTTGGGTTTCGGTATTTTTGTTAGTTCGTTTTTTTGGATTTTATCGAGTATGGGATAGAAGTTGTTTCTACCCTTCCCTATAACTTCTGGAGTTATTGTTAACTGATCCTACACTGACATACTTTCAACAGATCCTTTCAGTTTTTCATTTTTTCTGGCTTTACAAAGTTTTTCCTTTGTCGTTTTGACATTATCGAGAATCCGCCTGTTTCGATAATATTATAGATTTGTTCCTCCTGATTAGGTTTACTCGTAGTATCACTTCGTGATTGATATGTACCATGGGTGACTTTTGAAATAACTAATTCATCCTGTAGTTTTGGTGACTGTTTTAATTCAGGGCCTTTCATATCTTCATACCCATTTCCAATTTCGTTTTTTTCCATTCCTTTGTAGTAGCTTTATCTATTGTAACTTTGTCCTTGCTGACTTGGATGTTTCTTTTAGTATCTTCTAGTATGCTTGTTAAAACTGCGGGTAGTGCTGCTAGTTTATTCATAATAGGAATATAAATACTGTCAGAAGATGTTTTTTCGTTTTCAGACTGAACTCTGATTATCAAATTGTTTAATTGAGCAAGTTTGTTGTCAATTCCCGCCACGTTATTTGCCATCATTTTTAAGAGATCAATTTGTATGTCCATTTTATTTGATTGACAGTGTAAAGCTTCTAACGTTAGTGTCGAGGTTTGATAGAAGATGTCCCATGGTATACCAGCTTCTTGTTGTTATCTCCGTTAATGGATTTAGTAAGTTTAGTTGGATGTTCCACCTTATTTTCCAGTTCTAACTTCCATTTGTCTATGCTATTCTTGGCTGTATTGATTTTTTTAAAGGAGCTTCGCGCTCTTCCCCCAACATTGTTGATTCGAAGGATTGGTCTTGGTTATTTACCTACCCCTGCTCAGCACTTTCCTGATTTTGATGTCCTTCAATTTCCTCGGTGGTTACCGGCGCCCGTTTATTTATTTCAACATTGACTTCAATTGGATAATGTGGTGATGCATACTCCATTCTACTTTTGAGGTATTGATGAGTGGTTCCCTGAATTTGCAAGTACAATTTATTTGAAGGAGATTCATCATCAATTTCCTTAGTAGTCGCCATATCATCGGGCTCACTATTTATATTGCCATTTATCAGCACTTTTGCGAACTGTTGGTGAGTTATCCCTTGGTTTTGATCTATAGACAGTATTTCTTGGTCCTCTCTTTTGTTATTGGGGCCATTTTGTTATTTGTGTTCCATTTTCTGAGTATTGTGTATCTCACTGCTAGTTGGTTTCAGTGGGGTCTGTAGTTTGACGTTATTCGATTCTGTTTTCATTAGCATCAGAGCACCGGTTGGATCCTTCATGAATTGAAACTTGTCCGGTATTTTACTGGATTTCTTGAACATCCATGCAATCGGGGAGATAAGTGACTGGGATGGTCCTGATGCATTAGTTTTTAACTTTTTTGATACCGTATATTGCTGCATCTTTTTTACTCGTTTAGTTGATTTACCTATGGTCTGTTCCCTTCCTGGTCTCATAGTCTTGGCTTTATTATACGCACTGATTTCTTTATGTCTAAATGTTTTTGAGTTGTAGTGTTCTCCACTCTGTTACCTCTGACTAGTTATTCAAACCGCAATGTTCCCCAGTGGTCTGCACTTCCACCCAAGCCTGTCTGCTTCTGATATGTACCGTGGAGCTGTGGAGCTGTGTTACCGCTTCTAAAATTAGCCCAGTTAGGCACAGTACACAGTACACAGTATGAGCAGCTGCCTTCAGGGAGAGGCAATGGCTGTGGCCATGCGCTTAAAAGGCGTTTGTAAAGCAGCAACAGTTCGATAGTTTTTACCAGACTATGATTCAGAGAAAGTATTTAACTTCAAAAACAAACTGGGACTTCAAAACAAACTGGGATTTTTCCCTGGTGATACTGGTTATAACAGACAGTTAGTCCATATTTCCATGCGCAATCCCATGAAAGAAAAGGATGAGTTTAATAAGAGTGGCCCAGCTACATTTTTTTTATGGGCTTCAGTGAACTTCAATAGGCTTTAATGGGCTTTGGTGGGCTAGGATTTTTGTGGGCTCAGTTCGAGCTGCCCATAAACAGCCCCGCAATTCACCAGTCTTTATGAACTCGCTGGTAATTTACTGGACGGTCTATTTTGCCTGTCTGTGCAAGCCAGCTTACCTCGACCACGATTCTGCTGGTGTCACAGTTAGATGCACTTCTCACTCGCATTCGCCCTTGCCTGCCTTGTCCACCGCCTCTGTTAATGGAGCCGCCGCTTTCTTCCCCGTTGTCGGTGCCACCACCGCCGCCGCCTCCGCCGCTGGTGCAAATGAAATGGCAGTCGGCAACGGCAGTAGCAGTAGCACGCCGAACAAGCTCGTAACCTCGGCTCCAGGTGATCCAGGTGATAACGCTGGAAGCTTGTGTCCGTGCACCCGTGCAAAGCAAAACACGGGTACGGGTAATGCAGGCTTATGAGGTGCGGTAGAGGCAGAAGCAAAATCACAGCGGCAATCACAGCGGCAGCAAATTCAGCCACTCGGCGTCCGATTGGCGTCCAGTCGGAATGGCTTTCTGAAGTCAGAAAGCACCCGTCACAGCTCTCTGGCGACCTCTCATCGGTTCAGTAGAGGAACTGCTGAAATATTCAAGTGCATCCGGGTCAGACATGAGGATGATATTAATACTGAATTACTACCATTGGTGTTGGTATCTGATTTATGCACTGGGTGTGAAAAAACATATATATATATCCAGTCACAAAGGTTGCCCCTGTAGAAATGCCACACACAATAGAGCATTAAATGCTTTATTTTCTAGGTTGGCACACAGAAACAGCTCTCCTCCTCTTGTGCACATTAAATGGCCAAACGCGTTTCAGGCAGCACACTGCCCTGGATCACTGGCAACAAAAGTCACGGCTGCAATGAGGAACACCTGATATATTCCTGGGTCCTGCCACAAGTGGGTCACATGATGGAGGAAACCTTGCTGCTGTTGCCTTTCTGCTTCCATGTAAATCCACACTAAACTGCAGTTCTAAAATATGTGGAATGTGTGCAGTCATCTTACCTTTTCCAGATTAGTAAATGATTTTTGGTAAAGTCCAAGTGATACTGTTTGTTGTCTAGAATCACACTGTGAGTCTGTGTGCATTTGGGAACTATTCTGACAGAAGTATTTGAGTACTTCATGTTTTTGAAGACATATAACTGCTTAAAAACCTATCCTGTTCTCAAGTGTTGGTAGAATTAGAAACCAGTAATTGCTAATGTATTTGCAAAATGAGTCAGGCTTCCACACTAAACTGCAGTTCCAAAATATGTGGAATGTGTGCAGTTATCTTACCTCTTCAAAACTAGTGAATAGTGTTGCTTGTCTAGAATCACACTGTGAGTCTGTGTGCATATTGAAACCATGTTGAGAGAAGCATTTGGTAACTTTGTGTGTCTTTGTACTACTCTAATCATTCACTCAGTATCCAAGTACTCATGCAGCAATTCAGGGCCTTAGCACATGGACGTTTTCAACGTCTTATGCAATATACATGTACTTCTTTAAACACCTACACACTTGTGTTTGAGGCTTACAATTCCCCAGTCAAAAACCATAGACTCCAGCAAACACCCTCTCACTGCTCTTGTAGTTCTATAGTCACCCTTTCAGCTCCATGTACTAATCTATTCCCTGAAGTGAAACTCAACCAATTATGAATTCACCTAGTGTCTCTCATTATAGTACTGTAATTATTCAGTCAGTATCCATGTACTCATGTAGTGAGCCAGGCTTTAGGACATGGACTGCTTCAAACTCCTATGCACTATGCATGTAATGCTCTAACCACCTTTACACTTGTGTTTCAGGCCTACAATTCCCTAATCAGTATCCATACACTCCTGCAAACACCCTGTCACTGCTCTTGCAATCCTATAGTGACCCTTTCAGCACCATGTACTAATCAATTCACTGAAGTAAAACTCAATTATTTATGTATTCACCCAGTGTCTCTCCTTATACTACTGTAATCATTCAGTCAGTATCCATGAACTCATACAGTGAGCCAGACTTTTGGATATGGACTGCTTCAAACACCTATGCACTATGCATGCAATGCTCTAACCACCTTGAGACTTGAGCTTCAGTTCTACAATGCCCCAGTCAGTATCGATACACTTCAGCAAACGCCCTGTCACTGCTGTTGCAATCCTATAGTGATCCTTTCAGCACCATGTACTAATCCATTCACTGAAGTAAAACTGAACCAATTATAAATTCACTCAGTGTCTCTCCTTATACCACTGTAATCATTCAGTCAGTATCCATCTACTCATGCAGCGAGTCAGGCTTTTGGACATGGACTGCTTCAAACTCCTACAGACTATGCATGTAGTGCTCTAACCACCTTTACACTTGTGTTTCAAGTTTACAATTCCCCTGTCAGTATCCATACAGTCCAGCAAACACCCTGTCACTGCTATTGCACTTATATAGTGACCCTTTCTGCTCCATGTATTAATCCATACACTGACGTAAAACTGAACCAATTATGAATTTACCCATTATCGCTCCTTATACTACTGTAATCATTCAGTCAGTATCCATGAACTCATACAGTGAGTCAGACTTTAGGATATAGACTGCTTCAAACTCCTATGCACTATGCATGTAGTGCTCTAACCACCTTGAGACTTATGTTTCAGGCCTACAATGCTCCAGTCAGTATCCATACACTTCAGCAAACACAATGTCACTGCTGTTGCACTCATATAGTGATCCTTTCAGCACCATGTACTAATCTTTTCACTGAAGTAAAACTGAACCAATTATAAATTCACTCAGTATCTCTCCTTATACCGCTGTAATCATTCATTCAGTATCCATGTACTCATGCAGCGAGTCAGGCTTGAGGACATTGACTGCTTTAAACTCCTATGCACTATACATGTTGTCCTCTAACCACCTACACACTTGTGTTTCAGGCCTCCAATTCCACAGTCAGTATCCATATACTCCAGCAAACACCCTGTTATTCTCCTTGAGTTCCTATACAGTTATGTATATACCTTGAATTACAATTAGTGATGAGAAAAGAAAGTGGTTACATTATTTTTATATAGAATGTGTTTGTATAGTGAGAGGAAAGTATAATTTACTTATTTATTAAAATACATGTATTTATGTTTATTTTTTACGGATATTGTTAATCATCATTAACATAAAGCTATCATGCCTGAAAAATCAAGAAAGAGAAAAAGACAGCAAAAGGACATTTATTTTAAGAAAATTCAACAACAAGTATTGGATGACCAATATCATGTGGGTAAAAAGAAAAAATATTCCAGTAAGACAACTAAGAAATTCAATAAAAAACTTTCTATGCCCAGAAACACTGTGCAGAATGTGGAATCTATTGAGAATGATTCAACCAGAAAAAATAATAAAAATAACAACAAAGGAAAAAAAGTAAATTTACAGTCAAAAGATACGACATATGGTAAAAGAAGGCAAAATCAGTATAAAGAAATACGTAAACGTTTTTATAATAGAGTGGTACATAACTTGCTCAAAGAGGTCAAAAAATATAGACAAAGAGCACTATTTTATAAAAAAAAAGTAGCATATTGAATCCATTGTTCAAAAGACTTTTGAAGTAAAAAGAAAACTATTCATTTTAGTTTTAAATAAAATGTGATCGCTAGATAAACCAATCCATTTAATGAAGGCCAAAAGTAAGAGGAAAAGAATAATTAACAAAACTAATTTTTGTGATGTTTTTTGGGTGAATGGAAACACAGTTCAAGTTCAGAGCCTTTCTTTAATAAAGAGAGTTATTTTCAGACAAATTATTTATTGCATGCAGTTGATACCAGTGGTCGAGCTTATGAGGTTAGAAATGGTTGTCTAATTGAGAAAGAGAAAATGGTTTCCAGAAATGCAGAAGAAGTGTTAGCTGATGAAGTTCTAGGCAGACGTCCTAAAGCCCCAGTGTACACTTGGGATTGTAGTAGTATTTGTAGTGTACAACAAGAATCTATTGATATTTTATGCAATTTCTTACGGGAATACAGTAAAAAAAAGTGTTAAACAAAAGATTAAGTTGTTGCAAAGACTAGACCCTTGCAGAGTGAGAAAAATACTGGTTTGCAAGGTCATTCTCTGGCTTGTCTTTCTAGAAAAGTATGTCAAAGTGTTTTTCATAATTTCAGGATGTTAGCAGTACATCATTCTCAAATACGGAAGTTAGTCAGAAGATGATGTTATGCAAAAAGTCTAGCACTTAAATTAAATGAGTTGAACAGTGCTCTTTTGCGTGGGTCAGTATCAGATGTGAAGAAGGTTTGTGATGAAATTGAGTTTTATTACTTTGGTCCTGAACAAGATAGTGCAGAAACTGAGGCATTAATAAAAGAAAAGGTTGAAGAGAATGTACAACATACTACTACAAAAATGGTTGAGGAACAAATTACAAAGTTTAAGGTGATTTCAGGTGAAAGGCCAAATTATTCTTGTATTCGTTGTTGGCGAACTCACTCTAAAAATCAGACTTGGACTGTTGATCTGTATTTAAAAAGTGAAAGAGAAAACAATGATAAGTGAAAGGAAATTGCAACTTATTTGTTGATAGAGAATTGTTTGATTTGGGTTCTGATCAGCGTATTTGTAAATATTGTTATAATAAATTAGATGAGAACAAAATGCCCTCTTGAGCTGTCCATAATAATCTAGAGTTAGTAACTATTCCCCCAGAACTGATAGATTTAAATACCTATGAGTCTATTCTCATTCAATGTGCGCACCCATTTGAGGCTATTGTTCGTATGTAACCTAAAACAGGTAAATTGCCTCCTTCAGATTTACTGAGAGGATTAAAAGGAAGAGTTGTATATTTACCTCTAGATGTAAAGAAAAATGTTGAAACTATTGGTGTAGAGTGTGTAGAAAATGAGCCACTAGTCATTCTAGTTAATGGCGTGCCTACTAAGAGTAAGAAAATCTCGTAGGAATTAGTGTATGTTAGGAAAGTGCAAAAGGCAACTTTGTATTTGATTAAAAACAATGAGTACTATAAAAATGTGTATATGGGAGAAGAAGAAATACTTTTAGCAGAAGATACTGAAATGTCAAGTGGACAAATTGGAAAAGTGGACATGTCCAGAAGTGAAGAAATTTATGAACATTACAGTGTACATCCACTTCAATTAAAAGACGTGATAGGGAAAACTATTGAGTTATTCCAAATGAAAAAAATGAAGGGAAGTCCCATGAGTGTATGGGAAGAAAGCTTGCAAGCTCGTTGTTCTCCACAGTTGTTCCCAACAGGAAAAGGAGTATGATATGATGAACGACCTGTGCAGATTCCTGCATCTGAAAATCGGACAACAAGATTGTATGCAGAAGATCCAAGACTTCGACAATGTATCCCATATATATTTCATCTTTTGTTTGAAAGTGACTTGTCTGGACTTTCATATGCAGTCAATTACATATTGAAAACAGGAGTACATCTGTAAAATGTTTCTGCAAAGGAATTTATGGATAAAGTGCACCAGAGAGATGATCATTTAGAATCTCAGCTGATTAATATGATGGCATGTCAGCGTGGCACTAATGAATATTGGTACCATCGTCATGGAGAACTTAAATGTATGCTAAGGAACTTAGGAACTCCTACATGGTTCCTTACCCTAAGCTGTGCTGAATAATCTTGGGATGATTTACTTGAATTTCTTCGAGAGGCAAATTCCAATATAAAAAATATTGAATACAAGACAATTGGAGAATTGTGCTCTTTGGATCCTGTTAATGTATGCAGGTATTTTAATCATAGATTTGAAGCTATGATGTCTTTTATCTTCAATAAAAAAATCCTCCTCTTAAAGAAGTTGTGGATTTCTTTTGGAGAAAAGAGTATCAAGCAAGAGGTGCTCCTCCTATACATATGCTGTTATGGATCAAGGATGACCCCAAATTCAGAACAGATTTGGATGATACTGTTTTGTCTTTTATTGAAGAATATGCCACATGTGCAGTACCCAAAAGCACAGAAGAAAACAACTTAAGACAACAAGTCTTACGATTTCAAAGCCATTGATGTGGAAAATAATGTAGACGAAAGTACAAATCTAAGGATAATTTCTATACCAAATGTTGTTTTGCATTCCCATGTCCTGTAATATCCAAAGGAAGAGTGAACAGTTTTATGTCAGCTATGCGACATACCATCACAAGAAACTTTTCAAAAATACCTACAATTTGAGAAGAAGCAAAGACTCAAAATACATAAATGATTACAATCCGGTTATCCTGTCCATGTGGAATGCTAACATGGATATTCAGTACGTTGCGGACAATTCCATTGCTGTTGCTCGATATGTAACATCCTACATTACAAAATCAGAAAAGACGGAATTCAAAGAAATGTGGGAAGAGATTTCTCATGAGAAGAGTCAAAGTAAGAAATTATACAGTTTCAGTTTGAAGATGTTATCCCATCGAGAAATCAGGGCATATGAATGCTCAAATCGGTTATCATCTGCAAGTCTATACTCCAAATCTAGAATAATTATTTGGGTGAGTGTAGGTCTTGCTGCAACGCGAAGGTGAGTACTTAAATCTGTACAAGAAATTGAATATTTAGCAGAAAAAGTACAGATATTGTGAAAACAAATATGTTGAACACATCTTATCTAAATAGAAGTCATCATCTTGAGAGCATATGTCTCTATGAGGTGCTGCAAAACTACACTTTTAAACGGAACACTACAGAAAACATCAATAATGGAAAATATGCAGTGATTGGTTCAGAAGGATATTTGGTGAAACAAAGGAAAGGAAATGTAATTAATCACAAGAAACTGAGTTGCTACACTGCTGATAAAAAGGAATTTGACTATTTAGCACTTTTGCAACTGTTCAAACCATGGCTTTCAGAATTGGAATTACTTGGAGACTTTCAGAGTTGTCAAGATTCCTTCAATGCTTGTAAAGATACCATACAATGTACTGTTTTTGCAGATTATGTGAAAATGTTGAACGATTAAATTAATCAAGAAGCTACTATTGGAGCTGAGATTGCTAGAGACAGTTCTCAAGACAATCAAAGTTCTGCTCCACTGAGTCAAGATCCACTAGGACACCTCATTGTTGACAATGAAGCAGCAATCGCCATGAATGAGGTGGAAACAGCAATGCATCAAGCTCAAGACAATATAATGGACTTAGCAAAGTTGGAAGAATAACTAAATGTTGAACAGAAAAAAATATATCAGCAAGTGAGACAACAGATTGAACATGGATTTCTCCATGAAAAGAAAGAATGCACATGCCCATCATTTCAACCTATCCGAATGTATGTGAGTGGACAAGCTGGAACCGGAAAAAGTTTCTTAAAAAAGTAATCACCAGTTATCTACAGAAAACAACTGAGTCACATCTGTCTTGTGTTGTAACTGCTCCAACTGGGTTGGCAGCACACAACATTAACGGAATTACATTACACCGTTCACTTATGCTACCTGTGGAGCATGAAAACAAATTGGAATATCACAAGCTATCTGGAGAAGCGTGTTGTTAAGTTTTAAGAGTGCTAAAGAAAATGAAACTTCTGATTATTGATGAGGTAAGCATGGTCTCAAACTTAATGCCTGCTTTTTTGCATTTAACAATGCAGCAAATTCTTAAAACAGAGTACAATGTCTTATGTGGAGGGAAACATGTCATAGTTTTTGGAAATCTACTGCAACTTACTCCCGTAAAAGGACAACCAGTATTTAGAACACTTGCGCATGAAGACACCAGAAAGTCTTTGGGTAGCGTTGGAAATGTTAATATTTGGTCATATTTTGAATACAAGGAACTCATTACAAATATGCGAAAGGCAAATGATGTTGATTATGGAACTATTCTTCAAGATGTAAGAATTGAAGTACTAACAGAACCATGGCAAACAAGCTTTGCAGAGTTGATTACTTTCCAATTTGTTTCCAAATGAAAATATAGTTCCTGAAAAAATATGTATGAAAATTGCAGAAAACAAATCTATAATCTGCTTAATGCCAACACTGCGTGGGTGCTCTATATTCAATGAACAACTATTGAAGCTGGAAAATGAATAATAAAAATTGAAGCCATTGATAAAATAGTATGTAACACTAAAGGGTATGGCTCATAAGCAGTAAGGCTGAGCACTCATTAACCAACAACCAAAACCAATGCCAATACTGCTGATTAATTGAAGTTTTTTAATCACAAGACACGTGGATATACCATCAAATCATCTTTAAGCTCATTAGTAGCTTTTATTTGAATATCTAAAAAATTTTGGAATTTTTTTTTAATTTGTCATATACAAAAAACAGTTTCATACATATAGTAAATACTTCATATAAACACTACACACAAAGGAAGAATAGATAAATAAATTGCGATAACATTCATTCTCATCACTTTCACCACATCACATATTCTACATCCAATCAACCACACTCTCAAAGGAAAGCATTAAACGTTCATACTTGTGAGTCTTGTACCAAACAATTTTGCAATAAATCGCAATTTCTTTTGTAACCTGTACAATATTTACAACTTTCTAAATTTAATTGTACACTCTCATTTACTAGGATCCAACAAATAGCAAAATCTTTTGAGGCAATTGTTGAAAGCAAATGTTTGGAAATCCCACGCTCTACGCGTTTCAAACCCACTTTACTTTTGGGTTTCTCATCTGGACCAACCTCACTGCAAAAGACAACAAAAAAACCAGTCAAAAATCGACCTTAATGCCTATTTCTATATCACTGCACCACCAGTATTTACCTCTGCAGTAGCTTACCTCTAATCCATGTGCCCAACAAGTTCTTTAACTGGTATATTGAGGAATTATCAATCTGATCCACAACAACAGGAACAAAGAGAGAAGGGAAAATAATAATAAATAAACGATAACTGTCTTGTCCACAAATGCTGTGGGCTCCCAAAACTGTGTCCCCCAGCGGTTGGCCGAAATCATGACACTTACTTGAAATTCTTTAAAATGTGGTATAAAGGTTCCGTGTTAGTTGGGTTCTTCCAGTAATGGTGTTTGTAAACAACGTCCTGTCCAAAACAACATAAATCACCTAAGTTGGTTGTTGGAGGCCCTCAAAGTTTTGTTGAATATAGAGACTCTTCAAAGTCATTCCTTACCTTCGGCGATGGTTATTTTAGTTGAATCTGATGCCGGGTTCTTTGAATCGCCTGTGTCTCCGGGGGCGCTGAAAAATACAAGAAGAAGACCCTTTAGTTGCCGGTGAAGACCGATTTTGGCGGCATAATGAGAAAGTCGGCTGGATTTTTCCGTGTTGCTCACCATGCTTTGTTCGCGTATCCCTCTTTCAGAGTCTGAATCAACAACGAATGGACGTGCTTGCAAAAGTCCATATTGAAGCACTGGTGGTGGTGTCAGTCGCGCGCTCCATTCTGGGAGCTTGTTAAAGATTTCTATGTCTGTAGAAAACAGTTTCCACTTTCTCTGGCATATGCAGTGACTATTCATAAATCTCAAGGCGTAAGTGTAGACAGTGCTTTGACGAACATTGGAAGTACCGTGTTTAAAGAGGGTATGGCATATATTTCTTTGTCCTGAGTCAGAACTTTACCTGGTTTGTTTTTATTGAATTTGATGACACACAGGTTACTGCAGATGCAAACTGTGTAAAAGAGTATAATAAGTTAAGAAGAGAGTATGCTCCCAATTTAGGTTAATATCCTGTATTTGAAATGCGTGTGATAGGTAAAAAAAGAAGGTATGAGAATATCTGGAATGAAGGTATAGAGAAGGAAAAAAACAAGATAATGTTGTGATTGCAAGCAAAAAGTTAAAGGACACTGTTGAAGAGATTGTTGGTTATCAGTTTGAAAATAGTTCAGGTGTCAACTGCTATGCTAATGTAGTGGTCAATGTTTTTTTCTTGAAAGTTTGCAACAGAAAATTATGGAGAATCAGGAAAAAAGATTTTGTTCCTTGTTACATTGTATTTATGAAAAATTGAGAACTGATAAAAATAAAATACAAAGCGTTTGTAATATTCATAATCTTTTGGATGTATATTCTGGATCTACACAATTTACGCCGAATATCCAACAAGATGCTCAGGAATTTCTTTTTTTTTTTTTATATATTTTTATTTACACCATTGCACAATTCGCACAATTCAATGAATATTCACCAACTGTACATTAAATCCTTTTGATATATTGCATCATACACCAATAGTATAAATTCATCGAAGCATCATGTAAACATCAATTCAAATTGATACAACCAATGTAACATATCCTAACCTAACCTCACAATCCCAACCCCTCCTTCCATCTTATAATGGGATCCCATATCTTTAACCCCAGTCTCCTCCCTTTCCTACCTTTCCGGGCATAGATATTTTTTTCCAAATTATAGGTTGATAAGAGATTAGCCAACCAGACTTGCATTGCTGGGGGGTTTTTGTCCAACCAAGCCCTGGCTATACAAAGCCTGAAAACTGCCATTGCAACAAAGATAAATTCTTTCTGTATAACATTAGTATCTGTGACTATCCCAAGCAATATTTCTGGGGCTTTTAAAGTGATCTGGATATTCAAAGTGGCGTCCAGAAACCTCTCTATATCCCTTATCACTGTTTGTATCTGCTGGCATACTGCAAATAAATGTATTAAATCCGCATCAAGTGAGCTACATCTTGGGCATGTGATACCTGTGCTACCCCCCCATTTTGCTATTTTTGCAGGGGTGAAATATAGTGAATAAAGGGTTTTATACTGCTGCGATTGCAGTGGTGCAGAGCACAGAAGAGACTGTCCTAAGTCCAGTGACTCTTTAAACCACCAGGACTCCCCTTCCAACTTATCTGCCCACTTTTCGCTGTACTTGTCTATGTCATCTAGTTTCCCTGCCAACAAGCTTGCGTAAAAACAACGTATAGAGCAATCTCCCCCCAATCTTATTTTCTCCAATATTTCTACCTTCTCAAACCCTACACTTCCACCCTGTTTGTTCCCCAGAAAACTTCTTAGCTGAAAATATTTGAAAAGATCCCTCCTATCTAGTCCAAATTTAGTCATTAAATCTGTGAACTGGAACACCCCCTCCATATTCCTCACATCCCCCAGCTGTACTACTCCCTTCTCCAACCAGCCCGCCATTATACTGTCACCAAAAATCTGGATTGGAAGGGACATATTTCTATACAACCTTGTATACCGGTTATATCGACCCAGACCAATTCTCTTCATCACCGCATTCCAAATCTTAATTGCAGCCTGGACCGTCTTGAATCTAGTTCTTTTAAAGTATGCAAAGTCAATACATTTGAGGAAGGAATTCTCTACCTCTGGTCCTAAAACGATGGAATATATCCTAGATGAATCATTCGTTGTACTAGCGTCTATACCACCACCACCTATCAGGCCCCGCATCAATTGGAGTGCCGATGCCCAATAGTATAATCTAAAGTCAGGCACCCCCCAACCACCCTTCTCTCTAGGCAATGACATAAAGCGATATGCCCTTCGGGTCTTACCATGGGCCCAAATAAATCTATTCAGAATTTTTTCCAAGTCATTAAACCATTTTGTTTCAATCAACAACGGTATTGTCCTATAGAAGTACAAAAATTTTGGCAGTATTATCATTTTAATGACATTGGTGCAACCTACTAGTGACAAATGCAGATTATTCATACGGTCCAGGTCGCACTTAACCTTTGACATCAGTGGTGCTAGATTATTCTGTACCAGCGCGTCTAGGTCAGCTGTGATTGCAACCCCCAAGTAAACAGCTGAGCCCACGACTCTGTGATCATTGAACACCATATGTTGGTTGCATACTATTTGGGTTTTGGAACTGTTTAGGCTATACCCAGATATTTGCCCAAAGCTTTGTGCTGCGGCTTCAATTTCCACTATAGCCATGCTGGGATTAGATGTTAAAATAGCGATATCGTCAGCGTAGGCGAGTGTCTTTATCTCACATCCATTCAGCCTTACTGGCGGAATCCTTCCATTGGTTTCAAGTTTCCTTATTAATGGGTCCAGATAGAGAGCGAAAAGTAATGGGGAAGATGGACAGCCCTGCCTGGTCCCTCTCTCAATCCTAACTGCTGCCGATTTACCTCTATTTACTCTTATCCTTCCTGACGGGTTTTTATAGAGAGCCTGCATTGCTGTTATAAAATTGTTCCCTAAACCATTCCATTTTAATGTTTGCCATAGGTATTCCCAGGAGACTCTATCGAACGCTTTTTCGGCATCCAAAAATAATGCCGCGATAGAGTCCCCCAAGACATTTGCTGCGTCGAATGTTGTAATTACCTCCCTGATGTGTTGTGTGGTGCCTTTTCCAGGAATAAAACCATGCTGGGTATGGGTTACCAATCCCTCTATTACCTCTGCTAACCTTGTTGCTAAAACCTTGGAGTACACCTTAGTGTCTGCGTTCATTAATGTAATAGGCCTATATGAGCCTGGGAGTGTCGGGTTTTTCCCTTTTTTTAAAATAACAATAATGTCTGCTTCCCCCCATGACTCAGGTATTTTATCCCCCTTTGTGCCTCTAACATAGCCTTGAACATTTCAATTCCCACAGTTTGATAAAATACCTTGTAATACTCTACTGGGAGCTGGTCTGGTCCGGCAGCTTTACCTGGAGGAAGCGCACTTAATGCCATAATAAATTCCTCTAAAGTAAAAGGGGAGTCCAATCTATCTTTTTCTTCTTCTGTTACACCTGGTGCATTAATGTCACTTAGATAACTTCCCACCTCGCTCCCTGTTCCTGCACTATCTCTAGTATATAGTTTTTCATAGAACTGCCTGAACACTTCTCTCACTCCATCTACTTCAGTGACCAATATTCCACTCTCATTCGTAATCTCGACAATGTCTGATGCTGCTAGCCTCTGTCTAGTGCGTACTGCTAATAAATGGCCTACCTTCTCACTTAGCTCGTAAGCAGCTTCCCTCTTAGTTAAATAGTTCTCAACTGCTTTTTTAGAGATGTTTTCCGTCGCTTCCACCCTAAGAGCCACTATTTTTAACAAATGCTCTTCTATTGGTTCCCTATCTCTTAAATCCTGTGCCAATTCCTCCTCCACTCTTATCAATTTTTGAAAAACTTCATTTATTTTGAGTCTTTTCTTTTTCTGTGCGGAAAACACATAACTCATTGTCTCTCCTTGTGCTCCTGCCTTAAAGGCGTCCCAGACCACACCAGCTGGGGCCGTACCTCTATTAATTTCCCAAAAGGCTCTGATCCATTCTGCCATATGAGACCTATACCCTTCATCCTTCAACAGGGCTCTATCAAAGGTCCATTGCGTATCTTTCCGTTGCGCCTGGCCCAGCCTAATAGTTAGAATCAGAGGACTGTGATCGGAAACAATTCAGGGTTGTTTATCTATTTGTGCCTCTGGTAGCAAGAGAGATGAAATCAAAAAATAATCCAGTCTGACAAGTACTTTATGTGGGGCCGAATAGAATGTACTACCATCTATACCTGGTTTCAGTTTAACCCATGGATCCACTAAGGAATTATTTGCTACCATACTTGACAATGCCCTATGGGTTCTCTTTTTCCTCCCTGTATATGTACTCCCCGTTTGTGCAAATGAGCTGGTAGCATCATGGATGTTAAAGTCTCCACATAGCACAATTGGCTCAGGCCACAATGCCAACTCTGTGTCTAAAAATTGGAAAAGGTCTGGTTCATCTTCTGTCGAACCATACACAGAAGCTAGGGTACATTTTTCACCCTTAAATTTCATTTCCATTATTACCCACCTTCCCCATTTATCTTCTGCTTTCCTTATTACTTCTACATCAGAGGTTCTTCCTAGTATTGCCACTCCTCTATGCTTCGTCTCTTGCTTAGTATTTGCCAAAACCGAAAACCCTAGATGATCCATGATGTAGCTCTTAGAAGCTTCAACGTGCGTTTCTTGGAGGCAAATCAAGTCCAACTTAAGTGTCCTAAATAATGCCGCCACTCTTAATTTTTTACCTGTATCATTAAGACCACAAATATTAATAGTAGCTATCCTGCAAGCCATTAAAACGTGTCATAGGTTTTATCCAACTCTGTGTACCATCCCTGATCTATCGCTATACTCTTAAAACAAGCCTCATGTGCATCGTATATCCTCAACCTTCTAGCTAGTACATACCAATAAGTATACATTCCCTGTGTTCTAAGTTGTGCTTTCTTGTGCTGTTTACGTATTTTCAACCTTTTTTTAGTTTTTTTAACCCTCTCTTTACCCTCCTCACCCCCTGCTCCCACCCTACCCCCTTTCTGGCTCCCACCCCCCACCACCCCCTTACAGGCAAATAGGTCCATGAGACCTATGTGTAGCCGCAGAGATCTGTGGGGATCGCTCCACTCCCCCCCCTCACCCTTCACCCGAACCCCTGAATAGTGTATACCCCCCCTCTGTGTGTCCTCTTTGTATAGCTCTTTATTTGCATGCACTGTCCTTTAGCCTTAACCATCCTTACAAATGCCGATGGATCAAAGCCTAGCATCTGACTCTTTGAGCTTTTTAACCCCCTTTCTGTGACTTAATTTCTGCCAAGAACTGTTGGGCCTTTATCTCAGACAGAAATATATTTGTTTTGCCTCTTGTAACCACTTTTAGTCTTGCTGGGAATAACAAAAACGCCTCAGATCCCAAGGCCTGGAATGGTTTGATAAGCTGCCTGAGTCTCCATCTTCTCTCCACCGTTGTGTGGCAGAAGTCTGGCCTGGCGAAGAAGGTGACTCCTTGAAAGGATCTTTTCTTGTCTGGTCTAGCCTTGTCCATTATCTCTTCCCTGAGGAGGTAGTTTCCGACATAAATCAGAATGGCTCTAGGCAAAACATGCTGAGCTGCCTGGCCCTGATCTCCACGACCTTTTTTGATGGTAAAGGGAAATCTGTGCGCCCGTTGTATCTCTCTTTCCCACTCCCACTGCGACTCGGGAAATGCGCCTCTCAACAGATTAACGACAAAGTGCATAATGTCGTCCCCCTCTGCTCCTTCCGCCACTCCCAAAATGCGTACATTGTTCCGCCTCTGGCGGTTCTCAAAATCCTCGAGCTTCCATAGGAGGTCACTTGACAATTTTTCCTGTTCCTCTTTAAAGTCTTGCCACCCCCTGACGTCGTCCTCTAGTTTCCCAGTTCTCTCCTCTACCTCGGTCACTCTCTCAACGACGCCTTCATACAGCTTATTGACCTTCCTGAGGGTATTCTAGATCTTTTTCGCGGCTTGTCTAGCTCTTCGGCTTTCAGTCCTCACTTCTCCTTGCATCTGTTTAAGCATGGAGCATATCATATCGAAGGGGGCCTGAAACTGTTCTGACATGGGGGTATTAACTGGAGTCTGCAAGTTATCCACCTCTAGGTAGGTCTGAGATGTTGCGGAGTAATCCCAGTCTAGCTTTTTACCTCCTGCAGAGGGCAAATCAAGTGTTCCACCATGCCTTCTGGCCTTCACTCTTCTCTTTTTCTGTGTAGACTTTTCCGCTGATGAGCTTGATTCAGAGCTTGTTTCACCTTCTATCTCTCCCTCATCTGACGTGACATCACTAGACTGGGTGTTTTAATATCCCTTTTAATTCCCCAAACTGATGAGTTTTTCTGTCGTTTCCAATTCAATGTATATCCTGTGTATTTTTTTTTTTTATTGTATGCTTTTGTGATTGTTTTTAATAATCGAATAAAGCTTTGAAATTGAAAATTGACTGGGTAGTATCAGTTCCTTCATTTACTGAGAAAAAACATTCCCCCTCTAGTGAGCCAACTTCTTTTCCTTCCCCCAGACCCCAGTCTCTATCTCTATCAGCTCTTGGTGAGGCGCTCTTTCCTGCTGTATTTGATTTGGTGGATTCACTATTCATTTCTTTAGCTTTTTTACTGCTGTTTAACTGCTGTTTAACTCAGCTTCTAGCTGAATTAGCGCTTCCATCATGTCTGCATTTCCTGCTTCGAGTCTATGTGGCCCCTTCGAGTCTATGTGGCCCCTCGGCTGCAACTGAATTTAGTGAATTATTGATCCCCCCTTTAACCTCCTTCACTCCGCTGCCAGTATTCTGTTTTACCTTGTCTGTTACGCTGCTAGATTTGGCATTACCTCTGCCTTCGCCTTCGCCGCCGCCGCCACTGCAGCTAGTGAAAGTTTCTGCCATGGATAGGGGTTGCTTGGCAACCGCTGCCTCCGTGCCGGGTGCGTCTGTTGATGCGTCCTCGAGGACGTTCCTGCTCGTCGTCAGCTCTGTGTCCGGCTGTGAGCCTCTCCTAGAGGTGAACGATTCCATCAGGGTAGGCTGCCGCAGTGCCGCTTCTCTTCCCTTGTTAGAGCCTTGTTTTGCGCTTGAGGCGGCGTCCTCAGTGGGGTGATCCCAATCTAGCCGGGGTCAGCGGTGATCACTTTCCCCTGCTGCTGGCGCGGTGTCTGATTTTGTATATGGCTTCTCGCTTTTCTCAGATCTTCCCGCTTTTTCCATCTTTTCAATTTTCTCTATTCTTTTCCCCTTTTGAGCCGGGGGTAGTGCTGTTTTTCGTATAGCACCCGGGCCCCTCTGTGGCAGTCCCGAGGGAACGTCATTGCTGCTTTTCTTTGCACTTGTCTGGGCATTTCTTCCGCTTGCCCCTTGCATGCTTACTGGATTTTCCTGCTGTGTTTTCATTCTCTCCTTTTCCTTATCCTTTTCTTTTTCTTTTTCTGTTTTGGTTAGACGTGTCGACATTTTCACCAATTGTGTCCAGAGCTCTGTTCTCCACTCTGATAGCTTAAATAGAATCCGGCTGATTTGCGTTTTAGTTGCAGGGTATCTTGAACAAGCCCTGTGCCAACCTGAATATATCCAAATCTTTAAATCCATAGGGGGGTAATTTCGCCTTATTTCATGTCCGTCAGGGCGAGCTAGGGAGAGAGTTCATGAGCGACTTCTCACCACAACCTCACAGCGGCCATCTTGCCTCCAATAGCGCTAAGTTTTAACCAAGATGCTCAGGAATTTCTAATGTATATGCTTACCTTATTGGAAAATTAAGTCATAGAAATTGAAAATCTTTTTGGCCTTTGTTGTAAATGGGGACATCATTGTGAAAATTGTATGTATACATGTTGCAATAACATAGACACTGAAAGATTTATATTTGACATTACCAGACTGTAAATCAGTGTTTTTCAATAAACTAGTTAAAGCAGCAAAATAAAAACATGGAGTGTAGCGAATGCAAATCAGAAATGTTATCAACATTATTAATACATATATATGGACAATACATAATTTTATTGATGCAACGTTGTACAGCTGATGGAAGAAAATTATACACTTTATTAAAACATTTTGTAGCAAGTCAACTATCAATATCAGAAGGACTTTTGTAGCAGTAGAAACAATTTTCCATGATGGTCCTTCCACAACATTTAGACATTACACTGCCTATTTAAAATGTGACAAAGGATGGACATATTGTAAAGATGCTCCTTTGGTTTTTAAACAGTGTTTACCTATCGAATTATCAAATTCCTACCTAATATTTTTAAAGCCAAAGTTTTAGAAACAAAATTCGGCTTCTAACAAATGTATTAATATGTATTAATACGATTACTATTGGACAATTTCAATATATAGGATTTCGGTAACACCATTTAGCCTAGAGGAAAGGTGTATCTTTGAATTATGGACTTTTTCTTGCACATTCTCTCAAGGTATACTTTTAAACAACAACATTTACAGTGTATATAAATTCAAGTAAGAATTTATTTTTAGGAGTAAGCATTTTATACATGTGTGATTTGTATTATATGATATGTTATTGAGGATATAGTTGTGTTTTTTTTCAAACAATCTTATTGATTGTTTTTTTTTTGCCCACTGTTATGTGATGAGTACAATTGAAATCACTGTTTCTAGTGAAATTCAATATATTCTGAGAACAGCAAAAAAGGCAAATGTTAAAATTATGCTGTGTTGTAAAAATTATATTATTCTTTCACGGATCCTAAATCTAAAATATGAAATTTCTAGACATTTATATTATAAAGTACAACTGAAACAAATGCGTAGCTTTTTTTATTTCTATTACTGTGAAGGTAAGTTTAACTAAGTATTAAAATGCACAATGGCCTGTGGTTGCACATAGGTGAATAAAGGGGAGATGGGCGGAGTGATTATGTATGAAAAGATGCTCTGCAGGAGTTTTAAGTTACAGGATGAAGTTAACATGAAAACTGATTGTCACTGGGGGCCAACTAACCCACCAGATATGTGCAGAAAGTGCCCGAGAGTTGCATTGCAGAGAGATATAAGATGGGACATGGTCTCACCTCTCTGCCACGCTCCTGTATGGTATTCAATACAGAGACATGGTGGGCTAGTAGGGCCCAGGGACTTTCAGGGTTAAAAGAGAAAAAATCCTTAACTTAAAACATGTCACAGAGTGTGTTTACACATGTCACATAAGGCCCCATCCGTTCCCTTCACTAATCTATAAACATGTCCTATCACTTTGCCAAAACCTAAGTACATATACATTTATCTTGTTGTTTCTTTGCAGTACTGAAATTACTCTACTTATTATTCATATAGTTAAGGATTGGCCTAGCCACTAACCCTAGCACAAGTCAATTTCTTTATATACTATGAATGCAGACCTGCAAGAAGCTACCAAGTATTAATACAGTCTTCAAAATACCCAGTTTATAGCTATGTACTTTTGGAATCTCCCTGTCATAGGATACCATGTGACCTGAAAAAAAAAGATTTGATTGGTTCATAACATTTCTCATTGTACCTATTGAAGGACTGCAATCATTTCAATCATTCTTCTTTGAGCATCTTTGGAGAGCTTACCTCCTGTCACTCTCATGCAATTTTTCAATCAATGAATTAGCAATATGTTCCTATCAAAACAGTCTGCCAATACCTAAGTACTTATGGGGCAAATCTAGAAGCATCCTGTGCCAACAATATGTCACTTTTTGTAACATAGTGATAGCGCAAGACACTCCTTCATATTTACAAGGAGAGGAAAAGGCACTCTGTGTAGCTCCATGTAAATACCACCTCATCATACACACCACTTTGCGTTGAAGCGGCATTCTATAGGTGTTGCTGTGCGTGTTTGCACAGAACACTCATAGAACAAGACACATCTCAAGATTTATCATAAATCATAAATCTGAACAGGTGTGTGAATGCTGCACCATCCTCCAATTGGTGTAGCAAGGCACAACAAGGAGAATTGTTTTAATTTCTCCTAATTTTTTCTCTTTCAATATATGCTGCATTGTACAGCATACATTGAAGGAGAAAAATGCCTTCACTAATTGTTTGTGTGCAGGAAGGTGTGTCTTCCTGCACAAAAACAAACTCGGGACGACACAGATATTGTTGCACCATGGTGCAAGGGTGCCTGTGTCACCGCATGGCTGCAGTTTAAGCAGCAGTGCAGAGGGAAGCATAGACTTGCAACATATTTATGTACATATGTTGCATCCCTGTGTTTCGGAAGTACCACGGCACACTGCAGCTAAAGAGGTTACAATGTCATGCTGAAGCACTGTCTTATAGTTCTGCACTTATACAGTCACCATACACCACAATGCATTCTTTCAGTCAATTCTGCACTACACATACATTTATTAAAACTTTCACACACTATCATATAAATATGGCTCTTTTTTTTAACCAGAGTAGTTAGTTCTGAAAATAATTTTTTTTGTTTTTGTAGTTTTATATTTTTTTTGTGATTTTTTGAACAATTTTTGATTTTTGGGTGTTTTTTTATTGAAAAAAAGACAACTGGAGTAACAAAACAATGACCTTTAGGGGGGAAAAAAAACCTCTAGCATCAATGATTGTCGATTGCCCTGCAAACCAAATCTACAGACTGCTCACCATAGCAGAGCAATCTATTGCACTTTACACATGATATTTTCGCCTTTGCAAATTGGGGACGTATGTCCAGATTTGGGTTTGAAAGATATGTCCCAGAAGTGCTCGGAACTGCTGGTGGTGGTGGTAGACTCTCCCGAAGTCTTCTGCACTCCTCATGTGCCAGGTTAACAGCATGCAAACATTGTAAATGCTTTAGCATACTTGCTGTCCTGCAAGAGTATTTTTGTTTGGGTCTCCACTGGACAGGAGAGCTTTGCAAATTTTGCAAGTCACTTTCATGGCGCTGACTTTTTTCTGTCCCTCTGGAAATGTGAAAAATTTCCAGACGATGGAAGTGTACTTTTGAGGACGTGGAAGCTCATGTACAAATCCCTCTGCATTGGAGTGTTCAGAGTCAGAGGATTCCTGCTGTGCTGAAGCCTTTTTACTGTAATGAAAGAAAAACAAGGTGTGCAATCAGGAAAAAATGAGGTTCTTCCTAGTAGAGCTTTTCCTCCAAAGAAGGTCTAAGAAGAGTGATTGAAATAGGTGGGGTCCTTCAATAGTTAGAATAGGAAGTGCTATGAACCAATCAAATCTCTTTTTTTGAGATCAGTAATGTCATCAGTGATGTCACTGACCATGTCATGAATGGTGTAATATGTGACATCATCAGCAGTGGATTGCGGGCGCGCGAGTTATAGTACAACCAACTATAATGGAGGAATTTCAATGGTTTTGTACGAGTGAAATGCCTAGCTAACTATAACACCCCTAAAACCTATGTTTTTTTCAGTGTATATATATATGTATTGCATTGCATTGGTTCCTTCATTTGATTACTTGGAAAATACACTTTAAACTCTGACTTGATATTTTTTTTTTTTTAAAGATGCTTTTATTGTTTTGAAAACACATCAGTCACATAGATTTCCTTTTTTTATACAACTCAACACAGTTATATCAGCAGTACATATATAACAGGATTCAATTTTAGATGAGCCACTTATGCCTTAATTATCCCAACGTTTCTCTTTCATCTCCATCTCCCTAGTACGTGTTCCATTTGCTCCATTTTTTATCCCATTTCTTAGGACAACATATGGATTTGAATACCACCTTTTCTGCTATCATACATTTGTCTACTTCCTTTGCCCAACTCCTCGATGATGGCCCCTCTTACGTCCCACACTTCATTGCAATTGCACGTTTCGTCAACGTATATCCCAGGGTGACCAACTGTTGCTCCCCCTCCATAAGGTCTGTCACCTCCCATATATTAGGGAGCCCTAATTGTATTATTTTTATCTCTTTTCTAATGCTCTCTGCATGTGTTGTGTTGCATTGTCCCATAAGGCCTGTATGTAAGTACATTCCCAGATAGTATGGTAAAAGGTTGCCGTCTGGTGACATCAGCAGAGACACAAAGTATCCTGTCTACTCCTCATCTTTGGAAGCATAACCCCAGTAGGATAGGTCCCATGCAGGATTTTTAATTGGATAAGACAGAGCCTAAGAGGGATGGCAGCTTCCCTTGGGTACATCAGTGCCTTTTGCCAAAGGTCATCTCCTATTGATCCGATATCGGTTTGCTACAGTTCACGGAGGTTTTGAAAAGGATCAGGTAAATTATTACATAGTTTCTGATGTGTTAAGGATATGGCTTTCTCTAACATTGGTTCAGAAAGCAGTTGGTCCTCTAGGGGAATGACTCCTTTATGTTCTCTTTTCCTGAGAGTGCTGCTTTGAGGGCATGGCGGATCTGTAGATAGCGGAAGACCTCCCCCTGAGGCAGAATATTTTTAGCCCCCAATTCTGCAAATTTTAGTATTTTTCCCTTTTTCAACATGTGGCCTACCGTGGAAATCCCAATAGCATCCCATCTATGAAGCCCGGGTCGGTTACATAGCATTCCCAATTTTTTTTGTTGACCACAATGGGGTGGCCTGAGTCAGTATGTTTAATCAACCAAGCTGTCTATTAGCCTGATGCCAGACCTCCACCTTGCGGGCTGTGGGGCCCAGGTATCGACCCCTCCTAACTTTCGAGTAGAGGACTCCCAGGCAACCCTCCCTGCCCATTTGATATTTGTCTAAAAGATAGGTGGGGTCTGACGGGGAGCAATATACCCATTAGTTCACCACTACCAGCTGCGAAGCCGAGTAATATAGACACATGTCTGGGAGTGCAATACCTCCATCGTACCATCCTTTGGTTAATTTATGTAGAGCGATACGGGGCACCATTCGACCCTACAGTAGAGTTCTAACCTCACTCTCAATATTCCTAAAGTAGGAGTCAGGGACCGTATGGGGGAAATTTTGAAGGATGTATAAGAAGTGGGGGGGAGTCAGCATCTTAAATGGGGCAGCACGACCCAGTAAGGAGAGGGGCAAGATTCTTTGGTCCTTAACATCAGTATGCAGTCTCTGCAGAGGGACAACCAGATTATTGGTGTAAAAAACCTGAGGGTTTGGAGTTATATAGATCCTGAGGTAACTGAATCCATCCACAGCTATCTCCAACTCGCATCCTGATGGGAGTTTTGGGGGTGGTCCATGAATAGCATAAATCACAGATTTGGACCAATTAATCAGATATCCCGAATATTTGCTGAAATTGGTAAAAATATTCAAAATTCTATACACTGATTTTGTTGGTGGCTCCAGATAAAGCAGAATATCATTGGCATAGAGGGATATTCTATCTTCCAGCCCCTCTTCCCCATTTCAACCCCCTAAGCAGTGGATCTCCCCTGAGCCATGTGGCCATCAGTTCTAACATTAGGGAGAAAATCAAGGGGGACAGGGGGCGTCTGTATGAAGCAGTTTGAACAAACCCAGAAATTTTGGGCCAAACCCTAGGCGCCGAAGCACCTCAAAGACTCAAAGAGATATGGCCATTCTATTGAATCAAATGCCATTCTGGCGTCCAGGGACAACACCACTGCATCTTCCTCTATTAATTGTTTGCGGCCCAGGACATTATGGAGGCGGTGTAGGAAAGTGGGCTTCTGTTGCAGTAACACCCCCACTTTTTGCCAGACTAATGATGCATTTTTTCTTGTTGTGCCCTTGGTCCCTGCCAATCAGGTTCCGAGGGCCTGTGTTCTTTCCCCAAAACTAACCCAAGTGGCATCTCTGGCAACAGGTGAACCCCTGAGAAATATTACCACATGTACCCAGAGCACTGTGACCAGAGAAGACCTCTAAGGGCTGCAGCACTTATTGTGCCGCCCCTAGAGGTCCTGTGCCTTTACCACACACACACACAATGCCTTTGCAGGCTGCGTGTTTGGTGCAGAACAAAGTAAATAGTCGACATGGCCCACATCCCTGTGTGCCATGCCTACAACTCACTGCCCTGGCATAGACCAGTCACCCCTCTAGCTGGGTGCCCTATGCCAGTGGTGAGGCTACAGGTGCTTGAGCCTTGTACCCCTCCAGTGCCTAAGCTCATTCTTAAATATTGTAAGTGCAGTGCTGCCATTAAGAGAATATGGTGCTGGGAGCTTGTCACTGTGACCTCCACAGCACCATAATGGCTAAATTGAATACTGAGAAGTTTGGTATTGAGTGTGGGATTTAATTAAAAATGCACACAGAGGGTTTCTCAGAGATGCCCCCTGAAAACTAACCCACCATTAGTGTCCAGGCTGAGTGGCTGCATTTCAGCTGCCACCACCAGACCTGTTTCTGGACCCCTGGGTCAAGAGAGTGCTGCTCTCTGGGGCCTGAAACAATGCACATCCTGGGATGAGATGCCAGGCCTCCTCCCCCAGGATGGGCAGGGTTCACGAGAGGGGAAGCTTCAAAGGCATGCCACTTTTGTGAGCTTCCCCAGACCGTTTGCTGCTTTCAGCAACTGCTCCCCACTGGTTTTACCCCCCACTTTGGACGGGAGAGCCAGTGTGAAAAACAAGTGAGGGAAAGAGGTATGCCCACCTCTGCCAACTCCACCCCTCAGATGGGGGAGGCGAGGAGAACAACAACTCTGAGTCCCCGCCATCTTCAGGGTGGGGGACCCAGCCAACCAGGGACAGGCTCCTGCCCCCCTCCCACTGGAGGGAGGCACGATAGGGGGTGTACCCACCCCAGGGAAAGGACCCATTGATCTCTGCCCTTACCTACCTGTAACGCCCCTAAATACATTATTTAGGGGGCACCCTGAACCTTGCTTCCTCAGATCCAGACAAGAAACAAGATAAGAAGAAGGACTGAAGAGCTTTGCAGAGCTAACAAGAGGACGACGCCCACTGACTTGGCCCCAGCCTTAACGGCCTGTCTCCCCCTCGAACCTGCTCCTGCAAAATATGGTGTGTCCTGCCGCCAGCAACCTCAAGAAATCCGGATGACCTGCCTGCCTTCACTTCTAAAGACTGCATCTCCTGTGATCATCGGATTTGTTCAAACTGCAGCTTTTGGCACCAGCCAGAGACCGCAAATCCAGCCCACTCTGAACCCGCCGAACCCGATCAGAGCTCTAGTGAGAAAACACCCCAAGGGGGTCCATCCGGCGATCCTGACCCGAGATCTGATGACCCCTGACCTGCCTCAAGCCTCCAGCTGACATCTGCAGCCTAAATCCAGAAGGCCCCCCTAAACTCGACCAGGAGCTGTTATGAAGATCGGACCCCAAAAGGCATCCCTGCACCTGACGCGCCACAGCCTTGTGTGCCCAAACCGACGGTGCCTAGCCAACCCTTAATTTCCCAACGTACCTCTCCAAGTGGTGGTCGCACCCAAAAGTCCTTCGTCTCCCTGCCTGCAGTGCTTTTGCAAACCAAAGGTTCTCCATGGAAAACAATAGGGCAACGACGTCAAAATAGTACTCTTCACCCGGCCTCCCCAGTGCCGCTGAGGGTGCACCTTTTGTGCCACTTTGTTTCCCCATTTGCCCTGACCTTAACCCTAGTAGCTTTGCTCCCACAACCCAGTGGCCTGCTTGTCAGCAGCCACCAACCGGAGGCCACCTATTCCTTATTGGATAACATTGGACCTCAGCACTCTGCACCCAGCCACCCTAGTGCCGCTGAGGTTGCAACAACAGTGCATCACTGACCGTGAGTGACCCCTGAGTCTAACCCCAGAACCATAACGCCCACAGTCGATTACTTACCTGTGAACCGTTAACTTGTTTTTCCTCCATAGGATAACATTGACAATTTTCTTCCCAAAAAGTTTCTAAGTATGGAGTTTTGAAATCTAAAAATATTCCTTGAACATCGCACAAATAACCAAAACTTATTTACTTACATGTTTACAGGAAATGACCCAGTGCTGAATCCAGATATCCAGGACTGAGTAAGAAAAGTAACGTACAAAGTAACTTACCTGTAATTTATTGAAAAAGCCTATTCATTTCGATGCACTGTTTTTCTTGCAAAAAACGACTGTGTGGAGTTTTGAAATCTGACAATATTCTTTAAAATGAATGCGAATAACCAAAACCCAATTACTTACTTGTTTGCAGGAAATGTCCCAGTGCTGAATGTAGGTATCCAGCACTGAGTTAGGAAAGTAACATAAAAAGTAACTTACCTGTAATTTACTAAAAAAGCCTATTAATTTCGATGTACTGTGTTGCATCCTACTGCATCCCCTGTAAACCAAACAAAGTACAATTTCTATTGCATTTTTAAACTGTTCTATATCCAGTAACTTATTACTGAAAAGTATTTAATGCTTACCTGTGTCAGGCTTGCTTGGTTCGAAAAATAAAACAACAGTATATACTTTTATACAAACACAATTGGCCTAGAGTTTAGTTACGGAGTGAATTCATTTGCTGACTGAGTGTGTACATTAAATGCTTAACACTGTCCTCTGATACTGCCTTACTGCTCGACCACTCTACCACAATTAGAGAGGAAGGTTCTATCTAACTTTAACCTCTGCCTACCCCGGGGGTCACCTGTACTCTATACACACTATACCTCATGTTGGTATAGTATATAAAGAGCCAGTTTCCTACAGGCAGCGGATATTTAGCGTGATATTACGGCCCGACACGAAGCCCGATAGGTCTACATGAACCATTGATGTGATCACCGGGGTCAGGCAAGAAGCCAAGATTTTTGCAATGATTTTCGTTTCCACAATAATTAATGAGATCGGTCTATAGGATCTGCAGCTGTCAGCTGGTTTCCCCGGTTTATGAATAACAACAATAGAGGCCAGTCTTTTGTCCTCTGAAAGGACCCCTTTTTCATAGCTTTCGTTATACATTTCACTTAGATGGGGCACGATATACGAGGCCGTTGCTTTTAGGAATTCAATGGGAACCCCGTTGGGCCCCATTGCCTTCCCAGATTGTATACTATTTATTGCAGTGTGAATTTCCTCATCTGTGAGATCCTCCTTGTAGGAAATGGGGGTTACCCAAATCTTCAAGGGGGTAGCATGGCATCAAGCGGGCAGGCCAAACTCCAAGGACATGTGAAGCATTCACGCAGTATCCACAGACGACACACCAGGCACACTACAAAAGAGACGCAACTCCACCTTTGGTTGGAAAAGAAGAAGTTTAGTGATATCTCCAACCTGTAAGGTAAAAGGAAAAATACACTGGTAATCACAACAAGGCGCCAACTGGCGCCAGAGCCAAGTATTTCAGTGAGGGATTATTTACATGGGACAAAAAGGGTTGAGTCCATAGTCCATAGTGTTTAGCTGAAATATAAAAAGGTTAGCACTTGGCACATATCATCAATGACATCTATGTAAGGGAAAAATTCACTTGGCGTGTTCGCCCATTAACCATGCAATCAAACATTAGGGGTAAGAACCCAAAATAGCTGGCATTGGCGACTCCTGCAAAAAGAATAGGAATCACCTGGCATTAACATTAGGCAGGAACACCTGTAATAAAACATCAGGTTTCTTCCCCCCTCCACCTAGGGAACTACGCGTCAGGCAGGGCCAACTCAGGCCTTCATCCTAGGTAGTAGGCTGTAATTACAAACGGCAACATCCTGCATAACCCCTGTAAGGAAAGACATCAAGGCATACCAGCATCCACTAGCAGGCGGCTATAACCGTAGGACTATTAAGCCACCTTAGCAGGGTAATCAGCAGACAATAAACACTAGGCGCAGTGGCGCATCACACCTGGACAGGTAACATGAAACGCTGCGTTACCCTAGGCAGCCAGCATCCTGATCAGACATGAACATGGCAAATAACCATTGCAGGGCTCAGGGATCAACAAGCCATTAACGACCAGGCTGAGTTACCCAGCCCTTCACTCTGCAGGGCCTAACACCTAGCTAGGGGTTAACTTGTCCCTGTACCAATCCTGGGGGGGCCTCAGTAATGTCCCGGCCCAGTCTAGAAGTTTCAACGGGGACCAAAAGACCCAGCGAGGCTCAGAACAGTTTCCAGGGGCAAGCCCTAGTCCCGGGGTGAGCACCGACCCTGTGCCCCGACTTCCACACAGGATAATCAAAACCCCACTCACCGGGATTCCTGCGAATGCTGGCGGCTCCTCTTCCGTAGCTCCAGATGTTCTGGGGCAGGGCTCTCCCGACTTCTGGAGGCCCTTCAATGATGTAAGCCAGCTGCCCAGGCCCTTCTTCCTCACTGGGGCCAGGGCTTCAGGGCGGCTGAAGGGGGGTTTAACTTAACTTCTTGGTCCCTCACTAGGGACAGGGGATGAGCTGGCACCGTCCCTGTGCCTCGTCGCTCCTTCTCCCCCTCCTCATGGTACGTGGGCTGGGTAGGCACCAACGCTGTGCCTGGGCAATCCTTGCCCGTCTCTCTCTCCACACGTGGGACTCTCCACACCACCCCCTGTCTCGCGCTCCTTGGGGGGCTCTTTTCTTCAATTCCGGCCCCTCGTTTGGGAGGGGGCCGATCAGGGGGAGGCCTGCGCAGCTCTGGCGCTCTTCTCGGGGCCTCCCTTCCTTGTCCACCCGGGCAAGCGCGGATCTCCACCAGCGGAGGGCCTGGCACCGACAGCGTGCGTCGCGGCCCCCTCCCTTCTGTCTCCTCTGATCGACACGACGCTGGGGCTCTCTTCCGGGGGGGCAGGCACCGACAGTGTGCCTCGATGCCCCCCTCCTCTCCCACGACAACCGGCACTTCACCTGGGTTCCCCCCTTTCCTCACGGGGACCCAGGGCTTCAGGAAGCTCCTCTTCCCGGGCTGCCGGATGACAGCCAATCCCTGCGCGGCCTTTAGGGCACACGGCCGCGCAGGCCAATCGGCTTGCGGCAGTGGCGGGGGCGGCCCGATGACGTCACTGGCGCCCCAGCCACGTGATGCGGGTCAGGCCGGCTTCAGGGCCTAGCGCGGCCCTCTCCTCACATCGGCGGCCCTCTCCTGGCACCGGGGGCCGCCGCAACGCTCACCCCAGTAATGGGGGGGTCCCCACGACAGCGCCGGGCCGCGGCGGTGATTTTCGACAATTTACCACTGGCGCAAGGCAGCGCCACCACTCCTCGGGCTACGGCGGTGACATCGGCGGCACAAGGGGTAGGCTCCCTTTTTAATTAATTATTTATATTGCCGGATAGACATCCGCTCCGATCACGGGGCCAAAAGCGCGCCAAAACGCGGGGTAAGCTCCCGGGGCGCTATTCCACTCAGAATAAGGGCGCTATTCACGGAGCTCAGCTCCTCCTTCGGCCCACACAGTTCTCAGGGCCACCAGCACCTCGGGGGCCACACCAATCACCGGCACAGTACTTTAGCATGCCACCGTCCCTCAGGGTACAATCCTCCCCGGCAGCTCCACAGGCAGCAACGGTCTTTGGACCCACAGCGCTTAGGGGGCAATATCGCAGCTTATGCCAGTCAGCCGTCCACAGTCCCTCGGGGGCACAATCCTCCCCGGGTAGCTCCTCACGACCCAGCACTTCCACAGGGCCACAGCTTAACAAGAGGGGGTAGACAGTCCCACTTCTCACCTCCTGGGCGCTTCACCCATGCAGCGCTGGCGTAGTACCTGGTCCAAAACGGCGTCAGTGATCTGGGTAGGGGCCCTCCTTTGTCAGGGGCCCGGGGGACAGCAGAGGGGGGAGTTTAGGGGTACAGGGCCCAGCTCACAGGCCCATGTGGCGGTAGCACCTCACAGCAGGTCCCCCTCCCTTCCTTGTCCCAGCGCTGACTGACTCTCTGGTGACACTTCTCCCTATTTATACCCTCCTCCCAGGCAGTGCCAGGACCTTCTAGAATGTTGGCACATCTAGCCTAAACTGGTTCTAGGGGAGGGGGTGAGCACCATGGGTGCCAGGCTTTCCCTCCAAAAGCTAGGGGTAGCTGGGTAATATTATCTAGACCGCTGACCTATGGCAGTCCAGTGGCAAAACCCATGGCCATGGCATCCATTTTACATTCACAGTACATTTCAGTCAGGTGCAGTTTTAAAATGGGGGATATTTTCTGTACACCATTTAACAACATGTAATTTTACATTTTCAACAAAGTGTCTCACACCACTCATGGCCTATACAGGTTTAATCCCATGGGGGAGACATCCTAGGTAAGGGGGTCAAAAGCGAAATATTTTGGGGGAAAACGGCCAAGTCCAACACGACTCCCCCCCAGCCAAAAGCCAGGGTAGACCGATCAATGCCTTGATGGGCTTCCCTGCTTGGGGCGGAAAAAGGTGGACGCAGGCCTGCAACTACAGGAGCACCTGCAGTCTCTCCTCCACTCTGGAACCCAATGGTTCTCTTTCGCAACCCTCCCTTCACCAACAGAACCACCCCACTGGTGTTCCCTAGTGGGATGTTTCTCCTTCCTAGAGTGGGAGGCTCTAGCCTCAGGCTTGGAATTCTCTTGAACCACTCTCCTCTCTCCAAATTTCCACTGGTCCATCCACCTGGGGTCTACACCCTCAGGCTGACCAGCCCTTAGGGGCGAGGCTCCCCTCCCCTTACTTCTCCTCCTAGGGTTCCTCCATCTCCTACGCCTGGGGACACCCTCACACAACTCTCTCCCCAACCTGGAATCGAAACCCACAGGCTGACCTGGTGACAGGGGCGAGTCCTCCCTCCCCCTGCACCCCCTCCCAGAATTCTGCACCCTCCTACCCGGAGAAGTACCCCTGGGAGTCACTTCCGGGGGGACTCTGATTACAGATGTCCCTCCCACCAGGGCAGGCAACTCCTGTCCCTGGCCACCCAACCCGGGATCTGCGCCCTGTGGCTGAGCTGGTGACAGAGAAGAGACCTTCCTCCCTCTGCACCCCCTGTCAGAGTTCCTCACCCTCCCACTGGAAGTGGTACCCCTGGGAGTCAATTTGGTAGGGACCTGCCTTACAGGAACCCCACCCTCCAGGCCAGGCAACTCCTGAACCTGGAACCCCAGTCCAAGATCTAGACCCTGTGACTGGTCAGACCCCCGAACCACCGAAGCTCTGATTAATGATGCTCCAGGTTCTCCTGACATAAGGGGATCCCTCCCTCTGGATGACACATCGGGGCAGCCTAGCCTCCCAAGCTGGGGTTCTCTTAAAGAACACTCCAGGCCTGGTGGCCGCAGCTGGGGTACCTTGGGACACCTCCCCATCTCACTCCCTTCAGGATCACTCCCCTCAGCCTTCCCAGATGCTCTGGCACTTACCCAGAGGTCTGCCTCCCGTGCAAGTTCCCTGGGGTCTGAGAACCCGCACTGCAACAGATGGTGACGCAGTCTTGGGAAACAACTCCTCAACATGTGCTCCCGGATAACGGCATGGCACAGCCCTTCCCAATCCTCCACTGCTCTCCTCACCACCCAATCCTCCAGTACAGTCCAACACTCCTCCTCAAACTCTCCCCAGGACTGATGGGACAGCTTTCCCCTGCCCCTGAGCACTAACCCGTCCTCCTCCTCCGGGGAATCAGGCACAGTCTCCTGGGCTGCGGGAGTGGGACTCCTTGCACTGGACCTACACTCGCTGCCACCACTGGATCCCACCCACCTTGGTGAATCCAGACTCCTAAAACCACTCTCAGGGGACAAAATACCCCCCTGAGCTGATCTCTCCCTGGCGAAGGCCCTCTCCGCCTCTGCCATCCTCTCCAGCGCTAGGACTTTTTCAGTCTCTAGTCGCTGCTCTTCTACCCTCAGCTGCGCTAAGCCCTCAGCATGCCTGAGCTTTGCCAGCGCCAGCTGATACTCCCTCTCTTCTCTCCTATCTACCCACTCTTCTGGGGAAAGGGAAAGGGATGGGGAAGTGCCCCCGGGACTGGACCCAGTGCGAGACTCCCTATCTTCGGTGTCCTCCACAGCTACTGGCGTCTCCGCCCTCTCAAACTCTTCCTCCTCATCGGAATAACTACCTCCCAGGGTTCTGGATGGGGAGCCCTCTCTCTGGTCTCTAACCCACTGACCCTTTAAAACCTCGGGGGGGGGGGTAGTCAGACAAGTCCCCATCAATCTCTAAGGGCTCTCCCCTCTTGAGGGCCTCATAGAGAAACAGGTTCCTCCTAATGTTCCCTACTGGGGGTATCCCTCTCTCCAGGAGGAAGTCTATCACCTCCTGTTCGGTGTACTCCATCAGTTCCACTTCCTGGTAGATCAACCCCATCGTGGCGAGGTACACCCGGGACACACCCTCCCAGTGGAACAAGGGGACAATTCAGAACACTCTCAGGAGGAAGCAATCAAAAAAAAATATTCAGCCAACAACAATAATCCCCACAACAAGGTTCGGATTACATCCAAAGCTCTATTTGCAGTGTAACCTGTGGCCGATGTGGTACTGCACAAACACAAGTCCTATCCCACCGCTTGCCACCAATGTAGGAAATGGGGGTTACCCAAATCTTCAAGGGGGTAGCATGGCATCAAGCGGGCAGGCCAAACTCCAAGGACATGTGAAGCATTCACGCAGTATCCACAGACGACACACCAGGCACACTACAAAAGAGACGCAACTCCACCTTTGGTTGGAAAAGAAGAAGTTTAGTGATATCTCCAACCTGTAAGGTAAAAGGAAAAATACACTGGTAATCACAACAAGGCGCCAACTGGCGCCAGAGCCAAGTATTTCAGTGAGGGATTATTTACATGGGACAAAAAGGGTTAAGTCCATAGTCCATAGTGTTTAGCTGAAATATAAAAAGGTTAGCACTTGGCACATATCATCAATGACATCTATGTAAGGGAAAAATTCACTTGGCGTGTTCGCCCATTAACCATGCAATCAAACATTAGGGGTAAGAACCCAAAATAGCTGGCATTGGTGACTCCTGCAAAAAGAATAGGAATCACCTGGCATTAACATTAGGCAGGAACACCTGTAATAAAACATCAGGTTTCTTCCCCCCTCCACCTAGGGAACTACGCGTCAGGCAGGGCCAACTCAGGCCTTCATCCTAGGTAGTAGGCTGTAATTACAAACGGCAACATCCTGCATAACCCCTGTAAGGAAAGACATCAAGGCATACCAGCATCCACTAGCAGGCGGTTATAACCATAGGACTATTAAGCCACCTTAGCAGGGTAATCAGCAGACAATAAACACTAGGCGCAGTGGCGCATCACACCTGGACAGGTAACATGAAACGCTGCGTTACCCTAGGCAGCCAGCATCCTGATCAGACATGAACATGGCAAATAACCATTGCAGGGCTCAGGGATCAACAAGCCATTAACGACCAGGCTGAGTTACCCAGCCCTTCACTCTGCAGGGCCTAACACCTAGCTAGGGGTTAACTTGTTCCTGTACCAATCCTGGGGGGGCCTCAGTAATGTCCCGGCCCAGTCTAGAAGTTTCAACGGGGACCAAAAGGCCCAGCGAGGCTCAGAACAGTTTCCAGGGGCAAGCCCTAGTCCCGGGGTGAACACCGACCCTGTGCCCCGACTTCCACACAGGATAATCAAAACCCCACTCACCGGGATTCCTGCGAATGCTGGCGGCTCCTCCTCCGTAGCTCCAGATGTTCTAGGGCAGGGCTCTCCCGACTTCTGGAGGCCCTTCAATGATGTAAGCCAGCTGCCCAGGCCCTTCTTCCTCACTGGGGCCAGGGCTTCAGGGCGGCTGAAGGGGGGTTTAACTTAACTTCTTGGTCCCTCACTAGGGACAGGGGATGAGCTGGCACCGTCCCTGTGCCTCGTCGCTCCTTCTCCCCCCCTCCTCATGGTACGTGGGCTGGGTAGGCACCAACGCTGTGCCTGGGCAATCCTTGCCCGTCTCTCTCTCCACACGTGGGACTCTCCACACCACCCCCTGTCTCGCGCTCCTTGGGGGGCTCTTTTCTTCAATTCCGGCCCCTCGTTTGGGAGGGGGCCGATCAGGGGGAGGCCTGCGCAGCTCTGGCGCTCTTCTCGGGGCCTCCCTTCCTTGTCCACCCGGGCAAGCGCGGATCTCCACCAGCGGAGGGCCTGGCACCGACAGCGTGCGTCGCGGCCCCCTCCCTTCTGTCTCCTCCGATCGACACGACGCTGGGGCTCTCTTCCGGGGGGGGGCAGGCACCGACAGTGTGCCTCGATGCCCCCCTCCTCTCCCACGACAACCGGCACTTCACCTGGGTTCCCCCCTTTCCTCACAGGGACCCAGGGCTTCAGGAAGCTGCTCTTCCCGGGCTGCCGGATGACAGCCAATCCCTGCGCGGCCTTTAGGGCACACGGCCGCGCATGCCAATCCGCTTGCAGCAGTGGCGGGGGCGGCCCGATGACGTCACTGGCGCCCCAGCCACGTGATGCGGGTCAGGCCGGCTTCAGGGCCTAGCGCGGCCCTCTCCTCACATCGGCAGCCCTCTCCTGGCACCGGGGGCCGCAGCAACGCTCACCCCAGCAATGGGGGGGTCCCCACGACAGCGCCGGGCCGCGGCGGTGATTTTCGACAATTTACCACTGGCGCAAGGCAGCGCCACCACTCCTCGGGCTGCGGCGGTGACATCGGCGGCACAAGGGGTAGGCTCCCTTTTTAATTAATTATTTATATTGCCGGATAGACATCCGCTCCGATCACGGGGCCAAAAGCGCGCCAAAACGCGGGGTAAGCTCCCGGGGCGCTATTCCACTCAGAATAAGGGCGCTATTCACGGAGCTCAGCTCCTCCTTCGGCCCACACAGTTCTCAGGGCCACCAGCACCTCGGGGGCCACACCAATCACCGGCACAGTACTTTAGCATGCCACCGTCCCTCAGGGTACAATCCTCCCCGGCAGCTCCACAGGCAGCAACGGTCTTTGGACCCACAGCGCTTAGGGGGCAATATCGCAGCTTATGCCAGCCAGCCGTCCACAGTCCCTCGGGGGCACAATCCTCCCCGGGTAGCTCCTCACGACCCAGCACTTCCACAGGGCCACAGCTTAACAAGAGGGGGTAGACAGTCCCACTTCTCACCTCCTGGGCGCTTCACCCATGCAGCGCTGGCGTAGTACCTGGTCCAAAACGGCGTCAGTGATCTGGGTAGGGGCCCTCCTTTGTCAGGGGCCCGGGTGACAGCAGAGGGGGGGAGTTTAGGGGTACAGGGCCCAGCTCACAGGCCCATGTGGCGGTAGCACCTCACAGCAGGTCCCCCTCCCTTCCTTGTCCCAGCGCTGACTGACTCTCTGGTGACACTTCTCCCTATTTATACCCTCCTCCCAGGCAGTGCCAGGACCTTCTAGAATGTTGGCACATCTAGCCTAAACTGGTTCTAGGGGAGGGGGTGAGCACCATGGGTGCCAGGCTTTCCCTCCAAAAGCTAGGGGTAGCTGGGTAATATTATGTAGACCGCTGGCCTATGGCAGTCCAGTGGCAAAACCCATGGCCATGGCATCCATTTTACATTCACAGTACATTTCAGTCAGGTGCAGTTTTAAAATGGGGGATATTTTCTGTACACCATTTAACAACATGTAATTTTACATTTTCAACAAAGTGTCTCACACCACTCATGGCCTATACAGGTTTAATCCCATGGGGGAGACATCCTAGGTAAGGGGGTCAAAAGCGAAAAATTTTGGGGGGAAAAGGCCAAGTCCAACACTCCTCCATTGAATTTCTGTCCCCAGAGGGCAGAGCAGGCATGTGGAAATCAGCTAATACTTGCCTAGAGTCCTCCGCCGTGGTGTTAACTGAGGATGTGTTGACCTTCTCCAGGTGATCCTCAAATGCATCTGCAATTGCTTGCAGGTTTTAGAGAGGCTGCGAATTATTACCTAGTAATCTGAGTACCCAGCGCTCTGCTTGTTCCCTTCTTTCCAACCATGCAAACATTGTGCCCGCTCTATCTCCCAGTTCATAAATCCTGTGAGGTGTGGTAAGTAGTTGGTCTCCCACCCGCTCTCTGGCTAGGGTTTTATATTCTAGTTGCATGATGGTTAGCTGATATTCAGTGTTTTCGCTAGCTGACCTTGCAGGCTCTGTTTCGAGCTGCTGAAGCTCGCCCTCAAGCTGTTCTATAGGCTGTTGATGCTTTTTATTGTACCGCACCTTGAGCACCAGCGCCTGCCCCTTTAGCACTGTTTTAAAGGGCTCCCATATTATCTGCGCTGATTCCAGAGCCGACGTTTTCCTTAAAATAATTTTCAGAGGATGATAGTAAGCTCTCTTTTATGTCTGGGATTTTGAGCAGCCGGGGATTATTAACTATTGTGTTATGCTGTTTATGGATATAGTATGTAACCTCCACCCAAACCGGGGAGTGATCAGAGATGCCTCGAGGTAGACAGCGTAGGGTCCAAAAGTTGCCAATGTCTGCCAATTGTGTCAGCAAATAGTCTATACGGGATAGGCTTCTATGGGCGCTTGAGTAATAGGTAAAATGAGTCAGGTCTGGTTGAAAGTGTAGCCATATATCAATGACTCCCATGGCCTTAGTAAACTCTGACATATGTGTGTTGGGGCGTATTGGTTGTCTATCTATGTGATTGTCAGGGGTCATGTTAAAATCCCCTCCCAGAATAAGTGTACCTACAGGGAGATACAGCATGATTTTTCCCAGGTCAGTCAGCACCTCTTTCCCTAGCGCTGGTAGGATGTATATTTAGATTACATTAAGCGTTCTTCCCTCCCAACTTGCTTCTAAGACAGCAAATCTACCCATGGGATCTGTCCATGTACGTATTGGAGTGAGTGCAAGAATTATTTTTACTAAGATAACCGTTCCCCTCGATCCTGATGTATATCCTGTGTATCCTGTGTGAACAAGAAGTTGCTATCCCCATCGGGTCAGGGCTTTACACTTATTCCCCACTGTGTTTCCTGTAGCATGACTAGATCAGGGGCTTGTCTTTTTATATATTGTAACACAATGCCCCATTTGATTTTATCCCCCATCCCATTGACGTTCCTTCAGGACTGAGAGTGACGTTTCTACTGATCTTCCCGCCATTGTATCTTTAGATGAGATTTATATCAGCCGTGGGACAAACCATATGGGGCACTCACTAGGATAACCAGTTCTTCTCGTATAATTCTAGACATTGAGTGACATTGAGGTATACAGATCTTAAATGACAACATGGCCCCATTTCGTTCAAGCTTGGAGCTTGGAGATATAGTGTGTGGCTGATTCCACTGATTCAAACCTTGGGTACAGAAAACAGAACAACCCTCCCACCCATTCAACAGTCCCCCTCCCTGCCACCCTGCCAGTGGATTTCAAACTACCCACTCCCCAACAAGACAGAGTGCCTGTCACCCCCCCATAGCAGCTCACCCCCGCCCAGATCTAAACATTTCAATGGACAGACTATATTATGTAAGTAGATCCCAGCTTATATGTTTGTTGCCCATTGTTTAGTACTTTTGATTCCCCACAGCTCTGGGAATGTGTATGTGGGTGTTTTTTTTTAGCAAAACTGCCCCATTGAAACCCCCTGCAGTCCATCATATGTACTACACAACCCAATCAGAGTCACTTAGCTGTAGTCTGTGCTTTCCATTTTTGAAACAAAGTTTGATGTCCTTTTAACTTCTGGATGTTGAGTCTGTCTCTTTGTTAGAGGAGTCACCCAGCAGCCCATTGGAGTGTTCCAGTCTGCTGCTTCGCAGTCCAACGTGTCTCTCCTTATGGATTTTCTCCACTGGACACCATTTCTCCAGCCGTTCCCATGCTTCCTCAGGGGAGGAGAAAAACAATGCTTGACCATCCATTTCTACATGTACTTTTGCTGGAAAAATCATAGCGTATTTCATGTCTTTTTCTCGCAGCGCCTTTTGACCACTAGGAAGCTATGTCGTTGATTTTGGACTTTCAAGGGAAAGTCTGGAAAAAAGGATATATTATTTTCCAGTTTAACTGGTGGGTTGGTACGTGCGACTTGAAATATTACGTCACGATCCCTAAAGCTGAAGACTCTGGCTACTATCGGTCTAGGCGGAGCTCCCGGCTTAGTCCTTCCCCCCTAGGGACTCAGTGGGCCCGCACAACAGAGAAGTAGTTTGAGAATCTCTTTGGTTGTGAACGTTTAGAGATTAAGGGACATATATATCAAACTCTGAATTTGCGATTCTGAAATTGCGATTTTTTGAGAATCGCTATTTGAGAATCGCAAAACGCTATGTATGTAGGATTTGCAAATAAGTTTGTGAATCCTACATATTCCTTAATTGCAAATTGCAAATTGCAAATTACGATCGGGGGCAGGGATCCCCTTGTACCTGGGTTGCTTGTTGCGGATTACATACAGGATCTGTGCCGGATAGTGAGTGTGGCCCCCAAAGCCACGCTAGTGTGCGGCCATTCCTGTTGGCTGCTAGCCACGCCCCACAACTCTGACTTGAATTTGCACCACAGTGATGTTTACAGATTGCACTTTATTAAAGAGCACTTTACTCACAAACACTTTTTGTCCATTTACTATAATATCCACCTAGATGAGAGGTTTCTATAATGCACTTTCATCTAGGTGAGGTCGAGGCTTATGAAAGATTGAAAGTCAGATAAACAAGAGAAAAAGAATACTTCAATTCTTTGGCACTTTTTTGCAGTTTTCTGCATTTTCTTGCAATTTTAGATTTATGTTCCATTGTGATTTCTCTGTAGATGGGAGTCTATAGTATAGAATATGTAGCTAAAAATTGCCATTTGTACAGGGAAACTAAACTTGATATCTAGTGCGAGACAGATGTTTATAAGGATTTACTATTAACAACCTGGAATCAATGTGAGGAATCATGGGATCTAGAATGATTAAAAAAGAGTTATGTGCCGTTGTCTGCTCTTTTTCTTTCTGCATAGAAGATTTAATGACATTTCAATGTACTTCACATTTAACAAGATTATATTGTTTTTTGAGGGTTGGAGTTACAATACTTATGGAGATATCTATCTATACTACTATTATAAAGGAGGAACTTTGAGGCGGGTAAACTCGGGAACCACAGCGCCAATCCACACACCCGATACATCGTTGTAATCCTCAGGGTGTGCAGATGGACATAGGCTATATAAATTAAAAATAAATACGTTATTTAAAAAATATAAGTAAAAAAAAAGCAGTCCCTTTAAAGTAGCGCCTGCCGCGACGTGCATGCTTACATCAGGAGCGACGTACACGAGCGTGAGGAGCGGCGGAGATCAGCGAGGGGAGGAGCGGCAGAGATCAGCGCGGGGAGGAGCAGTGACGAGGAGTGGCGGAGATCAGCGCAGGGAGGAGCAGTGACGAGTGGAGGAGCAGTGGACATGAGCGGGGGACAGGCAGTGAGGATCGGCGGGCAGGCAGTGAGGAGCGGCGGCGGGAGAAGCGGTGAGCGGCGGATGAGGTAGGGCGCCAAGTACGCAGTGAGCAAAGCAAACGTGAGGGGGGAGCGGCGGTCGAGAGGAGCGGTGAGCGAGCCAAAGGACCAAATGGAAAAAGAAACATGTGCAGGTTACAAAAGCCTACAAAGTGGAGTTGTCAGCTAAAAGCTAAAATGACAATCGGGAGAAGGTACCAAACGGGGCATTACAGGAGGAAAAAGTGATGTGGGCAATGACGTGGGCAGGTTACAAAAGCGTACAAAGTAAACATAGAGGCATAATACTGCACAACGACAGGGCGGGCGGGGGCCCTGAGCCATGATTGCTCCCAGACAACGTCGGGACGGGCTGCTAGTATTAGATAAGAACTGATAAAAAAAGGAAATTATTGTACTTTACAATAATGTTTTTTGAATCTCTCTCCCCTCAAAATATTACATATGTACAATAATACAATGTCTGATATTTAAAGAAATGAAAAGATGTATGATGCACAAAATACTCTGATTTACAACCACAATGTTGACATAGGTACAGATCAATTTAGAAATTCTGGAGAAGGTTGCATTTGGCAATCTAAACATTTGTGCTTTTTGAATTGAGGGTGGAGGTAACTTTGGGTAATGACCCTTTAAAATGACACTGTAGGAAATCATTCTATGGCCGAGTAGAAGGCTTCAGCCGAAATGCATGGGCCTGTGTTTTATTTTGTTAGCACAACGCACTTTGACTGAAAAATAAGAAAGAAAAATAAAAAAGCATACCTGAAGAACCAATTTCTGGCCGTTTCGCTTTTCCTGTCTGCCCGAGTTCTTTTGGATTTGGAGTTTGCTGTTGGAGTGGTGTGACGGAAACGGATGTCCTATATACCAATGTCCTTAGCTTGTGTTGTGAAAGCATTTGTGTGGTAAAGGCATGCGTGGATAATGACTGCACGGTAATGGATGTCTCTTGTTTCCCTTTGTGGGTTCCTCACTGCTCTGAAATATGACCTTCTGCAAGTTCTTTTGTGGTCCTTTATGGTAGCCATGATGGAATGTGCAGCCCATACATAAGCAAAGGTTTACGTATCCGAGTGGAATGCTTTAGCTGATTCAAAAGAAAAAAGAACTAGCAATTATGTGTTCCACTTTTAACCCAATTTTGCACTAGAGTAGCAGAGCTACCTGAGGAGCACACTGGTGCAACAATTAGCAGCAAAGAGGAAGCACCTGTCTCCCTGACTAAGGATAAAGGTTATAGGCTAAGAACTAGCTGAAAAGCCTTTTAGTGTAAAACTAACGGTCAGATAAGGATGAAAACTGAAGCATGTGATGTACTTGCGATCTCTCTGTGCTTACTGTGTGCTGGGAAAAGGATGTGGCTTGTGGCTATAATGCAGAGGTCTTCAAACTTTTGGGTGCCGAGACCCCCCTGCCAAAATTTTCCATCATAAGGACCCCCTCCTGACAAACATTGGAATTATGGGGCAGGTGAGGACCAAATTACACGACAGGCTTGACTAAATTGTGTGGAAAGAAAATGTAAATAATGTTATATGATGCTGCATTAGTTTGGGATAGAATTGCTTCTTTATTTTAACATGTTTTGCACAAAACCTGGCTCTATGCTCTGGAGGTCACCCCATTTGGCTGGTTCTCCTTCCCCTTCTGTGTTTTTCTCATTTGCCTTCAGGCAACAGATGGCTATTAGCCCCAGGACACCTTTTGGTAACAGGAGCGCACTATAAATGTAAATAATAATAGTAATAGGCAGAAGCAGGAGAGCCACGAAACCCAAACTTCGCAGGGGCCTACACTCACAGGCAGGGCTGGCCCTAGCACTGGTCACACATGGTGCAACAGTCTTTTTTTGGCCCTTCCCCCATTTCCTCCTCCTCCCTAAATTCCCTCACTACCACTCACCAACAATGCACTTCATCTCTCTATAGCACCTTTCTGATAAGCATTTCATTTTTTTATAGCGCTACTCATAGTTTACTCACACTCATTTCTGTGATCTGCATGGTACATATTCTTTGTAGCAGCCACATTAACCCTCTGCATTCTGTGGATGACAAGAGATGCCCATGTGAGTGCACAGTGAGCGATGCAACAGTGCGACAGTAGGGAAAGAGGAGTGACTGCAGGGTGAGTGAGGTGACCATATGAATTTAGGTGCGGATGTAAGTGCAGAGTGGGATGAATGAATGCATGGTTAGTGATGGGCTTGTTTGAGTGAGATTGCGCAGCAAGGGGGACTGGTGGGTGAACTGTCACATGAGTGCAGGGTAAGTAGTGTGCTTGTGTGACTGCAGGGTGAGGTACAGGGTGAACAGCATAAGTGCATTGTAACTGCAGAGTGCTCGCTATGAGTGAAGGGTGAGCGGGTGAATGGTGTGAGTGCATGGTGATCAGTATGAGTGCATTGTGAGTGCAGGGTGAGTGTGAAAGTGAAGGGCAAGTAGTCTGAATGCAGGGTGTATTACCAGACACTAGAAGTAACTCAGAATGTTATTGACGGGGCCTATGGTTTCAGATATAAGTTAAACTATTGCTATTATGGCATTAATCAGGGAACGAGGGTGGAGAAAATAAATAATGTGCTGATCCTGCAGCACAATTTCAGTCCTAGGGTTAGGGTTGCCTGCTCATTATTTTGATAGCGCAGACGACACAAAAATAAACATTCACCTAAAGCTGTATATTTCAGCACTCGTCTGTGCATACTGTGAACAGCAAATAAAAATAGAAGGCACTTTTAATTGTGTTCTAGGGCTGCCTCAATGATCCATGACTGGTAAGTAAAGGGGACAAAGACAAAGCTTGCTGTCAAGTGCTTGCACATAACCACTGCCCAGATAGTCATAGATTGAGACCACTCAGCTCACAGTGTGAACCATACAGCAACCCATCTGTGTCATGTTGACTGCATCATCTGTTCTTTTGCAGACTTCAGTTACAAATGTAACTTTGCAAAATCACACATTGCAGAGTACACAGTGTTGTTCTTGGGCAATGAGCTCAACAACGAAGGACGAGGTTTAGCACCTCACTTCCTGGAGAATGCGCACAATTGCACGCTCTTACAACTCTGAAGAAACTACAATCTTTACTGGGTTTTTTGAACTTCGAGCGTACTTACATCCCCATTTATGCCCAGCGTATCATGCCTCTTTATGCCTTGGTACAACCTACTTTCTCCAAATCTTGTTGGCTGCCTGAACATTCTGCAATTTTGCGATCTTTGCAGTCTAATCTACTTGAATCGAGATTCTTACTGACTCGTGATAACCACACCAACCTGGTAATAAGAATTGTGCCTGGGGCGGTGGGTTTCACATATCTGACTTTTAATGAGGGTGACACAGTCCCTATCGCTTACAAGTCACACTTGTACACTTCGGCTGAACTGCGGTTCTCCTCTGTGGAAAAAGTCTTGGCTGCGGTGCAGATGGGGATTCTGAAAGAACGTGCACTGTCGCAAGGGAAACACATGTTGGTTGTTACACCATATCCTGCCTTGGAGGCAGTGACGAAGGCCAGTGTACCTAACTCAAAAGCATTACATCCCAGGTGGATACAATGGGCCACATCTTTGGCATTTCCCAATGTCATCTTCATTTTTGATTTCTCTTTTGCTGAATCAAGAGTACTTGCAGTATGAATTTGTTCATCCTGCTCCTCTGACCATGCGCCCGCTGGAGGAGGATTTTCATTGTTTTATTTACACAGACGGTTCAGCGCAACCGGCGGCGGGGTCTAAACATGCTTATTCTGCGGCCTGCGCAATAGTGATTGGTACAATGGTGAATGGAGAGTGCAAGTCTGATGTTGTGCATACACAGACATTAGGGGACTGTACCGCCCAATTGGCAGAGCTCTGTGCTCGCACTGGAGTACGCTGATCCTACTGTGACTACTCTTATTGTGAGCGACTCTTACTACTGTGTACAGTCTTACAACAACAACTTATTCTTTTGGACTCAGAACGACTATCGTGATTCCAAAGTTAGCACAATCAAACACAAAATGCTATGGGTTTGAGTGGCCGAGCTTAAAGAACAGCTGCCACTCGTGTTTGTGATTCATAATCTTGGTCACCAACGCTTGGGGGTACATGCTGTTGGTAACGGTCTTGCTGATGAAGCAGCGAAGACAGCAGTTGCGACATACTTGGTAGCAGCTGTTACACATTCCAAAAGTAAGATTGGTGATGACATCTTGGCAGCTATTACCGCAACAGGGAAGGGAGGTAATTACCCGAAAGGTTTCCCTTCTAAGTACTATTATCATTTAAGTCCTGATAAAGTTTCCTATGTGAGAATTAACGACGTTGGTGACAGGTTGATTCCCAACGCGTACCGCATGCCCGCTTTGATAACAGCGGTACAAAAGGGGGTGAACTGGGGTGGCAGAGTGGGCTAAAGAATGGTGATGGATTAAACCCAGATCTTTTGACTGGGTGTGAGTGTTTGATTGATTCGGATGCTCCGTCCATCACCACCCCCTTTTGTACCGCTTTGATAACAGCGGCACACGAGGGTATGGCCTCGGCTCGTGCCGGTGTGTCAGCTACTGTATCTCTCCAACAACAGCATTACTAGTGGCGCGGATTTTACAAACAGATGCATGATTATGTCCTTCATTGTGACATTTGCCAGCAGATTAAACCTTCTACTACTGCACGCCCTCCCCAGATGCAGTTCTACATATCTAATAAACCCCTTGCGTGCGTTTATTTGTATCACTGCGGTCCTTTCTCCTCAGATACTGCGTATAAGTACATATTAGTTGCAGTAGATTGGTGCACGGGCTTTGTTTGGGTGTGGCCACAAAGGAATGCTGATGCCGGCACTGTCATCAGGGATTTGCGTGTCTTTGTGGGAATTTTTGCATGTGGTACCTTTCATTCGGACCAGTGTCCAGCATTCACCTCTAAGGCATACAAGGATACCATAGCTTCATTGGGGTCCAAGTCAAATTTTCATCTCCATACAGGCCTGAGGGCAATAGTGTTGTGGAGCGAATGAACCGTGACTAAAAGCAATCCTTGACAGCTAAGGTTTTAGGTACAGGCCGGAACTGGCTAGCCAATCTCTATAGCGTACAGCGTGCACTAAATAATCTTCCTAGAAGGTCTCTCGGTGGGCAGACCCCATATGAAATGCTTTTTTGGCATCAAAATGTAGGTCTAGATTTGGCAGCGCCTGCTGCGTCCTTTGACGTAGATGAACATTATGATGTTTTACAGAATCTACAAAAGACCAGAGACGGTCTTGCAAAGGAACTTTTGCCCTCCACATCTGGTGCTGCTCTTCAGATTCCGGTGGTTGGCTGGCTCCCCCGAGTTAGTGATCTGGTCTGTGGGAAGGTGGAGTACATGAAGGAGTTCGGCCCCTCATATCAAGCACCTGTTCCTGTACTTGGCGTGGAGGGCACAAGAACAGTCATTTTACCTCCAATTCCTGGTTGCAAGGAAAACAGGTACATCTCCATTGACAATGTCAAATTACAGCGAGTGGCCGATTCTTCTTAGTATGACAACTGCGGTCTCTTGTCTAGCAATAACTGAGAAATTCTGTTTTGGCTCTGGCGAATAACACCGGACCTGACATTGCCATCGAGATTCCTACAGTTACAAATCCATTATTGAGTTCCCCGGCTGGTGATCTTCTTGATGATACTTAGTATACTTACCCTACAGACTTGTCAATGCCTGATTTGCAAACATCTGCAATTAACCAGTCACCTTTTTTTATTTGACACTGGCTCAACCACATCAAAGTCACCCTCAAAGATTTCTATTTTTGCTGTTTGGTTTAAAAAACATTTTTTGATACCCCCTTGAACTTACATTTGGCTGGTGCTTTCCTCAATTTTTTTGTTCATGTCCATTAAATTTGTGGTATATTTTTTCCGCTTTGTGAACGGTCATTATGTTAAAGAAAGATCTACAATTAGACATATTGATGGAACTTTGCCACTCCACTCCTCATCACACAGAATAAAGAGGGACCAGACTTTTGTTAATATCACTGCTTGGCCCATATTAGATGGGATTGTATGGGATGCTGTCAAATTTCAAATTCACTGCCCCACAGAGGCTATAAAGGTTCCCAATGTACTACGTGTTTCAATGGGGGATGTGGTGAGGCAAAATATACGCTCTGATGATTGGGATGTCCAAGCAGTAGAGGCTCTGTTTTCTGATTTGAAATATTATGCTGCTTTTGATGCTGAAGATTTGTATTTTGACTCTGCAAATTATGCTGATTTATTTGGTACCAACACTATGGCAATCATTTTCTACAAAGCGGTACAAAAGGGTGTGGTGATGGAGCAAAAGAACCAAACAAATACTCACACCCAGTCAAGAGATCTGGTTCAGATGCTCCGTCCATCACCACCCCCTTTTGCACCACTTTGTTCGCTATAAGTTGGCAGGGTATGCTCAGACGTGAGTCCCTTGCTCACTTTGCCACTGGATTCAAGCAAGCCGGGCTGAAGACTGCCAGAAACCGGTCCTCGGAAGCTTGTTTCCGGTCCAGGGAAGGCAAGGCTTGGCAGTTCAGGCTGGACTGTTCCCATGAGGCACAGGGTCAGACTGATTTGCATATGGCCATGTCTGAACTGGGGTGGCAGAGTGGGCTAAAGAACGGTGATGGATTAAACCCAGATCTGTTGACTGGGTATGAGTGTTTGATTGGTTCAGATGCTCCGTCCACCACCACCCCCTTTTGAATCATTTTCTACACAAAGCAAACACTTTAAGGAATGTATTAATTACACTCAGTGGCAACATTGGCCATCACCTATTGAAGGCAGCTCTAAAACTCTTTTGAAAAAGTTTACTTATTTTACTGATTTTAATCAGTCTAATCCTGAAGCATTTTATTTTAAGATGACTGGCAAGTCCTCTTCCAAAGTTAGACTTACCCACACTAAATTACTGTATTCAAAGTCCTTTTTCAATCAATTGACTATAGGGGACTATGAGCTGTGGAAAGATGCTATTGATTTTAAATCTGTTTGGGGTTCTAAAAGTTGGCAAGTGCAAGGTAAGGCATCTCATCCCGAACCCTATGTTGTTTTTGAATTCGACTATTTCACAAACCACCTGCTTTGGATTGGCTATGTCTAAAAATGTAAATGCTCCTTCTCTTCCTGATTTGGGGGAATACACCACCTGGTATAATCACACCAGTAAGTCCCTTTGTGATTTACAGTCTCTGTTAATAAATTTGTCCTTTAATATTTCCAGTTTGGATCCCCAAGGTTGGTTACAATGGCAAAAAAGTTCAGATTCATGCCAACATGGTTTTCTGGGTTTGGCCCTGGGCTTCACACAGGTTAGGGCAAATCCTCGTTTTGAAAGTGACCACAAGGCTCTTGTAATTCAAACGCCCCAAATTTAGTCTGCCTTTTAAAAGGAAATCCCATCCCAGCTATAACTCTGACTTTCACGTTGCTAGCACATGGTAGTTATTTGCTTTTGACCAATGAAGATTGCTGTGGTATGTGGTATGCTGGCAGGGATGCCGTACATTGTGACTGTTTCCCAACGAGTAGTCTGTTGCAAAAATGTGCTCATCCCTCCTCCGCATGGGAAGCTCAATGTATCCATCTGGCCTTCCATTCTGATCTTGAAAGCAGAGTTTAACAAACTGAGTTGAATAAGGGCTCTTTTGTCTCAAAAAGAAGTCGCCCTTACATCTTCGCGTGAAACATTTGTCCTTCACGTAGCAAACACTCACACCTAGGTGCATGCCATTTTGAATACTGATCTCCCCCTGCACTTTGGGGCTTTGATTCACACTATATTTAATGCCTTGTCAACCGCAGGCTGGGCACACTTTTTTAAATTAGTACGTTCTGGCCTTGTGACCTCATTCCAAACTATGGAGGTCATTAGGATGACGGGCGGACTTAGTCCACCCGCCATCCAATCGGATAATGGGACCGCCTGCCATAAGGGTGGGGGTCCCGTGGGGGGTATCACGATGAGCCCTGCATTTTTAACACTGTGGCGTGCGGTGCTCTCAGCACCGCCCGCCACAATGCTAAAAATGCATGTATGCATTTGCATAAATAAAAAGCGGCAGGCACTGCGCTGTGCCTGCCGCATTGCGTATGCAAATTCAGGGGGGTAGCCACAGGTACCCCCCATGTGCATCCCCCACCCCCACCTTCACCCTGGGGGCCCGCAACGGGCCCCCAAAGCAAAGCCAATATGCCTTTCCAGGAGGGCAATGCCGCCGTGAAAAGGCATAGGACCGCAGGCATTGTAATATGGTTGGCGGTGTCTCGCTGACACTCCCACCATATGTACGTAAGCGGCAGACGGTCTTTCTGTCCGCTGCGGACCCCCCAGCCATCCTAATGTGGCGGGGGTCATTTCAGTGAGGATGGTGGGCGGGATTGTAATCCGCCCGCCATCCTATGGGGCCCCAAATTTGGTGCGATATCGGCATTTTTTCATTCAATTTATTCCAGGCTCTTCGGCCATTTACCGTTAATTCTCGCCTTGGCTGCCGGTGTACTGCTGTTAATTTGCTTGCTCAAAAATGGTTTCTCATTCTGTGCCACATGACAACCTGCCCCGGCTGATCCAGCTTTGTAACCGGATGCTTGAATACTATGGCTCGCTACTTCTGGCTACATTGAGTGTGACGTATGGATTATCTTTCCAGTTTTCATACTTTACGTGCGTGCAGACTGTCTTCCATTGCCTGGATTGCAGATTTAAGTGGGCTCTGGATTTGTGTCTCTGCAATATGGTGTCTCCTACCCCGGATTATAATAAACTAATGAGTCCCTTAGTTGCTCATTAACTAGACTGTTCTGGTGTCGGGATTATGGCCTGCGCAGCAGCTCATGGAGTCCTAGGTAATTGGAATATATGGACTGCAGCCCATGACTTTCTGGCACACAGTTATCTCAAAGAATACCCGAGTTGTCCTCTGATGGTTCTAGAGGCTCCGGCTGTTGAAGAGCATGTGTGTTCTTTTCCATTACTGAATTGGATGGCTGAAATGTTCACTGACGATAACATCGACTTCCTATTGGAGGCGGTTGCAACGTATTTTGCCTATACGCTGTTGGATTGAAGTGGCTTTTTTTTTTCTCTCTACTCCATAGACACGTACTGGCCTCATGATTGCACTTCATTTTTTCTTTCTACGCATTACTTGTGATCAACACTATACACCCCTGTTGGGGTTTGAATATTTTGTGGTTACTAATTTGGAATTTTACTCCCAATTGTCCAGTTTGGCAACATTTTGAACTTGGTTCTGTCTCATTTGAACTTGAACTCTGCGTTCTAAAATTGCACCCCTTCTTGTACGTTCTCCGATCAAGGAAGGGGGTAGTGAAGGCAGACCTCTGATTGCGCACATTGCTATGTTAGCATAAGTTTATTAGAAGTTTAAACGCCATTTTGCCATTTTACCGTTTTGCCGTTTTTGCACACAACACTGCAGGTAGCTGTTATTGTAAGTTTGAATTTGTGAATATCTTCACATGAGAATGGCTTGTTTTCAACATCCCTAGACTTACATCGCAACCTCAGTCTGCACAGTGAGTTCTAAAGCCTCCAAGGTTATCATAACAATGTTTAGCTGTTATTCGGGCTGATCGGCTCACGCTTAGACACAACATACACGCAGCTGCAATTAACTGAAATTCTGGCGCCTTTAATATGGCACTGCATACATGATTTGACAAACTTGGAAGAATTCCGTTTCCAGAGAGACAGAGAGCTTTTGCAGATCCTGATGTGATTCATTCCTGCTGATCTTAGAGGTATGGGGTCCCCCACACAAGCCTAAGAGACCTTCTATATTTTATAAAACATAGTTCCTAGCTAGGGGGAGTGGCATACAAGGCACTATAGGACCTTTTTCCACCATCATTATAATATGATTTCCCCTTTTGTGCTTTATGGAATTGTAACAATGCTGCTTGTATTATTTTTAATCATATGCCTGCGTATGCTCGCAAAAATACTGCATCTTAGAGCACGTCATTAAAATAAAAATTTTAAACTTTACTGTGTCTCTTTTTTACCCATGTTGTGGACTGGTATGAGAATAACAAATGAAAGAGTTTTCTTGATTCTCACCATTCCTGAGAGTAACCTAAATTGCATGTTCTGGGTTTTCTAATCATTGGTTACTTTGCTATAGGACGAAGAGCTAATGTGACACTGATGCTAGTCGGTTAGGGGTACTAGGTACAAAGGTGAGTTTTTTGGTCCACCACAATTCACTGAGGTCATGGGTCTCTGTGTCTGAGCAGAATCCCTGCAACAGGACATTGTGTAAGGGTGGTGGAACAACTTTCAAGGCACCCTTGGAAGAAGCCAGCTAACACTAAACCAATTTATCAAAATATTAAAAAATGACAACATTGCCAAAAAGTAAAACTATCAAGTCAAGTCAAGTCAAATGTACCTTTATTACGGCCAACATGGCCCAGAAAGTTCAAAATGTTACAGCAAACATTTGAAAAAGAAGAGCTTTGTTTAAAAATCCTGTAGCATATACCAAGATTAAAAAATGAATAAAAACACGTTATATAAATAGATAAAATCTGAGTTTTGGTCTTTCTCCCCTATTTTGGCCTCTAGCAGCAAAGATTTCATTTCAAAGTGCATGATGCATAATTCTGTTGGTTTTTTTAATGTTTTTTTTCCCCTTACTTATCTTTTCCTTTCCACCTAGAACCAAATTGATCAGGCTATAACACAACCGAAAATGGGGAACAGGAGTGCTTCAATCAATTAGGATATATATTGCATCGTGATGAGATGGAGCAATTCGATAGCTAGTTCTTATATGCTAGCGCATTTGGAGTTTTGAGAAAGACCCTTCTTGTGCACCACATGGAGAACAGAAACCCCGCCACAGAGTAGACAATTGGGATACTAAGATCACATTTCAGTATCCTGAATGTTTCAACACAACGTCTACTACCTAGATTTCTGCAGATCTGAGCTAACCATCTCCTTCTCGTTTTGCTGTACCCCGGACATCCAAAAAAGACATGAAGTTCAGATTCCTCAGAATGGTTACAAGCGGGGCACCTGACCTTGTTTTGCGTTTTCCATTTAGAGGTCACACAACGCAAAGGCAAAACTCCAAATCTAAATTGCAGATAAAGTTTTCTGGCTTTTGGAGGTTTGATTAGGTTGAAAACCCTTTCAAAGACGGGACTGTCCTTAATTTCCCAAAAAGTTAGGGTTGATTTGCATATGTTGGGATTAGAGTGTTGCAGGCCATTCTATAATTCTTATAGGTGATCTTTAATTGTTTTTTTGAGAATCGGGGGCAAGCTACCTCCGGGTCAGACCAACATTCCCCCAAATCCATGTTAGTTAATAAATGTTTAACATGGGAAAACCAGGGAAGCCTAACGGCACCCCTAATTTCTAAAACTTTGGACAGTTCTTCTCTATATGTAGAAAGTTCCGGGGTCGACCATAGGTGACGCCAGTATAAAAGGGGTCTAAGGCATAGGACTGCCTCTAGTTCCATCAAACCCAGATCTAAATGGAGAGGGACTAGAGGGGTGCTATGCGACAGTCTAAAGAAATTCCTGATGTATTGGTTCTCAATCTGCAGTAAAGACTTGGGCCTGCAGTGACCCCAGAGTTCTGCTCCATACAATGCACCCCCGCAAGCTTGGACCTTGTAGATTTCCAGTACGGGGCTGACGGCACTCCTGTTTGAATTATTGAAAACCTTCACATTTCCCCCTGTTGACTGTGCTAGTTTAAATGTTGATTTCCCTATATGTAAGACAAAAAGAGTTTCCTTTCTGTGCAAACCTAAATTGTGAGGCTCAAAGCCTTATCATACCATTAAGAATTAGACCTGAAATATATACCTCTAACACAAAACTATTAAAATATTTGTTCCGATTTTATTAAAAGCTGGCATTAAATGCCACAAGTGTCATAATCATTATACATATACAATACACAATTTAAAAAAATTCTTTACTTTTTACATAGAGTACACATTTTACAAATCGATTAAAACAGTTGTCCTTTAGTCGACGCGTTTCGGTGTCTTGATCTTTTTGTGAACACCTTCTTCAGGACAGGTACACAAAATCTACAACATTTCAAATCTGCAAACAAATACATACAGTTAATATCATCTAAGAGGTTATATATCCCTCCTATGTTTAATCTAGGTTTCTGTTAGATTTAATAAGGTCAAATTGGTCTTACTTTAAAAACATATGTCTTTATGGTTTTCCTAGTTTTCTTCAAGATCGAACCATCTCTTGCCTTTTGGTCTTTTTTCTTTAAAATTTACGACGGGGCATGAACCTGTTTCGACAAAAGGGTAGTATAAATACCAATCTCTATCATGGTTTCTACTAAGCATAGGGCCCCTGTGAACTGATCTTTTGTTTGCCATGAAAGACCGGTTACTTACATGTTTCTGTCTCACACTGGATTTATTACAATGGGTTCTGGTCATCAATCTGAATATTTAGATGATCTTGGAGTTTTGGATTCTCCTTTTCTGTTATATCCCAGGCATTCACTGTCCCGGTTTAAGTCCCCGTGTGATGATGGACTTGCTCCAGGTATGCTTACTCTATGAAAAAAAGACGGATATTATTTCCCGCTCTTTTACTGTGGGTTGCACGTTATTATGGGCACAGTTTCTATTTTCTTTGTGTATTTATGTAAGTTATCTCGATCTAGAGACAAGTCTTCAGTTATTCCAACTTCTTATTTTTGAAAACCGTTCTATGTGTCTCAAGCAGAGTATGAACTTACTCTGTTTATAAATATACATATTTACCATATTTACCATTAGTGGCAGTTTTAAATTCTCCGGCTGCCATATGGCGTACTCAAATCCGTACTCATAAGCTCAGTACATATTGGGTAAAGCATAAGACCCGTAGCGGTATTATCATCATGGATGATCACAGGGTTGTATCATATTTAATTCATATAAAACCCCACTAGCGATGTTAATTAGAGAGCCGATCCTTAGTTATTTTTAAAGAAACTAGATCTACGTGGGATAGTCTCTAGGTTAAGGCCTAGCTTAACGGCCGGTCCAATCTCCATAAAGTACCAGCGTGTTCCTTACCTGGCGTCTGGTGAAACACCGTCCAGTTCGGCCTCCTACCGTCGTCTCGATCGAGTGCCGATGGACTTTCGCCACGCCTATATATGCAAACCCCTTGATTGTTTAATTGGGGAGATTGCTTTCATTAGGCGTTAATTGATATACGTAATTCCGCTAAGGGGATGGCCTCATGTTTGGAGGAAATTACGTACTAGCGCCATACTCGTATTTGTAGGCTTGTTAGCGTTGTGACTACCATGGTTACCAGAGCGGTCACGTGACCGAAGTAAGCATTGGTAGTCTTCTGGGTAGGTTGACGAGAATTCATACGAATGCCATACTTATGTTTTTTTAAGCTTTTCAGCGTCGTGATTCCCATGGTTACCAGGGCGGTCCCTGAACGCCAATCTCGTGTTGTTAAGATTTTTAGCGTCGTAGTTCCCTTGGTTACAAAAACGGTCACATGACCAAAGTAAACATTAGTTGCCATCAACATGGAAAAACGTGTATCCACAGCGGCCTATGTCTCCCCCTGTTCTTAATGGAATTCGTTAATTTTAAGGTGCCGTATTTTGTAATATGTTATAACCCCAAAGCACAGTTCTGTCCTCGTATTTATAACCGGCGTAAAAGAGTGCGCTATTTATTATTGAGTGATAATCCTACTGTTTCCTGAGGTGCTCTCAGTCTTATTACTCCCCTATTATACCTGGGATTCTCTCCTTCCTTCGTTCTAGTACAGGGTTTTATGCATATATAACAATCAAATGTCACTTAAAACAACACACTTTACATATACAACGGTTTCAAGTAAAAAGGTTAGGCCTCTATATTCCTAAACTCTGCAGATATAACAATCAAATGTCATTTCAAACAACACACTTTACATATTCATCGGTTTCAAGTAAGAAGGTTAGGCCTCCATATTCCTAACCTCTACAGATATTACATATTATAAGATCAGTTGTACATAGATCTCTGGTATTTTATATACAATCTGTTGTACCACAATCGGTTGTTTACATTCTCATGGATGTTGTTTCACTATTCTGAGTCAACATATTGGCAGAGTTATATTCATAGCCATGTCACTAGAGTTTTCATATTGATTTCCCTATATGTGCCCCACCAAATTTCCCTATATGTGCCCCCAAAAGACTATCAAAATCACTTGCACAGCAACTGAGAACCAAAGAGACACACAAAAATGACGAATGAATTACATTCTATCAAGTAAAGATATCCTATTCATTACCAATCAATGTCTACAATATTTAGTATCAAAAGCAAACATATTATTGTGTAAAAGACCTCAACATATAAAAATAAATCATTACACCATCAACCAAAACATAACACCAATATATAATTACTAATCTTTTATATTTGATATAATTACTATAATATCAAACTATCTATAACTCTGAATCAATGTAAAATCTTAAATGATATTAAAATGAAATATTATAAATATTGATTAAAATAATATTGTAGGGTTTGTTAAAAATAACTAAATTCAACACAATATAAATGAATACTAAAATGACACCTAACAACTAAATACAAAAAACATGAAGAAATTCAAACACTAACAAATAATGTAATAATAATAGAGCAACATTTTCAAAAACATGTTTCAGAATATAACAGAAAATCACAATATCCACAATACAATGGGAATATACAAATATTTAAAAATATGTTCATAAATACAACATGCATAAGTCCCACTAACACTTAAGTAATTAGAAAAGTCACTAACAATTCATTAGCTGAAGTCCTTCAACAAGAATTCTAAATCCATAACTGAAATAGTAAATCAGAAAAAAAATCTTCCAATAAAATTTGCTAAAATCCATTTAAAAATAAAAAAGGAATCTATCCTAAATTTCCATGTCACATCCTTTAATTTCTTCAAAACTCACAAAATATATGAAAGACAAAAAACACGCCAAACAAATAAACACGAAGCCATAAACATTTAGGCCTACTAAGCTCACCTGAGTAACTTAGGGGCATATTATCAACGCTGTGCAAAAAATATCGCACAGCGTTGATAACGTGGAAAAATCTATTGCCAATTTCACATCGCCTGTTAGCAGCGTATTCTCAACGCTAAAGCTAACAGGCGATGTGAAATCATCGATAGGTCACAGGTATCCTTCTCCCAAGACCTGCCTTGTGAATAGGGCGATCCCACCTCCAACCACATTTTACATGTGGTTGGACGTGGGAACGCCCACCCTGCATCTCATTAGCGTTATTCATCGCCTCCAGCGTGGGGGCGATGAATAACGCATGAAATGCGTCGCTAACCGGAGTTAGCGACGCTTCGATAATAGGGCGATAATGAATTCATGCGTTAGCAACCGGAAAAGGTCGCTAACACATGAATTAAGGCCCTTGATAATATGCCCCTAAGTTTGTTTCCCAATCACAGCTAACTAAAAAATCTGAAAAATCCAAAACCATTTTCTCCATTTATTTTGATAAATTGTAAAATTCATTATTAAAATGTATTAATAGTATTATACTATATTACAATAACATGCATATACTATGAATCTAAATTTATTGGCAAAGCCTAAGCAACAGTGGAGAAACTGTTGGATATTTAGAGGGAAGTGATACAAAAGGGGATGATGGATGGAGCGTTTGAGCAAATCAAACACTCACCCCAGTCAACTGATCTGGGTTTAATCCATCACCATTCTTTAGCTCACTCAGCCACCCCAGTTCAGACATGGCCATATGCAAATCAGTCTGACGCTGTGCCTCATGGGAACAGTCCAGCCCGAACTGCCAAGCCATGTCTTCCCTGGACCCGGAAACAAGCATCCTGGGACCGGTTTCGGATTCATAATCCTCATCAGCCAGGCTATCTTGAATCCAGTGGCCAAGTGAGCAAGGCACTCACGTCTGAGCATACCCTGCCAATTTAGGGCGATCAAAGTGATACAAAAGGGGATGATGGACGGAGCGTTTGAGCAAATCAAACACTCACCCCAGTCAACTGATCTGGGCGGTCCTCGGAAGCTTGTTTCCGGTCCAGGGAAGACATGGCTTGGCAGTTCGGGCTGGACAGTTCCCATAAGGCACAGGGTCAGACTGATTTGCATATAGCCATGTCTGAACTGGGGTGGCAGAGTGGGCTAAAGAACGGTGATGGATTAAACCCAGATCTTTTGACTGGGTGTGAGTGTTTGATTGATTCTGATGCTCCGTCCATCACCACCCCCTTTTGTACCGCTTTTGGCCACCATAAGTGTGGCAGGGTATACTCAGACGTGAGTCCCTTGCTCACTTTGCCACTGGATTCAAGCAAGCCGGGCTGAAGACGGCTGGAATGCCAGAAACCGGTCCTCGGAAGCTTGTTTCCGGTCCAGGGAAGACATGGCTTGGCAGTTCGGACTTGGCTGTTCCCATGAGGCACAGGGTCAGGCTGATTTCCATATAGCCATGTCTGAACTAGGGTGGCAGAGTGGGCTAAAGAACGGTGATGGATTAAACCCAGATCTTTTGACTGGGTGTGAGTGTTTGATTGATTCAGATGCTCCCTCCATCACCACCCCCTTTTGTACCGGGATATTTATAGGGGTCAGCTTTACAATCCCAAATCCAACCTAAGAAATGTTGGAAAAAGTGTTGGCATTTGGAGAGGTCACATTTACTATAGGAAGTCCAATGTAAGCAACATTGTGAAAAGTGTGGGCTTCTGGAGGGGTGAGCTGTACTATTCCATGCCCAACCTAAGCAACATCAGGAAAAGTGTTGGACTCTGGAAAGGTCAGATTTACTATTCCCTTTCCAACCTAAGCAACACCAGGGAAATTGTTAGACTCTTGATGGATCATATCTATTATTTATACAAAATTAATACATTATAAAATATGATACATTATAAATAAAAACACATGTAAATGTGCAACAAATACTCCTAATTGGTTCACTTATATTATGTTTTAAATATAATAAAAATAAACAGCAATACATTTGTCATTAATTAAACGTATAATTCAAATATGTAAAAAAACTTACCATTTAAAAATGATTTAAAAGAAAGCTGTCAATATTTGAAAACACTTCCAGCCCTACTCTCCTAAAAAGCCAACAACCCATAAAAAGCAACAATAGAAAATAGAAAACAAAATAATTACAAATTATTAAAATAATTCATCAATGAACAATTTAGAAATTAACATATTAAAAAACACACACATCTAAAAACACTTATGGCCAGCCTCGCCTACAAATGCAACAGCCATCTAATAATTTTGTAATTACGATAAAATAAACATCACATACATATAACATTTACAAATAATTCGTAACGTAAAACAATAATGAATGAAAATGAAAATTGTTAAAACATATTAATAACCTTTCAAATAAATGATACATTCTACATTTGACATAATCAATAAAATAAATAATTAACAATTACAATTAAAATTCTAACATATTAAAACTTATATTTATCAATGCACTTCCAACGCCACTCTTGTACATATGTCATAACCCACAAAAGAAAAAATATTATTGCAAATATTCTAATTCAACACTATATATATATTAAAAAATTAAATATTTTACCTTCAAGATGTCCACCGGTATTGATGCTATCATTATATTTTCCCATGCTATTATTTACCAATGATATTCATGAGTCAATATTAAGGTGGAACAGCGGATGAGAAGGAGGGATCAGATTTATCAGTTTATGTATTTTCCTTTTGGCCTTTCTTCCGCACCTTAGTGCTTCCCAAAGGTGTTAAGACCACAGGTGGCTTAAGTGGGAGAGAAGAGGGTAAGGCTTATAATCTGTTTATATGACATTCTTCTGATTTGCAGGAACTGTTGGAGTTAAGAAAGAGTCCATTGCAAGAACCAGGATTGTTTGTAAAAGTGGAAAAATCAATGTTAACAACGCCATTGAGAGTTTTTACATTTTTACATTTCATGATTGACACGGTCAAAGATACCCATTAAATAGGACAACATAATAACATTAGAATTATATCCTACTAAATGAATTTATGGTCAGGTTGAGAGGTTTGGTTTGGGTGGCATGTTTGCTAACATCATCCCCCAGAGCACTTTTTACAGGGCCCTTTCATGACATAGGGTTGCTGTTATTAAAAGTATTAGTAAAATGCAAGAGCCTTTGGTTTGGTGACAACATGTCTGTGATGGAAGATGCAAAGTAGGAATTAGTTTAGTGATTGGAGAAGTGGAATGGCTAAGCATTTTTTGGGACAGTTCCAGGCTTGTAACAGATGGAATATTGTTCAATTCTTCTTCGTATGGACAATGTAACCTTGGTAAAGTATATAAACAAAATGAGAGGAAGGTTGTTGAAAATGATGACAGAGTTCAAGCTCAATGTGAGCTTAGGTGCAGAGTATCTCACAACAAAGGGAAATGGACTGGCAGATTGTAACACTCATTACTTGGAGTTCCAGAGGTCATGGAAAATCTTTGGGAAAGGCTGCAAAACCCCTTGGGAAGTCGTGGTCTTCTAGTACAACAAGCATTTACAATGCAATGGTTTTGCCTTTGTTAAAGTTTGAGCTATTGGCAAAGCTTGTGACCATTTATTTTAACATAAATAAATGGCATTGTTATTTGCAATGCCACTAGCTTTATCTTTCGCAAATGTCCCCCAACACATACCCACACAGAGCCCCCACACACACTGCGAGCCCCACCACACACTGCGAGCCCCCCACACACTGTGAGCTAACGCAAAAAAATGTCACTTAAAATAGCGTGGTCATAAAAAATTCCGAGCAATTCGCTGCATAACAAGTATTCAAACAGCTGATTGGTGTTTAAAATATTCTAGTGTTTTCAGGACAAAAAGTATCAAAACTCCTGAATTAGTCTTCAAAATTCATGGATTTCATGTGGGCAGGCTTCTTTCACGGGTTAAAACATAAATTATAATGCATACACAAATGCTGGCATGGGTGAGGGGTACACCTATCACTCTCCTCGCCGCTTCTAGAGAGTGGTACCCCGGGAGCCCTCACTGCCCTAATGTTGTTCAGAGCTCCTCGGAGGCCCTCAGAGTAAACACTGGCCCTGCAAAGGGAGATATGGTGACAGCTCGAGCCTCAACGTGGCCAACCCTCAGTGCCACACCGCTCCCGGCCAGCAGGAGGGGGCAGACCAAGGTTTAAAATGAGGGTAGCAGGGAGCCCTGAGGTGAGCTGTAGGGCAGCTAGTGTTAGCAGCGAGAGTGACATGGGGCCTAATGCAAGCATGGTGAATGGACACCAGACACCACCCCCTTCAAATAGGTAGTGGAACAAAGCTATATTTGGAGTGCAATATGTGTCTTCCACAGCCCTTGTGCCACTGCACCTGCTGCACGAACGACAGCCATCGCCCAAAGGGCCGGAGGGTGGCACTGAAGAGGGGTTTCCAGGAAAGAATTCTCACGGACCCAGGCAGGTTTCATCTTCTTTCTGAGGCGCACGTGTGTGTACCCAGAACTGTGCAAGAGGCGTGTTTACAAATGACCCAGCTGTCACGTGAAGGACATGTGAAGCGTCAGCCACGCCGGGTTATGTCTTCGCATTCTAGAGTGCAGTCAGTCCATATGCCCAAGGAAAACCCGAATATGAAGAACACCATCATGAGGTGTGGGCATCAGGAGCTGGGACTTTGGGTATCCTGCGCTGCTCGGTATTCAGCTGCGCTCTGCCTACCTGAAATTCTAAGAACTGTGCTGGGTTTCCAAGTTCCCTGGTGTTTTATCTCCCCGCCCCCCACCCTCCCCCAAAACCCTTCCACGGTTCCAAACACCTTTGCTTCATGTAGTTGGAAAAGGGCCTGTGTTCTTCAGAGGGTGGGGAAGGGAAGGTGTCTGTGATGACCACGCCCAGGTTCGGACGAGCCTATATGGCAACCAGGCAGCGGCCAGCAGGCCAGTCTGGAAGGTCAACGTGCGAGACAGTTATATGGTCTGTAGAGTCGATGTCTACTGTTGTTTTCCTGACCTTGCAAAATAGGTAAACAGCTATCTTTAGAAGTTCAAAGCGGCCCCATTTTGAACAGGGACCACTTTTTAGCTCACTAGTTCACTGGAGGGGCACGTTTACCTTGCCGCCCGGGCCTATTTTCTCCTGCAGTCCGTCCCTGGCGATGATCCTCTCAGGGGGCCGCCCCCCACACGTACCTCCCAGTAACAGTCGCCTATGTAAAACCTATGCTGCGGCCTCCGTTAAAGCTGCAATCTCTTGGGCCTTGAAAGCAGCGCTTGTGGGCCGAGAGGCCTTCCATGAGGCCGGTGCCTCCTGTCTGGGGCTCCGGTTCTTGGGCTCGCACGGCCGGATCCCCTCCCCCTCTCCCGGTGCCCGCCCGCAGGAAGGGGAAGTCGGGGGCGGCAGTGATGTGGTTGTGGTAGGATCTGCCGTGCCCCGGGACAGGGCAGAGCTGCAGTGCCCGCTTTCAGATGTGCTACGGTGCCGTTTCATGCGGTGTTTACGCCACTCTTTCCTTCATCCCTCCCCTTCCCCTCCCTCCTGACTGTACACCCAGCTCTCATCTCACTCCCCCGCAGAGGCAGCAGCAGAGCCATGAAACAACCCACCGTCCTCCCCAAATACAGAACCTTTAACATGGTCCGTCCGCCCACAGCTCCTAAGCCACATTTACCAGAAATACGCTCTAGTTGTACAGGGTTTGCAAGTCAGAGATAGGGAGGGCGAATGCAACAGTGTAACTGAATATTTACAAACCTCGGTCTGACCGCATGCCATGCTACCTTCCAAAGAGATCTCAGAGCTCTTCTCTTTGAAATACAATTCGGCTCAAACAAGTGCTTAATTTAAAAAAAAGTAAGTGCCATGGGGGGGAGAGACGCTGACGACGGCCGACGACGGCCTTGGAGCAGGAAGGCGGCCATGAGGAAACAAGCGGGAGGGGGCGGGAAAGGGGGAGGAGAGACGCTGACGACGGCCGGAGCAGGAAGGCGGGTGCCGGCAATGCCGGAACAGATTCCGGGGCGTTCCCGGCTTTTGGCTGACGTCGCGTGACGTCGGCAAAAGCCAAAGAATCTCGGGAACGCCCCCAAATCTGGTCCGGCATTGACGGACAGGCCCCTCGTCCAATGGCTAGGCTCCATTTATGGAGCCAGCCAATGAATGACGAGGGCCGACCCAAACCCACACTACAGTTCTCATTAGGTTTTCGCCTGCGCGAAAAAGCTGCGCAGAGCGCAGCTTTCGCCAGGCAAAACCTAAAAAGGAGGTATTAGGGTGCCTGGGGACTATGGTTATGTTAGGTTGCAGAGGGGGTATTAAACCCTATGGAGCCTGAGTTTATGATAGCATATTTTAACAGAGTTCTTTCAGAAGGGTCTGAGTTTTACAACACTTAGGGCCAGATTACAATGCTGTAGAAAGTGGCTTCGACCCTTGGCATCGAGATTGGCTGTTCAGATTCCTTTCCGACCAACCTATTTTGATGGGGTCTGTCGGAAAGGAATCCGAACCGGATTTTCAAATGGTTTCTGACACAGAAAAGCTGTGGGACTCCTACTTTGGGGGGCCCCAGCATGGCCTCCAATGGGTGCAAGGCCTCTGGATGGATGCCTAGGGGGGGCACCCATGGTGTTTCCTGTGGATCCCTGTACCCGGTGGCAGGCACCTTGAGGTGCTGCCACGTGGTGCAGTGATGAACTGCACCTCAGCTCTGTACAATTGGAGCATGCATTCCACTCGTAATGCATGCTCCCATTGTAGAGAATAGGAATCTGACTGAACAGTGTCCCATCTTACTTGCTGGGTTTGGACCAATGACAGGAGGTTGTTTGGTCCCAGTTCCCAAACGATGTCGGATGTGCTCTGGTCCATCCAACATTGTAATCGGGCCCCTAATTGTTCCTGGTCAGGAATACCCGCTGCCCTTTCTATTGTCTGAGATACATCAGTGGGAAGAGTAATGGAGGGAATAAGGCAAAGGAGACCATAAAAAGCAAGGTATGACCTTTAGTGAGATGTGAATTTGGATTTCATTAAATTTGAGAGCTGACTTATGAATAACCTTTTGACCATTTAGTAACTTATTTGGAAGTTGGGAAAGTTGCTGTGTTTAGTTTCCTTTAGAAGGGTATCACATGTTAATGTGTAAGAGTTAAGTAACTGGCATTAAAAACCTAATGTACTCTTTTTCAAAGTGTGCAAAAGACTTAAGATGATGTCTGACTTGATAGTTTTATCTGACTTTTGATGATCAGCCAAAGTGATTTGTGTTTAGATGCATGAAGGCGTATGAACAACATGTGTCTGGAAATGGGAAGACTTGCAGAGATCAAGTGTTAATTTCATATGTAAGACCTAAGTGGTGCTGTTGGATCTTAGGGCAATATGAATGGCAGCTATTATGCAATAGGCAGGTGCCAATATATCAACATTCAGAACACATGCAGTAAGTGGTGCTATGGCAAGTATCGTTTACACATCATGGGAAGAGTCAAAGACATTCTTAAAGCAGCGGATTAGTGTAATCCATGTGTGAATTTGAATTTTGAATTAAAGATATTTGTATAGCGCACGTTTACCTAGCGGTTTCATGGTGCTGTGGGGTCAATTCAATTTCAAGTGCAGGCGCAGAGTTGGATCAAGTTGAGAAGGCCTGTAAGAACAGAAGAGTTTTCAGTCTCCCGCGGAACTCCATGTAAGACGCTGATGTTCGAATAGAAAGAGGTAAGGAGTTCCAAAAAGACGGGGCGAGAACAGAAAACTTACAGCCTCCTGTCCTGCTTTTCTTAAAACGGTCTTATATACAAGACAGGAGTATAACCCATAGACCAAGTCAGGACTGGGTAGGTAAGATGCAACTAGAGAACAATGTCCTGAAAGGTAAAAGTTAATAGACAAATCTAGATAGCATGCACATAGCATTACTCAAGTGGAAAAGAAGGAGATTACTCATTTTTCAGTCAAAAGATAATTATTCATCTTTATGTGGTAGCATTAGTTTTAAGGTCGGGCATATGCAATTAAGAACAGCACTGCATTACAATGTATGACAACCACATAAAACTTGGTGCAGCAAACATGAAAAAAGTGCAGGTGGCGACGCAAGTGAAAAGAAGACAGTGTTGTTGGCGCACTGTGCATAAAGTGCAAGCTATTTACAGTGAGTGGCTTAACGGCGCATGTGACATTGTGATATCACAGTGGGCACAGTTGATTTAATTTGAGTCTGGAGCCACGTAGAAGAAGTGCGCCTATTGGTCAGGCTGTTAGGTCGACGGCGTTTCGATCCAGAACTTTTTGGATCATCTTCAGGACTGGTTGTCTGAGTGGGAGAGAGCTGTGGAGGAAGGGAGGAGAACTTTAAGGAAAGGAACTGAGTTGTTCAGTATAGGAGCAGGTGAATAGGGAGATTAGGGGGGGGGTACCTGGGGGGGGTCCTGGATGTAATGAACCTTGTGACCCACGAATAGAGGATAACTTGAGGCAGCTTTTGGGAGTCGCAGTCTAAGCAGAGTATGGACTGCTGGGGAGAGAGAGGGTGCAAGTCTGGTTGAGTGATTGGTACACTGATTCTAGGTATGAAAGAGACATACATTCAAGGTTGCATGGGAGGGGAGCACCATGGAGGCTAGAGGGTGTAAATAACGTACCTGGCTGGAGACGTCAATGTTCTAACCAGCCGTTAGGTCGTAGGGATTGTTACCTGAATGAATCAGCTCGTGTCAGCGGTTGCAGAATTCAGCCAATATGAACGGAAGCCGATCGGCGAAGGACAAGGCGGGGATTGGGCCGCTGGCTAGGGGCAGGGAAATGACATCAGCAAGGGTGTGTTGGTGTCGGGCCGTGGGGATTGCTGTGTCGGGTGGGCGGAGGGGCGGGATTAGTTGCTGGGGTGATGCGTCTCTGTTGGCAATCGGCCAGGCGGGCCCGCTCGCGTGTAGACGTGGGGAGCGTCATCGGTGTGGAGAATCATGTAAGGAAATGGTTAAGGGCCATTTGGAAAAGGATTTTGCTAAAGTTTGTAGGAACAGCATTGATAAGAATTCGCGTTTGAGCGACAGTGTACGGGTGCTACATAGTAACACTTTGTGATTATTAAACACCATGAAGAGAGAAACATTTCTGATTTATATACAACTTGAACACGGTGTATTAAAATAAACAGTCCTTAATTAGCTTTAAAACACTTTAGCGAGAGACACATTTCTAATTTGTATACAACTTGAACATGGTGTAATAATATGGTCCACCCTAGATGTCAGGTGGGTCAGAGATTTCGCGTAACTGTTTGGGGAGGGGGTGAGGAGGGCGGGGGTAAAAGCCATGGCAGGTTGGATGTAAAGGCCACTGGCTAGTGCATTCAGGAAGTAATAAACAATTGGGGGAGTAGAATTCTCAGACTGGTGGGAGTAGTTACGAGGACCAGGTTGAGGGGCCGATGGCTAGGGGATGTTGGATACAGAGTGCCAAGGGCAGAACCAGAAAGCGCAGCTCTATTTTAGATCAGGATTAGGAGGAAAGGGTTCAAGTAGTGACAGTACCATTCCATTCGTCAATGGTGTTTAGTCCTTGATTAATGGAGTCACAGATCGTCATCCATTTGCATTCTGCCTTGTTGAGGAGATTTCTGATATCCCCTCCTCGAATGGGTAAAGTTGGTTTTTCAATCACTTGCCATTGTATGTCTGTTTCAAGATGGTTATGTTGTAGGTAGTGTGGGACCAGTGGGGCTGACATGGTTTTACAATTGATGCGGCTCTTGTGCTGTATGATGCATTGTTTGATCATTTGCGTTGTCTGTCCAATATAGATCAAATTGCATGGACATTTGATAGCGTAAATAACATTTTGCGATCTACAGTTCGTATGTTTTTTCAGTTTGTATGAACGACCATTGGCAACAAATTCTTTCGTGTTAGTAGTGAGAATGCAAACGCTGCAATTTTGGTATTTGTAGTGCCCCACAATAGGATCAAGGCCCCAGGACGCTGTAATAGTGTTCTTTTCACGTGAGGTTTGTGGCCAGGTGATGGCGTGTACCAGATTGTTGGCTAGATTACTGCCGCGTTGGTATGAGAAAAGGGGTTCCTCTTTAAATTGTTCATGTGAACGTAATAGTGGCCAATTTTTTCAGATAATTTTGTTTATTTTGTTGCTGTGAGGGTTGAATTTTGAAACAAAAGGTATCCTTGGCATTGGTTTCTTAGGTTGAGTAGTGAGGAGGTGGTCTCTGTGGCAATACCACGCTCTTTTCTTTGCTCTGGCGACCAAACGTTTGGGGTATCCACGGTGTATACAATTTTTGGTGAGGAAATCTGCTTCCCTAAAGTAGTCTTTTTTCCATTTACAATTACGACGGATTCGGAGGAATTGTCCGTATGGTAGGCCGTCACGTAATCCGCGTGGGTGGTAGCTGGAGTAAAGCAAGAGGGTGTTCTTTTCGGTTGGTTTTCGATATAGTGCGGTACCCAGAAGTCCTTCTTCCGCATGGATAGTCACCTCTAGGAAAGCAAGTCATTTTGTTTGCATTCGCTAGTGAATTTGAGGTGTTCTTGGCAGTGGTTGAGCCAGTCAATGAAGGGTCATAGTGTGTCAGCCGTGCCGGTTCGCTATTAATTCATTTATCGTAGCGCTATATTTCGAAAACGCGCATTGGTGCCTGCCTGCTGTTCTGTTTAAATATTTATCGTAGCGCTATATTTCGAAAGCGTGCATTCAGTAGCATTGTATTGTGCTTGGCTGCCTTTGGCTGAATTAATTTCATTTGTGCATATCGTTTATTTAAGGTTGTGCCCCAATCCAGTTTCGCTTTTGGCCTGCTGCCATTTTGTTGTTTGTTATTGTGCCTCCCTGCCCGGACCTCCACCCCGCTCCCGCCTCCCAGCTGCTCCTCCCTCCCACTGATACTGTAGGCTTTACCCTCCCGCATTTACGCTGTGACCGTCCTAAAGCCTTCAGAAGCGGTCGCTCCCCACGCAGCTCCCCGCACTGTTGTGGTATTGTAGCGCTTTACACTGCCAGATTGCCTTACTCGCAATGCTCCTACTTCCATTGTTGCCTGTTTGCTATTAATTCATTTATCGTAGCGCTATATTTCGAAAACGCGCATTAGTGCCTGTCTGCTGTTCTGTTTAAATATTTATTGTAGCGCTATATTTCGAAAGCACGCATTCAGTAGCATTGTATTGTGCTTAGCTGCCTTTGGATAAATTAATTTCATTCGTGCATAGTGTTTATTTAAGGTTGTGCCCCAATCCAGTTTCGCTTTTGGCCTGCTGCCATTTTGTTGTTTGTTATTGTGCCTCCCTGCCAGGACCTCCACCCCGCTCCCGCCTCCCAGCTGCTCCTCCCTCGCCCCTCCCTTCCACTATCCACATATGACAGAGGCCTTTGCGTGCAGCGTTCACGCGCAGCGGTCGCGCCCAATGCGCGCCGAAGGTGCGCCAAAGGTAAGCCCGTCTACGCCCGTCCGAGCCTGGACCGCGCCCAGCGCCAGACCCCCTGCCCCCCGCAATTCTCACTCCACCCGCATAACATACGACGCTGCAACCCTCTCTGCCCTTAACCCCGGCCGACTCCCAAACTGCTACCAAGCCGCCCCAGGACACACCCATGGACCCTTCACCTGCCACTCCTGCAAGTTCGACAGCATCAAAACCCACACCAAACCCACAAACTCCAAAGAAAGCTCCGACACTAACCACCTAAAATGCATCCTACTCAACACCCGCTCAGTCCACAAACAATCCATTGAACTCTGGAACCTACTCGACACTACATCGCCGGACGTCGCCTTCCTTACAGAAACATGGATGAACGCCTCATCAGTAAGCATGGGCGGAAAATCCGTTCCGCTCGCGGATTTTGCTCAATTTCGGTAAATTCGCAATACGCGAACGCTCGCGAATTTGCCAAAAATCCGCAAATTCGCACGCAGCGGATTTTTTTTTCTTGGTGATACAATTTTGCGGCGCGCGGCCTTCACTTACCGTCATTCAGCGTTTGCCGAGTTGTTTTTCTCGATATTTTGCGAGTGCTGCGCCATTTTGGATCTTGCTGCGAGATCCCGCGGTAGTTTGGCGACCGCGATTACGTCATCGCGCTCGCCACCTTGCATAGCAAGAGTTTGTCAACGCGAGTACGCCGTGATCATGTATCGCGGGAGTTCGCAATTGCGAACTCGTACATGCGGCGAGCAGCAACAATCTCGCACTCGCGAAAATACAAAATTTGCAATTCTGCACAAGAAATCCACCAGCAAGCAGCATAAACCTTCTGAAAATTATGTTTTTTATCTGAATAACTCCTCAGGTTGACATTTGCCTGCACTTTTTTTGCAAGGAGTCCATTTTGGGGTGGGGGGGGTGGGAGGAAGGAAGTGCCCCACAGTCTCCAACTTCCTGTTCCTGTCCAGCAGGCTCCTCCCAGTGCTTTGTCCATCTCCTTACTTTTTGTGGATGCTGCTGGATATTTGGATTTGAGGCCTTTTTGACTTTCTTTGGCTCACTTTTGGATTAGAAATTTCACAAGTAAGTTTGTTTGGGGGATTACAGTTGCTGCAACTACAATTTTGTAATTTTCGATTTTTGGGCTGTTGTTGGGGCCTTTTGCCCAGGGGTACTCAGTGGTGGGTGGACTGAGTCTTTCTGTGGGGTCTCTTTAATAAAAACATCATGGAGGGCCTGGAAGACTTGGGATTGTGCTGATTTTTGTGTGATTTTCATTTTTTTCGGCTGTTGTTGTGGCCTTTTCACCAGGGCTAGTGAGTGGTGCATGTGCCAAGTCTTTCTGTGGGGTGTCTTGAATTTAAACATCCTGGAGGGCCTGGATGGCATGGGATTGTGCTGATTTTTCTGTGTTTTTCGATTTTTGGGGGTGTTCATGGGGACAGGCCATGTGGCTGGGGGCCATTTTGAGTGCTGCTACAGGCCCTGGCCATGTGCTGGGAGGGAGGGGGCCATTTTGAATGCAGGCAGTGTTCTTAGGTCTGCAACCATTTTGCCTAGCTTTCAACCTTTATGCCCAGGGGTACTGAGTGGTGCATAGGCCTAGTCTTTCTGTAGGGTATCTTGAATTGAAACATCATGGAGGGCTTGGGATTGTGCTGATTTTTCTGTGATTTTCGTTTTTTGGGGCTGTTGTTGTGGCCTTTTCACCAGGGCTAGTGAGTGGTGCATGTGCCTAGTCTTTCTGTGGGGTGTCTTGAATTTAAACATCATGGAGGGCCTGGATGGCATGCGATTGTGCTGATTTTTCTGTGTTTTTCGATTTTTTGGGGGTGTTCATGGGGACAGGCCATGTGGCTGGGTGCCATTTTGAGTGCTGCTACAGGCCCTGGCCATGTGCTGGGAGGGAAGGGGCCATTTTGAATGCAGGTAGTGTTCTTAGGTCTGCAACCATTTTGCCTAGCTTTCAACCTTTATGCCCAGGGGTACTGAGTGGTGCATAGGCCTAGTCTTTCTGTGGGGTGTCTTGAATTTAAACATCATGGAGGGCTTTGGATTGTGCTGATTGTTCTGTGATTTTCGTTTTTTTGGGCTGTTGTTGTGGCCTTTTCACCAGGGCTAGTGAGTGGTGCATTTGCCTAGTCTTTCTGTGGGGTGTCTTGAATTTAAACATCATGGAGGGCATGGGATTGTGCTGATTTTTCTGTTTTTCGATTTTTTTGGGGTGTATAACTGAACTGATGTTCCTCTGTCTTTCATTGCTTTTAGGTGCACAAGACTCAAGAGAACCACCAGTGCCAGGAAGAAGTCCTGCAGCGGTGTGTGTGTGCAGCATAACGTCACGCGACGTCACTTCTGGCCACAGACAACTCTGCAACTCGTGCAACTGCGGCCTGCTGTTCTGACCTGCTCTGAAGAAGATGGCCCCAAAAAAATTCCCCGTAGCTCCTCTAGCAAGAAAGTTGCCAGTAGGGAGCAGAAGAAGCAAGTTAGCAAGGAGACTGGTGTGCCGCCCGCCACATTTTTTGGGAGTAAAAAAAAAAGTACACCTGCAGCAGCAGCGGGATCTGCTGGGGACCAAGCTGGGAACAGCACCCCCGCTCCATTGGGCTCAGTGCCACCACCACCACCACGCCAACTTAAGTCCAAGCCCTTGAGTGCTGCAGAGGCAGTCAGTGTACTTCTTCAATCACCATCGACCAGTGATGTTGGCTCATCGCAAGAAAGTAGCAGCAATGTCCCTCAATCAACACAGGTTGTTGTAACTCATCTGACGAGTGTTGAACAACCACAGCCACAACAACAACCACATGTGCAAGTACAAGCCCAAGTACATGTGGAAGGATAGGCAGCGCAAGGAGATGCGCAAGCAGAGGTGCATGGAGGGTCACAGGTGCCTACAATAGTTGTTCCTCCCGAAGTAGGGGCACATCAGGAAATCGACAATCAAGCCGAGGTATCATTTGAGGAAGCCACTCCTCCTGATGACCATTCATTGTCTTCCATGCCCCTAGCAAGGAAGAGATCAAGGCTGGTGTCTACATCTTCTTAATGCCCACCTCCTTCTGATGATACGGATCCAAATTGGGAACCATCACTGCCGTCTGAGAGTGAGGCACACCATGATCTGACAAAGGTACTTAAGCGTAAAAGGAAGATCGTCGAAAAACTCATAGTTATGGAGTGTGATGACTCTGAGGCTCAACAAGAAGTGGCGGATACTGCTGCTGATGAAGGCTCTCACGACGACGACCCAGTCATCATAAAGGTCACTGCAGCCCCACCGTGCATGCAGCAAACAGACATTTTGACCCTAGCCCGAGAAGCTGCTAAGCGTGATGATGTTGTCGACGAGGAGGCAATGGAAGAAACACCACAATCATTGGAGTTACCTAGTACACCAACACCTACCGCTTCCATATTTCTTACTCGCCAGAAGGGACCTCCATCCACCTCGACCTCAATTAGCGGTGGTGAAAATGCAAAACGTACTGAGGTTCGACAATCCACATCCTCCACTTCATCTGGCATTAGCAGCAGGATCACCATCACCAGTATCGCCACCTCCTCCGGCGCCAAAGACATTTCAAGTCCGCAGTTTGGGACTTCTTTAGTGTTTTCTCAAAAAAGGAAAACCTCGCCATTTGTAGCATTTGTAAGTTTGCAGTTAGTCGTGGTAAGTTTGGTTCCAACTATGGTACCGGGGGCCAGAGAGGTCATCTTGAAAGAAAGCACGCTGTCAAATGGTTTGCGCACCTACAGGCGATCAAGGAAGCCCAAATTGCACGTAATGAAAACGTTGATGTTTCATCTGATGATGACGAGGAGGAAGAAGACGTGTCAAACACTTCACTTACACCCAGTACCCCTGTCAGCAGCACACCCCATGTGAGCCACACTAAGAGTGTGGGAGACAGTGAGACACCAATGCGAAAAAGTGCATCAGCGAGCGTAACTGGGTCGAAGAAATCATCATCATCCCGTAAATGCTTGGTCCAGGGCAACATTAAAAAGATGTTGTTTACAGAAGCGCAATATGAACGCAACCACCCACTGACGCGTCTGTATAACACTAAGCTGGCTAAAATGCTAGCTCTGGACCTTCTCCCATTTTCTTTTGTAGAAGGGGTTGGTTTTCTAGAATTAGTGGCAGCGCTCTGCCCTAAATGGAAGGTTCCTAGCCGGTTCTATTTTGCCAGAGTTGCGGTTCCAGCACTACATGAAGATGTGCTGGAGGTGATTGGGGCAGCTTTGCAGAAGAGTGCTGTTCACACTATACATCTGACAACAGACATGTGGACCAGTGGCGCAGGCGCTGATTACATGTGCATCACTGCACACTGGGTCTCTTTTTCAGGGGTTAAAGCAAAGCTAAACGCAGGTGTTGACCCGGACCAAGTTTTTAAAGCTGCTCGGAAACATGCAACACTAGCCATGTTTGGCTTGGAGAAACGTCACACAGCACAAAACATTTTGGATGAGTTTAACACAAAGGTCCTTCACTGGCTGTCCCCAAAAAAATGCCAGATTGGTTATGTTTCCACGGATAATGGCGCCAATGTAGTTAAGGCCATGGAGCTTGGTCGCTATTTCAGAGTGCCGTGTTTGGCGCACTGTATAAACCTGGTTGTTAAAAAATTCTTGAGTGATAAAAACAGTCCAGCGTGCGAGGTAGTGGAGACCTGCCAAAAAATGTGCAACCATTTCAGCCATTCTTTTAAGGCCCGGAAGCATCTGAGGAGCCTGTTACATGAACGTCGAATGCCAGTGAAAGCACTCATCGAGGAGGTGGCAACACGTTGGAACTCAACCTTCTACATGCTTGAGCGTCTGTATGAGCAGTATACGGTACTCGATCACTATTTCTTAAAACAGGGTACAGCTCACAAGGACCTGAGGATGGATGCAATGGGAGCTAGTTAAAAGCCTGACAGACATGCTTCGTCCTTTTGAGTTCTTCACGCGTGCAGTCAGCAAGGAGGACTGTAATTTGGGAAAAGCTATCCCATTGTTGTACATGCTGGAGCACCAACTGAAGGCGGTGTCTTCTGTGTTTCAAAACAATGAAAAGAACCAAGACCCTTTTGTTTTGGCGGAGAAATTATTACAGCGCCTACAAGGTGATGAACGTCTTAAAATGATCCACTCAGAACAGCATTACATTTGTGCTACTATTCTGGATCCACGCTACAAAAAGACGCTGGCAGGCCGAGCATTCTTTCCTTTTGATGATGAAGATGTTACAAAGTACAAGCGCTGGCTAGCCTTGTCAGCCAAGAGGTTTGAAAGAGAACGGCAGCTCATTCAAGGAAAAGGCAGTACATCAGCATCAGCAGGCCATCCCCAGTGAAAACAATCCACTTCTGCACCTGTGGCTGTGGCACAAGTGACCTCTCAGCCGTTAAAGACACCGGCAACTGGATCATCTGCACCAGACACAACAGTAACATTGGATGCTGAAGAGGATTGGCTAACTCTGCTTGGGTTTGGTTCTCAAAAGGTCACAGCAACAGCTAAGCAAAGTAGAGGAACCTTGGAGGAGGACCTTGAGTCGATGGTGCAGGACTATCTGAATGACTCAACAGAGGTCTATGTTAATGCTGACCCATTGGCGTATTGGCATGGGAAAAAAGAATTGTGGCCACAGCTCTCCAACCTGGCTTTAAACTACTTGTCTTGCCCACTCGCAAGCGTGTCTTCTGAACGTGTTTTCAGTGCTGCTGGTGGCATTGTAACTCCCAAACGGAGCCGCCTCTCGCCCAAAAATGTGGAGAGGTTAACAATGATCAAGATGAATCAGCACCTCATACCACCAGATTACAAAGTACGAGAAAGCACGCCGGATGAAGACGAGGTGGACAGCAACGTAGATGAGGGAATTTCTTCTCTGTTAGGTGACACTGAGATCACCCTGCCTGAATTCGCAGAGTATGATGAAGAAGCCTTATTCTTATTCCTGGACCCTGACACCGAGCCCTGAAAATGAGACAATGAATCAATAACTTTCTTTTTCGTCCTTATTCACTTTTATTCCTGTGTGTCTGTCTTTCTTTGTTGTGCACAGTTAATATAATTCAAACTTTTATCACCTAATCACAAAAACAAGCCCATCAGCAGAACTGTCTTCACTTGTTTGCTTATTGATTTGAAGGTGCCGCAGTCTGCATTCCTCAGGTTCACAAGTTCAGAAGAACATGCTCCTCTATCCTCCTCCTCCAGACTCCTATTTCCCTCAAAGCAGAGGGCTGGATTACGCCCAATGAAGAAAGACTCAGCACTTGTGGGGGTGTTCTACTTCTTTTCGGGTGAGTTGACATCTCTGGGGCCATTGCTGGGAAGCTCTAATACTGGATAAAAGTGGTTTGGACCGAATCGGAGGCGGAATTTTTTTTGTGTTTTTGCTGACTGGCTTGCCTTTGAGGTGCTCTTTGGGGGGGTTCCGGGTGTTTGTGGGTGAGTTTTGGGGTCTGGGAGCACTGCTGGGACAGTCTAATCTTGATTGCATTTGCTTTTCAGGAAATCCGTGGTGGAAAACGGGAGTTATGGCCTAGCTGCACAGCGCGTTTGGACCAAAGGCCGAGAAATATTGTAAGTATGAGATTTTCCTTTAAGGCTGTTTGGGGGTGTTGTGCTTTTTGGCGGGTGGGTTGGCGGGTCTTGGGGCATTCCTGGGAAGGTCTAATACCGGATAGAAGTGGTTGGGACAAAATCCATGCTGAATTTTTTTTTGCTATTTCTGATTTCTGACATTTTGCTCAATGTAGCGTTTTCGGGGACCTGTTTGGGGGGCTTCCTGGTGTTTGTGGGTTGTTTTTGGGTCTGGGAGCACTGCTGGCTATGGATACTTTAGTTTGCAAGAGATTTGAAGCAAATCCATGGTGGCAGAGGGGAGTTAGGGCCTAGCTGTAGAGCGCGCGTGGAGTGATTTGGGAAATTGGCAAGAAAATGACTAAATCCCCATTTTTGTACTTTTGCTTTTTGGCTGTTTGGGGGTCTTCTACTAGTTTTCTCCTGGGTTGACGGCTCTGGGACCATTGCTGGGAAGCTCTAATACCTGATAAAAGTGGTTTGGACCAAATCGTAGGCGGAATTTTTTGTGTGTTTTTGCTGACTTGCTTGCCTTTGAGGTGCTCTTTGGGGGGTTTCGGGTGTTTGTGGGTGAGTTTTGGGGTCTGGGAGCACTGCTGGGACACTCTAATCTTGATTGCATTTGCTTTTCAGGAAATCCGTGGTGGAAATATTGTAAGTATGAGATTTACCTTTTTGGCTGTTTGGGGGTTTTGTGCTTTTTGGCGGTGGGTTGGCGGGTCTTGGGGCATTCCTGTGAAGGTCTAATTCCGGATAGAAGTGGTTGGGACAAAATCCATAAGGAAAAGCCTTTTGGCACTTTTTGTAACTTAGGGTTCGTTAGGGTTAGCCCTAGCAGCAGGATTGCATGTGTTTCGGGGTGTTCTAGATTTTTGCAACTGAGTTCTGGGGTCTTGGAGCACTCGTGAGAATGTGTAATTTTGGTTGCAAGTCATTTGAAGAAAATCCATGGTGGGAAAGGGGGGATTTGGCATAGTTAAAGAAAGCCTTTGCCAATATTCTTAACTGAGGGCTCGTTAGGGTTAGCAGTATTTCTATTGCATGTGTTTGGGTGGGGGGGGGGTTCGAGTCTTGGAGCGATGCTGGCTAAGGATACTTTTGCTTGCTTGCAAGTGGTTTAAATACAATCCACAGTGGGTAAGGGGGTATTTGGGCCTACTTTTACTTTCAAAGTACGTTTTATCACCAGTTTTCTGCTAGGCCTCGTTTTTTTAGATCTGATTGGGGGTCTTCTACATTTTTGCGACTGGCTTTAGTAAGGGTCTGGGTGGGAGCCTTGCTGGGAAGGTCTAATTTTGTTCTTAAACACAGTTTACAGTACACCTAGCTTGAGGGGAAAGATCCGCTAAATTAATTTGCCCATACTTATTTATCCTTCAAAAGGTGACTCAGACAGAGTACGCACTTTCAAAAATATTGTACTGTCTATTAGGAAAATCAAAGTGTGACTTTTTGCACTACACAGCGTACATACCTTATATTTATTTATCAGTGGTATTGTAATATTATATCACTTCCTGTTTTTCGTTCAATAATTACAGGCTGGGTTTCAGTCTGTGCAATGGGGAAAAAAGGATGGAGTCAGGCTTCACATTAGCGAGCCGCAATTCAGCATCCGCCAGGCAGGCAGTGGACAGGGTGTCTTCTGGTCACCAACATTGATGGACGAAGCGTCAGGTGGAATGGAGGAGTGCCACTAATAAGAGGAATTGTTTGCTGCATGCAACTTACTTACCAAATTCAACAGGACAACTACAACAACATACAGATACAGTATCCATTATTTTCTTCTATGAGTGTGACTGCATTTCTTGGATCTCTCTCTGCTTCTAAATTGATCCCTACAGCCATTCTATAGGTTTTACTTCAGCTATTTTTTAAACCTAATTTAATGTAGCCCTGTACTGTCGCATTCTGTCATTCACGGTTGTCAAAAGTACTACTTACTTTTCAGTAACAATGCATTCAGTAGTGCATGCACTTCCTTTATGTCACGTCAAAGATTTATGGTTAGCTTTGTACCCAAAAATTTCTTTATGTTCAATTATTGTTTGTCCATGCTGTGCTTTTTTTTTTTCTCTCAACAAAACCTACCCAAAAAGAAACCCCCATTCCCATCCATTTTTCAAACCCTAACCCTCTTCCCCCGGGCTATGTGGTTTTGCTTGATGTGTGACTAAATGACATCAATAATTCCACACACTTGCTGGGGAGGATAAGGTCATAGCAACAGGCTGGTGAAGGAATCCGAGGATATATTCTAGACTTACTCAGCTTCAGTACTATTTCTTGTAGTAGTAGCCAATGTCAAAGAAATCCAACACAAGTACAAGTTATACTATCAATACTTTACCATTTGTTAGGCTACATTGTGGCACTGTTCTAGTGTACTGTCACCTGCTATATTCTCTATCGTACCGTTGTAATGCTACAGTAAGGACAAACCAGGTTTCATTTTCTTTTTTTCCATAGGCTTGCAACTGCCACTGTGTCACACCACTAGTACCACCGCAATGAGGAGGAAATTTCATCCGCCCTGGATTGCCAACCTTAATCGCCATTTCCCGTGGAGCCAGCTCTGGGCCTAGCCCTACTTTCAAACACAAATTACAGGTAAGATAAGCGTTTGGTTGGAGGTAGTATAATGGAGTATTAGGAGAGATGAGAGATTAACGGTAGTACTACTAAAGTCCTAGGACTATTCAGGAAAACAAACTTACTGTTAAACCCCCACCCACCAGACTCAAAAGCAGTAAAAAACAGGTATGGTCAGATAAAGTTTCAAAAAGTATATTTTTATAGCCCTAACAAAATAATCTCCCGCAAGACCCTCCCTAACCCCAACGATTGTCCTTCAAAAGTCCCAAAAAAAACCAACTCCCAATTCCCACCCCCCAAAAGTCTCTAAAAAAGGGGCAAGGGACACTACGGCAGGGTGCTGTTGACTTTAGCGACCAGGGCATCATGCTCTTGCGGAGTGTGGCATGGTCGAAGGGGAGGCCCTCCACCAAGTTCTTATAGCTTAGGACCTCCTGCTACAGGTAGGACACTCTGAGGCATAAGCGGCGCTGGGGTGCCTTGCAACTCTTGTGGGGGGCAGCTGCTGCCTTTGCTGCTCGGCGGTGGCGGTTGGCTTTGGTAGCCCGACTCCGTACCGCTGGAGCACTGCGCTGGCTGGCAGCCCGCGGGGGCACGGAGGAGGATGCAGCTGTCCCAGTGGATGTTGTTGTTGTACCGGTAGACTGCGTCTCCTCCTCCTCCAGGGCCACCAGCCGCCGATATTCGGCAACAGTGGCATCCAGCCTCCGTTGCCGGGCCATTCGAGCCAGCTCCCTCCTCCTTGATGGTCTCTTTGATTTGGAAGGAGCAACTATATGAAGAAAGAAAGACATAGTCTGTAACCAATGCTCCTTAAGATTAACACAAAATGATTGAGAAGGAAGTTGTGTCACAGTACAAGTAGCAAATTGAAAGCACAGTACATAACTATTGAGGACAGTATCTATGTAACCTCCGACTTCTTCATCCTTGCTCTAACATTAGTGGGAGTTTAAGGAACAAATTCTAAGAGCACTATGGACTTCCATTACAGTCGACTATGACAGTACACCAGTCTTATTCTTCTCTCTTGTTTAGGAAAATTGGTACGTTATCTTATGCAAGCCGGCATAATGCCAGCGCAGTGAACTTGCACCCGAGAAAAACAGACGCACACCATGATGAGTGAGACAGACTTGCGTTACTGTACCGGTCCAGTACATGCAGGTGGTGAAGCTCTTACTTTTCTATTACGGGTGGCACTGAGAATACTCTGTTAAAAGGGCTACTGCTTAATTAATTTAGCTTTCACCCTACAGTGCAAATGAGTATTAGAAAAGGAAAATTAAGAAGCTAAATAATCTGATTATCTATCACTTCACATGGGATGTATTTGATGACATATGGGATGACTTTAGGTGCTTTGCTTATTATTGAGTGAACAGTGATACACTCACACATGAATGACGTACTACTACTAAACTAAAGTTATCAAGAGAGGTAGGGAGTGTCCACCGTAATAACCGGATATATGCTGTGCTTGCAGTTGCAATACAAACTACTGCTACTATTCATGGTAGTATTTGGACAAAATTACAACTTCTTTTCCTTGCCTTTCCTACACTGGAACGGACGTGCAGGTGCGGTGTTACATGCTCTTCAAAGTAACACTTAGTTCATCCAGTGACCGTCTACTCTCTCTAGATACACGTATGCTATCTAAGAGTCAGATAGTACCATGAATGATCCAGGCATCCATCCATTCAAAGTATATGTACACATACAGTTTCTGTTTCACCCACCCAGGCTGTTCTCCTTCCACCCATCCTTGCTTCATCATTTACCCAGCTATGCACCATACCATATTCTTTCCTTCCCAGCCACCTCGGGGACCAAGCAAACACATATCATTCTTCTTTGCCAGTCATCATTACATTTGACGTCCTTCCACACTTACTTACACCCTTCTTTCGCTTTTCGTTCATCCCATCCATCAAGTTCATCTCAGATCTGATTGGGATTCCTCTCGCCAAAAACTTCACAGCTAAGTCAAAGTACATTTAGAGAAGGCTACTACCTGGTTGATTTATAATACACCCGTGCAGAAAGCACACTCTGCAGTCTTCAATCTCAATAAGTAAGGAATATATAGCTTACCTCTGCCCGCCACCACCGTGTTATCCCTCACAGGATTGTCCGGCACTTCCACTGCCTCCTCCCCAGTGTTGTTCCCCTCGTCCAATGCCACCACCTCCGCGCTGGCCCCGCCTCCAGATGTTCCACCTACAAAGTACATTTAATAATGTTAGAATACACCACTCACTACTATATAATATTTGGTCTAGGAGGAAGAAAGAAATGTGAAAAAACAGAATACAATTTAATAATTTGTGACTGTCTACTCTAAAGTAAAAATGTCCCTTTTTCCAGGGAAGGCTGTTGTCTTGCTGCACTTTTTGGCACAACTGATGAATGCTTGCTTTTTATTTTTAACACGCACCACTTTTTCTCCTAACAGACAGAAGCTTGACTTCTAAGAACACAAGCAGGATCAAGTTCAAACCAGGTGAGAGCTCGGCTCGACCACAAGAAATGTGTCCAATTAATCGTCAGCACTAAGCACTTTTCCATTTTCAGTTAAACGTTTACTTTTATGACAAACTTGATTTTAATAAATGTGTTTACTTTTAATAAAGCTTTTAAACTTAAATAGACTCTGTGGTTTTTGGTCCTCCAGACTAGAGTGGATGAGCTAAAGGTTTTGGAATTTTTGCAAGCATGAGTCCCTGCCTCTGACATCATTGGAGATCAATCATCGGTGACTTTGGGAGCTAAATGACTCTGCCACACTATCTAGTCAGTAAGGAGATTGGGGGTTCAACTACAAAGTCTGTTATCACTGAGGTGTGTGGAAATTCTAACAGCACTTATTATAATTGATAAGCTAAGCAATGCATTATTTAGTGTCCATAGTTCTGTTTGTGCAGATTTGTCCCTGCAACAGTAGTAGAATGGATTGTCCTACTATCAAAACCAAAAGTATCTTATTCTTTCTTGGTGGTCATTCACCTTTTTATTGTTGGCAATTGTCAAAGCATAAACATTTAGAAGACTTGAAAAGACATTATGGACAGTGCGTAGAGCTATTGCTGACTAGAATGGGAGTCCAATGGAATTGCCAAATATGCAATCTTAGTTAGCTACACAGACAGACTAATAAGAATAATCTAGTAATATCACAGGTAGTCATAGTCGAGGCAGGATAAGAATTTAGATCCATTCTACAAGAAGATCAAAGACGATTTAGAAAAAATCGAATGAGGAACGCTAGGAAAAAATAAGTACTCTATAAATAGCAAATAGACAACTATTCCACGGGATATATTATTGACCGATCTCATGTGGTCTACTACGTTATTAGTATTGCTTGATTTGCGGACCGTCGAATTGGAAACTTCTTATGTAACTCACTAAACAAGGTACTAAAAAGGTTTGCCTAGGATTGGCAGGCAGCAGTCCGCAGCACGCAAAGTGACAGACAAAGTCCATCGTGATTGCAGATCAGCGACAACACTAAAGTTTCCTACTACATTAACCAGTCATTAAAATACTCAAACTATCAATCCACCACCACTATTTCTTCTTATCGCCATGTGTACAAAGGAAGGACTGGACTTGAGTCTGTAGGGGCTGATTTAGAAGCCCCTTGCGGCTCTTTTGCTCCATTGTTGCGTGACTTTTGTGACGCAGCGACAGAACAAAAGAGGCGCAATGGTGCAGCGTATATTAACAACGTGACGCATATGGGAGATGCATCACATTGTAAAGCCCTGCGCCATCAGGGGGCGTTCCGGCGCAAGGGAGGGCGTTCCTGCGCAGGAAAGCATCCTAAAAGTGGCTGAGGGAAATCTACAAGATTTCAATCACTCACTTTAACGACAATGATACGTGACTCAAACCCTGCGCCTGCTTGAAGCAGACGTACGGCTTGACGCAGCATTGGGGAGATAGGGCAACCCAGAGCATTGATGGAGCTGCGCCATCGTTGCGACGCAACTCCAGCAATGCGCCGCCTTTACGGCACAGATGCTTTGGTGACGTATTGGGCCCATGGTGCGCCGCATTGTAAATACGGCGCACCATGGGTGATGGTGGCGTGGCGCACAATTACTGGTGCAATTTGCAGGGATGCGCCGGTAATTAAAAATCTGAACTTTAGTGTCTAGCATTACGCAGTTCTTTAAAATACACAAAATCGAAAACAAATAAGCATAGTAGCAACACTACTGAGAAGGAGAGCAGCGCACCTGAAATGCACAGAAAATTTTGAAATATAATTTACCTACAATGTAATGAGCAGCATTATTGCTCTTGGTAAAAAACAAAAATTTGCAATATAATAACACACAGCAGGAGAAAACAGAGTAGTAAAGAAATAGCTACTACTACTCACCAAGCCCGGGGATCTCAAGGCCAAGCAGGTCGAGCAGATCTCGTTCACGGTCCAGGACATCCGTTCAGCGGTGGGTGGCCTGGTTGTAGGTGCGCCGGACCCGAGAGTGGTGGTACATGGCCCGGCACACCTTCTCCCACTGCTTCCGGCGCTCCCGGATCCCGTACCCGACACCGATCCTGCCACCTGCCATGATGGTCCTGGGGAGGCGGCGCTGAACATAAAAAATTAGTGCGGCCACCTCCTCCGGGCTAAAGCTCTCTCGGGGTACGACCTGCTCCCCCATCAAACGCCCGCATGGGAGCCGGGCACGGGGTGCGGGACCCTTCCCCTTCTCGGGATGCTTCCCGGCTCCCTTCACCATGGTCTGGGCAGAAAGGAAGCTAAATAATAAAGAAAATAGAATAGGGAAGAGAAGAAAAGTAAAGAGTTGAAAAAAGTAGTTTAAAATTAACCAAAAGTAGCAGAAAACACAAAAATATAGAGCTAGAAAAATAGAGAGATAGATAATAAGTAAAATAGATAAAAAAAACTTCAAACAAGCAAAGGATGGCAGAGATACAGAGAGGATACCAAAAGCATGCCCAGAACCATAGCAATGAATGAGAAACAAGATGGCCGCGCCCGTTCCCGACCGCGCGGGTAAGTTCGCGCGAGATTTTCCTCGCGAACACTTGCGAAATTGTACTGGCGAGCCGCACACTTTGCGAGATTACACTTCGCGCCCGGAAACAGAAATACCTCATGCAAACAAGATGGCCGCGCCCTTGAATGACTGCGAGGGTAACTTCGCGCCTTGCACTACAAGCGGCTCGCGAAAACGCACAAAACCTTGCGAACTAACACGCCGCAAAAAAACAAATCGCATATTCGCACGAATTCACGGCTTCCGAATCCGATCTCGCGCATGTTCGCGCCCCGCGAATCCCGTGAAATTGCAGAAAAACGAGTTTTGCAAAACTGAAAGCACTCAGCAGGTGCAAGAGTTCGAACTCATCATTAGTAACCATTCCCTGTAGTGCTTCCTGACTGGGGCCCCTCCAGAGTTCAGTTGCTAGTTGCAACAATTGTATGACCCTGCTCTGACCCTCACAGCAGGCTCATAGAATAGCTACAAGTAGGCCACAAAGGTCCTGGAAAAAAAAATTGCACTGTAACAGAAAGCAAATTACTGATAAGGAAGCAGGTGCCAGACCTGGAATTTTAAAACAGTGACACATTAATAAACTAACCCCAAATTAATTCATGTCAGTTGAAGCAGGGCAGGTGTGCTTGCTTTCCCCCCCATAATCTACAGTGATGATGAACCAGAGGGTGGCATTGATGTAACAGAGGGTGGCATGGGTGAAACAGAGGGTGGCAGTGGTGAAACGTAGGGTGCTGGGAACCTGTGATGATGAACCAGACGTAGAAACAACATAGTTGCGACCGTTGCGAGCCGACAAGTAAGTTCGCAATTGCGAACTGGTACCAAACCCTCGCGAACTGGCAGAAACCCTTGCGAACACAAAAAAAAATCCGCAAATTTGCGAGAATTCGTGGATTTTGCGGATTGCGAATTCTTAAATTCGCAAAATTCGCGAACGCCAGATTCGCAAAATTCGCCCATGCTTACTCATCAGCACCCGACATCGCCATAGCCATCCCGGACGCCTACAAGATCATCCGAAAAGATCGCACCAACCAAACAGGAGGAGGCATCGCCATCGTCCATAAGAACACCATCCGCATCACGACCAGCTCCGACGATAACCTCGCTACCGCCGAACACCTGCACTTCCAGATTCACACCGACCCCAAAACCACACTCAGAGGCACCCTCATCTATAGACCACCCGGACCCCGCACACAATTCAGCGAAGACATCACTGACTTTATCACCCCTCACGCCCTCCCCTCCGAGGACTACATTCTACTGGGAGACCTCAACTTCCACCTGGAAAAGAAAAACGATAACAATACCACCACTCTTCTGGACTTACCTGGCCAATCTCGGACTCAAACAACTTGTTGACATCCCCACCCACTTTGCTGGACACACGCTCGACCCTATCTTCACCTCCAGCAAGCACATCTCCTTTGATCGCACCACAGCTCTCCATTGGACGGACCACAGCTGCGTTCACTTCAACTACAAAAAGACTACGACCCACAACCCCCCACAACCTATTCCTCGAAGAAATTGGAACAAAATCACCACCGACCAGCTCTTCACATCACTTCACCAAAACCCCCCTGCCAAATCATCGGACCCAAACCAAGCTGCCACTAACCTCACACAATGGATCACCCACAGCGCCGACAAACTAGCACCCTTGAAAAACCATCTAATCAAGCAAGGCAGCAAAAAAGCCCCCTGGTTCAACGACGATCTTAAGAAATCCAAGAAGTTCTGTCGTACTCTCAAGAAAACCTGGAGAAAAAACCCAACCACCTTCAAGAACGCCACACGCAAACACCACCAATTGATCCGTTCCACCAAGAAATCAGCATTCAAGGATCAACTTGACAACAATGCCCAAAACAGCAAGGAACTATTCAACATCATCAAAGAATTTACTAACCCCACCGCCGGCACCAACGACATCACTCCCTCAAAAGACCTCTGCGACTCCCTATCCTCATTCTTCCACAACAAAATCGCCGAAATACATAACAGCTTTGAAAACCAGTCCGAAGACCAGTCCACTCCACCCACCACCGAACCTAAACCGCACTCTAACAACCTCTGCGCCTGGAACCCAATCACCACCGACAACACCATCCGACTGATGAACTCCATCCACTCAGGATCACCAACCGACCCATGTCCCCACCACATTTTCAACAAAACAGACTCCATCATCGCACCCCATCTCCGCGATGTCAACTGTTCCTTCAACACCGCTACCTTCCCGGAAAACTGGAAACATGCCGAACTCAGTGCCCTTCTGAAGAAACCCACAGCAGACCCCACCGAACTTAAGAACTACCGCCCCATCTCGCTCCTCCCATTCCCTGCCAAAGTCATTGAGAAAGCCGTCAACAGTCAGCTCGCCGCCTTCCTCGAATCCAACAAATCCCTTGACCCTTCACAATCCGACTTCCAAGCCAAACACAGCACTGAGACCGCCTTCATCGCAGCAAAAGATGACATTCGAACACTACTGGACAACGGAGAAACAGTTGCCCTCATCTTACTTGACCTATCCGCAGCCTTCGACACAGTCTGTCATAGCACCCTCATACAACGCCTCATCAACGTCGGAATACAAGGAAAAGCTCTGGAATGGATCACCTCGTTCCTCGCCGGAAGAACCCAGAGAGTCCGCCTCCCCCCTTTCAAATCAGAGGCCACCGAAGTCATCTGCGGCATACCACAAGGATCATCACTCAGTTCCACCCTCTTCAACGTATACATGAATCCCCTCGCATACATCGCACTCCAACACAACCTCAACATCATCTCCTACGCAGACGACACCCAGCTGATTCTCTCCCTCACCAATGACCCAAACACCGCCAAAACCAACTTACACAATGGAATGAAAGAAGTAGCCGAGTGGATGAAGAACAGCCGTTTAAAATTAAACTCGGACAAAACCGAAGTCCTCATCTTAGGGTCATCCCCCTCTGCCTGGGACAACTCATGGTGGCCGCCAGCCCTGGGAACCGCACCCATACCTACGGACCACGCACGTAACCTGGGCTTCATCCTGGACTACTCCCTCTCGATGACCAGACAAGTCAACGCCGTCTCATCATCATGCTTCAACATCCTACGCATGCTCAAAAAAATCTTCCGTTGGATCCCCACCGAAACAAGAAAGACGGTCACCCACGCACTGGTCACAAGCAGACTGGATTACGGAAACACCCTTAATGCCGGAACCACAGCCAAACTACAGAAAAAACTCCAACGCAGACAAAATGCCTCAGCCAGACTCATATTGGACATCCCTCGGCAAGCCCACATTTCGGGCCACCTCAAAGACCTCCATTGGCTCCCTGTCAACAAGAGAATTACGTTCCGTCTCCTCACCCCCGCACACAAAGCCCTCTACGACCTAGGACCCGAATGCCTCAACACGCGACTATCCTTCTACACCCCCTCCGGCCAACTACGTTCGTCCAATCAAGCCCTCGCCGCTATTCCGCGCATCCACAGATCCATCATGGGGGGAAGATCCTTCTCCTATTTAGCGGCCAAAACCTGGAACTCTCTCCCCACCCACCTCCGCCTTACACAGAACCACCTCTCCTTCAGAAAGCAACTGCAAACTTGGATATTCGATAAGTAAAGCACCTCCCTCCCTCAAGCGCCTTGAGACCCTCTGGGTGAGTAGTGCGCTATACAAATTTTGGAACTTGAACTTGAACCGGTCTGAGAATTCTACTCCCCCAATTGTTTATTACCTCCTGAATGCACTAGCCAGTGGCCTTCACATCCAACCTGCCATGGCTTTTACCCCGCCCTCCTCGCCCCCTCCCCAAACAGTTACGCAAAATCTCTGACCCACCTGACATCTAGGGTGGACCATATTATTACACCATGCTCAAGTTGTATACAAATTAGAAATGTGTCTCTCGCTAAAGTGTTTTAAAGCTAATTAAGGGCTGTTTATTTTAATACACCGCTTTCAAGTTGTATATAAATCAGAAATGTTTCTCTCTTTATGGTGTTTAATAATCACAAAGTGTTACTATGTAGCATCCGTACACTGTCACTCAGACACGAATTCTTATCAATGCTGTTCCTACAAACTTTTGCAAATTCCTTTTCCAAACGGCCCTTAACTATTTTCTTACATGATTCTCCACACCGATGACGCTCCACATGTCTACACGCGAGCGGGCTCGCCTGGCCGATTGCCAACAGAGACGCGTCACCCCAGCAACTAATCCCACCCCTCCGCCCACCCGATACACCAATCCCCGTGGCCCGACACCAACACACCCTTCCTGATGTCATTTCCCCAACCCTAGCCCGCGGCCCAATCCCCGCCCAAACGCGGAAGTAAATTGTGCTTCGCCGATCGGCTCTCATTCGTATCGGCTGACTTCTGCAACCGCTGACATGAGCTGATTCAATCAGGTAACAATCCCTACGACCCTCACTTCTCTCTAGCGGCATTAATTATCCCGGGGCACCAATGGATATTTATACTTACGCTGCACTCACCCCTCGACAGACGCCGCACGGCCGATTCCTATGACCGGCGAAAATCCAAACTCTCCAGCCTAAAAATACACATCAAGCACGGCTGACCCAACGGCTGGTTAGAACATTGAAGTCTCCAGCCATGTACGTTATTTACACCCTCTAGCCTCCATGGTGCTCCCCTCCCATGCAACCTCGAATGTATTTCTCTTTCATACCTAGAATCAGTGTACCAATCACTCAACCAGACTTGCGCCCTCTCTCTGCCCAGATCTCCCCAGCAGTCCATACTCTGCTTAGACTGCGACTCCCAAAAGCTGCCTCAAGTTATCCTCTATTCTTGGGTCACAAGGTTCATTACATCCAGGACCCCCCCAGGTAACCCCCGCTAATCTCCCCATTCACCTGCTCCTATACTGAACAACTCAGTTCCCTTCCTTAAAGTTCTACTCCCTTCTCCACAGCACTCTCCCACTCAGACAACCAGTCCTGAAGATGATCCAAAATGTTCTGGATCGAAACGCTGTCAACCTAACAGCCTGACCAATAGGCGCACTTCTTCTACGTGGCTCCAGACTCAAATTAAATCAACTGTGCCAACTGTGATATCACAATGTCACATGCGCCGTTAAGCCACTCACTGTAAATAGCTTGCACTTTATGCACAGTGCGCCAACAACGCTGTCTTCTTTTCACTTGCGTCGCCACCTGCACTTTTTTTCACATTTGCTGCACCAAGTTTTATGTGGTTGTCATACATTCTAATGCAGTGCTGTTCTTAACTGTATATGCCCGACCTTAAAACTAATGCTACCACATAAAGATGAATAATTATCTTTTGACTGAAAAATGAGTAATCTCCTTCTTTTCCACTTGAGTAATGCTATGTGCATGCTATCTAGATTTGTCTATTAACTTTTTACCTTTCAGGACATTGTTCTCTAGTTGCATATTTCTTAAAACGGGGCACCACCAGAAGAGATAGGGAAGAGGAGCGTAATTGCCTAATAGGAATGTAATGATGGATGTTAGATTTAATAAAAGACAGAGCTGTCCCGTCAAGAGGCTGGAAAGTCAGGCATCCAAGCTTGAACAGGGCTCTTTCTTTAATAGGGAGCCAATGTAAGGAGCAGAGAAAAGGGGTAATATGCTGAGACCTAGGTAAGCTGAAAACCAAGCGGGCAGCTTGGTTCTGCACTAGCTGGAGCCAGCGAAGGGCATAACTGGGAATGCCGTTGTACAGTGCGTTACCATAGTCAAGGCGAGAAAGGACCATCGCCATAACAATAAATTTAAGAGCTGAAAATGAGAAAAAACGTGAAATCTTGCGAATAGTACGCAACACAAAAAAACAAGAAGAGACCACCGTGCTAACGTGCGAGTGAAGAGTAAGGTGTTGATTAAGAGTGATCCCCAAGGTTTTGACAGAGGAAGAGGGGAGAGGGGGGGAACCGAACGGAGGAGGCCAAAAAACAGAAGACCAAGGATTAAGTTTACCACCAGTCAGGACGAGCTCAGTCTTATCAGGGTTGAGTTTCAGATGGTTAGAATCCATCCAATCTCTGATAAATACCATCACTGACTGGAAGTTGTGAATGGAGTGGGGTGAATTCGACAAAGTAAAAATAAGCTGGAGGTCATCAGCGTAGTTAAACACTGTGACCTCCATCCGCTGTAAAGCAAAAATAAGTGGAAAAATATACAAGTTAAAAAGGAGAGGGGAAAGGGAAGAGCCCTGGGGAACACCACATTGCACTTTGTGAGCCATAGAGAAGTCCGCCAGATGGACGGCTTGGGTGCGATCACTAAGAAATGATCTCACCCAAGCCAGGGCGGAACCCCCGATGCCTGCCGCCTCGACACGGGAAAGAAGGATGGTATGATCAACCGTGTCGAAAGCGGCAGACAAATCGAGGAGAATCAACGCCTGTGGGAGATTAGAATCAAGCCCCTCTCTGAGTGTGTCCATAACGGATACCACCACCTTTTTGGTGGAATGAAGGGGGCGGAAACCTGCTTGAGAGGGGGCAAGAAACCCACTGGTCTCAATAAAGGAGCTAAGAGTTATAGTAATGTGCCACTCCAGAACCTTAGCCAGGTAGGTGAGGAGGGAAATGGGACGATAATTTGCTAATACTGTGGGATCTGCGCCAGACTTTTTTAAAATGGGGACAATCGTGGCTGACTTGTGAGGGAGCGGGACAGTTCCTGTTTCAAGGGACTCTTTGAGGAAGGTAAGGGGAGGGAGAGGGCAACTCCGAAAGATGTCACGCATAATATAGGCCGGGCAGACAACTGCGGGTGAACCAGATTTAACACTAAGGAGAATAGAAAAAAAGTCTCCTCAGATAACAGAGTTAATTGGTCAAAATGACAGGTGTTATGCGGCGGGACAATGTCAAAGAATGCTGAAGAAGGGGGGGGGATATTGGACTTGATGTCTTTGATTTTACTGATGAAAAAATCATTCAGGGAATCGTACAACTGTTGAGAGGGAACCGGTTTGGCAGTTGTTCTGTCTGAGGAGGCCAATTCAAACACTGGCAAAAATGTCCCTCGGTTTGTTCTCCGCCTGGAGAATCTTACCAGAAAAATAAGAGGTTTTTGCCTTAAGAATAGCTTTCTTGTACTCCGCCTGGATAGAGTTATAGAGTGTCTTTATTAATTATGTTAGATTTATAGAGTGCACTATCACCCTGGTGGGTAGCCTGACGCTTAGCATGTTTTTGTCTAGTTAAACCTAGGTCATCAGCTTCCTACAGATTTCAAGAAGTGAGGTGGAGGCTCTTATGTCTAGCATCAGGTTGTTCAATGTATTAGGAGCAATATAGGAGAAGTCTTCACTGCGGGATCTGGATTTACGTATGCATGGGATGTCTAGACGAGAGGAGGGATCTGGGAGGTTTGTGAAAGCAGATGCGTTTGTTGAGTTAGTTTAAGTCTGTGGAGAATCATGCAAGAACCGCTATGGGAAGCTTTAACATGTATAATGATAGCCATGTTTCTTGCCATAATATGACAATTAAAAAGTGTAGTAAGATGAGAATCAAAATGTTATGAATGGAGGCTAGCATTATCCCTCCATGCTCACAGAGGTTAGGTGTTGAAGTAAAAAAAACTAAAAAGTGAGAACAGTGGAAAGGGAAAATAAAAGTAAGGAAGCCAGTTTGAATTCATAAATAAGGAGGTTAATAAGAGTAAGGAAAGATATCAATTTGAGGAGGATATGAACAAACATTATTTTTTGCATTGTAGTACAGTAATCAAGTAAAAAGAGAGGAGTGAAGAAGAAAAGAGAGCTTCAAAAAGCAGATGGTTGTAAGGAAAAAGAATGGAAGGAGTGCAGCACTCAAAAGAAGAAGTGTTACTGTGCAGTAGCATTAAAAGACAGAATCATTCTAGATCTATCCCCCAGATTCATGAAAACCATTTTCTGCGAATTCTAAATTGCGATTAATACCGAATCGCAATTTATAATTCGCATAATGGGATTCAAGAAAATCTGCGATAAAAAATAGCGATTCGCATTCAGCCGCAAAAGCCGATAGCGATTATCCCAAAATCGCAGAATAATTGCAAAATCGGACAATTCCCATCTTGAAATTGCAATCTCTCTATTAGCGAGATCGCAAATTGCAATCTCGCTAATAGCGAGATCGGAAAAACGGGAAGTCGCATTTCGAACACAGCGATGACATCACAACCAGGAAGTAGGCAGTTCCCTCCCTCATTCTGAATACTGAGGCTGATTAGGAAGCAGCACTGCCCAGAGCTCCTCTCCAAACCACCTCCACCATTGATTCAGGATACACCACACTGCAGCAATGTCTCAGGAAGCAGCAGGGAGAAAGCATAAAATCAAATTCTCCGAACAGGAGCTAGAACATCTGATAGAGGGAGTCTGTAAAGACCATGACAGACTGTTCGGGAAGGACGCCAGGAGGGTGCCAGAGGCCGAAAACGGCTACTTTGGTTGCGCATCCGCGCAAAAGTAAACTCTGTTGGAGTCACCCAGAGATCAATTGACGATCTCAAAAAGAGGTGGTATGACCTCCGAGGTCGTGCAAAGGAGAGGGTTGCCGAGAGGCTGGGTGAGCGCCTTGCAACAGGAGGGGGAGAACCAACAGTCCCTCCCAACACCCCACTGGAGGATCTCGTTGAGGACACATTGCAACCTGAGGCATGCGTGGGGGTAACCCGGCTGTACTCCTTCCGACCCACCCAAGAAAGGCAAGGTAAGTGCCATGCAACTGCAACCCTGTCCCCTAACAATGGCCATTACCCTAGAGCTACCCATAAGAAACCCCAGTCATGCAGCCCATGCACACCAGAATATCCCTATTGCATTGTGGGACATGTAGTCTGACCACAATTTACATTCAGCCCCATACAGCCAGATATGTCCTAATAGAGTCAATCCAACAGCCAGTCAGGGAATGGTAGCCTGCATGCATGTAGCAACCTTCCATGTGAAAGATACATGTAATTAATCAACGTCCACTTTACATCACAGGTGGCGCTGAAAACACCAGCAGCGACAGTGAGGGGCTGCAAATTGGTGAAACTCATGAGGATTCTGAGGGTGAGGCAGGCCCATCCACACTACCAGGTCCATCAGGGCAAGCACCAGCGCCAGCAGCCCTACCACCACCTGTAACGCCAGCGACAAGAAGCGCAACACCATCGCCAGCTGTGAGACCCATGCCAGTTGCATCGGCAACACCAGCAGCCGCCAGTCCACCAACTCAACGCACACCTACTGTGCCCACCCAGTCCAGCGGACAGGTCAGGGAGCGGCGCCAAAGTACACCACGCGCCGGCAGGATGGGGATGACTGTGCGTGTGCCTGGCCTCTCAATAGAGCGCCGCATGCTGTGCGTCCACCAACAACAGGCACAACACCTTTCAGCAATACATCTGCAGCTGCACAATACAGCCAGGAATGTTGGCCAGCTGTCCGACCAGATGGACTGAATGACCACAGCTGTGGAGGCAAACACTGAGGCCATGTTGAGCCAGCGAGACCTCACCCGGCGCCGCCACCGCCAGCTCCTAACACGCCTCTCGGCGTACACGCGCTCCAATTATTTAATTGGCCACGCAACTTCCCAGCTGACCCGTAGATCATTGGCCATGCAAATACAGATGGTCCAATGCTGCCAGGACGTGGCACGGGCGCTTGAGCAGGCAACCACTGCAGTTCATGCTTGGCAGCCAACTGGCCACGGCCAGGCAGGAGGGGATGACACTCTTGAGGGAACATCTAGCCACAGCAGCCTTTCTTTGCCACAAGTTAGTGCCCCACGCCGCAGCAGCAGGCCCACAGCTGCACCACGTGCTCACCCGGAGGAGGAGGTCGAGAGGCGACTCGGAGCTTTGCGCCGGAGGCGCCAATGACATTTATGCTCATCGGGCAGGGACATGCTGATGATAAAAGCATGCCCACTAACAAGTCAGGAGACGTATGACGCAATACACCTCAAATGTTTCTGTAGAAATAATGCAATATTATTGTGCAACCAACAATAATATTTATTCAATAACAGTACATCAGACTCTTGTCATTATTTCCATTGTCATGCATGAGTGAAGTGTTGGGTGAGGGGAGTGGGAGCACTAGAAACAGTTCATTGTGATTTGGTTGCGCCGTCTGTGTCCTAAGCGTGGAAGGGTATTCTCAGATGTGAGACCCTTGCTCATTGCACCATCAGGATTCAAGCAAACCGGGCCGAAGACGGCTGTAATGCCAGAAACCGGTCCCCGGGAGCTTGTTTCCTTCCCAGTGTAAGAATTGGCTTTTGTAGTTTGGTTTGCCCTGTTCCCATCATGCACTGGGACAGGAACAGACTAATTTGCATACAGCCAGGTTCTGAAACTGGGATGGTGCAGTGAGCTAAAAAACGGTGTTGGATCTAGCCCTGATCTCTTGACTGGGTGAGAGCTTTCTGCTTAATTCAGAGACTCTGTCCCTCACCACCCCTTGTTGTAAATATTTTTGTCCACCCTAAGCGTGGAAGGGTATTCTCAGATGTGAGACCCTTGCTCATTGCACCATCAGGATTCAAGCAAACCGGGCCGAAGACGGCTGTAATGCCAGAAACCGGTCCCCGGGAGCTTGTTTCCTTCCCAGTGTAAGAATTGGCTTTTGTAGTTTGGTTTGCCCTGTTCCCATCATGCACTGGGACAGGAACAGACTAATTTGCATACAGCCAGGTTCTGAAACTGGGATGGTGCAGTGAGCTAAAAAAACGGTGTTGGATCTAGCCCTGATCTCTTGACTGGGTGAGAGCTTTCTGCTTAATTCAGGGACTCTGTCCCTCACCACCCCTTGTTGTAAATATTTTTGTCCACCCTAAGCGTGGAAGGGTATTCTCAGATGTGAGGCCCTTGCTCATTGCACCATCAGGATTCAAGCAAACCGGGCCGAAGACGGCTGTAATGCCAGAAACCGGTCCCCGGGAGCTTGTTTCCTTCCCAGTGTAAGAATTGGCTTTTGTAGTTTGGTTTGCCCTGTTCCCATCATGCACTGGGACAGGAACAGACTAATTTGCATACAGCCAGGTTCTGAAACTGGGATGGTGCAGTGAGCTAAAAAACGGTGTTGGATCTAGCCCTGATCTCTTGACTGGGTGAGAGCTTTCTGCTTAATTCAGAGACTCTGTCCCTCACCACCCCTTGTTGTAAATATTTTTGTCCACCCTAAGCGTGGAAGGGTATTCTCAGATGTGAGACCCTTGCTCATTGCACCATCAGGATTCAAGCAAACCGGGCCGAAGACGGCTGTAATGCCAGAAACCGGTCCCCGGGAGCTTGTTTACTTCCCAGTGTAAGAATTGGCTTTTGTAGTTTGGTTTGCCCTGTTCCCATCATGCACTGGGACAGGAACAGACTAATTTGCATACAGCCAGGTTCTGAAACTGGGATGGTGCAGTGAGCTAAAAAACGGTGTTGGATCTAGCCCTGATCTCTTGACTGGGTGAGAGCTTTCTGCTTAATTCAGAGACTCTGTCCCTCACCACCCCTTGTTGTAAATATTTTTGTCCACCCTAAGCGTGGAAGGGTATTCTCAGATGTGAGACCCTTGCTCATTGCACCATCAGGATTCAAGCAAACCGGGCCGGAGACGGCTGTAATGCCAGAAACCGGTCCCCGGGAGCCTGTTTCCTTCCCAGTGTAAGAATTGGCTTTTGTAGTTTGGTTTGCCCTGTTCCCATCATGCACTGGGACAGGAACAGACTAATTTGCATACAGCCAGGTTCTGAAACTGGGATGGTGCAGTGAGCTAAAAAACGGTGTTGGATCTAGCCCTGATCTCTTGACTGGGTGAGAGCTTTCTGCTTAATTCAGAGACTCTGTCCCTCACCACCCCTTGTTGTAAATATTTTTGTCCACCCTAAGCGTGGAAGGGTATTCTCAGATCTGAGACCCTTGCTCATTGCACCATCAGGATTCAAGCAAACCGGGCCGAAGACGGCTGTAATGCCAGAAACCGGTCCTCGGGAGCTTGTTTCCTTCCCAGTGTAAGAATTGGCTTTTGTAGTTTGGTTTGCCCTGTTCCCATCATGCACTGGGACAGGAACAGACTAATTTGCATACAGCCAGGTTCTGAAACTGGGATGGTGCAGTGAGCTAAAAAAACGGTGTTGGATCTAGCCCTGATCTCTTGACTGGGTGAGAGCTTTCTGCTTAATTCAGAGACTCTGTCCCTCACCACCCCTTGTTGTAAATATTTTTGTCCACCCTAAGCGTGGAAGGGTATTCTCAGATGTGAGACCCTTGCTCATTGCACCATCAGGATTCAAGCAAACCGGGCCGAAGACGGCTGTAATGCCAGAAACCGGTCCCCGGGAGCTTGTTTCCTTCCCAGTGTAAGAATTGGCTTTTGTAGTTTGGTTTGCCCTGTTCCCATCATGCACTGGGACAGGAACAGACTAATTTGCATACAGCCAGGTTCTGAAACTGGGATGGTGCAGTGAGCTAAAAAACGGTGTTGGATCTAGCCCTGATCTCTTGACTGGGTGAGAGCTTTCTGCTTAATTCAGAGACTCTGTCCCTCACCACCCCTTGTTGTAAATATTTTTGTCCACCCTAAGCGTGGAAGGGTATTCTCAGATGTGAGACCCTTGCTCATTGCACCATCAGGATTCAAGCAAACCGGGCCGAAGACGGCTGTAATGCCAGAAACCGGTCCCCGGGAGCTTGTTTCCTTCCCAGTGTAAGAATTGGCTTTTGTAGTTTGGTTTGCCCTGTTCCCATCATGCACTGGGACAGGAACAGACTAATTTGCATACAGCCAGGTTCTGAAACTGGGATGGTGCAGTGAGCTAAAAAACGGTGTTGGATCTAGCCCTGATCTCTTGACTGGGTGAGAGCTTTCTGCTAAATTCAGAGACTCTGTCCCTCACCACCCCTTGTTGTAAATATTTTTGTCCACCCTAAGCGTGGAAGGGTATTCTCAGATGTGAGACCCTTGCTCATTGCACCATCAGGATTCAAGCAAACCGGGCCGAAGACGGCTGTAATGCCAGAAACCGGTCCCCGGGAGCTTGTTTCCTTCCCAGTGTAAGAATTGGCTTTTGTAGTTTGGTTTGCCCTGTTCCCATCATGCACTGGGACAGGAACAGACTAATTTGCATACAGCCAGGTTCTGAAACTGGGATGGTGCAGTGAGCTAAAAAACGGTGTTGGATCTAGCCCTGATCTCTTGACTGGGTGAGAGCTTTCTGCTTAATTCAGAGACTCTGTCCCTCACCACCCCTTGTTGTAAATATGTTTGTGTCCTTCGGCAGGATTTTCCCCGCGTGCATGACGCGCATGTGCAGGTGGGCAGTTGTCCCCTTCCGACTCACTGCCAGATATCTCTACAGGTATCCTGCGCTTGGTAGCAATGTTGTGGAGGATAGCACACACGGCCACGATGTGGCAGCAGACCTCAGGCTCGTATTTGAGGGCCCCACCAGTCTTGTGAAGTATGCGGAATCTGCTCTTCAGAAGCCCAAATGTCCTCTCAATGCAATTTCCTGTGCGTATGTGTGCAGCATTGTAACGCCGTTGCTGTAGTGTTGCAGGGTTGAGGTTTGGGGTGAGGTGGTACTCACGGAGAGCGTAGCCGCTGACACCTAAATGATAGGAGCAGAGGGTGAGTGCCTGTTTAGCGCAGCTACATGATCACAGTGTACTATTTTGGGACATGTGTACTTACCTAGTAAGTGTCCTTCCCCAAAGTCTCCCCTCGCCAGTCGTGTGTGAATGCCGCTGTGCCGGAATATGAAGGAGTCATGTGTGCTCCCCGGGTACTGTGCCACTATATCCGTGATGATTGTCTTAGCATTGCACACCATCTGGATATTGAGAGAGTGGTAGGACTTGCAGTTGCGATACATGTATTCCGTTTGTGCTGGTGGGCAGATGTGGATGTGGGTACAGTCAATGCATCCTATTACATTTGGAAATTGTGCTACGTTGTAAAATTGAAACTTGGTCGCATTCAAGTCCTGTTGGCTGGTCGGGAATGAGATGTAGTGGTGTAGCCGGGTCAGCATAGCCTCCAGGGAACTCCTTAGGCAGCGGGATATGGTGGGCTGGGATATCCCCGCTGAAACAGCGACTATCCCCTGGAAGCTTCCGGAGGCTAGAAGGTGCAGGCTGCACAATACCTGGACATTGGTCCTCCTTGTTGGGTTCTGCATCAGGGGGTCTAGGTCCCGGATCAGCTTGATGATCATTGCCCCATTCAGGCGGTACTTAGCGTAAATTTGCTCCCTGGTTTGGCCCAGAAGGGTGACCCGCTGGCGGAATATCCGCTCCTGGATCCTACGTCTGTTCCGTGCTGCTCGCTGTAGCCTTCACCACCTGACCACCATGTAGAGTCCTGGCATTGTGAGAGTCCTCATGCTCCAGCTGCATATCCTTAAGTGTGTTTGGTCAGGCCTGCACCTGCTGGTAGTTTGTTAACTTTTTTAGAATTTTTTTCTGTTTTTCCTTACTGGTTACCACCTGGTTTGGGTTCTCCTTAAACTGCGCGTCGCAAATAGCGATTTTCGGGTTTTTCGCAATTTGCGATTTTTCATAAAAAGCGATTGCGATTGTTTTGCGATTTTGCAAATGAATTCGCAGATTCCATGGTTTCTCGCAATTTCAGATTCGCAAATGGGCTTCATCCAGGATTCTGCTAATATATTTGCGAAATCGCAATTTTTCTTTAGCAAATTCGCATTTTTAGAGATTACACTGTCATGAATTCCTTTTAATGTATGTATGTATGTATGTGTGTCTTGTAAAGCGCACTGCTGCCCTGAGGCGTCGTGACGATGTAGACCGCTGGGGAACCGATCCTGGCTATCCCTGTGAGATGGTCCCTACTGGGTATCTCCAAGGTGAAACCAGGCATCCCCGGCGAATGTGGGGGGCCGTTGTAGAGATGAGGCAAGCTAATGCCCAGAGTTGCTGAGTGTGATCCCTGGTTAGAGTAGGCACCGAGGCGAGAATTATCGAGTCCGCTGACCCTGGTCCACGATCCTGCCGCGTCGGGAATTGAACCCTGGTCCCAGGCTGTTCTCTGCTTCCGGGTCTGCCGCCTCTAACCAGTGAGCCACACCACTCCATCAAATTGCGATCACAATTACCTATTCGCAGTTATTGCGATGGCAATTTGGCTTCATGAATCTAGCTGTATGTTTGTTCTAGATTGGTTTCACATTCTTTGAAGTGATGATAAGGAGTGGCAGTAAAGAGATTACATCATAATGCCATCCCCCTTGTCTTTAATAACATCTAAATTGTTCTCTTAATACAATTGGTAAATCATCATTTTCCTTTGCTACTGAGAAAAACTATAGACCTTTCTTTAGAGACTGGGAAATGCAGGACATCCTACAAAAAGCAGCAAATGTCTCTTCCACCAAACACAGTTCTCCCATGCTACTCGAGTCATAGAGAACATCATGTTTTCAATGGTGGAACCTCCGCCTAATTCCCTTATAGAAACTTTTGATCAATGATCTGTGTGCCACTGAGCCATCAGTCAATGTACAACAGCATTCATCCTATGTGGGCAGGCATTCCATCATGCTATTTACCTGTTCAAAACCTCCAGGGAAAGGTTGCAGTGAGGGCTGTGGTGAAGGCACCAAAATCTATGCTTGGTTGCAGTGATCTCTAAGAATGCTTTCTGCCATGTTAGAGGAGGATATACCTCCATCGACTGGTGCACTGGCTGCTATATTCTAAATAAAGTCATATGTCTATGTGGAAGATCTGATATGCCAACTGGCGATTGGACTCTACTGTTAAAGCTTCCACCTTCAGACCAAGCTGAGGCTCTGCTGTCAGAACCCTGACAATTTCCATGTCTATAAATGGAGCGGTACAAAACTGCAAGGTTGGTGGAGGGCCATCCACTGTTTTTTGGTGAATGCCCCCTACCTACCAACACCTAAATAACCCCCTTCATTTGTTTGTCTGAGGTTCTGTTTGGTATTCTATATAATGTTTTTGGTGGGACATTTAAAATGCCTTTGTCTATGCTGTCAAAAGAACATGAAAATACCAACAGGATGAATGATTATAAATTACCCTTTGCCCACTTGATTAAGAGGTTTTCTTTGACTTCAAGCAAAACTGATTCAGAGCTATTTCAAGTCTGTAGACTGACCAGACTGAATAACGTAAATAGTGATCTTAAAAGTCTACGGGCCTGATTATGAGTTTGACAGTGTTAGAGTGAGCCATCTCACCACCGCCCCATTTCCACACTGCCAAATCTCACCACCTGCCCCAGACAGATTGTGAGTTACGGCTACTGTGAAGGGTTTGGGGGTAGTAGCTGAGTGGCGCTCAGGAAGGTAGCTATAACAGGAAGTAACTGGGTGGTGGATGTAAGGAAGTGTGTGATGCCGCCAGGACAGGGGGAGACCCAAAACCCCTGAATGAGTGAGGAGCAAAGGCCCATCCTTCAGCAAAGTAAGACAGAAGCCTGGGCACACATATTAATATCAACAGTTAATACAAAAATTGGTAGTAAATGTTGTCGACACCGGTGGTTTTCTTATAGGTTTTTTATGTGAAGATGTTCAAAGGAAAAACCACGCCAGCCGACACATGTTTCGTCAACAGGTCAGTTCCTGTGACTTTTCAGGGCTTTGGAAGGCGTGGAGGTGGTATCGATGATCCGGTGATAATTCCAACCTGGAGTGCGGGTAAAATGGTAATGGCGGAATCGTCAGGTTTTAAAATTGTCGGGCGGGCAGGTATGTCCGTGACAATAGCACAGCTTGTTGCAGCAGGACTCCCCCGGTGCTGGTCTCGTCGAAAAGAGTGAATTCACTCTCTTCAACTCCCGCCCGACAACTTTAAAAACCTGACGATTCCGCCATTACCAATTTACCCACACTCCGGGTTGGAATTATCACCGGATCATCGATACCACCTCAACGCCTTCCAAAGCCCTGAAGAGTCACAGGCACGACCTGTTGACGAAACACGTGTCGGCTGTCGTTGTTTTTCCTATGAACATCTTCACATAAAAAACCTATAAGAAAACCACCGGTGTCAACAACATTTACTACCAATTTTTGTATTAACTGTTGATATTAATACGTGTGCCCAGGTTTCTGTCATAGATTGTGAGTTACCTCGTGGTCTGGCGGGCAGTCCTTTGGCATTTCTATGGGTGTGCCTATGAAAAAGGCATTGCAATGGGCACACAAAAGCCCATTCCTGCACGGCATGGACTGTGCAGTCCATACCATGCAGGAAAGGGAGTACATGCAGACAGAAGGGCACACCATGTGCCCCACTGCATACATCACATGGCACTGAGGCAACCGAAGCCCTGTAGGGGCCCCTTTTGTTTACTCACCGCCTCTGATTTCATGGTGGCAAATATGCTTTGCAGTACCTCTTCTCCGGTAAGGAACAGACACATCTCCTACTTTGTGCAAGCACTGAGGAACAGGCGCATCGCATCCTCCAAAACAAGGAACCGATGCATCGTTCTCCCTGCAAACATTTAGTTTTTCTTGCGTGACGCATCCAAAGATACTTTATGAGAAACGTGTCACATTTACCATCTAAAGTGAACGAAGCTATTTCTACCATCTTAAAGTAATTTGTTTTAATAATGTATTGTGAATTTTTATCGGTTGGGTCTAGTGTTAAGTCTGTATAAAGAATACCTATTTTTTTTAATCTGTGTTGTGTCCATCTGTAGTGTTTTCACTGTATTACTGTATGTGTTCACAAATGCTTTACACACTGCCTCTGAGATAAGCCTTCCTGCTTGTGCCAAGCTACCGCAGGGTTGACCAGGCATTATTTTAGGAGTGTAGCCCCCTTACTCTGACTAGAAGCAAGGGTCCCTATTTGGACAAAGGTGCAAGTCATTGCCAACTAGAGACCCCCTGTTCTAACAGTAAACAGTTTCAAAATGAGGAATAACTGTAGGAATAAGATATGGAAACACGAATTCTCAAAGCAATTTCCAATTTGTGAAGGACTTCACAGTGTAAAATTTTGAATGACATGGAAATCCCACACCTCAGTATTACCCGTCCCAAGATACTGGTAATTTTGCCTGACATATAATCTCACCTGTATTCCCGAAAACCTCAGAGTCAAGACACCTAATTTAAGGGTTTGAGGCCCTCAATGTCCCATCAGACACTTCACTGGTAAATCGTTGTAATACATTCAACAAATTCTTAGAGAGTGAGTAAATTCTAAAATAAAAGAATGGAAATAAAACAGAATATGTACAGGAGTACCTCAACAACTGTAAACACTGATAACCCTTTATTCTGAATTCATTTCCGAAACATACCTCTATCATTCATGGAAACTTTACCTGTTGAAGATCTTCTCATGGTTAAAGAAATTCTATGAAATGTTTCAGTGAGGCATTTATCCCAGAATGGCTGTATATGCATGTTTACGTATGAAAATTGTTTACGATTACAAGCCCAGACCCAGATTTACTAAGGGGTGCTTGTTTGGCTCAGCCACAATGCAAAGTCTATTTCAGGATTTTTAACCACTCAGATCTCTATTTGTGTGGCTTTGCAAAAAAAAGTACCACGTTCAAAGCTCATAGTGCTGCCTTGCTTTACTCAATGTTGGGGCGGTGTTACATGGCTGGAGCATGGGGACTCCCATGCATCCGGACACATATTTTAATGCAAACCCAGATTTACAAAATGTTGTAAACCATGTGCCAAAATTGTGCACCTCCCGATACAACCATGATACAAACAGTTAGTAAATCTGGGCCACGTACTTTTACACACACGCACTCTGGGAGATCATGCTGCATCCTCAAGTGTTCAGACCTAAAATTGCCTTTAGTTTTATCATTTTTACCACTTTTATTACTGCCTCAGTCATTTGTATATTTTGAAATATTTATCTTGCTTCTTTAATCTGTGTTGCATGCATAATGACACTAATGCATAATGACACGTAAAGACATGCATCATGAAACTCTTGGCTTTACTGAGAATTGAATATTAATCACATATTTATGTCTTGCTTACCCAAGTCATTTCTTTCAATAAGTATCACATCCCAAGGTGAGAAAAGAGAACATTGAACGTTATATATATATATTCTTCCACATCTAATAAATGTGGCACACAAACTGGGTGGAAACATGAAGGGGCTTATTAGGATGTTGGTCAGAGTTGCCTCCGACCGGCGCTGTCTTGGTCTTGTGACCGACCTCTTTCTGATAGCATTTTTAGAAGTGGGCAACTAATTCCACTCCCTCGGTAGAATTCTGGCCACATTCAACCACCGCGTGATGGAGTTTTTTCTCATGCATGGTCTGAACATTAAATTCCTTGAGGAAATATTGCACTTTAATTGAGTGACTTAACAGAGGTTGGCAATGGGTGTCAGAATGCACAGATACATTAGTAAGTACTGTGCATTGCTATGAAATTTCTACAGATCGTCTCATGGCCTGATTAGGGTAGAAACTGCAGCTTATACGTTGACAAGAGTGAGTTATTCCAGTGTGCCTTCACGAATTCGACCCTATTTTATTTTTATTTATTACGTTTTTTTTTTAATATGTGTAAAACTCAATGAGCGTCGGAATCCATTATAGAGGGACTACAAAACATGCACAATGGCCTTGATTCATCAGTGTGAGAAAACTGGTCTGGGAGGTCCAAAGGCAGTCACAAGCTACAGGGTACCAACTGTCATATCATTTGTATTTTACCTCTGTTCCTCTCGTACTGTGGACTCTCAAATTGGAAACCAAGTAACCCCTTACTCTCTCGATAGTGAGAGAAAGCAATCCAAGGTTTTCTCATGAGAGATGCTGTAGGCTAGAGACTGAGAAATCAACAAGGCAGCAAACAGTGCTTAACAATGTTATGTCCAGTCTGTGTCTTTACTCATAAAAAGGACACATACTTTAATACATACAGAACTAAATGCTATGCAAATATATAGAAAATGGCACTTGAAAATATCTAAGATGATACCCTCTAACAGGCCATATAACGCACAGTGGGGGCCCAACAAAGAAAGACTACAAAGGTGATGCACCAGTAAGCCCTAACCCCATAAATTACGATTCACACTCTAGGCCTTCCTGCTGCACTACCCTACAGTAAAAGAAAATGGCAGGAATGCACTGTAGCTATCAGATATGGTGCATATCTATCCTTTTCCCCTGGCACACAATGAGCTGACATGTGTGAATGCAGGCACCTTTGCGCCATGGAGCAAGGTTGCCTGCATTGCAGGCATGATTGTTTTGTGCAGGAAGGGCTTGCAATACACAAGAGGCTTTTTTCTCTTTCTATGTACAGAATGCAGCACACACAGAAAAAGGAAAAGGAGGAAAAAAAGGGTATTTCTCCTCGCTGTGCCTCCCTGGGTTTTTGGCACTGCCTCAGAGTTACAATTCCTTGTAAATATGGGCAGTGTCAAAAAGCCATGAGTGTTGCCGGGAACGCCCACAGCAACACCCATTGCAAGCCCCTTTAATGTAGAAAATTGAATATAAAGGAACAATATTTACAAGGAAATCATTAAGTCACGCAAAGTGGCTTAGTGCTGCCTGGTAAATATAGAGCAGCCCCTGCGCCAGTGAAGCGTCACAAACAGTGATGCTCCAGTGTTGCTACCTCATTGTAAATGATGCGCTGTGTGTGCAACACATCATGAGGAGAATGCTAATAAAAGGTCAGGCAGACTAGCATTGTCAGGGTGTCACCATAGTACTTAAAAAGAAAAAAATCAGCCCATTGAACATAATGCCTTTCAACATTGAAAAACTTTCAAGATAATACCACAAAACGCACTAATTTTCTTATTCATTGGCAACAAAAATAGGCACAGATCTTAACATTGATTGGCGCATGTCAAAAACGTTTTAAAAATGTTGAATGCTTCAGTGTCAATTGTATTTTTATATTTACACAGTTGTCTACCAAACTCAGAGAATCTAGCAGTAAAGGCCACTACACCAAAGAATCCCTAGACAAAGGTTCCAGCTCCTAAATCTTCAAAAGCCCAAAAAAACTCACCAAGAGTTACACTTCCTCTGATGTAGGAGATTTGGGTGTGTGAACATTGAAATTTACTCCTTGCTATTGTCATGGTAGCCACCACAAGCTCACGAGAACACCCCTGGTAATGAGACTGTCCTCCTTTGTGGAATTCATGATGGGGCCACTGCCCTCCTTTAGACACTACCAGGACACATATACATTTGTTGGCCCACTGTTGTGGCTCTCCTGTGCTTTCAGGCACTGATCAGGACCGTGTGGAAGCCAAAGACTGTGTGGGTAAGCTGGCACCCCACTCTCCCCAGTACTCACTCCATGGGTGCTGGGCAGCGAAGTGTCATGTCTCCACTGCCCTTGTTGCTGTTCTCCAGAGGTATATACGAAGTGGAAAACTACAAGCACAGTGCACTCTCTTCACAGACTGATCTCCAGAATCACAGGCCCTACCATGGGTTAACTATATAAAGCTTTCTTAAGCATGGCAGCCTAAAAATAGGCACTTACAAGCAGTGTGATTAAACATCTTTCGCCCAAAAAGTTCACGTTTGTTGGGGCTTGTCTTGTGTCATTCCTGGTACTTCCATGGGGAGCATATTTGCCCCTAGTGTGGCCTGCCTCTACATGGCCAATTTTGAGAGACAGCACATTGACTCACAGACCAACCCATACCATAAGAACATCAAATTATGGAAAAGGTTTATAGACGACATCCTGGTCTTCTGGGAAGGCGACCAGGAGTCGCACAAGGAATTCTTCAATTGGATTATTACCCTCAATCCATGTCTACACTTCACTATGTCTGCATCCACCACTCACATCTCATTCCTGGATCTGACCATAAGGATGGAAGGGGGACACCTAACGACCACCATGTTCAGAAAAGCTACAGACCGAAACAGCCTCCTCCATTTCACAAGCCACCACCCGAAAGCACGTCGGGAGAACTTGCCTGTAGGCCAGTTTCTAAGGGTCAGACGTAATTGCAGCAAGCTAGCTGATTATAAGACTGAGTCCAATATCCTCTCTAGGAACTTGCTGGGCAGAGGTTATCCGACTACAAATGTAGCAAGAGCCAGAAAGAGAGCTCAGAATAACAATAGAGATGCACTTTTGGAAAGGAGAATACCAGATCCCGAGAAACAAGAACCCATGACTTGTGTCACCACATATACACCAGCATCTAACGTGGTGAAAAAAGTACTGAAACGCCACTGGCAGATTCTTAACACCGGCAACATTGTATTTGATCCGCCTAGATTCGCCTTTAAAAGGTCACAGAACATGAGGGATATCTTGATACACACGAGACCCAAAATACAAAAGGCCAGGACACAGTCCACCCTGTGGCAACTTTCACCAGTTCAGGGTCATTACCCATGCGGGTCTTGTAGTGTATGCCCTTTGACCAACATATACAAGACTATCCAACTTACTTCCTCCTTTTCATGGGAATTACGCAGTCATACTAACTGCAACACAGCTAAATGCATCTACCTGATCTTGTGCCCCTGCGGCCTTTACTACGTAGGCATGACCACTCGCCCAGTTAAGGTCCGCATGGCAGAACACCGCAGCAACTTCTGTTGCAAAAAAACTAACACTAAAATGAGTATACACTTTTCTGAAGCCAACCATAGTGCAGACTCAATGAAAAGGCTCCTACTTGAATCTAATTTGGGCTCAACAAAACAGAGCCTCTTCTATAAAGAACAGCGGTGGATACATTGCTTATGCTCTGATAGTGAAGGCCTTAATGAGGATAGTCCCTGGAGCAGCCTGTGAGGTCATTGCTCCGTATCATTTGTGATCTGTGGACCGATTGTCATTAATTAGGTGAGATATAGGATCCCATCCTCTAAAATCAGTAATTTACGCTTTTTACACCACTCCAAGATGGCCACCAAACCTGTACTGATTACACCTATCTCCCATTATGGCACTTAGCTGTTATCTTCCTCGATTCTGTTCCTGACCCGCTTTTGGTACACCTTAATCTCTTATAAGGTCCCATCCACCCATTCTTTGAAATAACACCTCGATATACAGGCTAGTCTTGTCACTGTGAATACCGCTATGATACATATACACACACTGAGAAATGGCCGCCGCGGTTGCGAGTCTCTTGCTTCCGCCATTTCCAGCATGAAACATCCCACGTGACTACGTGGGCAGATATCAACCCGCTTCTGCTTTCATCCGGTTACCTTCCCGGACCCGGCAGAGAGGGGTAGGTCTACCAGAGGAGACACAGAGTTCACAAAGTAAGTGCACGAATTGCAGGGAACCTAACGGGACGAATCTATGTCCTCTCAACAAGGGTAATCCTCCACAACCGTTGTACGTCTGAGTGAGTGTTTGTGTTGGTTTGGTGTACGAGCTATTACAGGCGCTTCTACTCGCGCTTGCTAATTATTAGTACATGCACAAAGGTGCCCCACATGTACCGGCCCCAAGGGGGTTCTTACAGCACGCGAATATGTTTGTAAGAGTGAATTCGGGAAAGTTGTTTGACTTATTCCCGGGGACACTTTGGGGGCAACTACCTGCTCTTGCTATCATCATTTCCCTATCGCCGAGACGCGACTACTACATTAGACCACCAGCGCACATACAGTAACTAGACCTCCATATACAGAGAGGTGAGCCTGATGAAAATGCATTGTCGCCCCACGCTGCAGTTTACAAACTACCTCTTTATCAGAAAGGACACTCCATTGTCATTTTGTACTTTATAATCACCCATCTGGCATACAGTTTGTCTTGTGTCTTACTCAGCAACTGGCTTATATTTACCATCATTAGCCTGAAAATTAAGAGGTTGTACCTGGAACTCGACCTGCCGGGTGCTGTTGTTGTAGCTCACATCCACAAAGATAGGTGAGTGCCCGACCTGTATACTTTTAACTGGAGTAATTGCTGGTGTTTTCCGTTTTTAATTTTCTGAGGGACTCCTCCCTTTGAGCATGCTACCCACTTTGCTCACCTTGGATGAGACCACCTGTTTCGTAGTGCATGCCAAGTCAACACTTACTGAGGCATGCTACACAGTGTTTTGTTTGGTGTCACTTTATTATGCTAATGGTAACGCGGCCTGTTGTGATTTGCTTTTTTGTCTCCCAATACAGGCAATTACAGCACAACACAGGTACCTTTTGTCATGCACGCACCTTTTTTGCCTCGGAAGTGTCCTGGATCCACGAAGCTATGCACCCTGCCTTCCCCCTGCCACTTCCCGGGAGCCGGAAATATACACTAACCCCCGAAGAGTGACCACGGAGAACACAGGGGAACAAAACAAGGGTAGGAAGGGGGAACAAAAGAATGGCACTCCAAAGTCTTCTTCCACTTCAGGGACGCTCTTGCTTTTGGTAAAGATCACTGTAGTGAGACATAAAAGATATAAGTGAGAACTAATCCCACCCCCAACAACCTAACAGTAGTGAATGACATGTCCTCTAGTTTACCTTGTGATGTGTTAGGAGGAAATGATAACGAACACAGGAATACTGCCAGAAACTCTGCAGACTGGATGGATATGCCCTGTACATAGACTCTGTACTATAGACAAAAAGATAACAGCTCATGTAACTTTACAAGCACTCTATTGACTCATATATCGCTACTCCACTTGACACTCACCAATATAATGAAATACTGGCGCCCAGAAGCTGTCCACAAACGGTATCTCTGAAAAGAGGACACTAACAGCTAAAGAACCTACTTGAACTCAAATGAAAACCCCTGTCACAAAAACGAGGAACAAACCTTCCTACACCGAGGAAAACCGCACTATACTACAGCGGTAGCACGAACTGGAAATAGCAGTAACAAAACAAAGTACTCTTGAAGCAAGCCGCTTCAAAACTCACAAGCACAGCGAGGATCCCGCAAAACGCTACGATCACCTAGCTCCTTGGACGCCACTGGAAACCCGGAACGAACAGGAAACCAATCTAGCTAAACGCGAAGCACTTCCGTCAGGTCTGGAACGGGTTTAAAAACCTGGAACACTACCTCTCGGCGCATGCGCGATACTGACGCATGCGTCCTGCCTCATTACCATCGGATTTTGCCAATAAACGCCAACCACGGTACGCCATAGGCAATACTTGGAACCTATTATAGTAGGTATTTTGTTTATGATGTCAATCTTTGACACCTACTTGACTCGTCCTGTAACCAGCAGGCATGACACCTTTGACCCTTTACACACAATGGAATACTGCTCTCTAGCAAGGTAAAGGCTCTCTGTAGACAGTTTACATTAGCACATTCTATTTATTCATACTCGGTCCTGAAGAATCGCTTGTCATTGGACAATCAGCGACAAACATGTCGACCCATTAATATGTTCACTAGTCTAGACTCGCACCAGGGAGCATTATTTCCCTCCGAGTCTATTCTACATTCTATTTTAACTTGGAGTAAGGGACCGCTACAATAAACCTGATACTGGTACCCTTTACCCCAATTTTAACCTCCACAAACGTCTACGCAGCACTAGCCCTTACCCACACTTCACCCATTCGGCAGCTGGAAAAAGATCTCCGCCAAAGAGCCCCTCTTTGAGGTGTTGCCCATTGGTTATTGCAATGCCGACCCAACGAGGAGCATTGCCGATGATGAAGCCTGCCACCTGCAAGGCTGTGTGAGGCCATTATATCCAACAAATTGGATACCCACGCGTTCTACCACGACGCACCGGTGCCACCAACACCAAACCCCTACTCTCATTAGGAACAGCCTAGTACTTCTTGTGTTTCACGCTGTGTTTCAGCTACCAGCAATATGGGTTTCAGCTACACTTTCTAATTTTCTTGGAATTTATTGTACACTGCCATCTTTTCTTTGAGGGAGAGCATTAGCAGCAAAAAGAACAATTGAATGACTGAATGCAGAAACAATGTCAAACAATCAACCCCAGTACAGAGATCTGGGCCTAAATCCTTCTTTTTTTGGGTGTTCAGACAAAATCAACTAACACAAATATTGAGTTGGAAATATTGTGAAACAGAAATATCATGAGCTAGAATATCGTGGATAAGAATATCGATTTTCTGGCAAGGAATATTGATGTTAAAAATATTGGGGCTGATTATGTTGTCGGGCGGACCACAGCCGACGACTGTTGGTTGCGTTTATTTGACATCTGCCACTGTGGGCTGCCTGCCGCAACACGATGCAGCGGGGGGAGGCATCGGGTGAAGGGACTGTCTGCTTCTGTTCCAACATGCTCAAGGAGCACGTGGGAACATTGGAAAAGCTCATGATCCCTTCACTATGGTGGAGCCCGCCTCGGCTCTGCCGTCAGGATTATTATGTCTTTTCAGACAGCCTTTCCATGTCGGCCTTTCAGACATGGAAAAGCTGCTGGAAAATTACTTTGTGGGCCCTCTTTTCCCATAGCGGAGGTATAGAGGAGAAGGGTGCCTTGCTCAAGGCCCTCAAAGTCATTTTACAACAACCTTTTCGTGTCTGAAAGGCAAAAATTGAAAAGCTGTCAGAAAATGGCATCATGATCCAGACTATGGGGCCTGGGGACACCCGTGGTGCCCACCCTTAACATCCCCGAATGATGCCTGTCACAAGGTGCAGGGATGTTTACAAACATCCATTTTAAAAAGGCAGCTTGTGCCTTTTCCGTACAAAGAAAGAGATAACCAGTTAAGGAAAACGAGCGCACAGCAATCAAGGGAAAAGTAACAGTTCAGTTGTCCATAGAAGACCCCAGAGGGGGCAATAGGCAACTTCAGCTGAGGAGACATGAGGTTTTGTGGCTAATGAAACTTAAGGCAGTGGAACGGGGTATGAACGTAGATAATGAACATCAATACTATTTAGGCCAGGATTGAGGTTTGACTAGCTCTGTCTGACTATATTACTGTTGATATCCTGACTATTATTATCCCACACCGTATATGTCTTGTACTGTTTGAAGGGTGGGAATTTACCATGAAGATGTATACTGGGTTTTCTAACTTATGTGGAATATGTATTGTACATGCGTTGGAACATATGATATATTTTTTTTTATATACTTTATATTGTGGTATCATTTTGGGATTGCTCTCTGTCAAGGGATGCGCTTTTGACATTGTTTAAACTTTTCTTACAATTTCTCCTGTTGATATCTTCCCTTTTCTTTTGCTCTCTCTCATTTACTATTTGGAAATCTGAGGCACTATCGCATTCTGACTTACTTATTCTGTATACTGATGCACAGGCTTTTTAACTGGTGGTAAGATCCACTTTCTTAACTTGCATCACCCAGTGGAAACGGGTCTATATACCATTATACTGCCTGTATCTACGTAATATGGATACTTGTACAAATATGTATTTGTACTCTTAGTGATATATGTAGATTGGACTTACGTATTGTCTCTTTTCTGATATTAGCGGTATACCATTAGCGACATACTATTGGACTTACTACAGTGACATCGGGAATTTTACATCTTGGTACTAACGGCAGTGAACTATATAACGGGATTTTGATTGGATGATTTGCACACATGACTTGCGTGAATTAAACAGATGTGAGTTACTTTTTACGTTGTTCGTAATTTACTTACCTTTGATTAAAAACTTTTTTGATTGAGTTTACTATGATTGTGCGGTTTTGTAGTGTAGGTTAAAAGTCAAGACTTATGGCATTACTTCGCGTTAGGATTCACCACTACAAGATGGCGCCCATAGAAATTCAGTATAAATAGCCATTTTAATATGGCGGCCATGCAGAACGCCGGATTTTCGTGGACTGTCGATACGGAGTACAGGTGAGCGCGTTGCCCTGGCATAACTCAGATATTAGAATTTGGATGAGTAACGGTTTACTTCATATATATTCCTTGATTTCCAGATCACGTACAGGTGGATTGGATATTGACTAGGAAGTGAGAGTTTTTGAATGGGGACTTTCAGGATTATTTAAGGTGAGAGTTAGCTCGAAAGTATGGATCTCGATCGAGATATTGATAAACAGCAGGTCTAATGTGTCACATTTACGAATTTATAGGTGAAATTGGGATATTGGATACGGTGAAACTGGATGACATTACTGCAGTGATTTTAAACTATGTGGTGAGTCTTGCCTGAAGATTTGATTTATGATTTTAGCTTATGTGGTGGTTATAGACACTATTGGGTGATTAAGGTTACATATGACTAATTTTTACGATGCGGGGTGACGGCCATGACGCGAGCGGGTGGACTATTAGCGTGTTATTTGAATCGTGAATATGTGAATTCAATGGTTAATTCTGATATTGAGACAACCTATATGTTTCTTTAGATTGTATGGTCAACCTGGACTAATATGGTTTATTTGCGTACGTGCAATATGATGGAACATTGTCTTTTGATAATTAGATAAGGTTGGTAGATGCCTCATTAATTTCCTTCTTTCTTTCTCTTTTTTCTTTTTTTCATTATACCTCATAGGGTTTAACCCTGTGACACTCAATTGGGTGACATCGTGTTGGGAACTTGGTTCGGCCTATTTCTTTCTTACCTTTTCATATTTCTTCTCAAGTACGATGGTTGGTTGATGGGTGTATCCCTATTCTTAATAAATGTTTTGGCTTTAAGGTACTACAGAATATTGCAGATACATTTTGTTGATCATTTCACTATCTAATATATTGTTATTTGGGTTGCAGCCCTAAAGAAGTCTAATACCCTGTACTGGCTAGACGAAACATGTGTTGGCTGTGCATTTTCTTTGGCGAATTGGAACTTTGATTTCTTGGAATAATTGAATTTTGGATGCTGTCAACTTAAATAGTGACATTTTGAGTGCTTGGAAGAGCTTTTCTTTGTGCCTTTTCCGCCCGCCACACAATCTGCTATTGTAGAATGGATCTTACCAACCGGCTCTTGGGCGGTCACATCTTAATTCTACAGTCAGAACGACCGACCTATGGTCAGACAGTTCCTTTCCGCAACAGTGTCGAGTGGACGCAAGTCCCCCTGACATTGTTGTTAATAATATCGATTTTTTATTATTTGTATGTATTTTATAATATATGTTAATTGTATATATTTTTAAATGTTTGTTGAAATATTGTCAGTTACTAATATGGTTTGTAAATTAATATTAGCTTTGAAAATACATTTTCACTGTAAGGATATGTTTAACATTAAAATTTTACATGCCCTACTTTTAAGTACTCTGCACCCTGCCTTATGCCAACTCAGGGGTAACTATACATATTTAAAAGGAAGGTTTAGGCCTGCCAAAGGCGTTATTTTGATGTGTCAAGTTAGCTGATAAAACATGCGTAGCCAGGCTATTGGGGGCAGGTCTGCAGACATATTTAAATGGTCACTGTAGTGGGTGGCACAATGGGTGCTGGGTACACCTTGGTACCATATACCAGGGAAATCTAGGTAAATAAATATGCCAATAAGGTATACACCTATTTTACTAAATTGAAAGGAGGAGCAACATCATGTTACCACAGGTTAGGAGAAATAAAGTGCACATAGGTCTATAGCTATAGCTAGAAACAAATAAGGCTAATTGAAAAGACAAAAAAGAAATCTGGAGTGACCTTGCGGAAAGGGTATCATTTCCAGCAATACAAATCTGAAAACCAATGACAGTCCAGTCTGAGTTTTACCAACACCGTTCTACAAAAGAAAGAGCTCCTGTGATTTCTCCTCTCCATCGCTGTTTTCCCTTCTTTCTCTGAAGAGGTGAGGGTACATGCAAGAACCCTGGAGAAACTAAGGGAGGATTGAGATTCTCAGCGAATCAACATCCCAATTAAAATTTGACACAGAACTCCTTAGACCAACTGCACAGCAGTTGTTATTATTTTAAAAGGGGAAGGTGGTGGCTCACTCAAGTCCATTATAGCAGAAGCTTACAGAGAGTGAGTCTCAAATTGGGCTCACAGCGCGGGATTAAAAACCAGATGTCCGAAAATCTGAGGGATTAAGCAGGTCGGAAGAACCCACTTTCTAAGAATAAGCAATTTCTAGCTGGATCTCCACTTAAAAATTGTGCAGATTTCCTACTAATTAAACATTTGCAAAAACCCTATGATGTTTGCAGGGAAATATGTTTTAGGTTTCGTGTGTTCCTCCCATACTTTTGTGTGTCTTTTTGTGATTTGTCGACACGGACAATACGCTAAATTGTGCCTGCTGAAAATGTGCATAATTTGTTGAAACACTTGGTCCTTGAATTGCACAGTGGAAGAACAAAGCTAACTGAGATAATGTAGATAGATGAAAAATTATATTGTGCATGATTAAATTATTTCTTCCTGTAAAGTCCTTTTTTGTATTTCTACTCCATTACATTTCGTTGCTTGAGCACAATTATCTTTTAAATGGAAACTGCAAACACATTAATCATGTGACTACATAATTATATCCACTGTATCTTTTAAACATTGACATTGTGTTTCAGGAATGTTTATGGAGTGATTTGAAATAATCAGTTCTGTGTTCAGTGATATTTTTACAGTAGTTAAACATCATCGCTATAGTGATTTAATTGGTTAAACTTAACTTAAATGTTATAGCTAACATTTGGCAGCAATCGCCATTCTTTGTTGCAAAGTCCATTTCCGCCTAAAGCTCGCTGATCTTTACACTTTGTTAAAGAAAATATGTAATCTCAGAGGTCAAAATTCAAGCTCTTTATGCAGATGCCGACTTTTGTCCACTATTAGCCACCTCAAAGCCCACTGGTTATGACCAAGTATCATCCATGAGCCGAAAAGCAGTGAGCTACAGATGTGAGGCAGTAAGATGTCTAAACACGTGTCAGCCATCTTGGTCTGTAGGGGATATTTCATGCACCCTCTGTATCGTTTTTTTTCCCTACCGTGATCATATGAAATATCCTGTAATTCTCCAGCAGGCCTCTTCAGTGAACTGAATGCAGTTAAAAGGAAAACACTGCACTGTCTCTGTAGAGGGAAAATTATGCTAAACTGACATGAAGGACAAGGGATTCCTGCTCAAATTTAATCAAGTAAACTGAGGTGCAGGTTTCAGATTTATGCAGTGCAGCGATCAATGTTGATGTGCTACATCGTGTGAAAGGAGGCAGAACAGCGCCATTTCTCCTAAGATATGGTGCTGTTGCATGGCCAAGTAGCAACATTCGACTTTTTGATGCAGTTAAAGTCCAAGATACAAAGTGTTATTCGCTGCAAGAGTCTGTTGGATCAACAGCATGATCAGCAGCACTTATAGGGGCACTTGTAAATTGAAGTAAAAGTTCACGTAGTATCTTTGGTAGCACCTTCAGGATCAGAGGGTCAATGGCATTTTTGCTAACCATCAGCGGTTCGGTGGCACATCTGTGGCAATATCGAGAGGGGCATTGTACTTTGCGTTACTTTCAGGCACCTTTCCTGTGCTGGAAAGAAAGTTCCAAATAGGAAGCCAAGATGGCAGCCGGATAGAAGCGGAATCTCTGAGCTCTGCCGCTTTGCATCGCTCTTTGGAAGATCCCGGGGGTCTGCTCCATCTTGGACCCCAGAAACGGAAAGCTGATAGCCAGGAGACACCCACAGATCTCTGCATAGCCGGAGGGAGGTACGGGCGTTGGACAATGAGATTCCCTTTGCCGAGGAGCCGCCGGGACAAAATGCTGTTCGGAAGAATCGGACAGGAGCGGACTGGCTCCTGAGCACCAGAAAGGCTGCAAAGTGCTGATTGTTCCCCCTTAGGGCACCACAGGCAAGTGACAGGTGCCTGCGGCCCGGGACATCACCTGAGCGCACAGCAGGGAAAGTTCAGCGGGCGGATGGGCGGGCTACATGGATCAGAGCCGACCCGACCTCCATTAGGAGGTAGCACTGAAGTCCTCTCAGGAGCACCGAGTTGGGTAAACATGGCTGAACACCCCAAGGGAATGGAGACTCCCCTCCGCAGAACCCGACGCCTGGGCGGCAGGTCCCTGCAGGACATAACTTTGGACCCCAACACCTGCTCTGTGGTGGAGAAAGGGGCTCTCGGGATGTGGGAGACGGAGAGCAGAGCATGGTAAATCCAAGCAAGGGAACACTGGCTGTTGTGGAGAAATCGGTTGAAACCAAGAGTGTAAATAATGCCGGTCGACGGGCTAGTCTTGCGGGCTGCACAGGCCTATAGACTACATATAGAGCCCTTAACGCCAGCATTCTCTTAGCTAAAGATTCCTGAGGCGGAAGCCGGGAATCAGAGGAACGCGCTTTTTAATTTGTGAGAACGCCTGTATGTTGACTGTGTTTATTTTTAAAATACCAAACCTACTTCATCTCTTACCTGCTGCACTCGCTCCCCCTGGGGGTCTCGCATTACAGGCTGCCGATTAGGGCTGTTTTGGACGCTGGATTCTGCTACTCGGGCTCATTTTTCACGGGCGCCATCTTTGGGGAAGCGGAGGTTGGACGGGCTAGTCTTGCGGGCTGCAGGGGCCTATAGACTACAAAAAGAATCTCAAAACGCGTGCACGCGTAGCGGATGCGCCGATGGCGCGCCGGAGGCGGGCCAGAGACAAGCCCGTCTGCGCCCGTCCGCGGCCGGACGGGGCTAGGGGCCACAATCCCTGCTCAAATTCACGACGGCCCTCTCAAATACTCCCGTGAGGCCCTCATTTCCCTTCGCTACAGCGACTGTGCTCTCACCACCCCCTTAAATTTCGATCTTAGCCCATCACACTGCCACAGCTGTGGCTTCCCTTTTCTTCTTTCCTCACCCAATACAAATAAGGATGCTGTTGACCCAGCACAGAGTTCCCATTTAAACACCAACAGAATTAAACTTTCTGAATCTACCTTCTTCAGTTTAAATTGTATATCGCTCCCTAGACACAAGAGGGACATCTACGATTTACTCTCAGGCTCTCAACCTGGGGCCATCTTTCTCACTGAGACATGGCTAAACGATAGCTCCGGCCCAGATATTGCAGGTGCTCTCCCCCCAAATTATACCTTTCTGGGGAGAAACCGGATTGGCAAAGAAGGAGGAGGAATAGCAATTATTTACCCAAACAAGTATAAATGTAAATGGAAGGACCTTGACTTCTCTGATTGTGAAGCCGGCCTTTTCAAACTATCACTCTCTCCTAATTTTACTCTCACTGGTGTGCTGATCTATCGCCCTCCAGGTCCAATCAGCTCCTGGGCAGCTTCTCTCACCGATCGTATTGCCCTGCTCCTGCTTCAAACCACTAATTTTTTAATTGTGGGCGATCTTAACCAACATCTTAACGATATTTCTCAATCGACTAGTGTTAATCTTATCGCGGACATAGCTACTCTGAACATTACCCTTCATAACTCTGTTCCCACGCATAAAGCAGGTAATCTGCTTGACCCAGATTTTCTCTAACCTTACCACAGTCCTATGTAAACCGGCTACCCCTATTCTTTGGTCAGACCACTTCTTGGTCGAATTCCAAATTAAATGGGAGCAATCCCCGAAAACTCTTCCATCTTCAACTGGGTCCATAAAAACAAAAAACTGGAAACATCTGGAAGCAAGCAAACTTAATCTCCTTCTTGAGAACACCAGACCAGTAGCCTCGATTACCACTTTGGAGGAAGAAGCGGTGATCCATCATTGGTTCTGTGCATCTATTGATTCATGCCTCTCCTTTTCAAAAAAGAAAAATAACCACTGCTCTCCCGCCCCTTGGTTCTCTGAGGCCCAAACTGGAAAAAACCAAATGTAAAAACTTGGAGAGACATTGGCGTAAATATTATGATCCTAAAGTTAACCGACTGTATAAATCAGCCCTCAATAATTATCACTCATTATGTAACAAAGCTCGGGCAGAGTACGCCAATCAAATGATTCTAGAAGCACAAAACAGTCCCAAAATTCTTTTGAAAGTTGTTAAAGAGCTTTCAGGGGCTTCTTGTCAGCCTAAACCTCCCTGCCTTGATTCCAAACAATGTGATGATTTAGCTGGTTTCTTTGTCACAAAAATCACTACTATTTATGATGATTTCGAGAAACAACCACCAACAGTCACCATTCCCCCTAATCAATCTTCCTCTCAGGAAACTATTCCTTCTAACAATGGCATCGTGCTAGATAAATGGTCTCAGCTGGACATGACCTTACTTTGTAACATCCTGAGAAGCATTAAATCCGGCTCCACCAATGATCCTTTCCCTCCTTCAGTTTTTCAAATCTTGAAACTCTCCACACTCAATCTAATCATGGAATTATTGAATACTTCCCTATTAGAAGTCAAAGTTCCTGCAGCTTGGAAACACGCCATGATTGTCCCCCTCCTGAAGAAAGCTAATTTAGATCTAGAAGTAACATCCAATTTCCGCCCCATCTCCCTTCTCCCAATTTTTTCGAAAATCCTGGAGAAGCATATCAATGCTCAGCTTATTAACTTCATTGAGACACATAACTTCCTTCATACTTCCCAATCGGGCTTCAGAGCAGGTTTCTCTACAGAGTCCACATTACTGGGTGTCACTGAAAACATCCGCCTTCAAGTTGATAAAGGTGAAAACGTGGCACTTATTCTCTTTGATTTAAGTGCCGCGTTCGAAACTGTCTCCCATTCCATTCTTTTGAACACCCTTCAATCATGTGGTATCACGGGCTCTGCACTTGAGTCGCTATCCAGCTTGTTATTGAATAGGATTTTTCAGGTTTTTTCTTCCATCTCCAAATCTAAAGTTTATGTTTCCCAGTACGGGGTCCCTCAGGGTTCCATACTGAGCCCGCTGCTCTTTAATATCTATGTCAGTCCTTTAGCGGATATTGCTGAGCAAGCTGGGCTCACGGTTTACTCTTATGCCGATGACACCCAGCTTATTTTCTCACTCTCGGCCAAATCCAACAATAACATCTCCTTGCTCAGATCTGGGCTGACAAATATCGCAGATTGGATGCACACCAACAAAGTAAAACTTAATGGTGGGAAAACCGAGCTCCTTCTTTTTGGGAGTAATCAAACCCTCTGGGGCCCTCAACATTGGCGGGTACAGATGGGATCTCCTCCGTCTCCTGTGCAATCTGCTCGGAATCTTGGTTTCATTGTCGATAACCAGCTGACAATGAGGCAACAAGCTGGCAAGGTAGCTTCTACCTGCTTTGTCATTCTGAAGTGGCTGCGAAAAATCCTATGGATGCTCCCATTGCCCACCCAAAATACTGTAATCCAAGCTCTTATAATATCTCGACTGGATTATGGAAATGTATTGTATTTGGGGCCAAGTAAGGAAGTGTTACACAGGCTACAGGTGGTACAAAATTCCGCCGCAAGACTGCTTTGCAATCTTCCTAATCGAACTTCTATGTCAGTCCCATTACGTGACCTCCACTGGCTTAAGATTGAAAACCGGGTCAAATTCAAAGCTCTGTGTTACATGCATAGGATTAACTCGAGGGTAGCTCCCCACTATCTAAAGGCCTTAGTACATCAATACTGCCCCTCTCGCCTTCTTCGAACTTCTAACCAGCAAAAATTTCACATTCCTAGGATTAAACCTGTCAGAAAGGGTGGACGCTCCTTTTCCCATCTGGCTCCATCACTCTGGAACTCTTTGCCTTATTATCTACGTATTGAACAACACTACCATAAATTTCGCAAAGATTTAAAAACTTGGCTCTTTAATCAATAGGCCCACCTCTCTTACTGTCTCATCTGTTTTTCTCACCCTTCTGCATTTCTAGCGCTGGGAATCCTTTGGGTAGCTGTCGCGCTGTACAAATGCAATAAATAAATAAATGCAAGTGGCGCCACGGAGGAGCCTCACTTGATATCTGATGTATCCGAGACTCCCATGTCAGCAGGACGGGGCTCTCAGTTACGAGGTTGGCAGACACTTGGACGGCGAGAAGAGGAAGCTTCAAGAGGGTGCCTCAGTGCCCTGTAAGAGACTGCTGCTTGAGTTGAAGGTGCCCCAGAATCCGACCTACATCCCTCCGCACAAGATGGGATGCTGCAGTCCCAAAGGGGATGCACAAACCTGGGAGGGTCTGGAAAGATCCAAACAAAAGGTAAACGCACGGCCTGTCTGCCCGATATTGGTTGCGGTCAGCTGCCATCTTAAGGTTCCTCTTGAGAAATCAGAGACAGCCTTGTAGCTCTCCCTTGGTTCAGCTAGGGTTCCAGATGGCAGTACATCAAATTAGAAGTACCATAGGCAGCCTGTCTACAGCGAGAAGGGGAGGTGTGGTTGTGTTTCTGATCGGCCGTATCATTTTTTTTCTTTATGTCCTCATACCACCATAGTTTGCAAAGTCTAGCCAACCACCCGACATGTACCGCTCCAGGCTATTTGCAATATGTTTATAGTCCTGCGTACCAGCCCACCCAGTTTCCTGGTTGCTAGTTCCACACAGGTGTAATCATAGGACACACAGAAATTTTAAGTTCTGATAGTATCATTCCAATTTAAAAATTCATCCCAAAACTCAGAGTGTGCACTGTTTTCAAGTCCCATGTCCATTTTGCAAAAAGATTTAATCACCTGCAGCCATTCCATCCCTTGTGGGGGTACAGCATGTGCCCATTTTTTAACATATTTCTCTCCTAGCAAGGAGGATCAAATAGAACAGTAGGGCCTGCCTTTTCGTCGATGGGGGTGAGGCCAGCTGATCCTCCAACCCCATCAAGATGAACGTTAAGCTGATTTTTATGTTGAAGCAAAAAATTTAATTTATTACTTTCTCCACAGACATCCAATAATCCTGAATCCAGGGGCATTCAAAAAACATATGCCACTCATCCGCACTCAGCATTCCACACCTATGGCATTTTGGGCTACAACTGTTACGAATTTAGCCAGTTTTCTCTGTGTCCAATATAACCTGTTAGCTGTGAAAAAGTAATTTCTTTTCAAATTCGCTGGCTTGACCCCTTTATACAACAATTTTAAAGAGAGTTGCCACATTCACTGTAGTTCTGTCATCTGACTATCACCTACCCAGATCTCATATGGTGCTTTCAACTTCTTTTCTTCTGATAGCACCAGGGTCTGGTACCAGACAGTAACTTCTTTCTTTTTCGGGGCCTCGTATTGTATTTTCTTTTCAAACTCCCAAGAACCTCCTCCAATCTCTCTCCTGTTTGCCTGCACCCAGGATAACAACTGCAAGTATGTAAATGCTTGAGAGGGACCCCCCTGTCTTAGCTGTCAAGATTTCCCATGGGACCACCTCTTTCAACACCATAAGATCCCCCATTGTTCAATCCCTGCTCTCTTTAGAGGAATGCTTAATTGATCCTGCAAACATTCTGGCGTGCCTAGTGAGTCCCATATTGGTGCACCATCTGAGAAGTACCCCATTCCCTGTATTTTCCTTTTCCCTACTCAAAGGATAAGTGATGCCTTAAATGTCTTCAGTCTGACTTTTTTAAGGAATGTTTTTGCACCAAAGTTGTAAAGAAACCCTTTCTTGCCCCACTCCTAAACCATCTCCTCCAGCTACCCACCCCATACCATGGGACCTGGTGTACCTAGGAGAGCTCTGAAGTTATTGAACTGGAATGCCATGCAGTATAACCTTAAATCCGGGAGTGTCAACCCCCCTTCTGCCAATTTTCGTCGCAATTTTTTCCATGACATCCGTTCCCCCCTAGCTGTCTAGACGAAACAGCCAAGTTTGCCCTGTATTTTATCTATCAGCCCCTTGGGGAAAGGAAAAGGGATACAATTAAAAAGAAATGTCAGCTTAGGAAGCAGCACCATTTTTAATAGGTTTACTCTTCCATATATTGAAAGTGGTAGGTTCTTCCATCTAGAAAGTGTTTTTTCTATGTCCTTTATTACCCTTTTCAAATTGTGCTGGTGAATTCTCTCTAGTACATAAATAATACTTATTCCGAGTTATCTAATCTCACCCTGTAGATTTCCCCTCCAATCAAAAAATTCCAGAACATTATCCCAGTTTTCTCGTTATTTACTAAATATCCTGAGAAGACTCCTTATTCTTTTGCTAAAAAACTCCACCCGAGGAATTGTGACAGCTGGATAAGCTGTATATATTATAAGGTCATCCGCATATAGTGCGATTTTCTTTTCATATGCGCTTGCTTTAAAAGCAATAACCTGTTCATCCTGACGATGCATCTGGGCGAAAGGTTCAATATATATAGCGAACAATAATGGGGAGATGGGACAGCCCTGTCTCGTTCCTCTTAGGATCAAGAAAATCTTCGTAAGTGCACCGTTAAGAAGAATCCTAGCTGTCGATCATTGGTATAGGGCCTTTAGTGTTGTTATATAGAATGGCCCAAACCCCATAATTTCCAATACTGCCCATAAGTAGTCCCAATGCACACAATCAAAAGCCTTGATGTAGCTATGTTGATACAACCGATCAGCTGCTGGGTCAACTCATACAACTGCCTCCTGGGAATCTGGGAATAAAACCCTTCTGGTCTTCATGTATGAGCAGTGGGGCGATTCTAGCCAACCTCCCTGCTAAAATTCTGACAAAGATCTTATAGTCTGCATTTAGCAGGGATATTGGTTGATACGACTCTGCTTTTACGGGATCCTTAGCTGGCTTCAATATCAAGACAATAGTTGCCTCTCTCCATGATTCTGGAACCTGTGTCCCCCGTATATATCAGATTAAACAAATCTTCCCATACAGGCCGAACTTCCTCTGTTAGCATTTTATACACTTCTGAGTGGATAGCATCTAAGCCAGCTGCCTTTCTATTCATTGCTCTTTTAATTGGCCCCCTAATCTATGTCTAGGTAATTGGAGCTTCCATCATTATTTTACCTTCCTCATTGAGTACAGGGAGGCCGATTGTGCTAAGCCAGCTTTTTAACTTGGGAGGATCAGGAATAGTATCCTCCTTATACAATTATGAAAATAATGCCACAACATGTTCCTGCATAGCATCCCAACTGTCGAGCTCCTCCCCTTGATCCCCTCTAAGCTCTTCGATCTCATTTCGAGTTCTTTCTACTATAGCCTTCCAGGCCAGCAACGCCCGCTTTTTCTCCATACTCAAATTCCTTTTCATTCTCAGCATGCCATTTTGCTTTGCACTTTGTCTCCACCCTTATTTAAAATTTTAATTGAGCCTCCTCTAGCCTTCTTTTGAGCCTCTCCCTTTCCTCTCCCACATGTATGGAATGCAAAGCTTTCTCCAAAGTTCCTACTTCTTTTTCAATTTTTGTTAATTCTGCTCTTCCTTCTCTACTTTTTGCACACGCTAGACTTTTCAGAACCCTGTGAGTATAGGCCTTAAAAGCATCCCAAACTATCCCTGGAGAGGCGGAATCTTTGGTATTGGTAAAATATTCTACTGTAGCCTTTTTCATAGTTATCTCTATTTACTCTTCCAGTAGCAAGGTACGTTTTAGCGTCCATATTTTACATGGCTGAGGTCCTAAGGCTTGTAGAGTGATTAATACTGCTGAGTGATCAGAAATATGCACAGGAAGATGCTCTATCTTTTTTATATTCATTGCGAGAGATCTGTCAATTAAGAAATAGTCTAGTCTGGAGAAGTGATGATAGTTTTGACTGTGATATGAATATCCTCTCACTTCCCCCTTAAGATGTCTCCACACATCTAGTAAGTCCATTTCCTGTATTATACCCTTCAGTCCTCATTCTAGGAGCATTATCACTTTTCCTCCTCGTTGCCGGTCCAGTACAGGATCCAGCATTACATTAAAATCCCTGCCTACACTTTGCAGGAGCTGAAATTTCCACCAGTCTCAATTCAAGCTCAATAATGTGCTGTGGATCATCCTCTTTGGTCCGTAATAACCAACACATATCTCTGCCTATCTTATTCGAGGTAAAATCCATCTACCAGAGCTATCTGTACTTCACAACTTAAGCTTGATCCCACTACCGCTTCTGATTAAAATTGCAACCCCCTTACAACATTGTGCTTGGTCAGAAGCAATATAATTTTGGACCCATCCACACCCACCAAAGAACTCCTTACTCTCACTTGCTAGTAGATGCGTCTCCTGTAGGATCATGATTTGTGCCTGTCTGTCTTCTAAATACTTCAATACTTTACTCTGCCTAGGTTTCGACCTAAGACGGTTCATATTCTGTGTGAGTATATCAATACTTGGGATTCTAGCCATGATACTCTCCCACACCCTCCGCCTTCTCCTGCTTCATTACCAATTTACTTAAATTCTCCTGCCTATGAAGATCTGAGGACTTTTTTTGATTTTTTATCTCACTGCGCCACCCAGTGCCCACACCCACCCTCCACCTTCCCACCCCACCCCCCTAGGCCCACACCGGGGAACCCTCCCTCTCTTTTTAGGCATACCAATGCCTATGGGCGCTTAATTCGGGGAAATTTCAACTAATTTACAGGATACAAAAGAGCGATCTCCGAAATTGGTCACTTAGTAGTATCTCTCTTTTTTATTCTATCTATTAGTGACTCAACATCTTCTACTGTTCGAAGGTTGTACATTTGATTGTTCCACATGATTCGTAACATTGCAGGGAATTTTAACTGAACCTTCGGTCCCAGCTTCCGTAACTCTTCCATCTTGTTTCCCAGCTCACACTGCCTTTGTTCTGTGGCCTTACATAAATCTGACCTAACAAGCAGTGAGTACCCATCCACTAAGTATGGGCCATTTTTTAGGGCCCTACTCAGTATCTCCTCTTTAATCTTATATGAGAGAAAGTTCAACAGGATCTTAATGGGTTTAGCTCTCTGAGGTTTACAACGGAAAAGTTCGCTTTGCGCTCTTTGGACTTCATATTTAAGATTTATCTCTTCCTTGCCCTGCAAGATCATATTTCGAACAAAATAATAAAAGCTTTCATGTCTGACCCTTCCTTGGCTTCCGGGACATTAAAAAACCTCAGATTATTTCTCCGAGAGTGGTTCTCGACTCTCTCAATATCTTCCCGTAAGGTTTGGTTTTGCCTTTCCAGCCTTGAGATTTCTGAAGCATTTTTTCCAATATTTTGTTTTCCAATGACCACATCTTCCTCTAACACCTTTGTGCATAAAGTTACATCATCCAAATTTTGCGTCAACTCTAGGCATGATGCTTGTATGGCTGACTGATTTGCTTCTGAAATCTCAAAAAAAAAATTCATATCATTTTTTAATCCCAATGGGATGGATGCCAGTGAAGCTTCAGGGATCTCTGGGGTCCCCTGACTCACTTCAGACACTCCGACATCTGGGCTACTCAGCCCACTTTGAATACTTTGGCTTTGTGCTTGAGGAGAGGCACCCATACCTTTTTCGTCTGGTAACGAGATGATTACATCTATTACTCAGAGAGACCATTGCAGCACCTTGAAAAGGCATAGTATCATTATTTAACCCATTCATTTTTGGAAGGCTACTGGCTCTATCCAAACCTTTTTTCATGCTCATTATGGCATCCTGTGAGCTTGCACTATCTCTGAATCTGTCTGACGTTTCTACTTCCATATGAAGTGCTGCACCCCACCCCCTTTTTGCATACTTGTGAGGACTCGAAAGAAGGATTTAAGCGAAGGAGTTATTTTCACTTTAGTATGCTAGGCTGCTCCTTTTCTTTTTTTTCCCTGAGTATTTTTTCCTGGTATCTGTGATTTGCCACCTCCCCCACTCTGGAGTCTCCCTCCTTGGTGCCCCTGCTTTGCCTTATCAATTACTTTTGCTCCTTGTGTTGATACAGGCAATGTATCTGAAAGAATGGAAAGAGAGTTCACCTTACCTCCGATATTCCTGGTCCTCAGAGTGTACCTGGTGGGTGCCTCACCTTCTTAAGTGATATCCATATGCGAGTGCTTCCCACTCTCTCAGAGAGCTACTGAGTTCCTCTAGTCTCCAGGAACCTTCCTCCGAATTCTGCTGGGAGCATCGACTTGTTCTGTCTCTGCCCCTTAACCTGACGCCAGCCTCCCACGAATGCCGGAGCTTGACTGCTGCCTCTCTCCAGCACGTCCCCGCGAAGTCAAAGAGCAGCCTCCGGCCCCCAACAGGGACACCCGGCCCACACATCTGGGATATTCTAGATTACGGTATGTTTAAAATACCGATTGCCGCTTGATTTTCCTTCCTATTACCGATCTCCTCCAGCAGGGCTTCCCCCGTCAATGACGCCCGCAGCCAAAAGCGTCTAGCTCAGAGCCACCATGTTCCCCCGCCTCTGATCAGCCATACCTAGTGTGTTACAGGACTCTGTTGGTGCACCCCGAGTGTGCACGCTCTGTTTATTATATAGTCTTGGCCCATCAACTTGAGTCGTTGAATCTTTTTAGCTGTTACTTGGCCCACAACATGGGTGTTGCTGCAGTGGGGATCCCACCACGAGACCTAGCAGCATGGCTGATGACAAGTGGAGCAACCTAGGTAGTTATAGAGGAGATTGGCTGTGGATCACCTTCTCAGCCATCACCTACCCAGCTGGACGTTGGGCAGACTTTCCTTTGTCTCTCCGCCATGTCTCCTTTTCCCCACTGCCTTCCGATGAATAAGCCGGTTTGTTTGACTTTCACTTTGTCTTTTAGGTGCCCTTGGATTACTTTCCCCCTCGTTGGTCTTCCTGATCCGATCTTCATTCCAACCCTATTTTACTGTACCCCTCTTTCTTCTATACCCCATTGGATATGTGTATATGTTAAGCTATGCTCTAGTAACTCATGTTACTGTGTAACAGTGTTTATTTCCTATGCTATAGTATGCTCCCGTAACTGACTTAATTTTGTGAACCGCTAATCCTCATGTAAAGTGCTCTGATACCTCTGGGTCTAGCCAGCGCTATATAAAACTCTGCAAATAAATAAATAAAATAAACATTTTGCTCCGATTTGTGTCACTTTGTAACACAACCCCACTGTTAAATGTTAATAAATCTGCATTCAGTTACATAGACCTCTGGTTTTTCAAAATTATGCTATTGCAAGAGTCTTGAACCACAGCTGTCACAACTGGGTTTTAGTTGCTAAAGCGCCATGGAGATTTACACACACTTCAGTGAGACAGAAGTATGGGTGAAGTTGTTAAACTTTACCTACTCCAAATGTAAAGTGTTAATTGGTCACTAGGGTCATTGTCGACATCGCTAAGTTAGCATGAGCTCTGCTGCCATGATGCTGCCTTTGCGCACAATATTACATGACTTTATTGTGCGAGAATCTGTTTGGGCCTTTCACATGAGAACTGTCTGCTTTCTGCGTTCTCTGCCTGTTCCTGGAGTTTAGTCTGAACACAATGTGCAAGGTCGATAAACAATGCCCCTTATTATTCTGATCTGGTCAGTCCCTAGCACCTTGGCAAAACATGCGAACACAGCTGCACTGCTGGAAACTCGTGCTTTGACATAGCAGGGATGCAAGTTGTTCAATACACACACTTGGAGAGAGACCTTTCCAGGGAGAAGAGCTATTCTGTTCCTATGATGTAAAACGTAAATGTAAATGTAAATGTAGACGTATTTGTAAAGCGCACTGATACCCCGGCAAGCAGTGTGTCCTGGCGCTGTACTCATACCGCTAGGGAACCCGTCCTGGCTTTTCCCCGTGAAATGTCCACTCCTGGGCATCCCCGGGGTGCAACTAGGCATCCCCAGCGCTGTAGGGGGCCGTTGTGGAGGCTAAGCAAGCTATTGCCCAGAGTTGCAGCGTGGGACCCATGATTAGAATAGGCACTGAGGCGAGAATATCCAGTCAGCGGAATTTATGAGCCAGAGACCCGCCGAGGCGGGAATCGAACCCTGGTCCCTGGCCAGAACTCTGCATCAAGGTCTGCCGCTCTAACCATTGAGCCACACTCCTCCACAAAAACGTACATCTAGGCACTAAGGTATGGGGTCTGCTGACAAAGCCCAGAGTTCTTCCTTAATATAATGAACTTCACCTTACCAAGGGGAGGGTGGATAGGCCTTATCGTCCTATTTCCACTGTCTGTATATGATGACATACCCTTTATATTCTATGAAATTGTAACAATGTTAACTGTTTTAGGTTTATGCATTTCGCTGCTGATAGTGGCTCGTATACTTCATTATAAAGCACAATAGTTGAAATAAACATTTTGAACTATAACAGTGACTCTGACAATCCTAATTGTGGATAAGTACGAGTGAGCGAAAGGGTATGTCTTTCCACCGCGATTCCTGAGAGAGTCGGGAGTGTTGTGTTCTGGGTTGTCTAATCATTTGTAGCTTCGTGATTATGTAGGAGAACGAATGAGACACTATAGCTAGTCGGTTTGAGGATTTTGGGTACTAAGGTGGTTGGAAGGTTCAGCCCCTATACACTGAGGTCCTGTTTTCCTGCGCATAGTTCTGTGTATGTGCAGAATCCTTGAAACATGGCGCCGCCAACGTTTGGTCTGCGAGACTCATGATTAGTGCTTTTGCTTGTCCACAAACCCCTCCTTCTATTTCCGGTGATGGTTGCGATGGTGTATCCTCCTATATTATGATATTTTATAGGTTTTTCAAGCTTGAATTTGAAAAGGTATTTCCCTTTCTTTTAGCCCGTTATTGCGCTGACACACATAGGTTGTTCTTCTCTACTATTGAAGAGGGCGGTTGCCATAGCACCTCCAAACCGCTCATCGGTCACAACTTATTTGGCTAAATATGGAGTCCCTGCTGATGGTGTTGTGCTTATTTTTGTTGGTGAAGGGGATGTAGATCACTGCTTTGAGGTGTTTTATTCGTGGGTCACCTTTCCGGCAGCCAAAGGGACAGATAATTTGTTTTACGAATATACTGCCTCGGCTCTTCCACAGAATTATCGACCTTATAGATCTCTTGAAGTTCTGCTAACAGCTTGGCAACATACAATATGGTTTTAATGGCGCCCTTTCTTACCCTATGACACCGGTCCATTTAGGCTCCTTATTGATAGATGGGGCCACGTGGCCCAGCTTGGCTGGGTATATCACGCACCCAAATTATCACACTATTTCAGTCCCAGAGCTACGCGGATTGCATACTTTATTTATACGTATACATAGAGCTGGTATTCAGTTCATGTCGCGCAACTTCCAGGTGGGACCATGTGGCATTGCTGCTCAACTACCAGCACCTGCTGGTGTAATCATCAGTCCCGTCATGATTAATCCAGTTATGGGCAACAGCTGCGAAATAAAGACAAACTTCCTTATTGGCTTGCTGAAAAGTTTGGAAAACTCGAAGCTGTTTTTCCACATACCACGCCTGTGGAGAAACACAGGATCCTGGCCATGAGGCTACCTAAAGGCCTAGTTGCCGAATTAGCTGATTGTAACTCTTGGGGTAGAGTGTTTGCAGCGGTTTATTCAATGTAATTTGGAACACCCTCAATGACCGTTCTCCCTTCCGTGATAAAATATGTTTAGATGAACACGGGCCGAGGCGGCTCTCGACTTGAGAATGAGACTGGTGGGTGTGTTCGATATTGTTTGTGATATAGGTGGCACAACGCTTGGAGGCTTTGGCTAATGGAGACAAACAGTGCAACTTGCCAAAGATTATTGCTAAAGCTTATAAAACCTTAGGGCGTAATAGTCTGGGAAATAAGCTTTTTACTAAAACGCAAACTCAAGCTCAAACTCAACAAAAGGCCCAGACTGGTAAAAATGGGCGACCGTTCTTTCCTAAAAAGAACTGGAGAAATAAAAAACAGGGGCAGCAACAACAGAAGCAGGGTTCGCATGCTGGATCACCGACACCTGAGTCTTCTGAGCGTACTTATGACTTGCTTGACTGTGCAAAAATTAAGACTCCTGATAGATTTCAAGTCCCTGATCAGTGCTCTCCTCCTTCTTTTCAGGACACATCGGACTCTCAAGTTGGTGGTGGGGAATGCCAGGATCATGGCAAAGGTCCGACCGCACAGCAGGGACGGGATCAACTTTGACAGTTTGACTTTCAAGCCAAACTATAGGATCTGCCTCGTTTTCGATCCCCATATCAGAAGAAAAAAGTTGCTGCATTAACAGCGAAGTATGCCTCAGATGGTGAGAACACGGCTTCTAGATTGGACTTGAGCAGTGACTCCGCTGGACAGCCCAACAGAGGTTACCATAGGGCGGGAGGCACTGCCTACTTGTCTGGAGGCAAGAGCAACTGATACATGTATTACTGTGGAAACAGCAGATACACGAGTTGCCCCCTGGATAGACTCTATGAAATTGTCTTCCAATTTGGAGGTGATATACAGCGTACAATCACAGTGGTTTTATGGAAAATCTCACCTCCTTAAACAACATTTTGTTTGCGGAGGCGGATTGGCCTCCACCATTTCGACTAGCCGCTTTTAGAGGGGAGGATGGTATACTTCCACATTTTTCGAGTTACGTCCCTGAGGAACATGCAAAGGCTAACGCATCTGAGGGGCTTTGGCCCTTGCCCCGGCAGTGTACCGTAATCAGGTGGGCTGGGATAGAGATTCTCAGGCACATGAGATACAATATGGTCTATGCCACAGCCGAAATGTCCAATCAGACGAAAAGCTAAGGCTCCCGTCAGTGAGATTCTAACTCAGTTGGAGTATCAAGGTGTGACTGAATCCTATTTGTCACCAATGAATAATCCTCTTTTTCCGGTATCAAAACCTGACGGTTCATATCGCATTGTATTAGATTATCGAAATTTGATTAGTTATTGTTTTCCATTTGCGGTACAGAACACACACAGCTGTGAGCTAGTGAACAGCCTTATTCGTAAAAAATACAAAACTACACTGGATATATCCAATGGCTTCTACAGTCACAAATTTGGTTCCTGAGAGCTGTGACCTGATAGCATTTACTGACATCAGAAATTAGAAAAAATGTAGGTGCTTTCCTATGGGGTACAAGAATAGCCTGGGGCTTTTGCTGCACGTGTTGTGTCTTTACTGCACAGCATTGATCCAGATGCGTTCTCATATGTGGATGATATTTATCTGACGGACGATGAACTGATGCTGCATCTTACCAGGAGTTGTTTGCCAACTATAAATACAAATTCAATATTGCAAAATCACACATCGCTAGGCTTGCGGTGCTCATTTTGGGCTACGACCTCAATAATGAAGGTAGGGGTTTAGTCCCCCACTTTCTGGAGAAGTGTGCACAAATGCAACCTCCATCTACACTGAAGAAACGTCAGTCTTTGCTGGAATTTTTGGATTTTGGGAGGACTTACATCCCCGATTATGCCGTGTATCAAACCGCTCTATGCGTTGATACAACCAACATATTTTTTGCCAGCTGGCTTCCGGAACATACCACTATTCTGCAATCTTTGCAATCAGATCTGCTTGCAGCTAACTACTTGTTGACGTGTGATAATACCACAAACCTGGTGATACGTATAGTACCGGGGACTGTGGGTTCAATGATGCAGACACAGTCCTTATTGCATACAAATCACATGTGTACACATCGGCTGAAATGCGATTTTTGAATGTTGAAAAGTTTTTGATGGCGGTTCAAATGGCAATTCTGAAAGAAAGCTTGCTGGCTCAGGGAAAACACAGTCTTATGGTCATGCCTCTCCCTGCTTTACAAGCAGTGACTAAGGCAAGTGTACCCAACTCTAAAGCACTACATCCCTGTTGGATACAATGGGCTACTTCTTTGACATCGGCTGATGTCACATTTATCTTTGATCCTGCTCTTCAGACAAAGGAGCTTTTACAGTATGAACATGTTGAGCCTGCTCTGTTGTTGTTGCTTCCTTTGGATGAGTACAAATGTATCACTTATACCGATGGCTTTGCTCAACCGGCTATCGGTATCAAACAGGCTTATTCCGCAGCTTGCGCTAATGTGGCTGGTTCTATAGTAAATGGAGAATTTAAGTCTTCCATGCATGCACAGGCACTTGGGGACTGCACAGCGCAATTGGCGGAGCTGCTTGCTCTTGTTCTAGCTCTTGAGTTTGCTGATCCTAATGTGAATACTCTTATTGTATGCGATTCTTACTACTGTGTTCAGTCTTTAAATGACAACTTATTCTTTTGGTCTCAAAATGACTATCAAGACTCTAAAGGTTATGCAATAAAGCATACAACGCTTGGGGTTTGAGTGGCTGAGCTTAAAGAACGTCTGCCACTCACACTTATTCATACTCTTGGCCATGAGCGTGTGGGAGCCCACACTGTTGCTAATACTTAAGCGCATGAGGCAGCCAATTCTGCAGTAGCCACGTCTTCCATTGCAGCAGTTGCAAGGTCCATGACTAAGATAGATAATCAATAAAGGGCTTGGTTATGTACCAACTAACAAGTTAGATTTATTCATGCTGCGCACGGAAGTACAGGACTTCATCAGGTTTATAAAACTGAATGCTTTCTTCCGTAACCAAGATACACCTCAAACCAATTCAGACCCAGGATTAAAACCCAAATCCACATTTACACCGCCAGACACCCTACTACCTGTGGAGGTTCTGGCTTTTGAAAAAGCGTTAATGCATGAACTCAGTGGACTAGACACCGCCAATCACAATAACTATCAGAACATGAGACGCAAGGAAAACGAAGCAGTAAAGGAATTGTCAATGAACAAAGAACTCACTATCAAGCCTGCGGATAAAGGTGGGGCAGTGGTGATTCAGACAACAGTGGCCTATGACCAAGAATGTCGAAAACGTCTATCTGACGAAAGAAAATCCTAACAAGGGACCCCACGGAATCGTTACGCATTACAATTGGGGCAATGGTAGAGGAAGCATTATCGCACGATTGGCTGTCAAAAAAAGAGGCAGAATTTCTGACACAAAAGAATCCAAAAACCCCGCATTTTTACAGCATACCGAAAATACACAAGAACCTGAACCACCCACCAGGGAGACCTATCGTCTCCGGTATCGGGTCCATTTTAGAGCCTCTGTCAAAATTTGCAGACGCCTTCTTGCGGCCATTAGTCCAAAACACTGACACGTATCTCAAGGACACCAAGGCTGTCCTCCAATTACTAAAGGATTACAATTTTGGCCCAGAGACACAACTGCTGCTCGGCCTTGATGTGGAGAGTCTTTACACTAGTCTGCCCCATGATGAGACTCTCCTCATCATTGAGGAAGTGCTTTTCTCAACATCATGGAAGTACCAAACTCCCCGAAGGGTAGTGATAGAATGCATCTCCACCGTATTAACTAAAAATTTCTTCACGTACGAAGGCACTCTATACCTCCAATGCCATGGGACCAGCATGGGCAGCACTTTCGCGCCGAGTCTGGCTGGACTATATGTCCACCATTTAGAATCCACCAAGATACTTCACCAACACAACCCCTTCAGAGAAAATATCCAAACATGGAAACGATATATAGATGACGTACTAGTCATCTGGAATGGAAGCACACAGTCGGTCACTGATTTTCTAGCATGGCTCAACAGACAAAATGACTATCTGAAATTCACACATTCTGTATCAAATAAATCAATGGTCTTTTTGGATCTGAACATCTACAACGAAGGAGGTCTCCTAAAAGCTGAGACCCACTTTAAACCTACTGCAAGGAACTGTCTGTTACGATACGACAGCTTCCACCCTCGCCACCTCAGAGAGAACCTCCCTTATGGCCAGTTCCTGTGTTTACACCGTAACTGCAGTGACATATTTCAATACAAATCTCAAGCACTTGATTTAAAAACGAAACTGAAACAGAGGCATTACCCCGAAAGGGTGATGAACGTCGCACTGAAGAGAGCCTGCAACAACAACCGCGAACCGGAAACCAACGACAACAGACCTGTATGTGTAACCACATACAGCACACATTCTAATCAGGTGTCCAAAATGGTCAACAGACATTGGCGAATTCTGACCAGTGGGGAACTAAATTTCGAAAAAACCCTTTTTGCTCATAAACTTGGTAAGAATTTGAAAGACATTCTAATACACACTAGACCACAAACAAGACCTCCACAACAACCCACATTGTAAGGGATACAAGGCCACCATCCATGTGGCAATTGTAGCAGTTGTCACCTGACAAAAAAGAGCTGTCAATTAATCTTCAGGAATGGAAACAAATGGGAGCAGCGCAAATTCAAGAATTGCAATAGCAGGAATATAGTGTATCTAATCACCTGCCCATGCGGTTTAGAATATGTCAGAATGACCACTAGAGCGGCCAAAGTAAGAATCAAGGAACATAAGAGTAATATAAGGTGTAAAAAGAACACCACAAAGATGTCAGCACATTTCTTAGACGAACAACACTGTGTAAATGACCTACATTGGACAATAATTGAACAGTTGTCATCTGAGGTGGGCCTTTTTGAAAAAGAACAGAGGTGGGTGTTTCGCCTAGGAACCAATATTACAGGTCTGAATGACGCAATATCTTTAGGACAATTACGCTGATCTGTAACACCGTTCATCAAAGTGAGGTACCTAGTATCTACATGGCAGACATGCCGGTAATTTGGAACTCTTTAATTTCCTCTACAATGAATAATAGGAGCAACTTCATTGAGCGTTTAATAACCATGTATGGATAAAAACGATATCTGCACCTGTCAATACCCTCTTATTTAGTCACATTTCAATGATGGAATGACTATGTCCGCTTGAAACTCTAACGCGCATGTACGCAGTGTTGTATATCTCCCCCGAGCAAGCGTTTCCCATTGAAGCCGAATCGGGTACAGACACGCATGCGCGGTAAACGGACCAACTCTGCGCATGCGTGCTTTGTAAAGAGGAAGACACTTTGAATCGCGCAGGTACAGAATCGCGACCGGGATGTATTTCTGCCGGTTTGCCCTTGTTTGGGCACACTTCCGCCCCTCATTACTCAATCAACTTACCAATTACGAGGGACAGAAGGGGTATAAATAGATGCGCCCCGCACAGAACTCCACTTTCAGCGGAGCTGCGTTGAGGGGAGGGAGACTTACCCAGCCTGAGTAATCGTGAGTAACAGAACAGTAAAAAACAATGAAGGTAACTGAGAAAATTTATGAGTAGAAACTCTGAGCAAGCCTCCTTCTCACCTACAGGTTGCAAATCGGCACGATTGACCCCCAATACGCTATGAGGCTCATGAAGTAAATAAACCACTAATACAGAGTAGGAAACAAAATAAGATATTACACCACTTGTTTTTTCCTTAAACCACAGGTATTCATGGAACAAAGACAATATAGAAGCGTGTGTTTTTTGTTTTATGTGTGTTTGTCCTGTCCTTGTCATTTTTTACAGGGTGCACAATCACTTATAGAATGACATAATTGTCTAGATATCAGCTACCCATCACTTTTTTCTAGGGTCACCTCGCCTGGAAGAATTTCAAAATACCCTTGTAAATAGAGTTTACATTGTGTTATTTTCTTTCCTAGGTCTTTCAGAATAAACGCCAATTGGGCGAAAAGACAACAAGCGACTTCACACTGTAAATTAGGAACATACATCCTATAGTTCACTTTTTTGTATTATACACTTTTATACATATGTGAGTAAGGTGGGGATTTGTGCTATCCTGTCCTGAAGAAGGAGTTTTAGACTCTGAAACATGTTCATGTAGACGCACACACGAGGTTAATGTACATAATTATACACAAATAACCTCACACTACACCATTTTAACAATACCAGCCCGGGGGCATAATAATATTTTTTTACCCCACGAGCCAGGTATTTTTTAACTATCACCTATCACTTTTTCAAACCTCACCACTCACAAACAATCATTACCCTACACACACACCACACATAGTCTGATTTAGTGCTCCAGCGTAACCGTTGGTCGCAGCACGCTGCATCCCATAGAGGGGTGCGAAGACCCCTATGATGAAGCAGGACACCAAGGGGCCTGTTGGTGTGTGAGGGGTATTTTTAAAAACACTAAGTGCTCCCCACCACAGTAGGGATCACTTCTACTTTTTGTAGTGGATTCTATTTTGTTTATGAGATATATATACGGGGAGACCGGATCCACTTCGTTTTTTCTCTACCTCCCTCTTTTGGTAAGAACATAAGATAGATAATGACATTTTGTCGAAGGATGGAACTGCTTATCCGCAGGGCTTCCCTTCGAAGTATTCTTATCATTTATTTCCAGAACAAGTTCCTTATGCTACAATTCCATCAGTTGGAGCTCGGCTGATTCCCAACATGGACCGCAGACTTGGTTTGATCATAGCCGGACACAAAGGCATGGCTTCTGCACATGCCGGAGTGTCTGCGAATGTCTCTGTTTCACAGAAACAATATTGGTGGCATGGTTTGTATAAAAAGACCCATAATTATGAACTTTTGTGTGACATTTATCCACAAATCAAGCTTTCTGCGGTCTCACGACCACCACACACACACCCAGCTATGAATTTCCAATCATCCACATGGCTGTGTATATCTTGATCACTGAGGTCCATTGTCTTCTAATACTGCATATAAAGACATTTTTGTTCCAGTTGATTCGTGCACTAGATTCCTTGGCGTTTGGCCACAAAGCAGTGCTGACGCTCAAAATGTCATTAGAGATTTGCGTGTCTTTGTCGGGATGTTTGCCTGTGGCACCTTCCATTCAGGCCCAGGTCCAGCGTTCGCCTCTAAGGCATAGAAGGATACAATGAAGTCAATGTAGGTGCTGGCACAGTTTTCGTCTCCATACAGGCCTGAGGGCAATTCTATAGTGGAGCGAATGATCCTTGACTTAAAGTAATCTTTGACAGCTGGAGTCTTCGGTACTGGCAGGAACTGGCTGGCCCATTTGTATGGAGTTCAACATGCATTCAATAATCTCCCTAGAAGATCACTCGGTGGTTGGACCCCATACAAAATGGTCTTTGGCATTAAAATGTTTGTGCCAGACATTGATGGTCTAGACGTTGTGGAGGCAGCTGCACCCTTTGACGTAGATAATCATTTTTCTAAGTTACAGTACCTACAAAAGACCTGTGACAGCTACGCAACTGAACATTAGCCCTTTTCCAATGATACGGCACTGCTGATTCCGGTCGCCAGCTTGCTTCCTAAGATTGGAGATTTGGTACTAGAAAAGCTGGAGAACAAAAAATAATTTGGTCCCTCGTGCACCAGTTCCAGTACTTGGATTGAAGAGTACTCGCACAGTAATTCTACCGCCTTTTCCTGGTCGCAAAGACAACAGATACATTTCAGTGGACAATGTAAAACTACACCATCTGGCCGATTCTGAATAGTGTTACTTTTGCAGTTTCTTGCAACGCTATCTTTTTGAATCTGGTGAATTCTGTCAGGATGTGCCAGTAGCACAAAACGTGTCCTGCCACTAACCTCTTGGTTCTGCCAGCGGGGACGAAGGCTTGGAGAGGAGCTCCCATACTCCCCTGGGTGCAACCTTCCACAGGGTAATGTAACACCACTATGTAAGGAAGCACTCCGGGAAAGGGGAAGTAGATAAAATAATAAACTTGGCTGCTGGGATGGATCTTCTTGTCCCTAAGCCTGGGCTAAGCTGGGTACGTCATCAGAAGTCACCCCGCATGTAAATGCTGCATATAAAGAAGAGAGAGATGTATGAGAGACAACATGGGGAGTACCGTTCATTCCCAAGCAAAAAAGTATGCAACTGTCCCAACACTCACAGCAGCAATCAGAGTATGGACCATGACCATCAATCCTTTGTCGAGACCACACAAAAAAGGTAGGTAGAATGCAACTGTCTCGAATAGAAAGCTTTTTCTGAATAATACACAGGTTACGAAGAGAGCCAGTAAAGGGCACCCAACCGCTGTTTTTTCAAGCACAGTGTGAGTACTGAAGGCACAATGTGGAAGCACAAACTAAAATGCACCGACCGCTGTTTTCCAACACAGCGTGAGCACTAAAGGTACAGTTGTAGTCCTCAAGGGAAAACACACCTGCACGCTGTTTTCAAGCACAGCGTGGACTCATACAGAGGCACTGCTTAAAAATGTTGCGGTTGCGGGAGGAGCGCTCCGGCGTTTCTCTCCCGCCTATGCAATGATACCTGGGAATACTGGCGCAGGGTAGAAACACCCATCTCCAGCTCCCAGCCAAACGTGGATATTGGCCAGGACTCGGGGAGTCCTTTAGGAGGGTCAACTTTTCTTTATCCAACAGGACAAATCCTTCAAGGAAACACCGGGCATTCGGCAAATAAACTCCCTTCAGAATTTAGCTCCGTAGACGACAGGAACTCCAGCGGGAACATTCTTCCGCTATCTGGAACGCAGGAAAGCAAGCGAGATTGTCAAGCCCCGACTTCCGGAAGAGGAGGGGCTTTAAAGGAGGGGCAGTTCCTTCTGGGGTGCCTGACCCGTGGTCCTGTTATGCGTCCCAAAGGATTCAGGGACATGTAGTTTATTGGACGCAATCATCCTACGGGGGGACGCCACACTCTCATTCGACCAAGGAGTGTTCACACAGAATAGGGAAGCCCTTTGGGTAAAAGCAGTCACTGCCCTTCTTCCCCACCCTCACAGAGTGATTGCAACCAATTAATCCTCTTCGACTAATCCCCGTATCACTAAGGGTGAGATGGAAACTACATTTGATCTTTTGCCTGTTCTGCCTGCATCCTCTTCCAACGATGAAGTCAAATATACTTACACTGCAGGTGAGTCCAACAGCGAAGTGCTGAACAGTCCTCGACAACATCAAGCTTTCATGAACATGGGTACAAGCGGTTATTTTAGGGACCGTGCAAGATTCTCTTATGACTCTTCCTCCTCGTCTTCCACCTTGGCACTTCCACCGACAAAAATAAGTATTTTCATCTCTTGGTTCAAAAAGACTTACTTGGTCCCACCCTGGACCTACATCTGGTTGGTACTTATCCTGATTTTCCTCTTCATGTCAATTGGACTTGTGCCTGTATTTTTCATGCTCATCAATGGTCATTATTTGCCTGGACGCTCTGCTGTGAAGTTGGTCAATGGAATTCTGGCCCCTCATACATCGTCCCATATCATGAAATGTGATCAGACCCTTGTGAACATTTCACGTTGCATAATGCATAGTTTGGATAAAAGTAGCATTCGAAATTTACGACCCGACAGAAGTCCTCAAGATACCATACATGTTTTGCATTTCTTTAGGAGATGTGGTAACACCGGACATACATTCCGATGACTGGGATGTACAAGCAGTACATTCATTGTTTTCTGATTTAAAGCTTTATGCTGCGTTTGATGCTTAAAAGTTATATTTAAATTCTGCAATTATGCTGATTTATTTTCTTATCAACACTATGGACATCATTTCTTACACAAAACAAACATGTTAAGATCTGTTTTTAATTACACGCAATGGGAACATTTTTCAACTCCCAAACAAGGGAGTTTGAAAACCCTTAGGGATAAGTTCACCTGTTTCACAGAATATAACACGTCTAATCCAGAATCCTATTTCTTTAAATTGCAATTGTCATCTCAATCCAAATTTATTCTAAGCCACACTTAATTAATATATTCCAATTTCTTTAGAACTGAATTGGCAACACAGGGTTTTGATAACTGGAGAAATACCATTGATTTAAAATCAATTTGGGGCACTAAGGCTTGGCAGGTTCAGGGAACTGAAGCTTTGAATAGTGGCTGCCTAATCCCGACTCAAAAAGTATTTTTAAATGATACAGTGCACCAAACTACTTGCTTTGGCCATGCAACTGCCCAAAATTTAAATATCCCATCTTTTCCATCATGAATATGACAATTGGCGTACACAAACAAATTACACGATCAATATATTACAAGCTTTGTTTCAAAATGACACTTTCAATGTCTCTGATGTTTACCCATCTGGATGGTTGGTGTGGCAAACCTCTTCAAATGCATGTCAAATGCGTTTTTTTAATGCAATGCCTAGTTTCACTCAGACTAGACCTGATACTCGTTTCCCACATTCACAGTCAGTCAATTGTGCCAACAATGGTTGGAAAACTCCACTCTGTCGTCAGTAAAACAACACTTGTCAATCTTGTCAAGCTACATCAATTTGGATGATTTTATCTTAGGTCCTAGGATTCCTAGAACAAGAAAGTTTATGTTTGCAGCTTACAATGAAGTATGGAAACTATCACAGATTGAGGCAGCGCTTCGTCTGCGCCAAATTGACAAAGCGAATTTTGAAAAAGTTCTTGCAGTGGTCGGCAATAGTATTAATACACTGTCTTCAAGCATTTATACCTTGGATAATATTGTTTTATCTGTTATTGATATTGTTCAGATTTATGTATATTTCTTATATCATGGTCAAAACCAATTACGATCAGTGATGCAGTTTGCATGGACGGTACAGACTCTTAAAATGGGAAAAGTCCCTTGGGATATTTTGAATGCTTCTGCTTTGTTTTTACCATTTATTGTAACTGATAAACAGAGATTTATGTCCATGAAAGATGCTACATACATGCTTTTACACATTGAACTATTAGAACACATGCCATTCTCTGTCGCGGAGAAAGATTCAGCTGTATGGTAAATTCAGGGGCTTATCTCTCTCCCATTTTCGCTGTTTCAGTTTAAATCTTGCATGAAACATTTCCAATTGGCCCCTTTGAACCCCCCAGGTAGTGCATTTCTCCATGAATTATGGTCCCTACCTTTCACTTCTAGAGGTCAACGGGAGAATAAGAAAGGTTTCCTAACTGGAGAGGACTGCAATACCACAAAAGGACATTCCCTAGTTTGTAAACACGTTAAGTTGCACAGCGCTTGTAATGTATCTGCGCCTAATCTTGCTTGTTTTTTTGAAAGGTACTCCCTTCCCAGCAATAGTTCCCACTTTTACATTGCTTACTAACAGCATTTATCATATTTTGAAAAACCATGACTGCTGAGGTGTACGGGCAGTAATCCCATATATAGTAACAGTTTCACAATGTGTTACTTGTAGGAATGTGCTTTTTCCGCCCCGCATGGGAAAGTGGATAGTGCCGTTTGGCGTTCCATTCCGACTTTCAAAACAGATTTCAACAAAATAAGCAGACTCAAAACGCTATTGTTTCAAGAAGAAGTGGCTCTTACTTCAGCCCGGGAGACCTTCGAAGTGCATGTGGCTAGAACATCTAGCAAGATTCAGTCACTTCTGAACACGAGCTTCCCACTTCACTTTGGGAAGCCTATACATCAAATATTTAATGCATTTCATACCAATGCCCTTGCTAATTTTGTTATGCTTGGCGAATCCGGCATTGTGACCTTTTTCAGACAATATTTGGAGTAATACCGGCTTTTATTAATTCTATTTTTTTTTGTGTCTATGGAGGGTTCCCTTTATTACTAGTGCTAGCTGGTGGAATCCTGCTTCTTCTGCTCCTGCTATGCAATGGCTGCTCATCTTGTGGTAATACACAGACCAGGTCAATTGCAACTGTAACGTGACTGAATGCAACAACTTTTTGGATGCTTGCCATTATCAACGCTTAGCTTGAGTTATGGACTAACTTCCCGCTTTGCCTTCTTCACTTGCGTGCAACCTGTGCTCTACTGTCAGCGGTGCTCCTTCTTTTGGGCTTTGGATTTTTGCCTCTCCAATACGTCATGTTCAGACCCAGATTATGACCAGTTAATGGGTCCCTTAGTGGCCCATGAGCAGACCTGTTCTGGGAATGGCCCTATGGCGGGTGCGGCTGCACTTGGAGTCTTAGCTGAGTGGAATATCTGTGTGGCTGCTCAGAACATCTTGCGACGGAGTTTCATTGAATATCACGCAAGTTGCCCGGAAATGCTCTTGGAAGCATCAGATTACGAGGAGCTTGTCCTACTTGATTGGATGGCATCCCCTTTTTCTACTAACGATAGGGATGACCTTTTGGAACGAATTGCGTTCTTAAGTTCACATATTTTTTATGGATTTGCCACCTCCATATTAATCACATTTTCCATGCAACAACATTTTTTTTATTGTCATTTTGTTTTTTTCAAGCACTTCTGAACTTTGCTTATCTTTGAACTCTGTTTTGGTCTTTTGTCTATATACTACAACCTTACCAAGGGGAGAGTGCTATATGGCCATTAGGGTCATTGCCGTCATTGCTAAGTTAGCATGAGCTCTGCTGTTATGATGCTGCCTTTGTGCACGGTACTACATGACTTTATTTTACAAGACTCTGATTGGGCCTTTCACGTGAGAACTGTCTGCTTTCTACATTCTCTGCCTGTTCCTGGAGTTTAGTCTGAACTCGATGTGCAAGGTCAATAAACAATGCCTGTTAGACCTGTCAGCCCTAGGGTGGTCTTTCCCTCTTTTATTTGCCCTTCCCTTGTTTTTTCCACCACCTTTTTTGTTGGACCTAGGTCTCTGGGCGCCTTATTACTGCTAATCAGTGCTAAGGTGCAGATGCTCTCTCCTACCAACATGGCTGCCACAGGTCCCTGCTACTGCAGAGTGGTCTTTTTAGTAGCACCCTAGTAGCCAGGAGCTGGCTGGGACCCTAAGATACCTTTGCAACACCGGCCTGCCTTTTCTGCCCATAGCTAGACTGGGGAAGCTCCTGGAACCTTCCAGAATAGGGGAGGGGTCTTTTTTTGCCGCCTTGGAGAGTGGTCACCTGACCTGGGAATATATAAGGAAAGGAGGGAAGTCTTTTAGTTAGTTGGGGCATCACTGACATGGGGGAACCTACGCAGGAGTCTTAGGCGGTAGGGCAGAGGGGAGGAACCTATACCACTATAAGTGACTGGGCCTAGACACTGCCTTCTAAGTTGAGTAAGGGACTCTAACCAAACCCACTGAGCTGGCCCAGTGAGGGGGAACCCAGGGAGCCACCTGCAGTGAGCTACAGAAACCAGCCTGTCCTCAGCCACCAACTCAACCCCCCCCCCAGAAACTGCTTCACAAGGGCGCAGGTACCATCAAGCGCCAAGAAGAACGCTTATCTGCCAGGAGGATTGGTGTCACTACAACGCATGTTTTTACATCGCATGCCTTTACAACGCGGTTTTTACCACGCCGTCCATTACAACGCATAATGCTTTTAGGCGCTGGATAGTGAATTATTTAATTTACTATTCCAACTCCAGTCCCCGTGGATAGCAGGGAAGGTGTTGGATAGTAAATTAAATATATTCCCTATCCTAGAGCGCCCCCCAGCGCAATGCGTTGTAATGGTATGCTTTGTAATGGTTGCGATGTAATGGTAGTGCTTTGTAAAAAATGCGTTGTAAGTGATGTCCCCCCTGCCCTGCCAGGAGGACTGCTGGGGGACCAACCAGGTACTGACGCTGTGTCATCTCTGCGCTCCTTGGCCCAACCTGTGCCCCAGTGTTGTCCTGCCACGGCCATGTGGTCTGTCCTGCATAAATTGCCTCATTTGACTGTGCTGCCTCTCCACCGCTCCCCTGCTGTGCCCCCTAAGAAGTGCTGTGCCTCTGAGACCTGATGCTGGCCTGAGCACTGCTCTGACTGCCCCCAAAGCGCTGCCAGTTCCTGAGCGCTATCCGTGCCTTTTAGCGCTGGGCCCCGAGAATGCTGTCTCCCTAAGCGCTGTGGCTGAAAGCGCTGCTGGCTCCATCACTGCTGCCGCCCGGTACCTGTAGAGCGCTGTCGGAAAGAGAAGTGCTAACTGGGCAATTCACCACTGCGCACCCCCTGCTGCTTGCCGAGGCACCAACCTGCCGTCTGCTGCGAAGGCGCTGCACGAAGCAAGGCTCATGTTGAGTGTCACCGCCGCGGCCCCAGCGCAAACATCCTCATCCCTGCGGCGGCCCCCGGAGCCAGGAGAGGGCCGCCCCAACATTCCGGTAGGCCGCGCTGGGCCTGAAGCCAACACCATCACCCTCACATGACGGGGGCGCCCGGCCGCGTCATCGGCCGCACCCCCGCCTTTGCTGCCGGCTATCGGAAGAGAGGCTGACACGCCCTGCAGGCCGCACTACCATTGGTGGCTGCGAGCGCGCCTCCCCTCAGCCGCCTGTGATTGGTCCTGGGCCCCGGGAAGCTCCTGGAGGCCAGGGACTGGGGGAGAAACCGCCGTAAGGTTCAGGAAGAGCGCAAGAGCCCCCTCCTTCTGGCCCCGACCAGCTCGCCATCCTGTACTTCTCCGCAAGGGCCCTGGAAGGGCCGGAGAACAAGGTAACCCCTGGAGGAGTAGGGCGGCCGGCTCGAGTGGACGCGGGGCCCCCAGGGAGCCTGGAGGAGGCCCGAGATCGCCCCTCCCCCGGGAGACCTGTAGTGGGGCCCTGTTGGCCTGAATTGATTCTGTGAAGGACCCCCCCTCTAGCTAAGGGGAGGGGAGAGAAGTGTTACGGACTACCAGCCCCCTGAACTGGGCCAGAACATTGCTGAGGCCCCAGTAACTGCTGTTTATTGGAGTTCACCCCTGACTAGGGGAATAGTTAATGCTGGAAGTCAGATTGTATACTGACCCGGTGTAGACCCACGCTGGGGGTTATGTTTAACAGAGGTTCTTATGATATTTGCCCGTGAGACCTATTTGATGAAATGTTCACTCTGCTTCTTTAATGAAATGCTGATTGAGTCCTCATGCAGCAGATTTACTTCCGCCTAAGGAAATGTTTACTCCTCCCTAATGAAATGTTGAATAAATGCCTACAGTTTCTCATGAAATGTTCACTTTGCTCCTTTAATGAAATATGGTCTAATGAGTTAATGCTGCATTGAGTAATTGATTACATTGAATGACTTGCCAGCCCTGAATTTTGATTTAGATACAAGTATATTGATTTTAATAGACCAGCTGGTGTGGTCTCAGTTATTGTGTGCGTTTCCTGTCTCAGTGGGTGTGTGTGCTGTATGGTCACTTTACACTTAAGCTTTCGGGTGCCTACCTGCTTGCGCCAAGCTACCCCGGGGAACTGGTGACCCCAGTTCTCACAATGCCCCTTGTATTTCTGTTCTGGTCAGTCCCTAGCACCTAGACAAAACATGCTAACACAGCAGCGCTGGAAACTCGTGCTTTGATATTAAGGGGATGTATGTTGTTCAATACACACACTTGGAGAGGAGCCTTTCCAGGGAGAAGAGCTATTCTGTTCCTATGATGTAAAGCTTTCATCTGGGCACTAAGGTATGGGGTCTGCTGATAAAACCTTTATATAATAAACTTCACCATACCAAGGGGAGGGTGGTTAGGCATTATAGTCCTAGTTCTACTGTCTGTATATGATGGCATTCCCCTTTTATATTCTATGGAATTGTAACAATGCTAACTGTTTTAGGTTTATACATTTCGCTGCTGGTAGTGGCTCGTATACTGCATTATAGAGAACGATAGTTGAATTATACATTTTGAACTATAACAGTGACTCTGACAATTCGAATTGTGGACAAGTACGAGTGAGTGAGCGAGCGAAAGTGTATGTCTTGCCACCGCAATTCCTGAGAGAGTCAGGAGGGTTGTGTTCTGGGTTGTCTAATCATTTGTAATACACATGTTAGTGTCACAGTGGAGAACAGTCAAACCAAATACAAATAAGGAAAGAATCCTTGTTATCTAATCACAAATCAGACATCACCATTAAATTGTACCAAAAATGGTTGTGATTTTCTTCATCACAAAACCAGAGTTAATCAAAATATACGGTACAACATATTTCACATTTAAACAATTTTTTTTAAATACAGGTGCACAAAGGGTGGGGTGGCAAGTGCATGGTGTGATATGAAAAGGGAAGGTAGCGCCAGCCAGACAACTGGCCAGCACATATATGGAAAATCATAACATGAATTGATGCAGATATTGAATCTCTGTCATCCCTGTTTGACAATACAAAAAAACAGGGTCAACGTTTTGACCCCTATAAAAAACAGGAAACTTTGCGCCTTGAGAGTGGGGTCTTCATCAGGACTGAGGAAAGGGTAAATGGGAGGCACCAATAAAAGTCAGCAAGATCACTTCAGGCTCCAGATGAGGAGGTAGGGCCTTAAGCACTCTCAGAATATTCACCAGTGTTTGTGGGTTAGATTGCAAAATGGAGGCCAAGGTTGATCAGCCAGCAGCCCCCAGCCACAGGTTACTAATCAACCTTGGCCTCCCTTTCGCAACTAACCCACAAACACTGCGGAATGGCTTTGTGAACAAATGTAATACAACGCAGCTGCTTGTGCTTCAATACATTAAGTTTAGGGCTGGGAGGCATTCCATGGGTGGAGCATGAGGGTTCCCGTGAATCCATTCTCGGATTTAACAAAATTCCAAACTTACTAAAATTGGTAAATGTGGGATTTCAGCACATCAGCACACCTTCCAGAGGATGGCATAACGAAGAGAAAAATATTTTTTCTCCTCATTATTTCCTCTAGCTTTGCGTGCTGCATTCTGCAACACACTTAGAACTAGGAATACGTCTCTTTGAATTGTTTTCTCTACTGGAAGGTACTCCATCCTGCACAAAAACAATCCTGAACTTAACACAAGCACCCTTGCACTATTATGCAAGGGTGCCGGCGTTAGTGCTAGGTAGCACACAGTGCACCGGTGCAAACAGAGAACAGAAATGCTCCATGATTTTGTAAACATGGAGCAGTTCTGCTCTCTCCCTTTCACGCAAGCAATGCAGCGCAGCAAGTCTTTTTACTGCGCAGCGTGTGGTCGACATTATAGTAAATATGCCTCAAAATGTTCTCTCTGTGTGTAAATATTTGTCTTTTGAACTTTCCTCTTCTCCCTGCTTGCACCCCGAAGTGGCCTTGTTGTGGTATGTAGCGCATAAGCCATGACCATTAAATATAATAAATTCTCATATTGTAAATATTATGCAATCAGCTTAGCCAAAACAACCGTACATGAAAACTAGACTCGTGAAGAGTCACTTCTTTCAGCAGCTGACCATGTTTACTTTGAATCTATAATGTTGCAATTTTTTTATTCAAATAAACTCAAAACAAAAATCTGTCTGAAACATATCAATAAGTTTGTATATATATATATATATATATATATATATATATATATATATATATATATATATATATATATATATATATATATATATATATATATATATATATATAGATATATGTATATATATATATATGTATATCGTAATTTGATTTTTCTTGATAGGTATCACATATTTGTATTCAGGTGAGGAGCTACACTGAAGCGCAAAAACATTGCTCTTATAATCAAGGCTATGGAAATTATTAGCTCATTTTCATAATTATTCAGTGCAGTAGTCTATTTGTAGCTTCGAGTACATTGTTTATCTGCTGTGAAATTTAACCAGCACAAGTTGACGCGAGTTCGACATTTCTTAAAAGGTGAAAATATCATCATATTTGTAGAAAAATAGTGAAAATGCTGTCAAAAAGAAAGGTGTTTTTCCTTACAGAATTCTAGTGTGAAAAAAAATACGTGAGATGTATCTATTTACACCGGTACAAATAAACGAAACCATTTCTAACACTTAGCATCAAATATTATGAAAGAAAAGATGTTAACAGAATAAAATAAAACAGCCACTCGTGTAAATCTTAACGGAATGACAGCAAGGACCCCATTTTTCTGATATGGAAACAGAAGAGTATTTATCGTGACCACGCTGATCCTGAGTCATGAAGGACACTGTCCTAAGTCCTAAATCTGTAACCTACAAAGGACTGATTTCAGGTCTGTTAGTTCAATTAGTCTAATTAGTTAAATGGAAACAAAATTGGGCTACAACACCAGGATGGAGTAGGCTATTCTGCAAAAGCCTAGAACTTGAAACATCAATGAACATGAGTGAGATTGTCACTCGAAGTGCATTCCAAAGTTTATGTCAAATTACGGAGAACCTGATATCACCCCCAGATTTACATTTCAACATTCAGGGTCCAGAGATCATCGAACAACTGGGGTCTGGATGCTACTAATTTGATTTTTTTTTATTAAAGTAAAATAGTACAGTTTCCTAAAGATATTTATGGATAAAGGTGAGAATCTTACATTTAATCCTAGTTTTTATAGGCCTCCAGAGACTGGGCCTCTGCAATTTGATATAGTCCCAAAATCAAACTGACCACTGCATTTTGGAGACACTGCTGATGTGTATTTCGGTCCTCTAGAAAGTCTCTGTAAAAGGTATTGCCATAATCCAATGTGAAATTTGTCAATGCTCCTACTACACATGTATAGGGGTCTATAATCCCCTTTTAAACTGGTGTTTTTTAAACCAAAAGCCTTTAGTTAGTGTGCAAGTCTGAAGAGAGGAGCTCAAACGGCTCCTAAGTCTTTATCGTAACATGCGACATTTCCGGGGACACCGAACAAGGTAGCTAGTGGCAGACAAATCACCAAACATTACTTCTGTCTTAGAAGCATTCAGCTTTAGACACTAAAATTCAGTCAGCAATTTTGGGCTCAAAAGTATTTGAAGGTAAATCTCTATCACTGGCACAAAATTGAAATTTTAGGCCCTCGTCTCAAATTCAATTGAGAAGTGGTCATCAATGTTCAAAAAAATGGGCGAGATGGACGAGCCCTAGGGCACTCCATAGTGAATTTAAAGAAATTAAGAAACATATGATCACAGATTAAAATGTCAGGATTTATACAAACCATTAAAGGGCTTAGTTTGACCCCAGGAGGGAATACTTCAGTTGTCCTAAGACTAGTACATGAACAATGTGGAAAGCAGCAAAGAGGTCCAAAATCATCCCAGACATCCACAAGTTGTGCCTGGGCCTTGAACGAGACTGGAATAGGTTTAAGAGCTTGATTACGAATTTGGCAGTGTTGCAGCGGCTTACCACTCCAGCACCCCGCTGCAACACTGATAAACCTGTAGTCAGACCAATCACCTGATTCATACTGGAATCCAGGTCAGGTGGTCCTGCTCTGGTGGTCCCACGGCAGTGCCTTTCTAAGGCTCATATGTGAGCCTTGGAGAGGCAGCGCCGTGGGAGTACCAAAGCACATTCCTGCACAGCATGCAATGTGCAGTCCATGCCGTGCAGGAACAGGGGGTGCATAGAGACAAGGGGGCACACTATGTGCCCCCGCATGCACCCCCCCCCCCGCACCCCCAGAGGCAAAAGGGTTTCTTTAGTTTTCTCACCCCCACCCTTTTCATGGATCCCCGGTGGTTGCAGTGGTCCTGTGGCGGTTCCACTGCCTCACTTGTAATACAGCAGTCGGACTGCCGGTGTGGCGGTGCGTGGACTGCCACTGCAACTCTGTCATAATCCGTCCCTAGGACTGTATGCCGCTGTAGAAAGGCCTATATTTGGATGCAGGTCGATAATTGTTGCCAGACATAGGAAAAGGAACATGGGCAATAGTTGCTTAGAAATTCTGTACACAGGATGTTTTGAGCAAATTATCAGTTGAGTAACAGTAGCAGTCAGACTTTCAGCATGGCCCTTCCGTGATATCGTTGGAAAGGAATATTCCAATATGCAAGTAGGCTTCAGTGGACGAAGAAGGGTCAAACAGTGCAGCTCTGGCACATCAATTAAATCAAATACCGAAGATAATTTAGTAAGGATCTCACGTGAAATTCCACCTGGAGATGGATACTCAGAGAGAAATCTGAAAGTAATTTTTTTCTGAATCCTTTAAAGCGACTGAATTTTCCTGTGATGCAATCATTGATTTAGAGGTCATTTTGAACAGATTTAAAAGGTGTGTCTGGGTTTATTAAAAACACTTAAAACCTTGTTGGATAAGATGACTTTTTGCGTTCTGAACTTCTGTGATTCACACAGTGGAAGCAGTTTCACAGTCGACTAGAGCAATGTGAAAACTAGTAAAATGTCAGCCAGATTTAGACTGAAGAGCATTTATCCTCAGACCATGAAGTTCTCTTCTAACCATAGCACTCTTATTTAATTCGGTTTTGCCATGCCTAGTGGGGCCAGCTATTTCCAAAGCTCTATTTTCAAATTTAAATTGAATCAAACTGGTTGTATGTGCTAGCACACTGGTTCAGCTCTGCTTAGGCAAAACAAAATGCAGCTGTAGAGGTCTCTTTGCAGTCTTCTCTCACCCATGCCCTTGGGCGGGAGGATGAGCAGGAAGATAGTGGTAACCAAATACCCAAAGTACTGTGAAAAGGGTCAGACCGGGGGTATCAACAAGGACCCAATATACTGTGTAGGAATATGTTTAGAAAATGCTATGCCACATATTAATGAAGCCTTTGCATTTTTCTAGTGTCACACAAGGCAATGCAAGGAGAACTCAATGGATTTAGTATAATTTACAAAACCATGCAAGCCCTGATTTGCGTGGCCTTGTAAAGAAATATGATGCAAGGCAGTTGGTTGCATTGCATTATGTTACATTTCAACTTGGGAGACATTCTATGGGTGGAGCCCATTTCCATTCATCCACCATGGATTTTGGTGAATTTCCAGATTTACTATTATATTTCTTGTAACCTTTGAAAATCAGGTCAGAATATTTCCAACAATAGGATACTCCTCCCACTTTTTAGCAGACATTTTAACAGAAAGTGACTCTATTGTTGTGGGGATTCTGCACATACACAGAACTATATGCAGGAAAACATAACCTTGGTGTATAGGGGCTGAACCTTCCTACCACCTTAATATGAAATACTAGCATTTGTAAAGCACACAGCTACCTCCGGAGAGGTGTCTAGGTGCTGGGGGCAAGCTATTGCCTAGAGTCACATGGTGCTGGGCTAACCTGCCGTCGTCAATCGAACCATGAACCTCAAGGTCCGGAGTCAGGCACCCTGGTCCCTGCGCCACACCTCTTCCAAAACCCCAAAACCGACTAGCTATAGTGTTTCATTTGTTCTCCTACATAATCACGAAGCTATAAATGATTAGACTTATATAGCAATGGGGTAACCCGATAGACCATTGTGTGGATGTGTAAATCCTACTAATGCCTTTGCAAGCCCTTGCATGACCTTGCCGATGCAAGGACAGCGCAAAGGCTTAATAAATGTGGGCCTCAACTCTTGCAGGTTCTCTTTCTGCTCTGCTTTCGTCCTTGCCATTTTCCGATCTCTCTCTTACTCTTTCTCTTCTTCCTTTCTAGCTTTCTACTTTTTCTGCCTTTCTCTATCTCTTGTTTTGGGTCTAGGCCTGATTATGAAAAATAAATCCTTCTCACCAAAAATAGGTTTTTGGTCCACTGCCTGAAAACAGGGGCACAAATTAAGCATGACAAGACAGTGCTCTCCTTAGATGCGAAAATGGCCTTTGATAGTGTTGAATGGGCATACATTTTTGTGGTCCTGCATTGACTGGGGTTAGGCCCCAAATCTAGTTCATGGGTCCACCTACTTTACACTGCTCCTACGGCTAGAGTGAATGTGAATGGAGTCACATTGCGAGCCTTCGAGTTGGGCAGGGGCATGTGGCAGGGTTGCCCCCTGTCACCAATGATATTTGCCCTGGAGCCGCTGGTAGCTTGGGTACGCCAGGATCCTCTGATCTGGGTAATCATTGGTGGAAGAGAGTAGGAGGAATGGACCTGCCATATACGCAGATGATATCCTGCTCTACATGACGAGACCACGCTTCTCAATCCCACAAATTCTCCACATTTTCAACCTATTCTGGAGCTACTCGGGCTACCAAATGAATTGGGATAAGTCCCTGATCTTTCTGTTCTCAAGTGGGAGCTAGTCCTTCTGCCCCACTGCCTGGCTCCATTAGAGAACCAGGGTTTCCGCTATCTGAAAGTCCATGTGACTAGAGGTGAGGAAGACTTCTTACAACATAATCTATGCTCCCAACTGGATTAGTTTCAGATGGACGTGACACATTGGCGCAGGCTACAAATTTCCTTAATGGGGAGAGCGATGTTCTTTAAAATGATGACCCTCTCATGCATGCTTGACATACTCCAAAACAACCCTTTTAAAATCCTTGACAGCTATTTCTAGAAGATCAACTGTGAACCATGGATGGTACTCTGGGATCGGGGTACTGCGTGTATATCCCTAGCGAAACTACAGTGCGCAGTCTTTGATGGAGGCACAGCAGTCCTTGACCTCCAAGCCTACTACTGGGTGGCTCAGTTGATACTGGTGAGTGAGTGGGTGTTTTGTGGAAGAGATGAACCAGCTGACAGAGGGGACCACTGAGCCATCCGCGACTGGGGATACCCGGCCCTCCTATAAGGGAAGGGGAAGGGAGATGAGCTTCCATTCCACACCCGGGCAGTAGTGCAAGCTTGGTGGCCGACCAAAAGGCACCTGGAGTGGAGGGATAAGTTGGAAGCAGAAACCCTCTGTGGAACAGTGGCAGCCTAGGGGAGGTGAAGAAATTGCAAAGTCATATGCAATGGCATTCGTTATGAGTAGACAAGCCGGGGGACATCTGGGGGGATCACAGCTAACTTATATGGAGTAGCAAATTGAATATCCCCTGAACCGGAGGGAGCTGTTTCGATACTTGCAGCTACGATATTTGTTGAAGTGCCACCTGCCTGGGAGGGAACACCTACTGGACTATTCACCAGTTGAGGACCGACTTCTCGTAAATCCCATTCCAACTAAGGAAGTATTCCTAGTTTAGAAATAAAATAATGAATAATTTGTAGGATACCCTTCTTTCACTACGTGAGGAATAGGCAGGAGATGTGGGCCCACTGGAGGATGAGGAATGGGAGGGGGCCCTGTAAAGCCCCAGGGAGATAGCCATACAGGCCTCATTCTGCTTGGTGCAACTCCATGTGTTCCACAAGTCATGCTTCTCTTGATCCAGGTTGCTTCGGAAGGGCAGATGTGCCATGGCCGCAAGTGTCAGGGGATCAACACTTCTGGAGGGATGGCACAGAGAGTAAGCATGGGTGAATTTTGCGAATCTGGCGTTCGCGAATTTAGCGGATTTGCGAACTCGCAATCCGCAAAATCCGCGAATTCCCGCGAATTTGTGGATTTTTTTTTGTGTTCGCAAGTGTTTCTGCCAGTTCGCAAGGATTTGGTACTAGTTCGCAATTGCCAACTTACTTGTCGGCTCGCAACGGTCGCGACTATGTTGTTTCTACGTCTGGTTCATCATCACAGCCTCCCAGCACCCTCTGTTTCACCACTGCCACCCTCTCTTTGACCCATGCCACCCTCTGTTACAACAATGCCACCCTCTGGTTCATCATCACTGTAGAAGGTGGGGGGGGAAAGCAAGCCCACCTGCCCTGCTTGAAGTGACATGGATTAATTTGGGGTTAGTTTATTAACAACACCTGCCCTGCCCCAACTGACAATAACGAATTAGGGGCTAATTAATGTGTCACTGAATTTGAAGTTCCAGCCTGGCACCTGGTTGTCTGCTCCCTTAGCTGTAAATCAGGACCTTTGTGGCATACAGTTAAGGTCAGAGCAGGGTCACACAATAGTTGCAAGCAGGCAACCGAATTCTGGAGGGCCCCCTCAGGAAGCACTACAGGGAATCGTTACAAATCATGAGGTTGACCTTTTGCACCTGCTCATTGCTTTTGCTTTTGCAAAAATCGTTTTTCGTTTTTTTCGCGCTATTCGCGAGGCGCGGCGTCGTGCAAAACTGACCGCGGAAGCCGCCAATTCGTGCGAATGAGCTTTATATTTTTTTTGCGGCTTGTTGTTTCGCGAGTTTTTTTGCAGTATTCGCGAGCCGCTTGCAGCGCAACACGCGAATTTACCCCAAGGTCGAGTACGGGCGCAGCCATTTTGTTTGCGTGACGTATTTCCGTTTCCGCCCGCTATGTATAATCTCGCGAAGTAAGCGCATTGCGAGTACAAGTTCGCACGAGATCGCGAGGAAAATCTCGTGCGAACTTACTTTCGCACTCGTGAACGGGCGACCATCTTGTTTTTCATTCATTTCCTGTGTCTGGGCATGGTGTTTAATCCTCTTGCTATCTTTGCCATCCTTTGCTTGTTTTCAGTTTTTTTTGAACGATTTTGCTTCTTATCTATCCCTCTCTTTTCCTAGCTGTATATTTTTGTCTTTTCTGCTATTTTTCTTTACTTTTAAACTACTTTTTTAAACTCTTTTCTTTTCTTCTTCCCTATCCTATTCCTTCTTAATTTTAAACTTCCTACCTTACCTGCCCAGACCATGTTGAAGCCGGGCGCCGTGAAGCTGCCCAGGCACTTGAGGGCCGCAGCGGCGGCGGGGAGGAGGAGTCCTGGACCCCGTGCCAGGACAGCATGCGGTCGATTGAGGGGGGAGCAGGAGACGCGACGGGAGATCTTCAGCCCGGAGGAAGTGGACGCGCTGGTCTACTTCGTCCAGCGCCGCCTGCCCAGGACCATCGCGGGAGGCGGCAGGATCGCGGCCGGCTACAACATCCGGGAGCGCCGGAAGCGGTGGGAGAAGGTGTGCTGGGCCATGTCCCAACTCTCCGGGGTCCAGCGCACCTACAGCCAGGTCACCCACCGCTGGACAGACGTCCTGGACAGGGAGCGCGACCTGCTGGACCAGCTCGGCTTGGAGATCCCCGGGCTTGGTGAGTAGTGGTAGCTATTTCATCACTCACTACTATGTTTTCTCCTGCTCTGTGTTGTTGTATTGCAAATATTTGTTTTTTACATGGAGCAAGCCAATAATGCTGCTGACGATTACATTGTAGTTAAATTATATTTCAAAATCTTCTGTGCATTTCAGGTGCACTGCTCTCCTTCTCAGTGGCGTTGCTACTATGCTTATTTGTTTTCTATTTTGTGGTCTCATTGGCCTGAGTAACAATTATGTATGAGTGTACTTTACAGAACTGCATAATGCTAGGCACTAGGGGGCAGATTACATTTACAAGCCCCTTGCGCCACGTTTACGTTGCCTTGCGTGACTCAACAGCGGCGTAAACGTGGCGCATCCCTGCGAGTCATTTACAGCGTGACGCATCTAGGGAGATGCGTCACGTTATCGTTATAAAGCCATGGGCCTGCGCCACAATGGGTGCGTTCCTAGTATTCAGGGTGGGCGGTCCTGCGGCTGTGCGCCTCGCAAAAGTGCCTGCGTGAAATCTACAAGATTTAACGCAGCCACTTCTGCGACGCTGCTACGTCAATTCAATTCCTTATGCCTGCTTGAAGCAGGCGTAAGGACTGACACAGCATGTTAAGTATTGGGTGGCCCGGAGCATTACTGGAGTTGCATTGCGTTGGCGACGTGACTCCAGCGATGCGCCGCTCTTACGTGACGAGATGCGTCACGCAAGTGCCTACCCTTGCGCCAGGGCGCGCCGCATTGTAAATGAGGCGCATCTGCCGTGTCGCAAGGGTAGTTTTGCGTGATGCATTTGATCTGGCGCATCTCTGGAGATGCGCCAGAACGCGTAAGTAAATATGCCCCTAAGGGGCAGAATTGCAATTACCGTCGCATCCCTGCAAAGTATCAGGGATGCGCCAGTAATTGTGCAGCCCGCTACCACCACCAAACATGGTGCGCCGTATTTGCAATGGGCCCAAAACGTCACCGAAGCTTTACTGCTGGAGTTGCGTCGCAACGATGGCGCAGCTCCAGCAATGCTCTGGGGTACCCTATCTCCCCAATGCTGGGTCAAGCCGTACGTCTGCTTCAAGCAGGTGCAGGCCAGGGTTTGTGTGACGCATCATTGTCCTAAAGGTGACTGATTGAAATTTTGTAGATTTCCCTCAGCCACTTTTAGGATGTGTTCCAGCGCAGGAATGCCCTCCCTTGTGCCGGAACGCCCCCTGATGGCGCAGGGCTTTATAACGGGATGCATCTCCCAAATGCGTCACGTTGTTATAATATTATACGCCGCACCATGGCGCCTCTTTTGTTTAGCTGCTGCGTCACAAAAGTCACGCAAGAACGGAGCAAAAGAGCCGCAAGAGGCTTAAATCTGCCCCTTCCTTTTTTACCCCTGACAATAAGAAAAATAGTGGCGGTGGATTGATAGTTTGACTATTTAAATGACTGGTTATGTAGCAGGCAACTGTTAGTGTTGTCACTGATCTGACTGAAATCACAATGGAGTTTGTCTGTCACTTTGCGTCTTGCCTGCGGACTACTGCCTGCCAGTCCTAGGTGAACCTTTCAGTACTTTGTTTAGTGAGTTACGTGACTTTCGAAGTCGCAGGTCCGCAAATCAATGAAAACTAACCTTAATCAATATAATTTCGCAGAAATATTTTGTTATTGTTGTTTTGAAATGTTTGATTTGGTTGACATTGACAAGTAACAATCATCCATGTTTTCTGTTCTTTCTTTCATGTTGGGGCGAGTGGATACAGGAGGAGCAGCAGGCGGCGGATGCTGTTGAACAGGGCCCGGATCGGGCAGGCGAGGGCTCCTTTGCTGGCCCCAGTAAGTTTTCATTTTAGACTACTACCTATTTTTCCTAGCGTTCCTCATTTGATTTTTTCAAAATCGTCTTTGATCTTCTTGTAGACTGTATCTAAATTCTTATCCTGCCTCTACTATGACTCCCTGTGGTATTACTAGATTATTCTTATTAGTCTGTCTGTGTAGCTAACTAAGATTGCACGGTTGGCGAAACTCCCATTCTAGTCAGCAATAGCTCTATCAACTTAGTGCAGTGCAGTCCTCTGGGATTGTCCATAATGTCTTTTGAAGTGTTCTATCTGCTTTGAAAATTCCCAACTATAAAATGTGAATGACCACCAAGAAAGAATCAGATACTACCTTTTGGTTTGGATAGGAGGACAATCCATACCCCTACTGTTGAGGGGACAATTCTTCTGCAGAAACAACTATGGACAATAAATAGTGCATTGCTTATCAATTATAATAGGCGCTGTTAGAGTTTCCACATACCTCTGTGCTAACAGACTTTGAACCCCCAATGTCCTTACTGAGTGACTACATAGTGTGGCACAGTCATTTACCTCCCAAATTCATCCATGATTGATCCCCAATGATGATTATCCAACGTAGCTCAAGAGTACGGAGTCAGAGTCAAGAAGTGTCAGAGGCACGGACTCAAGCTTGCAAAAATTGCAAAACCTTTCGCTCAGTCACTCTAGTTGGACCAAAAAACACAGAGTCTATTTAAGTTTAAAAGCTTTATTAAAAGTAAACACATTTATTAAAATGAAGTCATAATAAAAAAACTAAACGTTTAACTGAGACTGGAAAAGTGGTTAGTGCTGACGATTAATTGAAGACATTTCTTGTGGTCGAGCCGAGCTCTCACCTTGTTTCAACTTGATCTTGTTGTTAGAAGTCCATCTTCTGTCTGTGTGGAGAAAAATGGTGCGTGTTAAAAAGCCAGCCTTCATCAGTTGTACCAAAAAGTGCAGCAAGACAACACCCTTCCCTGGAAGAAGGGACATTTTTTTTTACTTTAGAGTACACAGTCACAAATTACATTGTTTTCACATGTCTTCATTCCTACACCAAATACTAGTGAGTGGTTTATTCTAACATTCTTAAATGTACTTTGTAGGTGGAACATCTGGTGGCGGGGCCAACGCGGAGGTGGTGGTGCTCGACACGGAGGCGGAGGGCAATTCCTCAGGGGAGGATGCAGCGGTTCCAGTGCCGGCTGTGAGAGTTCAGACAGTGGTGGTGGCGGGCAGAGGTAAGCTCTTATATATTCCTTACTTATTGAGATTGAAGACGTGGCTGGGAAGGAAAGAATATGAGATGCATGGCTGGGTGAATGATGAAGCAATGATTGGTGGAAGGACAACAGCCTGGGTGGGTGACACAGAAACTGTATGTGTCCATATACCTGGATCATGCTACTATCTGACTCTTAGATAGCATATGTGTATCTAGAGCAGGGGTACTGATAGTATGGCCCGCGGGCCGGTGGCGGCCCGGCAAGCCTTCCTTGGCGGTGCACAGACCTTGCAGACAATCACTGCTCCCCCGGCCCCCACAGAGCAGAGGCTTTGTTGTATTTCACCTGTTAGCGCCCCTGCATCTCCACTCTGACAATCACTGCTCCCCCGGCCCCCACAGAGCAGAGTGGAGATGCAGGGCCACAAAGAGGTGAAATAGAACAAAGCCTCTGCTCTGTGGGGCTGGGCAAGCAGTGATTGTCAGGGTGGAGATGCAGGGGCGCTACAACAAACAAAGCCTCAATAATATGTTAATGGTCTTTTAAAGACCTGTTAAGTACTTTGGTGTGGCTGTCTGTGTGTGCGCGTTGAGGAAGCTGTCTCAGCCCGGGCTGAAGGCTGACACAGACAGACACACACACAGTGAGATGACAGAGGGGGAGGGAGAGAGAGGGCAGGAGAGAGAGAGAGATGGAGAGGGAGGGCAGGAGGGAGAGCAGGAGGGAGAGAGATGTATGTAATGCTGGGTCTGGTGGCTCAGTGGATGAAGGCATCTGCTGCAGGGACCTTCGTGCAACCTCATGGTCACAAGTTTTCGTTTTGCTTTAGCCCCGCCCCCTCTGACTCCGCCCCCACCAGTGCGGCCCTCGGCCACAAACTACACTGTAAATTTAGTCCCTGAGAGAAAGTTTGTGAGTACCCATGATCTAGAGAGAGTAGACGGTCAGTGGATGAACTAAGTGTAACTTTGAAGAGCATGTAACACTGCACCCGCACGTCCGTTCCAGTGTAGGAAAGGCAAGGAAAAGAAGTTGTAATTTTGTCCAAATACTACCATCAATAGTAGCAGTAGTTTGTGTTGCAAGCACAGCATAGATCCGGTTATTACGGTGGCCACTCCCTACCTCTCTTAATAAGTTTAGTAGTACTCAGTCATTCATGTGTGGATGGTCACTCAATAAAAAGCAAAGCACCTAAAGTCATCCCATATGTAAGCAAAAACATCCCATGTGAGGTGATAGATAATCAGATTATTTATCTTCTTCATTTTCCATTTCTAGTACTCATTTGCACTGTAGGGTGAAAGTTAAATTAATTAAGCAGTGGCCCTTGTAACAGAGTATTCTCAGTGCCACCCGTAATAGAAAAGTAAGAGCTTCACCACCTGCATGTACTGGACCGGTACAGTAACGCAATGGGCCATTCCTGGGAAGGTCTAATACCGGGTAGAAGTGGTTGGGACAAAATCCAGGCCGATTTTTTTTTTGCTATTTCTGACATTTTGCTCAATGTAGCGTTTTTGGGGGCAGCAACAATCTCGCACTCGCGAAATTACAAAATTCGCAATTCTGCACAATAAATCCACCAGCAAGCAGCATAAACCTTCTGAAAATGATGATTTTTATCAGAATAACTCCTCAGGTTGACATTTGCTTGCACTTGGTTTTTGCAAGGAGTCCATTTTGGGGGGTGGGGAGGAAGGAAGTGCCCCACAGTCTCCAACTTTCTGTTCCTGTCCAGCAGACTCCTCCCAGTGCTTTCTTCATGTGCTGGTCACTTTCATTCGGATCTTGACCTGGAAGGATTACTTTTTTTGGATGCTGCTGGATATTTGGATTTGAGGCCTTTTTGACTTTCTTTGGATCACTTTTGGATTAGAAATATCACAAGTACGTTTGTTTGGGGCATTACAGTTGCTGCAACTACAATTTTGGAATTTTCGATTGTTGGGCTGTTGTTGGGGCCTTTTGCCCAGGGGTAGTGAGTGGTACATGGACTGAGTCTTTCTGTGGGGTCTCTTTAATGTAAACATCATGGAGGACATGGATGGCATGGGATTGTGCTGATTTTTGTGTGTTTTTCGATTTTTTTGGCTGCGGCTGGGGCCTTTTGCCCAGGGGTAGTGAGTGGTGCATGGACTGAGTCTTTCTGTGGGGTCTCTTTAATGTAAACATCATGGAGGGCATGGATGGCATGGGATTGTGCTGATTTTGTCTGTGGTTTTCGATTTTTTGGGGTGTTCATGGGGACTGGCCATGTGGGTGGGGGCCATTTTGAGTGCTGGTACAGGCAGGCCCTGTCCATGTGCTGGGAGGCAAGGGGCCATTTTGAATGCAGGCAGTGTTCTCAGGCCTGCACCCATTTTGCCTAGCTTTCACCGATTATGCCCAGGGGTAGTGAGTGGTGCATGGGCCTAGTCTTTCTTTGGGGTGTCTTGAATTTAAACATCATGGAGGGCATGGATGGCATGGGATTGTGCTGATTTTTGTGTGTTTTTCGATTTTTGGGGGTGTTCATGGGGACTGGCCATGTGGGTGGGGGCCATTTTGAGTGCTGGTACAGGCAAGCCCTGGCCATGTGCTTGGAGGCAAGGGGCCATTTTGAATGCAGGCAGTGTTCTCCGGCCTGCACCCATTTTGCCTAGCTTTCACCCATTATGCCCAGGGGTAGTGAGTGGTGCATGGGCCTAGTCTTTCTGTGGGGTGTCTTGAATTTAAACATCATGGAGGGCATAAATGGCATGGGATTGTGCTGATTTTTGTGTGTTTTTCGATTTTTTGGGGTGTTCATGGGGACTGGCCATGTGGGTGGGGCCATTTTGAGTGCTGGTACAGGCAGGCCCTGGCCATGTGCTTGGAGGCAAGGGGCCATTTTGAATGCAGGCAGTGTTCTCAGGCCTGCACCCATTTTGCCTAGCTTTCATCCATTATGCCCAGGGGTAGTGAGTGGTGCATGGGCCTAGTCTTTCTGTGGGGTGTCTTGAATTTAAACATCATGGAGGGCATGGATGGCATGGGATTTTGCTGTTTTTTGTGTGTTTTTCGATTTTTTGGGGTGTTCATGGGGACTGGCCATGTGGGTGGGGGCCATTTTGAGTGCTGGTACAGGCAGGCCCTGGCCATGTGCTGGGAGGCAAGGGGGCATTTTGAATGCAGGCAGTGTTCTCAGACCTGCACCCATTTTGCCAAGCTTTCATCCATTATGGCCAGGGGTAGTGAGTGGTGCATGGGCCTAGTCTTTCTGTGGGGTGTCTTGAATTTAAACATCATGGAGGGCATGGATGGCATGGGATTGTGCTGATTTTTGTGTGTTTTTCGATTTTTTAGGGTGTTCATGGGGACTGGCCATGTGGGTGGGGGCCATTTTGAGTGCTGGTACAGGCAGGCCCTGGTCATGTGCTTGGAGGCAAGGGGGCATTTTGAAAGCAGGCAGTTTTCTCAGGCCTGCACCCATTTTGCCTAGCTTTCATCCATTATGCCCAGGGGTAGTGAGTCGTGCATGGGCCTAGTCTTTCTGTGGGGTGTCTTGAATTTAAACATCATGGAGGGCATGGATGGCATGGGATTGTGCTGATTTTTGTGTGTTTTGTCGATTTTTTGGGGTGTTCATGGGGACTGGCCATGTGGGTGGGGGCCATTTTGAGTGCTGGTACAGGCAGCCCTGGCCATGTGCTGGGAGGCAAGGGGCCATTTTGAATGCAGGCAGTGTTCTCAGGCCTGCACCCATTTGCCCAGCTTTCATCCATTATGCCCAGGGGTAGTGAGTGGTGCATGGGCCTAGTCTTTCTGTTGGGTGTCTTGAATTTAAACATCATGGAGGGCATGGATGGCATGGGATTGTGCAGATTTTTGTGTGTTTTTTGATTTTTTGGGGTGTTCATGAGCACTGGCCATGTGGGTGGGGGCCATTTTGAGTGCTGGTACAGGCAGGCCCTGGCCATGTGCTGGGAGGCAAGGGGCCATTTTGAATGCAGGCAGTGTTCTCAGGCCTGCACCCATTTTGCCTAGCTTTCATCCATTATGCCCAGGGGTAGTGAGTGGTGCATGGGCCGAGTCTTTCTGTGGGGTGTCTTGAATTTAAACATTATGGAGGGCATGGCTGGCATGGGATTGTGCTGATTCCTATGTGTTTTTCGACTTTTTGGGTGTATAACTGAACTGATGTTCCTCTGTCTTCCATTGCTTTTAGGTGCACAAGACTCAAGAGAACCACCAGTGCCAGGAAGAAGTCCTGCAGCGGTGTGTGTGTGCAGCATAACGTCACGCGACGTCAAGTCTGGCCACAGACAATTCTGCAACTCGTGCAACTGCGGCCTGCTGTTCTGACCTCTGAAGAAGATGGCCCCAGTTCCTTGTAGCTCCTCTAGCAAGAAAGTTGCTAGTAAGGAGCAGAAGAAGCAAGTTACCAAGGAGACTGGTGTGCTGCCCGCCACATTTTTTGGGAATAAAAAAAATAGTACGCCTGCAGCAGCGGGATCTGCTGGGGACCACCCCGCTCCATTGGGCTCAGTGCCACCACCAGCATGCCAACTTAAGTCCAAGCCCTTGAGTGCTGCAGAGGCAGCCAGTCTACTTCTTCAATCACCATCGACCAGTGATGTTGGCTCATCGCAAGAAAGTAGCAGCAATGTCCCTCAATCAACACAGGTTGTTGTTACTCATCTGACGAGTGTTGAACAACCACAGCCGCAACAACAACCACATGTGCAAGTACAAGCCCAAGTACATGTGGAAGGAGAGGCAGTGGAAGGAGATGCGCAAGCAGAGGTTCATGGAGGGGCACAAGTGCCCACAATAGTTGTTCCTCCCGAAGTAGGGGCAAATCAGGAAATTGACATTCAAGCCGAGGTATCATTTGAGGAAGCCACTCCTGATCATTCATTGTCTTCCACATCCCTAGCAAGGAAAAGATCAAGGATGATGTCTACATCTTCTTCAAGCCCACCTCCTTCTGATGATATGGATCAAACTTGGGAACCACCACTGCCGTCTGAGAGTGAGGCACACCATGATCTGACAAAGGTAGCTAAGCGTAAAAGGAAGGTCCCCGAAACTCTCATAGTTATGGAGTGTGATGCTGACGCTGAACAAGAAGTGGCGTATACTCCTGCTGATGAAGACTCTCACGACGACGACGCAGTCATCATAGACTTCACTCCAGCCTCAGCAGGCATGCAGCAAACAGACATTTTGACCTTAGCCCGAAAAGCTGCTGAGCGTGATGATGTTGTCGACGAGGAGGCAATGGGAACACCACCATCATTGGAGTTAACTAGTACACCACCACCTACCGCTTCCATATTTCTTTCTCGCAAGGGACCTCCATCCACCCCGACCTCAATTAGTGGTGGTGCAAGTGCACAACATAGTAAATTTCGGCAACACATATCCTCCACTTCATCTGGCATTAGCAGCATGACCACCACCAGTATCGCCTCCTCCGGCCCCCACAGACATTTCAAGTCCGCAGTTTGGGACTTCTTTAGTGTTTGCCCAAAAAAGGAAAACATAGCCATTTGTAGCATTTGTAAGCTTGCAGTTAGTCGTGGTAAGTTAGGTACCAACTATTGTACCGGAGGCCAGAGAGGTCATCTTGAGAGACAGCACTGTCCAATGGTTTGCGCACCTAAAGGAGATCAAGGAAGCCCGAATTGGAAGTCAACAAACTGTAAACATTGATGTTTCATCTGATGATGACGACGAGGAAGAAGCGTCAAACACTTCACTTACACCCAGTACCCCTGTCAGCACACCCCCTGTGAGCCACACTAAGAGTGTGGGAGAGAGTGAGACACCAATGCGAAAAAGTTCATAATCGAGCGTAACTGGGTCGAAGAAGTCCTCATTATCATCCCGTAAAATGGTCCAGCCCACCATTAGAGGCATGTTGTTTTCAGAAGCGCCATTTGATCGCATCCACCCACTGACGCGTCTGTATAACACTAAGCTGGCTAAAATGCTAGCTCTGGACCTTCTCCCTTTTTTCTTTTGTGGAAGGGATTGGTTTTCTAGAATTAGTGGCAACGCTCAGCCCTAAATGGAAGGTTGCTAGCCGGTTCTATTTTGCCAGAGTTGCGGTTCCAGCACTACATGAAGATGTGCTGGAGGTGATTGGGGCAGCTTTGCAGAAGAGTGCTGTTCACACTATACATCTGACAACAGACATGTGAACCAGTGGCGCAGGCACTGATTACATGTGCATCACTGCACACTGGGTCTCTTTTTCAGGGGTTAAAGCAAAGCTAAACGCAGGTGTTGACCTGGACAACGTTTTTAAAGCTTCTCGGAAACATGCAACACTAGCCATGTTTGGCATGGAGAAAAGTCATACAGGAGAAAACATTTTGAAGGAGTTTAACACAAAGGTCTTTCAATGGCTGTCCCCAAAAAAACGCACGATTGGTTATGTTTCCACGGATAATGGCTCCAATGTAGTTAAGGCCATGGAGCTGGGTAAATATTTCAGAGTGCCGTGTTTGGCGCACTGTATAAACCTGGTTGTTAAAAAATTCTTGAGTGAAGAAAGTCCAGTGTGCGAGTTAGTGACCACCTGCCGGAGAATGTGCAACCATTTCAGCCATTATTTTAAGGCCCGGAAGCATCTGAGGGGCCTGCTACATGAACGTCGAATGCCAGTGAAAGCACTCATCCAGGAGGTGCCAACATGTTGGAACTCAACCTTCTACATGCTTGAGCGTCTGTATGAGCAGTTTACAGTACTCGATCACTATTTCTTAACACTGGGTACAGCTCAGAAGAACCTGAGGCTAGATGCGGCGCAATGGGAGCTAGTTAAAAGCCTGACAGACTTGCTTCGTCCTTTTGAGGTCTTCATGCGTGCAGTCAGCAGGGAGGACTGTAATGTGGGAAAAGCTATCCCATTGTTGCGCATACTGGAGCAGCAACTGAAGGCAGTGTCTTCTATGTTTCAAAAAGATGAAGAAAAGCAAGAAACTTTTGTTTTTGCTGAGAAATTATTACAGCGCCTACTTGGCGGTGAACGTCTTCAAATGATCCACTCAGAACAGCATTACATTTGTGCTACTATTCTGGATCCACGCTACAAAAAGTCACTGGCAGGCAGAGCATTCTTTGCTTTTGGTGACGTAGATGTTAAAAAGTACAAACATTGGCTAGCTGTGTCAGCCATGAGGTTTGAAAGAGAACGGCAGAAAATTGAAGGAAAAGGCAGTACATCAGCATCAGCAGGCCATCCCCAGTCAAAAGAATCCACTTCTGCACCTGTGGCTGTGGCAGAAGTGACCTCTCAGCCGTTAAAGACACCGGCAACCGGATCATCTGCACCAGACTCAACAGTAACATTGGGTGAAGAAGAGGATTGGCTAACTCAGCTTGGGTTTGCTTCTCAAAAGGTCCCAGCAAAAAGTAAGCAAAGTGGAGGAACCGTGGAGAACGTTGAGTCGATGGTGCAGGACTATCTGAATGACTCAACAGAGGTCTATGTTAATGCTGACCCATTGGCGTATTGGCATGGGAAAAAAGAATTGTGGCCAGAGATCTTCAACCTGGCTATAAACTACTTGTCTTGCCCACTCGCAAGCGTTTCTTCTGAACGTGTTTTCAGTGCTGCTGGTGGCATTGTAACTTGCAAAAGGACCCGCCTCTCGCCCAAAAATGTGGAGAGGTTAACAATGATCAAGATGAATCAGCACCTCATACCACCCGATTACAAAGTACGAGAATACACGCCGGAAGAAAGACGAGGAGGACAGCAACTTAGATGAGGGAATTTCTTCTCTGTTAGGTGACCTACTCCTGCCTGAATTTGCAGAGTATAAGGACGAACTCTTATTCACTGCCATCGAGCCCTGAAAATGAGCCAATGAATCAATAACTTTCTTTTTCGTCCTTATTCACTTTTATTCCTGTGTGTCTGTCTTTCTTTGTTTTGCACAGTTAATATAATTAAAACTTTAATCACCTAATCACAAAAACAAGCCCATTAGCAGAACTGTCTTCACTGTTTTGCTTATTGATTTGAAGGTGCCGCAGTCTGCATTCCTCAGGTTCACAAGTTCACAAGAACATGCTCCTCTATCCTCCTCCTCCAGACTCCTATTTCTCTCAAAGCAGAGGGCTGGATTACGCCCAATGAAGAAAGACTCTGCACTTGTGGGGGTGTTCTACTTCTTTGAGGGTGAGTTGGCGGATCTTGGGGCATTGCTGGAAAGGTCTAATACTGGATAAAACTGGTTTGGACAAAATCAGACTCGAAAATGTTTTTGCCTTTTTGCTCACTATCATGTTTTCTGGAGCCTGTTTGGGGGGGCTTCCTGGTTTTTGTGGGTGGATTTCGGGGTCTGGGAGCACTGCTGGCACAGTCTAATGTTGATTGCATTTGTTTTCTAGGACATCCATGGTGGAAAAGTGGAGTCATGACCTAGCTGCACAGCGCGTTTGGACAGAAGGCCGAAAAATATTGTATGAGATTTCCCATTTTTGCTTTCTGGCTGTTTGGGGGTGTTGTGCTTTTTTGCGGGTGGGTTGGCGGGTCTTGGGGCATTGCTGGGAAGGTCTAATACCGGATAAAACCACTTTGCACCAAATCGGAGGCGAAATGTTTTTTGCATTTTTGCTGACTTTCTTGTCTTTGAGGTGCTCTTTGGGGGGGTTCCGGGTGTTTGTGGGTGAGATTTGGGGCCTGGGAGCACTGCTGACACAGTCTAATTTTGATTGCATTTGCTTTTCAGGAAATCCATGGTGGAAAACGGGAGTTATGGCCTAGCGGCACAGCGCGTTTGGACAGAATTGAAAGAAGGCCGAAAAATATTGTATTAGATTTTCCATTTTTGCTTTTTGGCTGTTTGGGGGTGTTGTGCTTTTTTGCGGGTGGGTTGGCGGGTCTTGGGGCATTGCTGGCAAGGTCTAATACCGGATAAAACTGGTTTGGACAAAATCAGACTTGAAAATGTTTTTGCCTTTTTGCTCACTATCATGGTTTCGGGGGCCTGTTTGGGGGGTTCCTGGTGTTTGTGGGTGGGTTTCGGGGTCTCGGAGCACTGCTGGGTATGGATAGTTTTGATTGCAAGAGGTTTGAAGCATAATCCATGGTGGCAGAGGGGAGTTAGGGCCTAGCTGCAGAGCGCGCGCGGAGTGATTTTGGAAATTGCCCTGGAAATGACTAAGTCCCCATTTTTGTACTTTTGCTTTTTGGCTGTTTGGGGGTCTTCTACTTGTTTTCGCCTGGGTTGACGGCTCTGTGGCCATTGCTGGGAAGGTCTAATACCGGATAAAACTGGTTTGGACCAAATCCACGAGGAAAACGTTTTTGCTTTTTCTGAAATTTCGCTCAATTTAGCGTTTTCGGGGGCCTGTTTGGGGGGCTTCCTGGTGTTTGTGGGTGGGTTTCGGGGTCTGGAAGCACTGCTGGGCATGGATACTTTTGATTGAAAGAGGTTTGAAGCAAATCCATGGTGGCAGAGGGGAGTTAGGGCCTAGCCGCAGAGCGCGCGGAGTGATTTTGGAAATTGCCCTGGAAATGACTAGGTCCCCATTTTTGTACTTTTGCTTTTTGGCAGTTTGGGGGTCTTCTACTTGTTTTCGCCTGGGTTGACGGCTCTGTGGGCATTGCTGGGAAGGTCTAATACCGGATAAAACTGGTTTGGACCAAATCCATGAGGAAAAAGTTTTTGCTTTTTCTGAAATTTCGCTCAATTTAGCGTTTTCGGGGGCCTGTTTGGGGGGCTTCCTAGTGTTTGTGGGTGGGTTTAGGGGTCTGGGAGCACTGCTGGGTATGGATACTTTTGATTGCAAGAGGTTTGAAGCAAATCCATGGTGGCAGAGGGGAGTAAGGGCGTAGCTGCAGAGCGCGCGCGGAGTGATTTTGGAAATTGCCCTGGAAATGACTGTCCCCATTTTTGTACTTTTGCTTTTTGGCTGTTTGGGGGTCATCTACTTGTTTTTGCCTGGGTTGACGGCTCTTTGGCCATTGCTGGGAAGGTCTAATACCGGATAAAACTGGTTTGGACCAAATCCATGAGGATTTTTTTTTTGCTTTTTCGGAAATTTCGCTCAATTTAGCGTTTTCGGGGGCCTGTTCGGGGAGCTTCCTGGTGTTTGTGGGTGGGTTTCGGGGTCTGGGAGCACTGCTGGGCATGGATACTTTTGATTGCAAGAGGTTTGAAGCAAATCCATGGTGGCAGAGGGGAGTTAGGGCCTAGCTGCAGAGCGCGCGCGGAGTGATTTTGGAAATTGCCCTAGAAATGACTGTCCCCATTTTTGTACTTTTGCTTTTTGGCTGTTTGGGGGTCTTCTACTTGTTTTCGCCTGGGTTGACGGCTCTGTGGCCATTGCTGGGAAGGTCTAATACCGGATAAAACTGGTTTGGACCAAATCCATGAGGAAAAAGTTTTAGCTTTTTCTGAAATTTCGCTCAATTTAACGTTTTCGGGGGCCTGTTTGGGGGGCTTCCTGGTGTTTGTGGGTGGGTTTCGGGGTCGGGGAGCACTGCTGGGTATGGATACTTTTGATTGCAAGAGGTTTGAAGCAAATCCATGGTGGCAGAGGGGAGTTAGGACATAGCTGCAGAGCGCGAACGGAGTGATTTTGGAAATTGCCCTGGAAATGACTAAGTCCCCATTTTTTTACTTTTGCTTTTTGGCTGTTTTGGGGTCTTCTACTTGTTTTCGCCCGGGTTGACGGCTCTGTGGACATTGTTGGGAAGGTCTAATACCGGATAAAACTGGTTTGGACCAAATCGGAGGCAACATTTTTTTGGCGTTTCTGCTGACTTGCATGTCCTTGAGGTGCTCTTTAGGGGGGTTTCCGGGTGTTTGTGGGTGGGTTTTGGGGTCTGGGAGCACTGCTGGCACAGTCTAATTTTGATTGCATTTGCTTTTCAGGAAATCCATGATGGAAAACGGGAGTTATGGCCTAGCTGCACAGCGCGTTTGGACAGAATTGAAAGAAGGCCGAAAAATATTGTATGAGATTTTCCATTTTTGCTTTTTGGCTGTTTGGGGGTGTTGTGCTTTTTTGTGGGTGGGTTGGTGGGTCTTGGGGCATTGCTGGGAAGGTCTAATACCGGATAAAACTGGTTTGGAGAAAATCCATGCGGAAAAGCCTTTTGGCACTTTTTGTAACTTAGGGTTCGTTAGGGTTAGCACTAGCAGCAGGATTGCATGTGTTTCGGGGTGTTCTAGATTTTTGCAACTGAGTTCTGGGGTCTTAGAGCACTCGTGGGAATGTGTAATTTTGGTTGCAAGTGATTTGAAGAAAATCCATGGTGGGAAAGGGGGGATTTGGCATAGTTAAAGAAAGCATTTGCCACTATTCTTAACTTAGGGCTCGTTAAGGTTAGCAGTATTTGTATTGCATGTGTTTGGGCGGGGGGCTGTTTGTGGGGGGGTTTGCGAGTATGGAGCGATGCTGGGTATGGATACTTTTGCTTGCAAGTGGTTTGAATACAATCCACGGTGGGTAAAGGGATTTGGGCCTACTTTTACTTTCAAAGTACGTTTTGTCACCAGTTTTCTACTAGGCCTCGTTTTTTGAGATCTGATTGGGGGTCTTCTGCATTTTTGCGACTGGCTTTAGTAAGGGTCTGGGTGGGAGCACTGCTGGGAAGGTCTAATTTTGTTCTAAAACACAGTTTACAGTACACCTAGCTTGAGGGGAAAGATCCACTAAATTAATTTGCCCATACTTATTTATCCTTTAAAAGGAGACTCAGACAGAGAACGCACTTTCAAAAATATTGTACTGTCCATTAGGAAACTCAAAGTGTGACTTTTTGCACTACACAGCGTACATACCTTATATTTATTTGTCAGTGGTGTTCTAACATCACTTCCTGTTTTTCCATCAATAATTACAGGCCGGGTGTCAGTCTGTGCAATGGGAACAAAAGGATGAAGTCAGGCTTCACATTAGCGAGCCGCAATTCAGCATCCACCAGGCAGGCAGTAGACAGGGTGTCTTCTGGTCACCAACATTGATGGACGGAGCGTCAGCTGGAATGGAGGAGTCCCGCTAATAAGAGGAATGGTTTGATGCATGCAACTTACCAAATTCAACAGGACAACTACAACAACATACAGATACAGTATCCGTTCTTTTCTAATTATCTTTAAAGTAATGTTATTGATGTGAACTTCTATGAGTGTGAGTCTGCATTTCTTGGATCTTTGCTTTTAAATTCATCCCTACAGCCATTCTATAGGTTTTACTTCTGCTATTTTTTAAACCTAATTTAATGTAAGAAGTGTTTCTCTGAGTGCAGAGATAGGCAAGTGAAAATGCTGCAGCCCTGTACTGTCGCATTCTGTCATTCACGGTTGTCGAAAGTACTACTTACTTTTCAGTAACCATGCATGCAGTAGTGCATGCACTTCCTTTATGTCACTTAAAAGATTTATGGTTAGCTTTGTACCTAAAGATTTCTTTATCTTCAATTATTGTTTGTCCATGCTGTGCTTTTTTTTTCTTCTCTCAACAAAACTTTCCCAAAAAAAAAAACCCATTCCCATCCATTTTCCAAACCCTAACTCTCTTCCCCCAGGCTGTGTGGTTTTGATTGATGTGTGACTAAATGACAGCAATAATTCCACACACTTTCTGGGGAGGATAAGGTCATAGAAACAGGCTGGTGAAGGAATCCGAGGATATATTCTATTCTTACTCAGATTGACACTCAGTCACTATTGGCAAAGGAAAGCAGATTTTCATGTGCACCATCAACTTGATAGGTCATCAAGATTAGAACATCCTCCTCCTAGACGTGGCAAATTAATACGCTGCTGTGTCCTTCACCTTCGGTACTATTTCTTATAGTAGTAGCCAATGTCAAAGAAATTCAACGCAAGTACTAGTTATACTTTCAATACTTTACCATTTGTTAGGCTACATTGTGGCACTGTTCTAGTGTACTGTCACCTGCTATATTCTCTATCGTACCGTTCTAATGCTACGGTAAGGACAAACAAGGTTTCATTTTCTTTTTTTTCAGATGCTGCAACTGCCACTGTGTAACACCACTAGTACCAACGCAATGATGACATTTCATCCGCCCAGGATTGCCAACCTTAATCGCCATTTGCCGTGCAGCCAGCCCTGTGCCTAGCCCTTTTTCCAAACACAAATTACAGGTAAGATGAGCGTTTGGGGGGAGGAAGTATAATGGAGTATTAGGAGAGATGAGAGACTGATGCTAGTACTAGTAAAGTCCTAGGACTATTGAATTCACTTACTCTGTGAGAGGCACTTAGTTTTGAAAACATTTGGGCAATTAATTACACAACTTGAATCAAGATGCCACTTCAGTTTCACGAAAACAAAGTTACTGTTAAACCCCCACTCACCAGCCTCAAAAGCAGTAAAAAAAAAACACGTATGCTAAGATAAAGTTTAGAGTATATTTATATCCCTGACAAAAATAATCTCCCACAAGATCCAACCCACCCCCACTCCCTAACCCCAACGAATGTCCGTGAAAAGTCCAGAAAAGTGAAAAAGCCCAACTCCCAATTCCCACCCACCAGAAGTCTTTAAAAAAGGGGCAAGGGACAGTCTCTCCTCCTACTGCTGGCTGCTGCTGTTGACTTTCCGGGCCAGGTCGGAATGCTCCTTGCAGAGGGTCTCGAGCAGGGTTTTCATGTTGAGCTGCTCCTGCTCGAGTTAGGAAACCCTCAGGGAAAGGCGGTGCATCTGTTTTTTGCAACTGATGTGCGGGGCAGCTGATTTCTTTGCTGCTCGGCAGTGGCGGGTGGCTGCGGCAGTGGTACCCCGGCTCCGTACCGCTGGAGACCTTCTGCGCTGACTGGGTGACCCAGGGAGCGCAGAGGAGGATCAGCTGTGCCGGTAGATGTTGTTGTAGACTGCGTGTCCCCCTCCTCCTGGGCCACCAGCCGCTGATATTCAGCGACAGTGGCCTCCAGCCTCCGTTGCCGGGCCCGTCTAGCCAGCTCCTTCCGGGTTGGTTTGGAAGGAGCATCTATATGAAGAAAGAAAGACATAGTCTATAATCAATGCTCTTATGCAATGCAATTAACACAAAATCATTCAGCAGAAAGTTGTGACACAGTAGAACTAGCAACTTGCAAGTGCAGTACATAACTATTGTGGCCAGTATCTATCTAACCTCCCACTTCTTCACCCTTGCTCTAACATTAGTGGAAGTTTAAGGAATCAATTCTACGAGCACTATGGACTCACTCCATTAGAGTCGAATGTGACAGTACACCAGTCTTCTTCTTCTTCTTCTCTCTTGTTTAGCAAAATTGGTACGTTAACTTCTGCAAGCCGGCATAATGCCAGCGCAGTCAACTTCCACCCGAGAAAAACAGACGCCCGCCATGATGAGTGAGACAGACTTGCGTTACTGTACCAGTCCAGTACATGCAGGTGGTGATGCTCTTACTTTTCTATTACGGGTGGCACTGAGAATACAATTTGAGATGTCATCAGTGATGTCATCAGTGATGTCACTGACCATGTCATGAATGATGTAATATGTGACATCATCAGCAGTGGATTGCGGGTGCGCGATATATAGTTAGTGCAATTAACTATATATGCGAATTTCAATTGTTTTGTGCGAGTAAAATAAGGTTTTGTAAATGCTAATCCCTAACTATATATGGTCTATAACCTATGGTTTTTTCAGTGAATTTTTAAGGTTTTGTAAATGCTAATTCCTAACTATATATGGTCTATAACCTATGGTTACAAATGTTACAAGGGCTACTGCTTAATTAATTTAACTTTCACCCTACAGTGCCAATGAATACTAGAAAAGGAAAATGAAGAAGATAAATAATCTGATTATCTATCACTGCACATGGTATGTATTCGCTTACATATTGGATGACTTTAGGTGCTTTGCTTTTTATTGAGTGAACAGTGATACATCCACACATGAATGACAGAGTTCTACTAAAATTATTAACAGAGGTAGTGAGTGGCCATCGTAATAGCCGGATATATGCTGTGCTTGCAATACAAACTACTGCTACTATTCATGGTAGTATTCGGACAAAATTACAACTTCTTTTCGTTGCCTTTCCTACACTGGGACGGACGTGCGGGTGCGGTGTTACATGCTCTTCAAAGTAACACTTAGTTCATCCAGTGACCGTCTACTCTCTCTGGATACACATATGCTATCTTAGAGTCAGATAGTACCATGATCCAGGCATCCATCCATTCAAACTATGGGGCAGATTAGGATTGCGGATTTCCCGCATACTCCGGGCCGGCGGAATCCACCCCCGGCCCGGAGGATGCAGGGAATCCACAGCGGACTGAAAAAGACCCTCCTCCAGATTAGGATGTCTGGGGGATCATTTTTTAGTATGCAGCTTTTCCGCCGCGGTCGCCTCCCGTCCGCGGCGGAAAAGCACTAACATGGCTGGCGTTGTCTATCAGACACCGCCAGCTATATTAGGATGTCTGGAGGAACATGCCTTTACACGGCGGCATTTCCGACGTGCAAAGGCATACGGATTTTTGTTTGGGGGCCCGTTGCAGGCCCCCAGAGGTGAAGGGGGGTGGGGAGTGCACATGGGGGGTACCTATGGTACCCCCCTGAATTTGCCTGCACAAAGCGGCAGGCACCGCGCGATGCCTGCCGCTTTGTGCATGCAAATGCATAACTTACATTTTTATCATTGCGGCGGGTGCTACTTTAAGCAGCACCCGTCGCAATAATAAAAATACAGGATGTGACCGCCAGGGTGGCGGTCACATCCTAATTACCACAGAGGGACCGCCGCTGCCCCTGCGGACGGTCCCTCCTACTCTATGGTGGCGGACGGACTCAGGTCCATCTGCCATCATAATAGGCCCCTAAATGTCAATCATTCTTCTTCATATCTCTCATCTGGACAAACCTTACGTTTTCTCACGGGGAGCAGCACACTATGCAGTCTGCAATCTCAATAAGTAAGGAATATAGGAGCTTACCACTGCCCGCCACTACCGTGGCAACCCGCACAGCAGTTTGTTCCGGCACTTGCACCGCCTCCTCCCCAGAGCTTTCCTCCTTCACCTCCGCGCTGGGCCCAGCACCAGATGTTCCACCTACAAAGTACATTTAAGAATGTTAGATGTCATAGACATACACCACTCGCTAGTATTTTGTCTAGGAATGAAGAAATGTGAATACAGAAACCAATCTAATAATTTGTGACTGTCTACTCTAAAGAAAACATGTCCCTTTTTCCCGGGAAGGGAGTTGTCGTGCTGCACTTTTTGGCACAACTGAAGAATGCTTGCTTTTTAACACCCACCATTTTCCTCATAACAGACAGAAGCTTCACTTCTAAGAACAAATCATTAGGACGAAGGGACCAATGATTCAGCACCAAAAAGAAAAATGAAAGTTCAAACCAGGTGAGGTTTATGTTTTATGACAAGCTTGATTTTAATAAATATTTTTACTTTTAATAAAGCTTTAAAACTTAAATAGACTCTGTGGTTTTTGGTCATGAGTGAATGAGCAAAAGGTTTTGCAATTTGCAAGCATGAGTCCGTGCCTCGGACACTTCTGGACTCTGACTTCGTACTCTTGTCCTGCGTTGGATAATCATCATTGGGGATCAATCATCGATGAATTCGGGAGCTAAATGACTCTGCCACACTATCTAGTCAGTAAGGAGATTGGGGGTTCTTCAAAGTCTGATATCAGTGAGGTATGTGGAAAGAAAGTCTACCTGCACCGATTATAATTGATAAACAATGCACTATTTAGTGTCCATAGTTCTGTTTGTGCAGATTTGTCCCTGCAACAGTAGTAGAATGGATTGTCCTCCTATCCAAACCAAAAGTAAAGTAGTATCTTATTCTTTCTTGGTAGTCAGTCACCTTTTTATTGTTGGTAATTGTCAAAGCATAAATATTTAGAAGACTTGAAAAGACATTATGGACAATCCCAGAGGACTGCACTAGTTTAGTCAGCTATTGCTGACTAGAATGGGAGTTTTGTTTTACACCTTTTGCCAAATGTGCAATCTTAGTTAGCTACAGAGACAGACTAATAAGAATAATCTAGTAATACCACAGGGAGTCATAGTCGAGGCAGGATAAGAATTTAGATACAGTCTACAAGAAGATCAAAGATGATTTAGAAAAAATCGAATGAGGAACGCTAGGAAAAAATAGGTACTCTATATTAAAATTAAAACTTACCGGGGCCCGCAAAGGAGCCCTCGCCTGACCGATCCTGGCCTTGTTCAGCAGCAGCAGCAGCCTCCTCCAATTCCCTCTTGCCCCTGGGGGGAGCTGTTGTACAACATGAAAGAAAGAAAGACCAAAAAACATGGATGATATTTGTCAACCAAATCAAACATTTCAAAAGAACAATAACAAAATATTTTGGCAAAATAGCAAATGGACAAGTATTTCACGGAATATATTGACCTATCTCATGTGGTCTACTACGATATTAGTATTGCTTGATTTGCGGACCGTCGACTTGGAAAGTTATGTAACTCACTAAACAAACTACTCAAAAGGTTCACCTAGGACTGGCAGGCAGCAGTCCGCAGCACGCGAAGTGACAGACAAAGTCCATCGTGATTGCAGATCAGCGACAACACTAAAAAGTTTCCTACTACATTAACCAGTCATTAAAATACTCAAACTATCAATCCACCACCACTATTTCTTCTTATTGCCAGGTGTACAAAGGAAGGACTGGACTTGAGTCTGTAGGGGCTGATTTAGAAGCCCCTTGCGGCTCTTTTGCTCCATTGTTGCGTGACTTTTGTGACGCAGTGGCAGAACAAAAGAGGCGCCATGGTGCGGCGTATATTAACAACGTGACGCATATGGGAGATGCATCACGTTGTAAAGCCCTGCGCCATCAGGGGGCATTCCGGCACAAGGGAGAGCGTTCCTGCGCAGGAACACATCCTAAAAGTGGCTGAGGGAAATATACAAGATTTCAATCAGTCACTTTGAGGACAATGATGCGTGACTCAAACCCTGCGCCTGCTTGAAGCAGACGTACGGCTTGACGCAGCATTGGGGAGATAGGGCACCCCAGATCATTGCTGGAGCTGCGCCATCGTTGCGACGCTACTCCAGCAATGCGCCGCCTTTACGGCACAGATGCGTAATGCTTCGGTGACGTTTGCAGGGATGCGCCAGTAATTAAAAATCTGACCCTTAGTGTCTAGCATTACGCAGTTCTTTAAACTACACTCATGCATAATTTCACAGGCCAATGAAATGAACAAAAAATCGAAAACAAATAAGCATAGTAGCAGCGCTACTGAGAAGGAGAGCAGTGCACCTGAAATGCACAGAAGATTTTGAAATATAATTTACCTACAATGTAATCAGCAGCATTATTGCTCTTGGTAAAAAACAAAAATTTGCAAGATAATAACACACAGAGCAGGAGAAAACAGAGTAGAAAAGAAATAGCTACTACTACTCACCAAGCCCGGGGATCTCAAGGCCGAGCAGGTCGAGCAGATCGCGTTCCCGGTCCAGGAGATCCGTCCAACGGTGGGTGGCCTGTTTGTAGGTGCGCCGGACCCGAGAGTGTTGGTACAAGGCCCGGCACACCTTCTCCCACCGCTTCCTGCGCTCCTGGATCCCGTACCCGCTAGCGATCCTGCCGCCTGCCATGATGGTCCTGGGGAGGCGGCGCTGAACATAAAAAACTAGTGCAGCCACATCCTCCGCGCAGAAGATCTCCCGGGCTGTGACTGTCTCCCCCCTCAAACACCTGCACGGGAGCCGGGCACGGGGTGCGGGACCCTTCCCCTTCTCAGGATGCTTCCCGGCTCCCTTTACCATGGTCTGGGCAGAAAGGAAGCTAAATAATAAAGAAGAAATAGAATAGGGAAGAAGAAAAGAAAAGAGTTTAAAAAAGTAGTTTAAAATTAACCAAAAGTAGCAGAAAACACAAAAATATAGAGCTAGAAAAATAGAGGGATAGATAATAAGTAAAATAGATCAAAAAAAACTTCAAACAAGCAAAGGATGGCAGAGATTCAGATAGGATACAGAAAGCATGCCCAGAACCATAGCAATGAATGAGAAACAAGATGGCCGTGCCCGTTCACGACCGCGTGGGTAAGTTCGCGCGGGATTTTCTTCGCGATCATATGCAAAATTGTACTAGCGAGCCGCACACTTTGCGAGATTACACATCGTGCCCGGAAACGGAAATACGTCATGCAAACATGATCGCCGCGCCCGTGAACGACCGTGAGGGTAACTTCGCGCCTTTGCGCTACAAGCGGCTCGCTAAAACGCACAAAACCTTGCGAACTAACACGCCGCAAAAAACAAATTGCATATTCGCACGAATTTGCGGCTTCCGAATTCGATCTTGCGCAAATTCGCGCCCCGCGAATCCCGCGAAATTGCAGAAGAACGAGTTTTGCAAAACTGAAAGCACTCAGCAGGTGCAAAAGTTCAAACTCATCATTAGTAACCATTCCCTGTAGTGCTTCCTGAGGGGCCCCTTCAGAGTTCAGTTGCCTACTTGCAACTATTCTATGACCCTGCTCTGACCCTCACAGCAGGCTCATAGAATAGCTACAAGTAGGCCACAAAGGTCCTGGGAAAAAAAATTGCACTGCAACAGAAAGCAAATTACAGATAAGGAAGCAGGTGCCAGACTGGAAGTTTAAATTCAGTGACACATTAATAAATCAACCCCAAATTAATTCATGTCAGTTGAAGCAGGGCAGGTGTGCGTGCTTTTCCCCCCCATAATCTACAGTCAAGTCAAGTCAAGTTAAAATTTGTATAGCGCATTACTCACCCAGAGGGTCTCAAGGCGCTTGAGGGGGGGGGCTTTACTTATTAAATATCCAAGTTTTTAGTTGTTTTCTGAAGGAGAGGTAGTTCTGTGTGAGGCGGAGGTGGGTGGGGAGGGAATTCCAGGTCTTGGCCACTAAGTAGGAGAAGGATCTTCCTCCCTTGGTGGATCTTTGGATGTGTGGAATTGCGGCGAGGGCTTGATTCGACGATCGAAGTTGGCGGGTGGGGGTGTAGAAGGATAGGCGCGAGTTGAGGAATTCGGGTCCTAGGTTGTAGAGGGCTTTGTGTGGGTGGGTGAGGAGGCAGAATGTTATTCTCTTGTTGACGGGGAGCCAGTGGAGGTCTTTCAGGTGACCGGAAATGTGAGCTTGACGAGGGATGTCTAGGATGAGTCTGGCTGAGGCGTTTTGGATGCGTTGGAGTTTTTTCTGTAGTTTGGCTGTGGTGCCAGCGTAAAGGGTGTTTCCGTAGTCCAGTCGGCTTGTGACCAGTGCATGGGTGACCGTCTTTCTTGTTTCGGTGGGGATCCAGCGGAAGATTTTTCTGAGCATACGTAGGATGTTGAAGCATGAAGATAAGACGGCGTTGATTTGTCTGGTCATTGATAGGGAGGAGTCCAGGATGAAGCCCAGGTTACGTGCGTGGTTCGTTGGATGAACCAGAGGGTGGCAGTGATGTACCAGAGGGTGGCATGGGTGAACCAGAGGGTGGCAGTGGTGAAACAGAGGGTGCTCTGAACCTGTGATGATGAACCAGACATAGAAACAACATAGTTGCGACCGTTGCGAGCTGACAAGTAAGTTCGCAATTGCGAACTGGTACAAAACCCTCGCGAACTGGCAGAAACCCTTGCGAACACAAAAAAGAATTCGCAAGAGTTCGCGGATTTTGCGGATTGCAAATTCGCGAATACGCAAATTCGCGAACGCCAGATTCGCAAAATTCGCCCATGCTTAAACTCCATCCCCTTTACTATTCAGTTAGCGGCACTCCAGCTTGGGAGTCAGTAACTGATCAATGTTTTCATACCCAACTATGGTTGCAGACCTTGGATACATATGGTTTCTATTCACAGTGTAGAAGAAACGGCCAAAACACTTCCATTCAAATTTCAAATTGGTAATCATTTGTGAACCTATTTTGCAATTTGAAAAATTTTTCTGAATCACAAAATGGATTTAGTAAATACAAAAAAGTGAATTTGAGGTCACAAACCCTGAAATCTAGTGATTCGCAGGGCTTCTGACTCCTAAGTCACTAGGGGCCAGATGTACGACCCTTTCATTTAGCGCCTTGCAATTTGTGACTCATTGCGAGTTGCAAATTGCGAGGTGCTAAATGAAATGTACAACAGTGTTATTTCACTGTTTTGCGATTCCCAATGGGGTCGCAAATTGCAAGGCTCATTAATATTAATGAGCCTCTCGCAATTTGCAAGCCCTTTGGGAAGGCCACCCTTCCCAGGGATTGTGGACTGCTGGGCTCAGCAGACCACCATATCTGGGACTGCTTTTTAATAAAGTTTTTTTTTTTTAAATGCTGATTATTTTGCTTAAAGGAAAACTGGATGCATTTAAAAAAAATTAAACATTTTTGTTTCACTTTTTAAGGGCAGGCAGTGGTCCCTGGGAAATATTTTTAGAGACAGTCACAAAGTGGAAGGGGTCCACTGGTGACCCCTTTCAAATTGCGACTGCATTACCACCCTCTTGAAAAGGGTGGTAATTTGCAAGTGTTTTGTGACTGCAATTGCGGTCATAAAATATTCACACATAGCATTGCCGACGCAATTAGGAAGGGAACGAAATACTTGCTATTTAACAATTGTACATGGCCAACAGTCATTTTGCATGTGCAAACGGGCTTGCAAACCTGCAAAATAACATCATACATCTGGCCCTTTGTATATAGGGCCCAAAGTAATATGACCTAGCCACAGATAATCTATATGTAAAGCTGGCCAAAGGTAAAGTGCCTAATTGAAATTGTATATACAAGTTTAGTTTAGCACCAAATATCATATGATCAAAATAGTCCTCACTACCTGGACAAGTTATGCAGCAAAGATACAAAGGACCTAAAGAGATATTGCATATTTAGTTAATATCGTCATGCATCCTCATACCCGAAAATGAATTTCTAGTGATCTCAATAGTTTCTAATGTTTTTATAGTTGAATCTGCCCAGATTTCAGTTGGCCCTAAATCTAGAATTATAAAAAGAACATGCTCTACCCAGGTAAATTGAGGCTCCTTCACATCTTAAAAGATCTTTCAAAGACAGGCGGCACAGTTAGACCTTTGGGTTTAATTATGCCCAAAACACGAAGATTCTGATGACGCTGCCATGTTTAATATTTCTTACACCAAGTTCTGTGCGCAACTAAAGCACAGAGATAAATAGTGCAAGGTTACAAACCTGCATTAAAAAACCATAATTGAATCAGACAAGGTGCACCTTAGAGGGCCCATACCACTTACTCACTTCTCATGTTAAATCATGTATTTGTAAAGCACAAACTACTCGCCCTTATGGGTCTCAAGGCACTGGGATCCAGCATGGAAATTAAGTGAGCTATTGCCCAGAGTAACATGGTGCTGAGCTGATCTGCACCCACAGTCAGGGATCGAACCATGAGCCCTGTGCTCCAAAGTCAGCTGCCCTAGCCCCTGCACCACAACTCTCCACAATGTTATGATACCCTCTTTAGTAGTCTTTGTAAAAATTAGGGACTAATTTAAAGTTTGGGCGGATGGAACCATCACAAATGTGATGGATATCCCATCTGCATCTTCAAGTGCATTATATCCTATGCCACTTGTAATTTGGTGGTTAGAATATCTGGCATGTTGGTGGCAGAGTATCCCATCCAACAAACTCTAAATCTGATCGTAAATCTTTTATCTGAACTGCAAATTTGAGACTCTATGCCACAAATTAAGCCACAAAGCAACCCTTGAAACAGAAACACATGACTGTCCCCCACCCTTTAACCAGAATATTTGCAAGCAGTTTTGTTATCACTGAAAGCAATAGCCAGTACCCACATCAGCAATGAGTGGCCACAGTGGATGATAGGAAATATGAGACAAGCAAACCTTGGAACCCGGACACACGGACATTGATTTATTTCAGGAATCACACTGTCATTTGCGGCTCAGCAGCCATGTTAATATGTATGCATAATTGCACATCCTGAACTTTACTTCACAACATTGCTACAAGTGACTCTTTCTATGATAGATCACCATGCACCAGTGGACACAGCACCACTAGAAGGTGAATCAACAGCTTTTTAAGTTATGCTACATCACCGTAAAATCATATTTCTAGTGGGCAGAAGATGCACAAGGCCAGATTGGCACCCATGCCCTTCCACCCACCTTGGTCGTATGAACCAGCATCTGCCATTAGTCTTCTTTATTTGTGAGTAGCACCTGAAAGGTGACTGGCCAGGAAAATCTTTGATTAACATTCCACCCTTAATACTCAAGCTTTGATTTGACAAACCTAAGGGTGACCTACATAGTGGTCTCTTTGGGCTAGTGGTGAGCTAGGCCCACACCAATGAGACTAGGTGCAGGTAGATGTACACCAGCCTTAATACAACAACAGCATCACTCAATGTATTAAAGAGCTGATTTCTAGAAGTTTGTTTATGGTCCATTCACCAAAAAGCTAAAGATTTTCCGGTTGCCCTCGTCTCTATTATATACCGATTTAAAAGATGGGATCTGTGTTGTTTCTGATGGTGGAGCCAGTCCTGACACTGCCATCCGGACACCTTCTAAGAGAGTGCATAATGATGATACTATTATCTGGTTAGGAGTGGCAATTATTTGACTTTCCCTTCAGCACCTATTCCTTTTGAGATTGACGTGCCAACCAAGACAGTACTAGACAAAAAGTCTCCAATGCTCTCTTGAATAACATTCATTTTTTCCATCAAACCAACCTTTAAGGTTTGGCCTTCAGAAAAAGCGAAAGTGTTGGAAGGTCAGCCATGTCACTATGACATGCGGACCATGTAAGACTATTTTCTGCCTCAAAATAGAGGTGGGAGTAGACTTTGTGTTGGAAAAAGGCAGCCACTATAGAGGATTTCATGATATAGCACATTTAGAGTGGCAGAGGTCCTGCCTCTGCCACCCCAGCAGTCTGCAGACGGTGAGCCAGACTTTAAATAGCCCCCTAAATCTCCATGGTGGGCTTTTGTAATCCTCTGCCGACCTTCTTAAAGCAAATAAAGGTAAACAGTTTCTAGGGACAGTAGTGAAGGTTTTCAATGTGGGTAACTCTGTTGAAGTTTATGTACACCATTTAGCATTTTGAAAGGGTAACATTGATTCAAGGGCAAAAGACTCCAAACAAATGAGGATAATTTGAGTTCCCAACCAGAGACATAGTCGACCTAGTTAGGGCAGTGTCGTTGGAGTAGGCCAAGTGTGATTTGTTACCAAATTATAAGAAGCCTTTCCACTACTACAAATTCAAGCCAGCCCACCTGTTTTGTGTTATTATGGAGGGCAGAGCATGAACTATACCTGGTGCAAAACCAGCTCCATAATTAGACATGGCTTTGGATCTTCCTGCTTGGCCAAGTCAATTGCTCTGTTGCCTGAGTTTGGGGATCAAAGCTGTCCTCAGACAATAGGGCAATTTGTCAGAGTTTAACCTTTCCCCGAGAAAAGGAACGGTGTGGATAGAATATGCTTTGCTGATGTCCATTTAACACCGCCCTGGCCTTGGAAGACTCAGCCAAGTGTGAACATAGGTAAGTAGCCAGCCCTCAGCAGCCAATCACAGAAGGCGTTCTCCTTTGAAGTATTGGAAGGAACGACCATACAGTTTTGGCAGTTAGGAATGTGGCTTCAGGATCTCAGGGAGCTATTTCAACATTCCACTTGAAGTTTCCATGCTGTTCAGGCAGGTTGGGAAGCAGTGGAATGATGATGTGTCACATCAGGAGCAAACACAGGCACCTGCCTTCTGGAACTCATCACCCTACTTAAAAACTGTCGGAACAGAGGAGAGAAAGAGAGAGAAGATGGATTTTGCAGGATCATGAGGAACCTTAACATCTTTATGGTTCTGCAGGAGGAGGACGTTGGCCTAGGAGACTGCTAGGCAGAGGGAGCTACAGTGTATGAAGGCAGACCCTGAGCTCTCCACCATCAGAGGGAAAGCAGTGGAAATTGGTCATAAGGAATTTAGAAGATGTTAGAGGCCTGGAGACCTCAAAAGAACACTTCTGCTTGCTGCTGATTGCAAGAGCAAACCACAACGTTCCCCATTAGAATTGGGCCCATCTGGGATGGAGAGATCTTCCTTTGTGTTTCTGTTCATTCTACCCATTTTCTAATAAAAATGGACCAGAGTCGTGATCGGTTAACATAATCAAAGCCGGAGGTCAGGTCCATAAAAGCCAAATATTTTGGGGACTGCTGCAAAATAGTACATTTCCCAATAATTCAGTTGAGTTTTAAGCATTGTTCTATGGTTCCTACCTTACTCCTAAAGCCAAGTTGACATGGTTGTAGGATGGAATTAACTTAAGTCTATGTTTTGATCTTGTTATATAGAACCCTCCCTAAGATTTTCAGAGTGGTACCAATCAGAAAAATGGGTCTGTAAGAGTCAGTTTGGGAGTGTTCACCCTTTTTAAAAATCAGGAAAATGATGTAAGTTGACCAGGTACTTGGTAGCTGGGCATTGGTTAGATTATTAAAGACATTTAGCAAGAGCAGGCCCAAAAGTCTGGTTTGTGCTTTATGACGTCAATGGGTAACCCAGAAGGGTCTGGAGCTTTGTTACCCAGGCTCTGGTGTAAAGCTTCCTCAATTTCAGGTAGGGATATGAATATCCCTGTAGGGTCTAGGATCTCAAACAAATCTTCATCAAGTGTGGGAACTGTGCTTATCATAGAAAAATTAGCTTCCCAGGCCTCACTAGTCATATTACTGCTGCTGGTGTCAGAAGTTGGACCATTGCTCTCATATCTTTAACAGCAGCCCAAAAGATGTTTCCATTCTTTAAACTAGCAGCACTAGCAAGATGGTCCCTTCGTTTGTTTAATAGTTCTTGCTTCCTCTGTGACATAGCTAGCTTATACTTCTATCTTAGTGACTGGATTGTAAGGTGACACCTTGGATTAGTTGATAGGGCCTTGCTTCCCTCTGTATTTATTGCTGAACACTCTCCATTGAATCATCTAGCGCCCATGAGGTGTAACAACAGCAGGTTTCCATAGCGCAAATATTATAGCTTCACAAAGTTTAGTGAATATGCTAATTGCCTCTGGATTGGGTTATTGCACTATCAGACAGGAGTCGTTAAGTCTAACATTTTCCCTAACCACCCTTTGATACAAATCAGCACTATTGACCCCTCGCAACACTAATCGTAATTTATCTGTAGAGGGTACCAAATTCCTAGCACCACATTGATAGGGTTATGATTGCCGTGGTGTGTGGGAACTACCTCAGCTTTCAAAAAAAGGTCTTTTAGACCGGGGGAAATAAAAATATAATCAATAGTAGTGGCACTTCCCTTTCCTCTAAATGTTGGTTCAGATATATTATTCTTATTGGTTATGGCAGCAATAATGATTATTGTTATTGGTTATGGCAGAAATCATGATTTCACAAATACTCCATTAACTCAACATCACTGTGGCAAATTTGGTCATGCTACTAGACCTTGGGACAACCATATCTTCATTGGGGAGCTTAGCATTGAAATCGCCCTCCAAGCAGATGCCAGCTATTTTGTTAAATCCATTACAGTTCATTAAGGTGATGACAAAGTCAAACAGATTAGTAAAATTTGTATTCGGGAAACTATGAAAGTCATTATTATAAAAGTTGATAGATACCCCCCTTTTGTATTGTAGAGCTTGATATTTATCACTTTGAGTGTGTAAAACCTTAGCACTTCCTCCTGCGGTAATATTCACCCAGATTGAAAGACCACCATACGTTCGCCAGATTTGGGAGATGGGGCGAGAACATAAAAATATTCGAACCCTTCAATATATATGTCTTTAGTGGCCCATGTTTCTTCGAACATGAGAATGTCCTGCTGCCTGACAAAATCAAGCTAATCTGCTAGATCTGTTTTAGATTGCAAGCCAGCAACGTTCCAACTAAGTATATGCAAATCAAGATTATCACAAGCTTTAGGAACGGTTCTAGCAACTTGATCATGTATCTTGATTATATGAGAAAGGCATATAGATGTACTGTCAACCCCAGCAGCCTGAGGGGGCAGAGGTAGTCAATCCAGAGTATCTAAATCAGACAGTGCTGCACATTTATTTTGGACAACTAGAAAGACAGGTTCATTTAAAGGACATCTGTGGGTTGGTTTGTAAAACTAGCCCAATAGTAGAGACCAAATTTTTGACGGTTTGGAGATTAGGATTTTCTGACTTCTCAACAGTGTCCTTACCATTGATAGTCTACAAAAATTAATAACAATACAGTCTGCTTTTATATTTTTAGGTGAATCACCTACCCACCCCACCCTTCATACCATGATAATCTCTTTTGTATTTAAAACATTAAACCTCTTAGTCTTAGACAGCCAGTCCACACATTTGTTGCGTAGTTGATCCCAGGTTTCCTTCTGCTCCTTTCTGAGGGTAGGTACCCTGGCCAGCACCAAAATGTAAGGGCAGTCTGCTGGTGGCAGTCCCAGCGCATCGCTAGTAGGCCTAGGATGGGTCCTGCTTGATAGGTCAGATGTAATGCTGCGAAGTGTACCCAAATTCGGTGGGTCACCATCCGATCTATTAATGGAATCAAGTGTAAGAACGGGGGCCACAAATTAGTCTATCCCAGCCAAGGTTGATGGACCAGCGTTAGGAGGGAGAGGTTTTGGTGCTGTATTACACTTGGGAAGAAGCACGCCCTTAATTGGGTGCATGTTTTACAGGAAGATACAACTAAGCGGTCAACAGGTGGGTGCACAGCTGATCATTAGACACCCCCCAGGGACAACATTAGTATGGACTGGCTCTCCCTGATGGCTGAGTCTATTCATTACAGTATCCAAATGATCCCAAGGTTTCCATACAGATGTTAGTTTCATATCTATCAAGTCACTAATCCGAAAGCATAGTGTTGTGGCGGGTATGGCTTCTGTCTGAGTGCAAATACAATGACTTGGCTTTCCATTCAGTGCTGGTCCTAAGAATCTGGCACTAGATGATTATTGCATCCAGGAGGACAAACTACCGAGGGATGTGCTGGTGCGTAGAGGTTGTTACATTTTGTTACAAACAGGCTTCCCTGCCTTCCTTTTGTGTTTGGTGGCCACAGCTGGTGCAATTGTTGAAGTGCCCTTAATTAGCTGTGTCTCGAGCAGTTTGTGCCCTTGGGCACCACAAGTACTCTTGTTGGGAATAGACATGTTATTAGACCCTACCTTCAAATGCAAGAGGTTGTGAGGTGTGATAGTAGGTGCAGGGTAAATTGATACTCCTCCAGTTGCAGAATTGGCCTGTGCTACCTCACTTCCCTAGGACAGTTTGCGCTCTGTTAATTCAATCTCATTCGACACAATATTGACCACCCTATCCAGCATGCTGTCAAAAGTGACTGGGGGGCGCGCAGGTGGTCGGTCAGTGCGTTGCCCCATCACAGTTAATTGGCCAGACTGTTATCAATTCAGTTATTGCGGATGTACACTCACCTTGAGCCTCAAAGCTGGCACTACTATGACACTTGAATGACAGTTGGAATCAGCCCGGCCTCTGCCAGTCGTTGACAGGCGCAGATGGGCCCGTCCTTGGCCTGGACTTTGCCCAGGTGCGCCCGCGCACATCCAGCCCTGTCAGAGAAGAGTGCTGCCTTTCTGTGTGTCCAGGAGGACTGGCTCCAACTCCTGCTCCAGAAAAGCAAATAGTACTGGGTACCGAGTCCCACCCCAGTCAGCAGCCTTGCGTTGAGTGTAGTAGCCTCAGAACGGCCATTAGATTGAATCCCTTTACAAACAAACTGTAGCTGTGGACTCATGAGTGACTGCCCTGCTCATCTCACTCCAATCCACCAAAAATAAATGATTTTAGTACCCAACATAAAAATAATCAAATGTTTACTTTAAACAAAAATTAACAATAAACATTACAAATATATAATTACTCTACTAGCATTATAACAATTTTATAGAAAGAGAATACATTTAAATTACCTAAAAATATATATATTTCGGAATATCAAAATATTAATAAAATATATATTTGCAACAAATACTAGCACTTAAATACTAAACATAAATACTTATAAATATATATATATATATATTAATACATCCACAAAAAAAATATTGAAATGTACATTCACAATTATAAAATAAACACTAATTAGTGTTCACCATTAAAGGAAAACACTGATAAAAAAATCATACTAAACGAACACTAACCAATAAAAACAACCTGAAAAGAAATCTATCCAATTGAATTATATAATCAAATAAACTAAGAATACAAGGGCACATAAAATGTGACTATTTACAACACCAAATATTACAAGCTGCAAAAAGACGATACTCTAACAGACCCTAAAAAGAGAAGTGGAAAAATATATACAACTACCTTCCAAAGTAGGTAAAACATTTATATAAACTAACTTATAAATGATTAGTTAAAAATCTAAAATGATAAATAACTAGCAAAACACATTACTGTTTTTATGTCTTAAACTGTTGATACTCAAAGTAATTAATACAACATCAAGAAACCACTAACCTACCAAAAGCAACAGCAATCACATACCAGGAAAAAGGTACACAGAAAGTAAGAGCCAGATGAACAACTGTTTTTTGCAGTCGCAAATGTGAAATCGCCTGTTTGCAACCGCACAGAGGGTGGTGGTATGTACAAATGCTATTTTGCGAGTGGGTGATCGCTAAATAGTGTTTACGAATCGCTTTTAGGAAGGGGAGTGCCCAGGTCGTCCCTTCCTAATAGCGAGTCAGAATGGTATATACCCTTGTTTTGCAACCACATTTGTGGTTGCTAAAAGCTCAGTTTACCGCCTTCTTGAAGTAGGTGATAAGCTACTCGCAAATGGGAAGGGGTGCCCAGGGGACCACTTCCCCTTAGTGAATGGGTGCAAAATAGTTTTTTAAGAACAGGCAGTGGTCCCAGGGACCACTGCATGCCCTTAAAAAATGACAAGAAAAATTACCATTTTGTTTTATTTTTAAACACATCCAATTTTCCTTTAAGGAAAATGGAATGCATTTGAAAAAAAGTTGCTTTATTGAAAAATCAAACACATGAGGGTCTGTTGTCCCCAGCCTTCCCTGTGTTTGCAGGCCATTCCCAATGGTTTATAAATTGTGACCTGCCTCATGAATATTAATGAGCCATGAACCTTGCAACACATTTGAGAATAACAAACAGTGTCTCAGACAATCTTATGCATTCCATTTTGCGAGTCTCAAATTAGGAGTTGCAAATTGCGAATCGCAAAGCATCGCAGTTTGCGACTCGCAAAATGCAGTTGTCGTTCATATGGCCCATAGTAAATTAAAAAAATACTAAATACTAACTTACTCTAAAATGGTCAAAATAAAATTAAGCTCCCTTGACCCCCCACTAACTACCAACAAACAAACATCTAAAATAAAACTAAAGCAAGTGTTTTTTCCACCAACTGATAAGGAGCCACCTGACCGACATTACAAGACCCTCAACTGAAATCCTGAACAAAAGGACTACAATTGCGAGCAAGAACACATATGTAAGCATAAAATAGGAAACGAGTAGCATAATTTTGTATGACTATAATAAATGTAATATACATTTTTAAACATTTAATTCTTTATATCATTAGACTATTTTGAGACAAAATGAAAGAAATAGCAAGATACATCACATCACAGAAAGGAAAACAATAACTATCTCACATGGACTACTCTTACAGCCAACAAAGTACAAGCATGGAAACTATAATTTGTAAATGTACCAATATTAATCGAATGCTTGCTATGGGAGGGTCACTGCATGAAGATGACATTGTTAATGTAAGGGAACCCAACCACCATCCAAATGTCACCAAAATCAAAGTACGATATGTACTAGCTCCTAAAAGCTCACAACTAATTCATAAAAGATACTCCTTAAAGTCCCTGAATACATTACAGGCCAGACACCAGATACACCCACCTTCAAAACACTTTATAACATGAACTAAAAATAGCCACTAGTGATACTCCTCCAACTTCTAAAATATATACTCAAGGAGCCTGTGGGGTGGCAGTCGGACCGTAATCCCTACAATTGGACCAGTGCCTGTGCAGGCACCGCTGTAGGGATTATAATGTCCTTTTCCCACAGCCTTTCCATGGTTGTCCCTCTGCCTTGGACAGGCTGTTGGAAAGAGCCTTTGGGGGCCCCTAGCAGGGCCCCTCTGGGCCTCTGCAATGTGGCCTTGGGCACATTTGGTGCCCCCCAAACATCCATGCACCATGTGCCTGACACCACATGGTGCCTGGCATACAGTGCATTGTTGTTTAAAAGCATCCCTTTTCTATTGCGACTTGTGCTGTGGCACTTTTCAGGGCTACAGCACATGCCGCAATAGAACAAGGGGTGTTTCTGATCGCTTACATGGCAGTCGCATCATAATCAGGTGGGTGAGACAGCTGACTATTAGTTGGGCTGTCCTAATCCCGCTACGATGGCAGCATCGTAAAAAGGCCCTAAGTGTAAAAGGCAAGAGAAACAGTGAATTTGTCTTTGAAGTAAAACATTGAATTATTTCTGTAGCCTATGTGCATGTCACAGACGTAGCAAACCACAATAATGTACTTATAGAAAGTACTTTCTACCAACAAAATAAATGCAAAGTAAGTCCAATAAGGGTTTATTTTTTATTTTGAAGGCACTTGCATTGGCAGACTACACCGCTCTAGACACAGATGCCAACCAAGGGGGTCATTAGGATGGAGGACGGACCTGCGTCCGTCCGCCACCCCCGAGGTAGAGGGACTGTCCGCATGGGCAGCAGCGGTCCCTCCATGCAAATTAGGATGTGACCGCCAACATGGCGGTCACATCCTCTATCCTTAACATTGTGGCGGGTGCTGCTTCAAGCGGCGCCCGCCGCAATGTTAAAAATGTATGTATTGCATTTGCATGCACAAAGCGGCAGGCACCGCGCGGTGCCTGCCGCTTTGTACATGCAAATGCAGGGGGGTACCATAGGTACCCCCCATGTGCACCCCCAACCCCCTCTTCACCCTGGGGACACCGCCACCAAATAGCCCTCCAAAACCCGCAGATCAGCGGCGGGCGGACCTGCCGTCTGCCGCTGGTCCCACCGCAATCCCACCACCATCCTAATCTGGCAGTGGCTGTTTTATGTGGCTGCTGCGTTGAATCCGCATCTTCCGGGCCGGCGGTGGCTTCCGCTGGCCTGGAGGATGCGGATTCACCACCATCCTAATGAGGCCCCAAATACTGTGGTGGAATGTCTATGACAACACGATGGTTCAAAAAGCCAAAATCAACAATACAGTAAAAGGATGGCACAATACGTTTCAATCCACACTAGGCAAACACCAACCTTAACTCTAGAAATACATTAAAAGCCTTACAAAAAGAGCAAAACTATCAACAAATATGAATGTAACGAACAGTAATCCAAATAAAATGTAAAAGTAGCAAACAAACGGAAATAATGTACAACATGCTACATTGTAAAGTAAATATCTTTATTAACAATGAAGGAGTGCACTACTTTTAATCAATAGTAAAACCCTAATATAAAAACACAAATTACCAACACAGCACCCAATAAACCAAACAAAAAATTCAAACCAGCTGAACTAAAATACATTAAAGCTACAAATTAAACAAATTATGTTTAAACATCAGTCACAAAAATATGCAACTACAATTGCAAATAAGACTGATGGATAAAATTAATATTTATATTAATTAGTTAAAAAAACTCAAAATTACAAGTAAAATCAAATAGACACAATTATATAAAACACAAAATATGTCACATAGCAAGTACCAATCACATCAACTAAACATATGTAATAAAATATAGCATTTCCCACCCACAAGAAATAACTTGAATATAACTTATTTGTTGTAGCTGCAGAGCTTTTTCCATATCCATGCAGTCAAAAGTGTAATTCACCAAAAATGGAACAATAATAAGTTAAAATCCAACTAAGCATTTTAAACTTTTAAAGAATTGTAAGAAACCTGAAGCATTTTTTATAAAAAAGAAACGCTCCTGAAAACGCGGAAAAATCTAAATCAAAATTTTAAAAATGATTTCTTTTAAATAAAAATGCAAAATCCAAATGTCCATGCAGCACCTTCAGTTCCATAAACCTATGAATTAGGATACAATACCCACCCACAAAGACAGAATCTTCAATTGTAACATAAAGATCACCATCAATCCATACAAAGCAAACATCATAACATTATATAAAATAATGATACATTACTAACAAACTCTACCTAAGCCTAACACAGAACACCAGTGAACAAAATAACGGAAACTAAAAATAATCTTCCAAAAATTAGGAAACAACACTATCACTACCCTTTAATATTACTCTCCGAGTCCACAACCTAACCTCAAAACCTTATAAAAAACTTTTACATTATCTTACCTGCTCCGATGAAAAACAGCACCTTCTTGTGACTTGCTTTAAGGGAAATGAACCAAAGCGATGCAAATAGACTACAAATGTTAAGTTCGCAGTAAAAATTAAATTGAATGAAACAAAAAATGGTTATCTACCTATGGAAAACAAAGGGGATTTAATTTATAAAATGATTGCATTTTTTGGGAGGAAATGTGTAAATAATGTAAAATATGTCAATAAACTGATATGAAAATATGAAACACTTGTATAAGGAATAAAATGAATAATACTCTAAAACAATGTTATTTTAAATATACTTGAAGAATTATGTCAACATTGTTTAAAAACTGTATATGAAACAACTGTAATAATGTACAAAAAATAAATGTACCAAAAATAAAAAAATGAAAGAAAAATGTAGAAATGTACACTGTTCAAATATTATTTTCATGTTTTGTTTAATATTAAATGTGTCCTAAAATATTGCTTAAATATTACCATGAAAATGTTTTCCTTATGTGTGAAAATATATGTAATAAAAAATGTATATACATACATTTAATAAATAAAAAAAAATAAAAAAAAATTATGAACTGTGTTATGTACCTTTGTTACTGTAAAATATCAATATCAATTGTATATCTGCAAATACCCACTCCTATCTAAACCTTTTTGGGGGATGTGTTGTACACTAAAGGTTTGACATTTATTATTCCAACTCCAGTATAAACCACTTTGTTGAAGGTGTTAGACACTAAAGGGTTACAATTACTATTTCTACGCCAATCTTAACCATTTCAAAGAAGGTGTGAGACACTAAAAGGGTTATATTTGCTATCCCCACTCCAATCTATATAATGTTGGGGAAGCTATTAGACACTAAAGGGGTTACATTTACTATTACCAGTCCAACCTAAACCAATTTGTGCTAGTGTTAGACACTAGGGGCCCGATTATGAGTCTGGTGGTCCACAGACTGCCAGACTCGTAGGGACTCTGCCGTGGCAGTCTCCTGACCGCCCTATTATGACTAGGGGGGTCAGACCACTGCAGCCCACTGCAACTGCCAGGAAACGCTGTTCCCTGGAGGTGTTGTGGCTGTCAGGAAAAACAATATGGAAAGGTGTTATATAAGGAGCCTGATTATGACTTTGGCGATGCAGAGTCGGGTCCACACCTCCGCTGCACCGCCAAAGCCATGATCAGACTGACCACCAGATTAAGAGTTTCATCCTGTCTTGCTTGCTTTTTTTTACGTTCCCACAGCAGTGCCCAGAAAATGGGCACCGCAATGGCAATGCCATACACAGTTCCTGCATGGCATGGACTGAAAAGTCCATGCCGTGCAGGAACTGGTGTGCATGCACACAGGAGGGCACATGTGGTGACCCCCTGTGTGCACCCACATGTGGAGGAGGCACATGGGGCCTTGCAGGACCCCTTTAGTTTCCTCTCCACCACGTGTTCATGGAGCAGGAACCTCCATGACAACTCCTGTGGAGAAGAAACTCGTAAAATTCTTTTGGGACCTCAGCAGTACTGAAAAGTTTATTGCGGCTTCCTGACCACCACAATACTGCGAGGGAACAGCAGTTCTCTGGCCGCTGTGGTGGGGTTGTGGCAGTCTGACCACCATAGTTCTAATAGGGCATTTGGGAGACTGCCACCGCTGAGCCTCCATGAATATGGCGGTCCGTGCACCGTAATTGGGCCCTTACTATTCCACTCCAATCTAAACCATTTTGAGGATGGTGTTGGATACTAAAGGGGTTACATTTACTATTCCCACTCTAATCTGAACTATTTGAGGGAAGGTGTTGGACACTAAAAGGCTTACATTTACTATTCATACTCCATTATAAAGCATATTCCAATATTCGGTTTCCTATAAATAAAAACATTACTTCTAACACACTCTTATTTAACAAATATTTCCTACATATTTAACTGTACAAATGATCATATTAAATAATTATCTCAAATTTATAGCAATAAATTATGTATACATTGCATTGACATTTATAGCTGGAGAATAGTAAAAAATGCTTGATTCCGGTCCAGGAAAGACATGGCTTGGCAGTTCGGGCTGGACTGTTCCCATGAGGCACAGGGTCAAGGCTGATTTGCATATGGCCATGTCTGAACTGGAGTGGTGTGGAGTGCAAAAAAACGATGGATTTAGGCCCAGATCTCTGTACTGGGGTGAATGTATGACATTGCTCTGCATTCTGACCATCAACTGTTATTTTTGTAAAAAAAATAGTACATAAAATCAAACTATAGATATAAATGATCAGGTTGAGAAAGAGAAAACTTTATTAAATATTACGTATTTAATATAGCATTTATCAATTTTAGTAACTATATATTGCATAATCATTCATGAATACACACACAAATGTGTACATTATAGTCTCAATCACCTAATTGACAAGACTTAACAATGTTTAACCTAATTGTTAATAATATAAATGTATTAAATAAAAAATGCATTACATTATGAAAATCAATCTTATTATTTTTTTTAAGATAAATTGATTTAAGCACATAAATTACATGTTAAACATAAAAATGTAATATATAGAAGCTTATTTAATACATAAAAATATCAAATTTAAAAACATGGGGCTGATTTTGTATTTCGGACCGCTGCATACAAGGAGGCAGTCCCACATACCATATTATGATGCGATCGCCACCACAGCGGTCGCATTCCCAATATTTTGTTTTGCGGCAGGGTGTGGTCAGCAGCTCCCACCGCAATGCAAAAAATAGGACATTGACATACGGGGTGTCAACATATCCCTGCACTATGTGGCAGGCACCATGCAGTGCCTGCCACATAATACAGGGATATGTAGGGGGGCACCATAGGTTTCTCCCAGGGCCAATGTCCCAGGCCCAGGGGGCAAGGGGGGCCTGCATTGGGCCCCAAATCCGTTTCCGCCACCCGTTTAGCGGCGGGTTTACCGCCGCAGAACGACCGGGGGAAAGGGATATTGTAATCCCTACGGTAATACCTGACGGCAGCGTTGCCATTCAAGGACTACAGGGAGGTCCAACAAGCAGTTGGATCACATCCGCACGGCGCGAACTGTGGCATTTGGTCTTTCTGACCACCACACGTCTGCCCGCCATTCTAATCTGGGGGACAATTCTTTGATATTTGATGCTTAAATTATTTAATAAAAATGTAAGGTATTATTAGTTTCGAAAGTAAAGCAAAAAATATATGTGATTCAATTTTAATAAATACTTATTTGAAATGTAAATATAAACAAGTAAATATTTGCAAATTGAAACAAAATGCTATGGTAAACATAAAATAAATTTATAATGTTCAAATGTAAAATTCTAATTTTTATAAATAACTGCAAAAATGATAAATTTTATTTAAAATTTTCAGAGATTATTGTTACATACAAACAAATGTACATTTAAAGAAAAGTATACATAATATGCATTAATCAAATATGTATTGTAAATATCAAAAATTTGGATTTAAAAATCAATCATAATGTTTTAAAATGTATACATTTTAACACAAAATGTATATATGCTATAACATTTAATATACAGGCAAATTAATATTCACATATTTTAATCATTTCCATACCTATTTTCCCTTAAAAACCCAACATGCTGCTCCTATTACATAATTACGAATACATTAATTATAAACAATAATCCAATTTATAATTACATGATTTTGTAAAAAAATGTAATAACTCAAATAAATTACTAAACATACTAACATAAAAAGTAAAGTATAACTAAAAAACATATTACAAAAAACAGCACACGATGAAAGAGGTCAACTTAAGGATAGAAAAGCAGAAGATGCTTTTGTCTCTCTGATGAAGAGAAAGTCCAAGAAAAGGAATAGGAAATTGGCCTACAAGTAAAATCTGTTAAGGCCTATTAAATTAGAATGTTTCCTGATGCTTCTCTTAGGAAATATTAATGTTAGCTGTTTAGGCAACTATACTAAGGGGCTAATTAAGAGTATGGTGGTCTTGAGACTGGTGTACCTTCGGTGGGGGTCCGACCGCTGCCTCCTCATTTGTCCTACTGCCCAATTACAAGTAGGGCGGTCGGACAGCCAGATGACCGCCGCAACCGCCAGGCTCTCGGATCCCATGGCAGTTGGAACAGCATTTGCCTATGGATGCGGTGCCGATGCTGGCACCGCCGTGGTAATTATGACTTGCCATCCGTTTCATGACCTGGACCCCGCCATGAAAAGGTTGGCATAAAGGCAGTGAAGAGGCCCCAAAAAGGGCCCCGGGGCAAATCCGTACACTAGGTACTATGCATGGGGCACAAGTTGTGCCCCCTTTGCGTGCACTGCTGCGCTTGGAACACAGCATGGAATCAGCCCCTAAATGTTCAGCAGTTTGATTTTTTGAAGTAACAAAACTTAGATATGATTTTGTTTGCTTGAATGCACTATTCCGGAAATGTCTACAGATAACAAAAAGTACAGTACATGTAGAATGATGACCCTTGAATCTGGTCAGGTTGCAATTCTGACCGAAATACAGGAATAGGCACTTTATTTTCAATCCAACCCTTTATATTTAAATGGTACAACAGGTAGTGAAATGTATATTAGTATCTATGAATGGAATGTTATTTGGTCGTGGAATTCTTCTCATTAATGTTTATTTTCTTACCTCATTTTCATGCTGGGGTAATGTTTTGAGTTACTACATCTTTTTTTATGCAACAGAAAGGTTTTTAGGGTGTGATTTTAACTGTTTACTGGAGGTTAGAGACAGAATGTTTTGTACTTCCATGTACCTTCAGTGTTAGACTCAAATGTTAAAGAATACAGCACAACTGAATCTATCAAAAATTGTGTGCATAGTTTTAAAAAAAGACCTTTATGGCCCTAACATTTCAGACAATGGAACTGTGATGTTATTCTTCCAGCATTTGCAGTTGTTTTTGTTTGAAGAGGACAGAGAAGAACTAGAAATAGATTGTTTAATTGAAGAAATAGAAAGAGCTACACATGCTCTCCCAAGGGGAGAGCCCCTGGCTCAATTGGGTTATGTATGTGGTAAGGACTGCTCCGAAATTCCTTGAAAGAGGGGCGTATGAAGCTCATCAACGGTAATGGAAATTATTTTAGAAACTTGCATCTAATTATTTAACTTAATGTAGACTTTAAAATACTGTCTCAAAATGTGTTTCTTCAATTACGGCCTGTAGTTTCCATAGTAATAGAATCTGAACAAACATGCTGTGTGATAGGATGCAACATTTCTGACAATTTATGTTTGGTTAGAGATGTGCTATCATATGTGAAAGACCATGGTTTAGCTCTGTGTTTACTAAGCCTAAACCAGGAAAATGCCCTTGATATGTGGAACCACACTTATTTCTAAGGTTTTACAGCACATTAACTTTGGTCCAAAATTCAGGTCATGGATCACTCTGCTATACTCAAATTGTAACAGCAATGTTATGGTCAATGTCACATTAACATATTCTTCTCCTATTCTGTCAGGAGTAAGGCAGAGATGCCCTTTGGTTCCTCTCTTATTAACCCTTTATTGCACCTCTGGGGTCAGATAATCTAATCAAAGACATTCCTGTTTTGGTTCTGACAACATTTCAATTTAACAGGTTTTATGATAGTGCCATAGGTTTTCTTTTGTATCTTCATCATAAGTGAACCTTTTAAAGAGTGATTGTTTGTATATCAATTGGAATTTAAGATAAGATATGTGGGGCCTTAAGGTGATGCAAGATTACATCAAACTTCATGGTCTGTTTTTGGAGAGCTTCATGGTAGGTCAGAAAGTATTTCTAAGGTCAAACAAAAGATCGCATTTTGGGGTCTGAGATCATCCACTATGACAGGTAAATATCTTGTTGGAAAGACAGAACTTTATGCCTTAAGTATGTTGCAGTTGTTTCCCCTATCCTCTGAAACTGCCTGCCTCAAAAACAAAGGTGGGTTTTTCAGTTCATTTGGGGAGGGAAGCAAGAACAAGGTGCCTATGTTTATTTGTTTAAATCTGTGGTTGTGCGAGGCAATAATGATGCAAACATTGGCCTCAGCCTGTAATCGTTGTTTATCTGCAATATGATAAAGGCAAATATTAGTCATGAAAAGGAAGGGCGAAGTGGTCCATTTTGCAATTTTTTAGTTGAAATTTGTGGTATGCACGATATGGTGCATGGTAGTATCCAATAGCCTGCATCGTTCAGAAGCCTGCTCATTTGTTTACTTTCATGCTAGAAAGTTCATTGAAAAGCACAATGTAAAAGGGATTCCTTTGGGTTTGATTTCATTCAAACTTATTCGCAAAGTGGTCACTGGCGAATAACTACAAAAAACAGTCAGTGGGTTTTCTGTCCAACCTCCGAAAGCAATTTTGTAAATTATTCTGTAAAGTATCTGTTTACATCCATCGTGACCTGGCATGGTCCATGACACATAATTGCTTGACTTCTATGACTCTATTTACAACTGACAAGATGTTCCAAAACCCCCTTTTGTGTTAAGAAAGGTTTGTTTGCTACTGTCTTACTATTTAACAATATAAGGGTGTATTTTTCTGTAAAGCAGGCCTATTGACTTTGTCAAAGGGTCAGAACAGCAAAATATAAAAATCAGGAGGCCTATTGGCTTTACAAAGGGGTCAGCACATCAACATATATAAAGCAGACTTGTTGGCTTTGTCAAAAAGTCACCAATAACGATAATCAAATATATATTTTATAAATTCACACATTGCAATGTTTAATAATAGTGATTGTCACAAATTTGTTCCACAAAAATATTGTTAAAGAACACATTAAACATGTCTTTAAGTATTTTTTTAAACATTTTTCATGCCGCAAAGTGCAGCCTCAGCAATCAACATCCAGGGGTTCACGCATTCCAGCCAAAGAGCATAAAGCTCCAGCTTGGAGTGCTTTAAAGAAATATTGTAGGCTCGCCCGGGGTCATGAATTCATAGACCCAGAGCAACTACTTTTTTTATGTTTCTGGGGCACTGCTGTTCAATGTGCAGCCCTCCACAACATTGAAAGAAATGGTTAGTGGCGCCCCGTTCCTTCTACAAGCCCCACCAGGAACAAAAATGTATGATTTAAAAGCCCTTTGAGGGCATAATGAGGTGTTTCTTCCCTGGAGTAGTGAATAATAAATGTGTAGCTTCTGCCGCTCATTTATTATTCTTTTATGTTTCATTTTTTTTTATGCCCACCCCCAATGTTGGAGGCTACAGGGGAGGGCCAAAAGCCCCAGTGAGCCCTGCCAGCTCCCCGGCTAGCACCCTTTGTGGGTGCCTGTACAAGCCATCTATTTTGTTATATTTGGGACCCGGTGCCCACTCAAGGCACCCACAATATAGCCAAAGTTGGAGGCCGTGCAGAGAGCCCCAAGGGACCTGCTGGCCCTGCGAGCTCCCCTGCCATCACCCTTCATGGGTACCGGTGGAAACTGGCAATTTTGTTACAGTGGGTACTGTGATGTGGTAGCAGCCAATAACATTTTAGCTTTTGACCTGTTGGATATGCGGATCCTCCATGGCCTGAGAGAGCCATATATTTTAAACCTTAATGTATCAAAAACAACTGAATGAGTGTACCCAAAATCACAAAAGAATGCCTTCTGGACCAAGATTTAGCTTTCTGCTAAGCTTGGTCTAATTCCATTCAGCCTGTTTTTTGTGGTATCACTGTTCAATTTTCCTATGAAAAATTGCAGTGGGGAAATGCATCCCCCCCCCCCCCCCCCCCCTTGACGAATCACACCAAATCTTTCCAGCGAAAGGTTGATGTAAATGAGTCTTTTTTTGGAAAGTTCTGTGAAGATTTGTGAAATATGGCCAGGCCAAAGATATAGGCAAACTAAAAATGCTTTTCCTGTGGAAATGTGGTCCACATATCTATATATATATATTTTTCCCCATAAAAAACAAAGGTTAAAGTGACGCTTTAGTTAGGTGAACATTTCAGTCCCAATGGAACACTTTGAACTAAAAAAAAAAAAAAAATTCTATAACTTTTGCACCCATTACTTCTTTTTTGACATCACTGAAGACATCTCAACTGCCACACAATAGATTCATTCTCTGGGCTAGTTGATGGTGGTGCTGAAGATGTTGAAGGCACCACAATCATATCCTCGTCCTTGGATGATTGTGTTGAATAATGCATGGTACTTCAATTTATCGATGGACCCTCAGTTTTGCAAGATGCCATGATGGATGAGGATATCATTGTTTCCAGCTCCCTCTATCAAATATCATTGGCAAATGGTATTCATGAACTTTGTTCCTGTTTTTTCATAACCTCTGGGCTATTGTTCACTTCCTGGTCAATCAAATAGGGCTCTTATTTTTGTGTTCACCATAAGATACTGTGATACTCTTCCTGAACTCATAGAGTCAATGATGGAGTGCCTGTCAGGCCTTTAATACCTTTGCCGTGATCTGCCACACTCCCACAGTAACCAGAAGTTTGAAAAAAAAATGTTAAGTTTACTATGAAGGGGTAGTTTTATTTAAGCTTTGAGTCTCAGGGTTTCCTCATAGACACTGACAATGAAAAAGTTTGGTAATCTTTAGTGAAATGTCTTGTTTTTCGGTGCTACTGGACCACAGTACCTAAAAACAGTACTATGGTGCATGTGAATCTCAATAAAAATATATCTCCTTGGCTAATGTTAACATTTTCATAGATTCTCAGGAAGTTTCATCCCTCTTACAGTTATGTGGGAGTAGAACTTCAGAGGATTCACACCCTCTCCAATCTGTGCTACTTATTTTTCGTAGTTGTCAAATCTCAAGAAGAAGGCAAGCAGGACATTCCCAGGAACAACAGTCTTAAAAGGGGTAAAGGACTCATGGACCACACCACAGTACATTTTTTGGGACCTCTTTAAAATTGTAGAAGGAGCAAAAAAAGTCTTGACAAAGCTTTTTGCATGAAAGTTCTGCTGTCCCAACTTTTCCTGAGTAGAGTCAAAAAAATATTCCTTTGGTACATCTGGAATGCTAAAGCATCTCAATACGTGGCACAACGGAATGCTGGGAAGAGGAAATGCAAGGAAAAGGAAGGAGCATCTACAGCTACTGCTCCAGTGCACAGTGATCAGCCTGGAGATGAATGTGCTCCTGATCTTGCTGTTGCCCTAATCCTTGATCTAAATTCACTATAACACAAGATCGCATTAACGTGCAATGAATCCAGTATATTTGTTTGTGCATGAGAGCAATGTACCCAAGCCAAGGACTAGTAGTTGACTGCTCATCAGCAAGTTTGGGGGAATTCTTTTTATTCTTTTGGATCCTTGTTTTGATGCCCCTGTTTCCTTATTTTAAGTTCAATAAAAAAAGTGTAAAGTTCAAGTTCTTGTCAAAACCACCGTTCCTGGTAAATGGTTCCCCTCATGCCTGTTTATTAATATTAATATATCTTTATAGCCCGCCATAGAAAGCTATAATGGCAATTAAAGTCCCTCTCTAGTGTTATAGGTCCAAGCTAAAAGTGAAGGCATGTAACAAGGGGGTGACCCTGTATTGGCTGCAATAGCGTGCTACAGCAGAGTATAAAGCTGTTCAATGAGAACATCATGTTCTCATGAACATAATCTGCTATACTAGGCAATTTCTTCCATTAAAGGCCCACTCCAAATGTATACACCTGTGCCAAAAGAGAAGGCCTATAACAGGTGAGTGGGACTTAAATGGATGTAATACCCACCTACAACAGGTTATAACATTATTAGAACTCTCTCTCCTTTGAAGCCAGAACATCCTATACACCTTTATAACCTACTGTAGCAAACTATTTAAGCCATTAAAGAATTACCACATTGGTATTGGCCCAAGCCAAAGCCGAAGACTACAATGAGGCAATGAGACTTTAATGATGAGTATGACCCACTACAGAAAGCCACAAGTCTATTGTCGTGTGGGTACCCTGTCGTGCCAACCCTTAGGCCACCCATCTCTTTTAGAATTAAAGAGGTACGTTAATATTCTCATACTAGAGACCCTCTGAAGTATGTCAACAGATCGCTTATCAATTGCACTCTTTTCCACCTCATACCCTAAACTACTTTGCTCTATTTCATCATCACGTTCCAAACAGATGTTATGGGAATGAAGGGTAAGTTAATTCAATTTCACTCTGGATTTTACATTCTCACCTCTTCTAGTCATCAGGCACACCACAAGAAATTAACGCTGAATAACTGAGTAGAGTTGAAATAATTTTCTGTCGTTTTTTGGCCTACTCTCAAACTTAATTTTGCATATTTCCACAAGTAATTAACAAACTTTTCCATAGAGCTTCCTCAAAGTTAAAGTTCACTTTCTAGATCGTCATATATCCAGCTTGAATAGCACAGTCATTTTCAGTGCATGACTATAATGCAAAGGGAATTTTCTATCTATTTTCTCTTTTGGCAGGCATACATTGAGTCTATCTGTTCCTCAACTCTCAACTTTCCCAGGGGTTCTACACAAGTTTAGTTCTTATTTGTTACTCAGGGCATGAGAGACAAAGGTAAAATTGTCTGTAGATGGAACATTTTGCACCTTCTTGACACCCAAATCTAAACCATGCATACTTTGTAGAACATGCACTTTCCTACCTTCAATGTGTTCTGATCTACTTTGTTTGATTATGAAGTTTTGGGCGCCTGTGTTTCGGAGCAGTGGCAAGCCAATTCATTTTTACACTAGATTCTCTTCTCCCACTACTGCAATCATCACATAAACCATTACGAGCTAAAAGCTCTACAGATGTCTACATATTAAACCATTTTCTATAGTTTTCGGGCCTTGTTTCAGAGTTCAGTTCCCATGTATTCATGAGCCTGTAGCTGACTATCCTTTTCTCAGACTTATACTTCTGTTTCTACTTCTTCAGATATAGTACTTGTAAACCTTACTCATGTGGACTAGGCGTGTAAAGTTAAAAACAACTGTTGACTCCACTTTTTAAAGTCAAATCACACCACTTCCATAGTTCTAGCCTCACCCCTCTTTTTTGCACTCATTCTCAGAGGTGTTTCCAAAGAGTTCAATGTGGGTTCAGCCTCAAAGTCCTTCTTAGCACATGAAAGAGGAAAGTAAAGATTTATTTCAATGCAATATTTTGCAGCCGCCTGACACCGAAGTCCAAACTATGCTAACATTGTACAATACACAGTTTCCCAACTTGAACCCTGCCGTGATCCACTTTGCTTGATTATAAGTTTTGAGACACCTATGTTTAGCTGCAGGGGTGAGTGATGTTTAGCTGCAGGGGTGAGTGACTTTATTCGCAGTCTGGATTATCTTCTCGCATCTACTGCAATTAATACCACAAACCTCAAGAATTTAAACCTCCACAGCTTTCTATGCATTAAATAATTTTCTATTATCTTGGGGCATACGTTCAGCCTCCAGTTTGAATGCTGTCACAATCTATGAACTGGCTATCCATACAAAAATGTTCTCAGGCTTACACCACTGTTTCTATTTCTGCCGATGTAGTAGTTTTTTTACGTTATTTGCATTGACTGGACGATTATGGTGCAAATGAACTGTTAACTCCACTTGTAAATCCGAATACCACCATTTCACTGTAGCAGCAGCCCGCTTTGTGCACTCTTTCTGAAGGGTTTTTTCAAGGCCTTCCACATGGGCCATCTCAGATTTTTCTGAGGAAGTAAGAGAGTTAGGTAAAGGACTCAGTAGATGAAATATTTTAGAGCTGCCTGACACCCAACTCCAAACCATGCTAACTTTGTACAATGCACTCTTTCCCACGTCGAATCCTATCCTGCTCCCTTCTGTTTCATTATAACTTTCCACAGAGATGTTCTAGGAAGGAGATGTCATTCACTTCAGCTTCATTGTGGACTTTTTACCTTTTCTGAACTTTGTTTCCCTGGGGTTCCAAGTGCATTGAGCTACGATTTCTTTGTCAGGATATATGAAAGTAAACATTTTTCCAGAAGCCTTTTTTAGACCTTCCACACACCCCTTTCAAAAGCATGCTCACTTTGTACAATGTACAGCTTTCCACCCTAAAACCTCTGTTAGTATGCTTCGTATTATTAGTTCATCTCAACTTTTCAAACAGGTAAGCTCTTTAAACCTACCTTACTGTTCCAATATACATTGAACCAGTACACCACCATTGAAAAAACTGGCTGCACTTTTTTTGTGTCCTATCAAAACAGCACGATATGATACCACATGCGCCATATAGTGCTACCTTATATTTAACTAGGTGGCTTATACTTGAAAAATATTTTATGTAGGTTTACAAAACTATTTTCTCGGTTCACGCTGGTCTTTTTCCCCTCTCTTTTGCTGCAGTTTCACTAACTTTACCTTTTTTTTCACTCATTCCACAACCTTCATTTTATTTTCCAACTTTAAATATTAATATGTAGTTGAACACATCTTTATATTTCAATTCTACCCATGTTAAAGCACAGGCTAAAATACAGAGAGTATTTTCAATTCCACCAAACAGTAAAACCTCCCCTCCACTACTGTGCACCTGTTTCACAGGCAACGAAGAACAGGTTGCAAGCTTTGCTCCAGTTTATAAGTTTAGCAAGCATACTGTGTGCCACATAAGGCTCCAAATATTACAGTTGGCAGTCTCCTTTGACTTTAAACCAAAGACATCAAACAACAATAGTAAGATCCCATCCATTCCATCAGGCTTTACGAAACAAATGACGCTAACTAACCTACTATTCTATCTCACTTACAGCAGCCAATCATGAACCTAGGATTCTAAAGGACTTTTTTTTCTCTTCAGCAGAATGTGAAGTGTTCTGGAAGAGTTTGTAGTTTGAAGACTCGTCTGTGTTGAACTATGACACCAGCATCATGGTTTGTGTCTGGATTGTGGGCCATTATTTTGTTCTTTGGGCTTGGGATCGTACCACAAATTGTGGCATTGACAAGGATTTAGGGTTTCCAAAAGTGGACATTACTTGGTTTGACCACAAAGGAATGAAATTAAATCAACTACTGCCAACGGTGGAAAGCATTTAAAATTATAAGCACACTGATCTCATGACTGTCTACTGTGGTGGACATAATTCGGGCACAGTCACAGGGGTAGCTCTGTCAATTCAAATGAAAGAAACCTTGGGAGAGTTGATGAATCTCTTTCCCTGCACTGCCTTTGTCTATGTCAAAGGCAAAAGTGGCAGCGCTCTTACCAATTTTGTCTACAGATTGAGAAATCCTAGAAACATGTCAATAAAGTAATTTTGGCTTTTCTCTAAGACTACGCCATGGGCTCCACAATAACATCAGCTTTGACATGCCTGGTATCTTTAACCCCTCCCATGCTCGTGACGGAACCGTTCCGTCATGAGCCTCGGGTGGGCTGTGCTGGTGACGGAACTGTTCCGCTGCGCCTGCGCGGTGCGAATTCCACGTCTGCGCTGACGTTCTGAAGAGCGGGCGGGCCGTTACGGAACCGTTCCGTCACAAGCACAGCTCACCCGCGGGTCGTGACGGAGCGGTTCCGTCAAGAGTACGGGACTGCTGCGCGTCCCCGCCTCCCCCTTAGCGCTGCAGCGGAATAGCCGCCGCAGCAAAGGGGTTAAAAGGGATGGAGTACGTTTCATAACAGAAGGGAACAGGGTATTCTTTAACAGCCTGATGAATATACCCACTTCTACCTTTAAATGCACACAACACATTAATAACACAGTGGATCTTGTCAGAGCCACCATTCTCACTAGTATACCTTTTTTTTCCATCAAAATATTTTTAAGTAAAACGTGAGTGTACCGTGGCACTTTCTCAGTAACGCGTAAATACTAATTTCACCCATTTTTGTCAGGTGCTTCCTTCTGGTAAAGTGAGACGGTACCCATCTTAAGCCAAAAAAATAAACATTTACCCTCCCACTGTACGGCAGGGCCAGCAATGGAGGTAGTGGCAGTGCAAGGGCAGTGACAGCACAATGTACAAGGAAGGGAGAGGGCAGGAGCATGGACTTGGACAACCAGGGAGCATAGGGTCAGTGGTATGGATAGCTACAGAGGGCAGTGGCAGCTCAGAGGCCGTGGCACCACAACGGAACAGGGAGGTATGGGGCTGGGGTGGGCACATGGTGAAATGGGAGTAGGCAGAGGCAGCAACAAAGGGCAGTGGCAGCACAGAAGACCTTAGAGGGAGGGGACAGGAGCACATACACAGACTATGAGGAGGGAGAGGAAGGTGGGCATGAGTAGCAACAGAGGGCAGTGGCCGCACTGAGGTGGTGGACCACAATGGACCATAGAGGGAGAGTCAGGAGCACACACACACACACACACACACATAGACAGTGAGGTAGGACGGAGCGTGGGTAGGTGCAGCAATGGAGGGTGGTGACAGTTCAGGGGCAGTGGAAGCACAATAGACCAGGGAAGGAGTAGGTAGAACTATGCACATGGACACCGAGGGGGAGAGGAAGGGGCAGGGACAGCAATGAAGGGCAGTGGCAGCCCATTGGGCCAGTGAGAGAGGATAGGTGCACACGAGAATGAGGTGGCAGGTAAGAGGGGGGGCAGGGTCCAGTGCTGCATTGGAAGGTAATGGCAGCACACTGGGGCAGTTGCATCACAATAGACCAGGTAGGGAGGGGGCATGGAAACGCACACAGAGAACACATTGGCAGGGGCAGCAATGAAGGGCAGTAACAGGACAATGGAAAAGAGAGGGAGGGGCAGGCTACACACATGCAAAAATCGGGGCAGGGGTGCAGAACCACTCAGGGTCCAACAGGAGTACTGCGGCACCTCTGGCATGAATATATTCTTTTTCTGATAGGAGTCCTTTTGAGCCCCACCCCAGAAGTGCTAGCCGGTCAGGGTATCCTTACCCTGACCTCTTAAATGTTTTTTACATGACTGGTACTGGTCCTGTGGTACCCAAAAAGCTGATGAAAAAAAGCTTCCTCACTCATTTAGAGGCCCTATTTTTTCAATTTGTGGTACCATGGAACTCCCACCCTAACAATCGCCCAGATATCAATAACATTTTAACCACTTAAGACAACCTTGAGTACCTCATTAAATGCAAAGTTCCCAAAACCAACTAAGCATATTTAATTAAAATTACGAACAGCACGCTGAATCTGTGATCCCGACGGGGCGGCATTCAGAATCATAGTCCTGAATGGTGGTGGTGCCAAGGCAGGCCCTGCCTTTGGGAGTATGATATCCCTTTCTGACACCCTTTTCATGTCCGGAAGACCGCAATGAAAAGGCTGTCAGAAACGGATTTGTAAAGTGGCTCTGGGTGTACATGTAGTACCCCCACTCACCACCATGCACCGTGTGCCATGCACGCCATGGTGCATGGCACATGCTCCATGTGCTGTGGCACTTTTCCTTAGCACAATACACCATGAAAAAGTGCACTTTGCGACTGGCTACCAGCATGGCTGTCCCATCGTAATGCAGCAGTCAGACCACCACCTGCTTGTCGGGCAGTCTCTGTGACTCAGTCTGACTGAACGCCATCCTAGTGCCCCTATGTGTAAAGCATTTAATGGCACCAAACAACAAAATAAGAAAGTCACACAACAAGAATGAGACACAACAACAACCTATAAAAATAGTGAGTATTTTTATTATTTTTTTGAGACCTTGATCATCAAAATCCACCGGAGGGTTCTGGAGATAAAGAGTTGAGACATTTTTATCACTTTTAAATGCAATTGTGAACAAGCATTGGTCAACAAAAAGTTTTTAAACTTTTCAAAAATGTTTGAAAAAGTTAGTGCGGGTACTCCGGCCCGGGTTGGGCAACCAAATCAGGGGAAAGATCTAGGGGCCAAAAAGGATCCCTGGCCACCAGAGCATTTTTAAAGCAAGTTCCAACCTTTACAGGCTCACCGCCATAGAAATCAATGGACTGGTCCTCATGCTGAAGATACTGGCAAAAGATGCTCAAAGGATGCTCTGGTTGAGGTGTGGTCAACTGGGGTATCTTTGTGGTTGTCCTTCGGTCCACGGGTGACGTGACAGGACATTGGCCACAGAGACTGGGGTCCCTCAAAGTCATTTATGTTGCAGTAGCAGGCCAGCTGATATTAGGCTACTGGTCTCCTTGCTTTGCAGTTGGGGTAACATTCCTAGGTTGGGGTTAGTGCCCCTTGGGTACTACGAATCCAGACTCTGATAGTACTCCTGGGTCCGTCAGACACAGGAGCAATTTTTGTCTATCTCAGATATGTCCTCTTGAGTGCACGACAACTGGTAGCGACAAAAATCCTGAGCTTGCGGCCAACTTGTCGGTTTGGGCTTCTTCATCTCTTGTGTCCCTGGAGCGGGTTCCAGAGGATATGACAACTGATCCTTGGAGTCACTGCTGTAGGGTGTGGCTGGGAATCAACTTTTCCCTGAGCCTGGATCTTCAGGCACATTCCAAAATGTGCTGGCCCACAGTGCAGCTGGTGCTGTCCTTCCAATGGTGCAGCCTCTCTTTGGGCTCTATCAAGGGCAGTAGTGCAGTCCTTCTTCGGTCCTCTCTCTGATTCCAGAATAATCTGAGGGGCAGGGTGCCAGGGGTGCCATATTTATTCCAGGAAAGAGCCCTGAGGACCACGCGGTCACTAGCCAGTGGGCTATGGTGCCCCCTCCTCTTTGGTAATGTATTTCCTGCAATGTGTCGCACCTGCCTATCCGAGAAGGCCACATTCTTGCCCCTTTCATCATGGTACAAACCTTCTTTGGTAATCAGGAGCACAGTAGTCCAACCTAGAGGTGTGCTACCAGTGAGGTGTGGCCACCAGTGGGCTACATGCCCATGAAAAAAACGGATTGGTGATGGGCTTTCCTTCTCTAGTTCTGTCTCTTAATTGTCTGCAGGAACAAAAGGCATCCTGCTCAGGGGTGGTATTGCAGTCGACCCTTCAAATGTGACTTCCTCTTTGAAGCTAGCTTTTGGGCAAACTCCCAAAGTGGCCATCCTGGGAGAGGAGGTCACATCTAGTTCTGCAGCAAATGCCTTCGTTCCAAAGCCAGGGAGTCATTCACTCATCTCGTCAGGTGTGCAGAAAGCTGTCCGTATGCCAGGGCCTTTGTGAGCCACTGGACTAGCTGGAGTGCCGAGTGGCAACTTTCTAAAAGTTGCAAACTTTAATAGTGACCTTAAATTTGACCTGGGTATCAGGTCGAGTTTAATGCCATGATTAATGTGATACCTTACTCAACCCTGTTGGGTAGTCCCATTCAGAGGTTAGCCAGGCTGGGATGCCAGCCAGTGACCCTGTGTTAGCCAATGAGGCTACCAGCCTTTCCACAGCTAAACAATTTTGAAGTGTCGCTGTTAAGACATATAAAAAATGTATGTCCTACATAATAAATCCCTGCCATTGGGCTCCATAGGCTCTCCTTAAGGCAGACGTACATTCATTATTAAGGGAAGTGAGGGTTTTGCCATCAGTTGTACTGGCAAAGTCGAACTAGCAGTGTAAACACTGCTCTTTCAGGCTGCAGTGGCAGGCTGGAGTCAATTTTTTCCTAGCCCCGTTCAGGGTGGCACAACCAGTGCTGAAGCCCTGGGTGAAAGCTCTGTCTTACATGCTCTGGGTACCATATACTAGGAACTTGTAAGTAAGTCAGTACTTGCCAATTGGGTGCATCTAATTTAACATATCTTGTGTATTGGGTTAGAACACTGACACTGAGGTCTGGTTAGCAGGCCTCAGTGCACTCTCAGAGTCAAAAAACCAGCAGCATCAATCCAAAAATGTAGGGGTTAATATGTAAAAACAGGCAGCCTCTAATGTTGCTGCATTTACATGTTGAGAAAAGAGATTTAGCACTAAGCACAGCTGTACCGTTTTTGACATGCCTCACTGGAGGTTTACAAGGTTGTGAAGGGGTTTTGTACAGATGCTCCATATTTCTGCAAAAAGCTAAATTAAACTCTCTGTTAGTTTGGCTTAAACCTGAACATTGGACTGTTGCAAAGGAGATTCCTTTGAGTGCAATTTGGTGCACCTTTCCCTCATAACTGAAGAGTGTCTCAAGTCACTGGTAAAAAAAAACTATTATTGGAATGCACTCATGTACGAAATGTTTCAGAAGTATCAGTGCAACATAGTTTCACACTAACAGAGGGATGTAAGACAGGCCCCTGCAGCCCTAGCTGCTCATACAAGCCCCAACTCAGCAGAAGCCCCAAACCCATCATGGAGGCCCCCCATTCATCCCAAGACAACTGAATATATGTGAGATAAGGAAGATTCATGAGCCCCTTTTTATATTCTGCAGGGTGGCCGCATCATTATGTTGTACACCACTGTACTAAGAATGAGAAAAATACTTCCAGAACCAGATTTACAAAGAAATAATTTAAGGAGTGCAGCAATTGAAGTTGCTCCTCTGCGCGAACACGAGAGAGTAGAACAGCGCTATATCTACTAAGATGTGGCTTTGTTCTGCTCGCTCCCTGCACTGGTGCACTTCAAGTTGCCAAAACAGACAGCGTTGTGCCATAATGCAAGGGCGCCTGCATTGTGAAATCATAGTTTTTTGCAGTAAGAGGTTTCTTCCGTGTACAAGAAGTATGCGTTAAGTCATTTCCCTCTTTTCATGTGTGCTGCAAACTGCAGTACAAATGCAAAGACAGGAAAACAAGGAGAAATTAAAAAAATTCTCCTTGTTACCCCTGCCTCAGGGAGGCACATATTTTGGCCCAAATGTGCCTGTCAGCAATTTTTTTGTGGACAGGGATTTGTATGAAACCCCAAGGGTTGTTGCAAAGTGATGGAAGGCAACATATTGCGCGGCTTTGCTTTACTTTTGATTACAATCCAACGCAATTGCAAATCCCAAACTAACACTTTGCGTCGGGTTTGTATTAAAAAAGTAACACAAACCCGCAAACATGAATGGTCAGTGTAGACAAAAGAAATGCAGAAAACTACACGAAGAGTGCAGTCGATAAGTGATAAAAACTTTGAGATAAAAAAGGTTTCTTGGCTCTTGCTAATAAAGAGATAACATCTTTAAAGGTGGGGGTGTGGCTTGGAGGGTCAAGATGGCAGTCGCACTCTAGGAGTGCTCCGGACCCCTCCGTCATCCGCTCCGCAATCCATGGCAATCAACATCCTAATCCTTGCCCCAAAGACGGCTGCTCCTTCCTTGTTGCTGGCCATCACGCACATTTGGTCACAGGAACGGCATCCGGCGCTAGCTGCCGCATCGACCAGGCAGACCCAGAGACAGTCACGACAAGCACAAAGTTACTAATGCACCGCTAATTTAAAAAATTTAATTTGTTTTAAACTGAGGCATTTTAAACTTTGGGGACACTTCACTTGAGAAGCTTTCATGCATACCTAATCCACGCTAATCCCCCTGAAGCTGTGCTCCCTGGTCCACCGCGGGATATCCCGTTTGTGTGGAGGGAGGTACTTCCAGCTAGGAGGTCAGCGCTCCAGTTGTCAGCACACTTTGGCTATAACAACACATGTTTAACAGAACGCGCAGCAGACGTGCACAGTGGGCGCGCCGAGGCAAGCCCGTCTGCACCCGTCCACGCCCGACCACCGCCAGCACACTTTGGCAATAAAAACACATAGTCACCAGCGAGCGCAGCGGACGCGCACTTGGTCACAGGAACGGCATCAGGCGCTAGCTTGCCGCATCAACCAGGCAGACCCAGAGATAGTCACGACAAGCACCAGGTTACTAATGCACCGCTAATTTTAAAAGTTGAATTTGTTTTAAACTGAGGCATATTTAACTTTGGGGACACTTCACTTGAGAAGCTTTCACACATACCTGATCCACGCTGATCCCCCTGAAGCCGTACTCCCTGGTCCACTGTGGGATATCCCGTTTGTGTGGAGAGAGGTACTTCTGGCTAGGAGGTCAGCGCTCCAGTTGTTAGCACACTTTGGCAATAAAAACACGTAGTCACCGGCGAACGCAGCTGACGCGCACTTGGTCACAGGAACGGCATCAGGCGCTAGCTGTCGCATCGACCAGGCAGACCCAGAGACAGACACGACAAGCACCAGGTTACTAATGCACCGCTAATTTTAAAAATTTAATTTGTTTTAAACTGAGGCTTTTTTTACTTCAGGGACACTTCACTTGAGAAGCTTTTACGCATACCTGATCCACGCTGATCCCCCTGAAGCCGTGCTCCCTGGTCCACCACGGGATCTCCCGTTTGTGTGGAGGGAGGTACTTCCGGCTAGGAGGTCAGTGCTTCAGTTGTCAGCACATTTCGGCTATAAAAACACATGGTCAACAGAACGCGCAGCAGACGTGCACAGTGTGCGCGCCGAGGCAAGTCCGTCTGCGCCCATCTGCGCCCGACCGTCCCCAGCCGCCAGGAACAATGCCAAAGTGACCCAGCCCTCCAGGATCAAAATAAACTCATCTATTCCAAGACAGAGCGCATTCATATCTGGGATCACCACCTCCACCTAGTCCAATGCCGTATCACTGAGGGCTCGAATCGCCTCCAAAGTATGGAGGTTTTTTTTTCTTCCCCTCCCTGCAAATACCAAAGCACACACTGCACACTAGCACAGCCTATACTGCACCCCCGCAATCCCTCACCCTTCTCAGTCCCCAAGGAAATAACTAAGGCATATACTGACCCCAATCCCTCGCGTCAAAACCCAAACTTTCTGGAAAGGCTTCTTGGGAAATGTAAGATCACTCCCAAAGCATGCAACAGAGATATGGGACCTACTTGACGCTAACTCCCCTGACATTGGCTTTATTACAGAGACATGGATGAAACCAGCCTGCACCCCAGCAATCGTCATTGCACTACCTGAAGGATATAGGATACTAAGACAAGACAGGTAGCCAAAAATTGGAGGAGGGATTACCATCATTCAAAATGGGAGAGCAAAATTCTCCATATTAGAACAACGCTCGAATGAAGGGATCAAGATCATGATATATAGACTGGACCTCTCGCCCCAACTAACCTGGAAAGAGGCATTGGTGTATCGCCCCCCGGGACCCCTAGCCGATTTCTCTCTCCTTCTTATGGAGATGCTGGCCCCTCACGTGATCTCATCTAGCAGCTTTATGTTAATAGGAGATTTCAACATTCACAGCGAGAACCACGAAAAAGCGGAAACTGCATCCTTCCTAGCAGACCTCGCCTCACTCAATCTCAATAAAATCAACAAGGGCCACACCCACACAGCAGGGCACACCCTAGATATTATCTTCTCGAACTCCCCCCTCCTTACTTGTGAGGCCCCAAAATCAGTCACCTGGAGTGACCAGGCAATTATCGACTTCCATCTAAAAGGACCCGGAGAACTTCCCCGGCCCATTCCACCAAAACCAACCACCTACAGGCAATGGCATAAAGTCAATCCAACCACCTTTGCATCTGCTTTTACACCCACAAAATACTTACCAGGAACTGACACCGAAGACAACCTTGCCCACCTTAATAAATCCATCCTAGCAACCATTAACCTGTTAGCCCCAGAAAAATTAGGCACCACTAAACCCAGAGCTACAAAGGCGGCCTGGTTCTCTCTAGAACTCCACAATGAAAAAACTAAGTACAAACCCTGGAAAGGAAATGGGGCTGCACCAACCTTACAACTCACAAAGAGAAGTACAGGGTCGCCCTCACCGACTACCACAAAAACATTAAGCACGCCCGTAAACTGCATATAGCCGCTCAAATTAACCAAGCTGAAAACACCCCAAAAGCTCTATACCAAATCCTAAAATCCTTCACTAACCCTAAAGCTTGTGTATCAGAAGAAATCCTCTCCCAAGCGCTATGTGACAACATTAGCAATCACTTCATACAGAAAATTGACGCCATATACAATAAAATCGCAGCCACCAACCCCCCCTCACTGACACCCCCACAGCTCCCCTCAGCATCCGCACACAAAACAAACACTCCATGACACACTTCCCCCCTCTAACCCAAAAGGAAACTGGAAGTAAAATGTACCCCAATAAAATGGATCCCCTCTTGATCTCATACCCGCCAAGGTCACGTCTTCTCTTGCACAACAACTATCTGAGCCCATCTGCTCCCTTCTAAACCAATCCCTGGAGGACGGATATCTACCCCCCGCATGGAAGGTGGCCCAAGTCATCCCCATTCGGAAAAAAACAAACTACCCACAGAGAATCGAACAAATCTTCGCCCTATCTCCCTCTTACCATACATGAGCTAAGTCTTGGAAAAACATGTCAACAAACATCTCTCTGACCATATCGAAGCAGCAGGCTACTTGGACCCATCCCAATCGGGCTTCCGACCCAAATATAGCACTGAGACTGCTCTAGTGGCCGTTACCGACAGCATCAGGCTCGCCCTAGACCAGACCAGCCCACCCTCCTAGTGCTATTAGATCTCTCTGCCGCTTTTGTTACGGTCGACCACCAGACTTTGCTCATGAGAATGAGGGAGGCAGGGATCGGGGGAGTGGCCCTGAAATGGAGGGTCAGCTTCCTCTCTAACCGGTCCCAGACCATCAACCTTGGCCCTTACCTCTCCAAAGCACAAGAACTAACCAAGGGGGTGCCACAAGGATCTTGCCTAAGCCCTACTATGTTTAATATCTACATAGCCCCCTTGGCAGCTTTCTTAAGGAAGCATGGGTTTGTCCCTATATCCTACGCGGACGACTCCCAACTCACCTTTTCATTCAACAAAACCTCTCAGACCGCCCAATCCACCTTCTCCGTCGGCATACTAGCAATATCCCGATGGATGGAAAGTAACTCCCTCCAGCTGAATGCCGGGAAGACACAGGTTCTGCTTTTCGGCGACGCCCCACTCCTTTGGTCACCCCACTGGTGGCCCCGGAACTTGGAAAGGCCCCTTACCCAGCAACCACCGTAAAAAAAAACTAGGAGTGCACCTTGAACAGCCCCTCACTATGAAGAAGCACACTACCCACACTGTGGGCTCATGCTTCCATATATTAGGCCTCCTTAGGAGAGCTTTCCCCTATCTACCAGATTCCACCAGAAAAACCTTGACTCAAACTCTAGTACTGAGTAAGTTGGATTACTGCAAAGCCCTTATGATCGCAGCCAAAGAGTCCTCCTTAAATCAACTCCAAATGATTCAAAACACAGCTTCCCACCTGATACTAAATGCCCCTCATAGATCTCCTTCCCTCCCCCTCCTTCACCAACTACACTGGCTACCCATACGACAACGTGTGAAATTTAAGATTTGCTGCCTCACCCATAAAGCTATATGGGGGAACAGCCCCACCTATCTGGCGGAGAGACTACAACCATACCCCCCACTTCGGATTCTACGCTCAAGTTCCAAAACCCTCCTCTATACTCCCAGAATGAAAAAGTCAAGGACTGGAGGCAAGTTCTTCTCTCTTCAAGCCCCCCTCATATGGAACCAACTCCCTCTTGCCTTAAGACAATGCCCTGACCACTTGAAGTTTAGGAAAACTCTGAAAACTGTTCTGTTCTCAGTCTAGCCAATGCCACCGCTTTCATTGCACGTCCTGAGCGCTGAGATACCCCCTCAGGGGTGATTCAAGCACTATACAAACAATAAATCAATCAATCAATCAATCATCCTGGGGCGATCAGGGACTCTGTGGCACCTGATTGCCGCCCCTCCTCCCTCCTGCGACTTGCAGCGTGGCTGCACAAGATGGCAGACCTGCCCCGTCTCCATAGCACCCTGGTGAGGCCAGAGATAACCCGACAGGCGCCTTACCTGCCAACCTCCTCAAGACTGGTGACTGTCCCGCAACTGACTGTTGCAATACCGGCCTGGCTCCGACCATTGAGACCTCTCCCCCCGGACCTGTGCAGCAATCCACACTTGTGAAGGGTGCAGACTTTGGGCGGCGGTGCAGAGGCGCGACTGGTGGGGTGTGGAGGCCCGCCTGGGGATCTGGAGTGACAACAATCCCCATGCCGTCTCTTTGAGGCCAGGGGAGCGGCTCCGATGTGGTGGATCCTCATTGAGACCTGGACCAGATCCCCAGAACAATAATGAGGGCCACCCTGCCTCCAGCGGCTGCTGCACCGGTGATCCACAGAGGTCCTTTGACCCTGGGGGGCTGCAATCATTTGCCTGTGTCCCGTGATCTGTGGCTCTGTAGGGCCTCTGAACAACTCAGTCTATAAGGCCTTTTCTCGCCCGAGACATCTGGCTGAGCTGGGTGGCGGTCCGAGGGAGGCTCACCAGCCTCAGGCTGTTGCGCCTCCTCTTTCATCTCCTACATTCAGGTGACGCTCCGCCGCACGGCTGGACTCGCGAAGGTGCCTCAGCCCTGAACCTCACTGACACCCTCTGGCTCCGCTAGGGATAGACTGGGACTCCCAGACCGACAACTCTTAGGGGCACAATCCACCCACCGGACCCAGCCCTGCTGGATTGCCCAAGGCAACGGTGCCCACATGCCTCTTCCGCTTCGCACGGAGACTCTCATCTTGCTCCTCGTAGTGGCGGAACTACCAGAAATGCCTGAGGGCCAGACAGGTATATCAGAGGCACCATATCCTAACCTGGGTGCTGAGGTGAGCCGAGCCTCCCATCCGGACTTTGGGAGGGGGAGCAATGAAGTAATCTCCTGCAAACCAAGGCTCCTCCCACTCCGGATCCTTGGATAATCATCCACCACCTCTGACAGGACCTTGCAACGGGGGGCTGCCACTATCCCTGATCCCCCACTGTAGAGCCTCACCAACACTCTGGACGGGGGACACTCACGGACCTAGAGGCTGCACAAACGGGGGCCTGCTGGCTGATTGTGAGCCTCTCGGGCCCCACTGTCCACTGAATGCATGCCGCGGACCACAGAGCTTGCCCTCCTCGCTACAAAGCTTTGGAGTTAGAGCGGAACTGGTTCCCCAACTCCCTGGCTGACCAAATGAATCCTCGACATCAGTCCTGCTAGAGACTTTATTGCCCCTAATCATGGGGAAAGACTGAGGCACCAAGTCCTCCACTACCCAAACACATACCAAAATGGACCAGTTTACCACAGTTGAGCAGCGCCCAATAGAAGGTGCCGTGGGGGGCTCATCCCTCCCTGACAGTGACCCTCCTGCAATCCTGCAAGCAATCAGAATGTCCTAAGCCTTGGTGGGGGGCAAGGTCAGCAAGGTTTGAGTGGACATGGCCCTCATCTGGCAAGACCTGCGCAATGCCACAGCCCTTATCTCGGAGGTGGAATCCCGCCTTCCTAAGGTGGAGGACGATGTCCACCTACTAAAAGAACAGGTGACCCACCTACGAAACCACACTAAAGAACTACACAGAAGGGCTGAGGATGCCGAAAATCGGTCATGGCGTAACAATCTCTGCCTGGTGGGATTTCCGTACAGAGTGAACAAGCTCAAATGGAAACCTTCATCGAAAAATGGATAACATCATGGATGCCTAAAGACACACTGTCACAACGGGCTCATCGGTCCCTTGCACCCAAGCCACCACCCATTGCCCCACATCATCCCATAATTGCCTGGATCCTCAATTTTGAAGACTGAGACACTGTCCTGAGAGAGGCATGAACTCTGAGCACCCTGAATTTTCAAAACCATACCATAATGATGTTCCCAGACTCCACCAAGGAGGTTGAGGTCCAACGGCACTCCTACACGGACGTTAAGCAGAAGTTGTGTGCCCTTAACCGCCAATACAGACTCATCTTTCCTGTCTGTCTTTGTGTTGTCTTCCACGACGACAAAGCACAGTTCTTCGTTTCTCCGCCGGCCGTATGAACCTGACTGACTGAAGAACGGCCCCTCGGGGTCTGTCCCAACTCTCCACCAGTGCCTTCTGGGCCCCATGCTCCTCGTGCTTTGTCTCCTAAACAGAAAAGGAGGGAACACAATTGCACAGGGGCCTCTAACTTGCCTGGCTCAGCCACTCGAGAAACTGGAAACACCATCAGCCCAAAGGGCTCCAACCTCGACAACCGAATAGATCCATGGACAATTTGTCCATGGAGCACAGTCCCCCCAGAACTCTGGAATCAGCAACTGTGGAGTCAGACCTCTTTCGAAGTCCAATGATTTGAAGATCCATGGGAGAGCAACAGTGAAGGAAATGATAGGCCTCATTGCATGGGGTCCTGGGATATGTGTCCCATTGAACGGTAGAACTCAGAGAAATCTGCAGATGCTGCCCCCACATCTGACACCGGAGGCGGGGTCCAGCACGCAACTCCTAAGCTAAGCATTTTGGCTTAGCTTATTCTTTCCGAGCTTGTAGGGCGAAAGAGGCTTCCATTCCAGAATTGTAGGGTGGGGGGAGGTAGGGAAGGGGGGACTTGGATCATTGTCCAATGTTTGGATTTACCTTTTGTATTGTTATTCTTTTTGTTTAATATTCACAGCACTCTAACTCCAGAATACCACACATGCATCGCAATCCCACACATTGCAAGTCGAGAAAGGGGACCACACCCTCCTCGCATCTTATTAAAGGCCCCCGGCGGGCTACTGCTCCATAACTCCCATAGACCACACGCTCCATATGACGCACACAGACCGTAGGGGCAATTCTCTCCGAGTCATGTCATAGAATGTCAATAGGTTGCTTGATCGTATCAATCGTACAGCAGTCTTGAAGTATGCCCAACGACATGCCGTTGATTTCCTCCTCCTGCAGGAGACCCACCTCCTGGGGACCCAATGTTCCTTTCTTGCACACTGTGGATTTGACAGGGTGTGGCACTCAGGCTTTGACAGAGGGTCACAGGGGTTGCCATCTTGCTGTGAGGAACCCTACCCTTTGCCCCCACCCACATCAATAGGGACCCACAAGGGCAGTTTGTAACTGTATCTGGATCACTGGAGGGGAGCACCCTTAACATCGTATCCATTTACGTACCACCCGCTTTGCTGACACCAACACTAAGACACCTTACCAATGTTATTTCCACCCTGCCCTTAGGACAAATGATTCTAGGAGGTAATTTTAACGCGGTTATGCAACTATGCTTGATACTATGGGCACACCCTCCCCGGGCGACACAAGCAAAAAAGCTGGCTGAATGGGCAGCCACTCTGGGCCTCTCTGAAGTCTGGAGAACCTGGAACCCCTGAACTCCCCAATACACACACACCTCAGCGGCACACCATACCCACGCACGAATCAACATGATTTTTATGTCCGCCCCCAAATGCCATAGAGTGGCGGACATTGCTATCATCCCCCAAGGAATCTCCATTCAGCATTGCTCCCGTGCCTAGGCAAAACCCCTGGGAAGCTGTGGCCAGTGTGGCGATTAAACACCTTGTTCCTGCAAAGCAAAGAGTTAAAAAAAATGCTATAGGGGAGAAATTGCAGCAATACTTCCTCACAAATCCGTACTAGGTCCCTTTCCAGAGTACCCTCTGGGAAGCAAGCAAAACCAGCATCCGGGAATTGGCCAGGGGCCACCTCCGAGCACAACGACTGTCCCGGAACGCCGCCTGGCTCATCTCAAAGCACAGGCAATCAGGCTGGAGACTGACCTAGCCAGGGCCACAAACGTGGCTCAGGACAGGCACCTGGAAGTTCTGCGTGAAGAGATCAAGTAGATCTTGTTGGAATCAGCAAGTTGTTATGGCGCTCAACTGTCCCCCGGGTATATAGCTGGAGAGACAAGAATGGGAAGCTGCTACACAGGTTGGCCTCATACCCCCTAGCAAACCGAATCATCCCTGAAATTAGTGACTACTCCGGAGCCGCTCGCCACACATCACCTGATATCGCACAGGCATTCGCTGACTATTGCACCCTCCTATATTCAGCACAGAAGCTGGAAGCCTCCCTCTTGGACCTGCTAAACCCAAGGAAAGTCCGTAATCCCTGCCTGATGCACTCGGAGGGGGCCAGCCTGGACCTCTCCTTCACCCCAGAAGAAATAAATACTGCAATTTCCTCACTGGCATCCCGAAAACACCGGGCCAAGATGGGCTTCCTCAGGAATACTATGCCACCTACCGGAATCTACTGGTCCCCCACCTCTCCAACTTATCCCACCAAGTCACAGAGGTTGGAGCATTTCCCCCTGAAACAGACGTGGTGACCATTGTTGTTATCCTCAAGACCCAGCCGCCCTTGTCAGCTTGTGAAAACTATCAGCTGATTTCACTAATCGACACCAAAGTTAAGATATACGCCATGGTCTTGGCTCAACGCCTACGCCCATTCCTTAGCAAACTGATTCACCCAGACCAGTGCGGCTTTATGCCAGCACACAGCACCATACACTGTTTGCGACGCCTCCACCTAGCCCTTGCAAACTGCCAGGGGCTCATCCCCTACCTAGCGCTCCTCCTTCTCGATTTTGAAAAAGCCTTTGACACAGTCGATTGGCTTTACGTAGAGGATGTACTAACAATGATGGGTCTGGGTCAGCATTTTGAATGCTTTGTTCGGGTCCTATACTCCAACCCTGGAGCCAGAGTAATCATTAATGGGGCCCTCTTTGAGACATTTCTGATCAGTAGAGGTACAAGTCAGGGCTGTCCCCTCTCCCTGCTCTGGTTTGCGTTAGGGATGGAGCCCTTTGAGTGCCTCATTCGAGCGGATGAGTCAATTCAGGGTTGGACCTGGGCGATTTACCAAACTGACAAAATTGCCTCATATGCAGATGATGTCCTGCTGTTCCTGGTGGACCCAGCCCGCTCTGGCCCTAGATGTCTTTGAACTCTACATGCCTTTGAGAGTGTTTCTGGCCTCTGGCTCAATCCAGCAAAATCAACTCTTGTACCGCTTCATCTTCCTAGGGAGTGCTTTGATTGGCAGCCAAAAATTCCCATTAGACGACAGTCATTTAAATACCTGGGCATATGGGTCCCTCTGCTCCCTGAACTAGAATGGACACTAAACATTACCCTGCTTGTCAGGACGGCCAAAGCAGATCTATGGCTCTGGCAGACCCTGCCACTTAACCATCTCAAGAGGGTGGCATTATTAAAGATGATGATCCTCCCCATTTCCTATACGTCATTCAAAACACCCCCTTCCATTTCCCACAAAGTTGGTTTAAAGAGATAGGTGCCATGGCCTCTAAGTTTCTGTGGGGAGGAGGGAGACCATGTATAGCTCTCACCTGTTGCCGGATCCCGGCCTTCGATGGAGGCATGGGCATGACTGACCTTTACCTATACTACGAGCCACCCGGCTACTCGTCCTTCACGATTGGTTCACTGGGGGTTGGTCCGATCCGGCCTACAGAACCGAGTGAAGGGACATGGAATTATCCTGAATCCAAGACAACATGTATGGATGTCCAATACCTAGAGCACTGCCGTCAGTGACTCGGGCGGTCCTAGTAGCCTGGCGCTCGGCCCTGCAACACACACAGTGGGACAACAAATTGAGCCAGCAAACGCCGCTCTGGCAGGCTGCATGGTGGAGGAGGTGGTAGGACTGTAGGGCTTCAAAAGATGGTATCACACCGATATGTCACACCTGGGTGACATATGGGTGGGAGATCACATTAGGACCTTCCAAGACCTGCAGGGGCACTTTACCCTACACACTTCGTAATTTAACAAATACCTACTGCTGCGACACGCCCTCAATGCCCACATTTCAACAGGCACCACGCTCCCCGAGTTTAACCCACTAGAGGCACAAGTCATGATGGGGAACCTGGGGAATATCACTAATATACTGCACCCTTACAAATAACAGCCCTATAACGCTTGATCTGCTCAGGCACCGGAGGGAGGAATGGCTGGGCCCTCTGGAGGAGGAAGACTGAGGAGACGCCCTTATGGCCCCCAAGACCATCACCGCTTCTGCCAGACTCCGCCTCATCCAAATATACTACCTCCATACCACCTATCTCACCCCAGAATGCCTGCATAAGGCAGGATTGCGCGCTTCGCCTGAATGCTCGAGCTGCCGACAACAGCCGGCGGATTTTTACCACATGGTCTGGTCTTGTCCACGACTTATAAAGTACTGGGATAAAATATAATCTGAACTCACACACGTCCTGGACTGCCAGGTCCCCCACATACCCCTACACCTTATCCTGGGAGTCATGGGCGACCTAGACGGGTCCCGAGCAGACAAACTATTGTTGGGGACGGCCACTATGGTCGCCATACACAATATCGCTATGGCATGGACAGAACCCAACCCTCCAAAAGTAGCTAAGTGGCGTAGAGGGGTAGACTGGTGCGCTGTCCAGGAGAAACCCTTGTTTGAGGCCAGGGGATGCCCAACTAAACACCAAAATATATGGGACAAATGAACGAACCAATTGGGATGATGGGCTCTGAATTGTTGTTTCTTCTTTTTGAATGCTTGTTTCTGGGATGTAACCCTGATCGGTATACATGTATGTATACTACCGCCACTGGCATACTTGAAATGCCTTTGAATACCGATCAAAGTGCTGCACTGGTATTACTATTTTTTGTTTTTCCAAAAATCGATAAAGTTGATTATCAAATATAAAACAGCTTTAAAGGTGTATAAAGAAGGACGACCCGACTTTCAGTTCAGGTTTTTCAGCAAGGCTGTTCGTCATTCTAAGCAGAAAACTATATAATGTGCTAACATATACGCTTGAATATCTTCCTCATCGTATCAGATCCAAAAAATACAATTTCACAAACCTATCTCATATAGTGTCAATCTACGAATTTAGACACGAAATGAAAAAACGAATGTAATTAGGAGGTATTTTGCTTTCCTTAGGTATCTCTATTGACGTTCAAGCGTGATGTAGAAGGATGTTCAGTGTATGGCATAGAGTCATTAAGATCCCCTCTAAGGAAATCATGTCCCTGGTCAGAGAAACGCTTGTATGTAAGATTAAACAAATATTGCCTACACCAGTAGAGGATTGGCCAGCTATTTATGTTGCCAGTGATTGTAACAATATATGAATGTATCCAGCGATAATGGATGTTCATAAATGAATAAGCAGTGCATTAATATGTATGGATGTCATTTATGCCGCAGGATATCCATTTAATCCCAAACCCACCTTATTTTTTGCAGTTTGTCAAGCCTATCATATGTAATTTGTCAGTTGCAAGCGCTTATTTTCATACATTGTTGTACCGTGAGGTGTAACAACAGTGTTTTATCTACATGCTTTTTTCTTCCTCATGTTAACAGACAGATGATCACAAGACTCATAATTAACTGATCACAAGGGATGTCAAGATTCTCCTCTGACATGAAGCAGGAAACTGTAGACATATCAGTTTCCTAACTTCGAATCAGATTAAAGGGGGGCCGCCATTGGAGAACGCATCTTCTTAAGCCTGGCTTCGAAGCCCATGATCTATTGTTACCAATTTCTTAAAACATATAGAGATTGAGCTTTTTCTACTCCTAGAGGAGAGTTTCTTTCTCACCTTATATTTTTGATTGGCGTACCTTGGACTATTTTATTTGTCAAGGGTATATTGTTTAGTAGTAACACGTTACATTCCTTATCTCATAGGCACTTTATAGACAGAAGGCAATCTTTTTTTCGACCCCTAGCCTTCACTTTCACCTTTTTGTAGGCAGTGACAGTGTATGAAATCACTTGACAAGAGACATATCAATTTAGTGCTTTCTTCTTGCCCATTACAGATGCTTTTCTTATGATATTGCCATCTTGCCGTACATTGAATACCATTCTTTTAGTACTAAAATCAACCTGCACTCTTGTTGTGCTGTAAGTGAGAATCAGATTTACGTGCAGACCAATGGAAGTTTATAATAATATAATAATCCACATTTGTAAAGCGCACAATCCGTAAGGGTCTCTAGGCACTAGGGGCTGTCGGGAATATTAAGCAATTTATTGCCCAGTGTCACATGGTGCTGGGCTAATCTGCCACTGGTGCCGGGGATCGAACCGTGATCTTCTGATTTCGGAGTCAGTCGCCCTAGCCGTGGCGCAACACCTCTTCCTTGTGTTTGCAGCATCCGGACGAAAGTCTGTGAAATTTTCAGAAATGGTCCAATGTGATTTAAAACCGACAAAAAACTAAAAACATGTTTGTGATAGGAGGAATAAGACATATCTTAATCCGTTAACACACCTAAGTTCCTTACCACATGTTTGCATTTGTAGAGGAAAGCCACAGATGAGGCCAATGGTTTCCAAGTTGTTAATTAATTACTCGTTCAGAAAATGTCAGTCTTGGAACGGCTGAGTTTTAGGAAGTTTACAGCTAGATTCATCAAAGAAAAATGGGCTCGCAAAGGGCCAGATTCTGAGAATCTGGCCCTTTGCGAGCGCAATTCTTGCATTTGGGATTCATCATCCCAAATGCAGAAATCGCTAATTGCAAAATCGCTAAATTGCGAGGAATTGCATTTAAGGAATCTCTATTTGAGATTCCTTAAATGCAATTCATTAACCATTTTAAAATTGCAAATTTGCTATTTCTGGCCGCTATTTACAGCGAAGTCAGACTTCGTGGTAAATAGCGAAAACTTAGAAAAATGCACTTTAGTGCATTTTTCTAAGTAGGATGTTACACACACACATGTCCTTTGGACATGTGTGTGCGCGACATTAGTCTACATTGACATTTTAGGGGTGCTACAGGGTGTCCTTTGGACACCCCTGGCACCCTTGAAATCGCATCCTTATTTGAGATTAGCAATTTGCAAATAAGGAGGCTGTAGGAATCACAATTTATTATCGCAATTTATTTAGCGATTTCTACATGAATCCCGATTTGCAAGTCTTTAATAGCGATTCCTTAATAATCGCTATTAAGGACTCGCAAATCGGGACATTGATGAATCTGGCCGATAGTCTCATCTGTTTCGTATGATCTATAGAGCTACGTCAATTTTGCAAGGTGTGAACATAACTAGCAATGCACATTACTTATTATCTTGTTAAATGTTTATGGGATATTTCACTAAAATATATTAACTATGTCTGGCCCAACAATATGCAAAAAAGTGGGTGACATGAGAACCAGATATGCTATCTAAAATAACTATTAGGAATATTCTGGTTTTCCGTCATTGCCCTGTCTCAGAGAAATTATCATATGATTATATAAATAAATATTATCATTGCTTGCATCCTCCATACTAGTGTCACGTCCCCTGAAGAGAAGTAAAGTAACAACAGTAAGTGTTGGTAAAACAGACCCCAGGGGGTGGATTTACTAAGAAACTCATCCAGTACAGCACCAGAACATGTTGCTGCTCTGTGTTGCGTGAGATGTAGAGAAACGGTCAATGCCATATCTACTAAGATATGGCTCTGTCCTGCTCTCTCCCTAGTGCTGGTGCACAATTAGGCTGCCTAGTGCCCAACACACAACATTGCATCATTGTGAATCGGTATCTGTATGAGTCGAACATTGGTTTTGCTCTGGAGGGGTACCCCTCCAGCACAAAATACTAAGCTTAGGTAAGCTTGACAATTTTTCCCACTTTGGATGTGTGCTGTATAGTGCATTGTGCATGTACAGGTGAAACAGTTTGGAGAGTTTTGGGCACAAATCCTTGTCTACTATTTTTAGTAGATAGGGCTTTGCATCAAACCTCATTGGTGAATGCATGGGAAAGCCCTTGTACCACCCGTGGAATGTTCGCTGATGCAAAGTATTGCAAAGTAGGGCAAAGTGCTGCTTTGTGTCACTTCCAGGCAGCCTTCTAGTGTAAGAATCTGTAAGATCAGTAGATTCTTGACCACTGAGGCCTTGACTCTGGTAGTCTTAGCATTTGTAATTTCACTTATTGACTAGGCAAACTCATTATATGCCGGTATTCCGGCATACCAACTGCATCGTTTACAGTTGGTGCAAAATCATTTGGCAAGGCTGATCGCCCGCCAGCCTATACAACATCATGTCAAACCTCTGAAGAAGAGTTTACACTGCCTACCGGTGGCCAAACGTTGTGCCTGCAAGCTGGGATGTACCATTTTTAAGCCTTCGCAGGGAACGGCCCAGATTTTATTTCCTCGAGGATCCAGAACTACATCCCATCTCTGAATCTACACTCCTCCAATTCAAAACTGTTGATTACCCCCTCATTTAAATGCAAAAAACATGGGGGGCTTAGATTTGCGGTCTTGGCTCTGCAATTTTGGAACTCACTCCCTGTAAAAGTGAGGTTGGCAACCCCCAATGTGCAGTTCACGAAATTGCTAAGGACTTTTTTATTTTCCCAGTCATATCAGCAAGCCAACTGTGCTGTTAATGCCGGTTCCTCTTTTGCTCTCAGTGCCATGAAACCGCTTGGTGTACGTGCGCTTTATAAGCACTTTTAACATAACATTACATATCAAAACAAGTTTTGTACTGGAAAGCAAATTCAAAATAACTATTTTGTTACAATTTGCATCACTTTTTAATGCAAAACTAGAGCAAAATGTTAATGAACCAGACACTAACTGTTTTCCCTCTTTCTGAGGTGTGCAAACTTGTAATGTGTGTGTGCCTACAAGAACTCTGGAAGGAAACTCTTGCATTTTCATACGAAGATTTATTGCCAAAATAGGACATTGAATGCCTCATGAAATTTTGGGGATGCCGAATTAAATGATAGCTGATCCCGATTTTCACTGTAGCATGATCGATTTGCCGACGACTGTTCACTTTTGATGATAATGCAAATCGACGAAATATGAAAGGTGCACGTGACCATGAGTAAGCCACACTTAAGTCATTGGACAACTTTCCACAGTTAATTGATTTTATTTTAATTTATAGAACACTGCCTAGATTTGTTGTCAGGAATATTTGGGAATTACTTTAGTAAACAATTATTAGCAGCAACGAAATGGCCACTGTAAGCACTTAAAGTTGAGGATAAACTTAATGGGCCAGATTCACAGAACTAACTTAAGACAAAATCCTAAACTTACTACTTTTGGTATTCATAGAAGTTAGGATTTTATCTTAAGTTTGTCTTAAGACAGACTTAAGACAAACTTAAGACAAAATCCTAACTTAAGTCTGTTTTAAGTCTTTCTTAAGACAAACTGAAGACAAAATCCTAACTTCTGTGAATACCAAAAGTAGTAAGTTTAGGATTTTGTCTTAAGTTAGTTCTGTGAATCGAGCCCAATAAATGTACTTAATCTGAGAGACCATTGACAATTTAATCTTACTGATTAAATCGCTCTTGTTGTGTATTTCATAATGTAAACGTGGTCCAAGAGCATTTGAGCACTTTACAACAGGATAAGGGTAATATATGCATAGTTTACCTATTTAGACATAGAAAGATTTGATTGGATTTGATTTCATTAGTGTATTTGTAGAGCACACGAATGCCCGCGGGTATTTGGCGCTAGAGTAGGTAGGTCAAAGAGGTGCTGGTGGGGTCTACAGTATTGATCAGTTGTTAAAGAGCCAGGTTTCTAGCGCCTTTCTGAAAGACAGAAGCAATGTACTGCTCTTTATGGAGATTGGAAGTAGGTTCCAGGTCTTAACTGTCCCTAACAGGAATCTTCTTCCACCCCAGCGAGCCTTCTTGAACTTAGGTGTTTCAGAAGTTTCGTATGAGCGGATCTTAGACTTCTGGCCGGCACATACCATTTTAGGTGAGTGTCCAAAAATGTAGGCCCTGTGTCGTGTAGAGAGCTTTGAAGGCCAGGCATTGGGATTTAAACGTAATCCTTTTGTCCACCGGGAGCCAGTGGAGGGCTCTTAATCCGTGGGAGACTGGCTCAAATCTAGGGATATCTAGTACTAATCTGGCTGCTGCGTTCTGCAGACGCTGCAGTCTCAATAGATACTGGGATTGGATCCCCATGTATTGGGCATTACCGTGATCCAATCTGGAGAGGACCAATGCTGTAACCAGTGTTTTTAGTGCATCGGGGGATGAATGGACGGATTTTCCTGATCATTTTTAAAATGAACCAAATGGTAGAGGAGAGCCTGTTGATCTGACTATTGAATGTCAGTTTGTCATCAAAGATAAATCCTAGGTTTTTGACATTGGGCACTGGAATTGGACAGTCACCGAGATTGTTGGCCACCATCTGGGTAACCAGATAGATGAATGAAGTTAAGCTATTTGCTGGATGTTGGGCTGAGATCTGAAACTGGCTCCCTATGTTCCAAAATCCACAGTTCTAGCCATTGGGTCATATCTCCTCTCTATTTATTAATGTGCAGGAGATTCAAAAACTTTTAGAGGCTGTACTTTGAATTTGAGGAGGTGCTAAAGAGGACCAGTTAGTTGGTCATGAGCGTAACATATACCCTGTCTGCCGTATTACAAGTGCATTATATCCTCCTGCACTTGCAACAAGGTGGACGTGATATCCGTCACTTTATGGAGTAAACCGTCCACCAAACTCTAAATCAGGCCCTATAAACCCTATAAACAGCACCACCAACTTGAGCAGGGCTTAGAAAGAAAACATATACAACGGAGAATGCAATGTCATGTACCTGTGAGGTTTGCCACTGTTTTGTTTGTTTTTTGACTTTTTCAAGGCATTCAGGAGATTGAGTAATCCATACACATTACCAACCGGTTGACTTAATTTTGTGGGAACTGTTTGCAATAACCAGGAAAATTCTGTGCACAGTAGTCGGAAAAGATGTATGTTTTATTTACAGTTTCTACTGTACTCTACTGATGATAGCGATTTCTCATTTGCAATCACTCCTTCCTTGGCAAAGTTTTGGATTAAACTGAAGCTGGCCTCTTGCCCTGTTGTGTAAGTACTCTGCGGTCGGGCTAGGAAAAACATGTGACCATCTAGCGCTGTTTGATCAGGGCCTGCAGATCTGATAAGGCGGACTACTCAGTGGTGTAGCAAGGTTGCCGTAGTCCCTAGTGAAAGCAAGAAAATGGGTCCCCTTAATTGACAGCCTATCCCTCATCCACTTAAACTCTCCTCATGCTACAGCAAGAAAATATGAACCCAACATCCTGCCACCGCCTGAACAACGATCACCACTATCCACATACCAACTGTATTCCCTCTCCCTAGACTGTAGTTGTGCAAGCCAAAGGCACACACCTTAGATAAGAGAGGAAGGTGAAGAGAAAATCTTTTAGAATTGTTGTTGACTCTATTTACTAGCCAGTGTGCATGTTGGAAAAGGTTGTTAATCGTTTAATATCATGTTGAAACAAAGTTATAACTTCAGATTCTTAAAATGAATAAAAGGGGAAAGCAGAGTTAAAGACGGTAACAAACATAGACATGTTTCTTTTTTTACATTCCCTATAAAGAAAAAGTGTGTTTTCTTAACATAACTTGTAGCAAATTAGCATTTTGGTTGCACCTGTATAACGAGGCTGACTACTAAGACAGCTCTGTGGACGTGGTTGTTCTCCACAGCCACACAGCCAACCAAGAGAAGAAAGACAGAATGAAGGCTGACACAGCATTCAGTTTTCCCAAGGACTTTAACACTGACACAAGCGTGTGCAGTGCTATTACGGCAGCACGAACGGTCAAATAAAGATCATCATCAGCGCTATTATTCGGGTATGATTATAACACTGAATTATCATGGAGTCATTGAATCAATGTTTAGGATTTGATACCATTCTTCTTAACAGTAGAGAGTGTACTTGTGATCCGTTCTCTATTTCTGCTGCAGTATGCAGGTGACATATCCATCCAATCAGCTTCCAAGCTGAAGCCATTGACCACATGGAGCGAGCTACTCTGAGACACAGAAGAGATTCAGTCAATGGCATAACGCAAATTGATGCCCACACCTCACTACCGCAGAGTGTGTTGATGGACCACGGAGATCACCCAGATCTCAGATATTCATAGGCCTTCAGCTAGCTTGGGGCCCTTGAAGGGTGGGGTTCCCTCCTGATTTATCCATATTTTTTCATAGTGCGCTCACAACGTGCAACTCGCTGCCCCCACCCCCGCATCAATCCCAAGGAGATGGACAATAGACATTAGTGTGGTTTACCCAATGGTGTAGCCTTTTAATCACATAGACACATAAACTCATTGTGAAATGATAAGTGACAACCATTGTCATAGTTAAGCAAACATTGTTATGAGAACACCGTAGATTAGATCTGCCAGATCATACATGATTGTTATGAGAAGCAGGACATAGGGCAGATGTACAGCTCAGAGATTGTGCAAGCAACACATCAGTATCCCTACCTTCCTTTACAGAGGAACATTTTAGAAAGGATAATGCCAAGTGCCAGCAGGCCCATTTACCTTATCCATCGCCCACACCCTCAACCAAGGGCTTACCTTTATTAGTAACTTCCAGGGCATCGCAAGCGGGTCGTCCCTGCCATTGGATACCTGCCACCAGGCAAAATTCCCCAAAATGTTTAAGTTCTGGCATCCCTGGGTAGGCCAGAAAGGTCCAAGACCACCAGCAGGTCAGTCCCCCCTGCGGCCTGTCCAGTGCCCACATAAATCAACACCTCTCCAAGGGAAAAGTCCAGTATATTGCTCCACACTTGTGGTAGTCCCCATTTCTGCTGCAAGAAATCCAGCCATATTCTGCCTTCCTCCAGGTTGGGTGGGTGGTTGTGCGAATCCGGTACGATGGATCAGTGAAAGGAAACAGAGGCTGATCCCTCTCCTTGCAGGGCCTTCTAAGCTGCAGCCCTATGGGCGCCATCTTATGACATCATGTGTGCGACCCTCTGTTGTGGAGAAGGACAACTCTCCACCTTGGCTGCTCCTGCCCATGGAGCGACTAAAGGCGCCCCTCTGCTCTATGACGGGTGCGTCTTCATAGTGCGCTCATAACGTTCAACTCACTGCCCCCACTGCATCACTCCCAAGGAAATGGACAATAGACATCAGTGTGGTTTACCCAAGGGCGTAGCCATTTAATCACATAGACAGATAAACTCATTGTGAAATGATAAGTGACAACAATTGTCATAGTTAAGCAAACATTGCTATGATAACACCATACATAAGATCAGCCAGATCATACATAATTGTTATGAGATGCAGGACAGGAAGGTCCAGGATCACCAGCAGGTCAGTCCCCCTCCTGCCTGCCCAGTGCCCACATAAACCCCCCTGCAAGTAGCCATATTGACTTTACTGTCTGGCTACGGACCACCCTAGCAGCGTAGTTTGCTTCATTGCGATATTGTAAGTATTCCCCCCAAGCTCAACTTTCTCCCAACTAGGAGGCTAATAGAAATATACATTTTTGGGCCCGCTGGTGTCTAGGGGTAGATGTACTCTTCCGCGTCCTCATGCCATCCTCATGGCTTACCTAAGATTTCCGTATCCCACAGACGAGTCCCCGCCACTGGTTGATATGCTCCACTTATTTGAAACCGGAGTGCATACTTTGCCTGACGGAAACGTAGCTGCAGGCACGGGTGGGCCTGTGAGTTGTGAGAATGGTGCTGAGTGCGGAATATGGAAGGTCTACCTGAGTGACATCGCATTTGTGTCCAGAATCCCATGAAAAAGACTGATACAGGTGATAACACTTACTCATCAGGGGTTAATTCACCACATTTCTTTAGTGGCTCAGCAGCACACTTCCCTTCCCACCAGAGTCAATTGCTTCGCCCCTTGATCCCTAGTGGTTCACCCATAGGGCATACTAAGGACCTTGGACCCCAGCGGAGCGCTGCAGGATGGAAGCCGGATTCTACTGCAACCCTAGTGTCACTCTGTTAGTACCGCCTTTCCTTTATCGGACGAATATGGACTAGCCTGCTTAATGCTCAATAAGGAAGTGAGAAACCCTCCTCTTCCTCCCCATTCCAACTCAAGGTGCCCCTGGCTTTGTACCTAGATGTCAGTAAAATGTAGTCACTAAAACCAGCGCAGGGTCCTCATGATGAAATATGCAAATCCCTTATGTAACAGAGCTTCCACACTGCTTAATAAGAATTGCACGCCTGTACCAGGTGAGTAATACCGGAGCCTTGACACCTCTGTTCCATCCTTCCTGACCAGCGACTATCGACCGTACTTAGGACAAAAAACCTCACCTACTATACACAGTATCGCAACTGAGTGAATTATGCCCCCCCATTGCAAAGAGCTGGGATGCATAGTTAAAGATCAATAAGACTCTCCTCCAACTACAATACTGTAAGCAACCCGAATTGGTGGCCTCTGGTCGAGATGTCATCCATAAAGCGAAACAGTCACCCCGACTGGGGCCAACCGAGGGCCTGGGAGTGCCCGGCCCTGGGGCCATTGGAAATTATCTCCTGTGGCCCTCGAAGGTTTTTGACCCTCTGTGTCGAGAGCCAATGCCCTCCAATTGTGTCACCTCCCTACTCAGAAGCAGGCTTTAGCTGTGAAGAAAACAAGCCATGGGCCTCTGTTTGCCCAGAATGGCCAGCCAATATTATGACTATCAAGTATACTTAATATCAGGGGTGCATAACCCTGCTTCCTGATAAAAAACCCTGTTCATACCCATCGGACCCCTCAACTATTCATCTCACACTGGCACCAAGAAACAGGGTGCTTGTAAGCTCCACCAGCAACCCCTGGCACCAATGAAGCACTACCCAACTTTATTTTTCTGAAATAGGGGTTGCATGCTGACTGTCTCACAATGACCTTTACCTGTCTCTCTAATTACAGATTGAGTAGAATTTCCTGCTCTGCATCGAAGCAGATCCAAGGGCAGAGTCTATCCCTTACCCCACTCTGCTGCTCCAAATGTAAGACCCTGACCATGACTCCCCTGCATATTTTGTTTACTGGAGGTGACTCTTATGCGTAACCACTCATCACTAGTGACTACCATCATTGCTGTAGCTCCCAGAACTCTTCTCCCCCTGTGAATTTGCTGGGAATACATTTGTTGTAGTCAGGGAAAATCCCATTGCTCTTAGGGTCTGTTCATCTATACATTCCTTTACCGTCCCATTGGTTAAAAGGGGTCACTTTCAATTAGGGAATAAGGAACTGAGATGAAGAGAAAGCTATCTCCACAAGTTGGCGGAGGCCCAAAAATGCCCTTTATTTTGATTATTTTGTGCACCATCAGACCTCACTAAAGACGACTGACCTTAAAAGAAAAAGGGGGGGGGGTGTTCTGCATATAAATATTTTGGGAATTTAGTCAAGCTACCCTAATCTTGATTGAATCTTAGCACTTCCCCACATTTCAACCAAGTTTCGAGGGGAAGGCATCCTGTGAATTTTTGTCACAATGTATTGCCAAACTTATTTGGATGGCTTTAAAATGCAATTCCTTCATTTCAGAGATACGCTTGCGGCAGCTCATGTGGAGCTGGCTAACAGGAGTACTTCCAGTGGAAGGCAACCAACTTAGCCAACCGCCCAATATTTGCCTTGCTGGGCATCTGTTGCCACCGCACAAAGCACTAAACCCGACCTCAGAATCACCGCTGATTAATATGCCTGATCACAGGTAGCAACTGGCAGACTGCGAGGTTATTAACCAGCCAGTCCAGATACCGTAGGGCGGGATACAGACGTAGTCAAATTAAAATAAAACTGATGCGCATCTCAAGTAAGATAATGATGTACCGCTCACCCTAAATAGAAGTTCCACAGCGTTCATACTATTATCATTTATAAACGAAGGGAAGGTACTTAGAACATCTAAGCATGTGTGCTTAATATGTCATAACGCTGGACCTTAGGAAGGCTGAGACTCAGAACAGAGCAGTCTTTTCCACGTGTTTGGAGACCCTGATTTACCTTGTTTTCATGTGAGGTGCAACAGTTAAATGTGCTGCCCTGTGTTAAAGACCACATCAAGTTTAGAATTTAAGTTACCAGGCAGCATTACGGGAACACAAAATGCCCTTCAACAATGCACTGCATCAGCTGTCACAATTTCATTCAGGCTGAAGTTGCATATTAACTGCCCAGCCTTCCATGTAACTGTGCTTTACACCAGTCGTCAGATGTTTAAGCACACCCGAGAGTACTGCAGCTATTACTTAGCTAATTTGGTAGGAGTTCATTCACGTTGGAAGGATGAGAAGCGAAGTGAACCTAGCCTGGAGGTTTGAGGCTGCCATCTAGGATCCTGGACGACCCTCCTGCGTATCCTCTGTGTGAGCCAAAGCCCGCCCGCAAGTTAACTCACTTTGACATACACAATGAAACGACCGATGTGAATATCCTCACAATAAATAAAACCCAGGATTTGTAAATCCCTGCAATTTGCCCATGAGGATCTCATGGCGCTGAATCGTCTCAGCAGGTATAATAGCTATTTTTCTCCCCCTGAAACACAGGATGTTAATACATAGACTCAAACCTGGTTCCCACCGGCACCCGAATCAGCAGCTCAGGTAGTTATGCCACATTCTCTCCGTAACCGGGCTATCAATTTTTATAAGAGAAGATGTTCTTCAAATACCCGAGCCGTGAAAGTCTAGGGTCCATAGCAAATAACTGCCCCTCATGATATGTCCTCCTGAGCAACTTTGGCCAGGTTAACATCTACAGCCTCGTCCCCAGCACTACCCTGAAGCGCTATAATCTTTAATAAGGTTGAGCAATTGCTCTGCTATCTTTGGACTTTGCCGGTGGAGAGAAACCCTGGTGCCACAGAGGGGTAGATTTATTTGTTCTCCGCATACCATTAGTGCCACACAAAGCCCACAGTCGTTCTAAGCACCCATTGCAACTAGGTACAGACAATGTCTTGTTCTTGGTGATTTTAACATTCATATAGATCAAAAGGAGGACCCGGAGACAAGGAGTTTGTATGAGTCTCTGGAGATTCTCAATCTGATCCCTTGTGTGACACCCCCATCCATGAAAAGGGTCAAACTCTAGACCAGATTTTCGCCACGTGCAATATTGAACTCGATGACCCGACCCCTATGGTATGGTCTGACCACTTTATGGTGACTTTTAGATTAAAAATAGTCCAGAGGGCAAAGTCGAAGCCTTTACCTCTGGCCACTGAATGTAGATCCTTTAAACAGATAACGTTGAATTCTTTGGCTGAACTATTGATTCTTCATCCTATCCATGTGAAGGGCTCCCTGGTGGAGGGCTTGCTTGCTCTGGAGAATTGGCTCCAAAATTGGGCATTACAGCTAGCTCCCCCAAGGTGCGTATCGCGGATAAGGGGAAAAATCGGCTCCGTGGTTTTCAGGGACACTGAGAGATAGCAAAAAGGCGTGCAAATGTCTCGAATGTTCATGGAGGAAAGATTTCGACCCCATAAAGAAAAATATATATAAACTGGCACTTAAAGAACATTATGCCAAAGTTCGGGAGGAGAAAATAAATTTTTTGACCAATAGAATTGAGTCAGCCAGAAATAGAAGCCGCAATTATTCAAAATTGTAACGGACTTTGTCTCTCCTAATGTCACAAAGAGCCCTTTTATTCCCTCGATCGAATGGACAAGTCAGGTGGTGAAATTTTTCTTTGAGAAAATAAAATTGATAAAAATCTCAGACCGTTCACTTAGGAAAGGTAATACTGGCGGACTTCCCTCCCATTCTCATGGAGACGTCCCTTAGTATAATGAAAGCGCTTAAATCGGGGTCACCATCGGACCCGTGTCCCGCAACGATAATGGTGTCAGTGGCGGAGGTTCTGAACTCTGAGGCAAATCAAGTTTTGAATATGTCTTTGTCAGAGGGCAGGGTTCCAGGGAGCTGGAAACAGGGTAAGATTCTCCCTCTTTTAAAGAAACCTTCAGCAAATCCCACAGTAGTAAGTAACAATAGACCCATACCTTTGCTTCCATTTTTTGCTAAAACTTTAAAAAAAATGAAATTTCGATCCTTACGGATTTTATTGAATCCACTAATGCTCTTCATCCCAGTCAATCGGGTTTTAGAACTAATTACAGTACGGAAACAGCTTCACTGGAGATAACAGAAACTATCAGAGCTGCACTTGAAAGAGGCGGCAAGGCAGTTTTGATACTGCTAGACCTCTCGGCGGCGTTTGATACCGTACCCCATGACAGACTTTTACAGAGGTTGAGGGAGTGCGGTATCGGGGGTACGTTTTTTAGGTGGTTCTCTTCCTTTCTCGAGGACCGTCGACAAACAGTGTGGGTGCCTCCTTTCTATGCAGATATTCCCCAACTGAACGTGTGGGTGTGTCAGGGATCAATATTAAGTCCCACTCTTGTTAATATATATATGGCCCCTTTGGCACCCCTGGTGGAGGAATATGGAGCAAAAATTATAACCTATGCAGATGATTCACAGCTATTGTTTATGGCTGAGAAAGATGAACAGCTAAATAAGCATGCAATCCTCTTATTCCTTGCTAAGGTATTTGATTGGTTGCTTCAGAACCAATTATCGTGCAATTTAGCCAAAACAGAAATAATGTTTTTTGGACCTGCGCCCGAAGATAAATGGCGAAATTGGTGGCCCCAGACTCAGACACCTCCTGCATGCCCATTCAGTGTTGTTAAAAATCTGGGAGTCAGGCTGGACTCATCTTTGTCCATGAAAGCACAGGTGCAATCCGTGGTAGGTACGTGTTTCAGATTACTGAAGATGAGGCGAAATTTCCTTCCTTTGCTCCCTCAGTTCCATAGGCAGACCGTGGTCCAAGCCCTCATTGTATCTAGGTTGGCATACGCGAATGTTTTGTATTTGGGAATCCCTAATTGCCTACTTAACCATCTTCAGGTGATCCAACATGCAGCCGCAAGAGCTATTATGCTGGTGGGACCTAGAACACCTATGACGAGCCATCTGAAAACTCTTCATTGGCTCCCAATGAAAAATAGGATACTCTTCAAGGCCCTTGTGCTGACCTTTAAGGCCCTACATAATAGTGGAGCACAGTACATTGGACAGAGGGTCATACCGTATTGCCCGGCGAGGACGTTGAGATCATCGACACAGCATCTGCTGGTGATACCAACATTTTCTCTGGTCAGAAAGGATGGTAGATCCTTTCAGGTGGTAGTAGGGAAAATATGGAACTCCTTTCCACTTAGCCTTACACAAGAGCATGAGCTTCTTAACTTCAGGCACCAATTAAAGACCTGGCTGTTCCGTCAATAATAGCAGTTTTTCTGTGCAGACCTTCCTCATCTTTTTCTCTCAGGTGGTCTACTGGTGCGTCAGTGCCGGGACACTCTTCGGAGTAGGCGTGCACTATACAAATACCCCCATAACATAACATGCTGATTCAATTGTAGTTCAGAGAAAGCAAAGGAGCATTGTGCCAACCCTGTGCCCTCCACGGGCCAAACAACTTCTATACTGGTGCCTAACCATTGCCACAGTATGAGGCCCCGGAGCAATTGAAGAGGCATGGGGACCTGCACCCCAAGCCTTTGCGCAGATATCGTTTCTACAGTTGCACCGCAGGGAAAGCCGAAGTGCATCCTAACCTAACACAGCCTCCAAAAGACTGCATGTTCGCCACCGTATACAAACTGGTGAACTTTAATCTTCCTACCAAAGATGCCTTGATACCCCGTGCTATCTGCTGTTGAATGAGAATTTCCTAACAGGACCTATACCTTAAATGGCTCATTTTAAATGGGTGTCATTCATATTTTGTACAGTGGGCGCACCGCTTGAAATCAACGGGTCTCTCCCCACCAAACCCACAGTTCCTTGGCTCTGCCATCGGAAAGCTCTAACCTCAGCCTAGTCTGCCATGCGGCCTCCGCCCGGGATCTCAACGTTATGAGCAAACAATTACCCCCGCTTTATCTAACTGCACCGTTCATTTTTGCCTATTAAATGGTTTGATATGGGAGATTGGATTGTATACTCTGTTCAAGGTAATCCAACAGGAAAGGGTCGAGCAGAAGGTGGTCTTTCTATCTTACTACGAAATGGGTGCATCCGAATTGTAAATCTTGTCCCAGTAATTTACCTTGTACATATCTAATCTCACAAGTGAATGCTGCTCAAGAAATCATTATTTCCAATATATATATATATATATATATATATATATATATTCTCGCTCCAAGGTTGTCCTCCTTTGAGTAGCACACGAGCAGCAGCTTGATTTATGTGTAGGTGAGGACGGGGATCCACTTATAGATGCCGCTCCATAATGGATCTTCCCGACGCGTTTTAAAGCTTCTTATGCTTCTCTTCAGGGGCTTTAACGGAAGCGATGTGTGCAACCGCTAACCCACTTCTCCATTTTCTATATGACACACCCACCAATGGGAGGCTCAAATGAGACTGTGTATTATGGGAAGTGTGGTACGGTAAGCACACAATCAAGTCCTGTATGGACCCCGCAAGTGAGCCCGTCCTCGATCCCGTGTACGGCTGCTGTTTCACTTCCGTGACCCCCAAGGATGACGGGGTGGTGCATACTCCGCGGCTGGACGGCCGCGTATAAATTCTTGCTCCAAGGTTGTCCTCCTTTGAGTAGCACATGAGCAGCAGCTTGATTTATGTGTAGGTGAGGACTGGGATCCGCTTGTAGATGCCGCTCCGTAATGGATCTGCCTGACGCATTTCGAAGCTCCGTATGCTTCTCTTCAGCGGCTTTAACGAAAGCGGTGTGTGCAACCACTAACCCACTTCTCCGTTTTCCATATGACACACCCACCAATGGGAGGCTCAAATGAGACTGTGTATTATGGGAAGTGTGGTGCGGAAAGCACACAATCAAGTCCTGTATGGACCCCGCAAGTGGGCCCGTCCTCGATCCCGTGTACGGCTGCTGTTTCACTTCCGTGACCCCCAAGGATGACGGGGTGGTGCATACTCCGCGGCTGGACGGACACGTATAAATTCTCGCTCCAAGGTTGTCCTCCTTTGAGTAGCACACAAGCAGCAGCTTGATTGATGTGTAGGTGAGGACGGGGATCCGCTTGTAGATGCCGCTCCGTAATGGATCTGCCCGACACTTTTCGAATCTCCATATGCTTCTCTTCATGGGCTTTAACGGAAGCGGTGTGTGCAACCACTAACCCACTTCTCTGTTTTCCATATGACACACCCACCAATGCGAGGCTCAAATGAGACTGTGTATTATGAGAAGTGTGGTGCGGAAAGCACACAATCAAGTCCTGTATGGACCCCACAAGTGGGCCCGTCCTCGATCCCTTGTACGGCTGCTGTTTCACTTCCGTGACCCCCAAGGATGACGGGGTGGTGCATACTCCGCGGCTGGACGGACACGTATAAATTCTCGCTCCAAGGTTGTCCTCCTTTGAGTAGCACTGGAGCAGCAGCTTGATTTATGTGTAGGTGAGAACAGGGATCTGCTTGTAGATGTCGCTCCGTAATGGATCTGCCCGATGCGTTTCGAAGCTCCATATGCTTCTCTTCATGGGCTTTAACGGAAGCGGTGTGTACAACCGCCAACCCACTTCTCCGTTTTCCATATGACACACCCACCAATGGGAGGCTCAAATGAGACTGTGTATTATGGGAAGTGTGGTGCGGAAAGCACACAATCAAGTCCTGTATGGGGGCTCCCATTGGTGGGTGTGTCATATGGAAAATGGAGAAGTGGGTTAGCGGTTGCGCACACCGCTTCCGTTAAAGCCCCTGAAGAGAAGCATATGGAGCTTCGAAACGCGTCGGGCAGATCTATTACGGAGCGGCATCTACATGCGGATCCCCGTCCTCACCTACACATAAATCAAGCTGCTGCTCGTGTGCTACTCAAAGAAGGACAACCTTGGAGCGAGAATTTATACGTGGCCGTCCAGCTGCGGAGTATACACCACCCCGTCATCCTTGGGGGTCACGGAAGTGAAACAGCAGCCGTACACGGGATCGAGGACGGGCCCACTTGTGGGGTCGATACAGGACTTGATTGTGTGCTTTCCGCGCCACACTTCCCATAATACACAGTTTTATTTGAGCCTCCCATTGGTGGGTGTATCATATGGAAAACAGAGAAATGGGTTAGCGGTTGCGCACACCGCTTCCGTTAAAGCCCCTGAAGAGAAGCATATGGAGCTTCGAAACGCGTCGGGCAGATCCATTACGGAGCGGCATCTACATGCGGATCCTCGTCCTCACTTACACATAAATCAAGCTGCTGCTCATGTGCTACTCAAAGGAGGACAACCTTGGAGCGATAATTTATACAGGCCGTCCAGCCGCGGAGTATGCACCACCCCGTCATCCTTGGGGGTCACTGAAGTGAAACAGAAGCCGTACACGGGATGGAGGATGGGCCCACTTGCGGGGTCCATACAGGACTTGATTGTGTGCTTTCCGCACCACACTTCCCATAATACATAGTCTCATTTGAGCCTCCCATTGGTGGGTGTGTCATATGGAAAACAGAGAAGTGGGTTAGCGGTTGCGCACACCGCTTCCGTTAAAGCCCCTGAAGAGAAGCATATGGAGCTTCGAAACGCGTCGGGCAGATCCATTACGGAGCGGCATCTACATGCGGATCCCCGTCCTCACCTACACATAAATCAAGCTGCTGCTCGTGTGCTACTCAAAGGAGGACAACCTTGGAGCGATAATTTATACAGGCCGTCCAGCCGCGGAGTATGCACCACCCCGTCATCCTTGGGGGTCAAGGAAGTGAAACAGAAGCCGTACACGGGATCGAGGACGGGCCCACTTGCGGGGTCCATACAGGACTTGATTGTGTGCTTTCCGCACCACACTTCCCATAATACACAGTCTCATTAGAGCCTCCCATTGGTGGGTGTGTCATATGGAAAACGGAGAAGTGGGTTAGGGGTTGCGCACACCACTTTCGTTAAAGCCCCTGAAGAGAAGCATATGAAGCTTCGAAACGCGTCGGGCAGATCCTTTACGGAGCAGCATCTACATGCGGATCCCCGTCCTCAACTACACATAAATCAAGCTGCTGCTTGTGTGCTACTCAAAGGAGGATAACCTTGGAGCGAGAATTTATACGCGGCCGTCCAGCCGCGGAGTATGCACCACCTGGTCATCCTTGGGGGTCACGGAAGTGAAACAGCAGCTGTACACGGGATCGAGGACGGGCCCACTTGTGGGGTCCATACAGGACTTGATTGTGTGCTTTCTGCACCACACTTCCCATAATACACAGTCTCATTTAAACCTCCCATTGGTGGGTGTGTCATATGGAAAACGGAGAAGTGGGTTAGCGGTTGCGCACACCGCTTCCGTTAAAGCCCCTGAAGAGAAGCATATGGAGCTTCGAAACGCGTCGGGCAGATCCATTACGGAGCGGCATCTACATGCGGATCCCCGTCCTCACCTACACATAAATCAAGCTGCTGCTCGTGTGCTACTCAAAGGAGGACAACCTTGGAGCGAGAATATATAAATATATATATAGATATATCATCTGACAACTGGAACTTTGTCTCCTGGGTGATTTTAATGCCGAAACCCTGGCCTAAATCCTGTTGCTGGGCTCCACTCGCTGCGCCAAAAAATCCCGGCCTATGCCCTGGAAGCGTTTTCTTATTTTGGAACACAACAAAGCTGCTGATACCAAAGTGACCCCGGCGTCTTTAACCATGTCTCCCATCAGCCATGACGCTCTTCAGTTCGCTCTGCCTTGCCTCACGCTTCTTGCTGGCCAACATCCTCCGGATACGCCGGTCAACTTCCTGGAATGGTGCTACCGCCATCTCCTGAGGTGGTCCCGTTATGAAACAAAGACAAAGTAGGAATTATATTCTGTCGTGAAACAGTTGTATATTACTCTGCAACAAGTTTTCTACTGAAACAACAATACTAATATAACTTTAGCAAGCACACCGCCTCCGTGGCCATGCTACTAGTCGCCCCCCCCCCCCCCCCCTGTGCCCCACCATCTACAGTGCTCACCTTTTGTGCCCTATGTGCACAAACTGGAACTTGCACGAATCTGGAATGATGGATCCCTGTGCTCAGTGAAGGGAAAAAGAGGCTGATCCCTCGCCCTGCGGGACCTGTTAAGCTGCAGTCCCTTAGGCGCCATCCGATGACATCATGGGCGCAACCATCCGTTGTGGTGACGCCAAAGAAGGACGACTATCCACCTTGGCTGCTCCTGCCTGTGAAGAGACTAAAGGCGCACCTCTGCTATATGCCGGGGATGTATGACGTCACAACGCATACTTTCACAACGCATACCATTACAACGAAACTTTTACAACGCAGGATCCATTACAACGCATGCCATAACAACGCATGCCATTACAACACAGAGGCTATTACAACGCATGCCATTACAACGTAAGTATGGGTAAGTATTTTTACTTTATTTTAATTAATAGGTAATGGGAATGTAATAGTAGTGTAAATGATGGATAGTGTAGGGGTTAACATTACTATTCTAACTCCAGGGGGGTGTAATAGTAGGGTAAGTGTTGGATAGTGTAGGGGTTAAAATTACTATTCTAACTCCAGGGGGTGTACTAGTAGGGTAAGTGTTGGATAGTGTAGGGGTTAAAATGAAATGAAATACTTACCCTTACTTACGTTGTAATGGCATGCGTTGTATTAGCATCTGCGTTGTAATGGCATGCGTTGTAATGGATCCTGCAATGTAAAAGTTTTGTTGTAATGGTAGTGCGTTGTGAAAGTTGCGTTGTAATGGCTGTTTCCCATATGCCGGATGTGCTTTCAATACCTTCTTTTACGTAACGAGTGAGTTGTTTTCTAATATCACTTGAAAACATACACTAATGCGTTTAACCGCATCCAACAGGTTCTGTTTCTTCTGAGTGATGACAATAAACCCACTAACGTATTTCCTGTGAGTTTATTATAAATCATTTTAGTTACACAATAATGTTATTAAAGGGTCCCTGTGACTTAGGGACCACCTATTTCGTAGAGGAATGCTATGTAAAGATTTTTGTTTTAAATGGTCAAGTATGTCTGATGGTCCAGATTACAGAAATGGGAAATGCTTGTCCAAGGGAAGCTATTAAAAGCAAAGCGATTCAATATACTATGCTGCAAAACAACAGAAAGGGTCCATACTCTCAAGAGCACTGGAACAAAGCCACAAAATGTTGACTGAGTACAGATTGCTGATGGAAGCCAGCAAATCTATATTGTGTGATGTTCTGTTCCTGCCCCTGATGCAGAGCTGAAGGCTCCATCCTGTGGTATAATTTGTTTCCTATGGCTTTCCTTTGATCGAGCACTCGCTCGTTTAATGCTCTCTTCGGTCTGTCTCTTAGCCGTGCTCCCTCTGGGGGAGTTTAACAGTTCTTCGCCGGTTGAGCATGTCGCGCTCTAAACTGAAAGTCGGTATTTGAAATGGCTGCTCAGGGACGAAGTCACCATACGGCACTGTAACGTAACGATCTAATAATGCATGCCAGTGGTTTTTGTTACTTGAAGAACGATCAGTGCTGTATACAAAAATAAACACAGTTTACCTCAGTTAAGTAAATAGAGCAGGTGGGTGATTTAGCTCCAAATGCTGTGTTCTTTTTAAGCAAAACTTGGTCGAAAGTAGTTGACATGTTTAATGTAATGAGCAGAACGTAGGCCAAGATGCCTGCATGCTTTCGAGAAATCTGATAAAAAATAAATATTATAATTTATTATTATTTTGCACATGGAATGGCTAATCACAGCGCAATGCCAGCTTGCTCAGCCATTCAGTTCAGTTCAGTAATCTTTATTTCAGTTTAAAAAACCATAAAAGATACATTCACACATTGTAATGCACACAGTTATAAAAACATTACGAAAGGTGCTGATTGTCCACAAACTTTGCCATTGGTAATACATTACCAAAGGAGACCTTCCTTGGCAATTAAAAATAAATAATATGTTAAAATAGTTTAAAACGTTGAGGAGTTACAGTAAAAGGGACGCATTTGAAATAAGAAAGAGAGCAAGTAGTGGTATATACAAAATCAGCTGTACAATTAATTAATTTGTCTCTGAGAAGAAAACAAAATCAGTCTATGTGGTAGTAACAATAAATTCCGTGTAAGCATGTTAAAGTGCACTGCAAGACTAGAGGGGATTAATACACTTTCCATTAAAATTTCATGCCTTCCTACTTCCGTATTAGGTTCACACCGAACAGATATCTACTCATGCTAAAAACTACATTGGTTGGGTTGTATCTGATCTCAATATTCTCTCTGCCTCAATTTAGGATCTTATGCCCAATAATCGGCAGATGAGTCTGATCCATTTCCTTCTACGTTTTTGATATGCAGGCAGAGGAATATTATGTGTAGTTCATTTTCTTTAACTCCCTTTGTACACAGATCACAACAATCAGAGCTTGCCTTTTCATTTTTTTAGCCCATTTTAATGTATTGGCATTTAACAGTAACACACCATATCGAAATTTAAGATATAGCGATTTTGCCAACTGTGGCTGAACTTCATCAAGAAATCGCTCAAAAATCCAAGAAGGTTTAATTAAAAGAAACTGCATTGTCAAGGTGCCTATCGCTGAACTATGTGATTGGCCATCTTCAATGTAAGCCCAGAATGCCTGTTTTAACACTTTTTTAGAGGCCATAGTCAATTCTGCCGGACGTTCCCAGAAGTGTGTGAGTCCTAGTTTATGGAACCAGCCTTGAAAGAGTTTCAGCCACACTAATGCTTTTGTATTTTTGAGTTTTAAAAAGATCCTCTAGTCCTTCTCTGTAATGGGCAAGTTCAGCTGTAGACCACAGGAGTACCCAAAACAATAAGGGACGTAAGCTTGCCTGGTGAACTATGCGGCATATATTGAGATCCATTGCTATGGGAATTAGCGGTGTACGCTTTGGAAGGCTCAATAGCTTCCTAAAAAAGTATTCTCCTTCCCCCTGAGGACATCATTATTCAAAGGGCCCCATTATTCTGCCCCATATAGGCACGCCGATTGTACCCTTTATTTGTACACCTCAAGGGCCGGGGAGACTGCTTTGGATATAGAGCTCTCATGCTTTTTAACAATTGGTATAGCATTTTGGTGTAAACTTGCCCTGCTCTTCTCCTGCTGTATTTTCCAATTCATTTTAGTATCTACAGTAACGTCTAAATAACTAAAATTATAACCATATTTCAATGTCTGATTTTTAACAGTTAAATTCTTTTTAAAAGGTTAATGCGGATTTATTGCCATATATTTAGTTTTGTTCCAGTTGATCTCCAGGTCTTTCGACACACAATAAATCCCAAATATGTCTAATAATCTTTGCAGACCTTTGGGAGCTTGTGAAATTAAGATGGTATCCTCAGCAAATAAAAGAGCCGGTACTGGCACACCACATAGTTTGGGAGAATCGTGTTCGCAGCCCAACAGAAATTCTGGGATATCATTAACATAGAGTGAAAATAAGGAGGAGCTACGACAGCAAGCAAGATGGCCGCATAGCCTCCCGGCTCCGCCGACCCCCGTCTCGAAGATCCTGTCATATATCCTGATTTCTCGCCCCATATCCGGATGCATGAACTATTCTGCGGACTGATGGTGCAATCCCGAGAATTTTCCGACATGGTGGAGAGGAGTTATGTCGAGGTTTAATTTGAGGCCTAGCCCAGTCCGGAAGCCGGGGTCTCCAGTGTTGGTCTAGCCGGGTCCGAGTTGAACAACAGCGGACCGGAGAGAGCGGCATGGTCCGGTCCATGGAACTTCCGACATCTTTTTGATTGCTTTGCTGCCGATCTGCTGCCTGGAACCGTGCCGGAGGTGAGGTGACGAGTGACGCCAGAGGTGGTGTGTGTGGGGGTCTGAGACCTGGGGGCCTGGCGTACGTAGCGCCGGTGCCGTCGGATCGGAGACTTGGTGCGCACTAACGCCTATTGATGATCGGTCCCTTACGGTTCATTCCTGCTCCGCCTAATCTTACCCCGGGGAAGACGCCTCTCCGTGGGGGTCAATATGCTTGGTGCTCTGCAAAGCCTGGCGGAGCAGGCTCAGTGCGGCCCGTCATTGCGGTCAGTGATGGCAGCCCTTGAGGCACTTCAGGCGAGACCCAGGCCTGGAATCTGATGTCGGCGGCGGACAGAATTAGAGGATCGGGACCGGACTCTGATGTGCTGCTCGAGACCCGGTGGCCAGTTCCTTCCCCTATTGCTACCCCAGCGATGCAATTTGACCCGGTGCTCGTAGCCTTCCATGCTCCTACAGAAGTGGAACGGTTCGAACATATGGAGATTGGCGATACACCAACAAAGTTGGAATCTTGGAAACTGCACTTGGCGGAACTTTTCACTGCTTTTCCCGATTTGGAGACGCTTGCTCGTAATTGTGATCTGTCTGGGACTGTGTCGCACCCCCTTCCCAGCGGGTCCATCAGGATGGCGGATGGGATAGTGCCTGGTCTTAGAGTCGGGAAGGGGCATCGTTGGACTCGAGCGTCTACTTTGGGACTTGCCATCCTTACTTCGACTTATAGACTATGGTTCGACAACTTCTGTTTGACCTTTGACAATTTTGCGGTGGAGCTCTCCTTATCGGAGGGGATCAGCGAATTTGCTCGACGGGGCCAGGGTTGAGACTGTTGTTTGAGATTTCACAATTTTGATTTACTGGTAACGGGACTGCTTTCTTTGGTTAACGGAGTCCGGGGCGGGATTTCTAGTTTCCTCTGATGTACTGTTTCATTGTGGTCTGCTTGATCTTGTTATCATGGCGGGGGATTCTTCGTTGAGACGGGGGGAGAGTCCGGGAGTGCGTTTGATATAGCCCTCCTCCATTTCTCCCTTTTCGGGTAGGGTCTTAGTCCCTTCTTTCTTTCTCTTTTCCTTTTTTCCCTTTGTTCTTCTATATTTCGGGTTTATTTACGGGGCCGCAGGCACGCTGCTAGGGGGGTAGGCCGTAGTCATCTACAGGGGTGCAGGGTGGGGGGTTGAAGGGGGGATTTTGTTTTTATTATTTGTTTCTATGGCCTTTTTTTTCTTCTTCTCTTTCTTCGCCTTTTCTTTTGTTTCCTCTTTTTCGGGTCAGTGTAGTGGGTCTATTCTTTTGTCAACTGTCGACTTTTTATCTGTGCCTACATTTTCACGGTACTTCAGTACCATTGGGCGGGCGCTCCATTGGCGCGAACATTTGTTGTATGCTTGTCTATCCTGATTCGAATGCCTAAGCGCCATGGTTTTGAATAATGTCGTTTTAACTGTGGACCTCCTACTGTTTTGCCCGCCCTTTATGCACCTTTGTGATGTTGCACGGCACCTGATCCTTCTATCTGTATATTATAAAATGGAACCTTTATTATCCTATTATCCTGTTACTCGTATAGTATGCCATGCTGCCAGTTTTAATTGTAGTCATACTGTGCTCGCCTCCCGGGAGGCCATGTCTGGTTTTCATTGCCTGGTTGAAATGATATTGATTAGCGGCCAGCCCTGGTGGTTGTAGGCCCATTCTTGTAACTGGTTGAAATATAAATAAAGGTTTTCCAAAAAAACATAAGATGGGTGCCAGTACACATTCCTGCCTTACGCCCCTGCTGATCTTAATCGGATTTGTAAGCTAATAACCTGGTCCCCATCTAACCCTTGCAAAGTTGTCCTCACGCAGTCTTGTTATCTGCATGAGTATTTCTACCAGTGCCCCTTGTTTTTTTACAATTTGACACAATGTCCAGCACTCTACAGAAGTGTGAAAAGGATCTATTTCTATATGGTATGATAACCAAGAAAAAACAATGTTCTTTATGGATGGACACCATATAATCACAGCATTATATTCATGCAATCCAGGTAAGTCAAGAATCTTCAATGGTTGGGTAGTAAGTTCTTTATTCGGTTAAAAAATGCATGGATTCTATCTTCGTAAAAACAATGTTGTAGCCGGTGCCTACGCGTTTCGTCCAAAAGGACTTCTTCAGGGCAGGTAAGTCACTGTCTTTATTCAATCTGCCGTTTCATCTAAGGAGTTGTCTGCAAGTTACTTTCTCAGCAAGTTTGCACAAGCATTGTGTTAAATATCTTGTAATCGGTAAGTATTGTCTTTTCGTTGGGGGTCCCGTATCTTTGAAAAGTATCTCGTGCTGTCTTTGGTAAAGATCTGTACTGAGCCGGATTATCGTAGGTCCAACTCGTTGTTATGAAATGTGGATCCCGAACTTCATGGCATCGTAACCGCATCCGCTTACCTAAGACAACATTGTTTTTACGAAGATAGAATCCATGCATTTTTGAACCGAATAAAGAACTTACTACCCAACCATTGAAGATTCTTGACTTACCTGGATTGCATGAATATAATGCTGTGATTATATGGTGTCCATCCATAAAGAACATTGTTTTTTCTTGGTTATCATACCATATAGAAATAGATCCTTTTCACACTTCTGTAGAGTGCTGGACATTGTGTCAAATTGTGTATGTTTGAGACTTTTTAGTCTCAGGGAGACCTAGGGGTCTGGATCTCCTGTCCTTAGCACCTAAAAATTACGGATATTAACGTGACACTAGTGGATAGGTGCAATATCGTATAGCCTCAAACCCCTGTGCTTGGTGTATATAACCCCTTGTATTTTTAGAATATTCCACAGGAGATTTCTGGGGATGAGGTCGAAGGCGGCCTTTAAATCGACAAAGGCAATGTACAAGTGTCCCTTGTTAAGTATTGTATATTTCCAGTTAATACAAAGGAATCTAAAAACCTGGTCGATCGTACTCGTTTTAGCTCTAAAGCCTGCCTGGTACCTAGATAAAATACTGTTCTCCTCAATCCATTCGTTCAATTCACCTAAAATTTGGCGAGAATATATTTTCTGTAAAACATCTATTAAGCTAATCGGTCGGTAATTTGATGGATCACATCGTCACCTTTTTTAAAAATAGTTGTAATCTCAGCTCCTTTTCATGATGTGGGTATCGGTGCGCCTGCAGCCACTAAGTTACATATAAAATTAATATAGGGGCCCCAGACCTCCTTGTCATGTTTCCATAAGTCACCTCGTATCTGGTCTGGACCTGGAGCCTTCCCAGGTTTTATTGCATCTATTGCTACTAGGGTTTCTTCCAAGCTAAAGTGTAATGGGGCTAGGACTGTGGAATTTATATGTACTGTTAGACTAGGCTCTATATCACATTCAGCTGCAGAGTAGAGGCTTAAAAAATGGTTTACCCATGTATTTGCATCCAAAGATAAATCTAGAGCATTCTCCCTTTTTTCTGCCTTTAGATATTTGGCGCCAAAAGCTTAGTTGGTCTTTTGCTTTTGCTGCACTCATTAACTCTGTCCATATATTGTCATCCCAATTTTTCTTAGCTTGGGTTATTAACTTCTTATATATATCCCTTTTGTCCCTTAGAACCATAGCGTTTTTCCTTTAGCTGCCAGAATAAGCTCTTTTTTTGCTTTACGGCATTCTTTATTGTACCACAGATTACCTGAGTTGCGTAACCCTGTTGTTCCCTTTTTGCGTTTCTTGGGTATCTTACTTAAAATTGGTGCGAGGGACTCTACCAAACCTTGGTGTATGTTCATGGCTGGCATCTCTGTAACCGGTAGACCTATGTACGGTGAGATAATATCTACAAATCTATCATAAATTGCTTCATAGCCATCTCATTTCCCCCTATTGAAGGCCATTTTAGTGCTCTGCGGTTATTAGTTAATAGTGGTTCTATCACATCGTCAACCTCATCATCGGCCCTCAAACTAGTTGGATTAATGAGATCGGCCTTTAGTGTCAAACATAACGGGAAGTGGTCACTCTCAGATCCATCTTCGATTTTAAAATCATAGAGAATAGGCCATAGTGCGATAGATACAAAAATATAATCTATATAGCTCTTAGAATTCACCCTTTTAAATGTGGGGGCATTCGGGCTATCAGAGGGCAATCTACCATTACAAGATCGAAGGCCATGCCCCGAAATCAATCTAATCAACTGCACCACTGCAGTAGTACAAGATACTGCCTGACTACTGTTTAGCAAAGGTATATTATTTGCTGCATCTTCATGTTCGAAGATATTTACTAATCCTGATACTGGTTCAAATTTACGAATGAAGTCTCCACCCACAATTACCTCAGCCATAGGGGAGACAGAAGATAAGAATTTATCTAGTTGTTCGACAACCATAGACTCCTTACTCGCTACCCCCGGTCAACTATAAATATTTATTAAATATAGATCTTTGTTCTTTGATGTTGAGATTTTTATCACCAGGATATCCGGGGTTTGGAGTTCTAGTTGTTTTATTTCTATACCTAGGGTGACTTTTACCCAAATTACGAGGCCCCCCGAGGGCCTTCCTCTAACTGACGGGATAGCAGCTGTCCTAAAGGTTTTGTAGCCTAACTTAACCATCCACGTTTCTTGGAGGAGAATTATTTCATTTTGGCCTACATACTCCTGCCATACCTCCTCCCCCAGATTCCTTCTCAGCCCTGCAATGTTCCATGAACTTAATCTTAACTCGGTTTGGCATTTCTTAGTACTTAGTTTACCAAGTGGGACACCTTTTTCTTTTCTTGGTCTTGCTATTCTGTGGAGTTCAGCTATATTATTGTTATTTATGCAATCCACATTACATATATCAGTCCCATCGTCCTGCATAAGAAATGGGTCGCCAAGCATCACCCTAATTTCCTCAGATGCATGAATAACTGGACTATTTGAAATGTCGTTCATTCTGGCTCTGTCCCCCACAATAGTGTCATCATCAGTTGAAAAGCTAACCTCTGTTTCTTCATTCACAAAAGCGGTCTTACATACATTTAAATCTTTAACAGTTAGTGTTGGCTTCCAGGGCAGAACTTTCTCAATAGAAGTCACGTTTTGGTGTGTTGCAGATAGTTGCCAGTCCTACTCACCTAGTCCTGACAATACCTGGAATCTGTTAGCCATTAACATTGGGGGTGATCTATTTAAAAAAGAGTCAACCTGTGGTTTATAGAAATATCTCAAGGGGAGTGCGCAGATACTGGTATAAGATGATAGGTTCGGGTCATTATAGTTCAGTATATGGTGGACTAGTTCTTTTTTAATGGAAATTGATAACAACACAATCACTGTTGATGCTCTTACTAGATCGTCCTATCCCCCCCACTCTCTGTACCATTAGAATCTCTCTTGTGTGTAAGTGGTGAAAGCCTTTGTGCTTTGTCAACCAGTCAATGCTCTTGTTACGCAATTCACTCCATGTCTCCTTTAACCTCCCTTAAGGGCCTGTTAGAAATGGCGTAGCATGGTGCAGAGTGGGTGGGCCAAACTCCAGAGGACATGTGTAAAGCATCCACGCAGTAAGTGTATTATAAAATCAACACATTAGAATGGAATCACAGTTGCATATAAACGGGGCCAGCCGGCCGTAGGTAACAGTTTACCCGGGGTCTATTTACAGGGTAGAGCCCAACCAGCCCCTACCAGAACCATTGCTGGTACAGTTCGGATGAAAGGAAGGGAGAAGGACAAAGGTACAGTCTATCACTAAATTTATAACCGCCAGGGTCTTCTGGCTAGATTATGAACTTCGCAATGCTGCAGTAAATATTGGGCCTAAACATAAGGCATCCTCATTGTCATGAAGTATACACAATGGCCCCAGGATAACACGTCAGGTCAGTCTATAACCACTTATGGGCCAGCCTGGAATGAAAACATTAGGCATGTAACAGCAGGCATTAAAACTCTAGCACATCAGGCGTATCTGTATTGGCATACATCATGTGGTCCAACGCTGTAGCCTTAGGGGGTAAGAAACCTTGAGCATCACGCATGAACGGGTTTAGCATGCAAGCAGTAGGGCTGACCTGTGAGCATAATCTTATGCAGTAGGCATCAGTAGGACATAACCAACAGATGTATGCAGTATATCAGAAGATGTCAATCTGAACCTAAACACATGAGGCATGAAGATCTCACCAGTAGCATAAAAGCTTAACATTAGGCCCCACCCCTCATTGGCATAACCGCGTGAGCATGGGCAGCAAAACAATTCTTTAGGTATCACATTAGGCATAAACACAAGTTATGTCTACAGCATGAAGTGGGCACCAAGTCTCTTTGGCAAAAGCGCTGGGTCCTTAGGCATACATCATACACATAAAGGCAACCCAGCACAAACAACACCGAAAGCATGAAGTCAGCTATGAGCCTCCTCAACAGTAGGCCTGACACCACCAGCCTTCACCAACAACCGTGCCCAATGTGGTAGGTTAGTCCTTGGCGTCCCTGCGCCTGGGACTCGGAAGTTCCAGCAATGCACCCCGGTGGACTTTTAACCCTGATAGTGCCCACTGGTGCAGCTGCCACTGTCGGATGGGGCCAGCTGTGTACTCAGCACGGGGTGCGGGCACCGACAATGTGCCCCGACTCACCCCCAACCACCATGCCACTTCCAGGGGCTTCTCTCTTTACTAAGAATGTGCCTCCACTACTAGTGCAGCCCAATTTTCCCCCTGCGGGGCCGCTCGGGTGCGTTTATCACTGGTTGGGGCCCCTCACAAAACTCTAAATGACAGAATGTCCCAGACGTTGCAAAACTGTTGAAGCGGCCCACAACTGCGGCGCCGCTGTGCCCGGGGATTAGTGCGGGCCCACCCGATATGTCGGGGGCCTCAAGCACCAACAGTGTGCCTCAGCCGGCCCCTGACAGTCCCACATGCAGCCCCACTCACCGGCTGCTCTGGACTCTGCTCTCCTCTTTGGGGAAGCTCCTGCGATGGTCCCAGGCACCAAGGCTGTGCCTCAGTGAGACCCGTGCCTCCGTTCTCCCACCCAACAGGCACGGCACATGCGGGGCTCTTACGGATTTGGCGGCAGTACTCCTCTTCACCCGGGTCCAGCTCCTGGAGGCATGGGACTTCGCAGCCTACACGCGGGGCTCTCCCTTCCACCGGGGACCCCTGCAAGTCACTTGCGGTACTTCTCCGCTAGCGGAGGCAGGGTAGGCTCCCGTCCTCCTCGGCCTGGACGGTTCCGGGCTCCCAGCCGGATCCTGGGTCCAGGACTCAATCTGAGCGCGACTTCCTGGGGGCGCAGCAAGTAAACGCTGCCGGCGCCCTGGTTGCTCAGCAACGCTACCTCTCTTCAGGCCTGGCGCGGACTCTGCACTTACTGTGGTGTTGTTCAAGACCACGCGGTCTTCCTTTTGGTCAGTGCCCGGGCTGCTGCGTGGGTTTTTGGCCACAGCGCTCCTCAGACTCGAAGCGATACAAAAGGGGATGATGGTCAGAGCGTTTGAGCAAATCAAACACTCACCCCCAGTCAACGTATCTGGGTTTAATCCACCATTCTTTAGCTCACTCAGCCACCCCAGTTCAGACATGGCCATATGCAAATCAGTCTGACCCTGTGCCTCATGGGAACAGTCCAGCCCGAACTGCCAAGCCATGTCTTCCCTGGACCGGAAACAAGCATCCTGGGACCTCAAGGCACTGGCACGTAGAGACCTGGCCAGGGGCGGTGATTTTTGACGGCAATACGCGGGGTGGGCACCCACGAAAGGGGCACTAAAATGCGGGGTAGGCGCCCGCTATATTGGTAATGTTGAGAGGCAGCACACACGCGGGGTTGGCACCCACAATGGCAGCAATAACGTGGGGTAGGCTCCTGCGGCGCTTCAAAATAAAACAGTTCTTCTTGGCCACACAGCGCTGCTGGATCCCCGCTTCTTCTTCTTGGTGAAACTAGAGTAGGCGCTAGGAAGCAGCACAGGCTGGGCCCAATTTCAATATAGCGCTATGGTCACTGGCTTCTACCTCTTCTCTCAGGAGAGCGGTTGCAATACAGTGCTCACCAAGCGCTAGTCTGCAGGCAGGGAGGGTGCAGGAAATCCAAACATAGCGCTTCTCTTCCCCTGGCACTCCACATGTAGCGCTCACGAGGCACAAGGTCCCACGAGCAGCCTCAGGGCCTCAGGATAGCGCTCCTCACCTCCTAGGGGGGTCTAGTCCAGCCCAATATGGCGCTCTTCTTCTTCAGGGGCCAGGTAGCAGAGCAACAGGCACTACTGGAGTCAGCAGTCACTCATCAGGACAGGGTGCTAGGTCCTAAAAAACCATCCTCCTCTGCAAAGTGGCACTCCTCCTGTTGCAGCAGCCTTGACTCCAGCAGTGGGGCTCTCACTAGCCCTGTGGACCGCAGAGGGGTTACAGTTGGGCACTGAGTCCAGCACACAGGCCCATGTGGTGGTACCCCCTGGCAGCAGGTCCCCTCACCTTGAAGTCCACGCTCTGACTGAGCACATGGTGGCACAGCCCACCTACTTATACGCCCCTCACCCCACCCACCAGACAGTGCCAGAAGCTTCTAGAAGCGTCTGGGGAAACTAGTTCTAACTGGCTCAGGGGGAGGAGTAGAGCACCCTGGGTGCCAGGCTTTCCCTCCAAAAGCTGCTATGGGTGGGAACCGAACAACTAGACTTCTAATCCACCTCAGTCAGGTGGCACAACACACAGCCAAGGCATCCATTTTAAAAGTGATATTTCTCCAAGGTGTATTCTTACAATGGGGGAATTACAGGTGCGCCCCCAATTGCATCCCATTTACTATGGCATCTCACACCACACATGGCATATACATTTCTCTATCATGGGGAGACATCCTCAAATAGGGGGGTGAAAAGTGAACAATTTAGTGAAAAGGGCCAAGTTCAACAGGGCCGGAACAACAGCCAGGGTTACCACGTATGGGCAGAAGGCTGGGGGTAGGTTTAATATGTCCACGTTAGATTTTAGGCCATTATTACTTAGGTCAGTTCTCACATTGTTATGAGTAATATTCAATGTGGGTCTTGTATCTGCAACTATATCTAGACCGGCTTTTTGTACACCTTGGGTATCTACAATCTTGGATCTACTGCATATGCCATGTGTTACTCCTTTTGATTCATTTACTTTGGCGTTAGTGGAGCTTCCACCTCTGCCATCTCTTCCCTCTCTATTTTGGATTTCATTATGGAAGTTATTTGCCTGAATTCTAGAACCTGTTATGCCTCTTGAATCTAGTATGTCAACACAGTTCAGCTGTTAGCACAACCAAGATTTTTTATAGCAGTGTCTATCTGGTTCCGTTTTTTCATAAGAGTGTGAGATTTCTTTTAACTAGATCATGAACCCGAGATAACATCCCTCCAAATGCCAAATTATCAGGACCTACATTAGTTACATCCATTTTGGTCGCAGCGTCCACATTAACTGCATCCCCTTACACAGAGAACGGCAGTACAGCATCAGGTTGTGTGCCAACGGAGTTGCATCTCAAAGAGTCACAATTTCCATTTGTCACATTAACCGTACGGTTGGGTACCATAGGTCCCTTCAAAGGTTTTTTCTTTTGTCCAGCAGTTCCTTGTTTCCGTTTTGTCGCGGGTTCTACCACTGGCTTCTTAGTGACAGGGTTCTTTGATGCTCATGTCCAAGATCTACTAGGCTCATCAGATAGGAATGGAGCTTGAGCCTTCGGAGTAGGTATCAGGGATTTAGTGGAAGCAAAAGAGGAAGAGGGAATTGGCGAGGCATTCGTTAGGTCTACAGACAAGGGCGCTTGTACAAGGTCCTCCAAGCTAGACAGACGATTGTCTAAAGATAGGCGCTTGGAAAGATTTTCCGGGTCCAAAGAGAGGCGCCTCTCTGTCAACTGTATTTCATGGGTCAGTAACGACTCTGCTCTCGCTAACAAAACATCCAATGTTCCCGCCACTCCCTTTCGTTTATCCATTTAGACTCCCTTGTATCAACCAGAATGATAGTAAATATTTAATATAACGTTCACAGTACCTTTCCACTCGATGGGAGTGTTCCAGTTGTGCCTCGTTGGGGATTATTTCTCAGGGGGGTGGCCCAGCCCTGCCTCCTCCTGACTCTGATGGGCTCAGATGGGCTTGGCTTGGCTCAGGCTTGGCCTGGCACATTGCGCGCTGCAGGGGGAGAGGCTGCGCTTTATGCGCAGAGTTGGATCAGTGCCTCCTCCTCGTCAGCTACACCTGGGAGTGTTCATGTTGCACCCTTGGACATGAAGTTCCCACCAGGGTGTAGGGTTGTCAATAGAAGGGTGAAAAACAGAAGCGTTGGTCTCAAATTACCCTCGGACTACGGTCCCACCAGAGTAGAGCCTCGAGACGGCAGGAAGCAAGCAGCAGCCTTTGCTTCAATACAGATGACGGAGCTGGAAATCAAAATTGTGATGGGAGGCGGTGCTGCCGGCTCCTGCTGTGCGCCTCTAGGAAAGTAACTAAAAAAAAAAGGATCTCACGACTGCTCTTGCAGTTATTGTAGAGACAACACCCAGCTGCTTCCGTTGCTTCTCAAAAGCTGCTTGATTCCCATGATGGGCGGCTTCTGCCGCTTTGTAACTATGTTTAACGGCTCCTGTCGCTCTGTCGTTGAATTAGCGGCTCCTGCCGCTCTGGATTGTGGTTAGCGGCTTCTACAGTGTTGAGGGAATCACTAGCGGCTTGAACCGCGAGGTTGAAAACTCCTGCCGAGTTGATTTGCGGTTCGCGGCTTCAGCCACGATAAGGGAAATATTTTAGCGGCTCGGGCCACGTGAAAAAGCAGTTCGCAGCTCTGGCCGCGTTGCATGGCAGTTTGCGGCTGTGCCGTGATGAGGAACTGTTTAGCGGCTCCGGCCACGTTGTGTGGCATTACGCTGCTTCAGCCGCGAGGAGGAAATGTTTAGCCACTCCGGCCACGTTCAACAAGTGAAGCCCCACTGGTGGAGATCCCGGGAAATGCTCAGGACAGATTCCTAAGGTGCAGGCGACTTTTCCTGATCAATGCTTGAGGAAAGTTGGTCGGTCATACTTATCTGAATGACTTTGCCTAGGCTTGGTAGAGTCATCAGAGCTTGTAGCTGGGAGGGTATTGGGTGGGAGGAATATCAGGCGTTGCTCACAGTGAAATTTTGTGGAATGGAATGCTACAGGTACACACACACGCACAGAAGTACACACACACTCATACAACACTGACACAAGTACGGAAATAAACACACACAGGCAGACACACACACACATACACAAACACATGCACCCAAACAAGTACATACATACATATATACCTGCACTGACATACACACCCATGCTAGCACACACTAATACACACATAAAAACAAACACACATGGACACACTAACAAACACAGACGTGGTACATCCCCACTACGTTGCCTGTATTACACTGCATGACAATAATAATGCATACACTACATCAACCTAACCACATCATAGGGTAAGTAAAGCTGGAGATGAGAGTAGTAATCATAAACGTACTTTGCATGTAATGGGAGGCCATATAGTGTATACAATATTATTGTAGGTCAACATTATCAACCTTGATGTAATTATATTAACTCGCACACGCATGTGCAAGCATGTACTCACACACTCAAACACACACAAGCATTTACACAAACACATATATAAAACACATGCAGACACACAGAAACACAGCACCTAATCACACAGCATTCTCTGCATTGTTTTCACTCAAGGTCACATTCTTCTGAAGCCCTTATGCTTTGGACCAGAGCAAAGAGCATTCTTGTACAAAATGGTATTATCGGTTGAGTGGGGTGAAACCCTCCTGAAGCAGGAATCCCAATCTTTGTCAGGATGAAGTCACAGCAAACACTAAATTAACCTGTATTCATCCCTCGGGAGACTTGGCAAAGAGCAGTCAGGCTTAACTCAGAGGCAAGGTGTTTAGTATTTGCGCAACACTTCAAAGAGTAACACAGTGAAAACACTCCACTGAAGGATCCCACACAAGCTTAGAAACATAAAGTATTCTTTAATAAATTAAACAAGCCCAAAATGACAATAATCCAAGCAGTAGAACCGGAGATATGCAGGTGCAAAATTTCAGTAAAAATAGCACCAAAAACACAAAGCTCCAACTGTGGATATATAGTCACGCAAGGCCCATGACAAAGTGACTAGTTCAGGGCGACCACAATGGAGCATTATCTGGCTACAGGGACCCAGGTGCATATTATCAAGGGATTTATCTCCGCTTTTTTGGCTTTAAAAGCCGAGAAAGCGGAGATAAAATTATCTCCCTATCAGCAACAGGGTGCTAACACGCAAATTCGCATGTTAGCACCCTTTTTCTCTATGCTTCCCCTTGCATCTCTAATGAGATGCAAAGGGGACGTTCCAGAGAAAAATAATAGGAGAAATTTTGTTAAGCGACATTTCTCCTATTATCAAGGATTTCGCTAACCCCGTTAGTGATAAAAAAAGCAGCGGTAACCGCGGTTAGCACTGCTTTTTTTACATGAAGGAGCAGATTTACAATAACTGGCGCATCCCCAGGGATGCGCCAGTTATTATGCGCCGCAGCTCCGCCACCCATGGTGCGATGCGGCGCACCATGGGGCAAAAACGGCACAGATGCGTGACGTTTTGGGTTTTGACGCAGCATTGGCCTAAAATGACTGAGTGAAATCTTGTAGATTTCACTCAACCACTTTTGCGAGGCGCAACTGCCCCGGAACGCCCACCCTGCGCCGGAACGCCCACATGTGGCACAGGGCTTTACAACGTGACGCATCTGCCTAGATGCGTCACGTTGTTAATGGGTTGCAGGGATGCGCCACGTTTACGCCGCTGTTGCGTGACGCAAACGTGGTGCAAGACCAACATAAATTTGCCCCCTAGTATTTTCCTGACTTAGCCATGATATCCTATTGAAGGTGGATATCATGGCTAAGTTTGTGAGCCCCTATCATCAAGCTAACGCCAAACTTTGAGAGATTATCGTTGGTTTTCCAGCGATAATCTCTCAATTGGCAGTTAGCGTGAGGATTTTTATCTCTTCTGAGAGAAACCTTGCTAATAGTAAGTTATCTCTGCGATAAATTCCGGCGATGATTAGCGTTAAAAACTTTGTTGCTAAGCATCGTTAGCGATAAATATCGCTAAACGTTGGTAATATGCCCCCCAGTTAGGACAGCTGAAAAGAGTACTTTAAATCCTGGTTGCAGAGCATTGCAAGCTTCTGAGGAGCTATGAAGCTGTAATGTGAGGCCATGCATCATTGTCGAGGATCCCGTCAATGAGGGCTTGCAATGCAAAGTCTGGCATTGAGGATCCATTGTGCAGCTGAGGCAATGTGTCAGTTCGGAAGAGCTGTAAGGCTGTGATATGAGAACCTGCATTGTCCTCGAGGCAGCCGTTGAATAAAGATTTGAGATACGATGGCCTACAGTGGGAAAGCTTTACCCAGACGGCGGTTCCGATGTGGGCTGCGAGGTAGATGTGGAGTCCTTGCACTGGGAGAATCCTTGCAGCAGAGGCAATGTGTTGATACTGCTCAGGATTGCACTGTGCAGCAGAGATGTATCGGTTCTGCTAGGTACATAGATGGGCCTTAGAGCACCATCAGGACTACTTCCAAAGTTCAGTACTGGTGTGGCATCACTTGGCAGGGTAAGACATGCATATGGCAGAGTCCAGGTGCAAGGTTCAAAGTTGTTGGAGATCTCTGTCTCTCAGGCTCTAGTCAGGAGGCAAGCCAACTAGCCATTGGAGTCACTTTGGAGTCCTGAGCTCAACAGTTGCAGGTACAGTCCATTTCACTGAGGCAAGAGGGCAGCAGGGAGCCTGTAAGTACAGCAGGGCAGCAGTCCTTCAGGGCAGGAGTCCAGCAGAGTGGCAGTCCTTTCAGCAGCATGACAGTCCCTCTTCCTGGCAGAGTCTCCACCAGAAATGTACTGAAGAGTTCATGTCTGATGTCCAATATTTAAACCCAGTTCTGCCTTTGTAGTGGGACAAGTTTCTAGAGGTTTCCCTTTTGAAGTCCACAGGCAGTCTGTGTTCCCTCACTTGGCTTCAGAGTTATTATAGGTGTATGGAGCCCTTTGTGTGGAGGCAGAAAACCTCCTTTTTAATTGTATGTAGGGCTGCACCCATCTTCACCCTCCCATCCTGCCAGTGATGGCCCATCTAGGCACACATAAGCACTCTATTGTTTATGACTGTCTAGGAGGAATATGCAAAGCCCACCTGTCAGCTACATCCAGTCATGTGGCCCACAGACAAGTTACAGTCAATAAACAGCTAAGGCATAAACATGCCAACTCCTGAAAAGTGTAATTTTCCAAATTGTAATTTAAAATTTGGGTATACAATGAGAGAGCATTTTTCATTCTAATTCTAAAGACACCAAACATGAACTGGGTACCTGTTCCCATTTAGAAAGTACAGTGATTAAATGTAATAAAGAAACTCCAATGTTATGATATGGGAGAGGTAAGCCTTGGAGTAGTGAAACATTATTTCAAGAATTTTTCACTACTAGGACATGTAAAACTTAAAACAACATGTCCTACTTTTTAAATATACTGCACCCTGAAATCTGGGCTGTTCATGGTCTACCTTAGGGGTGGCTTATATGCATTAAAAAAGGAAAGTTTGGGTTTGTTCAAAGGTTTATTTTGCCAGATAGAAATGGCAGGTTAAAACTGCCCACACAGGCTGCAGTGGCAGGCCTAATCCATGTTTAAATGGCTACCTAATTGGGTGGCAAAATCAGTGATATAGACCCAATAGTAGCATTTAATTTACTGCCCCTGGGTTCGTGCAGCCTCACTTTACTAGGGACCTGCAAGTAAATGAATCATGCCAATTGGGGATTACCCAATGTTATCATGTGTTAAGGAGTGAGCACATGTACTTTAGGACTGGTTAGCAGTGGAAAAGTGCACAGATCAGCAAAAGTGGAGGAGGAAGGCACACTTTGGGTGAATACCACTCCAAGACTGACAGGTCTAAAATGTTTCCCACCAAGCTGAAAGTGGGGAGAACTACCCACCCTCTTGGGATTTCTTATCATTAAGGAAGATCCTGGATATACCACCAGCATTGACTTGATCTGACCCAGGACAGTGTTCCACCGTAAAGTCCATTCCCAGAGGGAGATGGACCATCTTAGTAGTTTTTCTTTTCCTCTCATTTGCATGAACCAGATGAGGGGCCTGTGATCTGTCTGAACCTGGAAGTGAGTCCCAAACAGGAATCGTTTCAGCTTCTTCAGTGGCCATACACAGCAAAGGGCTCCCTTGCAATCACACTCCATCTCTGTTCCTGGGGAAGCAACCTCGTGCTACTGTAGTTAACCAATTGGACTAGGCCCTCCTCATTTAGCTGTGCTAAGACAGCTCCTATGCCATGCTCTGAAGCATCTGTTTGCACAAAAAAACTCCCTAGAGAAGTCAGGAGCCTTGAATACAGGTGATGTACACATGGCTTTCTTAAGGGTGTCGACGGTTTTCTGGCAGGCCTCTGTCCAGATCACCATTCTGGGCTGATTCTTTGAAGTCAGCTCTGTTAAGGGGCAACAATAGTGCAATATCCCTTCACAAACCTTCTATAGTATCCTGTGAGGCCCAGGAAAGCCGGCACCTCAGTCTGCATTTTAGGGGGTTAGCTGGATAGTTTCAATTTTGGTCTGGAGGGGCTGCTCCTTGCCTCCACCCACCATGTGGCCCAATTATACTATGGAACCCAGCTCTATCTGGCACTAACTGGCCTTTGCAGGGCCTGAAGCAGCTCCTGGAGGTGGTAAAGGTATTTCTCCTAGTTGGAGCTGAAGATAGCTATTTCATTCAGATAGGCAGCACAGAATTTCGCCTTCCCAGCTAGGACCATGTAGAACAACCTCTGAAAGGTGTCAGGAGCATTATTTAAACCAAAAGGCATCACCATAATCTGCAAAGTGGCTCTCTGGGGTCAATAATTCAGACCTCTCCTTTGCCCCCTAAGACAGTGCAATCTACCAGTACCTTGATATAAGATCAAAACTTCTGAGGAACATGGCAGCTCCAAGCTTGTCTATAAGCTCATCAGCTCAGGGGATGGGCTGTGCATCAATATTCGTGATGGAAACTAGTCCCTTCTAGTCTACAGAGTACCCAAGTTCTGGAGGGGTGCCAGCTGAGGCAGTCTTGGGAACCAGCAACACAGGGATGGACCAGGGACAGTTGGATGGCTCAATCACCCCTAACACCAGTATCTTGGAGACCTCGTCCTTGATACTGACCCTCACCTTATATGATAATTGGTAAATTTTATTTTTAACAGGCCTTCTGTCTCCAGTGTCAATCTGATGGGTACACAAATGTGTGAACTGAGGAGTGGGAACACAGAGGAAAACTACCCCAGAAACAGGTGACAGTCACTCTGCTGATCTGGGGTCAGAGTACTAGAGTAAGAGAGAGAATGACACCCTCTTCTGACCGACTGTGCCCTTGGGCGGACAGGAGGTCAGGAACAGACTTGCTTTCCTCTAACACAGCTTCATTTTTCACCAGGAACATGTTGACTTCAGAGCTTTCGTAGTCTGGTTTTAGGCTGTTTATGTGAAGCACTTTTAAAGGGTTTTTTAGGGGTTTTGAGATCCACTAAGAAGGTGGATTCCCCCTTCCACTCTTTCATTTCATATAGACCTTTCCTTTGATCCTGGGGAGCTCTGCCCCCCCCTCCCCCCCCCCCCAGGCACCATAACCAACACCTTCTGTCCAGGTTGAAACTCTACCAGAGTGATCTTCTGGTCATAACAGAATTTCATTACTTCTAGACTGGCGTCAAGATTGCTTTTTGCTTTTTTCCAAAAGCGATGCATCTGGTTGCGAGGGACTGCATATAGCTGACCACATCCTGAGCAGGTTTCCTGGGAGCTTGCTCCCACCCCTCTTTGACAAGTCTAAGAGGTCTAATAACTAGATGGCCATAGAGGAGTTTGAAGGGGCTAAGCCCATCTCAGTTCTGTGGCACCTCCCTGTAGGGGAACAGAGGGCATGACAGGAGGATATCCCACTTAGGTCTCATGGGCTCAGGTAGGCCTCTTATCATGCCATGGAGGGTCTTGTTGAATCTCTCCACAAGCCTGTTTGTTTGGGGGTGATAGAGTTTAGAGAATGTGTTAGTCGCTCCACAATCGATATGCAGACAGAATATTGAGAAAAAATATTGACCTTATCCGAAACACGTCTGTTTGAATAAAACTGCTGCCAAAAAACAAAGCCCATGAGTGCCGTTCATTTCCTTGTGGGACATAGGAATTGTGAGCTGGATAATAAATATTGTGGTTCAGAAATATTGATAGCAAGAATATCGTGCTCAAGAATATCCACTTAAGGTAAGTAATAACGATTTAAAAAATATTGAAGTGTTTAACATCGTTAGCAAAAATATAGTTGACGAAATATTTTTTTAATTAATGTTATGTATTTTAGTATATATTTTGTATGTGTATGATGTATGTGTTTTGTATAAGAATTGTTTGTATTTTGAATATATGTGTAAAATTTTTAATAGTTAGCATTTCTTTTAATTTGAATTTTGCGTTTTTAGTTGTATAGTGGGTTGTGGGTTTATAGGGGAATAGGGTGGGAAGTATTTTAATGATATTAAATTATTTGATTATTTTTTATTTATTAATATTTTTTCAATTGAGATTTTATAGTTTTAAATGTGTGAAGTGATTTATTATTAATTAATTAATAATTGGTTGTAATTAATTTCAATCCATTAATTGATAATAAATTATGGTATTTGTGTAATTAATTTTAGTTGTATGTTGTGGTGTTTATAGGTGTAAAGGGTGTAAAGGGTGAGAAGTAATGTATTTTCAGTTAATGAATTAATACGTGGTAGTTAATTAATTTTAAATAATTAATTGGTAATTAATTATGGTATTTTGGTAATTAATGTATAAGTGTATGTTTTGAGTTTGCTAGTGGTAAAGGGTGTTAAGTAGTTTATTTATTTTTTATTATTCATTTTTTGTTAATTGATATTAATTAAATTCATTAAAATTGTGCTATGGCAATTGTGTAATTAATTTTAGGTGTGTGTTGTGGTGTTTATAGGAATAAAGGTTGGGAAGTAATTTGTGTTTAATTAATTAATATATAGTTGTTAAATAATGTTAATTATTTAATATTTATTTTGGGTAATTGTTTATTGTTGTGTGTATTATTTTCACTTCTAAAGGGGTAAAGGGTGGGTATTATATTTTAACTACTTTATTATTAGTTGTTAATAGTAAAAGGTTTTCATTTAAAAAACGTTTTAATTGTGTTTTATTATTTTATCGTTTAACTTAGGTGTGTGTTGTGTGTATTATCATGTGTGTAGTCAATTAATGCTCATTAGTTTCTTTTATTAATAATACTTTTTAATTGAGTATTAATTATGGTAATTATGGAAGTCAATTTAATGTAAAATGTTGAAGTGTTTTGTTTTTGGTGTGGTGTCATTTTTTAAATTGTTTTATTTATTGTTCTATTTTATATATTCTTTGTAGGTTTTTGTTATATGTGATATTAAGATTATAATATGTTTCCTTCTTATATATTTAATATATTTGATTTTCCATTTGTTTATTTATTTTTATGATGTTTAAAAATGTTTAACACATTTTTTTTTTAACTCTTTGAGTGTGAATCATAATTTTTACCTCTCCGATATCCACCACTTTCCCTAATGTTGTACTCACTGGAGTGGGAATAGTCATTTTTACATCTCCGCTATCCGACACTTTCCCTACTTTTGCACTCACTGGAGTGGGAATAGTAATTTTTACCCCTTCGCTATCCAACATTTTCCCTACTGTTGCACTCACTTGAGTTGGAATAGCAATTTTTACCCCTCCTCTATTCAGCACTTTCTCTACTGTTGCACTCAATGGAGTGGGAGTAGTCATTTTAATTTGTTTGCTATCCAACACTTTACCTCTTGTTGCACTCACCAGAGTGGGAATAAAAAGGTTTACTCCTCCGCTATCAAACACTTATCCTACTTTTGCATTCATTGGAGTGGGAATAGTAATTTTTCCCCTCCGCTATCCAACACTTTCCCTACTATTGCACTCACTGGAGTTGGAATAGTAAACTTAATACCTCCACTATCCAACACTTACCCTACTGTTGCACTCACTGGAGTGGGTATAGTTATTTTTACCCCTTTTCTATCCAACACTTTCGCTACTGTTGCACTGATTGTATTGTGAAATTTAAGTTTAAATATTTTGTAATTGTTTAATGTTTTAGATTATTATAGATTTTAGTTTTTTATATTTTAAATCATCAATATATATTTTTATTTTTTATATTATTTTAAACTTTTAACATGAATTGAAAATAATAATGTATTAATTGTTTTAAAGTAAATATACAATTATAACTTATTATGTTTGTGTTTTTTTTATTAAGTTTATTTGTTATATTTTATTAAAATGTATATTACATTTATTTTATTTTGGTAAAATTATATTTAACATTTAATATATATTATTTTATTTTATATTTATATAAAAGTCGGTATTTTATACATCTATATTTTCTATATTGAGTTTTGTTGTCAATATTTTTGTACTTACCTCTTTAAGTATAGAAGTCAATATTTTCCTGTCTATATTTTTTACTTGATATTTTTAACATCAATATTTTTTACATCGATGTTGTGTCAGTGAATCTCCACAATTAACCCACATGGACTTCATGTACGATGACGTGAAGTTAGTGCTTCTGTCAGACACTACCTCTATGGGGATTCCCACACAGGTACAAATTCCTATGAGGGCTCAAGCCACCACAGGCACAGTCACCCACCTCAGAGGAATGGCCTCTGGGTAGCGAGTGGAGTGGTTCACCAAGTCCAGGCTGAACCTGTTGCCTAAAGCTGTCAACAATGTTAATGCCAACCCTCTCAAACAGACTGCCAACAACAGGTAAAGGGGTCATGGAAGCCTAGAGATTTTCCCTGCAATCCCACTGGCCTAGCGGGTGGGACAGGACCTGCAGAATGCATCTGAGGTCTTTATTAGGGGCTGATAGAATGGACAACAAGCCTGGGGATGGTCTTGGCTTACCCCAGATGTCCTTCCAGGGGATATCATAAACCAGCCCCCAGTAGCAAGGTCCTGTAACACTGGAGGACAACCAACAAATGGGCTGCCATAAGTCCAGACCCCTATGCTCACTGTATTGGAGGTAATTCTCCCACTGGATAAGGTGATCTCCAGAAGTATCGTCTGCTGCCTGGGCCTCTGCTTGCTGCCTCAAGCTCACTAGAGTGGGGTACTCTTTCTGCAACTTGCAGTACTCCTCCCTGGTAGGCCCACCCTCAACATGCCATACAGCAAGCTCAGGTAGGTCACCGAGGGCAGCAATGTCCTCCCAGGTAGGGTTAGGAGCATCGTCCTCAGGTGCCTATCAACCTGGAGTATGGGAACTTTGGGGCTGGTTTCTCATGGCCTTTGATCTTACTATTCTAGGCAGGTGCCTGTGCTATTATTTCAGGCTACAGGTGCCCATGAATCCCTTCTCTGGCAGCCATGGACCTTGTTATAATACAGACCCATTTAGGCAACCCCAACATCTCCAAGTGTGAACTGAGCTCTATCTCCATCCAGATACTATGCTCCAGGTTGTTGCCTAAGAGACAATCTACTGGCTTGGCAGGGCACAGAGCTACTATTAGAGAACCTGGACACAACCTCCCCCCCCATTCAAAGGGAACAAGAGGCACCAGTGGATGACATTGTTGGTTGTCTGCAACTTTGACTTATTAGAGAACCTGGATACAACCCGCGCCCCCATTCAAAGGGAACAAGAGGCACCAGTGGATGACACTGTTAGTTGTCTGCAACTTTGACTTGGTGGAATATGTTATGGAGGACCAGCTGACACCTTAAAGTAGTCAAGCTTGCTCTTGTGTCCCTGAGAGCCGCCAACCATTGCCCATTGATGGTAACCCACTACCTAAACTTGGAATTATTGCGGGCCAATGGGCTTTTGGCATGATCTCCTTATCTCCTAGGGACACTAGGGTAACCTCTGTCTGTTCCCCCAAAGCTGAATGGGACCTCCTCCTCCCCAAGGGCTGCACTCACCAACCAAGGTGCCTGTCCACCGGTGAGGGGCTGTGCTCTCTTGGGACATTTGGTGTCTCCCTTTGAGTGTCCATATTTCTATCGCTCAGTACATTGGAGTGCAAACGTCCTAGTCTAATCAGCAAATGACCCTTCTTGGGCTAAGGCTGGCACTAGTTACCAGTGCTCCTATGGGAATTATTTGTGAGGTCTTTTGAGAACTCTTTACTTTTAAGTTTTTCTCTCCCACTTTCGTCTGGTGGAACCCTTGACCGCCCTTGTGGGAGTCCCCCAGATGCCTTTTTTGGACACTCTGGTACAGACCCTGGGGCCATTTCCTCAGAAAGCTTCCTGGGGTCGGCGAGCTTTGTGTCCACTAGGTGCCGGTGCATCTCTGTAAACCAATATTGAGCATGTGCTCCCTGAGAATCAAGTTGTACAGCCCATTGTAATCATTAACCTTGCTGCCCCTCACCCAGTCTCTCTGTGCCTTGTTAGAATTATCAATGAAAGACTGATTTGGGAGCTTGTGGCTACCCCTGAACCTCTAGTGGTACTTCCCAAGGGTCAAGCCAAATTTAGTTAGAAGAATGGCTTTCATGGGAGTTGTTAGACCTGCCTCTTTTGCAGGTGTCTCCCTAAATATTTTGCCTTTTGCCTCCTAGTTTTCTGACCCTATTTTTGTTGGCTATTTGATTCTGGGCACTTTACCACTGCTGATCAGTGCTAAAGTGCATATGCAGTCTGTGTAATTTGTTATTAGGACTGCTTATCTATGATTGGTATATTTGATCTACTGGTAAGTGCCTAGTAAATGCAGTGTGTTCCAGGGCCTGTAAATCAAATGCAACTAGTGGGCTTGCAGCACTGGTTGTACAACACACATGAGTAGTCCTGTAAATGTATCTTAGACCTGCCACTGCAGTGTCTGCACACGCAGCTTTTAAACTGCCGCGCCAATCTGGCAAGTGCACACACTTGCCAGGCACTAACCTTCCCTTTTCGTACATGTAAGGCACAGGTAGGTCCAGGTACCCCCATGGGCAGGGTGCAAAGTATGTAAAAGGAATGACATTTGCTGGTGTATTTTGCATGTCCTGATAGTGAAATACTGTGCATTTCCTTTTTCACTATTCAAAAGCTGTCTGTCCCATAGGTTAACAAGGGAGCTGCATTGTAACATCTTACAAGAGTAACTTTACTGTGGGAAAAGCTAGAGATTTGGTGTTTAATCTCTCTGAGCTCAAAGTTTAATAACAGATATTTTAGTAAAGGTGGTTTATAAATAGTGTGTTTGAAAATCCGACTTTTAGAAAGTTGTTTTTGCATTTGTCATCCCGAGTGGGACGGGTATGCCCAGACGTGGGTCCTGTGCTCTCCATGCCACTGGAGTCAAGCTATCTTGGCTGATGAGGGATGAAACCCCAAAACTGGTCCTAAGATGCTTGTTTGCAGTCGAGGGAGGACCTGGCCTGGCAGTTCGGCCTGGACTGTTCTCATTGGGTGCAGGGTCAAGACTGATTTGCATATGGCTGGGTCCAAACTGGAATGGCATGGTGACCATAAAAACGATGGATTTAGGCCCAGATCTCTGTACTGGGGTGAATGTATGACATTGTTCTGCATTCTGTCCATCAATTGTTTTCGCATTTGTCACCCCGAGTGGGACAGGTATGCCCATACATGGGTCCTGTGCTCTCCATGCCACTGGAGTCAAACTATCCTGGCTGATGATGGGAAAAACCCCAAAACCAGTCGTAGGATGCTTATTTCCAGTCCAGTGAGGACCTTGCCTGGCAGTTCGGGCTGGACTGGTCCCATTGGGTGCAGGGTCAAGACTGATTTGCATATGGCTGGTTCCAAATTGGAATGGCATGGTGAGCAAAACAACTATGGATTTAGACCCAGAGATCTGTACTGGGGTGAATGTATGACATTGTTCTACATTCTGTCCATCAATTGTTGTTTTTACTTTTAGAAAGTGTGAATTTTCTTATTTAACCATTCTGTGCGCTTATGGCTGTTTGTGTATTCCTTGTCTGGTTGTGAAGTGACAGGAGCTGGGGATGTGCATTCACTCTAGACAGTCACAAGCAGGGGTTGAGGTGTGCCCTGCCTTTCCTGGGTGACTCATTGTCAGGCTGAATAGCCCATTCTGCATTTAGAGTTGTGGGAGGAGTTTTGACTAGTACCTGAATGGGCTGTGTCTGCTCTGCACAATGTTGTCTCCACCTCCTGTAGGGAAGCTGGACCAGGGAGGACAGAACTGGTTTTTACTGAGCTCAGGGGCTCTTGCAACAAAACTACAAAAAGAAAATGGGGGATAAAATTAGACCTAAAACTCCATAACTTTAAATCACTTCTGGAATCAAGAAGAACCTCTGCCAAGGAGAAGAGCTGAAGAGCTGTAAGGAGGAGTACAGCCCCTTTTGTGTGTGTTGCTTTGCTGGGTTGGCCTGCATTTGCTGCTTCTGCCAAAGAGAGGACAAAGATTAAAACTTGCTGTGAACCTGCTTGTGAAGAATCTCGAAGGACTTGTGTGTGCTTTACTCCTGTTCTGAAGTCTCAAAGACACAAATACTTAACCACCAGCTTCCCTGAACTCCACTGCTAAGAGTTCTGACCTGCAAGGAGGTGCCTATTCCAGTTCTGGGCCTTGGAAGGTTGTTCCTGTTGCTGAGAGCTAAAAACGCTTGAAGAAACCCAGAAATTGACGCATCACCTGTCCAGCTCCTGTTTTTCCGATGCAAAGCAAACACAAGGAAATGATGGACAGAGCGCTGAAGCTCTTCAGACACTCACCCCCAGTCTCAGTTCTGGGTTGAATCCATCATCGTTCTTTAGCTCACTTCGCCACCCCAGTTCAAACATGGACAGCCATGTGCAAATTTTCCTTGACCCTGTGCTTCATAGGAACAGTCCAGCCTGAACTGCCATGCCATGTCTTCCCTGGACTGGAAACAAGCATCCTGTGACCGGTTTTGGGCTAACAGCCCTCATCAGCCAGCCAAGCTTGAATGCAGTGGCAGTGGCAAAGTGAGCAAAGGATCCACGTCTGGGCATACCCTGCTAACTTAGGGCAAACAAAGCAAACACAAGGAGATGATGGACGGAGCACTGAACCTTTGCAAACACTCACATCAGTCACAGATCTGGGTTGAATCCATCATCGTTCTTTAGCTCACTTTGCCACCCCACCACAGGCATAGCTATACAAATCAGTCTTGACCCTGTGCTTCATGAGAACAGTCCATCCCAAACTGCCAAGCCATGTCTTCCCTGAACCGGAGGGGAATGCCCAGACTTGGCTCCCTTGCTCACTTTGCCACTGGAATTAAGCTATCCTGGCTGAAGAGTGTTGTTATCCCGAAACCGGTCCTAGGATGCTTGTTTCTGGTCCCGGGAGTACCTGGCTTGACAGCTCGGACCAGACTGTTCCCATGAGGCAAAGGGTCAAGACTGATTTGCATATGGCCAGGTCTAAACTGGGGAGGCATGGTGAGCAACAGAATGATGGATTAAACCCAGATCTCTTGACTGGGGGTGAATGTTTTGATTTGTTCTGCATTCCGTCCAACAATTGTGTGTCTTTTGCTTTCTCGCCCTAAGTGCAGCAGGTATGCCCAGACGTTGGTCCTGTTATACAAAGATGGGGGTTAAACCCATATAGTCACGGGGACCTGGGTGCTATGCTGTACATATAAGAGGGGTCCCCGTAAGGGAAGTGTATTGTAAAAGACATACACTAAAGTGAAATTAACAAAGGATCATTTAGATAAACATAGACAATAATTTTGAAATTGGTATATATGATTTATTACCAAGAACACAGCATAAATGCTGACAAATTAATAAATTAATTTATGCAAAGTGACAAGCCCCAAAAGAAGGAAGGGAAGGTAGTGCTCTGGGAAGTGAAAAGGGAGTAAGAAGTATTGACACAGTGTTGAGAAGGTTAACATCCAAATTCAATAACAGTACAGAATAATTACAATACAAGTGCCCAAATACAATTTTTTAAGGCAAATTTCACACATAGTCAATAAATCATATTCAACGGTCACAGCTAATTGCTTGACAAGTTGGGGGTGTGCCGGAATCTCAAGGAAGAAAAAAGTCGACGTTTCGACCCCTATTGGTAGGCTAGTTAAAGTCCTTAAGCGGGGTCTTCATCAGGACATCATACTGAAGAAGGGGAGGGGAGGGGCAGATCTGTGTGAGGAATAATTAGATTTTAGTACACAATGAGGACGACAGTTGTTCATCCTATCTATTAAAGAGAAACTAAAATAGGTTTACCATGGGGTACGGCCCAGCCGGGCTCTGTACAAGGTATGGCCGCCACACCAGGAAGTAGTGGTCAGTCCAACGAAGTGGGAACCTCAGCTACAGAGGAGACAAACATAACTATAAGAAGATCGGCTATTCTAATAAATAAAAAATAAAAATTAAAATTAAAATAGTTCTGTCTTAAGGGGTAGTACCCAGAATCATTAGGTGAAGTAGGGAGTGTTGAATTTCACAGCGGGACACAAATAGTCCTGATAATTACCTACAAGTGCTGTGCTCCTGCCTGTCAACCAGGTCTACGTTTGATGCATGGAAAAAAATATATGCGCTGCTCCAATATTCAACTGGAAAGAGAGAATACTAGGTGTGGTAAGCATACATGGTAGGCGCTACAGGTGTGCAGCCAAAAAAAATTCTCGTGGTTAAACAAATAGAATGGCTAATACTCACTAGAAATTGAGGCGTAGGGCCTCAATGAGACTTTAATCAAACTCCGTCATAATAGAAGAGCGGAGTAGTAATGAATTAGAGGCGAGATTCACCTCCAGCGCTCGCGTATATATTCTGAAAATAAGTGATATATTTGTATTGTTTTAAAAAAACAATTAATTAAACAATTGGCAAGTCGCGTGCATTACCGACACTGATAATAGCATTTACTCACATAAAAAGTGAAGCGGGCAGCGCTGTTTAAAAAGCGTGCTTTAGACTCCAATACTTGCGTGTGAATCCTAAGAGACAAGGGCACAGTTGTGTCATTACGGTACAAAGGTCACTAATTACGGCATTACTGGTAACTAAATGGGCAGTTACTCACAGTACATTTTATCAAACTCCGTCATGCATAGAGGAGCGGGAAATGATCAAACACACACTGTGAAATAGAGCGGGGTTTCAACTCCGGCGCTCGCGTGTGAATTCTGAAACAAGGGATACATTTGTATCGTTAAGAATTAAACAGCAAGCGAGTCGCGTATATTGCCGACATTAACAGCGGAGATTACTCACATCTGCATGAGACAAATAACGCTGTTTGGGATAGCATGCAGGGGCCTCCGGCGCTTGTGTGTGAATCCTGAAAGCAAGGGCACAGATGTATCAATTTAGTAAAAACCACTAGTTGGTCAAAGCATCACTGTCATTGAAAGGACAGTTACTCACAGCAAGGCTAGCAGCGTAGTCTGCATCGATGTGCTCACGAACTCCGCAGTGACTAGAACGCGGAGTTTGGGGAGTGGTCAAAGTAGAGAATGCATCATGGCAAGTTCATAGAAATAGAGGAGTTACTTACGAGATAGGTGTGCCTATCCGGATTGAATTGAACCAGAAAAACGGGGTTTTATTATTGTTATGGAACGTATTATAAAACAGCTCACAGATACGCTCGTCACTGGTTCTTTACATCATTAACATATATGTAGTAGAATGTTTATTATCCTCTGACTCATTGCTCTTTGTTTTACTGTTTGTCTGGTTTTATCCTCCTGCGAGAGAGATACACCAGCTAATCCTTTTTCTCCATTTAGCAAAAAGTTACTTTAACACTTGATTCTTCAAAAATTGGGTTTTTCCTCCAGTGTGAGGGATGCGCCAGTATTTTACGAGCGTATCTGTGAGCTGTTTTATAATACGTTCCATAACAATAATAAAACCCCGTTTTTCTGGTTCAATTCAATCCGGATAGGCACACCTATCTCGTAAGTAACTCCTCTATTTCTATGAACTTGCCATGATGCATTCTCTACTTTGACCACTCCCCAAACTCCGCGTTCTAGTCACTGCGGAGTTCGTGAGCACATCGATGCAGACTACGCTGCTAGCCTTGCTGTGAGTAACTGTCCTTTCAATGACAGTGATGCTTTGACCAACTAGTGGTTTTTACTAAATTGATACATCTGTGCCCTTGCTTTCAGGATTCACACACAAGCGCCGGAGGCCCCTGCATGCTATCCCAAACAGCGTTATTTGTCTCATGCAGATGTGAGTAATCTCCGCTGTTAATGTCGGCAATATACGCGACTCGCTTGCTGTTTAATTCTTAACGATACAAATGTATCCCTTGTTTCAGAATTCACACGCGAGCGCCGGAGTTGAAACCCCGCTCTATTTCACAGTGTGTGTTTGATCATTTCCCGCTCCTCTATGCATGACGGAGTTTGATAAAATGTACTGTGAGTAACTGCCCATTTAGTTACCAGTAATGCCGTAATTAGTGACCTTTGTACCGTAATGACACAACTGTGCCCTTGTCTCTTAGGATTCACACGCAAGTACTGGAGTCTAAAGCACGCTTTTTAAACAGCGCTGCCCGCTTCACTTTTTATGTGAGTAAATGCTATTATCAGTGTCGGTAATGCACGCGACTTGCCAATTGTTTAATTAATTGTTTTTTTAAAACAATACAAATATATCACTTATTTTCAGAATATATACGCGAGCGCTGGAGGTGAATCTCGCCTCTAATTCATTACTACTCCGCTCTTCTATTATGACGGAGTTTGATTAAAGTCTCATTGAGGCCCTACGCCTCAATTTCTAGTGAGTATTAGCCATTCTATTTGTTTAACCACGAGAATTTTTTTGGGCTGCACACCTGTAGCGCCTACCATGTATGCTTACCACACCTAGTATTCTCTCTTTCCAGTTGAATATTGGAGCAGCGCATATATTTTTTTCCATGCATCAAACGTAGACCTGGTTGACAGGCAGGAGCACAGCACTTGTAGGTAATTATCAGGATTATTTGTGTCCCGCTGTGAAATTCAACACTCCCTACTTCACCTAATGATTCTGGGTACTACCCCTTAAGACAGAAGTATTTTAATTTTAATTTTTATTTTTTAATTATTAGAATAGCCGATCTTCTTATAGTTATGTTTGTCTCCTCTGTAGCTGAGGTTCCCACTTCGTTGGACTGACCACTACTTCCTGGCGGCCATACCTTGTACAGAGCCCGGCTGGGCCGTACCCCATGGTAAACCTATTTTAGTTTCTCTTTAATAGATAGGATGAACAACTGTCGTCCTCATTGTGTACTAAAATCTAATTATTCCTCACACAGATCTGCCCCTCCCCTCCCCTTCTTCAGTATGATGTCCTGATGAAGACCCCGCTTAAGGACTTTAACTAGCCTACCAATAGGGGTCGAAACGTCGACTTTTTTCTTCCTTGAGATTCCGGCACACCCCCAACTTGTCAAGCAATTAGCTGTGACCGTTGAATATGATTTATTGACTATGTGTGAAATTTGCCTTAAAAAATTGTATTTGGGCACTTGTATTGTAATTATTCTGTACTGTTATTGAATTTGGATGTTAACCTTCTCAACACTGTGTCAATACTTCTTACTCCCTTTTCACTTCCCAGAGCACTACCTTCCCTTCCTTCTTTTGGGGCTTGTCACTTTGCATAAATTAATTTATTAATTTGTCAGCATTTACGCTGTGTTCTTGGTAATAAATCATATATACCAATTTCAAAATTATTGTCTATGTTTATCTAAATGATCCTTTGTTAATTTCACTTTAGTGTATGTCTTTTACAATACACTTCCCTTACGGGGACCCCTCTTATATGTACAGACGTTGGTCCTGGGCTCACTGTGCCACTGGAATCAAGCTATCCTGGCTGAAGAGGGGTGAAACCCCAAAACAAGTCCTAGGATGATTGTTTCTGGTCCAGGGAGGACCTGGCTTGGCAGTTCGGGCTGGACTGTTCCCATGAGGCACAGGGTCAAGACTGATTTGCATATGGCAGATCTAAACTTGGGTGGCATGGTGAGCAACAAAATGATGGATTTAACCCAGATCTCTTGACTGGGGTGAATGTTTTGATTTGTTCTGCATTCCATCAATCAGTTGTGTGTCTTTTGGAGATTTGTGAATAGCATTTATGAGTATGCAAAGTAGTAATACTAGAGTACTATTTTATGCACTCGAAATGGCGTTGTGTATAAGCCCCAGTATATAATATGATACAATACTACGCTGTGAAACTTAACTACACCAATATTATTATAGCTGAATCTTGTTGCGGTATATTAAATGTAATCCCAGTTTGTAATTTCAAATCTTCAAAGAATGTGGAAGTCTAGTTCAAACACAGTCCTTATCTTCTCATTGAAAGCTCTAATGACTTTTTATTTCTAACACCACAAAAAAAGCCTTCTAGCAATTCAATACTAATAAATGAAGGGAGAATAGAAACTAAAGGGCTAGGGCCTGATTCACAAACTGCGTTGTGTGGTAAATCTTGCATTGCTACAAAACATATTACACAATTTACTACACAATATAAGCTTTACCTATACTTATGTGTGCAGAGTTTTTCGCCCGACTGCGAAGTCTTCACACACGTAAGTATAGGTTTTAGTAGTAAATATGGAGGGGACTCAGTGGAGCAGTGGAAAGGGGATCGACTTCAGGCCTCAAACTCTGGCCTCTCGGCATACTCAAAAGGTAAAACCAGCTTTAGCTTTTACCATGTTACTGCACCTAACGACCATACCAATGTAACCTACTGTGTATGGCAAGTTTGCAGTGAACTGTTGCTATGTGCAGTAAGTTTGGTACATGGGTCTGGCCTTAGGCCGGCCCTGCACTCAACCACAATTCAGGCCATGACCAGTGAGCTGTGTGAGCATTGAAAATGAACACATGGCATGTCCTAATGGTGGTTGTACAAAGGTTCTGGCCTTTATCCAGATACTGAAGTCAGCCACCATACCCACACTGGTACTGTGTGGAGCTTCTATCATTGCACAGCAAGGGTTGGATGGAGGGCTTTACCTTTTACCAGGCTTTGCATCCAACCTCTATGTCCAGGTAGCCGACATTTGAAATCCTCTGAATATGTGCAGAAGGGATTGGCTGCAGAGGCTGGTCCTTCTGAAATTACATGAATATAGTTATGTCATGTCAGTTAACATAAATGTTTTTCAATTATAAACGCATGTTCACACATTCATAAATATATTAATGCAGTTCAGGGCCTTGTGGCACAATGGACTGGTCATCTGCTGCAGGTAACGGTGTTTGACCTCATGGTTACAGGTTCAAATCCTGGCAGGTCCGTTCAGCCTTTCACTCTTCTGGAGTTGATGAAATGAGTAACAATGAGTTTGATTAAAAAAACTATCTGTTATTCAGAGCCAAGGCACTCTACTGGGTGAACGCGTGCTTAACAAATGCACATTATGCCAGTGAAAACAAATGTTACCCAAAATCATGTTATTTAGAACAAATGCACCAATGAACACATTTATTTATTATGAGAACGCAAAGGTCAAATTCAATGTTATTAAAACAGAAGTGAGAAATTGACAGGAGAAAACACTTTTCTGCTAAACAGGTTGCCTGCTAAAATGACTTTTTCAAAGACCAACAAGTGAGTAGTCTCACACAAGCTGAAACATTTGTATCCTGGTTTTTGTTTAAATACAACGTTTTAAACTAATAAACATAAAACTAAATGGAATAGTCACATGGCATACATGCAGCTCTTCATCAAGTAATATTCTATTTATTACCATTTTTGAAAAAGGGGAGTGGCATCATGATGCACTTGAGAGTTGAGATTTCTCTCATGTCATGGTCCCTCCCAGGGGCGTAACTCACACCCCTGCAGTCCCTGTGGAGTCCCCAGCCCTTCTAGGGCCCCATAACACTTCAAGAAGGCCCGATTTAGACCAAGACCACTCAATCTGTCAATCATGCGGTACTTGTATAGCACAGCTCAGCACCCGTGAGGGTGTCCAGGCGCTGGGCTGCCGGTTTCAGTCAAAGAGCCAGGTCTTGAGTGTTTTTCTGAAGTCTGTCAGCGGTTGTGATGTTCAGAGGTGGAGTGGGACTGGAGGGCTATGTCTATAGGGGAGACTAAGGGTCTCCCCTACACATTCTGCATGGGGGCCCCATCATTTTCCGATGTGCCACTAGCCCGTTCCCTGATTCCTTGATGGTAATAAATACAATACAACACCCATCCGCATATATACTTGTAATAGTATTATTCACATCTGAGAAAGGTAGCCGCGACCCAGCTCCCAACAATGCCCTGCTAATGAGGCGCTAATGGGCTTCAGCAACCAACAATTCCGCAAGATTCATTCAGTTCCGGGGGAGCTCGTAATTACTGCACGAATAATAAATACCGTGCGGATTGTGTATAAACACATACACGTGAATATTAATTTCGCAATAGCCTGAGGGTCGTCACGAACGGCAGGGCACATGCAGAATAGACTCGTTCATTCTCAGAGCCTTAAATGGCGGAATCAAAGGCTTATTCAAATGAAGTATTTAAATAAAACATGGTTTTGAGTATTTGCAAGCGCTGCGCGTCCGTAATCTAAGCAGAAGGAAATGAAAATGTTAATAATCCCCACAGCAGTTCTTCATTTGATAGCCTGATCTCAGTATCACGCAATTCCTGGGATTACATTAAGACTGCTGGCTGTGCACTTTGCATGTCTTTTGCAGCACGCGCTAAAACTTTCCAACACTCTTGGGCAGTCAGAACACTCGAGGTAACGGAAGGACAACTGTCTGCAAGAAGCACTTCCACGCGCGTATAGTTCGGCCCTGTTTGTAATCAGTTTTCCGCGCGCTTCAGTAACCTTGCTCTTGGTTTCTTTATTTCTTGAAACTAATGTAAGGCTAGTAGTGCCAACATTTTTATTTTTTCTCTATTCTCTCCAACGGTAATATACATGTTTTTCTGTGTTTTGCATTATTATTTTGAAACTGCACAATACAGTTATGGTCTGTCCCCGAAATAAACATGCCGATGAGAAACATTTCACAATAAAGAGAGTTAAGCACTGGAAGATTTCGGGATACTTTAATATTTTTCTATTCTTAAAGGCGACGCTCAGTCTTTTTCTTTTTTTATAGAAAAGTACTGCATTTCAACACTGATGTTTTTTTTCATACAGAATATGTTTCATATAGTTATCACAAGGGAGTAGCCATAAAATTAAACCCTCATTCCACTCTGAACCATACCTCTAATGGCAATGTCTGAACGGATACCAGATTTCCCTAGAAGAGCTCTTTCCACCCATTATTCCATCGATGCACCCCTTAAGTCACCCACCCAACCCTCCCCTTAAGCCCCCATCCCACCTTTTAGCCATGCATTCTTTTACACATCAATCTATCCATTACTTTTATTTCTGTCATTTGCTTATTGTAACTCTTCTCTTTCCCTCCCTTTTCCTTCATTTCCCCCTTTTTATTCCTCAATAAATCAAACTTAAAAAAAATCTATCCATTACTTCATTCATCCACCCATCATCTTTTTATCCCTCTTATCCATCCGCTCTCTTCCATCCCATCCAACCTTTCATCCTTTAATCGGAATTTGCATCAATTAATTCATCCATCCTTTCACCCTTTTATCCACCACAGACCCTTACATCCATCAATCCTTTCATCTTTCCAGCTATCAAACTACATACCCATGAATTCAGCCAGCTATCTATCCATCCATCTACCCATTCATCCATCTATCCACCCATCCATCCACCCATCCATCCATCCATCGTTCCATCCTTCCTTCATTCTTTACACGCTCCCTTTCACCTTTCCTTGTTTTCATTTTTCTTTCCACTCTTGAGCTCTTTATGACTTCATTTTACTCCTTTTTTTCCTCACATCTTCCTTTCTTTTCCAGCCTTCCTTTCTTTATCTTTCTTCCCTTCTCTCGCCCGCTCACTTTTTCTGTTTGCCCCTCTCTGACTTTTTTTCTACATTTTCATATTTCTCCTTATACCCTTCCTAATTGGCAGCCCTGAGCTCCACTTTTCACTGCTGCTTTGTATTCCCATACAGTGTTATTTAAGAGCATTGATCTACATAGCCATGCAGACAGGAGAGGCCCAAAAATAAATAGTCATTGTGTTCTAGTGACCCATCTTAGCATCCTATCAGGCCAAGGTAAAACCCCAACTTTAGCTGTCAATGTGTGGGGTTCACGTGGGCCCTACGCTGCTACACTCATGTTATACTCACTCTGCACCCCTACAACACTTATACTGCACCTCACTACACAAACTACAACCCACTGAACTTACACCAGTCCAAAATAGTCACACTACTCCGTTCAACACTCCCAATGCAGTCCATTGCCCCAAAGCTACATTCATCCTTCCCCTTCTTTCCATTTCTCTTTCTCATTCACATTCCCCTTTCCCTTCCCCTTCCCCCTCCTCTTCCCCTACACCTTCCCCTCCCGTCTCTTCCCTATCTCTCTGTCTGGTAGATAACTATTGGGAGATCAAAATGAAACAACAAGAAGAAGAAAGTGGACAGTCAGCAATGCAGAGAGTAGTTCTCTAAATCTACTCCATATTTTCTTGGTTTGTGGTCCTAACCTCTGTATGTTGTATGGTAAAATATGTAACTGTCTCTACTACATATATTTGTAATCTAGAGGTACGTAACTTAAATGAATATGTTAGTAAATTGGAGAGCAGGGTGCCACACGCGGATCACTTGATAAGTTAATAGTTAAAGCACGGCTGCAGAGAGCTTTGTGTAACTTGTAGAATACAAGTTACAATGTTATTGAGAAGCTCCCTCCCAGTATGTGAGGTATATTTCACAAGAGACCAACAATAAAACAAAAAAACTAAAACAAATCCAAATTTCAGCTAAAAGTATATTATTGTTGCACTCCATACCCGAAAAACTAAGCCCGCCTTCCCCTTCTTGCAGCCTAGACTGATCCACCCCAGGACCCTCTGCCATTCCTGCCTATGGATCACTTTGCGTTAAATCTGCTACAACATAGTTTAAATTGCATTTTTAGTATGGTGCCATACAAATGGCAAATACATAATATCTAGTGCCAATATTTCACATTTTAGCCTATTTAAATGCAAACATTTATTAGGCATCAATAAGCTCATTCTCATTTGGTAGTCTGTTCGTTTCCGTGATCTGCAAATTAATATGGGATTGCCGCAGTAAATATATACATTCTAGCTGTTTAATACAGTTTTTAAGCCTTTTTGCCTCTGGGCTTGTGCCTATAATATTAGTTTACAGAAAAGTGATGGATGAAATGCTTGAATTAATCTCAGTCATTGGTAATTACCCAGGGCCGCATCACAGTCCATCTTTATGTTCACCTCATGCCATCTCAGTTTGGACCCAACCATATGCAAATCAGTTTTGATCCTGCTTCAATGGGAACAGTCCAGCCCGAACTGCTACGCCGGGTTCTCCCTGAACTGGAACACAAGCAACCCATGAATGGTTTCAACCTAGTCAGGGCTCATCAGTCAGGTATAGCTTGGTTCAGTGGCACAGTGTGCAGGGGACCCACATCTGGACACACCCGTCCACTTAGGGTGACACACTAGTATACAAAAAAATGATGGATGAAAGGCTTGAATTAATCTCAGCTACTGGTGAATACTTGGGGCAGAATCCCAGTCCATGGTTAGTTTGCACACCATGCCACCTCAGTTTGGACCCAGCCATAAGCAAAACAGTCCTGTCCCTACTTCAATGGGAACTGTCCAGCCCAAACTGCCAGGCCAGGTCCTTCCTGAACTGGAACACAAGCTACTCAGGACTGGTTTCACCCCAGTTAGGGCTCATTAGCCAGGTATAGCTTGGTTCCAGGGAGACAGTGTGCACTGGATTCACATCTGGGCAGATGTAAAAGTTAATGGCACACTAGCATACTTCAGTGTGCCACCATAAGTGGGACGAGTATGCTCAGACGTGGGTCCTGTGCACACTGTATCACTGGCCTGGCAGTTTAGGATGGATATAGGGTAGTCCACATTCCCAAGGATCTACTGCTTACCTTTGTTGTGGGAGATGACATGGATAAGTGATTTGGAACCGTTGAAGACTATACAGATCCTCTGGAGATGCATAGGGTCCCAAAAGAGGAATGAGGGGCAATCCATGGATGCACACACCTAGTGAAGCAAGGGATGCCCCACTAGCCCCAGAGATGGGCATGAAGGACACCCTTATCGGGAAGTAAGGTCCCACTCCCGAAAAGTACAGGCAGAAGTTCAGGGACAGCCAGAAGCTGCCCCATCAGACCTGAATTGATTGTGTGGATTCCTCTCGCAAGGCACTGGATAGTTGAATGGAGGGCAGCGAAGTGAAAGATTCCAAAGGGCTGTACAATTTTGAAGCTCTGGGACAACACCTGTTTGATAGTAAGCTCACTGACTTCAAGGAGCTTGCTGAGGAGGTGGATCGATGGCTCAGCACCAGGGTCCACAAGAAGGGAGGGGGGCCCTACAAGGGTGGACAGGGTGCACACCAGAAGAAGTATGATGGAGATAAAAAATAAAAACAAGGAGTTATCTAAAGGTCCCCAAAACAGTTTAATTGGACAGGATATCCAATCTTCACCTGATAAAAAGAAGAATAGGTTCCCTGATCATAAGTCCTTGATGAAGGTCATCCCCAAGTGTTTAAGTGCCACAGGTAGGGCAAATCAAGGGTGATACCAAGTGTCCCAAGAGGGCACATCCTCAAACAGTTGGGCAGACATCATGGCTGGCTAGTGTAGAGCTTGGGAAGGATATTGCCTCAGTTAGTACGAGGGAAGTGCAAAGGTTACCCTAGTGTACCTGGGTGCCAGGAAGATGGTGCCAAAGGCCGATGTGCCTATCAACACTAAAAAGTACAGGCAGTGGGTAACCATCAATGGGCAGTGGGTGGAGGCTCTTAGAGACACGATGAGCCAGCATGACAACAATCTGGTGTTATCTGGTGTCCTACGAGCAGGTAGTCACTAATGTATTCCACCAGGTTATACTAACTGACAACAATGACAGCCACTACTCAGTGGCCAGCAGGCAGTGAGTGGAGGCTCTTAGAGACACAGGAGCAAGCATGACAACCATCAGGTGTCGTGTGGTGTCCTCAGAGGAAGTAGTCTCTAATTTGTTCCAACATTTTATAGTAGCTGACAAGATTGAGTCACTATCCAGTGGCTCTGATTTCTTTTGAATGGGGCGGGACCTCATGTTTCTTGAGGATAGGTAGCTGAAGTTCCCTCCATGCCTCTGCATTCTCTTCCCAGTAATGACATGGAGCACACCATATGGAAAGAAGTGGAGCTCTAGTCCCACCTGGAGATGTTGGGGGTGCCTGAGTGGTGTACATGACCACACTGTCCATGACAGCCTGAGAGGGTAGTCAAAAGGCCAGTGAGCCTGAAATAATGGCCCTAGGTACCTACCAAAAAGAAGAAGGGCAAGGGGCCTGAGAAACCTTCTCCACAAACTCCCATGGTCCAGGAGGAGGCTGAGCCTGAGGGTGACGCCCCAGAACCTACAGGGAAGGAAATTGCGGCCCATGGAAACCTACCTGAACTGGCCATTTAGCAGAAAAAAGGAGGTCCCACCAGGGAGTAGCTCTGTATAGCACATAAGGAGTACCCTATTACGGAGGGCCTATAGTGGTAGGCCAAATCCTAAGCAGCTGGCAACACTTCCGGTGATCACCTGATTTACTGGGAGGATGGTCTCCTGTACAGTGAGCCTAAGGTTCATGAGCCTGGTCCAACCCATTTGTTGTTAGTCCCCCAGTGCTACAGGACCTTCCTACTGGAACTGGCTCATGATGTTCCCCTGGCAGGTCATCTAGAGGAGGACAAGACCTTTGGCAGGCTTGTCACTCACCTTCATTGGCCCAAGATGAAGGTCACCTCTGATGATGCTCTCTGCAGATCATATCCCACCTGTCAGGTCAGTGGGAAGACAGGAGGGGAGTGCAAGGCTACCATGGTTCCCCTTCCAGTCATTGGCATCCTCTTTGAAAGGTGGGAATTCACACTGTTAGGCCCCTGGGTACAAGACAGCCCTATACAAAAGGTTCATCCTGGTCTTGGTGCACCATGCCACCTGGTACCTGAAGGCTATAACTCTGAGGACAATGACTGCACCAGCAGTATCCAAGCTGAGGCACTGATGGGGATATTTAAATGAGCGGGATTACCCAAGGAGGTAGTATTTCACAGGGGTACCATCTTCATGTCCTCACACTTGAAGTCGATGTGGGACAAGTGTGAGGTAACATACAAGCTCTACACACCCTATCATCCCCAAACCAATGGGCTTGTTGAAAGGTTCAACAAGACCCTCAAAAGCATGTTCATGGACCTGCAAATTGCTTGGAGTGTTAGTGGAGCGTTGTCTTGCCATGCCTGCTGTTTGCTTACAGGGACAACCGCAGAAAGGGGTTTGATTCAGCAACTACTGTACGGCCGCCCTGTTAAAGGGCCTCTCAGCCTTGTGAGGGAGGGTTCGGAGGAAGCTTCCAAGAAAGCCCCTTGGGATATGGTCAGCTATATGCTGGTCCTCTGCACCCAGATAAACTGCCTTTGGAAGAAAGTGAAGGAGAATCTGGAAACCAGCCAGGATATTATGAAGCTCTGGTAGGACCAGAAGATCACTTTGGTTGAGTTTCAGTGTGGTCAATAAATGTGAGAGTTGGGGCCCCGGCCCTTCAAGGTCATCTACAAGGTGGATATCAAGACCCACAGGAGCCCCTTGTGGGTCTTGCACGTCAATTGCCTCAAACCCTACTTTGAGAGGTCTGAGGTTACCATGCTTCTGGTCACAGATGATGAGATGGAGGAGGAGTGTGAACCTCTCCATGATATTCTTTCTTCCAGTGAGTGGGATGGGTCAGTGGAGGGTGTTTGTCTGAAATTGACACTCTGCACTCCAAAAATGCGAATCTAGTACTCTGAACTGTATTCACTTCTTTCTAGGTGCTGTCGCTTAACCTGACCGGCTCACGTCAGTAACATAACATTTAACACAAACAGGAATTGTTTGAAAACGACGCACTTTTCACAAGCCCCCGCGGGGTGCTCTATAAACCACAATGATATATGATATCAAATGTTAGTATGAAAGTTCATTCAACCAAAACATTAACCGTATTCCTTTACATCAGTAAACAATAAAAACTAATCAAATGAAGAACATCTTTTTTATTTGTAGTTTTCTTTTCTTGTACTTTGTTCTTCTGTCTTGTGGTACATTACTTCATGTACACCCATTCATCTTTTTCAGTAAATCCCAATGCATTTCGGTATGACAATACCTTCATCAGGGGAATACTGTAATCAAAATCAACACAGTAACAATAATCAGAATTGAGAATAAGGGAGCCCCAGACTCCACCTCATGTGCATATCACTTCTAATGCAAGTTTGTCAAAACGAGTACCAGCTTAGCTTAGCCTTCACCAATGTGTCTAAAAGCAAAATTTGAAAGCCACCACGTGTCACACTGTATTCATATCCATAAGGGTATGGTAAAAAACGTGTACCTGACTAGATGCAGTTCACGACTGTACTGTAGCAGAAATGATATTCCTAAATAGTGAAAAACATGTTAATGACTATCTATGCTGACCATTTTCGAAGAACGCCAAAAACAGAGGTTAACTACCGCCTACCTATATCGGTGAACCTTCTCCCAAGGAATTACACGTCAGAATAGTCTGCCTTTCGTATTCTTCAACTGGAAAAAACATACACGATGCCATTAGTGTCCCGCTCACGGGTCCTGTCATCTCCCCGCCCTTAACCCGCATCCTTGCCTCTCATTACCTCGCTGCCGGGAACTGGTCTCTACTCTCGTCGTCTTGCGTTCAAAGACGCCGTCTTTCTCCCATCCTTATGAGAGGGCTGCCATTTCCGTGTAAACACTGAAAACGGACTCTAAGAACTAAACGCTGCAGTGGGCGCCATTTTTACCTAGTCAATGGTGCGTGTAATCGAAGATTCAGAAGAAACGGATTGAGGGTGTGAAACTCTCCCCCTTACACTGACCCTAGATCAACAGAGCGACTGTCACCAATTGTTCGGGCAGTTGGATCTTCTCCGTAACCCCAGAGCTGACTTCATTGAATACTCCTGATACTGACACAGGAGATAGTATGTGGCGTATTTGTATAGCGCGAACAGTGACCCGGAGGCATCCCGGCGCTTGTACTCCTACCACAAGGGAACCCCTCCTGGCTTTTCCTTGTGGGGTGTCCACTCCTGGGCATCCCATGGTGAAACCAGGCATCCCTTGTGTATCAGGGGGCCTTTGTGGAGACTAAGAAAGCTATTGCCCAGAGTTGCAGCGTGGGACCCATGCTTAGAATCGGCACTGAGGCGAGAATATCCGGTCAGAGGAATTTAAGCCCGAAACCCGCCGAGGCAGGAATCGAACCCTGGTCCCTGGCCAGCGTTCTGCATCAAGGTCTGCCGCTCTAAGCATTGAGCCACACTTCTCCACTTATGTCTGTGAAACATAAGATCTACAAGCTATATGATAAGGTGAGGGCCAGCATAAAGGAGGAAATCTCCCAAAATGCTGGAACTGGGGTAAATGAGCCCTCAAGCAGCCATTGGTCCAGTCCAGTGGTGCTAGTCAGCAAGGCTGCCCCTCCAGGTGCGACTCCAAATCTCCAGTTCTTCATTTATTTATTTATTTATTTATTTTGGCGATTTTTAGAGCGCGCAAATACCCTAGGGTGTCTCGGCGCTGTAGTTGCAGATCACTCCAGAGGAGGGGGGATTAGGCAGGGAACAACCATGTCTTTAGTTGTTTTCTAAATTTAAGAAGGGTCGGAGCACACTTGATGTTTAGAGGAAGTGCATTCCACAGTATGGCTGTGGCCACGGAGAAGGGTTTGTCGCCCCAGTTGGCCCTTCTTGTACGGGGGACCATGAGTAGGTGCGCTGAGGATGACCGCAGGGTTCTTGAATGTTCAAGCGGTCGGAAGGCTCTTCTTAAGAATAGAGGTCCTTGGTCGTGAATAGCCTTATATGCAATGCATAAAGATTTAAACTTGATGCGGCTCCTCACAGGTAGCCAATGTAGTTGTCGGATGTAGGGGGAAACCGATGCAAATCTAGGGATAGATAGCAGTGTTCTGGCTGCTGCATTCTGGACAGTTTGCAGTTTATTAAGAACCTTTTGTTGTGTGTTGAGTAACAGTGCGTTGCAGTAATCTGTTTTGGAGAATATTAATGCACTGACCAAGGTTTTGCCTGCATGTGGCGGTAGGTATGGGATTAGTTTTTTTATCCTTTTTAGTACGTGGAAGGAAGAGGAAACCACAGCATTGACATGTTGCTGGAATGTCAGCTTGTTATCGAAGATAACGCCCAAGTTGCGTACCTTCGTCACAGGTTCTGGAGGTTGTCCCATCTGGTGAGGCCACCATTGAGGGGACAAGGTTGGTTGAATCCTCCCGAATGACATCACTTCTGTCTTATCAGAATTGAGTTTAAGACAGTTGGATGACATCCAGGAGCTTATTGCCTTCATTCCCATTTGGAAATTGGCTGCTACCGAGATTCCGTCATTGTAGATCGACAACACCAGTTGGGTGTCGTCAGCGTAGGTAGTGAGGGAGATTCCATAGGATTTTATGACCCTCGCCAGGTCCGACACATAGATATTAAATAGTGTCGGACTTAGCGAGGATCCCTGTGGTACTCCACATGGCAAGGAAAAGGTCTGGGATGTGAAATTGCCTAGTTTCACTGTTTGTGGACGGTTTGATAGGAATGAAGCCAGGAGGTTTTTTGCTTTGCTTGTGATTCCTAAGGCTTCGACACGGTCGATCAAGGTGGCGTGGTCGACCGTGTCGAAGGCCGCAGATAGATCCAGGAGGACTAGAACTGCTGCTCCTCCGTTGTCCATCGTAGACCTAATCTCATCTGCTGCTTTTAGCAGTGCCGTCTCTGTTCCGTGGCCCTGTCGGAACCCAAATTGGGTATCGTCCAGTAGATTATTGTGATGAATGTAATTTGACAGCTGGGTATTCATGATCTTTTCAAAGATCTTTGCAGGGAATGGGAGACAGGCGATGGGCCTATAGCTAGCAGGAAGGAGAGGGTCTAGACTAGGTTTTTTAAGCAGCGGTTTGATTATTGCTTTTTTCCACTGCGGGGGGTATACACCGGATTCAAACATTGCATTACAGATGGTGGTTAGAGGAGGGGCAATAACCTCCGAGATGAGGTTGAGGATGCTTGGAGGACAAGGGTCCAGAGGTGAGCCGGATTTTGTTCGAGCGATCAGTGGTTGAATGAATTCACAGGAAGTGGGTTCAAAACCTGCGAATATGGGGCCGGTGTCAGCTATAGAGTGAGAGGGAATGGTCGCTATCTCAGGTGTAAATGTGTTAAAAATAGCTCTGACCTTGTCCTCGAAAAATTTGGCTAATGCATCAGAAAGGGCTTGAGACCCTTCTGACTGAGGAACAGATGGGTTGGACAGGTAAGTTACTACTTGAAATAGTTTCCCTGAGGAGTTTTTCGCCTCATTAATTTGGCTTGTATAGTACGTGGTTTTTTCTGTTTTTATGAGTTTTTTATAGTTAGTGAGAGTGCTTTTGTAACTGATCTTGTCAGATGTGTTAAAGTTACGGCGCCACTGCCGTTCAAGGTTTCTGCAGTGCTGGCGCTGAAGTCTGAGCGGCTCAGAGAACCAGGGGGCTGATGGGCGTATTCTAGTCCGGTGGGAAGTTTTGGAAGGTGCTAATTTGTTGCAGGCTTCGATCAGAGTCTCCGTATAAGTATCTGACGCTGCTATGGGGTCGTGCTCATTAAGTAATGGGATATCCTGGATCATCTGAGTAAGACGTTCGAGATTTAAGTTCTTCCAGTCTCTGAATTTAGTAGAATGGGGAAGAGACAGGGGAGGGGGCGTGGGTTTAGTAGGAATAGAGAAACATATAGCGGAATGATCCGTTCAGATTAGAGGAATGATCTCTGTGATGGAGATTTCAGGGTTGTTGGTGAATAATCCATCCAACGTATGACCTGCTTTGTGCGTGGGTTTTTTCACAATTTGAGTAAGACCGGCCGTCTCTAAGTCTCCAAGTAACGTTGTGGTGTCAGGGTCTTCTAAAACTTCGAGGTGAAAGTTAAAATCACCTAGGATGGTGAAATGTGGTGCTCCAATAGATGTCTCGATTATGTGATCCAGGCGTGCTAGAAACTTGGCTCTGGATCCTGGAGGGCGGTAAATCAGCATGCCTTTGAATGTTGCTTTACTGGATAGGCCTATTGAGAAGAGGAGGGCCTCGCATTCAGGATAGGTTGTGTCTGTAGTGGATATTTTGAGGTGGTTTTTGTAAATGATCGCGACTCCTCCACCCTTCCTTATAGGTCTGTCTAATTTACACACACAGTAATTGATTGGTGTGGCGTCTCTGAAGTCGGGGCCAGAGGCCTCGTCTCCCCATGTCTCGGTGATAAATAAAATATCTATCTGTTGTGAGTCTATGAACTCGGCGATTTCATATTTATGTTTCGGCAGGGATCTTGCATTGATAAGAGCTGCTGTCACTAGTGGGGGAGGTATAGGGGGGGAGATAGGTGGAGTCTCGGTGCAAGTGGGACACTTGAGTGGTCCGAACCTAGGATCGTTATAGTTAAAGTTTGGTAATGAGTGAGGGTACCTGGTTATTTGTTTGATGCTGAGGAGTTGATCCGCAGTGTAAGTTATTGGCACGGAACTGGGGGCGGGAAGAGGGGATGAAGGATCAGGGGGGGTGACCCTTGGCCCGGCCTCGGCGCGGACGAGCGCAGACGAGCTTGCCTTATGCGCGCCTTCGGCGCGCAATCGTCGCGCCCGCTGCACTCGTCCGCTGCGCTTCCGACCAAGACACATGTTTTATGCCGCTGATCGGGGGGTTGGAGGGGGTGTGGCCAGCCGAGGGGGCGTGTCTCGCCTCACCCTCGTGAATGGCGTCGGAATGAGGGAGTCGTTGCAGCGATTAGCGCTGTTTTTCAAGAGCCAAAGGTGAAATTAAGATCAGGTATGACACACACAAAGTAAAAACAATTTGTCCCTGCTCCCGGCTTTCCGCCTCAGGAGCCTATCGCAAATGCAGCGCCTAGCGTTGGCGCGCTCTTTTTGTATGTTTTTGTTTGGCGGGGGGGCGTGGCCAGCTGAGGGGGCGTGTCTCGCCTCACCCTCGTGAATGGCGTCGGAATGAGGGAGTCGTTGCAGCGATTAGCGCTGTTTTTCAAGAGCCAAAGGTGAAATTAAGATCAGGTATGACACACACAAAGTAAAAACAATTTGTCCCTGCTCCCGGCTTTCCGCCTCAGGAGCCTATCGCAAATGCAGCGCCTAGCGTTGGCGCGCTCTTTTTGTATGTTTTTGTTTGGCGGGGGGGCGTGGCCAGCCGAGGGGGCGTGTCTCGCCTCACCCTCGTGAATGGCGTCGGAATGAGGGAGTCGTTGCAGCGATTAGCGCTGTTTTTCAAGAGCCAAAGGTGAAATTAAGATCAGGTATGACACACACAAAGTAAAAACAATTTGTCCCTGCTCCCGGCTTTCCGCCTCAGGAGCCTATCGCAAATGCAGCGCCTAGCGTTGGCGCGCTCTTTTTGTATGTTTTTGTTTGGCGGGGGGGCGTGGCCAGCCGAGGGGGCGTGTCTCGCCTCACCCTCGTGAATGGCGTCGGAATGAGGGAGTCGTTGCAGCGATTAGCGCTGTTTTTCAAGAGCCAAAGGTGAAATTAAGATCAGGTATGACACACACAAAGTAAAAACAATTTGTCCCTGCTCCCGGCTTTCCGCCTCAGGAGCCTATCGCAAATGCAGCGCCTAGCGTTGGCGCGCTCTTTTTGTATGTTTTTGTTTGGCGGGGGGGCGTGGCCAGCCGAGGGGGCGTGTCTCGCCTCACCCTCGTGAATGGCGTCGGAATGAGGGAGTCGTTGCAGCGATTAGCGCTGTTTTTCAAGAGCCAAAGGTGAAATTAAGATCAGGTATGACACACACAAAGTAAAAACAATTTGTCCCTGCTCCCGGCTTTCCGCCTCAGGAGCCTATCGCAAATGCAGCGCCTAGCGTTGGCGCGCTCTTTTTGTATGTTTTTGTTTGGCGGGGGCGTGGCCAGCCGAGGGGGCGTGTCTCGCCTCACCCTCGTGAATGGCGTCGGAATGAGGGAGTCGTTGCAGCGATTAGCGCTGTTTTTCAAGAGCCAAAGGTGAAATTAAGATCAGGTGTGACACACACAAAGTAAAAACAATTTGTCCCTGCTCCCGGCTTTCCGCCTCAGGAGCCTATCGCAAATGCAGCGCCTAGCGTTGGCGCGCTCTTTTTGTATGTTTTTGTTTGGCGGGGGGGCGTGGCCAGCCGAGGGGGCGTGTCTCGCCTCACCCTCGTGAATGGCGTCGGAATGAGGGAGTCGTTGCAGCGATTAGCGCTGTTTTTCAAGAGCCAAAGGTGAAATTAAGATCAGGTGTGACACACACAAAGTAAAAACAATTTGTCCCTGCTCCCGGCTTTCCGCCTCAGGAGCCTATCGCAAATGCAGCGCCTAGCGTTGGCGCGCTCTTTTTGTATGTTTTTGTTTGGCGGGGGGGCGTGGCCAGCCGAGGGGGCGTGTCTCGCCTCACCCTCGTGAATGGCGTCGGAATGAGGGAGTCGTTGCAGCGATTAGCGCTGTTTTTCAAGAGCCAAAGGTGAAATTAAGATCAGGTGTGACACACACAAAGTAAAACAATTTGTCCCTGCTCCCGGCTTTCCGCCTCAGGAGCCTATCGCAAATGCAGCGCCTAGCGTTGGCGCGCTCTTTTTGTATGTTTTTGTTTGGCGGGGGGGCGTGGCCAGCCGAGGGGGCGTGTCTCGCCTCACCCTCGTGAATGGCGTCGGAATGGGGGAGTCGTTGCAGCGATTAGCGCTGTTTTTCAAGAGCCAAAGGTGAAATTAAGATCAGGTATGACACACACAAAGTAAAAACAATTTGTCCCTGCTCCCGGCTTTCCGCCTCAGGAGCCTATCGCAAATGCAGCGCCTAGCGTTGGCGCGCTCTTTTTGTATGTTTTTGTTTGGCGGGGGGGCGTGGCCAGCCGAGGGGGCGTGTCTCGCCTCACCCTCGTGAATGGCGTCGGAATGAGGGAGTCGTTGCAGCGATTAGCGCTGTTTTTCAAGAGCCAAAGGTGAAATTAAGATCAGGTATGACACACACAAAGTAAAAACAATTTGTCCCTGCTCCCGGCTTTCCGCCTCAGGAGCCTATCGCAAATGCGATTACATGGGGCTCAATGCAGTTACTAAGACTGATGTTCACCCCATCCCAGAGCTGATAAGCTAAATGATCGGTTTGTGGGCTTGCAAGAATCTCAGAGCATTTGATCTGACATCTGGGTACTGGCATACCGCCATGACTGAAGATGCCAAGGAGAGGTTTGCGTTCTCTACCACAGAGGAACACTACCAGTTCTGGGTAATGCGCTTTGGGTTGCAGAATGCCCCTGCCACCTTCCAGAAGTTGGCTGATCATGTCCTGGCTGGGTTGAAGAACTTCAGTGTTGCCTACCTAGTCGACATTAGGGTCTTCAGCTCAAGTTGGGAGGACTAGCTGTACCACCTCAAGGAAGGGCTTCAGGCCATGCAACATGCAGGCCAGACTTTCAAGGCCACTAATTGCCAGATAGGCCAGGGTTTTGTGGTGTACCTGGGACGTCAGGATGGAGGGTGGAAGGTACAACCCTTCCTGGACAAAATTCAAACCCCTCTGTATTGAAAAACCCCCAAGACCCAAACAGAGGTGAGGACCTTTCTGGGCCTTACCGGGTACTACAGGAGATTTGTCAAGAAGTATGGCACCATTATTGCTTCTTTGACAGAGCTGACTTATAAGGTGCAGCCCAGGCAGGGGATCAAGATGGAGGCAGGCGGGAAAATATTTACACCCCGAAGAAGGCCATGTGCACGGCACCAATGCTCAAGGCCCCTGATTTCTCTCAGGAGTTCATAGTCCAGGCAGATGCCTCAGAGCATGGCATAAAGGCTATGCTCCCACAGATAAATGGAGACGGCCCAGATCAGCCAGTAGCTTTCATCAGTAGGAGGCTACCTTCCTGGAAACAAAGGTAGAGTGAAATAGAAAGAGAACCATTTGCAGTGGTCTGGGCACTGAAGAAGTTGAGACCATACCTGTTTGGGGCTCACTTTTGGGGACAGACAGACCACAGACCCCTCAGATGACTAGTGCAGATGAGGGGTGAGAATCACAAACTGTTGAGGTGGTTTACTCCCTACAGGGGATTGACTTTATGATGGAGCATTGCTCTGGAACAGACCACTGCAATGCTGTTGGTCTCCCCAGGTTCTTTCGTTTTAGCGACAAGAGCGCCCAATGGGGATGAGTAGTTCGCTCTGCTTTTAGCTGGGGGGACACATTTTGGAGCTGACATTCTTGTCGCAGTTTTCCCCCAACCTTTTGCTGGCCGTAGGACTCTGCATTCTTTGTCACTGCTAACTAGTGCTAAAGTGCTTGTGCGCTCTCTCTTAAACATGGTAACATTGGCTTACACCTAAATGGCACATATAATTTACCTGAACGCCCCTAGTAAAGTGGTTCTACATGTACCCAGGACCTTTAAATTTAATGCTACCAGTGGGTCAGCTGCACTGTTTGTGCTACTCAGTTAAGCATCCCTTTATAACCATCTCAGGCCTGCCACTGCATTCTGTATATTCAGTTTGAAACTGCCATTTGACCTTGCAAAATAAACATTTTGCCAGGTCAAACTCTTCTTTTGTAATGCCTAAAGTCATTCTTAGGGTAGACACTAAACAGCCCTGGTGTCCTGGTAGTGCAAAACGCTTAAATTCATTTTTTCACTAGTGTTATGCCTACCTCTGATTTTTATTTAATTTATTAAGTAATAACTTTCAACTGGGAGAAGGTAGGAAAGTCGAGTTTGTTGTCCAAAGAATTGTAATTTAAAACCCTCTAAAATGGTAAAGTCAGATTTTAAGTCACAATTCTGAAAATACCACTTTTAGATACTTGGCATTTTCTTGTCCCAACCATTTGGTGCCTGCAGCCTGTGCCCTGGGTTACATGAATAGGTGTAGCTGGCAGTTGGTCTTTATGTATAGATCCTCGATAGTGAGTCAAAGAGAGAATAGGTGTTTCCAGGGTGGGTCATCGCTGGCTTGATAGGGGGAAGAGCAGTCACCTACAACACTTGCACATCACAAAGGCTCTGCCTCAGCACTCACATAGGGTTTCACACTAGTCTTTTGTGCCCCCTGACAAGCTGGGGCAAGGGCTGGGAGAAAGGAAATTCCAAACACCTCTGGCAGTGGAGGCTTCCAGAACCTTCTACTCCAAAGCTGGCAACAGGTATAAATGGTGGACCCTCAGACCCAAAACTTCAGTACTATGTGCCTTCCAGGAACCTGAGATCCGCTCAGCTAGAACTGCTGCAAGTCCCCAGGTATAGACAGGCACATTGGGGAGGTAGGAGCTTTTTGCTATGAACTGCAAAAACATGGAACCTCCTTTCTCTAACAATCAAAAACAGCCAGAATCTCAAATTATTCTGGAAATCACTAAAAACATGGTTATTTCTAACGGATCTATAAAATATGCTTCAGCACATCCTTCTTATGCACGTTCTTCTGAGTCCTCAGTGCTAGGACGCCCCCAGGCATTCGCTACGCTTTATAAAATTAAAAATCAAATCAATCAAATTAAATCACCCCTTAACCTGTGGAAGACTCAGAAGGACAGTTATGCTGCTCTGCTGCAAGAAGGACTGCTACTCTGCTGCCCTAGTGCCCTGCTGCCTGAGTGAGAGGAACTGTACCTGCACCTTGCACCCAGGTCCACCAAGGTAAATTCCGAGGGCTAGTTGGCGGGCCTCCTGTTCATAGCTTTATGGACAGAAAAGGCTCCAAGCACCTTGAAGCTGCACCTGGACTCTGCCTGTTGTGAGTCCTGCCATCCAAGTGGTGCCTCCCCAGGCCTGGACAAGGGAAGTGGGTTTGAAGCCCAGCTGTGGTATTTTGGGCAGAACCGATGCAGCGCAATACATCTCCTTGCAACTACGCATCAGAACTGCCGCTGTAAAGTAGATCCCTGGTGCAGGGCCCCACAGCTCATTGGAACTGCTGCTTCACTGTCTCCCTGATGCAAGGCCTTGCATGTCAACCCCACAACTCTTTGGAACCACCGCAGCACAACACACCCTCGATGCAAGACCTTGCATCATAGTCCCACAGCTCCTCTGAATCATTACTGCATGGTGCATCCTTGATCCAGGACCTTGCATTGCAGACCACAGCTCATCAGAACGCGGCTGCATAATGCATCTTTAATGTGGGTCTTGCAATGCTCCAGAAGCAGGATTTAAGGTACTTTGTTCAGCAAGCCTAACTTGTTCCCTGTATCTGTCCCACACTCCATTGCGATTGGCTTGAACTTGGGACTTTGTCCCAGTCAAGCGCAACCAGATAATTACAGTTGGCACTACTTAGATCTTTAGAATTGAATATCTCCAGTTCTACTAGTTGGATTTTTATCATTTTGGTCTCAAATAATTCGCAAATATTACTCTATTTTTTTAATTGGTGTGGGAGTTTCTTGTGTTGTTGTTAGACCTGGCATCATTGGCGTGAGTCTCCCTTCCATTTTGACAGATTGCCTCCTCTGTTTTGATATGTTTTTGCTAATTATATACTTTGGGCACTGTGAATGAATAAATGAATGAAATCCATCTTATATTGCGCTACTTAGCCCAATGGGCGTCAAGGCGCCTAATCCAAAAATATCCACATAGCAAGCTTATTGGTAAGCCTTAATGAAGCACCACGTTTTTAAGGCTTTTCTGAAAAGAGACAATGAAGGTTGCATCTTTATGTCGGATGGGAGGGCATTCCACAGACGGGGGGCCACAGTGGCAAAGGCCCTGCCTCCCCATCTGGCTTTCTTACTACGCGGGATACACAGAAGATTCATGTTGGAGGAACGAAGGCTCCTGCTGGGAGAGTAGAAAGTTAGCAGAGAGCCTAAGGCATCTGAGGGTCCTGCCAGAAGCGCTCCAAAAACCAGACATAGGATTTTAAACTAATCAGCTAATCAGTGCCACAGTGCAAGTGCTCCCTATGTTAAATTAATGTACTGATTGGTTATTCCATGATTGGGTAATTTGATTTATCTGTCAGCCTCTAGTACAGTGCACCATGTGACCCCAGGGCTTGTAAATCAAATGCTGCAAGGGGGCTTGCAGCACTCATTGTGCCACCCACAGAAGCAGCTTGTAAAGTGTGTCTCAGGCCTGCCATTGCAAGGCCTGTGTGCAGTCTAGCACTGCCATGTCGACTTGGCCAAGTGCACCCACTTGCCAGTTCCTAAACCTTCCCTTTGCTTCATGTTACACACCCATATGTTAGGCCCAAGGGCAGGGTGCATTGTAAGTATAAGGCAGGGCATGTTCATGTGTGTAGCATGTTCTAATAGTGAATTACAGACATTTTCGTTTTTCACTATTGAAGGCTACCTATTCTCCATAGGCCAGAATATGCAGTTAGATTATTACATTCTTATAATCCTAACTGACTCAGCGAACATGGTAGAAATTCGAATTTAGTATGCCTGAACTCAGAATGTTAAAATACATCTTTTAGTAAAGTTGGTTTTAATATTCTGTGTTTGAAAATACTCCTTTTAGAAAGTAGGTAGTTTCTTGCCTAACTACCCAGGCCTGCCTCTGCTGGGTTGTGTATTCCTTGTCTGGGTTTGTGAGTGACAGGGCTGGGGGATTCCAGGAGACAGGCTGGGGTAGCCCAGTGTTGAATAGAGAGATCTGCATCTGAATAGGGCTGGGCCTTCCCTCTACAATGCTGGCTCCATCCCCTGTGGCTTGTCTGATGTCTCTGCCCTGCACTGTGAAAGGAGAGGAGGCATCATGTCAACAGAGTGCTCCGGAGCTGTATCTTCCCTCCCCTGTGCTGGCTCCACCTCATGTGGGGCGGCTGATGTCTCTGCCCTGCGCACTGAAAGGAAGAAGAGAGTCATGTAAACAAAGTGCTCAGAAACTGGTTATGACTAGGCAGAGGCCTCTCTGCCTTCGGAGAACAAAGTATTTTGGGGTATAAATATTGGGACCATGATCCCAAGAAATTAGATCACTTCTAGACAAGAAATCTTTCTGCCAAGGAGAAGAACAAAGGAAGCTGCAGGAGTTGTACTGCCCCTCTGCCAGTGTGCTGTTTGCTGGGTTGGCCTGCAGTGGTTGCTTCATTGCCAAGGGAAAGGAGAAGGAACTTTGTATGGACTTTCATCTACAGAATATTCTCCAAGGGCTTGAACTGTGCTTGCCTCTTGCTGAAGTCTCAGGGACAAAAGACTTCCCTCCAGCTCCCCACTGAATTTCCTTGTTGGGAATTTTCACTCCAGACACTTGTGTGCCTCTGGGAGCTGGAAGAGCGACGCATCGAGAAGAAGCGTGCTGCCACCGCAGCTGAAATCGTCGCACCGCCGGAGAAGCGCACCATCGCCGCATCTCCCTGGAAGCATGTGTTCATCAAAGCTGCCTGCTGTCGCATCACCGGAGAAGTGTGGCGCCATCATGAGAGTCACCATCGCATCACTGGAGAAGCATGTCGCAGGGCCTGTCGCGGCTCCAAAGTACAGAGTCGTCACAAGGCTGCCAGGGCGTCATCGCATCATCATCACATCGCCGCATCAAGGGCACCATATTCTCACAACGCAACCGGATCATCGCATCAAGGCACCATCTTGCGCCTGCAACGGGCCCGCAGGCCGAGAATCTCCGCATCACCTCCGCACCGGTAAGGATTATGACGCATCTCCTACTCTGCGCAAGCATTGAGGCACAACGCATCCTCTCCCCCGGATCACGGAACCAACGCATCTTCCCTTTTGCGAGCCTTTTGTTTACTTTGTGTTACGCATGCAGGTACTTTGTTGAGAACTTTGTCGCATTTACCAACAACTTGAACTGAGCAACTTTAATCATCTTTTAGGCAATCTTAAGTGTAGTATTGTGGATTTTTGTCGTTGGTGGTCTTGTGTTTAAGTCTATATAATTAATACTGATTTTTATAAAACCTGTGTTTTGTCCATTTGTAGTGTTTTTGACTGTATTGCTGTGTATATTCACAAATGCTTAAAACACTGCCATTGAGATAAGCCCGTCTTCACTCAGTGGCAAAATAGCCTCCATGTAGCCGTGAGTGACCTGAGACTCCGCCCCCTGCAATGGCGGTGCTCACCTGGTAACGAACCGGCGTGCTGCTCCTGGAGGACGATACTGGCGATTTTCTTCTGGCGGCATAGAGATACAGCGCATTGAAGAACGCATTGAAGTTCACTAGGGCAAGGGCGCTGAGGTTCGAGACGTCTCCGGCGCTCAATGTGGTTTTTGCAGCGCCCGAGGCAACAACGGGGAGGTCGGTGCGCACGCAACCTGTGGGACAGAGCCCTTCAGAGCTTTACTGTGCATCGTGGCTCAGGCTCAGGCTTTCCTCCCCTCTGCGGCTGCTATCATCCTAGCAGCAGGAAGAATCGCGAGGCATGTTTTTTTTTTTTTGGCTGACACATAGGAGATAAAACCGAAGTAAAGGAGACAGGAAAGGAGGTGAGAAGGTTGTGGGAGGACGCTTGCGAGTAAGAAAGAGGGGGAAAAAACGGTTTTTGAAAATCCCTGGCAAGTTAATAACAATCTGATGGTAATCTAGTACCAGATTTAAGTGGAAAGAGAGATTACAGGGGTGCCGCTCTGAAACCTGCTTTGCTGTTTTTGCTGCTGGACCTCTTCCATCACTGGCCTTTGCCCCCCCCCCTCATTACTGCCTCACGGCGCCCGCTCCACGGGTGCCGCCCTGATACCTGCTTTGCTGCTTTTGCTGCCGGACTTCTGCTCCTGATTGCAAGGAGACTTGGGGGCATTTCTACTTGACCTTTCACGGCCCCCGCTTCGCGGGCGCCGTTCATAGTACTCCTGGGCATTTTCCAAACAGCGCTGAGGGACTGCGAGGCCCAGCAGGGCACTGGACGCTCACCTGCCGCCTCTTACTTCACTGGCCACGCCCCCCCGGGAGGGCTATAAATACACAATCACAATAACGCATCATGGGACACGCGCGGGCTAAGCCCGGGCAAAGGGCGGGCCCTCTGGAGGCCTGAGGAGGGACGGGACGGGCCCACCGGGAAGGGCCTACCCTCTTGGTTGCCCCTTATTTGGACAATATTTTGTGGTAATGCTGCCTTTGTTCCTAATTTTACTGAGGATAACATCGCTTTTAATTTCTTTATAAGTCTTCGCCCGCCATGACTTGTAAGGGGGCTAATACAAACAGCGCAGCTGGGATAGGGCAAATTTTTCCCTGGTTAGATGACTTAAACATTCGATGCAAAACTAACTACGCCCCAGTGGAGTCACCCAAACCTGCTAGAAGTCTTAGTATACTACGAGAAATTGACAGATCCTTGGAACCCCCGTCGTTTCCAATAAATCCAGCATCAAAAACATTTAAAATATTGCACCTCCTCAGGCTAAAACCGCTAAAAGGAAATGCAGCGGCGATAAACATTGCGGAAACCAATCAAAACTTCAAAAGCTATGCTTAAGCCCCACATCTCTAATCACTAACCCCTCAAAGGCCCCTGAGGTTATTGAGAACCCAGACGGCATAGCATCTCCTACCCATTTGGGTTTATTATCCCTAATTGAACAACTTGTCAGCTCTATTATAGCACCGCTGATAACAAAAATCAACACACTAGGGGATAGGCTGACTGGTATTGAAGAATCCATTAAGTCCAACTTGCTAGTCAATAAATGCACTGTAATATTTAAGTGTCCCAAGGTATCCACCACACCCACAGCGCCCAAACCAATCAAACAGGACAAAAGGGTCCAAACACAACCATTATTTTCTAGTGGCACAAATGATCCCAAAATCTCTTCTAAAGACGTTACTCCCCAGCCTACCGTCCCTAGAGCAGGGTATATAAAGCCACCTCTATACAGCTACCACCGGAGGCCGCCCCATATGTGTGTGTTCTTGCGGGAGTACCGGCTCTTACACCTGGGAAGACTGAGAGACAATGTGAGCTATTGAACAAAGTCAAATTTTGGCTGGGAAAGAATAGACCCCCGCCACCTAATTTAAATGGAGCAATAATAAGTGTAAGAAGGGTGGGTTGGTTGGGTTTCCTTCCCAAAGACATCATTGGTGACCTGATACTTGTTAGATTTAGGAGTAGAAACATTGTCCCTTACTTGCAAACCTGGCCGCCTCAAGATGGAGACGGCCCAATATTCTTTTGGGATTTACATGACTTTTATCCTAGAACGTCACCCATCCTCCCACTTAGAACAAAGCCAGTTCAGAACTTGTTAATAGGCAGAGGAGCCTTTGTACCGCATGGTAGAAATTTTCCTACTTTTCCCCAACATGAATCATTGTATAACAGCACAAGGTATTGAAGCCCTACTGATTGTTGTGTGTTTTTAATGGTAAAACTGTTAAAGCTGAATTCGGTGTTATTGAATGAATGTATGTTTTAATCATGTATGTTTTTAACTGTACGCTTTTATGATTTGAAAACAAAATCGAATAAAGCTATATTGATTGATTGATTGATTGATTGATTGATTGATAAGCCTATCTGCTCGTGCCAAGCTACCAACGGGGTGAGCAGGGGTTATTAAGGAGTGTAATCCCCTTATCCTGACTTAGAAGTAAGGGTTCTTATTTGAACAAAGGTGAATACCATTGCCAACTAGAGACCCCAGATCTAACAGTTGTGTTTTCACTTTATTATTACGGTTTGAATCAATACTTTACACTTTACCGCTAAGTTAAGTCTGACTGCTTTTCTGCCAAGCTACCAGAGGTTTAAGCACAGGTTAATTTGGGGTTGCTTATTGTAGTGTTCCTCTTAGAACGGGGAGTGTGTAATAGGGAATGTTGTGGAAGGATTCTATGTGGAGGATTCTAAAAAAGGACGGTTGATGAGCTGGTCGGTGGCCAGCTGGGTGGTTGTTACGCTGCCTTGACTCCTGGGGGAAAACTACTTCATATAACCCACTTCGCATATGTGTTATCTTAACACTTATGATTTCACACCGACAGGAATTGTGGTTGCTGCTTGAGTAGGGTTTCACCCCATCAACCAGTAACCCAATTTTCTACAGTGCTCTTCTCTAGATAATATGTCTAACAGAAGTTTGTATAACACATTCAAGTCAATATAGTTTGCAACTTCAAAATTGCCACTATTTGTAAATAGTTATGTTATCTTAGATACCAGGACAAGAGATCATCTCTGAAGTCATTGACAATGCTATTTGTGACATTACCAGTAATGTTATGAGTGACATCATGAGAAGCGTATTGGTTAGTTACAGTTGCTTAGGTAACCATGACATGCATGCTTGCAGTTCTTATGTTTTGGAGGCTATCATACGTCCCTTCAGCTTAAGACTCTTTGGGTCCCCATTTTCCCACCTCAGTCACAGTCTACAACAGTGCAAGGGAGACACAGTTAAAATGGGATGCAGACAAGATCAGCAGTTACGCCCTGGTATAGGAGGGTGCATAGGTTGATTGTGACATTCCCTCTCTCTTTATTATTTGATTATTCTCAAATTAATAGATTAATGGGAGAAGTTTTATAACACACCAGATATAAAAGAGTACCAAAAAGGTGATTATTGACTCAATTTAGGATCCCTGATTAACATCCTGTGCAGCTGCATTCCGTATTTCAAAGCATTTTACTCCTGCAGTGGTGTGTCTTGAAAGCTACTGGAGGGGAGACAAGTGCCCATTGCTCCATGGGGGCCTAGATAGTTTTTTCCCCTGCTGTGATTCAAATTCAGGAGTGCCAAGGTGGTGATCAGCACACCTTTTCATGGCAAGATCCCCAGCTCAGAATGACATTTTGATTTGTCAAATGGCTCGGGAATTGGAACCCATATATATATATATATATATATATATATATATATATATATATATATATATATATATATATATATATATATATATATATATATATATATATATATATATACACACACTATTGTTTTTAATTGTTTTTTTTTTTTTAAACGTGTCGGATTTTCACAGAACTAAAAACTAGTTGCCGGTTGGGGATAAACCTACTTCTAGTCAAAAACTGACGACTTTTCTTACAATTGTTTTGTGATACTGGTTCCCAAAAACTCCTTTATTCATATTTGAATTTCAGAGGCATATTCGGCATCCCTTTTACCTCTGCCCTCTACGACAATTCAGAACAAATCTTTCCACGGTCAAAGTTAAGGGCTAGTATGTCTTTTTTTGGAGCGTTGACGAACAAGAGCTAAGTTATGAGCAATCAAAACTGGGGGGACTAGTATGTTCAATTTTGAATGAATTGTATTTGGTTAAGCAATTTCCCAGCACTCGGATCTTTACTAACTATACAAACCCATCTTCTGATCACATAATAATAAGTAAAGATGGTGTAAATGAATAGATGCAGATGGACCACAACATTTTCAGTTTGCAACTTTCTTTCTTTAGAATCTTTAACTCAGTTCGGTCATAGAGCATTTCATATTTCGATGATTTCCAAAATAGAACATCTCCTTGCTGGCCAATCATTTCAAATGTAATAATTTGAAACAGTGTGTGTATAAACACCTTTTTAGAACATCTGGTTCACAATGTGACAATGTACGAATGTGACACATCCGATTTTTTACAGAAAGTACAACAGGTTGAAAATAATAGTCATAACTCGATTTTGTATGATGGATGCTGTATCATTGTGCATGTCACTACCACCTGCATAAGGATTACATAGACTTGAGTTGAACATCTTACACAGTGAAATCAATGGCGTTAATGTGGTTTTCTTGACTTTGATGCTTATAATGTTGTATCATAATTATGTTCACTCGACAAATATTATCGACAAAAGCTTGCACTTTGATTGGGTACAGTGTCCCCATTGTACATGAATCTTCAACGTGTATTGACTTACAAAACAAGACTAAATACCTGCTTTTGGATTTGAAATGCAGTGACAGTACTTTTTTATTTGTATACACCCAGGTCTGCATTGGAACAGAACTGAACATCTAAACAGAAATTATCTCGGCATTCAGTTCACATTAGAAATCAACACAACCAGTATTCATTATTCAGATGTCATAGTTCACCTTTTTGATAAAAAGCTAATTTACATAACAAATCAAGAGATGTAGGTTGTTTATTGCACTAAAGATGATTTCATCCTCCTAGTCGAAAACAACATCTTCAGTATTCAAATTGCATTTAAAAATGTCTTCAAAAACATTGGAACATTATTCAAAATAATGGGAAAATGAAACTTCTGTTTATTAACCCTGTTTTTTGCATACCAGAGAACAACCATCATCAATGCGTTAAACACCACATCTCCAATTCAAGCACAGATTGCTCACACCAAAATAGGTGCCGAAATACTGAAACAGTCCCTTGTTTGGGGCATGTTCACTGTACCAATGGTAGCAAAAAATGTAATCTACCATCCACATTCAGGAGAATCAATTAAACTTAAACAACGTGCAATATGTATCTCTTCATATTCTGCATATGCACGATGTCTGTGTGGTCTATAGAATATAAAGGTAAGATACCCCACAAAGTAAAAATAAGATGTGTGAACACAGCATAATGTACGCTATACTGCAATATGAGTTACCATTGGCAAGAAACTATACCCAAATGAAACATACATGAAATGTAACTTTAGAATTATGAAGTTGGTGCTAAAATATGTGGTCACAATCTGTACAATATCTTATTAATAAAAGATGCATTGTTTTGCAAAATGGAATTATGCTGAAGGTTCTCACTGAGAGACTGGATTATAATTGTTTTCTTAACGACCTCAAAGTAGCGTAAAAGAAAGATTGCATGGACTACAGCACACATAGGAAAGACCCTATGGTCATGTGCCCTGGACCTCATGTGACTATATGAATTGGTATATCCATCAAACAAGGAGGGAGTCAGAGGATAAACTGGGTTCATCCTCATAACCGAATCTATGTAAAAAAATAGGAAGCCATTCTTGAGAAGAAGGGGGAATGACTCTTGGCTTGAAGAAAATCAAATAATTCCTTGTCAACCCTCACCCACCAAGGTTACCCCTTGGTGGCATGCTTCATCATTGAGTCCATCCTGTTCCGCTGCGGAGCAGGGAGTGTTATGACCTACGGAATACTCAGCAGCACTTTTGGTTGAATATAAAATGATAAAGGAAGTGGTGGTAAAAACGGAGTGAGGTGGGTTGTTGTGCTGGAGTGTATCTTTAAAATACCTGGCTGGTAGGTGTATCCTATTTATTCTGACCTCTAGTCGGTATGATTAAAATGGGGGAATATTAGGAAATAAAGTTTGTGATGTTCCTAATTTCCTAAAAGTTCAACATGTTTCAAGCCATGCCCCTATTCACTTTTCATCAGGACCTAATGCCCACATGCATCAAAGTAAATTGCATTCGCAAACAGTGTGAATCGCAATTTTCGTCCGTTTGCGAAATTGAGATGCATAATTTTTTTTGCAATTTTAGAAATCGCAATCAAATTGCGATTTCTAAAATTGCGATTGCATTTAAGAAATCGCAATTTGAGATTTCTTAAATGCAATGCATGAACATTTTAAATTTGCGAATTCGCAAATAGGGAGAGGTAAATTACCATGAAGTTGACCTTCATGGTAATTTGTGAAAACTTCAAAAAATGCACAAAAGTGCATTTTTGAAAGTTTCATTTTACACACACACATGCCCTTGGGGCATATGTGTGTGAAAATGCAGTTAAAGTTATATTTCAGGGGTGCAGGGGGGGAACCCCCTCTTGCACCCTTGAAATTGTATTTTCAATTTGCGATTCGCAAATTGCGAATCGCAAATTGAAAATGACTTCCTATTCATTCCTATGGGCCTCTAGGCCCATAGGAATCAATGGGAAGGGATTCCTTAATTGCGATTCGCAAATTGTGAATCGCAATTAAGGAAATCTCAGAAATCGCAAAAAAAATGCGATTCCTTGGTGCATAGCCGTTTGCGATTTCTTAATTGCGATTTCTTAATTTTCGCAATTAAGAAATCGCAAACGGCAACAATGATGCATGTGGCCTTAAGGAACTAAGGGCCATATCTAGGTAATCCAAATTTACAGATTCTAAAATACCGAATTTTACCGATTCGGTATTTCAGAATTGGTAAATGGTATGTAGGTATTGATACGGTAAATTTGACCAAATCGGTAAAATTTGGTAAATACTGATTCGGTATTTACCGATTCGGAAATTCCCATTATTCCCTATGGGCCTGGAGGCCCATAGGAATGAATGGGCTGCCTTTCACTATTACTGATTCGGTAAATACCGAATCGGTAATAGGGGGTGCATATTCAAGGGTGGCAGGGTGTCACATTGACACCCTGTTGCACCCCTGAATCGTGCACGTGTGCACATGCGGCACACATACATGCCCTAAAGACATGTATTATGGCCGGGATGCCTGCCACCCCCTCCCAACACCGATTCCCCATGGGAGGAGACAGACGCAAGTTTGAGCTTTTGGAAGGCGGGGGGGAGTTACCCCCCCGGCCGTATTTATTAAAATATGAAACAAAATTTAAAACTTTAAATTAAAACGTTTCATAAATTATGTACAATTTTACTTTCATTACATTTTGATGAAGACATGTTCTTTGGCTAACCTTAACAGATCTCTAATACAAAGGTTTCCTAGCCGAGTCTAGCATCCTGAAAATGCATCACATTCTAGAATAAAAATTTTACATCCTAGCATTAAGGGCCAACGGCAAGGTCTTAACCGGTGTCAGATCCCTACTACCAAATTCCCACCATCACAGTGTGAGTGGCGCATGCGCAGAGGACTTTACCCTCGTTGCCAACTGTAACTTCCCTTGTCGTGGGGGCCCCCTTTCACTCGACGCCATCTGAAAGGTCGTCCGAGTTCCCGTGTGAGGTCTCTGTAAGAAGGACAGCGTGGACTCCCCCCCTACCCCACACTCTCTTCCGCCGTCGCGGATATCCGGCCCCGGGAAATTCGTAGGAGGGGCATATAGCCGTCTCCCCCCTGGGAGAGGCCTATGGCCGTCTCGCTCTAGGCGACCCATCTGTAGTGGGTGCCGCCTCCCTGTGGGAGGGGCCAATGGCCGCCTCCCCCCGGGCGCTCCCATCCATACTGGTTAGCGCCCCCCCTAGGGACCTTGAAATCACTGCTCACCGATCATGACCTTACCGCCCGACCAAAATAAATACGACAGTTGTTTACCTACTAAGGAGAGAAAAGACGCCTAATCTGCCACAGCTTGACAATTCGTCAACTTACTCATTTCTACAAAGGGAAAAAAGTCCTAAAGCACAAGAAAATTTTCTTATTTGATACACTCCTTCACATTCCTACAAGGGAAAAAGGCCTACACACATCTATTCATTCAAAGGCATATATCAATGCTGATAAATGTGACTGTATCTCTTTAATACATTCGAATATCACCAACAATTACTTTATTCAAACAAACATTGCAAAAGGGGGCTGGTGGGTGTGTCAAAATTGTTGCTTGTTCCGTCGAGGGCTCACGAGCAACGAGTGGTGCAGCCTTCCGAGCACTGGAACAAGAGGACGCTTCATTGGATTCTTGCTCTATTTATCCGTCTGCGGGAGGGCGGGGGCCCTCCTCGGGTACGCCCACCTGGGTGCGGTCTACCGGGCGGGTGTCTAGGACAACCCCTTCTGGGCGGAAGGGCGTGCTCCGGCTACGCCGCTTTGGCATACCAGCCGAAACACGACTCCCGCCCAAAATGGTTTCCCGGGAGGATCGGGGCACCCATCCATACGTTCGGGGGGATCGAGTGGTCTTCCCTTTCCATATGGCAAGGGATGCCCGCCACCCCCTCCCAATACCGATTCCCCCTGGGAGGAGACAGACACAAGTTTGAGCTTTTGGAAGGCGGGGGGGAGTTCCCCCCCCCGGCCGTATTTATTAAAATATGAAACAAAATTTAAAACTTTAAATTAAAACGTTTCATAATTTATGTACAATTTTACTTTCATTACATTTTGATGAAGACATGTTCTTTGGCTAACCTTAACAGATCTCTAATACAAAGGTTTTCTAGCCGAGTCTAGCATCCTGAAAATGCATCACATTCTAGAATATAAATTGTACATCCTAGCATTAAGGGCCAACAGCAAGGTCCTAACCGGTGTCAGATCCCTACTACCAAATTCCTGCCATCACAGTGTGAATGGCGCATGCGCAGAGGACTTTACCCTCGTTGCCAACTGTAACTTCCCTTGTCGTGGGTGCCCCCTTTCACTCGACGCCATCTTAAAGGTCGTCCGAGTTCCCGTGTGAGGTCTCTGTAAGAAGGACAGCGTGGACTCCCCCCCTACCCCACACTCTCTTCCGCCGTCGCGGATATCCGGCCCCCGGGAAATTCGTAGGAGGGGCATATAGCCGTTTCCCCCCTGGGAGGGGCCTATGCCCGTCTCCCCCTAGGCGACCCATCCGTAGTGGGTGCCGCCTCCCTGTGGGAGGGGCCAATGGCCGCCTCCCCCCGGGCGCTCCCATCCATACTGGGTAGCGCCCCCCTAGGGACCTTGAAATCACTGCTCACCAATCATGACCTTACCGCCGACTATCCGGCCCCCCCACACCTCCTAAAGGTCATGCCTCCTCAATCCCCTTAGCCATGCTATGAAGTGTCCTATGAGTAAATCATTCCCCGCCCTGGACAGGTGAACCCCATCATTCAAGTAATAGTGATCACCCCGAATACACCCATGGGGAATGCTTTGCAAATGCGCGGAGCGAAACAGTTTCTCAATTTTGTTGTTGACCCTCTTTACCAAGTGGTTCAACGCCGTCACAGAGAAACCCCCCCGCCAAACTCTCCTGGGGATCATGTGGGACCAGGCAATTGTGCACCCCGGGAGTCTCCTAGCCAACCAGCTGACTGCCGACAATATGTGTTCCACTAACACTCGTCTTTCCAGTCTTACCAGGTCATTGCCCCCCAGGTGCACTATGATTACAGATGGCGGTGACCTTTGCCGCCCTAAGAGACCCTCCACAAACGATTGAAATTGGTCAAAACAGAGGCCTCCCTTCCCATGGAAGGTTACACTCAACCCGTATTCCCCAGATGCGTGAGCCGCGTCACCTGCCATGAATACTTCTCCGGCGCGCCTCACGTATGAGTGGCCCACAACCCATACCACTTGCTCTCCAGTCGGTTATCTTCGACCGCTGGTCCTCTGGTGATGGGTTGATCCCAGATTCCGCCCCGCGTCACAGGCTCGCGAAACTGTAATTCAAGCAAAAGACAACAAGCGTGAGTGCATTTCATTAGTCTTTTACAACATGTGCAATCGCACATACCTCTTGAAAGAGTTCGAGGACCAATGGCCTAGCTGTTTCACTTCCTCCGCACCCAGACCCCGAGCCGTAGCTTCAGTAGCGGCCCCTATTCTGAATGAGTGGGTCCCAAAATCGCACGGGTCCATGCCCGCCGCAGCGATTGTAAGTGCCAGCACCCTCAGAAACTGAAATTTCGTCAGAGGGGTGCCATCCCTGTGTCTACGATTTAGAAAAGGGGGTGGTGATGAACAGAGTGTCTGAATTAAGCAGACCACTCTTACCCAGTCCTAAGATCAGGGCTTGATCCATCACCGTTATTTATCTCACTGCCCCATCCCAGCTCAGAACCTGGCTATATGCAAATCAGTCTGTCCCTGGCCCAGTGCATCATGGGAACAGGGCAGACTAAACTACCAAGCCAATTCTTTACCAGAAAGGAGACAAGCTACCGGGGACCGGTTTCTAGCATTTCAGCCGTCTTCGGCCCGGCTTGCTTGAATCCTGATGGAGCAGTGAGAAAGGGACTCATGTCTGAGGATACCCTGCCACACCTATAGTGGCCAAAAACGATTTAGAAAAGGGGGTGGTGATGAACAGAGTGTCTGAATTAAGCAGACCACTCTTACCCAGTCCAAAGATCAGGGCTTGATCCATCACCGTTATTTATCTCACTGCCCCATCCCAGCTCAGATCCTGGCTATATGCAAATCAGTCTGTCCCTGGCCCAGTGCATCATGGGAACAGGGCAGACTAAACTACCAAGCCAATTCTTCACCAGAAAGGAGACAAGCTACCGGGGACCGGTTTCTGGCATTTCAGCCGTCTTCGGCCCGGCTCTGTCCCTCACCACCCCTTGTTGTAAATATTTTTGTCCACCCTAAGCGTGGAAGGGTATTCTCAGATGTGAGACCCTTGCTCATTGCACCATCAGGATTCAAGCAAACCGGGCCGAAGATGGCTGTAATGCCAGAAACCGGTCCCCGGGAGCTTGTTTCCTTCCCAGTGTAAGAATTGGCTTTTGTAGTTTGGTTTGCCCTGTTCCCATCATGCACTGGGACAGGAACAGACTAATTTGCATACAGCCAGGTTCTGAAACTGGGATGGTGCAGTGAGCTAAAAAACGGTGTTGGATCTAGCCCTGATCTCTTGACTGGGTGAGAGCTTTCTGCTTAATTCAGAGACTCTGTCCCTCACCACCCCTTGTTGTAAATATCCCTGTGTCTAAGCAGGCTCCCTCCCCATGTTGCTGGCCTCTGTGCCAGGTAGTCCTCTAAATACCTTATCGGACAAGTGGGGCTCCCTTGAGCGCACTGCACAACAACACTACTCCCTATAGCTTCCTGGTCTGTCTTGGACCTGGCTATCGAGATCAGCATCGAATCACCCCGTATTTGAACGTGATCCCTGCATAAGCCTCCCTCCAAATCTTTCTTGTTCCTCGCCACGAGTTCGCTTACCCGCATGGCCCCATGGAATGCCAAGGCGAAAGCTGCCCGGAACAGAACTGCTTCGAAAGGGGAGGAGCATGTCCCATCCAGCTTTGCTAAGAGCAGAGACAATCTCTCTAAACCAATCGGGTGCCTCGTATCTTGTCTGCGACCCTCAAGGCGTTGCCAACCGCGGAGCGCCTTCCTGACTAAAAAGGAACCCGTCGGGTCCCGTATGCCGTGGAGCTGTGCCATGAATAATATGGCCGCCCTATGTCTGTTGGCAGTTGCCGCTGATCGGCCTTCTCTATGAAGCGCCACTAAGAACCCCAGGAAGGATTCCTCCTGCCCCCAGCCATGTCTCCCTGCCGGGCCTAAAAGGGTGCAGTAAGAACGAAACGCTCCCTCATAGGCTTTCCTCGTCCTGGGGGCTAATCTGGCTGCCACGAGGTCCTGTAATCCGGGGCACCGATCATCCATAGTGCTTCGGGGAACGGTGCCGCCACTAGACCCGCTGTCGGTAGATAGCCCCTGAAAGCCTGCATATGTGAACGAGAGAGTGCATCATCTGCATTATTCAGTACCCCTGGCACATGTTTTGCACTGAACTGTACATTCAATCTCATGCAACGCAATACAATTTCTTTCAACAGCCTCAAGATCCACTTGCAGCGTGCTGCCTGCTGATTAATGCACTCGACCACTGTCATATTGTCCGACCAGAACACTACTGAGCGGTCCCTAAAATCATCTGGCCATGCCAACAGAGCCACCCAAATGGGAAACAGCTCTAAGAACCCAATGTTACCTGTTAGGCCACTGGAGTGCCACCACGTCGGCCATACGTGTTCCGACCATTGGTTACCAAAGATGGCGCCAACTACCACGCCCCCAGCTGAGTCGGTCCACAATCCCAGTTCGTCAGACGATGCTGGGGGCTTGTTCCACGCCACTCGACCGTTGAAGTCCGCCAGGAATGCCAACCAAAATGCGCATATCCTGGTGAGCCTCTGCCGACAGTCTCATGCGGTGGTGTCTCTCCTTGAGGCCTACCATAGCTTGCGCAATGGAACGTGAGAAGGGGCGAGCCATCGGTATTACTCTCAAGGCAAAGTTAAGCTGGCCCACTGTTTGTTGTAACTGATGCAGGGTCACTTTTTCCATGCCCAGGCATTGTATTAAGGAAGCCCTGAACTTGGCCACCTTCTCCATTGGCAGACAGAAGCATCCCTCCACTGAATCGAGCTCAATTCCCAGAAACTCCAGCGAAGTAGATGGCCCCACTGTCTTACCTGGTGCCAATGAGACCCCAAACTCCTGCATGAAAATGCAGAAGTCCTGCAGTGCCTATGCACATTTCGTAGTGCCTGCCGGCCCTAAGAACAGGAAGTCGTCTAAATAGTGCATCACCTGTCTATGCCCTGTGGCCTCGGTGAAAGCCCATTCTAAGAAACAGCTGAACCTTTCAAAATAAGCACAAGAGATTGAGCAGCCCATGGGCATGGATTTATCCAGTAATAATTCCCCTGGAACGTAAATCCTAACAAGCGCTGGTCCCGCGGGTGTACCGGGAGCAACCTAAATGCTGATTCGATGTCTGATTTTGCCAGCAGAGCACCGGGGTGTTGAACGGACAGTTGATTTTTACAAAAAGGGGGGGTCCCCCGAAAATTCCCCGCCGGGATGTTGAAGCCATATAGGAAACCCTTCCTCAAAATCCCGGTGGATACATGATTAGGGTGTGTGTTCAGCCAGGGAGTCAAAGCCATGATGTCGATGGGTGAAGATGCCTGCCTCCCAAGCATCACATCAATCCTGCTTGGATCCCCCTCCTCCTCCCGAACTATCGCTCTTGGACCTACAGCTACTTTCCGGGTGTGAGGAGTTCCCACAGCCCGCACAAGCATGTCAGAACCTACATGTTCCCTGGGGCCTGTTACAGTTACCTCTGTTGGAACCCCAACAAACCCCGCGCTTGCCCCCATTTCCGCCGGGCTTGGGCTGTGATTCCCCCCCAGCGTTTGTCCGAAAGGGCTGCGCTGGCCTTTGTTGCACTGCCCCACACCTGCTCCCGCCCGGCGAGGACTTACCCGCCGATCCAGGCAAGAGCTGTTTGTGCCATGACACCGTGTCGGGGCAATCCCACGTTAAAGTTACATCAAACTCTTTAGATTTTCGAAAGTGAACATCATAACCTTTCCATTCATTCCCCCCGTACATGTTATAAAAATCCATGATTCTGTTCTGGTAACATGATAGATCGAGCAACACCTCAGGCTTACGTTCCCCCATTACTGCCGTAAATATAGAGAAGGCCTTCACCCAGTTCGCTATGGTCTTGTCGACCCTAAATTCCACCATCTTGGCCCGCCATATGCTGGGGTGCCATAAATCTTTCTGGGTCTTTGCGTACTCCATCTCACGATGGTCAGTCAACAGTGAAAACATATTAACATACTTGTCCCCCCATATCATTTCCTTCGTGGCCGTTGGGATGTGCTGGGCCACCCTTTCGCGCCTCGAAGGCACTGAACTCTCCCCTACCATTGGCAACAGGTTCTTACCGGGTTCAACCGCCGTGTCTCCTGTCTTTTCTCGGCCAACCGCCATCACTCCCGGTGCCACCTGTGGGGGAATAGAAGGAACATTCGCCGTCCCGGCTTCTCTTGACTGCCGTAACTGCTCGATTATAAATCTGGCTTCCTCAGCCGGATCCCCGCAGCCACTGCCCCCCCTGTTTTCTTCTTAAGCCAGGGTAACACTGCCGCTAACTGAAAGGCCAGTTCTGGGGGCATCTGACCATCCTCAACCGGCGTAATTACAACAGGGATTGGTAAACCCACATCCGGACTCGGTACCGGGCTGTCCACCGGTGTGACAGGGCCTCCTGGGGGTACCTCCGGAACCGGGCCCTCCCCCGAACCCGCCCTCGTCTTACTACATTTCCCCCTACCCTCAGGGGCGACTCCCGGCAAGGCCGGTCCTATCACCTTCTTAGGCCGCCCCGAGAGGTTGTTCTGGGGTGCTATCTGCTTTTTAACCTCCGCTAAGCCCCTGCCGATCGAATCCACTTTACCCAGTTTACGGTCCATGACCGCCATTCGGTTCAACAAAGTGCGCAGTATCTTCTCCAACTCGGAGCTCTTTCCCGCCTTTCTGCCGGACATGACTTCGTCCACTCCGCTCGACTTGATCGACGAGGTCCTAGATCCTACAGACGCCTGATTACTGAAAGAGAAAGAACAAAGATTACAAGTTCTCAAAATTGCTGCTTGTTCCGTCGAGGGCTCACGAGCAACGAGTGGTGCAACCTTCCGAGCACTGGAACAAGAGGACGCTTCATTGGATTCCCGCTCTATTTATCCGTCTGCGGGATGGCGGGGGCCCTCCTCGGGTATGCCCACCTGGGCGCGGTCTTCCGGGCGGGTGTCTAGGACAACCCCTTCTGGGCGGGAAGGGCGTGCTCCGGCTACGCCGCTTTGGGCATACCAGCCGAAACACGCCTCCCGCCCAAAATGGTTTCCCTGGGGGATCGGGGCACCCATCCATACGTTCGGGGGGACCAAGTGGTCTTCCCTTTCCAGTCTTCCACATGGCACTCTTGGAAAAGCACAAATGTGCTTTTTCTAAAGTTTTCGATATTTACCACCAACTTTTAGTTGGTGGTAAATACCGAATCCTTAACTCAGAAATCCACTCACATGAGTGCTCCCTACGTTACGGATTCGTTAATTTACCTAATTGGTATTTTAAGGATTCAGTAATTTACCAATTCCTTAAATTATCGATTCAGTAAATTACTGAATCCTTAAATGTAGCCCCTACATCTCAAATGCCTAATACCGGTCAGTAACAGCCGAAATTCGGTAATTTCGGCCACTACCGACCGGTATTTGGCTACCTACATATGGCCCTAAACCCTCTGGAATCACTCCTATAGTATTATAATGTATGTATGTATTATCATTGTATGCTATTGGAAGGATATATGTATATGTATACATTTACCACCTGTTGTGAGTTTAAAAACTACTGACAATTTTTTTTAAAGTCACATATCTACTCACTTGGAGGTGCTCACTACAAGAAATGTTTTTCCTGAACGCAAAGGAGCGTGCATACAGCCATGGGGCTGCTAAGTCTAACTCTCCTCTTTGTCTTTACAGAAACAGAGACAATGATCCAAACAGGTGGTAAATGCATATATATCCTTCCTCTAGCATGGGTACAAAGTACAGATTATTTATGTATTTAAAAACATTTTAGGCCCTGAAATGCGTTGGATGGGTCTGACAAAACGATGTGAAGGAATTGGATGCTTAATAAAAAAAGAACATTTTATAAATACAAACGTTTTGGTGCTAGAAAGAAAAGAAGTTCACATGTAAGAACCAAGGGCCCGATGTGGGTAAATCCCATTTACCGATTTTGAAATACCGAATCTTACCGATTCGGTATTTCAAAATCGGGAAATGGGATGTAGGTCCCAACATCTGGATTCGTTACCGAATCCTTAACAATTCTTTAATTACCGATTCGGTAAATACCGAATCGGTAATGCCCATTCATTCCTATGGGCTTTGAAGCCCATAGGAATGATTAGGCATTACCGATTCGGTATTTACCGAATCGGTAATTAAAGAATTCATAAGGGTGCAGGGGGTGTCACTTTGACACCCTCTAGCACCCCCAAAACGGGCATGTGTGCAATGTGGCACACAGACATGCCCTAAGGGCACGTCTGTCTGTCACATGGCACATGTGTACATGCACAGATGTGCATGTACACAGGAATCGGTATTTTACCATGGATTTGTATTCCATGGTAAAATACCGATTCGTTAAGCCATGTGCCAATGGTAAATTTTCTACCTACATTGCTTTTTCGGTAATTTTACCGAATCGGTAAATATTACCGAATCGGTAAATTTACCGATTCGGTAATGATACCGAATCGGTAAAATTACCGAAAATGTGCCCCTACATCTCGGTAGCCCTTTACCGATCGGAAACGGACGAAAATCGGTATTTTCGGCCGATTCGGATCGGTAAAGGGCAACCTACATCGGGCCCCAAGTTCAGAAAGAGCGATTACATCTACAAGCACTGACAGTGGAATGTTCATATATGAGCAAGGATATATTGTTGCTCTTTCCTGATAAAGGGTTATCAAGCTCTATTCCACTGAACTTTTGACTTTTAATTGGATTATAAAGGAAATGTTGTTCAAGTAAAAGGACATGTAAAATCATTGAAAGATAGTTGTTTAACATTGCTGTGATATTTAAAAACTGAAAAAAGTGAGCGCGCACTCCTCGCTTTATGTAGAAGAACATGAACGAATTAATGAGAAATTTATATAGCACAAACAGCTTCCTAACAAGGGTATCTCAGCGCTAAATAAAGAGGGAGCCCACCAAAAACAAAGGTATTCAGACTATTCTAAACAACAAGTAATGTTGAAAGAAATACGTTTTCAGAAGTTTCCTAAAACAAGCTTCGGTTGAGATGGACCAAAGAGTAAATAAAAGCTCAGCCGATATCTTAGCTGACAAAAAAGCAAAAGAACACCCCCTTTCCTAGCTTGACTGATCCACACTAGAGGATCTTAGGTCCCTAGTCAGACAATAATGAGTAAATCTGTCAATCAAATATTTAGGACCTTTATTTTAGAAGGGTCGCTCAATATCTCATAATCAGACTTTTGAATTGGATCCTTTTATTTACCGGGAGCCAATGAACAGTGTTAAGATGTGATGATACTGCCTGCGCACATGGAATCTTTAAAATGAGCCTAGCTGAAGTTGATAGATCAGATACTGGGAAGCTACACATAAAGAGTCGACCATACCAATTGTGAACCATTCAAAATCAGTATTTCGGATTTGTACAAATTAAGCTTAAGGCAGCTTGATTTCATCCAGTGTGAAGCCTTGATGAGGCATGATTTAAAACATTCCTGTGTCGTAATTCAATTCATTTCAATGGGTGTTGTCAGCACAAAAAAACATTCTTAGGGTGATCGACTAAATGTTGAATCAATAAAGCAGGTCTCAGAGATGAAACCTTGCGGATTCCCATATTTCTGATATTTTAGAGAAGAAGTAAATGGAGGAAGAGACCCTGACTGGCAGCCGTGTGAAAGAAAACATTTAAGACATCTGTGGAAGAAATACCTCACCCTCCCTCAAGCAAATCTAAATATGAAGGGCAACACTTTTTTGGTAATTAAAAGTTCCTCCAGCAATGTCCCATTTGGCCATCTAAATGTCTTCCTCTGCAAGCATACATGATTTTTACGTGCATGTGTCTAGTCCATTATTCAGTGTATGTGAAGTTCCTGATTTCCATCTATGAGACTCCACCATTATGGCGCCTACCATCTGGACCTTTTGTCTGCTGAGTTTAGAAACACTTTTAATCTCTACTCTTTTGGAAAATTACAAAAACTTTTCACTGCTTTAAGAATTCGGAGTGTTGCATTTTCCTTCTGCTATAACTGGCCTACCTTCGTGTAGATGGCAAGTACCAGGAGATTTGTATCAAGAAGGGGGAATAAAAGATGGACGATTTTGGGGGGGTCCAATGCACTCGTCCTAGAAAGTAGTCAACAAAAAATTGTGCAGAGTTCCCAGAGGGGGCCAAAGAAGTGGCTCTAAATGACATTTCTCTCACTAATTAAGAACACACAAGTGCATAGTGTGAACCCTTGTTGGAAAGTTTAGGATACCTCACACAAGTAACCGGTTGGACAACAACTGTCATCCCATCCGGTGACCGTCCAGCGTCATCATTGGCATCCTGCTCCTACGGCAGGCTGGCGGTGCAATGCCCGTCGGGTAGCCCAGGAGGGCTACACTTTAGTGGAGATCTTTTTTTCCTGCCAACGGGTGTGTGAATGTAAGGGGCCTAAATGAAGTGCAATTGTGAGCGTGAGTGTGAATTCTAACCAGGAGATCTCTGAAGGTGCCAGAATACTCAATACTACCCACACGAGCATAACCTAACGATCCCTACTGCAAATGTCTCCCAGAAATGCCCTTCTAGCATGACATGTGAACTACAAACAGTTTTACAAACCAAGTAACACATAGCATCAACTGCTATTCGATTCTTCAGGGTTACAGCATCAAAACTAGTTAAATTTTTCAGAAAAAGCAACAATTCCTATTTATCGGGAAAACTAATAATGGATCTGTGCTGCCTTTCTTTTTAGAGTGTTAACACATTAAAGCCCATTGACCAGCTGCCAACGAAACAGTAGGGATGTCAGTGCTATTGAAGATGCACACTTGGATGTCCCTTAATGTACCCGGGCTCATGGGGTTATATAATTATGCACAGCATCAGAATGTTAGTGTTAAAAGCGAGAGTGGGGAAAATAACTTGTTTTGTACAATGTCTTCCAGGGAATATTGGCAGCACATTCCATCAATCAGTGTATTACTGTATGTTGTGCCCTCAAAGAATAAATTAATATGTTTCTCCTAATTAAAAATGAGTCATTCATTATTATCTAAAACAAAACATTTTTATTTGGCATCTAAATGCAAATTCCTTCAAGAAATAAAGCGTATTCAGGTTGCATTCAAAAACAGTCCAGCAAACTAGTGACCATGCTGCTGTAAAAATATGGAAAATCTACAAAAGAGTGTGTCTTAAGGAGAATGTATCTGCCACTTCACAGGGTGTCCTGCACACAGGGGGACGGATAAAATAAGTCCCTTAACATCGCACGCGTGATCTAAGTGGGCCAATCAAAAGGGGATTCACACTTAGACCCATGCATTCAAATTACTGCGATGTTGAGTTTATTTGGCAAGGTTTTGAATAAGAATTATTATGCAGTCTCTGCAAAATCTGATTTTTGGGGTAACGATAGTAAACGTAACTTCCTGTTCTCCTTATGTTATGCCAAGTGCACAACTTTCGGCCACGCAGGGCTTACTTCGAGCAGAAAATGTCTTGTGGGAACTGTGAAGCCAGATGTGTACATCCGTCACATGCACAGCACTGCCACTAGCAATGACTTAAAGAAACTGTGTGGGGGGCGTGGCTTGCGCCCAAAGACGATGGTGGCAGCTCCGTGACTCTCCTGCGGCGACGGGGACACAGATGGTGTGAACACGGTGATTTTCCAGACGCATCCCTTCCAAACTGCAGGATATGCGTTGTGAATGCCTGCGGTGCTGAGGAATCCTTCTTTCGTAGCCTTTGACAGACGGCAGATGGAGTTGTGGCACAAGTAAATTGCGGCTCAGCTCCGATGAGCTTGCGGTCGCCATCTTACCTTTTCCACAGTCGCTGACGGAACTTCTTCTAACGCAACGTTTTTCTTGCCATGGCTCGCTCCCTGCCTGAGGATGTCTCCACCGTGGTTCTCTCATAATGCTTCAGGTACATTCATGCCACCTTGAAGGATAGAGGTCTTTCTCCTCCATGACCACAACGCAGAGCGGCTTTGCTATGCATGTACCCACCATTTTAGGATCCTCTCATACGCAGCCTTCCTTAATGTGATGCCATTTCCTCTCACTTTATCAAAAATGACCACTGTTCAACAGCAGTTTACGGGCACATTTCTTCAGATGCTTTTTCATATTATGCCCTTTATTATTGCACTTCTATATGCTTAAAGACTGTCACTTTTCAAAAATAAATGCAGGAGACATGCTTTTCTTCAGAACTGTGACTGAACTTTTACTTTTCCTTTACCATATTTTATCTCCAGTGCAACAATACTATACTATTCTCATACTCATTGAATGTCCTTTTCTTCCTATTATGACTTGCTCTCTCTATAAGCAATGCATATTATATTGTTTGCATCAAACATTTTCAAATAAATGTCTGTATTGGTCCTAGCGCATTTCTGAGGACACTTCTTACTAGCATGGTGTTAACTTCATAAGCCTCTTCTCTAGAATTCTTTAATACCCCTCTTGACATTAGTATTTTCAATCTGCTTTTTATTTTTCTTCTTCTTCGCTTTTATAACACTTACAGTGCAGTGCAGAACTTATATTGAAAATATGCTTTATTTCATTGCACAAAACTTTGACTACCAACTTATATCGGTGTGTTATGGAGTTCATGTAATTGCAGTTGTTATATGTTGATGGGGCTCATTCTTTCTATCTATGGGAACATTATCTAACATTTTCCCTTACCTAAACCTGCTTCTCGTAGATTTTCAATTTATACTAGTTCACGCTATAATTGTCTATCAATAGATGACTCAGTCATTACCTCACCTAAAGGTGCATCGTCGACGTCTCATACTACTTTGGGTTCTACCGTTACTAAAGCATCGACGAAAAGGTTGAAGAAAGATCCTCCTTCTCCACCTAAACAATCCACTTCTGTCACAATGGACTTGTTCCTAGAAGAAATCAGAGCATTGCGCCCATTTATGCAGGCAACTAACTCCACGATTCAAATGCTCTCTGAAAAATGGTCAAGTATGGATCAACAAGTCACTACATTGGAGCAGAATTTTGATTCCTTAACTTCCTCTACTTCCAAAGTGGACTCTCTATGTTCTCAGGTCTTAATGCTCCACAAACAAATTGAACATTTGGAAAACAGGAATAGGAGGAATAATCTTCATATTTATAGTCTTCCTGAGGGTATGGGAGGCTCAGATCCACTTACTTTCTTCAAGTCCTTTCTTCCAAAGCTCCTTAAGTTACCTGAGAGCACTATTTTAAACATCCATAGAGCTCATCGATTGGGGCCTCCATCACATCTGACGTCTTCTTCATCAACACGAAAACCAAGAGGTGTGATCTTATATTTTCTTGAATACACTGATTTACTTAAAGTGTTGTCAGCGGCCAGAGCAATCAATCGCATAGTTTGGTCAGGGAACTCTCTGTTATTTTCTCAAGACTATGATAAGTCAACTACTGATCGACGCAAGGAATTCTTGGCATTAAGGCCACAATGACGTTCAATGGGTGCAAGATACGGTCTCTTTCACCCCTGCCTATTTAAGGTGACAGTCAACAATAAAACTACTACGTATGAAGACCCAGTCAAGCTGAAAAGTTTTATTTACTCTTATCATGCTGACACAATGGACACTAATTCTTAATCTAGCTCTACTTAAGCAACTTACAGATTCTGTTATGGTCATGATTGTTTTGACCCGCCTGTCATTTATTAATATGCAAACAGCGGTCAACTTATATTGTTTTTGTTTTCATTGTATATTTATTTCCTGTTTTTCTCCAAACAGGTTGTTCCCGCGTGTTATTTCTTCCCTATGTTTTTGAAGTCTGTTCGTTCTGTCCTTCTGACCCCGCCCAGCAGACCCGGAAGCAAGAAAGCCCCATGGTTCACCGACGAACTCAAGAGCTCCAAGAAGAACTGCCGAGCCCTCGAGAAAGTCTGGAGAAGGGAACCTACACCGGACAACAGGACCTCCTTCAAGCTTGCCACCCGGAAGCACCACCAGCTGATCCGCGCCGCCAAGAAAACAGCATTCAAGGAACGGTTGGACAACAACGCACACAACTGCAAGGAACTCTTCAACATCGTGAAAGAGCTTTCCAACCCCAGCGCAGGAAACAACGACATCACCCCATCGCAAGACCTCTGCAACTCCCTCGCTTCATACTTCCACAACAAGATCGCGGACATACACAACAGCTTCAACAACCAACCAACGCACACCATGACCGAACAATCACCCCCCACCACCACCCTCCACGCCTGGACCCCGATCAGCACCGAAGACACCATCCGCACGATGAACTCCATCCACTCCGGATCACCGACCGACCCCTGCCCTCACCACGTCTTCAACAAGGCCGACGCTGTCATCGCACCCCACCTGCGAGACATCATCAACACATCATTCGACACCGCCACCTTCCCTGAGAGCTGGAAACACGCCGAACTCAGCGCCCTACTCAAGAAACTAACAGCGGACCCCACCGAACTCAAGAACTACCGCCCCATCTCGCTCCTCCCGTTTCCAGCCAAAGTCATCGAGAAGACCATCAACAAGCAGATGGCCGCCTTCCTCGAGACGAACGGATCCCTCGACCCCTCACAGTCCGGCTTCCGAGCCAATCACAGCACCGAGACCGCCCTCATCGCCGCCACCGATGACATCCGAGCCCTGATGGACAATGGAGAAACAGCGGCCCTCATCCTCCTAGACCTCTCCGCGGCATTCGACACGGTCTGCCACCGCACCCTAGTACAGCGCCTCAGCAACATCGGAATCCAGGACAAGGCGCTGGAATGGATCATCTCCTTCCTCGACGGAAGAACACAGAGAGTCCGCCTACCACCGTACAAGTCAGAGGCCTCCGAAGTCATCTGCGGCGTCCCTCAAGGATCATCTCTGAGCCCCACCCTCTTCAACGTCTACATGAGCCCCCTCGCGGCCATCGTACGCAAACACAACCTCAGCATAATCTCCTACGCCGATGGCACCCAGCTGATCCTCTCCCTGACCAACGACCCCGCCTCCGCCAGAGCCAACCTGCACGAAGGGATGAAAGAGGTAGCCGAGTGGATGACGACCAGCCGCCTGAAACTGAACTCTGACAAGACGGAGGTCCTCATCCTGGGCTCTTCCCCCTCCGCCTGGGACGACTCCTGGTGGCCTCCCGCCCTGGGCACCGCACCCAAACCGACAGACCATGCACGCAACCTGGGCTTCATCCTGGACTCCTCCCTCTCCATGACCAGGCAAGTCAACAACGTCTCCTCGGCGTGCTTCAACATCCTACGCATGCTACGGAAGATCTTCCGGTGGATCCCCACCGAGACCAGGAAGACCGTCACCCAGGCCCTCGTCACCAGCCGACTGGACTACGGCAACGCCCTCTACGCCGGTACCACCGCCAAGCTCCAGAAGAGACTCCAGCGGATCCAGAACGCCTCAGCCAGACTCATCCTCGACATCCCACGAACCAGCCACATCACCGGACATCTGAGAGACCTTCACTGGCTCCCCGTCAACAAAAGAATCACCTTCCGCCTCCTCACCCACGCACACAAAGCCCTACACGACCAAGGCCCGAGCTACCTCAACAGCCGGATCAACTTCTACGCTCCCAAACGCCACCTCCGATCAGCCAACCACGCCCTCGCCGCCGTCCCCCGCATCCGAAGAGCGACTACAGGAGGAAGGTCCTTCTCCTACCTGGCCGCCAAGACCTGGAACTCCCTCCCGACCGACCTGCGCCTGACCCAAGACCACCTCTCCTTCAGGAAGAAGCTGAAGACCTGGCTGTTCGAGCAGTAGCGCCCCCCCCCCCCAGCGCCTTGAGACTTTACGGGTATGTAGCGCGCTCTATAAGTGTCACTGATTGATTGATTGATTCTTCCCGCCTTCCCATGTGGGTCCTGGACGCGTCATTGTGTCTTGTGGCCTTCCATCCTTCCACCACTTGTATGTCCTGGATTATGTGTAAGTCTTCTTTCTCAATTACTCTCTGTCTTTTTTATGCTACTTTTCTTCTTTTTTCTTTCTTTCTTTCTCTGAATGCTCTCTCTTATTCCTTATCTTCCTCATCTGTTTTCTCAACTTCAGAATCCTCTTTTCCTTTTCAGAGGTTGTTTTCTCGCCGCTCTCCTTCTTTTTCTTGCTTTACTTTCCTAGTTCAATTATTTCACTCTATATACAGTTGGTTTGATGTCAATCAAGTTCAAGATGTTATTCTCATTGGATTTTTTTGCATGTTCTCAGTTTTAATATATGCCTTTAAAACTTGTTTTGTGAAATGTCAGGGGTTTACATTCGCCTATTAAACGACAGAGGGTTTTAACCCATCTTGCCAAATTGGAAGCAGATATTGCATGTGTACAAGAACCTCACCTAACGTCTGAGGAATCTGCAAAGCTAAAAAGAGGATGGGTGGGTGAGGTCCTCTTCTCCTCGGGTGATGGCAGGCGCAATGGAGTTCTTGTTCTTTTTCGTAAATCTCTCTCCGTTAAGATTCTATCACATTGTACAGATCTAGTAGGTAGATGGATACCTGTTAAACTTGTGGTAGATAATGTTCCGGTCTCTTTGTTAAATATTTATGCACCCACAATTGGTGAACCCTCTTTCTGGACTTCCCTGGCCCTACAAATTACACAGGGTTAGGATGATAATTTTATTCTTGCAGGTGACTGTAATGACATTTTAGATCCATTTCTGCATCGGAACTCATCAACTCCCTTTTTACCCCATAAATCTCATAGATACTTGGAGACTTTGCAATCCTACCTTGAGAGAAAATTCCTCATATAATTGCCATCACAACACACTCAGTCTTATCTAGATTATATTTTTATATCTCATAACATTTCTCAATCACTCACAAAGGGGGATATTGGCTCTATTCTAATATCTGATCATGATCCTGTTACCATTCACCTTGATATTTTACATAAACCCAAAATGCTCCGTAAATGGCGTTTTAATAATGCCCTACTTTTGGATCCAGTTTTCACTTCCTCATTCACCTCTTTTTTTTAATGAATACTTCATTATTAATCAAACGGATGTTCTATCTTGTCAAGTGGTTTGGGATGCTTTTAAGGCTTCAGCATTAAGCAGAGAGAATCTGCCCGCCGAATCATCTGGCTGCCGCACAAAACAAGATTTACGGTCAAGTTGTTGTCTTGACAGCAGTGCCACTGGGATTTGCCGAGATAGACCGAAAGAATAGGTGTCATCACGGGAGTAGCCGCAAGGGGGATGCGCCGGAGCCCCGCAAGATGACGGTGATAATTCGTAGGAACAGCGCCGTCCAGTAAAGACCAAGAAAGAGCCCAGAATGACATTGAGGCGCACTTGGAACCAGCAGACTGAGAAGAACGGCGATACAAGCTCCCACGAGAGCTCAGCACAGCTGGCTGCCTTTCCTGACTCCGTGGTTGGGGATGCCATGATCCTGGGACGAGTACTGGAACTAGACCGGTGAGAAGGGGGTGGGGCACGTCCTTGCCACATGCAAGGGTTATTTAAGACTAGGCATGGGCGGAAAATCCGTTCCGCTCGCGGATTTTGCGGATTTTTGGGAAATCCGCAATCCGCGAGATTTGCGAATTTCCCGCAAAATCCGCAAATCCGCGAGCAGCGGATTTTGCTCGCACTGCTCGCACTGTTCGCGTGAGTTCGCGCCCCGCGAATAAGTGCAAAATTGCAGAAATACGATCTTAGCAAAACTGAAAGTAACTACTTACCAGGTTCAAAAGTTCAGGCTCATCATTAGTAGCCATTTCCTGTAGTGCTTCCTGAGGGGCCCCTCCAGAGTTCAGTTGCCAGTTGAAACTATTATGTGACCCTGCTCTGAACCTCAGAATAGTTACACATATGCCACAAAGGTCCTGAATTACAGCTAAGGGAGACAAGCAGGAGCCAGGCTGGAAGTTAAAATCCATTAATCAGCCCCTAATTCATTATTGTCAGTTGGGGCAGGGCAGGTGTTGTAACTAATTTTGCAACAATGAAAGCACTTAGCAAGTGCAAAAGATCACTAATCAGGGCGCACTAAGGAAGCAGGTGCCAGCTAAAAAAATATTCTGTGACACATGAATCAGCCCCAAATTAATTCAGGTCACTTGAGGCAGGGAAGGTGTGCTTTGCTTTGCCGAAAATAATGTACACTGGACAACCAGAGGGTGTGGTGATGAAACAGAGGGTGGCATGGGTGGGCCAGAGGGTGGCATGAGTAGTCAGAGAGTGGCAGTGGTGACAGAGAGTGGCAGTGATGAAGAAGAGTGTCCCAAACAGGCTGGACACGTAGAAACAACAAGTTTGCGAAACTTGCGACCCGACAGGTAAGTTCGCAATTTGCGAAAGTGTACAAAACCCTCGCGAACTGGCAGAAACACGGGCGAACACAAAAAAAAAAAAATCCGCAAATTCGCGGGAATTCGCGGATTTTGCGGATTGCGAATCCGCAAATTCGCAAAATTCGCGAACGCGAGATCCGCAAAATTCGCTCATGCTTATTTAAGACTCTAAAGAATCAACTCCACATAATAACTACATAATACTGGAAACAAGGGGGTTGGTTGTGAGGCACTGATCTACAATACATGTCATTAAGTTTTTCACATTGCCTGACCCTAAGATGGCGGCCGCCCCAAATAGGCCCCTGAGAGTCATTGATGTTACCATGCCTAACATTAACATGGCGCCCGCTCCTGAGGAGGCATTGGGTCTGTGATTGCTGGCATTAAAGGGAGCCACACCATGGACTGGTGCCTGAGAACAGCACATGGCAACCTTAATCAACTTCAATTAACACCAATTAACTCCTAGATGGCCTCCCATTCCGAGCGCTGGAGCTCAATGAATTGTAGATCGGTCTCAGCTCTCACTGCTCATCTTACACTCCAACCCAGCAGTCAGGAACACCGGATGCTTTCAATGGATCTATGATGACACAACCTGGGTGGATCCAAAAACTGTTTTTACCTACCCTGTAGCCCGAGCAACCTTGACCGATGTCAGGTGGAGCTGTCCTATACAGCTATAGAGGAGTCTGGCCCCTTGGGCGTCACCTACACAGCTGGTCATCTGACATTCTTTTCCTCATCTCCCCGTTTGTGTCTCCTTCCCTCTCCCTGCTTCTCCCTCTGTTGATCCTTTGATTCAAACTGATGTAACTATGTAACCCGTAACTCGCTGATTCAACTGATGTAAATTACAAAACTGTTTGTACCTTCCACAGAGCCTGAGCAACCTTGGCTGATGCCCGGTGGAGCTGTCCTGTGCAGCTATAGAGGAGTCTGGCCCCTTGGCCGTCACCTACCCAGCCGGTCATCTGACATTGTTTTTCCTCGTCTCACCGTTATGTGTCTCCTTTTCTCCCCCTTCGATGGAACAATGACGACGCCCCCTGGGCGGATACCAATACTGTTTGTACATTCGCGGAGACCGAGCAACCTTGGCCGATGCCCGGTGGAGCTGTCCTATGCATCTGTAGAGGAGTCTGGCCCCTTGGCCGTCACCTACCCAGCCGGTCATCTGACACTGTTTTTTTCTTTGTCTCCCCGTCTATTGTCTCTTTCCCTCCCCCTTTGATGGAACTATGACGACGTCCCCTGGGCGGATACCAAAACTATTCTTACCTACCATGGAGCCTGAGCAACCTTGGCCAATGCCCGGTGGAGCTGTCCTACACAGCAATAAAGGAGTCTGGCCTCTTGGCCGTCAGCTACCCAGCCGGTCATCTGACATTGTTTTCCTCTTCTCCCCGTTCGTGGCTCCTTCACTCCCCCTACCTCTGTGATTCTTTGATTCAAACAGTTGTAACTATGTAACCTGTAATTCTCTGATTCAACTGATATAACTATGTATCCTGTAACTTGCTGATCCTCATGTAAAGTGCTCTGATACCTCCGGGTCTAGCCAGCGCTATATAAAACTTTGCAAATAAATAAAATAAATAAAAAAATTGATTGTTCAATGGATTTAGTTCTCATCAATGATTATAACTTTATATGAACCAAGGTTGTGTGCGCCGTGAGTTTCGCTCTATGATTGGTCAACGGCGTTTCGATCCTATTCAGCCAGGATCATCTTCAGGACTGGGTTGCCAGATTTGTAGGGGTGCTGTACAAGGACAGGGGGATGCTGAACGGAGAATCCACTGATAGGTTAAAGACCAAAGTGGACGAGGGCGATTTGGAAATGTATGGCCAGGGCGAGTGTTGGCTGCGTGTGCTCACGGAATGGAGGAAGGTGGTCAGGATGCGGAAGTGTCACACATCTGGAGCGGCAGCACATGGCATCTGACGGTGAATTCAGGGCTCGTGGGAACCGCCGTAGTAGCGGAGGGGACAGAGGACGGCAGGGTTGGGGTACCGTTCCACTGTACACATCGTGGTCAGGGCACCTGGCTCATTAAATCAGTGGGGGGCAGAGTTGTGTCCACGATCTGCTGCCGGGGTCCCAGGGAAGGTACCGGGAGGGTGGGAGTAGAGTGCGGTCCAGGGAGGAAATCCAGGGGTCGTGGGAACTAAATGAATTGGTCCTGACCGCCATGGGCGTGTGTGGTCTGTTTACTTGCCGAAATTTACCCAGATCTCAACCTGGTCTATGGGTCATACTCCTGTTGTCCTTTTATATGTTTCCTGCACAGGCCACAACATAAGCTCACGCTCCACCAACCAACCAAGAGTGCTTTGGAGCCTCGTCACTGATACTACAATAGAATTCAGTCTGCATTCTTATAGACACTACCTTGTTGGACATTGTCAAGTCTACACGTAACAGTACCCTGCTTCCACAGCCATCTACCTTACGTTGGGTGGCTAAAGAAGGCACTCCCTTAACTCTAGCTGCATTTTGTTTTAAAATTAAGCATCTTACAGTGGAAAAGATAGAATTCAAACAACTATAGGTAGGGCAAATCGAGAAATAATTGAAGATGACATTTGAAACGAAAAGCATGGAAGAACAACAATGTGCGTTTTTCTTTACAGAATTTAGTTTTGCTGCTAAAAATGTCGGACCTTTGCAGGAGAAATGTGCTAAAAAATTTCTGCAGCTACGCTGTGTAGGAAAGCAGGTGAAATTGTGCTTGACACATAACAATATGAAAAGTGGTGAGTGAGGGTAGCGCTCGAAGCTTAAGTAAGTTAAAAGAACAAAACAGGGTGAGCGAACGGTCGGAGCACATCAGCTCACATGAAAGCTCAGCAGGAAAAGGTGTCAAAAGAATACTTCAATATAAATGGTAAAATTTAACAGTTATACTATGCTGCTCAACCCAAAAACAAAAAAAGGCTAGCTTACTTCCCCACAAATAAGAAGTTACACTGTAAAATTCACTGTTCATACATCTCTATTGTGACATTTGAAAATGATTGCTCTGGAATTTTCTAGACAAGTCACGTACAGGATTAACATCACTTCAACTCAAGGAACAAAAAAAGAAGATTCTGTGGACAGTGGAAAGCTGGCGGGGACAGCATGGACAGAATTAGCTTTTGTGGTAATCCCCAGTAACTATGGTACACTTCACCCAGCCAGCAGAAACAATGAAGAAGGGGGCGCAGGAACTGGGGGTGTGGCAGGTGCTGTAGCACCCCAGATTAGGAGGAAAATTGAAAAGGTAACAGAAAACAAGGTACCCTTTAAATCATTTTCCTTTTGAGGCAGCATCAGCCGCTTGGTCAAATGCAGGGAAAGAATAGTAGTGATTAAATGTAGCCCAAAGGACAGTGTGTACCAAACCACCGCACATGTGCTTGTCAGGTATGTTTAAGTCTACAATTAGGGGGATATTCTCAAGAACGTGCAATAATCATCACCAAAATAGGCTAACGCAATTTTTCATATACCCGTCTATCACAGGAAAATAACGATGTGTTAACGCCGTATTCACAAAATGGCAGTAGCATGCGATAGTTTCCAGATAAAGCATCAAATATCTGAGATAAAATGACCGTGACGGGGATAAAAATCCAAAGCCGAACATGAAAAAAGTGGCGAATGGCCCAACCGCGATAAAAAAATCTGTGATAATCTGCACCAGGCCTGCAATTCACACATGTTAGGCGGACAAAAACACTATAAAAGCAGAAATAACCCACAAACAAAACCAAAACAACTGCGAAGCACAATGGAGGTAGCCGGAGGAAGTACAGAGGACAACCAGAACCCCACAAGCACCACGGAGGACCAGCCTTGGAGCTCAGGATCAGGGAAGGGCAAGGAGAAGAAAAGGAGGAAGACGCAGTTCAGTCTGCCGGAAAACAGGATCCTGATAATGGAGGTGGTAGAACACCATCAACTACTGTTTGTCACCTCCACTGTGTCATTGACAACAAAAAATGGAATATGGCAATCCATCATGGACAAGGTGAATGCAGTCAGAGTGCTGAGGAGGACAATGGAAGAGGTCAAGAGGCGCTGGAATGATGTGAAGCGCAAAACCAAGCAGAAACTCGGCAACAACCAGAAGGCAGCAATGCAGGCTGGACGTGGGAGTCCAGCACCACAGAGGGAGCTGGATGAGATGGAGGAAACAGTGTCCACAGTCATCAGTTTGAAGACAGTGGCAGAAGTTGGGGGAACAGACACTGCTCAACATGACTTGACACAACAGCAACAGGGTGAGTAATGACCAGGGACTGGGGGGACGGGGAGATGAGCACAATGGCACACATGCACAATTAAATATAGCACAGTGTACACCCACAATGACTCTGGATCATGTCCCTGATCCCCTTGCCACACTGCAGCACACCTAGAAACAGCAAGAAGGCCCCTGTTGACTATATGCCCACACATCACCAATCTCACAACCAACCCATGCACATGAACCAAACCCAGCAAAGCGGCATGTCTGTGAGCCACACTGACAATGCAAGTGACACTGCATGACGAATAGCATGGCTGCAGTGAATATATCATGGCATGTTGCACACCACAACACTGAGGTTCTGAGTGTGGACCACATCCATAAATGAGCAGGTCACACTCTGACACTCACACTCTGACACATCCACGTGCACAAAAAACCCCTGGCGTTAACAACACATCTGTGGACAAACCATACCCCAGACTCCCAACTCCCACCAAGAGCCCAATGTACCCAAGTATGCAACATCTCAGCACTGTATAAGCACAGAAGTCAAAGGCACACCCCCTGAAAGGGGTAAGGGGGAGCAAAATCAGAGCTGTAGGGGTGACTCTCCCAAAATGCAGCACACACACATAACATTCAGAGCACATCAACATTGACAACAATGTGGTACAAACTGCAACACGTTCACAACAGAACAGAGGACACAGCACTTCTCCTTGAATTCCCAGCACAAGGAATATTCATGGGTGGGACTGAGATATGTGTCTTCCATTGCTACATTTTTAAATCAGTTCTGAGAACACTGGCCTGCTTGTAAGACAAGGCCTCTGTGGCTGAAACATGCATTGCAGGTTGGTGTACATTTCTAATTATTTTAATAAATTTCATTTTTGTAGTTCATTATTCTTTGTAACTAATACAGTTGCTTCACATAAATTGTTTTAAACAACTCTTACATATTTCTAAGTATATTTTAAATACTGACAAATTGTTTTTATAGTACTATTTATTTTACAAGCCACATAACTGTTTCATATTTTTACATCACTTTTTTGGCATGTTGTACATTAGGTACACATTTTTACATAAATTTTTTATTAATTTTTGAATGGCAAAAAAAGGCAACAAATACCAGAAGCAGAGGGATACAATAAGTTACTTATTCAGCAAATGAGTGTAGAGCAAGATTAGCGGCAAATCCAGACCAACAATATTGATCGTGAAGACACAAACCCACCTTGAATTTAATACATAACCATGAAAAGGTGAAGGAGGGCACTGTGGAGGAGAAATGAAAAGGGGAACTAGGCGGGCACGTCCTGTGAAGCAGCTGCATCAAAAACTGACCCTGAATGGGTCCCATATCTGGCCCAGGTTTCTCCTCCGAGATCGCTTTCAATTAGCACCATCTAAAACCTATTTATGCAAAAGAATTCCCGGCATCAAATCCATAGATCTGGAGGCTCACAAAAAAAACCACACCAAAACCAGTCTTGCCAGTGAAATCGGAAAACAAATATAAACCACACAGGTGGGAGGGAATAGCTGGTGAATGTCCCAACATAATCAGCTTCAAATCAGCTATAACCACAAGTTTAGAGATGGCATACAGCTTACCAAAAACAAATTTCCAATACAACCGCAAAATAGAACAAGATACGAAAGCATGAACCGCATTGGCTCCCAAGAGCCTTCAATGGAAACAACAATCCTTCAGCCGTAGCTTCATGATGAAGAGACATTGTGGAGTATAGTGCCAGTCATTGATACATTTGACAAGGTGTACCTTAATACGTGACACATTCAAAGTTAGGTGAGATGACACATTACTGCGACGGAGGTCAGTAACCGTTACTTCTGTATTGAGAAGCTTGCTCTACTTATTTGTCCCCCGCTGGGATGGATTCTCCAGATGATCCTGAGAGGACACATTCATTAATCTGTAAACCAGACCAATGTTTCTCTTTAGTGGCACATTCCTTATATGGTCCAGGCCATGGTTATCAGAACAACTCAGATCTTCTTACTTAAGACTTGAAATAAAGTGCCACAACCGAAGATATCTATTTAAAAACTGTGCGAGGAAGAGAGAACTGTTGCTGTGTTTTACCAAATGAAGGGAGAATATCACCATCAAATAGTTGACCTAAACTCAAAAGGTTAACCCTAACCTAAGTCTCCCTGAAATAGCTGTGAATACAATAAGGAAGATTCGGATTATAGCCCAAATACTTGAGGTGATTAAATGGGGTGATAGCATAAACAATTTGCTTAAGAAAAGTCCAAATGAGATGAAAAACTTTGATGTCTTAAAGAGAGTTTGCTTAAAGTATAATGTGTCACCCACACTATTGATTTACCAAGTGGAAGAAACTCTGTGAACATACACCTCTGTGGCCATACCCCACTCAACCCAAACCTAACTGAAGTTGTGAAAAAAATTACACCAAATATTAAAGCCTCAGAACTGGAAGCGAGACACCACCATCTGTCTTAATCTGTTGAACTGGATCTTACACCGAGGCTTCCTATAACCCGAAATAAACTTCTGCCATAATGCCTCTACTTTTGTGTAGAAAGCCACTGGGTTAACAAGTGGAATAAAACAAAAAAGGTAAATAAACTGGGGTATAATCATGTTAACAAGATTGCAATGACCAATTAGGCCCAGATGAAAACTATGTCATTTAGAAAAAACTTTTACAGAGTGTTGATACAGCTTCCCATAATTATTCTCCTGAATCTCTAAGATACTAATGGTTAGGTTGATCCTAAGATACACCAAAGATTATACCCTGCTCTCATCCTGACCAAGAGGAGCTACATTGGAGAAGATCTGAGTCTTATCATAATTTAACTTGTACCCAGCAACTTCTCCAAATGATTGGGCATCTACATCTATTGCACTTAGGCATACTTGCCTTAATACCAGATTAGAGGCGCTTTACTCTAGAGAAAAAGACTGGGCCTAAGCAGGCGAACTCCAGGACCACCCAAAGGAAGGGCCAGGAGACCAGGTCAAAAGCATTCTCAGCATCCAACAAATCCAACCCACAGGACCCCTGCTGAAAAAAAGGCCGCCTCTAAAGCAATGATTGACGTAATAACATGCAATGTTGTGTCCCTGCCAGGAATAAAGCCAATTCCGAGATGATAACAGACAGCCGATTGACGAGAACATGCGTATAGATCTTAGAAATGGCGTTAATTAAAAACATCGGATAGTATTATCTGCAGAGTGAAGGATCTTTCCCCTTTTTTGGAAAATTAACAATGTTGGTCTCCCTCCAAGTCTCAGGGACCCACTCAGACACATAAAAGGAATTAAGCAAGTCCCTTAACACCGGACCCAGAGTCTATAAAAAGATGGCATAAAACTCTATATGTATATCTGGTCGGGACCCAAAGCTTTCCCGCTGGCCAGTGAGCCAATGGCATTTTCGACCTTCAGTAGGGCTGCCTCTAATTTTTAGCGATGGATAGCAGTCACCTTATGATCGTAATGTTTCCTGATGAATCAAAAAAATATCCTCGTGGAAGAGAAGCAGTCCTCACCATAGAGGTCCTGATAGAACTGGTGAAAGACGTAACAAATCGGAGCTGGATCAGTCAAAAAATTCCCCTTCTCATCCTTTATCTGCTGGATGGTATTAAGATTGAAACTGTCTCTTACCCTGAAGGAAAGAGTTTGTTCCATTTCTTCGCTGTTTTAAAAATAAGTAATCTGCCAGGCCCTTCAATTTTAACAGACCTGTCCCAAATTTGTTTTCTGAGGGAGGCTCTGAGGGTGATATACCACTCCAAGAGCCGGTTGGCCTGAGGCCCGTGGTTCACAATACTACTATATCCCAGATCGGATTCCAAGGAGCTAAAAGTCTGTCAAGGCGTGGTTTCCTATATCCATACCATCCTCCATTGACGGGGGCGAATTGAAGAGTTTGTCCAAGGCATGAAGCCTTGAGGGTATCCCAGACCACCAGAAGTGGTGCTGAGTCAATGTTAAATCCCCAAAACTCCCTTAGGTGGACATTAATAGACCTATCATAGCCACCCTCTTTCCAATAGTAATTTACGTCCAAATGTCCAGCTCTGATGCCCGATACCTGAGTAAGCTCCCCAAGTTGAATAAAAAGCAACAGTTGTGGTCCGGCAAGACCCTCGGATTCAGTAAAATGTTTGAAAGAGGCCATAGTATTACTAACCAGGAACATATCTATACTTGACATAACTTTATGAGGAGCAGAATAAAACGTAAATCCCAGTACATTAGGATACTTAAAGCGGCAAAGAAATACCAGAGCATATGAAAAGATTAGCTGATACAAAGCATCCTGAAGCCAATGCTTACCCCGGTGAATCGAGTCATCAGGAGATTCAAACTGGATGCCGAAGCTCTATTGGGACATAGCTTCACATTAAAATCACTGCAAATTATATAGGGTGGAGCCCAAATATGCAACCCAGACAAAATAAAATCCAGAACCTTTGTGTCCTCCATATTTGGCCCAAATACACCACAGATAGTAGAGTGTGCCCTATCTTTATGAATAGTCGTCACAAGCGAACAACCCCCAAGTCCATTTTCTGCTGCAGTTCCCCCCATCTATTATCATGCACCAGGAGTGTGACCCCCCTCTGGGCAGATGTGAAACAAGAAATGATAGTCCAACTATTTTAACAATGAGAACTCGGTCTGAGACAGATGCATCTCCTGAAGACAGAGGATTTGTGGCATAAGCACCTTCAATTCTTCCAGTGTCGGTTTGTGCTTATATGGCAACTTGACACCATTAATATGCAATGATAGAATGTGCAGAGCTCCACCATTGCTAACTTTTACCATTAAACCATATAATCCACAAGACCCTCCTCCTCCATGCAAATTGATATTCACCACATCCGTAACTGTATTGCCTAACAAAAATATACATACTTTTCCACAAACAAAAGTGCTTAAATTCACACTGTTAGAAGTAGCACCCCGAACGCCCTGCATTAAAAGCCAGCAGTCTCAATCCATCACCCCTCTGACTCCAAGCTCACCCGAACCCACTTCCAGGTTCCCGGGCGATTGAACCAGCTCAACCCCTTAAGCTATGCCCTATAAAGCCGGAGGCCAACACACCTTCCGTGGGATTTATAGTTCATTAGAGCCCATTGCTGAATCAGCAAGCGGCCCAGCACCCCACATATTCCAAATTCTGTGAAAGATAAAGTCAACCCAAAGTAATACACGCCCAAGAGAAACACAAAAGGGTGTGGTGAATGACTGAGACAATAAGGGGAAAACAAGAAAAAGTAAGGGAGAGAGAGGCAAGCTACCCAACAACCCGCTAGACACCCCCTACACATCAAAGAGATCATAACCATCATAAAACCAGACAAAGCCAATCTTCCTCAACCAAAAGACAAAACCGGGCTCGACCAACCCAGATTTAAAACCATTATACACTAACGAATAGTAGACCTCTTCGCCCAGACCTAGCCACAAATCATTAAAGAGAACAGCATCGGCCACCAGGTTGTCACTTAGTTAGTAGCTCCTGATCTTTTTGACCATTATAGCAGTAGAGAGTCTGGCCATCCTTTTGAATCCACAAGGTTGCAGGCTTCATGAGAGAGACGAAATCACCTAACTTCTGAAGTGGTAAGATATGGTCCCGAAGCTGCCAGCAACTCACCACAGTCTGGTGGCAAAAATCTGAGCGGACAAATAACTCAAAGCCACATGCTTTAACCGGCAACTTAGGAGTCGAAAGATCTCTTGTCGAAGGATAAAGTTCTGCATATAAGGCCACTTTACGATGGTGGTTGGACGAGCGTCTGACCTCCATCGTTTCAGGCACAGGATCGTCGGACAAGGAGTCACTGGTCCCAACAGCCCAATTAGAATACGACCGCCGTGAAGGCATTCTAAAGCATGCCCGTTTCTATTTCCGTTTGTCCTGCGGCCCGGAAAAGGGCAGCAGCACAAGCCCTAATAGAAAAAGAGATGTTTACAAACATCCCTGCACCATGTGCTGCCTGCCAAACGGTGCATGGATGTTTGCCCCACAGCGGAGGCCCACAAGCGAGCGGGCCATGCTAGAGTCCCCCAAAGTCCCTTTACATGGCAGTCCGACCTCCATGTAAAGGCAGAGGGAAAAGGGACACCCTATTCCTTACAGCGGTGCCTCTGCAGGCACCGCGCAAATTGTAGGGACTGTTGTCGGACCGCCTCAATGACGGGGTCCTTGAGCCTGTTGAAAGTGGCATACTTTCCCTCCACCCGATGTGCTCCAACCACCAGTATCCTAATCCGATAGTTGGACCGAAGACTCGGATATTGGAAGGACCGTCACCGACCAGCTGCCGGTGGCGATATGCCTGACATCATAATTAGGCCCTTAGATAAGTATAGCCCAGGGATATCGTGAATGCATTACTAGAAGGTTTTGTGTGAAAAAAAGCCTGACATAGACTCTCTGACAGTCTATCACTCACCGGGAACTGGTTCACCGACCCTACCACCACAGAAGAGCGGCCCAAGAATGGAGAAGGGGTGAAGGGAGTAAAACTTTTCTGCCCTCTCCCATGCAGTAGGAAGGAGGAGTCTACCAGAGGGCGCACCAATCGGAAAGCTGGCGAGGGGGAGAAGAAGGCCGGTCCCCAGAACGGGAAATGCCGGAGTCGGAGGTCAAGACGTGGAGGAGAGCGGTCTCGGAAACAAAGAATCACCTGAAGAGTGGAGAGAGGACTGGTGCCCCCCCCCCCCAGGGACATGCATTGACTGCCGCAGCTCCGGAGAGTTGCGGCTAGAGCCAGTGGGGAAGCGGGAGCATTTCTTTTCTGTTTTTGCTGCTTCCTATTCCTTTTTTAGTGGGAGGGTTTACAGGAGTGGGGTGGTAAGAGGAGACTACGGGAGGGGGAGGGAAGAGACGGAACAAAAAGGGCATGGTGCACAGACCCCACCACCTCAATAGACTAGAGAGAGAGAGAGAGATGGATAGAAGGGGAAGAGATTTGAAATGAAGGAGAGTATGAGCGATTAAATGGCACAGAGGAACGTGGAAAACAGAGTGTGGTGACACAAACTAAGCCTAAAGAAAAAAAGCAGAGTCAGGCACACAAGTGGGCAGCCTGGCAAATGACTCTCAAGGCTAGTCAGCATCCTACTTTTTACCTGAACATGACCAATGAAACTTACGAAGGTCATAGAAAAGCTCAAATGGAAAGGAGGATCAAAGAGGAGTCCTAAGAATCAGTTAATCTTTTTTTTATTTTCTGTTTTTATTCTTTTATTATTGTATTTTCTTTTTTCTCCTTTTACTAGTCCTCCCCTGCATATCAAAATAACTTTATCTTTCCTTAACGGTATGAGTGGGTAAAAGGGAAAGAACCTGAAAAATTACCCCCCCCCCCGACCCTACACCATCCTCACTTACCTTTTGGGAAGTGTGTGAGCACAACTGTGACATATTTGGGTGTTGGGCAAGGTACTCTCATAGTTAAAAATAACCTCAAGATACTCACCGTCCTTCTGTCTTCCTCTCCCGAGCATCCTGGGGAGGAGTTTCCCCCACCTGAGGCCTGGAAAAAGAGACAAGGAGGAAAGTGATCAAGTCAAGGCCTACAGGACTCAAAGAGAAAGAAAGATACAAAGAAGAGACATAAAGAAAAAACATCTTTTTTTAACTTTTGATGCTTAGCCAATAAATAAAAAGCAACCATTGTAAAACATATAAAGCCTCCTAGCTTCTATTTCCGCCCATCCCTCCCACAGTCTGAATGGAAAATGATGTGCACGATGGATCACTTATAGCAGGCAGGGCCTCTCGTAGCAGAAGAACAACAAAGCCCCTGGGATCGTCACCTTCCTCACTTTCCGCAAATTATTCTGACGTGACCTGGTCTCCAGGTCTTCCACCCTTGTTGACAGGATAGTGAGCTGCTTCTCATGCTGAGTGATCCCCAAACAGTTTGATTCCACTACTTTTTGGAGAGCTGACTGGGAAACTTCCACAACTCCTGGCCGCCATTGAACAATATCCCTGTTTTTCAACAGCTTACGAGAGACAACTTGGGTCTTGAGAGGAGCAACCTTCAAATCCAGTGAGTCTTTCTGATAATCCTCTCTATGCTGCAGAAGAGGATGATAAATAGCACCTAGAGTGGGGGAGTCCTGGACCGGTCTGGCCGGTTGTGATCATAAGTGAGATGGGGAACCTCTTCCCATCACCTGATTGTCAAGTGAGGATGGAATATCTGGAGGCTCCGCCCCCAGGGGAGAGTGTTTCGTAAGTGTCAGCTTGGTCCCAACTGGATCGCATACAAGCTCCTCTTCCTCCTCCACCGAAGTAACTGGATCTATTACACCTTGATCAAAAGCCACAGAAACAAGGCCCTCTGCTTGATCTCCTGGCATACCACCCCACCTGCCCCTTTGCTGTGACAAGAAAACAGTAAGATCAGAGCAGGCAGATGTCTTACTTGAAAGATCAGAGTGGTTCATGTGGCTATTAGAGGCCAATACTAACTGAGCGGCTTGATCCAGGCTCTCATCCCAATCATTGTCAGATCTGAGAAAGAAAAAAAAGCCTCTTGGCTGTCACCCCCTGGCACAAAAGGCTTCACATCAGCAAGAACCTGGGAGACCTGAAGGGATTGTGGCAGTTGAACCAGTTGAGCCAATGGGGGCCCTACTTCAGCATGAAAGGAGTTTTCCGTGAGCAACAAGTACTGGATTCAAAGCCAGCTGGGGTGATAATAAAGCAATGTAGGCGGTCAGCTCCTCGCTGCTGCATGAAATCTTTATTGGGCAAGAGTGAAGAGATGACAAGGCTGCAGCCGGAATTTCACTTTTCTTACCGACATTCCCCATATCAACTGTCGCGGCGGCCAAATTAGAGGGTGGCTCGAGGTCAAACAAGAATCCATTGTACTTTGTGAATGAGGCAACAAACTGGCCTTCCCTGGTACAACTGGACCTATCATTTAAAAAACAAAAAATCATTGTTTTCTAAAGGGAATATTCATTTTTAAAATTTAATTTAGTAGTTATTTTTCCCCTGCTAACTAAACTTTTGTAGTCATTTAAGCAAGTTGTAGGAAGGTGCTACTGTTTTTCAGAGCAGGGAAAACCTTTTTAAGGTTTTTTATAGGTTTTAGTGGGTAGGGGGATGTGCGGGGTAACAGCAAATGGTAGTTTTAGTGTTGCTTTATGGTTTTGGGAGGTGTATGAATTCACAAGTGTTGGCAGAATCCATAAAACGGGAATGGGGATGGAGAGAGAGAGGCAGACATACAGAAAGAGAGTGAAAGAGAGACTGTTTCCCTGATTCAAGTCTTTCCTGGTGTAGCAAAATGAAGGATCCACCACTACTCGATTCTGTTGGAAAGAGGCTTCCATTCCAGTTCTCTTTATCTCAGGAATATAGGAGGGAGAACAAGAAACAGATCAATACCTTTCCACAACTCCTTGCATGTGTAAACACAACTCTTGTACTGCTATTACATGGAAAAACCACCTTACTGATTTTGGATGAATTGTAGCAGTTATCTAGTGCTAAGTCCAAGAATGTTGTCTTTCACAATCTAAAAGCTCTACAATGGTTCCAGATACAACTGCAGTCTTTGTCTAGAAATTCCACTATGTGTGAGGAAGTCTTTGCAGATAAGTGAGCTCATTTGGGACAGTCTTACACAAATAGAATTAGGAGGGCACTATGTTATAAAGATGTTTTAAGCACTCACTTGTTTTGATGGACAGCGCAACTGGTCACTTGCTGTTCAGAACGTTCTTAATATACTCTCTTTTTTTGTCTTTTAGTTTTTCCGGAGAAGAACAGGACACAGGTCAGACTCACCAGAGCAGGACACCTGGTTTGTGGAGCCAAAGCTGGAGCAAGGCTTGACATGGGTAAGTGAGGAAGCGTGCTTGTCCAAGTGCTCTTCAGGGAGAAACTAATCCAAGGAGGATTTCTTGGCTGGGCATCATATTTATACCCGCCCTCAGACAAGATGGTCGCCAGGTCACATGGCGACTGGAAGTCTTGCAAGATTTTAGAGGGAGAAGTGCAAGATCTCACAGGAAGCTGCCAAAATATAAATAGCCCTCATAACAAGCTGGGTGATGCCACATGGCGCAATGATTCAACATGGGGTTGCGTGGGCGCTCACAGGAATGCAATGGTTTAACAGGGGGCCTTGGGGTAGCCAGCATTCTGGCACACTAGGCAGGAGATGGCACAGGCAAGAAGCCCAATATTTTGTGTTAGGCATGAGTAGGTAGAGTATGTTAGTAATGCCTTAATATTTTGGATCACTGACATAATATCGATTACACTAATATAGAATTTCAAAAATATCGAGGATAAAATATCAAATACAAAAATATCGAATTCCTATCTACAAACAGGTAGGTACAAAAATATTGAATCAAAAATATAGTTCAAAAAAATATAATTAGTCAAAATATCGATTTTTTTAAATGTCTTAAAAATAATTTTAAATTAATGAAATATTAAAAATAATTAACTAAAATATACTTAAAATGATTAAATAACCTTAAAATGATTAAATAATTATTTTAAGTTATAAAAAACATACCATTTTATTTTCTTAAATATATATATATATATATATATATATATATATATATATATATATATATATATATATATATATATATATATATATTAACATAATATTAATAACAAATATACAATAGTTGTACCGTAGGATAGCGGAAGGGTACAATATACTATTACCACTCCAGTGAGTGCAACAGTAGGGAAAGCGTTGGATAGCGTAGGGGTAAAAATTACTATTCCCACTCCAGAGAGTGCAACAGTAGGGAAAGCATTGGATAAAGTAGGGGTTAAAATTACTATTCCCACTCCAATAAGTACAACAGTAGGGTAAGGGTTGGATAGCGTAGAGGTAAAAATGACTATTCCCACTCCAGTGAGTGCAACAGTAGGGAAAGCGCTGGATAACGTAGGGGTAAAAATTACTATTCCCACTCCAGAGAGTGCAACAGTAGGGAAAGCATTGGATAAAGTAGGGGTTAAAATTACTATTCCCACTCCAATAAGTACAACAGTAGGGTAAGGGTTGGATAGCGTAGGGGTAAACATTACTATTCCCACTCCAGTGAGTGCAATAGTAGGGAAAGCGTTAGATAGCGTAGAGGTAAAAATTGCTATTTCCACTCCAGAGAGGGCAACAGTAAGGAAAGCGTGGGAAAGCGTGGAGGTTAATAATACTATTTCCACTCCAGAGAGTGCAACAGTAGGGAAAGCATTGGATAGCGTAGAGGTAAAAATTACTATTCCCACTCCAGTGAGTGCAACAGTAGGGTAAGGCTTGGATAGCGTAGGGGTAAATATTACTATTCCCACTCCAGTGAGTGCAACAGTAGGGAAAGCGTTAGATAGCATAGAGGTACAAATTCCTATTTCCACTCCAGAGAGTGCAACAGTAGGGAAAGCGTTGGATAGCGTGGAGGTTAAAAATACTATTTCCACTCCAGAGAGTGCAACAGTAGGGAAAGCATTGGATAGCGTAGGGGTAAAAATTACTATTCCCACTCCAATAAGTACAACAGTAGGGTAAGGGTTGGATAGCGTAGAGGTAAAAATGACTATTCCCACTCCAGTGAGTGCAACAGTAGGGAAAGCGCTGGATAGCGTAGGGGTAAAAATTACTATTCCCACTCCAGAGAGTGCAACAGTAGGGAAAGCATTGGATAAAGTAGGGGTTAAAATTACTATTCCCACTCCAATAAGTACAACAGTAGGGTAAGGGTTGGATAGCGTAGGGGTAAACATTACTATTCCCACTCCAGTGAGTGCAATAGTAGGGAAAGCGTTAGATAGCGTAGAGGTAAAAATTGCTATTTCCACTCCAGAGAGGGCAACAGTAAGGAAAGCGTGGGAAAGCGTGGAGGTTAATAATACTATTTCCACTCCAGAGAGTGCAACAGTAGGGAAAGCATTGGATAGCGTAGAGGTAAAAATTACTATTCCCACTCCAGTGAGTGCAACAGTAGGGTAAGGCTTGGATAGCGTAGGGGTAAATATTACTATTCCCACTCCAGTGAGTGCAACAGTAGGGAAAGCGTTAGATAGCATAGAGGTACAAATTCCTATTTCCACTCCAGAGAGTGCAACAGTAGGGAAAGCGTTGGATAGCGTGGAGGTTAAAAATACTATTTCCACTCCAGAGAGTGCAACAGTAGGGAAAGCATTGGATAGCGTAGGGGTAAAAATTACTATTCCCACTCCAGAGAGTGCAACAGTAGGGAAAGCGTTGGATAGCGTAGAGGTAAAATTACTATTCCCACTCCAGAGAGTGTAACAGTAGGGAAAGCGTTGGATAGCGGAAAGGCAAAAATGACTATTCCCACTCCAGAGAGTACAACAGTAGGGAAAGCGTTGGATAGCGGGAGGGTAAAAATTACTATTCCCACTCCAGTGAGTGCAACAGTAGGGAAAGCATAGGATAGCGTAGGGGTAAAAATTACTATTCCCACTCCAGTGAGTGCAACAGTAGGGAAAGCACTGGATAGCCTAGGGGTAAAAGTTACCATTCCCACTCCAGAGAGTGCAATAGTAGGGAAAGCTTTGGATAGCGTAGGGGTAAAAATTACTATTCCCACTCCAATGAGTGCAACAGTAGGAAAAGGGTTGGATAGTGTAGGGGTAGAAATTACTATTCCCACTCCAGTGCGTGCAACAGTAGGGAAAGCGTCCGATAGCTTAGGGGTAAAAATTACTATTCCCACTCCAGTGAGTGCAACAGTAGGGAAAGCGTTGGATAGCGGGAGGGTAAGATTTACTATTACGACTCCAGTGAGTGCAACAGTAGGGACAGTAAATATTTATTATATTAATAAAAATAAATTATATTTCAATGCCAATAGAAAAATTAATTAAAAGTAATTAATTACCAATTTAATATAACAATTAATTAATTAAAAATACAAATAAATATTACTGATTAAAATTAATTGGCTATTAATAAAAATGTATTACCAATTAACAATTAATTAATTAGCAATTAAAAATTAATTAACAATTAATTCAAAATAAATACCAATAAATAAATTAAAATATTTAATTAATTATAATTAAATTACTTCCCACCCTATTCCCCTATAAACCCACAACCCGCTACGGAACATAAATTAATAAAATTAACATAATTATCAATTAATCAATTAATAAAAATTAATTACCTATTAAAAATTAAATAATTACCAATTAATTAACAATTAGTTCAAAATAAATACCAATAAATACATTAAAATATTTAATTAATTACAAATAAATTACTTCCCACGCTATTCCCCTATAAACTCACAACGCGCTACAGAATTAAATTACGCAAAAATTAAATAACATAAAATTAATCACTTAAAATAAATTATTACAAAAATATACACTTTTCACACATATACTAACATACAAAAAACTTTAAAAAATTCGATATTATCAAAAATTCGATATATTTTAATACCTATATTATATACTTCAATATTTTGACATCCTATATTTATAAAAATCGATATTAAATTACTTACCTTAAATTCGATAGTTTTGTTGACTTTATTCTGTCCATTCGATATTTTGTCCATTCTATATTTTTACTTCGATATTAATGTAATTCTGTATTTTATATTCGATAATTTGTGTAGTTACCGCTATTTTATGTGATGTTATAGTGGAATTTTCGTTATTTGGAGTGGACAAACCTTCGCAAAACAACACTCTCCCACCTATTTGGCGTCGACAGTGGCACAAAGTTACGGTTGAGGAATTGCAGAGGGTATGGAAACAGCCTACTCCCACATAAAAGGATGACGTAGAGCTGGCATTATCCAATTTTAACCTCTCGTTTATAGAAGCAACTGACAAGATAGCCCCTCTGGACCTCCATAAACAATATCCTACTTCCAAACAGGAAGTTTGGTATACTGAAGCTCTTAGAGTAGAGAAGCAAGGATGTAGGAGGATAGAAAAGAAATGGAGGAAAACGCGAACAGAGGAGAGTAAGAAGTCATACCATGAGGCTCAATCTAACTACTACAAGAACATCAAACTTGCACGGGAAAACTGCCTTACCCAACAACATGTGGAGGCAGGAAATTCTTCTAGGGAATTGTATAAAATATTACAGACATTTGTGAAACCTGCAGCATGTGAAAGCCCAGATGACTTTTCCCAACTTCTATGTGATGATATTTCCCTGTTCTTTGAAAATAAAATCAATCTGATTTATGAGAAAATAATGAAGGCATCTGGTCAAAAGAACCAAATGAATGCCATCCTCTCTCCTCCTATATTGCCTAAACAGAGAGATATATCATTAATGGCATTTCCAGCTGTCAGTGACTCAGATCTATCTCTTCTTTTTAGTCATATAAAATCGGGGTCTCCAGAAGATCTCTTGCCCGCCAAAATAGTTACCCCCCTAAGTATCTTACTTGGACCTCAGATTCAGGATATAATAAATCAATCGCTCAGGGAAGGATGTGTGCCCACAGAGTGGAAAAAAGCGGTGGTGAACCCTATCCGGAAGAACGCGGCACTTCCTTGGACAGACCTCTCAAACCTGCGTCCCATCTCCCTCTTGCCTTATCTTGGTAAAATGACCGAGAGGCATGTGAATTTCCATCTGTCAAAATACATCGAGGCAGCGGAGGGCCTGGACTTTTCTGAATCTGGTTTCAGGCCCAATCACAGAACCGAATCCGCCCTCCTCTCAGTGACCGGTACCATCAGGATGTCACTAGATGGAGGAGCTTCTATGATTCTGGTGCTGTTGGATTTATCCACTGCCTTCGACACGGTGTTGCATGAAATACTTCTCGGTCGTTTGAGGGAGATGGGCATAGGAGGTGTGGCTCTGTCCTGGTTGGAGAGTTTTCTCTCAGGCCCTTCGCAAGGAGTCCGATTGGGCTCCCATCATTCCACCTTAAGGGAGCTCACCAAGGGCCACAGGGCTCATGCCTAAGCCCCACACTTTTCAATGTGTATGTGGCCCCCTTGGCAGACATTGCAAGAGCATATGGGTTCACCCCGGTGTCATACGCTGATGACACTCAGCTTTTATTCCCCTTTCATACCCTAACTCCCGCAATACAAAAATCTTTTGCGGAAGGTATGAGGGCCATATCGGACTGAATGGCTCTAAATTGCCTCCAGTGCAACGTGGACAAGACGGAGGTAATGCTGTTTGGGGGGCCACGCTTTTGTGGTCACCAGATTGGTGGCCCCCGGATTTGGTACCAGTCCCCATTCCCAAACAGACTGTAAAAAATCTTGGTGTGCGGCTTGACAAGGCACTTCTGTTTAAAGAATATATCAACCAAGTAGCAGGGTCCTGCTTTCATGTCATCGGACTGCTACGACGTGTCTTCCAATTCCTACCTAACAACTATAGGAAAACTCTTGTCCAGGCATTGGTAACCAGTAGGAAGGACTACTGCAATGGCCTGTTTATTTCGGCCAATGAAGAACAACTGCAAAGATTGCAGATAGTCCAGAACACTGCAGCGAGACTTGTTCTCAATGCTTAGCCAAGGACTGCCTCTCATCCTCTCCTGGCCAAACTCCACTGGCTGCCGGTCAGGCAACGTGTAAAATATAAGATCTGCTGCACAATACATAAATGCCTGTTTGGCATGGGACCTAAGTACCTGAAAGAAATATTCCATCACTACAGCCCTGGGCGCATGTTGCGCTCTAGTAGCCAGCAATTGATCCAGGTTCCAAGAATCAGGAAGGCTAGGCAAGGAGGCTGAGCTCTCTCCTTTAAAGGCCCTATTCTATGGAACTCACTTCCCCTCACTTTAAAACAAACTGAAAATGTCTTGCTGTTTAGGAAGAAGTTAAAAACACACCTATTCCCGACTCCTTAGGATATTATTTTTCTTTTCTTCCACAGCTCACCGGTACTATGAGGCCTTCCTGGAAAAGCGTAAGCGCGGAGATACCCCTACGGGGGTTGAATCCTGCGCTATATGAGAATATAAATAAATAAATATAAATAAATGTGCTTTGTTTAGAATAATTGTAATGTTTGTGTTACGTTTGAAGATACTGTTTTTGTTGGTGGATATTATATTGGATTCTACAAGTTCATCGATCTAAAGGTTTCTTATGGACGTTAGGATGTAGAGTTTTTTTGTTGAAGAAAATCATTTTGGTTTCAAATAAACCAATATTTCTACTTTTGATTTCCTTTTCTAAACAATGTATCATATTTTTTATGGTTTATTAAGACTTTGAATTTCTTCGATGGATTTCTATTGGACCGGTTTTATTTTTGTACTTTTTCTAGGGCCATTTGAAATAATTTTCCCCTTTTTAGTAGATAATATTTTTGATTACATGGACAAGGAGGAAGATCTAGCTGAGTCTAGATGGCGTAGTGGACTAATGTGTTCACTGCAGGGGCCTGTGTTCAACCTCATGATCACAGATTCAAATACTGCTGTATCCACTCTGCCTTTCATCCTCATGAAGTCGAGGAGTGTCATTTAGTTGGGTAACAATAAACATTTGTTATTCAGTGCCAAGTTACCCTTGGGTGAAGACGTGCTTTACAAATACACATCTTATGTTATCTATAGACAGTAAGTTACATTTAAGTAACTTTTTTTGTTTCACAAATGTTATGTTTTATTATGCATGTGTATTTTATGTGATTGGTATTTGTTATATTACATTTTATGTTTTGTAGATATCTGTAATTTTGAGGTTTGTGGTTGGTGAGGTTTTAGTTTTTTAAACTAATTTTGTGGAAACAATACTCTTTCTCACTTGCTACCCCTCCAATTTAGGTAGCCTTCTGTGTCCGGAGACCTCACATCCTGGCATTTGGTCTTCCCTAATATCTCAGGACGGTGAGGATGCTATATGTTTTATCCATGTTTCATTGTTTTTCTTTCACTACTATGGGATCCACAATGCTACATATATGCATGCTGGAATACACCACTATGTCAGAATGAAGCATGAAGCGTGGCAACACATTGATATGTTATCAAACATGATTGTGGGGTGAAAGCACATATGTGAATGTTTTAATACAATGCATTGACTTGTTGCTTTGTGTTTGTTTTTAACACAGGTGATTCATAACAGAGTGCTTTATTAGCAGAGTGCTCCACAATAAGGGTAAGATGTTGGTTGACACTTTGGGCCCCATTGGGATGTTGGGCGGAACGCCACCGCCACGCTGGCAGTGGCAATGCTGCCACAGAAAAGCATGCAGGAATGTCTTGTGGGGGCCCGTTGCGGGCCCCCAGGGACTCCGGGGGGTGGGGGGTGCATATGGGGGTGCCTATGGTACCCCCCTGCACTTCACTGTACAACGTGGCAGGCACCCCGTGGTGCCTGTCACGTTGTGCATTGAAGTGCACAATGTGCATTTTTAGCATTGCTGCAGGCGGTGCTCTCAGCACCGCCCACCGCAATGTTAAAAATACGGGATGCGCCCGCCAGTGTGGTGGGCACATCCTAATGGCCCCAATGGGACCGCCACCCTTATGGCGGGCGTCCGCCCGCCATCCTAATGGGCCCCTTTGTCTCTCAAATCAAGAGTGGGGTTAATATTTTAGCACCCCTTGCTCTATTGAGAAGATTAGGTCACAAAACACACTACCTGGTCCTGATAAAAGGCCAATAGACTGCTTTACAGCTGCTTGTGGCCTGAAATATGTCTACCCATTGCATAGAACATAGCCGAATAGGTGGCCTATGAGTGACCGATTTACTGTTCACTTGCAGGGACTGGGACCATTATATTCTGTAGTTCCCTGCCATTCTTATTAACTCAAACCCACCAGTGATTCTTTATTAAATACTTTGGCAACACCTGGGTGATAGCTGATTTTTTTCCACACCAATCACTAATCTTCTCACTTCTGTGGGGTTTTCCATCATGACACTACAGTGAAACATCAGCTTCAATAAAAACGATCCCAGACAAAGCGATCTCTCATGGGGCCTGCCAGGTATTACAGCACTGGTCTGGCAAGGAGCACCACCCAGTGATGAAGCATGTCACCTTTGGGTGAGTGAAGGCAACTGTTCTTACAAGCTCATGCTTCCTTGGGGACATGCACACAGCTAGGGATAGTTTATCTGGGGGTGTCCCGCTTCGGAACAGTATACTGATATTAAGCTGCGTTTATTGGGGGAGAGCGTATAATGGACCATTATCCTCCTCGTCCTTCTCTTTGATATGTAACTAATTAATATACATATTATTTCTGTTCATTAGTCTTCTTTGCAAGTTCAGTTATATATGTTTTTGACTGAAGTATTTAAAAAAAACTGTTTTGCAAATTTTATGAATTTTAGATCAGGCAGTTTTTAATCCCTCTGATTAGAAAGAAGTATCATAATATTAAGCAGTGTAGAGCTGTAGTATCACTTGTTTTGCAATTATTTGAAAAAGAAATCTGTTTACACGTAGGCTCATTTTTAACTCCTGCTGTGAGGGCACATGGCTCTTCATTGCTCTAAATCTTGCTGCTATTAATTGTTAGCAAAGTTATATTTATTGCCTTTGATATATGTCTTTTATCTTTTCTGAAATGTTTTAATTGTTGTATTTATGTTACTTTTATAGGCGAAAATATGTTCCAAAGAAAGTGTTTAAATTTAATCTGTCTAGTAATTACCTAAAATGTATTTTAGTTATGCTGGTTTGGATTCTTCCTTTGGTTTACTGAGTGTAATGTAGTAAATTATTTTTATAATTGAGTTTTGGCCATTGATTCTAAATAGTGTACTCTTTGGTATTAAAAAAGAGTTTTACTGTACATTGCAACATTTTGTACATTCTGTTGGCTTGTTTGCTAACTTTAGGTTTAATTTGTGTTACTGATTGTTCCATTCGTAGTTGTTGTTAGCTTTGTTCTTTTTTTAGGGCTTGTATAACTTGTAGAGTGTAGGTTGGGTTCTGCCTAGTGTGGATTGGAAGTCATTGCACCATCCTTCTACTGCATTGCTGGTTTTGGCTTCTTGAGCCACGGTGCTGTTGTAGACATAACGCAATGGTATTTGGAATTTGGATTAGCGTCTGTGTCCATAGTGGTGCAGTCTACTAACCCAGGTGTCTTCAAAATAGTCCATTAGGGGACTTAGGGCCTAATTACGAGTTTGACGGTCCAAGGGACCACCAAAGTTGTAGTGGCGGTCCCTGGACCGCCAGACTGGCGTTCACCTGCCGTATTACAAGTACAGCAGTGGGACCACCAGAAGACTGCCACAACTACCAGTGATCCCTCCTTCCTCAGCAGTGGCGCATCAGTGTGAGGCTGTAATATGCTGGTGTCATAAACCTCTACTAGGCTCATATTAATGCCTTTCAGCACGCTTAGTACTGAATCAGGGTCTAAGCCTTTCACAAATAAATACCCACCCCTTTCCCGTGCGCCTGCACGCCCGTTTTGTATCAGTGTGATTGGTGTAAACAGTCGTATGCCAGAAATCACTATTTTTCTACTTTGTCTCGTAAAAATGTTAGACATTGCAAAATTCCCTTTCCTTTGCAATGTCTCTGTTAGCTTGTCCCATTGTATTTGTTGTTACCGTAATTGTTCATTTAGTATTGCACTAACTGAAAACTTGATCACTCGATCAGCGCCCTGCCTCTAGCCTGTGAGGCATAAACACTCTGATTCACTGCTAACACGCACGCATCCTCAGCCTAACGTGGCTGTGCGTGCGCTCGTTCTTGGGTGTGACGGGGTGCGGTTTACTATTTAAACCACACCCGATGTTCCAGAAGGCGCTTTGCCTTCTGCCTGGACTCGAGTGAGGTAGCGTCTTGGATCCCACGGCTGAGAATGCTGAAACTTACCTGAATTAGCTGAAAGACTTCCATTTCTTCTTCTTCTTCTTTGGTAAAGCGGAACTCCAGATGCCACGATTTCTTGAACAGCTGACCCTGCAAAGACACAAAGAAAAGAGATAAGTACTTTTCAGTTTAAAAAGGCGCCCTACCAAAGAAAGGTGACTGGAACAATTTTTGGAATCTCTATCTATAAGAGGACTTTGAACTTGTTATTTCTTTCTTTTGGCAACAATAAAAATTCTGCAAAAGATTTTAAAACAAAAGTGATTTAAAAGTTAATCCATACATCTTGTTATTTCGAAATGCTTCTTTTGAGACTTGGTGTATAAGACTGTCAGGCAGAAGAGTTGTTCATATGAGGGATGTTTGTATTCTTTAGTGTTTTCCTGTTTTCTCGTAATAAACCAGCCTCCTCCAGCATTTTTGAGAAGAAACAGAATTATATGAAGTAAGTGAAAGTTGTACAGAAGGTAAAACTAATTTTATTATTCCCAAGAAAGGATTGTAATATGTTCTTTTACCTTCTTTAGGCGTTCCCTATTTTAAAGAATTACAGAAATACAGCCTGAAGTGACCTGACATTGTACAGCTCATCAATACAAGACAAAGACATACTGGACGTTTGACTTACAACAACTGCTCGCAGGTAGGCCACATTAGAAAGTGTAGGAGTAAAATGTATTGGTTTCTAAAGTGGAAATCTTAGAGAAGAGTTACTGATCTGATCCCTTGGTACTTGTTGCTTCGCAGGTCGACAGCAAGAATCTTCACACGTCCAGTACCGGCCCTCCTCCCCAATTTCTAATTTTAATCTTGTAGTAATAAGATCACAAGTCTAAAGTTAGTTGTTCGGGAAGTTGGTCCCTTGCGTCCCTGCGAAATCTACTACGTCATCAAAAAGAGACTAAGGTAAGAGACGACATAGCACCCTTGACAGCTGGCAGTGCTGCTACATGTTACGAGTTTCCTCACTGCGACCATTTTCATGGCGGTGAGTCCACAATGAAAAGGGTAGCTGTGAGGAAACTAAGGGAACCCTACAGAGCCCCCTGTTTCCACTGTACATGGGGTACATGCATGGGGACACATGGTATGCCCCCCTGCATTGTAGCACCCCCTGTTCCTGCACGGACAAAAATGCACAACATTGTGCATTTCTGTCCATGCAGGAATGGGCTGCCGTACTCCTACGGCAGTGCTTTTCTTGGGCTCTCCTGTGAGCCTTAGAGAAAATAACGATGGATTAAACCCAGATCTGTGACTGGGGGTGAATGTTTTGCCATTGTGCAACATTCCGTCCATCATCTTGTTTGTTTTACCACATGGTGCATGCCACTTGGTGCAGGGATTGATAGGGGGCACCTTATGTACCCCATAGGTCCCCAGCCGGAGGCTGATTTGCAAGGGGGCCCTGCTGGGGGCCCCCAAAGTTGCTTCCGGACAGGCTTTTCATGTCGGAACGCCCAAAATGATAATCCTGTGGGAAACTGACATTGTAATACCAACAGCGAAACGCCGTTCTTAAAGGTTATGTGCTAGTTCAGACTGACCGACAGGCTCCTTGAGCCTGTGGTAAGCCAGCCAGAATGACCAGCAGGTTTCAATTTTGACCAACCGACATTAAAATAGGGCTCTTAGTGTTTATTTTATAATGTTAAATTTCTATTTCGATATTTTATTTTATTTTTATTTAGATGTATTGTTTATATATTTATATATATATATATTATAATTATTTTTCTTTAAGTTTAAATGTTTGTACTTGTTGGGAATATATTTTTATTAATATATTGATGTATTGACATGTATATTTCTTGGATAGTTTATGTTTATTTTAGTAATGTAAAATGCGTATAATGTTGTTAGAATAATGATCTTTATTAATGTTTATTTTTATTGTTTGTTTAATGTTATATGCAATTTTTATGTTTTTTAACTAAAAATATGTGGTTTGTGCTATATTGATGTAGTTAATATTTTGTGCTGCAATATTTCGACTATAAACATGTTTATTTAAAGGTTACTAGTGTGAGAAAAATTCCCAGGACATCTAACAGATCAGAACAGGATCAGAATAATCAACTTGTCGTTGATTTATTTACCAAACCCACAGCACGTAATACTTTATTACACTTCAAAAGTTTTCATCCACGGTGCCAAAGGGAGAGCATTCCCTTTTCCCAATTTCTCCGAGTCAGGAGGAATTGTTCTAATCTCTCAGACTTTGATACCCAAGCGCAAATAATGAGACAGAAATTCATCAACAGAGGATATCCTCATAGATTAATACGAGACTCATATAAACGTGCGAGATTTTACGATCGAGACCACCTCCTAAAAACTAAGACACCAGCAACTAAAGATCAGTTGGTATGCATTACAAAGCATTCAACCCTCGATAAGACAGTTAGACACATTGTCAACTCCAACTGGCATATCCTAAACTCTAATCCGACTAGTAATAAACTAGAGAGGCCTATTTTTGCTCACAGGAGAAATAAGAACCTCAAGGACCTTATAGTTCATTCACGTTTTACATCTACGAATACCCAATCTGAATTCTTGCAGAGATCGATCAACAACAATTTCCCTGTTAGAGGCACAGTCAAATGCTCATCGTGTAAATCCTGCAGTGGCATTATCGAAGGTGAGTCTTTTACACATAATGGCTGTCAGGCTTCTGCTCAAGACATGTGGAATTGTAAGACCATGAACTGTATCTATTTTATCTTGTGTCCATGCCAACTTGGATACGTCGGAGAAACCTCGAGGTCGGTTAACACTAGGCTTACTGAACACAGGTCAGCTATCCGCACAAATAAACAACTAGCCCCGTTAGTGAAACATTTCAATGAGAACCATCATGCGCCAGACGATTTTAAATGGCGCATTTTGGAGAAAATTAGACTCCCTAACTCCAAAGGTGGCGATCTGGTACGAAAGAAAAGGGAAGTGTTCTGGATTTTCACCCTGGGAACTTTTAAGAAGGGCCTTAACGCCGAGATTCCCTGGGAGAATGCGATTCTGTAATTGTCGTAAATAGCCCAGCCCTTAGGAGTACATATATTTTATAGCCATTTATATCGCCATCTATATAGACTCATTCTACTGAATGCTAATTATAAGTCATGTTTGCCAGTTATTGAGAATATCTACACTGGCTATGACTCTGCATGTAAAGTAGCCTTTGGATCTCTCCGCAGTTTTAATATAACCCTACTGATAATTAAAATAACTGCTTCCTACAACAATACAATGAATATGAACAGATAATTCACAATGACCTATCGAAATAACAAATTATGATGCCTTAATAATCTTATGTGCTACACTATTAGGCTGTGTAATGTTTAAATACTCAAGCATTATGGCAACGCTATTGTCTTTAAATAACTGAATATTTTCTAAAAAACCAGACTAGCTGGATGATATGCAGGCGCCATGTTAATTCGGGGACAGTACAGTTGTCCCATCTCCCGAATAGTCCTTTGTTTAGGTTTACGAAGAGCGATATAAACATGATCAACCTGACGGTATAAAATCTAGGCTAAATAAGATCCCACAATATTGGGCCCTTTGGGCATCATAATACCTATCCTTAAAAGATAAATGATCCTTTTTTTAAAAAAGTTAGTAAAAAAATCTGGAACGAGTAAAAAATCCCGTTATTCACTTAGGCGCCATTTTGGAATGGGATGAGTAAGTTTAGGCTTCCTTTAGAATAGTCCGTCATCTAGGCGTCACCTATGTAATTTTTGCGCGCGAAAATAAGGCTTAAATGGGAATCCCCTGACCGATCGGGGATCTTCGCATTCCGTGGAGGTCGGGTCCCCACAACACGTTCGACGGAGCAGCACCATTCTGCTGCCCACACAACGACCGCTTCCGCAAGGTAAGAAATAGACGGCCGTGGTATGTGGTAGAGACGTGTAAACCATAGATTTTACGTTCTTACCCTGCCATAGAAACGGGTCCTTTAGTACTAAATAACGTGACTGTTTCCCTATCGGCACTTGCCTCGTAGGAACAACAGCTAAATATCCTCTGGCGGAAGTTGGATCACCTCACATTTTAACGTTGGAACAGCACCATTCTGCTGCCCACGCGCTACCCATGATTTTAAGGTAATAAATAATAGATACCTTAAGAATACGAATACGGTATGCCCCGAACAATCACCAGCGATGAAAGCCTATATTTCAACAATCGGCCATTATACTATATATATATTTATATTTTTTACAGATACAATTGATTAACCATACCTGGGGAATTAGGACCCTAACTCTCTGCGTAACGGAACAGGAGTATATTTCTGTCCGTACACGACTAGCTTGTTTTAAGGTAAGAATTTAGAGACACCGAGGACATATGAAATTCTAGAGAATTATCACAATAATAGTATTCACTAGACCTATGTAACTTTACGCGTAATATTGGCACTTTTTTACGCACCTATATGAAATTTTTCTTTATCTCACCAGTATCACTGTGACCACCGCTTTTTAAATCATTCTGCATCTACGCCACGTACAGCGCTCCATTCATTAAAAATACGAAGGTATTCTCTTCCTTTTGTTTGACGCATTATCTATCTATAAATGCCGCATTGTTCTAGGACTTGAATAAACCGCATGCTATCTATGGTTGTACTAATTTGACAGAATCACGACTGGCCTATATCTGCATATAACAACAGGCATCTATATAGAAATCATGCAACTATACAGTCTATAAAGAAATCTAAACCAATAACCGGGTAATCTATAAGATAATATCTAAAGGTCTTTTCAATATAGAACTATCCACATGTTTTGTGCAGGCTGTTTGATCCATTTAATGGCGGACTAAAATAACCATATCCCTAGCGTTGTCTTATTCAGTTCTGTTCTATCTTTTACCATCAGGAATATCCTTTCCTTGAAACCTATCTTACGTTATCCCATCATTGAATGAGTTACCTTCTAATGATGCCACTGCATGGATAGAGCGTCCATGTTGTGTAAGTAATCTTGTAATTAATGTGAACATTCTTGTGTACCCTAAATTAGGAATTAGAACAAGATGTATCAATTCAGTGCATATTGTCAACCTCCAACAATGGAGTTCAAGAATGTAATATTTACGAGATAGCCAGTATATAGCGATGTATGACTATGCTACTAAGTATATGCTACCAAAGAGTATATCTTTGAACCAGTCTAGTTAGGTGGTACTGTACAGTCTATAAGTATCTGTCGGCCATTTATTGCCACCAAGTGAACAAATTGTTATGGAGGGTCAGTGTGATAGTAAGGAATGTCACGTTTTTAAGATTGTACTATATAGATTGTATTTTAATAGACATTTTTTCTCTTTCTACACATGTATTTTCAGGATTTATTTTAGGTCTCCTGAAGAAGGCGGTTCGCTGCCGAAACGCGCGTCGAGTTTTCATTCTCCCCCTTTTTTTATAAAAAGAAACCTGTTATATTATATGTACTTATGTGTTTTTTGCTTTGTATTAAGTATGATTTTATGCTTAACCGTTAGAATTGTATATGATTGACTTATTTTTTACCCTGATTAATCTGTTTGGTCTCGTGATCCTATTTTATATGTTGTTTTTAAACAAAGATTCATTAAAAATATATATTATAGTTAAATATTGTTATATTCTTGATTTTCCTGCCTGATTACTGACCTACCCTAAGTGTTCACTAGTTTTGTTAGATGTCCTGGGAATTTTTCTCACACTAGTTGCTACCCTGCCCTAGGAGTCTATACACTACCCAGGGGGTCCTTGTTGTCCACATCTGTTTACCCACAGCTTGTCTGTGTAGGGCTGTGCTTTTTTGTGTATCATTACAACTATTATCAAAGATTGTCAGTACCAACTAGATCAATAACTTAACTTCTGGCTGTGTCCATATCCTAAACATGGCACAATTACCCACGTTTGGGTTTTCTGATGATGTGTTTGCCTCTCTAGTAGGAACCAGTTCGATAGCCCCCAACAATGGCACCCCGAATACAACCAATAATGAAGACGGTCGTAAACTACTTGAACTCAAAAAGAAATTAACACGCATGGAAGCTCATGGGGAATTTATATTAGCATATCTCAAGAATGGTATTATCCCCATGGGGCTCAGAGTACGTAACATCCCAGGTCTTTTTGTCCATCACAGGCCATTTCTTGAGAAGTGGAGCCTTATTGCCAACAGGTGCTCCCGCGATCTTATGATCCTCATTATTGAAACCGCTAAAGAATTAGCTGCAGAAATCAAAAAAGAAATCGATGAGTTAGAGACTAAACTTAAAAATTCTGGAAGTGTAGACGAAGCAATGAGGAAAATCGAAGAGGCCAACAAAGCAATAGAATCATTCAGCGCATATTTAAATAAACGCAAAAACGATAAGTTAACAAAAGACAAACGCTATAATACACTGGAGGGCACCTACCCTTATTTAAGGCAGGACTTCTATAAACAAAATCATTACAGTGATGAAACCAGACCCACCCCCCAGAGAGTGAATAATTTTACAGACTCCTCTGACTCAGAGAATGAAGGTAGTAGTAATTATTATGAGGCAGACAATTACAACCAACAAAATGGACCTCGTGCCAAACAGCCTTTTTTAGCCAACCGGGGCCCACGTCGAGGCAGACCGAGAGTCCATTTTCAGAATCAATCGAGAGGCAATTTCCAGCAGGCCCATCATCATCCCCAACAACATCAACAATACCAACATCAACCACAGGAACCCCAGTTCATCCGCGAAACGCGCAATCGACAGTATTGGGGTCAGGGGATGTGATTCCCATTTTTAATCTGTCTTCCAAACATCTAGACATCTCTACCGAATCATTACTCTCGAAAGGTCTTTCATATGTCCCTCATGCGCAAGTAAATATATTTGAACTACAAAAAGACACTATCTCCTTTTTTCGAAAAATTAGACTCAAAAAGTACTTCGCAGCCTCTACTATAGACACCAATGAGATAACCCAGTACTCTAGCCAGTTATCACTTCCCTCTACCTTTAACCCCTCTTTGGACCAACTAGGACCAGAAGTCGCGAGCTTTGAACTGGTGGTTCTCCAACAATTAGAAAGATCACTTAAATTTATCCCAAAACCCATTTATAACCTAAGTAGAGATGAATCAGAAGCTCTACAAAATCTGAAAAAGGACAACAAACTAATAATAAAGAGCTGCGATAAAGGCGGAGGTATAGTGTTGTTAGACAGTACACAATATGAACAAAAAATGTTAAACATGCTGTCAGATAGTACCACCTATTCTAAGATAAGAACAAATCCAATCAATACTATTTCTAAAAAAATATATAATCTAACAACTGCAGCACTCTCGTCAGGAGACATCAACCAAAAAGAATTCGATTACCTTAATAACCACCAACATAAAACCGCATGCATTTACGGCATGCCAAAGATTCACAAAGACCAATTTGACCCGCCCTACAGACCCATTGTTTCCACAATTGGAACCAATACGGAACCACTGTCCAAATTTATTGACTCCTACTTACGTCCTCATGTGCCCAAAATCACTTCCTACATTCGTGATACGGGCGCCATGATAACAAAGATAGAGAATCTACCGTTTGATCACAATAAGCATCTTTTGGTGACAATGGACATAGAAGCGCTGTATAGTAACATCCCACAGCGGGAAGCAATATCAGCAACTAGTTGGTTTATTGACGCCTATAACATCTCATGTCCCAAAGACTTCCTTATTGACTTACTAAAAATTGTCCTTTCAGAGAATATTGTGGAGTTTGGCAACTCACTATTCCGCCAAGTCAAAGGCGTCAGCATGGGGGCGTCTGTGGCCCCCTCGATTGCTAATATCTATATGGCAGCGTTTGAAACCAGATTCATATACAATGAGGTTGCCCCCTTTTATGAGTCTATTTCCCATTGGTCCAGATATATAGATGACATCTTCTTTATCTGGACCAATGGGAAAGACTCACTCCTTGAATTTCTTGAGTGGGTCAATCTAACAGATGAGAATCTCAAATTCACCGCCCAATACAGTGAAACTCAAGTCGAGTTTTTGGACATCATCATCAAGGATCAGAATAATCAACTTGTCGTTGATTTATTTACCAAACCCACAGCACGTAATACTTTATTACACTTCAAAAGTTTTCATCCACGGTGCCAAAGGGAGAGCATTCCCTTTTCCCAATTTCTCCGAGTCAGGAGGAATTGTTCTAATCTCTCAGACTTTGATACCCAAGCGCAAATAATGAGACAGAAATTCATCGACAGAGGATATCCTCATAGATTAATACGAGACTCATATAAACGTGCGAGATTTTACGATCGAGACCACCTCCTAAAAACTAAGACACCAGCAACTAAAGATCAGTTGGCATGCATTACAAAGCATTCAACCCTCGATAAGACAGTTAGACACATTGTCAACTCCAACTGGCATATCCTAAACTCTAATCCGACTAGTAATAAACTAGAGAGGCCTATTTTTGCTCACAGGAGAAATAAGAACCTCAAGGACCTTATAGTTCATTCACGTTTTACATCTACGAATACCCAATCTGAATTCTTGCAGAGATCGATCAACAACAATTTCCCTGTTAGAGGCACAGTCAAATGCTCATCGTGTAAATCCTGCAGTGGCATTATCGAAGGTGAGTCTTTTACACATAATGGCTGTCAGGCTTCTGCTCAAGACATGTGGAATTGTAAGACCATGAACTGTATCTATTTTATATTGTGTCCATGCCAACTTGGATACGTCGGAGAAACCTCGAGGTCGGTTAACACTAGGCTTACTGAACACAGGTCAGCTATCCGCACAAATAAACAACTAGCCCCGTTAGTGAAACATTTCAATGAGAACCATCATGCGCCAGACGATTTTAAATGGCGCATTTTGGAGAAAATTAGACTCCCTAACTCCAAAGGTGGCGATCTGGTACGAAAGAAAAGGGAAGTGTTCTGGATTTTCACCCTGGGAACTTTTAAGAAGGGCCTTAACGCCGAGATTCCCTGGGAGAATGCGATTCTGTAATTGTCGTAAATAGCCCAGCCCTTAGGAGTACATATATTTTATAGCCATTTATATCGCCATCTATATAGACTCATTCTACTGAATGCTAATTATAAGTCATGTTTGCCAGTTATTGAGAATATCTACACTGGCTATGACTCTGCATGTAAAGTAGCCTTTGGATCTCTCCGCAGTTTTAATATAACCCTACTGATAATTAAAATAACTGCTTCCTACAACAATACAATGAATATGAACAGATAATTCACAATGACCTATCGAAATAACAAATTATGATGCCTTAATAATCTTATGTGCTACACTATTAGGCTGTGTAATGTTTAAATACTCAAGCATTATGGCAACGCTATTGTCTTTAAATAACTGAATATTTTCTAAAAAACCAGACTAGCTGGATGATATGCAGGCGCCATGTTAATTCGGGGACAGTACAGTTGTCCCATCTCCCGAATAGTCCTTTGTTTAGGTTTACGAAGAGCGATATAAACATGATCAACCTGACGGTATAAAATCTAGGCTAAATAAGATCCCACAATATTGGGCCCTTTGGGCATCATAATACCTATCCTTAAAAGATAAATGATCCTTTTTTTAAAAAAGTTAGTAAAAAAATCTGGAACGAGTAAAAAATCCCGTTATTCACTTAGGCGCCATTTTGGAATGGGATGAGTAAGTTTAGGCTTCCTTTAGAATAGTCCGTCATCTAGGCGTCACCTATGTAATTTTTGCGCGCGAAAATAAGGCTTAAATGGGAATCCCCTGACCGATCGGGGATCTTCGCATTCCGTGGAGGTCGGGTCCCCACAACACGTTCGACGGAGCAGCACCATTCTGCTGCCCACACAACGACCGCTTCCGCAAGGTAAGAAATAGACGGCCGTGGTATGTGGTAGAGACGTGTAAACCATAGATTTTACGTTCTTACCCTGCCATAGAAACGGGTCCTTTAGTACTAAATAACGTGACTGTTTCCCTATCGGCACTTGCCTCGTAGGAACAACAGCTAAATATCCTCTGGCGGAAGTTGGATCACCTCACATTTTAACGTTGGAACAGCACCATTCTGCTGCCCACGCGCTACCCATGATTTTAAGGTAATAAATAATAGATACCTTAAGAATACGAATACGGTATGCCCCGAACAATCACCAGCGATGAAAGCCTATATTTCAACAATCGGCCATTATACTATATATATATTTATATTTTTTACAGATACAATTGATTAACCATACCTGGGGAATTAGGACCCTAACTCTCTGCGTAACGGAACAGGAGTATATTTCTGTCCGTACACGACTAGCTTGTTTTAAGGTAAGAATTTAGAGACACCGAGGACATATGAAATTCTAGAGAATTATCACAATAATAGTATTCACTAGACCTATGTAACTTTACGCGTAATATTGGCACTTTTTTACGCACCTATATGAAATTTTTCTTTATCTCACCAGTATCACTGTGACCACCGCTTTTTAAATCATTCTGCATCTACGCCACGTACAGCGCTCCATTCATTAAAAATACGAAGGTATTCTCTTCCTTTTGTTTGACGCATTATCTATCTATAAATGCCGCATTGTTCTAGGACTTGAATAAACCGCATGCTATCTATGGTTGTACTAATTTGACAGAATCACGACTGGCCTATATCTGCATATAACAACAGGCATCTATATAGAAATCATGCAACTATACAGTCTATAAAGAAATCTAAACCAATAACCGGGTAATCTATAAGATAATATCTAAAGGTCTTTTCAATATAGAACTATCCACATGTTTTGTGCAGGCTGTTTGATCCATTTAATGGCGGACTAAAATAACCATATCCCTAGCGTTGTCTTATTCAGTTCTGTTCTATCTTTTACCATCAGGAATATCCTTTCCTTGAAACCTATCTTACGTTATCCCATCATTGAATGAGTTACCTTCTAATGATGCCACTGCATGGATAGAGCGTCCATGTTGTGTAAGTAATCTTGTAATTAATGTGAACATTCTTGTGTACCCTAAATTAGGAATTAGAACAAGATGTATCAATTCAGTGCATATTGTCAACCTCCAACAATGGAGTTCAAGAATGTAATATTTACGAGATAGCCAGTATATAGCGATGTATGACTATGCTACTAAGTATATGCTACCAAAGAGTATATCTCTGAACCAGTCTAGTTAGGTGGTACTGTACAGTCTATAAGTATCTGTCGGCCATTTATTGCCACCAAGTGAACAAATTGTTATGGAGGGTCAGTGTGATAGTAAGGAATGTCACGTTTTTAAGATTGTACTATATAGATTGTATTTTAATAGACATTTTTTCTCTTTCTACACATGTATTTTCAGGATTTATTTTAGGTCTCCTGAAGAAGGCGGTTCGCTGCCGAAACGCGCGTCGAGTTTTCATTCTCCCCCTTTTTTTATAAAAAGAAACCTGTTATATTATATGTACTTATGTGTTTTTTGCTTTGTATTAAGTATGATTTTATGCTTAACCGTTAGAATTGTATATGATTGACTTATTTTTTACCCTGATTAATCTGTTTGGTCTCGTGATCCTATTTTATATGTTGTTTTTAAACAAAGATTCATTAAAAATATATATTTTAGTTAAATATTGTTATATTCTTGATTTTCCTGCCTGATTACTGACCTACCCTAAGTGTTCACTAGTTTTGTTAGATGTCCTGGGAATTTTTCTCACACTAGTTGCTACCCTGCCCTAGGAGTCTATACACTACCCAGGGGGTCCTTGTTGTCCACATCTATTTAAAGGTTACAACATTTTTGTTTCCCATACTTTTGTTATCAAGTTAAGTGAAAATATATATTTTAACAACAATATTTTAGTATTAGCATTTGAGTTCTTATTAAAAAAGTATAGGTAGGCAATATTTTGATCAACAATATTTACTTTCTGATATTTTTGTGAATTGATATTGTTGGCATCCATATTATGTCGTTGATCCAGCCCAAGCATCCACACCTTCCAATGACCTGCAGTCTCTTTCTTCATTGTGACCAAAGTTGCCAAGACTTGGCTAATTCCATTGTGACTTCAATTGTCTACTTCCACGAAATACTTTTCCATGAGAAATTAATACACATGCTAATTCTTTGAAATTACTGCTGTGTGCTTGGTGATCACAACCTCTCGGCAGACAAACCAGATAAACCACAGGGCACACATCTCACAACATGACATGAACATTACATGCCAGCCACAATCTTGATCAGTTTACCTACATGAACAGTAACATTTCACATTGGAGAATATCTACCAATCTTTATGCTCTTCAACATCACCAGAGCGTAACGCAAACCACTTTACAACACAAAGGCAACGTTATACCAATTAGTTTGGAAACCTCTCTGCCACTGTACCAGATCTCTGTATTGGGATTTTCTTCACCAATGTCTCTCTCGCAGAGGGCTCCTATTTTCAATGCTGGTGAACAGAGAGTAATTCAAACCTGAAATGTCACAGTCCTGCTAAACCTTTCAGGTACAAAGAGACAAGACATAATCCAACAAACTGCTCAGGAAAGACCTCTGGAAACAGCAATGCCACTACAATACACTGAAAGGGCAATAGAGAAAGAGAAACACATCGGCCGTCCTGTCTCCCTATAGCATACACAATAGATACTATAAATCTCTTTTGTGGCAAGCTAAACACCTACATTTATAGGCATATCAACAATACAGGAAACGTATCAATGGAATGCTTTAGCATAACCAAAACTCTAACTCTACTCAACTCCCATGGGTGTTTCCCACTCAAGCATGCATGTTGAAGCTCTACAAAGACCCGATGCAAGGGCATAACATCAAGATTTAGTCACTAACTTCTTCCACAGCTTCCACAATAGTTCTACTCTTACAGGTCTCAGTCCTTTTGTGCCGGTGTTTCTGGCACAAAAAGGCAGTCGGAAACTGTCTTTGGGGGCCCCAGTAGGGCCCCCATGGGTGTGAGGCCGCGGAATTGCGGCCTGGGGGCACCTCTGTAGATCCCTGCACCCGGTGGCAGGCACCTTGTGGTGCCGGCCACAGGGGGCAGGGATGAACTGCACCCCTCCATTTCATAATGCGGGCATGCATTCTGCCTGGAATGCATGCTCCCATTGTGTGACATACTCGGTCGCATCGTACTTGCAGGGCCGTAACCGACAACAGTACGTCGGTCGGTCATGGTTCCTGACTGATGTCGGACTGGCTCATGTCCGTCCGACATCGGAATCGGCCCTTTAGTGTGATATTCTTTCCCTTTTTGAGGTCTAGCTACATACAGCTTTGACAACTTAACAAATACCTTAACATATGCTTAGAGCTTTGAGTCTGCCCCATGATAATGATTGGATGACTTTCCTATATTTGTGCCCCTGCTGCCTATTGATCTCTGCCCTGCTGAGGGCAAGGACTGGACCCATCTCACTTGAATCCAGAGAAAGGTCTGTTTTGGTGAATGTTAGAAATTGGGTCTCTAATTGGCAGAGTTTGCACCCTGTCCGAGTAGGGACCACAATCCTAGTCAGGCTAAGCTAGATACAAACATTAAATTAAGCACTATTTTTGGTTTATTCTTTAGAAATTCATAACTTCAGTTCTACTTATTGAATTTTTGTCATTGTGGTCTTCATTTACTCTTAGGATTATTCTCTGTGTTTCTCAATCTGTTTAGAGTATTTTTATGGAGTATTCATTGTGTTACTGTGTGTGTGTGTGTTGCACAAATACTTTACACATTGCCTCTTAAGTTAAGCCTGCCTGTTCTGTTTCAAGTTACCAGAGGGTGAGCACAGGGGTGAGATATTCCTGGTGCTAGTCCTCAGTCATGGCTTGGGCCTCTTCAGGTCACCACGGTGTCCTCGCTCCTCTTGACCAGATCATGCTCCTTGCCTTGTCCCCTGTGTCTCTTGAAATGGAACCCAGAGTCTTCTATGTATTGTGTCTTCCACAGGCATACATACATATAGCATGAATGCAATGCACAGCACTACAACCTTCATTGATTGTACACTTCACATGCACACATAAACCTTGCACATGCTTATAATATACACGCACTGCATCATCCCTGAATTATATCATTCACAGGCACACATACAGCCAGCACAAGTGCACCACACACATACTACACAGCACTCCATTCAAAACTGATGTAGGTGAAAGATGAGTAAAGCAAGCAGCAGCAGAACTTTAAGAGTAAACCTGTTCACTCCTACTGATGCCTGCACAGTATGTATCCACCACCTCGCTTGTGCTGCTTAACTCCTGTTAAAGGCAGTAGCCTTTCACCGCTCTGGGGATAGAGCTTTGGGCGGCTGTCTCAGTCCAAAAAATGTGCAATCCATGAAGCAGGCCTATGTCATGGTGCACACACATGATCTGTGTTCTCCCATGACAAAAGAAATCAGCATTAGAGATCCAGACATCATTACAGTTGGAGCACTCAGGGCAGTGCTGCACGTCCATCACCATGCAAGGGACTTTTCCATCCCAACACAGACCATGGATTCATTCAATTGTGGCTCTGAAATAAGAGCCCCCCTTTCCTGGCATCCTCATATGCTCGATTCATAATGGATCTCAAAAAGCCCTTTTACGAGTTGAAAAGGTGTTTTGAGATCACAAACTCTGATGTAGATGTACTGCCATTCATGCATCACAGCACTGTGCGAAAAATTGCAGCGCTGCTTTTCACGAAAGGCAAAAAATAAAGCAGAAGGTAAATAGCCTTCTAATAGCATCATCCATAATACTTGCATTTAATTCTGGTTGCTCTGTGTAATACTCAGATGCAAACTCTTTTGATCCAGCACTGTCCAGCCTAGGATTTACACTAAAGTTACACCTTTCAGTGCAAATTCCAAAGGTTAGGCAAAAGCACTGGGGTCAGATATGCAAAATGCATGCCACGTATAGGTATATCAGTCGATTGAATACTTGACACCTTAGTGTGCCTGCTTTTACTTGGCATTAGGATTTGTGACAAAGGGCCTCATTAGGATGGCAGTTGGTCTTTCGTCCAACCCACATCCCTATGGAAATCGGACCGCCCACATAGCTGTCATCAGTCCTGCCCCCGGAATCACGATGCAACCGCCTTCTATCCTTGTATCCTTTGTATTGCGGTGTTTGCTGTGACCTGCAGCACACACCGCAATACAGGGCCATATCGGAGGTCCAGGGGGGAAGGGGGTTCACTATGGCCCCCCAAAGTCCCTTTCCTCCCTTTACGCCAGCCTTTTCATGGCGGGTTAACCGCCATTAAAAGGCTGGTGGGAAGGGACATTGTATCCCTCTGACCTATCGACAAGCTCCTTGAGCCCATCAGATGCGTCGTGGTCCGTCTCTCTGACCGCCAGACATCTGCCCGCCAGCCTAATGGTGCGGTAGGTAAACAGTAACACAATGATGGTGATCTCACCGTCAACGTAATCAGGCCCAAGGCTCAATCACGCTACTTGCAAATTGAGTACAGCCTGACAGAGAGAGGCCTTGCTGTTTTTTTAGTTGCTCAGCATAGCACGATTTTCACCTTGGCCCTGTGTCCTGTGCAAGAACAGTATCCTCTCACTTTCATTCCTTGTCTGTGCCAAACAACTTAAGGATTTTCGGGGCCCTGGGCCAAACATATTTTTGGGCCCCTGTTCGGAAGAGATTTGAATTTATAATCCAGTTTCTGCTCTTTGATGCCCTCTTTCAGCTGGTCACTGGACAGTGCACTACCATACTTGTCCAAATTCTTAATGTATTTACATCTAATATTCAAGGATATTGACGTGTGTAACCAAATGGTGTTTCGTGAAAGGGCACGCCCCTTGAATGTGGGCCACGCCCCTTAATTGTAGGCCACGCCCCTTGAATGTGGGCCGCTTTTTTCGTCAGTGCCCAGGCCGAATTGTGATCCCAATCCGACCCTGAATACAGGTGTTCACAACAAAATGTACTATTGAAAACCAGGGTTCTTTTCTACGTTGTCGAAAATGATCCAATCTTTTCAGTCGCTGCTTTATTCCTTTTCAAGCATGTCTCTGGCTCCCTGACACTTCTATATGTCACTTTAGCATGCTCGTTGCCCTTTAACGAAGACGCTTCGTTAACAGAGGCAAAAGGCATTGCCTCTGCTCACTGATTGGGCAATGTATTTTAAAAAATAGCTCTCACCACAGACTACAGACTGAATATTTCATGTATATCAAGCTGTGCAGAAGTTATAGCTTTAAGATTGAAATTAATCTCTACATTCTGCGTTGCCACCCATCTTCCTGCCTGACCTTGACAGATAATAAGCCGCTTTACAGGGGCATTATTCATTTTAAATTGGGTCACTATTTTGTGAGGAGATGGATTGATGGCACCAAAATAATCACGTACCGCATTTTTAGTGCTCCTCTGTGCTCTGCCACTTTACTTAGCTGTTTTAGCATCAGTTGCTCCCAGGAGGCAGTCGATTTTTCACTCATCGCTGGCATAACACCTCCAGTCTGTGCGGTATAATGATGAATGCACGTGCACACCCCCTGGCACCAGCTCCACGGCGGGAGCTGCTTGGCATCTGATTCATCAATGTGTATTCTTGGACGTCATCCGGTTCCTCGCGCCTTCTCAAGATCCGCTTTCTTGCTTCCTGTTCCTGCGTCATTATATTTAATTATTAAAAATAGAATAGCAATACGTTGCAAAGGCGTGTGATAGAAAAATAACATACCTTTCGGTCAAAAATGTTCACTTGAAGATGTATGCTTAACGTCGGCCTCCTGTTTAACATTTGGGGCTGTTGGGAGCTCTTCCGAATTATTTGCTTTGCTTTGTTTGTTTTGCCCAGTGGGACGAAATTACCATAATCTCAATGTGGCTGATCCAGGACCTGAATTCTGCTCTGACGGCTTTCGGTCGGGCCTGTTCCCTTTTGGCTCATGTCTGCTTTGGTGAGTTCATATTTCTCCTGATAAACAATAGGTAAACATGTTTCTAAAGCTGAATTGTCTTTAAGGCTGGGTTGTGCAGGCATCCTTTTGAGCAACTCCTTCCCCCCCAGCCACCATGGAAACCGATGCTGTTCCCAGGGTCAGACTAGCCTATAGGGCAATCTGGCAGTGAGAGAAGGGCTGGCCCGACAGGTTACTGCATGGGCAGCTTTATATGGCTTGTGGGCCTTTTTTATGGTATGGTGTGTCCGTTTTTACTGTTTACCACGAACATTGCCTGCGGCAATCACAAATACATGCATTCCCCCATACTTTAGTAAGCTCTAACACAGACTGTCTTTACAAGTTCAAATTCGATTCGGTTTGGTAATAATAATGTGGGCCACTTTTTTTTGCACTCTGATTCGCTAATGGGGCCAATTTTATTTTGGTGCCCAGGCCTATTTTCTGTCCCAGTCCGACCTACTGGTCCCCCACAAACACCTCTGCACTGTGCTAGTGACTGTACTAGGGGCATTCCCCCATACCCAAGTACTCTCGAGGAACCCCGCCTTGGCACTCAAGACATCTCAGTTCGCTCCTGTTTTCCTTGTACTTGCATTGGTGAATTAGCGAATGCCTCTGAAAGCATCCATCTTTGAGCTCCAGTTACGGGTACTTGCATACCTTTTCAACATCTTTTTTTGTTGTGAATGTGTGTGTAGGAATGGTATATATTATAAGTACACATGTTGTAAACATATATGTAGACTTATAGGTGGTGTTTAGTCATTGCACGTGTACAGCGGAGGTTTTAAGAAATAAAAGATAGTCCACATTAAATGAGTTCCATAACCTCGCAGCCAATCATGCACGTTTGCTTCCTCCCATATGTGCAATGCTAAAACTTGAAAAAGTGAACTTATTGAAGGTGAGCAACAAGCACAACATTACATTGGAAGTTTATCCTGTAAAGATAGGAGAATGACCCTAGATTGCTACATGAACTGAACAGAGCCTTAAAAGATATCGGGCCAACAACAGGGACGTCTGATGCTTTATAAACTATGATTAAGTATGGCAAAAAACAGGGACCATGTTCGCAGTCCGCATCTTTTCAAGAGATTTGGGAAGTCACAATTAAGGAGCATTGGGGAAGTCGATAGGACAGCAGAAAGAGTCACGATAGCCAGTAGTGTCCCATCATTATTCATGAAACCCATCATTTCTAGGAGGTGCCTCACGTGTGAAACAAATACACGAGGACAGCATGGCCAAACTCTGGAAGGATACGGCCATGCTAGAATCAAATTTATTGAAGTATGTGGGGAGGCACAGAGCACAAATTGGGGCATCATGTGCGTTCATGCAGAGGCAGAACCTGCAGGATAATGGCAGAGGAGCGGATGAACCGAAGTCTAGGTTGACACATTGGTGCTGATTTTTAAAAAGAAGTTCAGTACCCCTCCAGAGCTAAGCCACAAATCCCAGCAGCGACCTATCATGAGAGGATAATTGACGATGTTAAATACCGCTGCTGTAAGCCATGAAGAATCAGGGCACTGACGACACTGACATTCACCCCCTGTCACAAGTCATCATGGCCAACAGGAAAACTGTCTTAGGGCCTAATTTAGAATTTGGTGGACAGGATATTCTGACAGTCCTCTCACCAAATTTAGAGTTAGGCAGACCTTAAGTATTCCATTGACGGAGTACCTATTGGTTTTGTTGACAGAATACTTCCGCCTTCAGCTTGACTGAATAGTGACAGGTTTTAAATCATCCACTCTATTTAGGGTGGATTGTGTAAAGGTTTTTTTTCTATCCATTAATGCCAAAAAACCTGGTGATTTGGGATAGGAAAAAATCCCAAATGATCTCCACACCCTGGGAATAAAATCTCAAGCTGTGAGGGTCATTAGATTTTTATTTTTCTAAAACAATATCCCACTTTATTAGTTTGTTAATGAAAAAGACGACTTAGATAGCCAGTTCATCATTGTTTGACGGTACTATCTTACATACTTTTCCAAATCATGGGTGGGCAGCTCTAAATTCTGCATGTGGAAGTCCCGGGATTGTGAAAGTATTGCCCTTCACCATCCTGACACAGTTAACTTCATCCACGAAACTCAAAATCAGGCCCATAGTACTTTGGCTTAAAGGGACACACGCTGATAAGAATCAAGTAGCTCCTGAGCCACCAAACTAGAACTTAAGTGTCTAACTACATGACCCTTAAAAAATGTGGCCAGCGTGGGGAGTGAAGAAATAGGGTGATAACAGTAGAGTATGACAGGATTAGCACAATGTTTTTCACAATGGGAAGTGCCTGAGCCTTTTTAAGCTGAAAACATTAGAGCACTGCTGTCTAGTGCCCAGTGTATGTTTTCTGACCTCTAAAACATGTAGAAATTAGCAAATCTCTGATTGGCGTATTTAACTCTCTTATAAGATGATTGTATATGGTGTAGCAACCATTGCATGGAAAGTTAAATCTCACTTTGGAACTGCAGCATTTATGGTTCCATCCACTAATGTCACAAGGAACATATGATGTCAGGCCTAACATTGTAAAACACACAAGATGATGGACGGAATGTTGCACAATGGCAAATATTCATCCCCAGACACAGATCTGGGTTTAATACTTTGTTATTTTGCTCACCAAGCCACCCCAGTTCAGACATGGCCATATGCAATTCAGTCTTGACCCTGTGCCTCATGGGAACAGTCCAGCCCGAACTGCCAAGCCATGTCTTCCCTGGACCGGAATCAAGCATCCTAGGACCGGTTTCTGGCTATCAGCCGTCTTCAGCCAGGATAGCTTGACTCCAGTGGCTTAGTGAGCACGGGACCCACGTCTGGGCATACCCTTCCCACATAGGGTGAACAGAAAAACACACAAGATGATGGACGGAATGTTGCACTGCACAATGGCAAAACATTCACCCCCAGTCACAGATCTGGGTTTAATCCATTGTTATTTTGCTCACCAAGCCACCCCAGTTCATACATGGCTATATGCAAATCAGTCTTGAACCTGTGCCTCATGGGAACAGTCCAGCCCGAACTGCCAAGCCATGTCTTACCTGGACCGGAATCAAGCATCCTAGGACCGGTTTCTGGCTATCAGCCATCTTCAGCCAGGATAACTGGACTCCAGTGGCTTAGTGAGCATGGGACCCACGTTTGGGCATACCCTTCCCATATAGGGTGAAAAGCAAAACACACATGATGGACGCAATGTTGCACAATGGCAAAACATTCACCCTTAGTCACAGATCTGGGTTTAATCCATCGTTATTTTGCTCACCAAGCCACCCCAGTTCAGACATGGCCATATGCAAATCAGTCTTGACCCTGTCCCTCATGGGAACAGTCCAGCCCAAACTGCCAAGCCATGTATTTCCTGGACCGGAACCAAGCATCCTAGGACCGGTTTCTGGCTATCAGCCGTCTTCTGCCAGGATAGCTTGACTCCAGTGGCTTAGTGAGCACGAGACCCACGTCTGGGCATACCGTTCCCACATAGGGTGAACAGCAAAACACACAAGATGATGGACGGAATGTTGCACAATGGCATAACATTCACCCCCAGTCACCGATCTGGGTTTAATCCATCGTTATTTTGCTCACCAAGCCACCCCAGTTCAGACATGGCATATGCAAATCAGTCTTGACCCTTTGCCTCATGGGAACAGTCCAGCGCAAACTGCCAAGCCATGTCTTCCCTGGACCGGAATCATGCATCCTAGGACCGGTTGCTTGCTATCAGCCGTCTTTAGCCAGGATAGCTTGACTCCAGTGGCTTAGTGAGCACGGGACCCACGTCTGGGCATACCCTTCCCACATAGGGTGAACAGCAAAACACACAATATGATGGACGGAATGTTGCACAATGGCAAAACATTCACCCCAGTCACAGATCTGGGTTTAATCCATCGTTATTTTGCTCACCAAGCCACCCCAGTTCAGACATGGCCATATGCAAATCAGTCTTGACCCTGTGCCTCATGGGAACAGTCCAGTCCAAACTGCCAAGCCATGTATTCCCTGGACCGGAATCAAGCATCCTAGGACCAGTTTCTGGCTGTCAGCAGTCTTCAGCCAGGATAGCTTGACTCCAGTGGCTTAGTGAGCACGGGACCCACGTCTGGGCATACCTCACATTGTAGCCTGACTGCTACAGTGTAAACCTACAGTGTGACCTGTTAAATGTCCCATTTTGATGGGTACAAAAACTCCCTTTTAAGCATTAATAAACAATCCCTTTGTAGGCTTTGTAGTCCACAAGGTGTGATGCACAGTATATGAATAGCGGGACATGTACAACATTAATGTTAAGAAACTACACAGTATGTTGGCCTGAATTTGCAGGGATGACTTCTCTGAGTTCTGCTGAATTTTCAGGGTGGTGTATGTGGGAATCCTGTTGACACCACAGTTTCAAATCGTGCCCGGCTGGCCTGTTTGAGCCACGTGTTACAGTTTGGTGCACTTGAAAGGAAAACAGCAGGATACCAGGACAATTCTTGTATATACAAGTCAGGGAGCTATGAGATACCACCTTTACCCTGCCAGCCTCCTGTAGTCTAGTTTGTTGTTGGTGCGCGCCTGCTGAAAACTGGATTTTATGGTTAGATGTGGGAGGACATCAGTGATTACCGTACTGCACCCAACTAAACAGCCAAAACCCTCAGACCCCAAGTTTAGTGTAGCCAAAGATTTTCACCACATTGAACATTGCCTGCCACATGGCATTTTTAGGACTGTTTGCAGTAAGGCAAACAGATACTCCTGAAAAAGTAGATAGGATTGCCACCAGGAACTTTTACCCTATTGGTTAGGGAGTGCCCAGGAGTCATACCTATCCACTAGTTAGTGTCAAGCATAAATGTAGGATTTTTTTCTTGGCATGTTATAGCCCACAACATCAGTTTTCACTACACAGGGTTATAGCTAGCCCTGTAAAGGTTACTGAAGTGCAATTAAAATGCTGTTCTTACTTATTCTGATGTGGGATAAACCACAGAAATGATTCAACCACTGTTTTAATATTTATTATTTATTATTTATTAAAATGATAGTTCAATGGTGAAGTTTGATTTTTGATAACAATACAGGAAAAGGAACTTTTAAAAAGTTAGACTTTTCCTTCCAAAAGCTTCCTTATGATAATTAGCATTAGCCTAACAGCAGCTTCCCCTGCCAGTGCTTTCCCGTTAATGAGGAAGGAAAACTGTTCCATAGGAGAAACAATGACTTTGACCTTTTGGTAGGAAGTTCTGGGTGTGCGATATGTGACTCATAGCAGCTCAGGAAAGACAGTTGGGAAGGGTTCAGGGGCTTCATTAACTTGAAATCCCTTTCAAGGGTAGGGCCCGCCCATTCACAGATAAGTGTAAAGGAGACCTAAAGAAGAGAAGTCTTTTATCCAGAGTAGTGTAAGCAGCTTCGAACAAGCCCATTGGGAGAGGAAACTGGTCTCAGTGCATGTTTGATGTTGTAAAGGGGAGGGGACTCCTCATTTTACTGAACACATCCCTGACTGTAAAACCAGTCACCTCCAGAGGCATAGTCTGCCATGATGGATTAGCCCAGAATAGTGCAGTGTGGGATACTTTGCAGTAAGGCTAATAGGGCGTGCAGCAAAAGTGTGAAGGTTTACTGTTAGAAACATATTTATCATTTGTTAGGGAGTGTCAAGGACTCACCCCCACCCACTAGCTAGTGAGTGCTGAAAAAGTGATAGCTCACTCTCAGCTCCTCAGATCATATCTTAATATGTGGTTGAACAGAAGAAGACTGGACTTGATGCCTATAACCTGTGTGGAAACCTGACGGAAGGCCAGACCTGCTGCCACTTGTACCCAGGCCTGAGAAGTGGACATGAATGGTCAGTTGGCCTATATCCTGTGTAGGGGAATTTCCAGCCGACCAGTAGCTACTGGACCTGGACTAGACCCTGCTGGTGGCCTCTACTGGAGTGAGTCCTGACCACTAAATACTGACCCTCAGTTCAGAGGAGGATTAGTATAAAACAAGAGGAACTGTTCCCGAAAATCTGCAAAGTTGGAACTTATAAAATGTTTGGACTTCCAAGATTTCTCAACCTTCAACGAGGCATCCCAGCAAAGGCTCGACAGATCTGTGACTGGGGGTGAATGTTTTGCCATTGTGCAACATTCGGTCCATCATCTTGTGTGTTTTGTTGTTCTACCTGCGCCCCCGTGCCCCCCCGCCCCGCTCCCCGCTTCCCGCCGCCTTACTCACGGCCACGCCCCCTTTGCTTTCTGTACCCTCCCCGCTCCCGCCTCCCAGCTCCTCCCGCCCTCCCACTTGGCCATAAATGGCGACCGTGCGGCGAAGGTGAGTGTGACCTGCTCCCAGGATACCCCCGCGCCGCACGGCCACCAGCTGCTGCGTGTGCTCTCCTCCCGCTGTCGCACTCAGCCTCGCTGAGCCTGCCACCACGTCTCCGCCCCCCGCTGCCCTAACGGGATCGCATCCTGTGCCTGACTGTTGTCTCATAATTTCTGTTGTGTATCTCCAGTGCCCTCAGTGTAATTTCGTGCCTGTATTCTTTATTTTGTTCCTTTTCCCCCTGTTGTTGATCTTGTAACTCTGTGGTTTTCTCTCCAGTGCCCTGAGTGATTTATCGTGCTTGTTATTGTTATTTTGTCCCTTTTTCCCCGACTGTTGTTCTCCCTGCGCCCCCGTGCCCCCCGCCCCTCTCCCCGCTTACCGCCGCCGTACTCGCGGCCACGCCCCCTTTGCTTTCTGTACCCTCCCCGCTCCCGCCTCCCAGCTCCTCCCGCTCTCTCACTTCGCCATAAATGGCGACCGGGCGCACGCGCAGCGTGAACGCGCAGCGGCCGTGCCAATTGTGCGCCGAAGGTGCGGCAAAGGTAAGCCCGTCTGTGCCCGTCCGCGCCTGGACTGCGCCCAGCGCCAGGACCCCTGGCCCCCGCCGGACGTACGACGCCGCCACCCTCAGCACACTCAATGCCGGCCGATCCCCAGGATGCTACCGAGCCACCCCGAGACGCACCCACTAGCCCTTCTGCTGCATCTCCTGCAAGTTCACCTGCATCCGAACCTGTACTACTCCAGCACCAACCAAGACCAAGACGAGCAACAGCAGCAGCCACCTGAAATGCATCCTGCTCAACACCCGCTCTGTCCACAGACACGCCGTCGAGCTCTGGAACCTGCTCGACACCACAGCCCCAGACGTCGCCTTCCTCACGGAAACCTGGATGAACGCCTCTTCAGCGCCCGACATCGCCATCGCCATCCCAGACGGCTACAAGATCGTCCGAAGGGACCGCATCAACAACACCGGAGGAGGCATCGCCATCATCCACAGGAACACCACCTGCATCACGACCAACACCGACGACAACCTCGCACCCGCCGAGCACCTGCACTTCTAGGTCCACATCAACCCCAAGACCACCCTCAGAGGCACCCTCATCTACAGACCCCCGGGACCACGCACACAATTCAGCGAAGACATCGAAGACTTCATCAGCCCGCACGCCCTCCCCTCCGCTGACTACATCCTCCTCGGGGACCTCAACTTCCACCTGGAGAACAACAACGACCGCAACACCACCACCCTGCTGGACAACCTCGCCAACCTCGAACTCAAGCAGCTGGTCACCACCCCCACCCACTACGCCGGACACACACTCGACCCAGTCTTCTCATCCAGCAAGGACATCGCCTTCAGTCACGCCACCGGACTCCACTGGACGGACCACAGCTGCGTCCACTTCAGCTTCAGAAGGACCACGATCCACCACCACCAGCAACAGGTTGCACGCAGAAGTTGGAACAAGATCACAGCCGACCAGCTCGTGACCGCCCTGAGCAAGAACCCTCCCACCAGCGCAACAAGCCCCAGCCAAGCGGCCACCAACCTCACGAAGTGGATCAGGGACTGCGCAGACGACCTCGCCCCTCTGAAGACCCCGCCTAGCAGACCCGGCATCAAGGGATGAAAGAGGTAGCCGAATGGATGAAGAACAGCCGCCTGAAACTGAACTCGGACAAGACGGAAGTCCTCATCCTGGGATCCTCACCCTCCGCCTGGGACGACTCCTGGTGGCCCCCCGCCCTAGGCAGCGCACCCAAACTAACAGACCACTCACGCAACCTGGGCTTCATCCTGGACTCCACCCTCTCCATGACCAGACAAGTCAACGCCGTCTCCTTGTCGTGCTTCAACATCCTGCGCATGCTACGAAAGATCTTCCGGTGGATCCCCACCGAGACCAGGAAGACGGTCACCCAGGCCCTCGTCACCAGCCGTCTGGACTACGGCAACTCCCTCTACGCCGGAACCACCGCCAAACTCCAGAAGAGACTCCAGCGGATCCAGAACGCCTCAGCATGACTCATCCTGGACATCCCCCGTTGCTGCCACATCTCCGGACACCTGAGAGACTTGCACTGGCTCCCGGTCAACAAGAGAATCACCTTCCGACTCCTCACCCACGCACACAAAGCCCTACACAACCAAGGACCAGGATACCTCAACAGCCGCCTCAACTTCTACGCTCCCAAACGCCAGCTTCGATCGACCGGCCACGCCCTCGCCACCGTCCCCTGCATCCGAAGAGCCACCACAGGGGGACGGTCCTTCTCCTACCTCGCCGCCAAGACATGGAACTCCCTCCCGACCCACCTCCGCCTGACCCAGAACCACCTCGCCTTCAGGAAGCAACTCAAGACCTGGCTGTCCGAGCAGTAGCCGACCACCCTCCCCTAGCGCCTTGAGACCCTCTGGGTGAGTAGTGCGCTATATAAATGCCTTGATTGATTGATTGATTGGTTTCCTTTCCAGTATAAGAATTGGCTTGGTAGTTCGGTCTGCCCTGTTCCCATGACGCACTGGGCCAGGGACAGACTAATTTGCATGTAGCCAGGTTCTGAGCTAGGATGGTGCAGTGAGCTAAAAAACGGTGATGGATTAAGCCCTGATCTCTTGACTGGGTACGAGTGTTCTGTTTAATTCAGATACTCTGTCCATCACCACCCCCTTTTCTGAATCGTTTTGTCCACCATAAGCGTGGAAGGGTATACTCAGATGTGAGTCCCTTGCTCACTGCACCATCAGGATTCAAGCAAGCCGGGCCGAAGACGGCTGTAATGCTAGAAACCGGTCCCCGGAAGCTTGTTTCCTTTCCAGTATAAGAATTGGCTTGGTAGTTTGGTCTGCCCTGTTCCCATGATGCACTGGGCCAGGGACAGACTAATTTGCATGCAGCTAGGTTCTGAGCTGGAATGGTGCAGTGAGCTAAAAAACGGTGATGGATCAAGCCCTGATCTGTTGACTGGGTATGAGTGTTCCGTTTAATTCAGATACTCTGTCCATCACCACCCCCTTTTCTGAATCGTTTTGTCCACCATAAGCGTGGAAGGGTATACTTAGATGTGAGTCCCTTGCTCACTGCACCATCAGGATTCAAGCAAGCCGGGCCGAAGACGGCTGTAATGCCAGAAACCGGTCCACGGAAGATTGTTTCCTTTCCAGTATAAGAATTGGCTTGGTAGTTTGGTCTGCCCTGTTCCCATGATGCACTGGGACAGGGACAGACTAATTTGCATGTAGCCAGGTTCTGAGCTGGAATGGTGCAGTGAGCTAAAAAACGGTGATGGATCAAGCCCTGATCTCTTGACTGGGTACGAGTGTTCTGTTTAATTCAGATACTCTGTCCATCACCACCCCCTTTTCTGAATCGTTTTGTCCACCATAAGCGTGGAAGGGTATACTCAGATGTGAGCCCCTTGCTCACTGCACCATCAGGATTCAAGCAAGCCGGGCCGAAGACGGCTGTAATGCAAGAAACCGGTCCCCGGAAGCTTGTTTCCTTTCCAGTATAAGAATTGGCTTGGTAGTTTGGTCTGCCCTGTTCCCATGATGCACTGGGCCAGGGACAGACTAATTTGCATGTAGCCAGGTTCTGAGCTGGGATGGTGCAGTGAGCAAAAAAACAGTGATGGATCAAGCCCTGATCTGTTGACTGGGTACGAGTGTTCTGTTTAATTCAGATACTCTGTCCATCACCACCCCCTTTTCTGAATCGTTTTGTCCACCATAAGCGTGGAAGGGTATACTCAGATGTGAGTCCCTTTCTCACTGCACCATCAGGATTCAAGCAAGCCGGGCCGAAGACGGCGGAAATGCCAGAAACCGGTTCCCGGAAGCTTGTTTCCTTTCCAGTATAAGAATTGGCTTGGTAGTTTGGTCTGCCCTGTTCCCATGATGCACTGGGCCAGGGACAGACTAATTTGCATGTAGCCAGGTTCTGAGCTGGGATGGTGCAGTGAGCTAAAAAACGGTGATGGATCAAGCCCTGATCTGTTGACTGGGGACGAGTGTTCTGTTTAATTCAGATACTCTGTCCATCACCACCCCCTTTTCTGAATAGTTTTGTCCACCATAAGCGTGGAAGGGTATACTCAGATGTGAGTCCCTTGCTCACTGCACCATCAGGATTCAAGCAAGCCGGGCCGAAGACGGCTGTAATGCCAGAAACCGGTCCCCGGAAGCTTGTTTCCTTTCCAGTATAAGAATTGGCTTGGTAGTTTGGTCTGCCCTGTTCCCATGATGCACTGGGCCAGGGACAGACTAATTTGCATGTAGCCAGGTTCTGACATGGGATGGTGCAGTGAGCTAAAAAACGGTGATGGATCAAGCCCTGATCTGTTGACTGGGTACGAGTGTTCTGTTTAATTCAGATACTCTGTCCATCACCACCCCCTTTTCTGAATAAATTAAGCCTTCGTCAGAAGGAAAAATCTTTGACCAGGACAACCTGCTTGGTGTATCCGACTTGTGTTGTATCATTGCAGGCCTGAAATTGTGCCTTGTTCCCGGTCAACCATGTAGAGTAATTTCTAATTGATGCTTTACTTAGGTTTGCCACTTTTTTCCCCAAAACTGTAAAAATCATATATCCGGTTCCGCTTTTTGGATTTTTGTTTTATTTTTCAAACTAGAGGTAGAAATTGGTTGTAGGATTTTTATTGTGTTGTGTCTAATTGTTTTGGTACTACTAAATACTTTCCCCCTTTTCTCTTAAGTTCAGCATTTCTTCTCTGCTATAGCTACCAGGTGTTGAGTTCATTTTCATATATTGAACTTGTGTATTGGAGTTAACAAGATTTTGAACTTAGTACTTGGGAAGGAGTCACATCCCCCAAGATAATAAGCCGTTCTCTTACAAATGTCATTGGTGCCTTTCATTGACTCAAATTGTGAGTTCACAGCATATAATTTGTCATAACATATTTTTAAAACATATCAACATCACAATACATACAAAGAAAGAAAGAAATGTCATACATCAAGGCCTCTTTGATCACAAACAGTCTACGTCTGTTGTTTGTTCAGCAAACCATCTTTGAATATAAGTGCACACCAACAAAACATAACTTGTTGTTAAAAGAATGTCGCATATTTTCTATAGAATAATAGCATGGTAAGAGGTTCCTGTAGTATTACAGCATGGTAAGCAAATTCTTAGAGTATTTTAGCATGTTAAGCACCTTCTCAGAATATCAAAGCATGGCAGAAAGTGCATGACATTCCTTTGTTCAATCATGGAATGTATACATGCATCTTTTATTAGGGTACCAGAGGCTAAAGGAGAATAATACAAACTAGAATTCTGTCAACCATATTTAGTGAAGATGATGTTACGACTTCACGATGCTAACAAATTTGCACTCACAACATTTCTGTTTTTGCTGTAGAGTTTTCCCTCAAACAACTGCTGAAGACAATAATTATTTAGCCTACATGTCTGAAGCAGTGATCCTATTGCAGGATGTGATGCTTTAATTTCCCCATTTCTCAAATTAAAAAAATGTCACTAAGTGCCAGATGTAGGTAATTCAGAAATACATAGTCTTTAATAGCGAATTTTACAGATTCGCTATTAAGAACTTGGTATTTCAGATGTATGTAAAAAAATCGGTAACAATTACGGATACGGTAATAGACGCTAAAAATTTGCGATTCGGAAAAAATCGATAAAAATACATACCGATTTTCCATTACCGAATCCTTAATAATGATTCGGTAATTTAAAAAATCGGTAATTGTCGAATTAGCCAATCCTGTGCATCCTCATTACCTCTCAACCAGGAAGTGGCCACACCCATGTAGCTGCACTGACCTTCAGCTGTTTGTGAGGCAGGGAGCAGAGCAAACAAGCCAGGAGCACCTCCACTGACTATTTGCTAGCAAAACTGAGCAAAATGGACAAACAGTAGAGGGAGAAGGATGCAGCTGAAAGAAAGAGGAAGCATAAATTCAGCAAGAGGTAGTTGGAGTTCCTTATTGAGGATGTAACAAAGGACCACGATAAACTTTTTGGTAAACTGTCTCTGCACGTGCCAGAATCCCAGAAAAGGCAGATTTGGCTTGCCATACTAGAAAAAATCAATGCCATTGGAGTTACCCAGCGCTCCATTGATGAACTCAAAAAAATGCTGGTATGACCTGAGGAAGCGTGCTAAGGAGAGGCTGGCAGAGAGGAAGAAGCAAGCCAACCTTACAGGTGGAGGGAGGAACACAGCACCTGTACCAACTGCCCTGGATCTCCTGGTCGAATCCACCCTCCAGCCAGAGAGTGGGATTGGGGATACAGACAGCTCCGCCAGAGCTGGCAACAAACAAGGGACCATGCATGCACTGCATGATGTGCCCCCCACTCCCTAACCCCAATCCCCAATGAGGCATTGTGAATCTCACTCCAGTACATGTTTTATTTAAAAACCAGAAATGCATTATGGGAAATGTCGTCAGAAGTAACACATGTCAGAACAGTTAGTCCACTAAACGCAAAGGCATGTGACAGACATCAGCAATTAGCAAGCAGAGGACAGTCAGTTTCATTTGGCATGCATGAAATTTATTACTACGCAACTGCTGCCAGATAAGTGAGCAAATGTACATTCTGTCTTCACAGGCGAGCCATCACGCAGGGCATCAGAGGGGAGCAAAATGAAAGGCACCCAGGACAGAGAGGACACAAGAGGAGGAGGTCCTGTCGCCTTCAGGGCACACCAACCCCCCCCACCACCACCACCACCACCACCACCATCACCATCACCATCATTACCACCACCATCATTACCACCACCATCACCACCACCACCATCACCATCACTACCGCCACCATCAACGCCACCAGCACTGAGAGCCAGGAGGCATGTAGTGGCCAGCCTCCAGCAGATGGAGGTGTCCAAGGAGGGCAGCATAAGAGGACAACAGTCCACAGTGGCTGAGGATGCCAATGGTGCAGGCTCACAGTCCCCCACAGAGTGCGCCCACATACGTGCCAGACACCGCAGGGCAAGGACATGCAGTCCTCCTTCACAGGGCGAGGATGAGAGTGTATTTGCCAGTCTTGAGGGGAACATGCTCAAGGTGCAGCGCCTGCAAGGTAAAGCCATAAGGTCAGTACAGCGGCAGATGGCACAGATGAATGGGCACATGCTGCGAATTGAGAAGGGCATCTGTTCCATGAACAATACTGTGGCTGTGTACTTGAGGGGCATGTCCGAGACAGTGAGGCTGCTGTGCAGCAAAATGGATCAGGACCTTTTGGCAAGGTGCAGGGAGAGGCAGAAAATTGAGAACTACACCACGGCGGTGAACCACCTCTCCACTGCCACCTCTCTGCTCTGCAGGCGCTCAGTGGCCATGCAGGAGGAGATGGCCCACTGCAGCTGTGATGTGGCAAGGGGGCTGGTCACAGTGACCAGTGCTCTAGAAGTGCTACAGACCAACCAGGTAGCCACTACAGGTGATAAGGTGAAAGTGAAGAGGCTACTAGCTGCAGTAGCATCACATCACGCCCCCTCCCACAGAGTCCAGGAGGTGCAGCGAACGGCACAGCGCTACCACAGGACAGGCTAGCAGTGAGGACAGTGGGGCCAAGGAATGCAGCAGTGCAGCGCGTGGGCGCAGGAAGTGATGCCAACCATTACATGATTTACCAAACTGGGTGATGTAACCCATTTTTCTTTTGGAGACTGCATTTGAATTAGGCCTGGCATGTGACGCCCTTCATGTTGTGGTGGTGTGCTATGATAATTAAACATCGTCACTCGTTTACAGTAACTGCCTATGTCTCCTTACTTACTCAGAAATAGTTGTGTGTTATCTCAGCCCGTCTGTGTCTCCCATCTGGTACTGCTGCCACACCTGCTGCGCTGTGCTCTGGCTGTGGACAGTCCTCACCCTCATCCTAAGAGTCAGTTAGTTCCACTGCTGTTCCTTTCTCTGTGGCAAGGTTATGCAGCATGGCACTTGTTGCTATTATTTTGCAGCAGATGATGGGGCGGAACTGACGTGCACCTCGACTTTTGTGGAGGCAATGGAACCTGCTTTTTAGAAGTCCAAAGGTGCGCTCCACAATGTTGCGCATTCCTTTATGTGCCACATTGTATCTTCTCTCACTTGGGGTGGAAGGGTTGAGGTATGGAGTGAGGATTAAGCATGGGTGAATTTTGTGAATCTGGCATTCGCGAATTTGCGTATTTGCGAACTCGCAATCCGCAAAATCTGCGAATTCTCGCGAATGTGCAGATTTTTTTTGTGTTCGCAAGGGTTTTTGCCAGTTCGCAAGGGTTTTGTACCAGTTCGCAATTGCGAACTTACTTGTCGGCTCGCAACGGTCACGACTATGTTGTTTCTACGTCTGGTTCATAATCACAGGTTCCCAGCACCTTCTGTTTCACCACTGCCACCCTCTGTTTCACCCATGCCACCCTCTGGTACATCAATGCCACCCTCTGGTTCATCATCACTGTAGATTATGGGGGGGAAAAGCAAGCACACCTGCCCTGCTTCAACTGACATGAATTAATTTGGGGTTGGTTTATTAATGTGTCACTGTTTTAAAATTCCAGTCTGGCAGCTGCTTCATTATCTGTAATTTGCTTTCTGTTGCAGTGCAATTTTTTTTACAGGACCTTTGTGGCCTACTTGTAGCTATTCTATGAGCCTGCTGTGAGGGTCAGAGCAGGGTCATACAATTGTTGCAACTAGCAACTGAACTCTGGAGGGGCCCCAGTCAGGAAGCACTACAGGGAATGGTTACTAATGATGAGATTGAACTTTTGCACCTGCTGATTGCTTTCAGTTTTACAAAACTCTTTTTTCTGCGATGTGTAATCTCGCAAAGTGTGCGGTTCGCTAGTACAATTTTGTGTGTGTTCGCGAGGAAAATCTCGTGCGAACTTACCCACGCGGTCGTGAACGGGCGCGGCCATCTTGTTTCTCATTCATTGCTATGGTTCTGGGCATGCTTTTTGTATCCTCTCTGAATCTCTGCTATCCTTTGCTTGTTTGAAGTTTTTTTTAATCTGTTTTACTTATTATCTATCCCTCTATTTTTCTAGTTCTATATTTTTGTGTTTTCTGCTAATTTTGGTTAATTTTGAACTACTTTTTTAAACTCTTTTCTTTTTTTCTCTTCCCTATTCTATTTTCTTTATTATTTAGCTTCCTTTCTGCCCAGACCATGGTAAAGGGAGCCGGGAAGCATCCCGAGAAGGGGAAGGTTCCCGCACCCTGTGCCCGGCTCCCGTGCGGGCGTTTGAGAGGGGAGCAGGTCACACCCCGGGAGATCTTCAGCCCGGAGGAGGTGGCTGCACTAATTTTTTATGTTCAGCGCCGCCTCCCCAGGACCATCATGGCAGGCGGCAAGATCGGTAGCGGGTACGGGATCCGGGAGCGCCGTAAGCGGTGGGAGAAGGTGTGCCAGGCCATGTACCACCACTCTCGGGTCCGGCGATCCTACAACCAGGCCAGTGTGTGGCAGAGTCATTTAGCTCCCAAAGTCACAGATGATTGATCCCCAATGATGATTAGATTATTCAACGCAGGACAAGAGTACGGAGTCAGAGTCAAGAAGTGTCAGAGGCACGGACTCATGCTTGCAAAAATTCCAAAATCTTTAGCTCAGCCACTCTAGTCTGGAGGACCAAAAACCACAGAGTCTATTTAAGTTTAAAAGCTTTATTAAAAGTAAACACATTTACTAAGGGAGGAGCCCCATCTGGTTCGCATCTCGCACTGGGTATCCTATGCCAGGTGCCGTGCACCTGCCCCTTAGAGTGGTGGGCCCGCACCCCTGGTCCTTGTCCGGCATTACCAGGGCCCACCCCCCTACCACCAGGCTGCCCTGGGACGCCCGGGAGGCACGAAATCTGTTGCCCTAGCCTCCCTAGCCGGTGTTGACTTCCTCCCAGCGGAGAGCTTACCATATCCCCCCTCAGAGCTGGCCTATGGAGTCCACCAAGCGGCCTCCCATCAACTACTGTTTATTGATCACAAGTCACATTTCTGCCACAATGGTGGCCAAGGCCCTCAGGTCTGACACCCTCCCCACCTGCGTTCAAGATAAATGACAAAAGTTCTCTTATAAAAGTGTCGGTCCCTAAGTCCGACAGTTGTACTCCATCCTGGTGGTACATTGCCTCTCCAGAAATCATCTGGTGTTGCATGTAGCGCAAGCGCCCTTCACTGAGCACAACCTTGCCAGTTCACCGTTCCGTTCAATCTTCTTACTGAGACATTCAAAGATCTCGCATTGACTCCCGGGCCCCATGTCCTGCGTGAGAGCATGCCTGACCAAACAATCTTTGCTGCTGGAAAAGTGTGCCCCAGCCAGGCAAACTCTGCAAGCGTCCTCTGTCGACCATGTTGTTGCCTCCCAGCTGCAAGATAATCCAGTCAGGTGGCCTGTGACCTTCCTGCGCCCTGAGCTCCTCGACGAGCCGCCTCATGTGTCGGATTCTCATCCCCCCGACGCCACACCAAAGGAATTCGGTCTCGCTCAAGGCCGCCGGTTTCACCACCTGTCGTTGCTGCAAGCGCACGGTCGCGCGACATACAAATGAGTGCCCAAGTACCCACACCACCGACGCAGGCATGCTAGTCAGAAGGAGAGAAATGACACTGTTAAACACCGTCCGATACGAGAATGCCACATCTGGTCATAACAATTCAGGCCTGACATATCTTTTATAGCATTCTGAGGCCCAGCTTCCCACACCCCTTACTGCGTCGGGGGAGAGACTCGCCCCGGCCGCCAAAGTGGCAGCGCCAATCCTAAATGAATGAGAGGAGAAACCGGCTCTACCCAGACCCAATTTGCCCAGGGCCAACTTGAACACTGCTTTAAATTGGTATTGAGACAGGCAATGTCCATTCTCATGTATGAACAGGGACGGCCCCCACCCACATGGCCTGTCCCCATGAACACCCCAAAAAATCAAAAAACACAGAAAAATCAGCACAATCCCATGCCGTCCATGCCCTCCATGATGTTTAAATTCAAGACACCCCACAGAAAGTCTAGGCCCATGCACCACTCACTACCCCTGGTGAAAAGGCTACAAGAACAGCCCAAAAAATCGAAAAACACAGAAAAATCAGCACAATCCCATGCCATCCAGGCCCTCCATGATGTTTAAATTCAAGACACCCCACAGAAAGACTAGGCCCATGCAGCACTCACTACCCCTGGTGAAAAGGCCACAACAACAGCCCAAAAAAACGAAAATCACAGAAAAATCAGCACAATCCCAAGCCATCCAGGCCCTCCATGATGTTTTTATTAAAGAGACCCCACAGAAAGACTCAGTCCACCCACCACTGAGTACCCCTGGGCAAAAGGCCCCAACAACAGCCCAAAAATCGAAAATTCCAAAATTGTAGTTGCAGCAACTGTAATGCCCCAAACAAACTTACTTGTGAAATTTCTAATCCAAAAGTGATCCAAAGAAAATCAAAAAGGCCTCAAATCCAAATATCCAGCAGCATCTACAAAAAGTAATCCTTCCAGGTGAAGAATCTGAATGAAAGTTACCAGCACATGAAGAAAGCACTGGGAGTAGCCTGCTGGACAGGAACAGGAAGTTGAAGACTGTGGGGCACTTCCTTCCCCCCCCCCCCAAAATGGACTCCTTGCAAAAAAAAGTGCAGGCAAATGTCAACCTGAGATATTATTCTGATAAAAATCATCATTTCCAGAAGGTTTATGCTGCTTGCTGGTGGATTTCTTGTGCAGAATTGCAAATTTTGTATTTTTGCGAGTGCAAGATTGTTGCTGCCCGCCGCATCTACGTGTTCGCAATTGCGAACTCCCGCGATACGTGATCACGGCGTACTCGCGTTGACAAACTCTCGCTGTGCAAGGTGGCAAGCCGCGATGGCGTAATCGCGGTCGCCAAACTCCCGCGGGATCGCGCAGCAAGATCCAAATGGCGCAGCACTCGCAAAATATCGAGAAAAACAACTCGGCAAACGCTGAATGACGGTAAGTGAATGCCGCGCGCCGCAAAATTGTATCACCAACAAAAAAAATCCGCTGCGTGCGAATTTGCGGATTTTCGGTAAATTCGCGAGCGTTCGCAGATTGCGAATTTACCGAAAATCTGCAAAATCCGCGAGCGGAACGGATTTTCCGCCCATGCTTAGTGAGGATAAAAGCCCGCACGGCATATGCGCTGCCACCTAAATGGGAAAGGAAGTGCCATTAAATAGAGTCACCAACACATTCATCTAAGGTATACATCAATGTGTGTCACATTGATTTACCTAGCAATTATCCTTCTCCAAATTCACCACCAGCCAGACGTGTGTAGATCCCACTGTTCCTGAATATGTAGGAGTCATGGGTACTCCCTGGAAATTTGGCCACAATGTCAGTGATGATGTTATCCTCATCGCATATCACCTGCACGTTGATGGAATGCGTGGATTTGTGGTTCCGGTATATGTATTCTGCAGCTGCAGGTGGGCAGATTGGTATGTGGGTCCCATCGATGCACCCTAAAACAAGTGTGAACTGTGCCTTTTGGTAGAAATCCAGCTTTGTCTTCTGCAGTTCCGCCTTTTGTGCTGGGGAAGCGTACATAGTGATGCATTCTCTGCATCATAACATCCAAGAAGGAGGTGAAGAAACGTGACTGGCAACTGTGACACACCACCTGCCAGAGCTATCACCCCCTGGTAACTTCCTGATGCAAGTAGGTGCAGGCTACTGAGCACCTGTACATGTGTTGGTATGGCGTGTGCCCTTGGTGTCTGATGCTCCAGGAGTGGGTGCAAGTCCCGTATCAGGTCTAGGATGGTTTGGGGTGTAGCCTGTACCTCTCATGTATTTCAGCCTCAGTCATTTGGAACAGTGTAACACGCAGTCTGTACACGCGCTCCTCCTGTCACCAGATCCTCAGTCCTGCTGCTCGCAAACATAGCCGCCTTGCTATTACGTAGAGGACCGCCATCGTGTTCACACTGTTGCATTTTAGGGCTGTTTATATGCTGTGCACCTGATTACCACCTGCATTGAGTCAGTGGTAATTAGTGACTCTTAAATACCGAAAATTCAGAAATTCGGTATTACTGAATTTTGGTACATCGCATTAGCGATTATTTAACGATTTCTTATTTATCGATTCAGTGTTTAGGGATTTCGGGGTCTGCTAATCGCTAAATAAGGAATCGGTAACTGGTTTCCCTTATTTTTACCAATTCCTTATTAGCGATGGCGTTCAGTATTACCTACATTACAGATGGCTAAATACCGGTCGGTAACGCAGTAATTTACAGAATTTCTGCATAACCGACCGGTATTTAGCGACCTACATCTGGCCCTAAGTCGGTAAACCAAGTTTTTCAAATTACCACCCCTCATTAAATCCCCCTTCCGTAGCAATAATTGTATATTTGAGGTTCAATTAATTCGTAGTTGTTAACATCTATATTGTGAGTGTATAACTATTGAGAAAAAAAGGCATTATAATGCAACACTCTGCTTTATACTAATGTATGCAGTGCGAAAAATATTAAGAAACAAAGAAAATGTTAGATGCACTTTTTCATTCACAATACAACAAGGCACGTGTTTCTACTTTTCTATTCTCTATTTGCTTTGTAGCTTATGTTTTTTAAGTAGCAGATTTGTCCACCACCCTTCCATAGAAGAACTGTGAACTGCCTCTGCACGCAACAGACTTGACAGTGAACGAATGCCACATGGATAGGTTATTCCCGTCCCATGGGCATACACTCAAAAATGTGGGCCTGATTCACAAAGGTAAATTTACACTTTTCTATAAGGTATCCTGCGAGTATAATTTTAACTAATGGTAAAGTTATGCCTGCGTAAAGCCTGCGGTGAGGGGCTAAGAAATTCGCACATAAAAATATAGGACAGGTCTATATATTTATGTGTGGAGTCTCCGTTACGAATGTGGAGTCGCCAAAATCTTAAAATACTATTAGTAAAATTAAACTCACAGTTTGCAAGCACAAAAAAATGTGTTATCTCACACAAAAGTGTAAGTATACCTTTGTGATTCAGGCCCATTGAGGTTTAAATGCCCTGCAACCAAAATTTCTTAGCTAGAACATCTACAGCCAAAATATTGTGAAGGTAAGTATACATAGGTAAGTATAGATTTGATATTCTTAACTCCACAAATATGCACCATGATGATATATACATCTTCGAAGTACGTAGATGTGGAGTTAAGAATAGGAAATCTACAGTCACCTATATGCGCTTACTATTGCAGTATTTTGGTAGCTGATATTCTAGCTATGATATTTTTGTAGCATGATATTTGTATACTTGATGTTCTTACAGACAACAGTCTGGTGATTATTTGTGGGATAATGTTGATACTTTCTCCCATTGCCACCATATTCTAAATGTGGTTAATACCTTTTATGAAATACCAATAAAATTCCTCATAAAACAAAATAAGTAACATCATGACTAGCACAGTCAACCTGTTTTCCACACCTCGTAGTATGCCTCAGTTCCGGAAACACCTCAGAGACAGTGTTTCTGAGCACTATGTCGACAAAGAATCAATTGCAGAAACATGATTGCAAGCAGTTTCTTCTTTTGAATCCATATTGTTCTTAGTTGATATGCAGGATCCAACTTACCACAAGATGTGACCCTAATGATGTGCCATTAACTCAGTAATGATGTGTAAAAGGAGCATATGCCTGCAACAACATATTCACACAACAGGAAAATGTTTGCTAAATTAATGACACAATCCATAATTGAAAAGAATGTGGAGCATGGATAAGAAAATCAATTCAGCAGCATTGTGGCTAAATATTTGCTCTTTTTATTTCCTAATATTGTAATTCAGCAGATGTGGCGCTGCCCCTTTAATGAGATCCCTCCAGCGCAGTTGATCAGTGCCATTCATCCCGGCGGAAAGCATCCATTTAACATAGTTAATTTCGCATTGGCTTGTTGTGTCAAAACTCAAATGTCACTCAGTATGCAAATGACCAAAGAGAAACAAATCAGTGTACTGGAAACAACTTCACAGATGTGCTCACGTCCTCAGATTAAATTTCAAATGCTATGGCAGGCTTGTAATTCTGAAGAACTGCATTGATTCATTTCTCTGGTGTTTTAGTGCCTTAGGTGCCAGGTCCAAACAGTGTAAGAAAAATGCATACCATGGATTTTTCATTCGATTATTAGTGGATTTCACTGTAATGCACAATCATATCCTTTGTTATTAGAATTTCAAACTTGTAAATTGAAGTAAAATCTCACAATTAAATTACTTATTAGCAAATCCTTGAATTGTCCAACCCCTTCAGATCGCTAGGTTACAGACCATGTAAGCTCAATCAGGTTAGAATTGAGCAAATTGAATCAGTAGTGTGTAACATAAGAGTACTGAGGGCCTGATTTAGAGTTTAGATGACATTCACTCTGTCAAAAACGTGAGGGATAGTCAGTCTAATAGGATTTAGGGGCCGATTTAATTCTTGGCTGACGGAATAGTCAGGCATTGGTCTGACGGACGACTATATGTCTGCCAGTCCAAGACTACTTCACCCACCAAATTTATAAATGACAACCATTGATAAGTCATTGGCAGCAACTGCAGTAATGGTGGATCCTGTCAATGCTTTTTACTGTTTGCTACAAAGAGTAATATTTTTCTTTTCAAAAAGGAAATCTTGAAACAGGATTTTCTTTTTGTAAAGAAAAAAATAATGCTCCCCTTGCCATGGGAAGCTTCTCCCATGGTGGAGGGAGCATTAAAATGTTTTTTCTGTTCTTTAAGGAACAGTTAAAACTAACCACATGTCCGCCCATCAAAATTGGGTGGGCGAACATCTAGTCATTTCTCCTACAGCCCTTGCTCCCCTGGGCTATCACAGGGGGTTAATCATGATGGGGATAGAGTAGTCTCCACCATGATTAACCCAAAAGTCTGCTGGCCTCTAAATGCAGCGGGCAGACCGCATCCTTGGCAGTGAGGATACTCCATTATTGCTGTGACAGAGTATCCTTACCTCCAAGAATTAAACTGGGTCCTTAAGCCCAGATTTAAATCTGGGCATGCGGTCCACCATTCCGCCATAGAGATGGAGTAAATTACTCCTTCCCCATGGTGGAGAGGCCACCCACCTAATTTATAAATGAGTGCCAAGCAGGGGGTCATTTATATAGGCATTTGCAAGAACAGCAGTCAAGCAATTCCTGTCAATGCATTTTACTGTTTGCTACGGGCTGTGTCGGAACTAAGAACACAACCCTGCAGCAAACAGTATTCTTTTTTTTTTTTTTTTTTAAAGTCATGCTCCCCCATAGGAGGCTTCTCACATGGCATGGGAAGCATTAGAATAGTTTTACTGCTCCTTATCACCATATTATACCTGGTGATAAGGAACAGTAAAAAAAGACTAAGGGCCACATGCATCATTGTAGGAATTTGCGATTCCTAAATTGCGAAAATTAAGGAATCGCAATGTAGGAATCGCAAATCCCTATGCATCAAAAAATCGCAAAAGTTTTTCTGATTTCTTAATTTCCCTTATTTGCGATTCCTTAATTGCGAATCGCAAATAAGGAATCGCTTTACATTGATTCCTATGGGCCTAGAGGCCCTTCGGAATCAATGGGAAGGCATTCTCATTTTGCGAATTCGCAATTAAGGAATCGCAAAATGAGAATGCAATTTCAAGGGTGCAGGGGGGGTCCAAAGAACCCCCCCTGCACCCCAATGTCACGTAAGTACATTTTACTCACACACATGTCCCAAGGGCATGTGTGTGTGTAAAATGTAATTTTCAAAAATGCATTTTTTTGCATTTTTGAAACTTTTCGCAAATTACCATGAAGGTTCACTTCATGGTAATTTTCACCTTCTTAATTGCGAATTCGCAAATTTTAAAAAAAATCATGCATAGCATATAAGAAATTGCAAAATTTCTTAAATTGCGAAAAATGAAAATAAAATGATGCATCCAAAATAAGGTTTTTGCATTCGCAAACGGCCGATTTTTGCAATTCGCGCCGTTTGCGAATGCAAAAACGCTTGATGCATATGGGTCTATGTGTCCGCCCATCTAAATTGGGTGGGCGGACATGTAGCCATTTCTCTGATGGTCATTAGTCCCCAACGCCATTAGAGGGGAATTAATCACGATGGAGACTGAGTGGTCTCCACCGTGATTAACCTGAAGGTCTGCCAGCACGTAAATGCAGCAGGCAGACAACTATATTGGCGGAGATTGAACTCCCCATTGCGACAAGGTACTTTCTCCCCCAATATATATATATATATGCTTTGATGTACTTGTAAATAGGTAAACGAAATATCAGTCACATTTGTAAAGGGGGAATCCATCAGCTAAACTCTAAATAAGGCCCTTGCAGGTACATGCATCAATCTCGGCATTTGCGATTCCTTAATTGCGATTTTTAAGGAATCGCAATTAAGGAATCGCAAATGCCTATGCATTAAGAAATCGCTAAATAAATTGCGATTCCTTAGAATTCCTTAATTGCGATTAGCATTTTGCGAATCGCAATTAAGGAATCCCTTCCCATTCATTCCTATGGGCCTTGAGGCCCATAGGAATGAATGGGAAGACAATCTCAATTTGCGATTCGCAATTAGCTAATCGCAAACTGAGATTGCGATTTCAAGGGTGCAGGGGTGTCCAAAGGACACCCTGTTGTACCCCTGAAATCAAACAATGCACATATGTTGTGTACACACATGCCCTAAGGGCATGTGTGTGCACAACATGAAAGTTAAAAATATGCACAAAATTGCATATTTCTAACATTTCGCTAAATTACCATGAGGTCCAACCTCATGGTAATTTTTGCTCTCTAATTGCGAAATCGCAATTTTTTAAAGTTTCATGCATTGCTTTTAAGGAATCGCAAAATTGCGATTCCTTAAAAGCAATCGCACTTTAAAAAATCGCTAAAATAGCGATTTCTTCACTTTTAGGATGATGCATCCCAAATAGTGATTTGGGAATCGCAAACGGCCGAATTTTGCGATTCGCACCGTTTGCGATTCCCAAATCGCTTGATGCATGTGCCTGTTGGTGCTTTCTACGTAAAAGGGGTTTACAGTCCTGTCCTGTAATAGTGCTGTAATAGTAGGTGTTGAAAGCATCAGGCAGGAGCTATCACTCCATTTTGCAAAGAACTGCATTGACAGCTGTCACTACTGATGGTATAACTCCTGATAAAGGGATCCTCTGGGCACTACTTCTGGGTGCACATAATCTATTTTGCATGGGGACTTTTTAAAAAAAATTGGGCCCCACCCCTCATGACTTCAGACTATTAATACCAACTCATCATTAATTTTATACATCCTCTACTGCAGTCTCCACTTCTGTGCAACATACATCCCAATTGTAAGAATCAAGGATATTATATTCAGTTATTAGGTCCTTCATGATCATGAGTAATAAGTCCTCAATCTCTTGCTGCAACACCAAAAGGTAATTGTCTCTTCAGTTTTTTTACTTATAAAAAAGAAAAAGTATTGTATTACATACGCACTACTCTTCGCTACACATTAATTTACAAATGTATACATCATAGCAAGTGGAAATATTTATGGTGAGCTCTCTTAATAGAATGCATCCCGAGTGAGCCCTGAACCCTAAAACCACAATGCCCCTCACATGTAATAAACGCAACAATTGTTGCAGTTATCAAAAGACAGGCTTACTAGCCTGGTGTGGCTGTCACAAGCATTGTACAATTACTTTCATTAAGATATATATGTAATGATTTACTGAACTTTGTCATTGGTATAAATGTATTTCTATATTCAATGAACAGTGTGCATGAGTCTTTTTGCTACTGTGACATGTGCAACAAAGCAGACTTACGTCCCACCAAAAGAGGATCATCAACACAATCAGCGCCGGAACACCTCCATCGGAGGTAGCTGCGCGCTCTACAAACTTCTAAATAAATCAATAAATCCTCTGGGACAGTTATGGTGCCAACCTAAAAATAAAATTAGAGGCTCTATTGTTGCTGCTGTGATCCTGGACACCCCTCAGAATACTTTATAATGGGTTGGTGTTGCACCTGTCCTCTCTGGGGTACCATAGAAGGAATATGTTAATTGTGTTATGCGCCCCAGAGTTTTTGAGGCCCTTTTTTTGGTGCAGGTGTTTTTTCATTCTGAAAGTGGCCCCATACTGCAAAACGTCTTTCTCATTTTTGTGGTTTATTGAGTTCCAGGCCCCAATAGGGTAACCAAGTTTGCTCAGGTTGGAGACCACGAGGGAGCCTAACAGCCCCCATAGTCCTGTCAGGCTTTACAGTCCCATCTCTGCTTTTTTTTACAGCTGTATAGTAGCCTGCCATCTCAGTGATCCCCTGCCCACAGTCAGTGCAGGTCAGATTCTAGTCTCAGGGTCGCCTCACCGTCCAGATACAAGTACCAGGTAGTGGTGAAAGCATCCATTATATTTGCTGAGTCACTCACACTCACTCCCGATTTAGTCTCTGGTTGAAAAGGGGTCCCCTGGGACAGTTTGTGTAAGAGCATGGCAGCATTCATCTTAATTTTTAGTTTCATTCTCTTCTCCCCGGTATAAGGCCTCAGGGCAATGGGGGCCGCCAGGAATAACTCAACAATATGAAGAGTTGGTCATTTGCATGCCCACTCCCCCCCCAAGCAATCCTCTCCTCCCATAGGCCCATACCCTCCCCAGGAGGTTTGAGGTTTGAAGAAAGAGAATGCAACCCACCCCATTGACCCAGGTCACCTGGGACGACCACACACCCCACAGGTCCCTGGGGGCAATTGGAATCAGTGATGCTTGGCCCACCAGCTTCAACAGACCCTCTTACAAAGTGCCTGAACAAATAATGGTATCTCTGGCCCTGATCGGACAACTTTAAGCGGTAAGTCACATTTTATTCCTGGTTCAATTCCAATAGAAGTGTTTATTTCTGGTCTCTTGCCCTATAAATGTTATACTTTTGCAGACCTTGATTTTACTGCTCTCCCTCTGATGAGAGAGAGCTTAGGGCCTATCCTTCTGCCTTTATGCTCCTTACTCTTCATCTGTCTGGGTGCCAGGGGTCTTGTTCAACAGCATCACAGGGCACTAAGCAAGAGTACCCTCTCTTCCTGCTCCGCCATGGTCCATGAGCATCCTTTGGTCACTTGCAAGGCACCTGGGTCAGTGGAAGTAAAGCAGCACCATCAATGTGGAGGTCATGCTCCTGTAGAACCTGTCCACAGAGGATCAAGGGGAACATTTCAAGGTCCTCCCAGAAGGTCTATCCCTCTACAGTTTTCCACAGTGTGTAGGGAGGCTTGCAACATTGGCCCTGAAGAAAAAAATCCTAATCCATGGGTGTCGACTAAAATCAGAGGTCATTGAGTCTATCTTTATAGTTGGGGTCAGGTGTCTTTTCTCTTCTAGCTAGTCATTCCTCTGGTGTTGCGTCCCCCAGTTTCAGATTGTTCACAAAAGTGTGTCCTTGGTGCAGGGGTATTTAAGTGGGGGTGGAATGGCACAGAAGATAAGTACCTCTGAGCAATCCTATGGTGACACATCATCACTCTACCCCTGTGCCAATCCTTCTGCATAGCATTTTGGGGATTTACCAAAATGGCAGCTACAAGCGGTCGTTTGAAAGACCTTCTCTGTAAGCTTAATGTTCAACACTAACATCCACAGGTGTCTGGTTCCTTCCCTCATAACTGTGTCTGGCTACAGACGTCTAGCTACCCTCATTTGTTTCTGTGGGTGTGGCTTTCCAAGGCCAGGTGCAGCAAGTAAAGGAATTAGTAGATACAGATTCCCTCCCAACTCTTTCCCAGGAGTAGGCCCAATCACTTACAAATGGCTCTGTTGTGTGGGGAAGCCTTTGATGCTACAGCTGGCCAGTAATAAACTTGGCTTTGCAGGGCAATTCAAAGGCAAATATTCAATTAGGGGTCAAGTCAGAGAACAATAATAAATCTTGAATTGACAGAAGGAGTGCAGATTGTGGAAATAATGTCAGATCTGCATGCAGGATCCTGATTTACCATAATATTGGGGATGAACCTAGCATCTACATTTAACTATGGCAAAACTGTAGTTTGGTTCTAATTTTGCAGGTAGTGTACAATATAGTGACAGAAACACATATTTCAATAAATCACTACAGATGTACATTCTATAATTATAAATGCTCACTCATATAATAAGGTCAGCTTCAATCCATGAAGGATCACCTGCTTCAGCAGCAACCTGTGTGCAGATACCGGGCTGAGTTAGATGGTAATCTTACTTTTTGAATCTACACACAAGTACACATATGCACATAAATGCTTATGTGCACCTTGATGGCAACTCTTACACTAGCTGAGCAGCATAGCACCTTTTCCTGAAAGACAGGCACTGAGTTTGCACTTCCAATTCATTTTAACAGGGCTTTAAGTGAATGAGACTCAGTGAGACGTGCACACAACAGAAACCTAAAAACCTAGTAGCCCAAAAAGCAAAAACTCCAGGGTGATTAAACAGATTGGAAACCACTTCTCACACCATTGAACAGTCAGTTGCATTGGTTAGGTAACTGAGAAAACAAAGTGCATGAAATATTACCCATCAAAATGGCATAGAGTGATTACTATCAGTAGTAATTCTTCTCAAACCACATTTTAGCACCCAACAGGTTAACAGTACTGTCCGTTACGGTGGACAATAATATTATGTAATGTGTGCTGTGGTCTCAAGTTGCTATTACCAGTCATAGTGTAGGAGAGAAAAGGTAAGGAGGGGGAGGAGTTAATATCATGGGGTAGAATGGTGGTGGCCAGAAATATTTGCCATGAACCATTAGAGCCCAGTTTTAAACTTAGGTGTTGTCTGATTGGCTCTTGTTGACTACTGGACTACTGCATGCTGAATAACAACATAGATTTTTGTTGCTTTAATTTGTTTTGTGTCATTATTTGCTTTTGCTAACTGCGTCTCATCTCTATTTAATTCTTTTGAAGTTATGTGTGGATGATTGGTGCTACAAGGGCCCACCGAATTAGAAACCATGTATATTGATGCTGAGTAGCATATATTGTGTCTTACAGTGCCTCCAATTTAATTATCATTTGAGGCTATATAGAGGTATCTCTTAATAGGTCTTCTCAGGAGGTTTTCGAGTCATATGTAGTTAACGTCTGACGTTAGTTTTAGGACAAGAGCATTCCTAAAATTCAGATGTTCAACATGTAATCACGTCCCCATCTTCCTGTTGCTTGAATATTGGTTGGAGGATCTAGTTGGAGTTGCCTGAGCTGTAGGACATGAAAGGTATGTGGTGTGCAATAGTCTGTGAAGATAGCCTTGGCATTATTTTCAGTTATGTAAGGTTTGTTGCTGTACTTTATTGGGGTCCAATGGTCAGTTTAACAACTTTCTTAGAGGGATCACTGGCTCAGAGATTAAGGCTTCACCTCACTACCTGGTTTTGTACCCTCTGATGACTATTTAGGATTATTTAGGGAAGAGCAATGTATACTATGATGCAATAGCCTATCAAGCAATTCAAATTAGTGATATTTTTGCAGCAACATCGTGATTGTCTTCTGTAGTGAGGGTTTATAATTCATAATCATATGTAAAGTGAAATATTTGAGTCAATGATGATGCTCAGTTTTTTGTCATTCTTTAATGGAATTTAAAATTTGTACTAAAATGAAAGCTATTTGAGGGGGGTGCTCTATCTTTTAGGACACCTGCTATCATGCTCTCCATTTTGATGTAGTCCAGGAAAAAGTAATTTCATATTATCCAAAGGCAGATCTTGTCAAGGCACCAATTGTTGTTCTTGTTCCCCAGTCAATTCTCGCTGTTTATGTCACTGTGTATAGGGATGCGTTTAGCTTATGTATAGATCAATATCCTACATTAAGGCACACATGCAGACATTGAACAATAAGGATGAGAAGGCTGCGACCACTGCTATAAGGTATGAGACCTTGTTCTAATATGCTTGGTTTAGCTGATCTGATCTTGAAGGCCTCAATTTATTGAAGAGTAGTGAAGGGATCCACATGAGTGCCAATCTGGAACTTACCAATCACTACTTATGCCATTTATTCAATACTTCATGTTCAGTTATGTTAACGTCTGCCTAAAGGTAGCATAATATGACGCTGCCTGAGTTCCATCGACCCAAGTGATATGAAGGTCTCCCTGCTCCTGGTAGGCACTGTTTCTGTTTGCCTTATTCACAATAAGTCTACCTGTGTATCTTGTAGCATTCTATGAACTCTTAGAGTTGTCCCATTATCTAATTTTTCATGACTGTAGTTGCCGAAGGGACTTCACAGTGGGTCTATGATTGGACAGCAGATTTGGATATGATTTGGCTTATTTTAGGATAGGCTTGATGATGGCATGATTCTGGGGTTCTTGGAGATTGGCCACCTGATATACTACAGCAGGCGAGCATCTCCTACCACATGCACGCGGACGACACCCTACTTTACATTAAAATCACCTCCCTTGAAGAGATAAAGTTAATGAATCTAGCTCTCGAAAAAAACGTTCACTGGCTAACGTCCAACTTCCTCAAGCTAAACTCACAAAAAAATGAACTTCTTTTAATCTCCCCCCAATAACTCACAAGAAATAAAGGAATTGACCAAAATGATCACTGCTGTGAATTGCACGTCAACGTTGGTAGACTCCACAATATCACTTGAATCACTCTGGATAAGAACCTTAACATGCAAGCGCACATTAACTTGATGGCTAAAAATGCCCGCTTTCACCTCAACTATCTGAGTATCGAGATCCGTGACCTCAAATCTGCAGTTCAGGCCATAGTCATTTCAAGGCTGGAGTACAGGTGTTTCACCCTCTCAGGGCTTCCAAATATTCTCTACTGCACCCATAAAAGCCTGTCTCAACCTCAACGCCGCAGCAAGACTCATTACAGGATCAAGGAGATTTGACAAATATCACCACACCTGAAGGCACTCAACTGGCTACCCTATGAAGCTCGTATTCACTTAAAGATTGCTTGCATTACTTAAAAGGTGCTACACCACAACACCCCACAGTTCCTAGCCCAAAAACTCACACTATCTGGAGGACATTCTAGGAGCACAGATAAACTACTCCTGAAACCCTCAAGGTTCAACAAAACTAAAACCTCCAACAGAGCATTTTTTGGAGCACTCCAACAATTTGGAACTCTCTTCCGCCATCCATCAGAAAAATCGCCTTGACGCCCCTTTTCAAAAAGGAAGCAAAAGCTTTCCTGATGAGCAAATTCCTCCCGTAAAATCTGCATAAACACCATGCCAGCTTCAACTTCTAACTCGTCTGTACTCTTCCTCTTATGACATCTAGAAGATAAGACTTGCGCAAGCTCTAATTGACTCCTTATCGCGGAGCGGTTATCTACCCTACCTTTATTCCCCCGAACTTTATGATGTTTTTGATGTCTTATTTTGCTTAATTACTGTTTGTTTTATTGTTATCAAATGTACTTCTCATTCCTTGCGCACTTTGTAAAGCTCTCTGTTACCCTACACTTGGGTCTGGTTCGCGCTATAGAAAACTTAAAAAATAAAATAAAGAAAGATTGCTATGTATGATAAAAACACGATGCACCATCCAGAATGCAGTACTGTTATTGTGTTGCACAATGCCACACATAGGTGAAGAGTGAGGATGCAATATAAGATATATAAAAGATAAGATATTAAGGTGCCATATATGATTGCAGCTTCGAGCTTGTTCGTATGTCCAGGAACAAGGCATATCAAATTCTGGCCCGACCCATACATATCCATCTTATGGTATTTATCTGGCCTCCTAGCCCAAAAGAGGTCACAATCAGTAGTAGTCATGGCAAATGATGTGTCCAAAAGTGGATCTGTATGCCTCTCTAACACTTTCTCATTAGCAGTGTGAATTAAATAAGATTAATAATAAGGGGCATATTTACTAGACAATGTCAGATCGCGGAGCAATGCCAAATTTGATTGCGTCATGCACTGACATTTTCAAAACGCTGGGATGTGCCATATTTACCCCAATACGACGCACCCCTGGGTTTTCCCTAGCACTGGTGCTAAAATGAGCTTCCTAGCACCAGCATAGGCATCCTTGCATCATAGTGCTAATCACATTACATCAGATACCGTGGCTGTCAACCTCGGGAACTCAATTTACTAATGTTCACACAATGTGCAATACAAAGGAAACTCTCTACTGAAAATACAGTTGATGGGCAGGTGCTTGACAACTGTACTGTGTGCAACCCAATAACAATGAGCTTACAGCACACTAATATATACTTCACCGACTACCTCATGCATATGCATTTAATGTATAAGTTGTGTGCAAATACTCAACCTCTTTGTAATACCAAACCTGCAAGGCAGCAAACATAGTATATGTTTGGCTACAATGGAAAATTCATGCAGACTGCATAATAGTTAGAGTTAGAGTTTTCAGTAGCATTGCATGACACAGTGCCACACAACAGTCTTTTGTGGCGCATGGAAGGTAAAGAGCTACTCACTGCCCTCTCTCTGGGGCCAGTATGTGAAAAGAGAAATCTAAGGAGGGGTCTACCAGAATAAAGTAGGGCTGAATTTGTATTGACTGAGAATAATGCCAATGTTTTTATTACCTTTTAAAAATCTATACTTTGATGATCTATGTTTTAAATTAGATCAAATAAAGTTATGAAATGAAATTAAGTGGGTCACAACTGCTTGTAGGTAGACTCTCTAGTCACAGGTCATGAACATCCATTAGTAAGTAGCCATGGCATAACTGAATTCTTACTTTATGTTGATTCATTTGGAGAATAGAGTATGAATGTGGCTTGAGAATCTCATCATGATGCAGACGAACTGAACACCAAGAAACAATACATGGAAATAAAGCTATTTTGATGTACAAAAGAAAATGCTGCCGCCTGATTCACATTTGGAGTTGTGGACTGTCATCAGTACCAGAACAACTCCTAATCTGGGCCATTGGTCCAGTCAATTGTGCATATGTGTCGACTTGAAATCCATCCCTCTAAATGGGGCTTAGAGGTAGTTTCACCCATTACCTTTAACTGTGATAAATGTAACTGTTGGCTTTCATATATGTGCAAAACTCCTGGCAATGTCAAGGTTATATTTAACCATTTTCCCACTCTAAACATGTCCCCTGTAACTACAGAGGCAACTCTAGACAAGCTGAGAATTGTGCAACCAGTGATATGTCACATTATGAAAACCCGAATGTGGGGGGAGAAATTTACTATTTTTTTTACACAATACCGCACAGCAACTAAAGCTACCACACTGCGATGTAAAGGAAGTGGCCCAATTTGGGTCACCCACGACCACCTCTCAGCCCTCCATACCAAATGAAGAGCTGTTTATACAGTAGACAATACAAATCAATATCTGTTTATTTGGGTATACTCAGAGTGGAGCCCAGTCTGTCCAGTCGCTAGGATGCTGCAGAGAGACTGACATCAGCAAGCATAGAGATACATTACGTACATTTCAGAACCATTGAAGGCACGCCCACAATGGAATTTTCCAAGCAACAGCAGCTAAACAATGAAGTACCGAGGATAGGTTTCGATTCTGAGGCCAGGCAGACACTATCTACTGCTCAAGGTTACTCTTCCTGTGCCCACCACTAGACAAGTGGAAGAAGGCCTCTATCTAGTGGGAAAGGTATGTACTAATAAGGACGGTGTATTCATAAGAAAAGTGAATCCCAGCCTCTGGGAAATGAAACCCACCTGAGGTCTCTTCTCAGAAATGACGAAGGATTACTTTTGATTATAATTCAAAATGGCGCCCACATAGAAAATGGCACTGCAAATGCTAACTTTCATAGAACCATGGGCAAACATGAATTTTCCTATTCTAACAGTTGCATCACAAAGAAGAGAGCAAAACATCGACATATCTACAAAGATATGGCCCTGCTACTCTCTTCCCGAGCGTTGACACACTTGGGCATATTTCCCCAAAAAGTTGGAGCGCTGTGCTATGACAAATTTGGCAATGCTGCACTCTGACTTTTTTTTAAAACAGAGATTCTCCGCATTCACAAGAATATGATGCACCTCTGTGTTTCCCCTAGCACTGGCACAAAAAAATCTGCCTAGTGCCAGCGCAGGCACCCTGCAGCCATGTTGCAAGGGTGTCTGCGCTGCAGGGGTGATTGTTTATGTGAAGGAAGGGACACCTTTCTGCATATAAACAGTAAATAATGTTGATTTGCTCTTTCTAGGTGTACTGCATTCTGTAGCACACATAGAAAGAGAAAAACATGAGGAGAAATTAATTATTTCTCATCGTATCTAATAATTTCTCCTCGTATCTCTATTCTAAATGCAGGTATTCCCTGGCGTTAGTTTTTGACACTGCTTCAGTCTTGTAAATCGGGGCAACATCCAAAAGCAATGGGTGTTGCGGTGGAAAGCCCACTGCAACGACCATTGCATGCCCCTTTGCCGCAGAGGAATGCAGTGGAAAGGGGCATATTTACAAGGTGGCGTTAAGCCACATTAAGTGGCTTAGTGCCACCTTGTAAATATGGAAAATGGCGCCAGGCAACTGGAGCATAAAAAAAAAGTGACACTTTGGTGGTGATAGGGGCTTGTAATATGCCCCACTATCTTGGGCTACAATGTTACGTTGTTTAATGGAGAGAAGGTGTTTTAATATTTTTGGTTGACTTAGGTAAAGTTTACTGCCTGAGCTATCTTGCAAAATTGGAATTTAAGAGAGAGCTCATTATTAGCTCATTATTAAAGAAGAATCTCATGTGTGTTACTTTACAATATTTTAAGCATCTTTACAATGCTAAAACATTGTACCCTAAAAAGTAATTCCCACATCAATAGTTTGTGCCGGTTAGCATCACTTTTGGTGATTTCGCACCAAAGTGGATAATTCTGGGTCTGGGTTCATTGCAAGTTTATCACCATTTTGCTACCACCAGGGTCCGCGCTATCAAACCCCTAACAAAACTGTTCAACGATGCACTGAATGCAAGTGAAGCAGGAGCAAAATCAAACCCCATGTTGCCTTTCCTTCTGGATAATTATGACGCATGGCTGCCTCTGCTGTGTAAGCAACATCAAGGATCGAAGCTCCTTGAACTACTTGAGTGACAGTCCCTTGATGGTGGGAAATGTTTCATTCTAGCTTGAACTTGTATGCACGCACAGAATTGCTAATGTTTTGGCTTCCTCCCAAATGTCTTTATGGATTGGGAATGAGCTACAATAGCATAGTCATGTAGCATCTTTAGCAGTATATCCTCTGACCCATGGACTGTATCCACTCCCTCAGCACTGACATATATGAACATACATCCACCAGTGCAGATCCCATATGTTAAGTTTCTGCTCGTGATGTTGGGGCAGTCAATATAGCACACGATATGCAGTATGACAATAATAATGCATCTACTATATCGACCAACTGCTACTACATTGGAAGGTAAATATATAATTATTGTTCTTAATTCCACTTATACTTGAGGCACACAGGAAGCATGGGTGGAGTTAAGATTAGTAAATATATTCATACTTTACAATGCTATAGTGGAGGTGATACTATCGTAGGTTGATAACAAAGATCTCAATATAGTGCCGTACAAGCCTCAGTTTTGTTGGCACTATATAATACTGTGTATTAGTGCTATTTACTGTGATTTCTTTGCTAAAGTATTGTGTGCTTAGTGTCTATTTCTGTGTGGGAGATACTGTAACATTCTAGATAGTGTTATATAATAAATACCTATTTTTAAAAACTACTATTTAATCTATACTATAAGATTGCATTCGGGTAAACCATGCTGCTTTACACTCCTTCAAAACTAAGCCTGAAGGCTGCTCTCCACATCTACCACTTGGATAGCTTTCTAAGGTTGTTGGAGACCTCTTAAATTACCGTAAGGGTTGTCTGGACTGGTGCACGGTGACCACTTACATTAGTGGACATCATATACTAGGCCAGCCTCTCACACAGGGGTACCTAAAATGTAGTCTATCCATGCGTATGTTTTATGGGAAGAGGAGTAGTATGTATAATGCCTGGTGTAAGAACGGGTGACCATCCACAAGTCTGTGAGCCCCATCTCCCACAGACACTCTACTCCCCCCCTCAGAGAGAGCTCCCGCCTGACCATGGATTTGCCCCGAGCAGTCTAGAGCATTGTCCATCATTGAGTTGAGGTCATCCCAATCAGTATGGGCTGGTCCAGTGACACTAGAGTGTCCTGCAACCCATTTTTCAAAATGTGCTCCTGATTTTCGTTAGGGGCATAAACTGAGGCTAGGGGGAAGGAGGACCCACCAACATGCACCACGCACGCTAACATTCTGCCTCTTAAATCGGTAATTTCATCCCTGACTGTCCCTCTGAAGAAGTGAGTGACCAGAACTGCCACTCCCTGTCTTGGTAGTTGTAGAGGGAAGTATTGGTTGGGGTGGCAGGGGACCTCATTCCATGCCAATTAAGGAACAGGAGGTGAGTCTCTTGGAGGAGGCAGATGCCTCCCTGGTTGTGTTCCAAATAGGTTAGGACTGCACTCCGCTTAGTAGGGTTATTTAAGCTTCGAACATTGAGGCTGATGACCTTCAACTCAGCAATGGCAGGGTTGAGTGTCCATGCTCGTGTTGTAGCCTCTTAGAGGTGGTGTGCAGGGATCCAGACCAAATTTTGGGTGAAGGGCATTTCCCGGGGCAAGAGAGCACACAGGGACACCAAAAAGGGAAAGAAGTCATCCAGAGGATGAGTACCAATACCCTTGAAATTCAAATAAACAGTACAACGTAAACATTCAAACAGATGAATAGTCCAGCAGAACTTGTTAGTTGCCTCAACACAACATCACTCCAATTAGCTCCAGGGTCGGTAGTAGACACTTCACTATGAAAGATCTTGTTACAAGGCAACACCAGAACTGCACCGGATATGTCTCCCTGGCCCAGCGGAGAATAGTTTCTTTTAGCTGAAAGTCATGGGCATAGGCCAGCATATCTGGGAGCAGCCACCCCCGATCCCATGGCGACCTACTGTGTAGATCCTATCTAGTCGGCTCCAGGATCTGCTTGAACAGGGTCCGGATATAGTCCAAAATGTCAGAATGTTGTGAGGGTTAATAGAGGCTATGCACAAACACTACCATTTTTATATATATTCACGTTTAAACTTGACATCTTTTTAAACTGTGGCTTTTAGCACATTTTGCATGTATGTGATAATGTACTCAGAAACTGTTTTGCTAACAAATGCATTTCTCCGTAGGTATATTATTATGAAACTGTACATCTTGTCCAATGACCAAGTACACTGAGCACACTGCCCTTGCATTTTGTTGTCTGTTAGGAGACAGCTCAGAGCTGGTTGAATAAACAATGACATATGCATCTGAACTCAAACACAGAACTAGATCTACCCGCCGACATGAAGAGTCAAATGGTTCTCAGATGAGGTAAAGATAGCCAAACTAAAAACACGCCAGAAGAACGGAAAGGGGAAGCAACATATCTGTCAGAAAATAAGGAGCTTTTTATTCAAAGCATGATAAACAATAAAAAGGCCACCCAACAGGCTAAAATAACTTTTTTTTCAAACACAGTTATAAACTCAAACATTAAAACAAAAGACATTTTCAATATAGTGGGGGAAGTATCTAACTCCGATCGAGTAATACTTACGGTCACCCCCCTACAGAAAATATGTGATGACCTAAACTCCTTCTTTGTGGACAAAATAAAGAAAATAGAAAACGCGATTCCCTCTAGTTCGTTAGACTCGAAAGCTGCAAAAGAAAATAGAAATCTCACTTCTATCTCAACTTTTCCCTGTATTAGCAAAGAGCATCTAGCGGAACTAGTAATAAAAGTGAAATCCGGCTCCCCAAAAGACATATGCCCCGCTTAAGTACAAAAAACAATTTTTACTTCCTTCTTAGAAACCGTTTTATCACTATTGAATCTATCCCTCATGCAAAGTTCTGTTTCCCAAGCATTCAAAGAAGCTGTGGTAATTCCGCTACGAAAATAACCTGGCAAGGATCCTCAGCTGCTAAATAATTACCGGCCAATTTCCCTTCTCCCATACCCTGCTAAAATCTTAGAGCCACACATAGCAAAACATATGTTTGTTTTTAGAAGAGACATATAATCTCGACTCTTAAAGGGCAGGTTTCCGCCCCTCTCATTCAACCGAATTGGTTATCCACTCAATGGTGGACAACATGAGAGGCAGGGTAGATGAAGGCAGCACTCAGGCACTGGTCCTATTTGATCTATCCGCTGCATTTGATACCATGGATTATAGGATTCTGAATGATCAAATAACAGCAGCAGGCTTAAAAGGGACTGCCCTACACTGGATGAAATCCTTTCTTAAGAATCACACACATTCAGTGCGCCTTTTTCCTTCCTGCTCGGCCAAAGTTCGTGTGATCTGTGGAGTACCCCAAGGTTCCTCTTTGTCCCCTCATCTCCTTAACCTCTATATCCGATAAACAGTCTTCAGCAGAAGAAAGTGCTACTATATCATTATGCAGATGACATGCAGTTGATTTTCGCAACTGATGAGCCATCCGACTCGAGGGAGTTCTTTCAGAACACTATGCTATACTTCAACGATTGGATGAACAGAAACCAGTTAAAACTCAACAATGATAAGACAGAGGTTGTCATAACTAATAACAAAATAAATCACTGGAACCCTGCCCATTGGCCAACAGAGATGGGCTCCTCCCCAGGGCCACCATAAAGAACCTAGGCATTCAAATTGATGAGAATCTGTCTATGAAATCTCAGATAGGCATTGTAACAGCTTCTTGCTTCCTCCAACTTAGAAAGATCAGGAAAATCAGGAGATTCTTTTCTATAGAGGCAAGCACTAAAATCATTATTGGTTAATCTTATCTAGGATTGACTACGCAAATGATCTCTACCTGGGACTCCAAAAATCTAAATCATAGACTTCAAATGACGCAAAACCAAGCAGCAAGAATCGTTTTTTAACAACCAAGACTCTGCCACATTAAGCCACTGATGAAGAAGCTACATTGGCTCCCAGTAGCTCAACATACGATATTTAAAACAGGGTGTATTATCTTTAAATCTCTCCATATCTTTTCATGGATAAACCTGGTTATTCTCTCATGTCTGACCTCCAGCCCTGCTGACTCATCACTATCCTGCAAGGGGTGTCAGCCTGTTCTACACCAGACTGGCTTCTGGATGAATCCCACACACAGGTAAATGGGGAGTTAGGCCTCTCCAAAGTAATTTAAACAGGATGTATTATCTTTAAAATCTCCACAGCAAATGCCCTAGATACATATCCGCCAGAATTAAAAAATATTCCCGAAGCGCAACCTTAAGTCCAAATGAACCTTCTAATGGTCTCAATATTCAAACGTAAGAGGATGGGAGGGATACTTTTTTCAGGTCTCGGTCCACAGGTCTGGAAAACTTTCCCTACTGCAAAAAGACTAGCTGAAAATCACATGTGCTTTATAAGGATGCTGAAAACATGGCTATTCTCACAAGCATATAGCTAAGTACTTGACCAGGTAACGGCTCATTCACCCATCCGCAAGAGACTTTTGGTGAACGTGCGCTATACAAATGGCCCATAACATAACATAACCTAACATAACATAACATAACAATGAGTCCAGTTCTTACTATATAAACTATCCTCAAGCTATTGTTCAGGAGAGGAGCCTTTCCATGGATAAATTTGGTAGTTCACTCATGTCTGACTTCCAGCCCTGCTGACTTTCATCACTATGCTGCAAGGGGCGGCAGCCTGCAAGGGGCGGCAGCCTGTTCTACACCAGACTGGCTAATGGATGAATCCCACACACAGGTAAATGGGGAGGTAGGCCACTCCAAGGTATCTGGTAAAAACGTATTCTCATTATGCTCTCTCGGATAGGTAGTGCTGGGTCGAGTTACAAATATATGTATTCCTGCAATCACTGCAATAATTATAATTGTTGAACTATTCATCTTTGTTAACCATTCCTGTTATGCTGTTTACAAGAATTTGTTTACTTCTGCTAATAATTGCAGTGCACATATTTTACACAATAATCCAATTGCTTCAATAAATGTTTGAAATGCCAATTTGTGGATTTCTTTTGTCTCCCTTTGGGCATGCCTAAGATAACCACAAAATGATAGATTTATTTCCACGATTTCCTTGGGGTAATTAGGGTTGTCATGTTCTAAGGTTGCAGACACCATCCGGTACACTGCGAGGTTTAGGGGTCAAGATGGGGCACTGTGAGCTAGCCCGGAATCAGATCAACATATTCTGATGGTATGAGTGAACCCATAGTTTTGACAAATATGTTGTCCAAATGCACAGAATTATTGAATTAGTATGAACTGCACAACAAGAGCCCTCCACGCCAGTCGGTGCCCACGGTATGTGAATGTTGTTTCTATGGGAGTAATTGTCGAGGTCCTCTGCATGGGTTTGCACGAAGGCTAGTTGTTCTTGCACGCAAAGGACTTCCTGGTGCAGATGTTCAAGCTCATTGCCCCTTGCAGTTTCAGTATCCTCAAGGGTGTACAGTCTAGTGACCATTTCAGCCAGATCATGTCACGGTCTGACCTCCCTGGGCTCCTGTTAGGGCTCCTGCTTCACAAAGTTGATGTCCTCTCCCAGGTAAGCAAATAACCCCTCTATGAATGTCCTTGTCAATAGGGCCTCCTCAGCCCTATATCTGTCAAGTGGTGTAGCATCTCCTTCACCGTCTGCTCCTTCTTCCCCCACACTGCAGCCATGCCAGTGAGTCCCTGGCGAGGTGCATGGCGAGGGTTCGGAGATGCCCCCGAAAGGAGATCTTCTCAGCCATCAAGGCCCACACTGTAATCACAGAGGGAGGCTCCAGTCAGTGAAATACACAGTCCCACCTCCAAGTAGGCCAATCTCAATGGGGAACACTATTGCCAGGAAAACTGTGTCCTCTGGGCGGACCCATTCTCCATTCAGGCTCTCCAGTGGCCCATGATGGCCTTGATCTCCTCCGTTGGATGTCGCAGAGGTCCCCCACTGAGGCCAGCCGGGCCCACAAACTCCCTAGTCGGATGGGCCAGACTCCAGTCTCTTTCCACAGGCAAGTTAATAGTCCATGGCTGCCACGATCATTGTCCTCAGGGCATCAACTTCAGCCTGGCAGCCCCATCAGTCCCCCACTGGTGCTATCACAGCCGAAGGCAAGGGGTGCCACGAAGACACCGCGACCACAGCCAGAAGCAAATCAATATCCAGGGCTTGATCTCACCTCGCACCCATAAGGTGGAGGCACACTAACAGGGATCCGGTCATTTTGGAGAAATTTACTAGGCCTCAGGTCCAATGCCTGGGCCTCCTAATGCCTGTCCAGCAGGTCCTCCATCACCATGCGGCAGCCGCCATCTTGAGCCACGCAGTGACCCAGGCCCAGAGTGCCGCAGCCGGCAACCAAGCAAAGTATTGGGGTATGGACGTTCATGCAGCCCTCTCTAGGCAGAGTTGAAATCTAGGGGCTCCCGGCTTGTTTAGCAGCTCCAGTTCGTTACTGGACCCTTTGTTTCTATTTCAATGGACCCTCGTCACCTCGCAACAGCGCCATCTTAAGTCAAGCACCAACCAGGCCTCAGGGTGCCACAGGCAGTGGCGAAGCAGCAGGCCGGGGAGACGCGTACTCAGTCCACATTAAGCTGATGCGTAATCTGGGGCTCCCAGCATTCTGGGTGGTTCTGCTGGGTCCCAGGACTCGTGCAAGCTGCTCTAAATGTGGCGGGTCATCAGAGGAGCCAGATGAAGAGTCCTACATGGTTGCCACCTTAGCACCAGGAATGAGGTCACACTCTGTTCAATATAGACTTTTCAGTATCTTTTATTCTTCTTTTATATAACAGATGACAGGACAACAGCCAACGCGGTTCGTTCCTTTTAAAGGAAATTCCTCAGGGCAAAATATTTTCAGTTGGACCCCTTCGCATTACTCTCTGATTATTTTTGGCCGGAATCTATGGTTACTTTATTCTTGATGTGGGATATACTATCCTTATACAGTTGGATCCCTCTTGCTGATAATATTTTGATATGTTTGGCCGAAATCTATTGATACTCATCCCTCATTGTGGGATCGTTTACTCAGTTCTTTATACAGTTGGATCCTTTCGCTAAAAATATTTTGCCCTGAGGAAGTTCCTTTAAAAGGAATAAAACGTGTTTGCGCCATATTTACAAGGTGACGCATCTAGGCAGATGCGTCACTTTGTAAACCCCTGTGCCACATTATACCTGCACCAGGTATCATATATGCAGGCAGGGTGTTCCTCTGCATCAAAGCCTTGAAGAAGTGGCGCACTGAAATCTATAATATTTCAGTGCACCACTTATAGGATGCCAGTGCATCAGAACGTTACACCTACCTCATGGCATGCGTAAGGTCTACACAGTGCATCCTGTCGTGTAGTTCCTATATAACCTATAAAGGATCTGCCCGCTTGGATAACATAAACTGTGGGATTGGTGACAGACTGATTCTGTGCACCCCCAGCGGATATGTTAGCCTGTCTGTATCAGCTAGCTCACAGTGCCACAGAATCTTCTCTTATCGGGGAGAGAATAGTTTTGGCAGCCTCAGAACATGACAATGCTGATCCCTCAGAATCGTGGAAACAAGATACTACCTTTCGCTCAGTTACTCATGCTCACTTAGTTTGTTTCAGAGATACACAGAATAAACATACTGGGCGTTTGTCAATAAGAATTTATTGAAGAGTTGGTATTCTAGTGTAGAATAGATGAGCTGCAACAACCATTACACAGTAGCAGAGATATATGATTAGAAGTACAATGAAAGTAAGAGGATGGTACATTTCTACCATTTTGCTGCAGTCATGGATATATATACAAGTACATAAAATACATGGTAAAAAGTGCGTACTCCTACGATGCCTCCCTAACTACATGTAACTAAATGTACCTAGCATCTGTGTAGGTGTCAAGGATCTAGTCAACCCCATTGCCTGAGAATGAGAGAATATGGAACCCCATCATGGTCTCGAGTTGGACACCCCGCGAGGGATATTAGACCACCGCGAGCAGGAGTGTCTACATGCAGGAATCTCAGCGTCTCTGGTCATGTGTCAGCCGGGAAGTCTCGGCCTCCTCTGTCCTACTTAGCAAGATGTGATGTATATATACCTATAGGTTTTCCTAGAGGTCCTATCTTGCTGTGTTAGTGTGTCGTCGGGCCTAAACTTTATATAGAGATATTATACAAGAGATTATGTCCTGCTGTGCTTCCAAGCAACCTCATACATAATGTATGAGATTCAAACTAGGGAAAAACCTGTGTTCTGAATGCAGTGTTGTATCTAGGTAAAAGGTCAGTCCCTAAGAACTGTTATATATGTAATGTAGGGAAGAATATAAGTGAAAGGTGGTAATGTTACCTGCTCCTATATAGTGTACCTATATGGACTATAACACTCCCCCACACATTGCTGGAGTACCGCCATGCTTGCTATACAACTTCAGCAATGAGTGAGTTTTGCCCAGACAGATACGTCAGGATTCCTGAGGCATCCGTCTTTCCTTGAGACATGGAGCGCAGTACAATAATTACTAAGCATGGGCAAATTTTGCAAATTCGAGATCCGCGAATTTGCGGATTTGCGAATTCGCTTGCATAGCGAAGTTACCCATGCAGTCATTTATGGGAGAGGGAGAGAGAGATAGATAGATAGATAGATAGATAGATAGATAGATAGATAGATAGATAGATAGATAGATAGATAGAAAGAAAGAGAAAGAGAGGGAAAGAGAGAGGGAGAGAGAGAACGAGAGAAAGAAAGAGAGGCCGGATCTCTGAAGGGCCAGATTCCTGAGTTGCCCCTACAGAACATACAGCTTTTTATTTTTAGCAAAATGCATATGAAAATTGTGCTGTAAAGGTCTCTTTTAGTTTAACCCCTCCTGACAACTCAAAATGGGTGTATTTGCCATCCTCTCCCTTCTTCCTGTTTTTTATATCTGTAAGTGCTTCCTGATGAGGTTTAATTCCTTCGACAGGTGCCTCGTTGCCTACTTGTAACTATTCTCTGACCCTGCTTCAAGGGTCAGAGCAGGGTCAGAGAATAGTTGCAAGTAGATAACGAGGTGCCAGGAAGCAATTAGCAGCAGGTGTCCAAGTTGAAGTTACTTTGTTTGTAACCCTTTTGTAAAAGGTTACAAAGAAATTAGGTTCAACTTTTGCACCTGCTGCTGTAACCCTTGCTTGGCTGAAAATTCGTCCCCGCTGATTCGCGGATTTTACCGCGATTTCGCGAGATTCGCGGATCGCGAAATCGTGGAAAATCCGCAAATTCGCCCGCGAAACGGATTTTACACCCACCCTTAATAATTACATTGCATCCATCGTGTTGCAAGGATGGCGCAGTGAAAACTGCTGCATCGCTGTTTTCTCACAGCTTTCATAAATAACCCCAAAAGTGATTAACTTCTTTATTTGACGAAGAAAGAATCCAAGGTATGAAGCCCATCGACCAGAGTCCATCCAACACTCTTGTTCACAGTAAACTGCCTTATAGACAAACCGTCCTCAAAGGTAGAAACATAGAACTTGGAAGCACGCTTGAAAGATGCACTGACAACTTAACAACACAGGTTACAGAGTGCACGTAAAACACTGAATAGAGAACCATGAAATCATAATCGGGATATCACACTCACGTAGAATTCAGTGGGTGCCCACATTAAATGCTACTTTAAACTGACATAAATGTCTTGTTGTGCCATGGTGAATTTAAAAAACTATTATTTTTATTGCAAATTGTAAAGTTTAGATAATGAATTTTGAATGTTTTAAAGGCTTTTACATATGAATGCAATTATACTGCTTTTGCCTGACTGACTGGTATATACATACGAAAATTAATTTGTTATAAACATAGAGCTGAGGTTTACTATTCTTGTGCATATTTTATTTATTTATTTTGCGTGTTTGTATTGCGCTGGGATCGACGCCCGAAGGAGTATCTCCGCACCTTTGGCAGCCATAATGCAAATAACGAGTGCTGGCAGTGAATGCTAGCAATTTTGGAATAGGAAAGTTTTTAATTGTTTCCTAAACGGGAGGTGATCCTTACAAAGTCTCAAAGTTAGTGGGAGATTATACCATAGGGTTGGGCCAGCAACTGAAAGGGCTCTATCTCCTTGTCTTGCTTTTTTTGCTCTAGGTACACGCAGCAAGGCCTGTTCGCTAGATCTCAGAGAGCGCGTGGGTGTGTAAAGGGAGAATTTATTGGACAAGTAAGCAGGGCCCTTCCCCTGTAAACATTTGTGTATTATACAGCAGGTTTTGAACTTCACCCTCTGTTTGATGGATAACCAGTGCAGCATGGTCAGAAGAGGTTTAGAGGGGGTGCGAGGGGGCCGGTTTAGAACAAGGCGAGCAGCGGTATTTTGTACCACCTGAAGCCTGGAAATTACTGCTTCATTTGCTGACAGTAGTAGCCCATTGCAGTAATCCAGGCGACTCAATACTAGAGCCTGCACCAAGGTTTTTCTAGTAGAGTCTGGCAGCAAAGGAAATACTTTCCGTAGCATCCCAATGATATGGAAACAGGAACCCACCACTTGGTTGCCATGTTGTTTTAGGGAAAGCTCCTGGTCCAATTGGACGCCGAGGTTTTTCACCACCTGCTTGGGCTCGGGGACTGGGCCAAGATCTTGAGGCCACCAGTCAGGGGTCCACAGAAGTTTGGCCTCACCGAACAGCATCACTTCCGTCTTAGCAACGTTACATTGCAGGAAGTTAGATGCCATCCAGTGAGCCACTGCCTTCATCCCCTGAGCAAAGGAGTTCCTAACCTCAGCCGTGAGGATTTTAAAAGGAAAAAGGAGTTGGGTGTCATCCGCGTATGACACTGGGATGAAACCATGGGACCTCATGATGTTAGCTAGGGGGGCCACATAGATGTTAAAAAGGGTAGGGCTCAAACAAGAGCCCTGTGGCTCCCCCTTAGAGATCCCCAACTCCTCTGACCGATATGCACCCAGGGTGACCCTTTGGGTGCGGTCTGTTAGGAAACTTCTCAGCCAAGCCAGCGCCTTATCTTCCAGGCCGATGTTAGGTAGCCTGGTGGTCATGATGTTGTGTCACACAGTGTGAAACGCCGCAGACAGATCAAACAGAACCAGGATAACAGAATGGCCTTTATCCTGGAACATGTGTAGATCGTCATACCTGGACATATTAGAATTCAGTGATATAATATGGCTATGGCATTGCTCTTAAGAGTGAGAGAATCATAAAAAAATATTTTAAAAGCCTGTGGAGTGTCGCTGGCAGAATATTGCATTTGTTATAAACTCTTTTCATATGTTTTTGTTTATTAGGAATACACAGATGGCTTTGAGGTCCTTGAAAGTTTGTGGGTAATATGCTACAAATAGCCCAATCTGTATTTTTTCAGGCTTCAAGTATGTCATTCATTCACAATGAATGTTGGGCCCTAAAGAGGCATACTGAGTTTGGATTGTAAGCTGGTTTTGCTAGAATAAATAATCAGAATGTAATAATTTTCAAAGATACCCCAACACGCAGTATTGATGTATTGTCAATTTCGACCCTCTAGAACATTTTCTACGGTCTTCATCAGGGTTGGGTAACAATCTGGGTGTTAAAGGGGGCATCTGGTGAATCATATGAGAATATGTTTCAGAACCCATATGGACACCATCAAGCAACTGAAAATTCATGAATACTTATTGTTGGTGAATGTTAGAGGTGAGGGACTGGGTAAAGAGAACTGTTATTTTCTCTTCACTGGATGGCCCCTTTAAAATAAATATACAGTAAGTGTTTTTAAGTCCAACAGTTTCAAATTGGCTGTGTCTCCATTACTGTCACAAATCTCATTTAAACTCTTCTGCCACTTGGTTTAAAAGGGTGTTTGATGCACTGACAAAAAGAATACCTAGTTGGAAACAAGGCTGGATACTCTGAAGTAGAGTAGCGGATAAATAAAACAAACTGGACACCAACAATTTACCTCAGGTAAAACAAATGAAAAAAATTGATGATTTGACTCAACACAATAGTACTCTGGCAAAAGATACTATATTAAAGACACATTTAAACTAGGCCTGGGCAGTGCACTCTGCCCCGTTCGCTGAGTTTTCTGCACTTTGCTCTCCACGTAGCACACAGAATTCCAAAAAACTCCGCTCCTTGAAGTGGAGTAGAGTTTCTCCTCACTTGCACTCGCCAATGTTAAGTTGGCGAGCGTGTGTCAATGAAAATCCAATGCTAGACCACCTCCCGCTGAGATTTCTCTATGCGGGCGGTCACGGATGGTACCGACCACTCACATTGAGAAACCATCCGTTCGCATTGAAGAAGCTGCCATTCAAGTAGAAAATCTACTCGAGCAGCAGAAAGAAGCAGCACCCTCTTGCACTGCGCAAGGTGCCATTCACACTGATTTTCCAGTGCAGGACAAACACCCAGTGCTAAAAATCACTGTGAATGGCACCACCTAACGCACACTGCTGCTTGTGAAACTCTGTGCAGTGCCGCAAAATTTAGCAAACTCTGCCCATGCCTATTTTAACCAGGTCAAATAACAATTAACAGTCTTCCCCATAAAGTTGCACAAGAGTTCAATTTAGCTTCCATCTTTGTTTGAATTAGGACTAACCACATTGTAGGTAGAAAAATAGCTAAGAAATATTGACAAATACTATCAAATTAGGTCATCAAGCGTTGTATGATTGTACAATGCATGCCTGAATAATGCATGCCTGTACTAAACTTTCTCGACCATCATTGCACCTTTACAATGCATGCTTTACCACGGATCGCTTTGCCATGCAATTTCCTGGTAAAGACATGATGGGTAAAGGGACATGTGTGCTAAAGATCATACCCATGTCCCCTGCCCTGTAAACTGTCCCTTTCCCCCTGCTCTGAGCCCTAAAAATGAACCCCATGCCCTCCAAAAACGACCCTGACCCCAGCCCCCCACCCTGAGCCCTAAAAACTGTCCCCTACATACCCAAAGTACCCCCCCGGCCTGAGATCTAAACCTGACCCCTGCCCAGTAAAGTGGCCCTTTTCCCCCTGCCCTGGGCCCTAATAATTAACCCTATGCCCCAAAAACTACCCTGACCCCAGCCCCCAAACCTAAGTCTCAAAAACTGTCCCCTACATCCCTAAAGTATCCCAACCCAGCCTCCCGCCATGAGGTCTAAAAGTATCCCCTGCAAACTATCCCTTTTCCCCCACCCTTAGCCCTAAAAACTGAGCCCTACAAATTGTCCCCTACGCGCCTAAGTACCCCAACCCAGCCTCCCCTGCTCTGAGCCCTAAAACTGATCTCTACCCTACAAACAACCAGCCATGGCCCGTGGAGGGACTTTCTGTGGGGCGGAGGGGTGGGGTGGGGGAGGGGCAGGGTGGGGGGTGCTAAAAACCGGAGTATGGATAATTGAAGGTAAGTAAACAATTTAGTTAATAAAACGAATTTTGTAGCGCGCCCTGCATCGCAAAATGTGATGCAGGGCGCGCTACAAAATCTGTTTTATTTATTAAATTGTTTTCTTACCTTCAATTATCCATACTCCGGTTTTTAGCACCCCTCCACCATGCCCCTTCCCGCCCGACTCTCCTCCCCACCGAAACTCCCTCGACGGGCCGTGGCTGCAAACAACCCCAACGCCCTCCTGAGTCCTAAAACCTACCCCCACTTCCCCTAAGACTCGCCCCCAACCCCACTTACCTCACTGTGTCCTCTCCTGATCGTCCTTTCTCTTCCTGTCTTCCACTCCTGCCCATCCGTTCAGCGCTAAGACCGCACATTTTAACTATGCATAAGGCAAGTGTGGTTCATCTTGTGGGAAATGGCACGTGTAGCTGGGCCTGCATTGTTCGCATTTTTAACGCTTTTTCCCTCTCAATGAACACTGATTTGGATCAAAAGATGTACAGCTTGACTTACCATTGGTGGTAAATCAAAAGAAGAAACCCCAGAGAGCAAATAAATATGCTGCACGAGTTTACCTCCAGAAATAGCATTTCACGGTTAAATGCGGAAATATTTGTACCAACATGTTTTGAGTCTGTATAAGCCTCCAGTTTGCACGTTTTTGTACCAACAGCTTATAGCCAGTGTCAAAAATGCTGTCCTAATACAATAGGCAAATAATGCAAAAATTGGCTCAAATAACGTTTGCAAGCTTTTTGTACATTACATCCCGCAAAATATCACCTGAAGTGCCTGTCTGTGGTCCTTTTCCTCGGACTACTGAGGTAATTGAAATTTTTATAGTCAAGTATGTCCCCTTACGTGTACCCCAACGTCTCCATGTACGTGCGTAAAGTACATGTAATTTCCCTCCATGACCGAATATGAAGACGCAAATGCATTTGCGTCCAACGTTAACATGTCCTCTACCAGATCCACCTTGAACGGATCGATAATTTAGTTTCTAAACATGCCATGCCAACGTCTTTACTGGTATACTTTTACGTTTTCCTGGCTCTGCCGAGCTAGGCCCTGATTTCTGACTTCGAGCCACTTCTGCCTCTGAAAGCTGCAGCATGGAAATGTATCCCTGACCTCTGCCTTACTTCCTGCCAAGCGAAGCGGTGCCTGGCTCAGCCCGGCCTGCCTGCCAAAACAGTATTCTGCCTTCAAGTTATCAGTTCAGCCTCCTCGAAAACACATTCCAGTCTAGTGATATAGGTAAACATATTCCCGGCTGCAAAGCAAAGGGCCAAGCCTCCCTGTCTCCTTCATGTAATTCATTGCTCCCGTTACCATGGTAGGCCCATGGCTCCGCGCATTACACTTAGACACATATGCATTCAGTATAGTATAGCCTCTGCCCGAGAAACCTTTTACTTCAGATAAAACATCCTCCAAACACAAGATATCAGATATGTTATAGGAACAGGTCGATCTGACATGCCAGACTTCTGTCTACTCTACTAGTGCTAAAGTCAAGCCCCCAGCTCTCCCTAGTCTCACGTCAATCACACGTCATATTAATTGCGCGCGCACCCAGGTCAAAGGTTTCTGCTGACCCTGCAGAATCCTCTATGCATCCACCCACTTATGACACTTTCTGTGACGTTTCCAGCACACGCCTTCGTGCACGCCCTTGTACACGCCTTCTTGCTACGCACATGTGTTCTTACCTTATTCTTTTCACTTGTCACGCCTACTGTATCCATCACCATTGTACAGTTTTACTATATATATTGTGTACTGTTAATAAAACGTTGACATCTTTGCCATCATTGCATATCCCCTCCTGAACCCTTGTATTGATGGATCTGATTTCCATGGTTCGAGACATTTTAATTAAAGCCCGTATGACTCAGATACCACGGACTCTGCCTCTCATTTGATTGAGCTATTCTTTTACCTGTCATTAATTATACGGAAAAATTGCATGGTAATTTTATTTACCACATAATTTGGCGCCCGAACAGGGACCCCTCCCCCACCCCACGCGCCGGCGATGCGTCGCAGGCCTTGACCCCTCTACAGCCGTGACGGACTTCTATGCGCATCTGCAGGATTTCCTGTATCTCCCTCAGGCCCACGGAGGAGACGGAGACTGCGGTCAGCATCCAGACGAGGCGGTGAGGAGTGCGGAGGATCCCGACCAGAGCCCAGCCGAGAGAGCAGTGTCCGAGGTGTCCAGAGGCCCACCTGTTCCGAAGCATCGAGGCGCATGCGTAGTGCGTAGCAGTAACCAGTCGTCGTAGCAGTCCAGTCCAGTCCAGTCTAGTCAACTTTCCGAGGCCTTCCGTTCTTGCTTCCCAGTGAGTACCGTTGCTGGGGACGCATCTAGACGGGTACATTAATTTGTGTCCGGTCAAGACTGGTTTGGGTACACAGATCCCGTCTGTACTGTTTTAGCAGTGCATCTGTACTGTTTAGCAGTGCATCTAGTAATACAGTGATTCAGTGATTCAGTATTTTAAGTCTTCTAGCATATCTCTCGAGATTTCTAGTATCGTGTTTTATTATGTACTAGACAGTATCTGTTCGAAACGTTTCAATGTATATTAATGTCGTGGTGTGAATGATTGTTTACTGTTCATTACTGTGTTTATTGTGTTCACGTCCGAATCACTCCGATCATGCCTCTGTTTTCAAAATTACGTCAGATAGGAACTAGGAAAGGGATACTCGAGGAAGCAGTTCCCGTCCCGCCTAGGGACACTCCAGGATATTTTATGTACCATAAACATGGCTTAGACGCCGTACTGTACTTAGATTTATGGGTGGACTACACTAAAAACTTGGAAGAGAAGTATAGATGGCCTGTTACAGGGACATGGGATGCCGAGTGCATCATGAGAGTAGAAGAAGCACTGTGGAAAAAGAAAGCCAGACAATCTCAGAAAGATGCCATAGAATTATGGCGTAAAGAATCGCATAGAAGGACAGAGAAAGAGATCAGAAAAGCAGAGAAGAGTAGAGAAGAATCCGAAAAAGCTAGAGAAAAGGAGTTATTAGAAGAAGGTGAACAAGTCAGATCAGAACAATTAGACCGTCAAAGAAATGCACTCATTAAAGGCATGTATCCAGGTTTTGCCGAGGGCCTGCCCAAGGCAACCCCGGAAGTACCCCCTAACTTGCCGCCACCGGTGGTTCCGACTAAAGTACGTCACAAACAGACCGCAGCAGACATATTCCTTTCTTCCTATTTAGATGGCGTAGCTCCAGCATATACCAATGTATCCGCACCACCCGTTAATAATGTACAACAGCCTGCCCCGACTGTTCAAACCACGACTCCACCACTTCACCAACTTCCCGTGCATGTTGCCACTTCCCCTGCTACTGGCCCCCCTACTATTGGTCCTCATAATCCTTTTGCGACAACCGCAACCCAGAGTCCACCCCCATCACATGCAACAGCTACAGCCCAGTCAGGTTATGCCCTCGCTTCCGCTTCAGGAGGTGCCGTAGGAGGCCACTTCCACACCCCGCCACAAGTACAACGAATGACAATCAGAGAATTAGCAACTCAGCGTACTCCGAAAGCGATCCCATCTGACAAGCTTAGACAGTACATTACAGATTGTAGCTATGATCCAGTACCTGGCAAGAAAGAAGACATGATGTTAGCCTCGTTACGTCTACGACGTGTTACAGATTATTTAATGACATTACCAGAAATGACAAACCATCTCGACAATATATATCATTTCATTCAAACAGGAGAAAGACCAGAATGTATTCGTGAGGCCATGGCATATCAGAAAGCTGAGACACAAGGGTTAATATTACGATTCTTGATTAATTGTTTGATAAGGGAACAAGATCGGCCAGGTATTGTTCAAGAAGAGATGGAGGTACTGACAAAATGGAGTCAGAATATTGCAGATTGTAAACATGATAAACAGAATTGCATAGATGCCATGTCCAGAAAGATCCGTAAAGAAATAGTAGCAATACATACCCGACAGAAGGCTGAAAGGGGAGCCGAGTCAGACAAGAATGAATCCTCAGAGGAGGAAGAAATAGAAACTCCAGTAGAGAATCAAAGCACAATTGCATACGTAGGTAGAGCGAAGCTTCCTAAACAGTATTCCATTGACAGACCTTTTGACAGACCCATATGTCTGGAAAACAAGAAACGTTTCCTTTCCCCCATTCCAGAACAATGTTCTCTTGAACATGTATTCCAACAGACTGATAATATACTGAAAGAAAGAATAGGTTATCATGAACTTAACACCTTACGTGATCAGGAACTAGCACGGTCCGCAGTACAGTGGGCCGATAATACCAGCGTATATAATGATGATTCAGTAGCACAAACGTTTTTGAGCCTTTCCCCAGACGAACAGCGATTAGCTGGTATATACATGATTCAACATCTCATTACACTATATGAAAATCAGCAATCTGATCCAGGTTCATTGTATAATATGTTGCAAGACTTACTCCTGAGAAGATGGAGAGGCCTAGGCTGTCCATCTTGCCAACTTCTCTGCTCCTCCTAGGAGGGTGACTTGCGGAGTCCCCCAAGGCTCTTCCCTGTCCCCCTTGCTTTTCAATTTATACATTTCACCCCTCATTTTTTCTTTACAGCAGATGGAGGTCTCGGTGTTTAATTACGCCGACGACCTCCAACTTGTTTTCAACCTTTCCTCTTCTCCTTCCTCAGCTTCTAATTTCCAGAAGGTTATGCTTTTTATCCAAGGGTGGATGAACTGCAACCACCTCAAACTGAATCCGGACAAGACCGAACTGGTCCTGACGGGGGGTGGTTGCAGTCCCTGGTCCCCTTCCTTCTGGCCCCCTGCCCTTGGCCCTCCCCCTACTCCTGTTCCCAAGGTTAAAACCTTGGGTATTTTCATCAATCCCATGCTTACCCTTCACACGCAGATCAATGCAGTTGTATCTGCCTGTTTCCTTTCCCTGCGGATCATCCGAAAGGTTGCCCGCTTCTTCTCAACTGCTGCACTCAAGCTCATCCTCATGGCCATGGTGCTTTCGCGCCTTGACTATGGGAACGTCATCTACAATGGGGCGCCGGCTTATCTGCTCCGCCGGCTCCAACAAATTCAGAATCAGGCGGCTCGCCTGATCTACGGACTCCCCAGGTTCAACCATACGACCCCTCTGTTGCAGTCTCTCCATTGGCTCCCAGTGAGGGAGAGGGCCCTTTTTAAGCTTGGATGTATCACCTACCAGGCTAGAGCAGGGACCGCTCCCGTTTTCCTGTGTGAAGCCATCTCCCCTTACCTGCCTTCCCGAGAACTCCGTTCCACTCATTTGGCCCTTTTGTCAGTCCCTCGTTTTAGGAAACAGAAGTCCGGTGGGGCCAGATTTGCAGTGCTGGCTCCTTCCTTCTGGAACTCACTCCCTTTTTCTCTTAGGTCGTCATCTTCCTACCTGGAATTTCGCAGACATCTGAAAACCCTCCTGTTCTCCAGACCTGTAGCCGTATAACCCTTTCCTCTGCACCCACTGGTCTTCTGCCTTTAGCGCCATGAAACCGATTTCGGTATAAGAGCGCTCTATAAATATTTTAAAATTCAAAAAAAATTCAAAATTCAAATTAGGTACCGATTTGATTAATGTGATTTTAGAAGAACGTCACAAATACAGAACTTTCCTGACTCCTCATTTTGTTTCTGTCCCACCACCAGTAAGACAGGAATACCATTTAGACAGACAGAATCCCTTACGAGAAGTCCATCCCGTCCAAGCGACTCGACTCCAGGGGGTGCGCTTCAACGTGTATTCGTATATACACCCTTAAGTAAAATGGAATTATTGGAAATGAAGAAAATAGTACCTTGTCACGATAAAGACCCTGCAGGTTTCCACCGTGAATTAAAAGACATGTTGCTGATGGGAGATTACACATATCCCGATATTATGAAAATGTTAAAAGTACTGTTACCAGCCGGTATTTACGAGAAACTGAAAGAGAAAGAGTGGGAGATAAGAAGATTAACTGGACTGAATTAGAGGATGAAGAAAAGGGACGTACCCCAGGTTTAGGTCTTGGGGACAAAACTAAAGCATTACCAGGATTATTAGTACAAGTTTTGCCTGGATTATTGACAGTTAAAAAAGAGGACTGGGATGCAATCTCAGCCTGCAAACAGAAACAGGACGAAGACACTAGTGATTTTTATTCCAGATTCGAGAAATGTTTTATTATAAATCTTTTTGTGACCAAACTAGTCGAGAATTCCTTACCCCAGGTTTAGAACCGTGTACTGAAAGTTGAAAGTACATGGCAAGCTAATACGCCTTCCCAAATGTTACAGATGTTACAGTACCACCAGAACAGGATTAGAGAAGAACATGATCATGAACAGAGACGTATGAAAGACACGAAAATGAAAGTTTTAGTGGCTCAGTCAGTTCCAGCTGATGGTCAGAAGAGGGGTACCCCACAGACGAGTCATTCTGCAGCTCCTGTTAAAGGGACCTGCAACTATTGCAAACAGCCAGGTCACTATATAAATGAATGCACCGTTCTGAAATACAATATAGCTACAGGTAAAACGAAAGAAAGACCGCGTCCACCTAGACAGGATCAGGTCCAGCAACATATTCCGCAGCAGAATGTGCAGCCTATACAGATTCCACAACAGACCGTAGCGGTACCACAGCCCCAACCCATTGCCGCAACTCAACATGTCACACAACAGATGTACCAGTATGTACAGTCAGATTACCTCGATTATCAACAGTATACATGAAACAGCCTAGAGAGGGAGGTTGGCTTGCCTCTTATCGAGGTTCCTGTAGACCAAGAGGGTCCTTATGTACATAGTCAGGTTTTAGGTAAGGACAGAGTTTTTAATTGACACAGGGGCAAGCAGAACAACCATTAGTCATGACGAGGTTCCAGGGGCACCCCTCTCAGGCTCACAGAATGTATCCCTTGGATTTTCAGGAAAGCCTATTGTTAATGAAGTGTCGAAACCAGTTCCCCTTGCAGTTGGTCCCTTGTCCCGTACTACAGATTTGTTACTTACGAAATCATGTCCAGAAAACTTACTTGGTATCAAAACACTGAAAGCTCTAGGAGCTGTAATTTGTTGTTCTCCGGGAGGAGTGAGGTTATTCCTACGTGACTTTAAGGGTCATTATGTGTTGAGAGATTTTGATCCCAGGTTACAGAGTGTTCCTGCACATATGTGGGCACAAGGCCCAACCGATGTAGGTTGTATGCACATTACACCATACCGTGTTACACTCAAGCCAGGAGTTGTACTACCCCGAATCCGACAATACAAGTTACCCCCTGATGCTGTAGTGGCTTTACTGAAAATCGTTGTCGAGCTCATTGCACAAGGAGTGGTTGTCGAAACCGACTCGAATGTTTGTAATTCCCCTATCATTCCGATTCTTAAACGAACTGATCCGAATGCACCGCCAGTCTATCGATTGGTGATCGATCTTCGAGAATTAAATAAGTGTATCGTACCACAATACCCAGTGGTCCCAGACATTTCGTCTCTATTGACAGCTATTGATTCAGAAGCAGCGTTCTTTACTGTAATCGATCTCAAGAACGCCTTCTTTAGTGTCCGCATTGATCCGGAAAGCCAGTACCTTTTCGGATTCTGTTTAAATGGCCGTAGCTTCAAATGTGCACGCGCCCCTCAAGGATTCACAGAAAGCCCTAGCATCTATAGCCAAGCATTGAAACGACAACTTGACAGTATTCACATGCCTACTAACACTGCCCTACTCCAGTACGTCGATGATCTATTGATCACCGCCCGAAGTGAACAAGAGTGTGAACATGCGTCACTGACAGTCCTGTATTTTCTGGCAGACAAGGGACACAAAGTGTCTCCTTCGAAGCTGCAATTCTGTGCCCAGCAAGTGGTTTACCTTGGGCACTTGCTGTCCAAGTGGGGTAGGCAGCTAACACCTGATCGTATCCAGTTGATTGCACATCTTCCGCAACCCAAGACACAAAAGGAAGTGCGAGCCTTTATTGGACTCACTTCTTACTGAAGACAATGGATTCCTCAATATGCATATCTAGCTAAGCCACTCATACAGTTGACAACACAGGAGGCAGCCTCTTCGACTGTCCTCCCTTGGGCTCAGGAACATACACAAGCTTTTGACGAATTAAAGAAAGCCTTATGTCAAGCACCTGTTTTAGCGACACCATGTTACAGCAAACCTTTTACACTTTTGTCACAGAACGCGATGGCACAGCGTTATCGGTTCTCACTCAGGTTCAGGCAGACAAACACAGACCGTGTGCTTATTTTTCGAGTACATTGGATCCAGTAGCCCAGGCTTTGCCTGCGTGCTTAAAATCAGTTGCAGCAACAGCTCTAGCAATAAGACAAAGTGATTCCATAGTATTAGGTCATCAATTGACAGTACAGGTTCCACACTCCGTGGAAGTTCTCTTAAACAGAACACAGACTCAGCACTTGACTATAGCACGACTGACAGGTTATGAATTGACATTGTTTCAACCACACATAGAGATCAGACGCTGCAATACACTAAACCCTGCTACACTTTTACCGTCAAACACAACAGACCCTACTCCGCATGACTGTGTGGAAGTCATTAACACGATCACGAAACCCAGACAAGACTTGACAGATATTGCATTACCCGATCCAGACCTGACACTTTATGTGGATGGTTCATGTATGAGAACAAGTACAGGAGAGTTAGTGGCCGCATATGCAGTGACCACTGAAACTGAAATCATAGAAACACATCGCATTGACACCCTGTCAGCCCAAGCAGCAGAGCTCATTGCTCTGACCCAAGCCTGTATACGAGCCAAGAACCTTAAAGTAAACATATACACAGATTCACGTTATGCATTTGGAGTCGTACACGACTTCGGTGTTCTCTGGCAAGAGAGAGGTTTCTTGACCTCTCATGGAGCCAAGATCCAGCATGGTCCCCTCATTCAAGCACTGTTAGAAGCAATACATTTGCCTTCAGCCATAGCCATCATGAAGTGCTAAGCACATACTAAAGTCACAGACACTATTTCCCAGGGTAACGACCTGGCAGATCGAACAGCGAAACATACAGCTCAGACTCATACTCATACGACTGATATGACAAAGACTGACGTGACTTCACTGACACATTGTATGACCGTTAGGGATCCCACACAAGATGTAATCGACATACAGACACATGCTACTCCAGACGAAATCAAGAAATGGACTGAACAAGGAGGGGTCCAGACAGAACAGGGATGGATGACGAAGGGAAAGACCACATGGTTTCTCCCCGACTCTATGGTTCAAGTTATCATCAACACAGCACATAGTCCAGCACATTTAGGAGAGAAAGCCATGTTAGACAGTTTACAGAACCTCTGGTTCAACAAGCATTTACGAGCAGCAGCAAAACAGAAAGTGCGTACCTGCATGATCTGTTGTCAGTTCAATCCAGGAAAAGGTATTCCTGTGGAACGAGGTGGATTTCATCCTCCTGACCATCCTTTTGAAGTCCTCCAGATGGATTATATCCAGATGGACAGATGCCGAGGATTCAAGTATGTCCTCGTAGTTGTATGTGCCCTATCCAGATGGACAGAAGCATATCCAGTCCCAGATTACACTGCTGTAACCACTGCCAAGCAGTTGGTCCGTGAATTTTTCCCACGGTACGGTTTGCCCCGTGTCGTGTATTCAGATAATGGACAGCCATTCTCGTCCGAGCTCATGAAGCAGGTTTCACTCTTGTTAGGCTATCAATGGAAATTCCACTGTGTTCGACATCCCGAGGCAGCTGGTCTCGTGGAGAGACACAATCAAACTTTGAAAACCCGTCTTGCTAAAATATGTGCAGAGAAAGGTGTAGATTGGATGGTAGCTTTGCCAGTTGCCCTCTTTTATATGCGAATGTTAGCTCACTCTAGGACAGGGCTATCCCCGTATGAGGTGGTCTTCGGTAGGCCTCCTAATATGTGGGGGACGCCTATGCCTCGTAAAATCACAGATGTTGACAGTTCTATGCTGACAGATTACCTTGCTTCCTTGATGTCTGCACTACTATCATGTCGTTCACAGGTCGCGGCAGCCTTCCCAGACAACACCGAGGTGAAACCGTATGAACTTGTTCCCGGTGACATCGTCGTGGTCCGCAATTTCGACAGATCAAGCCCTCTGGAGCCCCGCTGGAAGGAGCCTATAATCGTTTTGATGACTACAAGGACTGCAGTTAAAGTAGAGTGCAGGAAAGGGTGGCTACATTCGAGCCACGTGAAAAAGTTCTATGGACTTCCGCCAAAAACTGTTTCCCAGGACTGCCGCATTCCAGACACTGATACTAAACTCCCCCTGTTAGAGAAAACACAGCACCAGGAGTACAGGTTGAAATTGAGGTCTAGTAAGTCAGACAGTTTAATTGTTTAAGTCCCCCTCGGGTGAAGCGGTTAGACAGGTTCCTGACATGTATAAGATAGACCCCAATAGAGAGAGAGATAGACAGGAGATCAAGAAACGAAAATATTGTAAAAATCTCCGAAGTCATTGCATCCTAACGTTACTTATTATGTTTTTTCTGAGTCTTACGATAATCTGCATAAGTTGGATGTTACATATCTTTTGTCCCATAGCACATTCTTTTTCTAATGACACTGCAGAACACACGTTTAGTGATCTGCCCCCTCTCGAATTGTCTTATCGACTTGCGCTGCGCAACAATACATTCATCCGTATGTTACACCATTCTCACCAGACCAGCAATGCTACTAATTGTTGGATATGTGGCCGACTCCCTCCCTATCAGAACTACAAGGGAGCTCTGCCCCTCTTTCCTTATCCGTTTACACATAATGGTTCCTGTGGTGCATGGTTTAGTTTAATATCCTCTTTAGACACTGAATCCAGAGTATCCCAGGGCAATTGGATATGGGGAAACCTGAACTCAGTTATGAACAAAGCATGCTTCCCAGATGAGGAAGGTCTTCCACAAAGGACAGGGACCGATCTCGAAAATGAAGTGTATGGATTAGGTAATTTTACACTTGACCTCATGATTTTGAATGTTCAGTCCGAGACTAATCCAGACTTGCCATCAATAACAGTCCTACCAGTAAAGGGTGAATTATGCGTCAGAAAGCATGGTTCAGTGCATCTAGGACACAGTGACTGTACTACTGTGGTCGAATTCAGTGATAAAGGCAAGTCTACTTTCAAAGCTTCCCGACATTCCTATTTCATTTGTGGTCAGACAGCCTATATTCGTTTACCTCTAGACTGGGATGGTACTTGTTTTATTGCATTCCTATTGCCACCTGTTTTTCTAGCCCCATCTGATTATCATAGGAATTCCCGCCTCACTCACGTTAGACAAAAGAGACATCTCCCAATTGTCGATCAGACTGAAACTACATTAGAACAATATATAGATTTTAATAAAGGATTCTTTCCATACATAGGTACTGTCTCCAATAGTAAACTAATACGCAAGTTAACCAGAATCCTCGAAGCAGTAGTGAATGAGACTACTTCTGCCCTAGGTAACTTAACAGAGGAGCAGTCTGCTATGAGACTTGTTCTTCAGAACCGCCTTGTCCTTGACGTCATCCTGGCCGATAGGGGCGGAGCTTGTAGAGTCATCGGATCCAGTTGTTGTGTGTTTATTCCTAATAACGCACCATCAGTATACAAGGCTATAACCAGGCTTCAAGAAATAGTTCATCAGCTACATCAGAATCCAGGCACCTGGACTTGGTCCTGTTGGCTCTGGAGTATAATATCAGCCTGGGGATGGAAACTACTATCATTCCTAGGAATCATACTGCTCATAGTATTCAGTTGTTGTCTATGCCTACAATGCGGGCCAGCGATTTGCGGCTTGTGTGCCACAGCCTGCGTTCCACATTCAAGTTCACGTTCCAGTTCCCGTATGAAAAAAGATGAGCAGATGATGTTATATGAACAGATAGATGGTCTCATGAAAAAAGATGTATCCAGAAGGGAACGTAGGGGACAAGGAGGGAATGAGGTAATTGAAATTTTTATAGTCAAGTATGTCCCCTGTATCCCAACGTCTCCATGTACGTGCGTAAAGTACATGTATTTTCCCTCCATGACCGGATATGAAGACGCAAATGCATTTGCGTCCAACGTTAACATGTCCTCTACCAGATCCACCTTGAACGGATCGATAATTCAATTTCTAAACATGCCATGCCAATGTCTTTACTGGTATACTTTTACGTTTTCCTGGCTCTGCCGAGCTAGGCCCTGATTTCTGACTTCGAGCCACTTCTGCCTCTGAAAGCTGCAGCATGGAAATGTATCCCTGACCTCTGCCTTACTTCCTGCCAAGTGAAGCGGTGCCTGGCTCAGCCCGGCCTGCCTGCCAAAACAGTATTCTGCCTTCAAGTTATCAGTTCAGCCTCCTCGAAAACACATTCCAGTCTAGTGATATAGGTAAACATATTCCCGGCTGCAGAGCAAAGGGCCAAGCCTCCCTGTCTCCTTCATGTAATTCATTGCTCCCGTTACCATGGTAGGCCCATAGCTCCGCGCATTACACTTAGACACATATGCATTCAGTATAGTATAGCCTCTGCCCGAGAAACCTTTTACTTCAGATAAAACATCCTCCAAACACAAGATATCAGATATGTTATAGGAACAGGTCGATCTGACATGCCAGACTTCTGTCTACTCTACTAGTGCTAAAGTCAAGCCCCCAGCTCTCCCTAGTCTCACGTCAATCACACGTCATATTAATTGCGCGCGCACCCAGGTCAAAGGTTTCTGCTGACCCTGCAGAATCCTCTATGCATCCACCCACTTATGACACTTTCTGTGACGTTTCCAGCACACGCCTTCGTGCACGCCCTTGTACACGCCTTCTTGCTACGCACATGTGTTCTTATCTTATTCTTTTCACTTGTCACGCCTACTGTATCCATCACCATTGTACAGTTTTACTATATATATTGTGTACTGTTAATAAAACGTTGACATCTTTGCCATCATTGCATATCCCCTCCTGAACCCTTGTATTGATGGATCTGATTTCCATGGTTCGAGCCATTTTAATTAAAGCCCGTATGACTCAGATACCACGGACTCTGCCTCTCATTTGATTGAGCTATTCTTTTACCTGTCATTAATTATACGGAAAAATTGCAAGGTAATTTTATTTACCACACTACGTATATCAAAAACAACGGGGGCATACTAAAAGCAGTCCCCACAAAAAAACTGTCAAAACATTCCTCAGTGCTTAATTATAAATAGGGCTCCCGGTTTTATGGTATTTATTTTTTTGCCTTTTCCGTCTGTATTTATCCATATTTATTTTTTGGGCATTTTTTCTGTATTTATCCACATTTATTTTTGCCACAAGTAAAAGATGACGCTACAGCTAGTATTATTCCACATTTATTTGAATTGACAATGCACACATGCGCTCACTTACACTAGCGATTTATACTGCATTTTTCACTCTTTATACACTTTCAATGCAATAATGAATAAAACGTGTGAAATGTGAATAGGGTTTAGTTATTCTTCATCCGTCGTTTAGTACTCGTTGAGAACTTCAACTTCTTGCCTGTCCGCTCTGCTTGTTTTGCTGCAGAGAAGACTGGCCTAGGTGGACAGCAATCTGCTCTCTGAATCAGACCGGCTGCCTGGGTCCAAAATTATGTTTGGGGGGAGGAGGGGCTCCACTGACTGCCAGGTGACCCTTCAGTAATTGCACATTACACAGGGGGAAAGACATCCTCCTGGAATCGCTGCACTACGATTGCATAGACACACCTGACAACAGTGATCAATAAGAGGAAACCCCAAGGTTGGTAGCACGGTGTCCTGCTGACGTGGGACCACCTGGCACCTCAGAGGGCAGGCTGAAGGCTGACATTGTTTTGGGGGTGAAGGTGCTTACAGAGATGCGCCGTAACCAGCTCTGAAGCCTCTGGGTGATATTAGGTCATGGCTTATCCTGCATTGTCACTGGCCTGCCTTCTTTCAGATTAATGATAGATTTGCCTAAGGATTCCCGTTAAATTTGCAAGCTACGGGACTAATCTTTTTTGCCAAGTGAGTGAATTAAAAACATACTGTTTTGCTTGGTTATAAACTAAAACGAAATAATTAAAAGAAGCTACAAATTATATAATTGTATTGTTTTAATAATACTTTCTTATGTGTTTTTATATTAGAGGCCTAGCTAGTGGCTACAAGGTGATGTGGGCGCTTCATAAAGCATATCAAAATGATCTCCCATCACCCCAAACTTTATTATATTAGATCAACTATAGGAAATGTTCATATTGCATATACTCATTTTTGGTGTTATTATTCAGACAGCCATGGCAGAGTAAGGCTGCATTCTATCCCTTAAAAAGGCCTTCAGGTTCCCTTGAATGTCGCCCTTGGTGTGGACTTTGGTGCATAACCCTCGAGTGACAGAGGTCATGACTGGCTCATTTCCACAGTATCAGTTTCTACTGCGCACACATGCTGGGTAGGCCTACGGGAAGGTCAACTCACCAGGAACCAGTAACAAATCTAATGAAAGATCTTACTTTGCACACACAGTCTCAAGAGCTGCCAGGCTAGTGTTTGTAGACAAAGCAGGTACTGGCCAAGAGGCAAGAAAGGGGCGTCTCTCACAGAATGTAGGCTACAAGGTTGCTCCTTAGCCGCTCTGGTGCAAGTATTGTCAAAACCCAGGCAAAATTAAATGTTACCGTTTGTCATCCCTGTGATGCTGCAGCTAATGCCCTGTTTAGATACTGATCGCCGGATCATGTTGTTTTCTTTCATATGCAGCACTGTGAATAGAAATGCTTACTACGTGCACTGTATGGGGTCTGGGACAGGAGGAGTCAGGGTCGTTGGGGGAGGCTACGGCATGGGGTGAAACAACAAAGCCTCGTTAACAAGTAAATGGTCTTTCAAAAGACATGTGAAGTACTCCGGTGCTGCTGTGTGCACGCCCGGGAAGGAATTTCCAGAAGCAGGAAGGGGGCTTAGCTGGATTTGAGCATGGCAGTATGACAACATTTTCCAGTATTTTTCCGTTTCTACATATAAATACAGATAAAGGAAAAATAGATTTCCGTCTGTATTTATATGTAAAAATCCGTAAAAACGGAAAACCGGGAGCCCTAATTATAAAAGACCAAAACGCATGACAAACATAAAATGTCTTGCTGTTGCGAGGTGTGAAAACTGGCATTTGACAGTCAGCTAAGTTAATATTTTATTTTAATTAGACCACTGTAGTAATCACGCCACGCTGGTATGATGTAAACCAAGTAGGTTTATTCACAGGTTGGTTAACAGGTAGTAAAAGTCTTCTTCAAGTAATCATAACAGGTATATAAGTCCTGTAGGTGGTAAATCACAGCCCCACCAGGAGCAGCATGCTAGCTGCTCAGCCCTTCTCACCAACTGTCATTCTTCATCCAGTCACTCAGGCATTCTACACAAGGCCCACACACCAACATTCCACTCAGAACATACACACAGGCTGAGTAGTTATGGAAAGGGTAACATAGGAGAAATATCATGACATGAGAATACTACATAACTCTTCCCTAATGAACAGAAGAATGAACTAAAGCAGAACTATAAACATGCAATTAACTAAAAACATAAATTTACATCATACATAAATAGTCCACACCTAAAATGAAGGGAAGGTCATGAAGAGAAAATGAACAGAGTCAAAAATCCAGACCCAGGGATGACGGGAACACCACACCACGAGAGGGAAAGGAACCCAAGGCAAGAAGGAAAGATTGATACTCAATACAATATAACCATCCCACTCCTCAAATACAGACAATAAATATAGATCAAAATGTAATGTGGAATAAATGGACTGAAACCCAAAATCCTGCCCCCACCATTAACAAGGGACAACCGTATGTGCTCTCTACGAGGAGTGTGAATTGACACCCAACAATGAACAAGAATTCCATAATGAAGTTTAATGTCACCTTCAATGGTGTACATCCGCTCCAATGTACACAGAATTTCATCAACGTTAAGTACCTGAAATAATTTGTATTATCTACCACGCACCGGAGGTTACCAAATATGCCAAAACGAATATACGTCGAGCTGTGACTGGTTTTAACCCGTCCTTTTTTTTTTTTATTGGAACAAGCAAGAAATGACGTGGATGCCAACGTGGGAGTCCGGTACTTGAAATTCAAGAGAAGAATTGCCAGCCTTTAAGATGGCGGCACGTTTTCTGGCACGGCGCTGGATGGCTCAAGTCTCTCTGAAAGTGAGAAACATCCTGTGGTAGTTCTGTGAGCAGAGTAAAGAATGCAATCCTCGTGAAGGTAAGGGCACGCGCTAACAATAGCTTGTGCAGTGTTTATTTTAAATGTAAATGTGGCGGTTGAGAAACACTGTAGGCACCAATTCTCTGCGTAAACTTAGAAGTTAAGTCAAAATATAATTGTACTTTTTCGTTGAAAATTGCACCTTCCTCAACGAGTGCAGCATCCAGAGGAAGGGTTCCTAAGTCAGCATTTTTCAATAGAAATGGCACACCGTTCTCAACTAGTGCAGCATCCAGATGACAGAAAAGGCTGTCAGTTTACTGTAAAATAGACTTGTTGTAAGGAAGTCCTTCACATTTCAAACTGTGCAGCAATCAATTTGAGTTGACATGTGTAAAGGCTAAATGGATAATTTTCACTTCACTAGAATCGCAGTTCTTGTCAAAAAATACTACCAAATGAAGAGTACAGAATGCTTTAGCTTGCGCAGCGTCACACCAAACAAATGTCCTTGCGCAGCGTTCATGAAATAAGTGGTGACATATTTTACATGTAACCTTATTCTTTGCCATTGTCTCTTCATAAGATGAGGTACAACATACTTGTTTGGCGCAGAACCACACGAAACAAATGTCCTTTCACAGCGTTCATTTGATTTAAAAGAGCCAAATACAGTTAAATAAATCATGCTTACTTCTCTTGAATGTGCACATTGTGTCCATAACTTCCAGGTGAACTCCACACAGCACGCTTTGGCAGGGGCTGTCCGGTCTGATGGACACTGGTGGGGCTGCTTGGCGTGCAGTTTATGTTGCTTTTCTGGCTCCTTACTTTGCAGCTCCTTAAGTTTCTGTTTTGAGTGTTGTGGCTCATACTTTTTTTTTTATTTATTTTTTTATTCACAGAATGCATAATGTACAGAGCCACTCGCCTACAACCCTTCTCGGGCCGGCTTTACACTTGGGCATATCTGTTCCGTAAATCGCTGCAAAAGGCATATTCCTGATTCACTTTATCTGGTTAAACATGTTTGCAAGCAGCCACTTCTGCACAGTTACATATCTTATACATCATCACATTTTATTGTTTTCTCCCCACAACTCCCCCGCAATACATCTAAACTCAGACCACTAGTCTTGAGAATTGAACCTACAACAGGTCGAATACAGTATCCGTCTGTAGTTAAAAATATAACCAGTAACCTAAATGTGTGCCGACCCTGCCCCACCCTTCCCTGCCTCCCTCCCCTCTGCACCTGCCCCAACTCTGGTATATGTAGTGCACTCTACTCTAAGCCTCCCGTAGTGTCTAATGTCATGGGAAGTGTGTTGCCACCTCCCGCCCTCTACTGTCTATTGCTGTACGACATCTCCTGGGGTCGCTTGTCCCTCCTGCGAGAGCACCTGCGCCTCTGACTCTACTTCCTTTGCAACTAAGTAGGTCTGGTATAATCCCCAGAAATTCCTGGGACGGCTCCTGGGTGGGAGTAACTCCCCATACGCTTCTGATTGCGTGTTGCAAAAGAGCATATCACGGGACCATCTTTTTAGGGTCGGCAAGGGACCTCTGATCCAGCACGATGCCACCACTTTTCTTGCGACGAGAAGCCCCATGTCCACTAGTCTTCGTATCACCACTGGGACTGTCTTCGAGTAGCCCAGCAGGGCTAGGGCGGGATCGGCAGTTAGGTCCATCTCGACCACAGCACTCAGTTCACTGAAAACCGCATGCCAACATTTTTGTATTCCCGGGCATTCCCAGGCCATGTGCATAAAGCCTGCGACTAGGGCGTGACATCTCTCGCACTCTGGGGTCTGTCGTGGACCATATCTGTGGAGTCTTTCAGGAGTATAATATACTCGCTGCAGATATTTGAAATGTACCAGGCGGTGTCGTCCGTTTAAGGAGATTCTCCTGGTATGCGCACAGCAGTAGGCCCAACATGCGATCGTCGATTTGTGTACCCAGATCGTCTTGCCACGCCAGTCGCGCTCTGGTGTAGTGTTGTTCGCTATGCTGATTGCCTATTTTGTACAGATTAGTAATAAGCTTGTGCTGTGAGGTGGTTTTTATCACGTAAGTGAGCTCCGGGATCTCTGGGGGCTCTGCCAGATCCGGTCCCAACAGTTCCAAAAATGCGCTGCGTACTCTATGAAACTGAAAGCGTTCCAGTAGCGTGGGTTGCTCCCTCCCTCTCATGACTTGCTCCCAAGTCTTCACGCTCCCCGCCTCAAACAAATCGCCCATGCTGTTTATGCCCAATTTATTTAGAGCTCTTGTGACTCCAGGCTCCACCAGTGTGGGAAGCCAGCGCGCCCATTCTATTGGCATATGTGGGGAGTATAACAGTACGCAGTCCTGTGACCGCAGCAGAAAGTGCCAGGCGTGGTTGGTGGCCATAATGGAGTCAAGGATCCCACCGAGACCAGGAAGACCGTCACCCAGGCCCTCGTCACCAGCCGACTGGACTACGGCAACGCCCTCTACGCCGGGACCACCGCCAAGCTCCAGAAGAGACTCCAGCGGATCCAGAACGCCTCAGCCAGACTCATCCTCGACATCCCACGAACCAGCCACATCTCCGGACATCTGCGAGACCTTCACTGGCTCCCCGTCAACAAAAGAATCACCTTCCGCCTCCTCACCCATGCACACAAAGCCCTACACGACCAAGGCCCGAGCTACCTCAACAGCCGAGTCAACTTCTACGCTCCCAAACGCCACCTCCGATCAGCCAACCACGCCCTCGCCGCCGTCCCCCGCATCCGAAGAGCGACTACAGGAGGAAGGTCCTTCTCCCACCTGGCCGCCAAGACCTGGAACTCCCTCCCGACCGACCTGCGCCTGACCCAAGACCACCTCTCCTTCAGGAAGAAGCTGAAGACCTGGCTGTTCGAGCAGTAGCGGCTCCCCCCCCCCCAGCGCCTAGAGACCCCACGGGTATGTAGCGCGCTTTATAAGTGTCACTGATTGATTGATTGACTCTGCGGTCCATGGGGTTGCACACCATAGCGGGGAGAGGAGTGGGGTCCGTAAACAACCGCTCCATAATCACATGTGGGATATCCGGTTTCCCGTGTATCCAGGTGTGTAAGTGAGTGGCTTGCGCAATTCGGTAATACCTCTCCAAGTTTGGCGCTCCCAGGCCTCCCTGCTCATAAGGCAGCATCAATACCTCCCATTTCACCCTGGGTTGCCTGCCAACCCACGCAAGCCGGATGAGCAGTTTCGTAAGTGAGTTAAAAAACGATTTAGGCATCACGATAGGTAGATTGTTAAAAAGGAACAAAAAGCGAGGGAGCACTACCATTTTTATTATGGCAATTCGCCCCATTAGAGATAGCGGGAGTTTGCACCAAGTCTCCACATCATCAGCCAGTTTGCTGTAAGCTACTCCGTAGTTTTCCCTGGCGAGGATGTCTGGATCCGTGCGGATCATGCTGCCTAGATATCTTATCGGCTCAGTAGACCATTGTAGTGGGTAGTCCATTTCAAAGCACTCCGTGACCGGTGTCAGAGGGAACGCGACTGATTTTGACCAGTTCACTCTGAGCCCAGACAGTGCACCAAAGTGCACCACTTCCCTAAGGACCGAAGCAAGGTTGTTCATCAGGTCCCTGACATACAGCAGTGTGTCCTCTGCATAAGTGGATATCCCGATCTTATTCGTCGGGTAGCTAATGGCTTCATGCCTGTGATATTCTCTGAATGCGCAAGCCAATGGTTCCGCTATCAACGCATATAGGAGGGGCGAGAGTGGACAGCCCTGCCTGGTGCCTCTGCTAAGTTGTGGCTCATATTTGTTGTGTCTTGTTCTTGTTATCTGCGCCAATCGTTTTTTCTCAGTTGTATCCTTTTCCAAACCTGTTGTGGAAGACATCTTCAGGTTTCTTCAGATTACTTTTACCCCTTTAGTGCGTGGGGAGGTCTCCAACTCGTTGCCAAAATTAATGTAGTAATCACGCCACGCTGGTATGATGTAAACCAAGTAGGTTTATTCACAGGTTGGTTAACAGGTAGTAAAAGTCTTCTTCAAGTAATCATAACAGGTATATAAGTCCTGTAGGTGGTAAATCACAGCCCCACCAGGAGCGGCCTGCTAGCTGCTCAGCCCCTCTCACCAACTGTCATTCTTCATCCAGTCACCCAGGCATTCTAAACAAGGCCCATACACCAATATTCCACTCAGAACATACACACAGGCTGAGCAGCTATGGAAAGGGTAACATAGGAGAAATATCATGACATGAGAATACCACAACCACTTTGGCTACATTCACAACCACTTTGGCTTTTGCTAAAATTGGCTTTCCTCTGATTGTCATATTGTTACGTCTCACCTGTTGTTTCGGCAGGAGAGATATGCAAGTTCTGAAGAATGTTTCCAACTTCCCTTACACACCAAGCAAGGTAGACCTATGCGTTCCCTGCATGTAAAGAACAGAATAGGAATGTTGGGAATGTATGCCCGTATTTTAACAGTCAATACAATTCTGATCAAAGAGCGTCTATTTTGTAAATGCATTTGCTACCTGTTTAAATCCTCTCTTCTACTTATAAATCAGTTACTGTGTATACAGGAGCAGTGTACAATCCATAAAATAGAAAATAGATATATTTTGTATTAACAGCACTGTAACACAAAAAGAATAGTAGATATTAATGGAACAATGTAATTACCTTCTAAAAGTAGGATATAGTCGTTAGACAAGAATAGCCCAAAAAACATGAATCCATAACAGGTATAGAAGGAGCCAATCACAACTTTAACTGTTCCCCGTAGGTAATCAAAACAAAGCATGCATAAAATGCAGGCTATATGCCATACATCTCCTTAACCCCAGGAGACGATAATGAGCTGTTTCCCCTATTACAGCTTCCTCAGAAATGCACATAAAGGGATCTCCAAAGCTGTAGGGACAACAATGAAAAAGTAAGACAGCGTGTATATATTGAGGCAGCGCATGACTCATTACCACATTACAGCTGGTATTGATACTTTCATTGTTCTCCTTCTTTCTTTGTCTTTGCAGGATTAGGACCGGAGTATGACAACCAAGCCACGACTCCTGCCAGAACAGGTGAGGAATACGTAGGTGAACGCACCGGGGGCCTTCTCATGGGCAAGTGGCCAATAGAAGGATCACCCCACTGCACCTGTTTCCTATGAGGCATGCACTTTTAAAGCACAAGTTATTGGCTAAAAGAAGCCAGAGATATTTTGAAAGACGCATAAACTACTGACCACAGACACGTTATTAAAAGACTTGCGTGCCAAAAAAAGGAGACATAGAACAATGGTCTAGAAGTAATAATGGGGCCCTTATAATCAGCACAAGGTCCTGACGAAGGCATAAACCCAGTAGAGCTTGAAAAGCCGAAACATGTTAACCACTTTTAATGCATGTCACAATGACTACTTTTGAATGATGTTACAGTTAATTCACACTTCCTAGAACTTCCTAGAACATCACCTTTCTTTTAATCTTACTCCTGAGTCTTCCCCTCATATTAAAATAATTTTTGAAGCTGAAGGAGGAAATCTTAGACATGAGATGGATCCCACCATTCTTTCTCTCAAGAGGAGGTGGTACTCACCTAGGGAAGCGAGTACCTAGGTGAGAAACCCAATGTTGATGCCGCCCAAACAACAATACCACAGCGGTGATTAATATACGGCACTTACGGCTAAGTTTGGTTGAGGGTTTCGGGAAAAGATTGGTTATGTCTGGCGCCTCCCAGATCAGCAGAATTCACTCCCTTTTGTTTAAGAATATTACGACACATGGAAGAAGAGTGATATTCTGCTTCTACCCCCGCTTTTGATTAGAACATATGATAACCAAGCAACTTTGAGGAGAACGAAACCAGGAGCCAGAAGGAGCCACCGAACAGCAATCCCGACGAGGATGCCGACCACGATGCGTTGACCCGGAAAGACAAGGTGAGTGAACCAAAACAGAAGAGACACATGTGTCAACTTGAACGGTAACTGCTCCTCTGTGTGTACAAGCAGCTTTATTCCTGGACCACTTGCCCGCAGCAGCATAGACGGGAGGTGGGGCCAGGACCCCCCCCCAAAAAGAAAACAATAGGTTTGGGCTTCCAAAGGTAAAGTCTATAAAAAATAGACCCAAATGAGGACATGTACATGGCCAGCAGGTTCCCAAGTATGATCCTCTGGACAATCTACGCCTCACTCTCGTAGAGTGCACAATGACACCCATTTCATATTTAGGCTTATCATCCACTACCACAGGGCAGGCCAGACTGGCAACCGCATTTCCACAGCCACAGGCTTCAGTAAAGAAATTTGAAAAACCAGATGTACCTCCAAAGTAGAAGGGAACTCTAATTTCATGGCCACCTGATTGGTAATTTTGATAATCTCACATGGGCCAATAATGTGAGGTTTGAATTTACGGGGTCCCTTCACAGCAATGTTCAGTGTGGACAACCACACCATATCCCCAGTCACATAATCAGGACTGGAGCATTGATGGAGATCTGCATTCCCCTTGTACACTGCCATGACTTTCTCTAGATTCATCGGAGCTGTCTTCTGTATATCATGTATGGGATCAACAAACTCCTGAGCAGCAGGAGTAGAGGTAGAAACATGAAGAGGTGAAAGCAAGAAGTGAGGATGGAATCCATCATTGCAATAGAAAGGTGAAAAAACAATGCAAGAGTGTATGCCATTGTTAAAAGCCAATTCAGCTGCCCTAAAAGTGGTCCCATACTGAGGAGTGCAGTAACTGAGCTCTTAAATATTGCTCAAGGCATTGGTTAACTCTCTCAGTCTGACCATCAGTGTGAGGATGATGGGCAGACAAAAAATGAATCTCTATCTGTAACAGAGTGCCTAACCTTTTCCAGATTTAGAAATAAACTGGGGGCCCCAATCATATGATCAAAGAAGGAAGTCCATGTAACCGCACTATGTATGGTACCAATACTGTGGCCAGTTCTTCAGATGCAGGAAGTGCTTTCATAGGAATAAAGTAGGACGTTTTAGTCAGCATGTCTACCACAACTAATATGACTGTAAAACCTTGTGTGTCTTTAAGTAGTGTCGATGAAATCCATTGAAATAGAATGCCATGGACCGTGTGGGGGTAGGTATAGGAGTAAATTAGTCAGCAGGAGCCTGCTGAAAACTTTTACTTTGAGCACAAACATGGCATTAATGAATATATTCTTTAGTGTCTTTTGCCTTATTGGGCCACCAGAATTGCCATCTCAGTAGCTCTAGTGTCTTTCTGTATCCTGGAGGTCCAGTGAGCAGATGAGTATGGCAACATTCTAAAGTTTGGTGTTGTAGGGGCAATGTGAGAATAACTAACCTCCCTCAAGGTAAAGGAGGTTTTGCACTCTAACACCCTTGTGTTACTGTTTCAATTTGTCTACTTCCTTGGATTTCTGGCCTTGCGATACCTCATTTTTGAAGTTATCTTCTGAACATATAGCCCATAAAATATGTTCGCTGGCTGTAATAGGGAAATGTTCACCCAATGTCTTCCCAATCTCATATCCTAGCCGGGATAGGGCATCAGCTTTCCGATAGTTTTTAACTGCTTGAATTTGAATTACGAAATTAAAGTCACTACAGTATTGGGTCCAGCACAATTTTGTTATGGACAAGGCATAGCTGATTTAAAAAAATGACTACTTCCTATGATCCGTAAGAATGCTCCCACTATTCGAAAGCTCTTTATATTGCAAGAAGCTCTTCATCTCCCATGGAATAGTTTTGTTCAGTGGAATTCAGTTTAGGCGAATAAAACGTGACCTGATGTAAACATCCTGAGGTTTAATCTCTTTGAGAAAGTATTCCTCCAATGGCCATCTGTGATGCATCAGCCTCAACAATGAAGGGTTGGTATGGGTCTGGGTGTTTCTAGCTTGGGCATTGGTGAAAACATCTTTCAATTTTTGAAATGCTTCCTCGGCTGCAGGGTCAAACATAATTGAACTCCTTTTTTAAGAGTTTAGTAATTGGCAAAGTCAGAGCTGAGAAATTAGCAATTAAACACCTATAAAAGTTGGCAAATCCTGAAAAACCTTTTACTTCTTTCACAGATCAAGGAGACTGCCAACGTGTTATGGCTGATTCCTTTTGAGGGTCCATGCTCTCCCCATCCAGAGATACTAAAAACCCCAAAAAGGTGACTTGAGATGTGTTAATGTCACATTTAACAAGTTTCACATACAGTTTGTTGTCTCTTAATCTCTCAAGCACAGCCCTGACATGTTCTTTAAGCTCTACCACAGAGAAGGAGGAGTAAATCAGAATGTCATCACTATAGGCGATTGTATATATATATATCCAAAATTTCTCCCAGGACTTAATTTATAAAGAATTAAAAGGCAGCAGGGGTGTTACAAAGGTTAAAGGGCATAACTGGGTATTCCTGTAACCCAAGGATCCACAATACCAGAACCAGAGGTAGATCCTTAACTTACCTCGTCACCAAGACCCTAAACACCATGCCACTCCACCTCAGACAATCCCAGTTACTGACCAAATTCAGAAAGGATCTCAAGACTTGAATCTTCGACCTCCATGCCCAGACGGATCAGCAGCCCCACCCTCCTAGCACCTTGAGACCCTCACATGTGAGTAAACGATAGAACAAGGGAACCCTACTCACAGCGAAGCCTGGGCAAGTAAGTATTATAAGAAAAACAGTGGCTCCTGTGGAAAAGATACTTATTAATAGAATTGAGAAGAAGCGAAAATTCACATGTATAGGCAGGGTTTAGGTGAGATGTCAAATAGAAAAAACAGGCCAAAATCACAGATTTGTGTTTTCCAAAAACTGTATTTAAATTTAAATATACAGTAAAAGCAATTATTACACTAAATATCAAAGGTTATTTACAGTTGTGTAATGTGTCCCAAGTGAAATTATGAACCCAAAAACATAGAAATAGAGTTTCTGACACAGTTTGTGACAAGGTTTCTAAATAAAGTTTTTGTATCCCAATATACAAAAATGTTATTTAGAAACCTGCGGACACATTACACAACTGTAAATAGCCTTTGATATTTAGTGTAATCATTGCTTTCACTGTATATTTAAATTTAAATACAGTTTTTGGAAAACGCAAATCTGTGTTTTTGGCATGTTTTTTCTATTTGACATCTCATGTAAACCCTGCCTATACATTTGAATTTTCACTTCTTCTCGATTCTATTAATAAGTATCTTTTCCAAAGGAGCCACTGTTCCTCACATGTGAGTAGCCACGCTTCACAAACCCCTGATCGATTGATTGATTGATTGGTTGATTGATTGATATAACCCAATCATGGTGCAAAATGCCGTCTTCCATTCATCACCTTCCTGAACCCTTACCAAATGATATGCCCCTCTTACATCAAGTTTAGTAAAGATTTTGCCATGTCTGACTTGATCAAGTAAAGATGGAATTAAGTGTTAAGGATATTGTTTTTTTTAATGGTGATGTCGTTGAGAGCTCTTTAGTCTATGAAACATCTAAGACCTCCCAAACGCTTTGGAATAAAAAAAAGAGGAGAAGAAGCAGGTGATCAAGAAGTTTGAATAAACCTAATGCATATCATTTCGTCCAAGTATTCGCTTAAGTAAAGGTTCTCTTTTTCAGTTAAGGCATAGAACCTGCTGGGGGATACCTGTGCTCCAGTAACAAAATCAATTCTTCAATCATATGGTCTATGTGGCGGAAGGGTGGATGTCTTTTGTTTATCAAATACATCTGCTAATCCCGATAGCAAGGAGGCAATTCAGGAACTATGGTTTCTGTGGTCACCACTGTTTCCAAATTGTTTTCCATTCTGTAGGTACAGTGGGTATTACAGAATTAAATGACAAAAAATTACTTCTCCAATCAATGTGAGGGTTGTGTTGTCTTAGCCAGGGAATGCCAAAGATGGCTGGAAACTGAGGAGATTGAATACGATCAAAAGATACCGTTTTTTATGTTTGTCTGATTTGAGGAAGGTCAATTCCCCAGTAGCATGTGTTATGGGACCCGATTTTATGGCTCTGCCATCAATGGTTTTAACCTCATCCATAATCACCTTAGTCACAAAAGTTATTTGCATCCATTTGGCCCATTGCATATCAATGAAATTCCCGTAGCGCCATAATCTGGAATTCAATGGCTTGCTTCTTCCATTCAAGGTGAGATGTAAAAAAAAAATGATGGAGAGAAGGTAAGTAACTGTCCTGATCTGCAAGTTGTGAGACAATCAGTCCTGACCTACCCAATGCACTTGTTCCCTCAGGCTTTGGGCATAGGAGTTTCCTGACTCACTTCATTTCTTAGGTTTCATGGGACAGTCACTCAAGAAATTGCCTTGCTTTCCACCATGAAGACAAAGCCACTTGTCGTTATGCCTCTGTTGCTCTTCATCACTTAGAGGGCCCTTGATACTACCTATTTGCATATGTTCTGGTTTGTCTACTGGTTTCACCAGTTGTACCTTTTTGTCTTTGTATATCACTCTCCGAGTGTCAGAACGCCCTTTTATTTTGTCTTCTATTAAAAGCATGACTCTGGGGGGGCTACTACTTGAGCCCAGGTCTTTTAAATCATCTCTAAGTCCTTAGTTAAAAAAAAGGACGCTACGCTTTGCTTCAGGTCACCCAGCTTCTGAAACTATTCTATTAAAACTAGATAAGTAGGTCATCAGATCCTATGTGATCTGGGGACCTACTCCTTTGGTATCAACAGATGTCATAAAATAATGCCAATCAAATATCCTCCTTAGCTCATCTTTAAAAGCAGTGTAATCGTAAATCAGAGGATCATTACGATCTACCAATGGAATGGACCAGTTGGCAGCAGTCCCGCCTAATTAGGATAAAACAAATGCTACTTTAACCTGTTCAGTAGGGGAACATGAAGTTTGCACATTAAGTGTAGTTAACATTGTTTTATGAATGTAGTCGAGTTTGTGAGATCTCTCATAAAACATTCAGGAGGTGCCAGTGGTATAGCTGGAGGAGTAGTAAGGTGAATGACAGGATTACCTGAACTAGCAGAGTGAAAAAAACAAAATACTCATAGCCCCTGTATTGAACCCAGATGATATATGAGGTCTAGTGCCATGCTGTAAAGAGTATACCTTAAGTGTAAGGACTTGTGTTTCCTTTTGTAGGTTCCCTGTCATGTGAGCTAAATCAGCTAGGGTTATCTAGTGTTCGTCCTTATCGTTCAGGTGGAAAATAAATGTGGGCTTCACATTTTGTTAAGTCTCATCTGTTGTTTCCGTAGGAGCAATATGCAAAATCCAAAGAAAGGACCCAACTTCTTTTTTACACCAAGCATGCCCAACAGAGTCAAAACAACAACTGGTGAAATGGGGGAAAGGGGAAACAAGGTAAGAAAAATGACAACTGTCCCACAGCGTACCCAGTGAAGAAGATAAGGTTCAAGGTAGTCCTTCGTGTTCCATGCAGGTAAAGAACAGAATAGGAATGTTAAGGTTTCGTGCCAGTATTCCAAGAGTAAAGGCAATTTTGAACAAAGAGTATCTATTTTGTAAATACATTCGCTACCTGGTAAAAAACCCTCTCCCAATTATAAATCAGTTACTGTATATACAGGTGCAGAGAAGAGACATATTTTGCATACATAGCACTGAATAAACAAACAGAATAATAGAAATGAATTGGGATTTACAAGTGAGTCAAGAATAGCCCTCGAAAAATCATGAATTTATAAGAGGTATCGAATCATGACTTGAATTGTTCCCCTTAGGTAAACAAAACATAACATGCAAAAAGAAATGCAGGTTATATGTTATACATCTCTTTACCCTCCGGAGACACTTATAAGCTGTTTACTTTATTCCAGCTTCCTCATAAATGCACATACAAAATGGGATCACCTAAGCTGTGGGGACAACAATCAGATAAGTAACACAGCGTGTATATATTGAGCCAGCGCATAGGGCCAGATCTAGGTAATTTCTATTTACTGATTCCTAAATAAAGAATTTTACCGATTCGGTATTTAAGAATCGGTAAATAGAATGTCGGTAAACAATCGGTAAATGTTACCGATTCGGTAATATTCGTTATTACCAATTCATTCCTAGGGGCCTCCGAATGGGAAGCCATTCACTATTACTGATTCAGTAAATACCGAATCGGCAATAGGGGGAGCATATTCATGAATACTGCATGTGTGCACATGTGGCGCAAATACATTCCCTAAGGTCATGTATTTCTGTGACATGGCACTTTTAAAAAAGCACAAAATTGCTTTTTAAAAGGTTTTTGGTATTTACCACCAACTTGTAGTTGGCGATAAATAACGAATCCTTAATCCAAAAATGCACTCACTTGAGTGCTCCCTATATAGGATTTAAGGATTCGGTAATTTACCAATTCCTTAAATTATGGAATCAGTATTTTACCGATTCCTTAAAATAACGAATCAGTAAATTACCGAATCCTTAAATCCAGCCTCCCACATCGCAAAGGGCTAAATACCGGTCGGTAACGGGAAATTTACCGATTTTTAGCCGTTACCGGACGGTATTGGCCCACCTACATATGGCCCATAGTGCTTTACCACATTACAGCAGGTTTTAATGTTTTTATTGTTGTTTTTATTTCCTTGTCTTTGCAGGATTAGGACCAGAGTTTGATAACCGAGTGCCGTCGGAGAGAATAAAGCCAGGAGTCAGAAAGAGCCGCTGAACAGCAGTCTGACGAGCAGGCCAACAGCGAAGCGTCGACCCAGAAGGACAAGGTGAGTGAACCTGAAATGGAAGAGACTCGCGCGTCAATTAGACAGCAAAGAGCTCTTCCATGGGGACATACCAGCTTTATACACACACCGTTCCTCCTCAGCTACAGCATAGGCCTGAGGCAGAGCAAGCCTGACACATCATTAGATCACCAGGAATATTACCAGTGATAGTATTTAAACCATCTCGGCCGATAGTTTAGAGCAATTTAAAGAGATTATTTAAGCCAAAAAATGCTTCTTTGAAGGAAAAGCTGAGCTCTCTGGAGATAATGGTTGTAGATATGGTTAAGCTACAAAAAGCTGATCCTGGGTCAGTAAGCATTGTACCAACTAATGACACATCTTATGATGCAGTTTTCTAGTCAGGGGTGCGGTCGAGTCCATTACCTGGCCCAAACAAAGCTACACCTTTTGTATCCCGAGAGGGTGATCCCAAAGTTACATCAATGCCTCAAGCTAGGAGAGGCAATTCAATTGGGATTGCAGAAGGTCCACATTAATTCGGAGAAAGAAGGGCTAGTCATTCATTCATATAAGGGAAATCATTCACTCCTAAATCTCCCACCGGATTGCTGCCTATTATTGAGGACTGTACCATTGTTAGCACCATTTGTTGCGGGGTCTACGGTCCAACTTAAGAACAAGGTCTGCTTATAGTTAAGCAAGAATTATCACTTTCATCCTATTGAATACAAGGACATTCTATTTTTAGGAGGATATGATGGATTAGCTCCTCGCATAAACAGCTGAAAGGGGATTGTATTGTCATTAATTGCCGCTATCCAGGGTTAGCCTGCCGTTTGATCTTTTCTAATAATCGGCAATGTCAGTTGACCAATGCCATTCATTTTTTGAAATTCTCCAAAAGATTAGGGGTTTCTGGTTACCTCAAATATTGGTGTCATAACTTCTGTTCCATTATATACCCCTATCAGGACATATTCTTTGTTTCATCTTTTATGCTGGAATATTTCAGGTTAACAAACCAAGCTCCATGATTTTGATTGGACTGAATATATCTCTAAATCTGATATAGTGATGATGCAGTAAACATGGACTTCTGTGGATATTACATGAGCTGGTTATATCAGTTTCCCTGTTCTGCTATCAATGCCCCTCAGTGGAGAGCTCAGGTGGGAGGGGTCTTTGATTTGCATTGAAAAGGTTTATATGTCTGTTAAAGTTGTATGTAGGCATCAGGGGGGTTTAATCGTATGGTTTATCCTTCTTAATAAGCCTCATTTTTTTGTTATAACTTTTTACAACCCTGTTTGTGAACTAGGCTGTCAGATTAACATTTTATTTTCGGTTTTGTCAAACCCTGGAATAGGGATCAGGTAGTATGTCCAATGATTTCCATACTATACAAGGAGGGGTTTTAACACTAGACTAGCAATAAATACCACTCTGCTAGATCCTTTTGTAGTGAGGGATAATCATTATTTATATGACCAGGCTATTAATCTCAGAGGGGTGAAACTTGTAAAAGACCTCTTAAACTTTGGTCTGATTAATGCAATTGAGAAAGTGGATGATCTATCAAAGCAGACACCCACTTTTGTGGGATAGGTTTCGGTACAAAGAGGGATTGCAATTTTGTCACAGAGGATTTGAACCGGCTTGTTTCTGCTGAGGAGTTTTAGGAATACTAGCATAGTGCTCACAACCCCACTGAACTGGTTTTTGATATACCTGAAAATAGGCATCCTCTTAAATCTGCAGTGCCGACAGACCTGTACATAAAAGATAAGGCGCTTAGGGTTAGTAAGCGAAGAGCCAATATTCTGTCTCTTCTTATTGCCCTGTGGGATCTACCTGAGGTTTGATTATGGATAATCTGCTGGTAGATAATCTCTCTCCAGCTGAAATTCTATTGCTATACTGAATAGTTTGCTGAGGGATCTGATCAATGGTAGCTGAAGACCTGTAAGGAGTCATTATCCAGAGTGGTTTGACAGTTAATTTTGAGCTGCAAACAAGAGGTTGCGCCTTACACCTGACAATCCAGATACAAGGTATTTGTGGTGGCTGCCAGGCTGGAATATAAGCAATCTATAAAAATCAAGAAAATAGTGGTCAGTGCGGAATCGTGGGAGAATCTTGTGCAGATATATAAAATGAAGGAGACCTGGAACATTTTCAAATAAAGGGAGTTAGGGTCCAATATTCTTCCTGAATGTTGGAATATTCACTTCAGGAGATAAACTCGAGGCGGTTGAGAAGGTTATTGGTCCCCATTTTACCTTGGTGACTAGATTTTATTTGGAAGAAATTGTAGGGGCTATAGCACTACGCTACTTCGCACTACGCGTACTGCACGTAGTACAGTGGGTAGCATAGTGCAGCGGTCATTTGTTGCTTGCTCGCGGTCAAGTTGGCGACCGCGAGCAAGCAAAATGACATCCCAGCGAGACTTTTTCCTCGTTTGCCGATCGCATGCGTGGAAAATAAACCTCCTGGCGAGATTCTCAACGCTGGGAGGTCAGGTTTCTCATTGCGAGTGGTCGCGTATGCCGAAGGCGTGCCTAACGCAAGCCCGTCTGCACCCGACCGAGCCCTGAGGCCAGGAACGCTGGTCTAAATGAATTAAATAGTCCTAATTCTAGTCGTCTGTCATACTCTGCTAAATCCCTGTTCCTGATCAGAACACAAGAATATACTAAGCGTTCAGTTCAAATTAGTTACCCTAGAAGGTTTCCACATTTTTTGGAGGGTCCGGTAGCCTGCAGGCACTGCCATTTTCAAAGGGATCTGGCACTGGTCAGTTCATCGATCCCAGCGGAGAGTATGGATTGAAAAATAATTGGTTTAAACAGTATACTATGTAATATTAGATCCTTAGCAAAGCACCACATCGAAATATGGGATCTGATGACTTCACATTCCCCAGACATTTGTTTTTTCACAGAAACTTGGTTAAACCCTACAAATCATCCATCGATAAATTTAGCTATTCCAGATAGCTATAAATTTATACTCCTTGATAGGGAAGGAAAATTGGGCAGGGGCATTGCCATTGCCTTTAAAAACCTCCTAAATGTGAATTGGATTTACACTATAAGTAACAGCAGCATGGAACTGGGGATCTTTAAGATCAACATATCACCAACAGATATTTGGAATGGAGCATTGATCTATCGTCCCCCGGATCTAGGGCCAATTGCACTGATCAATTGGTAGAACATATAGCTATGCACGTTTTTGCATCTAAAAAGTACTTTTATTGTGTGACTTTAACTTTCATGGGGAAGATTACACCAACCCTGAAGCTAATAAACTTCTTTCTGGTCTAGATCTAATAGGACTTACCCAAAGAGTTAAAGGCCCAACACATCAGGCTGGTCATTTGCTGGTTTTAATCTTTTCTAAAACAGACAATTTGACCTGCTACCCTCCGGAACCTCTAAAAATGGACAAACCATTCTATGACTATGTTCTCCATTCAATCTCCGTGTCCGTTTGGCTCAGCAGTGAATACAGGACGGAAACAAGAAGTGCACAGACAATGGCGTGATCTTACTTTAGAAGCTTTCAGCGAGGCATATCATCCTATATCATCAGATAGCGAGTTGGAAGCATCCAAGCTGCTGAAAGGTTTTAACTCCACCTTTATGACAGCACTGGACACAGTAATTCTACCAAACAATTACGGTTCCTTACAACAGCGTCCATCAGCTCTATGATATACATCTGATTTAAAAGCTGAAAAATCCAAATGTAAAACATTGGAGAGACTCTGGAGGAGTAGTAAAGAACCTCAAGATAGACAACGGTATAAAGAGTCTCTGTCCAGTTACCATCAAAATATAAAAACAGCCAGACAAATTTTTATCATGAAGCAAATAGAACACGCCAGTAACTCCTCAAAAGCTCTTTTTAATATAGTAAGGGAGTTTGTGTCTCCTCAAGTCTGTAGACAATCCCCAGTTGAATCCCAAGAGTTCTGTAATTCATTAGCAATCTATTTTCAGGATAAGATTCCTAACATCTATGCTAATTTTCCATCTGCTGCCTTAGAGAACTCAGAATTTAAACCTGATACTAGGCAAGGGAATTAGAAAAGGTAACACCTAGTACCTTGGACTGTTTCAAAACGGTTACGTCAGAGGAGGTATTTAACTCCCTGTCCACAGGAAAATATGGATCGCATCGAGACCTTTGCCCCGATGACGATGGCTCTTCTAGCCACCTGCTGCACTCATGAAATTTAAAATACTTGTAATAGCTCAATACAATCGGGTACCTGCTCCACAATATGGAAGTAAGCCTATGTACAGCCAATCTTAAAAAATACACGGCCGATCCACAAGTACTTAGCAATTATCGTCCTATTTCCCTGCTACCTTTGTTGGGTAAGCAATTGGAAAGCATAGTAAATAGGCAGCTGGTTTCATATCTTGAATCCAACAAAATTCTGGACCCCTCACAATCGGGATTCCGACCAGTTTTCAGTACTGAGACTGCCTTTCTGGCCTTGATTGACTCTCTTAGGCAGGTAATGGATGCTGGAGGAACAATAGTTCTGATCCGATTAGATCTCTCCGCGGCTTTTGATACCATCTCGATTTCAAAGCTTGTGGAAAGATTACATGCGTGTGGTATCCAAGGCACAGTCTTAAAATGGCTGAAGCATTATTTGTCAGAGAGACAACAAACTATTATGTTAGGGCCATATTTTTCAGGAAAAATGCGCCTGGATAAGGGCGTACCTCAGGGCTCCTGCCTAAGTCCGACCTTATTCAATCTTTGTATGGCCCCTCTGCCAAATATCGTAGAGCAGTTTGGTTTTTAAATAATTTCATATACTGATGAAACTCAGCTTATGTTCACTGTTGGCCCAAATTTAGAAACAGAGAAAAGTGGTTTTACTAACGGAATGCTTGCAATATCCAGCTAGAAGATGGAGAATTACCTCCAGCTAAACCCGGAAAAACCGAAATCATGCTAATGGGGAAAGCCTCAACCATCTGGTCAGATGAGTGGTGGCCCCATCACTTAGGGATAAAACTTGATCAGACATTGACTATGAAGGATCATATTGCAGCCACTACTAGCTATTGCTATTACGGCCTGCGTCTTTTGCATAGGATTTTTCCTTATCTGCCCATTAACTGTCACGGAACTCTGGTTCAAGCGATGGTGATTAGCAGATTAGACTACAGGAACACTCTACTGACCGAAGTAGGAGAGACCTTGCTTGCTAAGCTACAGGTGATTCAGAACACAGCGGCAAGAATAACTCTGAATCACCCGGCAGGCTCTCCTTTGAGTGTTGAGTGGAGACGGCATTTTGTCATTACAATGAATATTTTACGCTGTATAGGATTGTATGATGGAGACTTTGACAACACAAGGCCTAGTGTTTCTTTGAGGACCACTACATAGACCTTTTACCCTTCAAAAAACTGAATGAAACCCCTTGTCCACTCTGAGAAAAGGTTTCTGCAGGGATGAGTTCCTCAGTAAAGCCTTCCACACCCTGCTTTTACTCTGTGGAGACTTTTCAGCTGAGAGGTCATTTTGCCACAAAACTCAAGCATTTACCCTGTATAGAGTTGTAAGAAAAGGAGCCACTCTTTCATCAAGATCTACCATACAGAATCTGAACCCTCTTAAAATGTGATAACAGAAGGCAAAGTATTTCTTTAACTCCTTCTACAAAGGTCTTTACTCAGTGCACAGGTGTGACTAGAGAAATTTCTCTCTGTAAACTAAAACCTACACCCTGTTCACTCTAGCCTTTGCACAGGGATAACCTCCTCACTAGAGCTTTTCACACCCCACCTATTACCCTGTAGAGAGGTGTCAGCAGATACGGCATGTTCTCATAAAACTGAGCCATTTACTCTGTATAGAATTGTATAAGAAACTGTCAGCCTTTCATCATACTCTACTATACACAATCAGCATCATGTTGAAATGTGATAGCACAAGGCCTAGAGTTTCTCTGAAGCCTTTTACACATACCCTTTTCATAGGTGTCAGTAGAGAGATTGCTGTTTGTAAACTGAATCAAACTCCCTCGTCACTTTGAAAAAAGGTCTTTTCAGAGGGACAAGTTTATTACTAAAGAATTTCACACCCAGACTTTACCTGTAGAGAGAGGTTATACAATTGAACCAATTAGACTGTTCAGAGTTGTATGAGAGAAGGTCAGTTTTTTATGAAACTCTACCATACACAATCTTCACCCTGGTAAAATGTGCTTGCACAGGGCCTAGTCTTTCGCTAATACCTTGGATACAGACTCACTACCCTGTTCAAAGGCGTCACTAGAGATGCTGCTGTTAGTAAATTGAATAATTCATACTGTTCATACAGATTATCGTCTTTGCAGATGGGTGAATTCCTTCCCTAAGTAAAGCTTTTCACATCCAGCTCTTACCCTGTAGAGATGTGTCAGCAGAGACAGCATGTTGTCATAAAAATGAAGCATTTACTCTGATAGAATTGTAGGAGACGGAGACAGTCTTTCATCAAACTGTACCATACAGAATCTGCTCCCTGGTAAAATGTGGTACCACAGGGCCTGTGCTATTTATCTCAAATCTTCTAGTGAGACTCTTTACTCTGTTCAGAGGTGTCTGTACAAAGTCAGTTCTAGATTTTATTATGTATAAAGTATTGTGAAATAATCAAATCTGTCAGTGCTAAGTCTGTGAAAAACAGAAGTGAATAGCATGTTTCTTTGGCTTTTTATTTTGGTCTTGGAATTGAGAAGATCCCAATGAAAGAGCAGCAAAAGAAGAAAAATCAAACCTACTCAAACAAGTCTCCAAATGTGTAACATAGCAACAGGAAGGAAAAGATTATTTAAAAAGATTGAAATCTGGTAGGGCCACATTTGCAAACCTTTTTGCCAGTCACAAACGATTCATACTTCTACGTGTGATTCAGTAACCTCTCACTGAATCGCAAATTGGGTTTGCGATTCAGTATTAGGAAGGGGCATGTTTAGGGTGTCCCCCTCTAATATCAAATTGCAGTTGTATGTGTGAACATTTTGCAACCAATAATTCGGAATATTCATCCAATTTAAAATTTGTGTTAACCCTTTATGACCTCCCCTTTGTGAATGTTTGTAAAAGATTTTTAGACAGTGGTCCCTTGGATCACACCCTACTCTTCAAAAATTAAAAGAAAACGTTCCATTTCATTTTTTTGAATGCATCCTATTTTTCTTGAGGGAAAATGGTCTGCATTAAGAAAAAATTGCTTTATTTACAAGCAATGGCAGACACTGATGATCCCAACAGGCCACCTTCTCTATGATTTTTGTGATTCCCAATGGGTAGTAAACCTAGACCTACCTCAGTAATATTGATATGGGAGGTCTATTTGCTGATCCCTGGGAATCGCAAATGAAACTCAAAAGAGCTGATTACATTTGAAATAGTGATTTCCTGATTGTGATTTGGGGTATAAGTGGCCTTCGTATTTCATTAAAAGAAAAATAGCAAAAAGGAATTTTTCTTATGCAGGTGCAAGTAGTTATGATGATGTGTCAACATCTAAGAACATATCCTATTGTTTTTTTTAAAAAAAACTGAATATAGAAAAGAAACAGAACAAGTAGCCTAAAGAACAGGAAATTCAAAGAACTTGTCCAAGTCAAACCAACCCCTATTCACCAGATCCAAGATAAGCCAGTTGGTCATAGGGGACCAGATCTCACTGCCCCAGTTCTTCGAATGCCTGACCTTGCAATTATATAGAGCCCTTTCTTGTTTGTATATGCCAAGTAAGCAATCCAGCCAAGCCTGATACATCGGGGTTCTGCTTCCTTCCATCTTGTTACTATTAACAAGCGGGCTACTGCAACTGCGGTAAAGATAACTTTTATCTGGGTTGTGTCCAATGCATCTTTATTATCATATCCCAGAAGCATCAATAATGTGCTTCCTAGCACCCCAGCCAAAAACCCTCTATCCCTTTCGTCATGGGTTGCAGCTTTTCACAGCTACAAAACATGTGTATCATGTTGGCTGGGTCTTCTGCGCACATGGGGCACTTATCATTATCCCTTTTACCCCACCCAAATAACTGCACCAGAGTAAATTATAAATTAAAAATTGTTTTCTAATGCTGGGCCTTCAAGTTGCCCGCTAGAACAATGTTCCTACCTAGTACGATTGAAATATATAATTCCTTATACCCATTCTCTAACTTCCTGGCCCAATTAGCTTCAACCTTCTCTAAATCATTTAGGGTGGAGTTAACTAAGATTTGATAGATGTGTATTATCCTACAATCTGGACAAATGGCAGCTTTCAGGAGTGGAATTTTATCTAGGTAAAAATGATTCGGCCCTGAGTTGGTTCAAAATGTCCACTATCTGTATATACTTAAAATATGATCTAGGGGTTATTCCATATTCCTGTAACAAATCTGAGAATGGAGACTATTGCTCTGCTGATTAAATATCTCCTATCTTATACTAGATTGTTCCCATTTCCTACCTATTACATCAAAAAACATTGCTGGGAACAGGGGAGATCACCACAATGGCGTATACCCATTATACTAAGTATCTTCATTAGTTTGACCACCTTGCCCTGAACTTTCCAAGTATCATTTAAAAAGTGTTTTTATTAATGACTGGCCTTCACCTGTCAGAAAAGAACACTCAGTGCAGCTCTTCCTATAGCCAACTCATATATGGTGGGGGTGGCAGACCCATAGTCCTGGCCACCAATGCCTGTATTTCACACTGTAAACAAAACCGCCATCTGTTGTAAAAGGTCTGAACAGTAATAGAATACTAAATAAAGAGCCGCCCAACCTTCCCATTCCTGTGGAAGAGTTAAAAATGTTAAAGATTGCCGGGTTTTCCTGTACTGCCATATCAAATTTATGAAGATGGAGTCTAGATTCTTTAACAAAGAACCTTCAATCTCAAGGGGAATAGAACCAAACAAGTAAAGAACCTTAGGGAGTGCAACCATTGTAAGGATACTACATCTGCCTATTATCGACAGGTGTAACCAATCCATACGCCCTAGGTCAGTGCTGATCTCCGTTAGCAAGGGATCCAGATTGATCAACCACATGTAAACCAATTTCCAGTTTATCCTAACCCCAAAATATATAGCTGCATCCTTCCTACTATGGGCATCATAAAAGGCAAAGTTCTCTGTACAGACAATCTGTGTTTTTCCTTTATTCAAGAGATACCCTGACTTTGTCCCATATTCCCCAGCCAAGATTTGTACTTGTGCCATCGCACTCACTGGGTCTGAGTTCACTATGGCAATGTCGTCCACGTATGCCAATACCTTTGTGTCATAGCCGTTCACACACACTGGCTTTATTATTCGGCTTTGCAAGATTTGTTTAATAAATGGGTCGATATAGAAGGCAAACAGAATTGGGGAGCAGGGGCAATCCTGCTTTGGCCCTCTAGCCACCTCCATTCTTTCTGATTCCTTACCCATCATTTGGAGCCTGGCATACGGATTGAAATACATTGCTGTAATGGCTGTAATAAAGCGTGGGCCAAACCCATTTTGTGCCAAAATTCCCCATAAATACTGCCATGACGCTCTGTCGAAAGCCTTTTCTGCGTCAAGGAGGATCATAGCCATCTTATCTCCGGTAACTTCTGCTGTATCAAAAAGGGCTATGGCACGCCTATTGTGATCAGTGCTTCCCCTGTATGGTATAAATCCATGTTGCCATTGGGTGACTAGATGAGCTATTATCTCCTCGAAGCGACCTGGCAAGATTTTTTAATACAATTTAGCCTCCAAATTTATAAGAGAAATTGGCCAATATGAGGAGGGTTATCCAAAGGTTTATTTTTCTTTGGGAAGATAACAATATCAGTGCCTTGTCAGGATTGAGGGGGAAGCCCATTTTGCTGCACACCTAAAAACAGGCACAAAAGTAGGGGAACTAACTCCGGCTGGTGTACTTTATAAAGTTCAAGAGGGATTTTGTGGGGGCTTGACGCTTTTCCTGAAGCTATCAGGTGCAAGGCATTTATAACCTCCTCGAGTACAATGTTAGCTTCAATCTCCCGACTTGTTTTGGAATTGATCCCTCCCGGACCCATCCTTCGTCTTTCCTCTTCCCCACTAGGAGAAGAAAAAGGGGTATTTTCTAGACATAATTCTTTATATATTTTTTTTAATATACTGAGGATATCATTGGAATCCATTACTTACAACCCATCTTTCCTTCGTATTCTAACAATACTGTTCCTGGCTATCTTCTGCCTTTTATGCAGAGCTAAAAGCTTTCCCACAGACTCTCCATATTCGTAATTTTCATTTTTATAAGCCTGACATCCTTCTGCTATCCCCTTACTATAATTGCTACTAGCTTCTGCTTTTACCATCACAATTTCCTGTTGTAATTGTATTTCAGTCTCTTCCTGTCTCTGGTCCGATCACCCCAAATCACTTTCCGGTGAGCTGGATTTAATTGATAAGCCTGAGCCCCCTTATCTTGGAATGGTTTGATCAACTGTTGCAATCGCCATCGTCTCTCAACTGTACTATGGCAAAAGTCAGGCCTGACAAAAAGTGAGAAATCTCCCACAGTGCACTTAGCTTCAGGTCTGGCCTACTCAAAAATAGATTGCCACAAAAGAAAGTTCCCAAAATGCACAAGTATGTCTCAAGGCTTCATGTCTGGCCTAGATGGTTGTTGTAGAGCTAATGGCACCCGATGAGCCCTCTGTACTACCAGAGTCCAGTTCCAAACTTACGGGTCTGGAAAAGCTGTGCACAGCATATCCACAATATATGTGTGGGCATCAGACCCCTCCTTGCCTTCTGGGACACCAAGAATCCATAAATGAATGCGCAATTGGCGGTTTACTTGGTCCATGAGTTTCCAATGGATATATACCAATTGCGATTCATGATCTACCAGCTGTTCTTGAGTATCGGCCAAGTCACTCTCAAGAGTCTTTGCTCTAGTCGCATGGTCTGTCAAGCATTCGCCAATAGCACTACATGTCTTAGTCACTTTTCTGACTGTCCTTTGCACCTTACGTACAGCTGCTTGAGATCGACAACTATCCAGGCAAATTTCCTTGTAGTGCCACAGTATACATTGTAAAATAGTATCCAAAGTCGGAGGTGCTGGACTGAGGGCATCTTGAGGAGCAGTAATCAAGGTGCCGATCAACTGCTCTGTTGGTGAATAAACCCATTTAGGATCTTTTCTGTGCGTAGTAATTTGGCCTGACTTCCTTGCCACTTTACACGCTGTTACTGCGGGATCAGCTCCGCTCGTGTCAGGTATGCTTTCATTCTCGCTGGATTCTGGGAATGAGCCTGTCCTGGATCCATTGGTTGACCATGTCTCATCAGCCAGTGAAAGAGGCAGTCATTAGACTCAAAGGGGTAGATGTATCAAGAAATCATTTTGCACTTCTCTAATAGCGATTGTTAAGGAATCGCTATTTGACAAGTGCAAAATGGTATGTATGTAGAAATTCGCTATATTTTAGCGATTCCTTAATATTCCTTAATTGCGATTAGCAAATTGCTAATCGCAATTAAGGAATAATTTTCCCATTCATTTCTATGGGCCGGGAGGCCCATAGGAATGAATGTGCAGTAATTCTCAAATTGCGAATTCGCAATTTGCTAATCGCAATTTGAGAATTATTTCAAGGGTGCAGGGGTGTCTTATGGACACCCTGCTGCACCCCTGAAACTTACATGTGTGTGCATATGGCACACATACATGCCCTATGGGCATGTATGTGTGCCACATGCCACCTTCAAAATAGTGATATTTTGTTGTTTTAAAGGATTTCGCAAATTAACACGAACCTCAAGTTCGTGTTAATTTGCGAGTCCTTAACCTCAATTCGCAAAAAAAAAAAGCTTCATACATGGCATTTAAGGAATCGCACATTTGCGATTCCTTAAATGCTTATGCAAAATAAGGAATCGCAATTTTTTGCGATTCCTTATTTTGCTAATTACACATACATCTCAAAAGATGCAAAATTTCAGTTTACGATTCGTTAAGGCCGAAATTCGCAGAATTTCGGCCTTAACGAATCGCAAACTGCTTGATACATCTAGGCCAAAGTCTTGCTCATTTGGCTCATGCTCTGATCCAGAGGGGTGTACCAGTGATTGTCACAAGGGCGGCTTTCCCCCAGCTCCAACCCTGCAGCTGGACCCACTTCTAAACTAGCCAACACGGCCCATTCCCCTTCTGTATCAAGCTTGATAGTTTGAGATTGGAGTGGGGTGGAGCAATGTCCTTTGCCCTGCCTCCTGCATTACCCTCATGTACAGACAAGTAAAAATGGACTTTTACCTTATCTCCATTGATCTGCACACTCTGCAATTGTGCTTCTATTTCTGCCTCCTTACTAATAAGCAGCGGCACCTCCCTTGTAGGTACTGAAATACCCTTGTCTAGGTGCTGTGCCTCAGGATCTCCAGCAGTCTCCTCCTGATGTCAGCAGGAGGGGCTACATTTCTCCCAGTGGAGGCTCCAAGAAGCTCAAATACTGTTGAAACAGACATGTGCTGCTGAGGCTATTCCCCTTCCTCTCCCCCGTGGTCTCCATCTGGGTGACTGGCACAATCCTCTGTCCTTTCTTCCTTGTCACATCTGGTGGTACAGTTGGTGTGATTCCTCCGGATCTAGGGCCGGGCTTCCCTAGATTGATTTTCTTACTCACTTTTGTTAGGTTGCACACGTAATGACAACAAGGAGGAATACTATTTCCAGACTATATTGTCACTCCTGCTTTCACACTATAACTTTGTAGTCCAAATAACCACGTTGTGCCTTCAATTCGAGCCATGCAAGGGGTTATTTAATGACAACAAGGAGGAACACTATATCAGACCGTATTGTAATTCCTCCCTTCACACTATGACTTTGTATTCCTGATTTATTACCACCTAGTAGGTCACTTAAAAGTAAAGTGACACAGTACATTTCAGACTGAGTAGCCAAATCACCTCCCCATGCCCCTGTATTTGAACCACCTAGCATTTGTAATAATAAAAAGAATGACTCTATATCCACGTAGTCTTCCTCTAAGATGGAACATTGGATTTGCAATAAAAGCAGTTGGTCTTGTAATAATAAAAAGAATGACTCTATATCCACGTAGTCCTCCTCTAAGATGGACATTGGATTTGCAATAAAAGCAGTTGGTCTAAACTGAAACAACCTGAGTGAGTGCCTCCTTACCGGTTTCCAGCCGGTATCCTTGTGTGTGTGTGTGTGTGTGTGTGTGTGTGTGTGTATATATATATATATATATATATATATATATATATATATATATATATATATATATATATATATATATATATATATATATATATATATACATATATATATACATATATATATATATACATATATATATATATATATATATATATATATATATATATATATATATATATATATATATATATATATATATATATATATATATATATATATATAAATATATTCACTGAAAAAAACATAGGTTTCAGGTCTTATATAGTTAGGAATTAGCATTTAAAAACCTTTGAAATTCACTAAAAAAACTATAAGTTTTAGGGGTGTTATAGTTAGCTGGACATTTCACTCATACAAAACCATTGAAATTGCACCTATATAGTTAGTTGTACTAACTATATTTCGTGCACCTGCAACCCCCTGCTGATGAAGTCCCATATTACATCATTCATGACATGGTCAGTGACATCACTGATGACATTTCAAATGACATCACTGATGACATCACTGATGACATCATCCAGTGAATGTGGTTTGCTTCGTTATTTAAATATGCATTATATATATAGCAATTTGCATTGAAGAATGAGTGGATATATAAAAATAAACATTTGGATGGAGGATTTAGTAGCAGTGTAATTGACTGTTTACTTTTCCAATTTATAGTGTCTCACTAAATATAGTGGATAGTGGCTAAACTGTGTGAATATCTGTATCACTTTGTCAGTTGTTGTGTAAACTGGTTCTCCACTTGGTTACTAGCTATGTGATAGTCTATATTAGTTATTGATTAGTTAACTGAGTATTTGTTTGGGAGAGTGAATGTGTGTGTGGTTCGATGGGGGTGTGTGACCGCCCAAAGATGTGTGAATAGTTGATTCAGTAGATATATGAAGTTAAAACTACATGTTCTAACAGTTGTTTGGGCGAGTGAATATCTTTATGGGTTGTGGTGATGTGCAAATATATTTCTCAATGGTACATGTCCAACAAACTAGAAAAATAAAAGGCAGTGTATGTGTCAGTTGTTGTATATAAATAAGTATACATAAGACTCAATGATTGTGTCAGTGACTGTATACTTGTAATAATGATTTTATAACACACTAAGTATGACTTACTATCTAAATAAATAATGAGTGGTTTTTAGATACTTTTATTGCTGTGTCAATGGATTCAAATATGATACTCTGTATTTTACAAAGAGTGATTAAAGATTTTACTAGTGTATGAAAAGTTGTATGTGATTGTCACGTGGATGATGTCATCGGTGATGTCATCAGTGATGTCATTTGAGATGTCATCAGTGATGTCACTGACCATGTCATGAATGATGTAATATGTGACATCATCACCAGTGGATTGCGAGTGCGCGAAATATAGTTAGTACAACTAACTATATAGGAGCAATTTCAATGGTTTTGTATGAGTGAAATGTCCAGTTAACTATAACACCCATAAAACTTATAGTTTTTTGAGTGAATTTCAAAGGTTTTTTAAATGCTAATTCCTAACTATATAAGGCCTGAAACCTATTGGTTTTTTCAGTGAATTTCAAAGGTTTTTTTAAATGCTAATTCCTAACTATATAAGGCCTGAAACCTAAGGTTTTTTCAGTGAATTTGCAAGGTTTTTTAAATGCTAATTCCTAACTATGTAAGGCCTGAAACCTATGGTTTTTTCAGTGAATTTCAAAGGTTTTCTAAATGCTAATTCCTAACTATAAAATGTCTGAAACCTATGTTTTTTTCAGGGAATTTCAATGGTTTTGTAAATGACAATTTTTAAATGTATTAATTGTAATGTTCATTTTTTTATTCTGATTTACTCTTTTAAACTATTTATTTTTAGATATTTTATTTTTTAAATTACATTACATATTTTTATAAATTGAAAAAAAATATTTTTCAAAATATTGAAATTATAATATTGTTTATTTTATTTTATATTTTTTAAATATATTTAAATATATTTTATATAGCAGGCAATGCTATCCTATAGAAGGAAATTCAAGTTAATGGTAAGTATGGTTAGAATTACTTTTCAGGATCAGTACTGGGCTCAAAAATGCAGCACTGAGGTCTCTCCTGATGACAGGTGAGTAAATCGGAATTCGTTGTTCGACTGATTTTAGAGGAATATTTTAAAGTTCCAAAACTCCACACTTAGAAACCTTTTCAGCAAAAAGCAGGCAATGATATCCAATGGAAGAACAATCAAGTTACTGGTAAGTACGGTTAGAATTACTTTTCAAGATCAGTACTTGGCTCAAAAATGCAGCACTGAGGTCTCTCCTGATGACAGGTTAGAAAATCGGAATTCGTAGTTCGGCTGATTTTAGAGGAATATTTTAAAGTTCCAAAACTCCACCGAGTAAAATTTCCAAGTGAAACCAGTCAATGTTTGCCTAAGGCAGGAAAATCAAGTTACTGGTAAGTACGGTTAGAATTACTTCTCAGGATCAGTACTGGGCTCAAAAATGCAGCACTGAGGTCTCTCCTGATGACAGGTGAGTAAATCGGAATTCGTAGTTAGGCTGATTTTAGAGGAATATTTGTAAATTCCAAAACTCCACACTTCGAAGAATTTCCAAGTGAAACCAGTCAATGTTAGTCTATGGAAGGAAATACAAGTTACTGGTAAGTACGGTTGGAATTACTTTTCAGGATCAGTTCTGGGCTCAAAGATGCAGCACTGAGGTCTCTCCTGATAACAGGTGAGTAAATCGGAATACGTAGTTCGGCTGATTTCAGAGGAATGTTTGTAAGTTTCAAAAATAGACACTTAAAAACTTTTTCAGCAAAAAGCAGGCAATGATATCCTATTGAAGGAAATTCAAGTTACTGGTGTGTATGGTTAGAATTACTTGTCAGGATCAGTCCTGGGCTCACAGATGCAGCACTGAGGTCTCTCCTGATAACAGGTGAGTAAATCAGAATTAGTAGTTCGGCTGATTTTAGAGGAATATTTTAAAGTTCCAAAACTACACACTTAAAATAATTTCCAAGTGAAACCAGTCAATGTTAGCCTATGGAAGGAAATTCAAGTTACTAGTAAGTACGGTTGGAATTACTTTTCAGGATCTAAACTGGGCTCAAAGATGCAGCATTGAGGTCTCTCTTGATAACAGGGGAGTAAATCGGAATTCATAGTTTGGCTGATTTTACTTTGGTCCAGTATATATAGAGCCACTTTCCTACACCATCCCCTCCCTTCAACAATGTGCAAACACGCCCTGTGGCGTGTTTTAAGTTGGGGAAATAATTCCCCTTCAATCCTGAGGGTCCCTAGGATCCAACTAGCCCACTAAGTACATACAGTAAGCGCCACAGAGCTGCGTAGCAGAGAGATGTGAAAAGGGGCACGGCTTAGATCACATCTCCGCAAAGCAGCACAGGGGTGCTTACTGGAAGCACCTGGTGGGCTAGTTGGCCCCCATGGTCCCTCAGGATTGAAGGGGAATTATTACCCCAACTTAAAACGCGCCACAGGGCGTGTTTGCACATTTCACCTCAGGCCCTGTTCCATCCCTTCACCTCTGTGTAAATGCGCTGTGTGGCCATTCTAAGTCCCCTTGATTCCTAAGGGTGCCTAGGGTCAAACTAGCCCACTAGGCATCACAGTGCTGCCTTCCAGACAGGTGTAGATAGGGGTGTGGCCTCTGAACAGTTTTCTGCAATGCAGCTCCCTGGCGCATACTGAAGATACCTGTTGGGCTAGTTGGCCCCCAGGGACCCTCAGTATTGAAACAGAATTAATTACCCAACTTAAAAAGCACAACGGGGTGTTTTTGCACAGTGGTGAAGGGAGGGGGGCGTGACCTGAGGTGACATGTCTGCAAATACGCTCTGTGGCATGTTTAAAGTAAGAGAATTAATTCCTCCTATATCCTGTGGGTTGCTGGGGGACAACTAGCCCACCAGGTACCTCCGGTATGCGCCAAGGGGCTACGTTGCAGAGAGATGTTCAGAGGCCACGTCCCTTTTTACAACACTCTACATCGAAGCTCCATGGCGCTTACTGGAAGTACCTGGTGGGCTAGTTGGCCCCCAGGGACCCTAAGGATTGACGAGGAATTAATTCCCCAACTTAATCCGAGCCACAGGGTGTGTTTGCACACATGTGAACTCAGGCTCCGCCCCCTCCCTTCACCACTGTGCAAACACACCCTGTGGTGGGTTTTAAGTTGGGGGATTAACTTCCCTTGAATCCTGAGGGTCCCTGGGGTGCAACTAGCCCACCAGCTACCTCTACTAAGCGCCACAAAGCTGCGTTGCAGAGAGGTGTAAAGAGCTGCGTGGCCTCAGAATACCTCTCTGCCATGCAGCCCCCTGGCGCATACTGGAAGTTCCTGGTGGACTAGTTGGCCCCCAGGGACCCCCAGTATTCAAGGGGAATTCATTCCCCATCTGCAAATGGACCAGGGGTGGCGCATTTGCAGAGTGCCTCAAGGAGGGTGCATGGCCTCTGGCGCGATGCTGAACTTTTTTTTTTAAAGATGTGGGGCTGTATAGCCCCCCTTCTTTTTCTATTCCTTTGGCCCTGGGGACCCAATCCCCGGGCCGGCTTTTCTATTTATTTTTTTGTAACTTTTGGGGAGGGGGGCCGCGTGGCCGCCCTCCCAGGCCACTTGTTGCCCTGGGGACCCCATCCCCCAGGGCTGGCCCTCTTCGTTGGGGACTGTGGGGGGGTCCCCCAATCTCCCCAATGTCCAAGCCGGATCCCTGTGTCCTGTGGGATCCGACATTGCTTTTCCACATGTGGAGCAGCTAACATGCTGCTCCCCATGAGGAAAAGCAATCTACTATGCTTTATTTAAGCGAGAGCAGATTTCCCTACCCTCTCCTTTAAATGAAGCAAAGGAGATTGCAATGACATGGTGGAAGCCGCGAGGTGTAATTCCGTTCAGCAGTTCGGGCTATAGCTGCGATTAAAGGTTCCTATAGAAAATTGCATGGGGATGACACGTTTTGGGACTCCCCTTTTTTCTCGGCCCCCACTTGATGAATCACCCCGAGACTTTCAGGATAGGAGTGGACCAGAGTGCCCCCACCAGTTTTAAAAATGTAGCGAAGATTCGTCAACTGGCGCCAAAGTTATTCCAAATAGAATGTTGCAGATTTCCTATGGAAAATAGGTCCTAACTATAACTACCTACTGGCGACCGCCAGTAGGTAATATATATATATATATATATACATATTTATATGTTACTTCAAAACCTGCCCCTCCTAAGGAAACAGGACCAACACAAAACAGAATCCCATCGCAGCTCTTTATTCAAACGAAATGGGTTGCAGGTTACGTGTTTCGGTCATGAATCCAGCCAATTTCACACATATATACTTATTTACCTGTGTCCGTGTGCATGTAGGGTTGTCCTTGTTCTAGATATTAAGATGTCTTTCATTGCTGCATGATCCTGATGATAGAGATAGAATGAAGAAACAATATAGTAATTCAATGAAAGAAACAAAAGTTACATGGTCCTGAACCAACTTTCCCATAGATGAAGCAGTTTTTTTGTTTTGCTGATAACTTTGACACTATTTGACGAATCTTCACAAAGTTTTAAAAACGAATGTATATCTTACTACAGTTGATGTTGTTAAAGTTTTGGAGTGATTTGTTAAGTGGGGGGCCAAGAAAAAGGGGAGTCGCAACAAATTTTTTCCTTATGCAATGTTTAAGCAGATTTTGCAGTTTTTAGACATGACTATAGACTGAACTGCTGGACATATTACACCAACCTTTGTAAAAAGATAGATCTTGGTGTAGAAAGAGTCCTTTTCTGATCAGTAGTTTAGGAGTTATTAATGAAAAGAAAATGTATATATTTAGGATGCAGATCCACCCACAGGTGATCTGCAAGCAAAAGCTAGGACCTGATTGGCTGGACGCAACCTGAAAGAAGAGTTGTGGCCACCACTTTGTTTTTTGGCTGGGCGCCAGGGAGAAAACATGAATAAAAAACCTATACATGGGTGTCATCATAAAGGTATCCTGACCCCACAGGTCACATGGAGGGGTCTCTGGCTGATCTGCTGATCCGTGGATCCACAGCGGCGCTCAGAGTAACCCCCAGTGTAATCCCACAAAGGATGCATGGATCCACAGTCCATAAAAGTAGTGTGCAGTGGTTGTCTGCATGTGGGTGGTTACCAGCAGGGCCTGACCACTGATCAGGCCCTAAAGCAATGGTAACTAGTCATAATATCGAAAAAAAAATTATCGACTGGACAGAATATTGAGTTTTTTTATATAGAATGGACAGAATATCAAATTGCAAAAATATAGTGGTGCAGAATATCGAAATGCAGGTAAGAAATATTGATTTCCACAATATCAAAGTTAGTAATATTGAAAAAAGAAATGTCCTCTTGTCCGTGCTAATGATATGGTGATGTCTGTGTGGCGTGCTTCAGAGCTGAAAGGTAACTGATGGTTGTTTGTTTCGCAAGGTTTGCAAAAGAGTCCGGCTAGACTTGTATGAGTCCAGTAGGTCTGCCTTGTCCCAGGTGGCTTAACTGTTGTTGTACTTTACAGGAAGGTCCGCCAATGTGGCAAGAGTGTTGGATCAGTCGCTGATCCAGTATGTGAGGTTACAGGGTGTGGCGGTGGCGTTGGTTGGAGTGTCCCGGGCGAGGGTGCCACACAGCTCGTCTGTGGTGACTTAGGTCAAGCATCTTTACGGCATCCGTAGCGGAGAGTGGGGCAGTGTGATGCTTGTTGGAGAACTGGATGCAAATGTTGATGTACCAATGAAGGATGGTGGTGTGGTTGTCCTCCTGTCAGAAGTTGCTGTCCCCCTGCCACATGTAGTCTGTGTAGGTGAGGGCCTGCGTGCTGATGTAGTTGATGGCTCAGCGGAATTATGGGTGTAGGCCTGGAGATCTGTAGACTGAGGGTGGTCAGGGTGTTGGTGTGAAACATCAAGTGCAGGTGCTTCACAATGCTGAGTGTGTCCCTGTTGGTGTATGTGACTCTGAGGGTGTACTTCAGAATGAATTGCAATTCATCCTCCTGGATTGTTGGTGCGGTCCCTGCGGGTGATCTTGTATCAGTCTCTGATAGCAATGTTGAAGTTGTGTGCTGAGGATGCGTTCAACCAGGTTACTGTAATGAAGGCAATGTGTGGGGCTGTTGTGTTGAGGAGGTAACAGAGTCCATTGGCGTGGTGGTGGATGGAGCGGGTGTGCAGTAGGAGGCACATGACCTGGTTGTACAGACATGGTCTGTGAGGCGGGGCAGCGCGGTGTAGGCAGTAGGAGTTGCACACACAGCATGTGAAGCTGTTGTGTGTGCGCTTAGGGGTTGCCTGATAGCAGGTAGTTGATTGTCTGTTGTTCATTGTTTGGAGGGTGGTTGGAGCATGAGTCAGTTGTGTTATGTGGGTCGTGCAAGGACCAGAGGGTCTTACACTATGCATGTTGCAGACGCTGACGTGCGCTGACGGTCCTGACTTTGGCACGGAGGTGGCGATACAGTGGCACAGACAAGCTGCTGCCTGCATTAAGAATGGGTGGAGGAAGGGGGGAGCTTCTGGGCGGCATGTGGGTTGCAGAATTAGGGCACTCAGTGGTGCGGTACCGCAGGGGAGGTATCAGCAGGAATCAGTAAACAGCTGACAGCGGAAGGGGTTAAACACCAGGCAAAAAGTAGCACACAAAGACAAGGAGGTTAGAAAGGCACAGTGTAACAGGTGTATGCTAAAGAAGGAGTGTCTAGTTACTCATGCGTCCCTCAAAGAAAATGGATGAACAATCACCAAAACTGACAGGCACAGGATCAGGCAACAAAAGGCCAAGTTGCGCCCAGGATACACAGCGTCAGCAGGTGTTGCCTGCCGGTTGTGGGTAGCAACCTGCACAAATACATACACAACCAAGTACTGCATGCACAATAGGGATCATTAGCCATGAATAACTACATGCATGTTGGCAAAGTACACATACTCCCATATGCAAAATGTTCGTCAATTATGCCATAGATGATGGATGCAAAGTGGCAATAGATCTTCGGAGACAGTGATGAGGCACATTGTACTGTGTTGAACACATTTACTACACAAATGGATCAAGTATGTGTTGAGGCCATGCTGCAATGTCCATGACCAGTGCCAGTGCTTTGAAAAAATGAACAGTCATGTAATGAGTATACCTGTACTGCTGGTGAACCAATGCGCACAGGACTGCCTGTGACTGTCAGGGCCTTGAATCCTTTGAAACGTGTGATGCTCTAAGTGGTCCATCTCCCGATAGGCCCTTGGTCTGAGTAGAAACGACAGACTTAAAAGGGCGATCAGGCGAGGGAAGGAAAGGAAAGGACCAGCAGGGAGGGAGATCTGAAACAAAGGTAAAAAAGCATACGGATTCAACACTTCTTGTCACTGAATCACTGAATACCCCAGGACCTATACTGTAACAGTTACACCTGTAAATGAAAACAAAAGCCACTGTATCCTAGTTGGGATTACAGTAATGAAAGTGCTACTAGATCTGAGGATCAAACAAGGACATTACTACTAACGGTGGGCGGCCAGCTACGCTCCGTCTGCGGAGTGTGCGTAGTGCCGCCCACTCCGCATTTTGCGGAGCTGGCGGAGCCAGGCGGCACTACGCACGCTCCGCAGACGGAGCGTAGCTGGCCGCCACCCGCCTCCCTCCCGCCCTCCCTAAATACTTTAAAATAAAGGAACGCAATAATTTTAAAAGCACTTACCTTGCCGCCGCTGGCCGCCGCGTTCCCCGGGGCTCGTTATCTTCTGTCTTCGGTATTTTGCAGTAATGCGCATGCGCGGGCGGCCGCGCATGCGCATTTTCTCGTGAAAATGCGCATGCGCGGCCGCCCGCGCATGCGCATTACTGCAAAATACCGAAGACGGAAGATAACGAGCCCCGGGGAACGCGGCGGCAAGGTAAGTGCTTTTAAAATTATTGCGTTCCTTTATTTTAAAGTATTTAGGGAGGGCGGGAGGGAGGCGGGTGGCGGGGCTGGCGGCCAGTGGTTTTGCGGAGTGGGGCTACGCGGAGTGCGGAGGTGGGCGTAGTTTCTCGCCCACTTCGCGTAGCTCCGCGAAGCCCCACTCCGCGAACTCCGCCCAGGGTTAATTACTACACACTTACAAAGAAGGCTGTTCCATACGTTTACATGTATTTATCCAGCAGTTTTCAACATACCCAAAAAAGTCTTAACAGCCACGTAACTGGGAAATTTGAGCTTCCTTCAGGATGAGCACTACAAGACCCTGCTGTGAAAACAGAGATGAACAATCCCCAGGAATTCATACCACATGGAAAGGTGATGAAACACCATAACACACCAAAGATTATGTTGTACAAGTTGCAAAAGAAATGGCCCAAATTATGATCCTGTTTCAAGGATTGTGCAACCAGCACAGGGATCACAGAAGACACATAAAAGGAAGCAGAGTATTGCAGCTATATGAAGGGGGGATAACACTCTGCAGGCTGCCACAAGGTAATTAAAGCCATGCGTTAATCCTGAAAATCAGAGTGTATGAATAAGGTCCAATAAACCGAAATCCAAATGCACTGCAGCGCCACTCACACAAAGCCAACAATCCGTAGTTACCCCAGGGAATCAGTGAGGCTCAAGAAGGGAAATTACACATCTCTTGCAAGAGCCTTTAGAAGCTCGTCCAAAGAGGGAGGGAATTTGGGAAACACAAGGAAGCCCCGCAAGAGCCAGTCATCGGCTCATCCAACTGGGCTTTGAAATGCCAAACAGAACAAGCTGCTGGGCCTGGACTCAACAGAGAGTAATGATGAGCGATGGCACAAAAGCACCCCTACTGTGACCAGGATATGCAGCACAACACAGGAGAATCCTGGAATTAACGACACCTGAGTGGTGCCACGGAAGCGTTTACATTTGCTACAGCACAACGTTGAGACGTCATCAGAGCAACGTTCTTGGCTTCATAGGAACAGAAATTTTTCTGCCACTTACTGAGAAGGCTTGCAAAGCAGTGTTCATCACCAGCCCAGAGTAAGCAATGTGACAGTGACATGACATACTGGCACAAAGGGCAATGCATCCATACAAACAGACTCACAGGACAGTTGACAGAACATGTGGGACATATGCTGGCCCACACCTTCACAATATGGTTGTTAGAAGTCAAAATGTACTGGCATACAAGATTAAGCGGATGAGCCAAACACATCCTGCTGCACACAGCGAGACTGCAATTCCCCATAGAGCCTGTTCTTGTGATGTCCCACACAATGTCAAGCCGTGGTATACGCAAAGTGTCAGGGGCAAGGTTTACACACATTGATGCCTTCACCAGAGTCCACTCTCCACTACACATGACTGTCAAGAAGGGTGACTGGCATGTTATGGGAGTGGTGCAACATGTAAGTTGATCCATGGTGATGAGACATGTATGGATGGTATTACAACATGCTCAGAAACAGTTCCCACACATTCCCAAACCGTACCAACACCAAACAGCCTTTTTGGATCTCTTACCCGAACTGACATTTTCACATGTCCGTGCATGGACTGCTGATTCAGCCCACGTAGCATTCATCATGAGGAATAGCAGGAGGACTAAGGTGACACAAACAGACAACAGGCACAGCAACATGGGAATGACATGGTCAGTTACCAAACAGGAACAATGTAGGACACATGCAAATTTGAAGGAAAGTCATTGCGCATTACTGTGTGGCATGACATCAGCACTGGACTGACACATCAGAACACATATCAAAGTCACTTTCCATACAGTCAGCTGGACACACACATTGCAACACATGCCACTCAATGCTCCAAGCTTGCCCACTCATTCCCAGTGACTCACAATTATGAGAAGAAGTTGCGTATGAGCTGACTCCGGATATCATCCTCCTCCTCCTCATCACTTGCATCGTGACCAAGCCCTTGATCCTCAATGGGTGGATATTCCTGCTCCTCAGGATCCAGGATGAGTGGCACTGCCTTTTCAACTGCCATGTTGTGCAGCATGCAGCACACGATGAAGATCTTACAGACCTTGTCTGGTGCACATGGGAGGGACTCGCCGGTTTTATCGAGGCACCGGAATCGGCTCTTCAGGAGGCCAAACGTCCTCTCAATCACTCGCCTGGTCTGCCCTTGTGCATTATTGTACCGCTGTTCTGCAGCTGTTCTTGGGTTGCGGAGAGGTGTCATTAGCCATGGCATGTTGGTATATACCGAGTCCCCTACATAAAGAAATCATGTAAATAATTGGGTCAGAGCAAAAGATACTGAAACACACAGGACAAACAGAGTTAACCCACCAACAAGACATACCCGCTTGTTGCGCAGCTGCAGCATCATTTGTGGCACCCTGCTACGCCTCATGACGAATGCATAGTGTGCCGGTTCTGGAAAACGTGCACAATCGTGGGAAATCAGCATGTTAGCAAGACATACTGAATGATAATGTTTACGGTAGCGGTATGCCTGCTCCTGTGCCTGTGGTGGCACCAAAGCCAAATGTGTCCTATCAATGGACCCTATGATATGTGGCTTCCCTCCCAGGGCATAGAAATCAACCTTGACATCTCTCAACTCTTCAGGAGTCGGAAATTTGATGAATTCATCAATGTGCTCCAACATGGGTGCCAAAATATCATGCAGTTGCAAAAACAACAAGTGATGGACCGAATGTGGATCAATGTCACACATTCCCCCAGTCAAAAGATCTGGGCCCAAATCCATCGTTTTTTTGCACTCCACACCACCCTTGGTTAGACAATGGCGATATGCAAATCAGCTCTGACCCTGTTGCCCCATGGGAACAGTCCAGTCCGAACTACAAAAGCCATGTCCTTCCCAGAACGGAATCAAGCCTCCGAGGACCGGACCGGTTTCGAGGTAACACCTCTCATCAGCCCGGCTAGCTTGACTCCAAGGTGTGTGGAGTGCCTGGGACCCACGTCTGGGCATCCCCAGCGCACTTAGGGCGGCAATTGCAAAAACAACAAGTGATGGACCGAATGTGGATCAATGTCACACATTCCCCCAGTCAAAAGATCTGGGCCCAAATCCATCGTTTTTTTGCACTCCACACCACCCTGGGTTAGACAATGGCGATATGCAAATCAGCTCCGACCCTGTTGCCCCATGGGAACAGTCCAGTCCGAACTACAAAAGCCATGTCCTTCCCAGAACGGAATCAAGCATCCGAGGACCGGACCGGTTTCGAGGTAACACCTCTCATCAGCCCGGCTAGCTTGACTGCAAGTGGTGTGGAGTGCCTGGGACCCACGTCTGGGCATCCCCAGCGCACTTAGGGCGGCAATTGCAAAAACAACAAGTGATGGACCGAATGTGGATCAATGTCACACATTCCCCCAGTCAAAAGATCTGGGCCCAAATCCATCGTTTTTTTGCACTCCACACCACCCTGGGTTAGATAATGACGATATGCAAATCAGCTCTGACCCTGTTGCCCCATGGGAACAGTCCAGTCCGAACTACAAAAGCCATGTCCTTCCCAGAACGGAATCAAGCATCCGAGGACCGGACCGGTTTCGAGGTAACACCTCTCATCAGCCCGGCTAGCTTGACTCCAAGTGGTGTGGAGTGCCTGGGACCCACGTCTGGGCATCCCCAGCGCACTTAGGGCGGCAATTGCAAAAACAACAAGTGATGGACCGAATGTGGATCAATGTCACACATTCCCCCAGTCAAAAGATCTGGGCCCAAATCCATCGTTTTTTTGCACTCCACACCACCCTGGGTTAGACAATGGCGATATGCAAATCAGCTCTGACCCTGTTGCCCCATGGGAACAGTCCAGTCCGAACTACAAAAGCCATGTCCTTCCCAGAACGGAATCAAGCATCCGAGGACCGGACCGGTTTCGAGGTAACACCTCTCATCAGCCCGGCTAGCTTGACTCCAAGTGGTGTGGAGTGCCTGGGACCCACGTCTGGGCATCCCCAGCGCACTTAGGGCGGCAATTGCAAAAACAACAAGTAATGGACCGAATGTGGATCAATGTCACACATTCCCCCAGTCAAAGGATCTGGGCCCAAATCCATCGTTTTTTTGCACTCCACACCACCCTGGGTTAGACAATGGCGATATGCAAATCAGCTCTGACCCTGTTGCCCCATGGGAACAGTCCAGTCCGAACTACAAAAGCCATGTCCTTCCCAGAACGGAATCAAGCCTCCGAGGACCGGACCGGTTTCGAGGTAACACCTCTCATCAGCCCGGCTAGCTTGACTCCAAGTGGTGTGGAGTGCCTGGGACCCACGGCTGGGCATCCCCAGCACACTTAGGGCGGCAATTGCAAAAACAACAAGTGATGGACCGAATGTGGATCAATGTCACACATTCCCCCAGTCAAAAGATCTGGGCCCAAATCCATCGTTTTTTTGCACTCCACACCACCCTGGGTTAGACAATGGCGATATGCAAATCAGCTTTGACCCTGTTGCCCCATGGGAACAGTCCAGTCCGAACTACAAAAGCCATGTCCTTCCCAGAACGGAATCAAGCATCCGAGGACCGGACCGGTTTCGAGGTAACACCTCTCATCAGCCCGGCTAGCTTGACTCCAAGTGGTGTGGAGTGCCTGGGACCCACGTCTGGGCATCCCCAGCGCACTTAGGGCGGCAATTGCAAAAACAACAAGTGATGGACCGAATGTGGATCAATGTCACACATTCCCCCAGTCAAAAGATCTGGGCCCAAATCCATCATTTTTTTGCACTCCACACCACCCTGGGTTAGACAATGGCGATATGCAAATCAGCTCTGACCCTGTTGCCCCATGGGAACAGTCCAGTCCGAACTACAAAAGCCATGTCCTTCCCAGAACGGAATCAAGCATCCGAGGACCGGACCGGTTTCGAGGTAACACCTCTCATCAGCCCGGCTAGCTTGACTCCAAGTGGTGTGGAGTGCCTGGGACCCACGTCTGGGCATCCCCAGCGCACTTAGGGCGGCAATTGCAAAAACAACAAGTGATGGACCGAATGTGGATCAATGTCACACATTCCCCCAGTCAAAAGATCTGGGCCCAAATCCATCGTTTTTTTGCACTCCACACCACCCTGGGTTAGACAATGGCGATATGCAAATCAGCTCTGACCCTGTTGCCCCATGGGAACAGTCCAGTCCGAACTACAAAAGCCATGTCCTTCCCAGAACGGAATCAAGCATCCGAGGACCGGACCGGTTTCGAGGTAACACCTCTCATCAGCCCGGCTAGCTTGACTCCAAGTGGTGTGGAGTGCCTGGGACCCACGTCTGGGCATCCCCAGCGCACTTAGGGCGGCAATTGCAAAAACAACAAGTGATGGACCGAATGTGGATCAATGTCACACATTCCCCCAGTCAAAAGATCTGGGCCCAAATCCATCGTTTTTTTGCACTCCACACCACCCTGGGTTAGACAATGGCGATATGCAAATCAGCTCTAACCCTGTTGCCCCATGGGAACAGTCCAGTCCGAACTACAAAAGCCATGTCCTTCCCAGAACGGAATCATCCACATTCAGTCCATCACTTGTTGTTTTTGCAATTGCCGCCCTAAGTGCGCTGGGGATGCCCAGACGTGGGTCCCAGGCACTCCACACCACTGGAGTCAAGCTAGCCGGGCTGATGAGAGGTGTTACCTCGAAACCGGTCCAGTCCTCGGATGCTTGATTCCGTTCTGGGAAGGACATGGCTTTTGTAGTTCGTACTGGACTGTTCCAATGGGGCAACAGGGTCAGAGCTGATTTGCATATCGCCATTGTCTAACCCAGGGTGGTGTGGAGTGCAAAAAAACGATGGATTTAAGCCCAGATCTTTTGACTGGGGGAGTGTGTGACATTGATCCACATTCAGTCCATCACTTGTTGTTTTTGCAATTGCCGCCCTAAGTGCGCTGGGGATGCCCAGACGTGGGTCCCAGGCACTCCACACCACTGGAGTCAAGCTAGCCGGGCTGATGAGAGGTGTTACCTCGAAACCGGTCCGGTCCTCGGATGCTTGATTCCGTTCTGGGAAGGACATGGCTTTTGTAGTTCGGACTGGACTGTTCCCATGGGGCAACAGGGTCAGAGCTGATTTGCATATCGCCATTGTCTAACCCAGGGTGGTGTGGAGTGCAAAAAAACGATGGATTTAAGCCCAGATCTTTTGACTGGGGGAGTGTGTGACATTGATCCACATTCAGTCCATCACTTGTTGTTTTTGCAATTGCCGCCCTAAGTGCGCTGGGGATGCCCAGACGTGGGTCCCAGGCACTCCACACCACTGGAGTCAAGCTAGCCGGGCTGATGAGAGGTGTTACCTCGAAACTGGTCCGGTCCTCGGATGCTTGATTCCGTTCTGGGAAGGACATGGCTTTTGTAGTTCGGACTGGACTGTTCCCATGGGGCAACAGGGTCAGAGCTGATTTGCATATCGCCATTGTCTAACCCAGGGTGGTGTGGAGTGCAAAAAAACGATGGATTTAAGCCCAGATCTTTTGACTGGGGGAGTGTGTGACATTGATCCACATTCAGTCCATCACTTGTTGTTTTTGCAATTGCCGCCCTAAGTGCGCTGGGGATGCCCAGACATGGGTCCCAGGCACTCCACACCACTGGAGTCAAGCTAGCCGGGCTGATGAGAGGTGTTACCTCGAAACCGGTCCGGTCCTCGGATGCTTGATTCCGTTCTGGGAAGGACATGGCTTTTGTAGTTCGGACTGGACTGTTCCCATGGGGCAACAGGGTCAGAGCTGATTTGCATATCGCCATTGTCTAACCCAGGGTGGTGTGGAGTGCAAAAAAACGATGGATTTAAGCCCAGATCTTTTGACTGGGGGAGTGTGTGACATTGATCCACATTCAGTCCATCACTTGTTGTTTTTGCAATTGCCGCCCTAAGTGCGCTGGGGATGCCCAGACGTGGGTCCCAGGCACTCCACACCACTGGAGTCAAGCTAGCCGGGCTGATGAGAGGTGTTACCTCGAAACCGGTCCGGTCCTCGGATGCTTGATTCCGTTCTGGGAAGGACATGGCTTTTGTAGTTCGGACTGGACTGTTCCCATGGGGCAACAGGGTCAGAGCTGATTTGCATATCGCCATTGTCTAACCCAGGGTGGTGTGGAGTGCAAAAAAACGATGGATTTAAGCCCAGATCTTTTGACTGGGGGAGTGTGTGACATTGATCCACATTCAGTCCATCACTTGTTGTTTTTGCAAAATATCATGCAGGACACGGTTGAACATCGTCTGTGACATTCCACCTACATCAGCTATGGTTAATTGAAACATACCGGTAGCCAAAAAATGGCGGGCTGACATTACCTTTATCTTGTGGGTCAGCGCAGTAGGATACCTGTGTTGCTGTTAAAGATGTGGTGCCAGCTTGTTTGTCAACTCCTGAATCAACTGTTGAGTGAATCTGTAACGTCAGATGCAGGCACGTTCCCTCATGGTAGCCAAGTCTGGGAATGGCCTTGGTAGAGGCGGTGCCCTGCAGGACATATTTGGGAAAAATGTAGATTAGCAGTCAGCCAACATCAATGGCAATGTACATAGCACATGCAAAACTGCTACTAGACATCAGGTCACTATGGAGTGTGGCGTGTGCAATACATCCAGGACACATATGCCAGCCTGCTGGCACTCCTACGAAAGGCCAGATACACCTGTTGATTGACAAATCAAGACGACATGCCCTGAAATGAGCTGCTGGGCCGGTCTAAGTGAACAGCCCGAGATATCACTAGAGTGACACATGTCACAATACCTGCATTGAAAGGTTGTCATCCCATCCAGACAGCTGACTGCAAGGCACACGCACAGCTCACATGGAATGTCAAATGTACATATCAAACACATTGGTATTAAGGTGTATACGTGACAACAAAACAACACAGCCATTGTCACAATGCAGACATGTATGCCTGGGAAAATATGATGTCTGATGCCATCAGACCCAACAGCCGTGGGAATACACATGTGACATGGTGTGCATTGATGTGAAACCATTGCCATCTCAACACAGACCCATGTAATATGCACCAACAGCAGATGCAGTTTACGGAACACAAACAGCAAGCTCGATGTTACACATGACACACACCTGACATAGTCACATAGGGTCATGCATTGGAGGCCGCTCCTTTAGACTGTTGGCGCCCCAGTTGTGGAATAAGCTACCAATGACCCTGCGCAGCACTTCTAACTTGTTGGCTTTTAGGAAGGGGCTCAAAACCTGGCTTTTTACTTCTTAGTTTCCCGGGCTCTGTTGGTTCCTTTTCTGTCTTTTTCTGTTTTTTCTTGTTATGTTATAAGATTGCTGTGCAAATCAAAGCGTCGGGACACTCTCTGAGTAGCCGTACGCTATACAAAATATAGTATAACATAACATAACATAACATGCTGAGAGTGACATGTCAGTTGACAAAGTGCCCCAGTCCCTGGTATCAGGAGACAGGTGATGTTAGTGATGACTGTGCCATCCCAGTGTTGCTGTGCATGACAAAATCGGGCAAATGATACACATGTGACAAGTGTCAAGGTGATGTGTGCCACATACTACCCCATCACACATGACATGTGTCCACAGGTAATCACACATCGATTGTGCAACATATTTGATGCCCTGTGCTATGTCACTGGCTGCCAAACCTAGGGCCTTCACATGAAAGTATGCAATGACAAGTACTTGATAGACATCCTTGTGCGAACCTGCATTGGCATCAGCGTGTGAAACGCACTGTGTGAAATGCACCGTACCCCTGCATTGGCATCAGCGTGTGAAACGCACCATGCGAAACGCACCATACCCCTGCATTGGCATCAGCATGTGAAACGCACCGTACCCCTGATTTGGCATCAGCATGTGAAACGCACAATGGGAATAGCACCGTACCCCTGCGTGTGAAACGCATAGTGTGAAATGCACCGTGTGAAACCCACCGTACCCCTGCATTGGCATCAGCATGTGAAACGCACCATGGGAATAGCACCGGACCCCTGCGTGTGAAATGCACCGTGTGAAATGCACCGTACCCCTGCATTGGCATCAGCATGTGAAACGCACTATGGGAATAGCACCGTACCCCTGCGTGTGAAACGCACCGTGTGAAACGCACTGTACCCCTGCATTGGCATCAGCATTTGAAACGCACCGTGGGAAAGCACCGTACCCATGTGTGTGAAACGCACCGTACCCCTGCATTGGCATCAGCGTGTGAAACGCACACTGTGAAACCCACCGTACCCCTGCATTGGCATCAGCATGTGACCCCTACTTTACGGGGGTGTGTGCACATCATATCACTATTGTAATCGTGCCATACATGAGTGCACCGTACCCCTGCATTCCAGGCTTGTGTGCGCATTGTATCACTATTGTAATCATGCCACAAGCGAGCGCACCATACCCATACATTCCGGGTAAGTGTGCGCATCGTATCTCTATTGTAATCATGCCATACGCGAGCGCACTGTACCCCTACATTCCGGGCGTGTGTGCACATCGCATCGTAAATACTATTGCAATGGTGCCATACGCGAGCGAGTGAAACGCACAGTACACGTGTGCGGATCTCAAAATTACTTAGGGGACACATAGGGGACGAGTAGTAGGCCCTGAATGCATCCTGGGTGTCATAGATACTGAGATTTGAGTGTGTGCTACAGGTGCCCTGCAAAAGTCAGGTGGCCCAAAAAATACAATGATGCAAAATGAGTGTCGAGCTGAAGCTCAAATTTTGAACGATGCGAATGCGTGTCAGAGCCGTCTGTTTAAAGGGATTGGAGGAAACGTACGATGCGAACGAATCTGACCTATCACTCTGTACTCCTCGAACTGAAAGCCCCTCAGCAGCACTGATTTAAGGCAGCATGAAGCCCTGAGAGGGAACTTGCCTGCACAACATTGGAGTGGACCACACTGCTGCTGTCTCTGCATCCTCTGGCATTTCATGGCTTGTACTATGGAGTGGGCCCCACCTTCACTGATGAAGAAAACCAGGCCCTTCTGGACAGCCTCCTACCACAGTACAGCAAGCGGTGTGGGAAACCAGGGGAGCAGGTGAGTGCTGACTCCACAACATTTGACTGTGCACCTGTTGTGTGAGTGTCACAACAGGCATTGTGTATTGGTGAGACAGACATGCAATGTGGTTTGGAGTGAGTCCCAGGGCGTGTACATGTTGGTGTCTCTCATGCAGAGCATGATGTAGTTCATGTGTGTTCACTCCTCTCTTGCATTGTGCTTACTATGACATTCACTGCATAGTGAATGACACATTCAGCCGTGCCAGACCTTGGTGGCTTCATTTCCTAATGTCCTGAGGTGGAACAGTGGTCCCCGCGGAGTGACAGGTGACTGTACTCACAGATGTTTATGACTTGAGGGGACCTGTGGTGAGATTGTCCAAAGGATGTGTACAACCTCATGGACATTTCTGTGTGTGAATGTGCCTTGTCATGTGGGTGAGTGTGTATGTGATGTGTTGCACCACTACTGCATGGCGTATGCAGCAGCTCTCCCCATCTGATGTGACAAGTAAGCAGTGCTGTGTGCCTGACTTGCAAAGCTAGCACGACACCTGTGACATCCCAGTGGCAAGTGGAACATGTGCAAAGTGAGGGCTGTTTCCGCTGTTGTCAGTGACAGGTGAGTGCTCTGTGCCAGGGTGTGTCTGTCTGGCCTGCTGAGGGTTCTACAGTGGAGTGGGATATTTGACTGCTTGGCATGTGCTGTCCCACACACTGCAGTTGCATGTGTTGCCCAGTGTGTGCCATGATCAGTGAGTGTGTATCACCCGTCACGCCATCGGTTGGCTTTCAATGCCATGTAATGCATTTCGGCTTGCACAAAGGCCAAATTCACATGGATAATGATGCAAGTCATGTCAGCATCCTAGGCCCTGTTCACATTATCAAAGATGTGCAAGTGTGTGTCTCTGGGACATGGAGCAGGTGTACTGATGTTGTTTCACTGTTTATTCCTGACAGGTAACTGCAAAGGAGAAGGGGGGAATCTGGCGGGACATTGTCAGGGCTGTCAGGTCTGCGGGGGACAACACTCGCCGGCACCTGCGGAACGTGCAGAAGAGGTGGCAAGACATCTGCTGCTGGACCCGGTGTATCACCCGGGTCAAGCTGAAGCTGTCACCTCCACACCGGCATGGTGGATGCTGTCACCTGACCCCCCACATGCTCCGTGTCCTGGGGGTAGTGTTTCCAGACCTCCATGGGCAGTTGGAGGAGAGACAGCAGCAAGGAGTGGGTAGGTACCTGGCTGTTTGTTATGTTGTGTGTCACCTGCTTTTTGAAGTGCTTTGAAGTCTGGCTACACGCCCACAGTTGGGGTGTCAGCTCAGACAGGTTATATGTGCAGTGCCTTTTCAGCTCCCCTTAGTCACCTGGTGCTTTTTTTATCCCTTCCCCTCCTTAACATGTGTCCCCTGGTCTGTGTGTAATCACATTTGCACATGTTCATCTAGGGTGAAAGAAAATCTGACTGCACATTGATTTCTGCATCATGTGGGAGGGTGGTCTGTGACATGTGTTGGGACCATACCTGTGCACTGTGTTGGGGCTCCATATTTGTTGACACTGATGATGATTCTCAACATAGGAGTGTAAGGTTTCAACAGCACACCCTTGCAGCAGGCAAGACATATGTAGTGTCCTCAGACATGATGTACATCAGTGGGAGATATGCATGGTGCCATGACGGTTGCTCATGGTACAGTCAGCTCATTCCAGACCAATGGATCAGTGTGCCCACTACAGTCCCCTCAGACACTGTGGCCTCCTAATTATGTGTGCCATCCAACACTGTGCCCATTCTATGTGGGTTCAGCATGGTCTGCCTCTGTGGCATTGGTCCCTGGCATAGTTTGTATTTTTCCTGTGTCTGCTACATGTGTCCACTGGACAGGGATACAACATTTGGCTTGTGCGTACTCACACTGGGCAGTGCCTGTGTGCCTATTCACAACAATCTGTTGATGGTTGTTTGTCACAAATATGTTTTGCCAGCCCCACGAGTTGATGTTGGACTACTTTTGGAATTGTTGTTGCACAGTTTTTGTTACCCCGATTCAGAGGTCTGACTTCTTGAGCTGTATCAATCATATTGACTGAGGTACGGGGGTGTTGTGCGGGAGAGGTCTACATGGGCCCGCCTGATTTGGCCTTGCCAGGTCTGAGCTGTGGGTGAGAATTGGCTGAACAGTGATTTACCATGCACTGCCCCTGTGATGGTGGCCAGTGATTTCATTTGGAGCTTTGCAGCCTATGTTGTTTTGTTCCAGACATGATTCATACTCATACATTTTAGCCACATGTAAGTTCAGTTGCAACGCTGTTTTGTGTTTGTGCGCATACATCTGTGTCAACATTTTGCCTGGGGATAAGGGTTTGTCCACAATACAGCAATTATTGTCTTCATCACAATTACAGGCCTATTAGCTTAAGCATTGTCCTGAGTTGGTACATGTGTGCCACTCCACATGACGGCCAGTAGGTTTTATTTGCAAGCAACTGTGTCATCAGGAAATAGATGCCCATGTGAGGACTGACATAATTCAAGATATAACCATTTAGGAGCGGTGCACAACCCATTTACTTGAAGATAATTCAAGTTATGTCACATAAATGATTGTACCTTGGCACTCACAACACTTGTTAAGAGTTGATCATGTTTAGATTGTGTTAATATGACAAATTGTGTAAGTGACACTTATGTGTCTGCATGATAGATGTCTCACAAGTTAGTGCACACAAAATGACATTTCCACTTTAATGTAAGACGCTGGCACCTTTTCAAAGAGGCCAGTGTTAGCGATAAATGGTGTGCCTTGATCTCCATATACATGTTCCCACAATGGTCTTGGGGTCTTGAAAGTCCTTTGTAGTCGATTATACAAACTAAGGAGTGTAAAGACATCAAGACTTCCGTTGGCCATGTATATGGACAATCTGCAACGCCATTTGTTTCTAACAGAGTTTTATTTAGAAGTGTGCCAGCTTTTTCAATGAATGTTGAAATATTTTTTAGTGTGCATTTCCTTTTGAGACATCTTTCATGCAGCCACATAAGTGTTCTTATCACAAAAAGGCAAATTACCACATTCAATACATGTCAATTGTGTAAGGTTTCGTGAGTCCCAAGGTACCAACATTTATTTGAATTAAACTTTTGACCAATGTACTTACAGGGCTCTGAGTGTGGTGACACCTTGGTGAGTGAGGTGGGTTAGTTTGCCCTGAGGGGCACCACTACTATTTCTTTCTTGGTGAACAAGAGGTGGCATCACTTCATTTCATTGATCTGCTCCCCTGTAAACAAACACTAGATTCTCTGGGAATTTCTCATTCAAGTTGTGGCCTGGTGGACTGGGGTTAGACCACAGACAAGCAGCCACAGTCACAGTGCGCAACCCTCACAGCCCTCTACCTCCACTCCCATAGAGTCCTCGGGTGCAGGGGTTGATCTGGAGGAACTTGCAGCAGTGTGCAGCGCTGAGTATCTGTCCACCTTTGGTGCTGCACAAGCCACTGAGGAGGATACGTCCACCCCCGCACCCACCACACCTACCCTTCCAACTCCTCTCCCTGCGGTGCCTGGTCCTGCCCATGATGATGCCCCCCAAGGATCTACATCCCCTTAAATAGTCCATGTGCCGGCAAGTGGGGTAGGCAGCCTAACCAACGTCCCCCTACAAGGACATTTATCTGGACTGGCCATTGGCCGTATTTGAGCAGAGACTCATTTTTGCACTATTTATTTGTTGCAGCTGAATAAAGCCTTTTATTTTACGTTCAACACTATTGCATTTCAGGTACTTGATGTTGGTGATAAGGGACCTGGAGTTGGTGTCATGTTAATGTTTTGGGGTCCTGAAAGATGTTTTTTGTTGATGGTCATGAGGTGTACTATGGTATTACGTGTGCCATCACAATGTCTCTGCAATTAATCATTGGTTGTGTGTGTTCAGTTTGGCTAGAGACATTGTCCCAAGGAGTGTTCCTTCCTCTGTGGCACCTGACATCTTCACTGCAGACAGTTGCACAATTGTTGTGCTGACATGTGTGCACATTTCCTTTTTTGGTGACGGTTCCCTTCAACAATGGCCATGCCTGCTCACAGATGTCTACTGCTCATTCATCTGTGCCATGCTTGCAACTCACTGAACTTGTGTTTTAAGTATGTACAAATGCCTTCATGGACACATTTACCCTTTTCACCACTATGCATGTGTGTAATCACAACCTACCCCTATGTTGGGAATTGTTATGCAGGGTATTTGGGCACATGACCTTTCATGACGTTTCTTGTATCTGAGGGGTTTCAATCCTATTCCTTCCATTAGAGACTACATCTTGGTGGTCTGACCACCACCTGGACATTCCGATCAGTCCTGGGATGTGTGTGACAGTGTGTGTTCCCTTTGGCTCTCTTTGTTTGGTAGGCTGTTATATGACTATACACTATTGTGTCATGATGGTAGGGTGTGTATTTCACCTGCAGACTCCATGGGTGGGTATGCATGTGTAATTTGACATCATCTCCCACATGTGGTGTATCACACAGTGTGTGAAAGTAATCCATCCTCCAGGGAGTGGGACACTGCTGTTAGTTATGTGTTGCTATGGCACTATCATTATGGTCACAAGTTAGGGATGTGCACATACCCCCATGTGGTTATGGTATGCTGATGATGATGTACCCCCATACTGTTGTGCACTGCTGGGAGTCATATCCACCCACCGCTCATATGTCTGGGCATTGCTGAGAGTCCTCTGCACCCACCCCCGTACTGTTAGGCACTGCTGGGAGTCATATCCACCCTCCACTCATATGTCTGTGCACTGAGGGGAGTCCTCTGCACCCATCATTCATATGTCTGGGCACTGCTGGGAGTCATATCCACCCACCAATCATATGTCTAGGCACTGCTGTGAGTCCTCTGCACCCACCACTCATATGTCTGGGCACTGCTGGGAGTCAAATCCACCCACCCCCATACTGTCGGGCACTACTGGGAGTCATATCCACCCACCCCTCATATGTCTGAGCACTGCTGGGAGTCCTCTGCACCCACCACTCATGTGTCTGGGCACTGCTGGGAGTCATATCCACCCACCAATCATATGTCTAGGCACTGATGTGAGTCCTCTGCACCCACCCCAAACTGTTGGGCACTGCTGGGAGTCATATCCAGCGGTTTCGCTTGATCATTTTCAAGTCATATCCACCCACCACATATATCTCTGAGCACTGCTGGGAGTCCTCTGAACCCACCACTCATATGTCTGGGCACTGCTGGGAGTCCTCTGCACCCACTCCCATACTGTTGGGCACTGCTGGAAGTCCTCTGCACCCACCACTCATATGTCTGGACACTGCTGGGAGTCCTCTGCACCCACCACTCATATGTTTGGGCACTGCTGGGAGTCCTCTGCACCCACCACTCGTATGTCTGGGCACTGCTGGGAGTCATATCCACCCACCCCCATACTGTTGGGCACTGCTGGGAGTAATATCCACCCACTGCTGGGAGTCAGATCTACCCACCCCCCATACTGTTGGGCACTGCTGGGAGTCCTCTGCACCCACCACTCATATGTATGGGCACTGCTGGGAGTCATATGCACTTACCTCCATACTGTTGGGCACTGCTGGGTGTCTTCTGCACCCACCCTCATACTGTTGCGCACTGCTGGGAGTAATATCTACCCACCACTCATATGTCTGGGCACTACTGGGAGTCCTCTGCACCCACCACTCATATGTCTGGGCACTGCTGTGAGTCCTCTGCACCCACCACTCATATGTCTGGGCACTGCTGGGAGTCCTCTGCACCCACCCCCATACTGTTGGGCACTGCTGGGAGTCATATCCACCCACCACTCATATGTCTGGGCACTGCTGGGAGTCCTCTGCATCCATCCCCATACTGGCGGGCACTGCTGGGAGTCCTCTGCACCCACCCCCATACTGTTGGGCCCTGCTGGGAGTCATATCCACCCACCACTCATATGTCTGGGCACTGCTGGGAGTCATATCCATCCACTCCTATACTGTTGGGCACTGCTGGGAGTTATATCCACCCACCACTCATATGTCTTGGCACTGCTGGGAGACATATCCACCCACCCCCATACTGGTGTGCACTGCTGGGAGTCATATCCACCCACCCCCCTACCGGTGGGCACTGCTGGGAGTCATATCCACCCACCACTCATATGTCTGGGCAATGCTGGGAGTCCTCTGCACCCACCCCCATACTGTTGGGCACCGCTGGGAGTCATATCCACCCACCACTCATATGTCTGGACACTGCTGGGAGTCATATCCACCGACCCTCATACTGTTGGGCACCGGTGGGAGTCATATCCGGTGCCCTGCCTTACTGTGCTGCTCACCTGGTGCCATGCAGAGAGCCACCGGCCCACCGGTACCTGGGGCGTGTGTTTGGAGGTCCAGCGTGAAAGGGAGACCGCCTGACCCTGAGACAGCGGAGGTTGGAGGCTGAGACTGCTCCGCCGGGCTTGCGAGACGCTTCATCTCCCCCGGATACGGCCCCGCGGACTGCAAACAAAGGGCTGCAATGCAAAGCAGGGCACCATAACAGGGGGAAAACGCAGCCAGGAGATACGGGGGAACCGGCCGGGTTGCCCATAAAGACGACGTGGGAGGAGCCACCGGCCCGACGGCACTGAGGCCCCAGACCAAGGGTTCAGCGGCCGGTGAGACCCTTCAAACCAGGCATCACAGGAGGTGGGGGTTGTGGCAACGACATCAGGCCAACGGGTCGCCCACCCCTAACGGGGCCCCCCCTCCTCTCATCTCAGCGCCGGCCCTCTGGTCAACCAACAAGAGCCTGACGTGGACAGCGAGACCCCATAACTGCACCTGAAGACCCCTCTACGCCTATCTTAGCTATAGGGCATAGGTCAATTTGAGAGACCTGCAGAGCTCTCCAGGCAGAATCACCACAGTGGCCGGGCACACCGCGACCTAGAACACGACAGGACCTGACGACAGACGGGAGGATACAACATGGGGAAGAAAGAGACAGTCGACCGAACACCTAGACAAGGTACCCTGGACCGGTATGCTACATCCCCACCGGCTGCAGAGCCTGAGGCCCAGGGACAACGCTCGGATACGGAACTCCTGATGAATGCCTTCCAGGCATCGCGAAACGACATACAGGCATCCAGGGCTGCCCTTGAAGTAAAAATCGGCAAAGTGGGGTCAGAAGTTACCCTCCTGAGACAGGACTTCCATAACTTAATGGAGAGGGTGACCACGGCGGAGACGCGGCTGGGAGAGGCGGAAGATTCGCTTACCACACTGAAGAGAGACATGGCGGACCTCCAGGCATCCCACAAGCAGCTCCAATGGAAGGTGGATGATGCGGAAAACAGGGCACGCAGTAACAACCTACGCTTTGTAGGATTTAGGGAAGGAATCGAAGGGAACAACATGCCGGCCTTCCTCCACACATGGCTGCAAGAGACCTTCCCGACAGCACACTTCTCCAACTGTTTTATCGTGGAAAGGGCACACAGGGCCCTATTGGCGAAGCCTCCGGAAGAAGCGAGACCGCGACCGGTCATAGCCCGATTCCTGAGTTTTGCAGATCGCGATCTCATCCTGCGAGAAGCTCGGAAGATGAGCGAAATACGGTTTGAGAACACGACAATTATGATCTTCCCGGATTATAGTCAAGGAGTCCAGAAACAACGGCGCTCCTTCGACATGGTGAAGGCAAAACTGAGGGACCTACATATACAATATATGTTGCTTTTCCCCGCGAAGCTCACGGTCATCTGTAAGGACAAATCGTACTTCTTCACACACCCCGATGACGCGTGGCAGTGGATGGAGGAGCGGCCCCCGAGACAAGGACAATTGGCAGAAAGGCGGGAGGTGACGGATGAGCCGCGACCCGTGGAGAAAGCATGGGAACTACCAAAATCTCAGAGGACGAGGGGAGCGAGGGGACGTAAGAAGATAACTGTGACCCCGTACAAGAAGCTGTCTAAGACCACCCACTTGCGGAGACAAACGCCTCCTCCAGAGGAGAGGGCATATGATGTCTCCAGATTTCGCTGCCTGGAAAAATCCACCCGCTCAGACGGGGAAGTGGGAACTGTGGGAAACATCTCCGAGGAAGAAGACAATGGCCACCAGTATACACCTGTTAGTTGCAGCGATCCATGAGATGGAACAAGATCAGGCCGGAGGGAACGGGACCTCACCAGATGCTACCCAAGACTCTCATTCGTGATTGTGGGGCGTACTGGACACACAGTTTCTGGCTTGGACGGAAAACACGCAAGTTGCTACCCCCCTTTACAAAACTTTCTTCTTTTTTTTAATTTAAATTGTGTGGTTTGATTGCTCTCGGACTACTGTCCGGGTAATAAGGGGTTAAGGGATTGTTGGGGTGGGTGACAGGCCTTCTCTACCCAAGCGTCCCGGACAATGCTAGTAGCAGATAAGGGGCTGGCGGGAGGGAGAGGTGGGGTGGAGGGTGGAGAGAGGTTTTTTTTTTGCAGTTTTATAGTTGTGGGTTTTTGGGTACTCAGATGGGGAGGGAGGGCGGATTGGGGGTGGGGGAGATATCGGACATGTCAGAAGGGTCACCTTTGCAGAGGCACGAGACACTTCATCAGAGAGAGAACAGAACACCTCCACAGCAGAAAAAGGCAAGATCACGGATAGCCACAGGGAACAGACTACAGGCCAAGAGGAGCTATCGATAATAACATGGAATGTAAATGGCCTGGGCAGCAAGATTAAAAGGGGCCTAGTGAATACATACATCAAAAGGGTGAGCCCAGACATCGTCCTGTTGCAGGAAACACATCTCATGGGTAGTAACTGTTGCTTCCTAGCGAGAGGGCAATACAAGGTTCTGGCACACAAAGGTTTTACCAAAGGCTCGAGAGGGGTGGCGATTTTGATTCGACGGAACCAACCATTCAGGGTGGCACAGATGTGGGTAGATACACTGGGGACATACGTGGGGGTGAGGGACACCTCTAAAAGGAAGGAATACATGATAATATCGGCATTTGCACCACCTAAACTACAAACAGCTCCACTGTCGGGGGTAATGGAGGTCCTTCTTGATTCAGGTGACACAATACAGATATTGGAGGGAGACTTTAATGACGTGATGACACCGACCTTAGACAGAACAGGTGACAGGTCCAGGGATATGACCCCGACACCCTTAGCCAACGCGATCAATGCCATAGGGCTACTAGATACTTGGAGGTGTTTGCACCCAGAGGATAGAGCCTATTCATTTTTCTCAAACGCACATAGGGCCCACTCAAGAATAGATTATGTGTTCCTTGCCAGACACGTTATGTCAAGGGAGGACACTGCCGAGTATAAAGCCAGGGGGATATCAGACCACTCCCCGCTCCTAGTCACGGTAGGGAGACAGACTCACAGACAAGGGACCTGGAGACTGTCGGCATGGGACCTACAGGACTCGAAAATACTGAAAGGCATTAGGGCAGATGTCAAAGTCTGTATAGCAGAAAACGAAGGCACAGTCAGATCCAAGGTGGTCCTTTGGGAGGCCTTCAAAGCGGTCATGCCGGATAGGGCTCAAAATAGACAGGCCGAGGTGACCCGAGCCGCTAGAAGAGAGGTGGAGACACTGGAGGTACTCGAGCTAGAAAAGGCATACCAGAGCACCAAAGAGGTAGGGACTTTACGGAATTTAATAGATACCCAAAATCAGTACAGAGACTTAGTAAATGGAGAGGCCAAAACTCAGGTGAAGGCGACTTTACATTGTCTATATGACGTAGGGGACAAGTCAGACAAACTGATGGTGTGGCTGAGCAGGAGGGAGAGAGATGCCAGGTGGGTAGAATGAGTGCGGGACACCCAGGGGAACCTAACGAGCTCAGACGCCTAGATTGCGGACATCTTCGTTCTGCACTATCAGTCTTTCTATGAGGCACGGGATCTGAGCACACAGGCAGAGGCCATGCTGTATATTGAGCATTTGGAACTCCCAGTATTGACGGATGCCGACATAAAAGACCTGGAGACGCTCCTGACGCTGGAAGAACTAAGAAAGGCTCTGACTAAACTACGCACAGGGAAATCCCCTGGCCCAAATGGGTTCCCGGCAGAATTCTTTAAGAAGACGGCAGAAGTCTTAGCTCGTCACCTGCTGGGGCTCTTTAAAGGGGCAATGGAGGAGGGGGAACTTCCTCCGGACCTACGCATGGCCACGATCATTCCAATATTTAAAGAAGGTAAACCGCCGGAGGAGTGCTCCTCCCAATCTCCCTACTAAACATTGAAGTGAAACTCCTGGCGACAATACTGGCTCTTAGACTACGGAGGGTGATCCGAGACCTGGTCCACTTGGACTAGACGAGGTTCCTTCCTGGTAGGGCCACTAGATTTAATCTTTGCCAGTCACATAACTGGTTGCAGGAGGTGTGCAGAAGACAGAATCCCCACTGGTTCCTATCACTTGACGCGGATAAGGAGTTCGACGCGGTCCACTGGCCCTTTCTAGAAGGGATTCTGGTGAGGTTGGGCTTTGGACCAAATTTTAGGAAATGGGTGAAGCTGCTGTATACGGATACCAGAGCCAGAGTCAAAGTAAACGGGATCCTGTCCTGGGACTTCCCAATTAGACGAGAGCCGAGGCAGGGATGCCCCCTGTCTTTCCTGCTCTACACACTGACAATAGAGGTGCTGGCAGCGACAGTCCGGCAACACCAGGACATCCGGGGTTTCTGGATGGGCCCATTAGACGCCGCAGAGGAAAAGATATCCCTATATGCGGACGATGTCCTACTGTATATTACGCACCTGGACACGACAATTCCGGTGCTATTCACAGAATTGGAGCGCTATGGAGCGCATGCAGGCTATAGAATCAATTTGCATAAATCAGTGCTATATGATCCCAGAGGATGAAACGAATGGACGGCCCTACCGGGGAGGTTACAAACGACGGCGGTGGGCTTCACCTACCTTGGCATCTTTATGACGCTAGAGAGACCCACCTCTTATGACAAGAATGTCGGACGAATTATGCGTGATTTCATAGAAGATGCGAACAGGTGGAGTCTCCTTCCCCTCACGCTCCTAGGACGTGCGGCTATGTTCAAAATGATGACTTTGCCCAAGCTCCTCTATGCATTTCAAAACGAATACTACCCCCTCCCCCGGAGGGTGTTTCAGGAACTGAACTCGGAAGTCCGCACTTACCTTTGGCTCGGCAAAAGACCTAGAGTGGCGCTGACAACTCTACAGCGACGCCAATATAGTGGGGGGATCTCACTTCCCAACCCAGAGGCCTACTATTGGGCAGAGCACATGGTGGCCATAAATGACTGGTTCCATGCCCCGGCCAACAACCCCACATACGCATTAGAGCGGTACACAATGGGTACCCACCCATATAATTACTACCTGTACGGGGGCACAGGGAAAGGGCGGTTGCTGCCAGCCACGAGGCTCACGCTGGGGCTCTGGAGTAAAGCGAACAAGCCCATTGGATGGGAAAAGAAGCCATCCAGGCAAACGCCCATATGGCACTGCACCTGACTGACTGAATTGAATAAGCTAAAGGGGTTCAAAAAATGGGATGAAATAGGTATCTCGACCCTGGGAGATGTGATTAAAAAAGGGGCGCTGAAGCCGTTCACAGCCCTAAGGGCGGAATTTGCGCTTCTCCCCACACAACACTTTAAGTACGCTCAACTGAGACATGCATGGAGGGCAGAAGAGATCACAGCAGACGAGCTGCCTGAATACTCACCCCTGGAGAGCCACCTCCTACAGGAACAAATTCCGGAGAGGGCAGTTACCCTTACATATAGGACCCTTATGAACAACATGCCGGACAGGATTGGTACCCTGAGTACTAAATGGGAGAATGACGTGGGGGAAATGGATGAGGTGGATTGGGACACTGTGCTTATGCATCCAAGGGAGGTGGCAATTAAATCCAGGCTGAGGCTTATACAGTTCAACATCCTCCACAGGACCTATTTGGATAGAGTGCGCCTACATAGAATTGGGAAAATAGGAGATACAAAATGTCTACGATGCGGACAAGAGGGAGGGGACTTCTACCATACAGTATGGCTATGTCCGAGGATTCAGATTTACTGGATGGGGATTTTGAAAGAACTAGGCGAAGTACTCAAAACACCCTTGCCGACAGATCCAAAATTAGTCCTGCTGGGCATGACAAATGCGTAGATCTCGCCCGTCCGTTGTTGATCTTCCTGGTCCTGGCCCTGGTGGTCACCAAGAGAGACATGGCAAAGTACTGGGGGGCAGCCGAACCACCGCAGCCAGAGGAGTGGCAACAAGGCCTTGACCTCTACATGGCAGCTGAAAGGGTCACATACAAAGTACGGGGCTGCCCAAGAAATTTGGCAGGGTCTGGAGTAGTTGGAGGAAATATAGAGGCATGGATGTGGGACTGTGAGGGAGGTGGGAAGAAGACACATTCAGACATAGGAGAGCTCAGGGGACACTTGGATAGGACACGCCAGAGCGAAATACCACCAACAATGTTTGTAACGAGAGGTGGGAAGTACAGTGATGTATTGTTGTTCTGGATGGAGATGGAGGGAAGGAGGGAGGTAGTGTGTGCCAAATGAACTGTAGAAAGTTGAGTTTCTAATTACAACACTCCTAATAGTTATAGTTAGTACAGTCTGGGCATTAGTATAGGGCCCTCAGCACAGAGAACTCTAATTGTCATAGAGAATAGAACAAGGAACAGAACCAAAGTTTAAGTAAATCGAGGGGGTCCATGTAATCCAGAAGAATTCAAATAGAGTCCACTTTAAATTTCTTCAATCTTTTCTTTATTAATGTTCAAATTTAAGAAAATAGATTCTCTCAGCATGTAAATCGCCAACACGTGTTTCGTCCCACAAAGAGACTTCATCAAGGCTGGAAATATTAAATAATACAAAATATAATTACACAATAGAATATATACATTTATACCTAAATACATATTGCTATAGTACATGAAGTATAAGGTAACAACATCAGCATTTTGGATCAAGTTCAGAAAATTTGGTGTGATAATACATTCCCATATCATATTTACACATTATTCATATTCACAATCCTAATGGAAATTGTCCCAAGAGCAGAACAGGTTAGCTTAGTGTGACTCACAAAACATTACACAAAAGTGGATTTATGAGGTACAATTCTTATCCCTACACACAGAGAATAATATATACAATTAAAAAAATTATATACACACCATAAATATGGTGGAGAGATATCTTATCTGTTCATCAGAATAGAGGACAAAAACTGCAGTATATATGAAGCGGAGCACCTAAAGAAATGAAGCAGATTATATACATTTAGAATCTGATGTAAAGGGTGTAATTTTATAGAAACATATCATGATGAGAAACCCATGAGAGGAGACAAATAGTACAGAAATGAAACACTATAACAAAGATTCGACAATATCGTCAACACCTAGTTGAAATTGATTGTATGGTATGATAAAGTTTGATATCTAGAATGATGCTCAATGAATGCTTAAGTACTTAGTATAGTAAGTAATAGGAAGCAGTTAGAATTTAGGTCAGCATTTGCTATATAATATGGATGCCAGATATCAAAACTCACCATTAAGGTTGAAGGATGACTATAGATCTGCAGTACAAGGCGTCAAATTAGTTCCAAATGTATTAAAATCGCAACATCAATCCAAATAGTACTAACAAAATTGAGAAGAAATAATAATAGTACATAGATCAAAAAAAGGGGGTATATTGTAGGTCAAAAAGTAACAAGACAAAATAGTTTAGACTTGTCTCAGTTATGATTTGAAACCAAGAAACCCAAATGTTATACCTATCATGAATCGAAATATCCTAAGTGGTGCATGACACAATTGCCAAGTATAAGACAGAAGATAATATATTCATCTAAACATGGAGGTCTATAAAAAGTAATAAACATTCCGAAACAACATAGCCCCAATATGGCATAACCAGATCAGGATAGATTGAAATATAACCTATAAGCTGATCAGTTAAAAATCCTATTTGTAAGTCTGTCTGTTAACATCATAAAGGTATTGAATGTCAATAGGCACAGAACATGCTACCCAAACTTAAAATATGCAGATCAACACTTTGTACATAAAGAGTGGTGATGAACACTGCTGTCTGAATCGACACTCTGTATATAAAGAGTAACAAGGAACACTGCTGTATAGTAAAGAAGACACCACATCCTGATCACTGTATACTATAATCCGGAGGACCAGAATTCCCCAATGTACAGAAGTGAAGATGTAGATATAATGGCATGTGTCAACAATTAGCACGATAGGCGCTGAACTTCTAATACGCAATAATATACAGCCCTGGAGTGCTACAGTTAAAAACGACCTAATATAAATCCTGTAGAGTATCCCTTTCCCGCTTACCAGAAAATTAACGATCCCGCTTCCACAAAGATCCGTCGCCCGCAGCAGCAAACGGTACAGGTGCGGGGACGGCATTTTATACACTAAGCATTAGGTGTAACCAGCCGCCATGTGATACGGAAGCCAATTGGCATAGAGATAGAGAGCAGACTAAATAACAATAAGCCCCCTGATCCCAAACGAATCGGCGGCCGTCTTAGAATGTCTATAGGCTATCCGTGTATGTTAAATAAACTATCCGTATATGTTAAGTAAGCCCTTGTATCAGAAGCACTCAAATACGGTATACTTCAACTAAAGAATCCGTATAGATACACGTATATCATTTGGCAATCAATATTTCAACAAAGATGTTATAAAACCATGAGATATTTCAACAAAGATGTTATAAAACCATGAGATAGCTTTTCTTGTACAAATCTAAATATGGATTTGACAGCCATCTTGAGGTGGGTACAATAAGTGAGGTAAAGTTAGACAAAGCAATGAACATAGTACAAACTACGGACAGCTCATATGTTATGAGGTGATTCATATCCACAGAAAAATGTCAACAAAAATATTATTATCAGATAATTGTGTAGTATGTATAGGGCACAGAAGAAGAAATTATATTTACCCTAATATGCAGTGGAAGAACATAGAACACAAGCAAAGTAAAAATGTATGTTAATAGAATCACAATCAAGAAGCAACAGATGGATATCGATGTCCATTGAGGGATTAATCTTTAAGAAATACATACAGTTCACGATCAGTGTTCAATCCCCTATCTACCGCTCTTAATTTGATTAGGCACTGTGATTCCAATTTTCTCAATGCAGTCACCCTATCACCCCCTCTGTGGTTGGCTTTAACTTCAGCAATGCCATTAAATTTGATTGCAAGTATTTCAGATCCTCTATGAGCCGTGTTATAATGGACTGCCAAAGGATAGCTTTTGTTACAGTTGCGAATTGCTCGTATATGTTCTTGAATTCTTTCTTTGAGAGGTCTGGTAGAGCTTCCAACATAAATCTGACCACATTGGCATACAATACAATATAGAGTAAACTTGGTGTTGCAGTTTATGAATTGGTTAATGTGGTGGGTTTATTGGGTATTATATTTGAAAGTCTTCTTTTTATCGTCAGCGAACTGACATATAGCATAGTGTGACTCACAAAACATGGCACAAAGTGGATTTATGAGGTACAATTCTAATCCCTACACACAGAGAATATTATATATAAATAAAAACATTTATATACACACCATAAATATAGTGGAGAGATATCTTATCTGTGCATCAGAATAGAAGACACAGACTGCAGTATATATGAAGCGGAGCACCTAAAGAAATGAAGCAGAGTATATACATTTAGAATATGACGTAAAGGGTGTAATTGTATAGCAACATATCATGATGAGAAACCCATGAGAGGAGACAAATAGTACAGAAATGAAACACTATCACAAAGATTCGACAATATCGTCAACACCTAGTTGAAAATGATTTTATGGTATGATAAAGTTGATATCCAGAATGATGCTCAATGAATGCTTAAGTACGTAGTATAGTAAGTAATAGGATCAGTTAGAATTTAGGTCAGCGGTTGCTATATAATATGGATGCCAGATATCAAAACTCACCAATAAGGTTGAAGGATGAGTATAGATCTGCAGTACAAGGCATCACATTAGTTCCAAATGTATTAAAATCGCAACATCAATCTAAATAGTACTAACAAAATTGAGAAGAAAAAATAATAGTACATTGATGCTACCAGGGTATTAGAGGAGTGAATCAGTAGTGTGTAGCTGGTTAGAGGTCTGCATGGAGAGTGCACAGAGTATTGTAGCTGTAATTGCGTTAGTGCCTAGGCCATTCCATAAGTACATGACTAGTAACTGGAAAATAACAGTCCTGCAAACAAAGTGCATGGTAGGATTGTAGCAGTACCTGTGTTAGTGCTTGGGCCATTGTATGAGTATGTGAGCAGTGACTGGATGTTTACAGTGCTGTAAAGAGAATGCATGGTGAATTTATACGTGCCTTGGTATTTGCGGAGTGATTTGATAAGTACATCGTGCTAGATGGATGATTGGAGAAGTGCATCAGGATTGACTGTGTGTTTCGTAGACTGCATAGGTAGTACATGGGCAATTAGAGGAGTGAATCAGTACTATGTAGCTGGTTAGAGGTCTGCATGGATAGTGCACAGAGGATTGTAGCAGTGCTTGTGTTAGTGCCTGGGCCATTGTATGAGTATGTGAGCAGTGACTGGATGACTACAGTGCTGTAAAGATAGTGCATGGTATATTTATAAGTGCTTGGGTATTGGCGAAGTGATTGGATAAGAACATCGTGCTAGATGGGTGATTGGAGAAGTGCATGGGGACTGACAGGGTTATTCCTAGAATGCATGGGTACTGCCAGGGTATTTAGAAGAGTAAATCAGTAGTATGTAGCTGGAAAGATGTCTGTATGGATAGTGCACAGAGGATTATAGCAGTGCTGGTGTTAGGGCTTGTGCAAATGTATGAGTACGTGAGCAGTGACTGGATTATTACAGTGCTGTAAAGAGAGTGCCTGGTGAATTTATAAGTGTGTGGGTATTGGTGAAGTGATTGCATAAATAGATAGTGCTGGATGGGTAATTGGAGAAGTGCATGTGACTGACAGGAGGATTTCTACACTGCATTGGTACTACCTTGGTAATTAGAGGAGTGAATCGGTAGTATTTAGCTGGTTAGTGGTCTGCATGGATAGTGCACAGAGTATTGTAGCTGTTCTTGCGTTAGTGGCTAGGCCATTCCATAAGTACATGACTAGTAACTGGAAAATAACAGTCCTGCAAACATAGTGCATGGTGAATTTATAAGTGCTTAGGTATTGAGGGAGTGATAGGATAAGTAATTAGTGCTGGATGGGTGATTGGAGAAATGTATGGGACTGACAGGGGGGTTCCTAGACTGCATGGGTAGTACCTGGGTAATTAGAGAAGTGAATTAATAGTATGTATCTTGTTAGAGGTCCTCATGGATAGTACACAGAGTATTGTAGCTATGCTTGTATTAGTACCAAGGCCATGGTGAATTTATAAGTCCTTAGGTATTGGCGAAGTGATTGGATAAGTAGATACTGCTGGATGTGTATTTGGAGAAGTGCATGAGACTAACAGGAGGATTCCCAGACTGCATGAGTACTACCTGGGTAATTAGAGCAGTGAATCAATAGTATGTAGCTGGTTAGAGGTCTGCAAGGATAGTGCACAGAGTATTGTAGCAGAGTTTGTGTTAGTTCCTAGGTCATTGCATGAGTACATGACTAGTAACTGTAAGATTACAGTGCTGCAAACAGAGTGCATAGTCAATATATAAGTACTGTGGCATTGGTGGAGTGATTGGGTAAGTAGATAATGCTGGATGAGTGATTGGAGAAGTGCATGGGACTGACAGGACGATTCCTAGACTGCATGGGTATTAACTGGGCAATTAGAGGAGTGTATCAATAGTATGTAGCTGGTTGGATGTCTGCATGGATAGTGTACAGAATATTGTAGCTGTACTTGTGTTAGTGCCTAGGTCATTGCAAGATTGCCAGATTACAAGTTATTCAGAACACGGCTGCCAGAATGACATTAAATTGCCCGGTCGGCTCGCCATCACTTCCTTTATTGAAGAAACTACACTTGTTCCCAATAAAAAAACATTCCTTCTTCAAGATTTGCTGTCTGACGTTTAACTCGGCAAGGCAGGTGTCCCAAGTACCTGCTAAGGCTGCTTGTTCAACCGATCTCGGGTCGTAACCTTAGGTACAACTACCTAGCTCTGTTGAAGATTCCACGTATTCACCTTTCTCGTACCGGCGGCAGAGCATTTGCCTATGTCGCCCCGTAATACTGGAACCAGCTTCCTTTACCTCTGCGGAACTGTACTTCCTTCTTGATTTTCAGGAAGCACTTGAAAGCATTCCTGTTTTAACCCCACCCTCTCTTTTAGTTCCCCCCTGTCTTCAGTGTATTATGCTAGGCGAAGCGCCGAGATGCCCCCGGGTGATTCGAGCGTTATATAAAAAAACCCTAACATAACATACCATAACATTGCATAAGTACATTACCAGTAACCGAATCGATTACAGTGCTACAAACAGAGCGCATGGTGAATTTATAAGTGCTTAGGTATTGGCAGAGTGATAGGATAAGTAGATAGTGCTGGATGGGTGATTGGATAAATCCATGGGACTGACAGGGGGATTCCTAGACTGCATAGGTAATACCTGTGTAATTAGAGAAGTGAATTAGTAGTATGTACCTGGTTTGAGATCTGCATGGGGAGTGCACAGGATATTGTAGTAGTACTTGTGTTAGTGCCTAGGCCATTGCATAAGTACATACCCAGTAACTGGAATGATCACATTCGGTATGCTTAGGCTTTGGTAAAATGATTGGATAAGTAGATAGTGCTGGATGGGTGATTGGAGAAGTGCATGGGGACTGACAGGGGGATTCCTAGACTGTATAGGTAGTACCTAGGTAATTAGAGAAGTGAATCAGTAGTATGTAGCTGGTTAGAGATCAGCATGGATAATGCACAGAGTTTTGTAGCTATGCTTGTGTAAGTACCAAGTTACAAATACAGGACAGTGAGATGCACACCTATATGCTCCATTATCAATGTAAACCTAATTTCATGTACTCTCTCTGTTTTTCAATAAAGCGTGACATCTGGAAACATGCATCAATCCTGTGCTTATTTAATAAACATGGAATTGAAATAAAGATGAGTAAAATGAATTGAAGAAAACAAAAGACTAAAGAGGACACAATGAAATGGATACAATTGTGGAATAATTTGGGAGTTTTCTGGATTTAATTCATTGGATTCGCTTTGAAAATAATCGCTGTACAGCTTGATGGGGATCGTAATCTGGTGCCCTCGTGTTCTTTCTGCTTTTGCAGCGCATTTGGACAGCGCGCAGAGCAAGCGAGCACCCCTACCAGGTTGAACTGAGAGAGTACATGAAATTAAGTTTACATTGATAATGGAGCATATAGGTGTGAATCTCACTATCCTGTATTTGAAGCTGAATGAAGCTTCTGTCCAACAAGTGAGATTGCACCCGCAAAAGGAGAAGTGATGAGTTGAACAGGTTTAAATAATTGGACATTAACATCAATATTTTGTGTAGGAGTGATGTTTCCTTGTCATGCACGATTTTAACTTATGAATAGAACTTTTTTCAGTAATGATTCTTGTTGCAAAGATCTTAGAGGTTACAATGCACACGTGAAACACATTTATGCAATAGAAGTAATTTGTGTCTTTTGAAATAGTGTTGTCTCTGTTCTGAATACTGTCTCATTCTAGAAGATTTGAAAATGGATTTTACTGACTTTATACTGATATTATATATGTTTTAACAGCCAATTTGTTTTTTTTGTTTTTTGATAATCAACTTTATTAGTTTTATAAGAAAAAATAAAATTCATTGGTTGCAGTTCAAAAGGCTTAAAAGAAAATATAACAGAGTTGATTGATGACAAAGATAGGGCAAGTCCATCAGAGTCCAACACAGAAGTCCGTACGATAGATACAGTGTGACATAGATTAAAAGGAAGACAGATCGTCATGTTGGCAGCATGTTAAACCATTAACCCCACACTTTGTTAAATAAGTCCGGACATCCTCGAGCCTCGAATAGGGCCTCCTCCTGGATCCCACACTAGTCCACTCCCCTCCTCCATCTCTGCAGAGTAGGTGCCTTGGCCTGGGACCAATGCGCTGCGATGTCCCTCTTGGCCACCGCCACCGCTGTCCCCAAGAGGCGCTTGTCCCCCATAGAGCCATCCAGGCCATAAAGGACCCCCAGCAACATGCGCAGTGGGTTGTGTGGAACCTCCCAGCGCAAGGCCTGCGTAAGCTCAAGCTCCACCCCCTTCAAAACGGCGCCAGCACCGGACAACACCAGACCATGTGATAGAAATCGTCAGGGGCTGAGGCACATCGCGGGCATGCTGGAGAGGGCCTCAACCGGACCTGGAATAGACGTGCCGGGGTGAGGTATGCCGCATGGAGGTAGTAGAATTGGACCAGGCACAGCTTGGAGGACGTGGTCAAGGTTCTGGGCACCAAATGGGCGTCCCTCCAGTCTTCCTCTTGTAGGGGGCCCAACCAACCCTCCCAGCGGGCCCTGTGCCGGTCTAGAGAAGCTGGACCATTATTCACCAGGGAGTGATATATGCGGGATACTCCCCCTCTGTCCAGGTTCCCCGTCATCACCTGAGCCTCCAATGGGCTGAACTCTGGCAGGGAGACAGGAGGCGAGACCTATCGTGTAAAGGGCGTGTCTGAGTTGCAAGTACCGATAGAGTTGGGAGTGAGGAAGATCATTATGCTGCTGCAGGTCTGCGAAGGAACGGATGTGGTCCTCCACCCAAAAATCTCCGAGCACTGAAACTCCAATGAGGACCTACCTGCGGAACCCGTGCAGGGACGAGACCACCCATGCCAGAGTGGCGTCTGTCGAGTGAGTTTCCGGTCCCACCCCACCCCACGTGCCCTAAGGCCGTGCGCCAGGCCTGAAACACCGTCCTGGTGACCGGGGCCATCGCCAGTGGCACTGGACTACCATACAGAAGCGTCTGGACCTGTGTAAAGTCCAACGCAGTGACTTCCACACGATAGGCAGGGTTGGACCAGCCACCCGCATACCAATCGTGGATCACAATAAGTTTTGTGGACAGGTAGTAGAGGTGAAGATGGGTCACCCTCAAACCCCCGTCAAAGGGGGAATGCGACAGTGTGCCAGGGATACGCCTGGCCTCCCGCTCCCCCAAAGAAACTGGGTGAGGACGCCGTCAAGTTCGCAAAACCAACTACTCGGAAGGTGGACCCTGATGTTCTGCAGTATGTAAAGGAAACGGGGGAGGACCATCATTTTGATGAGCGCACTCCTGCCCAGGGGGTTCAGGGGAAGGGTCTGCCACCTCTTGAGGTCCGCCTTCATCCTGACAACCAAGGGCGTGACGTTCAGGGCCCACTCAAGCTCCAGTAGAAGAGTTAACCAGACGCCAAGGTATTTGACTGAGTGCCTCCTAAGGGAGATAATCGACTGCCAATCGTAGCAATCTCTGGAGGGATGCAGTGGGACCAGAGTGGACTTCGTCACATTTAGGCAAAGTCCAAAGACCTTCTCGAAATCCGAGAGGACCTTCAGGCACCTGGGGCCAGAACCTTCGGGGTCTGCCAGATAGAGCAGCACGTCGTCCGCATATAGGGGTATCTTGTCCACTTGGCTCGAGTCCCAGGCCCAACCCCGAATAAGTGGGTCCTGTTGGATGAGTGCCGCCAGGGGCTCCATTGCCAAGGCAAAAAGGAGTGGCGAGAGAGGGCACCCCTGAAGTGTGCCCCTTCGGATCAGGAAGGCCTCTGAGAGCTCTCTGGCTGCCTGTCCAGCACCTTCTGCAGGTAGTCCCAATTCACTGTGTCGAAGGCCTTATCAAAGGCTCTGAAAAGGAGGGTGAGATATGAGGTTAGCCGATCACGGTGGGCCAGGGCCAGGTGGAGGTGATGAATGCAGTGGCCGGTGCCTCTCGCCGGCATGAACCCGCATTGGTTGGGGTGGACCAAGTCCTGCAGGAGGGGTCAGAGTCTCTGAGGCAACATGGTGGCGAAGAGCTTAAGCTCTGTGTTGATCAACGAGATCAGGCGGTAGTCTGCACAACTCAGGGACGGCGGCTGCGCCTTCGGAATAACCACTATTGTGGCTTCATCTGACTCAGGTGGGAATGCGGCGGTCACTGCCACATGTCAGAATAGAACTAGCAGACGGGGGTCCAAAATATCTCGAAAGGCCACGTAGTACTCCTGAGGGTACCCGTCGGGACCAGGCGTCTTACCAGGGTGCAGGAGGGAGTTGGCATCACAGACCTCCTCCAAGGTGAAGGGGCGGCCCAGAGTGTCAAAAAGTTACGTATTCTGTATAAAAAGGATGGTGAAACAAGAAAATACAGAACACTGCTGACATACATTGTGAAGTCCATCATAGAATAGTGCCACAGGCTCAAGGCAATCAAAATACTTGAGACAGTCATAAGATCCCTTCAAGACTTTAAGAAATCATTGGTCTTGAGGAGAATCCCCACAATTCGTGAGATTCCAAATGCGTAGACCATCGTGTGGCGACCATAGTGTTGCTTAGGCCAATCAGAAGTGATCGATTCTGTTGTTACAGTTTGAATTTTGTTAAAACATGTTAATGGCCTTTCATTCTAAATATTGTTTGTGCATCTAAGAAATATTTAATTCAGAAGTGACTTTCCATAAAAGGGTACAGTGAAGCTACCCCAGGGTAGGCAGGTGTATGAATGATGCGAGAATGTACGGATGAATGTGAAGATCAGTCTAATTGATGTATGATTCTGACACAGTGTGTACGTTGACATTGAGTATGTTTTTTAGAGGACAATTGAGAAGTATGTTTCTATAAGGGGCTCATAAAAAGCATATAAAAAAGAGAAAATAGAGCGATTCAAATAGGGAATATGCCCAATTTAGAGCAGTTTAAAAAACATTTTCTGTGAAGAATTTGTTGCAAAAGTGTTAAAATAAGACATAAATAATGTTTATTGAGTAAACTGAAAATGAAAAAGTGGTTTTTGAAGGCAGTAGTTTTATTAATTGCTTTTCATACTAAGGCAAAAGAATAGTGCAGTACTGGCATTTTGTTCTGTTTATTGTTGTTAAGGCATGGCCTTGCTGCGCATAAGCCAAACCCTGTGTTGTTTTTTCTATGTGTCACTTCAACATTGCTAAGCTCTTTACACGCATCACATTTTTTAACAGGGGTGACAGGGACTTCAGTCCAATCAGACACTGATACTTGTTTTAGCTGTGGTGTCAATTTTACCTGTCATGCAGTTCTCTTTTTCATGGTTAGCCATTGTTGGCTGCATTGTTCACTTGTCAGGTTGGGGGACACTGCCAGCACAGGGTGTGATACTGTGCACAGGTTTGCATGCAGGCTGGGCAATGTCATCATGTATGCGTGTTATTCCTTTATGTGTGCCCAGCTGTGTATGTGTATGGCCCTTAATCCTGGTCCCATGGCCTACATGAGATGTGTGCTCTTGGGTAGTCAAGAGGTGTGCAGTGTGAAGGGTGTGACTTTGTAGGGGGTGTGGATGTATGTGTGCCCCTGGATTGTCAAAGACACATTGTCACCCAGGAGTTGTGTGCCTGTTGTTTGGATTGTTCAGCCCTGTGGATGTGGTGGTATGCACATGTGTGAGTTGTCTGTTGTGCACTCTGCAGTGTGTTGGTGTGTATGTGCTGTTCTGTCTGACACCTACTTGTTGTTTTAGTCACTTGTGAGTGTGCAGAGTGTGTGACTTACACATCAGTGTTGTGTTTGTTTGATCATCCATGTGTCTTGCGTCTGTTTGTGTAGACTGTGCAGCCCTGCAGCTCCACACTATCATTGTGGTTGTGTTTCTCATGCATTGCAGGCACATGGTGCCTTTTATCCTCCTGTATGGCATGGTGTGTGTAGTGTAATGACATCCCCTATGTGTTCCACTTATGCCTACCCATTGTGAGTCTGCACTCCCTCTATTTGTGTATGGTACACCCCTTTTTGTCGACTACTGACATGCAAGACAGTTCACTTTGATGTCAGCTGTACCCTTGGTTTACATGTGTATGTGCCTCCCCATCACTTAATTTGTGACATTGTGCTTTGCGGTGCAGTTCTTGGGACAAGAGAAATGTTCCACTCTGGACATTGCCCCAATGGTTTATGTGTGATGTTCTTGTGCTATTTATCAGTCAGGATTGCACATGTGCACTTCAGCTTTGTGTGCTGCCCAGTGCTCTGGTTAATATGGTTCTGCTCTTGTATCCCAGAGTGGTGCATCTGTTGTTGTTGTGTTGGATGTATGTGTGTTGGCTGTCGTATTGCTTCACTTCCTGGGTGTGCTGTTGTGTTTGTGCTATGCTGATTTGTGTTATGCTTATTGAGGTTGTGTCAGTCATGTCTGTGTGTGACTGTTATGCTTGGTGTGCACATACTACTTATTGTGCATACAGTGCTGGTGGTATGTGACCTTGGCATTGTCTGATGTACATCCCTTGATGTCCTGCAGTGTTTGTTCAGTGTTTATTTCATGTGCATCTGTAGTTGGTTTAATGTGGCAGTGTTGTTCTGTGATGGTGCACTTCTTGTGTGATTTGTGGTATATTGTGTGTGTTTTGGTCCTGGGTGATGGGGTTGTGCACTCCTGTTGTGTGTGCTCCCATTGCCTTTCCACAGTTTGGCTGACAGGGTATGTCTGTTTCTGATGGGGTTCTGTGTGTGTTTCGGTTGTGTTTTGTGTGTGTGTGTTGTTTTGGGGCAGACATCTGTTCTGGCATCCCTGTGTGTGTGTTACGTTTGTGGCTACACCCAGGGTGTGTGTTTGGTTGTGTGTGTATGTACTGGCAAGTATTGGCAGCCTTCAGTGTGTGTGGCACTGGTGTTTTGTGCTGCTGTTGTGAGGGGGGTATGTGTGTAAATTCCTCCTTGTGTTTGTCAGTAATGGAGTATGTATATGGGGCCCGTCTGTTATGCTGCAGGTGTACTCCTGTGGGGTTGTTGTATGCATGTGTGGCTGTTCCCAGTTACACTTCCAGGCCTTCCTTCCTTCCTTGTGCCTTTACTTGGTATAACTTGCTGTCTCCCTGTGTTGTTGCACTGTGTTGGCTGTGGTTTGACTTCACTGACTGTAGCAGCCAATTGTGGTTTAATGGGCTGAGGGAGGTGTTATGTTTTCCTGGTATTGGATGAGATGTGCACATGCTTGTTGTGTGTCTCCATGGCCTTCCATTTGTGTACATCGCACTTTGGATTGCTGATTTGTTGTGCTCCATTGCTGTGTACATTTTGGGTGTCTGTGTGTGAGTGTGTGGTATGTATGTGTGAGTATGCAGGCTGTGTGTCCATTTGTATGTTTGTTCCTTGTATGTGTTACTTTGGTGCTTGTATTCATGTTTGTTTCCATGTGTGTGGTGGTGCTGTTGTGGTGTGTGTGTTTCCTGGCACTGTGCTGTGTGTTGTGTGTTCCTGTGCAGCCACTCCTGCAGTGGCTATCTCCCTGGTTTTTGTTGTGTGTTGCAGGGTGTGGATTGGCCTGCTTGTTGCTGTGCATTGGAGTGCAGAGGATAGGCACCTGGCTTGTGCCTTCATGGGGTGTGTTGATGTGTGGTGGAGGGAGGTGTGTCCCTGGGGTCTTTGTGCCCTGCCCATGCCTTGGACTGGTCCTGCCTTCTGCATTGTGCGCATGTATTCACAGCTGCTGTGACGTGACCGGGACATTGCTGCAATTTCACGATCGATGTGTGTCCAGGATGCAGAGGGGTGACTTGGTGGCAGGTGGGTCATGTGTGGATGCCCTTGTGGATGTGTTGTTGCCCCCAGCAGGGTGTCTCTTGTAGATTTGAACCCTATGTCAGCCTGTGTGTTGTGTGTTGTATTTGTATAGTTGCGTACCTGCGGCGGCGTCCACGGTGGCCCATGATTTGGTAGTGATGTAGCCGGTACAGCACCGGGAACACATGTAGAGCTGAGTCCATGGCGGTCGTGACTGGGTGATGTGGCCTGGGACTCTGGTATCGCGCTCCGCTGTCGAGTTTCCGCTGTCTCTGGTTGGGCAGTGTCTCCTCTGCGGTGCGTCTCATTGTTTGGGGCATCCTAATTTGTAGAGATGGCGGATGTCATTCCATATGGCGGTGAGTCTCCATTGGCTCCCACTGCCGCCGTGGCGGGCTCACTTTGATGGTGGGCGCACTTTGATGGCGGTGTGCGTCACACCGTGCCAGACTGGAGTTGATCTATGTTTTGCAATATTAATATGGCGGACGTGTTTCCCGTTGCTCACAGGAGGAAACATTTGTTTTTCTGCCCCACCAGCACTACAGTGGTGCCACCGCCCGACATCCTAATGGACCCCATAGTCCGGAAATAGCAACAACTCTGAATGCTGTGCAGCTGCACAGCCTCAACACCTCCTACAAAACAAGAATTACGCACTCTGCTCGGGTGCGTCCTCGACTAAAGTACACCATGGCCCCTCCCAATAGTGAACTGCCTTCTGGGAATTGTAGTTCATGGTGCGGAGCCCTCATTTGAACCGTCATGTAGGCGCAACCATGCGATGCCTGACAATAAGTATGTGGAGTATTTTTTAAATTTAAATTAAAATAGAATTATTTTAAATAATCTGTAAAGTGTTTGTAGTGGTTTGTTGTGTTTATAGTGAATTAGGGTGGGGAGTAATTTGAAAATATTATTTATAAATTATTGAAACATTTTAGAATTTTTTGAGAGAATTTAGTAGTGTGATGTTGATTTTTCAGGCAATAAGAGTAGTGAGTAGTTTTAAATATTGTTTAAAAATGCAGCACCCGCCGAAATGTTAAAAATGCCGGTTTTGCTTTTCCCTACACTACATCGCAGGCACCACGCGGTGCCTGCAACATGGTGCAGGGAAATTAAGGGGGGCACGATAGGTGCCGCCCAAGTGCAAAACAACATTGCCCCGTACTGGGAGGCCTGCAACGTGCGCTCAAAGTCAATCCTCACCAGCCTTTCCAAGGCAGGTTAACCGCTATGGAAAGGCTGGCGGGGATGCAGCATCTTAATCACAGTGGTGGCGCCTGCTAGCCCCCTCCAGCAAGCATTATGTGCTGAGTGCCTCAGCCGCACCGGTGGACTCTATGAGCCTGTTGGATTGGTGGTGGTTGGAGTTCCCAGTTCTGGTGGTCGGACATCCTGACTGCCACGATCCCGCCCACCATCATAATATGGCAGGCAGGAAATGGCCACGAGATCGCGGTGAACCTGCCACTGGCAGACTGCCATGGCGGATTCACCACAATCGTAATCAGCTCCTTAGTTTGTTTTGGAGTTGGAATAGTAATTTATTATGTTTTATTATCCAGCACTTTCCCTGAGTGTATTTTGTTTTTGAGTTGGAATAGTAATTTGGGGGATCATAATGGTGGCCTAATGATCGTCACTGCCGAGCTGGCGGTGATGACCGTTCCACCATCATACCCTGAAATACCTCCTGTCATAATATGATGGGAGGGTATCGCGGCAGATGCAAAGTCTGTGCGGCTCTTTTGAGCTGGTCAGCAATCATTCCGATTGCTGGTCGGGCGGTGCTAGGCCAGTAACATGGTGGCAGTGCCTAGCAGGCTCTGCCAGCCATATTACAATGTGGCTTACGGACAGGCCTTTCCATGACGGCGATGCCACAATGGAATACCTAGCAGGGATTGGCTTTGGTGTCCGTTAAGGGGCCCAGGGGTGGGGGTGCACTTGGAGGTACCCATGGTACACCCCTGTAGTTTCTTGCACCACGTGGCAGGCACCACGTGGTGCCTGCCACTTGGTGCAGGAAATGCCACGTATGCGATTTTGACATCGCGGTGGGTGCTGCTGTAAGAAACACCCGCCGCAATGTCAAAATGCGGAATGCGACCGCCAGGGTGGCGGTCGCATCGTAATTCACGGTGGGGGACCGCCGCATGTCTGGCAGCCGGTCCCAACACCGTGAGGGTGGCCGGCGGATTCAGGTCCGCCCGCCATCCTAATAGGCCCCTTAATTAGGTTTTTCATCCACCAGTTTCCCTGAATTTATTTTTTGTTTTAGAGTTGGAAAAGTAATTTAATTGGATTTATTATCCAGCACTTTCCCTGAGTTTAGTTTGATTCAAATTACGAATACTGATTTATTATGTTTTATTATCGAGCAAGTTTATTTTGTTTTGGAGTTGGAATAGTAATTTAATTAGGTTTATTATCCAACACTTTCCATGATTTTTGTTGGTTTTGAAGTTAGGTATAGTACAGTTTAGTTATTTATTAGTTCTTATATTTTTTTATTTTGTATGTACATTTAAATAGGAAAGGAGATGTATGTTAGTTATTCTTGTAAACATGTTTATTGGTTACACAATTTTTTATTTTACATTTTATTTGTTCTCATTTGTATTTGGCATTCATTTTTTAACAATGTTAAAATCATTTTTCAGGTGTTTTGATGTTGTTCAAAATTTATTACAAAGTATAATATATTTTTAACTTATATTTTCCACGGAGAGTTAGAAAATTAAGATTATTTTTTAATGTACATTTTTAATGGATATTTGTAAAATTAACAATATTTTTGACATACATTTCTCATGTGGAATTGTAAAATTAAAAATGTTTTTTAACATACATTTTTAATGTAGATTTGGAAAATTAACACTATTTTTAACATACATATTTTTTAAAACATATTTGAAAATTTGTAATAATAAACCAGTTATATATCAATAGTTCATTTATTTTAAACAATTTGACTTTCATTGTTTATTATTTTTCATGACAAAAAGTAAACATTTGCATTTATATTTTTAAACTTTTTTTATTAGTTTTATATAATTTAGTTTTTTAGTAAAATTATACAATATGTATTTTACATATCGTATGTTTTATTATTTAGTATATTGAATATTATTTGTAGTCAAATAATATTTAATATATTAAATAATTTACAAATATTTATTTTCACATATATGTTTTCATTATATATTCTAATATTTTTGGTAAATTTACAGTACTTGAAATACATATACAGTGTAATATATATTAAATATAATATTTTTTTGTTTTTTGGAATCATAATATTTAATTTTTTTTTTTTTTTAAATGTATACTTTTGGAACCTTTGTCATTTTTTTTACAATACATAAAAGTGTACTTTTTTTGCATTTTAATATTATTTCTCCGTTTTTTTCTATAGGGAGTAAGTCTATTTTTCATATTATGAGGCCATTTTTTCTATTTTCTTTACTTTTCTATCTATCTGTTTCATTTTCTAGGTCATTTTTCGAAGACGGAACCTTGCGGTTGTGAACTGCATTTCGTCGCTTTAGGTACGTTTGTTTTAATTAACTTTTACGGTAGTTTTAGTTTAGGGGCAAGGTAGTAGTAGTGTAGTTAGGTTTGTAAGAACTATGTTTGTTTGTTTTTGGTGTAGTTAGGTGTTGTTTTGGTAGTTTAGTGTTTTATGTGTTTGCCGTAGTGTTGGATTAGAGTAGATTGTTATGTAGTGTTAGTCATGTTCGGAAATGCAGCGGAAAAGCTACAACCCGTCGCAAGCAAAGCGAAGACACCGCACGGGAAATTGGTATATCCCCGATGGTCCCGCGGTACGAACCGCTGTTTGTGACTGCGGCGGTCACACAATGCAGTAAATAGGAGATCCAGCGGGAGAGCTGCAGCATGGCCACCACTGCGGACAATCCTCATAAAGCATGGCGGGCAATGCAAAAACACCACAACAAAGGCAAATAGTGCATACACAAAATGTAGCCATGCCCCCAAAATACACAAAACACTTCCAAATGAAAAAAAAATCAATCAATGCCAAACAAAAACATACAAATTCCAGGACAACTCCCACAACATACCTGACAGCAATACCCATTATGACACACCCACACAGCTGAGTATAAAACCAGCCCCTTCACTGACCACAATCCTTTGCAACACTCCAGAAGCGAAGGGCACACACCAGACCTGACAGGAGAGGCAAGACAACACAAAACACCCACCACCACCACCATCACACCAGCCCCAACAATCCCCCAGCAAATAAAACACCTCACACAAAAACACCACACCCACCACCTATACCCCTGCATCCACAAACACTTCAAACACCACACACCATGGTATCCCAGAAAATGCCCAAATTCACAGAGAGTGAGCTGACAGTCATGGTAAATGAGATAGTGAGAGTGGAACCACAACTGTTTGGTAGCCTGGTCCAACAGACACCATTATCCACAAGGAAACAAATGTGGGAAAGGATAGTTCAAAGGGTAAATGCAGTAGGAACCACCCCACGATCCAAGAAGGAGATCATGAAGCAGTGGTATGATCTGAAGAGGGTTGTCAAAGAGAGGAGGAGCAAGAACTGGGAGCTGGCTAACCGGATTGGCAGTGGCCCTCCCATCCCACAGAAAACATTCACACCATGGGAGGAGAAGGTGCTTGCCATACTGCATCATGAATGTCTCACAGGAGTATCTGGGGGATTGGAGGCTGGTAAGTTCAAACAAAAACCCACACCACCCAAGACAAATCCCACCACACATCCACCAAAAACCTATCTCACAGATCCAACCTTCACTCACTCCCATTTACCCTAAACATAGCCACCAAAATGACCATGGGAGCATGAGCACAGGCAGCCTGTACCACTACTCCCAGCATACTCTCTGGCCCACACCCCAGTGGGAAAGAGCACTCCCCCACTGACAAGCAGTTGGAAGCCATTGCATTGTCCACCCTCACCTTACAGGTAGGTAGCCATCTTCCCTGGGAGGTCTGTATGGGGGAGGGAGGCCTGTACTACTACTCCCACCATGCCCTCTGCCCCACATCCCAGCAGGATGGAGCCCTCCTCTCCTCCCACAAGTATGTGGCAGCCATTGCATCACTCTCATCAAACTTACAAGTAGGTAGCCATCTTCCCTGGGAGACCTGTATGGGGAGGGAGGCCTGTACCACCACTCCCACCATGCGTTCTGTCCCACACCCCAGCAGGATGGAGGCCTCCCTCCCATCCACAAGCATGTGGCAGCCATTTCATCACCCTCATCAAACTTACAGGTAGGTAGCCATCTTCCCTGGGAGGCCTGTATGGAGGAGGGAGACCTATAACAATACTCCCACCATGACCTCTGTCCCAAACCCCAGCAGGATGGAGGCTACCCTCCCACCCACAAGCATGTGGCAGCCATCGCATTACCCTCATCAAACTTACAGGTAGGTAGCCATCTTCCCTGGGAGGCCTGTATGGAGGAGGGAGGCCTGTACCACTACTCCCACCATGCCCTCTGTCCCACACCCCAGCAGGATAGAGCCCTCCCCTCCCAGGAGCACTTGGAAGCCATTGCATTGTCCGCCCTCACCTTACAGGTAGGTAGCCATCTTGCTTGGGAGGATTGTATGTGGTAGGGAGATCTGCGCTACTACTTCCACCATGCCCTCTGTCCCACACCCCAGCAGGATAGAGCCCTCCCCCTCCCAGGAGAACTTGGAAGCCATTGCATTATTCACCAAACAAACTTACAAGTAGGTAGCCAATTTGTTGGGGAGGCTTATATGTGGTTGGGAGGCCTGCACTACTACTCCCACCATGCCCTCTGTCACACACCCCAGCAGGATAGAGCCCTCCCCCTCCCAGGAGCACTTGGAAGCCATTACATTGTTCACCAAACAATAGGTAGGTAGCCATCTTCACTGGGCTGGCTGTGTGGGTGGGAGACCTGCATCACTACACACAGCACCAATTGCATGCAATGCATCAATACCTGACATGTACGAGTGATTGATGTACCTCTGCACCATATAATGAGGCACAGTATTGCACTTAATAATAATAGTGAAGATCTCTCAATTGTGTAGTGTACAGACAGTGGATGGCACGCCGCTAACAGAATACTTGCACAGTGCTCAACACTGACCATTCCGCATCTAATCGACAGGTAATGAAGAACTCACTGCTGAGGACAACAACGACCAGCAGAGCAAGTCTCCACCACCGGTAAATGGACTCTCGGATGTTGACTTCTAGGATAGTTTGGACGATGAGCTCCAGGCTGGCCCATCTGGTGTGCCAGGGAACAACAGGTCCCAGGCCCTCATCCTCCCCACCACCATGTCTGCTGCAATAACAACAGCACAGCAGACCCCTGCAGTCACAGCCTGTGCCTCCACTGCTGCCACCTCCACCACCAACACCACCACCAGTACCACCTGCAGCACCCTCCCTGTCCTAGGGGATGAGCAAGCCACCTCAACACTTGTGGACGGCATGGAGAGTGTGCGGGGACCCACAGTGGTGAGGCAACAGGTCCGTGGCAGCAGGGCAGGTGGGAGAGCCATGGTCACCCCCAGACCTCAGGAGTTTGAGACACCATCCCTGGACCACTTCACCAGAGTCATAAGGGCATATGAACAGGTCCAGGGACAAAGTGGCTGGTCTGACAAACTATTATGTGAGCTCATACTGCTGATGAGGTCCATCGACACACACATTGGACAAATGGTGGACCTCATGGCCCAGTGAGTGGCGTTACTGAGGGACAGGCCTGCGTCCCAAACAACACCTCCACCCCCCTCTGTTGTCCTGCAGTATGACAGTGCACCATCCTCCCCTGTGGCCACAGAGAGGGGTGAGTCCTCAGATGCCGCTGGCCATGCAGCTGGCCCCCCGCCAAAGCGATCAAGGGGGCGTCGAAAGAAGAGCCTGGGAGTCTCTGGAGGCAAAGCACCAGCCACACGCCAGTCATGGAGGCAGCGCTGATGGCAACCATCTTTTCCACTGCATTGACCGTTTGGACTGTCCTTTCCCACACTGCCTTGTGAATGGCACCTGTCTGTTAGACTGGGTCACCACATTGATGTGCTGTCTACTCTTACATCTCATTTACCATGACTTTCAACTCACTGCTTCATCACTACCTTCATGTAGATATGCCCGCACCCCTCACATGTCAACTTTGTAAATAAAATACCTTACACACTTCAATTGGTGCAGCTTTGTCTTTAGTGCAATATTTACAGTTTTCAAAACGTCCATGATGTGTCCAAAAGATGTACAGTATGTAGGCCTGTATAATTTTGAGGCACCTAGGGAGACACAACAGAACAACAGTCACTGGCTTTAGTGATGCATCACAGACATAACACTACACCAAACATCCACATAAGTCTACAGGCAGACAACACAATGTGCAACAAGTGTCAACAGAGTTCTTTCTGTATATGTTTATATGTGAAATGTCACTGCCACATTTCCACACACAGGTGACTCAACATGTGCCTGTCTGTACCATCCGCACATAGCCCTTCACAACAACAGCAATCACACCAGACAATGTACTAGTCGTACCTCGTCACCCACCTTCAAGTGAAGTAGCGGGTTGATGGCCAGTTGACGCATGTCAACTCTTTCCTCCTCTCCACTGTCCTCATCACTGGACTCAGGGCCCTGAACAGGTAGGGGCCTGGGGTCCTCACCACCATCCAGGAGCTGGGGAATTCCCTTGTGAATGGCCATGTTGTGGAGCATACAGCATGCCACAATGATCTTACAGACCTTCCCACGCGAGTATGACAGTGCACCTTCAGTCCTGTCAAGGCAGAGGAATCTTGACTTGAGCAGGCCAAAAGTCCGCTCAATGACACGACAAGTCCTGCCATGGGCCTCATTGTACCTGACAACAGCCGGGGTCCTGGAATTCCATAGTGGGCTCAGCAGCCATGGACGGCTGAGATATGCAGAGTCACCTGTGAATGACACACATTGCAATGTTGCACAGGCAGAGGGCAGCAGGTCACACACACAGCATGACATATCAGTAGGCATACTCATCCATAATCCAAGCACGTTCGGGAAGCAGATTAGCCATCAGCCTGGGCACAATGCTCTTCCTCAGGATGTAGGAGTCATAGGCTGAGCCGGGGAATCTGGCACACACATGAGACATGGTCATGTCCGCAAGGCACACCACCTGCACATTGATAGAGTGATAATGTTTTCAATTCCTAAAAATTTGCTCACTCGCCTATGGTGGCACCAGACCAACATGGGTGCAATTGATGGCACCAACAACATTGGGGATGTTCCCAAGGGGATAAAAGTCTGCTCCCCTGGGGAAATGTAGGTATCTATCCTTATAGATCATCATGGCTGCAAGTACATCCCTCAGCGCCAGGCTGAACATGGGTTGCGACCTCCCTGCAGCGCTGGCCACAGTCTCCTGGAAGGAACCAGTTGTAAAAAAATGGAGGGCTGCTATCACTCTGTACATTGGTGGCAAAGCAGTTGGGTAGTGGCGACGAGGCTGCAGGTGGGGCTCCAACAGATCACAAAGGGTCTTCAGGGTGGGTCTCGCGAGACGGACTTTTTGAATGATCGCAACATCCTCCATGTCCTCCAGCACTGTCAAGTGACGTAGGAGATTAGGCCTCCTCCTAGTTGAGAAGAACATGGACACATGTCAATGACAACCTTCATGAGATGCCCACATTGCATCCCATCAAGGAAGACACTCCAGGTTACATGGGTGTACATTTGAGACACACAGAGGGCACACCTCTCCATTTACCATGCACAAGTGCCGCAAACAACACATAGGTCAATGTGCACACATACTGAACCTGACGTTTCACATGTGCACGCCTTGTAGTGTACCATCCAGCCAAATTGTGTAAAATTAACATGACTGACTCATATTCATCTGCTGTACCTGTCATACCTCATGCATCATGTAAACTCGGCACACATCCACAATACAATGATCACAGTAGGCGGCAAACTGTCATTTGTGTGCATGTTCAGATATGAAAGCACAACTAAGTAACAACACCAAAAAGTGAGACAATCCTTGCCAAGGTCTGCAATGACACACTACATATTGAATTGTTACACATTATTGAGTAAACTACAACACTGTCACGTATCATCAACCATCAAATGCATAATTGACTAGCAGGGAGCTTAGACCAATGTACGTCACACATAGCCAACCATGGCACGTGCGGCCACCTGTAGATTTGATGGAATAATAGCATTGTGTGCACGATGATGTGCCCTTAACCATGTCTCCGCTGTGTACTGTAGAAGTGTTCATGATGGACATGGCCATAGCATGTGACCCAAAACGCGGTAGCTACCCCCTGCCCATGTCGGTGTGACATCAGCACCACCCCCTGCACAAGTGGGTAGTCATTGGCATGGAGATATGGGCAGATAGCGGTGGGCATGCTCCGCCACCCAAATCGTGGTAGCTACCGCCTGGCCACAGCGGTGTGACACCAGCACCACCCCCTGCACAAGTGCGGTAGTCATTGGCATGGAGACATGGGTAGATGGTGGTAGGCATGCTCCGCCAACCAAATCCCGGTAGCTACCGCCTGGCCACGGCGGTGTGACACCGCCATGGGGCATGGCCTACAGCCAATGGGAGCGATGATTGCCGTGGCATGAAGCAGTTTTGAAAATCGCGGAAGTCGTGCTCCGCCACCACGGAGGCGGTCATTGGATGCTTTTGAAAGATGCACCATCGCGGTATCACACCCCGGGCCCCTGCGGTGCATCACCACCATGGAGCATTGTCTACAGTCAATGGGAACGATGATTGTGGTGGCATAAAGCAGTTTTGAAAATCGTGGAAGGCGCGCTCCGCCACAACGGAGGTGGTCATTGGATGCTTTTGAAAGATGCACCATCGCGGTAGCACACCCGGGCCCCTAAGGCGCATCACCGCCATGGAGCATTGCCTACAGCCAATGGGAGCGATGATTGAGGTGGCATGAAGCAGTTTTGAAAATCGCAGAAAGCGTGCTCCCTCACTGCGGAGGCGGTCATTGGATGGGTTTGAAAAAGGCAGACCTGGACAACTAATTGTTGCATCTTGGCACCTAAGAAATGATCCCAGGGGGGTATAAATCTGTGGGAGTGAGCCACACATTTCCACTGCTCACAGAGCGTGCTGCCTGGGACCCTCTCCTGCTGCTGCCTCCAGAGCGTTGCTGCCTGGGACTCTCTCCTGCTGCTGCCTCCAGAGCCTTGCTGCCTGGGACCCTCTCCTGTTGCTGCCTCCAGAGCCTTGCTGCCTGGGACCCTCTCCTGCTGCTGCCTCCAGAGCCTTGCTGCCTGGGACCCTCTCCTGCTGCTGCCTCCAGAGCCTGCTGCCTGCTGCCTGGGACCCCTCACCACCCACTTCCACCACAGGTGTTCCATGTCCACAGGGATGGCAAGGACAGAGAAGATCTGTGCCAGTCCATTCACAAGCGAGGATCTGGAGGTCCTTGTGGACGAGGTGCTGGCACAGTTCTCAAGGCTATATGGGGTACCCAATGTTGTGGTAAGTCATCGTAAAGGGAGAAGTATGGCCGGGGGGGTCAGAGATGTAGTTGTACTGCTGCAGTATATGCCTGAAGGTGTGGGGTTGTGTCATACACTGACAAACATGCTGTCTCCAGGGTGAAGGATTGTGTGTGTCCCAATGTCACGGTTCGCCCTGCCTGCAGTTGTATGTCTCAGTGGAGTGTGTTACATTGTGAGCCATACAGAGCCACAGGATGTTGGAAATGCAGGTGCCAGGACAGTAATTGCTTGGGTGATTGTATCTGTGTGCCCCTGTTGTCCAACTCAGCGTGAACCCAGAGACTATGCCCAGTGCCCACCCACCAAGACGAGATGACATCACTGTACTTACTGTGTCCTTACTTTTGTTCTTTCACACAGAAATAAAGATATGCACCATCTCAGCCCTGTATAATTGCACACAACCACACTTGTGTAGATGGCTATTTTGTTGGTGATTCCATGTACCCCGATGCCACACACATTACATACACACATGTTCACAGGCCATGCTCATGAATGCTGCCCAGTCATGCACACAGGGATTCTACACACAAACACAGGTAGATATGTGATGTATGTAGTGGCCAGACGTGCATAGGAGTGAAGATGTGTGCAAACCACTAAGGGTGTTCAGTGCAGTCATCCTGCATGCGTGTGAGATTTTCAAGGGCCCTGTACGCCCTCATAAATGCATGCAATCACATCTGTTTGGCCTTTGCAGAGTGCCCTTGTGAGGTGTACCCCAGTTTGGGATGGAAGGAGATTACAATTGGTAATGAGTCTGTGTCTTGCTGCTGTACTGATAGATGTTGGTCCATGACACTGTCTCACTGATCATTTCCCCTTCTCTTCTCCCATGCCTGCAGCTCAAGGTACACCAGCGTAAGGCAGTGTGGAGGGCCATTGCAGCAAAGGTACGTGCCCTGGGGGTATCCAACCGACGACGCACCCACTGCCACAAGAGGTGGGACGACATCAGCCGGATGGCTAAGAACGTGGCAGAGATGACATTGGGGCTGCTACCATGCCGCAAGGCAAGGCAGGGGTGAGTATTTGGGGAGGCTGACTTTGCCTGTGAGTGGATGCATGTGTACAGGGCCTGGAGCAGCGATGTCCCATGTGATGTTCGTGGGATGGCGCTGTGCTGTGTCATGTGAGTGGCTGCTGGGATGGGTGGCAGTGTCATGCATTGGCCCAAACTGCCCTTACAAGGGGGAGCCTCCCTGCTGTGCTTTCCCATTGCCAGATGTGTTAGCATCTACATGGTCATTCAGCATTGGGATGGTGTGGGGAATCTATTAGGGGGTGAACAGCAGTGTCCACTATCTGAGTGTGACTGCATGTATGCCTACTTTGCATGCACCCTGATCGGTGAGGCACACACATCAGACAAGAATGTGCCCCAGAGTACCACATGGTCCTTTGTATGGCCTATTTGCCAATGTGGACTGTCATGTCCTAATAGGTGTGTGTGTTGTCCCCTGCTGTTCCCTCAAGGTCTGTCAGTGGTAATAAGTGGTGTCCCCACATCATGTCCCTAGGTGTGTGCAGTGCAAGTTATGTGTCTGGTACACTACAACCACGGGCAGGGTGTTGTGCTGTGTGGTCTCAACATGGCAGATATTCATGGTTACAGGCACTGTTGTGGCCTATGTAGTGTGCAATTGCAATGTGATTGCCGGGTGTGGTGGTCACCATGTAGATTTGGGCATCTACTGTACTGCATTGATTGGTTTGCTTTGTCCTGATGATGACACTGACACAACCCTGCATCTCTCTCTCATGCAGAATCGACAGTGGACATGGAGGAACAGGAGCCGGAAACCAGTGTCGGCGAGGGTAGTACTACAGTTGCACCGGAGGCCAGTGACACAGAGCCCACCAGCGCATCTGAGGGGGACCGGAGTATGCAGGAAGAATCCCTGCCTGAGACACAGATTACACCATCATCTGATGCCAGCGGGGATGCATCCATGTTGGAAGGCACAGGGAATGGGGACTCTGCATCACCTACTATCACACAGCGGCCAGTGCCCAGCCTCCCATCCACTTCCTCTTGTGCTGCCCGTGTCTGTGTCAGTAAGAGGGGACGAGTTAGATTCACACCTGGCACCTCTGAGCCTGCACCTGTCTCCCTGCTGCCCTCAGTGCTGAATCTGTAGAACTCCTGTGCCAGCTTTGTGTGGGCCAGACAGCCCTGCTCAATGCCTTCAAGGACCATGACAAAAAATTAGGCCAGGTTGTTGCCTACATGGAGGGCATACACTCTGACGAGGGTGGGCTACTCCGTACAGTTCAGGCTTTGTCGTCCACAGTGACGTCTGCCCGTCAACAGGCACATACTCCCATTCCTGCTCCAGTGCCTTTGTCCACCCCACAGTCAGTAGCCACATCAGATGATAGTGGCCACGGTTCCCAGTCATGATACAGCACAAGAAGCACCCAGCAGAAGCAAACCAAGCGGTCCCGCACACAGACACCATCCCCACAGAAGAGCAGAGCCAGTCCAAAATGCAAAGGCAAGAGCCCGTCAGGGAAGAGCAAGGCAGAAAACGCAAGGAAGCAGGCATCAGGCTCCCATGCCTCAGAGGCATCACCAGCGAAGGACTTTCCAGTCCCGAAACTTTACGCAGAACTAGGTGTGCAGTGTCTATGCCCACTGAAAGGCTCAGGGTCACATTCCTTACCCACATCAACTCGAATTCCAAGCCCGGTGAAGCAGGTGAAGTAGGGCACTGTAGGGGCTACCCCTGAGAAACAGGCAAAGGAGGGCACTGTAGGGGCTACCCCTGAGAAATAGGCAAAGAAGGGCACTGTATGGGGTACCCCTGACAAACAGGCACAGGAGGGCACTGTAGGGGGAACACCTGGCAAACAGGGGAAGGAGGGCACTGTAGGGGCTACCCCTGACAAACAGGCAAAGGAGGGCACTGTAGGGGGGACACCTGGCAAACAGGGGAAGGTGGTCCAGGGGCGTAGCCAGACAAAGCGTCCCGCAGGATCCAACACATCACCAGAGGGAGTGCCAGTGTCGAACCTGAAGCTGCTTTGTTGGTGTGTGTGCCTGTTGTGTCCCAACCAGTTCCTATTAACCCCAGTACAGGGAAGCCATTTTGCATTTCCAAGAAGGCACCCCTCCAATCTCTCCCACCCACACTGTGTCACAGGTCTGCATGACTCTGCTTCCACGTGCCACTACACCAGTTGGTCCAAATAGCCCTCCAGATTGCAGAGCCACTGTTAGCCGTACGTCACCTGGGCCTGTGTCTCCCCAGTCAAGTGGTCCTGCTGTCCCGCACACACAGCCAGCTCCAAGTCAGCTTGACAGCCAAGAGTGAGTGGTAGTCCCCCCCATACACCTGTCTCTCATACAGGTGTGCTAGTCCTGCCCATTGTTTACAACCTGGGTGTGTTGCTGGCCATGGAAGGGTACAGTCAAACACACTCACTGTGCAGCTTCTAATGTCCTGACTCTGCACTTCTCCCTGCACACTGGCCTTACTGTTCTGGCCTTGCCTGTGCTGCTTCTCATGTCCTGACTCTGCACTTCTCCCTGCACACTGGCCCTGTTGCTCTGCTGTGTTGTACTCTCACCTGTGCAGCCTCTCATGTACTTGCTGTGCCACCTGCCCTGGACACTGGCCCTGTTGCTCTGCTGTGTTGTACTCTCCCCTGTGCCATGGACACTGGCCCTGTTGCTCTGCTGTGTTGTACTCTCCCCTGTGCCAATGGACACTGGCCATGTTGCTCTGCTGTGTTGTACTCTCCCCTGTGCCATGGACACTGGCCCTGTTGCTCTGCTGTGTTGTACTCTCCCCTGTGCCATGGACACTGGCCCTGTTGATCTGCTGTTTTGGACTCTCCCCTGTGCCATGGAAACTGGCCCTGTTGCCCTGCTGTGTTGTACTCTCACCTGTGCCTTGCTCTTGTCTACGGTTGTTCTACTGTGACATCTGTGCAATATGTGAATAAAGACAGTTACTCCTGTTGTCTGTTTGTTGTGTGCATTTGGTTGCCTGTGCCCTATGCTCTATGTGTCACTTCAACATTGCCATGATCTTTGCCCGCATCAAATTATTATAGAGGGGTGACAGGGTCTTCTGGCCATTCAGACACTGATACTAGTGTTATATGTGATGGCTCTTTTACCTGTCATGCAGTTCTCTTTATAGTGGTTTGCTATTGTTGGGTACATTGTTCCCATGTCAGGTTGGGGTACACTGCCAGCACAGGGTGTGATGCTGTGCACAGGTTTGCATGCAGGCTGGGCACTGTCATGATGTATGTGTGTTATTCCTTTATGTGTGCCCAGCTGTGTATGTGTATGGCCATCCTCTGTTGGCCCATAGTCCTGGTCCCATGGCCTTCATGAGAGGTGTGCTCTTGGGTAGTCAAGAGGTGTGCAGTGTGAAGGGTGTGACTTTGTAGGGGTGTGGATGTGTGTGTGCCCCTGGATTGTGAAAGACACACATGTGTCACTCAGGAGTTATGTGCATGTAGTCTGTATTGTTGTGTCCTGTGGATATGGTTGTAAGCACATGTGTGAGTTGTCTGTTGTGCACTGTGCAGTGTGTTGGTGTGTCCGTGCTGTTCTGTTTGACTCCTCCTTGTTGTTTTGGTCACTTTTGAGTGTGCAAAGTGTGTGACTTGCACATCAGTTTTGTGTTTGTTTGATCATCAATGTGTCTTGAGTGTGTTTGTGTGGACTGTGTGGCCCTGCTGCTCCACACTGCCATTGTGGTTGTGTTTCTCATGCATTGCATGTGCATGGTTCCGTTTCTCCTCCTGTGTGGCATGGTGTGTGTGGTGTGATGTCATCCCCTATGTGTGCCACTTATGGTTACCCATTGTGGGTCTGCACTCCCTCTTTTTGTGTATGGTACACCCCTTCCATGTCTACTACTGACAAGCAAGTGAGTTAACTTTGATGTCAGCTGTCCCCTTGGTTTCCATGTGTGTGGGCCTCCCCATCACTTCATTTGTGACACTGTACTTTGCGGTGCAGTTCTTGGGCCAGGGCATATGTTCAACTTTGGACATTGCCCTAATTGTTTATGTGTGGTGTTCCTGTGCTATTAATCAGTGAGGATTGTTCATGTGCCCTTCAGCTGTGTGTGCTGCTCAGTGCTCTGGTCAAGATGGTTCTGCTCTTGTGTCCCAGAGTGGTGCATCTGTTGTTGTTGTGTTGGATGTATGCATGTTGGCTGTGGTATTGGTCCACTTCCTGGGTGTGCTGTTGTGTTTGTGCTGTGCTGATTGGTGTTGTGTGTGTTGAGTTGTGTCAGTCATGTCTGTGTGTGATGGTTCTGCTTGTTGTGCACACACTGCTTGTTGTGCATACAGTGCTTTGTGTATATGGCATTGGCATTGCCTGATGTGCATCCCCTGATGTCCTGTGGTGTTTGATCGTTTTTGATTTCATGTGCATCTGTGGTTGGTTTCATGTGGCAGTGTAGTTCTATGTTGTGTGTGTCTTATTCCTGAGTGATGAGGTTGTGCACTCGTGTTGTGTCTGTGCTCACATTGCCTTTCCAAGGTTTGGCTGACAGGGTATGTCTGTTTCTGATGTGATACTGTGTGTGTTCCTGTAGTGTGTGTGTGTTGTTTTTGGGCAGGCGTCTGTTCAGGCAGCCCTGTGTGTGTAGTCCGTTTGTGGCTACACCCAGGGTGTGTGTTTGTTTGTGTGTGTATGTGCAGCAAGTGTTGGCAGCCTTCAATGTGTGTGGCACTGGTGTTTTGTGTTCCGTGTCAGCCACTCCTGCAGTGGCTGTCTCCCTGGTTGTTTGTTGTGTGGTGTAGGGTGTGTATTGTGCTTGCTTGTTGCTGTGCTTGTTGCTTGTTGGTGTGCATGGGGGTGCACAGGATGGGCACCTGGCCTGTGACTTGATGGGGTGTGTTCATGTGTGGTTGGGCGAGGTGTGTCCCTGAGGTCTTTGTACCCTGCCCATGCCTTGGAATGGCCCTGCCTTGTGCATTGTGCGCATGCGTTGACCGCTGCTGTGACGTGACCGGGACGGGACGTTGCTGCAGGTTCATGGTGGATGTTTGTCCAGGATGCAGTGGGGTGACATGGTGGCAGGTGAGTCATGTGTGGGTGACCTTGTGGATGTATTGTTGCCCCCATCAGGGTGTCTGTTATGGTTTTGGACCCTGTGTTAGCCCGTGTGTTGTATGTTGTATTTGTGTAATTGCGTACCTGCGGCAGCGTCCACGGTGGCCCATTATATAATAGTGGTGTAGCAGGTACAGCACCGGAAACACAATGTAGAGCTTGGTCCATGGCAGTCGTGACCGAGTGGTGTGGACAGTCTCTGCTATCACGCTCCGCTGTCGAGTTTCCGCCGTCTCTGGTTGGGCAGTGTCTCCGCTAGTCATCCTAATTTGTGGAGCGGGGCGGACGTCATTCCGCAAGGTGGTGAGTCTCCATTGGCTTCCACCGCCGCAGTGGCAGGCGCACTTTGATGGTGGTGCGTGGCGCTCCGCGGCGGACGGGAAATAACCTATGTTTTGCTATACTAATATGGCGGACGTGAGCACCGCTGCTCGTGGGCGGAAAAAGGCGTTTTTCCGCCCAGCAGCACCACGGTGGTGCCACCGCCCACCATCCTAATGGACCCCTTAGTTTAGGGCCAATTTTTGTTAAGGATTGCTCTAGTCTGGGGGGGCGCTAGAGGGCGCCGGACAAGATGGCCGCACTTGCGTGAGGCTCTGTCAGGACCACATAAAATTCGTCCATTAATCCTGTTTACTTCGCAACCTGCACCCTGTAATTGAGCTGGGGGGGCCCCGCTGACATCGGGGGCCTGCTGCATACCCTTTGGCCGGAGTCTGAGGCTGTCCTGAGCGCGCTTGGGGACGGAGCGCTGCGAGCCGGGAACCTGCCGCCTGCAACGCTCGCGCCTCGTGGAGCCGGATTGCCGCTGCTGGCTGACTTGGGCACTCGCTGGATCCTGAAGCTGCCGACCGGTGGAGACGGGGACTGGGACCGGCGGAATCGAGGCGGAGGCGGAGTCGTCCCGCGGTGTGTCCCCGGAGAGGCGCCGGAGCAGAGAGCGGCCTGGACCCGGCTCCGCCGGAGTTGGTGAGTGGGGCGGGGCGCTACGCGAGCCTGGGGCTGCGGAGGTGGCGCCGGGCCTACCGAGGCCGCGCCGCGCGAGTCGATTCCGGTGGGGGCAGGGAAAAGGGGTCGGCGGAGCGCTAAAGCGGAGCGGGGCTACCACTGAATGCAGCGCCTGCACCCTGGACAACGACTGGGCGCTAGTTTGGCCGCCACTGCCCTGCTGCCTTCCATGGCCTTGTTGGGTGCATGAGGAGTCTATGGGGAGCCCGCCAAATTGCTTTCTCACGCTGCAGACTTAAGGCTATAGGTCCCTGAGTGGTGTGCTGTGACTCGCAGCACTGGGGGGGGAACGTTGAGACTTTCTAGGCTCGATTGGGGTGCTGATTCCTGTTAAGAGCGGTGACCTTGCCTGAACTTCGGACAGGTACATTGCAGTGGGCTGTGACTGCGGAGCCCGCCTGATAATTGCAACAGACTCACTCGGCTGCTCTTGACTGGCACGTCGGATCTGCTAACTCGTGTATTTGGCTGTGCTGAGTGCTCTGCCACCATGGGGCGAACGGACAGAACCCAGCCAAAAATCACATTTGAGGCAAAAAAGACTGCACACACGTCCTCCCAGGCTCCGGTGGACACTGACCAGGGGGGGGCCATGGGGGGCGCCCCGAATCTGGAGTCCATGTTAATAGCCATGCAAAAAACCCTACAATCCATCGAGGGCACCATGCAGTCAGTCAATCACCGTCTCGATCAAATGGCGACGCAATTTGACCGCCAAAATGAGCGAATGGGGGAAGTGGAGCAGAGGGTGTCTGCCACGGAGGACGGGCTGGCCACCGTCTCGTCTAAAGTATTCAGCATGGAGAGGGTGCTGGCGGTCATCCAGGCGAAGAACGAGGAGTTGGAAGGAAGGTCCAGGAGGAACAACGTAAGGGTCACGGGCCTGCCGGAATCCACGAATGTAGGACGCATGGAGGACTATATGGAAAGGATGCTCGTTGATATATTTGGAGCGGATCAGTTGTCTAGAGTCTTCATTGTGGAGCGCGCCCATCGCTCACTGGCCAAACGTCCACCACCTGGGGCACCGCCGCGGCCGATAGTGGCCAGAATTCTGAACTATAGGGACAGGGACACTATTCTTCGGCTCGCCAGGGAGAAGGGCGCCATTGAATATCAGGGCAACAGGCTGGAGTTCTACCCCGACTTCACCATGGCGGTGCAAACAGCCCGTAAAGAATTCGCCCCGGTGAAACAACTGCTGAGGACTAATGATGTAGCGTACGCCATGTTGTATCCTGCGCGCCTGAGGATAGGGCCGCCATCGGATAACAAGATCTTCTCTTCCCCCAAGGCAGCAATGGACTACGCCAAAAAATTGAAAAAACGCGCCAAAGAACCGGACGGGAGACATGCGGCTGAGGATGAGGGGCAGGAAGAGGCCGCGTGAGCTGCTTTTGGACTGATTGACTACGACAGGGGCGCTGCTGCGGGGCGCTGTACTGAGTTCTCCCCTGTGGTCTTACATCTGCTTATTTCTTAACAAAGTTAAGCGGTCCACTGAGGCCTGGAGAGGTTAAGAGCGAGACCATGGACATTGCGGAATGAGGGAGGAGCTGGCGGGTGGCATTTTCTACATCTGCTGTTGACTTACGATTTGCTGGCTCTGTCCCCAATGCACAAGATTGAAAGCTTGGCCGGGCGGTGGACACGGGGGGGGCTAGCACTGGGGCTGCCTGTGCTCTTGGTTATGTCTATAGCGCTGCTGGTTGTGGACACCAACGGGGCTCTCCTGGCAATGTACTGCAAATGTTTGACTCACTAATGGGTGTTTTGCTTATGAGATCAGGGTTGTAAGGTTGGAGGTGTTCTTATTTAGAGTGGTCCACGCTCCCGTCACTTCGTGGCGGGAGAAGTGTGCCTCTACGCCCCCGATATGGGAGACCCCCACACACTGTTGGTTGACTTGTTGAGGGATGTGCGATGTTGGGTTTCGGGATGGCTTTGGCAAATTGGGTGCGCTGAAGTGGGTGGTGGGTTGGGGGACGGGGATTTGAGGGCTGTTGGGGGATTGTTATCTTTTCTGGTCTGGGATGAGGGGTCTGTGATGCTGGTAATGTATGCTCGTCTCCACTGGTTGGGGGTCGGCCTTCTCAATGAAGATATTCCTGTTGCCTATGGTTTACGGGGTGCAGAGGTGAGGTCTCCGGGGTGGAAAGGGGGACTGCTCTACTGGCTCTTGGGAGGCTTACAGAACGGGAGATATGGACAGGGGGGGTAAGATCACATGCGTAACTTGGAATGTACGGGGTCTTAATAGACCGCAAAAGACAAGACAAATGCTTGCATTTTTGAATCGACATGGCGCACAAGTGGTGTTCCTGCAGGAAACACACCTTCAGGGCAGGGCGGCTGACATGGTGGGCAGACAATGGGCGGGGGTGCGATTGGCCACTAAGTACTCTTCCTATGCTCGGGGGGTGATGATTTTGCTCAAGAGAAATATACCCTTTGAAGTAGTACATGAGGAAATAGACCAGGAAGGAAGGTTTATTATTGTACAGGGCAAATTATGTGGAACGCTGATTACTTTGCTCAATGTGTATGGTCCAAATATTGATGATCCTGATTTCTATGTTATGCTCTGGAACAAACTTTATTTGCTTGCTCCGTCAGCTATCTTATGCGGGGGGGATTGGAATGTCATGCTGGATTCAGAGCTGGACAAGAAACATGATAGACCTGTTGTGCACAAGAGAGCGGTGGAAGCGGTATGCGAGGGTATGGCTGGGCTGCAATTGCTGGATGTGTGGAGACTGCGTAATCCAACTGCGCGAGTGGGTACTTGCTACACGTCAGCACATGACACATGGTCGAGACTGGACTTCTGGCTGGCGACTAGGGATGTGAGTGGTTGGGTGGTGGAGGCTGCTCATTTGCCTCGCACTATCTCGGATCATGCACCTGCTACACTGGTATTGCGGATACCATCACATGCTCCGCCCCCTTTCACTTGGAGACTCTCTCCCGGGATACTGACCGACCAGGTGCTTTCCGAACGCCTGGGGCAGATAGTGGAGGATTTCTTTGTTAACAACGTGGGGTCTGTTGAAGATATAGGTACGGTGTGGGAGGCCTTTAAGGTGACGGTGAGAGGTGCATGTATAGGTTTACGATCAGGGGTGCTCACGTCCATCAGGGACTCCATGTCCAGACTGGAAAGGGAGTTGCTATCACTTGAGCGACGGTTGGAGGAGGGTGTGGAGGGCACGATACTTGCAGATATCAGGCTGAAGGTCACTGAGTACAATGAGTTGGCGGAGCAGGAGGTGAAATTCTTGGCTAAACACGCTACTGCTAGATACTATGGAGAAGGGGGCAGGCCGGGAAAGGGACTGGCGGATCGCATCAGGGAGCCGTGGGCACGTCACTGCACGGTACAGGAGATCGAGGATCAAGGGGAAGTGGTGACTGACACTGAAGGCATCTTGGCTTGCTTCTCGAAGCATTATGCGCAACTCTATGAGCGAAGGGACACGGCTGATGAGGAGGAAGTGAACCGTTACCTAGAGGGTGTTGCCTTGGTGTGGCTCTCCAGAGGTCAGCAAGAATTCCTAATGCACCATATTACGGAAGCTGAGTTCAGGGATGCTATTGCGGCACTTCCGAATGGGAAGGCGGCCGGCACGGATGGCCTACCCTCTGAATTTTATAAAAAATATGCTGATATCCTGATTCCGCAGCTGGCGCAAGTCTTGGAAGAGGCGTTTGAGCGGGGACGACTCCCAGTGACCATGAGAGAGGCGCTCTTGGTGGCGCTGCCCAAACCTGGGAAACCGCCAGATAAATGCGATTCCTATCGTCCCCTCTCGCTTATGAATACGGATGTCAAAATCATTGCCAAAGTCTTGGCTACAAGACTGCGCCTCCTCCTGCCGGTCATGGTACTACCGGACCAATCAGGTTTCATCCCTCTTAGGTCCACGACGCATAATCTGCGGACCCTTTTCGCTGTATTGCACCTGCTTAAGCCAGACCTTCCTGCAGCTGCAGTCATGCTGGATGCGGCTAAGGCCTTTGATTCGGTGGCATGGAAATCTATGATGACTGTCCTTCACCGGATGGGGGTGCCTTTTTTCTTCACTTCCCTTATTGCTCTATTGTACACTGCGCCAACTGCGAGAGTCAGGGTCAACGGGCATGTCTCCTCTTCATTCCCGATCCAGAGGGGGACAAGGCAGGGGTGTCCTCTATCGCCGCTCCTATTTGCCATCATGATGGAACCTTTGGCCTGTATCCTGCGGCAAAGATATGCGGAAGCAGCGTTGAAGTTCCCCCTCAGATCTCTGGCTGTGTCGATGTATGCGGACGACATGGTCCTGTATGTGAGAGACCCGGGGCTTCATCTCGAAAATATACTCGCGAATTCATTAAGTTTGGTCGGCACTCCGGATTGACTATCAATTGGGACAAATTGGTGATACTCCCACTCACGGATGCGACTAGCCGGATACCACTGGAATTCCCTCTGGAGTGGGCGACGGAGTCGGTTCGCTATCTGGGCATCTGGGTGCATAGGGACTGCCAGGAGGTCATAAGGGCTAACTATGGGGTCGCCATCTCTAAGTTGGAGGATCAGGTGGCGAGATGGACTCGGCTCCCTCTAACGCTCGCTGATCGCACTTCTTTAATTAAAATGGTAGTTCTGCCGAAGTTTCTTTATCTATTTGTAAATATCCCTGTACAGTTGAAGTCGCACTTTTTCGCGCGACTGAAGTCTCTTCTGATCTCGCTCACCTGGGCCGGCAAGAAACCGCGTGTGACTTGGGATGTCATGATCAAGCCGCATGCACTGGGTGGGTACGCCTTACCGGACATGAAGCTGTATTATCTATGCGCGCAAGCTCAGTTTGCTAGTTATTGGATACAGGCTCCGCCGTATACACCACATGTGGCGCTTGAAGCTAGTGCAGTCTTGCCGTATCCGCTGAGGGCGATGATAACTAACAAACATTAGATATTTGAGAAAGGGGAGATCGATACTGTGCGGCGCACGGCATCCGCCTGGGAGGAACTTGGTAGACGGGCTGCCAGATTGCCGCTATATGCCCCGGCTATGCCTCTGTTGTACCACTCAGATATTTCAGTGACCAGTGAACCCGGGGGATTGCTGGTTTTGAGGGAAGCTGGAGTTCAGACCATGGGGGATCTCTTCCCGGGGGCATCCTTTCTTTCTTTACAAGACATGACAGCAGGCCCCACCAACGCAACTATGGCTACCTTTGTTTATGCACGATTGAGGGCAGCAGTACGAGATTTGTTTCCATCATATCCGGCGGAGCCGTCGACGCTTGGGGCATTACAGCTGCTCTACACAGCCAAAGATAGAACTAAATTACTCTCTAGACTTTATAAGGCTGCGCAGGAGGATGAGGGAGGAGGGGTGGTCTTGGCCAGGGCACGCTGGGATAGGAGCCTACCAGAACCTCTGAGCGATGATGAATGGGGAGAATGCTGTAGCATGACTGGGGGATGCGTGATTAATGGCAACTTTCGCCTTCTGCACTTTAAATTTCTGCACCAATGGTATTACACGCCGGTCCAGCTGGTCAGATATGGGCTCCGGGCTAGTGCCCAATGTGTTCGGTGTGGTGCCGACGACGCCGATTTTATACACCTGGCCTGGGGTTGTCCGCGTGTGTATGACTTTTGGAAGGAGGTGACTGAAAGACTGACTGTTATGATCTCTAGCGAGGTAAAATTGGATGTGCGTCTCTGCCTCTTGGGCATCGCTTCTGGGGTACCAGCCCAATCGAGACGACTTGTGGTCCTGGCTTTGCAGTTGGCTAAGAGAAGAGTCGCGGTTGGATGGGGGGGGAGAAGGGCGCCTAATATACAGCTGTGGCTGAATGACATGGCCTACTGTAGAGACCAACTGCACTGCTATTATCAGGGGCTGCCAGAGAGATCTCGCCCGAAGGATGTGTGGGAGCCGTTTACGCTCTATGTGCTGTCATTGGACGATTCTGATAGTGAAAGGAGTGAGATAGTTGAGTTGCCGGGGGGGGTCCAGGAATCTGTTTGAATGTGGCCACATTCTGTGTGGGACGTCCCTGCTATGTGGGATGTATGACTAGTAATACCCTCTGGGTCTCTCGCCCTTGCCCTGAGAAATGTCGGGAATTTGCTGGCCTTTGTTGCTCCGTACTAATGCGAGTGTTGTAACGGAAACGGTGGGGTAATGCCCAACTTGTTCATATACTTTCTGTACCCTGTTGAACCGGCCGACATATGTTCCACACACTGACTTGATTTGGTAACTTCGTTAGGACCAGGATGGAGAAGGGTGGGAGGGTGTTGGGGTTGGTTACCTTTAGTTCTACAAACATGAAAAAGACCGAGATCACATAAGGGCTATACGGCCGGAATTGATAGTGTACCTTGGACAATGTTTCTGGAACATTTGTGGTGCCTTCATGGGCTTAGCATACACTGCATATGCGTTTGAACTGAACTGACAAGATGTATTGTTTGCCCTGTCTATTCTGTGGTGCTCTGATTGCGGCCGGCCCTATCAGTGGGTTGTAGGCACACCGCTGTGTAAATGTATAACGTACAATAAAGGTCTACCAAAAAAAAAAAAAAAAAAAAGGATTGCTCTAGTCTGAGCTCTTGATGGCTTTGTTTTTTTATTTCTATAAGTTTATGTAGGGTATGTTGTCCTCTCCCAATTGTGGCTTGGAAGGCATTGTGCCATCCTTCCACTTCATTGATAGTTTTTGCTTTTTTAGCTAAAGTACTGTCCTTAACGTTCAACCAAGGTATTTGTAAGTTGGGTTGCCCATGGTGCCCTGGCCTACGAAACCTTCCCACCCATGTGTCTTTGGAGTAATCTACGAAGGGAGTTAGTTTATTTTCATTTGACTGATAGAACCGGCTTTCAAGAAGTAGGTTGTAATGGTTTGCTACTCCAGTTGTTGGTACATAGGCCAGGGCTAATAATTATTTTATTTGGTAGGCAAACTTGCTATTGGTGGCGTAGTCTATACTTTAAGTAGGTTTTTTGTAGGTGCCTCTAGATACTCTGATTAAAGTGGTAGTAGCAGCCTTGTATTGCAGTGTTTGAGTATAATTTTAAAATTGATTGAATCATTGATTGCTTAAAATCAATTATGATTTTTTGCAGAAAGTAGTTGTCGGTGTATTGTTTTAATACTGTTAGGAGCTCTATGTATGTGGTGTTCTGTTTATTAGGGAGTAGTGCGTATATGAAGGGTATGTCAGTACCTATATATTCGCAGTGGATTGTGTTTAATTGATAGAAAGGCTTGGGGCAAATTTTGAATGTGCCATCCATCATACACATTTCACAGTTTTTAAGTTTTTTGTAAGTTGTTATTTGTTGCAAAAATGAGAATTTGTTTTTGATGCCTTTTGTTATCATGGAGAAGGAATTTTTCATCTATGTGACTGATGGTATATTCAGGTAATATTTCTATGTAAGCAAAAGTTTGAGATGTAGGTGGTGTTTGAGCCGTAGTTCTTTTTGTTCAGGAAATTAATCTCTCCAGAGTGTGGATAGATGTTAGTTGTCCTGTAACATGCTCATGTACCCTAGGTAACACATTTTTAAGTATTTGGGTACTTGTTTGTTGTGAGCTGGTACTTGCTTCTCTGATTGTTTCGAGAGCGTCTCTAACCTCAATTTCTGTTACATTGGGGGGATTGTTATGTTCTATGACATTTACTACATTGGTTTCTATCATAGTGGGTCTACCATAATAAAAGTTAGAGTAATATTTACTGCATTTCCAGTGTGTTTTGTTTCCACTCATTTTCTCTTGGGTATAAGTGTATCCCATGGAGCAGAGAAGTAGTTTCCCCTTTTGTGAAGTAATGAACTTTGCTCCCTCTTCCATTTTTGGGTTACTCTGTGAATATATGTATATACATTTCTTAATGATACAATTTTGAATATTAAATATTTTGTACAATTAATATTCTTGAGAAAAACTTACATCACTAAAATCACACTGCTGCGGTCATGACTGCGATGCTAATCGGACTGGCGGTTTTCCAGGGTTCAATCGCAAGCGGATGACCGCTTCCAGTCCGGCGGTGAACATCCGCCCGTCATCCTAATAGACCCCTAAGTTGTAATTTTAGTTAATTTGATTATTTATATTAATAAGTGTTTATTTTTATTTATTTGTAATTAAATAAATATGCTTACTGTTTTTTAGTTGATGTAGTGTCCTTGGTAGATCATCTGGTTTTGTTCATTTTTGTAGAAGCTATTAAAAATAAAGAACATTTGTTAGCTATGTTTTGCTATTTTATTCAGTTTAGTTCTTTTAAATAAATTACTTTAATTGTTGGTTAAGTTATATACTTATTTTGTGTTATATTTTATTGTTGTTGTGTACGTAGATCTTTATGTTGAATGTTCTAGATGCAATTTCAGTGATGTTGAATCTGTCTATGTAAAGGAAATTATGTTATAACATTTTACAAGTTATTTTAATTTATTTAATTTCAAAGTTTTGTGCTTACCTTTATTGCCAGATGTTTTGAATAGTTTTTGGTCTAGTTGTTTTTCGTTTTGTCTTCTCTCTGTCAAAGGTTTGCTCTTCTTCCGATATACAGTAAATTTTATGTTAATTATTTAATTGTTTTTATCGTGTTTGTTTAATTAGTTAGAGTTTTCTAGTGGTTTGTGTTTTTGTGTTTTAAATTGATTGGTTGAGATAGCTATTTTGAACTTTCTAACTTACCTTGAAATGTATTTAATGTTTATTATGTCTGTTTATATTTTGTTTATTGTTGTTATTTAATTTTACATGTAGATAAATGTGTTATTTTTTCATATTATATATAATTTTGTTTGCTTGTTTTTGTTACTTGTGATTTATTTTTCATGTTATATTGTTTGTTTATTATTGTGTTTTTGTATATTTTATTTATTTGTTTAAATTAATGTGGTTGATTCGTATTTAATTTTATTGTTTATTTAAAATATTTGGTAAAAGTTTTTTCTTGAATTATCGTAAATAGTATTTTTTTTGTTTACATTTTATTTTCTATATAGTTTATTGGTGTTTGCGTTGTCAATATTGTTTGTATCAATATTTTTGTTGTGTTTCATTTTATTTTAATGTTATTGACATTTTTGTGTTCTATATTTTTGTCAGTTATATTTTTGTCATCGAGATTTATTTAATCAATATTTTATCAATATTAGTTTAATTTCTATTTTGTGTATTGTGTGTCGATATTTATGTTTTCCGATATTGTTGACTCGATCATTTTGTAGTTTGATGTTATGAGAGTCGATGTTGCATCAGTGATCCATGTGCATCACCTGCCACATGTAATTCTCACACCACTGTATCAAGCATGCCCTCCACATCCAACATGACAAGTGGCAGTGCGTCACCCGTTTTCTTCCGTGCAGTCAATATATGTAATAAATGACGTAAATTATGTGTGGCGTTCCTATTCAGCACACTTCCCAAATGATAAGTGTATATAAAATTAGAGACAATAAGGTTCAGCCTATTTGCGGCTGTCTTACTCAGGAGTTTAACATCGGTGTCAAGCATGGACGATGCTTACAATGGTATATTCTCAGAATAACTAGTCGGTTTTGGTATCAGAACTACTATTGCCTCTCTAATTCAATCAGGCAGAAAACCACAGGCAAATGCCTCTCAAAAGACCGGAAGCTGTTTTTTCAGCATTATGTCGGACATCATTTGATACATTTCACTTGGGAGGCCATCTCTCCCCAGACTCTTACCTTTCTTCATATCTCTGAGAATTTTATGGCACTCCCATTTCTCTATCGGAGCATCTAGAGACTCTACCGGCTCCACCTTCAATCTGGTAATCACCAGCCATTCTTGTAATATGGCAGATGGCATATCTGCCACTTTTGTGACAAGGTATGCCGTCCCCAAACTCTAAACACAGCCCTATGTCTCCATTGATCACTCTGGCTTCAGTATACTAAAGCCATGGGACTTCTGGATGGTCACAGCATATGCCAGGCATAATGCAAACGACTGCTTTTGCACACCTCCAGCCTTATTGCCTAGCATCCAGCACTGCACCTAGCTATTTTCTGTGATTCTTGAACATGATAAAACTGCATGATAATGAATTTATTGTGATGAACAGCATAACGTTCCGTTGCTCCATTCACACAATTTGACATTACACTGAGGGCCCTGTCCAAAATAATATAACAGTTAAAACACACGAGCAACAACTGTTCTAACCCTTCTGCTTCAGAAACAGATTTATCCAGCTCATCAACTATCTTGGGTGCCTTACGTTCTAGAGAAAAATTCACACCATAGTTTTCAAAGTGATCTCTTGCATGGCAGAGGGGGGATGTGCATATTATTGAAAAGCAAGTGTGAGACACGCTGAAGTTTGTTGTTTTGTGATGTACATTCCACACAAAGCTTTTCTTTCTGCTTCATTGAGAATACCAATCTGAATCAGGTTCAGTATTTCTCCATGCTAATAAGCACCCAGCGGGTTACCGTTCCATCAGACTGCGACTTCCCTGGAATCTCCAGACCCGGAATTATCAGATCCACAAACTCCTTTCCTGATAATACCTGGCCAGGATTTGGCAGAGGAGCTGTAGTTGTGGTCAGGCCCTTGCCCTGCTCCTGACTGCTCCCATATTACATCATGGGGGAGCAGAAAAGCACTTCACAGCTTAAGCTAAAACCCACTTAGCCCCCCTCCGACCCAACGCCTTGGAACCACAGGCAGAAGAAACCTCACCCTCATATTTACTACCTTCTCTAAGCTGATCAGAAGCCTGTGAAGATTTGGGCTTGTTATTTCCCCTATTCTAATTTCAGAATATAGGTGCAGGGATACTGGTCAGAAATGAAGAAACTGGCCCTCCAGAAGCCCCGAAACTACATCCAGGAAAATCGTAGTGTGGGCCTACGTCTTCATCCTGGCACATGTGTTCTTACTTCTTTGTATCGGAAATGCAACCAAATGCTGACATTCATAATACTACAAATGCTGTTTATTTTATCTTTAAAAAATGCACTTTAAAAAAACTGGCTGACCTTTCGAAAGAGTCAGCTCCGGGACTTCTCAAATGAGAATCACATTTTCAGAAAAATAATTCATTGTTGCTTGTTCTTAAAACTTACTGCATTCTGAGCGGCATGAAGGACATTATCAAGTTAGACACCATTATTCCTTAGTCAGTGATCAGCATTTTTATTTCTAGTAACACCCCATGCAGCTCATGAAATACTCCAGTTGACAAGTTGTTGAACTCTAACTTTCATGTCATGTTCAATAGGCCACATAATGAAATGGTGAGATGTTACACCTTTGACTTTGTAGTCAGCCTGTCCCATCTGTGGCATTACTATGCATGAAAGTTTGAGCCTTTTTTCTCCTGATCATATGCTCATATAGTTTTTGGCTCGGCATATCTTCTAACATTTTGAGGCGGTGGGTTAAATTCTTAACCGCTGCATATTCCGCTGTCATTTCAATTTCTTTCATCCGCTGCATGAACCACTTTCTAATAAACTGCTTTTTGATTTTCATTACATTTTACAACCGTGGCATTCAAGGTTAGTACTTTGGTAGCTTTTTCTGTGGTTGTTTTGATCTAATTCACGGCTACTTGATCTTTCTTCCGAATGAGTGGATCTCCCAATGGATCACCCGTTTTCGGGTTGGAGGTCTCACTGCCTACTGGGGTGTCTTTTGCAATTTCTTTAGTAATGCTTTTTCTTGTGCAACTTCTGCTTCCAAAATTTAAGAAATGCTTTGAAAGCAGTGCATTCAATGTGGTCTTTTACAGATTGAAATATTCTCTGTTATCAGTCGGATTCTCATAGTAACTCATTCTGTTGTACCAATGGATTAAAGAGTTGCAAGATGACATGTAGTAGAGTAGAAGTCGTTCTTCTCAGTCTGACGTGCAAGGCGCCTGTGCCTGATCACTCTTAGCTTACTATGTTTCGCCAACCTGCCTTCTAATGCTTCTACAGCATAGTGTTCAGCTCCCTCATTCTGATGTACTCTCCTTTGATATGTGTGGGACTGAATTACTTCGTACAAATAGACATTTTCTAATGATGGACTTCTTCCTGGTTAGTAAGTATTCAACATGTTTCTCTTGACAATGTCTATAATCTCAGGGGCCGATTCACAGAACTAATTTAAGACAAAATTCCAAACTTACTACTTTTGGTATTCACAGAAGGCATTTAGTAGTAGAAAAGTTAGGATTTCATCTTAACTTTGACTTAAGACAAACTTAAGACAGACTTAAGACAGACTTAAGACAAAATCCTATCTTTACTACTACTAAGTACCTTCTGTGAATACCAAAAGTAGTACGTTTAAGATGTTGTCTTAAGTTAGTTCTGTGAATCGGGCCCTCTGGGTCCAAAGCACACCTGGCTTCTATCTCACAAAAAACTTTAGAACTCCCTAGTGAGGCAAAGCTGAACCTGGGATGACCAAAACGATGTTTCAGGAATTCCCCTTTTGACTAGTTGTCATGTGGCTAAATGTTAGTGCATTGAAAAAAGTTTTTTAAAAACCTCTGAATCGTTCAGCAATGCCTAACTGTGGGATTATTTCAAATTTTTCCACTACATTCAATTTTTTATCATATAAATTATCTCATGCCCACCTTTCATTTTTTACTTTTTTGTTACAATTAGGAGGGAGCCCACAAAGCGAACAACTGCCCATTTTTTAGGAATACTTTTTGCTGAAATGGTACTATGTTTGCTGAGTTCAAATGATTTTCAATTGCTGACCTGTTGAAATGTATCACAACGTTGTGGAGAGTTTTGTAAGCATCTTTAGTTTTCTGGCTGATATGATGAGTATGGCCCGGTGCCCTAACGTTTGTTTGGTCTCAAACCATTTGCAGAATAGTTTGCAGCCACAAAGTTGTCGATTTGTAACAAATGAAAGTGGTTTATTGGACCAATCACAGACGGTGCGAAGTGAAATGAATATTTAACAAATAACTATTTTTGCAAATGCAAATAGTGAATACCTTTTTGCGATTACCTAAACATTAATCTTTATTAGTATGTTCTAAGCATTTGCAAATCACCAAATATCACAAAATGAGCTTTTTGCATTGAAGAATTACCATCACGAGGGAGCACGTGGTATTCCAGTGCAGGTAAAAAAATGAGGGGAATGTTGTTGTTGTACTATGGCTGATCAGTATTCTTTAACAGCCAAGAGGTGGGTGTTTGCTATACTTGAGAGGAAGAAGCAGACAGGGAAGAATTTTCAGGTGTAGAGTTACTCCATTTTAACAGACTGAGCAGGAGATTTATGACAAATATCAGCTAGAAGTAATGTCATGCTGGACCTTACTGCTGAGTTAGACCCAGTGGTGTCCAGGGACACAAACCGTAGTGAATCTATACTTACACTTGTGCTGGGTCTTTACTGCCTTCACCTTCTGCGGATGGGTTATTAGTCTCACAGATATCTCTTTCTAGGTTTTTAAAGTTTCCGAGATGCTATGTTATTTAACACACATACACACATCGCTTTTCTGAACACTCCTCAACAACTGCAGTAAACCCAAATAGATGTGTTTGAAGTTGCACATTTCTCACCAGTGGTAGATTGTGTGGATGGTACATGTTTTATTGTGTCCACCAAATGCAATAGAATATCTTTACAGGAATTGCAAATAACAGAATTCTTCAAGCATTCATATATTATTCAATGCAGGTTCTTTAATTACTGATATTGTGGCCAAATTTTCAGGGAGTAACCACATGGGAGCAACCAAGATCATATGTTTTCAAGCACTGTGGCCTATACAACATGAGGTGACTCTAGGGATACTTATCTATTAGGCATCATTACCTGAATGTATTAAAAGATCTTAATTAGGCATTGCCAAGATGGCGACCGAGTAGGACGTGCCTGCTCGTCGCTCCGTCCCGTGGTCTAGGCCCTGTCTGCATAGCTGCGTTCAGAGTGGCTCTAGCTGCAGATTTGGACCTTGTCCGGTTCCAACACATGCTCCGGCACCTCTGACCTGATTTTGCGTGGTGAGGACTCCTGAAGTCTGACATCAGAGACCGGGACCCATCGGAGTGAGCCTGGGGTCGAAACGTAAAGCAGTTTCCCTGCTGACCGCTGGCCCTGGATGTGGGGGGCTTGAGAGAGCCTGATGACTGGCGGCCGGAGAGAGTCTGAGCACATTTGGCACAGCGACAAGATGGCGGTGTGGGTCTGAACCCGCCAGAGTAGCGTACCTGCACCCAATAGAGGTGAACCTCTCCGCGGTGCAGTTCAGCTGCCGGGCGCATCCCGCCTACAGTGCTGTCCATTTCCAGTAGAGCCGCGTGCACCGAGGCCTATCAGCATCGTGCCCGGATCGGTGAGCTCTCCAGAGAGGATCGCAGCATGCTAGCCTTGATCCTAAGCCTGCCTCCCGGACTGCTCACTTCCGCCGGGAGGCGCCCTGTTCTTCCTTGCCCTGGGAGCAGTGAGCCTAGCACTATGAAGGTGAGGGGCCGGGTACGGAGAAGCAGGTCTGGACGGGGATCTGCAGCCCAGCAGCAGACACGAGGGGGGAGGTGCCAATTCCTGCTTCCCCCAGAAACGTCTACAGTACTGTTAAATCCTGAAGCTGCCCCCTATGAGCTGCATTGGGAGTGTCTAGAGAAGGCACCAGCTAGGGAGCTAAGGTGCAGATCGCCTAGATCAGTGGTCAGTACGGCCACCCCTTTGTCTGCCCTCACTAATGCTACCCGGGGACAGTGGGGAGCTTCTGTTGGTGGTGGGTTGGGGGCCGGCCCTACGGGGGGACCCATAGCCTACTTGGGTGAGCTCCCTCTTCACACACAGTACCGCCTTTTGAATGCCAGTTAGGAGTAGCGGCTCCCTCACAATGGCTACTAATAAATATTGGAAGGACAGGTCCGTCAAAGAACTACTAATCAAGGCCAGGACCGTGGAAGCGGAGGCAATGCCTCTGCAAAGTGACACGGCAGCGCGACGAGGATCTGACAATTCAGAGAGGCTGGTCACACGCAGTGTCCTGGAGCCTCTCTTCATGGACCTCACAAGAGAATTCCACAATATGAAGAAGGATCTCATTGCGGAGATCTGGGAGATGCGTAGAGACATCGACGCTGTGGGGGAGCGAGTTGATTACCTGGAGAATCAGACGACTGCCCGAGACGAGGAAGTATCCCAGCTTCAACAAGAGGTCCCGCGGCTTAGGGACCAGCCCCTCGATCTCCAGGCACATGTGGAAGACCACGAGAATCGTTCCTGCCGGAAGAACATAAGGATTCGGGCGGTGCTCAGGGAACCAAAGATCAGGACATTGAAACCTTTGTCATAGATTTGTTCCATCACATCCTGGGGGGCCCTACGGACCAGGAGATCAGGCTTGACCAAACACATCATGTGGGACTCAAGTGACCGCCGACAGCTCCCCCTCCCGACATCTTAATATGTTTACATGACTTTAAACTTAAAGAACGCATCCTATGAGAGGCGCGGGCCAAACACCCTGTTGAGTTCCGCTCCTGCAGGCCCCTTCGCTTTCAAGACCTGGCGACTTCCACACTACAGAAAAGACGGGAGTTCCGCCCCATCACAGCGTTCCTACGCTCCAAGGACATTGCATACTCTTGGGGCCACCCGTTTAGACTTATCTTTAAATGGGAGGGGAGACTCCGCCATGTTCGTTCATTTGAGGAGGCTGCGTCGCTTCTTCACCTTCCAGGGGTCGACCACGCCACGCCAGAGAAAGCTGCCTCCACTGAACGCCGAGCTGATCCAGCACGTTGGCAGTGAGTTGGGAATTCATCATCAAGTCTATGACCGGACTCAGATACTATTGTCGAAGAACGCACTGCAGTCCTTCAATCCCTATCAGAAGACTAGAATGCGGTGGACTGAAAAGCATTGACTGAGGTGCTGTTGTTTGCAATCTTATTGGGTCTTACCATGCTTTATTTGGCTGGGCTTGGTGCGGGAAGGGGGGCGGCTGGAGTTCCTGCTTTCCATCTCATGCCTTACCACAGGGCAGGCTGCCCGGACATTTGCGTACTATACAAGTACATTTTTTTTGGTATTAGTTTTTTTGGTGGAACTTGGAATTCTCCCCTCCTCCGAATTTTGCTAGCAGAATGATATTCATCACTCCACCCCTTTCTCTACTTCTACAGGACCAGGGGCAACTCTTTGTAGCACACATAGGGACTCTTTCTTATGTCTCCTGACATTAACATTGTGACCCCTAATGTTAAGAGGCTGAAGAACTCTACTAAACAATGAGTTGTCCTGTCCTATCTTGAGCAGTCAGACGCTCATATTTGTCTGCTTCAGAAAACACACCTATTGTCAACTGATACGCACATATTGAGATCCAGAGCGTTACCCCATCAGATGTTCTCCTCCACTACCTCCAAGACGGCGGGGGTAACAATCCTGGTTTCTGCTAGATTCCCGGGCCACATACGTAGCAAACAGGCCAGGATTGGAGGGAGGCTTTTGGCACACACCTTTACCCTGGAGACCCACACGTTCACGATCGCTACAGTGTATGTCCCTAATGGTGAGCAAGAGGGCTTTATTAGGGAGGTAATACATGAGCTCACAGGCCTTCTGGACAAAGCATTGCTGTTGGGGGGGATTTTAACATGGCATTCGACTGGGACGTGGACCGCTCGGGACAGATATGGGGCAGTCAGGTGCCCTTTCTAGGGAGGGGAAGCGACTGCTAGCAGAGGCCGGACTTACACACATTTGGTGACTTCGACATCCAGGGTGTAGGGCATACACCTTCTACTCACATCCACACAAGACATGTGCTAGAATCAACTATGTTCTCACCTCTGATTCCCTGACACAACAGACACGGGACGTGGAGATCCTTCCCTGCCCCTTGTCTGACCATTTGGCGATAAAGATATCTCTATCGCTACAATAACAATGCACTACTCATCACTTCTGGTGCCTACGCGAGACCATGCTGCAACGCCCCTCAGTAGTACAGCAAATTCAGAAGTGCATAATGGATTACTTAGATCTTGACAGCTCTCCTACCATCCCTATGACAACTTTATAAGAAGCACTGAAATCAGTTGTTCGGGGTAATATCTTGGCATAGCGGCAGCTGATAACAAAGATAGGAGAGAGAAACGGGAGCGTTTGACTGGGAGGTGGCTGAATTGGAGCGCATACATCAGAGGACGGGGCGCCCAGGGTCTGGAAACTTCTTAAAGCAGCCAGGGCACAGCTATCAGGGTTAGATGTTGACCGGGACCTCCGCCTGAAACATGCATTTTATGTGGGGGTGATTGGTGTGGGCGCCTTCTTGCCAATCAGCTCCGGGCGCAACAACAAGCTTCCAGGGCCACTGAGATACGGGACCAGCAAGGGAGGGATTGTGGCGATGACCCAAAGATCGTAGTGGTGTTCCAGCAAGTCTACAAGACCTTATAAGCGGCTCAATCCTTGCCTGAGAATGGACCAACTCACTATCTTCATGGTGTTGCCATGGCTAAATTATTACCAAACCAGGTGGCAGAGCTTGAGGCCGCCATACGGCTGGAGAAGTTCATGTAGGTAATCTCCCATTTGAAACTTAACAAGTCGCCAGGTTCTCCTCCGTTTTTCATAAAAGGTTTTGCTCGGCACTAACCCCACTTCTGGTACCAGTTTTTAATTTGATTGGGTCTCCTCCGGCTTCCTCAATTCCACCCTCTATACTAGAAGCATTGATAACGGTGATCCCTAAACCCAGTAAGGATAAACGCCTTTGCGGTTCTTACCGCCCTATATCCCTTCTCAATGTGGACTTGAAGATTTTCACTGGAATCCTGGCGACCAGACTCTCTTGTCATCTTCCGGGGCTGATTGACCTGAATCAGTCTGGATTTGCCCCCGGACGCCAATGCTCCGACAATACAAAACAGCTCCTTCATCTAGTGGATCGATCGGAACGCTTTCCAGCGGAGTGCATGATCCTCTCTGTTAAAACTGAAAAGACGATTGATAGGGTCCACTGGCCGTACCTCCGGGTGACCCTGGTCCACTTTGGCATACCAGACCGCTTTATCCACTGGTGTTTTGGGGGGTCAGGCAAATCCTATGGCTACAGTGCAGGTGAATGGGGTGGCTTCCTCTGCCTTTCCTAGCCGTAGAGGGACCAGACAGGGGTGCCTGCTGTCACCTCTCCTGTTCGCCCTCTATATGAAGCCCATGGCTTAAAGGGTTCGGGATGATCACAACATTAAAGGAGTGTGCTTCGGGGGCTTGGAACAGAAGCTCTGCTTATATGTGGATGACGTAGTAGCGACGCTTGAGCATCCTAGGGAATCTTTATCAGCTTTCCTGGATGAACTGGATCGGTTGGCAGTTGCCTCGAGCTTTAAAATCAATGTGCACAAGTCACAAGCCCTCAATTTGTCTTTGGGGCTCGAGACTCTGGGGCTATTACAGCATTCTTACCCGTTCCAATGCGCCCACGATTCCATTTCCTACCTTGGGCTGCAGGTATCCGCTACTATCAAAGTCACAAGAACAGTGAATTATACGGTGATCCTGAGACATATCCACGATTCCCTCAGGAAATGGAGACCCCATTCTCTTTCATGGCTGGGCCATATAGCAGCAGTGAAAATGGTGATATTGCTTCAAATTCTATACCTGTTTCATATGCTTCATACGTATGCTTCATACGGGGTCATACGGCCATTGCAACGTGACATTGAGTGCTTTGTCTGGTGAGATCAGAGGGCTCGGTTTTGTCGGGAACTTACCTATAGGCAGTGCTTAATTTGTAAAATATGAAATGCAGGTGCTCAAATGTTTGCCGGAGGCCACACCTATTTTTCTCTGGCCCCACCCACTTACTCTATTAGCTCCACCCACATCCTCAACTGGCACTGCGAAAATTCAGATGAATTTCAGCAAGAGAGCCTTCCTTATAGTAAGGTTTTGATAGGAGGTTGCCCTGCCCTGTGACCATTTTTCAAAAGTGCATTTAAAGCACAATCAGCCAGATTCATCAAGGGAAATGCGCTCTCAAAAGGGCCAGAATCTGAGAATCTGGCCCTTTTCAAGTGCAATTTTTGCATTTGGGATTCATCATCCCAAATGCAAAAATCGCTAATAAAGAATTCGCAAATTTCCGAGGATTAGCATTTAAGGAATCTCAATTAGAGATTCCTTAAATGCTATTCATGAAACATTTAAAAATTGCGAATTCGCAATTTAGGAGCGCTATTTGCCACGAAGTCAAACCTCGTGGTAAATAGCGAAAACTTAGAAACATGCATTTAAATGCATTTTTCTAAGTTGCATGTTACACACACACATGTCCTTTGGACATGTGTGTGCAAAACATCAGTGTATATTCACATTTCAGGGGTGCTACAGGGTGTCCTTTGGACACCCCTGGCACCCTTGAAATCGCATCCTTATTTGCGATTAGCAAATTGCTAATCGCAAATAAGGATTGACTCCCCATTCATTCCTATGGGCCTTTGGCCCATAGGAATGAATGGGGAGTTATTCCTTATTTGCGATTAGCAATTTGCTAATCGCAAATAAGGAGGCTGTAGGAATCGCAATTTGTTTTGCGATTTCTACATGAATCCCGATTTGCAAGTCCTTAATAGCGATTCCTTCATAATCGCTATTAAGGACTCGCAAATCGGGACTTTGATTAATCTAGCTGAACCTTTGGAATAATTTAGCTAAAATCACTAATGCATTGAAAAGGGACACTTCCAGTGCTCTATATGCCGATTTGGGGAAAGGACAATACTGGAATAGGGTATTCCCTTTTTAATAGAGTCTATGAGATCAAAGATACAACTTTGACATAGCTTATGTGAGAAAATAAACCAAAGGAAGGAACAATAGGCAAACACTGGAATAGTGGAAATATTGAAATGTTATATACAAGTCTATACTACTCATCAGCATTCAATTGTCCTAAAAAGAGCTCCCGGCACTCCAGTACGTGGAATTTCATTGTATTAAGTGCAAGATGGGTCAGGATTGGAAGAAAAACATTGTAACACATATGCAGAAAATTTTACATGCCACAGTGTAAAAAAATGGCTCTATGGAAATTTGAGGCAGCACAACAGCTGGGCTTGTGAGAATTAGGTATAGGCTTTACTAGCTTTTTCCTTATGCCCTCTTTCAAATTCAACTTCAAAGTACCTGAGCCAGACACAAACCAACACACACAGGCAACATGCACAAACAACATGCACACAGCCACCTGTACACACCGCTGTGTGTGGGAGGGAAACCTACTCATATTTGCATACGTACTCCACCTCTTTGCACCCCGCACCGGCTCACCCTGGGCACTCTCCCTCCCTCATACAGTCAATCGTTTTGGCTTCCGTAGCATATAACAAAGGTATAGCTTTGACAACAGGAGCGCAAGCTTCCGTAATGCAAAGAAGTTGCACAACAAGACTCTGAGGAAGCAGTGACAGCAGCAAAAGATTTCCAAGTGTGAATCACAAGCCGTGGCCATCCTGCCACCACTGCCATGTGCTGCCTTCACCTTATGTGCATTACTTGCGCTTGCAAACTTTTAAAAGTTATGAATCAATAATGAACATACAGGTTTGTACATAAATAATGCTGCTTGCTGCACTGCACTAAACAACACTGCAGCCTTCTCTTGACAGACTACAAACGCACTCATGCATGGCTGGTGCCACCAGGGGTTAAATTTCATCAACTGGGCTGGAGGGCATTTGCATTAGAAGAGAGGATGAGGATCACAACGTTGTGTACGTAATTGGGGTGGTTTGTTAATGTCACCCACAGATTCTTCAAGGCAAAGTGGGCAATGAATCTGGCCCCCTCCTCCCAAGGCCATCCCTGGTGTTCTTTCTGTCTTACTTGCTTCAATTTTTCTCTCTAAATCTCTCAACCCCACCCCCTGCCTACCTTTACCTCTGATTGTTTTTCTCTACCTATTCCTCCCTTAACACCCTGTCATTCTATATATCTTCCCCTTCTCTCCTTGCCCATCTCTTGCCTCGTCATCTCTCTCTTGGTATCTGACCTCACCCCTCTTTACCTCTGTCTCCCTCTGCTTCCTACCCTACCTCCCTACCCTCTTCTAACTTGTTATTCTTCACCTCACCTCCGACCTCTCTTCTGCTACCATGCTTCTGGTACTGTTTCTGCACTGTTTATTATTTCTACCAGGCTGGTAGTCATAATAAAGTAAAGAAAATAGATGCATAAATAAACTTAATTTAGCCCTCGGTTTTTCTTTTGAAGACAATCCAGCTATGCCAGTCTCCTCCAATTATAAAGAATCCAAGAAAGCCAGTGGTACGAAGAGTCCACTATCTTTGGGGCCTCCTGTTTAGTCAAATGCTATTATGTTCAGGTGGGTGTGGTATTCATTAGCCCCCCAGCATACCCTCAAACCCCCTCCCAATACCAAGACTAGGGCTGGAAGCCACTACGCCGCGCAATATAAATAATTAAATTAATGGAGGACACTGCAGGCTGACAGACCTACCTCAGTTATTTTTGCACATCATCTTCTTTAATATATATATTAAGGCACAATTACAACCACATACTTACTTTACATGCACAAATGGCACGATTAAAGAGCTCTACGTCTATGGGCTAATTTATTAAGTGGTGTTCCGCCCAGGGTGTGCGTGTGCATAACTACTTACTGCCTGATGGAAAAGAAGGTAATAAACCTGTTTATTTAACATCTTATCGTGGCTTTGATTTACTGTCCACTCTTGAGAGGAACTGTTAGGGAAGGAACGCAGCCGAGGAAACTTCAAGGGCAGGGCCTTTATTTAACATCTTTTAACCCTGCCCGGCCTAGTATTGTGAGTGACTGAATAAATGTGTATGTGGGCCGGCAGCAGCCGCTACTAGGCCAGGGAGGGCAGCAGGCAAAGTGGAATGCGTCAGCCAGTACTGGCATCATTGAATCTGTGGAGCTGCCACCGGAGCTACCACAGTGCCCAACACGGCAACACTCGGCTCAAACAAAAAAGAAAAGCAGCGCATGGAATGACCTGCCTAGTACTTAGTTATGTATACTGCTGACCGGACCAGATATAGCTAGGTAGGCCTGCCTGGTGCTGGTGCTGCTACTGCCTGCGTACCTGGCCTGCCTGCTCAACCTCACAACGTCCTTGGGCTGATGATGGCTCCTGGGATGTGGGTGTGCCTGGGCCGGAGTGACAATCGGAAAGAAATCTGTGCGCGCCGCGCTGCCTGCCCTGCACAACATCATGCTTTTCATGCCATTTATTTAGTTACTATGAAGCCAGTAAAGCCCACCACTGTTAGGCAGTGACTAGCAGTAGGGAGGATGTATACTAAGTTTTTTTCAAAGAAGGAAGGGGCCAGGCAGGGCATTTAACTTCAAACCTGGCCTGCCGCCGGCCCTATCGTGAGAAGTCAAGGGGCAGGGCCTTCTTCCAACTGAACCCCAGCCGGTGGCGGGCGACCGGCCCTATTGTGATATAAATAAATCAAATGTATTAAGTGTACTGTGGGCTGGGGCACGCACGGTGCGTCATTAAATCTTCTTGATGGAGCTGGAGCTACCGCACGGTGGGTGCCCGCCACGCCACCAAGCTAAAAAAAAAAAAGTACCATGCTTTGATTTGGTAACAATGGCCATGCATGGCATGATGATTGCTCAGTGGCGTACGAAAGTACTATTACTTACGGTTAAACTCGTGGTCGGCTGGGGCTGCGGAGTACTGCCTTTATTTTTAACTACTTATAGGCCGCCCTCTGCTACTGCTGAGCTGCCTGCCCTCACAACGTGGTTGAGTTTAGGAGTGCCGGGGCGTGGCAACCGGTCAAAAATCTGCGAGCAGCGCGCACAACCAAAGCCAGCCCATGCCCAGTCAATCAGTGTCTGACTGACTCCCGCCCACCACTCGCAACACTGAAATAAGGGCCGCCGACATGAAATCATCGACCATCAGAATGATATATGATGATGATGATGATCGAGGCACTGTCTGAATGCAGTAAAGTAATCTTTGTTAATTGCTCCATGCAGTCTCCGGCTCACAAGGTACAAGAAGCACTCAGCGGGACTCGGGAGACCGAGAAGATAGAACAGCACTCTCCGCCGAGTCAGTAGAAGCTAAGTTAGCTAACATGTTAAATTGTGGCGTGCGGCGTGCAGTCCTGCAGATGGGTGTAGACCCGGCCCTGAAAAGTAAGTGCTGGTGCTAAGCACTGGCAAGCATTGGCACACATTAAGCTATGCCTATAGGGAACGGTGGAATGGGGGCTGGGAATTCCCGACCTTCTAGCTTACTGGCGGGCTGCCCATATGAGGGCGCTGGTGGAGTGGTCCCACACTGAATATGAGAAACACTGGTTGTTTATGGATAGGTCCCTTGTAGGACAGCCTTTATGGGGGGTTCCCTTTCTCTCATGCACGGGGCGACCTCAAAACTTATACCTCTCGGAGGTGACTCGTCCTACATTGCTAGCATGGGACAAGACTACGGCTTCTAGGGGGCTCACAACGTTCCCACCCCGATCACGCCTACAGCACAAAACCCTGATTTTACACCAGGCCTTGACCCCGGGGAGTTCCACTATTGGACTAAAGAGGCCTGCCACTCCATAGGCCATCTGTTTGCTCTTTCGGGACAATGCCCTTTCTCTGCTCTTCGTACTGAACACAGCATCCCCGAAACGGAGCGATATTGATACTTACAGGTCCGCCACTGGGTTCTTCAAAGTGATGTGAGAGGGGGTGCAGAGAGACATCTTACCCCGTTCGAGTAGTTGTTACTTACATGGCACAGCGATGCACGATTGACGTCGGACTTATACAAATTTACAAGAAGCACTTCTGACACCTGGAAGTCCACCGGACAACTACGCTAGGAGGGGTAGTTGGGTAGGGTACTTACACAGAAGGAATGGAATGATATTTATTATAGGGGCCGACGCACACCACGTAATGTCGCCTCTAATTTGCTTTCTACTAGAGTGGCCACCTTTTGGTACCTAATCCCAGTAAGACTCCTTAAGGGTAACCCTTCTCGTAGCCCGCAATGCTGGCGAGCCTGTGGATCACTAGGCACCCTTGACCACTTGCTGTGTGAGTGCCCATCCCTAGGAACATATTGGTAGCAAATTCTCAATGACTTAGATTCCCACTTTGAAACCCAGATTCCCAGTCTATGTTCTTCCGGGTCTTTCCAACACCATCACCTTCCCCTTTAAATCGCGGAGGGTTAAGCAGATGGCATTAGCCCTAGGAGCAGCGGTCCAAAATGTTCTGACGCACTGATGTAGCAAGACTATCCCTACATGACTAAGATGGCTTCATAGGTTGTGGGCCATTTTGGGGATGGAAAGGATTTCTCTCTCCTTGACTAACCCAGGGGCTACCTTTCACGATCTGTGGGTTCCCTTTCTTACTTTATTGACGTCATAGTTTACGGAGCTCACCTGCCCCAAAAACCCACGACTATTGAGACTCGCAGACCCTCCTACACAGACTGCCCCCAACATTTCCACCACTTAGTATGCTCTAGACGGTCCTTCCTCAGATTGCTCTTCGTTCTCTTATCTCATACAGGTGTGTCCTTTTTCAGGGTGGAGGAGGGGTTGTTTCTTCTTTCTTTCATTTTGTTTTTGATTGCCGAACATAGCAATATGACTGCCTTTTGCACCCTGATGACTATAGAGCACAATGGCTTGTTTGTTCTTTCCTTATGCTAAAAATTAATAAAATCAATTTAAAGCAAAAAAAAATCTTAATTAAAAATATTGATATTTTTTTCTTATAATATTTGTTTTGTAGATGACAGTTTGTATGCTCTACGCCTTAGAGTTATGACCCTGCATTTCAATGCAGCAACAGTTAGCGACAGGACATTTGATGTTGATCATAGACATACAAGGGCAGTGATAGAGCACATCTTTGTTGTTTTGAAATATAGATTAACATATCTGCAGAGGAGTAGTGGTGCCTTTCAGTATTCCCCTGATTAAGGGCCCGATTATGATGGCGGTTTTCTCGCATCCTCAGGGCCGGCGGAAGCTTTTCCGCCGCGGTCGCCTCCCGTCCGCGGCAGAAAAGCACTAACATGGCTGGCGGTGTCTATCAGACACCGCCAGCCATATTAGGATGTCTGGAGGAACATGCCTTTACACGGCGGCATTTCCGCTGTGCAAAGGCATACGGATTTTTGTTTGGGGGCCCGTTGCGGGCCCCCAGGGGTGAAGGGTGTGGGGGGTGCGCATGGGGGTACCTATGGTACCCCCCTGCATTTGCCTGCACAAAGCGTCAGGCACCGCGCGGTGCCTGCCACTTTGTGCATGCAAATGCACAACTTACATTTTTATCATTGCGGCGGGTGCTGCTTCAAGCAGTACCCGCCGCAATGATAAAAATACAGGATGTGACCGCCAGGGTGGTGGTCACATCCTAATTTGCACGGAGGGACCGCCGCTGCCCCTGCAGACGGTCCCTCCTACTCTATGGTGGCGGACGGACTCAGGTCCGTCCGCCATCATAATCGGCCCCTCCGTTTGTAAGGTTGTTGCCACCTGCATTATCCTGCAAAACATAACTACAAGAAAAGCATTATTATGGTTGTTCAGATAATAAAGAAAAGGCACCACACAATAACCCTGTTCAAAAGGCCACAGGAGCTGCAGAAGAAAGGTAAAGTCGCACATACACAACAAGAACCTATTTTTAAGGTGAGTATATTTTATGTTAATTGTAAAAAATACCTCTGACACATTTTTCAGAATATTTAGCAAGTTTCCGTCCATATGTATTTACAGAAAACATGATAAACCATCAATAAATAAAAATTATACATTTCTTTCTTCAATAAACAATTTTTTTGTGCAAAACATACTCAATTTAAGGAAATATTTCTGTTTAAATGTTTACTTTTTTAAGACACCTGCCTTATTTGGAAGGCAGCAGCGCACTGTTAGTCGGCACTATATCGCATTTGGGCTGATATTTTTAAAAACACAGTGTTATTTGTGCATTTGTTTTAATCTTCTCACTTCTTATTTGGAATGCTGCTTCTCACACCTATTTCGCCAGTCCCTGGTCCACCACACCGTGTGCTGTTTGTATGGAGGGACATGGCTCCGCCCTCTTCTACACATTTCCGCTACCGGGGCATATTTAACCAGGGTGTTTGACCGGCCGCGCAGCATTAGGCAGTAGAGCACTGTTAGTCTGCGCTATATCGTATTTGGGCTGATATTTAAAAAAAAAACACTGTGTTATTTGGGCAGTTGTTTTAACCTTCTCACCTTCTTATTTAGAGTGCTGCTCCCCGCACCTTTTTCGCCAGTCCCCGGTCCACCGTGGTGTGTGCTGTTTGTGTGGAGGGACGTGGCTCTGCCCTCCTCTACACCTTTCCGCTACCAGGGCATATTTAACCAGGGTGTTTGACAGGCCGCGCAGCATTAGGCAGCAGGGCACTATTAGTCGGCGCTATATCGCATTTGGGATGATATTTTTAAAAACAGTGTGTTATTTGTGCATTTGTTTTAACCTTCTCACCTTCTTATTTGGAGTGTAAATGTAAATGTAAATGTATTGGCATTTATATAGCGCACTACTTACCCATAGGATCCCAAGGCGCTTCGACCGCTGCAAAACCCTTCCTGGCTTCCCTGAGAGATGGTCCCTTAATGGGTATCTCCAGGGTGAGACCAGGCATCCCCGGCGGTCTGGTGGGGCCGTTAGTGAAGATGAGGCAAGCTAATGCCCAGAGTTGCCGAGTGTGATCGCTGATCAGAGTGGGCACCGAGGCGAGAGAATCTGCTCCCGCACCTATTTCGCCAGTACCCGGTCCACCGCAGCGTGTGCTGTTTGTGTGGAGGGACGTGGCTCCGCCCTCCTCTACACATTTCCGCTACCGGGGCATATTTAAACAGCATTCTTGTCCGGCCGTGCAGCAGACGTGTGCAGAGGGCAAGCCAGCGGCGTGCAAGAGGTGCGCCAAAGGCAAGCCAGTCTGCGCCCATCCGCGCGAGACCAGCGCCAGACGCCAGACATGCTGCCAATTTTGGAAAATGTCATCTTACCTATACCCAGAAGGAGTTGCTAACTGTTAGAACATTGTTCAGGAAATGTCTAGTCCACGGGTTGGAGGCATTAGAGGGTCCCTTCAGCTGCAAACAGTGTGGGTTTACATCTACCAACCCAGTAGGCGCGCAGGATTGCCCTCCTCACCCAGGTAAAAGTCTGACAATTTTTCATCTGAACTGCCGTTCGTTGGTCAAACACTGTGCTGATGCATATGACCTTGAAACTGAATCCCCGGATACCCTGTTTTTAACCGAGACCTGGCTCTCTGAAGACTCAGTAGCAATCCCAGGGCTGGCACTCCCGGAGGGTTATGTCATTCATACCCTTAACAGAGATACAAGAGGCGGAGGTATTGCGGCCATTGTGAAAACCGGCTACTTCTGCTCTTTTATCAAACAGCCCATTTTGGGCTGTGAATGTGCCTGTTTTAAGATCACTTTTAATCCCAATTACACTATGACTGGTCTACTGATATATCGTCCGCCGGGCCCATCTAAAACCTTCAGGGAAGCATTTATTGATACTGTCTGTACCTTGGCGGCAAATTCTTCTAATTTCAAGATTCTGGGAGATCTGAATCTTTACTTCGATAACCATTCAGACGTGGATGTGGCAAACTTGATGGCGGACTTGGCGGCCTGTCAGTTGGACTAGTGGGTTTCTGGGCCTACTCATTTGGCCGCTCACCTGCTAAATCCGGTTTTTACCAACATCCCGTCCCTTACGGTTCAACCGCCGGTACCTACGGCCTAGTTGGACCACTTTCTGGTCCCTTTGTCTATTATGACCATAGCTTCTAAGTGTATATCAGACAACTCCTACTCCTTCAAACGCCCTTGGCATAAGCTAAATTGGGATCAATTTAAAGACGGTCTCTCGAGCTCCGCTCCGTTGCTGCCGACAGAGCCTGATAAGGCTTATTCAGGCTTTTCAGATTGGATCAATCAGCCGTTGGATAAGCTGATTCCATCTAAGTGGTCCCCCAATCATATGTCCAAATCAAATCCATGGTATAATGAGAAACTAGCGTTGCTGCGAAAAATTTGCCAAAAATTTGAAAGGTCTTGGAGGAAAGACTTTGGCCCACATGCATCATTCCGGGATTTTGCGAGATCTAAAGTGCGAAAAATAGCGATTCGCATTTTAGAATTCGCAAAACGGGATGCATGAATATTTTCGCAAATTATTTGCGATTCGGTAGAAATCGCAATTTCTACCAAATCGCAAATATTATGCGAATTCGCAATTCACATTGATCCTATGGGCCAAAAGGCCCATAGGGATCAATGGAAATTGCGAATTCGCACTTTGAAAATCGCAAATCCTGATTGCATTTCAAGGGTGGTGAGGGGGGTTTAAATGAACCCCCCCTGCACCCATGAAATGTTGTTTTCGCATCATGTTGCACACACACATGTCCTAAGGACATGTGTGTCCGTAACATGAATGTTTAAAAAATGCATTTGCTGCGTTTTTAACACTTTTTGCAAATTTACCGAGTGGTTCAACCACTCGGTAAAATTGACACCCTAATTGCGAATTCGCAATTTTAAAACTAATCATGCATTGCTTTTAAGAAATCGCAAATTTGCGATTTCTTGAAAGCAATCGCATTTTTAGAAATCGCAAAAATGTTGCGTATGATGCATTCCAAAAATGGATTTTGGAATCGCAAACGGCCGATTTTAAGGAATCGCACCGTTTGCGACTCCAAAAACCCTTGATGCATGTGGGCCAATGTTCCTTTATCTAGAGCCCATTATCGGGATGTAGTAAAGACCTATCACAAAGCAATTCATATTGAATGCGTGGCTTTCTACTCTATGGAAATTATTAACAGCACTAATCCCGCGAAGAGTATCTTCTCTATTGTGTCAGACCTACAAACTCAACCTCGAGTCAGCAATGTGAGGAGCTGGCCTTGTTCTTCTAAAAAAAAAAATAGAAGACATCTATAAAGGCTTTCCCATGGCCGATTTGGACCACCCTGAAGTACCTAGCAGGGGCATGTTGAACACCTTAGAGGTTTTCCCTCAGATCGAACAGGATCAGCTACTTGCTCTCTGTGCAAAAATTAAATCAGGTTCACCAGCTGATCCTTTGAGTCCTGACCAATTTAGGAAAATTCTACCTACCATCTCTCCTCTTCTTGGTCAAGTGATCAACAAATCTCTCAGCTCGTAGGTGGTACCTACAGCATGGAAACAAGCCAGAGCATTGCCACTGCTTAAGAAACCTTCTCTGGATGCAAAAAAACTGAGAACTTTAGGCAATTTCACTGCTCTCTTTGACTGCAAAAATCGTAGAAGCATATATTAATTCCATTCTTTCTGAGCACTTGACCAGCAATAACATACTCGATCCCTCGCAAAATGGTTTTCGTCCTGGCCATGGCACAGAGTCAGCGCTTCTGGCAGTAGCAGGGCATCTCTGGGCAGCGTTGGATGCAGGACAGACCTCGGCGCTGATCCTTCTGGACCTCAGTGCCACGTTCGATACTGTGTCCCACGCTATCCTGTTGCGCTGTTTGGAAGAGGCGGGCATCGGTGGCCTCGCTTTGGAGTGGCTAGCGTTATTTCTCTCTGATAGGACCTATCAGGTGATTGCCCCAACCCATTTTCTTCATCTACCTTTCCCATCAAGCATGGAGTACAACAGGGTTCCTCTTTGAGCCCTCTGCTCTTCAATCTGTACGTACAACCTTTGGCTGTATTTGCAAAGAGCATAGGACTGACGGTGGTTTCCTACGCCGATGACACGCAGCTGGTGGTGGCACTATCGAGCAACTCTAAGGACGACACCGCTAAGTTTCAAGCTGATCTTGCGGCAGTTGCCGGATGGATGACAGCTAACTGCCTCCAGCTGAATGCCAGCAAGTCGGAGGTGTTGCTGGTGGGAAGGGACCATGGGTTGTGGAACGAGCATTGGTGGCCCAGGAATTTAGGCACCCTCCTTCCCCCTAAACAGGTGGTAAAGAACCTGGGGGTATGGATGGACTCCTCATTCAGTTTCCATACAGAAACGAAGAAGGTAGCAGGCACCTGCTTTGGCCTATTACGCGGGCTTAGACCCATTCTAGGTTTCTTTGATGCCCCGACCAGACAGATCATTATTCAGGCATTAATTTTATCTTGGCTGATTATGTGAACTCCCTGTATTTAGGGGTGAATAAGGCAGAAATGCATAGGCTATTAAGAGTACAGAACGCCGCAGTTAGAGCTCTTGTGGGCTTGCGTAGAGTCTGTTCGGTGACCAGCACTATTTGCCGCCTTCACTGGTTACCCGTGGCTCAACGGATCGAGTTTAAGGCTCTCTGTATAGCCTTTAAAATTATGAAGCTCGGATCCCCCAGAGTTTTGACGGATCTGCTCTCTTTCTATGTTCCTTCCCATCAGCTCCGCTCCATGGGCCAACATTTGTTGCTGGTCCCTCGAGTTAGGAAAACTCGGGATGGAGGTCTTTCCTTCCGGTACAGAGCGGCGATTCTTTGGAATACTTTGACCCCAGATTCGTGGCCTTAACAATCTCACTGATTTTAGGAAAACCATTAAAACTTTTCTTTTTCCTCCTGTGTAGACGCTGTCTGTGCTGATGCTGCCTTTTTGCCGTTAGCACTGGGACGCCCCTTGGCTAGGGCAGCTGTTGCGCTCTATAAATGTTTTAAATAGAAATAAATAGATGTAGGCCTGTCTGTGGATGATTCTGACACCTCTCTTTTTGTTTCAGGTTTATGACTCCTAGTACACTTTGATACAGAAAACATACTATGATAGGAGCCCTCTTCACTTCCATGACCACAGGTTGGCTGATCGCTGGAACGTCCCTTGATTGTTTGGATCAATTCCAGTGATGCAGTAACCTGACCCAATCCTTTGACCACATACATCCTGCAGTGGACCATCTCCTGCTGGATATTAATGGTTCTTCTACTATGGATCTATGCAGCAGTTGCTAATTTGCCAAGTATTTTGTCATAACTCTGTAAGTGCATGAGAACATGGTGATATATTTTATTTTGATTGATGCTTTCCCCTTAGATTTTCTTTCATAAAGATAATATGGCCTCTGTCAAATTCTCAATGCTATTATTGACAGATGCAGAACTTTCATCCATCTTACTGACAATGTCCTTCATAGAATCCAACTGCTTCATGTTGACCTCTAACACTGAATCGGTCATAGTTTAAGAATTCCTATCTAGAGGGTGCTGCTCCGACATAACTTGTGTGGCATGAATCCAGGGACTTTTAGGTGGCAATAGATGCCTTATAAATCTTTGCATGGGCAAAGCAGACCTTGAACATTTGCCAGGTTTAAGTTAAAAAATGGATGATAATGCAACAGGAGACGGACATCTGTGACATATTGTTTTTTGCTCTGTGTAAGTGGAGTTCATATGTTGGCTTCTATTGGTAGAGCACATGTGTGATTCTTTCTGGTGTTCCCTTCAAAAACATCTTCCTCAACAACATCAGATATAATAGGTTCAACATCTATTGTCAACAGATTCAGCAGTCACTTACTGAATCCTACTTTTAATATTTATGTCATTTTATATTTTAGGTATTTTTTTGTTTTTGTAAGGTTACCCTTAATGTCACTCGAAAATGGCATATATGTCACACCTTCTAATACAGTAGGTAACATGGGTGTGTGTTCTGGTTAAACAATTCAAAATAGTACCTATGAATGGTGATAAATGTACAGTGCTATATATGTATATTAAATATGTGTCTGAGCCTGACTACACCTGTCAAATATTGAGGACTGTGATGTGTTGCATGACTTATTTGTGAACTACACACATCATAATGCATTTTACATGCATTCTGCAAGATAACATGTACATTATTGCTATACAAAATAAGTTAAACACTGTAAAATATGTTATGTTAACAATAAAAAATTGATAATATATACAAATATCTTTAGTTGTATTTTACATGTTAAGAGTTGGAAAGTAGGTTGAACTAACCTGCTCGAGACTGTACTGGCTCTGAAGTATCTATAGCTATTAACCCAGACTCAGCCTCTGGTACCAAAGTACCTTTTGTTGCCTCAATCAAAAGTAGGGACAAGTTCGGTGGATGCAGTTCTCCAGTTCCATCAGCGTCTGTTACCTGACTGTCAAGCTTCTCTTTTACCTTAGAGTGAAGGCCATACCACCGCTTTCTGATTTCCTCTTTGTTTCTGGTGGTCGCTCCAACAACATGAAATATTTCCTGAAAAGTTTTTAGATAATTTTTTCTTGTTCTTTCTGGATCTGCGAGTTATCCTTTACAACTAGTCATTACGATACTGTCTTTTACAGCATGTTCTGTTTCTTTTGCAAATTCCCTCCTCTCTCTCCCTGCCTGGCTTGCCATTTTTACAATGGAGCTGGATAATAGATGTTCAGTACCTCTCCTGTCAAGTCCACATCTAACCAATGTGCAGGAAACTGTGTACTTCCAGCTTGTAAGGTCACAAGTCAGGCAAGTGGGACGTTCGCAAATTGCAACTGGATCTCAATCACTAATTTCAGATTACTATTTTATTGAAGCAAATCTTAATAAATCACTAATTCAGACTAGTGCTGGTTTGTACATTTGATATTGTGCCTTGCAATTTGAGATCCATTCATATTCGTAAATTACAAGGTGCGAAAAAAAAAATGCTAAGACATCTCGCCATATTATGTTTTAATATTGGAATTGGACACAGAATAACGAACACACCATTTTTTTTTTTTGCAGGAGTAGGTTTTGATGCAGGGCTGACATTAATATTAAACAATGTGGGATACAAAAAGTAAACATATTTTTAATTTCCACGGGGCATCTGTTAATTGATTATGATACTGCACACTTCGGCTGACTTCAAAGGGACTTTGCACTTTAACTAGTGGTACTCCTTTAATGACCTGAGGTGCTGTACCATTTTGTGTTAATGTACTTTTGCTGAATTCATCAATACCGCTAGTAATGGCCTGAATACTACACCTTTGTGATTACTTTAGAGGGACCTCTAGGAACAACCTGAGTTACTGCACCCTTTATCTTCACAGATGTAGTAACAACCTATAATACTACACACATGATGGCAACATAAGCAAAAAGCAGCAGGTAAAGAAATCACAGTTGTCGAAAAATGTGAAGGAATATCATCATCAGTGATGTAGAGCAAAATCAATTTTTCATAGTAGGGGTGCATTATAATCACAGGTGTAGGCTGCATCCACATATACTCGTATGTTGTGTTAACCTAAGTGTTAGAATTTCGTAACGTGGTAGCATTAACCTGAAGTAATTAGGCTATCATATAGAAGACGTGAAGAATTAATGTGAAATAGTCAAATGTAACCAGCAGAAACACTAAAAGAAGCACTTGTGTTATGCAACTGACAAACACGTATTGCTGAATGTGTTTATTAATAGTGTCATTTTGTATGTAGGTAGAAATATTAATTGAATGTGCCTTATTTTCTATGTAAATTTGTAAAGCTCATGTTTCATTTCTCTTATGTTGGCTGAAATCTGTAGACCTGAAATGAATTTTCCCTGGAGGCTCTCACATTAGAATTAATAGATGAAATGCATGTACTCGTTGGATTCTGTTCTTTCTCACATTTCTGTTGATGATGGAAGAATCATCCTTGTTAAAATAATGTCTTTGTTTTCAGAGTTAGGCAAGGAGAGAAGGGGATATATTGAGCGTTGATACTGATAGTAGAGAACTGATGTACTTTCTCATCAGACAGATCCTGGGAATCAAAGGTTCATTTCGCCGAGCTCGGGAGCATAGGTGCCTAAAGGAAAAATACCTATGAGGAGGTGGGCTGACTGGATGGCGTGACCGACGAAGGATCCTGGGCCACCACTTGTGCTATTGATGTGTGGTAACAAGGGAGAGAGCCCCGAGGACTTCTACCTTGGCTCGAGAGAAAGCATCTTAGAGGGAGGTCTGTCATAGTAGCTTCATCCTGTTTGACCCAACTGCTGTGGGAAGGCTTCCCAGGAAGACCTCACACGCTGATACCTTAACTGATCCTGCCCCATAAATGCTTATTTAGGGATATCACGTTAGTGCTAGTGTAGAGACAGATTAATGCTTTATTCCCACAAATGTCTGATACAGGGGAACCTGAATGTTTGTTCCCTAATCTTTTGTATCCTGATACTCAAAATACTTATTCGATGCATGTTGCACCACCTTAATTTCATTCGCAGATTTGGCTTTGTATTAACTCCAATGTTTTTCTACACCCTCGTCTTGAGGTGTCTGAATGTCCAGTTATTCTTGGCTTTGTAATAAATCGCCTAACTCCATTTGGCAGTCTGTGATTCTTAAGAGTCATTTTGAATTCGTATTGAAATGATGTCTCTCCCCAGCACCCTTTTATGCTGAAAAAAAGTACATTGACTCGAGGTTCTAGGGCGGATGTAGAACATGGAAGCTCGGCTCCTTCAGCATAAACAATATAATTTTTTAATCTTTATTGCATGATTAAAAAAACCTTTGCAAGTTACAGAATTTTAAGAACGATATATCAATAAATACATATAAAAATAGGTATAGGATCATATGCGTTATGAAGATTGTAAAAATGTGTAAAACATACTTATAAAAAGGAGAGCTAAGGATCATGTCCATTATACAGTAAGGTGGCAGTTGGAACTAGGCTAGTAATTGTGCTGATGAGAGATCACGTACTTGGGACACCTCACCAAGTTTTTTTTCTGCTTGTTCCAAAAACCTTACTAGGGCACAGTTTAATTTAGTGTTCGGAGGGTCAAAGCAAGCCAAGACTGCTGCTCTACACGATCTAATCATGTTTGTGTTCCAGAGTTTCCTCAGGAGGGACCGTCTTTCGTTCAGCAGTTTTGGGCAAAGACAGAGGATGTGTACTATGTCTTCTTTTTGATTCCCGCAGAGTCTACATTGTTCCTGTCCATGGGCTCTTTTCCATTTTGGCAAATGGACGAACAGGTTGATTACTCCCATTCTCAACTTTAGGAAACTTAATTTTGTTCGAGCAGTGAATGGTTGAGTTAGGTACTCCTGTGGGGTCAACAGGACATAGGATTGCAAGGACATCCATCCGTGACTTCTTTTTGCCAGCCGAGCCTTGTCTTCCACGGAAGAGAGCTTTTTTGTGCTTATTTTCGCTAGTCGTTTGAATTCATTATGGCTTACTTGCATGCCCCAAAGGTCTTTCAGGCCTAGTGTTCTTAATCCTCTTTCCCAATATGCATACCCTGCTCGCCATAGATTCATTTGAAGGCATAAACAATATGGGTTTTATAGAGTATGGCAGCCAGTCTGCTTGTCTGTCAGAGTAGCAGTGGGGTGCATTCCACTGGTGTGGATGAAATCCGACCACTAGACTTAGAGATCTGTGACAGACAGGCAGCGACATCTGTGCATTCAGCAGAACCACCATTACAGCGTCTTCACTAAAGACACTGAGGCTTTGCTGACCATGTCTGATTCCCTGGCTCAACAAAGATTGTTTATTCAAAAACAAACTCCCAAAAAAGGAGTTTTTTTTATTGAAAAGCAAAAAAGAAATGCTGGGAGATGTTTCCAAGCTCATTGGGGTTCGCCAGCCTTTTCATTGTGGTCCTGAACATGAAAAATGGATGTTGGAATGTATACCCTAACCCGAGTTAAAAGTCTGAGGTACATTGACCGACTTCAATTGACAAATGGATCAATGTCAGTTGGAAGATTGGTCAAAGCTTTCCAAAGGTGGGGCAAAAGGAAGCGCAGGTGTTGAAATAGCACTTCCCAGACTCTAAAGTTAACAGGGAACCGCCTGACAGGAAAACTGCCACTTCTTTGTTGGATGGTGTCATCAGCCAATCTGAGGCTCCAAGGCATTTAAGATGAAAATGGCTAAGGGTAATATTATCAAATGGCAGTACTACTTAGTGATGGGGCAAAGAAGGGCATGTAGCTAGGATTAGCAAGTGATGATGAAACCCCAGTGGTGGAAATCTGATTATGAACTGAGATTAATAAATTAACAATTACTAAATGATAGGCCAAACCAAAAGAGGTACTCAGATTATTGAGGCACTTTTTTAAAATTGGTTTAATAACATCCCATCAGCAATTTCATATCCATTACACCATGTATATTTATGTTAAATAAATGTCTCATTCCACATTTACAGTACATTATGGTTCATCCCTTAGGAATAACAGCTAATTACGGGCCATTTGTGAGTACCACAGGATTTACCAGTAAGCAAGCGGTTAGAGGGGCCCATATGTCTCTGGGGCATGAAGAGGCTGCCAACTCCTCTGGTAATGTCTATAGGATGCCTCTACAATATACCATGCCCATCATGCAAAGCTTATCTTTGGGTGCTGAGCATTTCCCCAATGCCCTTCCACCCTTCTCTTGGCTTCGAAAAGCACCTCTGCTACAAAGCTGCACCCTTAGGGCTTCAATTTCTTAGCCAGTCCCAATAAGCACAACTAAACAGGGCAGTCCATTGAATCTGCTGTCATAGAATGCAGATCTCACACCACCTGAAGCCAGAACTCCTGGACCGGGCCTCAGCTCCATGTCAGATGTAGGAAATCCGCGTCAGTCATTCCACACCTTTTGCACTGTGAATCCTTCCGCAGCCCGTATCTGTATAGCCTTGCAGGTTTGTAGTACATTTGCCAAAGACTTAAAGATAATGATGTTTAGGCTACGATTAGGGGTAAGGAGCCCAGTCAATGTGTAGCAGAATGCCCTGAACCCCCTGTCCCCCTGCGTTGAGGATGTGTCTAAGGATATGTTAATGTGATGTTCCTACGCTTCAGCACTTTCTCCATTAGCAGCAGGCTGACTTCCTTTGCAGCATTGTAACGTATAGTGGCCAGATATTTGCACGTAGGGTTAGTGATCAGCATCTGCTAGGCGCACAATGTGGGGACTTGTCTGGAAACGATGGGGATAAGGCCTGAATAGGCGATCAGAGGTGATTAATGTAAATGTAAAGAGCGGCATCTCCTTTCGTATGAAAGTCAGCCTTGAGTTTGTGTTTGTACTCTTTCTCTAACTGTTGTAGTGTTTACTTTGTAGCTGTGTGTGTACATCTTTGAGTATCCCTGCATTTGTGCTGATACAGATTCCCTGTATCATAGCCGTCAACGCTTCCCAGAGGACACCCCCTCCAGATACCGAGTCCTTATTTATGTCAAAGTATTCACCAATCGCATTCCGGAGGCCTCCCTATAGATCGAGTCTGATAGTGCAGTGGCTTTGAACTTCCATGTGAATTGTAGGGGGTTGTGTGTCGGGACATCAATGACTAGTTTTACCAGCTTGTGGTCTGATAGCATCCTGTTGAGATGGAGTATGTCTGTTGCCCAGGTGCTTATCTCCCTGGTTGCCAGCCCGTGGTCAAGCCAGGGCCAGGTGGCGGGAACAGACAAAATGTGCCCTTCCGCTCATCAGGGTTTAGCAACCTTCACATGCCTATGATACTGAACTCCTCCATGCCCTCCCTGAGCACCTTTGCTGGCTGTCTACCTTGTTCGGTGTCTGTTTCGATCTATCTTGTGTCAGATCAAGTGTTTTGTTCAGATTCCCTCCCCATAATATATAGGATTGGGGCAGGGGCCGTCATTTTCTCCATATGTTAGTGTAAAATTAGGGGTCATCTACGTTGGGGCCATAGACATTTACCAAGGTGACCAGAGATCTGCCTAACACGTCCTGTAGTATTACATAGCAGCCCTGATCATCTGTAACCGTGTGGGTGATGTTAAATGGCACTCCTCTTTTGATCAGTGTCAACATTCCCCTGGAATATGAAGGATAGGATGAGAGACCAGCCTTACCTCTGCCCATCTTACCTTTAAAGTGATTCTGTCCGCTCAGTTAAATGTGTCTCCTGTAGGAGAGCAGTTTGAATGCCATGACTGTCCCCATAGGTCAGCACCAGGCGCATTTTGCAGGGATTGTTCAAGCCCCTTACGTTCCATGTTATCAGAACTATAGGCCCAGGCTTCTGGGGCCTAGTCATTTGTACCATGTTGGAGACAATGTGACTGGCGTGGTTTTGATATAAGAGTGCGTGTGTCTGTTGCGTTGTATGATACTAAGCAGTGGCTACAACATAGTGTATCAAACATCCCTCCCATTTCAGCATCCCAAACATGCTATAGATAACACAATAACTGTTAACTGTAGCAGAAACATTTGTTGGCACTGAAAGGTCCGTGCCTGTTGAGCCTTCAGAATCAACAAGCCATTCCAATTGTATCCATCAGAAATAATGTTTATAAAGGATATACTACCCGAAAGGATGAAAACCCCTTATTTGACAAAAAGGAAAGTAACAGGTACGCTTAATTTACACATATTTTGTCAGTTGTTGCTTTCTGGTCAATTTAGCACGTCAATAAAGCACGCTAAAATGTTAAACCCTGTCGGCATGACTGTTATAATAACAGGGCCTTCGAGGATCAGAAAAGCGAGCAGCTTCATCATTGTACTTCACATCATTTGCCGATCAATGACGCACCACTCATCTGCCACAAAAAAGCTAATGCAATTTCCTGCCAAACAGCTGCATTTGGAAGGGCTAGAGCAGCAGTGGTTTTAAAAAAGACACTCCAATAACAAAGCGTTCCCTTTTTACTGTTAAATACATGTTCTTGAATTCTACAGTCGCGATGTCATGTACAATTCGGTATAGATTGTTGTCTGAAGTGAGAATAAAAATGCAACATAGGAGAACACAGAGAGCCCCTTTTGTCTGTTACAGCCGAGTTTGCCAATGGTTGACGAGGTGCACTCGAGAAACATCTCGAAGAAGCGAAGAAAGAGAGAAGGCTGATGGGGAGGATGGGAAGGGGAGTGAAAAACAAAAATGGAAGAAAAAAAACAAGCATTGGAAAACCAATGGGACTGACTGTAGAGTGCCAAGGCTTGTGAATGAATGCCATTCACAAAAATAGTTTACATGTATTGCACGCACATCACGTTAAAGCCTGACCTGTTGATTTTGCTAAAGCTAGAGAAAAAGTTGCAAAAAATATCAGCTTTTTGTATGTAATGCGCATACGAGATAAATATTAGATAGTGACATGAACATTGAGTGTTCAGATGAAATATAGTCCCTCATGAATTCCAGTGGAAGCTGCTTCTGAAAGGTGGATTAATACATCACGTAGCCAGTATCATGAGGTGAGAGAATATTACTCTTCTGGGTGGAGACAAAACCCACTATATGTGTGTGTAATGAACTAGGCACAATACGTCTTGCAGACAGCTCTGCAGTCACACCAGACCTAAAAAGAGAGATGGCGGGAAGGAAAGGAGGAATAGATGGGCAATTCTTATAGCACTAAACCCCAAGACACTCAAATCTGTTCCAAAATAACACACTTATGAATTGAAACTTATGAATTGGGAATGCTCAATTAAAAAATCATAAACAGCTTATAAAATTAGCCTTCAGGGATATTGCATGTAGAATTATGACAACATTGTACAAATCTGTATTATTAGGAAATGAATGTTCTGAATACTTTAAAAGCAGCATGTCATAGAAACGCATGCAGAAATGCCAGAGTAGATATGGACTTACCAGTTGCCAATGTATGGGTAAAGCAACTGAAAGTACTGCAATGTGATTAGCACCTTCCATACAATATTCGTCAGAAATTGTGGAATTTCAGGTATAAGCATGGAATTTGGCAGAAGTGTTGTTTATATCCAAATTGTAATTATAGGCATTGTAGACCTTGCCCCCAAGACCCTCTTGATGTCAGAGATGCCATATTAGTTCAGTAACCAGTACAACACTAAAACATACAATAATATTTTCCATATAAGACATCATTTGTCTTAAAATCATACTAACGTAGCAGTACAGGGAATTCAATGCCTTGCTAGGGTCTACATTTTTTAAGGCAGAAAAGTATCTGAAAGGGACCATGATTTCTGGCATAGTTACCCCATTGCAACACTTGTAGAAAAGAGTAGTGGTATGATTGAGAGGATAGATGATATATTTTTGCTTCTTTATAACAGCATTTGAAATATGTTAAGTGGTAACAATTAAACCCAGGCAGATGTTTGTTTTACCGGCGTAATATTGTGCATTATCCAGAATTTTGCATTGCAGAAGTGATGCATAATGCCTAAGATTACACTATTACATGTCGCGTAAATTAGATTTCCGTTTGGGCAAAAATCCCATCTTGGGAGCACAGGAACAACATAATCGAACTCAATATGAGCAGCAGTTGACAACCTCATAACCGCCTCCTTCTATCTGTCTGACATCTCTATTTGAAGAAAACATTCTTTTGAGGTGTTGTTTCCACACAATTGCATGTTCTTTGTTTTCAGCTGCGTCAAATGACCCCAGTACCTAGCTTCTAATGATCCACCCGTCAGCTGCCAATTGTGCAGTTTGCATCATTGTCCTCATGCATCCTAAGTATAAAGAAGTTGCAATTAGGGAGTAGAATTTCCTTATGGGGGTGAAGCCAGAAATAGATGTTGTGGTGGTTTTGTTTGCCTTTCACTATGGTGGGCTGTGACTATGATAGGGATGGTCGGAGGTGCAGTTTTATGGATTTTTGAAAAGATGGAAGCTGTTGTTGTTGCTGGTACTACAAAACTCACAGCAGGTTGAATAGAAGTTTTCTGCATTTCCTTTGTACCATTCTTGAAGTAACCACTTAATGGTGCATCCTTTTCACAACTAGTCTTTCAGGAACCTTCTTTATCGCTTGTTTCCTTTGGCAGGACTCGGGGCCTACTCCACGTCACCGCCATCTGAAGGGAGGTTTGAGGAAGTTGTGGGGGTGGTCTTTTCCACTGAGAAGATGGTAAAGATGATGTGTCCTTTCAAACAGCAGTCACAAAATCCTGCTGTGTAGCAAACTCAACTCCTGATATGCTCCATCCTCCAGAAAAACAGGTGTAAGAGAATCTTGTTGCATTTGAGTTTCCTGGGAAGATTCAATTTCCTGCTACAATTTGATTTTGTGCTCACTGGTACCAGCTAGGACAGCAGTCACTGCAGCTTTGAGAAATATCTGTTTTGCGATTGGTGGCAGTGCTACCATTCTTGATGCAGGGGCGATCCTACTTCCAACGTCTTCCCGATCAGAAGACGGTGCAACAGGTACACTGTGTTGCCCTCCTTGGAAGTAAAAGGATGAGAGCCTGATGCTATTGTTTGGAAATAGACTTCTTCTCACTGACAGATTCGTTTGCCGGAGCCTCATTTTTTAGGATCAACATCTTTACTACAGTACTTCATACACCCATGTAAAGTAACTGTTTTGTTTGACATGGCACTACTTTATTCAGTAAAAGCTAGATAATAACACCAGCTGTCCTTTCAAGGCCCATAGGATCCCAATGAGAGCAAGTGATAGGCAAGCAAAAATGTATTAAATACCCAAAGGCATTTTGCCTTTGGGTATTCCTCCAAAACACTATCACAATTGAAGGTCTCGCTGTTGGCAGGATGGGTCACCCTGGCTTTATGGGGGGGAAGCTGTTCCAGACACACTTGCTCTTCAAAGGCACTGTCTCAGTTTGCAGCCTAAGGACTTCACAGTAACCTATTGTGCCTGCAGACAGACTGGCAGCAGGGCAGGGAGGCAGGACATTTCAGACTTTACAGCACTACAGCATGGACAGGCTATGTTTAAGGCCAATTCGAATCTTTAGCAACGACCTGGTCCCTGTGTCTGGCCGTCCCTCAATTGCATTCGGCCTAAACTTGTGACTTTCATCTGGTATCACACGACCAAATAACCACAATTGGCACTTTGTGCTTTCAGGCACTATACTCCCAATAAAAGTATTCAAAATGTCATATCTCTAGTCCTAATGATTGGATTTTTGTAATTCTGGTGTCAAATAATTTATTACATTTGACTTTATTTTACTAAATTGGTGTAGGAGCTTTCTTGTACTGTTTGAGTGTTGGACAAATTCTTTACACATTGCCTCTAAGTGTGACTTTTTGTAGTTCACCTTAACAAGGATTGTGGCTGTTCCTTGAGTAGGTTTTCATTCCTCTCAAACAACATCGCAATTTCTCTCACTTGGGTAATGTCATGCGAATTCCCATGCACCACCGAAGGGCTCTCCCTTGATGCAAAGTAATGTAAAGCAATGTATATCACTTCTTTGTGCTACTTTAGGGCTACTTTCCAGTCTAAATCAAGGTATGCATAGGACAGTGAATAGTTTATCAAGTGTTTGCTCTTTATTTTGTCACTTTATTTACTCAGGGCTGGTGTAAAGACTTGATAAATCTGCTCCTACATATGCATCTCTGTACACTGGGTCTTCTTCAAAGGAGCTAAGCAAAAGCTACCTGTTGGCCTCAACGTTGCTTTTCAAGGCATTAGTTAGCATCCTATAATTGCAATGTTCTCCATGGAGAAATCGCATACACCAGACAATATCCTGAGAGAAAAGAAATTGCTGCAATCCAGAGGGCTTAGCAGTGGGGGAATTATTTACTAATATTCCGTGCAACACAGAACATGTCAATTTGCTGCATTGTAGGAACAGGAGAGGGAAGAACTGCACCATACTTTCAAAGCTATGGCAGAGTTTTGGTATCTCATAACGCTGGTGCGCTTGTGGCTGCTTAAGGTCAACAAAGGCACCCTTGCGGCACATCGCAAGGTTATATGCACTGTAGTCCTGGGTAGTTTTTGTGGAGGAAGGGATACCTTTGTACACCAAAACTTTTGTTTTAGACTATTTGGAGCGCACATGGAAACAAGAAAAAATGAAGAGAAATAAATATATTTCTCCTTGTTACATCAGCCTCCAGTATTTGCACCATTTTGACACAAGCCCATGTTTAAAATAAATTCAAAGTATGGGTTTGTGCAAGAATGCATAGGTGGATGCACTGGAATGCTGGTCTATCAGTGAGTGGGAGGAGATGCAACTGCTAAAGCCATGATAATGGAAGTTGATAAATGGGGGCTAGTACTGTGCCTTTTGAGATTCTGACATGGGTATTCAGCAAGGATGATTGTACCATGAGCCAGGCCATTCCATTGACGCACAAGCTGCAGAATCATTTGTGTAAAGTAAAAGAATTACATAGCAATGTCACTGAAAAAGCAGTTGCTTTGGTCAACCGTCAAGGGCCTGATTTGAATCTTGGTGAATGGGATACTTCATTGCAAACGTGACGGATATCCCGTTCACCACATTACAAGTGCCATAGGATATAATGCACTTGTAATATGGGAAAAGGGATAACCGTCACTTTTGTGACAGGGTATTCCATCCACCAAGTACCAAATCAGGCCCTTAATACTTTACATGAATCCAAATCTCAGGTTGACATAGAGATGGTGTCTTTGGTGCCCTGTTCTGGATCCACGCGATACCAAAGGGGATGATTGACAGAGCGCTTGAGTAAATCAAACACTCACCCCCAGTCAACAGATCTTGGTTTATTCCATCATCATTCTTTAGCTCATTCCACTACCCCAGTTCAGACATGGCCATATGCAAATCAGTCTGACCCTGTGCCTCATGAGAACAGTCCAGCCTGAACTGCCAGGCCATGTCTTCCCTGGACCGGAAACAAGCATCCTGGGACCGGTTTCTGGCTAATCAGTCATCATCAGCCAGGCTAGCTTGAATCCAGTGGCAAAGTGAGCAAAGGGCCCACATCTGGGCATACCCTGCCAACTTAGGGCAAACAAAGCGATACCAAAGGGGATGATGGACGGAGAACTTTAGAAAATCAAACAATGTGCCTCATGGGAAGTGGGTCCCTTGCTCACTTTGCCACTGGATGCAAGCTAGCCTGGCTGACTGTTCTCATGAAGCACAGGGTCAGAATGATTTGCACAAGTCCATGTCTGAACTGGGGTGGTGGAGTGAGCTAAAGAATGATGATGGCTTAAACCCAGATCAGTTGACTGGGGGTGAGTGTTTGATTTGCTCAAATGCTCCGCCCATCATCCCGTTTGGTATCGCTTTGTTCGCCCTAAGTTGGCAGGCTATGCCCAGACGTGGATCCCTTGCTCACTTTGCCACTGGATCCAAGCTACCCTGGCTGGTTACAGCTGATTAGCCAGAAACCGGTCCCAGGATGCTTGTTTCCGGTCCAGGAAAGACATGGCTTGGCAGTTCGGGCTGGACTGTTCCCATGAATCACAGGGTCAGAATGATTTGCATAAGTCCATGTCTGAACTGGGGTGGTGGAGTGAGCTAAAGAATGATGATGGATTAAACCCAGATCAGTTAACTAGGGGTGAGTGTTGGACAGGGCGTTTGAGCCAATCAATCATCCCCTTTGGTATCGCTTTGTTCGCCCTAAGTTCGCAGGGTATGCTCAGACGTGGGTCCCTTGCTCACTTTGCCACTGGATTCAAGCTAGCCTGGCTGATGACGGATGATTAGCCAAAAACTGGTCCCATGATGCTTGTTTCTGGTCCAGGGAAGACATGGCTTGGCAGTACAGGCTGGACTGTGTCCCATGAAGCACAGGGTCAGAATGATTTGCATAAGTTCATGTCTGAACTGGGGTGGTGGAGTGAGCTAAAGAATGATGATGGATTAAACCCAGATCAGTTGACTGGGGGTGAGTGTTTGATTTGCTCAAATGCTCCGTCCATCATCCCCTTTGGTATCACTCTGTTCTGGATCCACAGCACAAAAAAGGTTACTCACTTTAATTCCTTTTTCTACACTGGTTGCCTTCATTTATAAAAAGTGCATCACCGGAAAGCAAGTGAACTGGAAGGTGTAAGATTGCAACTTTGAGAGCATAGAAGAATTGAAGTGCTGACCGCAACTTCCAGAGAGCGCAGTGGTGACTCCGAGCCAAGAAGCATATCACAACTGCAGCAGTAGCACCTACCAATGGTAAAACAATCATCATTCCAAGACATACCTGCTACTAATTCATCAACAACAACAGCATCACTTCGAACCTCAGAAGAGTTGATTTTTGAATATTTGAGTGCTTTTTAACTCCTAAAATGGTTAGAAAACCTTTTTGACGGTCAAATAAAACTAATTTAGCTAATCGCAGGGTGTGTGACTGCTAAAATGTTTTGTACATCTGTCCCAAGAAGCCTCCCATGCCTAGCCTTTGGTTCCCATGCTCGGTTGTCACAATACAAAATAAGGACTGCACTGCTTATGTATATTCCTTCATTGAAAACATAGATATATAGACAAATAGATGGATGCCACTCTTGGAGCAGGTAACCTGCATCAATGAATTCCAACTGATGATTTATGTGATGTAGTGGAGGAGCTTAGATAAACTCGCGGGCATACTTATGAGCACCTTGCACTGCCAGAGCAACCTTTTTTGTGGCGCTCCGGTGGTGCAAATCAAAAAATCATATTTACGAGGCCACATAAACTTGTAAAGCCACTATGCATGGCTTTGAATGGCCTCATAGATTTGGAGTAAGGCAAGGCAGCATAAATTGCTGTGTTGCCTTACTCTGCACTGGGGAGGTGGTCAATGGACATTGTTGTGGGTTTTTCCACACAACCCCTAGGTATTTTGGCACTTCCCCAGATTTACGAGAGAGTGTAAACCTGGAGAAGCGCCAAAACCTTATGCCTTTTGATGTGAGGTGTAACAAGGAGAAATGAATGTATTTCTCCTCGTTTTTTCCTCTTCCTATGTGTGCAGCATTCTGCAGCACACATAGATAGAAGAAAACGTCTCTTAGGATTGTTTCTACTGGTGTGCCATTTTGTTCCAGATGTTTGCATCTGCGCTTCTATGTGCTGAGTTTTGGGGTGTACTAGCTGGCTCGTTTGGTGGGTCTGTGCCTTTTGACTGTTATGGTGGGAGCGACTTCAGCGGTGCTGGTAATCCAGGTGTTGAAGTTCTCTACTGCTTGGTCCAAGTTGGTGGTGATGTTGGGCAGGGTGATGCTATGGTCACCAGTTCATTGGTGCTCAGTGAACTTGGTCCAGCTGCAGTGGGGGGGAGCTGGGGCGGTCATGGTTGGTGCAGGGAGGTCCAGCAAGGATGAAGAGTATGATGGGGTGCTCCGAACAGGTGAGTTCTGTGGTGTGGATGTATCTGATTCTGTTGCTGGATGTGAGGTTGGGGTCCAGCACGAGTCCTGCTTCGTGTGTGGGTTGAGTAACCAGCTGCTTGAGGCAAATGTTGTCCAGTCTTTCCAGTAGGTCAGTGGAGTTAGTGTTGGTGGGCTCATCCAGATGGAAGTTGAGGGCTCCCAGGAAGACACTGTGGTTGGATTCAATGGCCAGTGTGGTGATAAATTCAGCGATGGCGTCACTGAGGCCAGTGCATGGTCCTGGCGGTCTGTCTGCAAGGGTGCCGTTAATGGTAGTTTTCTCATCAGTGTGGAGCTGGAAGTTCATGTATTCCATAACCTGCATGGTTTTGTCATTGGTGATGGTGCAGGTGATCAATTCCTCCTCCATGTTTCATTTTGTAGCCGATGGGTGTCGCAGTGCTGATGTTGGGGGCTGTTGCGGGGGTGAGCCAGGTCTCTGTGTTGAAGGTCGCGTCGGGGCGAGGGAAGAGATGGTGTCGCAGACTTTGGTGATATGTTTGCATAGTGGTCTGGCATTGATCAGGAGGCAGCTGAGTTGCTCCAGGGACGTCTCGGCCGGCTGGTTGCTGCAGTGGTGGTCGGTGCTGGGTTGGAGGTGAACAGGCAGTGAGTGCAGGTGGATGGTCCCTCTGTGGAGTGGGGTAAGGTGAGGCAGCAGTTGTTGTTGTGTAAGGGTCCAGGGCACAGAGATCTGCAGCAGAGTACCTGTGGGAGTGCGGAGGGCCAAGGTTCCTGGTGCTGGGTATAGTCCAGGTGCCGATGGGCTTGCCTTTGGATTGCCTTCTGAGCACCAGCGGTGCACCTCCTGCAAGCATCCCATGCGTGGCCATGGAGAGACCTCTGTAGGTAGTTCTGGGAGTTAGGAGGAACTGACAGGGAAGGTGGTGAGCTGGAAGAGGGCGGGAAATGCCACAGTAGACTGAGGGGGATAGTAGTGGAGCAAAATACAGTAGGGAGAGCACTCCTACAACACAGAGAACTAATATTAACAACAGCAGGGCTAATAGAATGCAGATGTACACAAGGGAGTGCCACTAACTGATCTAGTGGGGACAAACCAGCAAAAGTGGGCAGGGCAGGCAGCACTGAAGGTGGGGCGACTTACCTGAACTGCGGTTGAAAAGGGGTAGCCTGCCCAGCCTCCTCCGGGCCCGATTCTAAAGTTGGTTCCCTGCTTTAAGGCGCTGGTGGTGGGATAACAGGTGGCAAGTCCCGTCCCTGTAGCAACAGTGATGGTCCAGGTAGTCCCACAATGCGGGAGTCATGAGCATGGGAACATGGATGGTCACGAGCAGTCGCTGTTAGAGGGTTGCCTCTTGAGTATATTTGCTGCAACACAAGTAGAATTTCTACTCGAGTCACAGCAAAATCAACTCGAATGTCTGCACGCTCTTGCACAATACATTGTGCCATTCATGCTGATTATTCAGCGCTGCTTGCACTTCCAGTTTTCATGTAACTCTGCAAAGTTCTGCTCACCCCTAAATATAACATTGTGGACAGGATGGATATAGCTAAACGTTTTATTGTTTGGATGCCCAGTCATTCGAAGACACATGCAGCTTGTTTGGATTTGCTTATATCGGCTCTTAGGTAATAGTCTGCTTGCTTACTGTCTGCACCGTAACTTCTTGTGCACCATGTTAAGCTTTATCCTCAAATATTTTCATTTTCTTTTCACATTCTTTCCTCATTCCACAGGCCTTCTATTCTGCAAGGATCTCCACTGCACTTCTGCTTTGCTGCTTAGTGCTATTCCCAAGATGGACAGTGCCAGAAGAATGCAGTCACACCATTTGTATAGAATACTGTTTTCGTAATTTTTATTAAAAATATTTTTTTAATCTGTGCTGCCACCTTATTTTGCATTTCAGCCTTGAAAACTGTTAACTAACTTAGGGTTCTTTGGGCTGCTAAACACTAGTTGAGTAGGTTAACTTAACTGTTATTTTCCATTAACCCCTTCGACGCTGATGACGAGCTGGGCTCGTCATGGCGTAGCCTCCTCGCACGCTGATGACGAGCCCAGCTCGTCACGCAAAGTGCGTTTTTAAAAAATCCAGCGTGCGAGCGGAATTCCGCTAGCGCGCATGCGGTTAATGAAGATATTGGGTTATCATGAAGTTGCTAAATGCTGTGTCTGACTTTCTTTAAACTTTTCTCCATTTTCCTCTACACAAATTAATTGATTCAGCCCTAACCCTGTCCCCCCAGATATGAGATCTAATAGGCTACAAACTATTTCTGCCATCAACAGATCTAACTGTTGGTGGGGAATGTGTGGTGTAAACAATGATAAACCATTACAGGAGGAGGTTAAAAACCCACCATCAACATTGTCCAGGCCATAATTGGACATAGTGGTGTGCAAAATAAATCATAAAAATACTCAATGATAAGCCAAGGATAGTTGGTGTACACTTGTTTTGACATTTTGTGCCCCGTGGAGCATCTACATGCCTACGTAATCTCCTCCAGGCTGAAATGCCGATTTTTATCATCCAATACATTTGATTTAGTAAATAACTCTGAACACTGTGTTGAGTTATGCTGATCTCTGGCTTGGATTTATTACTAGCTCTGTCCTTTTTAGTTTTATGTTACAGAATGATAATCCTTTTGTTCGTTCAGCTATGCTATTCAGATTAGGAAGAACCTTGGGTTTCCTGTGACATCTTCCCTTGTTGTGAACTATTTTAGAATCAAGCGTAATTTACAAATTCATGCCCTTATATAGCTATAATTCACATTGCCCTTTATAGGCATAGAAATCATACCCATATTTAGACATAACCCATCCAGTCCAAATACAGGCATGGGTATTCCAAAAAGCCACAACGATTTCTTGGAAAACTGGGCTTCAGCAGTCAGGGACATCCCCTTACTTGAATATTGATTTGTCCTTGAAATCGTGGCGTTTTCAAAGAACTACCATTCCCTTGGGGTTCTTTGGTGACGTTATTATGTCCGATTTTATGTCAAACTAGGCACCTTCAAGGTATAAATATGCCTACACTTGCCCTAGCAAACACACAGTGGTTCGGAGCAGCTCGACTATCTACTTGCCCGACGCAGCTTACTACAGCAAGTGCCAAAGGAAGCCGACCCTCCAGCTGACGCACTGACAGAGAGGCTGCCTTTCTCTCGCTGAGAATCCAGCTCCAGTGTTTCCAGGCTCCCCTCGTGGGGTGTTGGGAAATCGAGTCCTGAGACAGAGATACCAGACCTCCTTCATTCTAAAACCAAGGTACGGAGCTGATTAGACCCTAAGAGAAATCTTAGATAGATTCTTGGCAAAGAAAAACTAAACCTATGCTACACCTCACTTACTTCTTCCCTCGTACTAGACTTAGGTGAGGTACATCGGGGTAGGCGTATTTTCGAAGCTCCAGTTGAGTACTTTTTAGCTTTTGGTATTTATGTATGTATTTATCTATGGTCTAGGAACCATACAATGCTTTTACAATATTATTTTATAATACTCTTCTTACTGTACGCATTATACTTTGCAACCAGTGTTACGATTGTAGCAGTTCACTTTACTTGCATTAACTGCTACCCACAGCTATTGGGGGAGACATTGAACAATACAATTCAGCTCAGGTAAGAAATAGAAAGGAGGGAGTAGCTGGGTTCAGGATAGGCAAGCAGTGTAATCTGCCATCTATTGCATGGGTTGAAAGTATTCCTCATGGAAATGTGACTGCAGTCTGGAGGGTAGATGCTTACAGTTATAACTGATGGGAAGGTTCTGAAGAGACAGCAAGTCATGAAGGGGATTAGATTCACCTGGGGTTTTTTGCAACACTGATTACAGGAAGGTGAACTTGAGACCTACAATGGAGGAGCTGGAAAGAAGCTCTGGAGGCAAGAGAATATATGAGGATGATGGATGGACAATGGATGATGATCCAGGTTCAGGGTTCAGCCTCTGTCACTAGGGGGTGGAGGGGGCTACAGTAAAACAAACAACTAATAATCCTCTATTAAACAATACCCATAAAACATAGCTATTTATTTTAAAAATACAGCCACCATATCCACACACAGGAGGCCCACCCCCTCTCTAAACCCTAGAAACTTTAATATCACCTACTCTTTACCATACTCACCATATCCAGTCCACTCTCAACAGACTCAATCACTCTCTAGACCCTAAAAAATCCTTATAACTCCTATTCCTTTTAGAACTCTCCACACTCAAACCGCCCCCAATAGACCCACCGCCTCTCAAATGAAAATACCCCTCTCACTAATCTAAATACTAGTTATGTCCCTTTGGGCCTTTTATATTTCCTCTTGGCCCTGTCTTAGTGTCCCAGGGACTTTCTTTACAAATACTTAAATAACTACTATGTTAAATACCTGGTATTAATTAATCCACAAACACCTGCATGATTAAAATATGTTTTTACTCAAACGACCGACCAGATAATTCAAATATATAAATTCATAAGGTGACACATTTTCACAAGACATTTAACACGTGTTTACAAAATTTACTAAACTAAACTGCAAACTGAAATAATGCCTTGGACAAAGTGACACATTAAACTTAAGCTGCATATTTTACTTGGCTTTATTATGAAACATTAATTCGACTAACCTATCAGTATCACTTTTGGACAACTATTGGCACAAAATAATAACTATCATAACTATCACTCGTAATCCACAACACACACATTTAAAATCCGTTATGAGTAGATCAAATATTATTCCTAGAATAAGGAACAAGTGATTGTTAGGTTTTATTGACTTTTTTAACCTGGGCTAGGCTTCCGTTTGGTAATGAAAGGTTTGGGGGTCAACTGAAGATAGAGGATGGAACACTGTAAGTGGTGGGATAAGCAGAAACATAGATCAAAGTTGTGGTATAAATATTGTATGTGCTGAAATGGAAGGAAAAGGGAGGTGGTAAGTATGGGGGCCATGGGCACTGGGCAAAATACCTCTTCTACATATTAATTAAAATGGCTAAGAAGCACAACAGAACTATATATTGGTGTGGATAACTTAAACAGATTGGGGACCAGGTTTAGGAGTAAAGAAGGTATCCTGTACCAAACCAGCAGTTGATAAAAGATGTGACATTTTTCCCAGAAGCCACTTGCTACTCCTGTCCCTCCTCATCAGAATGCTCCTCAGGCCCTTATCCCTGGTGTCTTTTCGGAAGGTTTTGAAAAAAACAAACTAGCCTTATTTAGTAATATATTTGAACAAGTATAAAAGTACCTAGCAGATCTGAAACTATTGCTAGCCAAAGTATCACTTTTAATAGTTAACTTCTAAGTTTTAAATATCCAATAGCCAAAATTAAACACTATATACATTTTAATAATGGTGGAATTAGCAAGTGAATCATCAGGAAAACAGTGATTAAAGGAAGAAAAGTGAATGGAGAGAGAGTAGAAATGTAAAAGAGGGTTAAGGGAGAGGTAGCTGCCATAGTAAGAAAAAGAGGGAAATAATGGGGAAAAGACAGGAGGAAGTGGGCTAAGGAAACTGAAGGGAATGTAAAAGGAAACGGACCAGATTAACAGACACTTCAATATATAGAGGGGAAGTTAGGAAAAAGTTGTGAAAATACAAAAACGAAAATGCAAAAGGTCATGCTGCCTATTAAGTGAGATTACCTGTTAAATCTAGGGGAGTAAATGAATATGAGTTACAAGCACCAGAGGGAATGCTTTCTGGAGTGGTGGAGAAGCGTCACCCTTGGGAACTTATTGGCCCTTGATCTCCTCTTTGGTCATCTTGAAAGAAGGAATCAATATTAAGACAATATTAAGACACTGATTAGTAGTTGTATGTACAATACCAATCTCATTCATTCTCTGTCCTAAAAAGAGCTCATACATTTCTGGCCAGATATCTGCAAAGTGTCGAAGCTTGCACTGAACCTCATAGAGATGGAAACTGTGCAACAACAGAAGAGTGATGAAGGAGTCCTACCACCCTAGAGATTTTCCCTCTGTCCTCATCACTTCCTGCCTATTAACCTAAATCTATGCATACCTGGTCCCCAGCTGACACCAAAGTTGATATCCACTCACCTTTGGACATTTAAAACAAATCGGAATACAGGGCAGTATGACTTGACCACTTCCAGTCCTAACACCCACCCTGACATGCCCTACTTGTTTCTTCAAGCCAGAGAACTCCCCAAACACATTTTCTAAATGTAAATGTCTACTATATACATAATATGTATAGTCTATCCATAGAAAGGAGTTTATGTTAGTCACTTTTATTTAATGCCTTTATTCTGTGGATTAAATATATGTAAAATCATCATACTATCATACTATCCTGTCCATTTTACATACATATTACACAGTGATGACTGAAGTTAGATCAGAGTTCCCATACGTAGAGTGTTTTTTTGTTTCGCTAGTAACTTTGGTGGCATTTGATCAATCTGCACCAAAGTTTACCCAAAAATCATGACCCCTACGGCCCCACCGGTTCTTCACATGCAACTATCCTGGGTGCAGCAGAAGCCAACATTGCCCCCACCTGGCGGAATTAGGTTCTTTCGGTGTTCCCATCGGGCAGGAGCAATCTCTGTTGCCCAGTCCGCAAGGGCGTGAGCTGGGAAAAGGTGGCAGTTGGGTGCATTTATGCACCTCCTGCTGGGTGGGAGAGCACATTTTTGTCCTTACTTGCAGTCTTGTGGGCAGGGAAATTGTGTCCTGGGAGTGGGCTCCCCTGGACACATAATTGGAGTCATCCCCGGAGGATGGGGACTCTGTGGATTTTATAGGATTGAGGAGGGGGCTGTTCATCCACCTCCCTGATAAATGTATGTGTTGGCCTCAGGGGATAACTTCCCAAGCCCTTTGCTGGCATGGGAAGGGGGTCACATGCCCCTACCCAATTTGTATATATAGTGGTCCTGGTAGTTTAGGTCCCTGAGGCCTTTAGAGGTTTGGGGAAGGGGGCTTCCTTCCCCCCCTCCCCTTTAAATATAGGTTGGCCCAGGAGGGGTGGGGTTACTGGTGCCTTTACAGGCTTGCGGAGCTAGGCTGCGTGCCTCTCCTCTTTTGAAAAATGTACGTCCCTAGGCAATGGGATCCCCGGGCATTTAAAGGTTTAGGGAGGGGGGTGCACACACCCTCCCCTTCTTTGTTAAATTTGGCCACCAGAAGATGCGGTCCCTGGGGCACAAGAAGACCTGTGGGGGGGGGCAGCATGCCTCCCTCCACTTTTAATTGGCTTTGGCCCGGTGGTCAAGGTCCCAAGGACCCGATAAGGCTTGGGGAGAGGTGCTGTGCAGCACCCCACCCTTTTTAAACAAAAATGGCCTCCTGAAATGGGGTCCCTGGGGCCTATGGAGGGTCAGGGACAGGGATCACCCGCCCCCCTATTTTTATTATATTTGTTCCTTGGGTGGGATCCTTGGGCAACTCCCTGATGTGCACATCCAAATGCCATGCTCAGTGTGGGGTTAACTGCCTGTGGGGGGAATAGCTGAAGGGCCTGGTTGCTCACTCTATGCACAGTAGCACAGTTTTCTCATCAATAATTTCATTTAAATTGTTGTAGTGATATTAATGATGTCAAAGAAGATCTTACGAGGTATGTAATGTGTGGGGTAATTAGCATGGCAAGGATGTGAGGTATAATTACATTAGGGCATGAGCTATAGTTACTTCAGATAAATGTAACAGGTGAATTTCAATAGTTTTGTATGTTTAAAATGGCATGTTTTTACTGACACTTTCACCTAAGTACAACAACACTTTCACTCTTGTTTTTTTTCAGTGAAGTTTCGTTTTTTTTTTATAACAAAAGTAATATTATATTACCATACATAAAGCCAAACCCCCACGCCGGGCCTGCGTCCAAATACTTGCAAGCAGCCAACTCTACTCCATGCACGTCCTTCTGGCATGCACAGGTCCTGACTGCACTTAGGTAGACTTACTGACTTTGCCAAAGAATCACACCAAAATATAAAAAGTGACCCCTAGTCATCTTTCTCCAAAAACCACCAATATTTTTAAATCTAGTATACATTTTAGTCATTCACACAACGCAATGTTTAATAATAGTGATTATTATAAAAAAAAATTAAGAAACTCACATTAAAAAATATACATGTCTGTGAGTCCTTCTTTTAACAAAGTTTTTATTATTGCAACTTGTGGGATGACAAATGTAAAACGTAAGACTCAGACATTTTTTCTGAATAAAAGAAACTTCTCTGAGTCTTTCTTTTCGTAACTTTTAGCCCACAAAATACAATCACAGAAACAACCACAAGAAGGCCTTTCAGCTGAATACCATAGAGCTTCAGCTAAAAGTGATAAAAAAATTATCGTAAGCTCTCCTGGGATCATGGTTCTAATGACCCAGGAGACTTACTGTTTTTTTAAATGTTGCTGGGAGACTGCTTCACTTCCTGCAACCCCCTACAACATTAACAAAAGCTTGGTGGTGCCCATCCCAATTTTGGGGGCACCACCAAGTAAAAAAAAAAAGCCCTCCTACGGCATTATGGGACTCTCAATACTGGAGCAGTGAATAATAGATTGGTAGCTCCTATTGCTCATTTATGAATGTCTTTGGCTTGCCAGTGCAGACCCAGGGTTCACTTCTTAGTGGGGGAGGGACACAAAGCCCTGTTCCCCATTATTTACAGCCAAAGGATCATATCCTGAGCCTTTCTTTTTAACACCTTGGCTGCTTTGACTTTTTCCCTCCTGTGCTGAGAGGCTTTGAAGCCCATTGTTCATGACGAGCTCAGCTCGTCATAAGAACAGCTCCACTGTGCCTCATGACAAGCTGAGCTCGTCATGAGAATGGAAGAGGTTAATAAAGGGGGGATGTACAGTGCTCCTCCCCAAGCCTCATTTGGCCCTGAGTGCCCCATCCCCTTGGACATTTTTCCTTCCATTAAGAGGAGGAGGGCAGACGAGCCCATCCTCGAGCCTTTATGGCCCCATGATGGGGACCCCGGGGTCTTACATGTGAGCCATTTAAGACCTCTGTGGACTCCGTGGACCGGGTGCGCACCCTCTTCTGCTATTTTATAGAACAGCCCCAAGGGATTGGGTCTGTGGAGACTCCTCGAAGCTCAGGGAGGGGGGGGCACATGCCCCGGAGCTTGGCCAACTCTGGGGGAGGGGGTTTCTTAACAGCCCATGATTAAAAAAATTAATTTGCAGAATGTTCATGGATCTTCCACAAATTTTCAGAAATGTGGTTTTTTTTAAACGTATTTGCCCCAAGGCCAAGGAGGTCAGCACATCCCTAACTTGCCCCCATATAGTGTTTTTTTACCTTATTTCTAGGCTTTGGAACTGAGTCCGGAGTCCTAAGATGGCTACCACCACTGTTGTGTGATTTATAAAATATTTTTAGCATTAATTGCTCAGAAACTACTGAATGGATTAACACAAAATCACAAATAGTGCTCTTTCTGGACCAAGAGCTAGCTTCCTGTCAAGTTTGGTGTACATCTGTTCAGCAATTTGGTCTGTAGGTGTGTCTATAGTTTTAAATTGACGGGCAAAACCCATTTTGGGACCCCCTTTTTCGTGGCTCCCGCTTGATGGATCACCCTGAAACTTTCCATGCTCGAACTAGTCAAAAAGTAGCACCTTTTGGAAAGTTTTGGGACAATGCAGCAAACGGTGCCAAAGTTATTAGCAACACAAAAAAATGCATTTCCTATGGAAATGTGAGCCTAACTACAACTACCAGTTGGATCATCTTTCCATAGGAAATGCCTTTTTTTGTGTTGCTAATAATAACTTTGGTGTTGGCTGAATGCTGGGTTTGCCTGTGGCCAACCTCCCACTGTGCACAGCCGAAGGGTGTGCAGAATGTGGATGGTTACCTTTGGCACGGTTGGCTGCCTTTGGAAGGGTTGTTCACAAAAGTTGGCAATAACTTTGGTGTTGCCAGGCCCTGTGGTCAACCTATCCACTATGCACAGCCGAAGGCCGTGTACCACGTGGTGTTGGCTGCAGCAATGCCCTGCAGACAACCCTGCCGTACATAGCTGAAAGCTGTGCATGGTTTGGGGTTGTATTTACATGTCATGATAAAATATTTCTTTACATTAGTAAAGAACTCGAAATTCACTGAAAAAAAGCAATGGATAAAGTAACATTATAGTTAGGTAAAATGTACTGTTTTAAACAAAAAAAAAACGAAAATTCACCAGTTATGGTTATCTCAAGTAACTATAACTCATGGTGTAAGGCAAATATATTTTACACCCTCGCCATGCACTACTAGTTACCGCACATAAATACTGTGCATGGTGGAGCATGAGTTATAGTTACTTGAGATAACTATAACTGATGAAATCCTCTGGTTTTTTGAGTTTAAAACATTTTGTTACTGAACATTCCACTAAACTGTAATGTTACATTAACCTTTGGTTCTTTCAGTGTATATTCACACACGCACACACACACATTCACACGCACACGTGCACCCAAAAATGTGCACGCAAACACACACGCACATATATATATATATATATATATATATATATATATATATATATATATATATATATATATATATATATATATATATATATATTACCTACTGGCGATAGCCAGTAGGTATATATCGTTAGGATTTTTTCTCTATGGAACTTTTGAAAATTCTATGTCTAATAACTTTGGCGTTTGTGGACGGAATCGGCTGAAATTTTCAGGAAAATGGCACATTTTGTTTCTGAGCAGCCCCTGAAAATTTGGGGGGGGGTCGTCAAGGGGGGGCCGAGAAAAAAGGGGGGTCCCAAAATGCGTTTTTCCCATGTTAATTTCCATAGGGCGGTTGGCCTCACTTTTAGCCCGAACGGCTGAATGGATTTCCACCAAACTTGGCAAAATTGTAGGGACTGTTAGCCCGATGTGCCTTTGCTGGGTCTCAATATATGTGCTCCAGTGGTTTTTGAGAAATTAACGTTTAAAACAAGATATATATCTGTAACAGCGCTCCGGGCAGCGCTCCGGTTCGCGTACTTTTCGCGTACTTTTCGCGTAACGGAACTTTGCGATGCGAAGCTGATTGGCTCTCCGGTGTTTGTCAACATTCTAAACAGTCCGGAGCGGCCGCCATCTTGTCTCTCGGTAGGATTGAGAGACAAGAGGAGGCCAAAACAAAGGGGGAAATGAAGGAAAGGGGGCAAGGTAGACCCCTTCTGACCCCCTAGAATTGATGAGGGGGATATTATAGAGCCACGCGGGGCCCAACAAAAAAAAAAAAAAAATCCGATTTTTTCGCCGTAGAGGCGCGCCCCGGTACGCGAACTGGGCAGCTAACCGGGCAGCTAACTGGGCAGCTAACCGGGAAGCTAACCGGCAGTGTAACGGGAGTCTGAGGAGTAGCTGATTGGCTGTCAACATTGTAAACAGTCCGGAGCGGCCACCATCTTGTCTCTATATAGTTAGGATTTTTTCTCTATGGAACTTTTGAAAATTCTATGTCTAATAACTTTGGCGTTTGTGGACGGAATTGGCTGAAATTTTCAGGAAAATGGCACATTTTGTTTCTGAGCAGCCCCTTAAAATTGGGGGGGGGTCGTCAAGGGGGGGCCGAGAAAAAAGGGGGGGTCCCAAAAGGCGTTTTTTCCATTCATTTTTCCATAGGGCGGTTGGCCTCACTTTTAGCTCGAACGGCTGAATGGATTTGCACGAAACTTGGCAAAATTGTAGGGACTGTTAGCCCGATGTGCCTTTGCTAGGTCTCAATATATGTGCTTCAGTGGATTTTGAGAAATTAACGTTTAAAATAAGATATATATCTGTAACAGCGCTCCGGGCAGCGCTCCGGTTCGCGTACTTTTCGCGTAACGGAACTTTGCGATGCGAAGCTGATTGGCTCTCCGGTGTTTGTCAACATTCTAAACAGTCCGGAGCGGCCGCCATCTTGTCTCTCGGTAGGATCGAGAGACAAGAGAAGGCCAAAACAAAGGGGGAAATGAAGGAAAGGGGGCAAGGTAGACCCCTTCTGACCCCCTAGGATTGATGAGGGGGATATTATAGAGCCACGCGGGGCCCCAAAAAAAAAAAAATCCGATTTTTTCGCCGTAGAGGCGCGCCCCGGTACGCGAACCGGGCAGCTAACCGGGCAGCTAACCGGGCAGCTAACCGGGAAGCTAACCGGCAGTGTAACAGGAGTCTGAGGAGTAGCTGATTGGCTGTCAACATTGTAAACATTCCGGAGCGGCCGCCATCTTGTCTCTCGGTAGGATCGAGAGACAAGAGGAGGCCAAAACAAAGGGGGAAATGAAGGAAAGAGGGCAAGGTAGACCCCTTCTGACCGCCTAGGATTGATGAGGGGGATATTATAAAGCCACGCGGGGCCAAAAAAAAAAAAAAAAAATCGGATTTTTTCGCCGTAGAGACGTGTCTTGGTACGCGAACCGGGCAGCTAACCGGGAAGCTAACCGGCAGTGTAACGGGAGTCTGAGGACAAGCTGATTGGCTGTTATCATTGTAAACAGTCTGGAGCGGCCGCCATCTTGTCTCTCTGTGGGATCGAGAGACAAGAGGTGGAAAAAAAAAAGGTGTAAATGAATGAAAGGGGTAAGGCAGACCCCTCCTGAACCCCTAGGATTGATGAGGGGGCTATTAAAGTTCCCTGCGGGGCAAAAGAAAAAAGAATTGCGATTTTACGTGGTAAAGGTGCTTCCTGGTACGTTAACTGGGCAGCTAACCGGCAGCGTAACGGGAGTCCGACATATTGTGTTTTTTGAACGTTTGTGATATGTGCACGTGTGGATTTTGTCTAATTAAGGTTAAAAAAATATATATATCTTTAAGCGTGTTCTGGCGCGCTTACGTTTTGGGTTTGGTTTGCGCTGCAGAGACGATACGTCACTGTTATGCGATGCATCATGAGGCGTCTCACGGGCTACGTGATACGTCACTTAATAAAGAATATATTTTACAGCTATAGATATTAGCTTTTAATAAACCAATGAAATTCACTGAAAAAACCATAGGTTATAGACCATATATAGTTAGGGATTAGCATTTAAAAAACCTTATTTTATTTGCACAAAACCATTGAAATTCCATATATAGTTAGTTGCACTAACTATATATCGCGGACCCGCAATCCACTGCTAATGATGTCACATATTACATCATTCATGACATGGTCAGTGACATCACTGATGACATCACTGATGACATCTCAAATGACATCACTGATGACATCACTGATGACATCTCAAATGACATCACTGATGACATCACTGACATCTCATTTGACATTACTGATTACATCACTGATGATATCATTTATGTGATAATACATCTTCAGACTCTAATATAACCTTAGATACACTCAGTGTAAACAGGCACTCACAGACTGTCACACATCCATGGAGTTACTCACACACCTAGTCAGTCATGCAAAGAATCAATCACATCTCCATTTCCTCAACTATACAGTTATACACACCTTACTTATACAAATATATACTAACACATATTTACTCTCTTATACAATCCTTGATACAAATTCACAATGATTCATACAGCCACTCTCACATTCACTGGCTCTTATGTTCAGTTATTTATATATGTCAACTCTCTCATGGAGTGTGTTTTACATATGTACTTACTTTGACATGTAGCACTGAGATATCCATTCACTCACCAATATACTCATGCACACAGTCAACTGTCCATACAGCTGTTTCTACATGCACTTTTGAACCCATACACCTAGGGAATCAACTGCTCACACATCTATGCACAGATTTATACACCTCCCAGCCACCCACACACATACTCAGTCTCCCATACAAATACTTGGGCAACCATTCAATAACCCATATAGTTTCTGATATAGCTACTGATTTAAACATGCAGCAGTTTACAGAACAACATAAATAATAATTGCCAAATTAAGACACTTTAATCACTAACCCATGCACTCAGTGAGACACATTTAATCATTCTCTCATACAGTCAGTCATGCACCTACTAAATCCTTCATCCAGACACTTATACATCCACTCATTCTTCAATATGTAAGACATATTTTAACTTTACAGAAACATACAGTCACTGGGTGTTGTCATCAGTGATGTCATCAGTGATGTCATTTGAGATGTCATCAGTGATGTCATCAGTGATGTCACTGACCATGTCATGAATGATGTAATATGTGACATCATTAGCAGTGGATTGCGGGTCCGCGATATATAGTTAGTGCAACTAACTATATATGGAATTTCAATGGTTTTGTGCAAATAAAATAAGGTTTTTTAAATGCTAATCCCTAACTATATATGGTCTATAACCTATGGTTTTTTCAGTGAATATATATATATATATATAGCAAGTGGTGGAGCGGAAAGAAGGTAAGCAGCGGTAGCCGAGTCTCTGCGGATGGTTTTGCGGAGCGAGGCGTCCATTCGGAAAGCACCGGAAACGGAAACCTGCTCAACCCCCTTCCGTGGTGGAAGCATTGCTGAGGTCTGTGGAGGAGAAGGCGTCTGCCTGAAGCGGTCCGGCGCAGCTCGGAGGAGCGGGTGTAGGACAGTGAAAGCGGACGACGAACTCTATCAGGTACCTGGCAACTCCGATATGGATCGGAAGGTGGGAGGTATGTGCTAAACAGTAACCCGTGTGAGCTGTATGAAAGCGGAAAGGAAGCTGATAACGAGCGGACCTTTTTAAGAGCAATACAAACGCAGCGGGTGAAGTCAATAACATTTATTAAACAAACGTGCAACCATGTTGGCGGCAACAGTGAAGGATCGAGAGAGCGCTGCGAAGGAAGTGTTCTCTAATGAGGCAACTAGACCAAAAACAAAGACTACAGGCACAGATAAAAACTTGCCTGAAGGGACTGATTTAAAAGATAAATATAAGGCACTCGAGAAGCTTATGCGCACGGAAATGGTCAAATGGTGGGAGGCGAAATCCCTCAGCCGGTATCTCGAGGTGAATCGAATCCCCAGAGGATTAAGGATCATGATTGCGCCCACATATGACACTCCAAATCCGGTATTAATGGCTGAGTGGGCGCAATGCAATCTAGACTCCTCAAGAAACTAGTGGAGTTATTAGTGAAGCATGCAGAAAATGACAGAGGGGAAATTCTTCCAAAAATAGATGCTTTGCGCAGCGAGATTCAAGCAATGAGTGACCCACAAGCTTCCAAAGTAAAATTCGAGGAGGAAATGGAACACAAACTGAAAAAGGAAGAAGACAAAATAAAAAATCGTAAAACATACAAATTTAGGAGGGACAAAGAGGACTATGAAAACGGAAGGGTTTTCACATTTTCTAGGAAATATGACTCTATGAGAAAAAACAATTCTGGCAAACCAAATACTGAAAAAACGCGCCAAACCCCGCAACCCTCTCATTCATCACAACCAGAGAGTGAACCGCAATTAGAAATGTCCTCTGCATCAGGCTCCAGTGTGTACACGGAAAGCGGATCAGAATATGGTGATGAGGAAACCACAAGATTAACCATGGGTGAGGAGTTAGAATATATCAGCAAGACCAGGCGTGATACATTATGCTCAGCAGGTAAACAACAACCGGCAAAAAACGGACAAGGAGCAGGCGGGAGCGGAGGGCCGCCCAGAGGAAATGCAACAAAGCGAGGGGGACGGGGCCGCGGTTCCTGGAAGAACAAACAGGGGAAAAAAACGTAGGAATGCAAAAGATGAGCACAGACGCCAATACCATAATAAATTTGGCGAATATTGACTTGACAACGGCGGAGAAACAGTTGTTGTCGTTAGGCCTGTCGTATTGCCCTGAAAGTAACTTTCACTATACCAAAACCAGGGCTGATGTGTTCCAATTTATACGCAAATTGAAATTGCAAAAGTTCCACAAAACCCAACTGGCTAATAAATCAAAAAACAAGACCAGAGAAGATCAACTGGTAGATTCTCCAAACCTGGCAGCCGAGGACTATGAGCTGCTAACTTCTGTCCAAGGCATAATCAATTCACGAAACAGTTTCCAGAATGATATGGAGTCACATAACATGGAAAGTTCGCAGGATTTTCCAATCCTCAACTCCCAACAATCTAGGAGTCTGGTGAATAAAAAACCGGAAACACCATTTAAAAGAAAATCTAAATTTGTGCCTATCACAACTAAAGACTCAATAGATGTTTTCAATGACACTGTGGTTGCCCAAGTCAAAAAACTACACACAAAAATTCAAATGACTAAGAAAAGAAGAACCAAGGAACAAATTCAGTATGATCTCCTAATGGAAAAACTAAAAAAGGAGAATAAAGTGGTGATAAGAAACTCAGATAAGGGAGGAAACATCGTGTTATGGCCCCTTTCACAATATCTCACTGAAGCAAACAAACAGCTCAGCGATGTACAATGTTACCACCACAGTTCTCCCATTAAGTATAAACAGATGCAGGATGAATTGGGCAGTAAACTACTGGCATGGAAAAGTTTAGGACTTTTGAACATGGAGGAATTTAAATTTTTTAAAAAAGAACATCCTCGCACGCCAGTGATTTACTTCATAGCAAAGATACACAAAAACAAGGAAACACCACCAGGACGACCGATCATCGCGGCATGTGATGGTCCCCTTGAAAATATGTCACAGTACATAGACTTCTTTTTACAAGAACATGTTTTTAAATTGGAGTCATATGTAAAGGACACTGGAGACTTTTTGTCAAAAATAGCAAAGGTTAGATGGGAAAATGAATATCATCTAATAACCCTTGATGTCTCCTCATTATATACGTGTATCCGGAATATAGATGGAGTAAAAGCTGTCCAACATTTCCTATCCAAGAGACCCATTGAATTCACAATGCATAACAAAATGCTTATTGACATGCTATCATTTTGTTTAGAACATAATTTTTTCCTTTTCAATAAACAAATGTACCGTCAGGTTCAAGGTGTCGCCATGGGGGCCAGCTTCTCCCCCAGCTATGCCTGTTTATTTAAGGGCTGGTGGGAGGAGCTGGTCCTCAGGGGGGAATACCGAGACATCTGTACGAACAACATTGTATCCTGGTTATGGCACATTGATGATCTGATAATAGTGTGGAATGGCAGCAAAGAAGACGCACAGACTTTCATCGATAGCATCAATGTCAATGATATTAACTTATGCTTCACATCAGACATAAGCAATAGCCAAGTTTCCTTCCTAGATGTCTTAGTTAAGATTGATGAAGGCAAAATCATGACCACCTTGTATAGAAAGCAAACCGCAGGGAATACCTTGCTACACGCAAGTAGTGCACACCCTAGCCATCTTATCCACAGCATCCCGTATGGGGAGATGCTGCAGTTACGCAGAATATGTAGCGATGAGGGAGAATTAAGAAGACACCAGCAGGAGAGCAAATGTAGATTCTTGGAAAGAGGCTACAGTGCCAAAACAATTGATGCGGCAATGGCTAAATCAAGATTAAAATCAAGAGGTGAACTTTTGCGCAACATAGAAACCCCTATGTTAGAAAACACGGGTAGCATGACGACATCTGAGGAGGCACCCAGATTAATTATGAGCTATAATCGCCAGCATAGGGAACTGTGCAAAATCATTCAACGCAACTGGCATCTTGTTAAGGAAGACCCTGTAATAGGTAATACTCTCCCTGAATATCCATCAATTACATACAGAAAAGCCACTTCAATGGGGGATGTGTTGGTAAAAAGTAGCCCAGAGTACAAGGAAAACACAGGTTGGTCCCTAGCGCGGAAAGGTTTTTACAAATGTCCCAGCTGTAAGGCTTGCTCATATGGGGTAAATAAAACCTCTTATCCAACAGCCTTCAGCTCGAAACCACAAAACATCAAATTCCATTTAACATGCAAAAGTGAATTTGTTGTTTACATACTAGAATGCAGTTGTAATCTAAAATATGTAGGCAGTACCAAGCTTCCAAGCCACAAGAGGATCCTACAGCATATTAGGGCGATTAATAACAATGACCCTAATTACCCTGTGGCAAGGCACTTCCTTGATGTCCATGGTGGAAACCTGAAAGATCTAAGGTATTACATCATCGACACAGTCCCTATACAGAGAAGAGGAGGGGATAGGGAAGGTATGCTCCGCAGGCTTGAAACACACTACATCCTAACCTTAGATACCAAGCAGCCAAATGGTCTTAATATGACTGAAGACTTATACACTTTTTTAGAATGATTATTAAGATGATGGTTTGGTAGTTTGCACTATAATCCCATGTGGTCTTCATCAATACTGTGCAACATAATGTTTGAAATATCCGTAACCTCTTAGATGTAAATACTTTGATAGCTTGTTTATACTGTAAATAGTGGATTTTACAAGATGAAAGATGAACATATATATATAATTGATACTAAAAGGGTTTTAATTATTTATGCAATTTTAAATGAACTATGAGTGGATTGAACAACACAAATAATGATTTTTTTTTGATGTTTGTCAATTGTGGGAATCACTCATTAGACAATTAGATTCGGTTGCAGTTAATTGGAAGAACCCTTTAGATGTATGTCTTTCCTTGTATTTATCTTTTCAAAGAAAATGAATTGTTTTTTGGTAGGGTACAATCTTGTGTTATTATATTTGTTTTTCACATAGGGTATCATTTTTGTTTATTGGAAAAAAGTGTTTTTTTTCATCACGTTAGTATTTATGTTTTAGTCTCAATTCTCATTTTTTTTGGATTCACGGTGATGCACTTTAGTATTCAGTGAATGGATATTTAAAATACAGTTGACAACAAGTTAATGTATTATACATGAAATTTCCGTAGCTCAACTTTTATGCATAATTTTTGCAAATGTATTTTACAATTATTACCTGTATTTTACGTATCACACGAGAAACAAAGAAATCTGTTAATAGTAAACTTTCTATGTCCATTCACGCACTGGCACTTTAAAAGGAGGTGCATCCCACGACATGTGATCAAGGCAGGGATCTGCCGAAACGCGTCGTGGCTGATGTGGTTGCACTTTAAAGCAAAATAAAAAAAGAAGCACCGAATTGGGTCTACCTCGTCTTTTTGCGTGTTCTGGCTGTCGGTTTCGCTTGAGAGACTGAGACGAGTTCTTGCAGCATATATATATATATATATATATATATATATATATATATATATATATATATATATATATATATATATATATATATATCCATCCAAATTGACACCGCCCACTAGGGAAAGGACTTCCACGTGTGTTTCTGCAGCGAATAGACTTGGGGCAGCGAGTCCGAAAAACATCTTCCCTCTAATTGGTGGAAAGAGCGTCCCTACCAACCCAGTGAGGCACTCTGTTTCTTTTAAAAGTGGACAGTGAATCTTAAAGAGTAAATGGCATCTGAGGAAGGCACGGAGTGCCGAAATGCATCATGCCGCTCTTTTTACTGAAAATAAAGGTGCTTGGATCGACTTACCTGTGTGGGCTTTCGTTCTTCTGACATGAAGGGACGTGGAGGTTGAATATATGTATATATATATATATATATATATATATATATATATATATATGTATATATATATATACACCCCTTTTGGCTACGGTCCTGACTGGAACACATCACTCATGGTGTTTTTCCATTTTTCTTTACTTTTTAACATTTCTGGGAATGCATGCTGCTCCCATTTACCACTGGGCCATGCAGTTTGGTCCAATAACGCTTTACCAAGTGCCATCTGCTATCTTGAATTGGTAAATAAAAAATGTCTGGCACACGTCATTCCCCACGCAGAAGTAGGCTGTGAGCACACTGCCTCACATACCAGGACTCAATTTGCCCCACTGCATCATGGTAAATGCAGTGCATGATAACACTTCAGTAGTAGTCTTTAATTTTTCACCCTTGTTGGTGTAGCTTGTGCTGTGCAACTCTAGACATGTCTTTCTGGATTCATTCCCTCATCAGTAGAGACAACAAGTCATTTTGGGGTTCTAGAAATGCTGACCAAATCTTCTCAGTACCACTCACTGTATGCCGGTGTATCATCACAAGCATGTCAGCTCAGTAGCTATAGGGAGCCTTTCAAACGGAGGGTAGGATCACACTGCCTCACATGTTGGCATGCATGTACGGGTATACGTCATCACACATGCACATGCTTACTGAATGATGAAAAAACGGTGATGGATCAAGCCCTGATCTTTGGACTGGGTAAGAGTGGTCTGCTTAATTCAGACACTCTGTTCATCACCACCCCCCTTTTCTGAATCGTTTTTGTGCAACATAAGCGTGGAAGGGTATACTCAGATGTGAATCCCCTTGCTCATTGCACCATCAGGATTCAAGCAAGCCGGGCCGAAGACGGCTGAAATGCCAGAAACCGGTCCCCGGAAGCTTGTTTCCTTCCCAGTATAAGAATTGGCTTGGTAGTTTGGTCTGCCCTGTTCCCATGATGCACTGGGCCAGGGTCAGACTAATTTGCATATAGCCAAGTTCTGAGCTGGGATGGTGCAGTGAGCTAAAAAACGGTGATGGATAAAGCCCTGATCTTTGGACTGGGTAAGAGTGGTCTGCTTAATTCAGACACTCTGTTCATCACCACCCCCTTTTCTGAATCGTTTTTGTCCACCATAAGCGTGGAAGGGTATACTCAGATGTGAGTCCCTTGCTCATTGCACCATCAGGATTCAAGCAAGCCGGGCCGAAGACGGCTGAAATGCCAGAAACCAGTCCCCGGAAGCTTGTTTCCTTCCCAGTATAAGAATTGGCTTGGAAGTTTGGTCTGCCCTGTTCCCATGATGCACTTGGCCAGGGTCAGACTAATTTGCATATAGCCAAGTTCTGAACTGGGTTGGTGCAGTGAGCTAAAAAACGGTGATGGATCAAGCCCTGATCTTTGGACTGGGTAAGAGTGGTCTGCTTAATTCAGACACTCTGTTCATCACCACCCCCTTTTCTGAATCGTTTTTGTCCACCATAAGCGTGGAAGGGTATACTCAGATGTGAGTCCCTTGCTCATTGCACCATCAGGATTCAAGCAAGCCGGGCCGAAGACGGCTGAAATGCCAAAAACCGGTCCCCGGAAGCTTGTTTCCTTCCCAGTATAATAATTGGCTTGGTAGTTTGGTCTGCCCTGTTCCCATGATGCACTGGGCCAGGGTCAGACTAATTTGCATATAGCCAAGCTCTGAGCTGGGATGGTGCAGTGAGCTAAAAAACGGTGATGTATCAAGCCCTGATCTTTGGACTGGGTAAGAGTGGTCTGCTTAATTCAGACACTCTGTTCATCACCACCCCCTTTTCTGAATCGTTTTTGACCACTATAAGCGTGGAAGGGTATACTCAGATGTGAGTCCCTTGCTCATTGCACCATCAGGATTCAAGCAAGCCGGGCCGAAGATGGCTGAAATGCCAGAAACCGGTCCCCGGAAGCTTGTTTCCTTCCCAGTATAAGAATTGGCTTGGTAGTTTGGTCTGCCCTGTTCCCATGATGCACTGGGCCAGGGTCAGACTAATTTGCATATAGCCAAGTTCTGAGCTGGGATGGTGCAGTGAGCTAAAAAACGGTGATGGATCAAGCCCTGATCTTTGGACTGGGTAAGAGTGGTCTGCTTAATTCAGACACTCTGTTCATCACCACCCCCTTTTCTGAATCGTTTTTGTCCACCATAAGCGTGGAAGGGTATACTCAGATGTGAGTCCCTTGCTCATTGCACCATCAGGATTCAAGCAAGCCGGGCCGAAGACGGCTGAAATGCCAAAAACCGGTCCCCGGAAGCTTGTTTCCTTCCCAGTATACGAATTGGCTTGGTAGTTTGGTCTGCCCTGTTCCCATGATGCACTGGGCCAGGGTCAGACTAATTTGCATATAGCCAAGCTCTGAGCTGGGATGGTGCAGTGAGCTAAAAAACGGTGATGGATCAAGCCCTGATCTTTGGACTGGGTAAGAGTGGTCTGCTTAATTCAGACACTCTGTTCATCACCACCCCCTTTTCTGAATCGTTTTTGTCCACCATAAGCGTGGAAGGGTATACTCAGATGTGAGTCCCTTGCTCATTGCACCATCAGGATTCAAGCAAGCCGGGCCGAAGACGGCTGAAATGCCAGAAACCGGTCCCCGGAAGCTTGTTTCCTTCCCAGTATAAGAATTGGCTTGGTAGTTTGGTCTGCCCTGTTCCCATGATGCACTGGGCCAGGGTCAGACTAATTTGCATATAGCCAAGTTCTGAGCTGGGATGGTGCAGTGAGCTAAAAAACGGTGATGGATCAAGCCCTGATCTTTGGACTGGGTAAGAGTGGTCTGCTTAATTCAGACACTCTGTTCATCACCACCCCCTTTTCTGAATCGTTTTTGTCCACCATAAGCGTGGAAGGGTATACTCAGATGTGAGTCCCTTGCTCATTGCACCATCAGGATTCAAGCAAGCCGGGCCGAAGACGGCTGAAATGTCAGAAACCGGTCCCGGAAGCTTGTTTCCTTCCCAGTATAAGAATTGGCTTGGTAGTTTGGTCTGCCCTGTTCCCATGATGCACTGGGCCAGGGTCAGACTAATTTGCATATAGCCAAGTTCTGAGCTGGGATGGTGCAGTGAGCTAAAAAACGGTGATGGATCAAGCCCTGATCTTTGGACTGGGTAAGAGTGGTCTGCTTAATTCAGACACTCTGTTCATCACCACCCCCTTTTCTGAATCGTTTTTGTCCACCATAAGCGTGGAAGGGTATACTCAGATGTGAGTCCCTTGCTCATTGCACCATCAGGATTCAAGCAAGCCGGGCCGAAGACGGCTGAAATGCCAGAAACCGGTCCCCGGAAGCTTGTTTCCTTCCCAGTATAAGAATTGGCTTGGTAGTTTGGTCTGCCCTGTTCCCATGATGCACTGGGCCAGGGTCAGACTAATTTGCATATAGCCAAGTTCTGAGCTGGGATGGTGCAGTGAGCTAAAAAACGGTGATGGATCAAGCCCTGATCTTTGGACTGGGTAAGAGTGGTCTGCTTAATTCAGACACTCTGTTCATCACCACCCCCTTTTCTGAATCGTTTTTGTCCACCATAAGCGTGGAAGGGTATACTCAGATGTGAGTCCCTTGCTCATTGCACCATCAGGATTCAAGCAAGCCGGGCCGAAGACGGCTGAAATGCCAGAAACCGGTCCCCGGAAGCTTGTTTCCTTCCCAGTATAAGAATTGGCTTGGTAGTTTGGTCTGCCCGGTTCCCATGATGCACTGGGCCAGGGTCAGACTAATTTGCATATAGCCAAGTTCTGAGCTGGGATGGTGCAGTGAGCTAAAAAACGGTGATGGATCAAGCCCTGATCTTTGGACTGGGTAAGAGTGGTCTGCTTAATTCAGACACTCTGTTCATCACCACCCCCTTTTCTGAATCGTGTTTGTCCACCATAAGCGTGGAAGGGTATACTCAGATGTGAGTCCCTTGCTCATTGCACCATCAGGATTCAAGCAAGCCGGGCCGAAGATGGCTGAAATGCCAGAAACCGGTCCCCGGAAGCTTGTTTCCTTCCCAGTATAAGAATTGGCTTGGTAGTTTGGTCTGCCCTGTTCCCATGATGCACTGGGCCAGGGTCAGACTAATTTGCATATAGCCAAGTTCTGAGCTGGGATGGTGCAGTGAGCTAAAAAACGGTGATGGATCAAGCCCTGATCTTTGGACTGGGTAAGAGTGGTCTGCTTAATTCAGACACTCTGTTCATCACCACCCCCTTTTCTGAATCGTTTTTGTCCACCATAAGCATGGAAGGGTATACTCAGATGTGAGTCCCTTGCTCATTGCACCATCAGGATTCAAGCAAGCCGGGCCGAAGACGGCTGAAATGCCAGAAACCGGTCCCCAGAAGCTTGTTTCCTTCCCAGTATAAGAATTGGCTTGGTAGTTTGGTCTGCCCTGTTCCCATGATGCACTGGGCCAGGGTCAGACTAATTTGCATATAGCCAAGTTCTGAGCTGGGATGGTGCAGTGAGCTAAAAAACGGTGATGGATCAAGCCCTGATCTTTGGACTGGGTAAGAGTGGTCTGCTTAATTCAGACACTCTGTTCATCACCACCCCCTTTTCTGAATCGTTTTTGTCCACCATAAGCGTGGAAGGGTATACTCAGATGTGAGTCCCTTGCTCATTGCACCATCAGGATTCAAGCAAGCCGGGCCGAAGACGGCTGAAATGCCAGAAACCGGTCCCCGGAAGCTTGTTTCCTTCCCAGTATAAGAATTGGCTTGGTAGTTTGGTCTGCCCGGTTCCCATGATGCACTGGGCCAGGGTCAGACTAATTTGCATATAGCCAAGTTCTGAGCTGGGATGGTGCAGTGAGCTAAAAAACGGTGATGGATCAAGCCCTGATCTTTGGACTGGGTAAGAGTGGTCTGCTTAATTCAGACACTCTGTTCATCACCACCCCCTTTTCTGAATCGTGTTTGTCCACCATAAGCGTGGAAGGGTATACTCAGATGTGAGTCCCTTGCTCATTGCACCATCAGGATTCAAGCAAGCCGGGCCGAAGATGGCTGAAATGCCAGAAACCGGTCCCCGGAAGCTTGTTTCCTTCCCAGTATAAGAATTGGCTTGGTAGTTTGGTCTGCCCTGTTCCCATGATGCACTGGGCCAGGGTCAGACTAATTTGCATATAGCCAAGTTCTGAGCTGGGATGGTGCAGTGAGCTAAAAAACGGTGATGGATCAAGCCCTGATCTTTGGACTGGGTAAGAGTGGTCTGCTTAATTCAGACACTCTGTTCATCACCACCCCCTTTTCTGAATCGTTTTTGTCCACCATAAGCATGGAAGGGTATACTCAGATGTGAGTCCCTTGCTCATTGCACCATCAGGATTCAAGCAAGCCGGGCCGAAGACGGCTGAAATGCCAGAAACCGGTCCCCAGAAGCTTGTTTCCTTCCCAGTATAAGAATTGGCTTGGTAGTTTGGTCTGCCCTGTTCCCATGATGCACTGGGCCAGGGTCAGACTAATTTGCATATAGCCAAGTTCTGAGCTGGGATGGTGCAGTGAGCTAAAAAACGGTGATGGATCAAGCCCTGATCTTTGGACTGGGTAAGAGTGGTCTGCTTAATTCAGACACTCTGTTCATCACCACCCCCTTTTCTGAATCCCATTTACCACAGGGCCATGCAGTTTGGTCCAATAACGCTTTACCAAGTGCCATCTGCTATCTTGAATTGGTAAATAAAAAATGTCTGGCACACGTCATTCCCCACGCAGAAGTAGGCTGTGAGCACACTGCCTCACATCCCAGGACTCAATTTGCCCCACTGCATCATGGTAAATGCAGTGCATGATAACACTTCAGTAGTAGTCTTTAATTTTTCACCCTTGTTGGTGTAGCTTGTGCTGTGCAACTCTAGACATGTCTTTCTGGATCCATTCCCTCATCAGTAGAGACAACAAGTCATTTTGGGGTTCTAGAAATGCTGACCAAATCTTCTCAGTACCACTCACTGTATGCCGGTGTATCATCACAAGCATGTCAGCTCAGTAGCTCAAGGGAGCCTTTTCAAACAGAAGGAGGATAGGATCACACTGCTTCACATGTTGGCATGCATGTGCGGGCATAAGTCATCACACATGCACATGCTTACTGAATGATGCAGGCACTAGTAGCGTCATGATGCTTTGTGTGCGCATCACATCATAAAGCATTTAAAAAAATTAATTGCCAAAGCTGCACAGCTTTGGTGATATCATGTTCATTAGTAAATGCTTCAAAGGCAGTAGATCCCAAAGGCAAGAACTATTGACTTTGCTAATGTTTCTGACTGCAAGTGTTCAGAATACAAGGCAGAGTTTCCATTTGTGGGAGCTGTCCTTTTATTACTGCTAAACGTTTCTGCAGCACAGGGCATTGGGAAATAACCAGATCTTCGTTACAGCAAGCATGGATTTCTGACTGTCTTTGAAAGTTGTCCATGAAACAGAAACAGGCAGGATATTGAGAAGTCTTTTGTTCTCAGGAAGCTTCAGATCCAAGGCAAATTCATACCTCTTCCAGGCTGAGAGAAGATGTGAGAGAAATGAATCCCTTACTGCCACGTGGCAACTAGTTTACTTAAAGACAATCAACCGAATAAAAAGTAATTCCTGTGGTATGTAAAAAAAAGTCTTGTTGATTCATACATTTGATTTTCATTCATCTATAATAGGCTCAGACAATTCTTTTGCTATCATTTTTACGAGCCAAAGTTGTACATTGATAGAATCTGACACTGAACACGTTTAAAGCATGCAGTCAAACTTGCATGTAACTTTCAACCCATGTGACCACTGTAAACATGTAGGTGGATACAGTGTATAAGTTTCCAATGTGAGCATTATGCAGTTAGGCCTCACCTTTAGAAGACACAGTAAGAGCTGACTTATCTAGTGCCAAATTAGTATGTTATATTATGGATGGGTTGAGTTTAAAATAAAACCCTGAGGCTAGAGCTACAATGTGATATGGCTGCTGTTATGTCCACGTGATATATTTTGCTCCGTCAATGTGAGTGGCAAAAACTGCAGCCTGGGTGTTCAGTTTTAAACTACGATTTCTATCTGCCCAAAAACTTTTTACATGTCTTAATCTCCCTATATGTCACCCCTTAGGTATGCATTTTTGCCCAATAGCACAGGGTGCATTGCATCAATAAGTAGGACATGTAGAAATGCATGTTTTACATGTCCTGGCGGCGAAAACCGCAAAAGTAATTTTTGCTGTGGCTGGGCTGGGTCTCTCATATGAAAACAATGGGTTACATTATAACAATATGTAATCCTTAATTTGACTTTTGAAGCAGCTAAACAACTGATTCAGGGACTCGTCCTAATTGTAATTTAAAATCAACCTTAATGTTAAAGTCGGCATTAACTTTATTGGTAACGAAGAAACACTTTTAGAAATTTGGCTTCTTTTTGCCTATAACTAAAAGTCCTTTTCTACAAGTGTTCAACTGTTACTTAACTAGTGGTGGCTCCCCTTTGTTAAGAATTGTATGTGCTAAGATAAAGGAGAAAAGGCCCTGGGTGTTTGAAACTCTTGGAAATTTGGCAATAAATGTTGATTTAAACACAACATTCTTTCAGATATGCTCTTTAGCTCGTTGTGCCTTTTTATTTCATGGTCATGGGCAATAAATGGCAGTTATGCCCATATGAGTTGAAATGCACTTTAAACGTACACAGTGAAACCTGTCAAGCATAATGGGGTTATTAAATTGTCTACTACGTTAACTTGGTAAAATGTTGAATTTAATATCCCAGGTGAAGCGTCAGACAAAAAAAAAACACGCTTCATAGTAATGTGCCTATTAAACCATCTGATAAGTCATGATCTAAAATGAAATATCCTAGAATCAACTAAAAAATAACTTTATGTGACGTCTTTACTAGGGTTCTATGTGTCAATTTGTGATTGCATAAAGACAAATGTTCGTTCCTATATAAGGTTTTATATTTGATCAATGGAAAAGGGAAGTGGCAACGTTTTGCTGCATGTTCATAAAAAAATGATTAAGGCCCATGGATTGACCATGTTCAAAAGAGACTGAGGGATATCTGTATCTTAATTGCTTGAAAAAGTACCTCAATCGGCTTTACGGAAGACAAAGGAATCTTGGTACTCTCAGTAGGCTACTTATACACTGTGATGGAAGAAGCTTGTTCTGATATTTTCCAATTGTGCTTTACTTTTCCGAGGTGAATGTTGCCTGAAAACTTTAGAAAATGTATATCTCTTGTTCTATTTGAGTGATTGTAATCATTGTGGTAAATTTCTCCTCATTGTCTTTATCTGTATCTTCTTAAATTTATTTTGGAAATTATTTTGCACTGTTCATTTGACTTCAGAATTGTTAGTACTGCTTGAATATTACAATCATTTGTCTAAAAAATTGACTGCTACTTGTGTAATAGTTTCCAGGGTTTGAGCAGGTTTTCCTTGAGACTTGTGTTGAGATGTAATGAGGTTGCGTTCAGTAAGTTGCAAAGGGGTACCCCCTAACAAAGCAAACATCCAGTTTCTAACAGAGAAATAGCAAGTAATAGACGCTATGGGACAAATTTATCATTGAATTAAGTCAACTTTGCACCACGCAAGGTGGCACAAGGGTGATGCAACAACTAAGTCAAATCGAAGCCCTGCATGGCATGATAGATCTAGAGTAATGCAATGCAATGCAAATCGCCCCAGGAAGGCTTTCAATGGGCGCAGTGTGGGTATTCCTACGCATCTTCCCATGGATTTTGGTGCATTCACAGATTTATCATTATATGCAGACCTGGGAAGGCGCCAAAATGCCATGTCTACCCAAGTGAGGCGTAACGAGGAGAAACATCTTTATTTCTCCTTGTTTTTAACCTCTTTTCTGCAGCACACATAGAAAGAAAAAAATGCCTCTGAGGATTGTTTTTGTGCAGGAAGGTGCATGAAAACAATCCTGCCTGTGTTGGTGCAAGGCAGCACATTATGTGCCAGCCCAAGAAAAGACATGAATATGCTGTGTAATTTTAAACACAGCATATTCCTACCCTTTCACACAGTGCAGCTTGCTGCATTGCGCTGGGTTAAAGATTGATGAATGTGCCCTTCAGTGTCGACTGTAACGCTAGGCGTGTACTACTATTGTTCGTATTTACTATCTCTTCCGAGTATTTCTGTTTTAGTTTAAGGAAAGTTCACGTTAAATGATGTAATATCATCCCCATAGTGCAATGTTTATGGTAAATTGATGGCCTACTGGGAACAATTTTATTACTCAGAGCTTTCTTTATATATATATATATATTACCTACTGGCGGTCGCCAGTAGGTAGTTATAGTTAGGATTTTTTTCAATGTTAAATCTCAAAATTCTATTTGGAATAACTTTGGCGCCGGTTGACGAATCTGACTGAAAATTTCCTCAAAATGGCCTTGCGGCGTTCCGGTCCTTCCCTGAAAAGTTTGGGGGGGGAATTCGTCAAGCGGGAGCCGAGATAAAAGGGGGGTCCCAAAACGCGTTTTCCCCATGTTAATTTCCATAGGGCGGTCGATTTCACTTTTAGCCCGAACGGCTGAATGGATTTCCACCAAACTTGGCAAAATTGTATGGACTGGTAGCCCGATGTGCCTTTGCTATGTCTCAAGATATGTGCTCCAGTGGATTTTGAGTAATTTAGGTTAAAAAAAATATATATATCTATAGGCGCGCTCCGGTGCGCGCACCGGGGAGCGCACCAGGCGCGACAAGCGACTTGCGCGCGGAAAGCTGATTGGATCACGGGTGTCTGTAAACATTCGAAACAGTCCGGAGCGGCCGCCATCTTGTGTCTCGGTAGGATCGAGACACAAGAGGTGACATAAAAAAAAGGGAGAGATGACTATAAGGGGGCAGGGTAGACCCCCTCCTGACCCCCTAGGTTTGATGTGGGGGCTAAAATAGGGTCCCGCGGGGCATTTTTATAAAATATTTTTTTATGATTTGCGCGGGGGTAGCGCCCGGTACGCGCACCGGGAAGCTCACCGGGAAGCGCACCGGGGAGCGAAGCACAGGGAAAATCCAGGGCCTTATTTATGAAGGTCTTGCGACAGTTTTGCGCCGCCTGTGCGTCACTTTTTGTGACGCACCAGCGGTTTAAAAAAATGTGCCTCGTTGCGCTATATTTAAAAAGTGACGCATCTAGGAAGATGGGTCACTTTTTAAAACCCTGCGCCACATTATACCTGCGTCAGGTATAATGTATGCAGAGGGGGCGTTCCCCCGCAAAAAGCTTCGTAATAGCGACGCCGTGAAATCTATGAGATTTCACGGCGTCACTTTTAGGATGCTGTTGCGTCAAAATCTTGCGCCTGCCTCACAGCAGGTGTAAGACTGACGCAAGACCTTTCACATGGTGCTTTCCCCATGTGAAAGGACGCATTACTGGAGTTGCGTCACTTTTGTGACGCACTCCAGCAATGCGTCACTTTTGTGTTTACAGATACGTCAGAAATACTGACCTATCTGTAACTCCTTGCGATATGATTCGTCATACATTAAATATGACACATCTGGAATGTCGTAAGGAGTGCGCACAGCAAAGTGACGAATCGCACCAGCGGTGTAAAAAAATGCACCTCATTGCGCTATATTTAAAAAGTGACGCATCTATGTAGATGGGTCACTTTTTAAAACCCTGCGCCACATTATACCTGCGTCAGGTATAATGTATGCAGAGGGGGTGTTCCCCCGCAAAAAGCTTCGTAATAGCGACGCAGTGAAATCTATGAGATTTCACTGCGTCACTTTTAGGATGCTGTTGCCTCAAAATCTTGCGCCTGCCTCACAGCAGGTGTAAGACTGATGCAAGACCGTTCACATGGTGCTTTCCCCATGTGAAAGGACGCATTACTGGAGTTGCGTCACTTTTGTGACGCACTCCAGCAATGCGTCACTTTTGTGTTTACAGATACGTCAGAAATACTGACGTATCTGTAACTCCTTGCGACATGATTCGTCATACATTAAATATGACACATCTGGAATGTCGTAAGGAGTGCGCACAGAAAAGTGACGCATCGCTGTTTTCACGCAGTGATGCGTCACTTTTCAGGAATGAGGCCTCCAGTTAATTCACTGTGTCACCTCTACGACCCTTTCTTGTGTCAACACGTCCCTTTTGCATACATTACACCTGACGTAGGAATAATGTGGCGCAGGGGCTTACAAAATGACGCATCTACCTAGATGTGCCACTTTGTAAATATGAATAAATAAGGTGCATTTTTTACTGGACTGATGCGTCACAAAAAGTGACGCTCTGGTGGTGTTAAGGTGACGCATGGCTTCATAAATGAGGCTTTCAGCCTTCAACTCCAGCAATGTATCTTTTCTTACCCTTCCACTCCCATTCCTTTTCAACATTTTCTTTGAATATCCACATTCCCCATATTCACTCTCCTTCTCCTTACTTTCCTTCCCAACACTCACCTTCTTTCAGTCCCCCTACTTCACTTCCTTTCTCCTCTCATACCTTTCTGTTCTTTCTTACTCATTTTCCTTTCCATTATCAATGCTCTCCATTTCACTTACTCTTTTTCATTTTTTTTAAGAATATAGCTCTTTGATGAGAATTGGAGGTAGTTCTGAAAAGAACTTTTTGTTTTCTTCTTTTTTCAAAACAGGAACAAAAACAGGGAATGGAAACTGCTCAACAGGAGCAAAAAGAACAAAAAAAATTAGGGGTGGAAAGGGCAGCGATGGTTTTCTAATGCTCGAACCATGAGCTGTACACTTTGTTCTCCAAAGGTAAGCAGTTGATTGCAGTATCTGCATCTGAGGGCACCATGGTTAAAAGCAGGTTGAATGTTTGGCACCAGCTCCTGCGATTGCCCCCTCCCAGAAGAAGTTGCTCCTCCGGTGGATGTTGAGGCCCCATCACTGGGAACCTGTTGTGCCAGAGCCCTGAAATTTCCCGGGCAAAATTCTGGGGGTGCTTCCTCTCCACATGCCGGATCATCGTGAAGTTTCCAAATGAGTATTTTTTTAAGGGGTTACCCCGTGACAGCACTTCTTTGCAGATCCTGCACTCCACTTTTGGAGCATTCACCTTTTTTTGGTTGGGTGGTATTTTAAAAAATTTCTAAATGAAATGTTCCTTCACCTTTCGTTGAGGAGGCTCTTCATTGATAAATTCAGGTTCTTCATCACTGCTGGATTCTCTGGCAGCCATGGTAAAACCAAGAAAGATCCAGGAGCAAAAAGGCAGGTCTTGCAGTAACAAAAGTGAAATAAGAAGTGAAGGAAATGGGTGGGGATTTTATTCTTTGTAAAAAAAAACTGTTAGCAACCAATGAAAAGTGTTATTTTAAGGTCACATGACTTGCCGCGCTGACGCTGCGCGCTCCGGAGCGCTTCCGGGGCGCATACGCGGCGCGAACGTAGGCGCTTCCGGGGGCGCTTACGTTGCGCGCCGAAGTCACGTCATCATAGTTTTACGGAAATGCATAATCATTTTCATTTCCTTATAAAAAAAAACTGCTTTTATTTGTATGGTACGAAATGTTTTGCGTTATTATTAACTTTTCTTTCATATTTTTTTCCACGAACGAAAGTAGCACTCTGGGTGCGCTTTCCGGAGAGCTTACCGGAGAGCTTACCGGAGCGCGCACCCAGAGCGCCCCAGGAAAAAATGATGAAAAAAATAAATAAAAAAATTAATACTTACACAAAACAGCAAAATGTAAAATAAAACATAGGTTAGAAACTCGATATAGAAAGGAATTAGCATTTAAAAAACCTATGAAATTCACTGAAAAAACCATAGGTTTCACACCAGTTATAGTTAGGAATTAGCATTTAAAAAACCTATTAAATTCACTAAAGGGTTACTTTACAGTGAAAGGACCTTTTCACTGTAAAGTAACTTTACAGTGAAAGGAGGTCTGTCACTCTGTCACAAGGATGGTGTCATCAGTGATGTCATGAGTGATGTCACTGACCATGTCATGAGTGATGTAATTTGTGACGTCATCAGCAGTGCATTACACGTGCAGGTTATAGTGAGTCCAACTAACTATAACGTGGAATTTCAATGGTTTTATGTCAGTAAAATTTCCAGCTAACTATAACTGTTGTGAAACCTATGGTTTTTTCAGTGAATTTAATAGGTTTTTTAAATGCTAATTCCTAACTATAACTGGTGTGAAACCTATGGGTTTTTCAGTGAATTTCAAAGGTTTTTTTAAATGCTAATTCCTAACTATAACTGGTGTGAAACCTATGGTTTTTTCAGTGAATTTCGTAGGTCTTTTAAATGCTAATTCCTAACTATAACTGGTGTCAAATCTATAGTTTTTTCAGTGAATTTCATAGGTTTTTTAAATGCTAATTCCTAACTATAACTGGTGTCAAACCTATGGTTTTTTCAGTGAATTTCATAGGTTTTTTAAATGCTAATCCCTAACTATAACTAGTGTGAAACCTATGCTTTTTTTAGTGAATATGTATGTATATTAATATAATACCTTTTTTTTAAAGTATATTATTTTTTTTTATGTTTCATCCTGGAGCGCTTCCGGTGCGTGGCCCGGTGCGCGTACTGGGGCGCGTACCGGGGCGCGTCCTGGGAGCGTACCACAAAAATAAAAGAAAAAAAAAAGTAAGGAAGGAGTGAGCATGAGCAAAGGGGACAGAGATAGTGGTGTAAAGAGAAAGAGAGCTAGAAGGAAGAACACAAAGGGACTGTGTAAAAGATAGTTAAACAGAGAAAAGGTATAAGTCAAGGTAACTGAGAAAAGGAAAATGAATAAGGGGGCAAAAGAAGAGAAGAAAGAGGAAGAAGACTAAAGCAGAGGTTCTGGAAGAATGTGAATGGGTGATGAAAGTAAAAGGAAGGAATGTGAAGGATTGGGAATGCCAGGTAGTGACGGAACCAGCGAAAAGGAACAGCGGTAACGGAGGGAAAGAAAAGAGCAGTGAGTGTAAGTAAAGAGAAGTGAAAGAGAGTGGATAAAAGTGAATAAGGGTAAGATATGGGGAGTGACAGAGAGAAAGAACAGAGAGAGTAAAGGAAGGAAGGATAGGAAGGGACTGAGTGAACCAGAAACTAAAGGAAAGTGAGGGAGTGTGGATGAGCAGGAAGACTGAAAGAAGTTGAATGTGTTAGGAAAGTAAGGAAAAGGGAAATAAACATGGAGGATAAGAATAAGTGAGGGAAGCAGATTAAGGAAACAGAGGCGAGGTAGGGTGTGACAAAAGTAGTGAGGTTAAAGCAAAGGGTGATGACAAACTACATTTTTTAATCACACTTACCATATAATTAATGAAAAATTACTTGCATGTTTAAACTACACTTTATATCTGTGAAAGACAAAAGAAAAAAAAGTTTTAATTAGTAAAATGTATATTTTAAAATAGAAGAAACAGGTCAAGAGGTAAAAAATCAAAAAAAGTGTACTAAGAAATAAAGCAATAGTGAAGGATCCAAAAACAGAAATAAAGTAATGTAGAAAGACAAAAAAGAGGGAAAAAGAAATAGAAGGAGAACAAATTACTGAAGATCAGTAAGATACTAAAAGAATGTGAGATACCAAAACGAAATCAGGAAAGAGAAGAAAGAAAAGGAAAATGAGTGAAAATTAAAGGAGTCTAAATGAGGATCCATTAATAAGAAAGAGGAATGGAAGATGACTGAGAGTGAGTGAAGGGGAGTCACAGAGTGAAGGGATGAAAGGAATGAGGTTAATATAGAACGATAGAGAAAAAAGGAGTGAGAAAGTAAGTACACAGAAAGACAAAGGGAAGGACTGAGTGAACTGCAGTACAATGAGTGAAGAAAGGAAAAAGAGTAAAGGAGCAAAAGAAGGAAAGAGAGGGGAAGAGAACTAAAGCAGTGGTACTGAGAGAATGTGAGAACGCTGAAAAGTGGTGCAAGGGAGAGAGAAAATGCAGACAGTTGAAATTGGATTGAGGAGTTGTGAAAGAAGTGAAGTAAAGGAACAGCGATGAAACAAAGTGAAAGAAAGGCAGTGTAAGTGAGTAAAGAGAGCTAAATAAGGGTGGAAAAAGGAAAATGAGTGTGAGACAATGGGAATACAATATAAATTACACAATGCAAACTATAGAATGACTTATACAATATGTTACATTGTTTATTTTTGCTGTTCTCAGAATATATTGAATTTCACTTAAATTAGTGAGTTCAAACTCTTCATCATATAACAGCGGGGGAAAAAAAAACACAATCTAAAAGATTGTGCTTAGAAAAACCCATAAAAACATACAAATTATATATGTACACTAATCTTTGATTCACTTACTTTTCCTTGAGGCCAAATAGTAGATAGTGAAGGTCCTTTTGGTGGAAAAAAAGTCTGCTGTTCTCTATAAATTCCATTTCATCGACTTCCTATGAAAAAAGATCTAAGAACATCATACCTTACACTTTTCTTACGGCCATTTTCAGTGAATTTCATAGGTCTTTTAAATGCTAATTCCTAACTATAACTGGTGTCAAATCTATAGTTTTTTCAGTGAATTTCATAGGTTTTTTAAATGCTAATTCCTAACTATAACTGGTGTCAAACCTATGGTTTTTTCAGTGAATTTCATAGGTTTTTTAAATGCTAATCCCTAACTATAACTAGTGTGAGATCTATGCTTTTTTCAGTGAATATGTATGTATATTAATATAATACCTTTTTTTTAAAGTATATTATTTTTTTTTTATGTTTCATCCTGGAGCGCTTCCGGTGCGTGGCCCGGTGCGCGTACTGGGGCGCGTACCGGGGCGCGTCCCGGGAGCGTACCACAAAAATAAAATTTAAAAAAAAGTCATGAAGGAGTGAGCATGAGCAAAGGGGACAGAGATAGTGGTGTAAAGAGAAAGAGAGCTAGCAGGAAGAACACAAAGGGACTGTGTAAAAGATAGTTAAACAGAGAAAAGGTATAAGTCAAGGTAACTGAGAAAAGGAAAATGAATAAGGGAGCAAAAGAAGAGAAGAAAGAGGAAGAAGACTAAAGCAGAGGTTCTGGAAGAATGTGAATGGGTGATGAAAGTAAAAGGAAGGAATGTGAAGGATTGGGAATGCCAGGTAGTGACGGAACCAGCGAAAAGGAACAGCGGTAACGGAGGGAAAGAAAAGAGCAGTGAGTGTAAGTAAAGAGAAGTGAAAGAGAGTGGATAAAAGTGAATAAGGGTAAGATATGGGGAGTGACAGAGAGAAAGAACAGAGAGAGTAAAGGAAGGAAGGATAGGAAGGGACTGAGTGAACCAGAAACTAAAGGAAAGTGAGGGAGTGTGGATGAGCAGGAAGACTGAAAGAAGTTGAATGTGTTAGGAAAGTAAGGAAAAGGGAAATAAACATGGAGGATAAGAATAAGTGAGGGAAGCAGATTAAGGAAACAGAGGCGAGGTAGGGTGTGACAAAAGTAGTGAGGTTAAAGCAAAGGGTGATGACAAACTACATTTTTTAATCACACTTACCATATAATTAATGAAAAATTACTTGCATGTTTAAACTACACTTTATATCTGTGAAAGACAAAAGAAAAAAAAGTTTTAATTAGTAAAATGTATATTTTAAAATAGAAGAAACAGGTCAAGAGGTAAAAAATCAAAATAAGTGTACTAAGAAATAAAGCAATAGTGAAGGATACAAAAACAGAAATAAAGTAATGTAGAAAGACAAAAAAGAGGGAAAAAGAAATAGAAGGAGAACAAATTACTGAAGATAAGTAAGATACTAAAAGAATGTGAGATACCAAAACGAAATCAGGAAAGAGAAGAAAGAAAAGGAAAATGAGTGAAAATGAAAGGAGTCTAAATGAGTATCCATTAATAAGAAAGAGGAATGGAAGATGGCTGAGAGTGAGTGAAGGGGAGTCACAGAGTGAAGGGATGAAAGGAATGAGGTTAATATAGAACGATAGAGAAAAAAGGAGTGAGAAAGTAAGTACACAGAAAGACAAAGGGAAGGACTGAGTGAACTGCAGTACAATGAGTGAAGAAAGGAAAAAGAGTAAAGGAGCAAAAGAAGGAAAGAGAGGGGAAGAGAACTAAAGCAGTGGTACTGAGAGAATGTGAGAACGCTGAAAAGTGGTGCAAGGGAGAGAGAAAATGCAGACAGTTGAAATTGGATTGAGGAGTTGTGAAAGAAGTGGAGTAAAGGAACAGCGATGAAACAAAGTGAAAGAAAGGCAGTGTAAGTGAGTAAAGAGAGCTAAATAAGGGTGGAAAAAGGAAAATGAGTGTGAGACAATGGGAATACAATATAAATTACACAATGCAAACTATAGAATGACTTATACAATATGTTACATTGTTTATTTTTGCTGTTCTCAGAATATATTGAATTTCACTTAAATTAGTGAGTTCAAACTCTTCATCATATAACAGCGGGGAAAAAAAAAACACAATCTAAAAGATTGTGCTTAGAAAAACCCATAAAAACTTACAAATTATATATGTACACTAATCTTTGATTCACTTACTTTTCCTTGAGGCCAAATAGTACATAGTGAAGGTCCTTTTGGTGGAAAAAAAGTCTGCTGTTCTCTATAAATTCCATTTCATCGACTTCCTATGAAAAAAGATCTAAGAACATCATACCTTACACTTTTCTTACGGCCAAATAGTGTCAGATATATGAGTATTTTTTTTCCCATGTTAAAAGTGATGCACCAACGGCACAAGGCAATCATAAATAAGGCCCAAATGTAAATACAATTGATTTGCCGCCAAAATCGTTTTTTGAATAACATTTTAGAAACACAGCGCAGGACCTATGTACAAGCATTCAATTTCATTCAATTTCACTACTGAAACCTCACTGTTTCACAAAATACAAATCCCCTATCTTGCAAATATACATAGCAAGCATTATCAAAAAGCAAGACACAAACAAACAGCAAAGAAACTCAGGGCCTTATTTATAGAGGCCTTGCGCCACCGGTACATCACTTTTGTCCCATGTTAAAAGTGACGCACTGGCGCCACAAGGCAATCATAAATAAGGCCCAAATGTAAATACCATTGATTTGCCCCCAAAATCGTTTTTTGAATAACATTTTAGAAACACAGGGCAGGACCTATGTACAAAACATTCAATTTCACTACTGAAACCTCACTGTTTCACAAAATACAAATCCCCTATCTTGCAAATATACATAGCAAGCATTATCAAAAAGCAAGACACAAACCAACAGCAAAGAAACTCAGGGCCTTATATATGGAGACCTTGCGCCACCGGTACGTCACTTTTGTCCCATGTTAAAAGTGACGCACTGGCGCCACAAGGCAATCATAAATAAGGCCCAAATGTAAATATCATTGATTTGCCACCAAAATCGTTTTTTTGAATAACATTTTAGAAACACAGCGCAGGACCTATGTACAACCATTCAATTTCACTACTGAAACCTCACTGTTTCACAAAAGACAAGTCCTCTATCTTGCATATTTTAATATCAAGCATTTCCAAAAAACATGCCACAAACCAACAAGAAAAAATCTCAATCTGCTTCCTAATTTGAGGTAACACAAGTGACATAATTCTAAAACATTCAAATATATTTCTTTACAGAGGCAGACACTATTAATTGCTTCTCAAAATAATAAAAACCATTCTTATACCCCAAAATCGTTTTTTAAATAACTTTTTACAAACACAGCACAAGTCCTATGTACAAGCATTCAATTTTACTACTGAAACTTCACTATCTGCTTCCAAATCTTCTCCATAGAGCAAATAAGTCTCTATCTAAATTAAATGAATCATTACTTACCTTTACAAATGCTTTGGGAGATTAAGAACAGTGTCAGACACACACACCAATTTTTCTTTAGCAGAGCAAAAGGTGTGCACTCAATACACTGAAACCAAGACTGGCAGAGCAAACATCTAAATCTACACACATATGCCTCATTTCAACCAATCAAAACTCTTCCCTCACTTTTTTCAAACCAACACCCTACCCCCTCTCAGACCTTTCTATCTGTTACCATAGCAACTCCCTCCTAACTGAACTCTTAGGTTCAAAAGTTTATTCTACAATGTTGCAAATTAAGTCAGCAAGGATGTTTGACCTCTCAATACACCAGCTTATCCAGGGCATTATTGCTTTTAGTAACTTTTTCTTAACCATTCAAATTGCTTCTTTCACACAACACAACCATGCACCCTAACTTTCAGTTTTCAACTATCTGAATCCACCAATCATTGCTTGTGATTCAAGAGCAGAGAAACTCCACAATTATTTTTTTGTAAACTCCTACTGTTCCAACTGCCATTTCATTCCCACACTTCATCTGACTGCACCAGAACCTTCTCTCTCCATGTATTCTGTTTGGATTATTGGACATAGCTACATCCACTGGGCTCAAAGGTATGCAGCTTGCAGAAATTTTCGCAACCTTGATTTACCAAATGTGGAAATCAAGTGGATTGGCCAGAGAGGATTGAGATGTCACCAATTGATACCATTGGTGAAACCTTTTTGCATCTGCCAAACCCTGACCTCTTAATAGTGCACTGTGGAGGAAATTACTTGGGCACTTTAACAGGGGTAGGTCTGGAAATGCTTTTAAAGGACACCTTTGATCAATTGATGACACTTTTTCCACAAACTGCCTTGGTATATTCCAATATATGCCAAAGACAGAAATGGAACTGGTCCAACCAATTTTGTCCACAATTTGAGAATGCACGGAAACATGTGAATAAATCTGTTTCTGCTTACATGAGAGACTGTGGAATGGGTTCAATATACAATAATAACTTGCATTACAACATGCAAGACATCTACAGAGGAGATGGTGTACACTTCTCAGATGAGGGGAATAGAATATTCCTCCCGAATTTAAGACAGTGCATTGGAACCTACTTGTAGGTACTTAAATCAGCCACAGAACCCAAAAGCCCTTTTCAGGGCTACCTACCTCTGATCACTCATAATGATTTTCTGTTTCTAACTTTTTTCACTATTTTTCACCAAAGTACGCTCCTGGTAGGCTTCCCGGTGCGCGTACCGGGCGCTCCCCCCGCGAAATTAAAAAAATATATATATTTTTTTGCCCTATATGAGCCTCCTAAGCCCCCCTCAGAAAACCTAGGGGGTCAGGGGCTGTCTACCGTGCCCCTTCTACCCATTCCCAATGTTGTTTGTCCTCCATCTTGTGTCTCGAAAGTACCGAAACACAAAATGGAGGACTCCTGTAACGCTGCCGGTGCGCGTACCGGGCGCGCACCGGTAAGCGCTCCCTAAAAAAAGGTGGGAAAGTAATTTACAGAAAACCCACTGGAGACACTTTAATCAAATATAGAATAGGCCCTACTACATAGCAGTCCCTACCATTTACCTAAATTTGGTGGAATTCCATTGAGACATTTAGGCTGTAGGCCTGTCTAAATATCCTGAGGTAAATTACATGACAAAAACACATATGAAGTGTTAGAATTTACAACCAATTAAAAAGTTTCTTTCATGTTCTACGATTATTTCCTGACATTTGATTGGTTATGTACATGAATATATATAAAAAAAGAGAGGGAAACACAGCCATCTTGACTACTACTTCCTGAAGTACATTTCAAAAGGAATTACACTGAGAACTTCAACTGCTAAATCAAAGGTAAGTTGTTATTTTGGAAAGTGAAGTATGTTGTGCACTTTAAGTTAATTTGAGAAAAAATATTCTGATAGTTATGTACTATCCCTCTGTAATAGTTATAGATTGAGATAGGCTTCTCTGTTATAGTTATAGATTGAGTTAGGCTTCTCTTGTATAATTATAAATTTACTTAGGCTTTATCACATACACTTTTTCATATTTCTAATTCCAGCCTGATACCATACACTGCCCAAAGATAACTTCACTGTTAAAAAATCCAAACTACCTGTCTGAACTTAAACCCAACAGTGCCCTATCTCTACTGATATATTTATTTTTTATGCAATTTACAGCAACAAAATGGAAGGAGAAAAGAATATTTCTTTTGAAATTGTTTTGGACAACAACCATGAAGAACAAATTGCTGAAAATGATAACTTTGATTTTATGGATGAGTCTCTGGACCATGAATTAGTTCAGTATGTGGAATCAATGGAATCACAGAATGAAAATGAGGACATTCCAGACAATATATTATTAGAAGTTTTATTAAATTATGAAAAATAATCAGAAGAATAAATTTATATTTAATAATCAAAAATTGTTCGAGACATTATTCATTTTTATATGTAATTCATCAAGTAGTTCCAAAATGTTTATAATATAAAGTGAGACTTATAGTATACTGTGCAACTTTTTTGTGTTACATAGTAAGTTTGCTCATAGTTGCTTCCTTTCTCCCACTATATTATCTCCAATGTGTATTTAACATCTCTTTATCATCTCCTGCCTCCATGTTGTTTCTACTTTCCTGACAGACTATGGTATAAATTCTATACACCACAATAACTTCTATAACAACATGCAAGTTATCTACAAAGGAGACGGTGTATATTAAATTTTAGACTCTGCATTAGTACCTACATGTTGGTACTTAATAAAAAACAACAAAAAAAACAAATAATAAACATACAATTTTTGAAAAGTCTGTCATTCTTTTTTCCCAATAGTACGCTCCCCGGTACGCTCCCCGGTGCGCGTACCGGGCGCTCCCCCCTCTCAAAAAAAAAAAAAAAACCAACATTTTTTTGCCCCATGGGGCCCTTTTATAGGTCCCACATCAAACCTAGGGGGTCAGGGGGGGGCCTATCCCTGCCCCTCATGGTCATTTCCCCCTTTGTTTTGGCAACCTCTTGTGTCTCGATCCTACCGAGACACAAGATGGCGGCTGCTCCGGACTGTTTTGAATGTTTACAGACACCCGAGGGCCAATCAGCTTTCCGTGCGCAAGTCGCGTGGTGCGCCCAGTGCGCGCCCCGGTGCGCATACCGGGGCGCTGCCATAGATATATATATTTTTTTTAACCTAAATTACTCAAAATCCACTGGAGCACATATCTTGAGACATAGCAAAGGCACATCGGGCTACCAGCCCCAACAATTTTGCCAAGTTTTGTGGAAATCCATTCAGCCGTTCGGGCTAAAAGTGAGTTTGACCGCCCTATGGAAATTAACATGGGGAAAACACATTTTGGGACCCCCCTTTTATCTCGGACCCCGCTTGACGAATCCCCCCCAAACTTTCAGGGAAGGACCGGGGCTTGACGAGGCAAATTTGAGGAAATTTTCAGGCAGATTCGTCAACCGGCGCCAAAGTTATTCCAAATAGAATTTTGAGATTTTGCATTGAAAAAAATCCTAACTATAACTACCTACTGGCGACCGCCAGTAGGTAATATATATATATATATATATATATATATATATATATATATATATATATATATATATATATATATATATATATATATATATATATATATATATATATATATATATATATATGCTGCAAAGACTCGTCCTTCAGTTTCTCACCCGAAACAGACAGCCAGAACACTCAAGAACGAGGTAGACCCAATTTGGTGCTTCTTCTTTTTATTTTGCGTTAAAGTGCAACCACATCACCACGACGCGTTTCGGCAGCTCCCTGCCTTGATCACATGACAACAGTGTCGTGGGATGCACCTCCTTTTAAAGTGCCAGTGCGCAAATGGACATAGAAAAAATACGTAATTAACAGTTTTCTTTTCTCGTGCGATACGTAAAATACAGGTTAAATAAATAATAAATGTAAAATACAGTATTATAAAAATGATGCATGAAATGTTAAGCCAGAAGAAATTTCATGTGTAATACATTATGGCTATTATCCTCTCCAATGCATTTGATAACCTTCAATTCATAACATACCAACTGTTATTATTTCAAATGTCCATTCACTGAATACTAAAGTGCATCACCGTGAATCGGAAAAAAATGAGACCAATGTATTGAAACTAACGTGAAAAAATCCCATTAATAAACAAAATTAATACCCTATGTGAAAAACAAATATTCTTAAATTTATAATGCACCCTGCCAATAAACCAATTCATATCTTTGAAGGGACGGATACAAGGAAAGACAGATATTTCAAGGGTTCTTCCATTTAACTGCAAACAAATACAACTTTCTAATGAATGATTCCCACAATTGAAAACATCAAAAATTCATTTTTTGTGTCCTTCAATTCACTCATTATTGTTTAAAATTGCATAAATAATTAAAAACCCTTTTTATATCAAAAATATATAATCATCTTTCATCTTGTAAAATCCACTATTTACAATAAAAACGAACTGTCAAATTATTTACATTTCAGAGATTATGGATGTGTTCAACACTGTTTCATGTCGATGAGGACCACATGGGATTAAAGTGCAATGTGTATAGCTATGGTCCTAATAGTCATTCTAAAAATCATGGGATTAAAGTGCAATGTGTATAGCTATGGTCCTAATAGTCATTCTAAAAATGTATACAAATCTTAACTCATTTTAAGACCATTAGGCTGTTTGGTATCTAGAGTAAGAATGTAGTGTGTTTCAAGCCTACGAAGCATACCTTCCCTGTCCCCTCCTCTTCTCTGAATTGGGACGGTGTCAATGATGTAGTACCTTAGATCTTTCGGGTTTCCACCATGAACATCATGGAAATGCCTCGCCACCGGGTAATTAGGGTCATTGTTGTTAATCGCCCTGATGTGCTGCAAGATCCTCTTATGACTTGGAAGCTTCGTACTGCCTACATACTTTAAATTGCAGCTGCATTCTAGTATGTAAACCACAAATTCACTTTTACATGTTAAGTGAAATTTGATAATTTGCGGTTTCGAGCTGAAGGCTGTCAAATATGAAGTTTTATTTACCCCATATGAGCAAGCCTTACAGCTAGGGCATTTGTAAAAATCTTTCCGTGCCAAGGACCAACCCGTGTTTTCCTTGTATTCTGGGCTACTTCTTACTAACACATCCCCCATTGAAGTGGCTTTTCTGTATGTGATCGCTGGATGGTCAGGGAGAGTGTCACCTATTACAGGATCTTCCTTAACAAGATGCCAGTTGCGCTGAATTATTTTGCGTAGTTCCCTATGTTGGCGATTATAGGTCATAATCAATCTAGGTGCATCCTCAGATGTTGTCGGGCTACCTGTATTTTCCAACATGGGGGTTTCCATATTACTCAAAAGTTCCTCTCTTGATTTTAATCTGGACTTGGCAATTGCCGCATCCACTGTTTTGGCACTGTAGCCTCTTTCTAGGAATCTACATTTACTCTCCTGCTGGTGTTTTCTCAATTCTCCCTCATCACTACATATTCTGCGTAGCCGCAGCATCTCCCCATACGGGATGCTATGGATAAGATGGCTAGGATGTGCACTCCTTGCATGTAGCAAGGTATTCCCTGCAGTTTGCTTTCTATACAAAGTGGTCATAATTTTACCTTCATCGATCTTAACTGAAACATCTAGGAAGGAAACCTGACTGTTACTTATGTCTGATGTAAAGCATAAGTTCATGTCATTGATATTGATGCTGTTAATGAATATCTGTGCGTCCTCTTTACTGCCTTTCCACACTATTATCAGGTCATCAATGTACCGTAACCATGATACAATATTGTTCATACATGTGTCCCGATATTGCCCCCTGAGGACCAGCTCCTCCCACCAGCCCATAAATAAACAGGCATAACTGGGGGAGAAGCTAGCCCCCATAGCGACACCTTGGACCTGACGGTACATTTGTTTGTTAAAAAGGAAAAAATTATGTTCCAAACAAAATAATAGCATGCCAATAAGCATATATATATATATATATATATATATATATATATATATATATATATATATATATATATATATATATATATATATATATATATATATATATATTACCTACTGGCGGTCGCCAGTAGGTAGTTATAGTTAGGATTTTTTTCAATGTTAAATCTCAAAATTCTATTTGGAATAACTTTGGCACCGGTTGACGAATCTGCCTGAAAATTTCCTGAAAATGGCCTCGTCGAGATGCGGTTCTTCCTTGAAAGTTTGGGGGGGATACGTCAAGCGGGGGCCGAGATAAAAGGGGGGTCCCAAAACACGTTTTCCCCATGTTAATTTCCATAGGGCGGTCGATTTCACTTTTAGCCCGAATGGCTGAATGGATTTCCACCAAACTTGGCAAAATTGTAGGGACTGGTAACCCGATGTGCCTTTGCTATGTCTCAAGATATGTGCTGCAGTGGATTTTGAGTAATTTAGGTTCCAAAAAATATATATATATATAGGCGCTCTCCGGTGCGCGCACCGGAGTGCGCTCCCGGCGCGACACGCGACTTGCGCGCAGAAAGCTGATTGGCTCTCAGTTGTCTGTAAACATTCTAAACAGTCTGGAGACACGATGACATCACATATTACATCACTCATGACATGGTCAGTGACATCACTCATGACATCACTGATGACAGAGAGACTGACCTACTTTCACTCGCTAATATATGTATTCACTAAGATACACTTAATAAGGCAGATATCCAATTATTTTTTTTAAAAAAACATTCATTAAGACAATAATTTAAACAAATATTCTTCCATCGACCTTAACATACATATATAAAACATATTTATTTATCTGAAAGACACACATTCACTGGATGATGTCATCAGTGCATTACACGTGCAAGGTATAGTGAGTCCAACTAACTATAACGTGGGAATTTCAATGGTTTTATGTCAGTAAAATTTCCAGCTAACTATAACTGGTGTTAAACCTATGGTTTTTTCAGTGAATATATATATATATATGTATTTATTTATTACAATCTGTATGCAACTTTCCTTTACTCACCCACTGTTTCTTTTCAGACAATCAGGAGGGCATGCATGGGCATGCATTAAGGAGAATTTGCAGTCCCTTGAAGAGAGTGAAGGATAGGAGAAGCTAGTTGTAGGAAATGGGGGGTTGTCCAAATCTTCAAGGGGGTAGCATGGCATCAAGCGGGCAGGCCAAACTTTGAGGACATGTGAAGCACTCACGCAGTATCCACAGACAACACACCAGGCACACTACAAAAGAGACGCAACTCCACTTTTGGTTGGAAAAGAAGAGGTTTAGTGATATCTCCAACCTGTAAGGTAAAAAGGAAAAATACACTGGTAATCACAACAAGGCGCCAACTGGCACCCAAGCCAAGTATTTCAGTGGAGGATTATTTACATGGGACAAAAAGGGTTGAGTCCATAGTCCATAGTGTCTAGCTGAAATATAAAAAGGTTAGCACTTGGCACATATCATCAATGACATCCATGTAAGGGACAAATCCATTTGGCGTGTTCGCCCATTAAACATGCAATCAAACATTAGGGGTAAGAACCCAAAATAGCTGGCATTGGCGACTCCTGCAAAAAGAATAGGAATCACCCGGCATTAACATCAGGCAGGAACACCTGTAATAAAACACTAGGTTTCTTCCCCCCTCCACCTAGGGAACTACGCGTCAGGCAGGGCCTACTCAGGCCTTCATCCTTGGGAGGTTGGCTGAAATTGTAAGTTGCATATTAGCGTAATTACACCTCATGCGTGACAGCGCCAACCCAACCCCTGTAAGGGAAAAACATCATATAATACCAGACAGGAACATGAATCCTCAGCCCCCCCCCTGCAACCAGCAACACAAACATTAAGCAGTGCATTGGCATCAACAACATATGAACCAGGCCTGTACCACATTTTCCGTGGCACCATCCGGCCCCTACATCATGAGTAAATCCAGGGGGGGGGCATAGGCATCCCCACCCTGCACTAGGAGTACTTCCAGGCCTCTAATGGACTCCCTAGGGCACCCCACACTGGCATAAAGCTTGGCCCTAACTCGGGAGGTCAGGCAGGCAGCAGTCACATAAACACTAGGCCCGAATCCCATTGAACCTGGGGGCACCTATGCATTTAACATGGACCTGACTCTAGGCCTATGAACCTCAACCTAGGGCAAACCCCCCCTTGGGGTATAGACATATAGATTAGATGTCAGGCCTAAACATTTCAGGGAACATCAGGCAACAGGTTACAATGCGCATTTCATTAGGCATATCACCTGGCTATGCGTAACAACAATTCCCTGGGGGCCCCAGCAACATTCTACATTTCCCCCGTGGCCTCTATGATTATCCGGGGTCTCTGTAGGCAGTTCAGCGGGGCCTAACCGGCATCCTGGGATTCAGTGGCAGCAGTCGCTAGCAGCTTTTACCCGCTTTCTGGGCACTTGGGCCCCACTCAGTCAACAGAGGGGAGGGGGTGCGGACACCGACCCTGTGTCCCGTTGCCCTCTCCACCCTCCATACTGTACTCTGTCGCCCACACTCACCGGCTGTCCAGAGCCTTCTTGGTGGTAGGGGCAGGCACCGGCAATGTGCCTCGAGGCCCCTGCTGCACAGCGCTCACTCGTGGGGCTTCCCTGACCAACTGGGGGCCCCTTGCAGGCAGCTGTCGCTCTTCGCGCGGGGCTCCTCTCTTCACGAGAGCCCGAGACCTCCAGGCAGCTGTCACCTCTCCCGGGGGCTCTCCGCGGCCTCCTCACTCGGGTTCCCACAAATCGGGAGGCGGGGCTGGCACCGGCCGTGTACCCCGGCCCCGCCTACCTTTACCAGCCCCTCGCGTGGGACACAGATTGGCGGGGTGGCCTCCCGCTCCGGTCGTCCTTCACAGGGCTCCCTCCTGACCACAGGGGGGAACCCCACGATAGCGCCGGGCCGCGGCGGTGATTTTCGGCGCTGCTTCACAGCGCGAGGCCAGGACAAGGGGCAGGCTCCCTCTCCTGTCACAAAGTCCCCTCACAATCTCCTCAGCGCCCGGGCTGCGACGGTGATCTCCGGCTGTGATAAGGGGTAGGCTCCCTTTTATTATTTATAAAACAGGTAGCCAGCGCGCCACAACGAGGGTAGGCTCCTCAGCACTATGGCGCTATTCACAGCGCACTACTTGTAAGGCAGTTCAGGGGCCGGTCGACTGAGGCAGGTCAGCAAGACACAGTCCCTCGGGGGCACAATCCTCCCCGGGTAGCTCCTCACGACCCAGCACTTCCACAGGGCCACAGCTTCACCAGAGGGGGTAGGCAATCCCACTCCTCACCTCCTGGGCGCTTCTCCCATGCAGCGCTGGCGTGGTACCTGGTCCAAAACGGCGTCAGTGACCTGGGTAGGGGCCTTCCTTTGTCAGGGGCCCAGGGGACAGCAGAGGGGGGAGTTTAGGGGTACAGGGCCCAGCTCACAGGCCCATGTGGCGGTAGCACCTCACAGCAGGTCCCCCTGCCTTCCTTGTCCCAGCGCTGACTGACTCTCTGGTGACACTTCTCCCTATTTATACCCTCCTCCCAGGCAGTGCCAGGACCTTCTAGAATGTTGGCACATCTAGCCTAAACTGGTTCTAGGGGAGGGGGTGAGCACCCTGGGTGCCAGGCTTTCCCTCCAAAAGCTAGGGGTAGCTGGGTAATATTAACTAGACCGCCAACCTAACGCAGTCAGGTGGCACTACCCAGGGCCATGGCATCCATTTTAAGTCTCAGTACATTTCAGTCAGGTGCAGTTTTAAAATGGGGGATATTTTCTGTACACCATTTAACATCATGTAATTTTACATTTTCAACAAGGTGTCTCACACCACTCATGGCCTATACAGGTTTAATCCCATGGGGGAGACATCCTAGGTAAGGGGGTCAAAAGCGAAAAATTTTGGGGGAAAAAGGCCAAGTCCAACACGACTCCCCCCCAGCCAAAAGCCAGGGTAGACCGATCAATGCCTTGATGGGCTTCCCTGCTTGGGGCGGAGGAAAAAGGTGGACGCAGGCCTGCATCTACAGGAGCACCTGCAGTCTCTCCTCCACTCTGGAACCCAATGGTTCTCTTTCGCAACCCACCCTTCACCAACAGAACCACCCCACTGGTGTTCCCTAGTGGGATGTTTCTCCTTCCTAGAGTGGGAGGCTCTAGCCTCAGGCTTGGAATTCTCTTGAACCACTCTCCTCTCTCCAAATTTCCACTGGTCCACCCACCTGGGGTCTACACCCTCAGGCTGACCAGCCCTTAGGGGCGAGGCTCCCCTCCCCCTACTTCTCCTCCTTGGGTTCCTCCATCTCCTACGCCTGGGGACACCCTCACACAACCACTCTCTCCCCAACCTGGAGTTGAAACCCTCAGGTTGACCTGGTGACAGGGGCGAGTCCTACCTCCCCCTGCACCCCCTCCCAGAATTCTGCACCCTCCTACCCGGAGAAGTACCCCTGGGAGTCACTTCCGGGGGGACTCTGGTTACAGATGTCCCTCCCACCAGGGCAGGCACCTCCTGTCCCTGGCCACCCAACCCGGGATCTGCGCCCTGTGGCTGAGCTGGTGACAGAGAAGAGACCTTCCTCCCTCTGCACCCCCTCCCAGAGTTCCGCACCCTCCCACTGGAAGTGGTACCCCTGGGAGTCAATTTGGTAGGGACCTGCTTTACAGGAACCCCACCTTCCAGGTCAGGCAACCCCTGAACCTGGAACCCCAGTCCAAGATCTAGACCCTGTGACTGGTCAGACCCCCGAACCCCTGGAGCTCTGATTAATGATGCTCCGGGTTCTCCTGACATAAGGGGATCCCTCCTTCTGGATGACACATCGGGGCAGCCTAGCCTCCCAAGCTGGGGTTCTCTTAAAGAACACTCCAGGCCTGGTGGCCACAGCTGGGGCACCTTGGGACACCTCCCCGTCTCACTCCCTTCAGGATCACTCCCCTCAGCCTTCCCAGACGCTCTGGCACTTACCCAGAGGTCTGCCTCCCGTGCAAGTTCCCTGGGTTCTGAGAACCCGCACTGCAACAGATGGTGACGCAGTCTTGGGAAACAACTCCTCAGCATGTGCTCCCGGATAACGGCATGGCACAGCCCTTCCCAATCCTCCACTGCTCTCCTCACCACCCAATCCTCCAGTACAGTCCAACACTCCTCCTCAAACTCTCCCCAGGACTGATGGGACAGCTTTCCCCTGCCCCTCAACACTAACCCGTCCTCCTCTTCCGGGGAATCAGGCACAGTCTCCTGGGCTTCGGGAGTGGGACTCCTTGCACTGGACCTACACTCGCTGCCACCACTGGATCCCACCCACCTCGGTGAATCCAGACTCCTAAAACCACTCTCAGGGGACAAACTACCCACCTGAGCTGATCTCTCCCTGGCGAAGGCCCTCTCCGCCTCCGCCATCCTCTCCAGCGCTAGGACTCTTTCAGTCTCTAGGCGCTGCTCTTCTACCCTCAGCTGCGCTAAGCCCTCGGCATGCCTGAGCTTTGCCAGCGCCAGCTGATACTCCCTCTCTTATCTCCCATCTACCCACTCTTCTGGGGATAGGGAAAGGGATGGGGCAGTGCCCCCGGGACTGGACCCAGTGCGAGACTCCCTATCTTCGGTGTCCTCCACAGCTACTGGCGTCTCCGCCCTCTCAAACTCTTCCTCCTCATCGGAATAACTACCTCCCAGGGTTCTGGATGGGGAGCCCTCTCTCTGGTCTCTAACCCACTGACCCTTTAAAACCTCGGGGGGTAGTCAGACAAGTCCCCATCAATCTCTAAGGGCTCTCCCCTCTTGAGGGCCTCATAGAGAAACAAATTCCTCCTAATGTTCCCTACTGGGGGTATCCCTCTCTCCAGGAGGAAGTCTATCACCTCCTGTTCGGTGTACTCCATCAGTTCCACTTCCTGGTAAATCAACCCCATCGTGGCGAGGTACACCCGGGACACACCCTCCCAGTGGAACAAGGGGACAATTCAGAACACTCTTCAGGAGGAAGCAATCAAAAAACACAATAATCATCCAAACAGCAATAATCCCCACAACAAGGCTCGGATTACATCCAAAGCTCTATTTGCAGTGTAACCCGTGGCCGCTGTGGTACTGCACAAACACAAGTCCTATCCCACCGCTTGCCACCAATGTAAGAAATGGGGGGTTATCCAAATCTTCAAGGGGGTAGCATGGCATCAAGCGGGCAGGCCAAACTTTGAGGACATGTGAAGCACTCACGCAGTATCCACAGACAACACACCAGGCACACTACAAAAGAGACGCAACTCCACTTTTGGTTGGAAAAGAAAAGTTTAGTGATATCTTCAACCTGTAAGGTAAAAAGGAAAAATACACTGGTAATCACAACAAGGCGCCAACTGGCACCCACGCCAAGTATTTCAGTGGGGGATTATTTACATGGGACAAAAAGGGTTGAGTCCATAGTCCATAGTGTCTAGCTGAAATATAAAAAGGTTAGCACTTGGCACATATCATCAATGACATCCATGTAAGGGACAAATCCATTTGGCGTGTTCGCCCATTAAACATGCAATCAAACATTAGGGGTAAGAACCCAAAATAGCTGGCATTGGCGACTCCTGCAAAAAGAATAGGAATCACCCGGCATTAACATCAGGCAGGAACACCTGTAATAAAACACTAGGTTTCTTCCCCCCTCCACCTAGGGAACTACGCGTCAGGCAGGGCCTACTCAGGCCTTCATCCTTGGGAGGTTGGCTGAAATTGTAAGTTGCATATTAGCGTAATTACACCTCATGCGTGACAGCGCCAACCCAACCCCTGTAAGGGAAAAACATCATATAATACCAGACAGGAACATGAATCCTCAGCCCCCCCCCTGCAACCTGCAACACAAACATTAAGCAGTGCATTGGCATCAACAACATTTAACCAGGCCTGTACCACATTTTCCGTGGCACCATCCGGCCCCTACATCATGAGTAAATCCAGGGGGGGGCATAGGCATCCCCACCCTGCACTAGGAGTACTTCCAGGCCTCTAATGGACTCCCTAGGGCACCCCACACTGGCATAAAGCTTGGCCCTAACTCGGGAGGTCAGGCAGGCAGCAGTCACATAAACACTAGGCCCGAATCCCATTGAACCTGGGGGCACCTATGCATTTAACATGGACCTGACTCTAGGCCTATGAACCTCAACCTAGGGCAAACCCCCCCTTGGGGTATAGACATATAGATTAGATGTCAGGCCTAAACATTTCAGGGAACATCAGGCAACAGGTTACAATGCGCATTTCATTAGGCATATCACCTGGCTATGCGTAACAACAATTCCCTGGGGGCCCCTGCAACATTCTACATTTCCCCCGTGGCGTCTATGATTATCCGGGTTCTCGATAGGCAGTTCAGCGGGGCCTAACCGGCATCCTGGGATTCAGTGGCAGCAGTCGCTAGCAGCTTTTACCCGCTTTCTGGGCACTTGGGCCCCACTCAGTCAACAGAGGGGAGGGGGGGCGGACACCGACTCTGTGTCCCGTTGCCCTCTCCACCCTCCATACTGTACTCTGTCGCCCACACTCACCGGCTGTCCAGGGCCTTCTTGGTGGTAGGGGCAGGCACCGGCAATGTGCCTCGAGGCCCCTGCTGCACAGTTCCCCCCCTCCGGGGCTTCCCTGACCAACTGGGGGCCCCTTGCAGGCAGCTGTCGCTCTTCGCGCGGGGCTCCTCTCTTCACGAGAGCCCGAGACCTCCAGGCAGCTGTCACCTCTCCCGGGGGCTCTCCGCGGCCTCCTCACTCGGGTTCCCACAGATCGGGAGGCGGGGCTGGCACCGGCCGTGTACCCCGGCCCCGCCTACCTTTACCAGCCCCTCGCGTGGGACACAGATCGGCGGGGTGGCCTCCCGCTCAGGTCGTCCTTCACAGGGCTCCCTCCTGACCACGGGGGCCCTGCACCGAAGCTTCACCCGGGTCCTCCCTCCCTCACGGGGACCCGGGGCTTTTCTCCGTTTCCTCCTGTTTTCTCGGCCGCCCGGGCAGTCGACCAATCCCTGCGCGGCGTTGGCGGGGGCGGCCGATGACGCGGCCGGGCGCCCCCGTCACGTGACGCGAGTGCCGCGGCCTCAGGGCCTAGCGCGGCCCTTTCCTTATTACGGCGGCGCTCTCCTTGTACCGGGGGTCGCCGCAACGAGACCCCCAGCAGTGGGGGGAACCCCACGATAGCGCCGGGCCGCGGCGGTGATTTTCGGCGCTGCTTCACAGCGCGAGGCCAGGACAAGGGGCAGGCTCCCTCTCCTGTCACAAAGTCCCCTCACAATCTCCTCAGCGCCCGGGCTGCGACGGTGATCTCCGGCTGTGATAAGGGGTAGGCTCCCTTTTATTATTTATAAAACAGGTAGCCAGCGCGCCACAACGAGGGTAGGCTCCTCAGCACTATGGCGCTATTCACAGTGCACTACTTGTAAGGCAGTTCAGGGGCCGGTCGACTGAGGCAGGTCAGCAAGACACAGTCCCTCGGGGGCACAATCCTCCCCGGGTAGCTCCTCACGACCCAGCACTTCCACAGGGCCACAGCTTCACCAGAGGGGGTAGGCAATCCCACTCCTCACCTCCTGGGCGCTTCTCCCATGCAGCGCTGGCGTGGTACCTGGTCCAAAACGGCATCAGTGACCTGGGTAGGGGCCTTCCTTTGTCAGGGGCCCAGGGGACAGCAGAGGGGGGGAGTTTAGGGGTACAGGGCCCAGCTCACAGGCCCATGTGGCGGTAGCAACTCACAGCAGGTCCCCCTCCCTTCCTTGTCCCAGCGCTGACTGACTCTCTGGTGACACTTCTCCCTATTTATACCCTCCTCCCAGGCAGTGCCAGGACCTTCTAGAATGTTGGCACATCTAGCCTAAACTGGTTCTAGGGGAAGGGGTGAGCACCCTGGGTGCCAGGCTTTCCCTCCAAAAGCTAGGGGTAGCTGGGTAATATTAACTAGACCGCCAACCTAACGCAGTCAGGTGGCACTACCCAGGGCCATGGCATCCATTTTAAGTCTCAGTACATTTCAGTCAGGTGCAGTTTTAAAATGGGGGATATTTTCTGTACACCATTTAACATCATGTAATTTTACATTTTCAACAAGGTGTCTCACACCACTCATGGCCTATACAGGTTTAATCCCATGGGGGAGACATCCTAGGTAAGGGGGTCAAAAGCGAAAAATTTTGGGGGAAAAAGGCCAAGTCCAACACTAGTGTACTATAAGGTAAATGGGCATTTTTAGGTTGAGCCTAGGCAGCCCCCATGCTCCGCTTAAAGACATGGTTGACCCGTTGCTTTTCATTGGTTCTTCCAGGTGCCTTTCTAAATTCCTCATGTTTTACTGGTAAATCACCTCTTTGGTTGATCATTCCATTCCATGGCGGAATAAACCCGAATATTCCGATGTGCCCTGTTACAGGTCTCATTTCACTTCTGTCAATATCAGTTAGTTTTGCGCACTATTTTTTCTGATTGCTTGCCTCGTGTTCTGGGAGTGTTGCTGCTTTCCCCTCCCAACCCACCATTTCTCAAACTGCTCTCCCCTTCCCACCACTCCCTACCCCATCCTTGTTATTAAACAATTGTCTTTTTTTTCATTTTTGTGGGTGGTCTTCTTTTAGTAGGAGGTGCAGTAATGTTTTCGAACTAAATTGGTGTGCCATGGTGCACATTGAATCTTGTTGGTTGAGTGGTTCGCATTTTAATCAAGGACCACACGTCTCTGCAACAATGGCACCTTGTGCATATTCTTGTGGAATGTGAACTGCTTTACGCCACTACAGGCTTTCCTTCCAAACATGCAGATTGGCGTTGAGCGGCTTATAAAGCACAGAACACACCCGCACGACTGTGAGACTAACAACCCACTCATATACGGCCCTACACCACAGTGCCCGGCTCCGTCTGAGGCTCATGGGCTCCGACCACACCTCTACCTCCCGCAAGACAGCTCCTCACCGCTTAGTAAGTAGCAAAGGGTGATCGGCAGGTGGGGTACCGGGCCATTCCAAGGGCTAGCTTCTGGCAACCCTGAACACCGGACTCTTCGCCCCCCATCAAGCTTTCCGTGCCACACTTTGTAATTTCCACTGCAACACCTTCTATGGTTTCCTGTTGTTACTACCCCCTGCCACCCTTCACCCCAACCCACACCCGCCTCTTCTCACCCACCACTCCTTTCCTCTCCAGTTCCGCTTTCTACTTCTGCTGTATTGTCTCTCTTGACACCCCACTGCTTCACACCCACTGCCCTCCTCGCTCATCTACCCCCTCCCGTCCTCCCTCCTATCCCTCAGGACACACTTGCCCTCTCCCTTTCTTATGTCTCACCCACTTCACCGTCCTCATTGCCCTGCATCCTGTTTAACCCCAACCCCTCTTGGATACCCCCTAGGTCAGGAATGCTGGAGTGCCCGTTGGTCTTTCAATGGGGTAAATCTCTTCCCACCCACCTAAAAAAAACAACAGATGGAATGTTTATACCTCCAGTCCAATATGTATTATTGCGGCCCAACCAACCACTCTGTTTTGATCTTCCTTTGTATGTAAAGACCCACTAATTTAGCACAGATTTTGTGAGCATTTTTATGTAGTTCGAGTCCTGTACAAATTTTACACATAAGACCTCGTGTGGTTCTGATTTCAACATGTGGTTTTCATTCTAGCATTTGCATCATGTAATATGATTCTGTGTGCAACGTAATGCGCGGTTTTCACAGCTAAAAAAAAGATTAGGTTGAAGGTAGCCTCTGAAAGGGAAGAGTAGGTTTTGCTAGGTAATCTTCACCATCACCAGAGCGCTTTTGTTAATTTCCCTGCTATGGTCAAAGCATAATGTAGTAAAACAGTACATTTCGTGCCTCCTCTCTATTTTATTACATAAAAATAGAACATTGTTTACCTACTCTGGAGCTTTTTTGCTAAAAGTGACATTAGGTTTAAATTCTATGATGCGTCATAGGAGGCTTTAACTCTGGGATGCCTCTTAAGAGGAAGAAATGTGTATTTTGTATTTATCGAAAGGATGATTATTTAGACCATTTGGTCTTCAAACAATATCATATGCATACCATTATTATAGCAATTAATGCAAACAATTAAAAATATTATCAAGTTAATACATCAAATAATACAAATAGTTAAAATTGTCAATAAATTAATCCCATATCTAAAAGATTATAAAAATCACTAACCAACCCCTCAGCAAGCATACCCTATTTCTTTTCCTACATTAAAAATCTATATGAAAACCTTTTTAGCAGCAATCATGAACTTACCTATGGCAAAAGCTTAATCCAAAAATCGCATTTCAGTTACAAATTCCATAGCTTGGGGATGGTTTCTATCTCTTATTTTCAATAGACTGGGCGTTAAAACGTTTTCTGCGCCATCAGTATTTTATTTTATACCAATCCAACAAAATGTGTAATATATTGCATTTAGTGCTTAAACCACATGTGCATTTTCCCCCATGGCTGTTTTTAACTTTTCATTTTTTTTTTTCTTTTTATTACTGGTACATTGAACCAAATCTAGAGGTCCATCTTGGCACTTAATCCAGCTATATTCCAGGACAACATCATTAGGCCCTGTCATATTACTGCCTTAGTGTTCTCTGTTGCTAAAGTAGCCTCCCCCCTCTCAAGGCTCGACAACGAGTTTGCCTCCACCTGGACGTCAGATATTTCAGCATTAAATTCAATGAGGCGTGGTACTGCCCCTAAGGGGTTCTCTAGTACTGCGATAGCATTACTCATCGGCAGTATATAATTAGGGCCACTTACACCCTCTACACTTTGGACTTCCCTAGTATTGGATGATACTATTGGAACCCGCCGTTCGAATATAGGGGGCTGCCCCACCCAGGAGAACTTGGTACTATCTATAAGCTCTTTAGTGACATCTGGTATTCCTGTTGGTGATTCCATTCTCGCTTTTCATTAGCATAACAAGGGTAATTCCAATTCTTATTCTTAAGCCTTCTTTTGTTAGGCAGCTATCTGGTAGTGTGTGTACATACGGGTACCCTACTTTCTTTGATCATGCACCAGTCATGAAGTGAATAGATTGTTTCCCCTCAAGGTACTGTAGTCTCAGGATAATTCCCTGCCTATAGGCCTACGGTCACTCTTTATAGTCTCAATTTGTAAGTCTTGCATGCGCAGCTTAATTCTCATCTCCCTGCAGACTGTTACCATGGTTTTCTTAACCTCCTTGGCCCATTTTAATTCCCTATACTGTATTTCTTTTTTACACCACATGTTTTGTTCTTCCCCCGAGCTTAGGTGCATCCACAATCTTATCAACGCCATTCAGGCCATTATATTCCATGATACCAGTTCAATTTCTATTATTATAGCCTGGATCATGGCCGATCTAGGTAGTGACAGTAAGTATTTTAGGCATTTGCCCTCTTCAATATCCCATCTATTTTTACCGCTTATATATAACAGTACACTTCTAAATTAGAATTGCATGGGACCATGGCTACAAAGGCTTTCAGAGCAGGTCTATCTGTCATCTTCCCATAATCCTTGTTGAAATTGTTCAGGCCGCTGACTGTGGTAAGAGCTCTTCCTCTACGTGATTCCAGACGGTAGCCCCATTTTAGTGGCTTTTAAAACCAGACCCCTAAATAGTTCTATTTCTTTACTGTCTCCAGTTTAGTGGGGCCTAGGTATCAGTTGAACTCTGTTGTTAAAATTACCAAAGCATAGTACTTTTTTTCCACCATATTCACTACCAATTTTTTGTGTTTGAAGTATTCCCTAAATCTGTCCAACTTTCTTTGTACTGAGAGGAAGGGGTCCCAGCGCAAGGGTACCACTAATCTCTGCGAATTACTGAGGGTCGAAACGTCAACAATAGCTCTTTGTTTGTCAACTTCACGCCAATATTTTGACATTAAATGTAATTTGTGAAGTATGATATATGTTGATTGATGCATTGAACCAACGGTCTTTTGTTTTGTGTATTGAAACTTACATACAAATGCATCTCTGATACTTGGTTGATTTTACTGTCACAATTCCCTTTACCACACTATCCTCACCTAATCACCTCCTCCTCCACTTGGGGCACTGTACAACCGATTATAATATGTAATCAATTGACACTATATTTATTATACCTATCCCCATTGTGAATAAAAACAATGCAGATTCATTCATTGTTTCTTTCAACTCTTTTCAAATTGCATGTTCATTGTTATGCTTACGCTGGGACCCCTCCCTACCAGTACTTATACAACCCAGGTCCCAGTGACTATGTTTGGGTAAACCCCCCTATATATGCACAACTTTCTTTGTAGGCCTATCTCTGTCTGGTCTATAATTACAAGGTCATCTGAATAAAGAAGGCAAGCAAAATGTTTGCAGTCCATTTTGGGGCTCCACATAAGATTGATGGCAGATCAGCTATAAATGAAGAAAAGAGCAGCAGCACCAGGATGCACCCCAGACTTAGTCCATTTAATATTTTTTCTGTCAGACTTCCCTCGGTGTCCAAAATACCTTGCACCAAGTTATAGCTATGTAGCTCCTGAATTGTAGCGTGGAGATACTTTGGGATATCCCAACTTGTTAAAGTCTCCCCTAAACTTTTGCAGTTCACCAGATCAAAGGCCGCTTGGAAGTTGATGAGACAGCAGTATAACTTGCCCTCCATTTCCACCGACTTTCGCGCGAGGCACCAGAGGGCGAAACAATGATCAATGTTAGAGTGCCCTTCCTTCAAGCCCCTTTGCTCTGGGCTCACAATATGGTTTACTTTTGCACAGTCTTTTAATGAATCCAAATAACTTTTTGAAAATACTTTTTCACCTACATCCAACAAGCTTCATAACCTATAATTCAGGGGGGCATTTATATCTCCACGTTTGTGGATGGATCTAATAATCACCCATCTCCAGCTTTATGGTATCTGTCCCATCTCAAGTATATCCTAAAACATATAGGAAAATAATTCTGCCCACCAATTGGGAATAGGTTGAAGGTAGCCTCAGAAAAGGAAGAGTGGGTTTTGCTAGGTAATGTTCACCTGCACCAAAGTGCTTTTGTTCATTTCCCTGCTATGGTCAAAGCTTAATGTGGAAAAACTGTAAATTTCATGCCTCATTCTCTCTATTTTTTTACTTAAAAATAGAACATGGTTTACCTACTCTAGAGCTTCTTTGCTAAAAGTGACATTAGCTTTTAATTCTGTGGTGTGTCATAGGAGGTTTTAACTCTGTGATGCCTCTTAAGAGGAAGGAATGTGTATTCCAGACTGCATCTTTGGATAAAATACACAAGTCTAAAAGTAAAAATTCACTACTGATATGTGTGCCACTTGTGTGTCTTTTATTGTTCAGTCTAGTTTAATCTTTCATCACAGAATGACCATAAAGTAAAGAAGAGGTACGCGGAAGGCTTCAAATGGAACACATGCTGTACTCCTGCTGCAGGTCTCTGAATATCTTCATGGGCGGTTGTGATATCAGAACTCTGTATTCCATCCAGGTGAGGCAAAATACATTCACTGGCTTACCTGTGTACCTCAGTGGTAAGCAGTTGTCTCAGTGAGAGTTACTTAAATAAACAGTGGGTTGAATTACAAATTGTGATCCATTTTTGAGGAACAAGTCTAATAACCTTGATGTGAAATGTTTTTTTCCACAAAGCAGTATTTAGGTAGCAGCCTACCGGACAGCCTAGCTGTCTGATTGTGAAATTGCTTTTTGAGTGTATTATGTAAGCTACCTGTAATTCTTTAAATGATTATTTAATTGACAAAATCATCACAATCAGAATCAAAAACCCCCTCCTTCACCCAATTTTTCCTGTCCTGAGACCCCCTCGAAACGCCACCTTTTGGAGCAGTTCCCCCCGATTTCTGGGGAAACATTCTCCTTCTTACTTACCAAAGTTAAATCTGTGTCCCATTCTGACAGTTGCCCTGCCCATTTACTTAAAGAGATCTTCTCTGTTTGTTCCGGATCTCCCATTACTACTCCTCAACAACTCCCTCTTACAGGGGACGGTCCCGACCTCTTCAAATTCACAATTTTTTTTCCTATTTTGAAGAAGGCTGGGGCCGATCCGTCCTCCCCCTCTAATTTTCATCCTATTTCCCTGCTCTCTTTCTTAGGGAAAATTCTGGAGAGTCATGTCAAAACATGTCTCAGTTCCTTTATTGAGAACACGCACTTTTTCGGCCGGCGCAATCTACAGAGTCTGTCATCCTCTCAGTGCTGGACGAGCTTAGAGGTGGTGCCGATGCCAATTCTTTTCAGGCCCTGGTTCTCTTGGATCTGTCCGCTGCCTTTGACATGGTTGATCATACCATCTTGATCGATCGTGTCAAGGGCACGGGCATTCGGGGAGCCGTCTTGGCGTGGATTACCTTGTTTTTGGAGAATCGTCAGCAGGCGGTCCAGCTGGCGGTCATCTCTGCTCCTCCGCACTCTATCACCTGCGGTGTCCCCCAAGGGTCGTCTCTCTCTCCTCTTCTTTTCAATCATCATATCTTTCCTCTTATTTCCGCTCTTCAGAAATTAGATGTCACAGTGTTTAATTACGCCGATGACCTTCAACTCATTTTCAACATTTCTTCTCTTTCTTCTTCTGCTCTTAACTTTCAATCAATCATGACCTTCATCAGCGACTGGATGAATTTTAACCACCCTAAGCTTAACCCCGATAACACCAAGTTAATACTCACTGGTGAGGTCTCCAGTCCCTGGTCCTCCTCCTTTTGGCCCTCTTCTCTGGGTTCCCATCCCTCTCCTTCTGCTTCTGTTAAAACACTTGGTGTTAGAGTCAGCAGTGATCTTTCCATGCACTCTCAAATCAGTGTGGTGGTGTCATCCTGCTGTCTTAAGCTACGCATTATACGTAAAGTTTCCTGTTTTTTTTCTACTGCAGCACTGAAACTCATTCTACTAGCCATGGTCATATCCCGTTTGGATTACGGAAATGCTCTGTATGTTGGTATTCCTGCATACATGCTCCGCCGTCTCCAACTAATCCAGAACTAGGCTGCCAGGTTAGTCCACAAATTCCCCGAATACTGCCATGTCACCCCATTGGTAAAAACATTACATTGGCTTCCGCTCTCTGAATGTTCCCTATTCAAATTGGGATGTATGATTTTTAAGGCTCTTGCTGGCACAGCAACTGCCTTCACTACTTCCAAACTTAAAGCCTACATCCCCAATCGGGACCTGCGGTCTTCTTCTAAGCACCTTCTGTGCATTTCCCGTTTCAGAAGGAAAAAACAGGGTGGCATGAGTTTTTCTTTTTTGGCCCCTTCCTTTTGGAACACTCTCCTTCTTAGCACCAGGACTATTGCTTCCTATATGGATTTCCGCAGGGCCTTGAAGACTCAGCTCTTCACACGAGCATTCGCTGAATAGGCCGCACCCCCGCCCCCTCACCCTCCCCCCCCGGTACTTACGTCCTCAGCGCCAAGAAACCGTTTGGTCTATGAGCGCTTTACAAAACTTTTAACTTTAACTTTAACCTGTAAATGCATCCCGTCCCTTGCTTACCATTGGCTTTGCCACACATCTCATAATTGCCATCCCTACTCAGATTAGGCATCAGAAGCCCAACACCATCAAATGACTTTAATTATTGCCTGACAGTAATGGGGCCAGTATATCATAGGTGATTTACCCAAAAAATTGATGTGTTCAATAGCTAATGTAATATAATGGTTAATCTGCTGTGTAGCAAAACACTTATAAGCTCCCAAAGGTGAGACCCATTGACTATGCCAATGCTTGTTTTGTACTGGACTGAAGCAGAGCGGGCAAAAGAATATATTTCCATAATGTTCTTGGTTCTATCCAAATTAGCTTTTGATGCCCATCGGATGTTTGGAGCTGATGGGCTTGTTTTTTGGGCCATAAACGTTAACTTTAATTACTTTGCTATTTGCCACCTAAAATTAGACTTAGGTGTACACATAGCTTTCCATCCTAACTGAGCATTTCCAAGAAACAGGGGAAAACAAATTGGCTTGAGTGAACGCTAACCTCATGGATCCCTGTCCTCAGGACAATAATAATCGAACATTATAGTAAAAAAACGATTGAACTCCTCAGAGCACCCGCCATGATGTAGAAAAACATAGGGGCATATTATCAAGGACCGGTGTTAAAATAATCGCTGTTTCATCGGCAGTTATAACGGCGATAATGGGCTTGATAATACGCACTTGTTAATTCCCATAGAAGCCCATGTTCTGATGTTAACATGGGCTTCTATCGGAATGAACAAGGGCGTATTATCAAGCCCATTATCACCGTTCTATCAGCAGTTTCCTGCCGATAAAACAGGATAATTTTAACATCAGTCCTTGATAATATGCCCCTATGTTTTTCGATTATTTGGGAATCAGAATCTCTCACAATCTGAAGTGGCAGCCCCATATTGATAAAATGCTTTTGAACCACAAAAGGGTGATCAGTGTTCTGGGGCGGGAACACCGCATGTCCATCTCTAAGCCTATCGCCCCGGCCCTTGATATATATGCTGCAAAGGCTGTAGGCAGCGCACTTTATGGTGCCGAGCTGTGGGGCTTTGAATGTATCAGCGCACTTACTACCTCTGAAAACAAGTTTTTTAGAGAGCTAGCATCCCTCCCGCTGGGTACCCCTATCAAACCACTATTGAGTGATTTGGGCCACCGCCCTATCCGGGATTTAGCTAGGCTTCGACCTCTTTTATATTGGGCCAGGTTATGGCGGACAACCGAGCTCTCCAAATATCTTGATGGTTTGCTAGAGGTTATGAACCTTAATGGTTCCCATAAAGTTAGTTGGATACATAACATCAAGAAGCTTCTGAGTGACGTTGGCTTGTCAACTGGATGGGAGCGAGGAGCTTCCGTACCCAAGCTTGAACTTAAGCGAGTCTACTGGAACTGGGTGGATGAGCAAGATCTAAGGGACCCCAACCAGGGTAGGCTGACTGAGGAGTTTAAACAGCATAAAATCGAGCCTCGTTGGGAGCCCTACCTGGACTTTATTGCAAAACCAAGGGACAGATCTTTGTTCATCCAGTTCAGGCTGGGAAACCTACCTTTACATGATTACACCAGTAAATGGAAGCCCCCGTATCAAACCTCGTCTGAGTGCCCTACCTGTAGTGGTGTTATCGAAACTATTGCCCATGTCTTTTTTGTGTGTCCGGCATATGTAAAGCCCAGGCAGAGATGGCTGAAACCCACATGCCTATTGCTCGGCACTAGGAGTCCTTCCGTAGCCTTGAGAATACTTAAAACTGACACCAGCACACGCCTAGCCTGTGGGGTTGCTAAATTCCTGAGTTGGGCCTGGGTAATAAGAGCAAAATCCTTGTGATGTAATCACTTTTTAACTAATCATTCTTAATTTTTACCTTTACAAAGCTTCTTCTGTTTAATATGCTTCTTAATCTATTTATTGTAATATGGATGTCTTTTTATTGTTATTAACTCTGTAAATTGTAGTGACCAATGAATTATGGTTTCTTGTTTTTATCTTGTCTATGTGCTTTTATGATAAGACATGTTTATCGAAATAAAGCTTTGAATTGAATTGATAATATGCCCCATAGATCATAACGGCGTCCACAATGCCATTCTGAGGATGGCAAGTGCACAGTAGCCAACATTTTAGGAAGCAGGAGATTTTGAAAAATGTATTTTATCCATTGGCTGAATTAAGGCAGAGGCACTTTTAGGCGCGAAGCTCTTCAATAAAAGGCAACTTTTGCTGCCAGAATCGGAAGGGAACCTATACGCTGAATTTGGTCTTTTGGCATGTATTCAAGTGAGAGCCATACTCCAACGTAGAGAGCGAAGTGATGATTGCAAACTATTAAGGGCTGCCCTTCTTACAGGAGCGTGTCTTTCATCACATTCAGGAGCTTTCCTTTGCTTAAAAAAAGTCGTGAGTCCAGAGTGCTGGTAATAAAAGAACTGTGCAATAAAATGAATAATTTGAAAATAAGTATATTCCAGTGCCATGATGTAACAATCCTTCTTTATACAGTATTGCAAAAATAATAATCTGTTTAATATAGCTCCTGTTTTACATAGCGTTTCATGTAAACAGCATGTTAATATAACCAAATGTAATGGTTCTAAACTAACTAGAATCGGATAATAGAAGAGGATAATTGAGAGCTGAGTTGGCTCTGTCAGGAGCCAAATGTGTGCCCTCCAAATCACAACAGCTGTCAGTAGTAAATGATTACCCCAAAGAGCTGTCGAGGAAACAGGCTTGGCCTACTATATAATGTGAGATTTCAACAGCTGAGATGAGTGGAATGTTGGGACTAAGAAACAAAGGCTCAGCCACAACAAAAGTGAAATACGTGAAATTGATTTGAAGGACGGACACAAAACTCGCCAGGTCAAAAAGGGCAGATATATTTCACAAAATTATGGCTGTACATCTTAAAGAAAGACAATAGGAGAGTATGATCAATTGGTCTGAAATATAATTTACATTTCGCAGACGTAAGAGAATATGCAAGTTTGATAACGTAGTAAGGGCACGTTTTCAATTGTTTACCTGCCAATACATCAAGATCTGCGGTGAACTGTTATTTAAAAATGCATCACATGTATGCAGAGTAAATGGATTGTAATTGTTCACTAATCGAATCAAGGACCTCCTGTTCTACCACTGGCCATGTAAAAAAAATAGTGCAAGGAAGTGTCATTTACTGATTTGTGGTTTAGCTGTAGTGTGGTTTATCACTATCTTAATTGGAAGCAGACAGATTCAGGAGTCCCAAAATGTGCTTAAATGCCCTCGAATCAAAAGTGAAATCAATTTAAAACACAACTATTTTGATATTTGCAATTATCAGACAAGTTTGAAAAATAAAGGGACATCCTTTTTCCTCCCTTCTCGAATGTTTGTGTGCTGGGGAGAGTTTATGTCATGGAATGGTTTTTCATACAGTTGCTCAAGGTTAGCTATTTTTTCTCGCATATGCATTATTTTTTAATAGCCTTACAAATAACATAATTCAACAAAAATATGTCCTTGCCTCAGAAAGAGAAGAAAGCAGAATACTCCATTGCCCACAAATTGGCTTTCGGTTGCATTACTTTTGCACCAACACTTCTTATAATGCAAAAGTGTTGAAAAGGAGCACAAATAAGAATAGATTTATATTTTGACATTTTCAGCTGGCACATGCATGCCTAGTCGCCAACCTATCCCTACATAACAATAATCTCCAAAGAACATTGCACATAGGCAATACAATTCAGATTGTGTAGGGGCTTGGCTCCAAACTCATGGGACTACAGAACAACACACTGCAGTCACTGTTTTATGAAAAAGAAATGATAATGTAACGACACGAGCTGCTGATGCTACCCACCTAACCATACACTAAAAAGTGGAGAAAAACAACGCTCACCATTGCTTATCAGATAAACACAGCAAAACGAATATGAAATTAGTTCTGTCATTGTTTTCCTGGTAACCATACTGCTTGCTTACCACAGTATAGATAACAGCAGGATACTCCGGAGTAATTGTGCGCGCTATAAAACAGCTTAATAATAATAAACGGTGCACATTGATTGCCATGTCTTTATTGCTTCATAACAAATATCCTGGAATACTGCCCAAGTAGTGCAGACTAGTGTTTAATTTGATCACTGGGGGTCTACCGGCAAAACCTTTCTGGGGACTGTCAGAAATGTGGCTTCTGGTTGGCTAAGGTATGCACCCAAGCCAAGCAGAACCTACCACTCTAGTCAGGGCAAGTGTAGGAAAGTAGGATCTGATTCTATGGTTACTCCCACTTTTTGCCTGTTGCTAAACTGTTTTTGACTTGTCTGACTGGGATCCGGCTAATCAGGACCCCAGTCTCTCTGCTTTCTCTCTTAAATTGATGTGGTCATTACTTAGTGTAATAGGATGGAAGGGGCAGAAGGAAGGGAGTCAGAGGCCTTAAGTAGGGATCTCAAAGAAGGCTTTATTTTTATACAAGCAGCCCGTCCCGACCTTGTCCGGGAGCAACAGGCTTCCCGACCCCCGCCCGCCCCGACATTGTCCAGCAGCCCGGGCCCCCGCCCGGCCCGTCCCCGGCCTGCCCCGCCCCCGCCTGCCCCGACCCCCGCCTGCCCCGACATGGGTCCCCTTACCTCAGCAGGCGCTCCTCCCGCCTGTCCGCTGCTGATATACTGCTTTAAATATGTCTGTTCTTCTTTGCAGAGGTGTACAGCTGACCAATCCATTCTACAGAGGGTACATTGGCTGGGAAAGCTTACATCATAGCTAATGTTTTTGGCCTAGAGGTGTGTTAATGATTGCTGTTTCACCATAAAGAACATGGGATCATTCTCTTTTCTCCTGCAGCCTGAACCCCCCCAAATCCGTCCCCCGCCTGCCCCGACATGGGTCCCCTTACCTTAGCCACCGCTCCTCCCGCCTGTACGCTGCTCGCACCACCACTGGCCTGTCCGCTGCTCCTCACGTCACTGCTCCTCCCCCGCGCCATGTCCACCGCTCCCTTACCTCAGCCGCCGCTCCTCCAGCCCGTCTGCTGCTCGCACCGCCGCTGGCCTGTCCGCTGCTCCTAACGTCACCGCTCCTCCCCCGCGCCATGTCCGCCGCTCCTCGTCGCTCTCCTGGATGCCGCTCCTCCCCGCGCTCCTGACGTGAGCACACTCGTCGCGGCCGGCGCTACTTCGGAGGGAGTACTTTTTTTTTACTGCAAATTTTTTAAATAAGGTTTTTTTAAATTTATATAGCCTATAACCATCTGCACACCCTGACGATTCCAACGGTGTATCGGGTGTGTGGATTAGCGCTGTGGTTCCCGAGTTTACCCGCCTCAAAGGCTGAAAGTTCTTCCTTTATTATAGTAGTATAGATAGGACTTCCGCTTCCGGCTTGTCAGTCTGTCCCTGGCGAAGGCTGCTGGGTCCGTCTTGATACCGGGACAGAAACCACAGGTGGTGAATGGCTCGGTCTCTGGGAGCACAGATGACAACAGGTTCTCCGCTCCGTCCGGCAACCAGGAGAGAAAGAGACAAGTAGGGGTATTAGAAGGGTGACCGGGAGCTTCTGGGTAAGGACCGGGGGTGAAGGAAACCCAGTGGAGGAGTGCTATCTACAAACTCAATAAGTGCTCAGAGTGCTCGTGAAAGGGACAGGTTATGTGGCAATCTGTACAAAGAGTTTGTACACTTATTTACACTGGTTTTTGGTAGCAGGCAGGCTGTTTCGCCCCACCCAACCCGCCACTCTGCCCCGTACCTGTTGAAGCCATGCTCCTCCTGTGGGAGCGTGGCGGGGCGCCTCGTAGTGACGTTGGCCTCCGGGCTTGCTGGTATCACCGTGGAGATCTTCTACCGTATCGTCCTCCTCTGCAAAGTTTCATCCTCTCCTCTTCTCTGTTCTCTAACGCTGCTCTCGTCCTCCGGGGAAACGCCGTCCGCCGACTTCCTGATTCCGCTTGCATTTGTTGCCAGCAGCGTGGTGACGTCATTGGGAGGAGTCTTGTCATGGTCAAACCCATCATTAAAGGACCCGTCTTTGATTACCATGCCGCTGGACCAAAGGGGCTTGTTTTCTTGTTTGCACCATTCATCCTGGTGGAAATTAGGGGACTCCTGCTGAGAAGGGACACAAGCAGGTGAGAGGGGGGTAGCTAGCCACCAGTTCCGTGTTTGCCCCACCTCCCCTGAAGGGGTACCGACTCCAGCACTGTCACTCACCTCCCCCCCTCGGAGAGGGAAGACTCTGGACAGAAAATCGGCATTTCCATTCTCTGACCCCTTTCAATGCTGCACCGTGAAGGAATAAGGCTGTAGGGACAAGAAACAACGGAGCACCCTGGGGTTGTTGCCCTGGTTCCTGTACATTCACCTTAAGGAAGCGTGGTCAGTATGTAGGATGAATTGCCTTCCCTCTAGGTAATATTGTAGCTTCTCTACAGCCCACTTAATTGCGAGACACTCCTGTTCCACCGTGGAGTATTTACATTTATGTGGAAACAACTTACTGCTGGCATATAGCACCGGGTGTTCCAACCCATCCTCACCTACTTGTGATAAGACAGCCCCGATTTCTACGTTGGCGGCATCTGTGGCTAATAGGAAAGTTTTGGAAAAGTCAGGGGATACTAAAACTGGGGCTGTGGTCATAATGTGCTTTAACCTTTCGAATGCACTCAAGGCTTCTTGTGAGGGGTTCAGGAGCTCTCTGGGTTTTACATCCTTACGCAGCAGGTCTGTGAGGGGGGCAGCTACCTCAGCAAACATGGGGATGACTCTCCGATAGTAACCAATCAACCCTAGGAAAGCTCTCATGTCCCTTTTGTTGGATGGAAAAGCCGTCTTTTCTATGGCCTTTACCTTCTCGTTTTGGGGAGCGATTGTACCATCGCCCCGGACATACCCTAAGTACTTGACTCTGTTGAAGGCGGCTCTAGACTTCTTCACGTTGACGTACAGGCCGGCTTGTTTCAGAACTGTAAGAATAATGTGCAGATGTCGTATGAGGTCCTCCCACGTATTGCTATATATCACAATGTTGTCCAGGTACGCTGAGCTGAACGACGGATATTTCGTCAGGATGGCATTCATGAGGCGCTGGAAGGTGGCAGGTGCCCCGTGTAGACCGAAAGGAAAACTGTAAATTCATATAATCCTTCATCCGTAATAAAAGCGGTTTTCTTCCGGTCTTCTTCACGGAGAGGCACCTGCCAATACCCCTTTGTGAGGTCCAGAGTGGTGATATAAACTGCATCTCCCAGCTTCTCGATCAGTTCATCCACCCTGGGAATTGGGTATGCATCGAATGTCGAGATATTGTTCAGGGCTCTAAAGTCCATACAGAAACTTTTGGAGCCGTCAGGTTTTGGCACCATCACGATTGGGGAAGCCCAGTTGCTCTTCGATGGGTGTATAACACCGAGTTCCAGCATTTCCTCCACTTCTTTCCTTACTGCTTCGCGTCTAGCTGCGGGGATCCGGTAGGGGCGTTGTCTTACCATTTTCCCAGGCTCCGTCACAATGTGGTGTTCGACTAGGTTAGTTTTCCCTGGGAGATCTGAGAAGATCTCCGAAAAGGGGATCAGGGTTCTGTTCAGGTCCACCTTTTGTCGTTCGGAGAGAGCTTCGTTCACCACTAAGCGATCCAGTGTGGTTGCCGTCTTTGTAGTCGGGATCACAAGGTTCGCACCTCTGGGGACGGGGCCAATCCATTATTTCAACGTAATTAAGCGATGACCATCTCAAAATTGGCTGCAATGAATCCTACCATGTTTGGTATCAAACATGTTGGAATCATACCTCCACACCTTATGATTCCAAGGACTGGAAGAGCCCTCTGTTAAGCTCTCAGTGCTCCCAGTACCAGTCTTCTAGACGCAAACAGCACAGAATGGCTGCTGCCAACCAGAGACACGATTCTGCCCTCCTGCTGCTGAGCCAAGCTCGAGCAGGGGAAGGCAGAACAATAGGTAACCTGTCACAGGGAGGTGTGACTATCTCACAGACAGGATTTAATGCATGTTGCACCGCCTTAACTTCATCCATAGATTTGGCTTTGTATTAGTTCCTATGTATTTCTACACCCTCACCTTGGGGTGCCTGTATGTCCAGTTGTTCTTGGTTTTGTAATAAACTAACTAAACCTAATTTGAGAGTCTGTGATTCATCGTCATCATCATCATAAATACATATATTTGATTGTTTTGCTTTGGACCATTAAAGTATACAAATGATCCATCATGTGCAGTCTAGAACAAGAAAATAGGGTTCTTGAATTACATGTAAAATACATAATAAAAAACAGGATAAAACAGGCGAGCTTCCAGTTAATAGCCTTACAAATAAAAACAACGCTGCTTAAAAATGTTGAAATGTAATCCTATATACAATACACAGTTCATTTGTTCCAGTAGCCAACATTTCAAAAACACAAGAATTAATTTTGATATTAACAGTCAATGCAGCCTAGGATAAAAGCTCCTGTTGATTAATCCATAATGAGAGTAAAAAGTGACTAACAGCAAAAAATACTGTCCCGGATGTATCTGTTTTTAGAATTCTGTAGACAACCTGATATTACCTGGCACCAAGGTTTAAACAGATCATCCGTATCCACCTCCTGCGGATCAGTTGGTATTTAATGCAGACGAAAGGTATGTGTTCATCTGCTTCTTGTACTCTGGTACAGGCAGGGCATAGTTATAGCGATAACCCAGCAACCTGATTATTGGGAAACCTTAGGAGCAGGTTGCCATACCTAAATCTAACATATAGACTTTTAGCAAGTGGGGGTGTGATTTGATCCAACAAGAGTTTGAATCTGGGGCATGGTTTGACACTTAAACATTGTGTTGTTAAATGACCATTTACTGGTCTGGTAGCATAGCGCTCTCCCACAACCACCCAGTACCTGTATTTCAGTCTCAGTAGATCCACTCTAGTTGCCCTCTCTGGGTATTCCCATAGTTCCGACATGCCCAGTGATTTGAGCCAGTTCGCAATATGTTTGAACCACAGTAGTTTTTTTGTACAATTGATCAGCAGAACCTCCCTCAGGGAATTACAGAAATCAGAGAGCTGGGGTGTTGTCCAGATACGTAACCAATACAATAGTGGTTTCAGTGAGGCCATACCTCCTATTTTTTTCCTACCTGGGTCAAAGAACAATGGAATTAGTGGGTAGTGATGGGTACTGAGATAAGTGATATTACAAAAGTATTTTTGCAGGTCAACAGTTTGTTTGTGTTTGTATGGCCCCATATCTCTGCTCTATACAAAGCACCACTCTGGGCTTCAGCATGATAGACTTCTGATGCAGGGGTCAGTGATCGAATGTATGACTGTGATATCTCAGTATTGATTTGACCTGTGGCATAGAGTAAGATAATTCTTATCTAATTGTTGTTCCCAGCCAAGTGAGTTGCTTAATCTTATCCCAAGTTAGTTAATATTTTCCACCTTCTCAAGGGGTTCACATGCAATCGTAACCTTGTGTAATTTCCCCTTCGCTTTCCCGAACACCATATATTTTGTTTTGGTTAATTTAAGCACCAAACTCCTGTACCTGCAGAAATCTAAAAACGTATCCACAAAGATTTTCAGGTCCATAGGTGGTGTGAAATGAGTAAAGAGTCATCTGCAAAGAGCAGGATTGGGACTATTGTGCCATTCATAATGGTAGAGTAGGTCCTGCCGTCCAGTAGTCTGCTAGCCTCATTATTGATAAACAATGAAAATAGTGTGGGAGCGAGCATGCTGCATGGGTTTCCTATCAATCAATTCACCGTTTTTTCCCCATCTGACCTGGCCATAGATGTCCTCATAAAGTCTGGCTATCAAGATTACCAGATCAATTGGGGGTCCTAGGTCAACCATGGTTCTCCATAACAAATTGAGCAGTACTAATTCGAACGGAGTTCTCAGATCGACAAATACTATTTAGAGTTTTTTCTATTTTTAGCAGCACGTATTTCCATGTTAATAAGGTAAGTCTGAAGGCCTGAACGCATGTACTTATTTTGGACCGAAAGCCATCTTGGTTTGGGGATAATATTGCCTTGTCGACAAGTCTTGCAAAGATCTTTTGCGAATTGCCGGTCAAGCTGATGGGTCTATAATTGGAGGGGATGGAAACATCTCCCTTTTTTATGTATTGTGATTATCTCGACTCCCCTCCAGGTTGTGGGAATATCCCCACAAGCAGATATATAATTTTTCAAGAGATTCATGTACGGACTACTAGACAGGTAGTAGGTTCAGGTTCATCTGTAGTTGCCTCTGCAGAGGGGACCCCCCTGGGCAAGGGTAAAGGGCGTAAGAAAAAACCTAAGCGGAACACCAAAATTAAAATTACGCCTTCACTGAAATCTTTGTATAAAGTTACCTCCACCAGCTCGGCAATGTCTGGGCAGATTAAGCACACAGATAACAACTTAAAGGGTAGGGATAAGGCACCGGTGTTAAAAATGGCAACAGCTTCCATTCCGATTACAACTCTGGTCTCTGCAACTACAGCTTCTGATATTATAAGGAACCAGGTGTTGAGCGAGTTAAACACGCAACCCCTCAGTGAAATTTCTGAACATTTAGACATTGACATTTTGAAGAGCCCGCCCATGCAGGTTCATACGGTAACTGTCCACCCATCAATAGAGCTATCAAATAGCTTTTCAGCATTAGAGATCCAGCAAATTTATCAGGCCGATGTTTCGACAACTTTGGTGAAAGAGGGTGGATCCCACCTAGAACTGCAGAAGCATGGAACCCCCTTGTTACCTAGTCAATCTCCTTCTTCTTTAACATTTTTGTCATCTATTCAGTCTGTTCACTCTATCCCTGGTTCTATGGATATGTCTGGTCCTCCAGGGACGTTGGCCGATATTCTGTTAAGCCTGAAGGATGACATCAGTAGGAGGTTTACTACCTCAGAGGCTAACCAGGCAGCTATTCAGGCCTTATGCGAAGCACTCGCTCAGAAGGTAGAAGAGGTCTCCCAAAGAACGGACGCTCTCGAGGCAGAATTACCAAAAATAAAGGGAGCCCTCAATGAGTCTTCTGCCTCAAGGAGTAAAATGGTTAAACAAAATCAAGAGCTGAAAGATGATATAAAGCATTTAGAGAATCACTCAAGGAAGAACAACCTGAAAATCTTAAATGTCCCCGAAGATTTAGAAGGGAACGATTTAAAGAACGTTGTCGTTTCCCTCTTGAAGGATACCATCTTAAAAGACTCAGAGGAAGTGGGTGTTGATTTATGTGTGGACATTCAAAGGGTGCATCGCGACCCATTCAGAAGAGTTCCAGGAAGAGAGCGCCCCAGAAAAATTCTGGTGAATTTCCTAACATATACCATGAAGGAGAGGATTTTATCACTTACTCCGAAAGCCGGCCATTTAAAATGTAGTTCTTTCTCTACTGTTTTTTCTTTTTAAATCCGCTCTGACGAGTCTCATATTATGTTTGCTAAGCAATGGGAGATGGGAAAGAGAATGACGATCTTGAACGCCTTGGGGGCTAACACCCAACTGAGATTTCCCGCAATGCTACGTATAATGTGAATACCCACATGTATAACATTCGTCAAGTTGAAGAGACCGACTCCCTAATAGAGAAGATCAGAGAGGAAAGTCGGGCAGAGAGTAGCAGTGGGGGTGGAAGTGCCAGTAAGTGTTAGTAAGGAGTAAAGATGACGTCAATAAGTCTATCAGCTAAAGATATGATGTTTAGCATTTTTTCTTTTTTTCTCCTTTTAGAATAGGTTTTATGTTTATGGTGTATATCTGAGAATTTAATTAAATCAAGTAGGTTTTTGTCACATGTTGGGGGGGGGAGTTCTCTGTCTAAGGGCATTGCCCAGAGGAAAGGGAGGGTTCCCCATGGGAGCAAAGGACCAATGGGATCATGGGTGGTAGAGAGGGTGGGTTTCTGGGAAGGTGTCAGGGGGAGCACGGGTGGGGTCGCAGTGGGAGAATTATTTTTTTTTAAAAGTCCTTATTTCATCGTAGCAGTCAGTGGAAATTTACTGTTAGCCTATTTAAAGTTGAAGGGAAACCTGATACAGAATGGCATTGAATGAAATAAGGCTCCTGTCATGGAATGTTAATGGCCTTCGTTGCCCTAGAAGACAAAGGATAATAATGAAATATTTGGAACAATCCTCCGCACAAATTATTCTTTTACAAGAAACTCATTTAGGCTATCTGGAAGCAAAAGTCGTGTTCAGAAAATATAAATGGGTGGAGAGTTTCCATTGTTCAGAGCAAATTGTGCACAACAAAGGAGTAGCGATTTTATTTAGATCTAATACAGACTGCGCCATTAAGAACACGTTATCTGACCAATCTGGGAGGTGTATTTTGGTGCAGGTGATGATTGGGGGGTGGAATTAGCTTTAGTGTCCTACTATGGTCCTAATGTTGATGATCCAGCTTGTTTACTTAAAATGCAGGCCATATTGGCTGAAGTCACCTTTCCAATTATAATTGACCGTTTGGTTGATATTTCTATCCTTCCTGCCATTTTGTCCAACCATGCTCCAATAACCTTCCTCTATTGTAAAGCAAAATCAACTATTGCTCCTAGGTGGACATTAAAAAGGGCGATGCTGGCCAATGAAGAGTTAATAACAGTTAATAAATCTTCGACTGTGGAGTACTTCGCTGAGAATCAGGGCTCAACATCATTGGAGTACGTTTGGGATGTGTTTAAGGCCCATACTCATGGTGTACTCCACAGCTGGATAAGCTCCAAAAATAGGGTAGAAAGGTTAGAACTAAAAAGATTGGAGGAGGAGATCTCTAGACTGGAAAGGGTTAGAACCAACTGTCCCTTGGATAATTTATCTCAAGTCCTCAAGAACATGGAAGATATTCACTTTACATATAGGGATAAGTTGGATCAGAAACTTAAAGCCCAGTGGGTGGTCTATAATATGGAAAACTTCGAATATGGGGAAAAGGCAGGGGCCACCCTAGCTCGGAAGATCAAAAGTGATAGAGTTAGAAATAATATTAATAAGCTAATGGTAGACGAGATTGGTACAATTTCCTGTCATCAGGAAGATATGCAGAGATGTCTCCTGTCCTGGTTTTACTCTCTGTATAAAGAAGACAAGGCTCCATCTATTGCTTCAATTCAAGTTTGGTTGGATAGTAAAGCCCTACCCAGCTTGTCGAGGGAGGGACGAGATTTGTTAGAGCGTCCATTCTCCGATAAGGAGATAAGAAATTGTTTAAAGAAGATCAAAAACAATAAAGCGGCAGGGTCAGATGCGCTCCCGGGAGAGCTATACAAAACTTTGGAAGAAGCTATTGTGCACAGACTAAGAGAGTTATTTAACTTTATCCTCTGCCCTGAGGGTAGAATTCCCCGTTCATGGAAGGAAGCAATAATTGTATTGATCTCAAAGCCTGATAAAGACCACCTTAGACCTGACTCATATAGGCCTATCTCCCTGCTGAATGTAGACTATAAGATCTTCACCAGCATTTTGGCAGGGAGACTGGGTAGGGTTGCTCCACACCTGATCCACGAGGATCAAAAGGGTTTCCTGCCTGGAAGATACATTCTGGAACAAACTCTTCAACTAATAGGTTGTATCGACCTAGCGGTGGCACGGTCAGAACCCTTGGCGGTAGCTGCTTATGATGCCGCAAAGGCATTTGACCGTGTCAGGTAGGTGTATCTCTGGGAGACCTTAAAATTAATGGGTTTTGGTCTTCCGTTTATTAATGTTCTAATTTAATGCTATGAAGGGGCCTCTGCTGTTATCCTGCTTAATGGTTTACTGACACCAAGCTTTAGTATACAGAGGGGCACACGACAGGGGTGTCCTATCTCGCCCCTGATGTTTGATATCTACATTGAACCTCTGGCTCAGGCTTTGAGACTCGATGAGAGGATTACGCCTTTTCAGGTTTCTGAGTTTAAGTGTAAGTTAGCCCTTTACGCAGATGACCTGCTGGTGTATACCAGTAATCCAGTAGAGGTGTTTCCCAGGGTAGAAAACATCTTGGAAGCGTTTGGTCTGCTCTCAGGATACTCGGTCAATCCATCTAAAACTGAGGTTATGTGCTGGGGAATTGAAGACTATGTTGGGAGACACTGTGGGGAGTTTAGGTATTTGGGGATCATTATAACCCATAATATAGAGGAGATTCCCACTATTAATCTGAAGAAAGTATCTAAAGAAATCGACCATCTTTCCCTGAAATGGCAGAATCTTCCCCTTACCATCTACGGGAGAGTAAACTTGTCAAAATGGTCATCCTGCCACTTGATTTATCTGGGAAGTTACTGGGAAACATTCAAAGTAAGATAGGGAGCTTTATATGGGCCAATAAAAACTCCAGGCTGTCTTGGAAGAAGTTTAAACGGAGGTTGATTAAAGGCGGCTTTGCCCTCCCCGATATTTCTTTATATTCTCTTGTTTTCTTGTTTAAAAATATTTGTTGCCTACTCTCTTCTCCCCCTACTTCCAATTGGGGATTGATTCTGGATGCTATAGTTCATTTTGAGGGAGGTAGTACCAGATTTTTGTATAAGTTTGGTGCTCCCAGATTTTTCAAAAAGGTACGATTGAAAGTAATGAGGTCAGCTCTCAGAGTGTGGCAAAATTTGAAAACAAAGTGGGGAATAAGATATTATTCCGATTTTTCCCCAATCTGGGATTCTCCAGGACTCCCCGCATGCCTAGATGACACCTTGGCTATCCCTACTAAGAGGGCAGGAATTGACATTTGGTCTGATTTAATATCACAGGACAGAGTTCATCCATGGGAAGTGTTAAAAGCTAAAACAGGAGGTTCCCTCTCCCGCTTCAAATACTTGCAAATATGCTCTTGGTTCACTGCTGAGAAAGACCTTATTGGCGGAAATTGGGAGATCGAGAATATCCTCCAAAATGTAAACCCCCAAAAAAAGGAAGTAGGGACTTGGTATAGAGCGGTAATTGAGGCAGAGAAGATAATTCTTCCTCCTCCTTATAAGGTATGGAGTGTTTCATCTTTGGAAGACGTCTCTGTTGATTTGTTTTTCCCTTCTCTTTATAATTTACATAAGTATGTTAACTCAGCTTCTTTAAAAAAAATCATTTCTTTGTGGTAAATAGATTGTATTATAACCCTAAAAAAATTGCTAGATTTGTTTCAACATCAGCTCCTAAATGTCCTAGGTGCGGTTTAGTAGAGGCTGATGATATACATATGTTTTTTGATTATATTTTTTTAAGAACTTTTTGGGGAAATGTAGGGAGGGAGTTGGAGGAAGTTTTTAAAGTTAGGATTAATATTAATCTGACATTAGTTATATTTGGTATCGAGAATAATTCTAAACACCAATTATCTAATAAGCTGACTGGTTTATTCCTGTGTTTGATATTAGTAGCCCGTAGAGAGATCTGCAGGCTGTGGAAAGATCCTGAGCCACCGCAATATGAGACCTGGTTAAGAGCAGTATTGTTCATGGGGAGATTACACCAAGGAGAGAGGAACATATGGGGGCCATTAATCACTTGGGGTACTGAAATTAGGTTAGTCTAAGTGTACATGGTCCAATGATTACACCAAGCCTCGCCCAAATGAAGCTGGCCCGGTAGGCCTAAAAAGCAAATGCAAGAGCATAGACCCAGGGGGCCCAGTTTGGAAGGTGGACTTTTCTATGCGAATTTGCAGTTGCTTAAGGTGAAATGAGGACAAGAAAAAAAAAAGAGAGATTTATGTACGGAGCCCATACCATAGGTTCCGATTTGTATAAGTCATCTGGTATCTGGTCAGGACCAGGGTCTTTTCCTGCCTTACGTCTATTAATTGCTGACAATGTCCTATCCAGGCTAAACACCAATGCAGTGCCAGTAGTATGAGTGACGGGGAGGACATTAGGAATGTTCTGGTCAACTCTAAGTTTGTTCTATGCAACAAGTATCCTTGTTCCTGGTATATAGAGTGGAAAAATGTTCAACCCATACCTCTGATTGGATATGATACCTAAGTGTATTTGCATTTTCTGAATTTCACTTTGCAATAATATTCCAGAACAGGCGATTGTCATTGCGTTTAGCAGCTAATACCAGATCTTGCCAATTTTTATCTGCATATTCATGCTTGGCTTTGGCAAGTGCATCTTTGTATCTCTTGCGTTCCAGGACTACCCCAGGCTGACTCCACTCCTTAACCGCTAGCAATAGTGCCCCCTTTGCTAGTTTTCATTCGCAATTAAACCATTTGTAATTTGTTATACCAGCCTGACACCCCATTTAAAGGTAACCTGCCTGGTTAAGTCAGATATGGTCCTCCCGTTGCATGCCCTCAAGCTCCTTCCTCTAACCAATGATGCAATCTGCAGGGAAACTGACATTTGGCTATGGCAGCATTTAGTTGTTGCCAGGTTAGGTATGACCCATATATCATCCTCCTTCTCTAGTAAGATACTTAGTAGAGGAGAGGGGTTGAAAGAGGCATTGAAGTCCCTGGATACTATGATTTTAGCATTGCTTTGATGTACTTTGACCAGTTCATCTAACAGCGATAATACTGGAGAGTAATTGCTATAGGGTTCTGACCTAGCCTAAAACAGTTGCATTGTTTATCAGAAAACAATGTCCCCACAATGCTCTCCGAAGGGTGTAACCCCTTTGTAATGATGTCAACTTGATCAAAATTCAAGAGCATTGTAATCAATTGTATCTATGTTTCCTAATTTTGATTCAGTTGAGAACATAGTGTTACGTCACACTAATATATAAGTCATCAATGAACATAAGAAAACTTCTCACTACATCATATTGTGTGAATGCATTCTTAGGTTGCTCTGTTTGAATTCCTGATGCATTTTGGGACAGTGCCCTTCATCAGGTGGATCGTTCTGGAACAATAATCAAGAAAATACAATATTCAATGATTCAAGAGGCTGCTACGCCACAACTATGTTAGAAAACCATTGGCAACATACATAAGTTGTGCTATAGGTGACATGCATCTAAAGTAGAAATAAGGGTGAGGAATAGTGACACAGCTTGTTGAATTATCATGCATCAAAGAAATATACCACCAAAAAGTACAGCTCTCATGCCCTATTGATGCCCACTGAAAAAGTCTGAACAAATGCTCTTCCCTGTCTCGATGTGTACAAAGAACATGTATCAAAATGTCAAAGAGACAGTGCGATATCGGGATGTTGGTTCATGTATTTAGTTAAAAATCTGTGGTGCAATGAAAGTGGTTAACGTGACCGAAAAACGAAAGGATGATGTTGTTAACATACAACAAAGAACACGATGTTGTGTCTGATTCAACGTACAGCAATGCGTTGTATAAGGATCAGCTTTGTCTTTCAAAATACAATGTATTTAGGTAAATGAACAAGATGAAAATGTAGCTATGTGTCTCTAAAGTATAGCAGTTAATACGTCGAAAAAAATGTCACGCGTATAAAGAGAGAAGACCCCCTCTACCGGCGTCTTACCTTAACGATCGGTAAGAGCTTGGTAACAGCGTTCGAGCATCAGTACGTAGGTGAGTGGTAATTGAAAAAACCCAAGAAAATCCTGCATGTTTAAGATGAAGCCGCAAAAGCGAAAATGACCTACACAGATGTGTTAGGTGTGTATAGTGGTGGCCATCTTAGAAGCTTGTGCATATGGATAATAATCAGTTCTAACTAGAATGTAAAATTAACGAATGGTGCAAGGAAAAAGCTATGGTGCACCAAAATATGAAAAACCAAAATATGAAGAAGCCAAAGTCCACAATGATAAAATGTGACCTGTTCTTGAAAACTGATTCCTAAACGAAATGGAAGTACTAAGTGCGGCCATATTATAACATGATCCGGCAAAAGTAACAGGCGGAAATTATGTTAAAAGTGCAGAGTGTGAACGGTAAAGTTAGCTCGCAGCCTAAATCTGGGTAAAAACGGAAGTGTGCAGGTCCGGTAATGTCCCAACTAATGTGGAGAAAAATTAAAATGAAATGGAAAGAGTCAAGCGGTCTGCAAGAGAGAGAGCTTACTGAACGAGTGAAAGTCTCATACGCAGCCATGTTGGAAAGTGGTCTGCCTGAAACTGAATGTGAATATTATAATGTGTGTTAGGAGTGAAAAGTATGAACCAATGTTATTCAATGCCAGCAAACAAAGATAGTCATTTATACACAAAAACACAAATGTAAGAACTACAAACAGCAATTGTCTCAGTCATGTAAATATCACCTGTAGGAAACAAGAGATCTGACTTGAATGAACATGGGAAAAAATCATGCCAAGCAGATTGTTCATAAATGACAACTGTACTCGACCCTTTCATTTAATTCTTTCGGATAACATGCATCTAGTTTCTTGATCCAAAATAGTTCTTGATGCAATAACCACTTTTTATTGTCTCTTCCTTCTATGAATGGTACCACTTCTAACACTAGAAATCTCAGTTGGCTGAAATGTTGCTTGTTAGTGGTGAAATGTGAGGCAACCAGTGATTTCTCTTAGTGGTTTCTTATATTACTTTTATGTTCAGTTAATCGTGCCTTGATTTCTTGTTCAGTTTTTCCGACGTAGATGAGACCACATGGGCATTTCAGTAAATATGCCAAGTTTTTAGAATGACAGGTCGCTCTGGTGTAGAGCTTGATAGGTGTACCTTTAGTTGGATGTGTCATGTAATTGCCTTTGATTATATTGTTGCAATGCCTGCAGTTAAAATATGGAGTGGTTCCTTTATGAATCTTGATGTTGGGTTGGGATGGCTTGTTCAGTCATTCCTTGAGAGTTTTTGCACATTGGTAAAAAAAAAGTGGAGGATGTTCAAAAATTCCCTTAAAATCTGTCTCATTTTGGATCATAGGCCAGTATTTTTGCAGGATCTTCTTGATTTGATAGCTCTTTGTAGAGTACTTCGATACAAAACCAGATCTGTTCACGATTCAATCTGTTTTTGAATAGTCGATAGTTGGTCTCTCCTTTTGTTTCAGCCCTTTAAATAGCTTTCTCAATTACATTTGTGGGATATTTTCTCTCAGTAAATTTGTTTATCATCCTCTTAGTGCTAGCTTCATAATACACAACCTTGGATGAAATCCTCTTGACCCTTAATAGCTGTGGGTATGCCAAATGCTTTTTAAGAGCAATTTGATTAAAACTGTTAAAATTAAGTGTATTGTTTCTATCGGTGCTTTTGGTGAAGACATCAGTTTCAAGTTTGTTCTTTTGTCTTGTAATGGATACGTCCAAAAATGTGATGGTTTTGGTACTAATGGTATTTGTAAATTTAATGTGTTCATCAATAGTATTTAATTGATCAAAGGCCATCGATAGATCAGATGCATGTCCTTTGCATATCAGAAAAATATTGTCGATGTACCTCCAATATCCTAATAGATTTCGAGACCAATTGGGATTCAATAAGATGATGCCGATTTCGAACCTGTGCATGAAAAGGTTCGCATAGCAGGGGTCTGTTCAATTGCCCATTGATGCACCTGACAATTGCAGGAAATATTCATCTTTCCAGCTAAAATAGCTGTGAAACAATGAAAAATAGAGTAATTCCAACAAAAAGACTTTTAGATCCTCATCAATTTCATGATTGATTAAAAATTATTTGACTGCGTCTATTCCCTGATTGTAAGGGATGGAAGTGTACAGTGAACATACATCGATTGTACATTGGGTTAGTGCACTGTCTTCATTGAATTCAATGTTGTTAATTTTGTTTAGAAAATCAGTGGTATCTCTTAGGTATGTGGACATTTGCTGTACAATAGCCTAGCATAGACATCAAACACAGTCAGATTTAGACCTGTAAGAAAGGCAAACTGAATCTACAGTATATCTTGTGATTTTAGTATTAGTTGGTTATACTTGCAGGCTAGAGTATTCCTCACAAGAATTCTCTGCTCCCGCTTGCTTTGCCCGATTCTTTGGGTGAGTTGGCTTTCACACTATATGTTGTATATCTGTTTATGTATAACCTATCCACAGCCCAAGTCTCCTGGAAGATGGAGATATAATGTTTGCCTATAAAGGAGTGCCATTCTGGATCTTGAAGTTTTAAGTGGATCCCCGCCAGGTTCCTGGAGATTAGGGTTAGTCTGTTATCTTCCTCAATATTGGGTGTGGGCACGCATCTGTGAGTCTCTGCATCGCTAGGTGACACATTATCATTGGTCGAATAGACAGGTCGGGTAGGAGAAGTAAATGACAGCGGGTGTGCAACCATGGCTTTACCAATATCGCTGGTAGATAGTACATCATGATGTGCTTTGGGATGTAAGTTAAAAGTCTGAGGCTCAACAGTATGACTGACTGCCAGGGTTTTTTGAATGAGGCCGCTATTAAAGGGCGTATGATCTAGTGATGGATGCAAAGAAGTTTTTAATTTACCCATTTGGCCACACCTCATACTATTCAAGCTAAATTCATCCCTTAGTCCACTACCATGGGATTGAATTAAGGCAATGTGATCTGGCCCTACTATACATGTATTACTACAGCTCTTTACATTGAGTGATACAGAGCCAGGGAAATGTTAGTAGAATTCCTGAGTCAATTCACATCTTGCAGTGAGGGTGAGGGCTGCTTTCCTGGCAAAGAACCCTTTGGTTCATTAATTCCTGGCCTGCAGTACTTGAATCTAATACATGAATTATTTGAATGATTTGTCCAGATGCCTTGTGCCACTAAATCATCCACCAGCCTTGCGTCCTTTAGTGTTAGCTCTGTCACATCGAACATTGAGCTCTTAGGAGAACACCTTTGAGCACAAAGAATCAAGCGGCAAACTCTAGTGTGCCTAATCCAAGGGATGGTTGTGTTTATAAGGGAATCTTCAGGTTCAAACTTAGGTGGAGTTGTAGTTTGGGTACCTTTATCATAGCAACTGTGTTCTTTAAGTCATTAGGCCTACTTCTAAGACAGGGGGTGGACGTATAGTTCCACCCTCTGTTGGGTAAATCATACAGGGAGTTGGGAATCCATGAAGGATTCGGGAGCTGCAGAATTAGGCAATCTAGAGTTGCTCGGAGCACTGTTACCCAAGTGTTGTAAAGAATTGGCTTTGATATTGTGCTCGGGGTGCTTGGAGTGTAGATGGAAACTTGGGGACCTAAAACTCCTGCCTGTTGCCTCTTGTGCCCCATAAATCCCCAATCGATAGGGGGTATTAGATGGGGATACTAGCTGTTGTGCATCAGACTGTTGAATAAACTTGATAGACTGAGTAGATTTGTCAATATATTTTACACAATTTACTACCAATCTCGAAATAACAGTTTTTAACTCTTCCACTTCAGTTCTTAACTCGTTAATTAAAACAATGCATTCCCTACTTAGTTGAATTGAGGATTCTGGTAACATATCCTCCAAAGCGAGATTTGGGTGGGGGACAGGGATAGTACAATCATCTGCAATGTTGAGTAAAGGGGAGAATTGATTGGTACAGTGAACAATATTGTCTATATTGGGTGGATGAGATAGATTTGGCACATCCGGACTAAGGGATTTACTCTGGGTAACGGCCATGGACGTAGGCTGTTTCACTGCTTTTCCGAACACGCTGGGTATTCGCAGTTGTGTGTAGAGTCCAGGGTAGATGAAGTATCCGGCAATACCGGTGTGTCAAAGTGTAGCAAGTCCCTCATTCAACAATGAGGTTATCAATTCAGTAAATTAAACAATCACTGGTATATTTAAGTGACCTTTTTGTTTTTTTAGTATTTCTAGTGATAGAGGACCCCTCGTTGCCTTCTACTTTTCCATAGTAATAGTTAGGGCGAAGTACTGTTGAGCAACACATGTGCAGGAACGAGAGGGCCTAGACTTAGTCACATAAAGAGAAAAAAACACCAATGGTATCAGTGGCACCACCCCTGATGATTTCTCCGAATCCCCAAGGCCCGATCTGTTAAATAGTCAAGATGATCTTGAATATAGCACCCAACAACAGTTTTAAATTAAGTGGAAAGACAAAGTCTTGATTTGCGTACCTCCTGGAAATCGGAATGTTAGGGGGGTGGCTCAGCCCAGCCTCTTCTGGGCTCCGACAGGCGTGGGTGGGCAGCTCCGACAGGTGTGGTGCCCACAGGCTCTGCACGGGCTCAGCCCGGGCTTGTCCCGTGCTGTGGGAACCCTGAGCAGTTTTTAATTGCCTCCTGACTTAACAAACAACATTGACAACGATGGCCGCAAGGCGCGGGGCGTGACGGGACATGGAGTCCCCTCCTGTCAGGCTATAACGAGCTCCTACGCTGTAGGAACCCCTAGCAGTTTTTAAGCAGCTCCTGGTGTGACAAACAACATTGGCAGCAACAGCCAAAACGGTGCAGGGCGCAACGGGGGATGGAGTCCACTCCTGGCAGGCTATGACAGCTCCCACGCAGAGGAAGCCCCGAACAGTTTTTAAACACCTCCTGGCACAACAAACAAAGTTGGTGGTAATGGCCGCAAGGGGCAGGGCGTGATGGAGGATGGAGTCCCCTCTTGGCAGGCTATGATGGGCTCTGTGATTCTTAGGAGTCATAGTAAATTGAAACTGACATGATTGACCTGCTAATGATTTCTATCCCCTCCACGCCTTCATGCTGATAAAAAGTACCATCGACCTGAGGTTCCAGAGCAGATCTAGAATGCGGAACCCAGCTCTATCACAAGTCCCACGCAGTGCCTACTTAGATGGAGTCAGAGCTCCAGTACTTATGCCCAAAAAAGCCTTGATGTATGGGGTGACTTTTAAAGAACTCACTGACATGCACAAGGATCCCTTTCAACCCAACCCTGGCTCCAGACTACTAGTAGGGGGCAAATCAGCTCTTTGTTTGAGAACAGGTCACAGCCTATTCAGATGTAAGTTTGAGCCACCTTGCCCTCTCTCTGCTCATGAAGACTATCCCCTAACACAACAAGCCCTTCTTGTGATGTGACTGTCTAGAAAGAATGCACAAAGTGCAGCTGTCACCCAGCCTGGACGTGCATTGGAGACAGGTTGAAAAGCACAAAGAGGTAGTAGCACAGAGAAATGCCCACTTTACAAAAGTATTACAAAGAACAATGGTCCTAAGCTTAGAAAGGATATTCAAACAAGTTGTTTATAGACTACAATGAGTGCTATAAGTTTAGTTCACATGTCCAGCCGGACATGGAATATTTATTTGGTCAATGCATAAAATGCAAAAATTGGAAACACAGCAAAAATAAACGTGGGCACAGTCCTTTACCCAATGTGAGGGAAAGAAAAGATAGAAAGAGAAAGGTTTTTTAGGCAATAACTTTGGAGTGAGGCGTGGCTTGCATTTTCAATACATTGTACATCAAGCTCACGACAACAGTATCTACAACATATAAACACAATGGTACATTTGCAGCCCTGTTTGAGAAAGTCGACGTTTCGATCCCATGCTCCTATACTAGCGGGATCATCATCAGGACTATTAAATGATTGCCTGGTTGTTTAAAATGTGTCACCTTGACGCGGAACTTAGTGAATTTCCGTGTGTCCAAGGTATGGGAGCAGGGTACTGGTAACTATTCCTGCAATTCCTACCCGCCAGTGGCATTCACTGGGTTTCTCGATAGGTACCAGGTGTGGGGGGCTGTCGCAAAAGTTTGAGATATAGTTCCTTGTTGAGCTCAATCGAGTCTCTTCGGGCATTGAGGTGGGAGTCAATACAAGCGCAGTGGCAGCATAAGTGGGGGAGTAATTGGTTTCCGGTACGGTATGGTTCCTAATGGAGCTCAATTGAGTCTCTATGGGTGTTGACGTGATGGTCAATCTGCCCGGGCAGCCGCGTTGGCAGGAACTATGTTGTTTCCTCGACAAGGGTTATAGTTGGACATTGTTATAGATAGGAGGTCCTCCATGCAATGGCGTATCTACATGAAATGGTCAAGTGGGTCTAACCCAATGGGAAGACAAATTGAAAAAGATGTATGTAGGTCTATATTGACACTTTATAGATGCCTTTATCCCTACATATTATTGTTAGTAGATTTTGGGAATAGAAAAAATATGTTTCAAGCTACAAACTAGAAAGGGGTAAACAAACCCCAAATATAGGGACAGGCAAGGGGGGGTGCACGCAGGAAACCTTGACAGGAGGGTGGAGGCCTCTTAAGGGATGGAGGCAAGACAACTCTTTACAGTTCCAATGAAGTAGGGGAAGCCAAATGGCAACCTCTGGAATAGAGCACACTAGGGTTATCAAAGAGCTGCAAAGCTCGTAGACACGGAGGGACGAAATGGTAGAGCTCTATCTGGGAAAAATATTTAATTAATGGCTGTCAGATGCGAGTGAATTTGGTATTTATATGGTTAATACTAGCAGTAAGTAGTTTGAGGGCCAAAACGTGCAATAAGCGGAGATACCATGTGGCAGTAGGCGGGAGGTTGGGTTTCTTCAAAAATAAGGCTATGGATTGATCTGCTGCTCCTAGCATCTGTGATATTAAGCGCCATTCAGTGTGAGTCATAGCTACCAATGCGGAGGGTCTAATACCTAGCAAAGTCACTATTGGAGAGTGTGGTGCGGTGGCGAAGCAAACCAGGACCAGAGAAGTTTAGTTAAGGAGTGTAGTTTTATTCTGGCTTAACACAAGGAACTCTGGGAACTGTAGGCTTAACACAAGGAATTCTGGGAACTGTAGGCTTAACACAAGGACTTCTGGGAACTGTAGGACTGGTATTCTTTCTTCTCTTGAGGTGTTGAATGTAGTCTGGGTCCTGAAGTGTTCCTGTTCTGCTCCCAAAGGTCTGGTCGGTGGCTCGGAACATGAAATAAAAGAAAATGGGTCTTAGGAAGGGCTCTGGAACCGTAGGGAATGACGCGGAAAGCCAGGGGGTGACAAAGTGAGGGAGGACTTATTAAGTACACTGCAACCTTCACCAGTGTTTTGTGAACGCTATGCTGAAGTGATACTCAAGCTGCCTTATGGGCTAAGGCTTTGCTCTCCCTTCACCCCCTCCTCTATTCTCCCCAGTTACCCTGCCCCAGTGAAGCCCAAAGCGGCCCGTACCTTGCTAAGCCACATCCCTCCTGGGCCGTGGCTGGCGTCTTCGCGATGCCAGGTTGGGTCTGGCTGCCCGTTTCTTCTTTCTTCTGGGTCTGCTCACTGGGCGGGGTCTTTCGGTTCTAGGTTCACCGTCGACCCGGGCTGGCACAAGGAAGGTCCTGACTCGCTTCTCGTCCTTCCCGCTTGTCTGCACAATGGGTCCTGACGAACGGCTTCCTTCTTCCGCGTCTCCGCCTTTGAACCAGTCCTGGTCATGCGACTCTGTGACGTGCTGCAGTAAGTCTAGGGCCTTAAAGGCACAGTACTCGGGGACGCTCTGTAAACAGAGAAGGGAAGACGGAGAAAGGTAAGGGGGAAACTGTTCCGTCTGGGGGTCCGAGGCTTGCGCGTCATCACAGAGAGCTAGGAATAGGTAATACCACTGTGTCCTTGATATGACTGCGGATTTCTTTCCAAAATAAAGTCAAACTAGGACAGGCCCACCATATGTGAATAAAATCTCCTCTGTCTCCCTGACACCTCCAACAGGTTGGGGGAAAGTTGGATATCATCTGCTGTATGAGGGCCGGAGTTAAGTACCATTGCGCCATAAACTTGTAGGCCGACTCGGGCTGAGGGGTGCTATGGTAGCTTTTAGGGATATCTCGCTATAGTCTATCCCAGCTGTCAGTGGATACCTCTTCATCAAGGTCTAAGTTCCATTGTTTGTGGTATGTGTGGGGTGGAAGCCGCTGTGTATGTTGCAAAACGTTGTAAGTATGAGAAATCAGGCCCCTCGAGACGTCAAAACTGTGAACCAGAGTCTCAAAGGCTGTAAGATGCCTAGTCGCTCCTTGTGTGTAGGTGGGGGAGAGTAAGCAATGACGCATTTGGTAGTGTTGCATCCGAGCCTCCTCAGTAAGGTGAAATTATTTTTTGCATTGGTCAAACATGAGGAACATCATCCTGGAATAAATCCTGTATTATACGACATTCACCGTCCGTCCATGCCCTGAAGGCTCGAGGTGACAGTGCAGGAGGGAAAATAGGGTTACGTGTTATGAGCGTGTTAGGGGAGGGGAACGAGGTCAAGCCCTGAGGTATCGCTAAATTGTCCCATATGTCTAGGACCGTTGTCGTGGGAGTGGCTATGTAAGCACTACAGGGTTGAGCCCTCCAGGAGAGCCAAGCTCGATCCCATAAAGGCCTACAGGCCACAGCCCGGTCCATGTGAAGCCCATGTTTTTCACTCTCCCAAACAATCAATTCTGAAATATAGCGAAGATGGCAGACTGATACTTTATGTTGAGCTCCCGAAGCTTGTCGGTGGCTGGTTTAAAGTCTTTTCTCTTCCAAGGGAGACAGCGGCTAAGTCTTGAAAATTTTGAATCGAGTGGCTATTATAGGATATGGTCTTGGCTCCCTGGATCTTTCTCAGAATGGCTACTTTGGCAGCAAAAAAGTGGACTCTAGTGAGTATGTCCGGGATGAAGTCCGGACGGTTTCTGGGGCCCGGAACCTGATGAGCTCTGTTCAGGATGGCTGGAGACGACTCTTCATTCTCGCGGACCACCTGGAGAAGGTCCACCCTGAAGGCCATACTGTCTTTGCCTTCTGCCTCCTGGGGAACGCCTCTGATACGTAGGTTTTTACGCCTACAAAGGTCCTCTTGCTTGAGCTGAAGGCTAATATTTTGGTCTTCCAGTTCCGCCATCCGTCGCCAGAGGTTTTCAGGATCCTCTGACCTGGCATCCATGATGCACTCAAGACCGTCCACCCACCCGCCGATTTCTGTGACATCCTTCCAGATATCCTGCAGCCCAGCTTTAAAGTCTTGTTACAGAGACCCTATTTCATCTTTAATTTCTCAGAGAAAATAAGTCATGACGGCCTGAGTAATTGGTGGCTCAGGCTGGGCCTTGTTGTGCCCCCGGATCCAAAGATATGGTTGCAAGCTGGGGTTGCGAATTGGATTTGGACAATAAAGAAGCAATGGGTTGTTCCTGGCCAGGATGGGTCTGGGTCCTTGTTGGCTTTATTTTTAGAAGGCATGGCTGGATATAGCTCCTCAACAGTGTCACAGCAGCTCCAATTGAGGTATCTCTCAAGCTATTGCGCTAGTGTTGTCAGGTAAAATCAAGTTTAACTATTCCCTGATCTGTAAGACCTATGCCAGCTGGAGGCCACAGGCAGCAGGATGGGGGCAAAAGGGAGACTATAAACCCAGCTGCCAGATCCAAGACCCCCACTGTGCAGTTACTCAGACAATTCGGACCATCAGGGTTGTCAGCATAGTATAATGGTTTTGCCCCCAGTTCCAGCGTGGAGCCCTATATAGCTGCAAGTTAGCGAGCAGGGCCAAGAATATCATGCTTGGTGTGGGCTAGGCAACAGAGCAGCTCAGATACATAGGAGGGTCACCTGGGTAGGCTCCGCTAGCCAGTACAAAAAGACAAAAGAGATAGGGAGATCCTAGTAGGCAGAGTCCTCTGGGCTCAGGCCGACCAAACCTTGTACAGGGGGAGTTGTGGTGTCCTCAGAAATGTCAGATCATCTGTGGAGTCACAAGCCTCTCCAGACCCAACCTATCCACCACTTCAGCAGTGGACTGCGTCAGGAATTCCCACTACCCCTAAGCTGCAGTGGCCCCAGCTTGCAGCTGCTCCCAGGGACAGACCCCCAGTTACACCATAGAAAAATCCACGCTGCCGACAGAAACTGCTCAATTCCATCTTAATTAGGGCTCAACATTGACCCTATCGTTCCCGAGGTGGCCCCCAATGTCCACAGGTCCACAGCGGGGCCATCCCACAGCTGTGCAATTCAAAGTGAGCATTTCAGTAGTCTATCAGAAGTTTCCGGAAGGTAAACTGGTGGGGAGCTCAGATGTAATAGGCTGATTATGCCTCTGCAGGACGCCTCACCACAAAGACTCAAGCCCCAGTAACTGGTGATCAAGGGGTGTTCACAGTCATTGGCCCCCTTTGAAACCCAACTAGGAAAGGGGTCCAGGCATCGCGATCAACAGTCAGGCCAGGAGGCCAATAAATCAGCAGCTCCTCCTGCAGCCCCCAGGTGGCAGTCAGTCCGGCCAGTGCTCTCTCTGATGGTACACCCTGCACTCGATTTTTTCTCCAGGGTGGGGCAGGATCAGGCAAACAAATGCCACTCACTTTGGACCTCACCGTCAACTGACCACCACAGCCGTCACTCAGAGGCAGGAGGCAGGAGGAGGGTTCGCAGCAAGCCAGGCGGCTCCCCAGTCATGCAGTCCAGCAGCGCTGCCGACCACACAGGTCCAATCCGGAGGGTCCGCAAGTCCACTTCTGGTATGCCACGAGGGCCCTCCCAGGCAGGACAGCGCAGCCATAGATTCAGCGCCAGTGGCGAAAGGGATACTCTGCCGAGCAGCTCTAAGGCCAAGATGGCGGCGGTGTTCTTCACTGCGATCTGCTCCTGCGGTCATTCATAGATTTCTTAACATCAGCAAGATCACCCCGCCACTGGGCCATGTACTCAGTGAAGGCCGGTGAGCCCGGTGGCCGGTGTAAAAAGCGATGGAGCGGAGACCCGACAACACACGTCTCACTCCATTCGCTCCTGGCCAAGCCCCCACTAGTAGCATTTAACTTACAGGCCCTCTGTATATGATATAACACTTTACAAGGGACTTACAAGTATATCAAATATGCCAAACATCTGTAAACCAATCATATCAAGTTTAGGGGAGAGAGCACATGCGTTTTAGCACGGGTTAGCAGCGGTAAAATGCCCAGAGTCCTAAAGCCAGCTACAAAAGGGTAAAAAAAAAGGAGGAGGAAGGCAAAATGTTTGAGGATAGTCCTGCAGAAACTCATACTTATTATTTCTTATCAGACTTTGAGCCAGTGCAAAAGAGAGAAAATATCAAATGAGGAAATAAGGAGATAGACAAAGACAATAAAACCGTGACAAAGAAAGCAGGAATGAAAATAAAGCTGCAAGATTGAGATAAAAAGGAAGGGAGTTTCTGGTGGTGGATTAAAGAGGTGTGAGGAGGAATCAAGATGATGCAGCCTTAGTATTCGCACCTCAATCTTTGTTAGCCATGGTCGCAGGCTTTTGATAAGAACTTTTGGGCCTCTGCACTTATTGTTTTACAAATTAATCGCTAGTCCAGACCTATTCACGAGTGGAGCTAGCACTAAAGATTATGAGAGAGTATGTTACATGACACATTACAGCTTTCAGCTTGCATTTGCTTCGAAAGCAAATGTAAAGCCTACTGGTACACAAGAAAGAAAACATTTGCATATACATTTGAATTATTAGCAGAACAAGCCAATGTATGTGACAAGTACAAGTCATTAACATAATCCATCCTACAGCATTGCAAAGTGACTCAGCCTTCTGCATGAATTAAGCATTTGAAAGGGGAGAAGGGGGCACGTTGGAGGAGAAAGGAAATAGAGTACAACTTCCTAATGAAATACAATGTTTGAAACGGGTTTTTAAGAAAACAAATCAATGATATAACCAGATAGTTTACATTTCTTTCACAAAAGCATGGCTCGCCTTTCTACATATGGACAACTTGGAGGGATGATGGACTGATCTGAAATATGTTAAAATGATTCATAGTTAAAGTATGCAAGAGGGTGAACAGTATTGGTAACTTAGTAAACATAGAGGACACAATTCCCTTTGTTTTCCTAATACTATATCAAAAAAGACCTTTGTCTTTGGTGAACTGTTAGTTAAAATGCATCACAGGCAAAGAAAATAAATGGACTGAAACACTTTATGGATTTCCTGTGTCATTGTATAATTTTGATTTAGTGGTAGAGTGGTTTATGACTGTTTAATTAGTAGCAGAGGGGTGTTTTTTTCAAACAACTGCTTACATTGTACAGGGCATCAAGTCTAAAATCTATTTAAAACACATTTTCTGATTAATACTTCATTGTGAGAGTAGTTTGATAAATAGTGGGGATGCATATTTCTACTATATGTATATATATATATATATATATATATATATATATATATATATATATATACACTATAAATATTGCCTTATATTTGCATTCGTTTTGCAACAATAGTTACTGAAGAGAAGGGTCTCTAAGAACGAAAATAAGAACACATTTTTAGATTGAAATGTAAAACCTTTGCTGTCTGCTTTGGTGTTAGTGCTGTGACCTACATGGTTGGCATTGAATACATTTTTTCCATTATAACAATGCAAATGAACAGCTCAATTCAGACAGCTCGAGCGTATGCCTTTCAAGGGTCCAAACATTGTTACTTCCTCATAACTGCTAGTTCCAATGTTTAGTAGGTTGTCCTCAACCATTTCCATAACACTCAAGATATTTATTGGAGGTTGCAGAGTTGAGTCATTACTATAAACCAGCTTTGGTATAATTATGTATCATTTAGAATGAGATCACCTAGCATTGGAGTAGCAAGACTGTATATCCAGATCGCCATTGTCAGTGAGCCTGCTGCCTGACAAACTCTGTGAGGAACGATCCTGCCTCCGTGTATCCTGCCCGCCTCCCGCCGCTCGCTGTCAGCTGAGCCGCCGAGTGGAGCGCGGGGCAGGAGCCTTCAAGTACCATCAGCCCAAGCGGGCTGCAACGTAGCAAGCCGCGCCAGGAGGCGCTTAAAGCCGGCGTTTGCCCCAATAATCCCGGAATCGCCATTGTCAGTGAGCCTGCTGCCTGACAAACTCCGTGAGGAACGATCCTGCCTCCGTGTATCCTGCCCGCCTCCCGCCGCTCGCTGTCAGCTGAGCCGCCGAGTGGAGCGCGGGGCAGGAGCCTTCAAGTACCATCAGCCCAAGCGGGCTGCAACGTAGCAAGCCGCGCCAGGAGGCGCTTAAAGCCGGCGTCTGCCCCAATAATCCCGGAATCGCCATTGTCAGTGAGCCTGCTGCCTGACAAACTCCGTGAGGAACGATCCTGCCTCCGTGTATCCTGCCCGCCTCCCGCCGCTCGCTGTCAGCTGAGCCGCCAAGTGGAGCGCGGGGCAGGAGCCTTCAAGTACCATCAGCCCAAGCGGGCTGCAACGTAGCAAGCCGCGCCAGGAGGCGCTTAAAGCCGGCGTCTGCCCCAATAATCCCAGAATCGCCATTGTCAGTGAGCCTGCTGCCTGACAAACTCCGTGAGGAACGATCCTGCCTCCGTGTATCCTGCCCGCCTCCCGCCGCTCGCTGTCAGCTGAGCCGCCGAGTGGAGCACGGGGCAGGAGCCTTCAAGTACCATCAGCCCAAGCAGGCTGCAACGTAGCAAGCCGCGCCAGGAGGCGCTTAAAGCCGGCGTCTGCCCCAATAATCCCGGAATCGCCATTGTCAGTGAGCCTGCTGCCTGACAAACTCCGTGAGGAACGATCCTGCCTCCGTGTATCCTGCCCGCCTCCCGCCGCTCGCTGTCAGCTGAGCCGCCGAGTGGAGCGCGGGGCAGGAGCCTTCAAGTACCATCAGCCCAAGCGGGCTGCAACGTAGCAAGCCGCGCCAGGAGGCGCTTAAAGCCGGCGTTTGCCCCGCCTCGCGGGACGCGAGCGGGACGCCGGGCGAAGCCCGGGCCAAGGGCGGGCCCGTTTCAGCCCGTTCCAGACAGATCCAGGCAGGGCTGGGCCCCCTCCCCTTGGTCCGGTCCGTACCCGCTTGACGACCCTCTCTTCAGCTAAAGGTACTCTTTGGTTCTGTGATTGTGATTCTTATGGACCACTGCCTCTGTGCCTGCAAATCCACACTATGTCAGTAACAAGGGGATCCAGAAGTAAGACTGCACTTAGAACTGCTCAGTTTATAGGTCCTATCGACAAATTTATTTCCACTACTACTGAGGCTATCAATTTAAACATTTCCCTTTTAGAGCGCAGGGTTTCCCAGGACCTTGCGTTTGCTAGGAGATCCTCCCTGGGTCTCATAGCTACAGCTTTAACCCCAGTCCCAGCAGTTACATCTATTCCCAGCCTTTCTCAACCTGGAAATGTTATAGCACAATTACATTCCATTCCCAATGCCGTAGATTTATCGGCCACAAACTTGTCATTGGGTCTGGACTCTATTGAGAACCTTGAGATCACCCCGGATTTAGAGCGGATTGTAGTTGACGACCAGTCTCAAGGTATTCATTCTATGGGGGTGAGAGAAGGCGCCATTCCTAAGCAGTCAATACTTACAAACAAAGGGAATAAAGCCAACCAACATCCTAAAAACAAGAAAAAGAAAGGGACTACTACAGCACCAGCCATGAACATACCTACCGGTACTAACTCTACAACATCAGCTTCGCTTAATTCACATAGTACTTCTAATGGTATTGTCCAGGGGGGTGCACCTGGTCCGTCTGACATTGATAATATCCAGTTGTTTGAAAGACTCAGGGACTTATTTAAACAACAACTCCTGCCCCTGGAACGGAGTATTATGGCCATTGAGAAACAGCTTGCCATACTTATTGATAAATCTCCCAACCATGCAAGGGCAGGAGCAGCTAAATCTGGGGGGGTTACACCTGTGGTTTCAGCTGTGGTGTCCTGTCCGGGGGTCCCTTCAGCTAAGACTAACATAGATAAACCATCTGTTAATACAGTAATGTTTAATACCAAATCTATAATAAAGGATCCTACAATTTTAACATTGTCTAATTCTAACACCTGCACTAATTGTTCCAAATCTAAGCCGAAAGATAAATCAATACCCCAGACACCGTCATCTAGTCAGCAAATTCTTGCTGTCCAGACCCCACAAGTTACTTCCAATGATGCTAATCGTACCCTTACTAACGAGCCTTTACAGCAATCTACCAGCAATAAAAAGGCCCCCAAAGCTAATTCCCATGCAGACAAAAAGAGGCCTAGACCCAAACGCCCTTTTCAATTGGCCCCAGAGGTATCTCCATTTACGGCAATTTTAACAGGAGTACCGGAACTTCCTGAGGGAACTGATGAACCCCACTGGTCCCTCCGGAATAAAATTCTGCAATGGCTTTGTATCCACAGGCCTTTGAAGCCCCCATTCACCTGTAGAATATCCTCGGTACGTAGGGTTTCTTGGGTGGGTAAGATCCCCAAGAGCATTCAAGGGGATTGTGTCATCATTACATGTGAGGATGCCTCTACTGTGAACCACATATGTTCATGGCCTGACCTAGAGAAGAAGGGAGGAATCGATACCCATCGACTCTCCTTTTTCTACCCCCCTACTTCTAATTACCACTACCCAATTCCACCGCCAAATTGGGCTTCGAACCAAGAACACCAATGGGACTATGGCGACCCATGGCAAATTCAACAGTTTAGAGGTAGGGATTGGGTACCTCGTCCCTGGTATCCCAACAACAACCGTTTTGCAGACGGCGGGTGGCAGGGCATCCAAACCACTAACAGATTTGACTGCCTGGAGATGGTTGATTGACTTTATGTCCCACTTCCACCGACTTCAACTGTCGCCAGGCGGTCGGTATCTGATGCGGTTGTGCGATCTGACCCCGTCAGCCCTAACTCTGCTCCCACAGTGGCCCCTGTGTTTTCTAGTGGTCACATGGTTTTACATAAGACCACAGCATCCGAAAGTTTTTCTATCCAATCACCCCCCTTTTGTCCCCACCCTTTTAACACCCAATCCCCCACTTGCCGGGTAGTAACCGGACCTTCAAAGATACCAGCTCAGGTAACTAAGCCTGGTGACCTTATTTTGTTATCATGGAATATCGCTGGTATCGCAGGGAAATCTAGATTCATAGGAGAAGGGTTTGATATAGTCCTCCTCCAGGAGACCTGGAGTCAGGAAGATATCAACGTAGAAGGTTATTCTTCCTACTGCCTGAATGCCACCAAATCCAATTCTGGTAGGGCAAAGGGGGGTCTTTTGATTCTCCTTTCCAACAGATTAGAAACCTACAAAGTCAGAAGCAGCTCAAATGTGGGAGATCACAGCCAGGTATTGAGGATTGCATGTGCTAAGGGTAAGGACCTGGTTCTTGTCAACTTTTATAACAACATCTTCGATGCCTCCAGAGGGAATATCTTGTACCCCCTGGAAAAAGAAATTGCCAAGGCTATAGGCATTTCTAATAAGCAGTTAGACATCCTATGGGCTGGAGACTTTAATTTGCAGCCATGCCAGCTATCTAAGGGTAATCCATGCGGTTTTGGAGTGGAGTCGGATAATTTTAATGGGGGTGCGGGAAGGAGTGAGGATTCTCCCCACTTCCCGCACTGCCATTACGGCTCCACCTTAAATAACCTGCTACTAAAACTAGATTTATCCCTATTAAAATGTAACAAAAATAAGCAGAATGCCAGTTGCCCCACTTTTACAGGGAGGGAAGCTGGGACTTTTATCGATCACATCTTGTTCTCAAGTAATGGGGACTATTCAAGCTTGTATGTGAGAGAGGAAAGTCTTAGCGATCACAACAGTATTCGTGTCACCCTTCCTCTAAGGGGTGTCACACAAAGAACTGGGGAAACCTGTACCACCGATATAGCGTCCCAACGGCCTAATGGTCCGAGAATCAAGTGGACGGGGGTCAATTCTGCGGCCAAACAAAGGGAGGTAATAGTCAGCTGTAAAATTGAGATTAGCTATTGCCTTAAAGATGTTGTTAACCACGACCTTCTGATATCTCAATTTATTAATATCAATACCATCATTGAGGGTATCTTTACTAAAAAACCCTCAGCTAATAAAACGATAAAACTGGGATGGTTCGATAAGCCCTGTATTGTAACCTTACGGGAACTAAAACGAGTTTTAGGGCTCAAACCCCGTGATGGCATTAGCATCAAAGAAGCAAGGGTTAATTACAAACTGGCTATCTCTAACAGGAAAAAGGTACTACAGAGAGAAGCTTGGGATAAATTGAATGACGCTGTTGAGACAAAAAATAGTAAACTCTACTGGGAAATAGTCAACAGTCCATTCTTAAATTCAGAAGGTGTCCCAGAAATTACTTCTTATGTTGCTTGCGAGGACTGGGTCTCTCATTTCACCAATATTTTTAACCCAGAAAAGGTATCACTGACCCTACCTCTTGTTGATTTGCCAATGTGGTCACCTATACCTTTGGAAATTACGCTACAAGAGGGACTAGAAGGCCTTGCTAATAGCAAGGGGGGGAAGGCCCCGGGACCTGATGGGGTGCCCATAGATCTATTAAAAACAGAACCTAACCTGTGGGCCCCCATTTTGGTTAGGACCTTCAACTGTGCAGCAGAAGGTAATTTCCCTCCCTCTTGGGGTCAATCGGTTATTGTCCCCTTATATAAAAAAGGCAACAAATCCGAGGCCTCCAACTATCGGCCAATTTCTTTATTGGATGCCTCAGTAAAGGTTATGAGCAGAATTCTGCTCAAAAGACTAGAAACTTGGGCAGAAGATATGAGTATTTTAACTAAAGTGCAATACGGCTTCAGGAAGGGGATGGGTACCTTGGAGCAATGCGTGAACTTGGATCTTTTAATTAACAAATACACAGTGGCCAAAAAAGGTAATTTATTTTTATGTTTTGCTGATCTGAGCAGCGCATTTGATTTAGTTGATCATGGCATTCTATGGCAGGTTTTACTGGAGTTAGGAGCACCGAAAGAAATAGTACATTTCCTGGCTAGGCTTTACCAGAAACTTTCTTGTAAAGTCCGATATGGCAGCCATGGTGAATGCACACCATTCTTCAAGGTATCTAGGGGCATCCGCCAAGGATGCGTACTAGCTCCTCTTTTATTTTCTCTTTTTATTAACTGTGTAGATCGCACCTTGGCCACCATATCAGCAGACGCCCCGCAGATTGGAGGCAATTCCGTCTCAATCTTACTTTATGCGGATGACGCAGTACTTTTATCACGCACTCAGATAGGCTTACAACGTCTCATTGATGGTTTTATGTTGTTTATACAAAACAGGAGACTCTGTGTAAACAAATCCAAGACCTATGTTATGTTGTGCGGTGAGTCAGCCAATAAACTAAAGTCCAACTTCTATCTAGACAGCGATAAAATGTTAAAAGTTAAAACATTCTGTTATTTAGGAATCACCTATGCCAATGATGGATCCTGGAAATCAGAGCTTGAAAATGCTAGGTTGAAAATGATTCGTTGTACCAGCAGTGTTTTTCGCTTCTCATCTAAGCTCGGCTCGAGAAGCATTCGTGACATGATTAACATCTACAATATTCGCTGTGTTCCCTCGGCATTGTATGGGGCTGGAGTGTGGGGCCACTCAGATGGCACCCCCCTCCAAAAAGAGGAGAACAAGTTCCTAAGAAAAGTGCTATGTGTTCCCCACTCCGCCTCCATTCAATTAATTCATGACGAGGTTGGGGTCGAGTTTATCTCGGACTTAGCAGCCGTTCGCCCACTCTTATTGTGGCGTTCTATTTGGGCTAAGCCCGAAACTCGATTCACTCAAGAAATTATTCTTGATTGTATAGGCCTGGACTTTTCTTTACGTATTCTTTGGCTGAAATACATTAGTTTTTGGTTTAAGACTCTGTTTGATATTGACGTTCTCACTGACCCCGAACTCGCGGTAGAAATACCCAAAAAAGAGATTAAACAAACTTTCTTGATGTACAAAAAGAAAGGGCGAGATGAGGCATATGGTAAGTTAACTACCGTAAAGTTCTATAGAGAACTTAACTTGCCATCGGGGTTCCAAGCCTATCTCCTACATGTTAGCCGCCCATCTCATCAATACGTTTTAACTCGCGTCAGGTTGGGCATTGTACACCATCTAGTTGCGTTCCCAGTACAGAAACAGAAATCTGAAACCCCCTGCCCTTGTGACAATGTTTCACGCCAGAGTTGCTGCCATTTTCTATTTTTTTGCAAATTTTATCATTTTCTAAGATTAAGGTACTTAAAACCTATATTTATTAAATACAATATACGGTCTTTTAAGAATGCCCTTGTGTTATTATCAGCTTTAGAAAATGTGGACATATGTTTTTTCGTTGCCATTTATATTTTGAAATGTACAGCTGCCAGGAAAAGTATTGTATTGCCATGATCTCCATATTCCTGTCTGTACTTCTCAAAACGCACAGCTGCCAGGGTGAGCACTTTTTTAGCAGTGTTCAATTTATCTTTAACCCTGTCTGTACATGTTTTCGTTTTCTTTTTCTTGATCCTTTTATATTTTTATCATACAGCTGCCAGGATATATTTAGTGCTGCTATATTTCTATACTTTCCTGTCTGTATCAACATATTTTAAATCTAAAATTTTATGTCCCATGATTAGGCGGGGGCTTGTTGTTCAACGTACAGCTGCCAGGATAAACATTTTGTGCTAATTTATTTACTCCTGTCTGTACGATTTTTAACTGTTAACTTCTATTCCTTTTTGTCATTTTTTTGCGTTTTTTAATTACGATCCAATGTAAACGCTTGTCAGTATGTGTCCTATCTTCACATGAATTTTCTCGGATTCCCCTGTATAAATTTCGTATTTTATAACAATTTTTAATGTAATGGATTGATTTCATGTTTTGCTTGTATGATTTGTTTACAAATCGAATAAAAGCTTTGAAATTGAATTGTATATCCAGATTTCTGGGTTAAGCCACATCTCTTCTGCTTTGTGATTGGCATCTCAAGCACTAGTATAAGATTTCAAGAGAACTCTAGTAACAACTTGAAGAACTGCACCTTCATAAAAAAATTGTTATGGTTTTGCATAAAACTGGTGAAATCTCTGGAAATGTCTTGAGGAACTGCAGCTCTTTAATAGAATTTTGAAGCTTTTGCATTTGACTTAGGAGGGACGTCTAGTAATAATTTGAGAAACTGCAGTTTCATGAAAGAATTTGAATATTTTTGTATCGGACTTAAGAGAGACGACTATCAAGGACTTCAGGAACAGCAGATTTGTGTATATATATATATATATATATATACACCAACCTCCGTTCTCCTGTCGCAATCGCCTTAGCTCTCGATCGTGCTGGAAACAGACACGGACCAAACATGAGATGCTGGTTTTCAGAGTTTATTCAGCTGTCGCCATAACGTTTCGGCACAAAGCCTTGATCACATGACAGCGTAACCACATTTTCAAAGCGTATTTAAAGTGCACAGTGCTGTTTAGTGATTGGTTCATTTGAAATTACCAACATTAGGCATTAACGTAGTAGGCGGACTATACTTTTGAAATAGTACGATATTTACAACCATTCACAGCAACATTTGTAATTATTGCATTTTGCCGACCATTCTATAAAATCGGGATAAATCCCTAAATATTAACATAAAATATTGGGTTAAATCCCTGTATGTAAACAGTAAACAGTGAAGCATTGATACATCCCTTAATGTAAACATAAAATCCTGGGTTAAATCCCTGAATGTAAACATTGGAACATTTATCACATTGTCAGCAACAGTATATGATTTGTGAATGTGTCCTATTTAGTACTACTTTATTTCCTACTGATTATACACCAACCCGTGTAAAGTGCTCCTGTGTGTTATAAAAAAGTGAATTAAAAACAATATGCAAGGACTGAGCTGTTTTTGCATAATTCCTTTTAAATTATTTCTTATTCATTATTTTCTAGGCTGTACCCAGTTTCTAAAGTTTCTCCCTCGATTTAACACTGTATGGTTGTATCAATTCACTCAAAACCTGTTTTCTTGCTACGCCTATTATGTACATAGATATACAGTTCTCCCATTCTCTTTCTTTTTACTCAGGTTATAAAACAAAATACTTAGTATACATGATATATTCCTACTACATGTACTCCTGTATGTGTTCTGATTTGTACCACCAACGATTAGGTCACATCTTACATGCCAAATTCCTTCTCTATAATTCATTCTATTTACAATATTATACACCATTTTTATATATACAAATATATATATATATGTATGTACATGTGTGTATAAAATAATCCTTAAAATTCTCATATGAGACCATTTTCTCATCACATTTCATATATATACACCCTATTTACACAGTATCCACTATTTTCAATTTAAAACAGCATTTACTCCATTCCTTTCTCGTTGGTTTTATTTATGTAAGCATGTGTACAAATCTTCAGTCACATTGAGCCCTATTGGCTGTTTGCTATTAAATTTGAGTATGTAGTTGGTCTCCATTTTACGCAGTTTATTTTCCCTATTGCCTCCCCTCCTACTTGCAGTCACAGCATCTACCACATAGTATTTTAACTCTTTGTTGTTGCTTTGGTGGTGTCTTTTAAAATGCCTCGCCACGGGATAGGTGTTATCCTGCGTGGTTATGGCCCTCAAATGTTGCAAGATTCTTTTATGAACGGGGAGCTTTGTGCTCCCCACATATTGCAATTTACAAGGGCACTCCAGGACGTAAACGGCGTAATCCGTTTTGCATGTTAAAACCTTAGTGATACGATGTTCTTGTTCACTAAATCCGTCCTTGTAAGTTTTCTTATTGACAGCATGAACACAGGCCTTGCAGGTCTTACATTTGAAAAAACCATGATTATTTTGGTACCATGAGCTGCTGTCAAGAATTTCTGGACAAGTAACCACCACTCTTTGCCTCATGTTTGGTGCTTTGCTGAAAGTTAGGGAAGCTTTTTTAGGGAGACTCTGACCTATTATGGGATCACTACTGACTATGGGCCAGTTTTTGTTTATGATTTTACGCACTTCCTGGTGCTGGTTACAGTACCCCATTATTATTCGAAATGGTTCTGCTTGTTTGGTGCAGGTGGTGTTTGCAGTGGGTCGAGTATCTGATGCCTCAGCCGAGACATCTTTGATACCCAATAACTCCATACGGTCCTTGACCATGGATTTTTTGATCGCTTGTTTGATGGTCCCTTTACTATACCCTCGTTCCAGAAATCGCTGAGTGCAAGCATCTTGAGCTTTTTGTAGCTCATCCGGTTCACTACATAACCTGCGGATTCTTAGCATCTCACCATACGGAATACTCCGTATAAGATGGGCTGGGTGAGTGCTGCTGGCATGTAGGATTGTGTTTCCTGCAGTTGTTTTACGGAATAATCTGCTCGCTAACTTGTTCTCTTGGGTATATATTTCTATATCCAAAAAGGGGACATTTGTCTGGCTCATTGTACATGTGAACTTGATATTTAAGTCGTTCATGTTTAAGCTTTCAATGAATTTTTCAGCCTCCCCTTGTGACCCTCTCCACACCACAAACAAATCGTCAATGAAACGATACCATGCCACAACATTTTCTGTCATTTCTCTCTCAAAGTTGGCCCTGAGGACAGTTCCTCCCAAGCCCCCATGTGTAAACATGCTACGCTTGGTGAAAAACTGGCCCCCATCGCCACACCCTGACATTGACGATATATCAGATTGTTAAATATGAAAACATTGTGTTCCAAACAATAGGTCAACATTGTTATTAACATTTCAGTGTGTTCTTTAAACTCATCAGATCTCCTGGATAAACAGTACTTTACCGCATTTATACAATCCAAGTGTATTATACTTGTATGTAAGGCACTTACATCTAGTGCTAACAACCAATCTCCCGGTTGCCAGTCAATGTCGCGCATTTTGCAAAGGAAATCACTCGAGTCCCGGACATAGGACCCCAAGTTCTTCACAAAGGTCTGTAGAAATTGGTCGATATAAACCAACGTATTCTCCAGCAAACCCCCTATTGCATTGATGATGGGTCTGCCCGGGGGATTTTTTTGGTCTTTGTGCACCTTTGGTATGAAATATATACATGGCATTGTGGGATGGTCCACCTTCAAGTACTGGTATTCAGCTTCAGATATAAGTTTTTTTCTTTTCCATCGTGTTAGCCAGCTGTGATATTCAGTCTGCCATCCCTTTACTGTTGTCATATTGACCCTCTCATAGTGTTCACGGTTGTTAAGTTGCATGAATGCCTCTTTTTCATACATTTCCTTTGTAAGCAAGACCACATTGCCTCCCTTATCACTGGGTCGTACTACAATGTTTTTGTCTTTGTTCAATTTAGTTACAAGTTTCTCATAGTCCTTTGTTTGTTCGTTGTTTCTGTAATGGCCTTTGCTTATGCGCTTTTGTAATTCTTTCAGGTCATTAGTTACATTTTCATGAAACATATCTATTCCATCACGAGGCAGAATAGGGCAAAAGGTCGATGGCGGTTTCAACGTTGTCAATCCTGTAACCCCCTGTGTTTTGTTTGTTCCTCCAAATATGTTTGGTATGGGTGGTCGTACTTCGTCACCCTCCGTGTCCCACAACTCAGCTAATTCCTGCGAGAGCGTACCTTGCTCCTCCTCCTGATCGGATTCCACAGCAGTTTTCTTTTGCTTGTGATATTTTTTAAGCTTGAGTTTTCTTACCGCTTTATAAATGTCCGTTCGTGCTTTAGCATAGTTAAGGTTTGTTCTCGGAGCAAAGGATAGCCCAAGTTGTAGAATTTTTTCCTCTTTCTGTGTCAGTTCCATTTTGGTCAGATTAATTATAGTATTACTTTGCGGGGTTACTGCTTTTTGGTCCATTTCCCCCGGCCTTTCCATGATGTCTGATTTGAGTTTCCTCCGTTGCCTTGCCCTCCACCTTTTCCTTGCGTTGTAGTTCTTCCTCCTTCGTTGTAGTTTTTTCGCGTCCCAGGTCTTAGTGATTGCAATCTGTCCTGGCATAAAAAAACAATTTCTTCTCCCGGGGAAGGTCTTTTCTTTTGTATTTCCCCGCTCACCTCTCTTTGTTCTGACTCTGACCCACTTCCACCTTCAGAACTGAAATCCGACATTGTTGAGTCCGTTTGATCTTTTCGCATTTTTGATTGAGGTGCCTTGTTTTGTTTAGTCGCCTGTGCTTTGCCTGATAACGCACTACGCAAGGAATCATACCGTTTTGAAAATGTAAAAATTTGTCCTAACTCGTAGTCCTTACGGTCTCTTTGGAATTTGTAAGTTTTGCGGTCAATGATTTTTTCTTCCTCTTTCTTTAACCTGATTTTCATTTCCTTCAATAGTTTTTCTTTTTCCTCCTCCGGTCCCATTCCCTCTAGTTCATCGTATATGCTCGATATCTCCTCCAATAAACGCGCTCTGTCGATATCAGCATACTTAATCAGGACAAGGACCTGTTGCCTTGATGCTTCAAGATTTATTTCGGCCCACTCCTTCATTAGGTCCGGATTCGGATTTTCGTAGCTGGGAGCTGTTAATATGCGTAGTCCACGCGGTATTCTTTTAACCTCTATATATCTTTGTAAGGACTTCGACTCCCACCATTTATTTGATTTTATCATGCAGGGAGACATTTTTAGATCCACTGGCAGCTTCTGACTGATTACGGGTAGTCGTTGTTACAGGCTGACTATCCGAAAACATTGTGCTCGCCCTAGATTCCCGCTCTCTCACACTGTCGGCAGACATTGTATTATGCTGTTACTGACTATGCGGTCGTCACGTCACACTGTGAATACTTCAATTCTAGACACAGGTAACCCCGCGCATCTGCTACAAAATCCTTCCTCCCGCCAGTACCTTGATTGGTATCTTGCGTAGTCCTCTGTCCTTGCTCCTGGTTTCGTGCACCTTCTCCCGGTGCCGATTTTCCCGAGGACTGGACTTACACATTCCAATCTTCGTACTCTGGGGGTCTGACGCTAATCTCCTTCTTCGGAAATTCCAAACAAGATCCGAGGAAAACCCCAGACAGGATTCCACTTCGCGTCGACCTATCGGCTTTTCCCTCTCAAGCCGATTTCCGGAAGGGGTCCGTGTTGAATATAGTATATATATGTTCGAAATGGTTTCCCCACCAATATCTTCAAGGAAATCACACAAAAGACTCGCACTCCAGGGTCCGTGTTAGAAACGTTTATTGGCGACGCGTTTCGACCAAGTGGTCTTCTTCGTTAGACAACCAAACAAACATGACAATCACCATTTTAAAGTGCACCAAAAGGTAGTGAAAATAGACATAGGACCACATCCCAAAAGTAAACTACAAATGCTGTAGAAACTACAATTGAGTAGAAGAAAGACTCTATGGTGCAATTATTAACCTGATTAGGTGCTTAAATTAAATAAATAAATTCACATTTCATTATTCACATTGCATTGGAAGTCTATGGAAAGACTCAGTGAATTGAATTGATCAAATTAGTTAAATACATAAATTGATTGAAATAAATAAATAAATTAAATTAGCAGTCTAGCCCAGTGGCCAATGTCATTATATCAAAAGCACTGGATGTATTCATCCATACATTGGCACTTAAAGCGAGTCAAAGCAGCATACGTTTTGGCCAAGTGGCCTTATATCATCTCTAGGCCGAAATGAAACAGGTATAACATACTTCACAGTCCTCTGCGGTGTAGTGGAAGAAAGACAAAATGATCGTCCCGGCCCAGTGGGGCCGGGACGATAACGGCAGAAAAACCTTCAGCACCTCCAGGAATGGCGAACTGAGGAAGAACAGACCACCGGGACCTTTTCAATGGCAGGTTTTAATTCTGTATTAGTTCCTTATTTCGTTTCGGGCATCAAGTGCCCTTGATCATATATATATATATATATATATATATATATATATATATATATATACTGAAAAAACCATAGGTTTTACACCAGTTATAGTTAGGAATTAGCATTTAAAAAACCTATTAAATTCACTGAAAAAAACATAGGTTTCACACCAGTTATAGTTAGCCTCCAGGCCCATAGGAATGAATGGGAAATACCGAATCAGTAAATACCGAATCACAGCAGTTATAGTTAGCTGGAAATTTTACTGACATAAAACCATTGAAATTCCACGTTATAGTTAGTTGGACTCACTATAACTTGCGCGTGTAATGCACTGCTGATGACGTCACATATTACATCACTCATGACATGGTCAGTGACATCACTCATGACATCACTGATGACACCATCCAGTGAATGTGTGCCTTTCTGAAAAATAAATATGTTTTATATATGTATATGTAAAGGTCGATGGAAGAATAAATGTTTAAATAAGTGTCTAAATGGATGTTTTTAAAAAAAAATGATTGGTTAAATGGCTTATTAAGTGTATCTTAGTGAATACATATATTAACGAGTAATGTTTAAATATTTAAATATATGTATCAGCGTTTCACTTTGTGTATAAATGGCTGCATGGGTTGGTGAGTAGCTACATGTGTGTGTATATGGGTTATTAGATGTTTTTTTTAGTATCAGTATGAGTGTCTGTATGGTTTGGTGGGAGTGGTACTTAGCACATAGATACATCAATGACTGACTCACTGTTTGTATGTGTTTTGAAGACGGCATATGTGCAGGACTGTATGGGTGGATGAGTGTGTATATGCGTGTGTTAGTGAGTGAATGACTGTCTCATTAGTGTCTTTATCAGTAACTACATATGTTTTAATCTAGTATATGTGAGTATTGATGTATATGAGTGAGTATATGTGAGAGTGAGAGATTGAAAGAGTTCTTGTTTAAATAAGTATGTGTTTCTATAAGTGATTGTTTAAGAGAGTAAGTATGTGTAAGTTTCCTTAGAAGTAAGGTGGTAGTGTGTGTATAGCTGTATATGCAAATAAATGGATGTTCAATAGTTTATTTGCATGTGTGAGTATGTGTGTGAGTAACTTTTGGATGACTGTCGGTGTGTAACAGGATGTATAGGTGTATCACTACATATGATGAGTGAGTATATGTATGAGTGACTATATAGAACTGTTGGTGAATGAGTGAATGTGTATATAGATGGTGGAATTATTGAATTGGTTGTTGTAACTGGTATGGGTATCTCCATTTTTAAAAATGTTTTAATGTATATTTTTTAATATGTGTTTCATGGGTTACATTACAGTGAAAGGAGGTCTGTCCCTCTGTCACAAGAATGATGTCATCAGTGATGTCATGAGTGATGTCACTGACCATGTCATGAGTGATGTAATATGTGACGTCATCAGCAGTGCATTACACGCGCAAGTTATAGTGAGTCCAACTAACTATAACGTGGAATTTCAATGGTTTTATGTCAGTAAAATTTCCAGCTAACTATAACTGCTGTGATTCGGTATTTACTGATTCGGTATTCCCCATTCATTCCTATGGGCCTGGAGGCCCATAGGAATGAATGAGAATTACTGATTTGGTAAATACCCAATCGGTAATACGGGGTAGACTTACAAGGGTGGCAGGGTGTCACATTGACACCCTGTTGCACCCCAGAATAGTGCATGGGTGCACATGTGGCACACATACATGCCCTAAGGGCATGTATGTCTGCCACATGGCACTGTTGAAAAAGCACAAAATAGCTTTTTTAACGGTTTTCGTTATTTACCACCAACTTGAAGTTGGTGGTAAATAACGAATCCTTAAATGTGAAAAGCACTCACTTGAGTGCTTCCTACATTAAGGATTCAGTAATTTACCGAATCGGTATTTAAGAATTCAGTAATTTACCGATTCCTTAAATTACTGATTCTCTAAATTACGAATCCTTAAATTAGGCCCCTATATCTGAAAAGCCTAATACCGGTCGGTAACGGGCGAAATTCGGTAATTTCGGCCGTTACCGACCAGTATTAGGCTTCCTACATCTGGCCCTTTATCTTTTACCCATGCCTAGAACAGTAATATATACTTTTTTTTTAGAGCTTTATATGGAGCCAACTAGACCCAAAGATATCGGGTATCAGCGCGCTTTACCTAGCACCAGTTTCATTATACAAGGACACGTTTATATTTGTTAGGTATGGGGAGATTACATGATTTGCCAATAATCACAGGATGTTGAGCGTCGTTGCCGAGACTTTAACCTGGTTCCCCAGCTTCGAGGTCGACTGCTCTAGCCATAAGGCTACATGATGTTATTTCAGTTCTCATCACTGATGTTATCAATGATGTAATTGAACATGTCATGAGTGTTGGATTATCTGAGGTCAAATATAGTTCCTGGTGAGGCAGCAAACCCCCTACTGCTCACAGAGTTCCAGCCTGCGCATCCAACCTCTTGACGGTGACCAGCACCCCACAGACACCCATCCACATTTTTTTGTAATCTTGTTTTTCTTTTTTTGCCTGGAGGGAAACCTCCCCAAGAGGACTAAGCTATCATGGTATTCCTACCATTCCCGCTTATGTGTTTTTTAAAAAAAACATTTTCAGGACACAGTAACCAAGTCCAAGTCTGGGTTACAGGGTGTGCCTGATACCCATGTTTAACAGTCCCATGCACTGCAGGTACCAGGCACAGGACTTGGTCTTTGGCCATGTTCCATGCAGAGTCCCTCTGCCTTCAGCTTTTGTCCCTTATGGACAGCAGCTATTCTTGGACAGCACCAGGGGGCGTGACCTTTGGAACAGGTCTGATCTTGTGTTATGTTTTTATGTAAACACGACCTGACCCTGATTCTGTGTGACTATATCATTTTATTTTAATGCTTTTCGGAAGGCGTGTTGCTCCTGTGTGATGAACATGACCTCAAATGTTACCACACGGTCTAGGTTCTGCGTGCTCTTTCCAGGAAGCCAGAGGTGAGTGCTCACAGCTGTGCCAAGTCCCATCCTATCACGCCTACGGTTTATAAACTGATTTTAACAATAAGAGATCTGAAGTTTTTGTTTACCTATGAAAAGGGGTAATGTAATGCTTTCGTTGTGTTTTTTTGCATCTTTCCTCCAGCTTTTGTACGCATCATTAGTTAGTGAATTCATTGCTGAAGCATTCCTTTTTACAGCTCCACTCATTTGAGATGTCAGGCTGAGTGCTAATTGGGTAACCCTTGTTGAATAAATCCGTTAATCAGCAGACGGAGACAATAAAAGGGTCTGTGACAGATGGCTAGTACAATTTAACAGTCTCAAGAGTATTTCCTCTTACTAGTAAATCTGTGATCAAGGACTGTTTTAAACCGACAGTAGACCTTAAGAATCAACCTAAGTATGTTTTCACTCATGTATATATTTTCCCTCCTTCCATTGTTTCAACCTTCTTTGTCTTTATTTATTTAGTGCTTTAGAGTCTCAATTTTTTGATTTCGTTTAAAATGTTGAATTTTTAATTCAATATTTTCCGAGTTAGTTCTGCAACACTCCATTTCACTCCCATAGGGTTGACTTTTTCCATGTATTTGACTACACCTGCACACAAATGCTGATTTCCCATAATATAGGATTATATAGACACTTTCAACCAAACTCTGCGAAAATCAAAGATGTGCAATAAGCTATATAAAACCTGTTAGTCTGAAAATGCTAATGACCAATTATCCACCAAAAGGCTCTGAATATCCTTAGATGGGAAAACTCCATCCCCGCAGTGCACTAAACGTTAAAGAAGAGGAAGTGTATTTGTTGAAACATTAATCTCTAGGGTCCAATGTTTTAAATGTCAGACATTAATTGTTCCACAAGGTAAAAGTATATATTTTGCCTTTGAGGAAAGACATATACAACGCCTCGCATATAAGAAGTCAGCAAAAATTGATGCCGGTAATGTTGAAAATTATAGCAGGCAAACGTGGTGCCTGGTGAGCAGCATACATTAACAAATGAGACACTTGTTATTCATCTCATGCAGCAAGCATCTCTTCATCACACACAATACCCTGATGCTGCTCTTTGCCTCTGGTAATATTATTCCTTGTTGTGAGGCCGCCTTAGAAGTCTCCAAAACATTTGTCACACGATATTCATGGCACTCTGAAAAAACAGATAGGAAAGGAGAGTTCATTGCAGGTTATGAACACGACTAAGCAACAGGGAAGATGGTGAGTGGAAGCTTATTTATTCTTGATCTGCTAAGCAGATAATCTAATAGGTTCAAGTGGTGGCTTATTTGCTCCAAAATCATACAGCTGAAAGATGTGACAGCACATGTCCTTTTCCCCATGGTGGGATGACAGGAAGTGAAAATATAAAATATGAAGATCAATTCATCAATATGAACGGGGTAGCAGCAGTGACATCACATAATATTTGAACTCACCCAAAGACATCACAGGAAGTGACACATTCCAATCTTTGACCACTGCGACAACACAAGAATGGAGAATGCAATGTTTTACTTGAATAACACATTTTTGTTGAACATCATTAAACTAAGGGGGTGAGGTGGACAGAATGTGCTGTCAGAATGGACAGAATATGTCAGGTGGACAGAATATGCTGTCACAAATGTGATGAAGTACTCTGCTCACCAAACCCTTGCTCCTCCCATCTTATTCAGAATCAGGCAGACTATTAGCTTTCTGGTGATGGATGCGTTGACTCTGTGGATGGAAAGCTTTCTCCGTCAGCCTGACAGACTATGGGGGCATATTTACAAGGATTTCACACTGTAGCGTTAAGTTTTTGACGCTACAACAACTTTTTTTATAGCCATATTTACAAGTTGCTGTTAACTCCAGTTAGCAGCAGGATTTTTCCAGCATAAATGTGAATTCTCAACAGCGCCACTTCTGTTAGCGTGACTCACCGAAAATTAGATGCAAGGTAGGCGTTCCCATGTAAAAACTCCCACAAAACACACAACAGGATATTTACAAGAATTTCCTTGTAAATCGCAAAAAAAAATACTGCTGCTAAGTCCAATTAGCAGCAGTCGTTTAACATCAATACTTACCTGGTTTTAAAAATGGTGCAAACACACCTGTATGTAAGGAAGACAATCCCATTTTATAATTGGCAACCTCAATGACGCCATGGAGCTTCTGTTACTGCAATTTGGAGCACCAAGAAGCCCATCACCACCACCACAGAGGCAGCACCGCTGAAGAGAGCGGATCTACAGCCAGAGGATCACCCTCATACGCCTACATCCAGATGAGGTCAAAGTCCCTTACAGCCTAAAAATGGGCTCCATTCCCCGCCTCCTCAACTACATTGTGCCAAGGCTGCAGGTAACATCCCAGTGCAGCACAAACATCACTCCACAGACAAAGCTACTTGCTGTGCTACACATGCAGGTGATTCAGCTGATTACCAGCCTCAGATACTCAAACATTGTATACTCACCTGGGCCCATAAACACACAAACACACAGACTAGTAATTACCGCTTGGGGTCAATTTTATAAATGCTTTTTATGAAATTAGTTACCTGCCAAAATGTAACTAATCTTTCACTTGTCAAAAAGTTATTTCCTCTGGTCAATGGACCTGTTAGTTGGAACTAGTTGATGGAGAAATGACATTTAAGCTTTATATTTCTTACCCTATTTGAAATAACCACAGACTCAGGAGAAATGGTTATTTAGTTAATTCATGTAAGCCAAAAACAAATTACAGTACGAACTCCGTTTTCTCCAAAGAAGGAAGAATGAATTATTTCATTAATCAGTCTACTAAATTAGAGCGAAGTTTCACAATGACAGTGCTCAGGAAAAAGAGGGTAGAGAGAGCAGTACAATGTCATACTACACAGAATTATATTAACCTAGAATGGTGTGGAAACCAACCCCTTAGCCAAGGAGTTGGAAGGGCCCCCTGGGAAAGATCAGGTGACAAAAACCTCAGGACAGGAATCAGGACAGAATTTTGGACAGGATAGGTGGTCTCTTCTAGATCCGACATCTGTGTCGCACCCCTCTCTGACACTATCTTCCCCTTAATTTCTTTGTTTCTTCTGCAATCTTCTTCTAATCAATTACCTCCTCGATTCTTCCGCGATCTTCTTCTAATTATTTTTGGGTTTAATAATCTAAGTCTGCAAATTGGTTCTTTTACAGCATTCGCTCAGCTCTCGGACAGCATCCCAGTCTCTCAGCATTCTGGTCTCTCGAGCAGAACAACCACTAACTAACTAGACTACTTCAATTATACATTTCAAATGGCATGTAACACCCCTTAATGTTTCAACTTCATGAAACTCCTAATTCTGATTGGACAGGCTGTAGTGTAGTTCCTATATTCCCAATAGGCTCTGCGCATTGGAATAATATATCTTATAGATGACGTAGGACTTAGGTCAGTAGGTCTCTATCAAATTTACTAAACTTAATAGTGAGTGCCAGCTAGCTCAGAGGTCACGTTCTCGAATTCACAAGAAGAGATTAGTTTCTGACAACCGCATAAACATGACAACTTTGTTTCCCTAGGACTGGAACAAATATCTTCAGAGTCGTGGAAACAATAGATAACTATTTTACTCGGTCAATCTTGCATGCTTCGTTTCTACAGAGTTGCAGAGAAATAGTGAGACGGGCATTTTCAATGAAAGGTTTATTGAACAGTCTTCTTTCTCATGCCAGAGAGGTGAACTGCTACAATCGTTAGACAGAATGCAAAGTATAATGCGTACAGAGAGAATAGTATTAGAAAATAATACTGTAATAGCATTGTATGGTTTCTAAGCCATATAAAAATACATACATAAATAACACAGGCTAAAATACTCAACTGGTGCTTCTAAAATATGCCTACCCCAATGTACCTAACCTAAGTCTAGTACGAGAGAAGAAGTAAGTGCTGTTTAGCATAGGTTTTAGTTCTGCCAAGAATTGCCAAAGGTTTCTCTAGGTTCTAATCAGCTCCATACCTTAGAATGAAGGAGGTCTGGTATCTCTGTGTCGGGACTTGATTTCCCAACACCCCGCAAGGGGAGTCAGAAAGACTGGAGCTGGAATCTCAGCAGAGGAGAACAGCTCCTTGTCAGTGCGACAGCTGGAGAGTCGGCTTCCTTCGGCACTTGGTGTAGCGAGCTGCGTCGAGCAAGTAGGTCGTCATACTGCACCGAACCACTCTGTGCTTTGCTATAGCAAGTGAAGGTATATTTATACCTTGAAGGTGTTTAGGAATGCCAGCTTTGACGTAAAGTCGGGCATATGAACGTCATGAATGAACCCCTAAGGAGTAGTTGTTCATTGTACGATAACTGAGTTCTTGGAGAAATCAATATTCAAGCAAGGAACTTGTTTCCAGCAATAACTGCCACCGTGAGGGAAACGGCCACTTGTATTTACCTGCCTCCTGCTGCCGTGAGGAGAACAGCTTTCCAAGCGCTGCATTGACCTGCACACCATCGCCGTGAGGGGAACGGGATTTGAAGGGACTACATCCCCCACAAGTTTGAGCACCTTGCGCACCCAGTGAAGCTGAGACCGCGCCACGAGGCGCGATAAGAGCCACACTGCAGCCCTGGGGTCCTGGGGAACTTGTTTCCAGCAATAAATGCCGCCGTGAGGGAAACGGACACTTGTATTTACCTGCTGCAGTGAGGGGAATGGCTTTCCAAACACCGCATTGACCAGCAAACCATCGCCGTGAGGGGAACAGCATTTCAAGGGACTACATCCCCCACAAGTCTGAGTGCCTTCCGCACCCAGTGACGCTGAGACCACGCCACGAGGCACGATAAGAACCGCACTGCACCCCTGGGGCCCTGTGGAACTTGTTTCCAGGAATAACTGCCGCCATGATTGAAACGGCCACTTGTATTTACCTGCCTCCTGCTGCCATGAGGGGAACTGCTTTCCAAACACCGCATTGACCTGCAAACCATGGCCTTGAGGGGAACAGCATTTCAAGAGACCACATCCCCTACAAGTCGGAGCGCCTTGCGCACCCAGTGATGCTGAGACCGCGCCACGAGGCACGATAAGAACCGCGTAGCACCCCTGCGGGGGACACAAGGGTGTGCCAGGCAAAGCCCAGGCCAAGGGCAGGCTAAGGGCAGGCCCGTCTGAGCCTGCCCCGACACTGTCTGAGACTGGGCTGGGCCATACCCCTTTCATCTGCACGTAGTGAGTACTATCCAAAGGATAACTGTCTCTGTGGTGTAACTTTGAACTGGGGGCTTGAGAAACTAAACATTCTATTGTCTACATGCTAAATTAAGCCTTCAGGGACCTTGTATTTCTGTACAATAGTAATCTCCAACCATCTGTACCCATATATGTAGGCTTTGTTTAGTTTAAGATAAGAAATTACTACGAGGAAGTCTACTTCTCCCCGGTCTAGACCTAACACTAGACAGAAACCCCTTAAGCAAACCCCCGTTATCCAGCTGACTGCGATTGATAGAATGCTGCAACAGGTTTCTAACGAAATAGAACGCACAGAGAGGCATCTCTCATTAACACCAAGAATGATAAGCATTTCTCAGTCCACGGAGATAGACACCGCTGTTGCATCCAATTCATCAGCTCTTTTCAATTCCTCAATATTGCCCCCTGCACAAGTTAGTATACCCACAAAGAGAACTGTTAGGGTGGGCACGGTAGGGAGGGCGAAGAGGAAAGGAGCCCCTCGGAAAAAAGCACCCACAGGCGTGGGATACATGAGGAGCATCCCCCTGGGATAGTGCTTACCAATATCCCAGGGGGTGAACACCCTGATCTTAGTGAAAACAAAATCTCCGAGCCCCCGGGCTGGCTACTATCATCAAAATCGGAGCTGAAATCTTATTTAGACCAGCTCATAACATCTGAAATGAGAGAAGTTATGAAAAGTATTGCTAAATTAAAATCACTTATTGATGCATGGGAATTAAAATTGATGCTACCTTGAACACTATTGATACATCCAACTCTACGAAAAGGGCTGTTATCTCCCATCGTACTCAGGCCATCTTGTCTCCCTGTACCCAGCCTCCTACATCTGAAGGTCCACCGAATGTTTCACAAGTGATTCCGCCCACTCTGCCCAAGGGCCCCACCCAAGTGAATCTAGGTAGCTCTCATAGTAGGGCATCCCACCCTTCTGTTAATTTACAAAACTCTAGGTCTGTGGTTCACACTACAGTTATCCCAGATGACCAGCAGATTCAAACAATAGCGCAAATAACTAGAAGGAATTTAATACCATGCAAGCCAAGTTTGATAAACTCTACTTACCCCTGTATCTACTTACCCCCAGCATATGTGGAAATTTAAATGCCGTTCCACTGCTGGAAGCCGGTCGTGAGGACACTTACCTGGAATTAAAAAACAAAGTCATCCATTGGTTGAGTAAAAACAGACCACTCCCTGACCTAGTCCAGACTGAAATTCTATGCACTAGGAGGGTTAGTTGGCTTGGGCAGAGACAAAAAGATAGTGTAGGGGATTGTGTTCTAATTAATTTTAGAGATAGAAGGGTGGTTCAGCATATTCTCAGTTGGGGACCAACAATAGCAACTGGAGGCATCCAGGCAGTTCCCTTGGGTTATTTTTACCCTCCAAGCCCTCTCTTAGATAGAGTGGGCAGTGTGTATAAAAAATGGGAACTGCGTGCCCATAATAGTCCCTTGACATATATAGGCCAGGATTGGGGCAATAGGGAGCAATTTTACATGCCTGTAAGAAATCTAATCAGTCCCCTGGATTTGGTTGACTGACTAGTCCCCAGTCATAAAAACTTGAATGTGGTACAAAACGTACCCACTACTTTCCACCTTGCTGAAGGTTTTAAAATTAGTGACAACCACCAGAAGTCCCTTTTGAGATAATCCCTCTTGTAAGTGCCCTTGGAGCACCCGAAACTCCCTTCTCTAATTTAGAACGAATCACTCAGGTTGACGCTGGGTGACATGAGCAGGTTAAATCCATCTTCCAGAAAGTATAGCAGGCCGGGTCCCGTACACAGAACACTAAGATCTTATCCTGGAAAATAGCAGGCCTTAACTCAAAACTGGATCATCCAGATTGGGGAACCTATATAGATACCCATGAACTATGTCTCTTTCAGGAGACCTGGTCAAGAAAGTCTCTATATAGAGTGGGGTGTGTTGCATATTTTTTCCCCAGCTGTTCAGGGGCCCAGGGGTAGACCCCCAAGTGGCCTTTGCATCTGGGTTGGTATACATCTGAGCTGCAACATCAAAGTGATAGACACTTCCTCTCCAGACATTCTGTGTATTCTCCTGACCTTTTTTAACACCTTGCATGCTCATGACAAGCTCAGCTCGTCATGAGCCACGGTGCTCGAGTGCTCATGACGAGCTGAGCTCATCATGACCGTTAGAACGCTCGCACGCTGGGCAAATTCCCCTGCTGTGCGAGTGTTCTAATGAAACGGGTGTGGTCGCACACGACCACGTGGCTTATGAGGAGCTGAGCTCGTCATGAGCACCGGGAGCTGCGCGCGCCCCCCCTCCCCCCAGCACCGCGGGGAAATATGCCCGCACGGAAGGGGTTAATAACATGAAAATTGCTATCATTAACATCTACTCCCGACTAGTGAAAATGGGATGAACATCACAGGTTTTAGAGTGTTTGGAGACTTTTTTACATTCCTTGCCTGACCCCTCACATATAATGATTGGGGGGGATTTTAACTGTCATTTTGAACCATTTATTGGTTTAAACACTTCCATAACTAGTGAGGAGAACTCGGTATGGCCAATCCCTGATAGCAATACATATCCGGTTAGGGGTTGGACCCCCATAGTCCTGCAGATAAACTCCCTTATCCTTACTAATCAGCTATGGGCATGCAATGGACGGTTTCCCTCTGACAATCTGGGTATCCCAACCTATAGCAAGTTGGGACAAACATCTATAATCGACTACATACTGGTAGATGTGGAGTTATGGCACAGAATAGTAGATTTTGTAGTTAATCTTCATTGTGAAAGTGACCATAACCCATTGGTGCTAGAAATGATTCTGCCGAACCTCGAGCAAGTTTTGAACCAATCTGCTCAATCTGCCCCAAATCTAATAGCAACAGAAGGAGGCAGAAGAGTTCACTGGGGAACATTTTTACAGTCCATTGATAAAGTGGCTACTCTTTATAAACAAATCATTCCCCATTTGGAATTTGCTTTCCATACATTTGCAAATGACCAAGGTTCAGAATCCTTGCAGAAAATAGGCAAGAATCACCAGGATATGCTCTCTAAACTAGTAATGTTTTTCTTTAACAGAGAGCCCAAAAAACACTTAGATCCCAAAAATAGACATTCCTAGTATAATAAATCATGTAGGGATGCAAAAATGGTTCTGGTGTCCTGGTGTTAGCGGTTAAAGAAAAGATAAGATAAGATACATTTTTATTATGTATAGTTAATTAAAACCAGTACAATCGTTACATTTATGCAAGTTTTTAAAATGTGATAAAAAAAGTCTGTATTGTTGTCGTTATCAAAGTCCGTGCGGTAAGGGACCGAAAGAATCTGTCTTTCAGTTTTCCCTTGTCCCAAAGTTTGACCATTAAGTGCCGGAACCAGTGCTTGCCGCAGGTTGTAGTTTGGGTAATCTTTGCTCTATCGTGGTGAGACACTTAACATATCTGCAGTTCAATTTTGTGTTCGCAGGGTTCAAGCATGCAAGCACAGCCTGCCTGCGCGTGCTGGTCCCTAGCTGCTTGAACTGGTCCCTTAGTAGCTGTTGGCGGGCTTGTCGGAGTTCTTCGCAAAGACAGGTCATGTGAAGTATGTCACCCGTAGCTAGATTGCAGAGCGGACAGACTTCATGGCCATTGCTTCTTAGCCATGGTGGTTGATGCTCTCTGGTAGGCAAGATCCCCAGTCTGTATTTCAAAAACTTTAGTTTAGTGATTTTTGGGTAGCCCTGGCTAAAGTAAGTTTGTGGTCTCAGGGATTTGTACGTGTTCAGTGTCATCCACGCATGGTTTCTTTTAGAAAAGACGGCCTTGTCCTCTATTAGGGAAAGAGTTTTTACGTTTTTCCAGACCACTTTTTTAAATGGGTTGTGCCCCAGTTGCATGGCCCAGAGTGAGGAAGCCTTGACAGCCCCAAATGCTGCCTTCAGGTAGGAGCTGGCTTGAGAAGCGTCCCTGCTTTGTATGGCTTGCCACAGCATCGCGTTTAAGGTGTCACTGGAGGCAGAGCAGAGTTTGTGGCAGCAAATAATGTAGGCTCCTTGTCTTGCAAGGTCTTTCTTTGTTAGGCCGAACTCCAGCCTTATTTGGGCGGACGAGGTATAAGACGGAAGTGTGAACAGAGTTCTGTATGCTTTTACCTGTAAGGCAGAGGTCTTCAAACTTTTTGATGCCGAGACCCCCTTGTAAAACCTTTATAGGCGTAAGGACCCCTTTCCGAAAAAAGTTTCTAGAAACTGGTACTCCTCATCATCAACTTTTGACAACCATAAATGCACCTGTTAGACCCCATCACATCCATCCATCATCATTCATCCACCCACACTTTCACACATCCATCCATCTATCCTTCATCCATCTACCCTTTCATCCTTCCATCCATACTTCATCCATCCACCCTTTCATCCATACATCCATACTTCATCCACCCACCCTTTCATCCATCCATCCACCCATAATTCATCCCCCACCTTTCCACACATCCATCCATCATTCATCCATGCAACCTTTTATCCACCCATACATCCATCCACCCTTTCATCCATCCATCCTTCATCCATCCACCCTTTCATCCTTCCATCCATACATCCAGCCTTCATCCGTCCACCCTTTCATCCTTCCATCCATACATCCACCCACCCTTTCATCCATACATCCATCCTTCATCCACCCACCCTTTTATCCATCCATCCACCTATCATTCATCTCCCCACCTTTTCACACATCCATCCATGCATCATTCATGCAACCTTGTATCCATCCATACATCCATTCTTCATCCACCCACCCTTTAATCCATCCATCCACCCATCATTCTTCCCCCACCATTCCACACATCCATCCATCATTCATCCATGCAACCTTTTATCCATACATCCATCCTTCATCCATCCACCCTTTCATCCTTCCATCCATACATCCATCCTTCATCCATCCACCCTTTCATCCTTCCATCCATGCATCCATCCACCCTTTCATCCATACATCCATCCTTCATCTACCCGCCCTTTCATCCATCCACCCACCTATCATTCATCTCCCCACCTTTTCACACATCCATCCATGCATCATTCATGCAACCTTTTATCCATCCATCCATCCATCCACCCTTTCATCCTTCCTTCCATCCATCCTTCATCCGTCCACTCTTTCATCCATACATCCATCCTTCATCTATCCACCCTTCATCCATCCACTCCTTTCATATTTAACACAATTCAGATGGTCATCTATACCAAAAAACAGCTGTCTTATCTCAGTGTCAGCCTGTATATACCCTTTTGTTCTGTAAATTAGAAATGAATTTTGTTGTAAAAAAAATGTTACACAAGTTTGGTATTTCAGTTTTGCAATGAATATGCATTACCTAAATTAATGACAGGAGTTTTTCGATCTCTGAAAAACTTAGCTGCGATCTGCCAGTTGCACATTTATCACTCCTCCCTACCAAATTGTTGCTGCTGGCTGGTAACATCCTGTCGCAGGGTTGGGTCGTCTCCTGGGTTCCACAGTAAACGTCACAAGAAGCGTTCTGCTGACCGTAAAAAGCCCGGGATCGGTATAATGGACATTGTGCCCCTGTTCCTGAAACTTATGGGATCGGAGGGCAAGAGCTGCGAAGCGTTTTTTTTACAGCAATCGGAGGTAAGTAATCTGTGGGGGTTTAGGAAGGCATACCAACACCCTCGAGCATGACCCCCCTCCCCCCTTCAACACTCTAAGGGTCGAGTCAGACGGCACAGAAAGTCTGCATATGGCGGCTGTGGTAAATATTTGATTTACCGTCCTAATTTCTATGCAGGTAAGTACTTAATCAATAATAACTCAATCGGAAAGAAAGAGGCAGAGTCCGTGGTGTTAGAGTTCTTTGGGGTTTTATTCCTTAAAAAGGAATGGTTCTAGAACTGGATATCATGTTCCTGCAACCACAGGGGTTCAGGAAGGGATAGAGCAATATTTTATTGACAATACATAGCTTATATACTTAAATCGTACAGTAGAAACCAATACAGTAGGCGTAACAGCTGAGAGAAACAAGATAACAGCATCCACGTGGTAGTGATACGTAATTAGAAGGCGTGAACTAGGCGTGAACATAGAGGTGTGTACTAGAAATGTCATAGGTAGGTGTCACAAGTGGGTGGCACAAAGCAGAATCTTGTAATGTCAGCAGAAATCTGAGGCTTGGATGCGCGCGCAGCTGCATGACGTGTGATTGACGTGAAACTGGAGGGTGCAGGGGACTTGACATTTACACTGACGGAAAGAGACAGAAGTCTGGCATGTCAGATCAACTTGTACTTCTATCATATCTGATATCTGATGTTTAGGAACCATATTATCTGAACGGAAAAGGTCTCTGGGGCAGAAGCTATTCTATACTAACTGGGAGTGCGTGTATAAGCGCCTAAGTGTCTACATGAGAATGCGAGGGGCATGGGCCTACCATGGTAACAGAGGCTATGAATTACTTGCACGGAGACAGTGAGGCCGGGCCCTTTACTCTGCAGCTGGGGGAATGTTTACTTAAACTAGTAGGCAGGAATGCATTTTCGAGGAGCGGAACAGATAATTCGAAGGTTGAATACAGTCTTGGCAGGCAGCAGGCTGAGCTAAGCGCCATGAGCCTGACAGGGAGTAAGGCAGAGGTCACGGGTACAGAGACAGCCTGGGCTGAAGTTTTCAGAGTCAGAAGGCAGAAAAAAGAGGCTCGATGGCAGAATTCAGGGCCTACTTTGCCAGAGCTGAAAAACGTGTAAAGTACACCATAAAAAGACGTTGGCATAGCATACTTAGGAACGGAGCATCCAACCCATTCAGGGTGGGTCTGAAAGAGGACATGTTAACGTTGGACGCAAATGTATTTGCGTCTTCATAGCTGGCACAGGAGGGAAGTTACATGCACTTTAAGCTGGTACATGGAGACGGTGGGGTACACGGTAGGGAACATTACTTGACCATAAAATTTATATTTCCTCATTCCCTCCTTGTTCCCTACGGACCCTTCATGATATATCGATCCTCATAAATCGATCAGTCTGTTCTTGTAACATCATTTGTTCTTCTTTCTTTCTTTCACGTTTTGAGAGAAAACTGGAATGTTCAATGCACGATGTGGCACACAGTCCACAAATCGCTGCCCGCACTGTAGGCACAGGCAGCAACTGAATACTATGACTAGGCCAATGCCTAGGAAGGATAGGATCTTCCATCCCCAAGCGGTTAAAGTTGTCCAGAACCAACCGGACCAAGTCCAGGTGCCTGGATTCTGATGTATCTGACTTGCAATTTTATGAAGACGTGTAATAGCTTGGTATACCGTTGGCGCGTTTTCTGGGATGAAAACACAGCAACTTGACCCGATGACCTTACAAGCTCCGCCTCTATCTGCCAAGATGACGTCAATAACAAGACGATTCTGAAGAACAACAACCCGCATGGCGGACTGCTCCTCTGTTAAGTTACCTAGGGCAGAGGCAGTTTCATTCACTACAGCTTCAAGTGTTCTAGTTAATCTGCGTATTAGTTTACTATTTTGGACGGGGCCTGTGAAGAAAAAGAATCCTTTATTGAAATCTGTGTATTGCTCCCATGCCGTTTCAGTGTAGTCGACAATCGGGAGATCTCTTCGGAGTCTATTCTTTACTAGATTTGTATTTCTGTGATAATCAGGAGGAGCTAGAAAAACAGGGGGCAGAAGGAATGCAATATAACAGGTACCATCCCAATCTAGAGGTAAGCGTACGTATGCGGTATGACCACAAACAAAGTAAGAATGACGGGTAGCTCTAAAGGAAGATTTACCTTGATCACTGAATTCGACCACAGTAGTACATTTACTATGACCTAAGTGTACTGAACCTTTCTTACTGACACATAAATCACCAGTGACTGGTAATACTGACATAGCAGGGAGAACTGGTGCAGCTTCGGATTCAACAGTAAGAATCATAAGGTTAATTGTATAATTACCTAATCCATATACTTCATTTTCTAGATCAGTTCCTATTCTAGTGGGAAGTCCCTTCTTGTCGGGGTAACAGGCATTAAGCAGAACTAAGTTCAAGTTTCCCCAAACCCAGCTCCCTTTAAAAACAGCAATATCAGGATCTAAGGAATTAATTATTCTAAACCATGCACCACAGGAGCCATTGTGAGTGAACGGGTACGGAAAGAGGGGCAGAACTCCCTTGTATTTCTGGTAGGGAGGGAGTCGGCCACATATCCAGCAGTTGGTAGCGTTGTTGGTCTGATGGGAGTGATGTAACATACTAATGAATGTGTTATTGCGCAGCGCAAGTCTGTAAGAAAGTTCGTGGGGAGGTAATTCACTAAAGGAATGTTCAGCAGAAACATTGTAAGCAGATTGTTCACGCTTGAAAATAGGGTAGTATATAGGAAGCAATATACTCGCAACAATAATCAGAAGACTTAGAAAAAACATAATCAATAATGTCACTATACAGTGACTGCGGAGTCATTTGCAATATGTACGTTTCTTGAGTTGTCTCTCTCTCTCTCTATCTCGATCTAGGGGATACATGTCAGAAACTATTTAACCGATTCACCTAGGGGAGGACTTAAACAATTAAACTGTCTGACTTGCTAGATCGGAGTTTCATGCGGTATTCTTCTTGGGGAGTTTTCTCTTGTTTCGGAACTTTAAAGTCACTAGGTTCGATACAGTCTTTGGAAGGGGTGGACGAGTCTTTTTCTGGCATCAGTTCATTGCACTTTTTTATATGGCTTGTATGGATCCACCCCTTTCTGCCTTCAACTTTGATGGCGGTCTTCGTTGTAAGAAGGACAGTCTTCGGCTCTTTCCAGCGGGGCTCCAGCGGACTTTTCCTGTCGAAGTTCCTAATTAGGACCAGATCTCCTGGACGGACATCATGCGGCTTTACATCAGTGTTGTCAGGGAAAGCTGCGGCAACCTGTGAACGACATGATTGGAGTGCAGACATCAAGGAGGCAAGGTAATCTGTCAGCATATTACAATCAACATCGGTAATTTTCTTAGGTAAGGGCGTCCCCCACATATTCGGTGGTCTGCCAAAGACCACTTCATACGGGGATAGTCCTGATCGCGAGTGGGCGACCATCCTCATATAGAACAATGCAACTGGCAGGGCGACTATCCAGTCGACCCCTTTCTCTTTACAAACTTTAGCAAGGCGGGTCTTTAGTGTCTGGTTATGCCTCTCTACAAGGCCAGCGGCTTCGGGATGTCGGACACAATGGAATCTCCACTGATATCCTAGCAGCAAGGAAACTTGTTTCATAAGTTCGGAAGAGAATGGCTGTCCGTTATCTGAGTACACGACACGAGGCAAGCCGTATCGTGGGAAAAATTCTCGAACCAGCTGCCTGGCAGTGGTCGGAGCAGTGTAATCTGGGACTGGATATGCTTCGGTCCAACGGGAAAGTGCACAAACAATTACGAGGACATATTTGAATCCTCGACAGCGGTCCATCTGGATATAATCCATCTGGAGGACTTCAAAAGGGTGATCGGGAGGATGAAATCCACCTTGCTCTACAGGGACGCTTTTACCTGGATTGAACTGACAACAGATCATGCAAGTACGCACTTTCTGTTTTGCTGCTGCTCGTAAGTGTTTGTTGTACCAGAGATTCTGTAAACTGTCTAACATCGCTTTCTCTCCTAGATGTGCTGGACTATGTGCTGTATTGATTATGACTTGAACCATAGAGTCGGGGAGAAACCATGTAGATTTTCCCTTCGTCATCCAACCTTGATCTGTCTGGATCCCTCCTAGTTCGGTCCATTTCTTTATTTCATCTGCAGTAGCATGTGTCTGAATATCGATTACATCTAGGGCGGGATCCCTGACTGTCATACAATGTGTCGGTACTATTGTCTTTGTCACGTCAGTTGTCTGAGTGTGAGTCAATGCTGTATGTTTTGCTGTCTGGTCTGCCAGGTCGTTACCCTGGGAAACAGAATCTGTAACTTTAGTATGTGCTTTACACTTCATGACGGATATGCCTGAAGGCAGATGTATCGCTTCTAACAGTGCTTGAATGAGGGAACCGTGTTGGATCTTGGCACCATGAGAGGTCAAGAAACCTCGTTCTTGCCATAACATTCCGAAGTCGTGTACAACTCCGAACGCATAACGGGAATCAGTGTATATGTTAACATTTCTGTTCTTGACTAGTATACAGGCTCGGGTCAGAGCAATAAGCTCTGCCGCTTGAGCGGACAGTGTGTCAATACAATATGTTTCTTTAACTTCAGTTTCAGTGGTCACTGCATACGCGGCCACTAATTCTCCTGTACTTGTTCTCATACATGAACCATCCACATAAAGTGTCAGGTCTGGATTTGTCAATGGAACATCTGTTAAGTCTTGTCGAGGCTTTGTTACTGTATTAATGATCTCTATACAATCATGCGGGGCTGGATCTGTCATAATTGAAGGTAACAATGTTGCGGGGTTCAGAATGCTGCAGCGTCTGATTTCTATGTGTGGCTGGAATAGTGTTAATTCATAACCTGTCAGTCGTGCTATAGTCAAGTGTTGAGTCTGAGTTCTGTTTAAAAGAACCTCTACAGAATGTGGAACTTGTACTGTTAGTTGATGTCCTAAAACAATTGAGTCGCTCTGTCTGATTGCTAATGCTGTTGCTGCTACTGACTTTAAGCACGCAGGGAGTGCCTGGGCTACTGAATCCAATGTACTTGAAAAATAAGCGCAAGGCTTATGTGAACCTGCTTGATCTTGAGTGAGAACAGACAATGCTGTACCATCACGTTCTGTAACAAAAAGTGTAAAAGGTTTGCTGTAACATGGTGTCGCTAAAACTGGTGCTTGGCATAAAGCTTTCTTTAATTCTTCAAAGGCTTGTGTGTGTTCCAGAGTCCAAGGAAGGTCAGTCGAAGTCGCTGCCTCCTGTGTTGTTAACTGAATGAGTGGTTTAGCTAGAAATGCATACTGAGGAATCCATTGTCTGCAGTACGAGGTGAGGCCTATAAAGGCCCGCACTTCCTTTTGTGTCTGGGGTTGCGGCATATTTACAATTAACTGAATGCGATCAGGAGTGAGCTGTCTCCCCACTTTGGACAGCAAGTGACCCAAGTACACAACTTGCTGAACACAGAATTGTAGCTTCGAAGGGGACACCTTGTGTCCCTTGTCGGCCAGGAAATGTAAAACTGTCAGTGATGCTTGTTCACATTCGGGTTCACTTCGTGCGGTGATCAACAGATCATCGACGTATTGCAGTAAAGCGGTGTTAACTGGCATTTGAATACAATCTAGTTGTCTTTTCAGTGCTTGACTATAGATGCTGGGGCTTTCTGTGAATCCTTGAGGTGCTCGTGAAAATTTGAAACTTCGTCCATTTAAACTGAATCCGAAAAGGTATTGGCTCTCTGGGTCAATAGGTACACTGAAGAAGGCGTTCTTGAGGTCAATTACAGTAAAGAACGTTGCTTCTGAATCAATAGCAGTCAATAGGGAAGAGATATCGGGGACCACAGGGTACTGTGGTACAATGCATTTATTCAGTTCTCGTAAATCAATCACCAGCCGATATACTGGCGGTGCATTGGGATCAGTACGTTTAAGAATCGGAATGATAGGGGAATTACAGATATTGGAGTCGGTCTCTACGACCACTCCTTGGGCAATGAGCTCTTCAATGATTTCCAGTAAAGCCACTACAGCATCGGGCGGTAACTTGTATTGTCTGATTCGGGGTAAAACAACACCTGATTTCAGTGTAACACGGTATGGTGTAATGTGCATGCAGCCTACATCGGTTGGGCCTTGTGCCCACAGGTGATCCGGTACATTTTTCAATCTGACATCAAACTTTCGTAATACATAGTGACCCTTGAAATCTCGCAGAAAGAGTCTAACTCCCTCCGGGGAACAACATATCACAGCTCCTAGAGCCTTCAATGTTTTGATACCTAACAGATTTTCTGGACATGATTTTGTAAGTAACAAGTCTGTAACGCGTGATAATGGACCCACAGCCAGGGGGACTGGTTCTGATACCTCATTTACAATAGGTTGTCCTGAAAAACCAAGGGAAACATTCTGTGAGCCTGAGAGGGGTGCCCCTGGGACTTCGTCATGGCTGATTGTTGTGCGGCTTGCCCCTGTGTCAATTAAAAACTTTCTGTCTTTTCCCAATACTTGACTGTGTACATAAGGACCCTCTTGATCTACAGGAATCTCAATAAGAGGCAAGCCAAACTCCCTCTCTAGGCTGTTTCATGTGTATCGTGGATAATCGGGGTAAGCAGATTGGGCATACTGGTACATCTGTTGTGAAACTTGCTGAGTCGCGGCAATGGGCTGTGGCTGTGGTACCGCTACCGTCTGTGCTGTATGAGATGAAGCATGCATAGGCTGTGTATTCTGCATGGGCTGTACATTCTGTGAAGTCTGTTGCTGGGCCTGATCTTGTCTCGGTGGATGCGGTCTTTCTTTAGTTTTACCTGTTGCTATATTATGTTTCAGAACTGGACACTCATGTACGTAGTGACCTGGCTGCTTGCAATAGTTGCATGTCCCTTTAACGGGAGCTGCGGCGTGACCTGTCTGGGTCGTACCCTTTCTCTGGCCGTCGGCTGGAACCGATTGGGCCACTAACATTTTCATTTTCGTGTCTTTCATACGTTTCTGTTCATGATCCTGTTCTTCTCTAATTCTGTTCTGATGGTATTGTAACATTTGTAACATCTGTGATGGCGTATTTGCTTGCCATGTACTCTCAACCTTGTATACACGGTTTTTAACTGCTAACAGGGAATTCTCCACTAACTTCGATACAAAAAGATGCGGGTACGACTCGCTACTTGGTTTAAGACCACTATTAATAATGAAACATTTCTCGAATCTTGAATAGAAGTCACTAGTCACTCATCTTCCCCCTTAACACCAAGGACTCAGTGGTAGAATTTCAGAACACCATGTCCCACATTCTGAGTTGGATGAGCTGCAATCATTTAAAACTCAACCCAGGAAAGACCGAATTGGTCTTGCCGGGACAGAGTATACATAGTTGGAACCCTAGCTTTTGGCCCTCCTGTATGGGTGCCCCTCCGATTAAATCATCATCGGTAAAAAGTTTGGGCATCCATATCAGTGAAGATCTTTCCTTGAAGAAACAGGTGGGGTCAGTCGTTTCTGCCAGTTTTTTTCAGCTGAAAAAAATTTAAAAAATTGCACGCTTTTTTTCCTTTTCCGCCCTTACTCAGATTGTCATCTCTTTGGTTTTATCCAGACTGGATTTTTCCAACAGTCTTTACCTTGGGCTCCCAAAGGGAGAGCTCAAACGCCTCCAGCTGGTTCAGAACCAAGCAGCCAGACTTCTTCTGAACATCCCCAGAAGGCAATCAGTTAGATCTGGCCTGAAACAATTACACTGGCTGCCGGTGGAACAACGTGTGGCCTTCAAGACGGGCTGCATTTTATTTAAATCCCTGCAAGATACTGGCCCCCAATTCGTCAGGAACCTATTCCATAAATACAATCCTTCCCGACACCTCCGGTCCACCCATAAATCTCTGCTGACTGTGCCGTCGTACAAGAGGAAACGTCTCGGAGGCAGCTGCTTTGACCATCTTGCAGCTGCCTTCTGGAACTCCCTCCCCCTTCACCTTAAACTAAGTGACAACCTCCTCAGTTTTAGACACCTTCTGAAGACCTGGCTCTTTTCTCAGGCACACCCTTGAGCTGGCCTGCTCTATCAAATGGCTGACGCGTCCTGTTCCCTCCTATAGCGCCATGAAGCCTCCGGGCGTACGAGCGCTCAACAAATACCTGTTAACATTAACATTAACATTAGTATCTTCATCTTGCTTCTGTTTACAGGCCGAAATTGCGTCCCAATCTTCCTTTCTAGTTGTCAGTAATCTTGGCAGAACCTGTACTATCAAACCTGGTAATGCTTTAGTTTTCTCCCCAAGGCCTAGCCCTGGGGTACGTTTTTCCTCCTCGTCTTCTATTTCTGCCCATACAATCTTTTTGTCTCCCACCTCCCATTCTTTTTCCTTGAGTTTCTCGTAGATGCCCGTGGGCAGCAGTACCTTTAACATTTTCATGATATCTTCATATGTGTAATCCCCCATCAGTAACATGTCTTTAAGTTCTCTGTGAAAACCTGCAGGGTCTTTATCATGACAGGGTACTAGTTTCTTCATTTCTAACAGTTCTAACTTGGTCAGAGGCGTGTGTACATACACACGTTTCAGGTTATTATCGGTACCCATAACTGGATGTACTTCTCGTAAGGGGTTCTGACTTTCAATGCCATGCAGACGCTCCATATGATACATTTTTCTTTCTGGGGGCGGAGCGGGAACATATTCGGAGCTTAAGAACGTGTTGTATCTATGTCGTTGTTCTAGAATTATTTGTATTAACTTGGTACTTAGACCTCTCCATCTATCCATGAGTAGTGCTTCTAATGTATCGTGTAAGGGACCTGGATCAGAATGTTGGTTTCTGTATAACGTGAGAAGGTGCTGAATCATGTATACACCTGCTAATTTCTGCTCGTCTGGGGAAAGGTTCAGAAATGTCTGCGCTACTGTGTCATCATTGTATATGTTCGAATTGTCAGCCCATAATACTGCTGACCGGGCTAGTTCTTGTTCATCCATAGAATTGAGTACATGGTACCCCATTCGTTCTCGAAGCCTTTTATCAGTCTCTTGGAACTGATGTTCCGGAGAATTCGGTTTTGTTATGCCAGAGAGAAAAACTCTCTTGCTTTCCGGACGAATGCCTTTCCTAAGGTAAGTTCCCTTACCTACATACGCTATCGTGTCTGTAGTCTTTTCTTGTTCTTCAGGTTCTTCCTCCTCCTCCTCCTCGGAAGCTTTTTCTTTCTCTTTTTCGTGTATTTCTATTACTGCTTTTCGTATTTTCCTGTACATACTGGCTATGCAACCCCCTTTATCATGTTTTCCTTCGGATATATTTTGACCCCACTTGTTGAGTCCATCTAATTCCTCCTGTTCTGTCTCAGGCCTGTCTCGTTCTCTTATTAAGCAATTTATAAAAAAACGTAGTATATATGCTTGAGTGTCAACTTTCTGATGCGCCATGGCCTCCTTAATACTGTCAGGGTCTTCCCCAGTCTGGACAAAATGATATATTCTATCTAGATGCTCTTTCATTCCTGAGAAAAACAGTAGATAATCTGTAGCATGTCGTAAGCGTAGTGATGCTAAAAACATTCTATCATCTTTGCCGGGTACTGGATTGTATCTGCAAACTTGAAGCGGTTCTTTGAGTATGTCGAGACGGGGTGATTGGAATGTAAAAGGGTTCTGCATATCCCTAAGCTGTAATCTGTGTGTTGGTGGCGGGGTCCGGTGACCCCCGGTCGCACCTCCTGAGGCGGAAGATTGGACATTACCTCTCTGCGGAGTCTGTATCTGTACTTGAACTTGTCTTTTAGTAGGATCAGGTAGAAGCGGTTTCGGTATATCAATTTTAGGTGCGGGAAGTGGTGGAGGTGGAGGAATGATGGGCTGTCGAACGGGGAAACCTGGTTGCGGTAATGGCGGGATATGGTCTGGAGGCGGGTTGCCACCCCCGTCACCGTCAGTAGGCGGGACCCGGACAGGCAGATTGGTGTAAGCGGGTGCTACATCCTCTAGATAGGAATTCAGGAATATGTCTTTAGTGGTCCTGTGAGTTACTTTAGTTGGAACCAATGGTGGCGGCAGATTTCTCGGTATTTCTGAAGTGGCCTCAGGCGAACCCTCGGCCACGAGATACATGCCATTTACGAAATTGTTTCGTGCGCGGTCTATTTGCTCTGATTTTACTCGGATCCCTTCAGTAACTAATTCGTTTTCTTGGGCTTTATCTGATTCTTTAAGTCTGTCTTCTCTACGGAGTGCTTTTTCAGCACGCTTATGTGATTCCTTACGACAAAATTCTATGGCGTCTTTCTGAGATTGTCTGGCTTTCTTTTTCCACAGTGCTTCTTCTACCTTCATGATGCACTCGGCATCCCATGTTCCGGTAACAGGCCATCTATGTCTTTCGTCTAGATGCTTAGTATAATCGGCCCATAAATCTAGATACAATATGGCATCTAAGCCATGCTTGTGGTACATAAAATTTCCAGGAGTGTCCCTAGGGGGTTAGGAATTTCTTCCTCTAGTATCCCTTTCCTAGTTCCTATCTGCTTTAACTTATTGAAAAACGGCATCTTGTTTACTTAAGACTGAATGCTCAATCCTTGCTACTTAATACTGAATACAGCTAGTTACACAAGAACACAATAATGCACATTAAAAACAGTCACACTCATACCACGACATTAATCACATGAAAGACATTTGAGACATATATAACTACCCCCTATACTGGATGTACTGCTAAACAGTACAGATACACTGTCGGAGACAATGCAAGAACTTGAATAACTGATGTACTGCTAAACAGTACAGATACACTGTCTAAAACAGTGCAGACCGAATTTGTGTACCCAAACCCATCTTGATACGTCCCAGCAATGGTACTCACCGGGAAGCACGGAAACAGAAGGCCTCAGAAAACTCGACTGGACCGGACTGGACTCGACTCGACTCGACACGTGGATACTTCGGAAACTGGTGGGCCTCTTGACACCTCGGACCTTGCTTCTTTCGGCTAGGCTCTGGTCGGGATCCTCCGCACTCCTCACCGCCTCGTCTGGGTGCTGATCGCAGTCTTCGTCACCTCCGTGGGCCAGAGGGAGATACAGGAAATCCTGCCAGTACGCGTAGTTTCCGTCTAACTGATGGCAGGGGACAGAGCTTGCAACGCACCAACCGGCGCGTGGGGTGGGGGAGGGGTCCCTGTTCGGGCGCCAGAATAATGTGGTAAATATTTGATTTACCGTCCTAATTTCTATGCAGGTAAGTACTTAATCAATAATAACTCAATCGGAAAGAAAGAGGCAGAGTCCGTGGTGTTAGAGTTCTTTGGGGTTTTATTCCTTAAAAAGGAATGGTTCTAGAACTGGATATCATGTTCCTGCAACCACAGGGGTTCAGGAAGGGATAGAGCAATATTTTATTGACAATACATAGCTTATATACTTAAATCGTACAGTAGAAACCAATACAGTAGGCGTAACAGCTGAGAGAAACAAGATAACAGCATCCACGTGGTAGTGATACGTAATTAGAAGGCGTGAACTAGGCGTGAACATAGAGGTGTGTACTAGAAACGTCATAGGTAGGTGTCACAAAGCAGAATCTTGTAATGTCAGCAGAAATCTGAGGCTTGGATGCGCGCGCAGCTGCATGACGTGTGATTGACGTGAAACTGGAGGGTGCAGGGGACTTGACATTTACACTGACGGAAAGAGACAGAAGTCTGGCATGTCAGATCAACTTGTACTTCTATCATATCTGATATCTGATGTTTAGGAACCATATTATCTGAACGGAAAAGGTCTCTGGGGCAGAAGCTATTCTATACTAACTGGGAGTGCGTGTATAAGCGCCTAAGTGTCTACATGAGAATGCGAGGGGCATGGGCCTACCATGGTAACAGAGGCTATGAATTACTTGCACGGAGACAGTGAGGCCGGGCCCTTTGCTCTGCAGCTGGGGGAATGTTTACTTAAACTAGTAGGCAGGAATGCATTTTCGAGGAGCGGAACAGATAATTTGAAGGTTGAATACAGTCTTGGCAGGCAGCAGGCTGAGCTAAGCGCCATGAGCCGCACAGGGAGTAAGGCAGAGGTCACGGGTACAGAGACAGCCTGGGCTGAAGTTTTCAGAGTCAGAAGGCAGAAAAAAGAGGCTCAATGGCAGAATTCAGGGCCTACTTTGCCAGAGCTAAAAAACGTGTAAAGTACACCATAAAAAGACGTTGGCATAGCATACTTAGGAACGGAGCATCCAACCCATTCAGGGTGGGTCTGAAAGAGGACATGTTAACGTTGGACGCAAATGTATTTGCGTCTTCATAGCTGGCACAGGAGGGAAGTTACATGCACTTTAAGCTGGTACATGGAGACGGTGGGGTACACGGTAGGGAACATTACTTGACCATAAAATGTATATTTCCTCACGGCACTGAAAAGAAAAACAAAGATGCCGCCCTGCGTCATTCTGTCTATCTGGGGCCAATATGCGAATTGTGTGACTCTCCCAGCCATCCCACCTCGCCCCCCCCTTGTGTATGTGAGGCTGGCTGAAACAGAGACACACCAAAGCCTACGCCTGAGTACTTCACATTACTTAAAAACCACCGCAATGGAGCGCACACCGCTAGCCCCTCCTCCGGATCGCCCCTCGGGATTCTGGTACTTGTAGTTCAGTAGTGGATCACCCAGGTGGGTGCAAGTCGGTACTTGTTGGACTGATGAATCTCTAGACCCGATACATGTCCCGGGTTTTTGGGTATCGCCCGAGACATGGCTCGGGTTTCGGGATAACTTCCCTCATCAGTAGAGAAAATGGTTTAGGGGTGGAGGAGAAGGCCGCCAAACAACAGTCAATGGCCTCGATGCCCGAACCGGCACGCAGGGCAGCATCCAGGAGCCCGTCGGCTCAAGGCTCAAGGGAGCCAATTAGTAAAAACCACCGCAATGGAGCGCACACCGCTAGCCCCTCCTCCGGATCGCCCCTCGGGATTCTGGTACTTGTAGTTCAGTAGTGGATCACCCAGGTGGGTGCAAGTCGGTACTTGTTGGACTGATGAATCTCTAGACCCGATACATGTCCCGGGTTTTTGGGTATCGCCCGAGACATGGCTCGGGTTTCGGGATAACTTCCCTCATCAGTAGAGAAAATGGTTTAGGGGTGGAGGAGAAGGCCGCCAAACAACAGTCAATGGCCTCGATGCCCGAACCGGCACGCAGGGCAGCATCCAGGAGCCCGTCGGCTCAAGGCTCAAGGGAGCCAATTAGTAAAAACCACCGCAATGGAGCGCACACCGCTAGCCCCTCCTCCGGATCGCCCCTCGGGATTCTGGTACTTGTAGTTCAGTAGTGGATCACCCAGGTGGGTGCAAGTCGGTACTTGTTGGACTGATGAATCTCTAGACCCGATACATGTCCCGGGTTTTTGGGTATCGCCCGAGACATGGCTCGGGTTTCGGGATAACTTCCCTCATCAGTAGAGAAAATGGTTTAGGGGTGGAGGAGAAGGCCGCCAAACAACAGTCAATGGCCTCGATGCCCGAACCGGCACGCAGGGCAGCATCCAGGAGCCCGTCGGCTCAAGGCTCAAGGGAGCCAATTAGTAAAAACCACCGCAATGGAGCGCACACCGCTAGCCCCTCCTCCGGATCGCCCCTCGGGATTCTGGTACTTGTAGTTCAGTAGTGGATCACCCAGGTGGGTGCAAGTCGGTACTTGTTGGACTGATGAATCTCTAGACCCGATACATGTCCCGGGTTTTTGGGTATCGCCCGAGACATGGCTCGGGTTTCGGGATAACTTCCCTCATCAGTAGAGAAAATGGTTTAGGGGTGGAGGAGAAGGCCGCCAAACAACAGTCAATGGCCTCGATGCCCGAACCGGCACGCAGGGCAGCATCCAGGAGCCCGTCGGCTCAAGGCTCAAGGGAGCCAATTAGTAAAAACCACCGCAATGGAGCGCACACCGCTAGCCCCTCCTCCGGATCGCCCCTCGGGATTCTGGTACTTGTAGTTCAGTAGTGGATCACCCAGGTGGGTGCAAGTCGGTACTTGTTGGACTGATGAATCTCTAGACCCGATACATGTCCCGAGATTCATCAGTCCAACAAGTACCGACTTGCACCCACCTGGGTGATCCACTACTGAAATACAAGTACCAGAATCCCGAGGGGCGATCCGGAGGAGGGGCTAGCGGTGTGCGCTCCATTGCGGTGGTTTTTACTAATTGGCTCCCTTGAGCTTTGAGCCGACGGGCTCCTGGATGCTGCCCTGCGTGCCGGTTCGGGCATCGAGGCCATTGACTGTTGTTTGGCGGCCTTCTCCTCCACCCCTAAACCATTTTCTCTACTGATGAGGGAAGTTATCCCGAAACCCGAGCCATGTCTCGGGCGATACCCAAAAACCCGGGACATGTATCGGGTCTAGAGATTCATCAGTCCAACAAGTACCGACTTGCACCCACCTGGGTGATCCACTACTGAAATACAAGTACCAGAATCCCGAGGGGCGATCCGGAGGAGGGGCTAGCGGTGTGCGCTCCATTGCGGTGGTTTTTACTAATTGGCTCCCTTGAGCTTTGAGCCGACGGGCTCCTGGATGCTGCCCTGCGTGCCGGTTCGGGCATCGAGGCCATTGACTGTTGTTTGGCGGCCTTCTCCTCCACCCCTAAACCATTTTCTCTACTGATGAGGGAAGTTATCCCGAAACCCGAGCCATGTCTCGGGCGATACCCAAAAACCCGGGACATGTATCGGGTCTAGAGATTCATCAGTCCAACAAGTACCGACTTGCACCCACCTGGGTGATCCACTACTGAAATACAAGTACCAGAATCCCGAGGGGCGATCCGGAGGAGGGGCTAGCGGTGTGCGCTCCATTGCGGTGGTTTTTACTAATTGGCTCCCTTGAGCTTTGAGCCGACGGGCTCCTGGATGCTGCCCTGCGTGCCGGTTCGGGCATCGAGGCCATTGACTGTTGTTTGGCGGCCTTCTCCTCCACCCCTAAACCATTTTCTCTACTGATGAGGGAAGTTATCCCGAAACCCGAGCCATGTCTCGGGCGATACCCAAAAACCCGGGACATGTATCGGGTCTAGAGATTCATCAGTCCAACAAGTACCGACTTGCACCCACCTGGGTGATCCACTACTGAAATACAAGTACCAGAATCCCGAGGGGCGATCCGGAGGAGGGGCTAGCGGTGTGCGCTCCATTGCGGTGGTTTTTACTAATTGGCTCCCTTGAGCTTTGAGCCGACGGGCTCCTGGATGCTGCCCTGCGTGCCGGTTCGGGCATCGAGGCCATTGACTGTTGTTTGGCGGCCTTCTCCTCCACCCCTAAACCATTTTCTCTACTGATGAGGGAAGTTATCCCGAAACCCGAGCCATGTCTCGGGCGATACCCAAAAACCCGGGACATGTATCGGGTCTAGAGATTCATCAGTCCAACAAGTACCGACTTGCACCCACCTGGGTGATCCACTACTGAAATACAAGTACCAGAATCCCGAGGGGCGATCCGGAGGAGGGGCTAGCGGTGTGCGCTCCATTGCGGTGGTTTTTACTTCACATTACTTGTTAATGAGGCTTGGATGTTTTTTCACACCTCGGTGTGAATTAGGCCTCCGCGTGAGCACCCTCAATTAGCCCAACGCCACTAAGGCAAAGGAACTGCACGCTCTGACAGAATCTGGGACCCCCTTCCCAGGACTCCACGACCCCCCTGGGGGTCGCGCCCCACAGATTGAAGACCTCTGCTGTAAGGTGTCTAGGTTCCTGGAGTCTCTACCTCGTAGTGCCTCGCTGCCATAGGAAATTGAGGGGAGCAGTTGGGCCTGAATGACTTTTAGGTATGGTGTCAGGGTTGGCCCTGCTAGTTGGTTTGCAAGATTTTTCAGTGTGATGGTGATCAAGGCCCCTCTTCTTTTGGTTTCCTCCATCTGCCGAATGAATGAGCCGTTGGTGTCGAAGATGAGCCCCAGGTATTTATATTCGCGTGAGGACTCTATTTTTTGCCCGCCCAGAGTCCAGGGATTCTGGTGTTTGTTCTTGGTATTGATCGACATCGTACGCGTTTTGCTTAGATTGATTTTTAGGTTATTTTCCATTGCGTAGCTGTGCATTTCGATCATCAGTTTCTGGAGGCCAATGTGTGTGGCTAAGTAGTACCACGTCATCTGCGTATAATAAATTACTTAGGGTTTTTCCTCCCAGCCTCGGAGAGTGGGAGTTGCATATGTCCAGTCGGCCTGATAGGTCTGCCATAAAGAGGTTAAACAAAGTCGGGGCCAGCACACACCCTTGTTTTAGCCCTTTGGTTGTGCAGACTTTAGAAGACAGATGGGTCCCGCTTCCCAGCTTCACCAGCACCTAGGTCTCATTGTGAAGTAACTTCAACATATTTAGAAGCGGGTGAGGTATGCCCCATTGTGCGAGTTTCCGCCACAGCATGCCTCTCTCAATGTTATCAAAGGCTGCGCTGAAATCGATGCAGCACAAGTGCAGCGGCATTTTTTTTTTATTTAGCTCCATCAATTAACAGCGAGATAGCCAGATTGTTGGTGGTTGTTCCGTTTTTTTTCCGGAAGCCTGTCTGGTTCCATGGTATTATCTGCTTTGAATCTGCCCATGTCACAATTTCCTCTAAGATTATACCCGCGAAGTATTTGGCCTCATTATCCAGTAGGGCTATTAGACGATAGTTATCCGGGACCATTTTGTCTCCCTTTTTATATATAGGGACAATCGTCGACCCTCTCCAGGAGTCTGGGATTCTGTTTAGGAGTCTGACTTCTGTGAATAAAGGTTGTAGTATGGTGGCCCATTCCGTGTCTTTCTCCTTGAATAGGGCTGGCGGGATGCCATTAGGGCCTGGAGCACCTTCTTTCCTGCCCTTACATATCTGTTTTTTTATTAGTGCAATTTGCAGGGCCGCAGATGACACCGGGGTTACACTGAGTTGGAGTTGAACTCCCGAAGTTCTCGGCGTTGCCATGGTCGTTTCGGGTGCTTGCTCTGCGTTAGTGATTCTTTGTGCCCTTGTCGGTCCCATGGGGTCGTTGAAATGACTGCCGAGGTAGTTGATCCACTCATTTTCCCCAATGTGTGAACCGAGGTCCTTATGGTCTGGGCGAAAGATCTTGTTTACTGTTTGCCAGAAGCGGGCACTGTTGTTGCTTTTGGAGTCGTATAAAAGTTTTGCCCAACCTTCGTTATCTGCGGTTAAAGAAAAGGACAACCAATGTATCAAAGAAGCTAGGGCAGTACATAAAAAAACGTGGATGAAGCAAAGTTAACATGAGAATTAGACAAATGGGAAGCAATTAAAAAGGGTCTAGAGAAGAGAGATATGAGAGGCTTTTGGAACCTAGTGAGAACTGGGAAGTCCGAAGGCAACTTGGCAATTGAACCGAATTTAGAGGAGGAAGTCTAGAGGAAGGGGGCGTGGCTTGGAGCTCGGCGAGGTGGCCGCACTGTAGTGCTGCTCTGCCAGCCATCGCATGTAATCCTTCAAATATCCTGCCCCAGCCCTGTTGTATCGCTCCTTCACCTCCAGGTTTGAATTGCCCGACTTCAGCGCTCTCCGGCGCTACCCTTCACTGGCCGTTTCATCAGGGACTGTGGCTTTCAAGCAATCACGCGGCTGCCGTGAGACTGTGCCTAAAGGCGGCCCGCGCCTGATCAGACGCGCTGCAGTACAGCCGTGAACGCACTACCGAAGCCGGGGGCCTGCTGCGAGCACTCTGTGGACTGGTGAGGAAGTCGCGGGACTCCATCTGTGATCCCGACACTGCCTGGACAGCCCACTGGGAACGTGAGGCGGGAGATGTGACGGCCGAAAACAGGGAGCAGGGGTGAGTGTTGGTGCGAGCACCCGGCTCTGGGATACTGCACAGGGCGCGCCGCGCGGCCCACCTTTGCTGAGGGCTTTGCCTTCCCTCCCTTCCTCTCTACTGTGGAGCACGCACCACGCACTTAGGGACTACTGTGCTGGAACATGCCTATGCCTGCCTGTGTTAAGCCTACTGCAGCGGCGTCCTCTGAATGCAGGTGCTGGCCCCTACTACACATGCTGATGGGGCGACAGGACAGACAGACACCAAAATTGGCCTGAGGGAAGCTGCTGACCCCCCTAGCTCAGCCCCGCAAGACCACCGGTGAGTGAATGCCCGTGTGAGTTGTGCATGAAGAAGCCCCATTCGCCCAGGACATAAAGGCCCCCACCTACTGGCGGCTCATCCATTTCTGCAGTCCGCAGCATTGCCAGTGATGCTCTGACTTACGGCGGTTGGGACGGATATCTGCCTTGCCCGGGAGTTCAGCGCCATTTTATACATAGCACCACAGAGTGCCGTCCTGCGCCCACTGGATGCACTGACTGCTGCATAGGGGGTCCCGGCCGCAGACTCTGCTCGCGGCTCCCACTCCAGAATCCTCATTGGCCCCGTAGCACACAAAGACACTACGCGCGGTTGCGACCGACCACAGCGCGGGAAGCACCAGACAACGTCCCAGCAACAGCGCTGACGGCCTTGCACCATTGGGAAGCCGGACAAGACTCAGTCCAGCCTTACCTTTGAACTTTGCAAATTGAACAAACAGGGACATACTGCGGCCTCAGACTCCGAACCAGATGCGCCGACGCCGCCCTCCACAGCGCTAGAGAAATCACTGGCCGCGATCCAGGCAAGTCTCCAGGCCATCAATGGGAAGATTGAGGCATTGAATGGCAGAATGGATCACTTCTCTGTAAAATTGGACAAGCAGGCGGTGCATATCAGAGAAGCAGAACAACGCATCAATGACACGGAGGAGGGGCTCCAGCAGGTGGCAGAGAAGACATCGGACGTCACTAAATTGCTGGCAGTCATACAGGCCTAAAATAAGGACATTGAAGCGCGCTCACGCCGCAATAATATCCGCGTTCTGGGATTACCGGAGTCCACAAATGTGGGACTATTAGAGGATTATGTCGAGGCGATGCTCCAGGAAATCTGCGGTAAAGATGAACTTTCCCCTCTATTCGCAATTGAACTCGTGCACAGGACCCTAGCAGCGCGTCCTCCACTGGGAACTCCTCCAAGACCTGTCGTAGCTCGCCTACTTAACTTCAGAGACCGGGATACTGTTCTACGACTAACTAGTTTGAAGGGCTCGATTACCTACCAAGGGAATGCCTTATCCTTTTACCCAGACTTTACAGCCAACAAATTTCAGAATGTCAAAAAATTGCTGCAGAAGGAGCAGATCCCATATGCAATGCTCTACCCTGCACGTTTGAGGGTTGGTACCATGGAGGATGGGAAAATCTTCACGAACCCAAAGCACGCTATGGAGCACGCACGGAATCTACGCCACCAAAGACAGCACTCCTCCGCCTCTCCTACATCGGGCATTGATGAATGAACAGTAAGGGGGTACATGTCGGAGGTGATAAGGGAAGGATTATACTGTTGGCTGTTGGACATGGAGGGGTGGTAATGGTTTGAGGGTGGTTTACCTGGGGTGATTGACACTGTACTTTGCATTGTTATACAGGTTATTGATGGGAGGCCATGATATGTAGGGCTGGCGGAGATCACAGTTTATCGATGGCTCCTCTCCCTATGCTATCTGGGAGTGGACGCAGCCGCCACGACCCCCGATGGGTGCTCCCTCCCCGATGGGAAATGGGAAATGTACTTACTCAAGTTGGGGTTACAATGGGAGTTGCATGGGGGATATGTCTTTGGCAGTTTGGGTATGCTAAAGTGGGAGGTGAGAGGGAGGACAGGTTTTGTTTTTTATATGCTAAAGGTACTAAGTCTTGGGAACACTACACTGTGCTACAGAGCCAGTTTGAAGCGCCTACATGATTACGCAGTTTATAGAGGGTGCATTATACTTCCACACTACACATGACAGGGGACACATATAATTATGTCACATGGAATGTCCGAAGGCTCAATAAACCACAGAAAATCAGGCAAGTGCTGGCACAACTAGACAGGCACAATGTAAAAATTGCGCTACTACAAGAAACTCACCTAACGAAAGGAACAGATGACAAAGTGGCCAGACGATGGGCATCCTACAGACTAGCGTCCTCTTACTCCTCCTATGTGAGGGGAGTCCTCATTCTAGTTAAGAGAGGGGTGATATTTACTGCTATACAGTCTAGCACAGATCACGAAGGGCATTGGGCAATGGTACTGGGAAAGCTGGGCAACACACTGGTGATGATTATTAGCCTATACGGTCTGGTTGTAGACGACACAACCACCTACCTGAATATGTGTAGAGAACTACGCACATGGCCTGAAACAGACATCATATGGGGGGAGATCATAACACACATCTTGACCCCACTGTAGATAAATCCAACCCGCAGGGAGCCAGGATGATCAAAGTCGGTAACTGTGTCAAAGATGGCATGCTGGAGTTTGGAATGGTGGACACTTGGCGACTTAGACACATTGGGGTACTGGCAGGCACACACATTACACCGGTGACCAATAGCTGGTCCAGATTGAATTACTGGCTATTAAGCGAGGGAGCGAATGCCTGGGTTACGGATGTCCGCAATCTCCCAAGAACACTGTCAGACCATAATCCCGTGCTCCTCACTTTAAGAATCCCACAAAACCCCCATAAACCCTTCACATGGCGCTTTCGTGCAGAGTCGCTGCTTGACCCGACATATGCTGATGCCATAAAAACTGCCATCATACAATATTTTGAAACAAATGTGGGGTCAGTGGAAAGCCAGGAGACTTTGTGGGAGACCTTTAAAGCCACAATAACGGGCACATGTATTAGCACATCGGCAGGAATATTGCGGGACATACGGGGTAGACTATCCACCCTAGAGAGGCAACTCAACGAGTTGGAAGCTCAGTACGACTCTACGCATTCAACAGGTATACTTGCTAATTTGCATGCGCACATTGAGGAATACAATACCCTAGCGGAGACGGAGGTTAAATACTTATCGAAACGACATGTAGCTAGGCGGTATGGGGAGGGGGGACGGCCGGGCAGGTCACTGGCAGATAGATTACAAAACAGAGCATGTAACCTCCCAGTTGAACGCATAATAGATGCAGATGGGCAAACTCATTGTTCCTCAACTGCCATAGTGGAGCAATTCCGTCACTTCTACGCCACGCATTACACCGCCAAGGTGGGATGGAGGAACAGGCCATGGATAACTATCTAGACGAAATCGCCTGTGCGTGGTTATCCGATGGTCATCGGAAATATCTTAGTCTTCCGCTAGACGTGGAGGACGTGACGGATGCCATTAAGTCGCTCCCGAACGGAAAAGCCCCCGGCCCGACGGGCTAACTGCAGAATTCTACAAAGCAAACACTGACATACTGGCTCCTCATCTGCTAGAGATGTACGCGGAAGTGTATGAGTCAGGCCGTCTCCCACCCTTGCTACGACAAGTTCAAGTTCAAGTTCAAGAATTTATATAGCGCACTACTCACCCAGAGCGTCTCAAGGCTCTTGGGGAGGGGTTCGATATTTATCGAATAGCCAGGTTTTAAGTTCTTTTCTGAAGGAGATGTGGTTCTGTGTAAGGCGGAGGTGAGTGGGGAGTGAGTACCAGGTCTTGGCCGCCAAGTAGGAGAAGAATCTACCTCCCATGGTGGATCTTTGGATACGTGGAACTGCGGCAAGGCCTTGATTGGAGGATCTTAGTTGGCGGGTCGGTGTGTAGAAGGATAGTCGAGTGTTGAGGCATTCGGGCCCTAGTTTGTAGAGGGCCTTCTGTGCGTGGTTGAGGAGACGGAATGTTATTCTTTTGTTGACGGGAAGCCAGTAGAGGTCTTGCAGGTTGTGGTTCCGTGTTTCGCGAACTGGGTTCGATGGTTCCGAACCCGTTCAATAAAGATCGTCAGAAATGGACGATTTTGGTGTCAGCAGACCGCAAATGGCGAGTGTAGTGTGACTGGGTTTTTTGTATGAATCGATATAGGAGAACACTCTGTATTCGAGGATTTAGTTTGAACCTCCGGGTTCCATTTTGTATACGGCAGCCATTTTGTGTGGTTGCCCTAACATAGGCCCGATGACTGTAGCCGAACGAGTCCTTGAGACACGTACGCCTTAGCTGACTTCTGGGTGACCTGGCCGAACTGACTCCTTGCCCGAGGCTGACCTCGCTGAGCCAGTTTTTTGTTCAGCAGCTGGTCTGATAAAGATCAAAGAGCAGGACGTGCCCGAGTTTATGGTACACTGCTCCCACCTTTCTATCTCCTTTTCAATCTGTTTCTGCCTTTCCTTTACGACATAACCATTGATTTGGGTTGAAGGTTTATGATGGGTTTGTCCGGCCTGATCGAACAGGAAACTTGGGAATGTGCGTGGTCATTTTTGGTGGGCTGGACAACGGAAAATTGGATTGACTGAGATTGTCGTCATACGTTACTTTTGGAATGTTACACTGTCATTGGTCAGTTTGTATGCACCGAATGCTAATTTGAAATGTCGGCTGAGGCTTGATTTTTGGCATAAAAGACCATGCTCCGCTTATTGAATTTGTGCAGCCTCTGACGAACCACCCGTGTGTGCTTCGTAGATCTCTGTTTCTGGTTGCAGCCAATAAACTTTGGTCTTTGGCGTCATCAAGAAGTATCCCGTGTCTCTGTTTGCCAAGACAGGGGAACTCGAAGGTTTCAGGCGTTCTCCCTGACGCCGCTGGGTTCTAAAAACCCGGTCCTTCAGTTGGCGTCCAACGTGGGGCGACTTCAGCTGTACCGGTCCAAGCCAGAGGTTCGTGAGAAGCTTCGTGTGGAAATTCTGGAAGAAGGCCAGCCACTTCATCGACCCCTGTATGTCGTAGTGGTCCGAAAGTCTTTGCTGCGAGGTTTCCCGCTTTCGGATGGCTACGAAGGACTGCTGCCCTGACTGTCGCCCTGTTTTGGAGCCTTAGACGTTTGTAGAGCGAGACGATTGACGGGTCTTCTGGTGACACCATTGACATTTCAGTTAAGTATAAGCGGAGCGTCTCCTAGTCCTTAGTTTGTTTGGTATCCTTTAGTGGATCGCTTTGATTTGGTACCTGCAGGCCCCAAAGCCAAGGGATTTGTGTATTCACGAGACTATCGTTTTAGATTTTCCTTGTTGTTTGAAGCTAGACTAGTGAGCAAGATGCCTGGTTTTATCAGTTTTAGACATTTGTTTAGTTGTGGTATATCGAGGGACTCCCGGTTAGAGGATTCGTGTCCGGTTCCTCCGATCGGAACTCCTACATACGAGTTGTATGTGAAACATGGTGTGGGCCCTATTAGTTATAATGAGATCTGGGTAAAATATACGAGGAGTGACGGTGTCCTACAGTGGCCCCGTTATGGTAGTTTTGAAACAGAAATTCTAGATAACGTCGAGGTGAAATTGTTCAAGAAGAAAGCCCGGCCGGTGATGTTTGACTCTTTCCGCATATGGCGCAAAGAAGCCAAACAGAAAGAAATGAAATTAGCGAAAAAGAATAAGCGAGAACGAGGTATGTCAATGGTGCAAACTGCCATTGCGTATAGAGATAATGAAGAACAAGAAAGTGAACAGATGCTTAGAGTGAGGAAGTTAGCGGTAGATAGATGCTATCCAGTCTTGCCGCCTAAAGAGCAGAAAGACGAGAAAGATCTTGTGAAAGATCCTTTAATGTCGCATCTGTTAAATTCGCCACCACCCTATGCGCAGAATGCTACGGCACCACCGCCACAGGTCGTGGCTGTGCAACTGCCGGTTATTTTGCCTCCTGCGATTCCTCTACAGCCAGCTCTTCCGTTGGCTACTGTTCCTTTGGCGCAGCCTCCTCTGGGGCCGCCAGCTTTGCCTTTTTCTGCAACTGCTACTCCTATGTCTGTCTCTAATACTTCTTCAGTCCCGACTTTGGATTCTGCTACTACTGCTCCGTCTTCCCTTATTCTTCCGACTACTCCTTCTCCTAGACAGCGGATGACCGCTGCCTTTTCTGGTTTCCTGACTCCTTGGTTGGGACAATTGGGCATGTCTCCTGTGAGTGAGCGTAGACAGTCACGTAGTCAGTTGCCTGACACAGATGATCGAGTGGTTTTAGATCACATGGCACCTAGATGGGTTACGTATGCGTCTCTGTACGATCTTGAGGGTATCATGTATGTTTTTTGGCAATGGGAAGCGCCAAAGCAACGGTATGTTTTTGAGATTATGTGTGCGTTCCTCCATGATCAATGGATGAATGAAGTAGGTAAACCTCCTGAAGAGTTGTTTCGATTGCGTTCCGAGTTTGCGAAGGGAACAATTGTGAGTTTCCTTGACATCGAGAGAGCGGTGTCAACGTTATTGTCATTCCGAAATAATGCTTCTTCTGAGCGACTGTTTGAGCCTGATTCGTCAGTTGGGATAAAAGCGCGTCAGTATCCGATGCGAGAGGTTCCTCCGGTTTGGAGACCTGCTGATGCGACAGCTCAACCACCTGTTGTTGCGCACTTTCAGCGAGTGTGGGTACATGTTCCATCGAAGCGTGTTGAAGTTTTAGCACTTAAGCAGACTTTGCCTGATCCACTGAAAAATCCAGCGGGATATTATAAAGAGCTTACGCAAACTGTGAGTTTGTGCGTCATGAATTTGGCGGACATAGATATGTTGTTTGGGAATGTTGTTCCACAGATGTCATGAATTTGGCGGACATAGATATGTTGTTTGGGAATGTTGTTCCACAGATGAATCTGGAATGTCATTCGACATACGGATCATGTTAATGAATTGGGTGATTCGTGGGTTAATCTTGTTGCTGCGAATGATAGACAAGTTGGAGGTGCTAAACCTGAAAATATCATTACAGAACTTCCTGGTAGGATTATTACTTTTATGAAGACTCTGATGCCTGAAGTACGTGTTAATTGGGACAAGTTGTCTGCTAAGCATGAGCGAATTTTGCGGATCTCGCGTTCGCGAATTTTGCGGATTTGCGGATTCGCAATCCGCAAAATCCGCGAATTCCCGCGAATTTGCGGATTTTTTTTTTTTTGTGTTCGCCCGTGTTTCTGCCAGTTCGCGAGGGTTTTTACAATTTCGCAAGTTGCGAACTTACCTGTCGGGTCGCAAGTTTTGCGAACTTGTTGTTTCTACGTGTCCAGCCTGTTTGGGACACTCTTCTTCATCACTGCCACTCTCTGTCACCACTGCCACTCTCTGACTACTCATGCCACCCTCTGGCCCACCCATGCCACCCTCTGTTTCATCATCACACCCTCTGGTTGTCCAGTGTACATTATTTTCGGCAAAGCAAAGCACACCTTCCCTGCCTCAAGTGACCTGAATTAATTTGGGGCTGATTAATGTGTCACAGAATATTTTTTTAGCTGGCACCTGCTTCCTTAGTGCGCCCTGATTAGTGATCTTTTGCACTTGCTAAGTGCTTTCATTGTTGCAAAATTAGTTACAACACCTGCCCTGCCCCAACTGACAATAATGAATTAGGGGCTGATTAATGGATTTTAACTTCCAGCCTGGCTCCTGCTTGTCTCCCTTAGCTGTAATTCAGGACCTTTGTGGCATATGTGTAACTATTCTGAGGTTCAGAGCAGGGTCACATAATAGTTTCAACTGGCAACTGAACTCTGGAGGGGCCCCTCAGGAAGCACTACAGGAAATGGCTACTAATGATGTGCCTGAACTTTTGAACCTGGTAAGTAGTTACTTTCAGTTTTGCTAAAATCGTATTTCTGCAATTTTGCACTTATTCGCGGGGCGCGAACTCACGCGAACAGTGCGAGCAGTGCGAGCAAAATCCGCTGCTCGCGGATTTGCGGATTTTGCGGGAAATTCGCAAATCTCGCGGATTGCGGATTTCCCGAAAATCCGCAAAATCCGCGAGCGGAACGGATTTTCCGCCCACACCTATTGTCTGCATGTAAGCAGAAGAAAGATGAGACTGTGTCAGATTTTTTCACGCGTTTCGAAGAAACTTTTGTCGATCATAGTGGGCAGGATATGGCTACCGAGGGTGGCCAGAGATTGTTCATTGACAAGTTTATACACAATCTTCTTCCCGAGTTATGTACTAAGTTAAAGGATTTTGAGAGTGCTTGGCCTTTTTCTACGTCAGCGCAGATTCTAGCTACGGCTCAGTACTATGAGAATAGACGTAAAGATGAGTTAGAGAAAGCGGACAAGAAGACTAAGGAATTGAAGACTAAAGTTCTTCTACAACAAGCTTATCAGCCTGTGTTAATAATCAGCGTGATTATCAGCAACCTCAACAGTATTCGAGGAATTCGCAAAGAGACGAGACTCCTCAACAGCGTTTTCCGTATGGCCCTAATCAGTGTGCGTATTGTAAAGAAGAGGGTCACTACAAGAATAGTTGTCTGGTTTTGCTACAATGAGCGAATAGTGCTCCTGGTGTGAGAGGTAGAGGTGCTCAGCAAGCGCCTAGAGGTAGAGGTCGCGGACAGAACGTGCGTCCTTTGCCCCCGCAGAATTCGATGAATAGTTTTGACCAACAGCAGAATTCGTCTGGTAGGACAGCACAGTACCATGTAGATGATTATTATGTTGAGGGTGATGAAGCACATGGTAGTAATTGTTAGGACAGCCATGGACAAAGAGAGGGAGTTGTTTCAGTTCCAGTAAATCAGAGCGGACCTTATGTTGAAGTGATTGCATCATGTGTGTCAGAGACTTTTCTGCTAGACACTGGTGCTACGAAGAGTTCTATTATGCACTCAAAACTCCCTGGCGCACCTTTGTCTGGCTTTAATAATGTTTCTGTTGGTTTTTCTGGCGCCCCCGTTACGAATCCGATTTCTGCTCCATTGCCCCTTTCTGTTGGTCCTCGTAGGTTTGAAGCACCCCTTCTTTTGACTACAGGTTGTAATGAGAATTTGCTGGGATTGGACTTATTGAAGGGATTGTATGCGACTTTATATTGTTCTCCGTCAGGAGTACATCTTACTTTGGGTGAGAGTGTGATCTCTCCGATGTATGTATCGAAGGATTGTCTTCCATCGGAATTGTCTTTGTTACCAGATTCATTGTGGGCTACGGGTCCGAATGATGTGGGCCTGTTAGATATGTTGTGACACTGAAGGCGAATGCTAAGTTACCGTGCATTCCGCAATATCCTATCTCAAGTGATGGTGAGCGTGCACTTCTAGCGATCATTTATGATCTGATCGACAAGGGTGTTATTGAAGAAACGCAAGGTAATGTGTGCAATAGTTCTGTTTTGCTGGTCCTAAAGAGAACTGATCCTTCACTGCCTCCTGTATATAGATTTGTCATCGATCTTCGTGAAGTGAACAAAATTGTTGTTCCACAATTTCCTGTTGTGCCTGACATTACTGCTTTATTGACTTTGATTCCGGCTTCTGCCACCTGGTTTTCGGTAATCGATTTGAAGAATGCTTTCTTCAGCATCCCGATTGCCATGGAGAGTAGGGATATCTTTGGATTCTCCTTAGGAGGACGAAGTTTCCGCTTTAAGCGCGCTCCTCAAGGTTATTACGAGAGTCCATCAATTGAGAGTCAAGCTTTAAAGACACAACTTGATCTGTTGGTTTTACCTGAAGGTGCAGCCTTATCCAGTATGTTGATGATTTGCTAGTTGCCGCCGATACTGAGGAGATTTGTAAGGATGCCACTTTGTCATTATTACGTCATTTATCTGATTGTCATCATAAAGTCTCTCTCTCGAAACTGCAATTCTGTCGACAAGAAGTTACCTACCTAGGTCACCTCTTATCGAAGGAGGGAAGGAAACTGACCCCAGAAAGAATTCAGGCTATTGCGAAAATGAGTGTTCCTACGACACAGAGAGAAGTACGTGCGCTTTTGGGTATTACGTCGTATTGTAGACAGTGGATCCCTAATTTTTCGTTGCTAGCGAAGCCTTTGATAGTTCTTACTGTTAAGGATACTCCAAATCCTATTCCTTGGACTGACAAATGTCAAAAGAGCTTTTCTGAATTACGCAATGTGTTGTGTTCGGCTACTGTGTTGGGTACTCCCGACTACAGTAAGCCTTTCACATTGTATGTCCACAAGAGAGAGGGATGTGCATTATCGGTTTTGACTCAGCAGTTGGCGATAAGCAAATCCCATGTGCGTACTTTTCGTCGACTTTAGATCCGGTAGCTAGAGCATTGCCGAGTTGCTTGAGAGCTATGGCAGCAGCGGCTGTGTCAATTCGACAATCTGCTGGTTTGGTTATGGATAACACGTTAGTGGTTATGGTTCCACTTGCAGTGGATACCTTGTGGAATCGTACCAAGACACAGCACTTAACTAGTGCTCGGTTGTCAGGGTATGAGCTTACACTGTTAGCGAGTCATGTGCACATCAAAAGGTGTAATACCTTAAACCCAGCTACATTGTTGCCGATTTCGCTTGAGACAGATGATGATAGTGAAGAGCACCACGATTGTTTTTTAAGAACCGGAGAAGAGACGAAAGGGAGAGTGGATCTCAGAGACACTCCTTTTCCTGACTGTGATGATGTTTTGTGGGTTGATGGTTCGTGTTTTAAGTTGCCGAATGGTGATACGACTGCAGCATATGCTGTGACCACTTTGCATACGGTTGTTGCAGCTGCACGTATCCCACATAACTCAGCACAAGCAGCTGAATTGATCGCACTTACGAGAGCATGTGTGTTGGCGAAAGGGAAACGAGTGAATGTGTACACGGATAGTCAGTATGCGTTTGGTGTGGCTCATAGCTTTTGTGGCGTGAACGTGGATTTTTGGCATCGCATGGGACAAAGATACAACATGGACAACTGGTGAATGAACTCCTTGAATCTCTTACGTTACCATTGCAAGTAGCGATTGTGAAATGCAGTGCCCATAAAAAGGTTACGGATGATGTTGGTCGTGGTAATGCGTTTGCGGATGAAGTTGCGAAAGAAACTGCAAGAAACGTGATGAGTCGAATGTATGTTGCGGGTCCAGCGAGATGAGTTCCAGAGAAGAGTATGTGTGAAGATACTATTGAGAGCGTGAAATCCATTCAAGGTGAGGCCACAGAGAAAGAGTTGAATGAATGGAGAGAAAGCAAGGGTAGATTGGATTCGAATGGTTGTTGGACTGATTTGTCAGAGCATCAGAGATGGTTGTTGCCTAACGCGTATGTGCTTCCAGTTGTTACAATGGCTCATGGAATGGCACATATTATTGTGAAAGGGATTTGTAAGTTGTTGGCTCCGGTATGGCAGAATTTGGGAATCCCGCTATGTAGAGACCTAGTGGAGACTAGGTCTGGAAACTGGGAGCTCACTCTTAATGTCCCTGAGGTTTCAGGTTTGGTTAATACAATAGTAGAACTTATTCAATATTTACAAAAAGAGGATTCAATATACTTGATTTCCGAAGGAAAATTTATATGGCTTATTTTGTAACCATTATTTCAAGGCATCGAAACAAACGTTTTTACATGCGTGAAATCATAAAGAAATGATGTCAATTTTGCAATCAAATTGTTCACCATACAAGCAAATGCAATAAACAAAAACAACAAAATCATAACATTTCCCAATGCATTTCGGTTGCTTGACTACTTGCGTGAACTGACAACTAAAATGAGTGTTTTACGCCAACAGGTGCATGACAGTCTTCCACAAGTTGCAGAATATCCAGGCCACTCTATTGAACCTGGGTCTTGGGTGTTTGTACGTAGCTTTCAGCGGACCAAGAACGAACAGCCCCGTTGGACGGGGCCCTACCAAGTACTCCTGTCAACGAGATCTGCGGTCCGAGTACGAGGCAAGCGCAACTGGATCCACAGATCCCATACCAAGAGGGCACCTTTGCCCTTGCCATACGATAAGTGGGTCCAGGAGGGACTTGCAGACTCTGAAACAGAAGTTGTCCCACGGTTCGTACCGTTCAGCGATGCTCGACTGATTGGAACAAACTCAGAGAAAGAGAGCGACAGGATTTTGCAAGCATCAGTACCTTCTGCAGATCGATTGGACACTACACAACCTCACCTTTTGTTCGCTGATCAAGAATTAGCTGGAAAGAATCGCTATAATCTGAGATCGAGAGTTACGGACAGGTAATAAAGACTAATAAAGTTTGATGATTTTTTCTGTTTGTAGGTTAACTCTCCACCAAGGATCTACTTATTTTTGTTTTTCTTGAACCGCCATCCGGTTCTCGCTGCTAGGGTCGCGGTTGCTACCAGTCTTGGGAGTGCAAGCCTGAGACACTAGGTCGAGGGTTCTGTTGGCCTAAGGCAGCCTACCTGGGTTAGCAGAGGCATTCCTGAGCAGAATCAACCTACCACCGCGGGCAGCACATTTAGTTTAGGATGGCTTTCTTTGAGTTGGAGAGACCTGTACAGACACTGACTTTTAGAAAACGAATATGTAAAATAATATCGAAGAAAAGTTTTTTGATACCATGTTTATTTTTACCATTGAGCTTCGTGATATTTATAGCTGGTTATGTAACATTGGTTTTTAAAATGACGTTTAATCCCACTGTGCAACCTACACCTACACCCACTATTTCTTCTCATTCTTTTCATCCTTTGCCTGAGCATGAGGTAGTTAGACGATTGGAATTTGCTAACAATTCCTTCATCCAACTTTTGCACCAACACCAGTTAGTGATGAACATGATAAACTGTTGGATCTGTGGTTTGATGCCTCATACAACCGATAAGGGTATTCCTTATTTAGTTTTGCCCTTTAGCCTTAATGGTTCGATTTGGGCTTATAGGACGATATTTATCTATGCCCATAGTGTATATCCCCTACGATCACCGAAAGTCAATCCGAAGAATAGTGCTTTAGCTAGAGGCATAGTCGACATGGTTAAAGGGACTAATACAGTTGAGATTAATCCGAAAGATGAGAAACAACCATATAGTGGTTGGGACGTTACTCGATATGGAGTTAGTCTGAGTGTTAACCAGCGAGCGAAACGTTCTCCACCGATTTGGATAGTGCCCCATCAGGGCCACTATTGTCTGCAGGGCAATGGTAAGAATCCGAAGGCTCAGTTAGGGAAGAGTGTTTGCGCTGAGACTTACGTATTTGCGTCTCAGTCTTCCCCAGCGTTCCTAGCTGCTAAGGGTACCTACTTTGTTTGCTATGACAAAGCGTATACATGGTTGCCCCCCGACTTCCCGGGCACATGTTTTGTTTCCTTTCTGTTACCTCCCACTTTTACAGCTGCGGCAGATTACCATAAGACGAGAGTTGCTAGAGGTGTCTTTAGTCAGGAAGACACTACAGGACAAGAACTGGGAGATTTCTTTAAGGGTTTTCTGCAGTTTTGGGGAAATATGGCTAACAGTAGGAATATTCGCCAGTTGACGAGAGTGGTTGAGTCCACCATAGTCGAAACTGCCGGTGCCCTCGGTAGCCTGACTGCTGAGCTCCAGTCGGATAGACTCATGACACTTCAAAATAGAGTTGCCCTTGACGTCATTCTAGCAGATCGAGGTGGAGTTTCAAGCTGATTCAATCGAGCTGCTGTGTTTTCATTCCAGACATCGCTCCATCAGTCTTCCAGGCCATTTCCAAATTGCATAAGATCTCCGATTCTGTCCATTTGGACAAAGGAGATTGGTCTTTGATGGGATGGTTATGGGGATTGATATCCACTTGGGGTTGGAAGATTTTGATGGTCATTGGGATGGTCTTAGCAATCCTTTTTATGTTCTTTCTCGGTGTACAGTGTGCTCCTGCTATTTGTGGCCTCTGTGCTACTTCGTGTGCAAGGAGACCTGTCCAGAGAGAGGTACTAAGAAATAGGATGATGCTACAGCGACATATCGATGATCTGATGAATATAGATCCGGATTCAGATTAACATGGGTTTGGGTCTGTTGCCTATGTAAGGGTAAAAGGAGGGTCTGTGGTTCCGTGGTTCGCAAACTGGGTTCGATGGTTCCGAACCCGTTCAATAAAGATCGTCGGAAATGGACGATTTTGGTGTCAGCAGACCGCAAATGGCGAGTGTAGTGTGACTGGGTGTTTTCGTATGAATCGATATAGGAGAACACTCTGTATTCGAGGATTTAGTTTGAACCTCCGGGTTCCATTTTGTATACGGCAGCCATTTTGTGTGGTTGCCCTAACATAGGCCTGATGACTGTAGCCGAATGAGTCCTTGAGACACGTACGCCTTAGCTGACTTCTGGGTGACCTGGCCGAACTGACTCCTTGCCCGAGAATGACCTCGCTGAGCCAGTTCTTTGTTCAGCAGCTGGCCTGATAAAGATCAAAGAGCAGGACGTGCCCGAGTTTATGGTACACTGCTCCCACCTTTCTATCTCCTTTTCAATCTGTTTCTGCCTTTCCTTTACGACATAACCATTGATTTGGGTTGAAGGTTTATGATGGGTTTGTCCGGCCTGATCGAACAGGAACCTTGGGAATGTGCGTGGTCATTTTTGGTGGGCTGGACAACGGAAAATGGGATTGACTGAGATTGTCGTCATACGTTACTTTTGAAATGTTACACTGTCATTGGTCAGTTTGTATGCACCGAATGCTAATTTGAAATGTCGCCTGAGGCTTGATTTTTGGCATAAAAGACCATGCTCTGCTTATTGAATTTGTGCAGTCTCTGACGAACCACCCGTGTGTGCTTCGTAGATCTCTGTTCCTGGTTGCAGCCAATAAACTTTGTTCTTTGACGTCATCAAGAAGTATCCTGTGTCTCTGTTTGCCAAGACTGGGGAACTCGAAGGTTTCAGGCGTTCTCCCTGACGCTGCTGGGTTCTAAAAACCCGTTCCTTCAAGGTGGCCGGTAATGTGATCTTGGCGAGGGATGCCCAAAATGAGTCTCACTGATGCGTTTTGGATGCGTTGGAGTTTTTTCTGTAATTTGGCTGTAATTCCGGCATATAGGGTGTTTCCGTAGTCTAGTTGACTTGTAACCAGTGCGTGGGTGACAGTCTTTCTTGTTTCGGCGGGGATCCAATGGAAGATTTTTTTGAGCATGCGAAGTACGTTGAAGCAGGAGGATGAGACGGCGTTGACTTGTTTGGTCATCGAGAGTGAGGAGTCTAGGATGAAGCCAAGGTTACGTGCGTGGTCTGTGGGAATGGGTGCTGAGCCCAGGTCCGCAGGCGACCAAGAGTCGTCCCAGGCAGAGGGGGATGATCCTAGGATGAGCACTTCCGTTTTGTCTGAGTTAAGTTTAAGGCGTCTGTTTTTCATCCATACGGCTACTTCTTTCATGCCTTCGTGAAGATTGGTTTTGGCGGTGTTGGGGTCTTTGATGAGAGAAAGGATCAGCTGGGTGTTGTCAGCGTAGGAGATGATGTTAAGGTTGTGTTGACGCGCGATGGAAGCGAGTGGACTCATGTAAACGTTGAAGAGGGTGGGACTGAGTGATGTTCCTTGTGGTACACCGCAGATGACTTCGGTGGCCTCTGATTTGAATGGGGGAAGTCGGACTCTCTGAGTTCTCCCAGCTAGGAACGAGATGATCCAGTCCAAGGCTTTTCCTTTTATGCCGATGTTGCTGAGGCGTTGTATGAGGGTGCTGTGACAGTGTCGAAGGCGGTGGAGAAGTCGAGTAGAATGAGGGCCACTGTTTCTCCGTTGTCCAGTAGTGTTCGGATGACGTCTGTTGCTGCGATGAGGGCGGTTTCGGTGCTGTGTTTGGCTCGAAAGCCGGACTGTGAGGGATCGAGGGAGTTGTTGGATTCGAAGAAGGCGGCGAGTTGGCTATTGACGGCTTTCTCAATGACTTTGGCCGGGAATGGGAGGAGGGATATGGGGCGGTAGTTTTTAAGTTCAGAGGGGTCTGCTGTGGGTTTCTTCAGGAGGGCGCTGACTTCGGCAGGTTTCCAGCTTTCTGGGAAGGTAGCAGAGATGAAGGAGCAGTTGATGACATCACGGAGATGGGGTGCGATGATGGAGTCTGCTTTGTTGAAGATGTGGTGGGGACATGGGTCGGTTGGCGAGCCAGAGTGGATGGAATTCATTAGGCGGATGGTGCCTTCAGTGGTGATTGGGTTCCAGGCGCTGAGGTTGTTGGAGGGCGGTTTAGGTTCTGAGGGGGGTGGAGAGGATTGTTCGTTGGGACTGTTTTCGAAGCTGTTATGTATGTCGGCAATTTTGTTGTAGAAGAAGGAGGATAACGAATCGCAGAGGTCTTAAGAAGGGAGTGATGTCGTTTGAGGCTGCGGTGGGGTTGGTGAATTCTTTGACGATGTTGAATAGTTCCTTGCTGTTATGGGCGTTGTTGTCGAGTCGATTCTTGAATGCTGATTTCTTGGTGGATCAAATCAGCTGGTGGTGTTTGCGGGTGGCTGCCTTGAAAGTGGTCATGTTGTCGGTGGTTGGGTTTTTTCTCCATGTTTTCTCGAGAGTACGGCATAGCTTTTTGGATTTCTTAAGGTCATCGTTGAACCAGGGGGCCTTTTTGCTGTCTTGTTTGGTGTGATGGTTTTTCAAGGGTGCTAATTCGTCGGCGCTGTGAGTGATCCACTGTTTGAATTTGATGGCAGCTTGGTTTGGGTCCGATGAGAGGGCGGGTGGGTTTTGTTTGAGCGATGTGAGGAGTTGGTCGGTGGTGATTTTGTTCCATTTTCTTTGGGGGATAGGTTGTGGGGGGTTGTGGGTCAAGGTGGTTTTGTAGCTGAAGTGAACACAACTGTGGTCCGTCCGATGAAGAGCTGTGGTGCGATCGAAGGAGATGTGTTTGCTGGAGGTGAAGATTAGGTCGAGCGTATGTCCGGCAACATGGGTGGGGGTGTCAACAAGTTGTTTGAGACCGAGATTGGCCAGGCTGTCGGGAAGGGTGGTGGTGTTGCAGTAGTTTTTCTTTTCCAGGTGGAAGTTGAAGTCTCCTAGTAGAATGTAGTTTTCGGAGGCGAGGGCATGTGGACTGATGAAGTCAGTGATGTCTTCACTGAATTGTTTACGGGTTCCTGTAGGCCTGTAGATGAGGGTGCCTCTGAGTGTGGTCCTGGGTCGGTGTGGATCTGGAAGTGGAGGTATTCGGCGGTTGTAAGGTTATCGTCGGAGCTGGTCTTGATTTTGATGGTGTTCTTATGGACGATGGCGATGCCTCCTCCTGTTTGGACGGTGCGGTCTTTTCGGATGATCTTGTAATTGTCCGGGATGGCTATGGCGATGTCGGGTGTTGATCCATGTTTCAGTAAGGAAGGCGATGTCCGATCATGTAGTGTCGAGTAGATCCCAGAGTTCGGTGGCGTGTCTGTGGACCGAGCGGGTGTTCAGCAGGATGCACTTCAGGTGGTTGGAGTCGGAGCTGTGTTTGGGGTTAGTGGTAGTGGTCTTGATGCTGGTAAATTTGCAGGAGCGGCAGGTGAAAGGACCGTGGGTACGTCCCGGGGCAGCTTCGTAGCATTGAGGTGTGCATCCAGGGTAAAGGGCTAGGAGGGTGGCGGCGTCATACGTTATGCTGGAGGAGTGCGGTTTGCGGGGGCCAGGGGGTCTGGCGCTGGGCGCGGTCCAGGCGCGGACGGGCGTAGACGGGCTTACCTTTGGCGCACCTTCGGCGCGCATGGGGCGCGACCGCTGCGCGTGAACGCTGCGAGGAAAGACATCTGTCATATGTAGGTGTTGGGGGGGAGGGGCGAGGCAGGGTCAGCTGGGAGGCAGGCGCGGGGTGGGGCTACGGCCTAGAAAGCACAACAAACAACAAAATGCCGGCAGGTAGGGGAAAACGAAACTGGGTGAGCCTGGGGGGTAAAAAGAGGCACAATCGGGCAAAAAGTCAATTACTCTTCTACCAACAATGCGCAGCCTTAACAGCACAATACAGAGATGTCAAAACGCACAATGCACAAATTCCAAACGATATGAGAAAAACGAGCAGTGCAGGCAGTGCCAGTATTGCGGGGGAAAGGTCGCGCTGTGGATTCAGCTGGAAGGCGCTACGATGCCGCTGGACAGCAATCAGCTATCAGGCGCTCTTTTGTCACGAAGCCACCAAGCCTTGGGAGCGTGGGGGGGAGTGACCTCTTCCGAAGCAGGTTATCATTACACTTTTAAAGAAAGACAAATCTCCCGACTGCTGTGAATCCTAACGCCCTCTGTCCCTCATCAACTTGGATGCCAAGATACTGGCGAAAATTCTCGCTACAAAGCTACAGCCTCTCATGCCACTATTGTGCTCCCAGACCAGGCTGGATTCATTCCTGACCGCTCTACATCCCTTAACTTGCGTACCATTTTCGCCATGCTGCAAGTCCTGAATCCCGACCTACAAGCCGTGGCGGTCCTGTTAGACGCCGCCAAGGCATTTGATTCTATTGAATGGCGATACATGTTGCACATTCTGCGAAGAATGGGTTTCCCCCCAATTTTTTTGCGCTGGATTCAGATCCTGTACACAGCACCATCCGCAAGAGTTCAAGTGGGAGGAGACACATCTGAACTTTTGATGTTGGACGGGGCACACGCCAGGGATGCCCACTATCCCCACTCCTATTCACCATCGCGCTAGAACTTCTGGCATGCAAAATTCGGCAGGTACATAGAGCGACTGCTCTCAACTTTCACAATCGACCGGTATGGATCTCAATGTATGCGGACGATATGGTCCTATATGTCCGCGAACCACAACAATACTTGGACCCTGTCCTCCGTGAATATGTGAAGTTTGGCCTGTTCTCTGGCCTTAATATAAACTGGGACAAATCTGTCATCATACCTCTGACAGCAGCAACCACACCCCCCACAGTCGAGTACCCACTGGTTTGGTCTGCAGACCCTGTGAAGTATTTAGGGGTTTTGGATTCATAGGGATCGCTGATAACTATGGTTCAGCGTATACAGTGCTGGTCGCACAGATAGACCGATGGCTCCATCTGCCACTTTCACTAGCGGACCGGATTTCCATTATAAAGATGGTAGTCTTACCCAAGGTTTTATACTTGTTCTGCAATGTACCGGTTCCATTGACTAAACACTTTTTTCAAACTCTTCAAACTCAATTGTTGAGCCTTGTCTGGGGTACTAGGCAACCGAGAATAAGCTGGCGTACGCTGTTGCTAACGTACGACAGAGGTGGGTTTAATGCACCAGACTTTTATCTATACTACCTCTGCTGTCAAGCCCAATATACCTACTATTGGTATAGACCACACGACTACATTCCACATGTTGCAGTGGAAGTAGGGAATGCCCACCCCATCCCATTGCGGGGCATCATTACGCACATACATAGACGCACATCCAGGACAGAGATTAATACGCTTGATGTTACGGCGGCGGCCTGGCAGGCGATTGGCTGACGCGTGCAAAAATTCCCCTCATATGCGCCGGCATTGCCCCTAGAGGGACATGCCGCACTGTCCATAGCACAAGATCAGGGTTCTATTTTGGCACTACGTGAGACGGGTATTGAGCACCTGAGTGATTTGTTCCCAGAGGGCACATACCTTACAGGGGATGACTTATCTTACATACACAACCCTACACTACTATTTCAGTTTACCTGCTATCGATTTCACCGAGCGATCAAGGAACATTACCGCTGCTTCCCGGATTAACCACAGACATTGTCGGCTTTACAACTGATACTCACGACCCCAACGAGAAAGAAGCTAGTTACCAAATTGTACAGAGCCATACAGAAATACACCCGACACGACACTGCAGTCAGTTTGGCACGCTGGAATACTAAGGCAGATCCCCCCATCACAAAGGAGGAATGGATGAAAATATGCTCGATAACGAGGTGCCCAACAGTAAACCCAACAGTAACCTCCTTATTATTCACTTCAAATTTCTCCACCAGACGTATCATACACCACACAGGCTATGGAGAATCGGCCTCAGGGCGACTGATGAGTGTAAACGTTGTGGGATGGGGGAGGCTGACTTCATACATATGGCGTGGCAATGCCAGTGGGTTTTTGACTACTGGGAGAAAGTTCTAGCTCTTCTTATCAATATGACATGATTAGCGTTACACAATACCCCGACGCTGTGTCTGCTAGGTCACGGTCCTCAGCTTCAAGGTATGGTGGGGAAGTTTATGCAGTTGGCCCTGCTACTGGCAAAAAGGCGTACCCTGTTCACGTTGGATGGTCGGATGCACCCAAAAGTGGACAGCTGGTTAAAGGACATGGTGTATTGTAGGGACCAGCTGGAGACTTATGCAGAAGAGCTGCCACTCTCGTCACGTCCCAAGGATGTCTGTGCCCCTCTGCGGGAGTACTTATTGACCTGTACTGATACAGACTCTGAATGAGCCACGTAACTGAGAACACTGATATCAGGACTCCGTGTTATGCTTGGACATTACCATCACACTCTGGGATGTTGGAGAGGGGGGGGGTTGATGCATTTGAAAGAAGTTCATTCCATTCTGCATTATGTATGGTGCTCATATCCTTATACTGATCAGTGTGACCTTTGGCTTTGTTATGTTGGAATTTACTGAGCGTTAGTTTGCTGATACTTGCAGTACGGATATGTATGTAATGTATGAATATTGTATGCTCAATAAAAAGTTGTCAAAATTTTCTTTTTTTTTAAAGTCTAGAGGATGCACTTTCAATCAATATACTCCAGACCTATGGATCAAGTCTCACCAACTAGGGATTCATCCATTTACAATACTCCCCTGAATAGTAGTGCTCCTACCTGCACTACAAAGGAGGTTACTGCAGCACTAGGCAAAATGCTTCCAGCGAAAGCGCCAGGCTTGGATAAAAACCCTGGCGACTTATTTAAGAATGAAAGTTCTGTGTGGACACCCTATCTCTGGGTGTTATTTAACACCATCTTACAAGGGATGGCGCTACCCATGACTTGGGCAGGTGCAGAAATCATCCTGATTTATAAGAAGGGCTTAACCCAACTACTGCCCAATAAGCATAATAGACGTGACACTAAAGCTATTTGTCCATCTTCTCCTGGGGGGATTGCAGTCTTGGATTGAGAAAAACAATGTTCTAACACCTCTACAAGCAGGTTTTAGATGTAAAACTTCAACCATCGATCAGATTTTCAGATTGCAACTGATCCACAGGAAAACATTGATTTTGAAGGGCAGTAGTCTTTACCTAACCTTTGTGGACCTCAAATCCGCTTTCGATATGGTGCAGCGTGATCAGCTCTGGGGCATCCTGCAGGATATGGGAGTTCTAGAGTACTTATGCTATTTGCTGAAGCTTCTGCACCAGGATACGTATGCAAGAATTAGATATGGAAAAAAGGGTAATTGTCAGCCCCCTTCCCAGTTGAGAAAGGGGTGAGACAGGGTTGTGTGCTTGCGCCGACCCTGTTTACCGTCTTTTTAAATGGTTTAATAGACACTCTGCTGGCGGTAAAAGACATTGACTCAACAAGGTTAGCTAATCGTAAAATACCCAAGCTTATGTTCGCGGACGACACGCCGCTACTCTCTAAGACCTCAAGGGGTATGCAGCGTGTATTGGAGGATTTCTGTAAATTTTGTGAAAAGAGGGACCTGGAGATAAACATCCAAAAAACGAAATATATGGTATTTCATGCAAATACCAGCAATTACCCTCAGCCACAAATGGATGGCATGCCTCTAGAAAGGGTTTCAACTTTTGATTAACTGGGCCTTACCCTTAATGATAAGATGGACTGGGGGACCCATGTAAAGTAAGCAAATTTAAAACTCACACAATTTATAGGAGGCATTCTTAAAGTCTATAAAAGTTGTACCCAAAAAGCTGTAGGACTACCTGCTGAAATCTATAAAATACAGGTTAGGGGACCATCCCTTTTTGGTGCTGAATTGTGGGGTTTTTGCCCCTCTGATGCTATCTTTATAACCAAGAATACTTTTCTTAGACAACTCTGGACTCTACCGAAAATCACTCCCTTGACTCCATTGAGGATGGACCTAGGAATTGATCTTATTAGTGACTTAATTGCTTCCCGTCCACTCTTATTCTGGCGCCACCTATGGAGTACGCATGAGCTACTACACTAAAGGGAAGAATTGAAGGATGTAATGGCTATTCCAGGAGCAAGGAATATCCCATGGCTATTGTATATTGGCAACACATGTCTCACATTGGGGAGAGCAAACCTGTGGTTATTGCCTGAGAAGACCTGCCCCTCTACTATAAAGAAAGCCCTTCAATATGCCTTCAAAGAAGACAATTTACCTCAACTCTTGCAGAGTACTAACTCTTGCTCTCTCACTTAAAGGTTTCTGGACATCAAACAGCAATATAAGCTTGAACCAGTACTCGACAATATTCAACCACTCTTTGCCAAGAAATTGTTCTTGCAATTTAGACATGGTGTGCATCCTCTGAGAGCATTTACTAATAAATTGAAGGGGAACCCGAGTTGGACTGCCCTGGGTGTAGGTCGACGAAGAGTCCGAACTTCATGTTCTTTTCTTCTGCCCGGCTTACAGACTGCCAAGGACCAAATGTGTGCTCCAGATGTGGAGAAACATGGGAATTAGAGATCACATTGAGGCCTATAGGCTATTAAAACATGACCCATACCCATTATTTGTTTTTGGGATTTCTAGATTCTTTTGTCCACTGGGGCATATGCGCAGAGCCATTATAGAGAATGAGTGTTCTGGTATAAGTTAAGCCTGCCTATTCAATGAGTTTGCTGCTAGTTCATAAATTGTACTATTACCCATGAAAGGATCTGTATAGATAATCACTTCTCATTTTAATCTTTTTAACTTGTTTTTAGTGGTTTTAAATACTATTTATTGTACAGGTTTTAATCAATTCTTTAAGTGAGTATATTTGCCCTGTTTGATTGAAACTTCTTTGCCCTTTTTGAGATGTGCTGCTATTGGGCCTAAAACGATTCAACAACTTTGCACTTTTCTGCTTTTGTAGTCTTGTTAAATACTCCATACACATAATGTTTAAATTATTGTGTCTGTGAAATATGGTGTCCTATGTATGTTTTTTAATCTGTGCTTTTATGGCTTTGCGCTGAAATAAAGTGTTTTTTGACTTTTGACTTTTTCTTTAATATTCAAGAAAAGGGAAGTCCCTAACGGCTTGAGAGTCTGGTTTTCCAAGAAATCGTTGTGACCTTGATGAACGGATGGAAGTAGCCATGCCTGTATTTGAGTAGCATGGGCTATTCCTAAATAAGGGCTTGATTTCTATGCCTATATAAGGCCAAGCAAATTGTACCTATGTAAAGGCATGAATCGGGAAAAATCATTCAGAATCTAAAACGCCATTCAACAAGGCAAAGGGGAATGATCATCACACGATGCTACGTTTTAGTAATTTTCTTTAGTTCTTTGTATTATGTTCCCGCCCATCAATTTGTTTCCCCAGGCTTTATTTCCCAACCGTATTCACATTTTTATCAACAACAATGTATACATATTACATGTCAATTGAGTTTGCAGGATGTCCAGCAGGTTCCCAGGACATGTACCCAAGACGGCCTTGGACGAGTTTCAAGATTTGACATCATGACATCTGACTTGTCATCACTGCGCCTGCGTGAGGTGTCACATCTAGTGTAGACTTTAGCATTGTTCAGAGGGCCAAATACAAATTAATAGAGATGTCAAAAGAAAACGTATTAATTTTTAAATAAAATGATTTCACTGCATACCACCTATCTCTACTCTAATACCATTTACTTATAAGGACCCTCCCCGCATTAGCATTAAGTAAACACTCGTTTTAGCTTCAGCAAAGCAGATGCTTAGCATGTGAGCTTCCAAGCGTCCATTTTAGATACATTTGCGTAGAAGTAGAATTTTCCCTCCAAGTGTAAAGACGTCATTCTGTGTAGATGCATTTGACACATGCGCGGTGCAGAGTTCCACTTGGGTTACTTGTTAGTAAAACACATATGCAAGCTTCATCTAGCTAAAAAATTTCATTTTATTATACAATTCTCCTTTCATTTCTTCAAGCTGAATCTCTTCATATTTTCTTTTATTTCCCTTTTTATTTACATCATATCTTCTTCTCTTTCTACAACATTTGCGCCATGTCAGCATTACTAGAGCTATTATTGTTATTCCAAGTATCAGTAGTATTATTTGGCCAACAATCCCTTTACCTCTATTAGCAAACCAAGACCCTATCAATGTTATGCTATTTTTAATTTCTTCCATACAGTGTCAACTTCTAGTGGTTTCAAATCTTCTTCCAATTTTGAGATATTTTTAATGTATCCTCCAATTTCTACACTTTTATCCGGAATATGCAACAATTCTGTGCCTTCAGCACTTTACAGACTCCGCCCTCTTTTGCCTATACTATATCAAGAGCAAGTCAATTTTGTAAAACCATTGATCCAATTGCAACCATTTCTGTATTGCTCATTAAGAAACCTCCATCTGTATCAGTCGATAAGCGATCAACTACTGTGGATAATTGACAAATTCTACGTGAATTCAGAATTACTCCCACTGAAGGTATCAATGCACTAAAATATGTCACCTACTCTTTCCGAAAAACTAGCTCTTTTATTACGGATTAATTCTTTATAGTTTTCATTGCTTTCAGTGATTCTTTTCACATGGTAAACTTTAGGGAATACTATTCCAAAATAGCAACCCCCATACCATCATGCAGGTAGCTTAAAATAAGCTTTATTCCCACATACATAATAAACTCTGGGAAATACTGGATCAGTTCCCCCTTTTAGTCCCCAACCCCCGAGAATCAAAAAGTTATGTTCACATTCACAGGAACCAATAAATATGTTGTTATAGTCAATCTTTAATCTATGTAGACAGATCTTCCCTTTCTTTTTGAAATCTAAAGACATCGTAGCATGAGTTTTGCCAGGTGTATAAATTCCTTCCTTCTCAGCCCATGATGGAATATGGCTTTTCTGTTCAGTAGCTTTCTTCTGAAAGTCATGTCTCCTTTCTTCAATTAAATTCAAAAATCTCTTTTCTTCTTCTTTTAATGAGCAAGTTAGGTTACTCCTGTGTGCTTCTGCTATGTCTATTGTCTTTTGTGTAAAGAAAAAATCACCCATAAACTGTGCAGCTTGATTACTAAGTACTGTATTCATATTCTTTCGAATAGGAACCTCGGGGAATATCACATCTAAATTTTAATAATAATATTGTAAATTTCCTGTTCTATAAAACAAACTTATTAATACACTACATGAAATGCCATATGTTAACTGCAAATGGTGATATGTGACACCTTACGCTACTGAAGCTGGTAATTTCATACTTAAATGACAATCACTAATTTCCATAGTGTCTACATATTGAAACAATAACTTGGTGAATACATTTAAAGCAGTGGCATTATCTGTCACAGTGTGATGTATTTCTAAATCATCTCATTCTATTTTATCTCCTTTTATGTTAGCTAACTTTCCATTTGTGTCAGTATTATTTTTCTTTTCTACTTTTATTACATAAGGAACTGCTATTGTTAAAATTAGCCAAATTACAATCACTAACAGAATGCTACATATACAGATTCTACAACATTTCTTTAAACAATTTCGTTTTGGTCTTCCAGCAACTTCATCTTCAGCCATTTTAGTCTAAGAAGATTTCTCTTCTTTCTTCACTTTATTTTTCATAATTTTTATTTCTTTTATTCATTCAAGGAGGTCTCACTTCTCCTTCATTTATCTGTTCTGCAATTATTTCTTCATCACTTCCTTCATTTAAATCTAGATTCTCAAGTTCTTCAAGAATCACATAGCTCCATTCACATCTTTTGAACTTATTATTCAGGATTTTTAGTCTTTGACTTCTTCATCTGGGATTTTCAATTAACTGTCCTTACTGACTAGTGACTTAATTTACTTGTTCAGGTTCCTCACTTATTGTCTTTAAGTGATATTTTAATCTTTTGACACCACCAGGCCAGTTATCACCCTTTCTGACCTTGGCTTGGACTGCACTTTCACTTACCTCGTCTCTCTCTCATGTTCTTTTATTTTCGTAATGTTGTGGCACAATTTGATTTTCTTTGTCTTCGAAGTCCCTCTCTATCGGTCCTTGTTCAGGGCTTATTATTGTGACACCATTTGCCTGAACATGTTATTCTTCCTCTATCTGATTCTGTCAGGTCTTACTTCAATTTGTTCCTAACTGGTCCTGCTCAGGTCCTATTGCACTTAGCTTGTCTGCAGCCTAAACAGGTTCTTCTAAGCCTATCTGTCCCTCCTCAGATCTGTGAATATTTTGTTTCACCTCTGTCTGAGTATAATTTTCTTTCCTTATCTGATTCTGCTCAGGGTCCCCAACACTCTCAATTTCATTTTCTAGAGCGTATTCTTCTACACCTGCCTGGTCCTCTCTAGTTTCTTTCCTTTCTAATTTTGTTCTAATTCTCATTTTAATAATCACATCTGGTATGTCAACCACTGGTATCCAGTCTTCCTGACTTGTGCTAGGTTGTTCTTGGTCGGCTACTTCAGAATCTGTTATTCGAGATTCCTCAGCTGTACAACCTTCAGCAACCCCAACTGCTGGTGTCAGTTGTGGGTTTTCCGCCCCAGGAGCTGGTACCTTTTTTGGTATGACTGGCATGCATTTAGTTAGGCAAACCTGCACATTTCACTGCTGTTGTTGTAACCAGTATGACCTGTCACAGCTTATCCCACCTGTGTGCTAGGAACGTCTCCCGGGTGTGATTCTTCACCACCACCCAGTCTCCAGGATTGATCCGGCTGCCTGGCAACTATGGCTTCTCCAACCTGGTGAGAGATAGAACACACTAGGTCAGCCAATCTTTTACAATAGTCTAATACCAGATCATCAGTTATACTCAACAGTTTGTGTCCTAGTATAAAAGCTAATCTCATTATTCTTCCCATGAGAATTTCATGGGACTCAAGCCTGTATTTCTGTCAGGAATATTATTGAGTCCCCTCCGAACAAGAGGTAATGCATCTGACCAACACAGTTATGTAGATGCACACACCTTTACAATTTTAATCTTATTGTACCATTCATTTGTTCTACCGCTCCAGAAGCCTCTGGACAGTATGCGCAGTGCAGTTTTTGTTAAATGTTAAATGCTTCACACATTAACCAAATATTTCATTATTAAAGTGAGATCCTCTATCTGATTCCACAGTTACTGGAAAACCAAAACGTAGAATTAACTCTTTTAACAATAGTCTGGCAACTGTTATGCTGTCATTACTTTTAGTAGGATATGCCTCCACCCACTGTGAGCACAAACAATGACAAGAACGTACTTCAATCCCTTACATGGTGGTAACTGGATAAAATCTATCTGCAACCTCACAAATGGTCCTTCTGCCTTTCCAATTCTTTCCCAACTGTCTACTGTTTTCCTGCTTGAGTTTAGCTGTTGACAAAAATAAACATCTCTGGCAAAGACTCTCTGCGACAGTTCTAATTCTCGGATTGTACCAATTTTGTCTAAAGAGTCTGATCATAGCATCCATGCCTATGTGTGTATCTCCATGGTACATTCTGGCCATTTGTGAGAGCAAAAAATCTGGCATAACCGGTCTACCGTCTGGATAAATCCACACGTTATCTTCTGCTCTCCTTTGACATCCTAAGTTTATGCAACCTTCCTTTTCACTCACTTCCACCTCATCCTGCAAATGTTTCACTTCATCCCATGTTTCTAATGCTGAGAGTAGCATAATTTGGCATCTCATCCAACTTGTTTCAATTTTCCTGTTTACTGCCATTTTATTTCTGGCACAGTACTGAGCAACTTCGTCAATGTATTTATTACCAGCTACCGCATAGTCATCTCCTGACTGATGTGCAGCATACTTGACCACTGACACTACTTTTGGCAAATGAATTGCTTGTAATAGCGTTCAAAAATGTTCCATTTTTAATAGGGGTTCCTGAAGAAGTCATGAAATCCCACTGCATCCAAAGTTGGTCAAAGTAGTGCACAACCCCGTAACCATACTGGATATCGGTATATATGGTTACTCTCCAATGTTTCCTGATTTTACATGCTTTCATTAAAGCTATCAATTCAGCTATTTGTGCAGACTTGACTCCTTGGTAAATAGGATGCTTCAACTATTCCAGACAATGTGCATTTAGCATAAGCAGCACTTAATCCTCCTTCCTCATGCCATATGCACGAGCCATCTACAAATAGCTCATGTTCAGATTCTTTCAGAGGCTCTTCCTGTATGTCTGGACAGGGTTTGGTACAATATTCAGTACCGTCCAAACAGTCATGCTCAACTTCATCTATTACTTCTTCATCATGTACATCTGCAAATAATGTAGCCGGGTTTGAGATAGTACACCTGACTACTGTCACATTTTCTGCTCCTAAAATAATTATTTTGTACTTAGTCATTCAACAAGGAGTGAGGTACTGAGTTTGTGTCCTAGTTAAAAGAATTTCCACTGAATGTGGGACATACACTTTTACACGGTGTCCCATCACAATGGACTCACTTTGTTCAAGACTCATGCAAGTGGCAGCTACTGCTATTAAGCAGCCAGGTAATGCTGATGCTACTGGGTCCAAGGTAGCAGAAAAATATGCTACTGGACGTCGCATTAAACCATGTCATTGAGTTAACACAGATAAGGCACAATTTCTCTTTCACAACAAAATAATTCAAATTATTTTGTATAGTCTGGCATACCTAGGGCAGGAGCTTCACATAAACAATTTTGTAATTTCACAAAAGCCTCCATGCTTTCATCATCCCAAACTATTGCGTCCTTTTCTCACTTCCGTGTCGTTTGTATTAATGGTTTGAACAGCAGAGAAAAACCTACAATCCATTGCCTACAATACCCCACTACACCAAGAAACATTCTGATTTGTCTCTGTGTTTGTGGTAACTGCATTTGTTTTATTATCTTATTCTTTCAGGGGTCACTTGTCCCACTCCTCTTTCTAGCTGATGTCCCAAATATTTAACTCTAGTTTGACAGAATTGTAATTTCTCTTCAAATACCTTGTGTCTGCCATCAGCCAAATGATTTAACAAAGCAATGGAATCAGCAACGCAATCATCTCGTGACTCTGACGCGACGAGTACATCGTCAATATATTGGACTAAAACTGAATTTCTGGGCATTACTAGCATTTCTGGACATTTTTTCAAAATGTGGTTAAATATTGAAGGGCTTACTGTGTACCCTTGAGGAACCCGATTCCACACAAAAATAGGATCCTCAAACTTAAATGAAAAAAGAGACTGGCTTTCTGGGTGTAACGGAATGGAGAAAAGTGATTGACATAAATCAATTACAGTAAACCATCCTGCATTCCATGGTATTTGGTATAGGATTACTGCTGAATTCTGCACTACAGGGCAACAAGGCATTGCATTTTTATTCATTTTTTGTAAATCTTGCACCATCCGATATTTTCTGCTAGGCTTCTTAATGCCAATTATAGGTGAATTACAAGGACTGCTCATTATTTCTTTTAAAATGCCTTGTGCAATCATTCGTTTTATTTCTGCTACAACACTTTCTTTAATTTCAGGGCTCATTTTGTGTTGCCTTGTGTTTGGGTAGACGGCAACTTCTTTTACAGCTACTTTCACTGGATCCACATCGGCCATTAACCCTACTTCTTTTCCAGTAAAATCCTACACCTCTGGATTCACTGTCATTTTTAATTCATCTGGTAAATCATATTTTGTCATTATTGAATATATTTCATCTACCTCTGTGCCTTGTTTTTCCAGCATTATCTTGTAAATACCATCTTCATCAGGGGTCTGAAGTGCAACACCATCCGGTGTGCAATAAATTGTATAATTCATGTTGCACAAGAAGGCTCTTCCTAGTAAGTTCACTGGACTAGAGTCGCACACTACAGATGTGCCCATTTCCCTAAAATTGCTGATGTGTACCTCCATGGGTTCTGTGATTGGAGTTCTAATCTGTCTATTTGAAACACCTACTACTTGGATGGCTTTACCCGAGAGGGGTATGTTTGGGATGTCTGCTGTTCTCACAGTAGAACGGGTAGCACAAGTGTTCAACAAAAAAGTAATGTCCTTTCTTTTCTACCTTCCCATCAATATATGGACCTGATTGATCTACTGGTAAGGATTCGCCAAGTACGCACTCCTATTCCTCCCCCCTCAGGCACCATCATTGATCATCTTCAAAAGAACAATTGTTCTGCAAAAGAAATTTTGAACTTACAGCATTTGTCTTACCACTTTCTCCTGGAAATCTGGCGTCCGCACTGTACTTTGGTCTGTTCATAACATTTGGCATGGGGGCAGGTGGTAACTGACTTTGTTGACTAACAACCTGCTGTGGTTGACTCATTATCACCTCATTCTGCTTCTGTGGATTAAAATTTTGATTTGGGCCATTATTATTCTGAATTTTTTGACACTCATTTTTCCAATGTCCTAACTTTTCGCACCCATGACAAGGAATTTTTTTCTGTGATTCCTCTTTACTTATTTGCCCTCTTGGTTTTCCCCCAATATTATCATTCTGACCCTGTCCTTTCACGTGACCATCCATCTGACTGTTTAGTTTAAGCTCTTGGTGTTCTGCCAATTTTACTTGTGCCCACATTACTTTTTCTTACAACTTTTTACGTCTATTCTCAATGTTGTCTCCACAATACTTGGCATATTTCAGAATCTCATCTATTATTTTTACCTGTCAACACAACATATGCTGCTTAATCATCTGTGAAATTTCTGGTCTTAATCCAGACACAAATGGATACACAAAATGCCCCATAACTTTTTCTCCGATATTCTCTAATCCACTGTACTGCTTGAATGCCTGCAACAGGTGCTCATAATAAGCATGCACAGTCTCATTTCATTCTTGGGTTGTTCTTTCTATTTTTATCCAATCTGTTTCTTTTGGTGGAATTTTCCCTTTCAAGAAAGTGATCACCTGGTGATATTTCTTCATTACCTCCTCTGAAGGGGCTCCCGTTTTCTTATCTCTTGGGTACTCATCACTGAGCCAATCAATTGTAATTTTACATTCGGTCCATAAATCTACAGGCACCACTATTTCACATAGATTATCTAAATCTTTCAACAAACCTTAGAAACTTTCACAAACCTTTCAACCTGACTATACCATTCAACTGGCTTTTCTCTTAATTTTGGGACGTCATTTGTAAATGACAAAATAAATATTCAGATGTGGTTCAATTTGCCTGTGCTTCCTCCTTTATCTTTGCCCACCTAGTTTTCCACCTGTCCAAGTCTCCCCATTTTTGGAAAATTGGCATTAATTCTTTAATCTGCAATTTCCTTCCAGACATATTTATATTTTCCAAGTCTTTATCAGTAAATTCTGCTCTTTATGGTTTCTACAATACTTTCGATCTCCCTATTTCAAATCCCATTCCAGACGCAAGCTCCGTCAATTTTTCATGAAATATCTTAGCATGCTTAGTTATTCTCCTACATATCAACAACAACTCTTCTTCACTGTAACTGTTTAGCCTATCTACTCCCACCTTTCCGGGCTACCAGTTCTTCCAATTTTACTTTTAATTTGTAGATGTCTAAAATCTTTTGTTGTCGGTGCGGTTTGTCTATTCCCTGTGCCCACTTTTCTAATTCTTCTGGAGATACTATAGTGGCATTTTTAGTTCCTGTAGATGTTTCTAATCGTATTTCTTTAGAACAACTAGGTGTGACTCTTTTCGGGGTTTCATTTATCTGTTCTATTATCGGCAAATCCATTAATGAAATTACTGAATCGCATTCACTGACTTGATCCTCAATTGTTATATTTTCCTTTCTAGGTTCTATTATAGGAGTGGTTATAACTGGTGGTTTTGGACAATTTGCCTTATCCCCATACAATGGAGCAACAGGACCTATAGTCACAGGTATAGTCAAGGCTTCAGGGTGTGTACTCAATTGGGTTGTTTTCTGTATTAATTCTTCTCTGTTTTTATTTATTGCTTCATTTTCCTTTTCCTGGATTACCCTTCCATTCATTGAATCATGCATAACCTGTGGAACCAAAGGTGTTTCTAAAGCATGGGCACTTGGAGTAGCTCTACTAGGTCCTTCCTGATCTGGTGTAGGATTCTTTGTTAGGATATCTTCCATAAACTCATCTTCTGACTCCCCACAACCTGTCATTGTTAAATGCTTAGTTTTTCCTGTACACATCCCCCCAACTGTTCCACTAATATTAATACCGGATACAGTCCTTCCGTAATCATTGCTTGTCTCCATTGTTTCATCTGAACTTTATGTGACTCATGCATTCATTCAGGGTAAAATCCTCTATAACTCCTAGTACTTCTAGATCTCTCGTGCTCAAATGCCTCAGTTTCCCATTCTTCTAAAGCTTCATACTCTGTTAATCTAGGTCTGGGCTCTAATTCATTCATCTGCATTCCTACATTTTGAAGGATTCTCTCATTGAACGTACCATTTTCGGGGAAAGCTAATATTCCATAATTTTTAGTATATTCAATCCAATTTTCTCCCCACACACAGGTATGGTAGCCTCTTTCCATCATCATAAATGAGGCAGGAGTCTTTGGTGGTGGGATAAGGATTCCCTCTCTAGTCTTAATGGGTTTATCTTTCTTGAAGTAACTTCTGATTTTCTGCATAATCAACATTTTTCTTTTCTCTTCATACATTTTAGGAGAAGATCTCTTATGTATTTGTCTCTTGCAAAACGTAAATACCTTCTTTCTGGGCAATTTCCTATTATTGTGGATCGTATGTCCACATATAAAGTCCACTGTCCAGTACTTTTACGGCTTCTTTTTTTTAATAACCAGTCAGTCAAAAATCATAAAAGAAGCAGCAATACATTCATTCATTGTGCATAAAATCACAAAAATAGATACGAATAAATAAATATGCGTACATTTGCAAACAATCATATATTTACACTATTTACAATTCATGATTTGTACCAAACAATTAATAAGCAAATGTCTCCACCTAACCTATGGGACCGCAATGTGAGCTGCAATAAAAAATCTAAAAACATAATTTAAGTTTCCATAATAAAAAGAAGAAAAGTGCCCCCCCCTCTCGATCTGCTGTACTTAAGGCATACGGATACTTTTTTTGTTATTCACTCTAGCTGCGGCCACCAAAAAGCTTGCTACGCTAAAAATAACGCGCACGCTACTCAGTAGTTGGAGATATAAGAGTGCAGGCCTCACCTGCAGAAACCCAGCTTCGCGTAATATTGGACATAGGAATTTTTTACGTGCCTTGGAGAAAGTTTCGCAGAACATAGGGGCATATTATCAAGGGGGTTTATCTCCGCTTTTTTGGCTTTAAAAGCCAAGAAAGGGAGATAAAATTATCTCCCTATTACCTATCTGCCGCTAACACCAGTTAGCGACAGCTAGTAGGAGATAGCGACCATCTTGGGCCCCACTTTGCATGTCAGTGATATTTATCACTAATGAGATGCAAAGTGGGCGTGCCAAGATGTTAGCGACTGAAAACAGTCGCTAACATCACTATCTCCTATTACCAACTTTTGGAGATATTCGCGCTAAGCGGGAATATCTCCAAAAGCTAACACCTGCCCTGAGCAGTTCTTAGCCATGTTATCCAATGGGAGGTGGATAACATGGCTAAGAGCATTAGCTCGCTAATGCATGAATATCGCGGACTTTTCTGCGATATTCATGCTTTGCGGCGATTTTTACCGCATTTGCGTTAAACCTTGGTAATACCAAGGTTTATTTGCGGTAAAAATCGCTGCAGCGCTGCGGTAAATTTTTGTCTCTAACCAAGCAATAGCGATAATTATAGCTATTGCTTGGTAATATGCCCCCATAATCAGGTGGAGGGTGTCTTGTATCGAGAAATTATCACAAGAACATGGTGGGGACTCATCTGGTTTGCCCCATTGCGGAAAAGTTCCTGAAATAAGGTGAATTGAGTTGAACCTAAATCTTGTCAACAAAAAGCGATGGAAAGGCTTCGTGACGATCTTCAGGTAAGGTTTAATGGATGGGGAGGTTTGTAAAACATAAATACTTCTTACTCCTGGTTTTTTAAGCTCCGCCTCCTCCCTATCTGCCTCCAACATGATCCGGAAATTATGTTTAATCCACACCAGATCCTCTTTCTTAATTCCCTCTAGGGCTGTATATAGTTAAGGACGTCCCAGTCTAGCACACGCCGCTCTAACGTGCCAGCCATGGAATGCTATCTGCCTTGTCGAGGGCCAAGCGTCTTTTAGGATAAGGTGATTGAGAATAATTTCCTCATTGAGCCCCGTCTTTGCCCAACAGATCAGTGGGGCTGCTTTTAGGTAGTCTGTTATGAAACCCAAACCTAATTCAGAATGTACAGACAAAGTCCGAGACGACTGAGGTACCGCCAATAGCGATCTAAGGAACCTGTTTTCTGCTAATTGTATTTTACCCACAGGCGCGTAACCCCATATCGATGCCCCATAAGAGGCAATCGCACAGCACTCAGAATTATATATTTTAAGCAAAGCCTCCATGGTCCTAGATCCCAGCCTTTTGGCGAAACTAAGGAGGGCAGCTGTGGATCTTGCAATGGCATTGCTTTTATACTTCTGCTGAGGGCCCCAGTTGCCCTTCTCATCAAAGAGTACTCCCAGGTAGGTAAACACTGGGACCCTAGAAACTTCCGCACCCAGGCATCTGAATGTTTTTACTCTACTGATCTTCCTGCGGGCCCCAACGATCATTACATGGGATTTGTTGCTATTTACTTTTAAGTCTAGGGACTCCATGAATGTGCCAAAGTTATCCAGCAGCCTCTGTAAACCCAGGCCTGTGCAGGCAATGAGTACAGCATCGTCCGCGTACAGGAGGACCGGGATACCCGATCCCCCTGCACGTGGAATGTCCACGCTGGCCCCAGCTAGAGATTTTTCCAGGCCATTGATATAGATCGTAAAAAATAGAGGGGCCAGAATACAACCTTGTCTGACCCCCCGCCTGGAGCTGAATTTGCCCGTACATCTGCCGTCCTGCGTGACCCTAACGGTAGCCGCTAAGTCTTGGTGAAGGTCGCTAAGAAAGTAGATCAGGGGTACATCTACGCCCATTTCCAGCAAAAAACGCCATCATTTGGAGCGGTTCACCAGATCGAAAGCTGATGATAAATCCATAAACCCGAGGTATAAAAAGCCCTCTTTTGCTATTGTATACTTATTAATGAAAAGATGCAAATTTAGGCATTGGTCCATGGTACTTCTGTGCTGCCTGAAGCCGTACTGGAGATTCGAGAGTACCCCCCTGCCATTCATCCAATCTCCCAGTTTCTGAAGAATGACTCTGCCCATGATCTTAATGGCAGAGTCCAACAGGGAGATTGGCCTATAGCAGGCGGGGTCCCCTCTGCTCCCCTTTTTAAAAATGGACACAATAATAGAGGAGGCCCAAGAAGTAGGGAAACCCACTAGGGATGCTGCATTGAACACATTGGTTAAAATCGTTGCCCAGAAGTTAGGGTACATGATGTAAAGGTCAGCAGGAACCCCATCGGGTCCTGGGGCCTTATTTTTGGATGTATCTCGAATAGCCCTTTCTACTTCAGCCAGGTCAAATTTAACCGGGTTTGTGGGACAGCCCATAGTGGCTGGTCCTAATATTGCCTCCTGATGCTCCTTATCGCCATAAACGCTCTTGAAGTGCTGGATCCAGATGTCATCTGGAATTACGCATTCCGTATCCAAATTATCACTTTCTGAAAAGAATGGCATATTTATTGTGGCCCAAAACTTACTGCTGTCCCTTAATACATCAATAGACTGCAAATTGTCCCAGGCCTCCTCTTTAATTTTGTGTTTCCGCCTGGTGGTTGCTCGTTTATACTCCTTACGGAGAGCGGACACTAGAGCCCTGTCCCTCGGGGTCCTCTTAAGACATTGAGAAGAGCCTCATGGGCCTTTGTACAAGTGCCTTCCTGGAATGTGGCCTACTCCCCTTATGCAAGTTTTCAGCAACTTGGTTGCAAATTGCTGTAAAGGAAGTTATAGTTCCTACTCCCACGGCATGGTCCTCCAGGCAGATGCCAATGTTGGTTTCTGCCTTGACGACCAGATCCTCAAAAAAGGCCTCCGGGACTACAGCATCCCACTTTATCCGTCTACCTTGATCTTTTGTAGATAAGTCCCATACTATCTCCCTTACTTGATCAATGATGGCAGTCTTAACCCCCAAATCAACTTCCAATACAAGGGGGTTGTGATCGCTGAAGGTTGACGTCACTACTCTGTAGTCCAGAGTCTTGATCAGAACTAAGGGGGAAAAGAAAATGTAGTCAATAACAGACTTTGCTCCCCATCCTAAAAAGGTGGGGACAATCTACCTACCACTTTCCTTGCCTGGTTCAAGGAAATATAAATTAGATAGTAGTTCCTCCAGGTCCTCGCCCTGTTTACCATGTTCAAAGTGGGGTACCCTCCCATTCATATGCCCATCAAGATCATCACCGTAGCACCCCCACGGGCAAGGGTGTATATTAAAATCTCCCATCAAAAACATCTCTGGCACAAATGAATTATTGAGCTTACAGACTGACAAAAATTGTTCTAACACACTCAAATGCTCCATCTGTACGGAGCCTTCCATGGCATTATACAAATTAATCAAAAGATAATGCTTATCGGAGGCAAATTATTCTAGTTTGAGGAAATTATCTGACTCCCCATTAAGTTTTCTGAATGTTCCAGCAAGGTTTAGAGAAATAAGGAAGAGTAAACCCCCCTTAGGCCTCCCCACAGTCCCTCGAATCGCAGGAATAGTGAAACTATGATAGCCATCCAAAATAAAGCTAGACTCTGAATCCCAGGTTTCCTGGAAAGACAGGATATCAAATTGTTTTATAAATTGCAACCAGATGGGGTCAGTGTTTTTGGGTCTAATACCTGCCACATTCCAGCTTAGGATTTTACATGAGACAGTCCGATTTTTTGCTGTATAAGTTACACCACCTATCACAGACCCCAGACCTGAAATTTCAGGACCCAGTCAGTCGTTTAACTCCATCTGGGACAGGGGCGAGAATCGGTTACAAAGCTCAACCTTCCCCCTAGGTTGGAGATGTACCGGGGATGCTGATGGTATAATTATGGGTACAGTATCCCCTCCCTGTGCAGGTCCCTGGGCAGATCTCATCTGTGCGCTCATCTTGGCCTGGCATGATGGGGTACATTAATTATTAGGACGGGTGTAAGACCTGGTGGGGGGCTGCGGGTATCTATAACCCCTAGCTGGAGGATGGAAAAACTACAAGTGGAGTGGTCTGATGCCTTTGTTATCTTGATCTGAACCGCCCCAAAATAGTCTTTCAGCACTGTTCCTATTATTAAAATTCACCACCACACAATCCCCCAGAATGTTCTTGGGGCGGTTCCCAACCCAGCGAATCCTCCTTGCCATAGTGACAGCACTTGCAACATCGGCTCCACCCGTGCTAAATTGATCGCACCACTGTCTAGCTTGGTACATCAGATCAGCGGTTGTTTCACTGGAGCCCCCCCTGACAGGAGGCACTCCAGTGAAAACAGTCGCCAAAGGGGCTGCTTCCGGAGGCAGCTCCAGGGTGTAGTCAGGATGATGAGTACGTCTGCTACTGTCATATGCCTGGCTGCCTCTTACATTTACTTCAGGCATGGAGTTCCCTGCCACATCCCTTGCGGTTGACTGCCCAACTGTATCTACAGTCCCTGCCAAACCACAGGAACGGCAAGGTATGGGGTTGATGTTCCTGCTATCAGCTGTAGGCAGGTTATCAGCTGAGACCACTGGCTGACTCAAGCCCACCTTTAGCCCCCTATGTTCCATCAACAGCGCATCAATTTTCTCACATTTGGACAGAAGCCCCGCTACACAAGTATTTAAAGTGTCCACAATATCTTTGGCGATGGACACAAGTGCTGGTTCCAGACATGAGATAAATAGGTCCTCTATTATTTTCCCGATTTGGTCCTTAAGACGATGGTCTATTCGGTTAGTCTGAACCAAGTCTTTTCTCATCCTGCCCATTGTGCTTAACAACTTTCGCTTCTTGTGCGACTTATGTGGAAGAACAGCAGGCGTCATGGGCAAAGGATGACATGAGGCCTCATGTGGTGTAGGTAATACGGTGTGGGTTGAGTTCACTTCCCGATTGGTAATCACAATGTTTGGCTCCAATGGTATCACCCTACTATGGTCTGTAGGTGGGACTGGGTCAATCTCCCCTGTATTCAAACCCAGCTCTTTCTCAGCATTTACAATCTCTTTAGTCAGTACCCCCACTGCAGAGGTTAGGTACGAGATGATGGATTCAGACTTTCTAGGGTGTTTCGCTTTGGACCCATCATCATCCCTGGCACATACCTGTTTCCTCTTGCCCATTGTAGATGTTAGGGGGGTGGTCTGGTCCGGCCTCTTCCGGCCCCTGACGGCTCCTGATGGCCTGCGCTTTGCCTGGGCTTAGCCCACCGCCGCCCGCGCGCGTCCCGCGTTGCGGGGAAGTAGATGGTTTTAAATCCTTCCGGGTGTCAAGGGGGAGGGGCGAGAGGACCGGCGAGCCCAGCAGCGTCCTGGGGCTTGTGGTTCCCCTGGTGTGCCCCACAGCATCAGTGTCTCCACAGGCGCGAGCAGTGTTTGAAGCCCCCGTTGTCAGGGGGGAGAAGCGAGAGGTCCGGCGAGCCCCCAGCGTCCTGGAGCTTGTGGTTCCCCTGGCGTGCCCCACAGCAGCAGTGTCTCCACCGGCGCGAGCAGTGTTTGAAGCCCCCGGTGTCAAGGGGGAGGGGCGAGAGGTCCGGCAAGCCCAGCAGCGTCCTGGGGTTTTTGTGGTTTCCCTGGCGTGCCCCACAGCTGCAGTGTCTGCACAGGCGCGATGCGTCTCCCGCGATGCGGGAGGCGCGAGCATTGTTTGAAGCCCCCGGTGTCAAGGGGGAGGGGTGAGAGGACCGGCGAGCCCAGCAGCGTCCTGGGGCTTGTGGTTCCCCTGGTGTGCCCCACAGCAGCAGTGTCTCCACAGGCGCGAGCAGTGTTTGAAGCCCCCGTTGTCAAGGGGGAGGGGCGAGAGGTCCGTCGAGCCCAGCAGCGTCCTGGGGCTTGTGGTTCCCCTGGCGTGCCCCACAGCAGCAGTGTCTCCACCGGCGAGAGCAGTGTTTGAAGCCCCCGGTGACAAGGGGGAGGGGCGAGAGGCCCGGCGAGCCGAGCAGCGTCCTGGGGCTACTGGTTCCCCTGGCGTGCCCCACAGCAGCAGTGTCCCCACAGGCGCGATGCGTCTCCAATTAAATCCTTTTTTTCATTCGGGTTTCATCAATCTTAGTGTGGCTTTTATTCTTTCATCCAATTAAACTTAAGCTTACACAATTTGTTTGGCCAATACTAGCGTGGCTCTATTATGATGTCAGTATCACTCCTTGCTTCTGACCCCTCCTTTACAAATCTCTGTCAATTACACGCCCGCTGTCTCAACCAATCGCAGCGCGGCACTCTGTGACGTCAGTGCAACTCCAGCAGCTGACCCTCCCTTCACAAGGTAATACGAGAACCTATTTTCTTTGAACTTTTTCACCAAAATATCATTAATAACATAATAAAACATTTGCTACTCTGTCTGTTCCATTAAACCAAAGAATAGTTGATTTCTTTTCCTACAATTTCTTTTCCTAGTTACTCTTCATACACTACGAGTAAAACCCTTTCGCCTACTCTTCATTCAAGCCTAGAAAAACCTGGTACTCCTTTAGTGTTACCCTTTCTAGGATATATAACACCAGAGTTTCATCAGCAAACTCTTTGCTATCAATCTCTCTCACTTTTACATGGGAAATAGTCCCTATTTTAACACTGCCAGCCCTGTGTAGCTTCTCAGTGCTATTTCCAAACAGACGAGTAACATCACTGCAGTGTGGCTTCCATTTACCACCCGCTATACACTTCCCGGGAATTTCCTAACAACACAAAACATGATACAAATGGATTTGTTAAAACATAAATCAATAACCAATAATCACCAAACTAGTCAATAATAACCATTGATCAAAAAGTTCTTTCCTCTGGTCAATGGACCTATTAATTGGAACTATTTGAGGGTGAAATGACATTTAAACTTTATATTTCTTACCCTATTTAAAAAAAATAACTACAGAATCGGGAGAAATTTTAAATGTTTATCTAGTTAATTCATATGAACCAAAAACAAATTACAGTATGAACTCCGTTTTCTCCAAAGAAGGAAGAATCAATTATTTCATTAATCAGTCACATACATTAGAACAAAGTTTCACAATGACAGTGCTCAGGAAAAAGAGGATAGAGAGAGCAGTACAATGACATACTACACAGATTTATATTTACATACAATGGTGTGGAAACCAACCCCTTAGCCAAGTACTTGAAAGGGTCCCCTGGAAAAAATCAGGTGACAAAATCCTCAGGACAGGTTTCAGGACAGGATTTTGGACAGGATAGGTGGAGAGACTAGTACATGTTTATTGATTGATTATTTATTTAAAATCTTTACAAAAAAGTGAATACACAGTATAAACAGTTCAATTACATTAATTCAGTAAAAAATAAAAATGTGAATTATTTTTTTTCATTCTAAAAAAAAGCAATAATCCTTTCAGATAGTACACATGCATTATAAAACTGTTTTTAAAAAATAAGTTCATATGATTTTTTTTAAAATTCGGGATAGAAAAGGATAATCAGTATCACAGTTAATATTATAAAAATTCTAATTTTTTCCATGTAAATATTAAAAATTTTGAAAAAGCGGAATTAATGAATACATCATCTGGGCAAAGACACTGAAGCAGTGCTTGTCTGCAAGTCCTTATCGCTCTTTCGTTGAATAGCCTTTTTAACAATGTTAGCCTTTCGTTTTTTAATTCTGGACAGAGGCACAGTAGATGTGTAATGTTTTCTTCTCCTATGTTACACAACCGACATAATGTGTTTTTTCCTGGTTTTTTCCATGGTAATGCGTGCGAGTCTCTAGGTAATATTCCGAATTGTGCTTTCATGAATATAGACCAAGCTGTATTCAAATATTGTTGAGGCCTCTTTTTTTGTAACCATTTATTATGGACCATGCATGCTTCCTTTGAACAAAGGAGTCTTTGTCACTTATCAACGACAGGAGATCGTTGTTTTTTTCACAATTTTTTTAAAAGAGTCCTGGGTAATAGTAGTAGTCCAATCCTCCTTAAGGCCAAATTCATCCAAAGCCTTATTAAGATATTTCCAAGCAGATGATTTGTTATTGCCCTCAGTTTCTTTCCACAAAAGCTGCGAAATTAAATTCTCCTTATCATTTTTTACTGTTTGCCATACTTTAATCATGTGGCCCTTTCGTGCATATAGTTGGTTATTCAAGCCAAATTCCAATCTAATTTGTGATTGTGAAGCATTTTTTGGTAAACAAAATAGAGATTGATAAGTTTTTGAGATTTCTTTGTTAATTATTATTGCGTCTTTTCCGTTTAACGCCTCACTACCATAGGTTAAGGAAGGTAACAGTTACGCAGATATGACTTTGAGTAAAGGTTGATAAGTTAAATTACTGGTAGACTTTTTTATTATCCCAAATGCACCTGTTAGGGCGTTCGCTTTCCTGGCAATATCCAATTTCTCAGGGTTAAAGTGACCATTATCATCAAAAACAACTCCCAGGTATCTATAGGTTTTAATTTGCTCCAAGTTTTCCTTTCCCAAGAATAATTTTGAGTTGTACTTCCTTCTTAAGTTTTTTGAGATAACCGTAACTTTAGATTTTGATTCATTTATTACCATTTTATTTTCTATCGCGTACTCCTGTATGCATGTTATTAACCTTTGCAAACCAACCATTGATCTACTTAGAAGGATAACATTGTCTGCATATAGCAGATTTGATATATGTTTGTCTGCAAGCTTAGGTGGATGTGCATTTATGTTATTCAAAGCCTCAGTTCGATCAGCTAAAAAGAGGTTAAATAATAAAGGTGCCAATACACAGCCCTGCTTCACTCTCCCTAGCGTTGGTATTTCCTCAGTTAATGAACGGCCGTTCCCAATGCGTACTCTAGCCCAGGCTTTTGTATGCAGAAGACTGATCAGATATATTAAAAATGGGGGAATTCCTTGTGCATGTAACTTTTCCCATAAGCGTTCTCTATCAACACAGTCGAAAGCTGATTTGAAATCAACAAAACATAAGAATAATGATTCCTTGTTTGTAATTTCTTTTTCAATTAGAACAGATAATGCCAGAATGTTGGAAGTTGTACCTAGTCCTTTAATGAAGCCGGTTTGGTTCGGCTGAAGAATGCTGTTCTTCTTTACCCAGTCGGATAAGATTGCTAGCAGATGGGCTGCAAATAGTTTTGCATCAGTGTCCTGAAGGGTTATTAATCGATAATTTTCCGGAAGTACCCAATTTCCTTTTTTAAATATTGGGGATATTAGAGATCCTCCCCAGCTTTCAGGTATCTCCCCTTTACTGACTACTGCTTTGAAGACCGACAGGATAGGTGACCTCTTATAGATCCAACGCCTGCGTCACACCCCTCTCTGACACTATATTCCTCCTCGTTTCTTACACGATCTTCTTCTAATCAATTTTTGCATGTTTGTCAGGGCAAGATTTGTTATATCTCAGATATTCTGGAAAAAAATCTGATTCCGCGATGGTTTTTTATTTGTTGATAGTAGATTTATTCATACTCTATTCATAAGAGTGGGTGAAAGAAAAACAGCTAACAGGTGTTTCGCCCCCTTACATGGCCATCTGGTCTGGAGCTTTCCTCAGGGCTGTGCACACTGGTGTTAGTTAAATAAAGTCTATCAGCATCGTCGGTCATAATAAATAATCTCGGAGACTCTCAAATTACGGGCAAAATGCCAGAGCGGGATGCTGTGGTCTGGTCACATCAGTGTTGCTTCTAATCTATTACCTCCTTGATTCTTTCGTGATCGTATTCTAATTATTTCTTACTTTAAAATTCTAAGTCTACAAATTGGCTCTTCAGCATTCACTCAGCTCTCTGACAGCATCCCGGTCTCTCAACATTCTGGTCTCTCGAGCAGAACCCCAAACTAACTAACTAACTAGACTACTTCAATTATACCTTTCTAATGGCATGTACCCCCCCTTAATGTTTCAACTTCATGAAACTCCTAATTCTGATTAGACACGCAAAGGGGAATGATCTTCACACCATGCTAAGTTTTATTACATTTCTTTAGTTCTTTGTTTTATGTTCCCGCCCATCAATTTGTTTCCCCAGGCTTTATTTCCCACCCGCATTTACAATTTTATCAGCAACAATGTATACATATTACAGTTGTCAATTGAGTTTGGAGGACGTCCAGCAGGTTCCAAGGACATGTTCCCAAGACGGCCTTGGATGGGTTTCAATATTTGACATCATGGCGTCTGACTTTGCATAACTGCACCTGCGTGAGGAGTTACATGTAGTGTAGACTTTAGCATTGTTCTGAGGCCAAAATATGAACTAATAGAGAGGTCAAATGAAAATGTATTAATTTCAAAATAAAATGATTTCACTGTATACTACCTATCTCTACTCTAATCCCATTTACTTAAAAGGACTCTCCCCGCATTAGCATTTAATAAATAGCTCAGTTTAGTTTCAGCAAAGCAGATGCTTAGCATGTTAGTTTACAAGAGGCCATTTTAGATTCATTTGCGCAGAATTTTCCCTCCAAGTGTAAAGACGTCATTCTGCGTAGATGCAGTTGATGCATGCGCAGTACAGTTTCCCATGTTAGAAGTCATTTTGAGTTCCACTCGGGTTACTTTTTAGTAAAACACATATGCAAGCTTTGTCTAGGTAATATATATAATGTGGTGCATATTAGTTACACAATACATTATTAATACAACGTTACCGGTTTATATGAGAGGATTGCATCCAAGCAAGTCTCTTTTATATGAGCCCTTGCTCCATCACTGGCCTCAGGGACTTTTCAACCAACCACCGCCAAAGTGGCTGGAGTTTCCCAGGCATCCTTTTCCAGCTTCATCCCCACTATCCTGGATGTCATCATCAGCTTGACGCCACAGTATCTCCACTTCCCCAACTCTGCCTAAGAATAACTCACCAACAAGCAAGGCTTTCATAACATTGCTGGTTTTTCACATGTGTGGCAGCAATGGGCTTCACCCTTGTGCAACTTGTGCTTCCTGTCATCAACCAGTGGTTCCAGAATGGCACCTGTGGAAATGGACTACTTGTTGGTAAGTACAACTTGAACACAACACACACCTCGAACCACTCAATCATGTAGGTCAACAATTTTAAATTGCACATCTAGGAAATAGCATTGTGCACATATTGTTTCTCGGCCAACAACAATACACAACGATGTAATGTCAAAGTACAACATATATGTAACTAGTCCCACCAAGGGAGTAGTTTGGAAATGGACTTCCAACCCACTTTGTCACTTAAGAAATACATATCTTCCAACAGTCAGTGGGCCCGATTCACAAAGGTAAACTGAGACGAAAGTCTAGCTTTATGACTTTCAGTGTTCACAAAGGGCATTTACGAGTAGTAAAGTTAGACTTTTGGCTCAGTTTAACTTACATTTTTGTCTCAGTTAGACTTAAGACCAAAATGTAAATTAAACTGAGACAAAAGTCTAACTTTCCTACTTGTAAATTCCATTTGTGAATACAAAATTCGTACATTGTCATCATTTTAGCAGCACAAACACTGGCACATGGGTTAGCCATGGGACAACTGTGTGTATACGTAGGCCAAATGAGATGGCAATGCAACGACAAGAATGTGAGGATGTCCAATGTCCACCAACATGAGTGTGGAATGGCAATTCATGTTGTGAACTGGCAATATCATCATCCCATCACACTTATGTGTGTTGACAAGCAATAAAAGAAATCTGACAGACACATGAGTAAAGTGCGTAGGGGTAACAACAAGCATGACCTAAACATCCAAATAACATACAGCGAATTACAGCAACAAAGGCTAATGTATTTGTGCAAGACGTACCACAAAACACATGGTAGCACAATGAAGTCGCATCATCTCCCTCTGGAGTGCTACTACAACATTACAAATGTTGATTGCATAATCTGTGTAATCTCTGTATTTGTTTCAACTACACATGGCAACATAGCACTATAATGTGCACGCACAGTTGAACACAAGTAGGAACATACATCATATATGAAATGGTCATGTCACATTCGGTTGTATCTCTCCAGGAATGTTCACAATACTCATGAACACACATCCAAATTTTACATGTGTGTCACATCATTCAATCCCTCCAGCTACTCACACATTCAGCAGTTATGGCATCAGATACATAGTGGAACATAAGCCAAAAATAGTGAAAGCATGCAGGACACAAATCCGAATCCTATCACATCTATAACGTGTGTCTAAAACAATCTGGGACACATTTACCAGTGCATACTGCAAACAGAATGTCACTTTCAGCACTGTTTTGATCTAAAACTCTACACTCTCCCAATTGGAAAAGTGACCTTAAGAAACATAAGATAACATTACATCATGTTGCAGTCAATGTTATGCACATTCACGTGCTCCACTTAGCATGAAAGAGGATGCAAAGGGTGTTGCAGTGGCTCTCATGCTGCAACATACTTTACGTGATAATGCTGAAGCAGATATAGTCATCTGAGACTGTACCCAAAAATATAATGGCTCAGAAAAGTAGTTTTCAGTATGCAAAGTAAATGGTGAATGCATGTTGCTGCACACATTGACACATCATTTTAAGATTTAGCTTTGTTAGGGACAAGCTATGCGGAAAGGTCTGAATCAGGTGTTGTGTAACATTCCTTCACACAGTATGGGCTGCCATGTGCATGCCCTTGTGGTGGTGTACAACCATCAGGGCAGTCCATGTACAATCTACAATGGGTAAATGGTCTGCATTTTTAATTTTGGTCTTGCATGAAGGAACCCCTTCCAGCACAATATTATGATGAAAGGTGATTTTCCACATCCATGTGTGCTGCATAATGCACTGGACCAATAAGATAGGTTTGATAAAAACATTAAACGCCTGCTGGAATATATTGGGGTAACGGGCCAATGGGAGTCCCCAAGTCCCAGCTAGCAAAACACAAGTGAACGTTCTGTATTGGGGCTGGGTAGCCTAGATTGAACTTAGGAACGCTACAAGGGGTAGGCTATTAGCTGAATTTAGCAATTTTAAAATGATTAGATTCCTAGAAAGCTATCTCGACATCATTCAGTCACCCACTGGCAAAAAACTATACATCCAATTGCTGTCCTTGCCGAGCTGCAAAATGACCAAAGCCATTTACCACTCCAGGCATAGTATTACAGATTTAAATTGGTAAAATACCAACTCAAGCCAACCTGAAATGAGTAAAAGCAACCCCTGACACAATGTTTTGCTCTAATTAGAGCTCTTCAGAGAAGTATAGCTTTGTCCAGACACAAGGGAGCACCCAGTATAAGTCAAAATAAAACCCTTTCAGGCATAGAGTGACGCCTAAATTATGCAAAAAAGAAGGAGAGAACTCAGTGGCTTTAAAACTTTTTTTAGTTTATCCTAGGTTAAAAAGGGTTTGATTCATATACATAACTCTTGTTCCACTATAGTCTGAAGTAGATTGTGTTATGCATGCAGCTGGTTTACCAACCCATTAAAGACAGATACGGAAATAATGATAGACCCTTAGAGAAAGGAAGGATGTGTGCCCATAATAACTGAAATACAAACCTTAGTGTTAAAGGAAATGAAATGAATGAAATGAAAATTGCACTTGTATAGCGCTAAACTACCCGGAGGCCTCGTAGCGCTTGTGACTGAAGTTGCTTAACGCGGACTCAGGGCAGATCAGCAGAATTTGGCGTACAAGTGTGTTTTCAAGGCTTTCCTGAAGGACAGGTGATTACTGTTGCCTCGAAGGGATAGAGGGAGGGTGTTCCAGAGTTTGGCCGCAGTATGGGAGAAAGAGCGGCCTCCCCATCGAGCTTTCCTGACTCTAGCGGAAGTAGCCAGCCAGAGGGTGCAGGAGCGGAGGGAATGGGACCGGACGTAGGGAGTAGCCAAGGGATGCAGAATGGCGGAACCTGCGCGATGAAAGGCTTTGTGTAGGATACACATAGCCTTAAATTGTACGCTTGCCACTATAGGGAGCCAGTGAAGCTCCCTTAGGGCATTCCTTGCTGACTGCCAGCGAGGGAGATTGTAGAGTAGGCGGGCCGCACTATTTTGGGTGACTTGGAGCTTCTGGGTGGCAAAGGTCGGAGCTCCCATGTAGAGGGCATTCCCGTAATCCAGGCGGGAGAGTATAAGGGCCTGGACCAGCATCCTCCTTGCCTGGAATGGGAGCAGAGGGAGCACCTTCCGCAACATCCTCATAAGCCCGAAGCTGGTGGCGGCGGTCTTTGTGGCTTGGACTGAAAAGTCCAAAGCTTTATCGAACCAGATCCCGAGGCTTTTTATTTGGGACTTGGGGACGGGATGCAGGCCCAAACATGGTGGCCAGATGGATGCAAGAACAGAGGGAGAAGGATTGCCCAATAGGATGACGTCTGTCTTCTCCCCGTTAAGTTTTAGGCAGGAAGATTGCATCCATCTGGCAACAGCCTCCAGACAGGGTCCTAGGGTGTGGGACGATCCCTCAGAGTGGTCTAAGGAGACCACCAGTTGGGTATCATCCGCGTAGGTGACGATACGCACACCGAAGGGATGGACTATCCGGTCTAGGGGTTCCATGTAGGCATTAAACAGGGTAGGGCTCAGGGAGGAGCCCTGGGGGACCCCACACCTGAGTGGGTGTTTAGGAGACACCGCCTCGCCCTCAAAGACCTGGAAGAAACGGTCAGCCAGGAAGGATGTCAGCCATTCCAGGGCCATTTCAGGGCCATTCCAGAGTAACATTTATGTAGGATACTGATACTGAATATATTCCCTTGTGGTATTTGCATCTATTTTCCATTAAAATGTTTCCCCACTAAATTTGTCCCTTCCGTATTGTCGACGGATCCTAGGGGCAACCTGCAAAATTATTGATTTTGCATACTGCTGTGGGGCTAGCTGTAAGTAACCAATGTGCCAGATGAAAAATCCACAAACCCCAAATCAGGCTGTTAATGTATTTTTTAACTGAATGCTAAAAAGTTGGTGCCAGTAGAGATAACTTGAATTTTTAAGGAATACAAAATGTATGGACGGGCATGAAAGTCTAAAGGAGAGTGAAAAGATGCAAGGTATTTGCAACTTTTATTTGCACTTTACCAAAGTTTCCTCAGTTTGCATCTTTGCCCCCTCTCCTTCACTGTAAAAATAAGTTTTGACCCAATTTGTGTAATTTATAACCTTTTAACACCATTGAAATGAGTCTCCATCAGATACATTTCGCAAAAACTGTTAAACGATCTTCTGCTGTTCAGTCTAATTTTGCATAGAAAAGCGCAGCAAAGATAAAATTGTATAGAAACCTTTGGCAAACAATTGCCATTATGCATAGAAAAACTTCACGAAACGTTTCTTACATACCAACGTAGCTTATTTGGATTAGATGTAAGATTAAATCACTTTTGGAGTGAAAATTATCTCACTAGGCATAAAAAACCAACTCGCCTGAAAAATGCAAATGTAATAAAGTGTTAAAATCAGGAATTTCACAAAACATCTATATAAAAAAAAGATTTTGCACACCCCGCACATAAGAGGGCTTATTTATGAGAGCCTTGTGTCACTTTTGCACTAATAAAGTGGTACCTGCATGATGCAGGTCTCTCAATCTGATTGAAGCCATGCAAAACCACCCTGCATGGCATTCAGTGGCCTCATAAATCTTGAGTAAGGCAATACAAAGCTGCATCACCTTGCACAGTGCCCGTGAGGCATTCCATGGGAGTGGCGATGAGCATTCCCACCCAACACACATGTAATAATATGGGGATGCGCCAAATCCTTACACTGCCCGAGGAGAGGTGCAAAGAGGAGAAATATCTTTATTTCTCTTCCACATAGGATTATTTAATGGAAGTTTTAAACATCCGAGTCGTACATCTATGTTTGTTATAATATTAACAGATCTGGCCGCCAATCTGACAATAGAATTGAATAATCTGATTATCCTTGCTGACTTGAGTTTATTTTATGACTGCCCTCATTTAGCTGCACTCAAGGGTTTTCTCGGCTCTTTGGAGACACTACATGTTAAAGAATTAAGCATCCCCCCCTAATGTAATAGGTAATACCTTGAAACTTGCATGAGACACCCAGAGAGTAATTTATTTATTTATTTATTTAATTTCTTGTATAGCGCAAGAATCGACCCCGGTCGGGGTATCTCCGCGCTTTACTCGCTAAGATGGTGAAAAACAGGGACAATGCAGATGAGCTGAGGTTACAGTGGTGGAACTACAGTAGACTATTCCTCTGCAAACAAGTTGGTTTTTAGCCTTTTTCTAAATGATAAATGATTTGTGATCTGTCTGAGGCTAAGGGGCAAATTGTTCCACAAGGTCGGTCCCACTAAAGAGAGGGCTTGGCCGCCTTGTCTGGTCTTTTTGATAAGAGGGGGTTTTAGCAGAAGTTGATTGCTTGACCGCAGATCTCGGTCCGGTTTTTAAAGCTGTAGTTTTTGGGTTAAATAGTAGGGGCCGTTTCCAAACAGGCACTTATGGACAGTACAGCAGATCTTAAATTTGACACGTTGGCGTATAGGGAGCCACTTAAGCTCTCTCAACAGGGGTCTGGAAGATGTTCTTGAGGGAGCATTCAGAATCAATCTGGCCGCCGTGTTCTGAACCACCTGTAGTCGATTGATGGCATCCTCGTTAGCTTGTATCAGGAGCCTGTTACAATAGTCTAATCGACTTATGACCAGGGTCTGCACAAGGGTCTTTTTGTAGGTGTCCGGTAAGAGAGGGAAAACTCGTCTGAGCAGGCCAATAGTGCGGAAACAAGCTCCTGCAATCACGTTTGCGTGTTCTTTTAGGGTTAGGTTTTGATCCAGTTTCACACCCAGATTTTTGACTGTCAGTTTTGGGGAGGGTACTGGTCCTAAGTCCAGAGGCCACCAGTCGGGAGACCAGAGTATGCTAGCTTTCCCAAAGAGCATCACCTCTGTCTTCCCGACATTACATTGGAGGTAGTTTGAAGCCATCCAATTTGAAACAGCCCTCATACCTTCCGCAAAGTTTTCCCTAACATTAGAATTAAGGGCATGGAAAGGGTAGAGGAGTTGAGTGTCGTCGGCGTAAGACACTGGTGTGAATCCATACTTCCTCACAATCTCAGCAAGGGGGGCCACATACACATTAAATAATGTGGGGCTTAGGCATGAGCCCTGTGGCACCCCCTTCGTGAGCGCCCTGGAGATGGAATGGTAGGGGCCCAAGCTGACAGATTGTGAGTGTCCGAAGAGGAAACTTTCCAACCATGCAAGGGCTTGACCTCCAATGCCCACTCCTTGCAGTCGACTCAACAGGATTTTATGGGACACAGTATCAAAAGCGGCTGACAGGTCTAACAGCACCAGAATCATTGAGCCTCCTCTATCCTGTGACATTTTGATGTTATCGGTCACGGAGAGGAGTGCCGATTCGGTGCTGTAGTTGGGCCTGAACCCAGATTGAGATTGGTCCAGGCCCCCTGTCGCCTCTATGAAACTGGAAATCTGGGTGTTAACAAATTTCTCTGCCAACTTGCTCAGGAGGGGCAGAAGAGAGATGGGGCAGAGGTTGGAGAGTTCCGTCCAAGGAGAGGTGGTATTTTTGCGTATCGGATTCACTACTGCCTCTTTCCACTGCTGGGGAAGTTTACCTTCTTTGAAGGAGAGGTTGAGGATTTTTTGAATGGTTGGGCATAATGTTCTGCTCAGGTTGTTTGTCAGTCTGGCAGGGAGAAGATCATGAGGGGAGCCAGATTTCATGTTGCTCAGTAGTGATTTCCCTCTGGCTCCACTGGATCGGTCTAATGACTCAGGTAATGTTATCACCCCCCCTTAGAAAGTATGTAAAACCTCCACTACTCCCCAATTACTATCATAAAAGACAATCCATTATCACAATAAAAGTTCCCACCCTTGTGAACACCTTTTTTACAAGGCCCTTGACATCCTCATCATCATTCCTGCTATCATGCTGTTTTTCAAAGCAGTTTTGTAGAATGCCCCCCATCACACAGCCTCTTGGTTCACAGCATTATCTGCAGAAGCAAAAATAAAAGACAACAACCTAAAGATTGAGTAAAGCCAATTCTGAAACTGGTAACAAAGTCCAATATCATGTTCAGTTACGGCATTGGTGCCTAATCCAGAACCAAAAAAAGAATGCTGTCTCCAATGTATTTTAGAGGCAGGTAGGCCACAATTTATTTTTTGAAGAGAGGGAGCGGGAGAGAGAGAGAGAGAGAGAGAGAGATAGAGAAAGAGAGAAGGAGAGAGAAAGAGAGGGAGATAGAGGGAGACAGAGAGAGAGAGAGAGAAAGGAAGAGAGGAAGAGCGAGAGTGCCGACAATGCGGAGCCAAGCCTCACTGCTCACCTGCTGCCACCGGTGTGTCTCCAACCACGTGCCGGTATACACTGCAGTCCACCAGGTTCCTTATCTGAAACAGAGTCCAGATTCATGAGTGGCAGAGTTCATACAATTGCACACGCCATCATCGCTTGCCAGCCCCTGCGCACAGAGGCTGCTGCAACCCAGCCCCTCCCGCCACCCAGCAGTGAATGCCCTCCCCTGTGCACCCAGGCCTCACTGCTCATCTTCCTCCACTGGCGTGTCTCCAAGAGGGCCCACCACAAGCCGGTGCAAGCTCCAAGCCCCAGGCCCACGACCATGTCAGCCTTCACATCATGCAGCCCTGCACCGCGGGCCACAAGGTCACACACGTGATTCTGCGTATTGATTTTGCAATGGCAGAGATCATATCAGTGCACACTGCATCATCAAAGGCTGCACACCCGTTCAGCTCTTTAGATGCCAGTATCTCTGTGAACCGGGGGGGCAAAGCCATGTGGCGGTAGGCCTGCGTTGCCCCCTGGTCCAGGCCTACACTGCGGTCCAGCAGGGCTCGCACAAATCCGTACCAGTCCAGACAGCCAGAGCAGCGCATCATCCCAGGCTGCACACCCGCTCAGCACTTAAGGTGCCCCTACCTCAGTGCACCGAAAGTCACCATCCCTTTGCGGTAGGCCCGTGCCGGCTTCAGTGTATCCAGTGCCACCACCTCAGTGCAACGCAAGTCATGGACCCTTTATGATTGAGTCCCATGATGCGGACACCATCATGTCACCTCTGGCAAAGGGAATTTGATGTGTTAGGGCCCTAGGCCCTCATGCATGAATAATAATCACACATATAAACCCAGATAAAGAGTGGAGATGGCGTAAAGCACATGCGCCCGGCCCTTTTTATTGACAGGGTCCTATGTCCTGTGATGCGTGTGCTGGATGTGTGGGTGTACAGCAGCTGTGAGGGAGTGGCTGTGGCATGCTGAAAACTAGACCTGTGATTAGGGAAGACCTGGGACATGTAGCATTGTCGTCCCCCCCTGTAAGGGTAAGCGGAGTGGGCTGACCTGTTGTGCACCAGTCCAACGTAGGGGTGTGAACAATGACCACGGGGCTCTGGGCATGGTTCGGTCCTGGGCTGGACAAGGAAGTAACTAATGTGTGTGGGGGAGGCGGATCTAGCTCACAACCAAGATGGCTGCTTGAGCCGAGGGCTCCCCCGTCTCAACAACTATCCTGAATTAATTCTGCGTGCGAAATCACTCCCAGTGCCCCCAAACTGCAGCACAAAGTGGCAGAATACATACGGACCTCAGATGGAGCAAGATTGAGCTTGTTGCCTGCCACCTGGCGTTGCGACGACGATCGAGGTCTAGCAGCGCGTGCCACCCCTGTGATCTGAGGCCTGCGATGGTGTGCCGAGCGGATGCCTGGAGGGACGTCGCTGCTACCTGGAGCCACCGTGGTGAGAAGCGGTGCCTGTGGGGCACTGGAGCGCGATTTCCCCTTGCTCCTGCTTGTTGCGAGTTCTCGGCGACGGAGGCGGGACCTGGTCCGATTGAGTGCCTTTTCCGGCTGGCTGGGCGCGACGTTGCAGGACGGGTGCCCTGAGCCAGCTATGAGACTCCTGGTGTTGGGCAGAGGGTCGCGGCCCCGTCTCCTGTGGGGTGCTGACCCTGCTACCATCGCCCGTCGGCTCCTGCTGCGAAGTGTGTACCAGAGTGTGGAGGTGGCGGTGGAGCGCTTCATTGTGCGGGCTGCAGGCCTGGGGGTGTGCGGCAACCCCTCCTGTTGCTGGCGCAGTCCCCCTGTGCTCGGAGGAGCATTGAGGCCCTTGCTTCCACTGGGCATTCAGCAACTGGGAGTTGCCTGAGACCCGGACCCACCTGCTGTGGGTAAGGAGAGCCATGGGAAGCAGGCATACTGAGACTGTGGGAGGACATTGCATAAAGTGAAGGTGACATCGGCGGTGATACCCACTTAACAAAGCGGCGAGGGAGAGTCAGGCCCCATATTGTGGTTTGGATAGAGAGGTGTGGTGAACTCTTGCTGCAGAGACAAGATTGCACCGGCTGGGATTTACACCACAGGGAGCTTGGAACCCCACATTGAGCATTGAGTCATATAGGCGGGAGACTGTGATATTCTGGGGCATGACATGGTGGTCCAGCTGCTGGGAACCCTAGTACTAGTGTATGACTGCTGGCTGGCGGAGAGTACAGGAGGTGAGACCCGACTAAATTGACGTTGGCTGGCCCCCCACGTGGCACTCACTCTACATTTGGAATTGCGAAGCGGCGACACAGACGACGGTCCACCGGGGACCCTTACACACCCCGGGCAGTGAGATCCCGGCAAGCCCCGGTAAGATGAGACGCACGGACAGGTCACAACCAAAACTGTCCTTTGACCCAAAAGGTTCTAGGTCTGGCGAAACTGCATCGGGGAGAGACCTGGGGGAGCGGTAGCCGGCAGAGGTCCCCCCTCACCAAGACATGCGTGGCCTGCTGTTAGACATGGAGAAGAACCTCCCGGGGGTCTAGCATCGCTAGGTAGCAAGATAGACGCGCTCACATACCGCATGGATCGCATGGCGGAGCGGCTCAACAAACAAGCGGAGCGCATAGACATGTCTGAGCGCCGCATTACTGAGGTGGAGGAGGCCCAAACCTCCTTAGACGCCGACAACAAACAGATGAGCAGAGCAATGCAGATGATGTTAGATAAGGCCGAGGACTTAGAAGCACGCTCTACGCGATGTAACCTCCGTATTACAGGCCTGCCAGGATACACATCGATGGGGAACATGGAACTCTTAGTTGAAACCCTACTGAAGAAGCTCCTCAGCGACACTGCGTTATTCACCATGTTTGTAGTGGAAAGGGCCCACCGCTCGCTGAGTCAGAGGCCCAAACCGAGGGCGCCGCCGAGACCCATTATCGCCAAGTTGCTCAACTATAGAGATCGCGATGTAGCTCTAAGGCTAGCGAGAGAAAAGCAACCGCTACAATATGAAGGTTCGGTATTTTCGCTGTTCCCAGACTTCACTGCTAGGGTGCAGGAGGCTTGACGGCAATTCACTCTGATGAAAAGCCAACTACGCGACATGGGCACAGACTACGCGATGTTATACCCGGCGAAGTTAAGGGTTAATAGACAGGGGAAATCCATGATTTTCATGGACCCTAAAGCCCTGCAGAGAGCTATCAAGGACTGGACCAAATAGAGTCATCCCTCTACGAGCGGAACGGATGAGACACTGGGAGGTTCCTTGGATGAGCAGGACTAACTGCTATATTTGCATATCAGACATAACACTTGCTACTGATTGTGTGTCAGGTGGTAGGAGAGGGGGAATTCTTCACCGGATGCGCTGATGTTTTTTCAACATTTGATTGGCTCTAGAGGGTTGGTGCATCATGAGGGGGGTGTAGCTAGGGAGGGCGAGTCCGGATGGGGGGGTAGATGCCATAGTACAAGTGCGTGCCAGCGGGTGTGTCACGGTATAATGATGTATTCTCCTCTGCCCTGGATTGTCAGAGTCCTGCTGTACTATTCTTTTATAATATAAGCCTTCTGTAGATTGCTGAGGACAGGAAGGGCCTTCTAACCAGATATGCGGTCTGCTGGTACAGTATAGGTGTTTAGGCTGATACTGCCCAACCTTGGTATTTTGAGATAGAATTTGTAGTTGCACGCAAGTCACTATGGTACTGAGACGGGGGTGGGCGGGTGGCTATGTTAATATGTTCTGCATTGAGTTTGCCTACTGCTGGCTACCTTTGCCCTCACTTGATTTCCACTGTGTTCTGACGAGGGGAGTTTTGTTTCTATAGGATGGGTTTGGGGTTTTTGGAGATGGGATTGGGGTGGAGGGGGAGAGGGGCTGACCGCGGCCTAGTTAGGGATGGGCAGGCGTGGGCAGGGGGAAGGGCTTGGGAGGACGATCATGGCCTAGTTGGGGGTGGGCAGACGTGGGTGGGTATGGGGAGGCGGAAGGGTCGTTGCTTCCTAGAGTTGTTGGGAGTGGGGGGGAATGTTCACAGGTTTTATCTGTATTTTATGGACTTTTTTGCACAGACTCTGAATGACATGAACGGCTGACACATGCACGGGCCACACTGCACAGGCATCTCTATCTACTACTATTTCCGGGATGACACATCCGAGTAACACTTTAGATACTATTACATTACTGACATGGAACATTAGGGGTCTTAATGACCACCGCAAAGTTAGGTGAGTCTTCCACTATCTCTTGAGACATGGAATTGATGTAGCACTGCTACAAGAGACCCACCTGCCTCCGAACAGCCCAACGCTTCTCTACAGGGGTTACTTGAATAACGTACATGCGACGGGATTCAATTCACACGCTAGGGGAGTTTTAACGTGGGTTAACCCAAAGGCATCTCTGAAATTTACCCCAATAGTAACGGACAGTGAGGGGCGGTACACAATCACTAAATGCGCTGGGAAGGGTATGGAGTTCCACATAGTAAACACTTACGGGCCTAACTACAACCACTCCACTTTTCACACTGATCTAGCGGCTAGGGTCCAAGAACACTGTGGAGGCCATGTCCTATGGGTGGGCAACTTTAATATGACAAGACATCCCTCACTGGACAGATTAGACGGTCCTGATCGCCGCCTCTCGGCCTCTGCCAGAGTACTAGACGTTGAGACACGACTGGGGTTGCAGGACATATGGAGATATAGACACCCTACTCAGGGGGGATACACGCACTACTCGGCACCACACGACATCCATACTCAGATTGACTACTGGTTTACCACTTCCCATCTTCTTTCCCTGTTTCGGGCGTGTTCGATCCTTCCGCGCACCTTCTCGGACCACTCTGCTGTTCTTATCACATTTACCGTACCGGTGAAACGTATTCCACCATTTGCTTGGCGCTTCCCTCCTTACTCCTTGCTGGACGACGCCTTCAGGGAAGAGCTAGCCACAGCCATTGAGGAATTTTTTGACACCAATGTTGGCTCCGTTGATTCGTTCTTGACCGTGTGGGAGGCCTTTAAGGCATACATACGGGGAGTCGCAATCTCTAAACACGCGGGGGTCCTTAAATCCATCCGGGGGCGTCTGACGCTTCTGGAGTGCAGGCTTAAGGACATTGAGGCATGACGCCTACGGGATGACGACGAAGATCTAATTCAGGAACTCGCCCAAACACTGCGCGAGTACCATGAGGAGGCTGACTCCGAGATTAAACATCTGGGAAAATATGCCACTGCACAATCCTATGGGGAGGGAGAGAGCCCAGGGCCAGTTTTGACGCAGCTGACCAAACAGTGTAGGAGCAGTACAGCGATTCCCAACATGAGATCTCCTCAGACAGACGAGCCTCTTTCCGATGAGCAGGTTGCGGACCTTTTCCGTGAGTATTTTCATCACTATGCGCCTCCAGAGGCCCTTTCCCGGAGGAACGAATTCTTGACTACCTGACTAATGTTGAGCTTCCCTGGCTGTCTAACTTGCACTGTGAATTCTTGGTGTGGCCGTTCGAGCGTGAGGAAATTGTTTGTGCCCTATCGTCAATGAGGGCCGGGAGTGTGCCGGGTAGTGACAGACTAACTGTGTCATTTTACAAAACATATTCTGACCTGTTGATCCCTTGACTATTGACACTCATTGAGAACATGGCAGAGTCCAGTGAAATGCCCCCCACGATGCAGGAGGCGATACTTATTGTGATTCTCAAACCTGGGAAACCCCCGGGGGACTGTTCTTCGTACCGCCCTCTATCGTTATTAAATGTCGATGAGAAGATATTTGCAAAAATAATCGCTAACCGCCTTAGCCCTCGGGTTACCTCACTGGTCGCCCCTGAGCAGGCGGGCTTTGTCCCCAGGCGCAATCTCACTTATAATTTGCGGACGGTGTTAGCGGCATTCCAAAACACCCGTCCGGATGTCTCTGCAGTTGCGGTCTTTTTAGATATGGAAAAGGCCTTTGACTCTGTCGAGTGGCGTTTCCTGAGACAAGTCCTGAGCCGCATGGAAGTGGGGGATCTCTTCCTTCAACTCCTGAATACACCCGACGGCCCGAGTTCGTATTGGGTCACTTACCACGGACCCTATCAATATCGGTTACGGCACAAGGCAGGGATGCCTTCTTTCCCCTATACTCTACGCTCTAGTGGCTGAACCTCTCGCATGCGCTTTACGCGAATATCATGGGCATCGGGGTATACGGTTCCCTACCTACAATTTGATTGTGTCCACATAAGCAGACAACACATTATTATATGTCCGCGATCCGGAGGTAAACTTACCGGCGGTGCTACGCAAAGTAGTCTTATTCATCTCCCTTTCGGGTATCCACGTGAATTGGAACAAATCACTCATGTTCCTGCTCACACCCGTCACCAAGAGATTCGAACCAGAATATCCCATTCAGTGGACCACAGATGCGGTAGGGTATTTGGGGATTCGGCTACACACAGACTCGGAGGTGGTTCTCAGGGAGAACTACGGGGTGGCTGTCTCCAAGTTGGAAGACAATATTACCAAGTGGATTGGCCTTCCTTTGTACTTTATGGGTCGCATTTCCCTCATGAAAATGAAAGTGCTACCTCGTTTTCTGTTCCTGTTCAGTAACATACTCATGGTAATGTCTAGCCTGTTTTTTCAACAACTACACTCACTTATAAATCGACTGGCATGGGCCGGCAAGCAACCCAGAGTTGCATGGAAAATCCTTACCCGTCCTTATGCGGAGGGCGGTCTGAATGCTCCTGATCTGGGGCTCTATTATCGAGCCGCGCAATGCGCACATGCGTATCACTGGATACACGGCCCTGCAGCTATTCCGCACATACGTATAGAATTGATCGTCGCTGCCCTGGTCCCTCTCCCCGCGCTGATGTCTTGCCCTCGGGACAGCCGGACGGGTTTCCTTGACTCCCTGAATGTTGTCACTCACGCCTGGCACCACATGATGGATGTGCAGACCTGCACGCTTCTGTACACCCCAAAAGCCCCCCTTGCCTGGTGTTCGTGGCTTGCCCCATGTAAGAATAAAAGAGTGTTGGCAGAGTTGGCTGCTCTAGACATAAATCATATGGGAGACTTATTCTTGGGTGGTAGGGCTCCTACCTGGGATGAACTGAAGTCTGAGGATACCACTCGCTCCCTCCTTCCCGCTTTCAATTTCACAGGGTCCGACACGCACTAAAAGACCTACTAGGGGAGGACATGGCAGAACCCCCGGTGATCACGGCATAAAATTTTATCATTAATGCCAAGACTTCGACCAAGTTAATAACGAATCTGTATTGCATCACCCTTTCTGAAAGAACAACGGACTATACTAAGCCTCGTTTGGCGTGGCAGACCGACCTGGCTGTGGACTTACCTGATGAAACGTGGCGATACTGTTGCGCTAATACCCAAAAAATATCACTCAGCGGTCACCACCGGCTGCTGCATTTTAAGTTTTTAAACAGGGTTTATTATACCCCAGAACGGCTCTATCGATACGGACTTTGTAAGAGCCCATGTTGTGAAAGATGCGCAGTGCAGGTGGCTGATTTTTTACACATGTCCTGGTCCTGCTTGCGAATTTTTGCCTTTTGGTGCACAGTTTATGAGGAAGTAAATAGAATTGCGGACCTTTCTCTACTCCCAACTCCCCAGCTAGCTATTCTGGGGTACTCTAAGACCATTAAGACAGAACATAGACGACTCATTGAAATGGCCTTTCTGGTGGCCAAGAGGTGTGTTGCGCTTTCCTGAATGCGTGATCCGGTACCGACGCTCTCCCAGTGGACTAAAGAAATGCTTTACTGCTGCACACAAGCTTACTACCCCCCTGCAATAGGCCTAAGAACTTCTGGGCACTGTTCCTGAAGGGAAGGCCTGATTGGGACATCTCAAATACACATGAGGCTGACACGACTTTGGTGGGGGTGGAGGTCACAAATGGATTCGCCCCCACACGCTGGAGAGTAGGTGTTTGCTGGACATGGGGGTACCGACTGGCTTTGGGACCCCGTTTGATATACCCTTGGTGGTTTATGCCTTGGTGTGCTGGATTTGTCTATGCTTTTAATATGTATAAGTATTGATTATTGTTTCAGAAATGCTGTCATTCTACCTGACAGGTGTGTATATACTGCATTGTCGCTGATACATGCTACTAATGTCTGTGCCTGTCCTTTGCCTTTCTTTGTTTCTTTTTTGAAATGCCAATAAATAAATTAATTTAAAAAAAATAAAAAACTAATGCGTGTGTCTCTGTTGTAATGTCGGTGACACCCGGACCGCAATCGGTACTGTTGCACCATGTGACTCCAGGCCTACAACATGAGCAACATGGACGTAAGGGGGAATCACTGAGCCTCCATTCATCCATACTACCACCCTTGAATGATCATAGACATGACATATCTGTGTGAAAATAAATGTTTAATGCACATTCAGTGGAGTGTTGTAGCTGGAGCAGTACAGGGCCATGCAAACCCCACTTAACATTGTAGGCCCGTGGAGGGCCAGCCAGAGACCTTTAGGAAATGACAAGTTCATCGGAAGAGGAGGAGTTCAGTCCGCAGTCTGATTGCTGTGTCATTGGTAACCAAACAGGATATAGCAGTCCATGTTGAGGTCCAAGGTGAGTGTTGCAGAGTGTATCGGGAGACAGTGGAAGGAGATGACGCAGAGGGCAGAACCAAGCAGAAACAGGCCATATGGCGAAGATGAATGCTACTTCGTCCTTCTTACCACTGAGGCAGATTCATCAGCATCTTCGTACTCTGCTGTTTCATGTGCCACACATGTGGGGGGTCTGTCTGACGCCTCAGAAACATCGGAATCCAAGGAAAAGCACTGGAATGGATCACCTCGTTCCTTGCCGGAAGAACTCAGAGAGTCCGCCTTCCACCATTCAAGTCAGAGGCCACTGAAGTCATCTGTGGCGTGCCACAAGGGTCTTCACTCAGTCCCACCCTCTTCAACGTATACATGAGCCCCCTCGCGGCCATCGCATGCCAACACAACCTCAACATCATCTCCTACGCTGATGAAACTCAACTGATCCTCTCACTCACCAAAGACCCTAACACCGCCAAAACAAACCTACATGAAGGAATGAAGGAAGTAGCTGATTGGATGAAGCACAGCCGTCTGAAACTGAATTCCGACAAAACAGAAGTCCTTATCTTAGGAACCTCCCCCTCTGCCTGGGACGACTCCTGGTGGCCAGAGTCCCTTGGAAAAGCACCCATCCCGACAGACCACGCACAGAACCTGGGCGTCATCCTGGACTCCTCACTCTGGATGACCAGACAAGTCAACGCCGTCTCATCATCGTGCTTCAACATTCTTCGCATGTTCAAAAAAACTTTTCGCTGGATCCCCACCGAAACTAGAAAAACGGTCACCCACGCACTGGTTACAAGCCGCCTGGACTACGGAAACACCCTATACGCCGGCACCACCGCAAAACTCCAGAAAAAACTCCAACGCATCCAGAACGCATCAGCCAGACTCATACTAGACATCCCGCGTAACGACCACATTACTGGTCACCTGAAAAACCTCCACTGGCTTCCCGTCAATAAGAGGATAACATTCCGCCTCCTAACCCACGCACACAAAGCACTTTACGAATTTGGACCCGAATGCCTCAACACACGACTTTCCTTCTACACCCCCCCCGCCCGCCAGCTACGCTCCTCCAACCAAGCCCTTGCTGCTATACCTCGCATCAACAAAACCACCATGGGAGGAAGATCCTTCTCCTACCTGGCGGCTAAAACCTGGAACTTACTTCCCACCCACCTTCGCCTCACTCAGAACCACCTAGCATTCAGAAAGCAACTTAAAACATGGATATTCGACAAGTAACTCCCCACCCTTCTCCAAGCACCTTGAGACCCTCTGGGTATGTAGCGCGCTATACAAATTAACTGAATTGAATTGAATTGACTGTGTGGCAGTGACACATCAGGGGCCGGAGGTGGAATGTCTGCTGCACTGTGTGGCACTGACACTTCAGAGGGTGGAGATGCGAATGGAGTGATAGCAGCAGCATTCATCCGTACCAGGCCTTGTGGCAGCAATGCCATGAGAAGGGTCTGCAGGGCATTGAGGAACCCAGCTACCTCTCACTGGTGTGCAGCCATGGCATCCGCTCTTTCCGCCTGCACCCGCTCCATGTTCTCCATGATCCTCCGCATGTGTCCCAACTCCCGGGTGACATTGCTGGAGCCACTCTGACTAAACAGTTGTTCTAGTCTCTGAGTCAGGGCTCCAGCAATATCAGTCATGGATCATTGGAGGGCATGGAGTGGACTGTGGGTGTCCATTAGGGACTGTGAGTGGTTGCTGATGGGACTTAGACACCCATGTGTGGCATCTAGTTTGGCTGCCATGCGGTCGAACCCCACCCACACCTGTTCAGCCAACTTCTCCTGGCACCCCAACACCCGGCGTTGGAAGGCCATGTGTTGTTAATGGAGGTCCTGGGAGGCAGCCGTGGTGGTGGGTGCTGCCTGCTGTGTGGTGTGTGCAGGGGAGGGGGTCTCATTGATACAGCTGGGCTGCCCTGCTCCTGGAAGTAGGTTGATGTAGTCATCAATGAACTCTTGGAGGGAGTTGGTGTCGAAGATGTGGAGGTCATCTTCATCATCAGTGAAGAGAGGTTTGGTCTGCTCTGCAGGATGTGTTGGTTTTCCCTCTGTAATGTGAGGGAGAGATGCAGTTTAACATTGTGTTCACATGTATGTTGGCGCATTGTACATGTTTACATACAGACTGTATGACATGGTACATTATGTCTGTTTGGGAGGAGCTGCCTATTTGATGCGGGACAGGGGACATTTTGACAACATCATGGATGTGTGTTTGTACTTGTACATTATCAACTCACATTTCCCTGCTATGCCAAATGTGATTGGCCAGTTTCTATACATAAAGAGCACCAGTTGTGTCCTCTGTTCTGTTGTGAACGTGTTGCAGTTTGTACCACATTGTTGCCAATGTTGATGTGCTCTGCATGTTATGTGTGTGTGTTGCATTTTGGGAGAGTCGCCCCTGCAACTTTGATTTTGCTACCCTTATCCCTTTCATGCGGTGTGCCTTTGACTTCTATGCTTATACAGTGCTGAGGTATTGCATACTTGGGTACATTGGACTCTTGTGGGAGTTGGGGATCTGGGGAATGGATTGTCCGCAGATGTGTTGTTGACGTCAGGGGTTGTTTGTGCAAGTTGATGTGTCAGAGTGTGACCTGCTCTTTTACCGATGTGGATCCACACTCAGCCACCTCAGTGTCGTAGCGTGCAACATTTCATGATATATTGACTGCAGTAATGCTATTCATCATGCAGTGTCACTTGCATTGTCAGTGTTGCTCACATACACGCCGCTTTGCTGGGTTTAACACCCGTGATTGGCTTGGTTGTGAGATTGGTCGTGTGTGTGAAGGGCCCCCCTCTGGGCCCATAGTCTACGGGGGCCAACTTGCTTTTTCTAGGTGTGCTGCAGTAGGCCAAGGGGATCAGAGACTTTCTTCAGAGTCATTGTGGGTGTGCACTGTGCTATACTTAATTGTGCATGTGTGCCATTGTGCCCATCACTCTGTTCCCCCAGTCCCTGGTCGTTACTCACCCTGTTGCTGTTGTGTTTGGTCATGCTGAGCATAGTCCGGTCCCCCAACTCCTGCCACTGTCTCCACACTGATGACTGTAGACACCATTTCTTCCATCTCATCCAGCTCCTCCTGTGGCGCTGGACTCCCACCTCCAGTCTGCATTGCTGCCTTCCGGTTGTTGGCGAGTTTCTGCTTGGTTTTGCGTTCGCATCATTCCAGCATATCTTGGCCTATTCTATTGTCCTCTTCAGTACTCAGACTGCATTCACCTTATCTATGAAGGACTGCCATATTTCATTTTTTGTTTCCAATGACACAGTGGAGGTGACAAACAGTAGTTGATGGTGTTCTATCACCTCCGTTATCAGGATCCTGTTTTCCTGCGAACTGAGCCGCGTCTTCCTCCTTTTCTTGTCCTTGCCCATCCCAGACCCCGAGGTACCGGCCTGGGCCTCCGGGGGCCTTGTGGGGTTCTGGTTGTCCTCTGTACTTGCTCTGGATACCTCCATTATGGTACACTGTAGTTTTGCCTTTTTTTCCTACTTTTATTGTGATTTTCGCCGCCTGACGTGTGTAAATTGCAGGCCTGATGCAGCGTATCACAGATTTTTTTATCTCGGTTCGGCCCATCGCAACTTTATTCACGTTGGGGTTTAGATTTTTATCGCCCTCCCGGTGACCTTATCGGGGATATTTGAAAGTTATCGAGAGACTATCACATGTAACCGCTGTGTTGTGAATAGCACGTTAACATCGAGTTATTTTCCCATGATAGACGGCGATATGAACATTGCGTTAACTAATTTTGGCGATGATTATCGCACGTTCTTGAGATTCTAATGCATTCCCACAGCTATTTCTCTTTCATAGAGCACAATGGGGTATTCAAGTTGTGTTCAGATAGCCTGTAATTAGCACATTTCCACCAAATTATTACACTAGATTTGAGGTGAATTTGGTCTAAAACCAGATATTAAATACATATATTTGAAGTTCAGAGGTGAAAAGCCTCAAAGGTTTCTGACACTGTTCAGTAAAAACAAAAGGGTGCTCTACCTCCAATGTTCTATAAAAGTAGGGGTTTTAACTTCAATTACTTTGCTATGGCATAAAGTCCACTTAAATATACTCCTCAGAGATGAGCTAAATCACATATTGTATACATTTGGTAAAACAATGATGCTATGACTATCTAGTCATCTTCATTGCCACCTCCTCTGTCTTCATAGTCCACTCTAAAAGATTTACCAAAGTCAGTGGTCCTCCATTACTCTTTATGTGTAAAAATGACCTAAAATCAAGATTTCAGGATCCATGTGGGCTAGCTGTAGGCTTTAACCGTAGACAATTTAGTTAGGCTCATTCGAGGCAGCTTGGTGACAGAAACAAGACTCCATGATGTTAACACTCACTTTCTGCTTTTCCATCCGAAGGGAGAGAGATGTGGTGGCTGACTGACTGCAGAGGAACTGGCTGGACCAGGAGAGGGGACGGAGCTCCGACCCGTATCTTGTGAGGAAGTGCCCCTGCTGTCGATACTTTGTGTGTGCCAGTGACTCTTGCGATGATTAGACGACCGCCGCTGGATTTGCGAGTCCGGGACTGCGAGGCCCACAGGTCCTTGCGCTCACCACACCACGCCCACCTGCAGCCTCTTCCCGGACTCCTCCCTGCTGATCTGGGCTCCTACTTCAGCGACTCGCTGCCCCCGCTTCGCGGGAGCTGCTCGCAGTCGCAACTGTGACCCTGCCTGGCTTCCAGACCCGTATCTTGTGAGGAAGTGCCCCTGCTGCCGATACTTTGTGTGTGCCAGTGACTCTTGCGGTGATTAGACAACCGCCGCTGGATTTGCGAGTCCGGGACTGCGAGGCCCACAGGTGCTTGCGCTCACCACACCACGCGCACCTGCAGCCTCTTCCCGGACTGCTCCTCCTTTCTATAAAAATCCCGCGCTTACCGCGATCATGGGACGCGCGCGGGACCAAGCCCGGGGCTAAGCCCGGGTAAAGGGCGGGCCATTGTGTGGCTGTTAGGTGGCTGTAGGAGGCTGGGCTGGGGCCCTTTTCTTTCATCCCTCCACTCTTGTATGCTGTTGCACTTCTTGCTGCAGTAAGACAGCCGCCTACTCAAAGCATTTACCTGTTTTCCTCATTGATTCTTACATTGCCGTCCCCGCCGCTGGACTTTCGTCCCGTGTTGCAGTGATGTCAGCTGGGGGCCTATATTGCCATTAGTGCATACATTCCCTGTGGGTCCCGGGCTATTTTAAAGACAAGTCTGTTAGGTCACCACTAAGGCACTATCTACCTTGGCACCCGGAGGGTTTCTCCCTATGGCTACCGCCATGGACCTACCCATGTTGAGCATCGCTGGGGGAAATAACAGTAATAGCAGTAAAGGCACCTTAGATAACTACTTTAAAAAACCCATCTCTGAGATAGATAGGGAAAATGCAATGGCCGAACGGAGGGCAGACTGACGTAGCTCCATTGAAGGTATTAAAGCCAGACTCTCTCCATCTATAGCACCACAGACCCTTACCCCTGGTATAGGTGTGGTCCCAGTAAATGAGGATCCTCTAGCCACCCAGGGTATCCCTGTACTTCTACGAGACACATCCCCCACACCCCATGCAATAGCTGATTCAAACAGCACAACTATAAACATCATTCTAACTCCATGCAGCACCAGTGCAGGGCTAGAAGCCTCATCTGATACCCCTAGAGCTGTGAAAATGACCGCTAGAAATAAACCCAGGAAATTGGAGGTGCCCAAAGCATATGGCCCGCCCCCAAACAAAAGACGGAGGAGGGGTGGTGCATATCAAAAAGGTAGGGTTAGCCACTCTGACTTTGGCAAGGGCAAAGGGGCTAATGCAGCTTCTGCTCCCAAACCAAAGGACACTTTAACAACTGAAGAAATTCAAACGGCCCCTCAAGAAACACCATCACCTCCTATGACGACTGCTCTGACAATTGGCTCAGAACCTTTAAGTGGCAGTTTGTTGGATTCACAGTTGCCTGTCTCTTCTCTTGATACCCTTGAGCACCTACTTAGGACATACACACTTCCAATTTTAGAAAGATTAATGGGGATAGAGCAACGGTTGGGGCAATTGGAAATGGATATTTCCAACAAAGTGGGCCAACAGAAAGATCCTGTTAAACTAATTCCAACTCCTGCCGTTGCAGCTACATCTTCCGTCCCTACATCTCACAAGGACTCAAATGCACCCAGTAAAATAGCGAGCCGAAATCCACAGGGGGTAAAATCTTCCAAACCTGCTCTCCGACCTGTCACGCATGCTTCTGGCGCTATCCCGAAGGGGAGAAGTAGTCCTGCTGCAAGAAGCATGCAGGAGGTAAGAGGGAGGATGTCCCCTAATAGAGCTGAACACCGTAGTGGCCGCCAGGTCGAACTTCCCCCAGAAGCGGTTCCCTACGTGGTGGTGCTTACGGGTGCCCCTACACTTGAGGCTGATAGGAGAGAAGGCCCCCTCCAGCTTAAAAACAAAACTATGCATTGGCTGACCCAGAATAGACCGTTCCCTGACAACATCAACGGGGAGATTGTGCATGTACGCTGACTCCCATGGTTGGGGAGCCGAGAAGAAGACATCAAGGGTGATCTCATAGAGGTAAATTTTAGAGATCCAGGAGCGGTCAGGCACATCCTTAACTGGATACCAGAAAACGTAGGCAAAACAATCGTTCCCTGTGATCTTACATACTTTTATCCAAGAGCCCTAGTGGCTCCCATGTCATGTCCTTGGCCACCCCCTGCCCTATTGAGTAACCCATGCACCAAATTTATTAATCAGTATTTGCCGTTGATGCCCAATCCTATGGCCCCAAAGAATGCATTTGGGTGGGACACTGTTCCTTATAGGGGTTATGGCAGTAATTTCGGGAGGGTGGATCACACGTTAGGAACAAGGGGGATGGAAGATCTGCTCCCCTTTACTCCATTGGAAGTTACCAATAGATTTGAAGCCTTTTCAGGCCTCGAATATTGCGAATGACGTTTGGGTCCCCCCATTAATACATCGCTGCCCCCGAGGATTAATAGCAATAAAGCGAACTCAGGCCACTGCAAACAGAACCAGACAATTATTAGTGAATCTGTAGGGCAGGGGACCATGGGAGGTAGTGCTGTCAGTACCACTCGGGGAAACGAAACATTCCATCTAGATAACCAAACCCTCTTTTGTGCGCGGGCTCAAGAAAATATTTTACCTGATAGTGCACATGTCCATGCACTGACCCCACTGACCAGCCTGACCCAAATTTAACATCTTTTGCCTCACTCAATCAGGAAACAACACAATTGCAAGGGTCCCCTGTTCCGCAAGTGGTTATTGAACATGTTAAAACTGGGGCACCGGGCTTTAAATCTAAATCTCCACCCGAAACTTTGAAGGTTCTGTCCTGGAATGTCGCGGGCATTGCCAACAAACTACATACTGAGGGATTCCCTAGTAGCTAATAGTGATGCTTGTCTCTTTCAAGAGACTTGGGCCAGGGAACCCCTGTCCAGAATGGGTTATGCAATCTTTGAAATCAAGGCCAGCTGGAGTGGCAAGGGGAGGCCCTCGGGTGGCTTGGCGGTGTGGGTAGCCAGTCACATTGGATGCACTGCTGACATACAGTGTGTTCTACTCAAGTGGCCCAATGCCTCTAAGATAGCAATTATAAATGTGTACTCTCGTCCAGTTGGTCCAACTATGGAGTCACCCACACTTGATGATCTTTCGACCTTTTTGGGCCAACTACCCAAAGATTATAAGATAGGGATGGGTGGAGACTTTAATTGTCACTTTGAACCACTGGAAGGTTTGAGGGAAGGCGCACTCACTGCAGAAGATGACTTTTGGGGTGTTCCGGCGTGTCAATCTCCCCACCCCAAATCTTGGTCTCCTCTTGTGGTGCAAATTATGCCCCAGACACTTAACTTTGCGTTAAGGGCTCGCAATGGCCGAACAATTTCAGACACCCCCTCGCTATGTACCTTCAACAGGAAGGATCAGGAATCGCGGCTGGACTACATTTTTGTAGATATCAGTTTGTGGTCCAAGGTCCAGGATTTTAGAGTAGTCGTACGAACGGACAGCGACCATAATGCACTCCTACTAGACATGGTGTATTCTGCAGTCGCAGTTGGACCGCAGCCCGCCGAGTCCAGTGAGGACCCAGGTAACCTGGTTCTCACCTCAATAGGCGTAGGGTAAAATGGGAGAAACTGGCAAACTCACAAGAAAGTATTAGGAAAATTTAAGAGCTAGCACTTCCCAAGCTAAAGGGCTTGGATAATCTAATTAACCAACCTAGACCCCAAGACTTTAACAAGAGATTAGCCCAAATCCATGAAGAGTTAGTGGGTGCTCTGGGTGAGGTCCTCTACCCGGTGGTAGTGCAGTGTAAGCAAAAGACCCAAACCTCTACCTGGTACAACTCTGCCTGTAAAAAGGCCAAGACAGAGTTAATAACAGCAATAAAAGCAGGTATAGATAGGGGCAAGGTTGCCGAGCTTAGGCGGGAATACAGGGAAACAATGGCACGTGCAAGGTCAGAATGGGATTGGAACAGATGGCAGGACCTCTCCCTCGCCCTAGAAACGAGGGACTCTAGGAGATTTTGGTCCCTGGTAAACATTGGCACAGGTGAACCAAAAACTGCAGTGGAGCCCAACATTGCAACTTCTGTGTGGGAAGCCCACTTCGGTAAACTCTATGAAGATACCTTTGAAGCTACCACTGATGTGGCTGCTGCCGTCTTATCCCAATCTGGCGACGGACTGGAATTTGGTCTTGGGGAGGTGGTCAGTGCAATAGAGAGACTGGCGATGGGTAAAGCACCGGGACTCGACAGATTGCCTGGCGACCTCTTTAGGTTCCATCCTGAGATCTGGGCCCGTACCTTCTCATTCTCTTTAATTCCATCGCAGGAGGCATGGAGATCCCCTGTACTTGGCTGGGGGCGGAGATAGTACCCATCTTCAAGAAGGGCTGTCCTCTTCTCCCAGCCAACTACAGCCGATCAGCCTTATAGATGTGCCTCAAAAACTCTTTTCCCACCTCTTACTGGACCATCTCTTGGACTGGATGGAGGACAAAGAAATTCTAAGCCCACTCCAGGCTGGCTTCAGGAAAAACACGTCCACCATGGACCAGATCTTCCGCCTCGTACTCCTCTATTGGAAAACTGTGAGGATCGAGGGGGGGAGGTTGTATATGGTGTTCGTGGACCTGAGGTCAGCATTTGACCTGGTCCCCCAAAAGAAACTTTGGGAGGTTTTAAAAGAGATGGGGGTCCCTACACACCTTCTACGGGCCATAATCCGGCTCCATGATGGTAATTTTGCTCAGGTCAGGTGTGGGAGGGATGGAGCATTGTCAAAAAGGTTCCCAGTCCTTAGGGGGGTAAGGCAGGGGTGCGTCCTGGCGTCAACCCTGTTTTGCCTTTATGTTAATAATGTGATATCCCATCTTGGCAATGTAAGGGATAATGATGCCCCAGTTTTGGCAGGCAGGAGGGTGCCGGCCATCATGTTTGCTGACGATACCCTCCTGCTTTCCAAATCCCCGATGGGGATACAACGGATTCTGGATGGATTTGGTCTTTTCTGTAGACAATATGGTCTAGAGATCAATACAGGGAAGACCAAATTCATGATACTCAACCCCCCACCCAAGACAAGACCAAATCCTTCACTGAGCTCAGTAAGACTGGAGAGGGTAAAAACATTCCAGTATCTGGGGGTAACCCTGCATGAGAATCTATCCTGGGAACCACAAATAGCAAGATCTCGGATAAAGCTGTCTCAACTGTCTGGGGCAATTTTGAAGGTTACGAATACGTCCACTTTTAAACCCATTACCCCGGCAGTTGAAATGTATAAAACACAAGCTAAAGCGGCTGCATCATATGGCAGTGAGCTATGGGGGCACAAAGCAGGGACAGCGCTGGCCAGCATAGAGAACAACTTTGTGAGACGTCTCCTGGCCCTCCCCCGTGGCACTCCCCTGCTTCCCTTAAGATTGGATGTGGGTCTACCCCCCATAGGTGAGGATCTGGAATGAAAGCCACTAAGATTCTGGCACAGGTTCTGGACCACCACTGAGCTTGCACATTACAGGCAAGATCTTATCCACGTAATGAACCTGAACCAATTTGACAGAATTCCCTGGTTGGCTTTTGTAAAGAAAGAACTGCACCGGCTGAGTCTCCATGAGCTATGGGAGGCCCCTGAGATAGGCTGCCAAAAACATTCCCCAAAAAAACTTGTGGAGATTCATAAGGAAAGAAGTCTTGCTTCCTTTGTGCTTGCACCCCACAATGGGATTTTAACCGAACGTTTTCTGGACTCCAAGAATTCTTACCACTTTGAAAGTTTTATGGATATCATTTTCCCGATATTGGCAAGAAAACTATTCATCCAATGGAGGCTCGGTACATTGCCCATTAAATCCTTCACATGTAAATGGGCAAAGGGGGACGACAAAACATGCCCTGGCTGTAGCAACTATGATGAGGAGGAAATTCATGTCTTGTTCTTTTGCCCAGCCTACAATAGACCAAAGAAACACTGGCTAGTGCCTCTATGTAGGAACTTGGGCGTAAGGAGCTTTGTGATCTCACACAGAATATTGAAAACAAATACTTCCCCTCATATAGTATTTGCAGTTGCTAAATTTGTAATGGCCATGTGGCATATCAGGAGAAAACTATTAAAAGCCTGACTACCAAAGGACGGAACTTCTATATAATTGGCAATTCAATTTCAAAGCTTTATTCGACAGCAGTCATAAAAGCATTTTCACCCTAAGGCTATACAATAAATACTAAATCTAAAATACTTCCATAAAAACAAGTATTAAACAATTATTGCTGACGAAATTGATGTAAGAATATAAAAACATTCCTTTACAATCTGTGAATTTTGATAAAAAAGAATAACATGGTTACCATAAATCATTAGGTTGCTTTACCCAGTAGCATACGTGTGCGGATTAGCCGTGCCCAACCGAGGAATTTTGCAACTGCAATTGCAAAATAAGGTGTGCAATCTGTTTCTAATATTCTAAGTGCAACTATTTGCCTGCGGGTCCCAAGATTCGAACACACTGGTTTTAGCCATTTGCGGCGTGGACCTGCATATATAGGACAAACAAACAACAAGTGGGAAACATTCTCAGTTTGATCTTTACAATGATAGCAATGTTCGTCCCTTGTTGATGACCAGTGTTTTGTGAATGCATTAACTGGGAGAGTTCCAAATCTAAATTGGAAATACAACTTTCTGTCCTGTGGCTTTTCAATGATGTCCTAATAGGTTTCAAGGAGTGGGACCATTTTGATATCTAAGAAGCGGCCAGTTAGGTTGGAACTGCATCCAGAGCGATAAGCTGTAGAGTAGACCATCTCTCAATAAAGTTTCTTCAAATTTGCCTTTGTAGGAAAGCATGACGTATCCGTGTTTTCCCAAAGATGATCTAACTTCAGCTTAGCCAGTAACCCCCGTAGTTCTTTTAGCCACAAGATGGTATGGAAACGGTCCATGGTGATAACATCAGCCAATGCTGCAGCATAATGGGAAAGTTCCGGGGTCGCCATTAAGCTTCGCCAATATAACAGAGGGCGCAGATGAGCTAGGTCCTCTACACTTTTCCTTCCCAAGTCAAGCAATAATGGGACGATAGGAGTGCTTTGTGGTGGCATTACTAGACGCCATAGAAACCTATTCTCGGCTAGTGACAGATTTTTTAGATTGGAAAATCCCCATAATTCTGAACCATAGAGAGATGCGCTAATTACCTTCATGTTGTAGATCTCAAGGGCACAATTTACTGGTTTAGTCAGCGAGGTTCGATGTTTAAGTGCTTCTACACCTGCTAGCTGATTAAACTTTAGAACTGCCGTATCAATATGGGTATTCCATCTCATGTTGCCCTGGAGGGTTATACCTAGGTAGGTAAAGGCCTCTACCTGTTCTAAAGGAGTACCATTGTAAGTAATTACACCTTTAAATGTAGTCCTTTGGTTCATGCACATAAACTTTGTCTTGGAAGCATTCAATTCTAGTCCACGAATCTCACAGAACTCGCCAAATGCATTGACTGCCTTTTGCAAACCTCTTGGGGTGCGGGAAAGTATTAACGTGTCGTCCGCAAACATGAGGACAGGCACGTGGGCACCAGCCAATATTGGAGCGTCTGTCGGAGTTCTTTTTAAATAATCCACTATACCATTAATGTATATTGAAAACAATGTTGGGGCTAGAATGCACCCTTGCCTGACACCACGCTCGACAGGGAAGGGCTCAGTTACTTCGCCCTGAGCACCCCACCTGATTTTGGCATAGTTGTCATCATGCAAACGAACAAGAAGTGTAAGGAGTTCTGGGCTTATGCCAGCTTCATCGAGAACCCTCCATAGCTTTGGTCTTGGAACTAGGTCAAAAGCTGACTTCAAGTCAACAAAGACAGCATAAATAGGGCCATTTATCAAGGTCACATTCCTCCAATAGAGGGCAATAAAAAAGAAGACCTGATCGATGGAACTAGTTAAGGGGCGAAAACCCGCTTGGTATGGAGACAGGATGTTATTTTCTGCTATCCATGTTTGCAGCTTAATCTGCACTAGTCCACCCATCAGTTTTTGTGATGAATCTATAAGGCTGATGGGTCTGTAATTATTTGGCAGTGATTTGTTGACTTTTTTAAATATTGGGATTATTTCCGCACCCTTCCAGGAAGAAGGTACATCTGCGCCCAAGGCCACTGAGTTGGCTAGCCATACAAAATACTGGCACCATGTTTCTCGATCACTTAAAAAGACATCTGCGGGGATGCCATCCATACCTGGCACTCTCCCCCCTGTTACACAATCCAAAGTATTTCTGACATCATTTACATTGAATACTTGATGATTGTAATGGGCGGTGGGTGGCAGAGTATAACTATCTGGAGCCAGATTACAAGCATATTGAGGCTTAAAAAACTCTATCCACTTGTTTTTGGGAACATGATTTTGTGGGGGGGGCAGCAATTTCGCCCCTATCCCATTTTACAGTAGCCCAAAATTGCTTTGAGTCTTTGGCCGTACAAGCAAACTTCAGCTCGCGCCAATATTCCTCATCCCACTGCCTCTTAGCTAGTTTTAATGCATTTCTATATGTATCCCTTGCCTTCCTTACTGATTCAATGTTCCCCGACCTAAATGCACTACTCAGGTTCTGACGAGCTATTCTACAGTTTTTGTCATACCACCCCTGCTTCGGTTGGTTTTTCATGGCCTTGCCTAGCTTTGTTGTTTTTAAGAAAAATCCCTGCAGTCTAGTAAAAAACTTGGTATGAGCCTCTATCAAGATTTCTGGGAAATTAGGTTTGTTAGCAAGAGGTTTTAGATTATTTATTTCCTCTACCACTACTCTCTTGATATCACCAACCCATTCAGGGTCTTCTACTAACTTTCCCCATTTTAGGTGTCGTTGATTGTTTGAACATACAACATCTAGGGTCACCCTGTCCTCTACGATGCTTATTCCTATGACCTCTTGGTAAGAGTGGAAAACCAGGCATAGAAGATTGTGATCACTTTCAACCCTATTTACCACAGTCATGTCTAGCAGTTTGTCCCTAGCCCTAAAATCCACCAAGAAGTAATCTATTCTACTAGATGCCCTGCCATTGTCAAATGTATTACTCCCTTGACGATCAGAGAGTGTGCGCCCATTTGCAGCTCTCAGACCCCTTGCTAGACATAGACTCTTGGTTTGGATAGCCACAGCACTCCATCTATTGACCATGGCCACCTCAAGCTGGGGAATTCCCCATTTACTGTCTTCCTCCTGGGCGAGATACTTGTCCTCTTCTCCCAAAGGTTCAAAGGTGGTATTAAAGTCCCCCCCTACAATAATGAATAACTCCATGGGCAACGCTTCCAGCTCTTGGTAAAGGATGGATATAACTTCAGAGGTCTTCTCCCCCATTACTCCCCTAGCATATATATTAAAAACAGCCATCCCTTGACCATTGTCCCATTTTATATTAACTGCCAGTATATCATGTGTTGCCATAGCCTTTTGCTCTATTGTGCAGTGTAATGATTGGCGTATCCAAATCACCAAACCTCCTGATGGGCGTCCTTTTGGATTTTTTGTGGCCGGGATATAAAAATTAAGATATCCCTGGTGATAGACTGGCATCAATGACCAAGTTTCCTGTAATAATATGATATCATAATGATCAATGAAATCACACCATTCTGGAGATACCAATTTATTTGCTATGCCAGCAAGGTTCCAGGAGATAAAGGTGAGTTTAGGTTTATCAATGTTTAGGCCTGCTTGCCCTAGGCAAGTAGGTTTTCCTTGATTCTCAAAAAGTGGATGTTTTTTGGGGGCACAGTTATTGGGGGGGTGCTTAGGGGATTAGATAGTTGGGACCCGGGTACTAAGCCAATTTCCTGCACAGAGTTGTTTTCTGTATGCCATTCAAGGACGTCCGTCCCCCCGCCCCTTACATGGGTGTCAGGGAATCCCCTCCTGTTTACTACCGGTGTCGTGGCCAGTAAACACTTATTTTTAACAGTACTTAGGCTATTGGTCACTTTAAGGTTGTTTTCTTCCGTAAGTGTGCTACATTCGAGTCAATCACACTCATTCAAATTAGACAGTGCTGCATATCTGTTTTCAAGGCGCAACCCCCAGTCACTACTTTGACCACCCCGTGCCTTTCTATTAGGTACAACAGACCATTTGGTCCTTAGCACACTTGGATTTGCGATAAATCCTCTTCTACTATAGAAAAAGTCAAGGGTAAGTGGAATTATTTCCGCGGTTCTATGTTGTGGGGGAAACAAATTGTGCAAAATGTTGGGCAGTACTTCAGGCCCTATAAAATTCAATACCACACAATCACCAGCAAATCTTTTCTGACTGTTCCCTATCCATTCCACTCTTCTAGCTGAAACTAATTCATCTGAGAGCTGTTGCTTACCCCACGGAGACATAGACGTATTATTTGACAACCAGTGTAATGCTTTGCTTAGTAAGGATTGGGGGGATTCTATCTGTCCAGATTTCAAGGGTGGCACATTAGCCAGAACCAGCACCAGGGGGGAGGCCTCTACTATTAACTCCACCGGCCTGGTTCTAGGCTAGATACAGTTCGCCCCACTGATCTAAGTTGGGGACCCTCTGTTGGTAGGCCACTCATTCCCGAGGATAGGTGGGGGATGAGGGGAGGATTCGTATCTAGCATCTCAGTTCCCCCCCTCCACAACCCCCTCCATTTTTTTATGTTGATCAACCTGGTTTGGTAAGTCTCCTATACTGTCACAGGTGTTCTTCAAAAGACCTTCTAATCTGTTGACCTTGTCAGTTAGGTGGTCAATCTTAGCAATCAAAGGCTTGATGATCCCCTTTATTTTTAAATCCAGCATACTCACTAGTTTCTTGAGTTGGACATCATCCCTAAAAAAATGCCCTCATCCTCACACCCAGGATCATCTATGTCATTTTTCCTAGGTGGGGAGGCTGGTCTCTTTCTACTAGAACGCAGCCCCACTCGTTTGGGTTGGTTTTTAGTATTCCCTCTAGTCACTCTGGGTGCTGGCACAGGAGCTGGTGGAGGGGATTTATTCTCAACAGTTTCAATATCTATAGCATCTAGATCAGCCTCAGCGTTAATATCCAACTTTGCATTAGCTGATACATTCTGCGTGGAACTATCAGAAATAGGCTGGGAGGGTACAGGAGTTTCATTGGTATGATCCAGCTCCAATGGGTTATCTGGGGTTTGTTCAGCCAAATTGGTAATAGAAGAGTGGCTCAGACCCAGGGAAGAACTTCTGTTGTTATTTATTTTGGCAACAACCTGGACCAAGTAGTTATCCATGGTATTATTTGGTGCAGATAAAGTTTTTTGTTTAGACATTCCGAAATCACTTTCCAATAACAATATTTCACAAATGAGATCAATAAGTCAGTAACCCTCAACCACGGTACCTGCTGATGATCGACTGCAAAGTAAGAGGGTCGCAATGGACCTGAAACAAAGTTCCTGGCCCAGTCCAGTCACGGACGGTCTCGGACTGTCTAAGACTGTCCGCCCTTTGTCTGGGCTTCGTCCGGGCGTCCCGCGTTGCGGGAGGACCCGGGCTTTTCAAGCGCCTCCTGGCGCAGGGTGATGACGCGCACTGCGTGCGCCGAAGCAAGGCCCCCTGGGAAACCGAGTCCGCACAGCGGCCGCTGATGGTTCAATGCGCGGCGGCGGCGGTAACTCGGCGTGTAGCCCAGATGTCCGACGATGAGGCAAGTAGAGTCTCCAGCACCGGCGGGGATTTTAGCAAGCATATAATTGTATTGCCAATGTATCTTTTGACCACCAGCGGGGAATTGATTTTTATTTCTTTACTTTCTCCTTCAAAGTATGTTTTAACATAATGTTTAATACAATATGTATGTTTTCTAATGTATGTTTTTATATGTATCTTTTATGGCCTAAATGGCCGGAATAAAGAATTTTTGGATTGGATTGGATTGGCTTTTTCCCGGAGTTTTATATAACGCAAACCTGACCCGAAGTTATGGCTTTATATGAGCACCAGTTACATTACTCATGGACACATTCATTTTTATTAGGCACGGGGAGATTACGTGATTTGCCCAGAATCACAGAAATGAAATGAAATGAAATGAAAAATTCCACTTATATAGCGCATAACTGCCCGGAGGCCTCGCAGCGCTGGTGACTGATTACTGTGTTCGACTGCAGGGCAGAGTTAGTACGCTTTTGAGAACAGGTAGGTTTTTAAGTCTCTCCTAAATGACATCAGATTGTCATTTTGTCTAAGGGACAGAGGCAGGGAATTCCATGCCTTTGCTGCTGAGCAAGTAAATGAACGGCCACCCCAACGGGCTTTCTTGATTTTTCCCGTAGTTGCCAAATGCAGAGAGGCCGAACGAAGAGTTCTAGGCGGCACATAAGGCGGTACCAGGGGGAGCAGCACTGCCGGGCCAGTTTGGTGAAAGGATTTGTGCAGAATGCACATGGCCTTGAACAATGTTCTTGCAGCCACTGGGAGCCAATGAAGCTTCTTTAGGGCAGTTCTCGCTGACTGCCAACGAGGGATGTTAAACAGTAAGCGCGCCGCACAGTTTTGAGTGACTTGGAGTTTTTTTGTCACTGATGCCGGAGCCCCTAGATATAAGACGTTTCCATAATCCAGGCGGGAGAGTATCAGGGCCTGTACCATGACCCTTCTCGCCTGGAATGGAAGTAAGGGGAGCACTTTCCTGAGCATTTTCATTAGCCCTACGCATACGGAGGCTGTTTTAGTGGCTTGAACCGAGAAATCCAGAGCTCTATCCAGCCAGATTCCCAAACTCTTTATCTGGTCCTTTGGGAGAGGAGGGGTGCCGAGACACGAAGGCCAGTTCAACAGGGAGGTAGGAGAAGGGTTACCTAGTAACATGATCTCGGTCTTCTCCCCGTTGAGTTTGAGATGGGAGAGTTGCATCCACTCTGCAACAGCCTCTAGACACGGACCCAGGGTGTTAGACGAACCCTCCTTGTGGTCCAAAGAGACCACAAGTTGGGTATCGTCAGCGTAGGTGACAATCCGCACACCATAGGGGAGAACTATCTTCTCTAGAGGCTGCATATAGAGATTAAACAGTGTGGGGCTCAGGGAGGAGCCACAGGACACTGAGCCTCATTGCAGAGACTCCAAACTGCTTCCCCAGATTTGAGATTGACCGCCCTAGCCCTTTCGACCATACCTTCTCCCCAAATGCTTGAAATGTCTATCTTAGATGGTATCATTTTGGCTGATTACTGACAACCCTCTTAAAAATGGACTCTGTGTCACAAGAGATAATCATTAACATGTCAACCTGCATGTGTGTGCCAGTGACTCCTGTATCCTGGTGAAATGTGGAGAAGCTTTTAAGTCTGCTAAAGTTCTCTATGATGCCAACCAGGATCTGGCACTATCAATAAGGGAGCACTGCTGCGCTCCCACCAGAGTTTAGTTAGCCAATTAACAAGGGAACAGTTTGTTTTCCTCATAATATGGCTGATCCGTAAGGGTAGAGAATGTATGGTAGTTTTTATCTCAACAGCTGTGTGGTCATGCAGAATTATGTCATTGTTATATCAGAGCGAAGACATGGGAATGTCACAATAAGGCTTAAATCATACCTGCTTTACGAACACAGTACTCCTGTCATTGGCATTTAAACCTGAACCATGAGGACATTTCACAGCCGGCGGTGCAAGAAAATCTGATCGATTTACTTCTGGCTGCACATCAATTGATGACTCGATAGTTGCTCAGAATTGAACACAGCCACAAACCACTGGCTTTCAAAAATTTCAAAGAATCAACATCAGCCTTTTTTTCCCTTCAACCGTGAAGCAGAAAATGAAACCCGGTCTACCTTACCACCAAGAAATAATATTAAAAAAATGTGTTCGATCAGTGCTCCTTACTTCTATGATTTTGGTAATCCGTGTCGAAAAGCAATTTACCTTAAATCCCGAAGGCACACTCCACTGGCAGACTCTTTCCCTTGGCATCCTTGAATAAATACTAAATATGTCAATATTCCTAGATCCGCCTAGAGGTCAATCTATTTTATTATGAGGCTGTGCTGATTCTAGTGTTTCACAGCCTCATATTTGACTTATATTACCACTGTAGTGGCACATACAATAGGCAACATATTTGCGGTTCTCAGATATATAGAATCCATAGTCAACAGCATTTTACAAAAAACAAGCATATCAAATACATTCGTACAATTCATGAAATACAGGACGTTTTACATGCATTGGCACCATGGTCTTTTATTATGGCCTTGGAGTTCCCACACTCTCAATATTAAGGAAAATCCACTTCGTTTGTCTCCAAGTATATATAGTCTATGCAAAGTAGCCCACTCATGGGCAGATGATGTTTCTCTAAAATGTATCAAATATTTTACATCAAAGCCTTTAAGAGCGCCCGTGCAGAGAAAGACAGCAGCAGCAAGCTAATATAATATATAGGGCCCTGCACTGTTTGTCCACGTGTAAAACGCAGCACATCAAATTTGTGGCCAAGATAATTGAGAAGCTTCATTGTCCTTGAGTCACGCAAGGAGGCCTAAGGCAGAGAGCAGTTCCTTATTTCGATTTACGAAGCCACATAAGGGGTGGAATAGCTCTGTGTTGTGTGGCTTTGTAAAGAAATGTAACACAAGGCACCTGCTTGCGCTGTTACATTACATTTCGAGTTGGGAGATGTTCCCTGGGTGGAGCATGGGTGTTCCTGTCTATCCACCTGTGGATTTGATGCAATTCCAAAATTACAGAAGTTTGCAAACCTGGGATTGTGTCAACACGGTATGCCTCTAAAATAATGGCATACCAGGGAGGAAAACCTTTTTGCTCCTTGTTATTTCCTCTGTATCACACAAAAAAGAGGAAAATGCCTCTTCAGTTGTTTTGGTGTAGGAAAGTATCCCTTTCCTGCACAAAAACAATCCTGCCAGTAATGCAGGCCCCTTTACACTATGGCTCAAGGGTGCCTGATTTGGCCCTAGACAGCACACAGTGCCGCAACACAAGGAGAGAGCAGAAAAGCATAATTTCTATGTAAATCAAGAGCATTTCTGCAACTCAACACAGCAAGTTCCCTTGCTTCCCCAAATTGCAAGCAATAACAGTAAATGTGCACCTGGGTTTCTGCACTGCATGAAAAATGTATACATTATTTTTGACCATTACGGCAGAGGACAATATTTTTGTAATCAATATTTAGGCCACAATATTTATTGCTCTTGATATTGTAATCCTTTGCTGCTAGGCCTTCCCCACATGTGCTAAGCATTTTTTTTTACTATTTGGGGCCGTTGGCGCTTAGGCCGCTGTAACGTTTCAACTACATAAGGTATCCACACCAAAATTGCGTCCTTTTCTTCCAAAATCGTGGGGATTTTAAAGGTACCCAGGGTTTGTTGATACCCCTGGATGGGGATTCAGAAATTAGCCAAAATACAATTACATTTTGGGGGGGTTGGGAAACATGGGGAAAAGTGCTGCAGATGATAGCTTCTGTTTTTTTACCTGCAAATGGCATCAACAAAGGAATTGTGGTGCTGAAATCACCATCTTCTCAGCTTTCACAGAACTTTGTCAGAAAACCAAACATTTTTACACAGTTTTGGCATTTTACAGATTTGTGGTGCTGAATTCACCATCTTCCCAGCTTTCCCAGACTTTTGTCAGAAAACCAAACTTTTTTACACTATTTTAGCATTTTACTGGGACATAGCCTATTTTTGCTATTTTTTGTGCTTACAACCTCCTTCCAGTTAATGGTAGAAATGGGTATGAAAGCAATAATGGATCCTGGAAAGCTATACATTTCAGAATATTAGACAAAATTCTGGATTCAGCAAGGGGTCATTTGTTTAGATTCTTATCGGTTCTTTTATAGAAACTAACAGTGGAAAACAGGACTAATTGAAAAAGAGTTTAAACAACCAGTCATTTGTGACAACGTTTACACCTGTAAATTCTTCTAAGTATGGTAGATTGTTTAAAGCTATATACCAATACGTACGCTGGAGCCTTCTGGTTGTGGGGATATATAGGACTTGTAGGTTCATCAAGAACCCGACGAACCCAAAGCCAATAACTGAGCGGCGTCTTGCAATGGTTTTTTATTGTGTAAAGGGCACATAGCAATTCATTTGGGAAAAGTTAAACAGTGGAAAATCGGTAAGAAAGATACCTATTTATTTCTTAAATGGGAACAAAAGATAGAGCTTAGAAACAGGAGCTATTTGCACATCTCTGAAATTGTGGATACCCATACTAGCATGTGAATTTTTAGGAAATTTTTCAAAGTTGCTTTTTTTTACACTTTGTCTTACATTTGGAAGGCAGACATGCATCAAAAGTCAATAGGTAATAGCAGTTGCTCTACAATTTTGTGCTCCCCTAAGTCTCCCGATAAAAATGGTACCTCACTTGTGTGGGTAGGCCTAGTGCCCTTGACATGAACCGTCCCAAAGCGAAATGTGGACAACCACATCTTTACAGTGAAAACTGACCCATTTTTCAAAGTGCCTAGCTGTGGATTTTGAACCCTAGCTCTGCCGGCACTGGGGGAAACCTAGAAAACCTATAGATTTTTTTAAACTAGATGCCCAGGGGTATCCAGGATGGGGGGACTTGTCTGGCTCTCACCCGGGTTCTGTTACCCAGAATCCCTTGCAAACCTCAAACTTTGTAAAAATAACATATTTTCCTCATATTTCTGTGATGGAAAGTTCTGGAATCTGCGTGGATCCACAAAATTCCACCCATCCCGCATTTTTCCGAAAGTCTTCCGATAAAAATGTTACCTCTCTTGTGTGGGTAGGCATAGTGCCCATGACAGGAAATTGCTCAAAACGCAACGGGGACACACCACATTTTTACAGTAAAAAATTACCCTTTTTTTCTGAAAAGTGCCTTGCTGTAATTGTTTAACAATAACTCTGCCAGCACCTAGGAAAACCTAGCAAACCTATACATTTTTGAAAACTAAACACCCAGGGTAATCTAGGATGGGGTGACTTGTCTGGCTCTCAATAGGTTCTGTTACCCAGAATTCCTTGCACACCTCAACATTTGTCAAAATAAACACATTTTCCTCACATTTCTGTGATGGAAAGTTCTGGAATCTCCGTGGGTCCACAAACTTCCACCCACCCCGCATTCTCCAGAGTTTCCTGATAGGAACGGTACCTCACTCATGTGGGTGAGCCAAGTACCCGCGCCAGGAAAGGGCCCTAAACATATTGTGGAGACTTCAAAATTACCTATCATAAAATGACCTGGTTTTGCAGGGGAGGACCTGAGTTTTTGGCTCCGGGCTCAGTGGTCATCAAATGAAACCTACCAAACGCACACATTTCTGAAAACTATACACCCTGGGGATTCCAGTGAGGTATGGCTTGTGTGGATCCTCAAATATTTCCTGACCCAGAATCCCCTCAAACCTCACATTTTGCTGAAAAAAAGCGAATTTGTCTCACATTTTTGTGTGGGAACGTGGTAGGATCACCGGGTTGACACGAATTTCCTATCACCCACCATTCCCCCAGGTCTCCTGAATAAAAAATAGTACCTCTCTTGTGTGGGTAGGCATGGTGGCCGCAACAGGAAATGGCCTAAATCGTACTGTGGAGACTTCAAAATTACCTATCATAAAACAACCTGGTGTTGTAGGGGAGGGCACTTGGTTTAAACTACTAAACCAACACATTTCTAAAAAAATAATCACCCTGGGGAGTCCAGTGAGGTATGGCTTATGTAGATCCCCCAACGTTTTCCTACCCAGAATCCCCTGCAAACCTCAAATTTAGCTGAACAAATCACTTTTCCCACACATTTTTATGCGGGATCTACGTGCCGGCACAAATGTCCTACCACCTAGCATTCCCCTTGGTCTTCTGAGTAAAATTATACCTCACTTGAGTAGCTGTCTAATGTAGAATCAACTAAAAACGTATTTCTTTTTTAAATGTAGCACTAAGGGTGTAGCGGTGCTATACCCTTAATCCCTATGTTTTTGGCCCTTCCAGTCACAGGCCTTTGGCCCACCCAAACAATACGTTACCCTGGTCATCCTTAGCTCATAGGTGGTCAAAGATGATTTAAAAAAAGAAAAGAATAGTTTTGCATTAGCATCCTGGTATTCACTTAGCAGTTCTTCCAATGTTCTAGCATTCAGTGCATGTCAAGTGAAAATCCATCCAATTCTAAAGTTGTACAAAACAAAATTATATAGGTTTTACAGACATTACAGTTAGGAATTAGCATTTAAAAAACCTTAGAAATTCACAAAAAAAACCATAGTTTTCAGGGACGTTATAGTTAGTTGAACATTTGACTCATGTAAAACCAGAGAAATACGCCTGTTATAGTTAGTTGAGCTAACTATAACTCGCATGCCCGCAATGCACTGCTGATGATGTCACATATTACATCACTCATGACATGGTCTGTGACATCACTGTTGACATCACTGATGACATCTCAAATGACATCACTGACATCCACCTCGCATATCACAAAGCGCAATTAAAAAAATAAATGGATCCATGAGGTGTACACCATCCTGGCAATAAACACGGGCTCTAAATTGTGAGCCCTACTGCCCGTCGTCTAGGAAAGGTACCCATGAGGTGTACACTCTCCTGCAATCAATACTCCATCTGAATTGTGAGCAGTGCTGCCCATAGTGTTTGCTCACACAGCAATGACAGCAGGTAAGCAGAGCGGCATGGGTGCATCGGCTTCTAATTGAGCGTGGTGCGGCAAGAGGGGTGGGGGGCTTCAGCCTGGCTGCGCAGGTGCGAACAAACGATATTGCTGTGCGTAATGATGTGATCTCGGACCTCATAAAGTCTCATCTCTGTCTAATTTTAAAGACCTGCTGGACTGTACTGTAGGCCTGAGCTAGCGGGCAGCGTTGCCCTACAGACACCTCTTCAGCGTGGTACTGCGGGAGGGGTGGGATGCATCAGCCAGACTGCGCAGTAGCGAATAAGCGATATTGCCATGTGTTATGATGTGATCTTTGACCTCATTTAATCACATCTCTGTCTCATTTTAAAGATCAGCTTTACCATAAGGTAGGCCTGAGCCTATGGGCAGCGCTGCCCTATAGGCACCTGTTGAGGGCGGTTCTGTGGGAGTGGTGAGGTGCATCACCCTGAGTGCGCACGTGCGAAAAAGCGATGTTGCCATGCCTAATTATGTGATCTCTGACCTCATTCAGTCACATCGGTCTAATTTTAAGACCTGCTGGACCGTACTGTAGGCCTGAGCCTGCCCTACAGACACATGGCTTTGGTTTTTAGGACACTGTAGTGAGCTCCTTACTAAGTGTACATGCATAAATGCTCCCGCCACTGCATTACACGTGCACATTATGCATCTAGCATGCACTCAATTCCTTTGTATGTGAATGTTGGCATAACATATTATTATTTAACCTTGTGAATTCTCATGCACACCAACAACTCTTTGAACCACGATTACCACTAACAGTAGGTAGATCGTACTTCAAAAACGAAGGATGCACTCAACTCCTATTTTCAATTAAGCTTAAAATAAACGTTCATTTACCTCCAGACGTTTCCACCATTAAATTATTTCTCCCTTTTCAGGCATTCCATTGATTGCCAAAAGAAAGGCGGAGCGGGAGCTGACCCCGCAATGATGCCCTGGCGTTCTGACACCTTCCATCGTGGTATCAAGACACCGTCCCCGACCGGAGACTTGGATAGAAAGTGACCCCCTTACTTGGTTATAACCTACAGGTATGTACCTATGCAGAGTCTAAAGTTGATGAGGAAGACTCTATTACCCTCATCTGTAAAATGTACACCATCTCACCTATAGATGCCATCCATATTGAAACACAGATTCTTGTGGTAAATGGACCCCATCCTATAATCTCAGAGAAAAGCAGAAACAGATTTATTGACATGTTTCCTAGCTTTCTCAATCTGTGGACAAAATTGTTTGGACCAGTTCCATTTCGGCCTTTGGCATATGAATAGACAAAGGCAGTTTGAAGAATAAGTGACATCAATTCTCTAAAGGTGTCCTTCATAAGCATCAGGCATCAATTGGTGCCACTTTACCTCTCTGTCCAATCAATTTAATGTCTACATTTGGCAAAGCTAGGTCTTTGTCAATGCCTATATTTTCTGCATAACTTTGGCTCCAGAAAATATAGCTGTGTCCCTCAATCCACACTCTAAGCATCTTGAAGGGAGGTCTGGATGCACTCAGAAGGTGTCTGTATGTGAAAAGGCAGTTTGAGAAGTGAGATTTGTCTAAAATGGTGGATAAGATGCAGTTTTGAAAAAAGAAAAGAAATGATTGGCTGTTTAAGAACATTCTAGACTGAAAAGTAGGCTGCATGTTTCTGTTTTTTAAAAGCATGTTTCTTATTGGTTAAGAAAAACTGTTTGAAAGGAGCATTACATAGGATAATGTGATATTTCGAAAAGTCAAGCACATTAGCTTTTTGGATTAGCAACATTGTGTGCTAAACTTGTGACCTGTGTGCTCAGTTAAGTGTTCCATGAACTATTACCATGGTAACAGGCAGTAAGCAGATTGGGGGTAGGGTTCAAACTTATGTCAATTGGAAAGGGTTCAAATGTGTAACCAATAGAAATGTGTGTTGCAATATGATTTGATATTTGCATGCATATGTGTTGAGAATGAGAGGGAAAGTTTGCAATTTTTTTGTTTTCCTAAGAGCAGTACAGTACAAAGATTCTGTATAAGAAAGTCTGGCATGTGACTGGCATACTTCTTAATCTACAAATCAATTTGAAAGGTGAGTTATTAATTTGTGAGGGGTTGTATGTGGTGTGGTTGTTTTTAACAAGATTAATGTGTTTCTCCTGGTAAAGTCCAGGGAGTAGTCTTGCTTGTCTAGAATCACATTGTGAGACTGTGTTCATTTGGGAACCGTTGTCAGAGAAACATTTGGTAACTTCATGTGTTTGTTGACAGCTAACTGCTTTAAAACTTGTAATGATGTAAAGTTTTAGTAGCGTTAGAAGCAAGTAATTTTTTATGTATTTGCAAAATGAGTAAGGCACACAGTAAACTGCAGTTCTAAAATATGTGGAATGTGTATAGCCACTTTACCTCTTAGAAACTAGTAAATGTGTTTTGATAAAGTCCAAGTGATAGTTTTGTTTGTCTAGAATCACAAAGTTAGTCTGTGTGCATTTGAGAACCATTGTGAAATCAGCATTTGGGTACTTCATGTGTTTGCAGACACATAACTGTTTAAAAACCTATCCTGTAGATAAGTTTTGGTAGAACTGGAAACCAGTCATTGCTTATGTATTTGCAAAATGAGTTAGGCTTCCACAGTAAAGTGCAGTTCTAAAATACGTGGAATGTGTGTATTCATGTTTCCTCTTACAGACTAGTAAATGTTTTTTGGTAGAGTCCAAGAAATACTGTTGCTTGTCTAGAATCACACTGTGAGTCTGTGTGCATTTGGGAACCATTGTGACAGAAGGATTTGGGTACTTCATGATTTTGAAGACATATAACTGCTTAAACAACTATCCTGTTGTCAAGTTTTAGTAGAATTAGAAACCAGTCATTGCTTATGTATTTGCAAAATGAGTTAGGCTTCCACAGTAAAGTGTAGTTCTAAAATATGTGGAATGTGTGCAGTCATCTCACGTGTTCCAGACTTGTAAATGATTTTTGGTAAAGTCCAAGGGATACTGTTATTTGTCTAGAATCACACTATGAGTCTGGGTGCATTTGGGAAAATTGTGAGAGAAGCATTTGGGGGCTTCATGTGTTTTCAGACACATAACTGCTTAAAAACCTATCTTGTCAAGTTTTGGTAGAATTAGAAAATAGTGATTGCTTATGTATTTGCAAAATGAGTTAGGCTTTGACACTAAAATGCAGTACAGAAATATGTGGAATGTGTGTAGTTACCTTACTTTTTTCTAGATCATAAATGTGTTTGGATAAAGTCCAAGGGATAGTCTTACTTGTCTAGAATCACACTGTGAATCTGTGTACATTTGGGAACCCTTGTGAGAGAAGCCTTTAGGTACTTTATGTGTTTGCAGACATATAGCTGGTTTAAAACCTATCCTGTTGACAGGTTTTGTTAGAATTTGAAAGCAGCCATTGTTTATGTATTTGAAAATGTGTCAGGCTTCTACTCTAAAGTGCAGTAATGAAATATGTGGAATGTGTGCAGTCAACTTAACTCTTGCAGACTTAGTGAATAGTGTTGCTTGTCTAGAATCACACTGTGAGTGTGTGTGCATTTGTAACGTCATGTGTTCTTGTAGGTTCCAGCAGATTGTGACATCTCTGGACGAATTGGCCCCTTTAAGGAAAGTGAGGGACAGACCCAGAAGAACTAATGCCTGGTTCACTGATGATCTTGGACAGCACAAACTCCGCTGCAAACAGGCGGAACGACTTTGGAGGAGACACTATAGGGAGGCAGATAAGGTAGCATATAAAGCGACCTTGCAGGAATACAAGATTCAGCTGAAGAAGGCCAAGGCTCAATTTTTGGCAGACATGTTGGCCAAGGCCCCTAACAAATCGCAGGCATTGTTTAAAGCGGTCGACAATCTAGCCAATCCGCCTTGTACTGCTCCGGCTATCCCGGTCTCCCAGAAATTGTGCAACGCTGTGGCCTCTGCGTTTGAGGAGAAGATTAAGAAAATTCTGAGCGGACTTCAGATCTCCGGCCAGCCTACATCTACTTTGCCCCCCCTCGCAGAACCTCCTCCTGTGGAGACCCAGCTGTCCTGCTTTCCTAGTCCTTCTCTGGAGGAATTCTGCCTTCTGGCGAATGGTGTGTCTTCGGGATCACCACTTGATCCTATGCCCCATAAGATCTGGAAGGCATTTCAAACTGAGCTGTTTCCACCGCTCCACGCCATTTGCTGCCAGTCACTGAGTACAGCAGTAGTTCCAGACAGCTGGAAGAGGGCAATTGTTACACCATTGCTGAAGAAGGCCTCCTTGGACCCTTCAAGCCCGGCCAATTACAGGCCTATTTCGCTTCTGCCTTTTATAATAAAGGTTGTAGAGAAGTGGGTCACGAAAACACTAACCAGCTTTCTGGAAAAGAACTCCTGCCTGGATACATCACAGTTCGGCTTCAGGCCGGCTCATGGCACGGAGGCTGCTTTGGTCACCGTGTTGGACGATCTACGAGCGCGTGTCGACATGGGCAAGTCAGCATTCTTAGTGCTGCTTGACATGTCGGCCGCGTTCGACACGGTGGACCATGCAGTACTACTGGACCGTCTCCGGAGTACAGGAGTAACTGGCCTGGCCTTGAGATGGATAACATCTTATCTCAGTGACAGACAGCAGGCATTGGCACTACCACCTTTTCGCTCTGCCATGCAGCAAGTGGATCAGGGTGTCCCCCAGGGGTCGGCGACTGCCCGATCCTGTTTAATCTGTACTTGCGACCTCTGGTCGCCCTGATAAAGTCATTCGGCATATCTGTCATCAATTATGCCGATGACGCTCAATTGATTTTTTCATTTGAGGGTACCAGGGCAATATCGAGAGACACCTTCCACTGTTGCATGGCGGCTACAGCAGAGTGGCTGCGAGCCAACTCGCTTCAATTTAATGGATCCAAAACAGAGGTTCTCCATTGCTCCCTAGACCGTACCCCTCGTCCGCTTCCGGACGATTTTTGGCCTACATCTATTCCAGGTACGGTAGAGGTTGCTGAGTCGGCCCGTAATTTGGGAGTTCTGTTTGAACCCAATCTGCAGCTTGATGCCTCTGTGAACAGAACTATAGCGGGCTGTATGGGCTTACTTCGTGCCCTACGTAAGATCTTACCGCTTCTTCCCAAGGAGGCAAGGGCAGAGGTAGTGCGCAGTTCTATTCTTAGTCGATTAGATTACTGCAATGCACTACTTCTGGGAGCCCCAAAAACTTTGATTCTAAAGCTGCAGAGGATCCAAAATATGGCGGCTAAATTGGCTCTATCCCGTCCTTGATCTGCCTCTTCCTCTGGCGCATTAGCAGACCTCCATTGGTTACCCATCCAAGAGAGAATTTCCTTCAAGGTGCTCTGTATCGACTTTAAGGCCTTGCACGGACAGGGGCCGATACCGCTCCAAAACCTTTTTTCCTGGTACTGCGCTGCCAGACCCCTAAGATCCTCCTCTGCGTTTCTGGTGACGGTCCCCAGGATCAATAGAGTGAGGATGGGTGGCCGTGCTTTTAGTTTCACGGCTGCCACTCTCTGGAACACCCTCCCGCTGGCGCTGAGGTGTAGACAAGATCTCATCCCTTTTAAAAAGGACCTCAAGACCTTTTTGTTCCCCAGAGCAATGTAATGGTAGTATGCCTGCACGATAGACGCAGTCTCAGCGCCAGGATACCCTTTGGGTGGCAGTCGCGCTTAACAAGTAAATAAATAAATAAATAAATAAATACTGCTGTAATCATTCAGTCATTATTCAAGTACTCATGCAGCGATTTAGGACCTTAGCACATGCACTGCTTCAAACTTCTATGCACTATGCATGTAGTGTTCTAACCACCTTCTCACATGTGTTTCAGACGTACATTTCCCCAGTCAGTATCCATACAGTCCAGCAAACACCCTGTTACTCCCCTTGCACTTCTCTAATGACTCTTTCAGCACCATGTATTAATCCATTCACTGAAGAAAAACTTAAGCAATTATAAATTCACTGAGTGTCTCTCCTTTACCACTCTAATCAATCAGTCAGTATCCATGTACTCATGCAGCGAGTCGGGCTTTAGGACATGGACTGCTTCAAACTCTTATGCACAATGCATGTAGTGCTCTAATCAAGTACACAATTGTGTTTCAGGCCTAGAATTCCCCATTCAGTATCCATACACTGCTGCAAACACCCTGTTACTCCCCTTGTGCTCCTCTAGTGACATTTTCAGCACCATGTGTTAATTCATTCACTGAAGGAAAACTCAACCAATTATAAATTAACCCCGTGTCTGTACTTGTAGTAGTCTAATTATTCAGTTGGTAGTCATGTACGCAAGCAGTGAGGTAGGCTTTAGGACATGGACTGCTTCAAACTCGTATGCACTATGCATGTAGTGCTCTAACCACCTTTATACTTGTTTTTCAGGCTTACAATTTTTCAGTCAGTATCTATACAGTTAAGCAAACACCCTATCACTGCTCTTGCAAGCCTATAGTGACCCTTTCAGCACCATGTACTAATTAATTCACTGAAGGAAAAGTTAACCAATCTTAAATTCACTCAGTGCCTTTCCTTATATTACTGTAATCATTCAGTCAGGATCCATGTAGTGATGCAGCGAGTCAGGCTTTAGGACATGGACTGCTTCGAAGTCCTATGCTGTATGCATATAGTGTTCTAACCAAGTACACAGTTGTGTTTCAGACCTACATTTCCCAAGTCAGTATTCATACACTTCAGCACACACCCTGTCACTGCTCTTGCAATCCTATAGTGATCATTTGAGCACCATGTATTAATCCATTCGCTGAAGGAAAACTTAAGCAATTATAAATTCACTGAGAGTCTCTTCTTATGCTACTCTAATCATTCATTCAGTATCCATGTACTCATGAAATTAGTCAGGCTTTAGGACATGGACTGCTTCAAACTCCTATGCACTATGCATGCAGTGCACTAACCAAGAAAATATTGTGTGTTTCAGGCCTAGAATTCCCCAGTCAGTATCCATAAACTGCTGCAAACACCCGGTTACTCCCCTTGTGCTCCTCTAGTGTTCGTTTCAGCACCATGTACTAATCCATTCACTGAAGGAAAACTTAATCAATTATAAATTCACCCAGTGCCTGTGCTTGTAGTAATCTAATTATTCAGTTAGTAGTCATGTACTCTTGTAGTGAGGCAGGCTTTAGGACATGGATTGCTTTAAACTCGTATGCACTAGTACTCTAACCACCTTTACACTTGTTTTTCAGGTCTACAATATTTCAGTCAGTGTCCATACGGTCCAGTAAACACCCTGTCACTACTATTGTAAGCCTATGGTGACCCTTTCAGCACCATGTACTAATACATACACTGAAGGAAAACTTAACCAATTATAAATTCAGTCAGTGTCTCTCCTTATAGTACTGTAATCATTTAGTCAGTATCCATGTAGTGATGCAGCGAGTCAGGCTTTAGGACATGAACTGCATCATACTCCTATGTACTATGCATGTAGTGCTCTAACCAAACACACATTTGTGTTTCATCCCTACAATTCCCCAGTCAATATCCATCCACTTCAGCAAACATACTGACACTCCTCTTGCAATCCCATAGTGACCCTTTAAGCACCATGTACTAATCCATTCACTGAAGGAAAACTCAACCAATTATATATTCACCCAGTGTCTGTGCTTGTAGTAGTCTAAATATTCAGTTAGTACTCATGTACTCATGCAGTGAGCCAGTCTTTATAGACTGCTTCAAAGTCCTATGTACTATGCATGGAGTGCTATAACCACCTTTACACTTGTTTTTCAGGCCTACATTTTTTCAGTCAGTATCCATACAATCCAGCAAACAACCTGTCCCTGCTGTTGAAAGCCTATAGTGTCCCTTTCAGCACCATGTACTAATTAATTCACTGAAGGAAAACGTAGACAATTATAAATTCACTCAGTGTTTCGCCTTCTAGTACTGTAATCATTCAGTCAGTATCCATGTAGTGATGCAGTGAGTTAGGCTTTAGAACATGGACTGCTTCAAACTCCTACGCACTACGCATGTAGTTCTCTAACAAAGTACACAATTGTGTTTCAGACTACAATTCCCCAGTCAGTATCCTTACACTTCAGCAAACACCCTGTCACAGATCTTGCAATCCTATAGTGACCTTTTAGCACATGTTCCATTCACTGAAGGAAAACGTAAGCAATTATAAATTCTCTGAGTGTCTCTCCTTATGTTACTCTAATCATTTAGTCAGTATCCATGTACTCATGCAGCAAGTCAGGCTTTTTGGACATGGACTGCTTCAAACTCCTATGCACTATGCATGTTGTGCTTTAACCAAGTACACAATTGTGTTTCAGGCCTAGAAGTTCCCAGTCAGTATCCATACACTATTTCAAACACCCTGTTACTCTCCTTGTGCTCCTCTAGTGACCTTTTTAGCACCATGTACTAATCCATTCACTGAAGGAAAACTCAATCAATTATAAATTCTTCCAGTACCTGTGCTTGTAGTTGTCTTATTATCTAGTTAGTAGTCATGTACTCATGCACTGAGCCAGGATTTAGGACATGGATTGCTTCAAACTCCTATGTACTATGCACGTAGTACTCTAACCACCTTTACACTTGTTTTTCAGGCCTACAATTCTCCAGTCAGTATACATACGGTCCAGCAAACACCCTGTCACTGCTCTTGCAAGCCTATAGTGACCCTTTCAGCACCACGTACTAATTTATTCACTGAAGGAAAACGTAACCATTTATAAATTCACTCAGTGTCTCGCCTTATAGTACTGTGATAATTTATTCAGTATTCGTGTAGTGATGCAGTGAGTTAGGCTTTAGGGCATGGATTGCTTCACACTCCTGTGCACTATGCATGTAGTGCTATAACCAAGTACACAACTGTGTTTCAGGCCTACAATTCCCCAGTCACTATCCATACACTTCAGCAAACACCATGTCACTGCTCTTGCAATCCTATAGTGACCCTTTCAGCACCATGTATAAATCCATTCACTGAAGGAAAACTTAAGCAATTATAAATTCACTGAGCGTCTCTCCTTATGATACTCTAATCATTCAGTCAGTATCCATGTACTCATGCAGCAAGTCAGGCTTTAGGACATGGACTGCTTCAAACTCTTATGCACTATGCATGTAGTGCTCTAACCAAGTACACAATTGTGTTTCAGGTCAAGAAATCCCCAGTCAGTATCCATACAAGGCTGCAAACACCCTGTTACTCCCTTTGCGTTCCTTTAGTGACCTTTTCAGCACCATGTAGTAATCCATTCACTGATGGAAAACTCAACCAATTATAAATTCACCCAGTGTCTTCGCTTGTACTAGTCTAATTATTCAGTTAGTAGAAATGTATTCATGCAGTGAGCCAGGCTTTAGGACATGGACTCCTTCAAACTCCTATGCACTATGCATGTAGTGTTATAACCACCTTTACACTTGTGTTTCAGGCCTAGAATTTCCTAGTCAGTTTCCATACAGTCCAGAAACTTCCTGTCACTGCTCCTTCAATCCTATAGTGACCCTTTCAGCACCATGTACTAATCCATTCACTGAAGTAAAAGTCAAGCAATTATAAATTCACTCAGTGTCTCTCCATATACTACTCTAATCATTCAGTCGGTGTCTATGTAGTGATGCAGCGAGTCAGGCTTTAGGATATGGACTTCTTCAAACTCCTATGCAATATGCATGTAGTGTTTTAACCAAATACACAATTTGGTTTCAGTATCCATAGACTGCTGCAAACACCCTGTTACTCCCTTTGCATTCCAATACAATTCTGTATACACCGTAAATTACAATTTCAATTAGTGATGAGAAAAGAAAGTGGTTAAATGATTTTCTATATAGAATGTGCTTGTATACTAATAGAAAAGTATACTTTATATATTTATTAAAATACTTTTATATATGTTTATTTTTACCGATAAAATAAAGTTATCATGCCTAAAGAATCAAGAAAAAGTAAAGGACGGAAAAGGGACAATTATTTGAAGAAAATTCAACAACAAGTATTGGATGACCAACATCATGTGTGTAAAAAGAAAATATCTCCTTGTAAGACAACTAAGGAATTTATTTTAAAAACGTTTTCAGCCCACGGACAGTGTGCAGAATGTGGAAACAAGTGAGAATCTTTCAAGCAGAAAAATAATAAAAATAGCAAGAAAGTAAAAAAGTACATTTACAGTCTAAAGATACAACTTATGGTAAAAGAAGACAAAATCAGTATTAAGAAATACAAAAAAATATATAATAGAATGGTACATAACTTGCTGAAAGAGGTGAAAAAATATAGACAAAGAGCACTATTTCATAAAAAGAAAACGCATATTGAATCCATTGTTGAAAAGGCTTTTGAAGTAAAAAGAAAACTTTTCATTTTAGTTGTATACAGACTGTCAGTGTGGCACTAATGAGTATTGGTACCGTCGTCATGAAGAACTTAAATGTATGCTAAGGAACTTAGGAACTCCTACATAGTTCCTTACCCTAAGCTGTGCTGAACACGCTTGCGATGATTTACTAAAATTTCTTCGAGAGGCAAATTCGAATATAAAAAATATTGAGTACAAGACACCTGGAGAATTGTGCTCTTTGGATCCTGTTAATGTATGCAGGTATTTCAATCATAGATTTGAAGCTATGGAAAGGAAGAGGGAACAGTTTTATGTCTGCTATGCGACATACCATCACAAGAAAGTCTCCAAAAAATACCTACAATTTGAGAAGAAGAGAAGAAAAAAAATACATAAATGATTACAATCCGGTTATTCTGTCCATGTGGAATGCTAACATGGATATTCAGTACATTATGGACAATTCCATTGCTGTTGCTTGATACATAACATCCTACATTACAAAATCAGAATTGAAAGAAATGTGGGAAGAGATTTCTCCCGAGAGGAGTCTAAGTAAGAAATTATACAGTTTTAGTTTGAAGATGTTACCCCATCGAGAAATCGGAGCGTATAAATGCTCAGATCGCTTATCATCTGCAAGTCTATACTCCAAATCTAGAAGAATCATTTGGGTGAGTCTAGGTCTTGCAGCAATGCAAAATCGAGTACTGAAATCTGTTCAAAGAATTGAATATTTAGCAGAAAAAGATCCAGAATGTACAGATATTTTGAAAACGAATATGTTGGACACATATTATCCAAACAGAAGTTATCATCTTGAGAACATGTGTCCCTATGAAGTGCTGCAAAACTACCCTTTTAAAAGGAATACTACAGAGAACATCAATGATGGTAAATATGGAGTGATTGGTTCCGAAGGATGTTTGGTGAAACAAACTAAAGGAAATTTGATTAATCACAGGAAACTAAGTTGCAACACTCCTGATAAAAGTGTATTTTACTATTTAGCCCTTTTGCAACTGTTCAAACTGTGGCGTTCAGAATTGGAATTATTTGGAGATTTTCAGAGATATGAAGATTCCTTCAATGCTTGTAAAGACCCATAGAATGCACTGTTTTTGCAAATTATGTGAACATTTTGAACGATAAAATTGATCAAGAAGCTACTATTGCAGCTGAGATTGCTCGAGATAGTTCTGTACACAGTCAAGGTTCGGCTCTACTGAGTGAAGAACCACTAGGACAACCAATTGTTGAAAATGAAACAGCAATCGCCATGAATGAGGTGGAAACAGCAATGCTCAAGAAGATGTAATGGACTTAGCAAACTTGGAAGAACAATTAAATGTTGAATAGAAAGAATATATCAGCAAATGAGACAACAGTTTGACCATGGATTTCTTCATGAAAAGAAATAATGCAAATGCACATCATTTCAACCTATCCGAATGTATGTGAGTGGACAAGCTGGACAGTAAAAAGTTTCTTAATTAAAGTAATCACAAGTTATCTACAGAAAACAATGGAGTCACATTTGTCTTGTCTTGTTACTGCTCCAACTCGGTTGGCAGCACACAACATTAAAGGAATTACATTACATTGTTTACTTATGCTACCTGTGTAACATGAAAACAAATTGGAATATCACAAGCTACCTGGAGAAGCTTGTTGTGAAGTTTCAGGAGTGCTAAAGAAAATGAAACTTCTGATTATTGATGAGGTAAGGATGGTGTCAAACTTAATGCTTGCTTTTGAACATTTAAGAATGCAGCAAATACTTTAAACAGAGTACGATGTTTTATTTGGAGGAAAACATGTCATAGTTTTTGGAGATCTACTGCAACTTTCTCCTGTAAAAGGACAACCAGTCTTTAAAACATTTGCGCATGAAGACACCAGAAAGTCTTTGGGTAGTGTTGGAATCGTAGGTCATATTTTGAATACAAGGAACTCATTACAAATATGCGAGAGGCAAATTATGTTGATTATGGAACTATTCTTCAAGATATAAGAATTTCAGTACTAACAGAACATGGCAAACAAGCTTCGCAGAATCAATTACTTTCCAATTTGTTTCCAAATGAAAATATAGATCCTGAAAAAATATATATAAAAATTGCAGGAAATAAATCTATAATCTGCTTAATGCCAACACTGCGTGAGTGTTCTATATTCAATAAACCTTTGAAGCTAGTATTAAAAATGGAAGCCATTTGGGCCCCGTTGGGCCTTTTGAAAATGTGACACCACTGCTCTCCCTCCTATACGCGCCTCCCCCGCACAACGATGCATCGCCAGCATATGGCCGCCTCTTGCCATCATTGCCCCTAAGCCATGCGGCCGGCCCCTTCCAGGGGTTGTAGGCAGGGCGCTGTGTTAATGCTTCATCCTCCCCTGGTTACATAAGTCTACACACTCTTTTTTGCGCGGCCGGCCCCGACATGGGGTTGTAGGCTTATCGCTGTGTTCACAATAAAAACAGATTTCAACAAAAAAATGGAAGCCATTGATAAAATAGAGCATGAAGGAATCACAATTTTTTTGACAGAAAAACTGAAAACTAAATTTGATTTTTTTTTTTTTTTTAATTTTAGATTTTATTACAAGCAAAATCAGATACATGATTCACATTGCGAGGAAATACAGAAACATAACAAAAGAAAAAACAAAAAAGCAAAGAAAAAAAAATAGCGAAATAAGATAAAGAAGTACATTGCAATTAATATATAGAGGTTGCTAACTTCCCAGTTCTTCCTGTATCCATTGATAAATTGGATCCCAAATTTTCTCCCCATTAATCTTTTAGCACGCCCTTTCACAGCATAGATTGCCTGTTCTATGTTGTATTTAGCTAAAAGCCGGACCCTCCAAGTATGAAATTGTACCGGATCAGGACTTATCCATTCCTGAGTAACACAAGCACGATATATAGACATACATATGAATACAAGTTTTTTTTTATCTTCAGGAATGTTGATAGATGAGGTGCCTAGCAAAACAATCTCTGCTGTGAGAGTAATATTACATCCAAGAATTAAAGACATAAAGATCTGAATCTGATTAAGTACTGATGAGAGCATTGGACAGGAAAAAAACATGTGAGTCGCATCTGCTGCTTCTAAAGAACATCTCTTACATGCAGTACCTGCAGAAGCTCCCCATTTAGAGATTTTTTCAGGGGTATGATATAAATCATAGAGAACCATATAATGCTGAGTACGGGATCTGCCCGTTAGTAAAATAGAGTTAGCCAACGTAATAGAATCTTCTATCATTACATTTGTCACCCCAAGTTTTCCTGCCCAACGTTCTTGAATTAATGTTATGTCATCTGAATATGATGAAATCAATAAGTTGTACAGGAAGCTAACTTTCTTTTGATGTATAGAGATTCAATCAGAGGTATTTTCTGAAGCCCTAAACGTTGTTCTGGAGATAAAGTATTAAAATAGCTGTGTAGTTGAAAGTATTTAAAATAATCTAGAGTCGAGATATTAAACTTAGCCTGAAGAGTCAAAAAGGATAACATCTCATCGTTCTGCCATAAATAATTGATACAGTTAATTCCTTGTTTACTCCATTTTAGCATAATCTGATCTCTAAAAATATCAGGCAATATATGATTAGATGACAAGGGGGTGTATCTCAAAATCTTCAGTATCCCTATATGTCGCTTAATAATCTTCCATGCCCGGTATGCTGCTGTTACAGTCTTAAATTAAATTTTCTTGAAATAACTGGGTTCAATATTTTTTAAAAAGCAGCCATGAGCTTCTGCCCCTAAAGAAAATTCATAAATGGAAGGGAAGTGTGCTTCATGAATTGGGGCTTTAATACCAATAATTAAAGGATTAACGAACTGCAGTATTGATGGTAGATAGTAAAATAAAAAATGTGGTGTGCTCCATCCTCCTCTGTCCTTAGGTAAAGTGAGCTTTTTGTAAGCTCTGCGATGACGTTTATATCCCCATAGGAATCTGCCCGCCATTCTCTCTAATTGTTTAAAAAATTCTATTGGGAATTCAAGAGGTATAGTTCGAAAAAGATATAGGAATCGCGGAACTATTAACATTTTTAATACATTATTTCTGCGATGAAATGACAGGTGTAAATGGTGTATCCGTTCCAAAGTAGAATTTGCTTTTTTAAGAATAGGGATAAAATTAAGCTTAGGTATATCAGATATTGGGGTTGTAATGTTAATTCCTAAATATGTTGCATTGGATGCTATATTGAGATGTGTAGGTGGAGTTTGACCTATATATAAAATTTGGGTTTTGAGGAGTTTAATTTATAGCCTGAAAAAATGCCGAACTCTTCCGCTATCTCTTCAATTTTTGGAATTGTTGCTACAATATCTGTGGTAGTCACTACCACATCATCGGCATATGCCAATGCTCTGTAAGTAGTCCCAGCCAGCTCCACAGGTTTTATGTCTTCCTCTTGATTAAGTTTATTGAGATATATATCGATATATATTGAGAATAGCAGTGGAGATGATGGGCATCCTTGTCGGGTCCCACGAAAGATAGAAAATGGGTTGGAATTACGAGACCCAATTTTAATATGTGACGATGGTGTTAAATATAACGTTTTCAAAGCTTTAATCATTTTTGGTCCGAAGCCCTTCAGAGCCAGTACATCCCATAAATAAGGCCATGCCACCCTGTCGAATGCCTTCTCGGCATCCAACAGGGTGATTCCAATGGGTGTATTAGTAGTTTGGACCCAGTCCATCATAGCTATTATTCTTCGGACATGGTCCGCAGTGTCTCTATTAGGGATAAACCCGTGTTGCCAACGTGAAACGATGGAAGATATCACTGTTGACATACGGGTAGCTAATATTTTGGAGAAGACCTTGCTATCAGCGTTCAATAAAGAGATCGGTCTGAAGGACGCTGGGTTAAGGGGAGGCTTATCCTTTTTAAGGAAAGCCATCAATGTGGATTGACTCCAAGATACTGGTGGAGACCCTCTCTGAGCTTCTTGGAATGTAAGCAGTAGGTCTTCTTTCATAACATTTCTAAATATCCTAAAAAATTCAAGAGGGATACCATCGGGACCCATAGCTTTTCCGGTAACCAACAAGAGTAAAGCTGATTCAATTTCGTCCCATGTAATATCCTTTTCAAGGGAGTTTGATTGTAATTCATTTAATTTTGTAATGTTATTTTCTCCTATAAAATTTAACAACATGTGATGAGAATATGTCATATTATCAATTTTATACAGTTGAGAATAGAATTGTCGGAATACCTCAAGAATTTGATCTGGATCCTCATGGACCTGACCTATCTCATCTTGTATCGCGTTAATAGAGTTTGATATTTCTTTCTCCCTGGTTCTTTTTGCAAGTATCTTTCCAGAGTTTTCTACCATTTCATAAATCTGAGAACAAAAGGTTGCAAGTTGTTCCGCTAGTTTGGCTGCAAATATTTCATAAACCCTGGCCTTGTGAATATCTAATGTGGTTTTGATTTGTTCAGTTTCTTGATGCCTAGAGATAGCTCTAGCAAGTTTTTCCTCCCATTCTCGTACTAGGTTAAAGTTCTGTTCTATTTTCTCTTTGAGTATTTTTTGTTTTTTAATTGAGTAGGAGAGTGTTTCACCCCGGACCACCGCTTTAAAAGCATCCCAAATTATCTGTATAGAAGTACTGTTTCTATTAAAATGAAAAAAATCTTTAATCCATCTGCTCATTGTTTCTAGATAAGATGGATCTGCCAGTAATTTCCGATCAAATGACCAGGGTCTTGTAGCTACAGAAGTACCAGTCATTGTTGGCACTTCTATTACTATTGGGTTGTGATCAGAAATTATTCTGGGAAATATTTTAAATAATGTGTTGTTTACTAGCCCACTATTAAAAAAATAATAATCTATGCGTACAAATTTCTGATGGGGATTTGAAAAAAAAGTGGATCCAGGTGAAGAAGGGTTTTTTATGAATCCCACGTCTTTTACACCATATTCAGTTACTAGCCCTTTAACAGCATTATATGTCTTTTTTTTAATACCAGGGTATAAACTATCGCTAGATATGTCAAGCCCCCCTGTAAGATGCATGTTCAAGTCTCCACCAAATATAAGCGAAGATGGCCAGTCTGCCAATTCTAAGCTAAGATAATCTATTATCTCGGGGTCGTCTGTATTTGGAGCATATACTGAGCAGATTGTCCATAATTGAGCATTTATCTCAAGCTCGGCTATTGCCCATCTTCCATACTGATCAACTTTTGAACGTTTTAAGCGGCCTCGTCCATATCTCATCAGAATTGCCACACCTTTTGTGGTGGTACCTTGTTTATTACACGCTAATAGTTGCAAACCTAGATCCTTGAACATGTTTCTATCACTCCAACTAAGATGTGTTTCTTGAAGACACATTATATCTATATTCATACTTTTTTATCTATATTCATACTCTGTATAATCTGGTTACAAATCCCCCTTTTTTCTGGTATTTAATCCACAAACATTCCAAGAGCAAATTCGAATTTTACCCATCGTCATCATTTATACATTTTTCTTTTCTGACCACCTGCAAATATCCACTCTGTCTAGTACACTGCTCATTTATATACCAATTCTAATTTTTATGTTCACCCCCTGCAAAGAAAAAAATCATAATAAACATTGTTGGAGCAAAAGTCAGATAACTTAGTAATTTTCTTTTACTTTTTTTGCTTGCACCCACCACCCACCCTGGTGTCTCCCCCTCCCTCCCCCCCTCATCCCCTTCCCCTTGACCCCACCCCATCTCGGGCATAAGGACTAAAAGTCCCTAGTATGGATGATGTGAGAAGCGTCTGGTGTCTCGCTACCTTCTCCTTCCCATCTTAAACTCTTACTATTCGCCCGTTAACTTTTGATCAAAATATATATATATATATGTATATTTTTTGATCCCCAAACAAGAGAAAAGAATGTCTTATTTTAGTCATCAAGTAGAAAGATAGTTAGGTAAATGCTGCTTCGTCAGTAAGACTATATGAATGCTAATGCAGAGAAAGAAAAGGGTCACTCTTCTTTTTTTTTTTTCCTTAACAACAATTACTTTCAGAACGAGGCCAAAAGCTCTTTAGCATCCCCCTCAGAGGTCAAAAAGTACGATTTTTCTTTGAAGATTATTTTAAGTTTCGAAGGATTCAAAAGGAAAGCCTGTGCACTTTTGGCTTGGAAGGCTGGAATTAATTGTCGAAACTGCCATCGTTGTTCTACCGTGGCATGGCAATAGTCAGGCCGAACAAAGAATTCTACTCCCCTCCCCCTTCTTTTCCTGTCAGGCCTGGCCAAGTCATAAAGATCCTCTCTAGCCAAGAAGTTGTTCAGACAAATCAAGATCGCCCTGGGCTTTGAATTGCTACCCTGTCTAGTATTTTTTTGAAATGGAAATCAGTGTGCCCGTTGGATTTCCAAATCCCATTTCCATTGTATTAGTTTTGGGAAGGCTTCTGAAAAAAGGTCAATTACGTATTGTCTTATATTATCGCCTTCATTTCCCTCCGGAATACCCAGGATTCGAAGATTATTTCTACGTGATCTGTTCTCCAAATCCATAAGTTTCCAATTTACCTCGTCTCTCAATCCTACCAATGATGAAATTTGGGTTTGTTGGCTTGTCATAGAGTCTTCCATTGCAGATATTCTCCCCTCAGCCTCAGTCACTCTTACGGACGTATCATTACAGGATTTAGCGACTTTTCTAAGATTATTCTGAAGCCGTCGAATAGCACCTTGTGTGCGCAAATTTTATGCCCTTGTCTCTTCCCGGTGCTGAATCATAAGCTGGCAGAGTGTATCTAGTGTAGTACCTGTCGCTTGTGGTTGCGTAGTATCCTGGGTAGTATCCTGGGCCTGCAAATTCTGTGGTGCAGCCAAACTTAGGTCTCTGGGGAGAGTAGCTCCCAGTCTATGTTGCGGGACATGTTCCTCCTCATCCTCAGGCTGCTCAATATCTTCATCTTCACCCTCCTCCTGTCCTAATGAATCAAGCGATTCATGCTGTGAACCCACACTCTTGCTGCTCAGATCATCTCTCCATCCGCCATCTGCCTCCGGGATATCGGACTCTAATGCCACCGACAAGTCAGTCATTGAATAAAAATTACCCGCAGAATCTAATGACTCAGCATCTTCCACAACTAGTGTAGGCTCTGGTACATCCTGTGGTGATTCTGTTTGCACATTACTAACTGGACCCTCCGATATCAGAAGAGATAGAGAGTTTGATTTTTGGTTTTCTTTTGATCCAGTATTTGGGCCACTTTTGCCATCACCAGTACCAGAACCAGTGCCTTTATTCCGTCCTGCATCAGCAAGTATCGTTGACCTCTCATTTCCAGTTAGAGCGGTTATCCCCATATTGCTATTCAGACAGGTATTTCCTGGTTCTTGTAGTTTATTATTAATTTTTTTCTGTGCAAACATGTCCTGAATTTTGGGAACAGCCCCCAGCCTACAAGTCCCAGAATCCCCCATTAGTACACGGGTATAGTCATTAGTGGTACTTTCAGTTGGAACAGATTGAGGTAGTGAAACTGCTATGTGACCTGATACAGGAACAGAATCAGAGTTGTAATTTACCTGTTGTGGGTTCTGAAGAGGAGCGTTCTGAAAGGTATCCTGCAGCATGAGATTGCCAGTATTTATAGGGTTTCCAACGTTTCCACTGTTTTCACTATTCTCTGCATTCTGTGTAGTCAGGGCGTTGTGAACCGAGTGGGAACCTTCCTGCGCTGCCGTGGTTGCTCTCGTCTTGGGTTTAGCAAGATGGCAGACGCAGCAGCATCCGAGTGAGCAGCGTCGTCAGTGGTCTCGCTGCCCTGAGCCTTTCTGTCTTTGTGGGAGGCTTGGCGACTTACCGGCGAATGACGAATGGTGATGGGGAGAGCTACGTTCTAGGAGCGCCTTCTGTTTGAGCAGGTCTTATGAAACATGTCGGAAATCTCTCCTGCTTCTCTGCCCCGGGATGCGGCTGGATCTTTGGTGTTGGTTTCGCCGGACGCTGCAACCTACGTGGCGGCGCTCAGCTCTCCCGCTTCTGATAGCGAAATCCCAATCACGGACTGGAGCCGAGTTCCGTTCAGCGGACACTGACAGCGTTAGTCAGCAGCAACCTCCGGTATCTGACAGCCGGTCTCGAGCACAGAGACGACGTGGGGGCAATATTAAAGGAGTAATGGCACCGAAGAATCCTGCTTCTAAAGCACAAAATAAACCCAAGACGAAAACAAAAGTTGATTCTTTAGAAAAATCCATATCTAAAACTGCTGGTTTAGAAAAGAATCTATATGCATGTATAAACTGTCGGCTAATTTTAAGGCGAAATTTGGATGTAGAAAATGGTTTAGTTAATGGAGTAATGGGCAAAGTTGTGAATTTTGTTAAGTAGAATAAAGATGGAATGGAATTTTTAAAAATTTAATTTGATCAGATTGAAGAAGTAAAACAAATTAGTCATTGTTCAGTTCGTGTTTTGCTTGTTAAAGATTGATATGTCGGTAGAAAACAGTTTCCACTGTCTCTGGCATATGCAGTGACTAATCATAAATCTCAAGGTTTAAGTGTAGACAGTGCTTTGGTGAAAATTGGAAGTACCGTGTTTAAAGAGGGTATGGCATATGTTGCTTTGTCCAAAGTCAGAACTTTTTCTGGTTTGTTTTTGATTGATTTTGATGACACAAAGGTTACTGCAGATGCAAACTGTGTAAAAGAATATAATAGGTTAAGAAGAGCGTATGCTCCCAATTTAGGTCAATATCCAGTATTTGAAAAGCATGTGGTAGGTCAAAAAAGAAGGTATGAGAATATCTGTAGTGAAGGTATAGAGAAGGAAAAAAACAAGATAATGTTGTGATTGCAAGCAAAAAGAAAAAGGACACTGTTGAAGAGATTGTTGGTTATCATTTTGAAAATAGTTCAGGTGTCAACTGCTATGCTAATGTAGTGGTCAATCTTTTTTCTTGAAAGTTTGCAACAGCAAATTATGGAGAATCGGCAAAAAAGATTTTGTTCTTTGTTGCATTGTATTTATGAAAAATTGAGAACTGATAAAAGTAAAATAAAAAGCATTTGTGATATTCGTAATCTTTTGGATGTATGTTCTGGTTCTACACAATGTACACAGAATATCCAACAAGATGCTCAGGAATTTCTAATGTATATGCTTACTGTATTGGAAAATGAATGAATTGAAATTGAAAATCTTTTTGGCCTTTGTTATAAATGGGAACATCATTGTGAAAATTGTTTGTATACATGTAGCACTAATATAGACACTGAAAGATTTATGTATTTGACATTACCAGACAGTAAATCAGTATCTTTCAATAAACTAGTTAAAGCAGCAAATTAAAACATGGAGTGTAGCCAATGCAAATCAGAAATGTTATCAACATTATGTATTCAAAGATATGGACAATATATAATTTTAATGATGCAATGTTGTACAGCTGATTGAAGAAAATTGGACACTTTCATAAAACATTTTGTAGCAAGTCAACTATCAATATAAGGAAGGACTTTTGTAGCAATAGCAATAATTTTCCATGATGGTCCTTCCACAACATCTGGACATTACACTGCCTATCTAAAATGTGATAAAGGCTGGACATATTGTACTGATGCTCAGTTGTTTTTTAAACAACGTTTGCTAAGCAAATTACCAAATTCTTACCTAATATTTTTAAAGCCAAAGTTTTAGGAACATAATTTGGCCTCTGAAGAATGTATTAATATGTATTATTATGATTACTATTGGACACTTTCAATAAAAAAGGAATTTATGAATACCATTTGGCCAAGAGGAAAGGTGTATCTTTGAATTACTGACTTTTTCTTGCACATTCTCTCAGTGTATATTTCTAAACAACAACATTTACAGTGTATATAAAATTAAGTTAGAAAATGTTCTTAGGAAGCATTTTATATATGTGTGATTTGCATTATATGGTATGTTATTAAAGATATAGTCTTGTTTTTTTAAACAATCTTATTGATTGGTTTTTTTTGCCCGCTGTTATGTGATGAGTACGATTGAAATCACTGTTTTTAGTGAAATTCAATATCTTTTGAGAACAGCAAAAAAGGCAAAGAAAATAATTTGTAAAATGTTAAAATTATGCTGTATTGTAAAAAATATAATATTATATATTATAACTGTATTTTGCTTCTCTTTTACAGATCCTAATTCTAAAATATCAAATTTTCCACTAACCTGCCAGAAAGCTGCTCGTGAGGAGGAGAAAACGCCGCTGCCTGTTCCCTGACAGGGGAGAGCTGGAGGAGTGTTGCTGTTTGCGGGCCGCGCCGTGAATAGAAACGCGGCAGCCGCCTGCACCTTGCTGGGGGATTGTTGCCCCTAAAGATCACTCGTGCCAGGAGATCCCCGCGGACCGCGCGCTGCCTGCCTACAACACCCAGCAGGCAGTGCGGTCTCGCGTGAGGTGACGGCCGGAAGCCCCGCCCCCTGGGACCTTGAAAATCGGCACCGGTGCAACGCGCAGCGGGACGTGCCACTAACCTGCCAGAAAGCTGCTCGTGAGGAGGAGAAAACGCCGCTGCCTGTTCCCTGACAGGGGAGAGCTGGAGGAGTGTTGCTGTTTGCGGGCCGCGCCGTGAATAGAAACGCGGCAGCCGCCTGCACCTTGCTGGGGGATTGTTGCCCCTAAAGATCACTCGTGCCAGGAGATCCCCGCGGACCGCGCGCTGCCTGCCTACAACACCCAGCAGGCAGTGCGGTCTTGCGTGAGGTGACGGCCGGAAGCCCCGCCCCCTGGGACCTTCAAAATCGGCACCGGTGCAACGCGCAGCGGGACGCGCGCGGGGCTCGCACGGGGCGAAGCCCGGGCAAAGGGCGGGCCCTCTACGGCCCTCATCGGCTAGAAGAGGCTGGGCTGGGCCAGAAATCCTGGTAACCGGTGCATGTAAGTACTTGTCTTTGTTGTGCGCTCACCTTGCGATCACTCCCCACTATTGTATGGCTGCTGCGGCAATAAGCCCTGCACCAGTGGGGTTGGACAAAAACACCACCAGCCGGACTTTAGATGATTATTTTTTCAAACCATCAATTGACGGCAATAAGGAGCTATCATTAGCCGAGAGGAGGGCAGACCGCCGCCGTTCCATCGAGCGTATAAAAAACAGAACATTTTCAGAACCCATAATGTCTGTTTCTCTACTTGATGATCTAAGTAGTGCCCCAGCAGATAACACCTCACTGACCTGCAGCATACCCTTGCTTCTTCAAGAATGCCTAGCTCCGGCTCTGTCACCTACTCACTCTCAAGAAATTACACCCACAGTGAGCACTGAACAGAATAATACCTCCAAGATCCTAATATCTCCCACAATAAGGCCTGGCAAAATTGTACGAGGTAAAAATTCAAGGCCAGTGACAGATAAAATGCATGGCCCACCTCCACCCAAAAGAAGAAGGAAAACCATAACAGCTAACAAGCCCAAAACAAGTCACACCGACTTTGGCAAAAAGAAGAACATTGTTACATTACCTTCTATGGGATCCTCTGTCACAAGTCAAACCATAACAGTTAGCCCTACTCTACCGCCATCCTTACCTCAAGTAACTACAGACTTTGATTCCACCACTGTCCAGATGGAGGAGGACTTGCAACCCGCCACCCCTAAGTCACTTCTGGACAATATTGAATTGATTATACGTAGTTACATGCTTGCTCTGTCAGACAGATTTAAGGGGATGGAGGTCCGCTTAGGAAAAATTGAGGGGGACTTGTCTGTGTTAGGGAACCTTGTACGTTCGCAAGGCCAGTCTAAAACTCAGCACCAAGAAGGTATTAAAACAACCCAACCCCCCTTAAAAAATACCGTGTGTCCCACGCTGCCCAAACCTAGCATAAGTAACAGCCAGGCTGTTGCAGTAACTCCAGCCACCCCTAACTCCTTAAACGCGGCATCAAAAGTACTCGTTGGTAACACCGGTAAAAATCCTTTAACAACAATTCCATCTGATGTACAGGACAAACCAACCTCCACATTACCAACTATTCCCGCAAATATTCCACCCAGAGAATCTAGACCTGAAGGAAAGGAGAATAATTGGGGAAGAGGGGGTCTGTCTAGAATTCCACCAACAGAACTCCCCCCAGAAGCATTACCTTATGTGGTTATACTCACCGGGGTACCAGAACTGCCCAATGGCAAAAGAGAGGGATATTCCCAGTTAAAAAATAAAATAACGCATTGGCTCTCCCTATACAGACCCAAACCCATTGCGATTAACGGTGAGATAGTTCACGTTCGGCGTCTGTCTTGGCTGGGGGGCAGAGCAAAGGACATTGGTGGTGATGTTGTGGTAATAAACTTTAGAGACAGGAGAGCTGTACAACACATCCTGAATTGGCCCTATGGAAATGAAATGAACTGCATTGTACCACGCCCCCTAACATATTTTTACCCCAGATCCACTGTCTTTCCTCCACAACACTATAATAGTAATGCCTTCTCTTCTTCTCAGTTCCCCAACATTGAGTCGGCTCTAAACCCCGTATACATGCACCCTCTGGCTCCACCACCAGCCATACCTGGGTGGAACACCATACCCTTTAACCACAAAACTGGCTCTAATGGGAACATGTTAAGCTTGTCACCATTTACGCCTCTAGAGCTCACCAACAGGTTCTCGGTTTTTAACAGCCTCGAGGACTGTGATTGATGGTTAAGGAACGCAGAAGCTACGGGGGGCGGGGCAAGTGCTTTATGCAACTCAAGGTCATCTGAGAAATTAGGGGGTCAGTGTCACGTTATAAATCCATATACTGCCCAAATCACCGCTGATAAAAACAGTAGTTCCCCTATAATACCACTCATAGAGCCAGTAGGGGAAAACGTGGTGCACCCCACACCACCCTTAGATATAAAGGTAGTTACTAGTGTTATATCTGGACCCGGGGAGCTGGATGCAGTGCGTATTGTGGGCCCGATGGTGGCAACTGTACTGTCGCCTACTTTAATAGCCTCACAACCAATTACAGAGTCTGTTGTTTGTCCTGCACTGGATGACAGTGTAAAATTAATTTCCTGGAATATTGCAGGCTTGGCAAATAAGTTACGAGATGTAGTATGGCTATCGTTTATCAGAAAATTTAGCATTGTGTGCCTCCAAGAGACCTGGTTAGAAGAAAATAATGTCCATATGGAGGGTTTCTTAAGTTTTATCACCCCAGCAGCTGCCTCGATCAGGGGTAGAGCCAAGGGTGGTCTGGCCATCTTCATTAGCCAAGAATTGCAATGTAATGTAAGCAACTTCCAAAGTGTAAATTTGAACCTACAGAAGATTGATTTAAAAAATGGGAAGTCTGTGATGACATTGGTTAATTTTTATAATGCCAACAGCAACAATGAATCATGCCATATTGCCTCCATGAATGACATTTTGAGCAACACTGTTTATAATGTATCACAGCACTTGTTGATAGCAGGTGACTTTAATGTGCAACCATGTGGTAACCCAGCTAGCACGCCAATGGGGTCCTTAGGGTGTCACAACGAGGAAGGTTTTCATTTTTCTCACAGTAGGGGTGGCGAGCACCTAAATGATTTGATGAACGAGCACAATCTGATTGTAGCTATGTCGCTTGTCCCCGATACAAGAATCTTTGACACCCCAACCTTTAAAGGGCATGGGCAGGGAACCTTTATTGACCACATACTATTATCTCCAGATGCTGCTCAATGGGTCTTGCACTTCTCTATTCTTACTAGTACATACAGTGATCATAATCCCCTTGTTATAAACTTGAGTGGTCCACTTTTTGCTAAACGCCAGTCACGCCCCGATCATGGTTTGTTAAGGTGCGTAAATGGCAGGCGTCGCATTAAATGGTCAATGGTAAACCAAGACACCTTGTATTCTAACATAACCAGCGCATGCGAGGAGGAGCTGTCTGTGTGTTTATCATCTGAGTCAATCCCCTCGACCATTTTGTTTAGGTTTGAGGGGTTGGTTGCTAAAATCGGCTCCATGCTCACAGCGCCAATAAAGGGTGATAGGGAGAATAACTCAAAATGGTTTAATCATAATTGCTCAAAGGCAAGCAGGGACTTGAAATTGGCATTAAAAACCAAACCAAGAGATCACGAACTGATAAAAAATCTTCGCATGGTATACAGGAAAACAATAGCCATCAGAAAGAAGGAAATTAAGGCAAATGTAATTGAATCCCTTCTGGACCCATCTGTGTTGGGGAATAGCAGCAAGTTCTGGCAAATAATTAACAAACCTATGTTTGAAAACCCAAATGACACAGCCATTGGAACAAACATTTCCGAGGGGGAGTGGGTGTCCCATTTTAGCGCAATATTTAGGAGCAATGAGCAACGGGAAGCTATTGATTTTATAACTCCAACTGCGTCCCCTTTGTGCTTCACAGTACAAGAGACTATCAGGGGTATACAGGGCCTAACTACCAACAAGGCCCCGGGCCCGGACGGTTTACCACCGGACCTGTTTAAGTCCAGTATCCCGTTTTGGGCCCCGGTTCTTACGGCTGTAATCAACGCAGCGGTGACAACTGGTTGCCCAAGAACCTGGGGTCTCTCGACCATAGTACCCATTTTTAAGAAGGGCGATCGCAGCAGTCCGTTATGTTACAGGCCAATTTCTTTATTGAATTCAGTAGTTAAAGTGGTGGGGGGAGTAATTCTTAATAGGTTATCTTCTTGGGCCAAGGAAAACAAAATCCTTTCACCCATACAATATGGGTTTAGACCGGATCACTCAACCATCACGCAGTGTCTGAACCTATACCTTATCCTAAGCAAGTACACATTGGCAAGACAAGGTACTGTCTACATGGCCTTCATGGACCTGTCGTCCGCGTTCGACTGTGTAGACAGAAGCCTATTATGGGCCACCTTGCTGAGAATGGGTGTAGAGAGGGATCTTGTTAATTTCCTCGCTGATCTGCATACAGACACTAGGGCGAATGTCCGCTACTCTCAAGACCTCAAGGTAACGGACGAATTTAAAATAAATCGGGGTGTCCGACAAGGATGCATTTTGGCCCCATTCCTATTTAATTTATATATCAATGAACTGGAGGAATCACTTTTACTGGTAGAAGCAGATTACCCCTTAGTTGAGCACAGAGGGGTACCTGTCCTACTTTACGCCGACGATGCTGTTCTTATTTCTAGAACAGCAAACGGCCTCCAGAAACTTTTAAACTCCTTCCACAAATTTATGGAGTCACGTGGTTTAAGTATAAACAACTCCAAGTCTTTCGTTATGAAAGCAGGTAAGGGCATCCTGAAACCTGGTCACTTCAGTTTAAATGGGGAAAAAATCCCCTCAACCAACTCTTTCTCCTACCTCGGAGTTTTGATAGATCAAAAGTTATCATGGGGGCCAGCAGTCTCCAAAAAGAAGGGTGAAACTACTCGGGTTAATGCGGCCATCCTTGGCTTTGTAAAAAAGATCGGCAATTGCCCGTTGGCTGCCCTGCTTAAATTGTATCAGGCAAAAAGCGTTGCTATTGCCTGTTATGGGAGCGAGCTCTGGGGCTATCGCAAGGTTAATGACCTAGAGGTCGCAGAAAATAACTTTTTAAAAAAGATCTTAAGACTGCCCAGGGGTATTGGGAATTACTCAGTACACGAGGAGCTGGGGGTCCCTTTTCTAGGTGACAGAATAGCAATAAGTCCAGTTTTATGCTGGCTGAAATGTTGGTTAAACAGTGAAATACCACTAACTCATGCCCTACTAAAAGAAGCTTTACAGTTAGACGGGAGATTCAAGGTACCGTGGGTAAAGTATATAAAGGACAGCTTAACGGCAATAGGCCGGTGTGACTTGTTTTATGCCCCAAATACAATTAGAAAACACGATGTAAACCTGGTCAAGAATGCCATAATCCTGTTAAGATGTACTGATAGGGAAGATGTTGAGACACAGAAGGTCAGTGTCAGGAAACATCTATTGCTAAAAACATGCTTGCAAATAGAACCTTATCTGACATGGCCCATGTCCAGTTATGAACGGTTCCTTTTAATAAGGTTCCGTTTTGACCTTTACCATCTTTTATTGGCATTCCCAAGTGGTGCTCAGAGGGGCGAAGTGCTGCCAGCTTGTGGCTGCGACGGGAAGTCTCCTCAAGACCTGGCACACTTCCTTTTTATCTGCCCTTACTACGGTACCCCACGGAATCTATACCTTAAACCATGCCTTAAAAAATTGAGCTTCACACAAATTAAACCCGCACTTTATTATCTACAACTACTGAATATTGACTGTACCATGTTTATCTGTAATTTTTTAAAAAAAGCCGTCTGCTTTAGGAAAAGCATGGACGGCTAATTATGATGTAAAAATGTGTGTTGGTAATTTTTAAGCTTACAGTTATTTATATTTTTAACTACATACTTCCCTTGCTTCATTGTCTGTTATATTGTACTGTTTATTGTGTCTTTAATTGTCTTTTGATAATGAATTGTAACCGTTTTAATTATGTGATTTTAAAAAATGAACTTTTATGATTGTAAAATCTACAATCGAATAAAGATATTGAATTGAATATCAAATTTTCAGAAATTTAGATGATAAAAAACAACTGAAAAAAATGTGTAGGGTTTTTTATTTCTATTACTGTGAAGGTAAGTTTAACAAAGTATTAAAATGCACAATGGCCTGTGTTTGCACGGAGGTGAAGAAAGAGGAGATGGACGGAGTAGATATGTGTGGAAAGATGCTTTGTGGGCATTTTAAGTTATATGATAAAGTTAACATCAATAGTGATTGTCCCTAGGGCCAAGTAACCCACCAGATATGTGCAGAAAGTGCCAGATAGTTGCATTGCAAAGAGGTATAAAGTGAGACATGGCTTCAGAGCACCTCTCAGCAACATAGCCGAATGGTGTTTAATATTGAGACATAGTGGGCTACTAGGGTTCAGGGAGTTTTAGATTAAAAGAGACTAAATTCTTTAACTTAAAACATGTCACAAAGTGTGTTTGTACATATTACATGAGGCCCCATCACTTCCCTTCACAACTTTAGAAACATGTCCTATCAGTTTGCCAAAACCTAAGTGCTTATAAATTTACCTTGTTGTCTTTTTGTAGTACTGAAATTACTCCACTTATTACTCATATAGTTAAGGATTGACTTAGCCATTAACCCTAGTATAAGTTAATTTCTTTATATACTATGCAAGCAGATCTGCAAGAAGATAAAAAGTATTAATACAGTCTTGAAAACACCCAGTGTTTACCTATGTAGTTTTGGAATCTCCCTGTCATAGGATATCGTGTGACCTGAAAAAAAAGATTTGATTGGTTCATCATATTTCCCATTGTACCTATTGAAGGACCACAATCATTTCAATCATTCTTTTTTGAGCATCTTTGGAAACATAACTCTGTGCTTACCTCCTGTCACTCTCATGTAATCTTTCAAACAATGAACTAGCAATATGTTGTTATTGTAACAGTCTGCCATTACCTAAGCACTTATGTGGCAAATGTAGAAGCATTATGTGCTAACAATATGTCACTTTTTGTAACATGGTTATAGCGCAAGACACTCTTTCATATTTACAAAGACAGGAAAAGGTACTCTGTGTACCTGTTCATGGAAGAGGTGTAGCGCCACGGCCAGGGCGACTGACTCCGGTATCTGGGGATCACGGTTCGATCCCCGTTGCCGGCGGCAGATTTGCCCAGCACCATGTGACTCTGGGCAATAGCTTGCTTAATCTTCCTTATGGCCCCCAGCGCCTAGAGACCATTAATGGGTAATTGTTCGCACTTTACAAATATGGTTTATTATTAATATTATTATTCTCCATGTAAATACAACCTCATCATACACACCATTTTGCGTTGAAAGGGTGTTCTATAGGTGTTGCTGTGCATGTTTGCACAGAACACTCTTACAAAAAGACACATCTCCAGATTTATCAGAAATTATAAATCTGGACATGTGTGTGAATGCTGCACCATCCTCCAATTGGTGTAGCAAGGCACAAAAAGGAGAATTGTTTACATTTCGCATCATTTTTTCTCTTTCAATATATGCTACAAAGCACAGCATTCATTGAAGGACAAAAATGCCTTCACTGATTGTTTTTGTGCAGGACCTTGTGTCTTCCTGCACGAAAACAAACGCCACACCACAAAGATATCCTTGCACCATGGTGCAAGGGTGCCTGTGTCACCACATGGCTGCAGTTTCAGCAGCAGTACAGAGGGAAGCAAAGACTTGCAACATATTTATGTACCTATGTTGCATCCCTGTGCTTCAGAAGTACCATAGCACACAGCAGCTAAAGAGCTTACAGTGTCATACTGCAGCACTTCTTATAGTTCTGCACTTATACATTCATAATACACCACAAATGCATTCTTTCAGTCAATTATGCACCGCACATACATTCATCTAAACTTCCACACACTATCATACAAATATAGCTCTTTTTTTAACCAGAGTAGTTAGTTCTGAAAAGAACTTTTTTTTGTAGTTTTATATTTTTTTGTGATTTTTTGTTTTTTTTTTAAAGGAAAAAAAAGTCAACTGGATGAACTAAACAGGGAACATTAGAGGGAAAAAAACTAGCATCAATGATTATCGAGTGCCCAGCAAACTAAATCGACAGACTGCTCACCATAGCTCATCAATCGATTGCATTTCACACAGTGTATTTTAGCGTTAGCCAATTAGGGACGTATGTCCAGAATTGAGTTCGTAGTGGACGCCCCAGAAGTGCTTGGAAGATCCGGTGGTGGTGGGAGGCTCTCCTGCAGTCTTCTGCACTCCTCTTTTGCTAATTTCACAGGATGCATGCATTGTAGATGTTTAAACATGCTTGCTGTTCCACAGGAGTATTTTTTATTAGGGTCTCCACGTGATAGCACTGACTTGTAAATTTTGCAAGTCACTTTGGTTGCACTACTTTCTTCAGTCCCTTCAGAAAGGTGAAAAAAGTCCACACAATCAAAACATACTTTTGTGGGCATGGAGGTTCTGGAACAAATCCTTCAGGGTTGGAGTGCTCAGAATCTGAGTATTCCTGTTGTTGTGAAGCCATTTTTTCAAGTGAAAGCAATACCAGGTCTGCAATAAAAAAATGGGGTTCTTAGAAGAGCTCTTCCTCCAAAGAAGGTTTAAGAAGAGTGATTGAAATGGGTGGGGTCCTTCAAAAGTTAGAATAGGATGTGTTATGAACCAATCAAATCTTTTTTTTCTGGTCACATTGGATCCGCGTAGGGTGCGCAAACGCAGCATGCACCCAGCACGACTTGGCGAAATTGCATTTAAAAGTAATATAAGTTTATTAAAAGTAAAAGTATATAATTTTTATGATTACATCAGATAATGTCTTGCCCAAATATTTATAATAAATACATATATATATGTTTTTAGACATTAAAACATTTTGCGGGAGTCACGCACCCACGGCGTCCAAAACATATATGACGTTACATGGAGGCACGCAAGCGTCGCGTAACGTAATACGTAAATGTCGTGTATCCACCAGAAGTCGCGTACTGGTCACATAGCAATCGCAAAGGAAAATACGCACCCATCTCACACCCTACGCGGATCCTACACAACAATCCTAAAATGGCGGCTAGGTTCCGCGCTATTTTCGAGAAAGGTAAGCTTTGGGTGCGAGACTCCCCCAAAAAATTTGAAAAAATCAATAAAGAAAATAATATAAATATATATTAAAATATATAAAAGTAAAAAAATCTTAAAATGTCAATATTTTTAAAAACTTTTTTTAAATTAATATTTAAAATATATAATGTAATAAAAAAAATTCTAAAAAAAATTGTTTAAAATTTTTTTACTAAATCAATATGAAAAAAATAAATATAACAATTAATACATTTAAAAATTGTCATTGAAAAAACCTTTGAAATTCACTGAAAAAACCATAGGTTTCAGATATGTTATAGTTAGGAATTAGCATTTATAAAACCTTTTAAATTCACTGAAAAAAGCCATAGGTTTCAGGCTTGTTATAGTTAGGGATTTGCATTTAAAAAACTTTACAAATTCACTGAAAAAACCAAAGGTTTTAGGGGTGTTATACTTAGCTGGACATTTCACTTGTACAAAACCATTGGAATTCCTCCATTACATTTAGTTGTACTAACTATAACTCACATGCCTGCTATCCACTGCTGATGATGTCACATATTACATCATTCATGACATGGTCAATGACATCACTGATGAAATCACTGATGACATCTCAAATTACATCACTGATGACATCATCCACGAGACAATATGATAACCTCATCATACCCTGGTGTCACCTTTCATCACTCACCATAAAATATAGAGTACCATGCTTAAACTATTGACACACCAATAAAAGTTTCTAAAATCCCACTCAGTGATTCCTAGGTCTATAAATTCACTCATACATGTTGAGAAAGATCAATAGAAAACTATTAAATATACTTATACACCTATATCAACATTACCCACCAGCACATATTTTATTGACGTATACAGTCATCCTACTCACTTATACAAACAATTGATTATACTTACATTTATTTAGCTACACACTTATACACTACTTTATTTATTAATATAGATAGTAACTCATACTTAGTGACTTATAAAATCACTATTACAAGTAAACATTAATCTATACAGTCACTCATACAATCACTGAGTCTTATGTATACGTTTTATAGTTCTACTTTGTTGGACATGCATCATTCATAAATATATCTACTCATCAACACACCCATAAAGATATTCACTCACCCATTGAACTGTTTTCACATGCAGTTTTAACCTCATATACCTACTAAATCAACTCTTTCCACATCTTTGGACGGTCACACACCTCCCAACCAACTGCACACACATTCACTCACCTATACAAATAATCACTTAACTATTAAAAACTAATATACAGTTTCACATAGCTAGTAAACAACTTATACACTACTTTACACAACAAGAGACAGAGTGATACCGAGTTAAATCACTATTCCATATATTTAGTGAAACACTTTAAATTAGTCTCTTAGACAGTCAATTACAGTGCAACTAAATCCTCCATCCAGACACTTATACATCTTCAATGCAGATACTTATATATATATATATAATACTTATTTAAATATGGAACCAAACCACATTCACTGGATGATGTCATCAGTGATGTCATTTGAAATGTCATCAGTGATGTCACTGACCATGTCATGAATGATGCAATATGTGACATCATCAGCAGTGGATTGTGGGCGCGCAAGTTATAGTTAGTACAACTAACTATAACAGAGGAATTTCAATAGTTTTGTATGAGTGAAATGTCCAGCTACCTATAACACCCCTAAAACCTATGTTTTTTTCAGTGAATTTATATAGATATATATGACAGCATTCCACCTAGGGACACCGAACTCACAGCGACTGCCGACCTCTGGGAAGTTGCAGTTCTCCCATTGGCCAAGGATCCACCAATTAGACTGCCGGACTAGTTAAATAACTGTTAATGTGCTTTCTTATCCATAGCTTTTCTGCACTGAGGAAGGCGTAAGCCTGAACCATGTCTACGGATAATTAAAGACCTTCTATACCCCGTCAGTGCACCAAACCTTTTTCTTGAAGTTTTGTGAAACAAACAGGCTCCACCCGCTGTGAGTTCGGTGGCCCCAGGTGGAACGCTGTCTTTTGAATTCATTTAGGGGCTGCCAGAACCACCGCTGATCGACTCTGTTGACCTATGTAGGTTATGGTTTTATAAAAGCCAGGGTGCCTCGCCATACGAAGAACATCCACAGCGAAGCCCGAGACAACATCCAGTGGCAGGTGAGAGGCATTGTAGGCACAGTGACTATGGTTTTTGGGGTGGTGTGAGTGTCGCAGCATTTTATTTTCTACAACAGATAAAACTATGAAAATGGAGCATTGAGGCCCGTATAACAACAGATAGCACTGTAAATGTTGACACTCCACTGCCGACCTCTGGGATGTTGGAGTCCTCCCATTGGCCAAGAACCCACCAATTAAACTGTAACACTGGTTAAATACCTGTCACTGTGCTTTGTTATCCATGGCTTTTCCATACTGAGGGAGGGATAAGCCTGAAACACTTCTGCAGATAATTAGTATACCCCATGTGTGCACCAAACCTTTTTCTTGAATCATATATATATATATATATATATATATATATATATATATATATATATATATATTTTTGTTGCGAACGTTCCATTTATTTGTGGAAGTTGTTTGTGTATGTATAGAACATCTCGCATATTACACTGCCAATTAATGTCGTTATTTTACCCTTACAACCTGTTTCTTTAGGTGTTTGGGCTTTTAAATTGTATTTAACCCACCGCCCACTCCTGGCGCGTCATGTGACCAAGCCCCGTTCGCGGGGCGAAACGCGTCATGGAGGGCACTTGCTCTGCACATTTCACTGCTCATTAAATGCACTGCTTCAACTTACAGCGTTGGTGTCTGGCTCATCTATTGTCTGACTGAGGATTGAGGAGATTTCTTGAGGTCCGCGCTCGCCAATACTGCGACCACAGCAGTTGGGAGTCTGCTTTCTTCATTCATTACACCGGGAGTGGATTGCTTCCGGTTTCGTGGACCCGCCCCTGTTGAGAGGCACAGCGTTTGCAATCCGACTACGCCGTCGGCGTTTGGGACTTATACTGTGTTCAGTAGTTCTTGCTGTGCCCCCCGCTATCCAGGAGATTTTGGTATCGATCAACGCGTTCCTGGTGTCCCGTTCCGGCGAGGAGCTTCGCAACCTGGGAGGTCGGAGGACTTTCCGTGGTTTGGAAGTGGAAACTGGTAGGGCACCAGTGGTGCGTTTGTTTACCTGTTCCGAAAGACTGAACTTTTAGCGGGTTGGGGCCATCTCTCCTTTCATTGAAGCCAGCTAGCAGTAAACGCGGCATATTGCTTTGACCGCGAAATAACTTTGCAGAAAATAATGTTTTCCACGGAGGCGCTGAGGAGTAGGGAGTCAGCGGCAGAGGCTCTTTATGGTAATTTGCCGACCACTTCCAGAGAAACCGCCCAAGAGACTCGTATTGCAAGTACTAATAGCAATACCAAAGAACTATTAAAAACGTTGGAAAAACTGCTTAGAAGTGAGTTATCAAAGTGGTGGGAAAAGAAGTCACTGGAGAAGTATGTTGAGGCTAACCGAGTTCCTCGTGGTTTGAGAATATTGATTGTTCCTACCTACGAAAATCCGAACCCCAAAATGCTCCAGGAATGGGCAGACAACAGCCTAGAATCGTCCAAAAAGATGTTGGAAATCCTGATAAAATACGCCCACACAGACAGAGAAGCGTTACTGTTGGAAATTGACAGAATCAACAACCTACTGGAAGCCACTGGTGAAACGGATTTAATCACTGCTACCAGGAAGGAAATAGATCTACGTCTAGCAAAACTGGAACAGACTATTCAAGAGCGCAAAATTCACAAGTTCGCAAGAGACAAACAGGACTACGCCACAGGGCGCATTTTCACCTTCTCTCGTAAGTACGACTCTTATAAGAGAAAGGCTATGTCTCTTCAGCAAAGATCAAGTGCTGCTCCAGGTTCCACTGCACAAATGGCTGCCACTGCCGGTGTAGGTGAGGACAATGCATCTGTTTCCTCTTTCACTGGATCCGAAGATAGTACGCTGTCTACTGACACTGGATCAAATGTTCCAACATCCTTTACAGTGATTGATGAACTGAATTTTGTGAGCGAGGACCGGAGGTATTCCCTGCGCCCACGGTCCAACCCTCCCCAAGCAGGCAAACCAGCAGCCAAAAACGTCGGCGAAGAAAAAGAGCTGCCAAAAAGCGGTGGAGGGAGGGGCAAAACGCGCAGGAATTGGAACAAGTAATTGAAAATCAAGATAACACCGTGATTAATCTGACTGACTTTGTATTGACTAAAGCAGAAGAGCAACTTTTATCCTTAGGTCTCTCGTATTGCCCACCGAATAATTTCTCTTATGTGCAGGCAAGAATTGATGTTTTCAAATTCATAAGGAAAATTAAATTACAGAAATATTTCCTTCTACATCCTGAGAAACCAGGGGATACTAGACAACAAGCTGATCCTTCCACAATTACGGCTCTTTCAGTCAGGAACTTGCAGGGGCTACAAACCCTCATTTCTCTGGCCCATGAAGACAGCTCACAGGAGGAACCTACAGTCAGTCAGGTTGTCACAGTGAACCGCTCACCACCCACAGAATTTCGGGGAAAGTCTACGTTCATGCCCCTAATGCCGAAAGACGCTGTTGATGTATTCAGCGATAGGGTCACCACGGAGCTCAAGACTTTAAACAAGAATATATTGGGAAAGAAAAAACAGTGTGACTACAACAACTCCCAATACACCAAATTGGTGAAAAAAATCCAAGGCAACAACCAGATAATTGTGAAAAGTGCGGACAAAGGGGGGAATACAGTTCTTTGGTCGAAAGAGGACTATGTGACAGAAGCAAATCGTCAGTTAAATGACCCCCTCTGTTATTCTAAATCAACTAAATTTGTGATGCAGAACAGCCATGCTAGAACAAGAAAGGACATTAACACCTGGTCCAAAAATGGTCTTCTAACCAAAGAAGAATCTAAATTCTTAAATGTTTTGCACCCTATCACGCCTTTGTTTTATTTGTTGCCTAAAATACACAAATGCACTACCCCAGTTCCGGGTCGCCCTATTATTTCGGCGCAGGGAAGCATGAACGAGAATATTTCTAAGTATGTTGACTTCTTTTTACAACCCCACATGAGTTCTCTCCCTTCCTTTTTGAAAGACACTACTGATTTTTTGGGGAAGTTGAGTTGTATCACTTGGGGTCCTGATTTATGTTTTCTGGTGATGGACATTGAATCACTGTATACTAGCATTAATCACCACCAGGGTTTGGAAGCAGTCCAGTATTTTTTGGATTCCCGTGAGGCAATCATGAGGGAACACAACCAAATGTTATTGGATATGATACGCATATGCCTTCATAACAACTATTTCCAATTCGGCAGGGAGATATATCACCAGGAGCGTGGGGTGGCAATGGGTTCATGTTTCTCCCCCAGTTACTCATGCTTGCATGTTGGCTGGTGGGAGGAGCATGTGCTCGGCGGCACCCATGCTCACTGGCTTCCTCATTTGCTGGCATATTGGCGGTTCATAGACGATATTTTTATCGTCTGGAAAGGATCGCAAACCTTGGCTGCTGAATTTGTTAATGAGATCAATGTGAACACCAGAAACCTCAAATTCACTGCCACAATCACCGAGACATCTGCTGAATTTTTGGATGTGGTAGTTTATATTGAGGATAACAAAATTCAATCCAAGTTATTCAGGAAGAGCACTGCGGGCAATTCCATCTTACATGCCCGTAGTGCTCACCCCCGCCACACAATCAACAGCATACCCCTGGGTGAATTTATCAGGATCAAGCGCATTTGTAGTGATCCAGTTGTCACTGACCAATGTCTTACAGAATCTAGAGATAGATTCCTTCGTAGGGGTTATAAAAAAGCAGTTTTAGACAGGGCCCTCAATTCAGTGTCAACACGTACACGGGAATCACTGCTGACCCCTAAGACAACAGTTGACATTGATGTTACTAGATCCACAACTGCTAGATTCATCACTACTTTTTGTGCTCAAAGCTCCAAGCTCAGCCAGATTATTCGATCTGAATGGCCGATTGTCTTAACCGATGTGATTCTGGCTCCCTTTTTGCCTAAATCTCCTGCAATAACTTTCAGGAGGGCTCCCTCTATGAAAGATTCCCTGGACCGTGCACAACCAGAAATCCAATCTAAACCACCTTGGTTTCATAAACCTGGTTTCTTCAGATGCACTTCATGTCGTGCCTGCACATTTGCAGTCAATAGCACTGAATATACATCTGCATTCAGTAATCGACCTATACCAATCAGGGAACATTTGACATGTCGCAGTGATTTCGTTGTATACAAACTGACCTGCACATGCGCACTATCATATATAGGGAGCACTAAGTTGCAAGCAAATCAACGTATCTTACAACACATCCGGGCAATAGTGAACTCGGACATGAATTACCCGGTTGCTCGCCATTTTAAATCTGTTCATGACAAGAAATTGAAAGACCTCACATATACCTTGTTGTGCTCTGTGGCTAATCCAGTTAGGGGGGGTGATCGAGAGAGACTTCTCCGGCAAAGAGAGGCCTATTTCATTGCCCTGCTTGATACCAGGTCCCCTAATGGTTTGAATGCTTTTGATGAATTGCACCATTACCTATAATTTTCAGTATGTTGTCTTTGATACATATTATGAAATGTGTAATTTTGGTTATCGTGGAAGAGGGAGTGTTGTTTGCAGTCTTTTTTAGTTTTTTCAGATATTCTTAAAATGAAATAACAGCTGGGCTTAGTATAGTCAAGAATTCTGAAGTGTGTTTTGTGTCAAACTTCCATGAATGGAAGTCTTTGCCGCCCTATGTGTCCCCTTGTACATAACATCTTGAAGAATTTCTTTTGGTCTAAATTCATTTGACTTGTATATATTGGCAACGTGAGATGAACTGTTGATGATGGCGAAGAATATGATGAATTTACATATCTTTAGGGAAAATTATCTAACTTCTTTTGTATTTACACAGTGATTTAATGGTTTGATTTCCTTTATGGATAATTTGCAAATTTTCCTTAAAGTAGTTATGTTATATTATTTGTAAACGCCTATGAGCACTATGCTCTGATTTTGTTGCGAACGTTCCATTTATTTGTGGAAGTTGTTTGTGTATGTATAGAACATCTCGCATATTACACTGCCAATTAATGTCGTTATTTTACCCTTACAACCTGTTTCTTTAGGTGTTTGGGCTTTTAAATTGTATTTAACCCACCGCCCACTCCTGGCGCGTCATGTGACCAAGCCCCGTTCGCGGGGCGAAACGCGTCATGGAGGGCACTTGCTCTGCACATTTCACTGCTCATTAAATGCACTGCTTCAACTTACAGCGTTGGTGTCTGGCTCATCTATTGTCTGACTGAGGATTGAGGAGATTTCTTGAGGTCCGCGCTCGCCAATACTGCGACCACAGCAGTTGGGAGTCTGCTTTCTTCATATATATATTTATATATATATATATATATATATATATATATATATATATATATATATATATATATATATATATATATATACGCATATATATATTTACATATATATATATATATATATATATATATATATATATATATATATATATATATATATATATATATATATATATATATATATATATATATATATATATATATATATATATATATATATATATATTCACTTAAAAAACCATAGGTTTCAGGCCTTATATAGTTAGGAGTTAGCATTTAAAAAAACATTGAAATTGCTCATATATAGTTAGTTGCACTAACTATATTTCGCACACCTATGGTTTTTTAAGTGAATTTGCAAGGTTTTTAAAATGCTAATTCCTAACTATATAAGGCCTGAAACCTATGGTTTTTTAAGTGAATTTGCAAGGTTTTTTAAATGCTAATTCCTAACTATATTACTATATAAGGCCTGAAACCTATTGTTTTTTAAGTGAATTTGCAATGTTTTTTAAATGCTAATTCCTAACTATATAAGGCCTGAAACCTATGTTTTTTTCAGTGAATTTGCAAGGTTTTTAAATGCTTATTCCAATATATATCAGGCATGAAACCTATATTTTTTTCAATAAATTTCAAAGGTTTTGTAAATGCTAATTCTATTAGCGGATAACGTACCATCTTGTTTCTCAGGAGAAGTGAGGCACAAGAGAGCACAAAACAAGAGTGGAAAACGTGAAAATGGGGCAGAGTAGAGACACCCTGACCCCCTAGTTCTTCTCAGGGGATCCCAGAAGGACCACCAAGTGCAAAAAAATTTTTTTTTTTCAAATCGCGGGGTACGCGCATGGTACGCGTACCGTACGTGTACAGTGTGCGTACCCCTCGATTTTTTAGATTTTTTTTTTTTGCCCTTGGGGGTCCTTCTCGGACCCCCTGAGAAGGGCTAGAGGGTTAGGGGGTCCTTACCCTGCCCCCTTTTCACGTTTTCCACTCTTGTTTTGGGCTCTCTTGTGCCTCAGTTCTCCTCAAAAACAAGATGGTGGCCAACACTTCCTGGTTTGGACAGTTTGGAATGTTGACAGTCGACTGCCAGCCAATCAGAAACTAGCTAGCGCACATAAGGGTACGCGCACGTACGCGTACGGTACGCGTACCATACGCATGCGGTGCGCGTACGCTGAGCGCATATAAATATATAATTTGCTCAAATTCAATTTTCTCAACAACTACTGGAGGGATTTTCATCAAATATAGAAAAGGCACTACTGCATACCTGCTCCTACCATTTTGCCAAGTTTGGTGTAATTTCGTTCAGCCGTTCGGGCTGTAGCCGTGTCTAAAGGTCCTATATATATTACCTACTGGCGGTCACCAGTAGGTAGTTATAGTTAGGACCTTGGTTCTATTCAAAAAGCGTTTTTTCTTTTGCCAATATCTTTGGCACTGTTTGACGAATCTTCGTGAACTTTTTAAAAAAACTACGGTCATCTCTGTCTTAAAAGTTTTGGGGTGATTCATCATGCGGGGCTGGGAAAAATGGAGGGTCACACATGTTTTCTCCATGTTAATTGCCATAGAAAACTTTAGACACGGCTACACCGTGAACTGCTGAACGAAATTACACCAAATTTGCAAAAAGTAGCATTTGATCCAGAAAGCACTCTTTTCTTTAAATGATGTAAATCTGTTCATTAGTTATTGAGAAATTTGAACATTTACAGATATCGATATTTGAGAATTGTGAGATTTGATTAGCTGAACCCTCCCAATCTCAAGCTTGTTTCTGATTGGCTGCTAACACTTCAAACCAGGAAGTGTTGGCAGCCATCTTGTGACTCGGTTGAAACGAGTCAGAAGAAAAAGGATGAAAAAAGAAGAAAAGGGGCATGGTAAGAGCACTCTGACCCCCTAAGGCTGGTCAGGGGGTGTCACAGGGACCCCAAAGATCAAAAGAAGCATTTCTTAAAAATATTTTCGGCTGGTGTTGCTTGGGTACGCAATTCCCACGTGTCACACGCTTCATTTAATTAAGCCCCCGGGAGAGCCAGTTCCTGGGAGCAATGTTTAGTTATGATGTGGGGGCTGCTTCCGTCACAGGGACTGCCACCTATCCGAGGCAAATATAATGATATGGGGGTGGCACGCAGCCACCCTATTGTGCAAATGTATTTATTTTTTAAATGAAGCGCGGTGTCGCATGCTTCATTTATTTGAGCCCCCAGGTGGGCCAGTTCCTGACAGCAATGTTTAGTTATTATGGTGGAGCTACTTCTGTTACGGGGAACACCATCTCTCCAGGGTAATGATAATGATATGGGGGGCAAGCCCCCCTCCGCCCCAAATAGCACCACTTCCCGGAGCTATATGTAAAATTTAAGTGTGAAAGGGCTCAAGCTTCCCCTACACTATCCTAGAAACCATTACTTCCCCAGGGCATTCATCAACTAAAATGCGGAGGTCCATTGCGGACTATCGGCCCAAGGGAGCACGATGTTCCCGGAGCTTGAAGTTTGATAGCAGCGGATTGCACTGTGTCCCTTGAGGAGCTTTCCAAGGCCCTGGGTATCGCCGTCTCCGAGGGCCGGTTCCAACAATGTCCTCTGGTGTCTACCCCTGGTATATTGCAGTTTGCTATGGCATGGTGGGAGCTTCGCTTTATGGAAGTGAGAGGAGGAAATTTGCTCTTGCTTCCATGAAGCAAAGCAGATTTGCTTTTGGGCAAAGGGAGCTGCATGTTACCAGTTCCCTTTGACCAAAAAGAAGTGCCAACTCCAGCAGGAGGCGGGGAGCCAGCAGGGACCGCAGGGAAATTTAGGCTCCCCCCGCAGTCCCCAAACAATGTGGCGAGGCCCCGGTGGATGGGATCCCTGGAGCCTAAAATAGCCCGGCTGAGTTTTGGGTTATAGGGTGGCTCTAAAAGAGAGCCCTTGTTTTCATTATGACTTTGTTTGAGCTACATGTAAGTATGGATGCACAGCTTGAGGTTTTGAGAAAAACTCTGTTTTCTTCATCTGTGAAATAAACTTTATCAATTCTGTAGATGTCATCCATATCAAAACATAGATTGTTGTTATAGATGGACCCAATTTTATGATCTCTGAGGTAAGCAGAAACAGCTTTACGGACATTCTTCCTAGATTTCTCAATCTGAGGACAGAATTGATTTGATCACTTCCATTTCTGTCTTTGGCATATTTGGCATATTCGTGAACTTTTTTAAAAAACTACGGTCATCTCTGTCTTAAAAGTTTTGGGGTGATTCATCATGCGGGGCTGAGAAAAATGGAGGGTCACACATGTTTTCTCCATGTTAATTGCCATAGAAAACTTTAGACACGGCTACACCGTGAACTGCTGAACGAAATTACACCAAATTTGCAAAAAGTAGCATTTGATCCAGAAAGCACTCTTTTCTTTAAATGATGTAAATCTGTTCATTAGTTATTGAGAAATTTGAACATTTACAGATATCGATATTTGAGAATTGTGAGATTTGATTAGCTGAACCCTCCCAATCTCAAGCTTGTTTCTGATTGGCTGCTAACACTTCAAACCAGGAAGTGTTGGCAGCCATCTTGTGACCTGGTTGAAACGAGTCAGAAGAAAAAGGATGAAAAAAGAAGAAAAGGGGCATGGTAAGAGCACTCTGACCCCCTAAGGCTGGTCAGGGGGTGTCACAGGGACCCCAAAGATCAAAAGAAGCATTTCTTAAAAATATTTTCGGCTGGTGTTGCTTGGGTACGCAATTCCCACGTGTCACACGCTTCATTTAATTAAGCCCCCGGGAGAGCCAGTTCCTGGGAGCAATGTTTAGTTATGATGTGGGGGCTGCTTCCGTCACAGGGACTGCCACCTATCCGAGGCAAATATAATGATATGGGGGTGGCACGCAGCCACCCTATTGTGCAAATGTATTTATTTTTTAAATGAAGCGCGGTGTCGCATGCTTCATTTATTTGAGCCCCCAGGTGGGCCAGTTCCTGACAGCAATGTTTAGTTATTATGGTGGAGCTACTTCTGTTACGGGGAACACCATCTCTCCAGGGTAATGATAATGATATGGGGGGCAAGCCCCCCTCCGCCCCAAATAGCACCACTTCCCGGAGCTATATGTAAAATTTAAGTGTGAAAGGGCTCAAGCTTCCCCTACACTATCCTAGAAACCATTACTTCCCCAGGGCATTCATCAACTAAAATGCGGAGGTCCATTGCGGACTATCGGCCCAAGGGAGCACGATGTTCCCGGAGCTTGAAGTTTGATAGCAGCGGATTGCACTGTGTCCCTTGAGGAGCTTTCCAAGGCCCTGGGTATCGCCGTCTCCGAGGGCCGGTTCCAACAATGTCCTCTGGTGTCTACCCCTGGTATATTGCAGTTTGCTATGGCATGGTGGGAGCTTCGCTTTATGGAAGTGAGAGGAGGAAATTTGCTCTTGCTTCCATGAAGCAAAGCAGATTTGCTTTTGGGCAAAGGGAGCTGCATGTTACCAGTTCCCTTTGACCAAAAAGAAGTGCCAACTCCAGCAGGAGGCGGGGAGCCAGCAGGGACCGCAGGGAAATTTAGGCTCCCCCCGCAGTCCCCAAACAATGTGGCGAGGCCCCGGTGGATGGGATCCCTGGAGCCTAAAATAGCCCGGCTGAGTTTTGGGTTATAGGGTGGCTCTAAAAGAGAGCCCTTGTTTTCATTATGACTTTGTTTGAGCTACATGTAAGTATGGATGCACAGCTTGAGGTTTTGAGAAAAACTCTGTTTTCTTCATCTGTGAAATAAACTTTATCAATTCTGTAGATGTCATCCATATCAAAACATAGATTGTTGTTATAGATGGACCCAATTTTATGATCTCTGAGGTAAGCAGAAACAGCTTTACGGACATTCTTCCTAGATTTCTCAATCTGAGGACAGAATTGATTTGATCACTTCCATTTCTGTCTTTGGCATATTTGGCATATTCGTGAACTTTTTTAAAAAACTACGGTCATCTCTGTCTTAAAAGTTTTGGGGTGATTCATCATGCGGGGCTGAGAAAAATGGAGGGTCACACATGTTTTCTCCATGTTAATTGCCATAGAAAACTTTAGACATGGCTACACCGTGAACTGCTGAACGAAATTACACCAAATTTGCAAAAAGTAGCATTTGATCCAGAAAGCACTCTTTTCTTTAAATGATGTAAATCTGTTCATTAGTTATTGAGAAATTTGAACATTTACAGATATCGATATTTGAGAATTGTGAGATTTGATTAGCTGAACCCTCCCAATCTCAAGCTTGTTTCTGATTGGCTGCTAACACTTCAAACCAGGAAGTGTTGGCAGCCATCTTGTGACTCGGTTGAAACGAGTCAGAAGAAAAAGGATGAAAAAAGAAGAAAAGGGGCATGGTAAGAGCACTCTGACCCCCTAAGGCTGGTCAGGGGGTGTCACAGGGACCCCAAAGATCAAAAGAAGCATTTCTTAAAAATATTTTCGGCTGGTGTTGCTTGGGTACGCAATTCCCACGTGTCACACGCTTCATTTAATTAAGCCCCCGGGAGAGCCAGTTCCTGGGAGCAATGTTTAGTTATGATGTGGGGGCTGCTTCCGTCACAGGGACTGCCACCTATCCGAGGCAAATATAATGATATGGGGGTGGCACGCAGCCACCCTATTGTGCAAATGTATTTATTTTTTAAATGAAGCGCGGTGTCGCATGCTTCATTTATTTGAGCCCCCAGGTGGGCCAGTTCCTGACAGCAATGTTTAGTTATTATGGTGGAGCTACTTCTGTTACGGGGAACACCATCTCTCCAGGGTAATGATAATGATATGGGGGGCAAGCCCCCCTCCGCCCCAAATAGCACCACTTCCCGGAGCTATATGTAAAATTTAAGTGTGAAAGGGCTCAAGCTTCCCCTACACTATCCTAGAAACCATTACTTCCCCAGGGCATTCATCAACTAAAATGCGGAGGTCCATTGCGGACTATCGGCCCAAGGGAGCACGATGTTCCCGGAGCTTGAAGTTTGATAGCAGCGGATTGCACTGTGTCCCTTGAGGAGCTTTCCAAGGCCCTGGGTATCGCCGTCTCCGAGGGCCGGTTCCAACAATGTCCTCTGGTGTCTACCCCTGGTATATTGCAGTTTGCTATGGCATGGTGGGAGCTTCGCTTTATGGAAGTGAGAGGAGGAAATTTTCTCTTGCTTCCATGAAGCAAAGCAGATTTGCTTTTGGGCAAAGGGAGCTGCATGTTACCAGTTCCCTTTGACCAAAAAGAAGTGCCAACTCCAGCAGGAGGCGGGGAGCCAGCAGGGACCGCAGGGAAATTTAGGCTCCCCCCGCAGTCCCCAAACAATGTGGCGAGGCCCCGGTGGATGGGATCCCTGGAGCCTAAAATAGCCCGGCTGAGTTTTGGGTTATAGGGTGGCTCTAAAAGAGAGCCCTTGTTTTCATTATGACTTTGTTTGAGCTACATGTAAGTATGGATGCACAGCTTGAGGTTTTGAGAAAAACTCTGTTTTCTTCATCTGTGAAATAAACTTTATCAATTCTGTAGATGTCATCCATATCAAAACATAGATTGTTGTTATAGATGGACCCAATTTTATGATCTCTGATGTAAGCAGAAACAGCTTTACGGACATTCTTCCTAGATTTCTCAATCTGAGGACAGAATTGATTTGATCACTTCCATTTCTGTCTTTGGCATATTTTAGAGTATACACAGACAGTTTGAGGCAAAAGCAACATCAACTGTGCAAAGGTATCCTTCATTAGCATTTTTCAGCCCAACCCCGGTCAATGTACCTATGTCATTGCCACCATAGTGCACAATCATGAGGTCAGGGGGTTTGAGATGCAAAAAGGTTTTAACGAAAGGTATCAATTGGTGCCACTTTAATCCTCTCTGTGCAAACCATTTAACGTCCACATTTTGCAAACCTAGGCTTTTGTCAATACATCTGGTTTCAGCATACCTTTTGCACCAGAAAACATAGCTGCGCCCTACGATCCATACTGTAAGCATTTTGAAGCGATGTCTGGAAGGAATCAAAAGATGTCTGTAGCTGATGTAGTCAGTTGGTAGAATGAGAAATATGTAAAAAGGTGGAGAACAAGCTTTTTGTGTGAAAACCGATAACGCATTGGCTGATGATCAACATTACGCACTGAAAAATAGGGTGCATGTTACTTTCGTGCAAAAGCATGTTTCTGATTTGTTAATAAAACCAATTTGAAAGGTGCACTACATAGGATGGGAGGACATGTTGCAGAAGTCAATCACAACTGGCATTTGCAAGCTACTGTTCTGAACTTAAAAATATGGTGAACTTGTGACCTGTCACTGACGTTGAATGTTGCAGAAACTGTTGGTATGGAAACTGGCATTAAGGAGAGTGGGGGAAGGGTTAACACATCTGTGGTATTAAAATATGAAGTGCAGATTTAAATATAATTGATAAGCTATTAAGGTTACTTTTTCTAAATCAGTAGTATGTTTAGAAGATGTGTTTTCAAATTTAGCAGTAGTATTATTGAAAATAGGTTTTTGAACTCTTGTAAGGGTTCGGGCTCCATGGCGATGTAGCTGCGTGGCGGAGTCCGCACTCCACAAAACTACAGAACCAGTTTGGGCACTTTTAGAAGAGAGTTAGAAGGGGTTAATATGAGTAACCAATAGAAATGTGTTTCACAATTTGAAATAATCAAGGAATTAATTTTATTTGTTACTTACATCTATTTGTGTGCAGAAAGAGAGTGACAGTTTGCCATTATTGGATTTACCTTGTTGAGAATGGTGCATTACATTTATTGTGTGAGAAAGAAAATATTTCATGTGTTTCTGATATTTGATATTCTGCACTACTATTACAGAGGTGAGTTACACATTTATAAGTTGTGTTATGTATTGTGTAGTAGTGGTTCAGTTTTTGGAGTGAAATTTTAAGTTTGAAAATAAGGATTTAAAAAAAATAACCCAATATTACAGAAGTGTGCTGTTTGACATATGTTTCCAAATGTACAAAGACTCTGAGTAGCTGCTGAATAGTCAAGCTGCAAGAGAAAAGTGAGGTTTAAGACGTGCTGGCAGAGGTATTAGTGATTAGGCTACTTTGTGTGACTCTGCGGAAAGGTACGCTTGAAGTACCCGATATTAATGTATGTGTCTTCGAGAAATGAGGAGTGCAGTCTGTCATGTTGAAAGGACTGGATGGTCTTGTGAGTGAGGCAACCACGGCCTATATAGGGCGTGCCACCGGGCGGTGGTGTGGGGCGGGGGAGGGGCAGGGTGGGGGGTTGTAAAATGCATCAAACGGAAGATTTCAGGTAAGTAACAAAAAAAGTTGTTGCACGCGCTGCATCGTCAATATACGGGCTGGAGCTGGAGTGAGGTACAGGGTTGAATTGGGATCCTAAATCGGCCCGGGCAACGTAAAAGAAATGGTACACGTTTGTTGATCGTGCTTTGTCGGAAAATACTGGGGGGGGGCTTTACAAATGACATGTTTTATTAACGTCAGGGAGGTAAAAAAGAAATGCAAATTTTGCCTGCACACTTTGTACATGGATTTTATTTATTTTATTTTATTTATTTTAAACGCTTGTATAGCGCTGGAATTCGACCCCCGAAGGGGTATCTCCGCGCTTGTGTTCATTACTGAAGCTACATCAAAATAGAGGACAGTATTGTCAAAAAGGGATTGTCTACTTAGTCAGAAACAGATGTGTCTTTAAGCATCTCCTAAAAGTGGCCGGATTAGAATTTTGTCTAAGAGCGAGGGGCAGGGAGTTCCAGAGGGTGGGACCTTTGTAAGATAGAGCTCGTCCTCCTTGCCTTTCCTTTTTGATACGTGGTACCTGGAGCAGAGATTGATTCTGCGAGCGCAGCGAGCGAGCTGTCTCATAAGGTCTACATTTTTCTGATAGGTACTTTGGACCAGTGCCAAATAGGCATTTGTGAATTGTGCAACAGATCTTAAATTTCACCCTCTGGCGAATAGGCAGCCAATGTAGCCTATCCAGCAAAGGGCGAGAAGGGGATCTGGATGGAGCATTTAGGATCAATCTGGCCGCAGTATTCTGGGCTACCTGTAGTCTGCCAAGTTGCTCCTCATTGGCAGAAATAAGCAGCCCATTGCAATAATCTAATCTGCTGATAACCAGTGCCTCGAATAGGGTCTTCCTATAGCTATCCGCTAAGTAGGGAAACACCCTTCTCAAGAGTCCGATGACCCTGAGACAGGATCCAGTTGTTTGATTGACATAATCTTTAAGTATCAGAGGTTGATCAAGTCGGACCCCCAGATTTTTTACTACCTCTTTGGGGCAAGGGGCAGAGCCAAGGTCGGGAGGCCACCATTCAGGAGACCATAGGAGCGGGGCCTCTCGAAGAGCATGACCTCCGTCTTGCCCACATTGCATTGCAGGCAATTGGAGGTCATCCAGTTGGATACAGCTCTCATTCCGGCGGCAAAGGATTTTTTTACCGCTGACATCAATGTCTGAAAAGGGAACAAAAGCTGGGTGTCATCTGTGTAAGATATTGGTGTGAACCCATATTCTCTCACAATTTCCGCCAAAGGGGTCACATACACATTAAACAATGTGGGGCTTAGGCACGAGCCCTGTGGAACCCCCTTGGTGAGCTCAATAGAGATGTAAAAGTGGGAGCCCAATCGAACACTTTGTGAGCGGCCAGTAATGAAACTTTTTATCCATGCCAGAGCAGTACCGCCTATCCCTACTCTCTTCAGACGACTGATAAGAATGTAATGCGACACCGTGTCAAAGGCAGCGGACAGATCCAACAGCACCAGAATCATGGAACCTCCTCTATCCTGTGCCATCCGGATGGTGTCGGTCACGGAGAGGAGAGCTGATTCGGTGCTGTAGTTAGGTCTAAACCCAGATTGAGAAGGGTCTAGGCCATCCGCTGCCTCGATGTATTTGGACACATGTGTGTTGACGTGTTTCTCAGTCATCTTACTTAGATGGGGCAAGAGGGATATTGGGCGGAGGTTGTTTAAGTCTGACCATGGTAAAGCTGCATTTTTGCGAATAGGGTTCACAATCGCCTTTTCCAGACTTTGGGCACTTGCCCTTCCTTAAGAGAGAGGTTAATTAAAGTTAAGAAACCTGGGGTAAGTAGGCTTCCCTAAGAAGATATCATTTAAGCGGGCAAGAGATCAGTTGGGGATCCTGATTTGATCTGACTATACAAAGCTGTAACCTCAGACAAACTGGCCTCCGGGATTATAGTGAGTTGTCTATTTTCATTTGTTGATTTCCGAGGGGAGGGAGGGTCAGCAATGCTCTTAGAGTTTGAGGATTGTTTTATTTTCTCATATATGGACTCTATTTTATTGTGAAAGAATTCACTGATGTCATCGCATAGAGTTTGAGTGAAATCATCTGGGCTTTCGCAGGCCACAGGTTTTACAAATGAATTGAGAATTTTATAGAGTTCTCTAGAGGAACTCCCTGCATGATTTGTTCACACTGGTGAGCAACGCCTGAACATAAGTGAAGGTAATCGTCAGGTTCCCTCCTCGTGCTGAATCTGCGTACATTACAGTGCAGGCAGACCGAGAGACTGGGAATGAAACGTCCCTCGACTTTCCCCTTCTCTGTCCAATGCTCTCCTGTTTGTAAAAGGAAGGTAACAGAGGCCCATCTGTGTTGAAAAATGCCACTTAGTCCCTCACTGGAATGTTGGTGGCATCTGAGTAGCACAGAGAAAGTCCCAATTGTCTTTAATGCTACACGTGTGCAGTCTGTCATGTTGAAAGGACTGCATGGTCTTGTGACTGAGGTACAGGGTTGAATTGGAATTAAAAATCGGTTCGGTCAACGTAAAAAGAAATGGCCCATGTTTGCAGATTGTGCCTTGTCGGAAAATACTATCCTTGGGCAATGAACTCCGCTCCGCTATCGGAGTTTGCGGAGATTTGTTAATTACGCATTCCATTAAAAACACAGAATTTAGGCAAAAACTGTGTTCCTCCACGAAGTTGAGTCAGCTACTAGACTGCACCCACAAATGATTTGTTAAAGCAACTTTACATGCTAAAAAGCATATAACCAATTCCCAAAAGTGAACTTTGAAGATGAAAAATATCAAGCAATGAGAGAGGTGATGATTCTGGGCTCCCCCCTAACCTAGGGAGGGGACCAAGCAGATGCCTTGAACACAAAGAGCATCTCATGCTGAACAATTCAGTGGTGGCCCCATCCTCTTAGGACCAACCCAAGCACCGTTATGGGCAAAAGTAAAATCACAACTAAAGGCTCTGCAAAGCATTATGGGACGAGATTAGCAGTGGGCAGTGAATATTATAGTATCAGTAATCAAAATATTTCTACAAAGAGCTGCAGTTCAACTAGTTGTTACTAGGTGTTCCTCCCAAGTCAAATGCAAAAGCATTGAAATTATTACATCAAGCTGCAGTTCCACTAGTCGTTACTAGGTGTCCCTCAAGTCAAATCCCAAAATCATCACCTCTCTTACTGCTTGCTAAATTTTCATTTTCACTTTTGTGAAGTAACTATATGCATTTTAGCATGTAAAGACAGAGATAATTGTTATTTTATCAAAAGTATATGAGGTTTCTGTTTTATTAATTGGGAGTCTGGAGCGAAGTTATGGAATTCACTGAGTTTGTGTTCAACTTTGTGGAATTCCGCATAGTAATACTCCACCAACTACGTCCGCCTGGGGGGCTTTACAAGAGACATGTTTTATTTACTTTAGGGAGATAAATAAGAAATGCAAATGTTGCCTGCACACTTTGTACATGGATTTGTTTACACTGGTAAACCACACTTGAATTGAAGTGAAGGTAATTATCCCTCCTCGTGCTGAATCTGCGTACATTCGAGGGCTGGCAGATCAAGAGACTGGAAATGACACTTCCCTAAATTCCCCACCCTCCTCCCCACAACACTTCCTTCCCTCATGTTTGTAAAAAGAAGGTAACAGAGGCCCATCTGCATCAAAAAATAACACTTAGGCCCTCACTGGGCTGTTGGTGGCATCTGAACAGTACAAAGTCCCAATAAAATTAAATGCTACACAAAAAAGTGGCACACAGTTGCAACTTACATACCGGCCCATTGTACATTGCCCGGGTGTCGGTCATAGCAATCCGACTTTGCTGAGGAATGTCTGTACTTCTGCATGTATTTTTACACGTGTTATGTAGCAGAAGATCTGATAGCTATAAAACACAGGAATGTATGATAGCACTACGAAAAGGCAGAGACACATGCATGCATGGTTGCATAATATGCTGAGACTTACAACTGTGACATGTGAAGCGTTGGTGCTTTATATTCGGTAGGCCAAACAGTCTGAGTAGTCGCTGAAAATTTAAGCTACAAGATATATATTTGGCTAGGCCCAACACTCTTAGTAGTTGCTGAATAGTAAAGGTACTAGACAAATGTGAGGTTTAAGACATGCTGGCAGAGGGATTAGTGATCAGTTTACTTTGTTGAATTTTTTGTGACATCCTACATGAAAGAAGGACACAAATGCAAGTATACATGTGTTTTATAGATGTACGATCTTTAGATGCATAATGTGTGAAAATAGATCTACAAGTAGAGATATAACTCAGTTGCAAGACCATGCACTCTTTTCAACTAGAAACTGCACTTTCCATTTGAAGAACACACCAAAATGTATTCTGCATACTTCAAGTGTACCTACCCACAGACTAATACAAGCTAGCCTAATCACTAATTCCTCTGCAAGGATATTTTAAATCTCAGTTTTCTCTTGTAGCTTCACTACTCAGCAACTACTTAGACTGTTTGGACTAGCCAAAAACAAAGCAGCAACCCTTCATATATCACTGTTGTAAGTCTCTACATGTTCCTGAACACATGCATGTATATGTCTGTGCCTTTTGCTAGTGGCATCATACATAAAAAAGATATACACATAGATGTATGATGTATGATGGCAATAGCTCAAGGCACAGACACATGCATGCATGCTTGGATGAGTATGGTGAGACTTAAAATAGTAACGTTGCAAAGATTGGTGTTTTGAATTTCTGGAGTTCTCTTGCATGTTTGTGCACTTGCCTAGACTGTTTCTGCATGTCAGTTCCTTGTTCCTGTACTTGTATTGTTTGTTTGTGCATCCTTCTTGTGTGTTTCTGGAGCTCTGATGCTTGTTTTTGTATTGTATTGTTGCTGCGCCTTCTTTGCTTCTTTTTGCAGGCCTCTTTCAAACACTTTCAGCTCTTTTGCTTCTTTCTACACCTCTTTTCCGTGTTTGCACCTCACTTTTTTTCTGCAGATTCTTTATGCACTTGTCTTGCCACTTTAACCAGGTCTGTTGCTTCTTCTGTACTTCTCCTGTCTCTATCTGCATCTCTGTTGGTTCTTTTGGCTGCCATCTTGACTCTTTTTTCACCCATGTCATATGTTTCTACACCCCTTTCCTCTTTTTCAGCATGTTTGTTGGATCTTTGAGCATCTTTGTTAGCCTGTTTCTGTACCTGTCTTGCTTCTTTTTGTACCCCTCTTACCTGTGTTCCCTGTTTTGGACTTCTCTTGCCTGTTTCTGCATGGAAACAACCAAAACAACGAGGTCAAAACACTACAGTACATTTAGATCGCTGCTTTTACAATGCAAGTCGTCACCATGAATTGCATTGGAGGGCGCTCTAGACTACGAAATAGTGTGATTTACTATTCCAACACCTTCCCTACTGTACGAAGGCTGGAGTAGGAATAGTAAATCATACTATTCCTAAGTCTAGCGCCCTACAGCGTAAGTTGTCGTAAAGACTTGCATTGTAAAAACAGAGATCTAATGTACCACGATCTAAATGATCGCGTTGGTATATCATACATTCATTTCTGCATTACTCTTGCATCTTTGTACATTCTTTTGCATTTGTTTGTGCACTTCCTTTTTAAAAAAAAAAAAATTATTGAAGTACATGACATTTCCTTTTAAACAATTAGTCCAATATAAATAAAAAACAATAGTGTAGCAAAAAAAAAAATAAAGTACATTTCCAGGAGAACATATAAACAGCAGTTCCGGCATCTGAAATCGGATTTGCAAATCATAATCAAATAACAGTCTAATCAAAGTAAGATTCCCAAATTTTTGTAAATTTCCTCAATCCCCCAATCCTTTGAGCATATATAAATTCATTTTTTCTAACTCTCTTGATTTTTTGGTACCACTCATCCACAGTTGGAACTGTCTCTGACCTCCAGTACTGAAGTATCAATGATCTAGCAAATGCTACTATAATATACATATGTTTCGCCAAAGATTCGGGTAATTTAAGCTCTGGATCAAATCCATGTATAATTAGGTTAACGTGGCAAGGAGCTGTAAATTTTAAATAAGCATAAAGAAAGGTGAATATTCCGCCCCAAAATGCCTTAATTTTGGGACAATAGACCATTCTATGAGACCAGTTGGCTAAGTCCAGTTGATTACATCTAAAAAGCTGGATGAATATTGGTATACATTTTCGCAATGGCTACTGGAGCACGGTACAAAAGCCACTTACTAAAAAAAGCATTCTTTGCCAGTTGGCGCCTCTCAAAACACTAAAGTTAAATTTATTTAATATTGTCCAAGAACTATCAGGTAATTTAGAATGTTCATGTTTGTACCATTTTTTAATTGCTTTAACGCTTAAATCATCCTCCCTGCTTTGCGCTAAACTACTTCTCCATTGTCCAGGGTTCTTAAAAAGTGGAGACCAAAAAAGATCATTGGTTAACTGGGAAGATTGATCTATCAGAATTAAGTCAATTTGAACCAAAGACTTATAAAACAAATTATATGAGCTTATCAAAGAAAATTTCTATAGATTAGCATCGCCATCTCATTCGGAGCTAGCCAAGATCCATTTTTCACAAAGTTAGAAAGTGTTAAGAACCCCGATCTGTTCCAGTTAGCTATAATGTCTGCTCCCATATTGTTTGTGCACTTCTGATGTTTCTTTGTTCAATGATATTGTCTCTTTGATGCAGCTCTGTTGCATCTTTCTGAATTTCTCACATGTTTTAGTATCTCTGTTTTTGTTTGTGTATTTCTTTTAGGTGGTTCTAACCATTTTTTCTTTCTGTCTCTTTGTTTCACTTTCCGTACGATTTGTACTCTTTCTATAGTTTTCTTGCTTGTTTGTACACTTTTGTTTTTTTATTTGTAATAAAGAGAATGGCAATGTAATTGTAGTTAATTGCTTACTAGTTAATATAAGTATTCATTTGTAATTAATTTAAAATAGTTAATTCATGCAACAAACTATTAAAACTGTTCTTTGTTTTTCAGAAAAGTATTTTGTTTGGATCACAAACTCAAGATGGCAAGAAAAGACGAAAAGAGAAGACAACACAAAAAACAGATCTACTTAAGAAAAGTAAAAAGACTGTGTTACAAAAAGATGAAAATGTTACTAATAATAAAGTGTGTTCTGGTAAGAGCACTAAACACTTTCTTAAAAGAGTTGCAGATAATTTAAAGAAAGCCAATAGCAATGAAAGGAAAAAGAAGAGATTTTACAAGAAAGCAGGAGAACGACATTTCTAATGGTAAAAAACATAAATTTTTTGAAAAAATAACATGTTACAAGAAGAGAAAAACAATTTAAAGAGATACATTTGTGACTCTTTCGAAGTAGAGTAATTCAAAATGTATTAAAAGACTGTAAAAAGTATAAAAGATCAGCAGCGTATAATGTGAAGGAACACATTAAAAGTGTAGTAGATACTGCCTTTGATATGTAATGAAAATTCTTTATTTTAATATTGAAGAGAATGAAAACATTGGATAAAATAATGAAGTTTATGAAAGACAAAAGAAAAAGACTTGTTAATAGAAGTAACTTTTGTAAAATGTTCACTGTTGAATGGAAGGACACTTCTACTACTGAGCCTTTCTTTATTGAAGTAAGCTACTTTCAACAGAACACATTAGCGTTTTCAGTTGATACTAGTGGTCGATGCTATGAGATAAAAGATGGTTGTCCCATTTCAAAAGAAGAAATAAATGGTAGTTAGCAGTGTGGAAGAGGTAATTACTGAAGAAGTGCAAGGGAGGCATACACAAGCTCCTGTATATAAGTGGGATTGTAGCAGTATTTGCAGTATTCATCAGGAATCTATTATTGCGAAATCGTTTATGAGAGTATGCAAAAAAGTGTTAAACAGTAGATTAGGATGTTACAAGGATTAGATCCATGTAATGTATGAAGATATAGTAAGTTGAATGGACATTTCTTTGCTTGTTTTTCAAGAAAAGTGTATATAAGTACTTTTCATCACTGAAGAATGTTAGCTTTACACCACTCAGGAATGCGGAAGTTAGTAAGGAAAGTGCACTATGTAAAAACTCCTGCATTATGTGTAAGTGAAATGAACATAACTCCTTTACACAGTGCTTTATCAGATGTAGAAAACATTTGTGATGATATACAGTTTCGGTTTTTTGGTTCGCAACAGCAGTGTGTAGAAAAGTGTAGAGGTTGAAGAACACAGGAAAGAGGTTAGTATTGATGAGTTTGTAGAAGAAATTACAAAGCTTAAGACAGTGTCCTCTGAAAAACCAAACTATATTTATATTTGTTGTCGCCGTACTCATTATAGAAGTCAAACTAGGAATGTTAATTTATATGTAAAAGTGAAAAGGAAAACAATGATAAGTGGCAGCAATTTGGTGCTTACTTGTTGGTGGAAGGTCTATTTGAGTTGGGCACTGATCAACGTATTTGTAAATATTGTTACAACAAATTAGAAGAGAACAAAATGCCAGCTAGAGCAGTAGCTAACAACTTAGAGTTAGTAGCTATTCCAGGGGAATTGGCAGATTTGAATGCATATGAGTCAGTTCTTATTCAATCTGTACACCCATTTCAAGCCATACATTGTATGGTGTCTAAAACAGGTAGGCTACCATCAACACATTTAAAAGAGGTCTGAAAGGAAGAGTTGTGTACTTACCTATAGATTATTAGAACAATAGTTAAACTATAGTTGGGGACAAAGAGGAAAATGAGCCAGTAGTTATTCTAGTAAATGGCATCCCAACAAAGAGTTGAAAAATATGGCAAGAATTTGTAGAGGTTAATAAACTTCAGAAGTGTCGCAGGGATTCCGTGCTCAGACAGAACTGTGCATAGAGGTTTGGAACCTCAGTGAATTAGGGTGTGCTAAAACTCACCTTAGTACCCAAAATCCCCTACCAGACTAACTACAGTGCCTCATTGGTTATCATAAACTCCCAATGCTTTAGACAAACCAGAACATGAACTTAGTACACCTCAGGTAACGTGGAACACATGAACACTCTTTTGTTATACAATCATTTCAATCCAGAACAAGGAGTAAAAGAGGACACATGCATATTTGAAATGTTTATTCACTAATGCCGTGCTCTCAAGCGCAGTATCTTAGCCAATACAAGAAAACATATTATAGGAAACAAAGTAATCAGCATAGTCACTAGTCCATAGAACACAAATGGTGAAAGCATTTTATTATGGTAAAATGAATAGGGTTTAACAAAACCTAAATCTCACCCTCCCTGGCTAGTATATTATATTATATCTAAGAAGGTCTCTTGTGGGTTTTAGCAGAGCGGCCCCATACCTGAAGATCCTAGTGGTAAGGGATCACATCATCAGCACCAGCTCTCTGCATGCGAAGCACCATCAAGTGTGTTTGTATGCTCTTGTGCAAAGCAATATAAAACGCGCCTAAAGCCAGAACTTGGCTGCAGCTGCATATATGTTATGTCTAGGAACGTGCGAAGATCAGTGCTCATAACAACTACTGTGTTGAGATATCCTTGAAGGTCCAGCACTCACTGTACAGACACAGCTCGCCAAGCAAGACTGATATCAGTGCAACAACATATTATTCTCGCATGAACCGAAAACATTTTACTAGGCTCAAAGCTAAAGCAGTAGATATGTGTCGTGAGCAAAAGCAGCAGAAAGGTAAAATGGCGTTTAAACTCCTAAAAAGCTCATGCTAACTTAACACAGTAATCACGTTTACACATTTCAATATATCAAAAGGCTATGTTATATCATGTAGAGAACAATATTGACTATAAAATTGTAAATGTTGATGAACAGGTAAAATGCTTAGAAGATTAATCAGAAATTTCAAGTGGCCAAATGGAAGTAAACATGTCTAGCCAGGAGTGAAGAGATTTATGAACATTACACAATACCCCTCTACATTCAAAAGAAGTGATAGGAAACAGCATTGAATTATTTCAAATGAAAAAAGCTGAGGGAACTCCCATGAGTGTATGGGAAAAAAGTTTTGAAGCTCATTGTTTTCCACAGCTTCAGAATACCGCTCAACAAGATTGTACTCTGAAGATCCAAGATTTTGACAGTTCATTCAATATATATTTATCTTCTGTTTGAAAGTAATGTGTCTTCTCTTTCATATGCAGTGAACCACATTTTAAAAACCGGAGTTCATGAATCACATGTTTCTGCAAAAGAATTCATGGACAAGTTTATAAAAGAGATGAAAATCTAGAATCAAAGTTAATTAATTTGATGACATGTCAATGTGGTACCAATGAATATTGGTTTCATTGTCATGGTGAACTTACATGTATGTTAAGAAACTTAGGTACACCAACATGGTTTGTAACACTTAGCTTTGCTGAAAATGCATGGGAAGTTTTACTTGAATTTCTGTGAGAAGCAAATTCAAACATCAAAAAATATTGGAATGAAGACACCTGGACAACCCTGTTCTTTGGATCCTGTAAATATGTGCAGGTATTGTAACCATTGGTTTCATCTATGATGTAATTTATCTGCAATAAAATTAATTGTCCTCTTGGAGAAGTTTCTGATTTTTTTGGGCAAAAGAGTACCAAGCCAGAGGTGCTCCTCACACATGCTATTATGGATAAAGAATGCTCCAAAATTTGGAACTGATACTGATGAAACTGTATTGTCTTTCATCGAACAGTATGTTTTAGGTGACATTCCAAGAGAAGGAGGAGAAAGGAGCTTGAGACAACAAGTTGTACTTTTTCAAAGCTGCCGCTGTGGAAAGTACTGTCAACGAAAATACAAGTCTAAAGGGAAATTTTATACAAAGTGTCAGTTTGGATTCCCATATCCAAAAATTTCTAAAGGAAGAGTAAATTCTTTTTTGTCAGCAGTAAGGCATGTAATATCTCGGAAATATCCCAAGAATACATACAACTTAAAAAAAACAGAACAGTCAAAGTATATTAATGACTACATTCCAGTTATTTTGAAAATGTGGAATGCAAACATGGATATTCAATATGTTGCAGATAATTCAATTGTTGTTGCACGTTATGTTACATCATATATAATGAAATCAGAAAAGACAGAGATGAAAGAAATGTGGGAAGAAATTTCACAAAAGAAGAGTGTTAGCAAAAAATTGTACAGCTTTGCTTGAATAGGCTTTCCCACAGAGAGATTGGATCCAATGAATGTTTGGATTGCTTGTGCTCTTCTAGCTTACATTCAAAGTCAAGAGGAATAATTTGGATAGGTTTAGGTCTTGCCTACACATGAAATAGAGTATTGAAAATTGAGAAGAAATTGAATACTTCCACTGAATGGACCAGAAACTATCCCAAAAAGAGTCCACATCTGGAATGTATGTATGAAATACTTCAACATTATAGCTTTAAAATAAATCTTACAGAAAATATAGAACCAGGAAAATATGCAGTAATTGGAAATGATGGCTATTTAGTAAAACATACCAAAGGAAATCTTATTAACCACAGACAACTCAGTTGTGAAACTCCAGATTAGAGGGGATATTTCTATTTAGGTCTTCTGCAACTGTACAAGTCGTTGCATAGTGAAACAGAATTATTTGGAGATTTCGACTGCTACATAGTATCTTTTAATGCATGTAAAGATAGAATTCATTGCATAATTTTCAATACATATCTACAAATGGTAAATGATGAGATTGAACACGAAAACACTATTGCAGTTGAAATAAATAAAGACAGTTCCTCAAGATAGTCAAAGTTCTGGTCCATAAAGGGTCAAGTCAAATCAATGATCTTTATTTTGATTTAAAAAACCATAAAAGATGACATTCAATTCACATACTTCAGAGTAAAGCGTCATATTATAACATTTCGAAGGACACTCCGCCAGACAAATATGCAATTATTGGGGATCAATGTCCCATAACAAGAACTTTTATTTGAAATTAAAAAGATAATAAATATAGATAAAATCCCATCAATAAACACAGTTGGTGATAAAATGTCATTGAGCAGAATTTGATTTCTAACATTCATAAGACTAGTACATATTCTGGAAAGGGGCGACCATTCGGTCCCCCCGAACGTATGGTGGAGTACCACGATCCCCACGGGAAGCCATCTTGGGCGGGAGGCGAGTCTCGGCTGGTATGCCCGAAGCGGCGTAGCCGGGGCGCGCCTTTTTCCCGCCCTGGAATGGGTTGTCCTAGACACTGACGCGGCCGGCCACGCCCTCGGAGGCAGGCAGGGGCGGGTTTTCGCCCGCCCTGTAGACGGATAAAAGGAGCAACAAGCCAAGAAAGCATCCTCTTGTTCCTGTGCTCTGAAGCTGCACCTCCCCGCTGCACGTGAGCTCGAGACGGAACGAAGAGCCAATTTTGAGCGTTGTAATCTTTCTTTTTGTTTTACAGATATCTTCGTTTGAGAATGCCAGGCAAAAAGGTCGGAAAGCGGGTCGGTACCGATCAGATGCTCCGCATGCTCATAAAGGAGGTAGCCGATTTGAAGAAGCAGATGGCGGCTAAGGACGGGGAGGGAGGACCGAAGCGAGTCATCGGACCAGCTTTGCCAGGAGTAGTCCCTGGTGGGAGAGGCAAGAGGTCCAAAAGGGGGGCACTTGGGGGGGAAGCCCCGGTTCCCGATACCCCACTTGAGGAGCCAACCCCGGTTCCGAAGGAGGGGCATCCGATCCCCGTGACCGGAGAGGATATGCCTCCCGAGTTAGCGGCACAATTAGCAGCGTGGTTGGGAAAAGATAGTGAGGGCACCACGGCTGACGACGCCCGGGCAGTAATGAGACAACTGCGGGAATCTAGAGAGGCTGCGAAGGCACCATCTTCTGTTACCCCGCCAGTTCAGGCGGCGGAAAATGCAACAGGCCCAAGTTCGGCGGCAAATGCAGCATCTGGTTCAGGTAAGCGGCCATTGCCGATTGCGGGGGAGGGGTCTGTACCTTCACGAAGGGAGAAGGTGGCTCAGCACGTTCCACTGGAAATTAAGGAAAAGATTTGGGCGAATAAGTATGTGAACATTTTTTCTTTGCTTACCGACCATTACGAGATGGAGCATGTTAAGAGCCAAAAGGAGCTCATGCATCCGGGTGTTTGGCGCGCAAAAATGGCCGCCTTTAAGGTTGATGAGAACATAGGTACTTGGGGCAGAGCGTGGGGCATTTTTACCTCCATCATGGGCGAGCGCAGGCCCGAGTTGCTGACCGAGTTGCCTATTTATCAGTCACGTATCATGGAGTATTCCGTATCGTACGGGGGCAATCAGTGGTTCTGTTATGACAATATTTTTAGAAAAGCTAAGGAGCACGACCCAGTTCTGACTTGGGATTGTTTCGACTCCGTTTCATGGCAAAAAATGGAGAGTTCAGGAATGTTAAAAGTGCCATTGTCAGGGAGTAACGGGGGGGAATCTTCCCGCCAATCCTTTGGGACACCCTTTCGGACGGGTGCAGGTAACGAGTACCACTCGAAGCCGAGTGGCAACGCAGGTAAAAGGGGGATTTGTTGGAATTTTAACAGGGGAAAATGTACGAGGCCCCAGGGGTCATGCAAGTTCAGACATGAATGTGGGGGGTGTGGGCAGCCATCCCATCCTGAGTCCATGTGCAGAGCCAAAACGGGTGATAACGGTGGTAGGGGAAGCGCCAAAGAGGTCTGAAATAGTCCGAGGGGCGCCTTTACCTACTCCGATTGATACCATGGCAATGATCCCTTGGCTCAACGAATACCCGGATCATGCTTCCGCTGGGGTGTTGCGAGACGGGTTTTCATATGGTTTCCGCATCCCAGTGGGGTATTTTCAGGGTGTAGCAAACTGTAAGAATCAACTGTCGGTCCTGCAGCATACGGCGGTGGTACAGGTAAAGATTGGGAAGGAGGTGACTCGAGGTCGTGTCGCCGGTCCATTTGATTTGCCACCGGTTGCTAACTTTGTTTGTTCCCCTCTAGGGGTGGTCCCCAAGAAGGACCCGGGTGAGTTTCGGCTGATACATAACGTGTCAGCCCCACGTGGTCTTTCCGTTAATGAAGCGATAGACCCGGAAGTGTGTTCGGTGCGGTACGCATCTTTCGATGAGGCCGTCGCCATGTTGAATCGCCTGGGGCCCGGGGCGCTGATGGCAAAATCAGACATCGAGTCAGCGTTCCGGTTGCTCCCGGTACACCCAGACGATCAGCGTCTCCTTGGTTTCATGTTTCAGGGTCGCTATTACATGGATAGATGTATGCCAATGGGGTGCTCGATATCCTGTGCTTATTTTGAAAAGTTCAGTTGTTTTCTGCAATGGGTATTCACAAGGAAGACGGGTTTTCAGCATGTTATGCATTATCTCGATGACTTTCTGTTTTTGGGGGCAGCCGGGGATCCTGAGTGTGAACAGGCCTTACATGAATTTTGTGTCTTAATGAATCAATTCGGTGTGCCATTGGCGCCAGGTAAGACTGTGGGTCCCTCAACTTTGCTCGAGTTTCTGGGGATCGAGCTCGACTCGGAAGAAGGTTGTTTTAGATTACCCAGGGAAAAAGTGTTAAAATTCAGGACATCCCTTGAAACATGTATTCGTGCGACAAAAGTAAACCTGCATCAATTGCAACAGGTGGTGGGTCAGTTGAATTTTGCCCTGAGAGTAATGCCAATGGCACGCCCCTTTTCCCGCTCGATTGCACAAGCCATGGTCGGCCTGAAGGAAGGACATCACCGCACGAGGCTCTCGGCAGAGGTTCGCCAGGACATGCGCATTTGGTTGGCATTTCTGGCGGATTTCAATGGTCGAATTGTCTGGAACAAACCGGCGGTGTCCTCCGAGGAGCTGGGGCTTTGGACAGATTCGGCGGGGAGTGTAGGTTTTGGTGCCATATTTGGTACACAATGGTCGGCTCAAAGATGGCCGTCATGGTGGCACGAGTGCGGGCTGACGAGTAACATTGCTTTCCTTGAACTCTTCCCTATTTTGGTGGCCTTGAAAACATGGCCGGAGGGGTTTCGAGATCACTCTGTGGTGTTCTGGTCTGATAACATGACTGTGGTTGAGTGTATCAATAGTCAGGCAGCACGTTGCAAATGGATTCTGAGACTGCTCAAAGAAATTGTGTTATTGTGTATGCAGTTGAATGTGCTCTTTAGGGCAAGACATGTCCCGGGGGTACTGAACCAAGCGGCTGATGCGCTTTCTCGTTTCCGTATGCAGGCCTTCTGGGGTTTTCTGCCCACAGCGGACCTGGTGGCAGCACCCTTTCCCGAAGCTCTCTGGTCTCTCGGTGCCCCGAACTACAAAACCTCGTGGGAGAGAGTTTAGCACCCAGGACAAGGAAGGCATATGAAGGGGTGTTCCGTTCCTATTTGTCCTTTTTGGGTTCTGCTGGGGGGGAGCTTTGGGGACAGGAAGAGCTTGTCGTACAATTTCTGCTGTCTTTACATCAGGCAGGCAAATCAGTAGCTACGGCCCAGAGGCATCGGGCCGCCATTTCCTTTATGGCAAGGGCTCATGGGATCCAGGACCCGACAGCGTCTTTTGTGGTGCAGAAAGCGCTACGTGGGTGGCAACGCCTTGAGGGTCGCAGAGTAGATGAGAGGCACCCGATAGGTCTGGATAGGTTGACCCTGTTATTGTCCGTACTCCCGGCAACGTGTTCTTCCCAGTACGAAGCAGTGTTATTCCGAGCTGCATTCGCGCTAGCATTCCATGGGGCTATGCGGGTAAGCGAATTGGTGGCGAAGAACAAGCAGGATACGATGGGGGGACTGTGCCGGGAGCACATTCAGGTCAGGGGGGAGACGATGACAGTCTCGTTTGTTAGGTCCAAAACCGATCAGGGTGCAAGTGGGGACTGCCTAATCATTCAGAGGATCCCCGGGTCTTCCATGTGCCCTGTGGTGTGCGTAGAGGAATATTTAGCGCAGAGGGTGGCATCATGGGGGGGGACCTTGTTGAGACACGCTGACGCCACCCCACTGACGAGGTTTCAGTTCCAGCGGGTGCTTGCGATGTCGATTTCGGCCGCGGGCTTGAACCCCGGCGAGTTCGGGACCCATTCCTTTCGGATAGGGGCTGCTACTGAGGCTACAGCCAGGGGTCTGAGTGTAGAAGAAGTAAAACGTGTGGGGCATTGGTCCTCGAACTGTTATAAAAGGTATGTGCGGTTGCACATGTTGTGAAGCTGTAATGATGTACTCACGCTTCTTGTTTTTGTTTGGTTTTCAGTTGCGCAAGCTTACGAGGCGGGGCGGACTGTGCAGTCGACCCGACACCTGGGGACCAGCGGTCAGACATCACCGGCTGCGAAAAAGGAAGTGTGGGTCGTGGGCCACTCATACGTGAGGCGTGCCGCGGACGTATTCAAAGCAGGTGACATGATTCACGTGGCTGGGGAATACGGGTACAGGGTGTCCTTCTACGGAAAGGGCGGGCTCTGTATTGACCAGTTTCAATCCTTTTTCGAGGGTTTGTTAGGGCGGACAAGGTCACCGCCGTCTATAATCATAGTCCATCTTGGGGGCAACGATTTGGTGGCCACTGGTAGACGACTTCTTCTTGAGGCAATGCTTTCCACAGTAAGTTGGTTGGCAAGAAGAGTTCCAGGGTGCACAATTGCATGGTCCCATATGATCCCACGGAAAGTGTGGCGGGGGGCTATTTCGGTTTCTGCTCTGAATCATTCAGTAAAGAAAATAAATAACAAAGTGAGTAGATTGTTTCGTTCAAGGACACTGCATTCTGTTTCGCATGGTTGTATCAAAGGGGACAGTATGTATTTGGGGGATGGGGTTCATTTGTCCCGAGTGGGGAATGAGTTACTCATAGGAGACCTCATAGCTTGGCAAAAGAGTTTAAAACATGACCTTTAGGCAGGAGTGGTTGTGGGGGGTCCGGATAGCCGGTCAACTATCCGGCCTGTGGCGGTAAGGTCATGATCGGTGAGCAGTAATTGGAAGATCCCTATGGGGGGGCGTCACCCATTACGGATGGGAGCGCTCGGGGGAGGTGGCCATTGGCCCCTCAACGGGGAGGCGGTCCCTTCTAAGGATAGGCCGCCGGAAGGAAAGGAAAGGTGGTCAAGGCCCCTTCCTGGATAGGAGGGGCTACGGGCCCTCCTGGGGAATTTCCCGGGGCCAGGACATCTGCGACAGCAGATGGGTAAGTTGTGTGGGGTTCGGGAGGAGGTTTACGCTACCTTTTAGACACCTCACACGAGTCCTCGGACGACCGTTAAATGGCGTCGAGTTCATTGGGGCCCCCGTCAAGTCCAAGGGAAATTGGTAGATGCACTTGAGCTACGCCTCTGTGCGGTCGCTCCCCTCACAAGTGAGGGGGGTATTTCTGGTTTAGGGATCTGACACCGGTTACGACCTTGCCGTTGGCCCTTAACGTTAGGATGTACAATTTCAAGTCAAATGTTTTGTAGGATGTTAGTTCCGCTAGGAGAACCTTTGTATTAGAGATCTGTTAAGGTTAGCCAAACATCGTAATGTGGAAATGAAATTGTACATAATATGAAACTGTTATTTTAATGTTTTTAATTTTGTTTCATATTTTAATAAATACGGCCGGGAGGGTCACTCCCTCCCGCCTTCCAAAAGTTCAGAACCATTTCCGGTTTCCCATCCTTGGGGATTGTGTTGAGAGGGGGTGGCGGGTATCTCAGCCATATGGAAAGGGGCGACTATTCGGTCCCCCCGAACGTATGGTGGAGTACCACGATCCCCCCGGGAAGCCATCTTGGGCGGGAGGCGAGTCTCGGCTGGTATGCCCGAAGCGGCGTAGCCGGGGCGCGCCTTTTTCCCGCCCTGGAGTGGGTTGTCCTAGACACTGACGCGGCCGGCCACGCCCTCGGAGGCAGGCGGGGGCGGGTTTACGCCCGCCCTGTAGACGGACAACAGGAGCAACAAGCCAAGAAAGCATCCTCTTGTTCCTGTGCTCTGAAGCTGCACCTCCCCGCTGCACGTGAGCTCGAGACGGAACGAAGAGCCAATTTTGACCCACCCACCAGCCCCTGAGGACAGCTAGTTGTTTTGAATAAAGTTTTGATGTGGTAACTCTATTTCTTGCAGGTTGTGATGATTGTCGTGATATTTTGAGTATGCAATAAAGAATGGTCATTTTCAGTATGTTTTTCAAATAAAGTAATTCTGCACTAGTGTTGATCAGTAATCATGCTTGTAATAAGTTATGATTGTTTTGTAATTTAGTAATTTAGGTAGAATTGTCGTATTTATTTTGGTCGGGCGGTAAGGTCATGATCGGTGAGCAGTAATTGGAAGATCCCTATGGGGGGGCGTCACCCATTACGGATGGGAGCGCTCGGGGGAGGTGGCCATTGGCCCCTCAACGGGGAGGCGGTCCCTTCTAAGGATAGGCCGCCGGAAGGAAAGGAAAGGTGGTCAAGGCCCCTTCCTGCATAGGAGGGGCCACGGGCCCTCCTGGGGAATTTCCCGGGGCCAGGACATCTGCGACGGCAGATGGGTAAGTTGTGTGGGGTTCGGGAGGGGGTTTACGCTACCTTTTAGACACCTCACACGAGTCCTCGGACGACCGTTAAATGGCGTCGAGTTCATTGGGGCCCCCGTCAAGTCCAAGGGAAATTGGTAGATGCACTTGAGGTACGCCTCTGTGCGGTCGCTCCCCTCACAAGTGAGGGGGGTATTTCTGGTTTAGGGATCTGACACCGGTTACGACCTTGCCGTTGGCCCTTAACGTTAGGATGTACAATTTCAAGTCAAATGTTTTGTAGGACGTTAGTTCGGCTAGGAGAACCTTTGTATTAGAGATCTGTTAAGGTTAGCCAAACATCGTAATGTGGAAATGAAATTGTACATAATATGAAACTGTTATTTTAATGTTTTTGATTTTGTTTCATATTTTAATAAATACGGCCGGGAGGGTCACTCCCTCCCGCCTTCCAAAAGTTCAGAACCGTTTCCGGTTTCCCATCCTTGGGGATTGTGTTGAGAGGGGGTGGCGGGTATCTCAGCCATATGTAACTTGACAAATCTAGTCTATTAATAAGTCTATAATAAATATACAAATTTACAAATTTCATAGCATGCACCTATTATAATACATAATAAAGCATGGTCCCTCTGATGCAAAACCAGCAAGGAATCGACCTGAATATAGATTTCATATATACTTAAAAGAAAAAAGAAAAAAAGCACACAAAAATCTTCTAAAATTTCTAAAATTTCAACCATACTCTCTTTCTTATTAAGTTTACACCAAAGAGGTATCTACTGACACTAAAAACCATTGCTTGTGAGGTGTCTGATCGCCGTATTCTTTCCACCTCATGGCAGGATCAAGTGCCCAAAAGCTGACAAATGGGTTTGATCCATTTCCTCCTATAATGTGTGTAAGCTGGGCAGAAGAATAATAAATGTAGTTCATATTCTTTTGCACCTTTATGGCATATAAAACAACAACCCCCGTTTACATCCCCATCACTACTGGCCCATTTTACTGTGTTTGCATTTATCTGCAAAACACCGTAGCGAAGTTTCAAATAGAGAGATTTAGCCAACTGTGGTTGTATTTCGTCCAAAAAGGACTCAAAGTCCCAGTTTGGTTTCGTCAGGAGGAACCGTGTGGATAATATATCTAATTTTGAACAATGGGACAGTGTGTCTTGGTTAAAAGTCCTGAAGGTTAATTTCAACAGTTTTTTTGAGCCCATGGACAATCCTGAAGGATTGTCCCAAAAATGCTTGAATCTTAGTTTATAATGCCAATCATGGACATGTTTTAACCATGGCAACCCAGTATAATTTTTGGGTCTAAGGATTTCCTCTAAACCTTCAATGTAGTGAACAAGTTCATCTGTAGACCACAGGCGGACCCAAAACAATAGTGGCCGTAAAACTGCCAATTGATCAATACAGCATACATTTAGGTCCATTACTACTGGGATTAGCAGTGTACACACAGGTAAACTTCACAATTTTCTAAACAACTTGTTCTCAACCACCATAAAAGTACTTTTTGTTGCATGGCCCCAGAGTTTAGCCCCATAGAGGGATGCAGATTTCAACATATATTTATATAGCTCAAGGGCAGGCGATACGGTTTGGACAGACTAGTCTCATATTTCCTTATTATTGGCAATGAGTTTTGGAGTAGTATAGATTTACTTTTTTCCAACTGTGGTCTCCAATTCATTTTAGTGTCCAATGTTATTCCTAGATAGTTAAAATTTATCACATATTCTATCTTCTCATTATTGACAGTTACATTTTTTTTCAAATTTGTGTGGATTAACTGCCATGTATTTTGTTTTGGTAGAATTTATTTCCAGGCCCTTCATTTCACAGTAGGTCCCAAAAGCATTTAATAAGCTTTACAGTCCTTTGGGGGTTTGCGATATTAAGATTGTATCATCAGCATATAAAAGTGCCGGTACTGGCACCCCCCTAACTTGGGAGAATCATTTTCGCAGCCCAAAAGATATTCTGGATGTCATTAACGTACCACAAAAATAAAGTGGGAGCCAGTACGCATCCCTGTCTCACCCTCCTTTTTATCTAGACATGGTCAGTAAGTTCACCATTTGGACCCCATTTAACCCTTGCAAAATTGTCCTTGTGTAATCTTATTATCTACAAGAGGATTCCCCTGGAACTCCCTGGTCTTTTAGTGATTTACACAGGAGGTTTCTTGGGATAAGATCAAAGTCTGCCTTAAGGTCCACAAAGGCACTATACAAATGGGCTTTCCTAAATATAGTATACTTCTAAATTATACAAAGAAATCTAAAAACCTGGTAAATTTGGCTTGTTTTAGCTCCAAAACCTGCCTTGTATTTGGATAAAATACTATGCCCCTCAATCCAGTCATTCAATTTATTTAAAATTTGCTGTGCATATATCTTTTGTAAAACATCAATTAAACTAATCAGTCGATAGTGTGAAGGGTCATGGCGGTTACCCTTTTTGAAAATGGTTGAAATCTCGGCCCCTTTCCATGTTTCCGGAATCAGTGCGCCTGTGGCGACGGAGTTGCATAAAAGATTAATGTAGGGAGCCCAAACCGCTTTTTCATGTCTCCATAAATCGTCTGGCATCTTATCTGGTCCAGGTACCTTCCCTGGTTTTACCGCATTTATTGCTACCATTGTTTCCTACAAACTAAACTGCAATGAGGCACTATTTAAAGAAGTTTTGTAGTCTTGCAGACTGTACTCAATATCATTAATAGAGGATGAATAAAGTCATGAAAAGTGAGTTACCCAAGTGTTTGCATCTAGAAAGAGATCCTTGTTACATTTCCCCTTTTTGTTACCTTTGGAAATCAAACGCCAAAAAGTTGATTGGTCATTTGTTTTGGCTGCAATCATTAATTCAGTCCAGATATTATCTTCCCAAGTTTTTTTGTTTGGGTTAGTAACCTCTTGTAGTAACTCCTTTTTTTTCCTTAGGGTCACTATATCTTTGTCCTTCGTTGCCTAGATCCGATCTTTTTTTGCATCACTGCATTTTTTATTATACCATGGGTTATCCAGTTCAGCTACCTCTGTTGCCCCCTTTTAGTATTCTTTAGGAACCTTACTTAGTATAGGCCTTAATTCTTCCACCAATCTATGGTGTATTTCCATAATTGGAATCTCTGGTATAGGTATGTATATGTACGGGGAAACTATTTAACATACGTTTCATAAATCTTTTTGATAGTCATTTTGTTTCCCCTTACCGAAGGCCATCTAAGGGCTCAACGATTGTTCGTTAATAGTGGCTGCTAGAGTCACCTGTCCTCAGGGAACTTAACTGGAAATGGGTGACAGCGAGTGTCAAGCATAAGGGGTAATGATCACTCTCTATTCTATCCTCAATTACTAAATCACATTCCATTGGCCACAAGGGAATCAATACCAGTATATAGTCTACACAGCTTTTAGAATTACCCCTGGCAAATGTGGGGAAGTTACGGCTGTTAGAAGGCAATCGTTCATTACAGGATCGTAAACCGTGTCCTGAAACCAGTCTTAGTAACTCAGAAACAGCAGATGTGCAGGTTACTACTGGGCTACTGTCCAATAATGGAATATTATTGGCCATATCCTTTTCATCAAAACTATTTTCAAACCCAACCACAGGTTTGAATTTGAGGTTAAAGTCACCCCCCCCCCCACAATTATCAAAGCACTTTGAATAACTGTGGTTAAAAATTGGTCTAAATGTTCAATAACCTCAGATTCCTTACTTGCTAGGTTCGGTCTACAATATATGTTTAAAATCTAAACTTCCCTTTTGTCCTTATTCCCAAAATATCCTGGCAAGGGGAATCTATTTGCTTGATATCAACACTGAGAGCAGTTTCTACCCAAATAGCAAGACCTCCCTAAGGCCTCCCTCTAACTGAAGAAGTAGCAGCAACACTAAAAGTTTTAAAGCCTTTTTTGTAAGCTCTTTCCAAGTCCCATGTTTCTTGGAGTAATATTATTTCACTTTGTCCAATGTATTCCTGCCATACTACATCCCTTTGGTTTCTCTTAATCCCTGCAATGTTCCACAAAGTCAGTTTTATCTCTATTTTACGTTCTTCCATATTTGCTCATAATTTATTCCATCAACTTCATTTTCTGATCTTGGGACTTCCTCACAGTCATTAGTGAAATTACAGGTGAAATTATTAATTATAGTATCCCCCTCATTAATTTGAGTTAAGAAACCCATCTCAGCATCCACACTGTTCTTATCCGCCATACATGTCAATAGTCCATCAGGATTGCTATACACTATGTACTTCTGGCTGTTATTAAGGTTACCTATCTGATCCCTTTGACAGATGTTCATACTTGATTCTCCTATCTCCCTTTCTAAAGTGCAAAAGGCAATTCCTGCAGCTACATTGTCGATAGTTGTTCCCACTTTATAGTCATTTGCAGAATACATAAGTCCCAAGACATTAGAATTAGTAACTGGTATCCTTCCCAGTTGGACTTTGGGTAGTTGTCCGTCTTGAAAATCCAAGACTGACAATGCCTGGAACCTAATATATGTTATAACTGGTGTAGGTCTGGTAATTATGTTCCCAACTAGTGGTTTATAAAAATATCCTAGAGGGAGTGCACTAATCCCAGTGTTAGGAGTAGAGGTTGTGTCACGGTGGTGTGAGAGATGATGAACCACTTTTGGCCTACGAAAATTAACCACAATACAATCACCCCTTATACACTTTGTAGATTGCCCTAGCCACTCTACTTTATGGACCATTAGAATCTCTTCAATATCCGACGGACGGAAGCTCTTGTGTTTCGTCAACCAGACCACAGTTTTATTCCTTAGATCATTCCAATGTTCTCTCTGACCTGCCCTTAACGCAGGAACACCAGCCAAAATTAAAACATAAGGGCACGAAGCGGGAGCAAGACGTAACACCTCTGTATTGGGGTTCAAAGAATCATTAGTTACCTCGTCTCTCAGGGTCCTAACAGGGGCACTCACACCGTCTCCTGGGGCTAAGGGTGTCATACAACTATTTTGTGGGCCATGTGGGCCTAGCACATTCAAACCATTGGATACCTCCTCTACATTACTTGCCTCACTATTAGGAGTAGCGTTGTTCAGGTGGTTTCTCTTAGCTTTCCCATCATGTACTAAGGATGGGCAACTATCCACCATTGTACTTGAGTCATCTCTTTCTATTCTAGTTGCTAGCAGCCCCACATTTTTACAGCATAAAGCTTTTATAGCGGTCTCTAAGAAAGTAATTTAGTCCCAGAGTAGAGCAAAGTTTTTTTTTACCAAGTCACAGACAGAGGTTAATACTACTCCCAACACTGGATCGTTCAGTCCTGCATCAAACTTAGTCATACCTCCTTTGGTGTTAACAGTACTTAACACATGTAAGGGCGGAGTCATGTCAGTTTGTGTTCCAACTGAAGTCGTTTTTGGAGGGAAGGAAATAGGATTATGGGCAATGTTGGCACAAACAGTTACTTGAGAGACCTTACCACCATTTATATTTCTTGTCCCACCCCGCTTGCTTTTATCTGGCAAAACCTCCACCTTTCAGGCTACCATTCTTTTAAGGCCCCAGTCCTAGTAGCTCTACCAGACACTAATGGGAAGTTTGGGCGCATTTCGAAAGGAGGAGTTGAAGGGGTAAGTGGAACATTTGTAACGGTATTGGGCAAACAATCTTGGGCAGTGTCACTAAGTGAAGGGGTACCTGTTGTTAAATGTCTCTGCAGAGTAGATGGATCAGAGAAAAATCAGTTCTATCTCATGAGTTAAAAGTGACTCCGCCCTAACCAGAAAAGCATCTAACGTACCTGCAACTCCCTTGCGTTTTTCCATTCTAAGGTGACTTCAAAAATGAACAAACCAAAATGTTCTCTATATAGTTAAACAGTACCTTGATACTTCAATAGGTTGCAGAGTTGCAAGGTCAGTGGTTTGTGATACAAAGTTTCAGAGATGTAGCCCAGCCCAGCTTCTTCCTGTCTCTTCCTGTCTCTGATGAGCCCGCCCTTGGCCCGGGCATGCCCGAACGCGTCCCGCGTTGCTGGAGCCCTGGGCTCTATTTAAGAGCCTCCCGGCGCTCTGCCTCTGATGTGTGGCTTAAGTTTCGCTGGGGCTGCAGGGTCCTGTAGTCCACGGCCAGCTTTTTCTCTTGCGGCCCGGACCAGGACTCCCAAATGCCTGGTGACTCGGAAGTGCCCAGTGACTCTCTGGCAGTGGCGGCAAGAGGAAACAGTACCAGGTGAGACTACGGTTCCGTATTGACTCAGACCATTAATTTTTTTAGGTGCTAAAGAAGGCCCCAGACTATCTATCATGTTAAAAAGTCCAGGTGCCCTTAATCCACTTACTTCCCACCTGGCCGTGATAATGGCTTGTTTCATAATACCCCTCAGTTGGATAAGCACTGGTGATCCATGGAGTCAACAGATATAACATGGTTTGTTGCATGAAAAAAAATGCCAATGTTCATCATTTAAACCTATTCTTATGTACATCAGTGGTCAAGCTGGAACAGGTAAAGGTTTTTTAATTAAAGTTTTGACCAGTTATCTACAGAAAACTACAGATTCACATTTATCTTGTGTTGTAACAGCTCCAACTGGATTAGCAGCACACAATATTAGAGGGATTACTTAACATAGATTACTAATGCTACCAGTTGAATATGATAATACATTGGAATATCAGAAGCTGTCAGGAGAAGCTTGTTATGAAGTGTCAAGAGTACTAAAGAAAATGAAACTTTTAATCATTGATGAGGTGAGCATGGTCTCAAACTTATTGCTTGCCTTTGTACAGTTAAGAATTCAAAAAGTTTTAAAAACAGAATACAATGTTCTGTTTGGAGGAAAACATGTAATTGTATTTGAAGATCTACTGCAACTAACAACCAGTTTTTAAAACACTTGTGCATGAAGACACTAGGAAATCTTTGGGAAGTATTAGAAATGTGAACATTTGGTTAAATTTTAAGTATAAAGAACTTATAAAGAATATGTGACAAGCAAGTGAGTAATATTATGGAAATATTCTTAAACATATAACAATCGGTGTCTTGATGAAACATGGTAAACAAGCTTTAGAAAGTCGGCTAATAAGGAACTTGTTTACAACTGAAAACACAGAGGCTGAAGTAATGTACAAGAAGATTGGACAAAATAAGTCATTAATTTGCTTAATGCCTACACTGTAAGAGTGTTCTACATTCAATCAAGAGCTTCTGAAACTGGAAAAACAAGAAATAGTTCAAATTGAAGCTATTGATAAAATTGAACACCAGGGAGTGACTATTCTTCTTGCAGGGAAACTACAGACTAAATTGTACTCTTTGGAAAAGCCTGTATTTAAAACTGCAGGCTTAGAAAAAACGTTATATGTATGTATAAACTGTTGGGTAATTTTACCGCATAATTTAAATGTAGAAGAAGGTTTAGTAAATGGTGCAATGGGAAAAGTTGTTGATTTAGTAAAATTTCAGGACAGAGATGGAATGACATTTTTGAAAATAAAATTTGATCAGATTAAAGAGGTAAGACAGATTAGACATTGTGTTGTACTTTTTTTGCTTGCAAAAGGCTTGTATGTTCGCAGAAAACAGTTTCCTCTGCCTTTAGCATATGCAGTAACTATTCATGAATCTCAAGGTTTAAGTATAGACAGTACTTTGGTAAATATTGGAAGTACAGTGTTCAAAGAGGGAATGGCATATGTTGCATTATCTTGAGTAAGAGCACTGTCTGGTTTGTATTTGATTGATTTCCATGAGAAAAGGTTAGTGTTGATGTATATTGTGAATATCCCATGTATGGGAAACTTGTAGTTTGTCCAAAACAGAAATATGTCAAAAATTCAAGTGAGGTTGAAAAAAATAAAAAAAATGAAGAGAAGGTTAAAGGTGTAAAGAAACAGAAAATGGAAACTGTTGATGACATTGTCGGATACCAGTTGGAAAATAGTTCAGGTATGAACTGTTATGCTAATATGATTCTAAATGTGGTGTTTTATCTTTAAGAGCTTCATCATGAGATCATGGGAAATCATGAAAAAAGATTCTGTTCTGCACTACGTCATGTATTTCAACAGTTGGTAACTGACAGAAGTAAAATCCATACTGCTTCTGGTATTCACCATCTTTTGGATATATGTACTGGTCCTTTGACCTTTACTCTTAATAAACAACAAGATGCACAAGAATTTCTAATCGTTATGCTTGGAGTATTAGAACTTTGGCACTACCTATGCAGTGGCAGCTGAATAGAAAAAACGAACCCTGCCAGAGCAGATTGGTTGGTCCCTAGGCGGGATCCTTTCAATTAGGTTGCGAGTGACTGAGAACACCTGTCTGAGTGAACAATGAATAAACTGATAATTCAGCCGTTATTGAAAAATGTACAAATTTTTTTTATTTACAATACATAAAAAGAATTTATTCTGTATAAATACATAATCCAAAAAATATATCGAAGAAAGAAGATAAGCACATAAGTCATAATCATAAGTCCCACATATTCCCTCAGTCACTCAGAAACATTCATTCTCTTTCAGCGCTTCAAGCATTCAATTCATACATACTTCAATCTAACGTACACTCATAATATTCAGTAAAGATACAGTTTTAAACTAAGGCTACAACAAACTGTGATATAAAGCAATTGAGGAGGCAACAAGCAGTAAATGGTTTTTTGAGTTGATACTGCACATGTGCCATCCAGGAGGAAATGCGCCTATGCAGTGATCTATCCAACCAGATATTACTCTTGCACTCATGAATTCACTAAGGCAGGACCAATGCAGTGATACAATCAACCAGGCACTAGTCTTGCACTCAACCATTCACTCAGGCACTACCCATGGAGTAATCCATTCACTCAGCCTGTTGCAGGGATTCAGCCTAAGGTGACAACTAACCCTGGGCAAAGCAATACGCTACGCTGGCATAGTTTGTAAAGTTAGCGCTACTTCGCACTAAGCGAATTGCACGTAGCACCGTGCAAACACACATAGGGTAGCGTAGCATATCGCAGTGGTCATTTTTTGCTTGCTTGTGGTTCTCAACGTCAAGTTGGCGACCACAAGCAATCAAAATGACAACCCGGCGAGACTTTTTCTTCGTTCGCGATCAGCAACATCAAGCTGCCGATCGCGAGCGTGGAAAATAAACCTCTTGGCAAGATTATCAATGCGGGGAGGTCAGGTTTCTCATTGCGAGTGGTTGCGTATGCTCGCGACCGCTCGCGATGAGAAACTACCAGTCTGTGTTGAAAAAGTTGCGGCTCGAGTAGAAATCTACTCAAGCGGCAGAAAATTATAACTTGTACTGTGCAAGATGCAGTGTGTACTGATTGCACCATGCCATTAAGCATCCGGCACTGTGAATCAGTGCAAACAGCATTCTGCACATTGCACTACGCAGTTCGGTAGCTATGCATAGCTCACGTAGTGTGAAGTGCACTTCGCGTAGCGCTACTTTGCGAACTATGCCCAGGGTTAGTGACACCATGCGTACGATTATGAGACGATAGTAGGTAGCGACTGAGTCTTCCCATTACTGAGGTGCCCATAAGCCCTGGACCAACTTGCTATAGTCTCTCATTTGCTCTCCTAATCCCTTACAGAGAAACAAGTGATTAGACAACACATAATACAACACTCCCACATTTCTCAGGAATTGCAGTAACAAGACACACCCTTTCACTGTCACTCTTTAATTTTTGTTGTTGTTGTTATTGGCATTTCACAAGCAAAGGCAATATAAGAGTACATTAGCAGTATTATACAGATGTACAGTGGGTTTGTTTCAACCATTCTGAAACTGCTTTTTCCCCATACTTTACAACCTCAGCGCATATAGCTTCCTGAATTATTGCCCCAATTGATACCAGATTTCACAACCATATTCTTGAACATGCCTTTAATTTCACCGTAACTCCTGCAACCTCCCCCACATGAACGTCCTTTGAAATATTTGTTGTTGCAAAACATATTGTCCCAGGTTTAATTCCTATTACTGTGTGTTATATGAACCTTTTGAGTCGATTGTCTCAGTCTGTGAGTTAGTATTGAGCTTATTCTGTAGGTCACGTATCATTGTTGACCATCTTCCTCCAGTCTTTAGTCTTTCCTAACTAACTTAATTCTTACGCGCTCAGCAGTGGCCCATTCACACATATCTGTTAACCATCTGTCTACCCTTGTGGGCGTTAATCATGCCATTCAATTGTAATGCTTCTTTTTGCGATGGTTAAACCCAGCAGAACAAATGTCCTGCTTAGCTTCTTATTTTTGGGTGTAGAAAGCAGACCCAGTACCACTGTCTGAATTACTCGTGGGATATCCCACCCTGATTTCAGACTTATTTTGTGCAGCACCTCTTCCCAAAATTTTGTCATCTGTGGACACGCCCAAATTACATACACAAAGTCCTCCTCTGTTTGCCTACATCTATGGCATTCGCCTGAACGCTCAGGGTATATTTTGCTTAAGGTCTTCGGTGTGAGGTACGCTTGATACATCTAATTATATTGTAAAAGTTTGAAACAACCCAGTTTTACCCCTTCGTGTATCTTCTACCATTCTTTCTCTGTGATTAATCCTCCTGTCGCTGCCTCCCAATTCTGTTACACGGAGAGTGGATTTCTTGGCAAATCCTGCCTAATTGCCCTGTATAAGTGTGTTATCATGTGGCGGTCTTGAGCAATTCTCAACATTACTTATAGGGTTCTCGTTACTGGGGTCTGCTCTGGGAACGATGGCCAAATTTCTCTGGCCACTTGTGAAATCTTAGCACATTGTAAGAATTGCACCATTCCCAGCTCATACGTAGCTTCCGCAGTTTCTCGTGTGGGGAACTGGCCATTGTGATATAGGTCACCCATCAGCATGCAGCCACCTGCCTTCTAGTTGTTAACTGACATTGACTCTGCGATCAAATCCCGGAACCACCTACAAAGGTGTGTCGGCGCATATGGTGCGCACTTCACCACCCTTCTCACCAAGTTTTCCGATGTCCCGCCACATGCCTGATAAGATACAGAGATGACCTGGGATTACCTCTTTCATGTATTAATAGCTCATGCAATGCCCCTCCCTCATAGGATCCTTTTAGGAGCCTTTTTCCTATTTGTCTGGTCGTCCAACCAGTGAATTGTTTGTTGTAATTGTGAGGCCATATGGTAGTACTCTATACAAGGTAACTCTACCCACCATCTGCCATGGTCTCTGTAGTGTTGATAGGATAATAACCCTGCGTATTATTGACCCACATTACTTCTGTTCTCAGGGTCTCTATTTGTTTAAAAATGTCTAGCAGAATTTTATTAAAAATAATTTTGTAGAACGTGCAACCAGTGCAGCACTATGACCAATTAATTTTCATAATTGCAACCTTGCCTATCAAAGATAGAGGCAGTTCTTTCCAGAAACCAACCGAATTTTGTACACCCTCCATCACCCTGCCCACGTTAAGCTCTACAAATCTTTCCTCTGGTTGGCTCAGAAGCATACCCAAATTCTTTGGAGGATCCCTCGTCCATGGCAGCCCCACTTCTGGTAACATTTAGAAGGATTGGTATTGCCACCTGCGAATGCCTATAGTACACAAGGGTATCATCAGCATACATTGAGACTATATGGTTGGTGCCACCCACTTTTATTCTCCATACATCCAGACGGGTTTGCAACACACAAGCCAATGGCTCCATTGCCATTGCAAATATCAAAGGAGATAGGGGGCAACCCTGTCTAGTGCCTCTTTTCAGCTGAAACGTCTCCAAAACTCTACCTTCCACTTTAACCCTTGACCTAGGCGAAACATATAACAACTGCACCCATTTGATACATTCTGATCCCACAGTAATTTTTTATGGTGTGGCCCACATAAAAGGCCATGACACTGAGTCGAACGCTTGTTCGACGTCCTGGTCCAGGAGAACCAGGGCGTGTTCTTCTCGACTCTGACCCAACTGATGCTATAAATGTGCCAAGTGCCTTAAATTAAGCATAGTATTGCGGCGTGGTATGAATCACGAATGGTCCAGATGAATCAGATGTGCCATATACGGTAGCAGCCTACCCGCCAGTATTCCGCTCAACACCTTCATGTCTATGTTTAAATGGGAGATCGGCCGGTAAGAACTCGGTTGTGTAGGGTCCCTATCCTGCTTTGAGATCATTATTACCAAGGCTTCACGCATAGAGTCCGGTGGTGTTTGCATGTGTGGTGCTTCATTATATACTTCCACCAATTTGTCTGCCAGGCTCGGAGCGTATTGTTGCTAAAATTCTACCAGTAATCCATAATTACTAGAAGATTTCCCAGTCTTTAAGCATTTTATGGCCCCCATCACTTCTGCTCGCGTGTCCAGACCCCCTAGAAACTCTGCCATGTCTTGCTCTAAGTGGGGCAATTCCACTGAAGCCAGGATCTCCACAATTACAGAGTTCAAAGGTTCGGTTCCCTGCGCAAAAACTTTAGCCAGGTGACTGGCCAAAAGTTCCAAAATTCTTGCTTGCGTGTAAGTCATTTCTCAACCCCTCAGCAGCCTTCAGTTGTAGTATTGGCTCCGTGATTTGTTACCGTGTCAGTAATCTAACTAATAGGGTTTATGACTTATCCTCCTCGCGGTGCAACCTCTGTTGGTAAATCGTATGGTCGTACTTCTCTAGCCAATTCCATGTCTCCAATAGTTCGGCCTTCGCCCCATGCCATTGCTCATGTAATTGTGGATCTGCATGTAGTCTCTTTTCTAACCTGGACAAGTTACCCTCATATTTCTTCATGTTCTTCAATAGTTGTTGCCTCATTCTATATGTCGTGTGTATACACAGCCTCAAAGTACCACCTTCATGGCTTCCCATTCATATGCTCTATTCATGGCCGCCTCCCAGTTTTGCTCAAAATATGCCGTTAAGGCATCTGAGACTGCTTTCTCAAATGGAGGGTCCTGTAATGCCTCCGTTTGGAGGTACCACATAGGTACTGTCGCTCTGGGTTTCTGGCCCTCAAAGCTTATCAGCATCAGTGAGTGATCTGAAATATACCTGGCCTGATACATTATCCCCTTCACTATGCTTTTCTTATGCTGGTGAGATAAAACAGTAGTTCAGTCTGATGAAGGTGTTGGTGGCTGGTGTATGACAGGAGAGTTGTTTATTTGATAGGTCTACGTTCCCGCCATATATCTAAGAGACGCATTTCCTTTAACTTGTCTGCCAATGTTTCAGTCATACGTGGTTTAGTCGAGTCGAGGGGGTTCTAGGTCTAAATTCCCATCAATAACACAGTTTACGCCCCCCAGTATTATTATTGCTTCCCCAATGTATGGCGCAGCAACCCTCATAACAGACAGGATGAAATCTGCACAGTCTGAATTTGGAGCATATACAATAATAATACACACTTATTTCCCCTACAGTAAGTCCTGAACAATCACAAACCGTCCTTCGGGGTCTATTATCTGGTTGTGAGACTTGAATAGAACCCCAGGAGCCACCCATATTAGGGCCCCCCCTTGCTAATTCGGAATACGAAGTAGCAAATATCTGACCCCTCCATCTGTGTTTCATACACATGGGTTTCTTGCAGATATGCAATTGACACTTTATGTCTCTTCACATATGCATATACACTTATATGCTTCCCTTAGGCTGTTAACTCCCGAACATTCCATGTAAGTGCTTTTAATGTTAACCCTGTCCTTTGCAGAAGTATTCTGTATCATCAACACCACCCAGCAGCTCGACCCCTACCCTCCCAGACCACTTGCGCGTTTGAATTACCATTCCTCCCGACTCACCCAGGAGACTCAGTGTACTCAAGGACATCCAAACTACCCCAACTGTGAAAAACAAACAAACATTCCCAACCCCCACCCCATGGGCACCCCAGCTACACTCCGTACTTCCCTTTCTGGACAAGTCTGAGCTCGGCGAGACAGCCCCATACCACCACGAATGACTTTTCTACCCAGATTACCACTTAGAATGCTTCCCTGCAAAGCTACTAGCAACCGGACAGCTAGGGTAGTGAAATGAGCAGTACTACCTTCTTGAATATACACTGAATCTCTGAGATTGGTTTGGTTTGGCTTCACGTCTGAGAGCTACTTTTAGGGTGCTGGTGAGCTACCAGTAGTTCCAGAGCTAATAGTTGGAGACTCCTGGTATACATAGTGAGTGGGGAATTGTAGTCCTAAAGCATGAATGTAAAGGTTATTACAGCACAAAATGCATAATACATAGCATTTTGAATCAGTGCATTCCCTAAAGCCTGCTTCACTTCATGAGTACATGCTTACTGAGTGAATGATTACAATAATATACTGTAAAAAAGAGAATAAAAAAAAGTTTTAAAAAAGGGAAGTTACTAGAATAATAAGTCGAAAAAAAAGGGGAATGAATGTTAATACTCCTATTAAAAAAATAGTAACCTATAAAAATGCTTTAATAATAAAAACGAATTTAAATAAAGCATTTTAGAAATTATACGAATGTTAAAAAGTATGGATAGAGGCACATTTACATCAACATGTGACACGACAAAACAGTGAAATGACAACACCTGTCAAGTGAAAAATGTGACTTAATAGTGGGAGGAGCAATAAATTGATCCCATAGACTGCTAAGTGACCAAAAAGTATTTAAACCACACCCGTGGGATGATTAGTTTCATTTCATAGAATCAATACGGGAAAAGAAACTACGAGCAAAGGAATGATTCGGGACTGCTAAAACATCTTCACATTATCTTTCATTTCCTCACAGGGAACATATTGTTAATGTATATTTAAAAATACATAAAACACTATGTGCCCTCCAGAAGAGTTGGATGAATTTCAACGGAGGAAGGAAACAATATTGAAGAGAGGTAAATTATCTGAATGGGAATACAGGTTATTTAATAAATTAGTACGTGCGAAGTATTGATTAGGAGCAATGTCATAATCTTCAATTTATCTTTCATTTCCAGAGAGGGATCATATTGTTAATGTATATTTTATTTATATTAAACTGTATGATCCTTCAACTGGAGTTGATTGACTTACAACCGACAATTTTTTTTTTTTTTAGTATGCAAGTATTTCTTTATGATTGAAAAATGACACCAAAACTCTGTAAGTTCTAGAGTGAAATTGGGCTAAACGTATTTATATTAAGTAGTGCTTTTTGCAAATTTCACTCGTGAAAAATAGGAGGATTATCTTCTGAAGTACTTTTTTGAAAAAAGTAATATAATTGTGGTTTAAAATGTCATGATTGTTAAATGTAAAAATGACATGAAATGTACATAAAAAAAGAAAGATGAAGTAGTGAGGGAGTGTTTGTCGTGGCACTTCTATTCTACTTTATCTGAAAGTAAAAGAAGCCCAAACATTTATAAAAAGGTGATGGGGCAACACTTATATATTGTAAACATAAGGAATGAGTGCTTATGATAAAATAACATAACTGTGGTGGAATGCGTGATACTAATGAATGTAAAAGTTATAGTTAGTTGAGTGAACTATAACTCACGCCGCACACAATGCATTGCTGATGACGTCACATATTACATCATTCATGACATGGTCAGTGACATTACTGATGATATCACTGATGACATCTCAAATGACATCACCGACTGCTACCACAGGCTTTTCCTTTGGTATACCTAGAGTTCCCTCGCTATCCCTTATTCATGAAGCCATGGAGGTATTGTCAGGAATGAAAAGCTTTAGGAGCCATATCTGGTTTCTTTATTTTCCATTGTTTTTCCATTTTCATAGTCTTTCAACAGTCAGTAGGAGAAGTGCTAATGAGGGGAGAAGGATGCAACTCGCTGTTGTTATTGGGACTCAGAGGGTGCGTGACTAAGCTGCCCTAGGCCCTTTTGCAAATCGAAATGAATGAATGGAGGATCAAAATAAGAAGTCACCAGAAATAATTTTAAAACTGGGGATTTTAACTGAAAAGCTTGAGTAATAAAAAACAACTCTATATTAAAATACAGTGATACAGACAAAAAGAGGCCTATATGCTGAAAGCATTGAAGGCATGATTTACAAAAGGAATGCATTGCCCTTGCAGCACGTAAGGGGGATGGAAGGGCAACACAAGCCTTAATTAAGATTTACTTTGCCATGCAGAGCCACCTTGCATGGCTCTGCGTATAATACAATGCATTGCAAGTCGCTGCCTTGCGTTACTCTTCCCTGAAAAAGCACTCCCTGGGTGGAGCATGGATGTTCGCACGCATCCACCCATGGTTTTGGCGCATTTAAAGATTTACTAATAGTAGTAAACATGGGAATGCGTCAAAAAGGTACGCCTTCCCAGGGAAGACGTAGCAAGCAGTAATAGCTTTCTTTCTCTTCGTTTATTCCTCCTTCTATGTGTCCTGCATTCTGCAGAACACATAGGAATAGAAAAAGACTCTAAGTATTGATTTTGTGCACAGAAATAATTGTGCCTGCTACACAGACACCCTTACACCATGGTGCAAGCATCCCTGCATTGGAAATAGACTAACCGCTGCGATCCATTGCAGGGAGAGAACCAGAATGTGCCATATCTTAGTAAATCTGGTGCATTCCTGCCCTATCCATGGGAAGCAGCGCAGAAAGTTGTGTTGCTGCATTGCGCTTCAGACAAATACAAAAGATTTGACGTGCAATTTCTCAAATTGTAACTGATTCTGCACAGCTAGGACAGTTAATGTTTCAAAATTCTATTAAGCATGTTGTTGGTTTTAACTAGTGTAAGATCATGGTGGGATGCCAGATAGCAATGACAGCGATGGTGATGAATTTTGAATCTAAAACTGAGCATTCTTCCTTGCTCACACATCAGGCAGCAATTTAAAAATGTTAGTTGTTCCTGCCTGAATGGCTTTCTGTTTCTTTCCACGCACTTTATATCACCAATAAACTAAATTGTCAAATTATTTCATTTTCCCAGTGATCCTCTAAAATGTTAGCAGTACAGAAAGTTTAATTGTATTTATCTGCCTTGACATTAATATTCCAACACATCAGGCTTAGCATTATCTTTTATTTTGATGCCTCATTTTTTTATTTGCAGTTAAACTAACATTTTATGTTGATGAGAAATACTCGGCAATATATTATAACAGCAAGCCTATTTTAGCAGAGCAGTTAGAAGTCTCAAAACAATCAGAAAAAGAATTCTGAGAATTCAATTACTAGCTAACCAAAGTTTCTAGCAGAGGAACCAGAGGGTCGAAATTAGGTTTACTGTCAGTATCTCAGTTGCAAAGTCCCTCCATCATGGAATTTCCCCCCAGGAAAGTGGATACATATCTGTTCATAGAATTCAAGGGGCAGCTTCTCCACAATGGCAGAGGAGCATCGACCCGCTGGCTCAGACCAGCAGCCAAAAAAAAACTGATAGGTGCGCATATGTGTTTTGCCGGCAGTCTTAGGCCAGCTAAACACACATGCACACTTAGATTTCTCTAATCCAGCGGTATTGTACAGCTGGGTTGGGGAAACAGCACAGACTCCCTGTGCCTTAGCATAGCATCAAACCAGCCCATTCAGGCCAATACCCATGTTGCTCTCACAGAATGAGAGCAGTGCAAGATTGCACAGGGAGACCATATTGCTGTCCCAGTGTCTGCTGGCACCAGGAAGCACACAAAGACCGAGGCCCGAGATGGCCGTCAGCTTCAGGAAAAGTCCCCTTTTTATACTATCAACCACCCCGGTACTCCCCCTCCCACGCTCCCACCCAGCTCACCACTTTTTGTTTGTGGCGGCCACCACAGTAGGAATCATAGCAAATGACCAAATTAAAGATTATTAAGCAGGAAGATCCCTAAATGTGACCCTTTGAAATTAGCTGTGAATGTAGTGCCAATTAAATGGACAGGAGATGCTTTAAAAATATATATATTTCGGAAAGACATCGGGGGAGCAGGCAGTGGTCTCGAGATCCACAGCCTGCTCCACGTATGAGCACCTGCCACTATCCTATCGGGTACGTTACACCAGCTTGGGAGTCAGTAACTTATTAACAGTTTGTGACTGTAATGAAGGTCACAAACATCATATGCATTTTATTACGAATCGCAATTTGGAGGCAATAGTCATTTCACGCCCTCTCCTAATTAAATTTCAGAGTGAGTGATAGAATTCATTTAGAGAGTCTGAAAGCCTTTTTCAACTCTTAAAAGTGGTCTGTACATTATAAAACAGTCTTTCGCAGTTTAAAAACCTGTGGATGTGTTAATTGCTAGATTTGCAAACTCACAAGTGTTTAATACATCAGTTCCCAAATTTGATGGGATGTGCATATCTGTGATTTGCAAATCTGCAATAATGTCCAACAGACAACTATTACCACTTCCCTGTTGCGCCGAGGTATTATTTCAGTTATTGCATACCTTGATTTTACCAACTGTTTACTATACTGAATTGTACTGCAGACATTGATTGTCGTGTCCATCTTTTTTAGGTCGAGCCTGGGCAGCGCATGCGCTGCTCTGCGAGTCATGTTGTATTGGCGTATGTACTTGAAGCCCCGCCCACTCTACGCCCATATTTGTCATTGGCTTGTATCATTGTGCTTCCTAAATGCTGGTTTCTGATTTGTTATTATACTTGTTAGTCCCTCCTTAATACCGCCTTGTCTCATTTGTGACCTCCCATGAGGACTGGCTCTTTTACTTCGGTTGTTACACGGTATGTCTTCTTTAGTCTGCAAGCACTATTTTCTTTGCTGAGAATTCAATAGGTCTCATTTGAGAGAGTTTAAGCTATTGGCATAGCAAAGGAAAATGCCTTTTATTTATGTTTTAAAAACCAAAACATAAATAAAAGGCATTGTCATTTACAATGCCAATAGCTCAAACATGCGTAAATGTGAGGCCTACTGCATTGCAGATGCTTGTTTAGTCCTTGAATTAGGTGTTCCTTTCACACATACCTCGCAAGGGACCTGCGGTACCTTGCCTAGCGGGATTCACAATTGCATATTAATATAGAAGTGTACCCCAGGTACAGGTTGCTATGTTCATCTTTTTCAACCAGGCATTAGTTGATCTTTTCAAACATACCTTACAAGAGAACTTCGTAACCCTTGCCTAACAGTCTTGTCAATTTTCTTATTGGTGAAACTTTTCCATTATTTAAAACTTTTTCAGTAAAATATTTTCTAATTCTACTTCTGAGTAGCCTGTCTTCTTGTCCTAAGTCCCAACGTCTACTTTTGGATGCATTCAGCTGCTGATGGTTGCTGCGTTTGACGTTGTTATTCCAATTAAGAACTGGATTGCTCTATTATATTCCCCATTATGTCTTTTACAATGTACGTTTGAGTTTAAAACCATGAAACCTTGCAATGGTGCAAGGTTGTTTGAAATTTTCGGGAAAATGGATTCCTCCCTTTTGGGAAAGTACAAACTGAGGAGATTTAACCATCCTCAGCTGGTTTATATCAGTGCTCCAGTCTATCTTCAAATCATGAAGAAGGAGATGTGGCTGCATTTGAATGTGAGCCATAGGACAAAAAACATTAGGCACTTCTCTTCTAGAAAAATGTGAGCCAGTGCTGCAACCACATAAAACGCTTATGGAGGTGCAATTTATTTAACCGTTAAAGCTCCGAGATGCAACATTCGGTAAATGGCTAGTTCCCAACAAAATATAGTGGCCCAGGGGAATGCCATTTTTATATTTTTTCCTGGTGCTCCACACAGACTTCCAGTGTTTACATCTAAAATTCTTCTCTGTGGTACTGTTCAAATTATTTTTCACTCGGTGGTTGGAATGCTGCACCTAACAGTGTGCTGAGGGTCCCATTGTTTCTTATGTCATTTGGTGGTTGGACAGCTGTGCCTTCCAATAGGTTGAATTGCCACTGCCCAGGATGGTTGCCAAAGAAAACTAGAGCTTTTCACACAACTTCAAACTACCCTGATTAAGTCCGAATACAAACTCACACCCTACCAACATAAGCACATATATCAGGATAGCTTCTGACCCAATATCCCAAATATGGTAAGCTTGGTAAGTATACACAAACTCAACAACTCTATCTCTCTTGCATCTCTCGGTTTCACCTTAAGTGCAGAAATCTGTTTACTCTGACGCTATTAGAGCACCCCTTTGCACCTCACACCAAAATGATTCCCACCTAAAAAATCCTATAAACACATTCTTCCAGCTGCAGACTACAAATGGGGTAAAACCATCATGAAACACTTTCCAACCTCGTCAGGTGCATGATCGCTATAGACCAATAAAACATAAGTGGATTCTTGTGCCTTTCTTCTAGTTTGCTTATTTATTTCATCTGAAGATCATTGCTTGTAGGATCAGGAGGGGTTGATTGCTGATTCGTCACTAAATAAATCCTATTCTGGAGAGGGCAGGAATGCAACATATTTATCAAGATATAGCACATTCCTGCTCTCTGCCTGCAATTGCGCACAAACTGCTGCCTAGAACCAATGCAAGATTTTTCTCAGGGGAAACCCAATAAACCCTTGTAGGCTTGGGCAGTTTATGGTTCAAAACATAGGGTGCTACAAGGGACTTGTTTCAAAAATGTTTTCTCTTAGTCAACGAGTGGTAACACAATTTCACACTCTTAAGTATCCACAGGATATCAGATTTGTTTTGAACACAGCATAAATGCATGGAAGGTGAAGATAAAACAGAGCAAAAGAAGGGATGTTTGTTTTGAATCAAATCTTTACTTTGTAAAAGTGACAAGGGATGTGAAAACACAAATTAATTCAAGCAAGAAAAGTCATGAACGAAGAAAGACAATATTTTTTCTATGGTTCATAACATTGTGTATCAGCTCCAGCTAATTCAAACAAACAACCCAAATTAAACAATAAATAGTGGTTGTAAGTTGGCGTCTAACGACAGCATTAAAGGAGATGATAGCAGGATGTCGACGTTTCGGTCTTTGTTGTATCCATCAATAAGACCATCATCAGGACGATGTTTTATTTCAATGCTGTAAACAACTCCCTATATAAAAATAAATTTAGTCATTATAAACCAAAATTAAATTGACGATTTCATAAACCCTAAAATGCTCTGGAAACATATGAACAAACATAAAACTTGAGGAAAATATCTACCCCTTCCCGGTGATACCTCCATAAAATCTAAAAATCAATAAACAGTCAATGTGACTGAGTACAAGTTTATGTGGATATTAGGCATTTAACCTATTTAAATTGATCCACCTGCAGACATTTTTGTTTAAAAAACACTGGTGTTTAAAAACAACCAAGTAATCAAAAACACAGAGTTTTGTATCATCCCAAAAAATGAAAGACATAACATTACTAAGTGTCATGATAGAGTAACTTATGAGTGTACATTCTTGCATTTATATAAAAAAAACTCATTAAGACATTGTCACTCACGATCACATTCTGTTAATTCAATTAAAAAATAGTCATTAATCTATGCACATCCTGTGAACAAAACGACAGTACAACACCAATAGAGGATTCGTTGTCACACAGAAAACGCTCCATTAGTGGACCATTTCTCTATCAAAAATCACACTGAGAATGATTTCCACTGGTGGGTTGTGGAAGTGATCAAACCCACTATCAGACAACCTAGTGTTGACCATCTTTTGACCATAAAAGAGCAACGCTGGATTTGCCTAGCAGATTCGGTTAATAAGGGCCTTAACTCTTACACAGAATGGCACGCATTGGCGTGCCTTAGTTAAAAGTCTCAGATAAATTGGAGATGTTCACTATGTTCATTATGTGATTATAATCAATGTATTTTCAAATATTTGTGTCTTGGGTCAATAATATGCATAGTGTGCTGTGATCGTTTTGTCATCTTAATATCTAAACTTTCTTCTACTTTGATTTATTGCACTAGATTTGATCGTCTCCCAACCTAAGATGGCCCCCCTTTTCAGCCTTTTGGCATTTTCACTAGTTGGGTTACCGTCAGTTTCTGTGATTGTAACCATAGGGATCTCAATTTCACTAGTTGGGTTACCGTCAGTTTCTGTCATTGTAACCATAGGGATCTCAATTTACGATCCAGATCCAGGATGGCGACCGTTTGAGACGCCTACTACAGCCGACTCGTTTGGCATATTACTAAGAAATAGCTTCATGCTCTATTATTAATTTTATGTCCCATCGCAGTGTTTACAACTCTTAACACTACACTAATCAACATGTTATAGCCGTAAAGTCAGAGAGCGCGTTGACTGCATGTTCTCCACTTCCGGGTCAGTCACTATAAACAACCGCAACCCGAGGTTCAGTCAGAGTATCGAGACGAACCCTTGATGATATTTTTCGTGCCGCTCGAAGTTTCCCCAAGTAAGTACAAATAGATGAAAAGATGCTAGGCATTGCACTTTAGACTTACACTAAACGCTGCTGGTAGCTATAACTATTGACGCTAGTTACACCCGCTCATGTCTGAAAAGCGGCAGCAGCTACTAACTATCAGTTAGTTCGCTCTCTTCCTCATTTAAAATAAAAGTTCTTTGCTCACAACTGCGCTGAGGTTTACTCTTCCATTAGCTGTTTTTGAACATTAAACACTGCTAAATGTTCTTTTTATCCCTTTTAATAACTATCTTTAAATAAAATAAATCTATACTATTGTTTCCAGATAGAACAAGAACACCGCTCCGTCTGGACTAATTAGCCAGCACGATTGAATTCCGTAAAACGTTGGCTCACATCGTTTCTTTGTGAGCTAGATTTCATTTAGCTTCATTCTATGTATCTACTTTATTTTCTTCGTCACATTGACTAATAGGGTCCTCTTTCCCCTTAGACTTCTCCATTGACCGTTTTTTCATCTTACACGGTTCCCCTTGAAACACCGTAAGGTATGTTATCAACCATAGATGTTTACAAGTATTCTAAGCTTTACTTGTATGCTCTATTCTCTGAGAAGAGAGTGTGATTTAAGATGGCAATTTCGACCATATTTATTTGTTATAACCCTGTTTTCTTGACAAAAAAATGCTGACTTGTTCCTAACTATAGAGAATGTGATTTCAATGAAGCTGTTCTATTCGAAACTTCTCAACTAGTTCAAATTTACAGCACTGTCATTTTGTTCACAGGATGTGCATAGATTAATGACTATTTTTTAATTGAATTAACAGAATGTGATCGTGAGTGACAATGTCTTAATGAGTTTTTTTGATATAAATGCAAGAATGTACACTCATAAGTTACTCTATCATGACACTTAGTAATGTTATGTCTTTCATTTTTTGGGATGATACAAAACTCTGTGTTTTTGATTACTTGGTTGTTTTTAAACACCAGTGTTTTTTAAACAAAAATGTCTGCACGTGGATCAATTTAAATAGGTTAAATGCCTAATATCCACATAAACTTGTACTTAGTCACATTGACTGTTTATTGATTTTTAGATTTTATGGAGGTATCACCGGGAAGGGGTAGATATTTTCCTCAAGTTTTATGTTTGTTCATATGTTTCCAGAGCATTTTAGGGTTTATGAAATCTTCAATTTAATTTTGGTTTATAATGACTAAATTTATTTTTATATAGGGAGTTGTTTACAGCATTGAAATAAAACATCGTCCTGATGATGGTCTTATCGATGGATACAACAAAGACCGAAACGTCGACATCCTGCTATCATCTCCTTTAATGCTGTCGTTAGACGCCAACTTACAACCACTATTTATTGTTTCATTTGGGTTGTTTGTTTGAATTAGCTGGAGCTGATACTCAATGTTATGAACCATGGAAAAAATATTGTCTTTCTTCGTTCATGACTTTTCTTGCTTGAATTAATTTGTGTTTTCACATCCCTTGTCACTTTTACAAAGTAAAGATTTGATTCAAAACAAACATCCCTTCTTTTGCTCTGTTTTATCTTCACCTTCCATGCATTTATGCTGTGTTCAAAACAAATCTGATATCCTGTGGATACTTAAGAGTGTGAAATTGTGTTACCACTCGTTGACTAAGAGAAAACATTTTTGAAATAAGTCCCTTGTAGCACCCTATGTTTTGAACCATAGAACCAATGCAGGCACCCTTGTACCATATAGCAAGAGGGCCTTCTATACAGACAGGATTGTTTTTCTGCGGGAAGGGACATCTTTCTGCACAAAACTAATCATATGAGGTTGTTTCCTCTTTCTATGTGTGCTACAGCACACATAGAAAGAGGAAACAACGAGGAGAAATAAAGATATTTCTCCTTGTTACCTCACCACTGGGAAGGCATAGCATTATTTTACATTTCCGGGTCTACAGTACTGAGAAATCTGGAAATGCTTCAGAATACACGTTCCACCCATGGAATTCCTACCAGGGACAGAGAAATGCAAGGCAGCAACTTGTGCTGCCTTTTATTACTCCAAATGTACTAAGTCACGCAGGGTCATGCAAGGTGGCCTTTCGTGTGCTTGGTACATCTCATTATAAGTTTTGCGTTGCCCTGCGTCCCCTTGGGTGGCGCAAGTGTGTTCTAAAACCATCTCTAAATGTGCCCTTAAATGTCAATAAACCATAGACCGAAAAGTCTCTTATCACAGACTTTCACATCCCTTTTCAAACAACTAAAAGTTTATTTTTGTTTTTAATATTTTATTGGAAGGGTTCACATAGGAGAAAGAAAAAGTAGCAAACGCATATAAAACATTTCTTATTTCAGAGCATAATACTAAGGGGCTTATTTTGATGTCGGGCAAACTTGCGCCCGCCTGGCACCATTGCAGGAACTGGACCAGCTGATCACTGGTCAGTGGTCCCAACTGCCTAATCACTATGCGGCCGCACATGGTGTGGTCGCATACTCCCATTCCTCTACGAGAGCTTGTGTTACGACCATATGCCGGCCGTCACACAAGCCCCCATAGAAGAATGGAAGTCTGTGTTCATCCTTTTAACCTGTGGATGGCACCGTAAGGTGACTTCCACAAGGTGCAGAGATCAACAAGGGGGCACCCATGGTGCCCCCTCAGCGCCCAAGTGGAGCCTGAAACCAGCTAGGGGCCCCCAAATATGCTCTCCAACAGGGATTCCATGTCGGAAAGGCCAGCATGGAAATCCTGCTGGAAACCATGCATCGTAATCCAGAAGGCAGAAACACCGTCCATTTGGATTGCGGGCCTGTCTCCGTCTGATAGACGGGCTCTTGGAGCCCGACAGAAACCAGTTGGAATGACAGGATAGTTTTAATTCCGACTGGCAGTAACATAATTTGATTGTTGGATTCCAAGCAACAATGAGTGGTGGACACTCATTGTCATTGGCCCCAAAGTGTTTTTAGTACATCTCAGTATTCACTTTCATCATTACCCACAGGTGGGCTATAAAATAATGTCAAAGACTAAATGTAAAAAGAAAAAAATCAATTTGTCCCTCAGCACCTGAGAAATTAAAAAAAGTATTCCTTCAAATCTGGCATTGCAAGGACTACTTCTATGACAGGCTTGTAAAAGATGCTTATCGCTAATCTTGCCACTTTATTTGCCCATATAAAGGTTGAATACATTACTTCTATTTCTCTGAAAAAAATTATTTGTAAATTACACGACCGTGAATAAAACATTTAAAAGCGTTAAGATGGAAATGTGTATCAATGTGACCCTGCCAATTATGGAAACAAGCAGAGTTGTTCATTTTAACTTTTTAAATAAGGGTGTATAATTTAATACAAAAAGATCATCAGTGTCTTCCAAGGTGTATATGTCTAGGTTCCTTAGATTAACAATGGGGCGCAGTTCAGGGAATAAATTGTCTGTAGTGCAATTACATAGGAGAAATTGTGTTTTTAATTTGTTTATCTTGTATCAACCCACAAATTCAAATCGGTAGAAAATGTCAAATACTCTTCTGATTTCTTTTGGTCCGGTTTCAAAAACAATGCAATGTCTTATGCGTAGAGTTTTATTTTGGGCATCCCATTAACAGGTGGTTCTGTACCATGGTTGGTTGTTATCACAATAGCAAAAAGCTCTAAAAAAAGGGTAAATATAATGGGGAAGAGGGGGCAATTATTTGCTAATCGATTAAAGAAGATAGTCTGTGATTCAGTTAATAAGAATCAAGGTGGTTATATTCCAGGTAGGCAATTATACATCAATACAATTTTTTTTATTGAGGCCCCGGAGTTTTTCAGGAAAAAGCAAATTCCGGCCCTGATTCTACTATTAGGTGCTGAAAAGGCTTTCGACCTGGTTTGCTGTTAGAGCCATTTTTATATTTTAGTGAAATTTGGCTTCCTAACAAACCTTCTACAGGTTATTCAAAGGATATATGAGAGGACATCAGGGCGACTGATAATACATTCAACAGACATAGGTACATGCAAGGTGAACAGGAGAACAACTAAACATAATTAGAATTAAGCACTGTTGGAGGATAAGGAAAGAACATGGAGTTTGTATCTAGTCAGGCATTTGATGTGGTAGTATCCTTGGCCATGGCATCCAGCTAATACCTCAGGTGCTAACACATCTGCATTTCTTAGACTGAAACACCAATGAAAGACAGAAGGCTGGGGGCGTGGCTACAGCGCCGATTAAGATGGCCGCCTAGTGTGGGGTCTCCGCTACGGCGGGACAATCCACTTTCTTTTTCTCCGTTAAATACTTCCCTCATCGATGTCGGACAACGGAAGTTATTGCCAGAATGTATGCAGCACCTGAGGAGACCATTTCTGTTCACCGGTGACCTTGTAGCGCTGTTCTGAGGCCGCAACCCGTTTCCTCTCACAGAACGGACCGCCGCCATTTCGCGCATTCTGCTTGACAGAGCTGCCTGCTGCCGCTCGCTGTGGAGGTCGATGCCTGGGACCTTTCCAGCACTGGTGAGCCCTGCTATGCAGCGTTTATCTGAAATGATGGCTTCTGTTAGCAGTCTGCCTTTTTTCATTCGCCTATAATGAGGTTTTGGCAACAACCCCCTGCATTATTATTGTGTGAGGTTTTGTGACCTGCTTTCTACTCAGCCTTGCACTGTTGTTGGGATGACAGAAGTGTTCTCCAGTCCACCAGCTAAGGCTCATAACAGATTATTCATCGCGCAACCTCACAGCTGCAATCCGTTTCTTCATACAGAACGGACCTCTGCCATTTTGGGCACTCTCATCAACGCTGCCTACTGTAGCTTCTGCATTACTTGACGCACTGGAGTTCATTTACATACAGCGAGCGTGCTTCGGTTTTGGTGCCATGAAACAGCAGAATGCCTCTTTCTACCAGATTACAGTGCACTTATTAGGGACTGTGCTGCATTATTCCTCTATGTATATCTCATATCAAGCGCACCTGTTTTTTCCCTATATGGCTCCTTTGACCTGATGCTCAATGCCGCAATAAGTCTATTTTACGCTTATGCTTGCTCTTGGCGCATTTTAATTGCAGCCATTGTTTACTTCAGGTGCATGTGTTTTCAAGCATGCTTCTTTGTTGATACTTTTACTGCCATTTGACTCTCCATTCTGCTGGCTGCCTTCTTCTTGTTCCTCAAATTTTTCCTCTACTTCACCCTCTCAGCAGCCCACTTCTCGCTCCTCAGGGTAGAAGGCTTTGTCAATTTTGCAACATAATCTGTGTCATTGTTTATCTTTGCCTAATTATTTTGTATAAGCTGACCACTCCGGATGGTGTACATTCAATTGACTTCCTCGCCTGACCATTCTATTTGAGGTGTTTCCCCATACTTGAGTTTCCTTTTATCACTCAGTTTGGAAGACTTTCATGCATATGGTCAACTTAAGTACACCAAAGTTTGTTTTTCTCCTTCCAAGTGCAGTCAGCAATCTTCTTCTGTGGTGCTGTGTGCTTCCACCGCAGACTCAACAATGGCTGGCTCCGCACCTCATCGCTCCTCGGTAGCACAGGCTACTTCTAACAAATCCTCACCTCCTACATCCTCCTCCAAACACCTGAAGCAGGACCCTCCTTCTCCTGACAAGACAACGTCTCCCATTTCTATGGAGTTAATATTGGAAGAAATACGTGCTTTGCGTCCTTTCATTGAAGAGACTAGCAAGAATATGCAGCTTTTGAAAGAGAAGTGGGTGGTTATGGACAACCGGATTACCTCAGTTGAACAACATCTTTCTGACATACAGTCTAATCCACAACGTATATCCTCTCTAGAAAAATCTGTTCTCTCTCTCCAGCAGCACACGGAAGACTTGGAAAACAGGAATAGAAGGAATAATCTTTGTGTTTATGGCCTGCTGGTATCCCTTGAAGGGGACGACCTGCTGAACTTCTTCACTTCCTTCCTTCCTAAGCTCTTGGACATGCCGTCATCTACCTCCATATGTATTCAAAGAGCTCATAGACTTGGTCCTCGCTCAGCCACCTCTACCAAGCCATGTGGAGTTATCATTCTCTTTCTAAAATTGACCGACCTCCTTTCAGTCCTCTCTGCGGCTAGAGCTAAATGTAATGTTTCCTGGTTGGGTCAGCATGTGTTTCTTACTCAGGATGTCTCTAATGCTACAGCTTCAAGAGGGAAAGAATTCCTTTCTCTTCGTCCATCTTTGCGATCCATTGGTGCATGTTATGGTCTGTTCCACCCTTGCATCTTCAAAGTCACTCATCAAAATAAGACTTGGACATTTCAGGATCCTGGTGAACTTAAGAACTTCATTCTTCTGCAAAACAACAGTGGCATGGATACCTCCTCCGCTCCATCTGGCTGATATGGGTTTTTGGATGTTCTTGGTGGTTTTTGAATGCTTTTTGACGTTTTTATTATGCATGTCTTTTGGATGTTTCTTGATATTTGGAATGTTATATTGATTTTTCATGTCCCCTTTGTTTGGTTATTTATTGCTGCTCTGGATAACATTCACTTAAGCTTATGTACTCCAGTTGTCTCCTTGTCTTGTGCTTCATTCGCTCTCATTTACCACTTTACCCTTTATTATGTTGTTTCTTTTATATTACATTTCGTTGTCCTACGTTCGGTTCTAACCATTTTCCTTCCCTTCCACAGATTTGTATCCTGTTCCTTCCTCCTTGTGAGTTCCTTCCTGTGGTCCTATGAAGTCCCAGTGCGGTTGTGTCCCTGCTCTTCAGGTGGTCCATCTTGTTAAGTGTCGCCACTTCCCTATCCTCCTTTTTGTACTTCCCCTCACGTATGTTTTTTGCAGTCATCCTCCTGGATTTGTGCTGTCTCTTCTCTCTATCCTATCCCCGTTCCTTTTCTACTTTTCTTTCTTTGTCTTATCACTTCCTGAACCTTTGTTTCCTTTTTTCCTATCTGCTTTCTTCCTTCATTTTTGTTTGCTTTGTTCCCAACCTCTTTCTTGTCAATATTGTGTTTTGCCTTCTCTTCTTCCGAGGCACTTATTCTTCTATTTTTCTATCTCCTCTGGCTTCTTTTTTTCGCAATTTTTTATTCACATATTTCTTGCGTCTTTTTACTGTATTTGCAATGTTTTTGTTTTTAATGTTTTACTTACCATATTTACCCTGTTTCACAATTCAGAGTTATATCTTGGAATGTTAAAGGCTTTAATAACCCCATTAAACGAAAGAGGATACTTGCCCACCTATCTTCCTATACACCTGATATTGTTCTTTTACACTCATCTTAATTTTGTAGAATCTCTTTAATTGAAGAGGAGTTGGGTGGGTAATGTTTTGTTTTCACCTAGAGATAACAAAAAGAATGGGGTTGCCATTTTAGTGCATAAAAACTTAAATGTAAAGTTTTGCTTGAGGAGAAAGATTCAGAGGGTCGTTGGATTTTGGCCAAATTGATGATTGATTCTATTCATTTGACTGTCTTCAATGTTTATGGTCCTACCCAACCTGACTGTGTGTTTTGGTCGATCATCACAAGCAAATGTACACAAGACAGAGTTGACTTTTTCCTTTTGGGTGGTGATTGTAATCAAATTGTTGATCGCTTTCTTGATCGTAAGTCCACTATTCGTTTTGTTCCACATAAGTCTCATAAACTTTTTCTGAACACTATATCCCAAGCTAATTTTTCAGACTCCTGGCGTCTCACACATCCAGATCCCCTCGACTATTCTTTTTTTTCACACCCTCATGCGTCCTTTTCTAGACTGGATTATATCTTTCTCTCTCACCCTCTCACTCAGAATCTTCTCTCTTCTTCTAGTGAGCCTATTGTAATTTCAGAACATGCCCCCATTATTACAGATATTGATATGCTCCCCCCTCGCCCCAAATCCTCTGCTTTGGCGTTTAACTCCTCGCTTCTTACTGACCCCAACTTTTCTTCCTCTTTCCGTACTTTCACCAATTACTTCTTCTTTAACAACTCTACTCCTGATAGTTCCCCACATACTCTTTGGGACTCTTTCAAAGCAACGGCAAGAGGATTCATTATCGATTATCGATATTGACTTTTCTTCCTCTTTCCGTACTTTCACCAATTACTTCTTCCTTAACAACTCTACTCCTGATATTTCCCCACATACTCTTTGGGACTCTTTCAAAACGACGGCAAGAGGATTCATTATCAATTATCGAGGGCCGTGGATGTTTCTGCTGAAAAGCCCTGAAGCCATTTGCACTCGACCCTGATCCTCCCGCCGAGCCCGGCGTGAACTGCGCATGCCAAGATACAGTGTCCAAACAATCCCAAGTCAGTGATTCATTAAACTCTTTCGTTTTTCTAAACGACACGTCGTACCCTTTCCATGCGTCCCCTCCATATTTCTCATGGAAGCCCGTGATCCTGCTCTGGTAGCAAGCAAGGTCTCCCAACAGGTCCGGTGTTCGCTCACCCATAATTGCTACAAAAACAGAAAAAGCCCTGATCCAGTTCATCATAGACTCTTCCACCCTGAATTCTGCCATTTTTGCCCTCCATTCACTGGGGTGCCAAAAATCCTTCTGGGTCTTGGCATATTCTAACTCACGATTGTCCGTCAACAATGAAAACATATTAATGTATTTATTCGCCCACACCATCTCTTTCGTGGCCATCAGGACATGTTGTGCCAGGCATTCCCGCCTTGAAGGTACAGCGCCCTCCCCCATTATTGGGAGCGACCTCTTACCGTTTTCTGTCGTACCTCCGGTCATGTCCGTCGACTTATTCTGATTCTCGACCGCAGCCGTGTTTGCCACCTGCAGAGGAATAGAAGGCACGTTTGCTGCCCCAGAGCCCCTTGCCTGCCTGAGCTGGTTGATAATTTGCCTAGCCTCCTCAGCTGGATCTTCCGCAGCCGCGGATCCCCCCACTCCCTTCTTCAACCAAGGCAACACCGCCGCTAAATGCATCGCCAGTTCCAGGGGTACTTGATCCTTATCCAGCGGTGTGATAATCACAGGGATTGGCAATCCCCCATCCGGTGCGGGTACCGGGCTGGCCGCTGAGGTTACTGGGACCAGCGGAACTTCCATCCGGACCGGGACCTCGCTAAGACCCCCTTTCCCTTTCTTCTTTTTCCCCTTATCCCCCCCTGGAGTAACGTTCAACAAAGAAGGCCCAACAATCCTCTTAGGTCTCCCTGAGGGCCCCTCCTGAGCTTCCACTTTCTTCTGGAGCGCCGCTAAGCTGTGACCCAATCGGTCCACTTTACCAAATTTCCTGTCCATCGCCGACACTTGGTTTACCAGTGTGCGAAGCATCCGTTCCATCTCGGAGCTCTTTCCACTCATCTTTCCAGGCATATCCGACGTTCTGTGCAGGTCCTCCGATCCCAGATACGCTTCGACGACTGAAACAGAAAAAACAACGATTACCACGTTAAAAAAAACTGCAGCTTGTTCCCTTGAGGGCTCACGAGCGACGAGTGGTGCAGCCTTCAGAGCGCGGGAACAAGAGGACGCCTGCCTGGACCCCCGCGCCTTTTAACTTGCAGCGGGGGAGGCGGGGCAGCATCCCCCTCCCGCCCAAAAGTACACGGACTTCCGGGCGGGTGTTAGGACAACCCTCTTAGGCAGTGGGGGCGCCTCCAACCACGCCACTTTGGGCATACCGGCCGGGAACACGCCCCCTGCCTGCAAAGGTTTCCTGGGCAGTCGGGGCACCCAGCCATATGTTCGGGGTAGCCGAGAGGTCTCCCCTTTCCAATTTCCCCACATACTCTTTGGGACTCTTTCAAAGCGACGGCAAGAGGATCCATTATCGATTTCATTTCCCGGAAGAAGAAAACATTTCTTCAGAAGGGGAAAGCCTTTCTCGCCCATATTAAGAAATCGGAACATCAGTTCTATACCTCCTCTGCTAAGTGTATGTCACTAGATCTCTTGTGTGCCAAAATATCCTTTAACAAGTTATCTACGGACAATGCCTCCTCTATACTTCGAGTAGTGCTCGATTTTTTGGCGGTCATAATAAGTCTGGCAAACTTTTGGCTAATTATCTCAAGTCCCGTAAGGAGCGTACTTGTATTGAATCTATTTTTTCCCCAGATAACTCTCTTCTTCACGAAACGGATAAAATTCTTGAGCAATTCGACTTTTTTACAAGAACCTCTATACCCCAGAATCTCCTCCTTCTCCCTCTATGCTCCCTTCTTACTTTGAGAAACTCCCTAAGCCCTCTACCCCAGATCTTAATTTTGCCTCCCTGGACCTTGATCTTACTCTTCAGGAGCTTTCTGCGGCGCTTTCCTCCCTTACCAAAGGTAAAACTCCTGGTCCAGATGGGTTCCCAGTGGAATTCTATTTACACTTCTCTGATCTCCTTTTCCCCAGACTATTAACACTCTTTCAGTCCTTTGCTTCTTTAGGTGCTTTTCAGGACGCTACCATCTCTCTGATTCCTAAAGAAGGTAGCGACCCAAAATTTTGCCAAAATTACCACCCTATCTCGTTAGTTAATGTTGACTATAAACTCTTTGCCAAGCTACTTGCTTTACGACTTGACTCTTTTATGCTGCCTCTAGTTGGCAAAGAACAATGCAGGTTTATCAAGGGTAGGCTCACTTCAGATAATTCTCATCTTTTCCTCAATGTCATGAATAAAGCCCCCTCTTTGTCGTTCCCTTTGGCCTCCATCTCAGTCGACGCTGAAAAGGCTTTTGACCGGGTGGATTGGTCTTTCTTATTTGCTTCTCTTACTTGGCATGGCTTCGGTCCTAAGTTCATATCGCTCGTATCTTTATTATATTCTTCTCCCAAAGCTTCTCTTCTGGTTAATGGCCATCCCTCTTCCTCTTTTAACCTTCAAAGAGGTGTTCGGCAAGGCTGCCCTCTCTCCCCACTTCTTTTTGTTTTGGCTCTTAAACCCTTTTTATCCTCCATTTGCCAGAATGCTTCCATCTCTGGCTTTCCCTATGGAACTAACCAGTTAAAACTCTCTGCTTACGCTGACAATATCCTTTTGTTCATTTCAAACCCAGAATCTTCTATTCCCCCTTTATTAGCTGAATTTGATAAGTTTTTCCTTGTTTCTGGTTACACGATTAATTCTTAAAAGACAGAAATTCTTCTCTTAACGAAGTTCTGCCTCCCTCATCTTTTCTCTTCTACTGGTTTCCCCTGGAATAGTACCAAGATAAAATATCTTGGGATTTGGTTTTCTAATTCTATCGCTTCTTCTGTCAAACTAAATATGTCCGCTGCCCTTCCGCGTATTGATCAATTGTTTTCCTCTTGGAATCCGCTCTTTCTTTCTTGGTGGGGTAGATTGAACTCTGTTAAGATGATGATTGCTCCCATTCTTATCTACATGCTTTCTATGCTTCCCGTCCATATTCCCGCTCAATATTTTAAGCGTCTTGATTCCTCAATTTCGAAGTTTCTTTGGAAGGGCAAAAGATCTAGGATCTCTCTCCTTTCACTTCGTAGACCCAAATCAAATGGCGGTGTTAACTTCCCTGATTTTCGTGTATATCATAAATCCTTTACCCTTCGCAGGCTTCCCGTTGGCTTTCATGTGCTTCCTCTCCTTTCTCTCCTCTTTGGCTTTCTATTGAGCATGCCTTTTTATCACCTTTTTCTTTTGACAAGTTAATCCGTTTTTCATCCAAGTCCCTGTATGACTCTTTCCCATTGTTTAAACGCACTTCTTCTCTTTTGCGCCCTTCATTGTCCTTATCAACTATTTCAAGTGAGTCCTTTTTACAAAAGCCCGTCTGGTACAATTCGCTCCTTCTTATCAATAATAGGCCTATCTGCTGGAATTCTTGGAGGCGGAAGGGTATTATTTGGATTCATCAATTCTTTGACGGAACTACCTCTTGTCCGTTTCCTCTTTTTCAGCTTCAGTTTTCTTGTCCTCGTCACTTCTTGCATAAATATGCTCTTCTTATGGGAGTGATTCTGGAGTGTTACTACTCTCTCTCTCCTACCCTACCACTCGTTCCCCCTTCTGCTCTTCTACCGTTACTTTCCACTCTTCCCTTAGCGTCACTTATATACAAGTTCTTTTCTTCCCCTAACCCAGACTGTCCTAAGTCCAAACTTGAACTCTCTTGGGAAACTGATCTAGGTTGTGTATGGCCCATTTCCCTTTGGGATAAACTTTGGCTCAAATCCTTGAAGGTTTCTCGCTCTCCTTCTCTCACTCATTCTCTCTTTTTTCTGGATCACAGACTTTATCTTTCTCCTCTTTCTCTTTCCCGCTTTTCTCCGTCTTCTGATTCTACCTGTTGGACTTGCCACTCACCTTCTGCTGACCTTCTACACATGTTCTTTTTCTGTCCTAGGGCCTCTGCTCTTTGGAAATAGATTTGGCATTGCATTTCTCAAATATTTTCCCTCTCCACTTCATACTCGCCCTCTATCCTTTTCCTAGTCAATCTTTCAGATACACTTACTTTACCGCCACACTCCTGTGGTCTCTTTGACCCTATGCTTGTACCCGTCTTTCAGCATATTTCTTCCAATTGGAAATCTCTTACAAATGTTTCCATACAACTTTGGTGGAGCTCCATTTGTCACTTTCATAGGCTGGATGTGTCCTATGCCTCCTCCTGCAAACCGCCTCGTAATGTTGAGCTTTTTTGGCTGCCTCTTACTGTTTATTTATATCGTTTAGCCATAAAAAGACGCCTTTACCTACTGACTCTGAAAATTTTAAACCCCCTTAGATGGCTTTATCCTCTGTTATGCTTATCCATACTATTATAATAAAGAGAGAGCCCAAGCCTTTTAGGCAGGTAATCTCAGGAACCACAGCACCAGTCACAACACCCAATACAGCGTTGGAAAGGGCAGCTGCTCAGAAGGAGATAGGCCTTGCAGACGCCCACCATATACATTTAAAAGGTAAAAGAACCATGCCAGCAAAGTAGTCCCTTGTGGGCGTGTCTGCGTTGTGCTGTGGGCGTGTGCTGGGGGCGTGACAAACGCTGAGGGCGTGTGGTACGTTTCGCCCTTCATGCCATGTCTCATATTGTGTGCTAATCCCACTCTGCTCCCTTTAAATACCCCTGCACCCTATAATCATAACCCACCCTTACTCCTTAAAATACCCAAACACCCTTAAACACTAACCCATCTTAACCCTATAAATATACCCTGTACCCCCAAACCCAAACCTATCCCTAAACCATAAAAATACCCCTGTACCCCAGAACCAAAACCTAGCCCTGAACCCTATAAACACCCCTGTACCCCAGAACCCAAACCTAGCCCTGAACCCTAAAAATACCCCTGTACCTCAAAACCTAAACCTAGCCCTGAACCCTAAAAATACCACTGTACCCCAAAACCCAAACCTACCCCTGAACCCTAAAATGCCCCTGTACCCCAGAACCCAAACCTAGCCCTGAACCCTTAAAATACCCCTGTACCCCAAAACCCAAACCTACCCCTGAACCCTAAAAATACCCCTGTACCCCAAAACCCAAACCTAGCCCTGATCCCTAAAAATAACCCGGTACCCCAAAACCCAAACCTACCCCTGAACCCTAAAATACCCCTGTACCCCAAAACCCAAACCTAGCCCTGAACCCTAAAAATACCCCTGTACCCCAAACCTAGCCCCGAACCCTTAAAATACCCCTGTACCCCAAAACACAAACCTACCCCTGAACCCTAAACATACCCCTATACCCCAAAACCCAAACCTAGCCCTGAACCCTAAAATTACCCCTGTACCCCAGAACCCATACCTATCCCTAAATCCTAAAACAACCCCTGTACCCCATAACCCAAAACTATATCTGAACCCTTAAAATACCCAAATACCCCAAAACATATACCTCAGTACCCCAAGACTTATACCCCTATACCCATACTTACCTTATCCAAACATAAAAAAACATGCTTTTACCATTCATGCATTAACAACGAATTTCGTTGTAAATGTATGCGTGGTAAAAGCATATAAAATGTAATGCCATGCGTTATAATGGCATTGCGGAGTCATGGTACTTTCGTAATGAAAGTATGCGGAGTGATGGTATCCGGAAAGAAAGTTGCGGAATAATGGGTGTTTACCCTCCCCTGGTAAGTAGATTGGTGGCACGGCGGCCCACATCTCCAGCAACATACTCATATTTTTTCACCACCCATTTGAAAAGTGCCCAGGTCTCTCTCATTGATGGCCAGCACCGACATACACTTTTAGACACACTTCTCGCCACAAGTTCTAGAATTGCGAACTTTAGAGCTGGGGAGTTACGTTCGAATCTCGGCATCAGTTCAACATCATGTGATTCCAGGCAAATCGCTTTGTGTCCCCGTGCCTACCACAAATGAATGTGTTCTTCTGTAATGTAAATTGTGCCCATGCCATGTTGTCGAGTTCACACTATATAATATTGCAAGGAAAAATAAAGTAGGGAAACTCGAGTTCAACCACTACTGAACACGCACTCTTAAGTGCATCAGCAGTGCACTGTGAATCGTTGCGTTTCACAGGCCTGTCACAGATAAGAAATTCTATCTAAACGAAATCCTACAAAACAATATACTACTGGCCGGCAGCAATTCATACCCGGACAACGCCGGGACGGGCTGCTAGTACTCTTATATTTATATGCTAATACTTACATTTATATGCTTATATTTGCATTTGTATACTGTTGGTCTTAATTTTGATGATGTTTATTACTTTTCTTTAATTCTCTCAAGGTTTCCAGATATGTTCTACAGTTTTTGCTGATTACCTCTTTTACTCTTGCCTCTTTCTTCACCTCTTTTACTTTTCCTTCCTTTTCATTCTGCTCTCCCCCTTTTTCCTTTTCTCTCCCCTTCCCCTTCTTCTTCCCTTTAAAATGTTATAAAATGCTTTGTGTTACACTCTAATGACACTAGGTTTGTTATGCTTTACTCTTCTATATATTTTGTACCTCCCTTTCTTTTGTCATTTGTTGCCTTAACTATTGTTCTAATAAAGCTTTTTCAAACATAAAAGAAAGACAGAAGGCAGCAGTCTTGAAAATAAATTTTCGCAATATGAAGTTGTTTCACGAGTAACATGACAAAAAAGATGTACACAGTCTTAATGGAAAGTAAACATTCATACACGTTTCATAGAAACATAAGTGCTGCTCTTCCTTCTCCAAATTTGTATGCTACAGGTAGTCAGGGTACAGGCCACACTTTCCCTCATGTGTACAACAAAGTTCTGTGGGTTTTTCTCAAAATAAGGGAATAAACTGTAGAGGACATGCTAGTTGTTCTATTTTGGTATCAAATGGGTTTGCACTCATGAAGCAGATGGTGATGGTTCTAGTTTAGATGTTACCATTTCATCCTCTTTCTTTTGCAGGGCGCTTCCTGTCTATGACTCTATCACCATTTTATATCTCCAGTAGGACGCAATTCAAGTGACCAGCAGCCCCTTGGAAAGTTTAGCAGAAGGACAATTGTGTAGGGTGCTTAACTTGCAGGTTTGTTTTTTATTTCATGTCCATCAGCTTGGTCTCTATTTCCTTAGTAAATCCTTACTTTAGTGGACAATCCAATCGAGATCATGAAGTGTACCGACATTGACTACTGTATAAGTGGTATTTTGTAAGGAGACCAAGCTCACAATTGTATAGAGAAGCCTTTGCGGTATTCAAATCCTTCTCCTTGGTCCTCCCTAACACTACAGATTTTAGACCTAAGATTCTATGTTTATTTCGAGATCATAGGACCAAGATATTGTATTACCTCTGTATTGGCCTCTTGCCAACAGAGATTCTCTGTTTTAATCTTTAGCAGTGTAGTGAGATGTTTATGAATCTGCCTTGTAGGATAGTCTTGCTGTCACTTTTGGGGTAAAAGTGTAGATAAAGAAAATGGCTAGTGACATTCTAGGTAGATTCAACACCCCCTCCCATAACGCCTTGATCAAACTCCAGAAAATAAAAGTCTGCTCCTGTTCAGTTGAGTTATATTTCTTAAGCAGTTATGTGGACAGCCCATCTTGCGATTCTGCATTGTTAAAGTCTGAAGAAGCAATGTTATCCAGGTTTCATCATGGGTTGTCTGGGGCAGTCGAAAACTGCCCTTTAGAAGCCCCGGAATAAATTTACTGCAAGTGTGTAGTATATTTTTGTGTAATGTGTCTGCTTTGGTCCACCAGCCAAAAAGCTGTTATCGCGTTGATACCTCTCAAACGTAAGGACAAATATAAGGATGAGGGAAGCAAAAGTAACGCTGAGATGACATACTGGTAACCTTCGTCACTCCTACTCTTATGCTCCTACGTCACACTCCTAACAAACCATCCAGTCTTTCAGATGTGTGATGGTTAAAGCAATTTTAAAGCTTTGGTAGCCTTTCAGGGTATGATAAGATACTAGGGTGGTTATACACACCTTGGCAGGGACAGCAAGGCTGGGTTTTACTCAGCGTTTGCTCTCTGAAAGACATTTCTCCCTGAAAGGTGATGTCCACTTCCTAGCTAAGGACTTTGGTAGGGTAGAGTTGAACTATGGCCTGATTTAGAGTTTGGTGCAGGAGTTACTCCATCACAGCATGATGGATGCCATGTCCCCCATTAAAGAGGGCATTATATCCTATGGCACTTATAATAAGTCCATAGGGATATCCACAACGTTGTGACAGAGTAAACCGGCTCTCAAACTCTAAAACACGCCCTGTGGGTGACAATTATTACTGATAATTTTTTTCAGATTTACACAGTTACCTGTGGTCCTGTAGTGGATGGGTCATCAAGTCGAGGGTTTACGGCAGCAGAATCAATCTGTGCAAACCCAGCATTCCCTTGACTCTAAATACAGCTGGAGCACTTCGAGGTTAGGCAGAAGGGAGCACCGTTGATTGGCAGCAGTGCACCCGCTCCGCCAAACTCTAATTGGTCTGTAAACCTTTGCATCACTTTGCACTGAGAGCAAAATACCCTGAAGGGAATGTATATATTGGGAGTTTTCTATTACTCATATATTGAATAATCCCATGAAACCAGAGAGAATCTTTTGGTACGTGCAATACGGCTGTGCTGAAGAAGGAAAACGTGTTCCATGGCAAGGTGGACTTTACGGGATACTTCATGAGTTATTTCTTGATCATGTTTTCCTAGGCATGAGCACTTGGCAGTGAAATGTTAGTCTCATGTTTCTAATAAGTGGTCTCTTTTTAGAGGCTGGAGAAAAAGAATGAAAGGTTGTTATTTACATTATACAGAATTCAAGGATTGCAATTTCGTGGTTAGTTGGAAAATGTCAATAAAAAGGGATCATGACATGTACAAAAGGATGTAATTTTAAAAGCTAAAGTCAAGTGGAAAAACATTGCTGCAATACAAACAGCAAAATATGCTCATAAGCGATATGTCAATTTTATATCTTTCGAGTTGGAGTTTTTAGTTATTTATGTTATCAGTGAATTATTAGTATAATGTAGCTTTTTTTCATATAAGATTATGTATTATGAATTGTCTTTAAATATATGTTTGTACTATATGACTTAAGTGCTAAATAAAATGGTAACTGAATGCCAGACGATATGACAGTAGATATGAAAAGGCAAAGCGCAGACCCCCCCCCCCCCGAATCTCCCACATCTTACAGATATTTATTGGCCTTTGGGCAGAAAGGAGCCACGTGAAGAATATAGGGGCGCCTGAAGGTTTGGGAGCCACCCTGCACAACAGGAGCACCAGGGGCTAGAGTTACCCCCGATGAACGGTGCTTCAATTTAGGGAAGCCAATAAAGATAATGTGGTTACCTTGTGTCCCTCAGAACCGGGGTCCATTTGGTATGAGCTACAATGTGTTCTGTTGGGTGAACCAAGTACGAACAAGAATTGATCTAACGAAAAAACCACACATTCATTTGCTAAAATGAATCAATACTTGGTAGTTCATTTGACATGAAATGTGAGTTAAAACACGACACAAGATTATTGCTCAATTTGTGTATTTAATGTCATATTTTTAGAATAAGAATTCAATCTAGAAAAAATCCAGGGAATGCTTGACGAAGCTAAAACAGCTGATCAGACGCCGCTGCTGTATCAGCATGCATGTTTGAATCCCAGCTAAAGAAAGGCTTAGAGCTGTCAAGGATGAACTGGAACTTGCACCTAGTGTGCCGAGAAAAAGCTTATATCCGAAAAAACAGAGAGAAAATACCAATACTGATAACAAAGGATAGTTAACAAATGTTATAACACAGAACCTGAAAAAGTAATTCAAGACTGGGAGCTGATTAGTAGCTTTTATTATTTTGTTCAATTTTGTCAAAAGGCAACTATATTCTTGGAAAACTTGTTCAAAAAGTTAGTCCGGGCTGCTATGCCAGCACCCAAACCTGTGACGCTACGTCAAATGATGGGGATGCCCCCTATTCTTGGACACCACAGATGTGGCACTTGCCTCTGTTGTGAATCTTCTATTGAGGGTTCACTGTTCCAACATAACGGAATCTTCTGGAAACACGAATCCTTTAGTAACTGTAAGAGCAAGTTTGTTGTTTATGGCATTACATGCCCTTGTCGTCTACTGTACATAGGCAAAACCAATCAGGAGATCCGTCATCGGATCTCGCAACATAAATCGAGAATCAAAAGAAAGGTCGAAAACGCCCCTTTGGTGCTCCACTGGACGCGGATGCAACATTCTGTAAGTGACCTAAAATGGACTGTGATTTCCAAAGTGGAAAAAAACCCTCGTGGTGGCGATCAAAATCTTGCATTGTCGAAACGGGAAGCTTTCTTAATAGTCAAATTTGACACAGCAGTTTCTGGGCTGAATGAACTAAGCGAAATATTTAAATTATAACCAGGTTTGTTTCACAATCATTTACTCCCACTATGTCTGCAAATCCAGTCCTGGTCTTGTGGTTCTTCGTTTCTAGTAGACTACTGGAAACCTTTGCGGACCTGGAAATCCGGTCCTGGTTTTCCGTCTCAAAGCTGACTACCGGGAACCATAGTGGGCGTACACTAATTCTTGACCTATATATATGGGCGGTCAGACGGTAGCTCGGCTAGCTAAGGCGTTTGAGCCAGAGTGCAGCACCCTCGCTACGCCGTCGTTCGAAGTTCTGGACTAGTGATTCCATTGTGAGTATTACCAGACTGCATGTCTCGTGGTGTCAGCCGGTCACACTTTCCCGCTTTGTAACTAACCTTTACCCCGTTGTTTTTGCCGTAGTAACTACTTTCAAAAATGCCCTCTGCGTGCAGCGCCGCGTTGACGGTAATACGCCTATAACCTCTTCAAATTCAGTCCCACCTACCCGGATTAATGGTCCCCTGACACTCGGTATGTTAAATTTTTCAGGGCCTGTGATTTGTCCGTAATCAGCGAGCCGCGTTCGGCGGACCACGCCCTTCGTAAATAACTACGGTAAGCCGCATTGCTTTCTTGAAGTTTCATTAAATCACTGGCGGTTAATATTTCAACTGTTCTTACGGGCCCAACGTTGGTTCTTTTCTAGGCTCCCTAAACAATTCTAGATAAAGTGTTGGCTAAAGTAATTTTTACACTGAACGTTCAGTGTTTTCGGTAAGAAACTTCAGTAGTTACACATCGATACTTTAGTATCCTTAGGCGGTCTCTGTAAACTGAAGCTTTTGCTCCATTACTCCTTTACAGACTTCGTGCCAGTATTGATTTTCATTTCGACGGTGTTTGTACCCCAAAATAAAGGTCCAAGAATAGTAGGTAAGAACTTCTGTAGTTTTCTCTGAACTTCTCGCTCCTCATTAGTAAGAAATCGGCCCTGACTATATACTCGCTCACTTATTTACAGGTAAAACATTCGTCCTTCCAAGTGACTTTGCCTCTAGCATAGCATTCCCGTCTACTACTAAGGCAGGTAAGATTAAAAAACTTCTCCAATTTCTTATTCTTCAGCCACCCCGATTAGGTCCCCAAGGCACTCAATGTCTGTCTTGACCATTTGTAGGTACTGTTTCCCCCCTTCCAGCCAAGATGTTGTGAATTTTATTACCTGGATGCATTTTCGCTATTTGGTAAGCTGTGGAGGAGGGGGTGCTACCTGAGTGAAGAAACTGATGTTGATTTACTGAATGTACATCTCTTATAAACTTTCCCTCTAAATCTATCTTTTCCTTTTCTAGATAAAACTAAAGGCCCTGAAGAGAATCCTCCTAGACCAGCAGGATTCGAAACGCGTAGGCCCCTGCCACTCTCGAGTCTGCATGGGTGATAAGCTCATCTAAATCGCTCTGTTGCTTATCACTACTTCTTGTACATTACCTCGTTCATTTCTTCTTCTTTTTTAACCAAAATACTGAGAATATTCGAATTTGTTTAAGGAATGTACTTTTTGTATGAATAATTTTCTAGTGACACCCTCTAAAATACTTTGCAGACCGTGGTTTTCCCCAGCATTCTTGTGCTTGTTTGTTCACTGTAAATATTGTTCACTGTAATATATTGCACACGTTACAATTCCCTTGCAGCCCCTTTTTGCCCCTGAATGGTTGAATGTTGTATGCCTGTGACATGTTTGATATGGTGAAAGATTCCCTTATTTCCTACTTTTGTACCTAGCATGTATTATTGTTTATCTTTTTGAACAAGTTTTCCAAGAATATAGTTGCCTTTTGACAAAATTGAACAAAATAATAAAAGCTACTAATCAGCTCCCAGTCTTGAATTACTCTTTCAGGTTCTGTGTTATAACATTTGTTAACTATCCTTTGTTATCAGTATTGGTATTTTCTCTCTGTTTGTTCGGATATCGGCTCAGCCATACTGATCAGAGCCACCCCTTTGTAGTTTATTGGTTATAATAGCGGGCGCAGGCCCGCGAGGTTCTGTTGTTCATTCATTTGAAGCAAGGATAGACCTTATGCTACCTTCATAAGTTGCATTGATTGTGCGATTGTGTCCCATGTGCATGCTAATCTTAAATCTTTCCTATCTTAGGCCCTTAAACCCTTTCTTTCTTTTTATTGTTTTCTCAGAGTAATGGCAGAAAAAGACACCTTCGCCTACACAGAGGATCACATCAGAAACTTCCTCAGTGACCCACCTGTTTTCTCCTCGGTTACCCTAAGTGAGACAGCTACTACATCTAACGAATCTGATAAATTAATCCGTCTTAAGAAGAAGCAGATAAGGACAGACCTCCATGGTCACTTCTTGTTGCAACACCTCCGGGAAGGCACCATTCCTGCTGGTTTACAAATTAAAAATATACCTGTAATTTTTACAGAGGACCCGATATTTAAGAAAGGTTTTTCTATGATAGAAACTAAATGCAGTAGAGATTTGATGGTTTTAACAGTTGAGACAGCTGCCCGAATATCAAAAGAAGAACTAGCCGAAATCTCCAAACTAGAGTCAGAAATAAGCATTAATCCAACCATAGCTGACGCCAAGGCACTCTTGGAGAAAGTTAATAAAGAAGTCCAAGAATTCAAAGATTACACGATAACTCAAACATCCAACCAATTTGAGAAGGATAAAAAAGGTTTTTCATTAGATAACATATACCCTTACTTGCAAGCCGATTTTTATTCCAAGGCGGAATCGAGACGTTTCCTTCAAGGAAACCAAGGAAGATCACGAAAGCAGTTTATTTCCTTCAGTGATACATCGTCATCAGGAACTGACAGTGAATCTACCAGTAATTACAACCGTCCAAATAGGAACCGTAACTGGAACGCTAACCAGCAACAACAAAACCAATCGTCAAACCCCCATTTTTTAGGGAGAGGTCAAACATTGCCCAGGGGTCGAGTGAGAATCAATACCCCGTGGGAAATGAAAACCAGACGGCAGCACTACAAAAACTAGATGCGTCGCCTATTTTCAATTTATCTAAAAAAGTTCTAACATCTGACGAGGAAAGCGTGTTGGCAAAAGGCCTGTCATTTGTCCCCTCTAAAAGAACAGACTTTGTTAAAATGAAGTCAGAATTCATCGAATTTTTCAGGAAATTAAGATTGACCCTGTTTTTCAAGGAAACCCCCATCAACCAGCCAACGGAGGTTACTGGCCTTAGGAATAAATCCACTTTTTGCCCCCCAGCAAGTAAAGTTCCAAAAAACCTTTTGACCTTTGAAAAAAGTGTTTTGTCGGCCATATCGGCTATGGAAAAAGAGAGGAAATATGTAAACTTTAATACCACCAAGGCACAGATGACAGCTCTAAACAACCTTAAAACTGACAGCACGGTCATAATAAAGCAGGCCGACAAAGGCGGTGCTATTGTAGTGTGGGACATCAATGACTATACAACTGAAGTCATGAGACAGCTAGCAGACAGTAGCTGTTACCGTGAAATAAACAAAGACCCAACTACAGACCTTCAAAACGAACTTTTTGCTATCGTACAAGAAGGTTCTGACCTAGGTTTTGTTGGGCCAAAAGAACTTGAATACCTTAAAATTCAACATCCGAAAGTGCCGATGTTTTACGTATTACCTAAGATTCATAAAGATCCTGACCATCCCCCTGGCAGACCCATCGTTGCAGGGTGTGGTTCTGTGCTAGAGCCAGCAGCCAAATATGTAGACTGTTTTCTAAAAGAATTCATGATCAGTGTAAAATCCTATCTCCAGGATACAACTGATTTTATCAACAAACTAGAAAGCATTGAGTTCTGTGAAAACAGAGACAGACTAGTTACTTTGGACGTAACTGCTTTATATACCCAGATCCCTCAAGATGAGGCGATAGCAGTACTCACATATTATCTTGACTCCAGACCGAGACCGACGCAGGTGCCCTCCAAATTCATTGTGGACTTAGCAGCTTTCGCCTTAAAGAAGAACTACTTCTGTTTTAATGGCGAATACTACTACCAAGTCAAGGGGGTAGCCATGGGCTGCCCCTTCGCACCGGAATTGGCGGTACTATTTATGGCAATGTATGAAGAGGCGTACATTTATCACAACAATCCTTTCATTCAATACATCGGAGCGTGGCTCCGGTTTATTGATGATGTTTTTATGACTTGGACGGGTGATAGTGACACCCTTGATCAGTTCCATCAATGGTTGAATGACAGAACTGCCGATATAAAATTCAGCATTTCCAGTTCAACTAGGAGGATTGCATTCCTAGACGTGGAGGTCTTCCCTTTTGAAGGGAAACTGGCCACCACCCTATACAGCAAACCCACTGACAGAAATAAGTCTTTGATGTTTTCAAGTAATCATCCTAGGAACCTCAAGGAAAATCTCCCATATGGGCAGTTCCTGCGAGTTCGCAGGAACTGCACGTTTAAAGAAGATTTTCAACATCACTCAGCAAAATTAACATCTAAATTGTGTGATAGGGGGTACCCTAAGAAACTCGTGAAGAGCTGTATGAAGAGAGCGCAATGGACACCACGTGAGACCACTCTGGAACGCAAAACCAAACCTGAACTAAAACGACAGGTTTGTGTCACGACATATTGCCCGAATGCCAATCATCTGAAAAAAGTCATAAAGCAGAATTGGCATTTAGTGAAAGATCTGGATGACAGTCTTGTAGATATGCCCCTATTTGCCTTTAAGAAGGAAAATAACATTGCCAACCACATAGTCCGGGCTGCTATGCCAGCACCCAAAGCTGTGACGCTACGTCAAATGATGGGGATGCCCCCTATTCTTGGACACCACAGATGTGGCACTTGCCTCTGTTGTGAATCTTCTATTGAGGGTTCACTGTTCCAAAATAACGGAATCTTCTGGAAACACGAATCCTTTAGTAACTGTAAGAGCAAGTTTGTTGTTTATGGCATTATATGCCCTTGTCGTCTACTGTACATAGGCAAAACCAATCAGGAGATCCGTCATCGGATCTCGCAACATAAATCGAGAATCAAAAGAAAGGTCGAAAACGCCCCTTTGGTGCTCCACTGGACGCGGATGCAACATTCTGTAAGAGACCTAAAATGGACTGTGATTTCCAAAGTGGAAAAAAACCCTTGTGGTGGCGATCAAAATCTTGCATTGTCGAAACGGGAAGCTTTCTTAATAGTCAAATTTGACACAGCAGTTTCTGGGCTGAATGAACTAAGCGAAATATTTAAATTATAACCAGGTTTGTTTCACAATCATTTACTCCCACTATGTCTGCAAATCCAGTCCTGGTCTTGTGGTTCTTCGTTTCTAGTAGACTACTGGAAACCTTTGCGGACCTGGAAATCCGGTCCTGGTTTTCCGTCTCAAAGCTGACTACCGGGAACCATAGTGGGCGTACACTAATTCTTGACCTATATATATGGGCGTTCAGACGGTAGCTCGGCTAGCTAAGGCGTTTGAGCCAGAGTGCAGCACCCTCGCTACGCCGTCGTTCGAAGTTCTGGACTAGTGATTCCATTGTGAGTATTACCAGACTGCATGTCTCGTGGTGTCAGCCGGTCACACTTTCCCGCTTTGTAACTAACCTTTACCCCGTTGTTTTTGCCGTAGTAACTACTTTCAAAAATGCCCTCTGCGTGCAGCGCCGCGTTGACGGTAATACGCCTATAACCTCTTCAAATTCAGTCCCACCTACCCGGATTAATGGTCCCCTGACACTCGGTATGTTACATTTTTCAGGGCCTGTGATTTGTCCGTAATCAGCGAGCCGCGTTCGGCGGACCACGCCCTTCGTAAATAACTACGGTAAGCCGCATTGCTTTCTTGAAGTTTCATTAAATCACTGGCGGTTAATATTTCAACTGTTCTTACGGGCCCAACGTTGGTTCTTTTCTAGGCTCCCTAAACAATTCTAGATAAAGTGTTGGCTAAAGTAATTTTTACACTGAACGTTCAGTGTTTCCGGTAAGAAACTTCAGTAGTTACACATCGATACTTTAGTATCCTTAGGCGGTCTCTGTAAACTGAAGCTTTTGCTCCATTACTCCTTTACAGACTTCGTGCCAGTATGGATTTTCATTTCGACGGTGTTTGTACCCCAAAATAAAGGTCCAAGAATGGTAGGTAAGAACTTCTGTAGTTATCTCTGAACTTCTCGCTCCTCATTAGTAAGAAATCCGCCCTGACTATATACTCGCTCACTTATTTACAGGTAAAACATTCGTCCTTCCAAGTGGCTTTGCCTCTAGCATAGCATTCCCGTCTACTACTAAGGCAGGTAAGATTAAAAAACTTCTCCAATTTCTTATTCTTCAACCACCCCGATTAGGTCCCCAAGGCACTCAATGTCTGTCTTGACCATTTGTAGGTACTGTTTCCCCCCTTCCAGCCAAGATGTTGTGAATTTTATTACCTGGATGCATTTTCGCTATTTGGTAAGCTGTGGAGGAGGGGGTGCTACCTGAGTGAAGAATCTGATGTTGATTTACTGAATGTACATCTCTTATAAACTTTCCCTCTAAATCTATCTTTTCCTTTTCTAGATAAAACTAAAGGCCCTGAAGAGAATCCTCCTAGACCAGCAGGGTTCGAAACGCGTAGGCCCCTGCCACTCTCGAGTCTGCATGGGTGATAAGCTCATCTAAATCGCTCTGTTGCTTATCACTACTTCTTGTACATTACCTCGTTCATTTCTTCTTCTTTTTTAACCAAAATACTGAGAATATTCGAATTTGTTTAAGGAATGTACTTTTTGTATGAATAATTTTCTAGTGACACCCTCTAAAATACTTTGCAGACCGTGGTTTTCCCCAGCATTCTTGTGCTTGTTTGTTCACTGTAAATATTGTTCACTGTAATATATTGCACACGTTACAATTCCCTTGCAGCCCCTTTTTGCCCCTGAATGGTTGAATGTTGTATGCCTGTGACATGTTTGATATGGTGAAAGATTCCCTTATTTCCTACTTTTGTACCTAGCATGTATTATTGTTTATCTTTTTGAACAAGTTTTCCAAGAATATAGTTGCCTTTTGACAAAATTGAACAAAATAATAAAAGCTACTAATCAGATCCCAGTCTTGAATTACTTTTTCAGGTTCTGTGTTATAACATTTGTTAACTATCCTTTGTTATCAGTATTGGTATTTTCTCTCTGTTTTTTCGGATATCGGCTCAGCCATACTGATCAGAGCCACCCCTTTGTAGTTTTTTGGAGAAAAAGCTTAAGCATCCATCCTCGAGCCTAAATGGCAAATTTTTGGATGTGGTGGTATGAAAATATGCTTCTTTAAAGAATACTGCCTCCTGACAGCCACTCTCCTAACCCTTCTTCATTCCAGTCAAATGCCTCCGGGCACACATTAGTGTGTATATATATCAATTAACAATGGAGACAAACATATTCCTGTTTTCTTTGATTTTTAGTCTCTTCATAAGATCCACAAGCCTCTTGAAATCCACAAGTCCAAGCATCCAGAACATCATATACGGGCGTCCAGAAAGCCTTCTACAGGCGCAAGACAGGACAGAGTACTCTCCTGTCAGGTTCTGTTGGAATACATCTCTCCGTCCCACACTTGAAGTGCATAACAACGTATTACTTGTATTTGGACTAGATTTGAAGGCAGCAGTGAATTTGTGAGCCCTGATGAAAGTGAAGGTGAATATGCCACAGCCACGAAACACGTGTTGGCTTGTGTTTTTCAGAAGGCTTCTACTTGAGTACTCTCCTGTCAGGTTCTGTTGGAATACATCTCTCCGTCCCACACTTGAAGTGCATAACAACGTATTACTTGTATTTGGACTAGATTTGAAGGCAGCAGTGAATTTGTGAGCCCTGATGAAAGTGAAGGTGAATATGCCACAGCCACGAAACACGTGTTGGCTTGTGTTTTTCAGAAGGCTTCTACTTGAAGATTTCAAGAGGCCTGAGGATCTTATGAAGAGACTGAAATGAAAGAACACAGGAATATATTTGTTTCCACTGTTGATTGATATATACACACTTCAGGGCCCAGTAGGATGGCAGTCGGAAAACCACCCCAATCACCATGGTAGCAGACATCAACCGCCCGCCGGTACCATGGGAAAACCGGTGGCACAATTATGATCAACTGCCAAAAAAATCAGACTGCGGCAGAACGAGGCAACGAAAACTCACCCGTAGTGGGCGGAGAAGGCCAAAATGCGTCTGCAGCGGTCGTATTCGCAGTAGAAAATCACCAAACAGCCGCAGCATGGAAAATTAGGATATTCCCGATGTGACCATAGTATGCTCCGCTGTTTCCGACTGTCGCAGTCGCAAACAGTGATGAATGGGAGAGCTGGCAGAAGAGCTGTAGCATTGCCACCGCTGCGGAAGCTCCATGACAAATATGGTGGTCGACAGAAAAAACTCACAAAAAGGCCACAAAGTGCAAACAGCCAACTGGCCATGCCCCAAAACACACCCAACACACCCCAATGACACAACCACATGGCAACTACAAAATTACAAATCCCAGGATAACCCACACTATACTCCTGACAGCAATACCCTATTTGGGTCAACCCACATAGCTGAGTACAAAACCAGGCCCTTCCTTGACCAGAATCCTTTGAAATACTCCAGTAGTGAAGGGACATACACCACAGCTGAAAGGAGAGGCAAATCAACACCCCATCACTACTTACACCACACACTTTAGCCCAACCACTTCCATACCTGGACCACTAACCCCCCTGCATATCACATGCCATAGACATCACCACCACCCCACCACTTACATCCCTGCACCTATAACCCCTTTGCACATCACACACCATGGCAACACAGAAAATGCCCACATTCACAGAGAGTGAGATAATAGGATTAAAACCACAATTGTTTGGTATCCTGGTCCAATAGACACCATTAGCCACAAGAGCACAAATGTGGGCAAGGATAGTCAATAAGGTCAATGCAGTAGGGACCACCCTGCAATCAAAAAAGGAAATCATGAAGCGGTGGCATGACTTAAAGAGGGTTGTCAAAGAGAAGAGGAGCAAGAACAGAGAGCTGGCTCAGAGGACTGGCGGTGGCCCTCCCATTGCACCCAAAACATGGGAGGAGAAGGTGCTTACCACACAGCATCCAGACAGTCTCACAGGAATAGCTGGGGGAGTGCAGGCTGGTAAGTACAAACAAATGTAGACCATAACACAGCTATGTACTGTCCAGCACAACACAAAGCCACATCTCAGAGGCCAACGTATATCCAAATGCACCACAAAACCCAACACATGTCCCACAGATGTAACATTCACGACATCTGAATCACCACAAAGGTAGCCACCATTTACAGGGTTGTATGTGTCCAGGCAAACAGCACTACAACTCCTACCACGCCCCCTGTCCCACCCCAGAGCAGGATGTAGCACTTCACACCCACAGAAGCATGTGTTAGCCATTGTATGGTTCACCCTCACCTAACAGATAGGTAGCCATTTTCCCAGGGAGGGCTGTTTGGGGCTGGTAGGCCTGCACAACAACTCAAACCAGGCCCCCTGTCACACACCTGAGCAGGATGGAGCACTTCCCACCCACAAAAGCATGTTTCAGCCATTGTATAGTTCTCCCGCACCTAACAGGTAGGTAGCCATCTTCCCAGGGAGGGCTGTTTGGGGCTGGGAGGCCTGCACAACAACTCCCACCGGCCCCCCTGTCGCACACCTGAGCAGATTTGAGCACTCCCCCAAGATGCACTACAAAACAAAGAGGTAGGTAGCCTTTTTCCAAGGTTGTTCTGTTTCTGGCTCGGAGGCCTGCACTACTACTCCCACCATGTCCCCTTCTTCCCCAGCCCATCAAGATGGAGCACTCCCTCCCACCCAGATGCATGTGGCAGCCATTGTATCACTACAAACAAACTAACAGGTAGGCAGCCATCTTATGCTCTCTTGTCCCCCCTGAGCAGGATGGAGCCCACCACCACACACAGAGAGAGATGTGTTACAAATCCCACCCAAATGTAAAACAAGAACAGGTACGTAGCCAGTGCATGCAGAGTGTGACTCACTAATTCCCATGTTGAAGAAAGTTTGTGCACGATCATGCATAGCACAGAATGCCATGTGTAAGTGCCATGAGGGAAGAGCAGCAAGGACAATATGAAAACAAAGGAAGCATGGCCTGTAGTACAAATGGAGATTTGCACATGACCTGACAAAGATATGCATGAATTAACAATGGGCAGTCCATGCTCAGATGTAAAGTCTGCCAGGCAGAGTAATCAACAAAGATGCTTCACATTAATTTGTTGTGGCGCTACGTTAGATGACAACATGTCCCTGTAACCATAAAATATGCATGGTATGTCTTGACACATTACACCATGGACAAGTAATGCATGTACTGCAACATTATGTCAGGATGCACAGTACTGTGCATACACATAAAATGTGCAAACTAGTATACTGTGTGGTGTATGACCTGTGAATAAGATACATCTAACACCAAGGCTGAGGGGTGCACCTCAATGACCATTTCCCCTCTGTCCCACAGGTGACAAAGAACTGACTGCAGAGGACAACACCAGCAACCTGCAGAGCCAGTCCCCCCCCCGGAACATGGACTCTCGGATGTTGACTCTGGGGCTTCAGAGGACGAGGAGCTCGAAGCCAGCTCATCTGGTGTGCCAGGGTTCAACAGGTCCCAGGACCCCATTGTCCCACCCACCACATCTGCAGCGATACCACCTCATCCGCAGACCCCTACGGCAACGGCTTGTGAGTCCTCCACCACCACCACCACCACCAGTGATGCCTGCAACACCCTCCCTGTCCCAGAGGATGACTTTATTGGACTGTCTTTACCCACAGCCTTGTGAATGGCATCTGTCTGTTGGACTGAGTCACCACATCAATGTGGTGACTACTGGATTCTCTCATTTACGATAACTGTCAACTCACTGCTTCACTAATCACCTCAATGTAAATGTCCCCCCTCACATGTCACCATTGTAAATAAATACTCCGAACATACATGTTGTTGTCTCTGCTCTGTGTTTATTCCAGGATGTACCGTCTTCACCATAATTACAATCTACTAGGAGCCTTGAATGTATGTAGGCAAGGAGAGGCTGAAGGGAGCTAGGAAAACAGAAAAGAACAACATTCACTTGTCTGGGTGTAGCATCACAGACATCACACAACACTTACCATCAAAATAATCCATCATGCATACATCACAATGAGCAACAGTGCCAACATACACATCCTGTAGATGAAGCAAAATACCCTGTCCCGGAAACATTACAGGGCCACGACTGAGTCAACAATAGGATGCAGTCACAAAGCTTACATACACCTTGAGAACAGCAACATCATCAGGCAAGGGGTCTGTTGTACAAAGTCACATACCTTCAAGTGAAGTAGCGGGTGATGAGCTGTTGATGGTGGTTGACACCTTCCTCCTCTCCACTATCCTCGTCACTGGACATGGGTTGGTTTGCAGGGGGGCTTGGCTGCTCATCACCATCCAGGAGCAGGGGATCTCCTTGTGAATGGCAAGGTTGTGGAGCATGTAGCATGCCACTACAATCTGGCACGCCTTCCTGGGCGAGTACATCAGTGCACCTCTGGTCTTGGTCAGGCAGGTAAATCATGACTTCAGGAGACCAAAAGTACACTCCACCACACGACGTGTCCTCCCATGGGCATCATTGTAGCAGAATTCAGCTGGTGTCCTGGGATTCCGTTGTGAGCTCAGTAACCAAGGACGGTTGGGATATGCAGGGTCATCTAGGTTTGAGAAACACAGGGAAACCTTATAATGTTACTGTGGCAGAGAACAGCATGTCCCACACACAGCACGCTATTTGACTAAGCATACTCACCCACAATCCATGCATGCTCAGGAAGCAGATTAGCCATCAGCTGTGGTCCAGTGCTGTTACGCAGGATGTGTGAGTCATGGGCTGAGCCTGGAAATTTGGCACATATGTACAAGATGATCATATCCGCCAGGCACACCACTTGCACATTCATGGAGTGGAAATGTTTATGATTCCTGTAGATGTGCTCACGTGTCTGTGGTGGAACAAGCCCAACATGGGTGCAATCAATGGCACCAACAACATGGGGGATGTGTCCAAGGGCATAACATTTTCCCTTCACAACCGCCAATTCAGGCCCCCTGGGCAAATGGATATATCTGTTCCTCTTAGATCATCATAGCGGACAGGACATCAAGCAGCATCTACGCTGAACATAGGCTGTGACATCCCACCTGCGCTGGACACCGTGTGCTTGAATGATCCAGTGGCAAAAGAAGGCAGGGACGCCATCACCTTAGACATTGGGGTAAAAGCAGTTGGATATATTCTGCGAGGCTGCAGGTGGGGCTCCAACACAGCACATAGGTTTTGTAGGGTGGTCCGATCCAGACGGAATTTGCGGATGACCTCCTCATCCTCCATGTCTGCCAGCACTGTGAAGGGACGATGCAGATTTGGTCTCCTCCTAGTTGAGATGAAAGTGGGGACATGTCAATGCAATACACCATGAGATGTGTACAACATCTTACGTTTTGACTGACACTTTGCCAATAATGACTGTCATCACATTTGAGTTACAGACCAGCTTACATGTAAGGACACCTTCAGCTACACTACTCATACACTTGTCCCCTTTCTCACAGCAAGTACCTCTGAAACAACATCTGACTGTGAGAATGCACAAATGGATATGGCCACATCTGGCATTAGCAGGTCTGAGAGCATTTCATACAACATATGTGTGAAACAGTAACACTCCTGTCTCATAACTAGCTTCTGTACCTGCCACACCTTCAGGCGTACGTTGAACATGCCACACATCAACAACACAATGACCCAAGACTGTGCGTTTATTGACAAGTATGTGCACGATCCATGAAAATTAGACCGTCAAATCGGCACATTGTTCACTAAGACGTACATCACTGTGATTTCCCCAGCACTTTCACATATTAGCATCTGTACACATTGGAGAGTCCATCACAAAACCATACTGTGTACATGCACATCAATATCACAATTGACATGTGAGGGAGTACATACAAAATGTCCAAAATCACATACACAAACATGGCACGTGTAGTCAGCAGTGGGGTAAATGTTCCATTGGCACTGTGTGCACAATTATGTGCCATTAATCATGTGGCCACTGTGCACTATTAATAACTGCCCATTGGCCATTAGCACAGCATGATGTGTCCATAGGTGCTGTCAAAGTGCTCCGCCACCCAAATCCCGGTCACCCATATCAATGTATGGCACCCAATTTGCAGAAGCTACCTCCTGACCCCAGCGATGTCACCATCAAAGCCCAAAACACGATTGAGGTAGTGATAGGCATATGCACAATCCCAAATGGTGGTTGACATGCTCTGCCACCCAAATCACGGTCACCCATATCAATGTATGGCACCCAAATCGTGGAAGCTACCACCTGACCCCAGCGGTGTGTCACCAACAATGCCCAACACACGATTGCAGTTGTGATAGCCATATACACATGATCAAATGGCGGTTGGCATGCTCCGCCATCCAAATCCTGGTCACCCATATCAATGTATAGAACCCCAATCCCGGAAGCTATCACCTGACCCCAGCAATATGTCACCAACAATGCCCAACACACGATCACGGTAGTGATAGGCATATGCACAATTCCAAATGACGGTTGGCATGCTCCGCCACCCAAATCGCAGTAGCACCCGCCTGGCCCCTGCGGGGTGTTACCGCCATGGACCGTGCCCTTACAGCCAATGGGAACCATAATCGTGGTAGCACAATTCAAGATTTGAAAATCGCGGTAGGTGTGCTCCACCACCGCATAGCAGGTCATTGGATTCAATTGAAAGATGCACCACCGCGGTAGCGCCCGCCTGGCCCCTGCAGTGTGTCACCGCCAAGGACCGTGCCCTTACAGCTAAAGGGAACCGCAGTCGCGGTACCACAATGCAAGGTTTGAAAATCACGGTAGGCGTGCTCCGCCACCGCGGAGTCGGTCATTGGATGCATTTGAAATAGGCTGACCTTGAACACCAAGTGTAGCAGCTTAGAACCACTGAAACAACCCCAGGGGAATATATATATATGTGTGGGAACGAGCCCCACATGTCCACAGTTCACAGAGCCTGCTGCCTGAGACCCCCCACCACCAACTGCTGCTGCTGCTGCTGCTGCTCCTGGCTCCAGAGACCGCTGCCTGCCACCCCTCACCACCAACTGCTGCTGCTGCTGCTCCTGTCTCCAGGGACTGCTGCCTGAAACTCCTTACCACCAACTGCTGCTGCTGCTCCTGCTTCCAGAGTCTGCTGCCTGCCACCCCTCACCACCAACTGCTGCTGCTGCAGTTCCAGTCTTCAGGGACTGCTGCCTGAGACCCTTCACCACCAACTGCTGCTGCTGCTGCTGTCTCCTGGCCGCAGTGATGTTGAGGACTGAGAATATCCGTGCCAGTCCCTTCCCCAGCAAAGGAGCTGGAGGTCCAGATGGACAAGGTGCTCACACAGTATCCAAGGTTATATGGTGCTCCAAATGTCATAGCAAGGGTTCCAGAGAGGGAGTGACAGTGCAGTGTGGAGCACACATGAAGTTGATGTACTGCAGTATGTGCCTGAGAGTGTGGGGTTGTGTCATGCAGTGCCTAGGATGCTGTGTCCTGGGAAAGGGGTGTGTAGCCTTTTTCACACATCTTCTTGACTGCACATCAAGATTGGAGGGATATGTATTGACTTGTCAGCCATACAGTGACGCAGCAAGTTGGTAATGCAGGAGTAAGGGCAGTTATCGCTTGTGTGAATGGCTGTCTGTGTCCTTGATGTCACTCACAGGCTCATCTGTGGACTTAGCTGGGGGTTTTGTATAGAGGGTAGTGATGGAATTATGTCTGGCTCCTACTTGTACATCATCTCCAGTTCAGCAATATCCTCAGGACTTCATTACCCAAGGGTGACACTATTGGTGGTCATTCACCTATGACTCAGCAGATTGGCATACTATTGTGTGCAGCACCCTCCATTTCTACCAGCATGTGTACTGACTGGCATGTGTAGTCACTGTTTCCGCTCTCAATTTGTCCCTTCATGTGACATTTCTGATGCCCCACATTGGACCTCAGTGTGAGCCCACCTGGCCTGCACAGTCACCGCCCAATCTGACAAGGACACATCACTGAATGTACTGAGTGTTACATGTGTGCATTTTGTGTAACTCTCCATCAATGAGCCATCTCAGTCCTGTAGATTGCACACAACAGGACTTGTGAGAAGGGTGTGGGTTTGTAAGATCCTGTCGCTCAAAGTGACATCCAAGGCCCAGTGGGCCAATTACAGGGCAAGGACACTGAGGGATGTGCAGTGTTGGACACAGTGAGTCAACCACCAAACATATATTGATATGTACTGTATACCTGGCTCAACTGAAATATTTGGACAGTAGATGTGGGCCGCCTTCACATAGCTATCTGCGCTGGCATCCTGCATGTGTATGCAATGGGCAGGTACTGTGACCACCCTAGTGAGATGCAGTGGCTTGTAAGTGGCCTCTGTGTTGGGTGCAGCTATCATGCACTTGCCCTACCTGTACTTCCTAATGTTATTGCAGTATTGGGCATTGACCTTTCATTCAGAGTCGTGGGTTTCAGGTATCACCTGCATTGGGTTAATCTGGGAAATCCCAAGTAAGGGCATGGCAGTGTGCATAATCTGCATGTGCTTTCATCAATGCGTGCATTGCCGGACCTCAGAATGGTGAGGCTTAGACATCTGACACCAATATGCAACAGTAGTTGTGCACCAAAGTACAACATGGTGGATAGCTCATGCTCATGTCCATTGTGAATTGTTATGCTGTAGTCTTTATCTGCGCTGTCCATTTCTTCTCCATCCAGATATGACTATGGCAACATGTGGTGGGGTATATATTTGCCCCCATCAGGGCCCTAGGTGTGCTCAGAGCTATTTGTGTGTCTGGTTGAACGCAGCCACCGGTAGGATAGTGTGCTGTGTGGTCATCACATGGCTCACTGTTAGACATCAGGCCTCCTGTGTAGTTCCTTGGCGTTTTGGAGAGGTCTGAATGCCTGCTTTGTCAACACACACTTTTTACATGGTCCCTAGCTGTCTATATGGGAGGTGGAGTTATGAACGCTCTCTCCCTTTAAATACTTTGAGTGGACAGGAAGCGGGTGCTTGGCTTTCGTCCTTGTGAATCCACGCCCCTTCGTTTCCTATTTTGTTTGAAATCGGCTCCTGCTGGTTCTCCTAGCTGCTTCTACTTTTCCCCGCCTGTGTAGTTCTTTGACGTTTTGGAGAGGTCTGAATGCCTGCTTTGTGAACACACACTTTTTGCATGGTCCCTAGCCGTCTATATGGGAGGTGATGTAAATATATAATTTACCGTCTTAATTTCTATGCAGGTAAGTACTTAATCAATAATAACTCAAATCGGAAAGAAAAAACCAGAGTCCGTGGTGTTAGAGTTCTTAGGGGTTTTATTCCTTAAAAAGGAATGGTCAAGACCAGAATATCATGTTCTTCCCACCGCAGGGGTGGAAGAAGGGATAGAGCGCTACATTTTATTGACAGTACATAGCTTATATACTTAATTCATGTCATAGAAAACAGTACAGTAGGCGTAACAGCTGAGAGAAGACAAGATAACAGTATCCACGTGTTACTAATACGTAATCAGAAGGTGTGGACTAGGCGTGAACTGGAGGTGTGTGCTAGAAACGTCACAGGTAGGTGTCACTAGGGGGTGGCACTAAACAGAAATGTTGCAATGTCAGCAGAAATCGGAAGCTTGGATGCGCGCGCAGGTGCATGACGTGTGATTGACGTGAAACTGGAGGGTGCAGGGGACTTGACATTTACACTGACGGAAAGAGACAGAAGTCTGACATGTCAGATCAACTTGTACTTCTATCATATCTGATATCTGATGTTTGGGAACCATATTATCTGGACGGAAAGGTCTCTGGGGCAGAAGCTATTCTATACTGACTGTGAGTGCGTGTATGAGCGCCTAAGTGTCTGCATGAGAAGCGTGGGGGCATGGGTCTTCCATGGGAGCATGGTAACAGAGGCTGTGAATTACTTGCACTGAGACAGGTCGGCCCTTTGGCTCTGTAGCTGAGGGGGATGTTTACTGAAGCTAGTAGGCAGGAATGTATTTTCGAGGAGCGGAACAGATAACTCGAAGGTTATAGTCAGTCTTGGCAGGCAGCAGGCTGAGCTGAGCGCGGTGGACCGCGCTGGAAGTAAGTCAGAGTTCACGGGTACAGAGGCAGCCTGGGCAGAGGCTTTCAGAGTCAGAAGCCAGAGAAAAAAGGCTCGATGGCAGAAATTCAGGGCCTACTTTGCCAGAGCTGAAAAACATGTAAGGTACACTCCAAAAAGACGTTGGCATAGCATACTTAGGAACGGACTATTTGACCCATTCAGGGTGGATCTGAAAGAGGACATGTTAATGTTGGACGCAAATGTATTTGCGTCTTCATAGCTGACACAGGAGGGAAGTTACATGCACTTTAAGCTGGTACATGGAGACGGTGGGGTACGCGCTAGGGAACACAACTTGACCAAAAATTTATATTTCCTCATTCCCTCCTTGTTCCCTACGGACCCTTCATGATATATCGATCCTCATGAATCGATCAGTTTGTTCTTGTAACATCATTTGCTCTTCTTTCTTTCTTTTACGTTGTGAGAGAAAACTGGAATGTTCAATACAAGATGTGGCACACAGTCCACAAATCGCTGGCCCGCACTGCAGGCACAGGCAGCAACTGAATACTAGGACTAGGCCAATGCCTAGGAAGGATAGGATCTTCCATCCCCAAGCGGTTAACGTTGTCCAGAACCAACCGGACCAAGTCCAGGTGCCTGGATTCTGATGTATCTGATTTGCAATTTTATGGAGACGTGTAATAGCTTGATATACAGATGGTGCGTTTTGTGGAATGAAAACACAGCAACTTGACCCGATGACCTTACAAGCTCCACCTCTATCTGCCAAGATGACGTCAATAACAAGACGATTCTGAAGAACAACAACTCGCATGGCGGACTGCTCTTCCGTTAAGTTACCTAAGGCGGAGGCAGTTTCATTCACTACTGCTTCAAGTGTTCTAGTTAGTCTGCGTATTAGTTTACTATTTTGAACAGGTCCTAAAAAGAAAAAGAATCCTTTATTAAAATCGGTGTACTGTTCCCATGCCGTTTCTGTGTAGTCGACAAGTGGGATATCTCTTCTGGGTCTATTCTTTACTAGATTTGTATTTCTGTGGTAATCAGGAGGGGCTAGGAAAACAGGTGGCAGAAGGAATGCAATGTAACAGGTACCATCCCAATCTGGAGGTAGGCGTATGTATGCGGTATGACCACAAACAAAATAGGAATGACTGATAGCTTTAAAGGACGATTTACCATGATCACTGAATTCGATCACAGTAGTGCATTTGCTATGACCCAAGTGTACTGAACCTTTCTTCCTGATACATAATTCACCAGTGACTGGTAATACTGACATAACGGGTAGAACTGGTGCGGCTTCGGATTCAACAGTAAGAATCATAAGGCTAATTGTGTAATTGCCTAATCCATATACTTCATTTTCTAAATCAGTTCCTATTCTAGTGGGGAGTCCCTCCTTATCAGGGTAACAGACGTCGAGCAGGACCAAGTTCAGGTTTCCCCAAACCCAGCCCCCGTCGAAAACAGCAATATCAGGATCTAAGGAATTTATTATTTTAAACCATGCACCACAGGAGCTATTGTGAGTGAACGGGTACGGAAAGAGGGGCAGAGCTCCCTTGTAATTCTGGTAGGGAGGGAGTCGGCCACATATCCAGCAGTCTGTAGCATTGTTAGTCTGATGGGAATGGTGTAGCATACTAATGAATGTGTTGTTGCGCAGCGCAAGTCTGTAGGAGAGTTCGTGTGGAGGTAACTCGCTAAAAGTGTGTTCAGCAGAGACATTGTAAGCAGATTGTTCACGCTTGAAAATAGGGTAATAGATAGGGAGAAGTATACTGGCAACTATTATCAGAAGACTTAGAAAAAACATTATTAACAATGTCACTATACAGTGACTACGCAGTGATTTGCAGTATGTACGTTTCTTGAATTCTCTCTCTCTCTCTCTATCTCGATCTAGGGGATACATGTCAGAAACTATTTAACCGATTCACCTAGGGGAGGACTTAAACAATTAAACTGTCTGACTTGCTAGATCGGAGCTTAAGTCTGTACTCCTCTTGGGGAGTTTTCTCTCGTTCGGAAGTTTTAAAGTCACTGGGCTCGATACAGTCTTTGGAAGGGGTGGATGAGCCTGGGTCGGATTTCAGTTCATTACACAGTTTAACATGGCTCATGTGGACCCACCCCTTCCGGCCCTCAACCTTCACCGCTGTCCTCGTAGTAAGTAGAACGGTCTTCGGCGATTTCCAGCGGGGCTCCAACGGACTTTTCTGGTCGAAGTTCCTTATGAGGATCAGATCACCTGGACGGACATCATGCGGCTTTACATCAGTGTTGTCAGGGAAGGCTGCGGCAACCTGTGAACGACATGATTGGAGTGCAGACATCAAGGAGGCAAGGTAATCTGTCAACATATTGCAATCAACATCAGTAATTTTCTTCGGAATGGGCGTCCCCCACATATTCGGTGGTCTACCAAAGACCACTTCGTACGGGGATAGTCCTGATCTCGAATGGGCAACCATCCTCATATAGAACAGTGCCACTGGCAGGGCGACTATCCAATCGACCCCTTTCTCTTTACATATTTTAGCAAGTCGTGTCTTTAATGTCTGATTATGCCTCTCTACAAGGCCTGCGGCTTCGGGATGTCGGACACAATGGAATTTCCACTGGTATCCTAGCAGTAAAGAAACTTCTTTCATTAATTCGGATGAGAATGGCTGACCGTTATCTGAGTACACGACACGAGGCAAGCCGTACCGTGGGAAGAATTCACGAACCAACTGCCTGGCAGTGGTCGGAGCAGTGTAATCTGGGACTGGGTATGCTTCGGTCCAACGGGACAGAGCACAAACAATTACGAGGACATATTTGAATCCTCGACAACGGTCCATCTGGATATAATCAATCTGGAGGACTTCAAAAGGGTGATCGGGAGGATGAAATCCACCTTGCTCTACAGGGACGCTTTTACCTGGATTGAACTGACAACAGATCATGCAAGTACGCACTTTCTGTTTTGCTGCTGCTCGTAAGTGTTTATTGTTCCAAAGATTTTGTAAACTGTCTAACATCGCTTTTTCTCCTAGATGTGCTGGACTATGTGCTGTATTAATCATGACTTGAACCATAGAGTCAGGGAGAAACCATGTAGATTTTCCCTTCGTCACCCAACCTTGATCTGTTTGGATCCCTCCTTGTTCAATCCATTTCTTTATTTCTTCTGGGGTAGCATGTGTCTGAATATCGATAACATCTAGTGTGGGATCCCTGACTGTCATACAATTTGCCGGTCCTATTGTCTTTGTCATGTCAGTTGTCTGAGTGTGAGTCAGTGCTGTATGTTTTGCTGTCTGGTCTGCCAGGTCGTTACCCTGGGAAACAGAATCTGTGACTTTAGTATGTGCTTTACATTTCATGACGGATATCCCTGAAGGCAGATGTATTGCTTCTAACAGTGCTTGAATGAGGGGACCATGTTGGATCTTGGCACCATGAGAGGTCAGAAAACCTCGTTCTTGCCATAACATGCCGAAGTCGTGTACAACTCCGAACGCATAACGGGAATCAGTGTATATGTTGACATTTCTGTTCTTGGCTAGAATACAGGCTCGGGTCAGAGCAATAAGCTCTGCCGCTTGAGCGGACAGTGTGTCAATACGATGTGTTTCTTTTACTTCGGTTTCAGTGGTCACGGCATATGCGGCCACTAATTCTCCTGTACTTGTTCGCATACATGAACCATCCACATAAAGTGTCAGGTCTGGATTTGTCAGTGGAACATCTGTTAAGTCTCGTCGGGGCTTTGTTACTGCATTAATGATCTCTATGCAATCATGCGGGGCTGGATCTGTCATAATTGTAGGTAACAGTGTTGCGGGGTTCAGAATGCTGCAGCGTCTGATCTCTATGTGTGGCTGGAATAGCGTTAATTCGTAACCTGTCAATCGTGCTATAGTCAAGTGTTGAGTCTGAGTTCTGTTTAACAGAACCTCTACAGAGTGTGGAACTTGTACTGTTAACTGATGTCCTAAAACAATTGAATCGCTCTGTCTTATTGCTAACGCCGTTGCTGCTACTGACTTTAAGCACGCAGGGAGTGCCTGGGCTACTGAGTCCAATGTACTTGAAAAATAAGCGCAAGGCTTATGTGAACCTGCTTGATCTTGAGTGAGGACAGACAATGCTGTACCATCACGTTCTGTAACAAAAAGTGTAAACGGTTTGCTGTAGCATGGTGTCGCTAAAACTGGTGCTTGACATAATGCTTTCTTTAATTCCTCAAAGGCTTGTGTATGTTCCTGAGTCCAAGGGAGGACAGTCGAAGTCGCTGCCTCCTGTGTCGTTAACTGGATGAGTGGTTTAGCTAGAAATGCATATTGAGGAATCCATTGTCTGCAGTACGAGGTGAGGCCTATAAAGGCCCGCACTTCCTTTTGTGTCTGGGGTCGTGGCATATTTACAATTAACTGAATGCGATCGGGAGTGAGTTGTCTCTCCACTTTGGACAGCAAGTGACCCAAGTACACAACTTGCTGAACACAGAATTGTAGCTTCGAAGGAGACACCTTGTGTCCCTTGTCTGCCAGAAAGTGTAAAACTGTCAGTGATGCTTGTTCACATTCGGGCTCACTTCGTGCGGTGATCAGCAGATCATCGACGTATTGCAGTAAAGCGGTGTTAACTGGCATTTGAATACAATCTAGTTGTCTTTTCAGTGCTTGACTATAGATGCTGGGGCTTTCTGTGAATCCTTGAGGTGCGCGGGAAAATTTGAAGCTTCGTCCATTTAAACTGAATCCGAAGAGATATTGGCTCTCCGGATCAATAGGTACACTGAAGAAAGCGTTCTTGAGATCAATTACAGTAAAGAACGTTGCTTCTGAATCAATAGCAGTCAATAGGGAAGAGATATCGGGGACCACAGGGTACTGTGGTACAATACATTTATTCAGCTCTCGAAGATCAATCACCAGCCGATAAACTGGCGGTGCATTGGGGTCAGTACGTTTAAGAATTGGAATGATAGGTGAATTACAGATATTGGAGTCGGTTTCTACGACCACTCCTTGGGCTATGAGCTCTTCAATGATTTCCAGTAAAGCCACTACAGCATCGGGTGGTAACTTGTATTGTCTGATTCGTGGTAGTACAACTCCTGTCTTGAGTGTAACACGGTATGGTGTGATATGCATACAACCTACATCAGTTGGGCCTTTTGCCCACAGGTGATCTGGTACATTTTTCAATCTGACATCGAATTCTCGCAACACATAATGACCCTTGAAATCCCGTAGAAAGAGTCTAACTCCCTCCGGGGAACAGCAGATTATAGCTCCTAGAGCCTTCAATGTCTTGATTCCTAACAGATTTTCTGGGCATGATTTCGTAAGTAACAAGTCTGTAACTCGTGATAATGGACCCACAGCCAAGGGTACTGGTTCTGATACTTCATTTACAATGGGTTGTCCTGAAAAACCAAGGGAAACATTCTGTGAGCCTGAGAGGGGTGCCCCTGGGACTTCATTATGACTGATTGTGGTGCGGCTTGCCCCTGTGTCAATTAAAAACTTTCTGTCTTTTCCCAATACTTGACTGTGTACATAAGGACCTTCTTGATCTACAGGAATTTCAATAAGAGGCAAGCCAAATTCCCTCTCTAGGCTGTTTCATGTGTATCGTTGATACTCAGGGTAAGCAGATTGGGCATACTGGTACATCTGTTGAGAAACTTGTTGAGTCGCGGCAGTGGGCTGCGGTACCGCTACTGTCTGTGCTGTATGCGATGACGCATGCATAGGCTGTGTATTCTGCATGGGCTGTACATTCTGTGAAGTCTGTTGCTGAACCTGATCTTGTCTAGGTGGATGCGGTCTCTCTTTAGTTTTACCTGTTGCTATGTTATGTTTCAGAACTGGACATTCATGTACGTAGTGACCTGGCTGCTTGCAATAATTGCACGTCCCTTTAACGGGACCTGCGACGTGACCTGTCTGGTTCGTACCCTTTCTGTTCCCGTCGGTATGGACCGACTGGGCTACTAACATTTTCATTTTCGTGTCTTTCATACGTTTCTGTTCTTGATCCTGTTCTTCTCTAATTCTATTCTGATGGTATTGTAACATTTGTAACATCTGGGATGGCGTATTTGCTTGCCATGTACTCTCAACCTTGTATACACGATTCTTGACTGCTAACAGGGAATTCTCAACTAACTTTGATACAAAAAGATGCGGGTACGATTCGCTACTTGGTTTAAGACCACTATTAATAATAAAGCATTTCTCGAATCTTGAATAAAAGTCACTAGTATCTTCGTCGGGTTTCTGTTTACATGCTGAGATTGCATCCCAGTCTTCTTTTCTAGTTGCCAATAATCTTGGCAGAACCTGTACTATTAAACCTGGTAATGCTTTAGTTTTGTCCCCAAGGCCTACCCCTGGGACACGTTTATTCTCTTCGTCTTCTATTTCTGCCCATACAATCTTTTTCTCTCCCACCTCCCATTCCTTTTCCTTTAGTTTCTCGTAGATGCCCGTGGGCAGCAGTACCTTTAACATTTTCATGATATCATCATATGTGTAATCCCCCATCAGTAACATGTCTTTAAGCTCTCTGTGGAAACCTGCAGGGTCTTTATCATGGCTCGGGACTAGTTTCTTCATTTCTAACAGTTCTAACTTGGTCAGTGGCGTGTGTACATATACACGCTTCAAGAGGTTGTCCTCACCCATAACTGGGTGTACTTCTCGTAAGGGGTTCTGACTTTCAATGCCACTCAGGCATTGCATGTGATACGTTTTCCTTTCTGGGGGCGGAGCGGGAACATATTCAGAGCTTATAAAAGTGTTATATCTATGTCGCTGTTCTAGAATTATTTGTATTAACTTGGTACTTAAACCTCTCCATCTATCCATGAGTAGTGCTTCTAATGTTTCGTGTAAGGGACCTGGATCAGAATGTTGGTTTCTGTATTTCGTTAGGAGGTGCTGAATCATGTATACACCTGCTAGTTTCTGTTCGTCTGGGGAGAGGTTCAGAAATGTCTGCGCTAGTGTATCATCATTATACATATCCGGATTTTCAGCCCATAATATGGCTGACCGGGCTAGTTCTTGTTCATCCATTGAATTGAGTATGTGGTACCCCACTCGGTCTCGGAGTCTTTTATCAGTCTCCTGGAACTGGTGTTCAGAAGAATTCGGGTTTGTTAAGGCAGAGAGGAAAACTCTCTTGCTTTCCGGACGGATACCTTTCCTAAGGTAAGTTCCCTTACCTACATATGCTATAGTATCTGTAGTCTTTTCAGGTTCTTCAAGTTCTTCTTCCTCCTCGGAGGAAGCCTTTTCTTTCTCCTTTTGGTGTATATCTATTACGGCCTTTCTAATTTTCTTGTACATACTGGCTATGCAAGTTCCCCTATCGTGTTTTCCTTCAGATATATTTTGACCCCACTTGTTTAGTGCATCTAATTCACTCTGATCTGTCCCAGGCCTGTCTCGTTCTCTTATCAGACAATTTATGAAAAAACGTAGTATCTGTGCTTGAACGTCAACTTTCTGACGCTCCATGGCCTCCTGAATACTGTCAGGGTCTTTCCCCGTCTGAATAAACTCATATATTCTATCTAGGCGCTCCTTCATTCCTGCATAGCAGAGCAGGAAATCAGTAGCAGATCTTAACCGTAGTGATGCCATCATCATTATATTGTCTTTACCGGGTACTGGATCATATCTGCAAACTGAAAGGTTTTCCTTGAATACATCAAGGCTGGGAGACTTGAACGTAAAAGGACTCCGCAAGTCCTTGAGCTGTAACCTGCGTGTCAATGGCGGGGTGTGTAGACCCCCGGCCGCACCCCCTGAGGCGGAAGCTTGGGCATTATCTCTCGGCGGAGTCTGTATCTGAACTTGAACTTGTCTTTTAGTAGGATCAGGTAGAAGTGGTTTCGGTAGATCAACTTTAAGTGCGGGAAGTGGTGGAGGTGGTGGAACAGGAGCTTTCTGTTATGGTACTGGCGGAATTTGATCTTGGGGCGGGTTACCACCCCCGTCCCTGTCGTTAGGCAGGGCGCGGACAGGCAGATTGGTGTAAGCGGGTGCTACATCCTCTAGATAGGAATTCAGGAATATGTCTTTAGTAGTCTTATGCATTACTTTAGTTGGAACTAATGGTGGCGGTAGATTTTTCGGTATTTCAGAAATTGCCTCAGGCGAACCCTCAGCCGCGAGATACATACCGTTCACGAGGTTATTTCGTGCGCGGTCTACTTGCTCTGTTTTTACTCGGATCCCCTCGGTAACTAACTCGTTTTCTTGGGCCTTTTCTGATTCTTTAAGTCTGTTTTCTCTACGTAGTGCTTTTTCAGCACGCTTATGCGATTCCTTACGCCAAAACTCTATGGCGTCTTTCTGAGATTGTCTGGCTTTCTTTTTCCATAGTACTTCCTCCACCTTCATGATGCACTCAGCATCCCATGTTCCGTTAACAGGCCATCTGTGTCTTTCGTCTAGATGCTTAGTATAGTCGGCCCACAACTCTAGATATAATATGGCATCTATGCCATGCTTGTGGTACATGAAGTTTCCTGGAGTGTCCCTCGGGGGGATAGGGATTGCTTCCTCTAGTATCCCTTTCCTAGTTCCTATCTGCTTTAATTTGTCGAAAAACGGCATCTTGTTTACTTAATACTGAATGCTCAATCCTTACTACTTAATACTGAATACAGCTAGCTATACAAGAACACAATAAGGCACATTTAAAAACGGTCACATTCATACCACGACATTAATCACATGAAAAGACATTTTTTGAAACATATATGACTACCCCCTATACTGGATGTACTGCTAAACAGTACAGATACACTGGTAAACAGTGCAGAACTTCAGAATACTAGATATACTGCTAAACAGTACAGATACACTGTCTAAAAACAGTGCAGACCGGACTTGTGTACCCAAACCCGTCTAGATACGTCCCAGCAATGGTACTCACCGGGAAGCACGGAAACAGAAGGCCTCGGAAAACTCGACTGGACTGGACTCGACTCGGCTCGACCTCGGAAAACTTCGGAAAACTGGTGGGCCTCTTGACACCTCGGACCTTGCTTCTTTCGGCTAGGCTCTGGTCGGGATCCTCCGCACTCCTCACCGCCTCGTCTGGGTACTGATCGCAGTCTTCGTCACCTCCGTGGGCCAGAGGGAGATGCAGGAAATCCTGCCGGTACGCGTAGTTTCCGTCTAACTGATGGCAGGGGACAATGCTTGCAACGCACCAACCGGCGCGTGAGGTGGGGGAGGGGTCCCTGTTCGGGCGCCAAAATGATGTAAATATATAATTTACCGTCTTAATTTCTATGCAGGTAAGTACTTAATCAATAATAACTCAAATCGGAAAGAAAAAACCAGAGTCCGTGGTGTTAGAGTTCTTAGGGGTTTTATTCCTTAAAAAGGAATGGTCAAGACCAGAATATCATGTTCTTCCCACCGCAGGGGTGGAAGAAGGGATAGAGCGCTACATTTTATTGACAGTACATAGCTTATATACTTAATTCATGTCATAGAAAACAGTACAGTAGGCGTAACAGCTGAGAGAAGACAAGATAACAGTATCCACGTGTTACTAATACGTAATCAGAAGGCGTGGACTAGGCGTGAACTCGAGGTGTGTGCTAGAAACGTCACAGGTAGGTGTCACTAGGGGGTGGCACTAAACAGAAATGTTGCAATGTCAGCAGAAATCGAAAGCTTGGATGCGCGCGCAGGTGCATGACGTGTGATTGACGTGAAACTGGAGGGTGCAGGGGACTTGACATTTACACTGACGGAAAGAGACAGAAGTCTGACATGTCAGATCAACTTGTACTTCTATCATATCTGATATCTGATGTTTGGGAACCATATTATCTGGACGGAAAGGTCTCTGGGGCAGAAGCTATTCTATACTGACTGTGAGTGCGTGTATGAGCGCCTAAGTGTCTGCATGAGAAGCGTGGGGGCATGGGTCTTCCATGGGAGCATGGTAACAGAGGCTGTGAATTACTTGCACTGAGACAGGTCGGCCCTTTGGCTCTGTAGCTGAGGGGGATGTTTACTGAAGCTAGTAGGCAGGAATGTATTTTCGAGGAGCGGAACAGATAACTCGAAGGTTATAGTCAGTCTTGGCAGGCAGCAGGCTGAGCTGAGCGCGGTGGACCGCGCTGGAAGTAAGTCAGAGTTCACGGGTACAGAGGCAGCCTGGGCTGAGGCTTTCAGAGTCAGAAGCCAGAGAAAAAAGGCTCGATGGCAGAAATTCAGGTCCTACTTTGCCAGAGCTGAAAAACATGTAAGGTACACTCCAAAAAGACGTTGGCATAGCATACTTAGGAACGGACTATTTGACCCATTCAGGGTGGATCTGAAAGAGGACATGTTAACGTTGGACGCAAATGTATTTGCGTCTTCATAGCTGACACAGGAGGGAAGTTACATGCACTTTAAGCTGGTACATGGAGACGGTGGGGTACGCGCTAGGGAACACAACTTGACCAATAATTTATATTTCCTCAGAGGTGGAGTTATGAACGCTCTTTCCCTTTAATACTTTGAGTGGACAGGAAGTCGGTGCTTGGCTTTCGTCCTTGGGTATCCACGCCCCTTTGTTTCCTATCTTGTTTGGAATCGTGTCCTGCTGATTCTTCTAGCTGCTTCTACTTTTCCCCACCTTCCCACTGTCCTGTTCCCTCGTCTTCTTCCCTCCCTATCCCCTCATCATTTTGCTGGTGCAGGTTTGGACGAGTCAGGCGTTTTTGAGCTGTTATCTGTGCTCGTAGCTCTGACTCGTGTTTGTTTACCCTGCACACCGAGTGGTTTCTCTAGTTTAACCCCTTAAGTGCTGCGTCGGGGCGTTGGCCGACGGCAGCACTACCTCCCCAGTGCTGCGCATGACCATTGGACGTCCATTCAGCACTAGTTCCAATGGACAGCGCAGCACTGGGGAGGGATGTTTACGAGCATCTATGAGGTTAACGATGCCGCGTTCCGGTCTGTAATTGAAGGCGGCTGTGTTTTCTTTTGTCCTTCTCCACTCGCGGTAATCCGCAGCTGTGACCTTTGTCCCTTGCGGTTACACTGTAACCAGTACACTGTATTTAGGAAACAGGATATTTTCTTACGCGTGGTGCACATTTCCCACATTGCCTTTTTGGAGGCAAGTTGCTTTAAACGTGCAGGGCGCGTGTGGTTATATTTTGTGCTTCCAACAATTAAAATAGCAATGGTAGATCCTGTTGTGGTGCATTAGAATCCTTCTGCCTTATTTTTTTTTCCTTAACGCGTTCCTTGCCCTTCTCCTCATTTTGTTTGATTTGGCTATAGGAACTGGTCATTCACCTTTAGTCTGAATTATTTCTTAAAGTGAATTATTCTTAACTCTCCTGGCTGGATAGCTGACAGAGTCCTGTTTTCTGCACTGCTGCTCATTCAGAAATTTCGTTTTGGCATCAGGAGATGTCCAGTTGGTAAGGGACAGTGTGTTTTAATAAAGCTTGCATGGTGTGACCTTATGATCTGTATTGGTCTCTGGGAGGGGATGTTTATCTCCTAATATTGTTTTTTATTGTTTTTCCTGTAGGTTATCTTCCTTTCCATACTGGTCATTTTGAGGGAATCCACTGAGGGATTTGAGGCATACATTTCTGGCTTCTAATCCTCACATCTCCCGGAGCCAGTTTGGGGGTTTGAGAGTTCTTCTTCTTCTTGCCATTAGACTGACTTTAGGACAGTGAGGAATTTCTCATCGCTCCTGTGGATTGAGCCTAGAAAACTACCGCAGGTTAATGGTATCGGCAACACTCACTTATGCCCCGTTAACTTGTTGACACACAAAATTCATGTTAAAAATTGTGGTCGCACAATGTGTTTGCATAGGGTGGTGTGCAACATGGAGATTTCATCAACTTTAGTGATACTTTATTTCCATATGAATGTTCTGTTGATGCCAATGACCTGATCCTACGTCTTTATCTCATGCAGCATCTCCCGTGGGCACAGAAGGATGGGGGATGGACACCAGTGGTGAGGCATCAAGCACAACTGCCGCACACAAGCACAGTGACACAATTGTGACCAGCGCCTCGGAGGGGGACAGGAGTCTGCTTGAGGAATTACAGCCAGAGACCCAGAGCTCAACGTCATCGGAACGGGCACACGTGGCGTGCACAGGGAACGGGGACTCTTCCGGCGCACAGCGTACAGTGCCCTCCCTCCCAGCTACTTCCACTGTTGCTGCCCGTGTTCATACCAGTAAGAAGAGAAGAGTGCCCTTCACCCCAGGCACCGCTGCCCCTGCCCCTGTCCCCCCTGCTGCCATCAGTGCTGAGTCAGTCGACCTTTTGCACCAGCTGTGTGTGGGCCAGACAGCTCTCCTCAATGCCTTTGTAGAACATGACAAAAAAGTTGGCACAGGTGGTTGCTTTCATGGAGGGCATTCATTCAGTCATGGGTGGGCTACACCGGACTGTCCAGTCTTTGTCCTCCGCAGGGACGGCAGCCATTCAACTGGCACAATCTCCGAGTCCAGCTCCAGTCCCTTTGTAAACCCCCCTGCCAGTGGCCACATCTGACGATAGTGACCACACTCCACATGCCTCAAGGGCATGATACAGCACACGCCTCACACAGCAGCAGCATCCCAAGCGGTCCAGGGTGCAGACAGCGCCCCCACAGAAAACCAAAGCCACCCCAGAATGCAAAGACAAAAGCCCTTCAGGCAACATCAAGAGTCACAAAGCCAAGAAGAGGGCCTCAGGGTCACATACCTCAGAAGCATCCCCAGCCCAGGACTCTCCTGTCCCAAAAGCATATCGGAAAGACAAGCAGACAGTTTGTGTGTCCGCTGAGAAGGTGGTGCCTGCTAAGAGTAGACATAAGAGGAGCTCCAAAACAGATTCACCCACAACCTCAACTTGTCACAAAGTGGAGGTTTACTAACTTCTATAGCCGGATACAACAGGAGCGATGCTAGGTTACCAACCCCCCTACTCTGGCAACACCTGTGAGTCTTTTGAAGGAACTCCGCAGATCATACCATAGCCGGGGAAAGGGTAAAAAGGGACAAAGGAAACAAAAAAGTTGGTGCAGTAAATCAAAGAATCGGCGTGTATGAGAGGTAGCAGTCTTCACTTCTCTATGTGCCCCTGAGTTCCTGCATATAACACAAATAAACAAACAGTGAGTGAGACCCCACCCTGCCCGTATAAAGGATATATTAATGAAGCAAGGAACATTCGTCTATGCACTCACAATTAGATACTGCCCCACACGCTCCAAGCAAAAACAGTACAAAATAGAAAAATAAGGAAAAGAAATCAACAGAGTCTGTGGGCTTTTCAATGTCAAAGATTCATCCGAGATTTAGTAGTATGGCCTTTCCACTGAGAGCCAATATGGAAAATAACAAAAAATGTACTTAGCTGCCCATAAGAACGTTGGCTCAGTTATTTGAACGAACATGCGATTCTGGTCTGCCAAAAATGAATATGAGCTCTGCTTCTTCCTTCAGAAAACAGCGATCTGAATGATGGGGAATTCAGTCTCTGTCAATACTGCATAACTGCCAAAGTCAAGCCCAATCCAGATAAGGCTTGGTCAATGCGGGAAAAGGCAAATCCTTTGTTACTCCACAGTCATTTCAGAGAGGAACAAAGAATACAACAGGAAGCGGCGATTGCCGCGATTGCGCTCCGGCGCTGACACTGATGTCGGAAAACAATGAAGAGATTAAACAAACGCGAGTGTGCTCCACTGTGACGTTCGAAATAGAATTGCTCAAAACCCCAGCAAACCTGGGGAAGGACAAACAAGAGAACTCGGCTCGGGGGAATTCCAGGAAGTCCTCAGGTGACAAGCACCGAGGAAAGGGAGGAGCGGGCTTAGATAGGCAGAAGGAAAGAAAAGGAAAGTAGGACCAAGCTTCAGGCATTCTGGGAGATGAAGTTGTCTAGTGTTCTCACTGATCTATGGCTTAACCGAGACACAACTCCCATCCAAAGCCCTGTGAAACAGTGACAGGAGAGCACTGTAGGGGGTATACCTGGTATACAGGGGATGGAGGGGCAAAGGCAAGCCAAGGCGATGCATCCTGCTGGTTCCAGCATGTCCCCAGAGGGAGATCCACAGTCTGCACCTGATGCAGCTTTGGTGGGGAATGTTCCTGTTGTGTTCACACCACTTTTCAATAATCCCAAGACAGGGAAGCCATTTATAGTCCCCTAGAAGTGGAAAGGCACCCCTCCACAATCTCCCACCCACACTGTGTCTCACGGCAGCATGGCTCCACCTCCACGTGTCCCTACACCACCCGGTCCAAGCAGCCCTCCAGCTTCCCAGGCCACTGAAGCCTCTACCTCAGCTGGAAATCTCTCGCCCCTGTCCAGCCCTCCAACTATCCCCGACACACAGCCCCCTCTGAGTCAGCCCGACAGCCAAGTCTGAGTGGAAGTCCCCTTCACACACCTGTCTCACCTTCATTGGTGCTTGTACTGCCCATTGTGTTACCCCCTGACTGTGTTGCCGACCATGGTAGGGTAGGGTCACACACATTCCCTGTGCAGTGTCTCATGTACTTACTCTGCACCTTGAACTGGCCACTGGCCTTGTTGATCCCTGCTGTTTGGCCCTTACCTGTGCAGCTTCTCATGTACTTACTCTGCACTTTGTCCTGGCCACTGGCCTTGTTGTTCACTGCTGTTTGCCACTTACCTATGCAGGATCTCATGTAACTACTCTGAGCATTGGACTGGCCACTGGCCTTGACGTGTGCCCCTTACCTGTGCAGCATCTCATGGACATACTCTGCACCTTGGACGGCCACTGGCCTTGTTGTTCCCTGCTGTTTGTCCCCTTACCTGTGCAGCTTCTCGTGTACTTACTCTGCACTTTGTCCTGACCACTGGCCTTGTTGTTCCCTGCTGTTTGCCACTTGCCTCTGCTGGATCTCATGTAACTACTCTTAACATTGGACTGGCCACCGGCCTTGATGTGTGCCCCTTACTTGTGCAGCTTCTCATGGATATACTCTGCACCGTTGACTGGCCACTGGCCTTGTTGTTCCCTACTGTTTGGCCCTTACATGTGCAGCTTCTCATGTACTTACTCTGTACTTTGTCCTGGCCAGTGGCCTTGTTGTTCCCTGCTGTTTGCCACTTGCCTGTGCTGGATCTCATGTACCTCAACTGCACTTTGTCATGGCCACTGGCCTTGCTCTTGTCTTTTTTTGGTGCCTTTCTGTGTCATATGTGAATATAAACGGTTAGTCCTGTTATCTGCCTTGTCAGTGTCCTTGCTAAATAAAAACAAATTGTGTGGGTATGGTTTACTGTGACACATGCACTATATGCCACTTTGGAGTCTCATACTTGTGCATCTCTGGGTATTGGGTTAGCTGCATGTGTGTTTGCTGAGGGACTGCTTAACTTCCTGCATGTGCTGGTTTATGTGTGCTGTTTTGATTGTTGTTGTGGGTGTTAATGGTGTGTCACTCATATCTGTGTGGAACAGGTATGTTTGTTGTGCACACACTGCTTGGTGTGCATGCAGTGCTGTGAGTGTTTGTTGCCTTGTCCTTGCCTGGTGTGTATCCCCTGGTGTCCTGCTATGTTTGCAATGTGATGTATTGGCATGTGCATCTGTTGTGTGTTTGATGTGGCTGTGTGCAGTGTTTGGGCTGTGCTGTCTCTTGCAGCTGACAGATGCTCTGTGTGTGGTGTTCTATTTGCATGTCATTGTATGTGTTTGATTGGTGTTTTGTGTTTCATTCAGATGTGTGTTGCCAGTGTGTTGTGCCTTACTTGTGTGTCTGTCACGTGAACTTAGGTATATTCTAGTTCTTGTGCTTGTGTTAGGTGTGTTCTTGGGCTGTCCCTTGTCATTCTTGTGCATGTGCAGGCATTTGGTACACTGTGACACTATCTTGACTTGAGGGGTGGTGTGGTATGCCTTTCTGTGTGTCTTGTAGACCCATTGCTCCCAGTTTGGGTCCATGATTGTTTTGTGATGGTGCACTTCTTGTATGTGTGTGGTATGTTGTCTGTGCATTGTTCCTGACTGATGAGGTTGTGCACTCCTGTTGTGTCTTTGCTACCATTGCTTTTCCACAGTTTTGCTTCACAGGTAATGTCTGGTCTTGTTGTGGTTCTGTGTGTGTTTTTGTTGAGTTATGAGTTTGGCTGTAGTTTTTGTGCAATCATTGGTTCAGGCATCCCTCTGTGTGTGTGTGTGTGTGTGTGTGTGATGTTTGTGGCTACCCCCATTGAGTGAGTTTGTTTGTCAGTGTACTGACTGGACATTATTGGCACCCTTCTGTGTGTTTGACACTGGTGTTGTGTGCTGCAGGTGTGATGGGGGAGGTATGTGTGAAGGATCCTACTTGTATTTGACAGTAATGGAGTGTTTTAATGGGCCCTGTGTGCTGTGCTGCTGACATACTCCTGTCAAATAGTTGAATACAGATGTGTGGCTGTTCACTGTTTGACTTCATACCCTTCCTTTCATCCCTGTGCCTATACATGGGTTGCCTTGCTGTCTCCCTAAGTTGTAGCATTGAGGTGACTGTGCCAGCCATGTGTGATTTGATGGTGTGAGGGTGTTGTTATATGTTCCTTGTCTTGCATGTGATGCACAGATGCTTGATGGTTAGCTCCTTGGCCTTACATTTGTGTGCACCTCACTTTAGCTTTCCTATATAGTGTCCTTCATTGCTGCTGGCATGTGGTCTGAGTATATGACTGTGTGCCAGTGTGGGGTATGTCTGTGTGACTTGGAAGGCTGTGTGTCCAGTTGAGTGATTGTTCCTTATCTGTGTGTGTGTTCATTTTGTGCTTGGACTCAATTTACCTGCCCTGAGTGTGGTGGTGTTGTAGTGTGTGGATAGCCCTGGGCCTGTGCTTCTGTGCTAAGTGTTCCTCTGCAGCCACACCTGCTGTGGCTATCTCCCTAGTTGTTTGGTGAGTGGTGCAGAGTGTGGGTTCACCTGGCTAGTTAATGTGCATGGAGAACACAGGATGGGCACATGGCATGTGCCTTTATGTTGTGGGGCTAGTGTGTGGACGGTGGAGGTGTGGCCCTGTGGTCTTTGTGCACTGCCCATGCCTGGCGCTGGCTCTGCCTACTGCATTGTGCACATGTTTTCACACGGCTTCACCGCTGCCGGGCCATTGCTGTAAATTCGAGGTAGATGGGTGACTCCGATGCGGAGGGGTGGTTTTGTGTCAGGTAGGACATGTGTGGGTACACTTGTGGATGTGTTCCTGTTCCCACCAGGGTGTCTGGTGTGTCCAGGAACCCCATATCAGCCCTGGAGTTGTGTGTTGTGGTTGTGTGCAGGATTGTGTTTTTGCGTACCGGTGTCGTCCGCGACGGTCCATGATTTCCCTGTAATGTATCTGGTACAGCACGGGGAAGACGTGTAGAGCTCGGTCCATTGCGGTTGGGACCCGGTGGAAGGGACCGGGACTCTGGTTTTGCACTCCGCTGTCGAGCTTCCGCCATCTCTGGTTGGGCGGTTTCTCCGCTGCGATGCGACTGGATGCTTGGGGCATCCTGATTTGTACAGCGGATTGGACGTCATTCCGCACGGCGGTGAGTCTCTATTAACTCCCACCGCCGTGGTGGCGGGCGCACTTTGATGGCGGTTCGCGTTGCACCGCTGCGGATGGGAAATGGGCTATGTTTGGCCATAGTAATGTGGCGGGCGTTAGGACCGCAGCTGGTGTGCAGAAAAATGCATTTTCCGCCAGCACCGCTTCATTGTGTTCAGAGGCATTTGTAAGTGTGGAACTTTTTAGCTTCTTTTGGTGGCCTGATGTTCTCCTAGAGCACCAAATCTTGCAAGATATATATACTTTTCTTTGTGATCTAATCTGAGCGCACAGAGATGTACGCCAACATCACCCTGCCACCTTGCAGTTAATGACTTCACCCAAGTCACTCATTGTACCCTGCTCCACTGCACTAAACAAATATCACATGTGTACTTTTTGTTTCATATATGATTCCATGACAGCCTTCTGCTGTTGATAATCACCGTTAATAACATACTATTAACACCCAAAATAATGGTACTGAATTTAATGACCTAGTTGAATAGAAGTCCCAAATGGCAGGATTCAAACTTTCAATCAGATGAACACCGCATGTGCTAATGATGGGCCAACCTACTGACAAGGCAGATGCATTCAAACATGCAGAGCAACATACCTACAGCCATGCATGTGCATACATAGATTAACAAGTCTAGTATATTTGTAGTCGATCGTTTTAGAATTAAGCTTTTCATCATCGATAGAGATCAGTAATCAAGCTGGATCGTAATTTATGCAATTTCTAAAACTGAAGAAATTGGAGGAGAATTATGAGTTCCTTGTTCTCTGTAACAGCATGGTGAATTAGTTAAAGTGTGACTTTATTTGCTTTAATGCACAGCTTATTAAAAAAAGCCAAATATTAGGTATTCCACGACGAAGGGATGTACGAATCCCTAAAATGGATATGGTAATTATCCTAAATTGCATGCTTATTTTGAATCAAATTATAACAAAATGCATAACATATTCTGTATCTTGAACGTTTTTATGAATATCTGGGCCCACAAGGGAAAGAGAAGCCAATATATCTGTAGTAGTTGTAGATATACTTGTTTGGAACTCAGGGACAAGAACTTTGATGGCTCTATTGACAGAAAAAACAATGAAATAAAAAAGAAAATACCAATAGAAGTTTGCAGTTTGGAGACTGAAAATGACATCTAATGGCTTCCATTTCCACATCTTCTGCAACCCAGAGGTTTTAAACAACTGCAAGTGTCAGCCTTATGGACTAAAATATGTGAGACCAACCCAATTGTAGCAGCGACCTAGGGTCTGAGTAGATCGAAGTCCAGATCTGGGGTCAAAACTGCAATGCATATAAATTTAAGAAGACAACCTATTACGTAACCCATAAGTTAAACTATTTATGTTTGCATACTTATAGGGGCCTGAAAAATTCAATAAAAATAATATTTCAAATAGAGTTATGGAAGCATATGGTTGGGATACCCGACACCCCCTCTCAACACAATCCCCAAGAATGGGAAGACGGAAACGGTTCTGAACTTTTGGAAGGCGGGAGGGAGTTACCCTCCCGGCCGTATTTATTAAAAATATGAAACAAAATTAAAACATTAAAATAACAGTTTCATATCATGTACAATTTCATTTACACATTACGATGTTCTTGGCTAACCTTAACACATCTCTAATACAAAGGTTCTCCTAACCGATACTAAAACATCCTGTAAATGCATTTCTCAAAATTGAAATTGTACATCCTAACATTACGGGCCAACGGCAAGGTCGTAACCGGTGTCAGATCCCTAATACCAGAACTCCCCCCTCACTTGTGAGGGTCGGGCGCACAGAGGACTGTACCTCTGTGCCAACTTCCAATTTCCCTTGTCTTAACTGGGGCCCCTGTTTACTCGACGCCATCTTAGTGGTCGTCCGAGGACTCGTGTGAGGTGTCTAGAAGGTAGCGTAGACCCCCCCTCCCACCCCACACTGCTTACCACATCTGCCGTCGCAGATGTCCTGGCCCCGGGAAATTCCCAGGAGGGGCCCGTAGCCCCTCCTCCCCAGGGAGGGGCCTATGACCGCCTTCCCTTTCGGCGTCCCCATCCTTAGAGGGGACCGCCTCCCCGTTTGAGGGGCCAATGGCCGCCTCCCCCCGGGCGCTCCCATCCATAATGGGTGACGCCCCACCTCTAGGGATCTTCCAATTACTGCTCACCGATCATGACCTTACCGCCCGACCAAAAATAAATACGACATTTTTAAACTAAAGAGGATGAAAAAAGACAATTATACTGAGCAATTCAAAGTATAACTTCTACTAAGCATCACATTTTAACTCTGGTGCAACTACTTTGCCGAAATACATGCTGAAAGAGCAACCACTTTATTACATACCAAATTACCAACTTTATTCACAACAACCTGTAAAAGAAACAATATCATGTCACTCGACTTTATTCAAACAAATCGCTGTCATCAGGGGCTGGTGGATGGGTCAAAATTGGCTCTTCGTTCCGTCTCGAGCTCACGTGCAACGGGGAGGTGCAGCTTCAGAGCACAGGAACAAGAGGATGCTTCCTTGGCTTGTTGCTCCATTTATCCTTCTTCGGGCGGGCGTGGACCCTCCTCCAATCCGCCTACGGGGCGTGGCCAGCGGTGTAGGTGTCTAGGACAACCCCCTCTTGGGCGGGAAAAGGCGCGCCCTGGCTACGCCGCTTCGGGCATACCAGCCGAGACTCGCCTCCCGCCCAAAAATGGCTTCCCGGGGGGATCGGGGTACTCCGCCATACGTTCGGGGGGACCGAGCGGTCGCCCCTTTCCAATATTCTCGCTGGGGACCGTAACATATACCTCATCCTTTAGAGTTGCAGAGTGGCCACTAACAGTCGTGGATTGAGCTGTCAAAATGAGGATATATGTAAAGAAGTGACCACGGAATCAACATGTTAGCCAGAATGCCCTATTGCAATGCAGGTGGCATATGAATATGTCCGGTGGGATCACATGTGGTGGCCAATGCACAGATGGACTCAATATGCTGTGCTTGTAGTGCTGAAACAACGCCAATTTCAACCTCCTATCCTCTTTATTTTATTTATTTAATTTATTTATTTGATGGTTTTAAAGAGTGTGCATTTCTACAAAGCGCCCTTAAACCCAGCTGCTAATAGGAAAGTTACAAAGACTTGGTGCATTATTTCCAGAAAAGCTAATCCTTCAATTATTTTCCTAAAATTCAAAAGATTGCTTCTAAAGGGAAGAGAAGCGGCAGCATGTTCCAGGCTTTGGCTGGCAAATAGGTAAAGGAATTGAGGAGGTGGCCAAGCAGCAATGGAGTAAGCCGCACTCCACCAGAGCTCCCATTCTGAATATGTCTATGAAAATACAATAAAAATATATTAAAAAATAATAATAATCCGCATCCACAGGCATCCTGTGAACACCGAGGGGCCAGAGGGGCAGTAGATAGCAATTATGTGCCCAGTGATTCCCCTGCACTATCTACCGAATTTGAGGGTACTGATTGAGTACTGTTTGAAAATACAGCGATCGATCGTGCTGGCCGCATGCAGTACACACAAGATGGCTGACAATGGTACGAATAACAGCCAAAACGGAGCAGAGACCCGAGCCTTGCAGCACCCGCTGTAATTGCTGGAGTAAGTACCCAGCAGCCAAGGCTCCTTGAATGTAACCCTCATGATCCTGCGCCCTCGCGGAAAACATCCATTACAACGCAGGTATTACATCATAATGCCTTTACAAGGCAACGATTACAACACACGTGCCATTACATCGCATGCCATTACACCGCATGCCATTACAACACATTTTAGGTAAGTAATAGAGGTAAGTGAGGTATTTTTAACATTTTTATTTAAGCTTATAAATGTTTGTGAATGTATTAATACTCTGGTATTAATTTTTATTTTTTGGTTGAAAATGTATATTTAATTTGGCTTAATAATATTAAAAAATTGTATTTCTTTAAAAATAAATATTAATGTATTTGGCACCTATCCTCTAGGACTGAATGCATAGGAAACAGGTTTTTTTTGGGTGGGGGAGTATATTAATATTCAGGTAATAATTTGATTACTTGTAAAATAATTGTTATATAGTTTTAGTCATAATAAATGTAAGAAATAATATTTAAAAAAATGTATAAATAGATTATGCCCCTATCCTTTAGTATGGTATGCATGGGAAACAGGGTTTTTTGGGTGAGAGAGTGTATTAATACTCAGGTGTTATTTCCATTACTTGCAAAAAAACTGATATTTAGGTTTTGTAATATTAAATGTAATAAATATTCTTAATAAGAAATAAAATAAATGTATGCACCTATCCTCTAGGACGGGACATGGGAAACAGGGATTTTAAGTGGGGGAGTGTATTAATAAATAGGTATTACTTTTAATAATTTATGATTATTTGGTAATATTTAAAACAAAATGAAAAAATAAAATAATATTGTATAAAAATATTGATGAAAACAAGCTTTGACACTTAACCTCTGGGACGGGATATTTGGGAATCAGGGGATTTGGGTTGGGGAGTGTGTTAATACCTAGGTATTCATTTTAATACTTACGTATTAATTATTATACAGTTATTTCGCTATATGTTTTCTGACACTAAAATGTATACCAATTATATCAAACTAAAAAAATGGGTGTTTGTAGGTAGGGGGAGATGTGAAATGTAGTTTAAATTTAAAGCTAACACTATTTGATAAATATATATTTAATATGTAATGTCTCTTTAAAAAATAACCTTAAAATTTATTTTTACTTTAAAAATCATAAAAAAAGTAAAGTAAAGTAAAAAAATTCTTTATTGTGTAGTTAATAAAAACCATTACAATATGAGATGCAACATTGATTTAGGATGGATCGGGGAAAGCACTTGCCAATAAAACAATAAAACGAAATTTTTAAAAGGTAAACTTAATATTGGTACTGGTATAATACAATTGTAAGTGCTAATTCAAATTTCTATGTAGTACAGGTTAAAAAGTTCAGAAAGATCAAATTTGTAGTAGGTCTTGACACAATTTCTGTTTTTTTTCAAAATTGATAACAAATTGAATTGTTCGACAGATAAATTGAGGGTCCGCTGAGTCCAACACTTGGACTATGGCTGAGCGGCATGTGCGGTTCCCAGTTTATTGAATTTTGCCTTGAGCAGGTGCTGACGTTCACTGTCTAGTTGGGGGCAAATGCAGATCAGATGAATGAGGTCTTGTACCGCAGCGCCACCTAAGTTACACTCCTTTGAGCCTGGTGTCCTCCAGCCCGGTTGGTCAGCATTTGTTGGCAAATTACCCATTCGTAGGGTTAGGTATTTGGATTTCAAATGTGAGGAAAAGGCTTGCCCTAAATAGGGTGCCGGGGCCAGCTTCTTGTATGATTGGATTATCATCCAGGAGTGTGAGCGTTGTCTCAGGATTGTTTTATCATCAATCAACAAGTGCCAATTAGCTGCCTTTTTTGCAGCCTGTTTGAATGAGGACACTGGTAACTTCTTTTGCCACAATGACGCGAGCGCTGTGATTTCTAGGGAGGATTTTAAATACTTTGCGTACTGGGAGTTTGGGTTACTTTGCATGGCTTCCCAGATAGCAAGATTAATTTGTGTCTCACGGTTCAGCCACACATTGTACCAGAATCTAACTGTGTCGTATTTTTTTTGCAGTGCTTGACACTTCAATCCAAATTCAAGCCGGACCTGGGCGGGTGAGGCATCGCATGGAAATCTAAATATGCGTTTGTACACCCTTGTTTGAATTTTGTCCAAGAGCGACACGCTCTTTCCACAGTGTACCACACTGCCATAAGCTATTGTTGGAAGTAGCTTGGCTTTGATGACTGTTAAGAGAGGGGTGAATAGAGGGCCCTTAAGCGACTTAGATAAACTGCTGAATGCATGGAGTAGGATATTTGTACAACATATGTCTGCATAATTAGACATTGTAAATTACAATAAAAATAAATGTAAAGAATAAAAAATATACTATATTCTGTCAGCTATATAAGTAGGGAGTCATTGTGATTTAGGCACTATATATCTTTCTAGGTTAATTGTGTATGCATTTTCATGTTGTTCATTTTTTTAGATTAATTTCACATATGTTTATTTTTGCTCATTTATTCATGTATTAAATATGTTTTGCAGATATTACTGTGGTTCCTGAAGAAGGCGTTCCCAACAACGCCGAAACGCGCGTCGAATAGAATATTATTGCTTGCCACTAGTAAAAGTTATTTTATATCATTTATTATGATTTAGTAAATTTGGTTGTTTGTATAACTGATTTATATTGTGTGTTTTTATTAATTGTTTTTAATGTCAAAATTATAAAATATTAAATAATAAGTAGTTTTTTGTTACCTAGTTATGTGTCTTTCTTATAATTTCTCCCCCGAAATGTGTTGATATTATGCTATTTTGTTTACACTGTTTATTTCCCTGTACCACGATTTGATTTGTCTAACAGGGGGTCCTTGTTACTTTCATTATAAGAATAAAACATATAACATTTAAAAAAAATGACACATATATAGTATTTTTATGATTTTTTTATTACATTTACCAATATATAATAGTTATAATCAATATTCAAAAAAAATGTCAAGTTTTTTTTTACATTTCACATTTTTAACAAATAACATATATTTTTATTTTCTTTGTAGGTTTTTCCACGGTTTAACATTCAAGTGAGTGAGATAAATACTACTTTTTCCTTTTCACGCAATGAGATGACGTTGCCGCTTTTTCATCGTTCTGAGCACTGTCGGATCAGAAGCTTGGAAGACGGGTGTTCAGGTAAGCCAAATTTAAATGATTAAAAATTGATTAGTGGTGACATAGTTTATTGTAAGGAGAGAGGAGGGAGTTTGTAAGAACTAGGATAGGTGCATTTTGATATTTTTGTATGTTTTTAAATTTAAAAAAGTTTTCCAAAACAGGTAGCAGTTGTAGGGCTACGTCGGGTTGATTGTTTTTATAACACTTTTTGTTTAATAGAATTTTTTTTAAAGAAAGTTAACTTTTTCTATTAAATAACAGTGTAATGAAAGCAATTTTGTTTTTTTTGGGTTGCACTGGTTTATTAAACTAAGTTATTGCGTCAGCGCTGTTTTCTTGATAGGTGGAAGGAGAATGGACACAGACATTATGGATTGCAGAAAAACTCTTGGGGACAAAAAATAGATTTTTGTTTTTTGGACTGATGCTGTAGTTAATTCGAGAGAGGAATTAATCGTTGGATTTGTTTTCAGCATTTAAAAAAAAAGAAAAAAGTTTATTCTTTTCAGTACTTTTTTATCAAAATTTTTTTTTTGGTAGGTGAGCACAGTAGATTTTCTAGCACCACAATTTTGATGATAAAAAATGGCTTTGCCAAACTGTGTCCATGTTGGTTAGTTTAATTCGGGTCATGCCTTACATCAAGGCTTATGGATTATTTTATAGGGCTCCTGGTTTTATGGTATTTATTTATTTGTCATTTCTGTCTGTATTTATCCATATTTATCTTTTGGGCATTTTTTCTGTATTTATCCACATTTATTTTTGCCACAAGCAAAAGATGACGCTACAGCTATTATTTTTCCTTGTTTATTTAAATGGACAATGCACACATGCGCTCGGTTGTTATTGGTCAACACTATACATTCATCTGAAGACTTTGCCCTTTGCAGAATGTCCCAAATATGCTTAAAAGTGCTATGACAAGCCATTTGTCTCAGCCGTGCAGTTTCTGTCATCCGCAGAGTGCCACATCCTCTTCCCCACTGAGCACCATACTGCCCCACTGAGAGAAACTCACACTGCCTTCAGCTACAGCCCAATTGTGCCCCACTATAAACACCTGGAAGCAATTCAATTCCAATTATGCATGAGACTACAGTAATATGCTGCCTGAAAAAATAGTAACAACATACTGGAAAAAAGCAAACACTCATAGGGAATACAACTGAACGCTTTCACACTCATTATTTTTGCTTTATTTTGTTATGTATTTTTTGTTAGAATTTCCGGGCCGGGGGGCTCATAGAAATTTCGGGAAGGGGGGCTAATTTTTCAGCAAACTGGCAAGTTTTTCCCCTGTCAGCTCGGGGCACTTTTCTCTTAGTTCTGCTCAGCAAACCAGGCTCGTTATTGCACATGGGGGAGTTTTAGGAGGATGTATGACGTTACCACGCATACTTTTACCACGCATACCTTTACAACGCGGTATTTACAACGAATACCGTTACAACGCATAGCGCTTAGAGGTGCTGGATAGTGGTAAGTATAATTTTCTATTCCAACTCCAGTCCCCGTGGACACTAGGGAAGGTGTTGGATAGAAAATTAAACTTATTTCCTATCCTAGAGTGCCCCCCAACGCAATGCGTTGTAATGGTATGCGTGGTAATGCCTGCGTTGTAATGGTAGTGCGTTGTAAAAAATGCGTGCTAAAGGTTGTATACCATTTTAGGAGGGTGTGTATTTTAAAGTTCTTGAGAGTTTGCAAGTTTGCAGTCCTTATGGAAATTCGATCTCTCACTGGAACTGAATTGTTAATCCTGTTCCCGATCTGTTTGCTTCGACTTCTTGCCACCTGTCTCTGGCGTAGATGGTTCATATGTTCCTGCTTTGCAAGGATGCTCTGCTAAGACATACATAACGACTATCTCAATCTATATTTTGTGTGTGGTGTATCCCCAGGTCACCTCAGGTCCTCGCTATAAGGTTGGCAGAATTTCTTGCGGAGATACCTGGGGCCAGACTCTCGGATTCCAGCTGGTGTTCTCCATCCAAATCTATCAATTATGAATTTGTCTGCCGAATAGAGAAAATTGAAAGGGACACGGAACGCCATGTCCAATTCCTTATGTTGTTATCCGATTCTGAGGAGAAATGTGCAACGGTTTCCTCCTGTTCACAACAGGTTGAAGATGTCAGTGAATGGCCCAGCGGTGTTCGGGCAATCGGCAGAGTGAAGAGGCAGGGGCTCTAAGAAGGGTGCGAAAGAACAACAAAGCCTCATTAACAGGGAAATGGTCTTTCAAAGACCTGTGAAGTACTCGGGTGCGGCTGTGTCTGTGCCCGGGAAGCTGTCTCAGCCCAGGCTGACACCTCGTAACCCTCTAAGGAGGGGGAGACACCAGATGGTCGGGGGTTTGAGTCTATCGATGTCAATGAAGACCTCACTCGAGGGGTGGAGCAGAGCTGGAGCATCAACAAAAGCACTTTGTGTTACTGTAGGCTGGTCTGCTGGAGCATGGCAGCGTGGCAAAATGTACTAGTATTTTGCTTGTTTTTATATATAGATACAGATAAAGGAAAACTTCTTTTCCTTCTGTATTTATATGTAAAAATCTGTTTAAACCAAAAACCGGGAACACTAATTATTTATTATGGATTTGAGGACTGATCAAGACTCTTGGTAAAAAGTGGAATTGTACGCAAGTCCAAGAGTTACTAATGGTAAGAAACCCGACTTTTAATGAAAAATGTAAAAAAAAAAAAAGGCAAATGAATTAGGGGAATTGTTTCAAAACAAAACAAGTAAGGTGGTTTAGGAGTTAGTGTGGATTAGAAATGTAAGATGTCTGCAATACTATCTAGGAATTCTGAAGTCACCATCAACCAAAAGTGTTGAAGGCCTATTGTAATCCCATGATAGGAATTTAAGGAGTGCCATAATTTTTTGTACAGGTAAAATGGCACATGCCGTTTGTGATAGTTCTAAAGAGGAGATAATTAAAATAAGGGGTAAAAATTTAAATACAAAACAATAAAATTAGCATATTTTAACACATGCCGTTTGTGATAGTTCTAAAGAGGAGATAATTAAAATAAGGGGTAAAAATTAAAATACAAAATAATACAATTAGCATATTTAAACACCTGCAAATGTTTTCTATGTCCATGAGGCCACAAATAGGGATGCATATTATATAAAGGACCGGTGCATGAATGTCAGGGGTGACTCATTGTAATAATGATAACACGTGGCCAGGTTGGCATCTCAGTTTAAATTGGATTTGAGTCAGTACCAGTGTAATAAGGGGAGCAGCATCTGCATACATTGTGATAGTCGTGCTGCACCGATTAAGCATGTGCGGCTTACACCAATTGTCTCTCAAGTCCTTGAATGATAGAATTAGTCCTTTCTGTCCACTATCATTCAAGTCTCTACAAAATCTGTGATATATCATCTCCTCTTTCCGGGATAGTTTCCTTATCAATAATCTTCAAAAAGAACAATTGATGGACAGAATGCAGAACAATGTCATACAGTCACCCCAGTACAGAGATCTGGGCCTAAATCCATCGTTTTTTTGTTCACCATGTCATTCCAGTTTGGACCCAGCCATATGCAAATCAGTCTTGACCCCGCACCCAATAAGAACAGTCCTGCCGAAATGCTAGGCCAGGTCCTCCCTGGACTGGAAACAAGAATCCTAAGGCCGGTTTCGGGCTTTTAGCCCTCATCTGCCAGGATAGATGGACTCCAGTGGCATGGAGAGCACGGGACCGGCGTCTGGGCATGGCATGGGGGTGAGTTTCAGTGCTCCGTCCATCATCTCCTTGTGTTTACTTTGTTCGCCCTAAGTTGTCAAGGTATGCCCAGACATGAGTCCCTTGCTCACTTTACCACTGGATTCAAGTTTGCCTGGCTGATGAAGGGTGTTACCCAGAAACCGGTCCCAGGATGCTTGTTTCTGGTTCATGGAAGACCTGGCTTGGCAGTTGGGGCTGGACTCTTCCCATTAAGCACAGGATCAAGACTGATTTGCATATAGCTGGGTCTAAACTGAGGTGGCGAAGTGAGTTAAAGAATGATGATGGATTCAACCCATAGCTGTGACTGGGGGTGAGTGTCTGAAAAGTTTCAGCGCTCCGTCCATCATCTCCTTGTGTTTGATTTGTCAATAATCAGCCATTTTAGTTCATCTGCTGTGTGGTTCTCTCCATGAAATGTGATACCAGAGGGGCATTCTGCACAGCACCTCTTATTCTGCTTGACCAATGCACGCTTTGACAGGTTGGGAGGTTTGTCCAATATATGGTAGATGACAAGGGCATCATATGCAATAAAGAACATTTGTGTATTACAGTTAGAAAAAAAGTTGAGACATTTTGTAACATTACCATGCTCAAAGATGTTTGTGTCAAAGGTAAAGGTGTATGGAACACAGCTGCCACATTTGAAATGGCCCCTTACTTCCGGTAGGCCCCAGGATAATTTGAGTGTTATGTTTTTTTGCCTATTACTGCCTTGTGTGGAAGAATGCACTAGGTGAACTTTAATATTTTTACCACACTTAAATGCAAACAGTTTCTACATAAGGATCAATGTTCCTAATTAGATGCCAGTTTTTGTGATTAAATTACGAATCTTGATTTTGTGTCCACCAAAGGTGGTCACACAGATCAGTTTTTCAAGAGGAGTTTTTTTCTTTTTGACAAGTAAATCTTCTCTAGGGCAAAACCAAGCGCGTTTCAGGGAGTTCCTTTCTTTTCTGTTGGGATATCGTCTCTCAGGGCACGTGTATGGTGACGGTTATACGAGAGAAGAGTATTTCTCTCTGTGGGTTTCCTATGGATGCTAGTGTACAATGTACCATCTTTGTGTTTGATAGCTAAGTCAAGAAAAGAAATTTCTGACTTGTGTATTCTAGATGTAAAAGTAAGATGTGTCTGAATGTTATGGAGGTATCTAACAAAGTCATGAAAATCATTCTCAGGGCCTGACCGGACTAGAAAGAAGTCATCTATATACCGTTTCCAACATTTCATGTTGGAACAGTACGTGTTTAGTGCAGAAAGGGCATACGTTTGCTCAATGAAACCAATATAGATATGTGCCAGGTTGGGAGTGAAAACAGCTCCCATTGAGGTACCAGAGCGCTGCTGGTAGTAGCTCCCTTCAGATAAAAAATAATTGTACTGTAAGGCAATTCTAAGTAGAGATAAGATGAAGCTTGTGGGGACCTGAACAGGCCTTGTTCATGTCTCCAGCAATGTTTCTATTATCAGAATGCTGTCTGCCTGTGGTATGTTGGTGTATAATGATGATATGTCTAGGGTGGCGAGCTAATCAGTGCCAGTGTTATAAGGAATTTTGTCAATTAAATTGATCATAAGAATACTGTCCCTCACATAGGTCTCTTGTATAGGGACAAAATCCCTGATGAAGAAATCAATATATCTGCCAATAGGTTCCAGAGCAGACCCACATCCCGATAGAATTGGTCAGCCAGGTGGATTGTGGAGCTCTTGTGAATTTTGGGCAGAGTATACATGACAGGTGTCCATGGATTATCAGAGTTCAATTATTCAAATTCATTTTTAGTTCTGTAGCCTTGTTGCCTTCCCTCTGTGGTAACTTTGAGGTTTTCAGTTGTTATACCTGACAGGAGATTCAAGGACAATTTCTTATAATGTCTCTCATCCGTAATTTGGTTTTGGAATTCAACATCATACTCTTTTCGATCTTTGATTACAATTCAGCCTCCTTTGTCGGCCGGTTTCAGAATTATTGCCTTATATTTTTTTAGTTCCTGTAAAGCTTTTATTTCCAGTAAGGTGATATTGTAGGGTATAAAGCACCTGCTGTATTTTAGATTGTCTAAGCCACTTAGTATTAGCTTTTCAAAGGTAAGCAATTCTGGTGGTATCATAGAGTTAGATGGATAAAAAATTGAGGGAGGTCTTAGGCCTGTCCCTGAATCCTGTGATAATAATTCCCTGTCCTTGCACTGACTTCAGCCTTGCTCATAAAAAAAAACCGATGGATTTAGGCCCAGATCCTTGTACTGGGGTGAATGTATGACATTGTTCTACATTCTGTCCATCAACTGTGTTTTTTGCTCATTATCAGGCACTGCTTTCTGCAGCCTGAAGAAAATAATGTAATATAAACACAGCCTTTCCCCAATTCCAAAAACAAAATGTGACCCTGTGCTTTTTACATTTTTTACTTAAGGCTGTGAGCTACTCTGAAGGTGTCAATGAGCTACTGGTAGCTCGTGATCGACTGGTTGGAGGCACCTGTCCTAGACCAAGCCAGAAAGGAAGGACATTAAAGTAGACAATAGTAGTATCATGATCTTCCCGGACCTAAGGAGGTGCGAAAACAACGTTCAAAATTCCTAGATACAAAACTATGGTTCCCGAGATGGGCCTGACACGCCATGCTGTTCCTGGCTAGGTTAGGGGTAGCAACTCCGGAAGGGGTGCAGTTTTTCTGAACCCTGCAGAAGGTCCCTGCCAGAGAACCCCACAACGGACACACAGATGGAAAAGGTTGACACTCAGAGAGAGGAATGTCCACATGATCGCACCGTCGGGAGAAGAGGTCCAGCGAGATCAGCAGAGAGCAGTGGAGGTGGTAGCAGCAATGAGTGGTGGAGGGACAAACCGGGCTACATCCATGGGTGAGTACGACACCTGTGGCTTGGACGTTGTACATAGATACAGGTAATCTGGGAAATAGGACATTTAGCTACCTATGGTGTCGCCAGGCACCACAGATGATCTCATATGAAGCAGATGCTGTAATGTAAGACTGGAGCGCTTATTGATTGATGAAGGCCTACTGTGCCAAGCAAATACTTGTCAACCCCTGAGCCTGAAACTAATTTTTCCTACCAATAACCAAATGGGGGGACCCCAATGAGGAGCTCGTGAATGGTTGCTCCACTTTTGTTTGTGTTTTGCATGAGTACACCCGCTAGTGTTAGGAATTTGGCAGTGAGTTGGATGAAAAGCATTTACCTGCTTGTCCTGGGGTATGGGAGTTGGGATGTTTGCTGTTTGACTGTTGGGGAGAGTCATGCCCCATGGGCAATTCACTTGCTGTTCCCATGTTGAATGGCAGAATGCATTTGTAAGACCAAGAGCTGGTGGAATTGGTTTTAAGTCTCTGGCCCAAGAGATGGCAGCCCCCATAACCAATAAAATCTTATCCTGGAATATTAGAGGGATGCAGACCATGGCCAAGAGGTATAATGTATTCTCATACCTTATTAGACGAGGGGTTCAAATGGCACTTCTTCCAGAGATGCACCTTATAGCTAAGGAAGGAGCAGCATTGCAGCGTACATGGAAGAGGAAGCCTACTATACTAACTAAGCCAGTGGTCCCAAAACTTTTTCGACCTTCGGCTATCCTGACCCATTAGCCATTGCCCTTGGCTCCCCACTGTTATTTTTTGGGAGGGTGGGGTGATGTAAGCCCGGCCTCAGGAGTACTTGCATTTTTCTCCATGAAAACGATTGGGATGAAGTTGATGAAGGTATTATAATCATATATGCAGGGTGTTTCTTATTACTAAGGCGATTCCTCTATTGAAATATTCCTAGTTACACTTCTTTGCCCAAGCCTTTTTTAGAGTACCCTCTAACACTTTTTTATCCCTCTTACAGTGCTAGATAGCACCCCTATGCATGAAGGCCCCATTGCCAAAGTGTGTCTACACTTCAAAAATATGTGTATACACTTCCATTTCTACCCATGTCAAATGTGCCAACACACCTATCTCAGCAGGGTGACTCACGATTTTGTAAACCACATACAGCTTTATTTTGATTTCCCCTCCCTAAAATGCCTCTGAATCAATGCAAGTAAAATAAATTCCTCTATTTTTAAAACTTTCCTCTTTCTTGCTTTCAAATGTTGGCATTATGCCATATATGGTGTTTTACTTCCCTGCGCTCCAGAAGAGAGCAGGCCTGTCTAGAAATGTGTGTTTACTGAAAGAAATGTGTACTAAAAGTACCTATTATTCAATTACAAATGTCAATACCTAATAATACTTAATTGACCGGACAACTGTACTTTCCTGATACTTGCATTGGTGTAAAATGTATTTTGAAAAAACCAAAACTATTAACGAGTCTAACAAAATAAATCAGTCATCTTCCGCTTACTTTGGGGGTGTTGGAGCGTGGGTATCCAGTGAAATATGGAGGTCATGTTCCTCGACATACCATCAATTAAGCACTACTCTCCAGCTATTGGAACAACCCAGGTATTCTCTGACTGGCAGGAGGACTGGGGTCTCATTGACTCCTGGAACTTATTCTTTTTTTCTTGCCGCTCCATGACATCCGTGTGTGCCTGGATGCGTATGTTTGTACCTCAGATGTCCATAGATTGGTGTGGGCATTGAATACTTTCATAGGACCGTATGAGATCACAATAGGATCCAAATTACTTTGAATTGGGGGAAGTCGTTTCCCTGCATCTTAACATGGAAAGTGAAACCAGAGTTCTTAGAGGACCCAATTTTCCGAGATGCAGTGAAACATAGTATTCAGCAATACTTAAAGGAAAACACTGGCACTGCATCATCCCCTCAGGTGGAGTGGGAAGCCTTTAATATCATGCTTTGAGGGTAGTGTATAGCGAAGTCGGTGGGAGTGAGATGCAATTTGCTGGCTAAGGCCTTAGCCTCTTAGGAGGCATTATGAGTAGTTGAGCAATGTAGACTGGGTCACCCAGAGGTACATCTAGAGCTGTTAGAGGCCAAAGAAAATGTGGCAGAACTGATAGAAAGACTGCAATGCTTTGATTTTAAAGCCTATATGTCCAGGGCGCACGCAGAGCGAGATCGCGCCAGCTCGCTGTTGGCTTGGTTTGTGAACCCTGCAAAATGAGGCTCAGTTATAGTGGAGCTTGAAACAGACCAGGTAGATAGAGAATACTGACAAGCAGATATCAATTGTGTATTTTATACTTACTTTTCTACTCTATAGTGGAGTGCCACTGACCAGTCTGATGACTACACCGATGCCTTCTTAACACCTTTGACTTTCACAGCAGTGGTACCTGAGGAGGATGAACAGTTGATAGGGCAAATCACCCTATCAGAAATCTGGGAGGCTATTAATGGTTTTGCAAGTGGCAAAATGCCAGGAACTGATGGGATCCCAGTTCTGCTCTATTCTGCCTATGTAGACCAACTGGCCGGTAAGCTAGTGGATCTCTATAACGCAGCTCAAGAAACAGGTCTCTTGCCGTCCTCCATCCGTGAAGCTCTATTAGTACTTTTACTAAAACCAGGGAAACTGGCCTATGACAAGAGGGCCTACTGATATTTATTGATGCTACACATCTATCACTAGATCCTCAGCTGGATCCTTGCCACCGACTTCTCTCCAATTTACCAACATTCATAGACTCTGATCAAGTGGGATTCATTCCTGGCCGTAACATAGCACTCAACATATAGTAACTACTCACAATGAAGGCCAACACCTTTGGTCGGGCGGAAGCAGCAATCTTTGTGGTGGATACAAAAAAGGCTTTTGACAGCCTAGAATGGGCCTTTCTCTTAGCTGTCATGGAATGCTTTCGATTGGGACAGGGGTTTGTGACCTGGACCAGGTTTCTCTATGCCACTGCCAGAGTCCATATGGGGCAAACTATATCTTAAAGCTTTTGAGTGGGCCTTAGAACCAGACAGGTGTGCCCTTTTTCACACCTGTTATTTGCCTGGCACATTGCGTTTCATGCTGATGGCCTGCTGATCTTTCTACAAAATAAAACAACAGCTCTTGTGGGTGCTCTGGGGCTCCTGGAGCATTTTGGATTGATTTCCAGGTTGAGAGTCAATTGGCAAAAATCATGCATTTTCCCAATTTTAGAAAATGTTGTCCCTCATGGGAAACTGATGCTGCTGCAATGTGAGCCCCAATGTTTGCAGCATTTAGGAGTGTACATCTTCCATGACCCGATTGACTTACTGGAGGGGAATACCACAAAGGCAATCTGGGCTCTTAAAAGGAGCATTGACTTTTAGAAGATGCTCCTCTCTCAGTTGCGGGCCCTGTTGCAATATTGAAAATGATTGCACTACCCCAACTGTCAATGGTTTTTTGGTACTGCCAGTGAGGATCCCTCAAGCGCCATTTTGAGAAATTAATTTGCTCATCATTGCTTTTATCTGGGCTTGGGCCACAGACAAGTGGCACTGATCATGCTACAGAGGCCAGTGGGGGACAGTGGATTAGTAATTCCCGAATGTTAGTCTTATTATCTAGCTGCACAGCTCCAGTGGCTGACACAGTGGTTGCCATGCAGACTGACACCTGGGTGGGAAATGGATCCCTTTATCTCTGACCTTTACAGACTGATCAGAGAACTGCTAAACATCAGGTGCCCTCATGAAGCTGATACCACAAAATGTCATGTGCAACGCCAATGCAGGCTTCTCTGTCTTCAGAAAAAGCACATGAAAGTCTCAAATTGACCTGATATTCCCTTCCCATGGAACTGCTAGTGGTATTGCCACTTGGGGGAGATTTGAGAGGACTGGGGTTTGGTGGGCTGTGGGAGCAATCTATACTTGGTGGATTGTTTAAAGCTGAGATACTCCTCCCATTTGAAGAATTACAGTTGGGACATAAACAGCCTTTGGGCCACTTTCTGCTCCTTGGAGCAGTGACAGCCGCAATATGTAAACACTAATGCGCGGCATGTCAGAACCTCCGCAGGGAGGACATGTTGCAACCCCTTGCTACCCTCTGAGTTCCATGGGAATAAGAGCTGGGAACCCTATATCCGAAGAAGAATGGGCAGTCATATTAGAGAGAGTACTGAAAACCTTGAGGCGCGACGTTTTAAATGTATACATTTCTATGTTACACATATGGCATATCTCAACCATTGGTGAATAAGTAGATACTTTCATACTAAATACTTAGGGGTCTATTAGGATGGCGGTCGGAAAATCACTCCGACCGCCATGATAGCGGGAAAACTTCCGCCCGCTAGGACCGCGGGTAAACCGTCGGTCCAATTAGTATGCTCAGCAGTCGAAATCCGACCGTGGCGGTGGGATCACGGCAATTACCATTGCGGCGTTTGCTGCTGACAGCAGCACCGCTGCGATGTCCAAAGAAGCATGTCCCTGTACTGCGCGGCAGACACTGCACAGTGCCTGCCACCTGGTACAGGGACATGTAAGGGAGTACCATGGGTACCCCCAGTGCACCCACAACCCAAACACATTGGGGGCCTGCAACGGGCCCCCGGAGACATTCTCTGCATGCCTTTCCATGGCGGTCCCACCGTGCGGAAAGGCTGGCTACCGCCGGCATCATACTGGCATAGCCTGGCCCTGCACCGACAACAATGTGGCGGTCCAGTTCCGCCCACTAGGCAGGCATGCGGACTGCTACCAGCACAAAAGTGGCGCGCGGTAAATATCTCAACCGCGGTCGTCACCGCCATGCTAATGGAACCGGCAGTTTTCCGGGTTGTGATTGCGGGCGGATGTTCGCCGCCGGTCCAGCAGTTGCTACCACCGGTCCAGCGGCGGCCATCCTAATAGACCCGAAGTGTCTAAGATGTGGAGAGGAGGGGGTGGAATTCATAGACATTTTCTGGTATTGTCTGATGCTTATTGCCTACTGGTAGGCAGTCACTGGTGTGCTCACTAAGGTCATTGAGAGAGAGGTACCTTGCACCTGAAACACTGTTTATTAAGCTGGTTTCCACACACTGCTGAAAACAAAGCCACAAGTAGGATTCAGGACCTAGCTTTTATTCCTGCGAAGAGATAAATCGCACAGAATTGGAAGGCTAGGGGACCCCAGGTGATATTATGGCAGAAAGAACTAGAACAATGGGTGGGCTATGAGAGTTCAGTGCTGCTCACAGAGGCTAGATATGACCAAGGGTCAATAGATAAGATTAGAGTCTGGGAGACACTAGCAGTTTGTGTAACACCCAAAACCTACATCTCCAAGCATAACATCAGGAAATGCCTAGAGATTACCTCTTAATTAGATTGTTGATCCCCCTCAAACAAAAATGGGTGAGCTTGATGATTCAATAGGGTGCAGGGAAAGAATATTGAGTAAAAAATATCGACTTACACAAATATTGTGGCAAAAGTATTTTGAGTCAAGAATATCGACAGACAAAATATTGTGGTCAAGAATATCGACTTTGGGTACGTAATATCGATGTAAAAAATATCGAAGTGTTTAATATTGTTTGCAAAAACATATATGTAAAAAATATCGATTTTCTATTAATGTTATGTATTTTAGTATATATTTTATATCTGTGTGATGCATGTATTTTTTTAATAAGAATTGTTTGTATTTTTATAATATGTGTTCACATTTTAGTAGTTATTAAATTTGTTTTTAAATTTTGCGTTTTTAGTTCCATAGCAGGTTCTGGGTTTATAGGGGAATAGGGTGGGAAGTAATTTAATTATATACAAGTTACTGATTATTTTCAGTAGCTTTTATTTTTTTATTTGAATTTTGCATTTTTTGTACCATAGCGGGTTGTGGGTTATAGGGGACTAGGCTGGGAAGTAATTTTACTATAGTAAATTTATAGAATTTTTTTAATGTATTAATAATTGTTGAATTGAGATGTTGTAGTGTTAAATGTGTAAATTATTTGTTATTAATTATGTAATAATTAGTTGTTAATTAATTTCAATGAATTCCTTAGCAATTAATTTTGTTAATTGTGTAATTATTTTTAGTGGTGTTTATAGCTGAAAATGGTGAGAAGGGTGGGAAGTAATTTAGTTTTTAATTCATGAATTAATAATTTGTTGTTAATTAATTTATTTTAATTAATTAGTAATTAATTATGGTAATTGTGAAATTAATTTTAGGTGTGTGTTGTGGTGTTTACATGTATACATGGTAGGAAGGGTGGGAAGTATTTTTTTTTATTGATGAATTCTTCATTATTTGTTAATCATTTTAAATTAATTAATTAGTAATTAATTATTGTAATTGTGTAATTCATTTTAGGTGTATGTGTTCCATATTATCGCATTAAAGGATGCATATTCAATGAATGTTTAATCATTTTTCTTATTACCAATAATTTTTAAGATAATTATTAATTATGTTAATTATGGAAATGCATTTAAATAAAAATGTTTTTATTGGTGTGGTGTTATAGGACAGGGAATAAAATAAAGCCAATTATGTTTTTTTATGTTAATATTTAACTATTTTAAATATTGTTTAGAAATGTATTTATTAATTCATTTTAGATAATAATTGTACCTTTTTGTTCTATGTCATTAATATATTGAATGTTAATGTTTAATATATGTAATCTGATATTTTTAAAATATTGTTTGTTTCTTTTTAAGATTATTTAAATTGTTTTAATTGTTTAAATGTTATTATTAATTCATGTTTCTCTTTTATCCAACACTTTCATTACTGTTGCACTCACTGGAGTGGGAATAGTAATTTTTACCCCTCCCCCATACAACACTTTTCCTACTATTGCACTTATAGGAGTGAGAATATTCATGTTTACCCCTCTGCTATCCAGCCCTTTCCCTACTGTTGCACTCACTGGAGTGGGAATAGTAATTTTACCCATCTGTTATCCAGCACTTTCCCTACTGTTGCACTCACTAGAGTGGGAATAGCAATTTATACCCTTCCGCCATCCAGCACTTCACCTACTGTTTCACTCATTGGAGTGGGAATAGTAATGTTTGTTTCTCTGTTATCCAACACTTTTATTACTGTTGCACTTAATGAAGTGGGTATAGTAATTTTTACCCCGCTGCCATCCAGCACTTCCCCGACTGTTTCACTCATTGGAGTGGGAATAGTAATTTTTACCCCTCCCCCATACAACACTTTTCCTACTATTGCACTTATAGGAGTGAGAATATTCATGTTTACCCCTCTGCTATCCAGCCCTTTCCCTACTGTTGCACTCACTGGAGTGGGAATAGTAATTTTACCCATCTGTTATCCAGCACTTTCCCTACTGTTGCACTCACTAGAGTGGGAATAGCAATTTAAACCCTTCCGCCATCCAGCACTTCACCTACTGTTTCACTCATTGGAGTGGGAATAGTAATGTTTGTTTCTCTGTTATCCAACACTTTTATTACTGTTGCACTTAATGAAGTGGGTATAGTAATTTTTACCCCGCTGCCATCCAGCACTTCCCCGACTGTTTCACTCATTGGAGTGGGAATAGTAATTTTTACCCCTCCACTATCCAACACTTTCCCTACTGTTGCACTCATTGGAGTGGGAATAGTATTTTTAGCCCTCTGTTATTCAGCACTTTCCCTACTATTGCACTTATTGGAGTGAGAATATTAATTTTTACTCCTCCGCTATCCAGCACTATCCCTACTGTTGCACTCACTGGAGTAGGAACAGTCATTTTACTCATCCGCTATCCAACACTTTCTATACTGTTGCACTCACTGGAGTGGGAATGGTAATGTTTACCCCTGCGCTATCCAACACTTTCCCTACTGTTGCACTAACTAGAGTGGGAAATAGTAATTTTTACCCCTCCGCTATCCAAAATGGTCCTACTGTTGCACTCTTTGGAGTTTGAATAGTCATTTTTACACCTCCGCTATCCAATACTTTCCCTAATGTTGCACTCACTGGAGTGGGAATTGTAATTTTTACCTGTTTGCTATCCAATACTTTCCTTACTGTTGCACTCACTGGAGTGGGAATAATGTTTACTCCGCCGCTATTCAGCACTTTCCCTACTGTTGAACTCCCTGGAGTGGGAATAGTAATTTTTACCCCTCCGCTATCCAATACTTTCCCTGCTGTTGCACTCACTGGAGTGGGAATATTCATTTTTACTCCCCTGCTATCGAACACTTTCCCTACTGTTGTATTTATTGTATTATGAAATGTATGTTTTAATTTTTTTTCAATAGTAAAATGTTTGCATTAATTATAAAATGGTTATTTTTAATTTTTAAATTATTGATATATGTATATATTTATTTTTTATTATTTAAAAGGTTAAAAATTAAATAAATTAAATACATGTATATGTATAAATTATTATGTAAGTGTGTTATATTTTTTAATTAAGTTCATTTGTTATATTTAGTTAAAATGTATATTAAATGTAATTGATCTTGTTAAAAATAATAAGAATATTTATTAATTTTTTTATGTTATATATACTTTTTAAGTTGATATTTTGTACATTCATATTCTTTACTTCAATATTTGTGTACTTACCTCTTTAAGTATAGGGAGTCGATATTTTTGCATTCTATATTTTTGTAATCGATATTTTTGTCATCGATATTTTGTCAGTGATTCGGTTAGACCACCACCAGTCCGTAAGCACAATTTGAAGGCTCTTCGCCAGGGTCTGACCACACTGTGATGATTTCGTTTCAACTGTACCTCTGACAAATATTATATCATCAAGGGGTTGGCATTGTAGGGTGGGATTATATAGTTTTCCTAGCAACTGTTATGTCTTTGATAACATACATAAAGGGAAGATTATTGTCTTTGATGTAACCGTTTGATGCTCAATCATAATGAAAACCAATACAAACTTGTAAAAAAAACAAAGAGGTACAGGGACTGTCTTCCTGGTGCATTTGACAGATTCTAGTTACTTTAAGAAGATAGGCTGAAGAGGAGGGAAGCAGCCTAGACAGACAATAATGATGGAAAAGTTGACAGACAAAGACGGAGTACAGGGGTAATTTTTGAAAGGGGCTTGAGCCGCCGTTGCAACATTTTATTTCACCCATAGCTACAAGGTAAAGTATCTGGGCTAATGCTTCACTTTCTGTCATCCTGTGTCAGATTTAACTTGTGTCTGAATTGGCTGCGTCGCGCAAGATGAAACCTAGCAGGCTTTCCTTCGTAATTTACCGCGTAAAAGTGACACAGTGATATTTACGAGTTTTGGAAAAAGTGACACTTTGTTGGTCTGTGGTGTGCAGAGCCTGAAATCTGTCAAAATTCCTGTGCTTCAGTTTCCCAGGCATAAGAAATAATATCTATGGCTCTGGTACATAAAAATAACATACTCAAAGCACTTTTGCAAGCACAGCGACGCCATGGTGCTGCTAACACTTCAGCTAGTAGTATCGAGGAGACCACCACCTCCACATAGTCAGCACAGGAGAAGGGAGCATGTGTACCACCAGAGGACTACCCTGATTGACCTCAGGGAGTAGGTCATCCCCTAGCTACAGGCTATGGAGGGAGTACATCATACACCTCTTGAACCAGGTTGCACCAAGGCTGCAGCAAATATCTCAGAGATCCACCAACATTCCTCCACAGGTCTAACTCATGGCAGTCCTCCACATGCTGACATCTGGGTCTTTCTAGACCACCACAGCCAGATGGGTAGGAATATCCCAGTAATCTTTCTTGGCCTTCCTACCCTCCGTCCTGGATGCCATCATCAGCCTAACACTCCAGTACCTCACGCTCCCCAACACACAGCAAAAAAAACTGGACACAAAACAAGGCTTCTATGCCATAGCTTGCTCTCCCCATGTCTTGGGGGCTATGGGTTGCACGTATGTGCAACTGGTGCCTCCTGCAACAACTACACACCTGTACCGAAAAAGGAAGCACACGGACTCCATCAACGTATAGGCAATTGTGGGCCATCTGGGTTCATTCATCAATCTAGCCAAGTACCTTGGGAGTGCTCATATTGCCTAGATCTTCAGGCACTCCATCATCAATGATCATTTAGGAATGGCCCACTGTTTAGTAAGTACATCTGAAGTACATGACCTACCGTATTTTCCGGCGTATAAGACGACTTTTTAACCCTTTAAAATGTTCTCGAAAGTCAGGGGTTGTCTTATACGCCGGTAGTCACCCGGGGTGGGGTCGTCTAATATGCCGGAATTCAGCTGCCACAACACTGTAGACCACTGTAGACCACTGTAGACCGCCATAACACTGCCTCGAGAGCAAGAGGGACCTCATTATTATCCCTATCTTCACTTACGGTGAACAATTACCGTAACGTTCATTCTGAGCCAAATCTATATTGACAATGGAGAACTTCGCGGGAATCAAGATACACAGCGTGCACGTGTGCTAATCTGGCGTCTCTCTCTCCGTATCCGTTGAATCTCATGTTTATCGGAAGGAGAGGAGCGTCAGTGCGTGATTAATGGCCATAGAAAGGGGACTGTTTTTCTAAAACGTACGCCATACCTGAGTAGGAGGCCACTGTCTTTGCTCGGTATGTTAAAAGGGGGGGAGAAGCTTAATATGCCCAAATTGATGTAGTTTTCAGAATAAAAATATATATACCGGTAAAAATAACACTACTAACATATTAACCTATAAGCATGGGCGGAAAATCCGTTCCGCTCGCCGATTTTGCAGATTTTCGGTAAAATTGCAATCCGCGAACTCTCGCGAATTTACCAAAAATCCGCACGCCGCAGATTTTTTTTCTTGGTGATACAATATTGCGGCGTGCGGCGTTCACTTACCATCATTCAGCGGTTGCCAAGTTGTTTTTCTCAATATTTTGCGAGTGCTGCGCCATTTTGGATCTTGCTGCGGGATCCCGCGGGAGTTTGGCGACGCATCGCGCGAGTTCGCAATTGCGAACATGTAGGTGCGGCGGGCAGCAACAATCTCGCACTCGCGAAATTACAAAATTTGCAATTCTGCACAAGAAATCCACTAGCAAGCAGCATAGACCTTCTGAAAATGATGATTTTTATCAGAATAACTCCTCAGGTTGACATTTGCCTGCATTTATTTGGATTTGAGGCCTTTTGACTTTCTTTGGATCACTTTTGGATTATAAATCAACTTTCACAAGTAAGTTTGTTTGGGGCATTACAGTTGCTGCTCTGCAGAAAAACGAGTTTTGCAAAACTGAAAGCACTCAGCAGATGCAAAAGTTCAAACTCATCATTAGTAACCATTCCCTGTAGTGCTTCCTGACTGGGGCCCCTCCAGAGTTCAGTTGCTAGTTGCAACAATTCTATGACCCTGCTCTGACCCTCACAGCAGGCTCATAGAACAGCTACAAGTAGGCCACAAAGGTCCTGGAAAAAAAATTGCAACGCAACAGAATGCAAATTACAGATAAGGAAGCAGGTGCCAGACTGGAATTTTAAAACAGTGACACATTAATAAATCAACCAACCCCAAATTAATTCATGTCAGTTGAACCAGGGCAGGTGTGCTTGCTTTCCCCCCCCCCCATAATCTACAGTGATGAACCAGAGGGTGGCATAGATGTAACAGAGGGTGGCATGGGTGAAACAGAGGGTTTGCAGCAACAATCTCGCACTCGCGAAATTACAAAATTTGCAATTCTGCACAAGAAATCCACTAGCAAGCAGCATAGACCTTCTGAAAATGATGATTTTTATCAGAATAACTCCTCAGGTTGACATTTGCCTGCACTTTTTGGGATTTGAGGCCTTTTGACTTTCTTTGGATCACTTTTGGATTAGAAATCAACTTTCACAAGTAAGTTTGTTTGGGGCATTACAGTTGCTGTTCTGCAGAAAAACGAGTTTTGCAAAACTGAAAGCACTCAGCAGATGCAAAAGTTCAAACTCATCATTAGTAACCATTCCCTGTAGTGCTTCCTGACTGGGGCCCCTCCAGAGTTCAGTTGCTAGTTGCAACAATTCTATGACCCTGCTCTGACCCTCACAGCAGGCTCATAGAACAGCTACAAGTAGGCCACAAAGGTCCTGGAAAAAAAATTGCAATGCAACAGAATGCAAATAACAGATAAGGAAGCAGGTGCCAGACTGGAATTTTAAAACAGTGACACATTAATAAATCAACCAACCCCAAATTAATTCATGTCAGTTGAAGCAGGGCAGGTGTGCTTGCTTTTCCCCCCATAATCTACAGTGATGAACCAGAGGGTTGCATAGATGTAACAGAGGGTGGCATGGGTGAAACAGAGGGTTTGCAGCAACAATCTCGCACTCGCGAAATTACAAAATTTGCAATTCTGCACAAGAAATTCACTAGCAAGCAGCATAGACCTTCTGAAAATGATGATTTTTATCAGAATAACTCCTCATGTTGACATTTGCCTGCACTTTTTTAGATTTGAGGCCTTTTGACTTTCTTTGGATCACTTTTGGATTGGAAATCAACTTTCACAAGTAAGTTTGTTTGGGGCATTAAAGTTGCTGTTCTGCAGAAAAATGAGTTTTGCAGAACTGAAAGCACTTAGCAGGTGCAAAAGTTCAAACTCATCATTAGTAACCATTCCCTGTAGTGCTTCCATCTGGGGCCCCTCCAGAGTTCAGTTGCTTGTTGCAACAATTCTATGACCCTGCTCTGACCCTCACAGCAGGCTCATAAAATAGCTACAAGTAGGCCACAATGGTCCTGGAAAAAAAATTGCACTGCAACAGAAAGCAAATTACAGATAAGGAAGCAGGTGCCCGACTGGAATTTTAAAACAGTGACACATTAATAAATCAACCCCAAATTCATTCATGTCAGTTGAAGCAGGGCAGGTTTGCTTGCTTTCCCCCCCCCATAATCTACAGTGATGAACCAGAGGGTGGCATAGATGTACCGGAGGGTGGCATGGGTGAAACAGAGGGTGGCAGTGGTGAAACAGAGGGTGCTGGGAACCTGTGATGATGAACCAGACGTAGAAACAACATAGTCGCGACCATTGGGAGCCGACAAGTAAGTTCGCAATTGCGAACTGGTACAAAACCCTCACGAACTGGCAGAAACCCTTGCGAACACAAAAAAATAAATCCGCAAATTCGCGAGAATTCGCGGATTTTGCGGATTGCGAGTTCGCAAATACGCAAATTTGCGAACGCCAGATTCGCAAAATTCGCCCATGCTTAGTAACCTATCGAATACCTGGTGCTAGCTAATATGTATGTCGCTTCACCGTAAATCTCTTAGGCTGTCTGTAGGCTCCTCACACTGCAGGAAAAAAAAGAGGCAGAAGGTAGGGTGTCAAGTAAAAGATCAAATCACTCACATAACTAAAACAATACACTGGCATGTCTTTCCAATAGCAGAGCCCTATATATATGCACACAATAACTACACTGACCCTTAAACAAAGCTACATCTAAACAATCAGAAAAATAACACACCCTTTGGACAGTGTGCACAGGAATTACCGGTATCAGTACTGGCACATAGCTTGCCATGATGGGCTGGTTGTTGTAAACAGGGAAGGCAATCATTCTGGTGAGCAGATACAGGTGGTGGTGCATACAGTACAGCACAGCACCAGTATCTGTACCTGGTGCATACAGTACAGCACCAGTACGGTACATACAGTACAGTATAGAAATGGATAACAGTCAAGAACCCTTCATGGCTCCAGCAGCAAGAAGAAAGAAATATGAAGCCAGTCACAAACTTAAAGTTGTAAACTTTGCCATGGAACATAATAACTGTGCTGCTGCAAGACAATATGGAGTAACATTCGAGCAGTAACGGCAACCCCCCCCCCCCTCCCCCTCAAGCGCCTTGAGACCCTACGGGTAAGTAGTGCGCTCTATAAATGTCTTTGATTGATTGATTGATATACAGAAAAGATGGTTCGGGACTGGAAAGCAAATGAAAAAGCATTAAGGAATATGTCAAGGGGTAAGTGTGCATTAAGAAGAGGCACCCCACATTGGCCAGAACTCGAAAAACATGTAGCAGACATGGTGAATGAGCATCGCCAAAGCGGTTATGTAGTGACACAAAATAAAATACGTTTGTTTGCACTTCAGTGGGCCAAATCTAACCAGATCTCCGCAACAGATTTAAGGCCACTGTATCCTGGTGTACTAGATTCTTGGGAATCCATAATCTGGTATTAAGGCAAAAGACGAAAACTGCACAAAATTACCTGCATATCTTGATGCCAAAGTACATAGTTTCCATCGCTACGTAATACAGCTGCGCAATAAACATGGCTATGCGTTAAGTAGTATCGGAAATATGGCTGAAACTCCAATGAATTTTGATATGGTTGCAAATAAAACTATCCATTCAAAAGGTGGAAACACAATTTTAATAAAAAAAACAGGACATGAGAAGTCCAGTTTTACAGTGGTACTAGCATGCACAGCTGATGGCGCCAAACTGAGACCAATGGTTATTTTTAAAAGAAAAACAGTGCCGAAACTCAAGTTTCCTGTTGGTTGTTTTGTACTTGTGAATGCAAAAGGCTGGATGGATGAAGAAGGAGTAAAGCTATGGCTTGATAATGTAGGGAGCAGGCGTCAAAAACGTAGTCTACTGGTGTGGGATATGTTCAGGGCTCATTTAACTCCCAGCACCAAGCAAAGGCTGGCAAGAATAAAAACAGATGCTGCAGTTATTCCTGGAGAACTGACATGGTTGGTACAGCCACTGGATGTGTGCCTAAACAAGCCATTTAAAGATTGCATTCGAGAACAGTGGAATGAGTGGATGGTTACCGGCGAAAAGTCATTCACAAAAGCAGGAAACATGCGTGCTCCACAGTTGGATGTTTTGTGCAAGTTTGTCATAAAAGACTGGAATGATATTGATGCAGAAACAGTCATCAAGTCTTTCAAGAAGTGTGGCATTTCAAATTCATTAGATGGTATGGAGGACGACTACTTGTGGGAAGATGAAGAGGAAGCAGAAGCCAAGACCACACCATCTGATACGGAATTAGATCCATAAGTTGTCTGCTTTACAAATGTACCATAAGATCTCATTGATTTACTTATGATATCAGATGACGAAGAGGAGGATTTTGAAGGCTTTTAAAGGGAAACTGTCACGCCAGCAAATCCTGTAAAAATAGCTTGGAGTTATGAGAAGTTTAATCCACTTGCACTGTTTTATGTTTTATGTTTACCGTACATGTTTGATGACAAACAGCCTTATGTTTATAAGTGACTGTTTTTCATATGGTTCTAAAAAATAAAATTGTGACTAAAGCAATATTGTTTATACAAACAATTGGTTCAGTCTTTGAGTGTGTACAATACATGCTTAACACTGTCCTCTGATAAAGCCTTACTGCTCACCCACACTACCACACTACCACAAACTGAGAATATGGTGCTCTCTACTTTTACCTCTGCCTACCCTTGGGGTTCCACTGGAGACTGTGCACACTATACCTCACTTTGGTATAGTATACAGAGCCAGCTTCCTGCAATTGCATGTCCATCAACAAGACAGGATTGAAAGACAAGAACCAATGACACACAGTACTAAAACTACGATAACTCCAGAGACCTCCTTCACCCGCTTTCCAAATCACTTAATGCTAGCAAGATCATGGGTAGGAATTTCCTCATGAAGGTTAAAAAATACGTGCCATAATCAGAAACATCCATTGTCCCGTATGATAGCAGCCCCACTACCGACAGTACCTCCACTTTGACTGTTCCATTCTACAGAATATATGGTAACGGGTAAACTATGGACACCAAGATGGGGCACCAACAGGACTATGCCCATATTCAAAATATATAGGAACAGGACAGTTCTTTACACTTCATGTCACGAAGGAGGACTAGAATCACTAATAAGCCCAAAATAAATTCTCAAAATGGCTATGCAAGACTGCGTTGGAAGAGGGGATAGTCTTATACAGCGAGTATAGCACGAAACCTACATTTTATCAAGAAATGTAGGGCGTCGTCTTATACACCCAGTCGTCTTATACTCCGGAAAATACGGTACCTAATAACAGTAAATAATGTATGACAAAATAGACATAGCTGTGTGTGCTACCTGACACAGCACATATGTAGAACAGTTGGATCTCATACTTAAACCATTCATCAAATCACATGTGCAATGCAAACATGTAAGTCACACATGTAAAGCTACGCTAAGCCACTGTGTGTGCCTATCAATAGTGGGAAGAACCTGAGCAATGCAGAAAAAGCCAAATTTCAACACTGTACGCAAGGAAGGACTGTCATGGCGGTTGTCTGTGTGTCCACATGTAACTCCCATGGTATGTGAGGCATGTCATGTATCCCAAACCAGGGAAACTATAAAATATATTCAAACAATAGCTCGCCCCAGGTCATGTGTCCAACAGAAATATTACTTAAGTCATCCAACACACTCTAGCCACTTATATGTTGTGCAGTCCATGGCACACAGACATAGGAAATAATCCTTCAGATCTCCATGACATTCAGGAAGGTGGCCCATGATGCACCAATCTAATCCCACATGAAATGCAACCACACAATCCTCATGTTTGCTATTGTGCATGTCTCTGTGCTACACAGAACATTGTGTGCAAGTGCACCTTGAAAGCACAGGACTGTGCTGTATGCCCTAAAATATATCCTACACTGTCCTTTCTCGATGAGGAAGTGCAATGCTGATAATTGACTTGCTGCACTGTACTGTACCACATTTCTATAAAACTGGGTCCTCATCTCAGGTCCACATAGCTGGCCCAACGCACTGCAATGTGTAGACAATGATGTTCCACATTGAAGTGCAATCACCAGTCTATCAATGGCAGTAGCTGCTGGACATCATCAACCACTAATGTAAAATGTATATCTGGGTGAATGAATAGGAGCACATCATCTGCATTGGGTAATGAATGTAAAAGAAGACATATTGTAGGACAGACAAGCCAAAATGATTTCCTAGTCCACATAAGAGAGAAGTGTGAGATAAGTGTATCCTAATTGCCACATTTACTTACCCTGTCAGTCAAGACTCCTCATTTTCAGGCTAATGTGAGAAATTTCTCTTAAAAATTAGTAATTGTGTCACACGCTAGTATACATGTAGGTGCATTAAAGTGTCATGAATAGCATATTGGAAAGGCCATGTATGCCAACCAATGTCAGTGTAAGCCTCAAACATGTGTGAATGTGTATACAGGTTCACAAAGTAGCATCAACAGTACAAATACAATATATCTCTTAATCATACTGATAACATACGCACAGACACCCACTGAGGTGTAAAACCACCATGATAGATGCAAATATTGTGTTGGTACACTTGTTCCTGTGGTAAACTGACCAATGGAAAACCATAGGGAACCAGCAATGTCCAAGTCACAAACACTAAAACAACGTTGCCAAATATGGTATTCAACAATTATCAACAAAGATTGACATGTTACCTGGACAAGGCACCACAGTGTACTCAGAATACAAATCTACACATTCCCCTGAGACAGCAATGACGATAGAGCCATTGCAAATAGGCACATCAAACAACATCAACTTACAGTACAACACATACATATGAAGACCAATGTATTGTGCACAGGTCTGTAGTAGACAGATAAAAGTTACAACATCATGGTGCCCTACCTAGAGATGCCCCATATTGAACACCCATGTGTCAATCCCAGTGTATCATGACATATTGACTGATGAAAAGCTGCTGCTGGAGGCTGACAAAAAATAGGACAAACGTCTTGGGAACGTGTGCAGAATGCATCATGTGTTCCCACCAGATTTCACGTACTAAATAAAGTAAAAAATTCAAAGGTTCTGTCATTGGTAGGTAGTGCAACAAAAACATCTGGGGTTTCACAAGGACACATGTATGTGTCTGTGAAACAGGTTACTACTGGTGCAGCCTACCTAGAGATGACAACAAACCCCAATTTATGAACAACATATTGTTACCTACTGTGGCATTGGACCGGCAAAAAACCTATCACACTAAGCTACAGCCCTAATGTGTTTGTCCAATTGTCGCACTGTCAAAAGTAGCAGGCCCTGCACATTTTTCAGTCTGACACAGAGAACAGGACTAGACATGTGTAATTAAAGGTGCTAATAAAAATGTAACCAGTAGTGTCCAATAGTGGCAGAAATGTGTAAGAGTAATTCAATTTAAATAACAGACATGTACTTGAATTTGAGTTGATCAATCACCATGTGCATTGAGTGACTTTCTCCCTTTGTCTTTCCAGCTGACCACAAGTATTGTCAGCAGTCATGGGTCATGACCCTGTCTGCGCATCACCACACAGAGGCAGAGTGCAACTAAAAAAATACACTGGCCAATACCAGGGGCATTGTGGAGCAGACCTTCGGGGTACTGAAGTCTCGCTTCTGAGGCCTGGACATATCTGATGGCCAATTGCTATACTTGACCCTATTGTTTGCAAAATGTTCATAGTTTGTTGTATATTGCACATCATCTGTAAGGAAACAAATGTCCCATGAGATTAGTGCCATGAGAAGCAGGAAGCAGAGGTTGATGACAGAGGGGAAAATGTAGCCACAATTGCAGGGATTCGGTCAAGGAACACCATTGTGCACAACTTTCAACTCAAGGCTGAATTGTTTTGGATGGCCATAAACACATTTCTGTTTAGAAACAGTTTTCATAAATGTGAATAAAGTATTGAACACTTCTGTGTATGCACTTTCCTTTAACAGTCACTGTAAAGTTCAAAACACTCACATTTCACCTAAATGAATTTGACCAATCACACAGGTGCGTAGCTAGGTGTTCCACTAACCGTAGAATAACATCATATGGACCAAAATATGTGTGCATATCATCAAAATGTGCCAAACAAGTCTGTTGGGAAACCTTGGACCAAACAAAGGTAGCTATATGGAACAGTGTGCACGTCGTGAGTGTATGTGCTGCTACCGTTTACTGACAGTCAGACATCCTACTACAATCCAATGGGATTGTAAATGTAAAGTGTGCAATGACTGAGTGTGTGTTGTATGTCTTGATATGTTTTACTACGTTACCCTTATTGAACTTATTGTCCTATAACTCTGAACAGAGGCCCATATGATATGCATGGACACAAAGTTTAACCCAGTTAGTCTCCATATGCTACAGAAACATTTGCAGGCACATAGCTAAATCAGCGTGGTATGTCACATAACACATAGAAATGTGGAGTCCTCACATGTGCTGGTTTGGCCACTGTTAGATCTGGGGACTCTAGTTGGCAATGGTATTAACCTTTGTCCAAATAGGGACCCTTACTTCTAAGTCAGGATAAGGGGATTACACTCCTTAATAACCCTGCTCACCCCCTTGGTGGTTTGGCACGAGCAGACAGGCTTATCTCAGAGGCAGTGCGTTAAGCATTTGTGAATATACACAACAATACAGTGAAAACACTGCAGATGGACACAACACAGGTTTTATAAAAATAAGTATGCTTTATATAGACCTAACACAAGACCACAAACAACAAAAATCCACAATACTACACTTAAGATTACTTAAAAGATGATTCAAGTTGCTCAGTTCAAGTTGATGGTAAATGCGACAAAGTTCTCAACAAAGTACCTGGATGCGTAACGCAAAGTAAACAAAAGGCTTACAAAAGGGGAGATGCGTCGGTTCCATAATCCGGGGGAGATGATGCATCGTGCCTCAATGCTTGCGCAGAGTATGGGATGTGTCGTAATCCCTACCGGTGCAGAGGTGATGCGTAGATTCTCAGCCTTCTCAGCCTGCGAGCCCGTTGTGGTGCGCAAGATGGCGCCTTGATGCGATGCGATGATCCGGTTGCGATGCAAGAAGATGGCGCTCTTGATGCGGCGATGCGATGTCGATGTGTAGATGCCCTGGCAGCCGTGCGACGACTCTGTAATTTGGAGCCGCGACAGGCCCTGCAACACGTTTCTCCGGTGATGCGACAGCAGGCAGCTTCGATAAACACACGCTTTCAGGGAGATGCGGCGAAGGCTTGCTTCTCCAGCTAGGCGACAATTTCAGCTGTGGCGGCGGCACGCTTCCAGCTCCCAGCGACACGTAATGTCTGGAGTTGAGAATTCCCAGCAAGGAAAATCAGAGGGGAGCTGGAGGTGAAGTCTTTTGTCCCTGAGACTTCAGCAGGAGGTAAGCACAGTTCAAGCCCCTGGAGAATATTCTGTAAATGATGAAAGTCCTTAAAAAGTTCTTTCTCCTTTCCTTGGCAATGAAGCAGCCACTGCAGGCCAACGCAGCAAACAGCACACTGGCAGAGGGGCAGTGAAACCCCTGCAGCTTCCTTGGTTCTTCTCCTTGGCAAAAGGTTTCTTGTTCCAGAAGTGATCTAATTTCTTGGGATCAGGGTCCCAATATTTATACCCCAAAATCCCTCGGTCTCTGAAGGCAGAGAGGTCTCTGCCTAGTCCAAACCAGTTCCTGAGCACTTTGTTTACATGACTCTCTTCTTCCTTTCACTGTGCAGGGCAGAGACATCAGCCACCCCACAGGAGGTGGAGCCAGCACAGGGGAGGGAAGATACAGCTCTGGAGCACTTTGTAGACAATATTCCTTCTCTCCTTTAACAGTGCAGGGCAGAGACATCAGAAAAGTCAGAGGTGGAGCCAGCATTGTAGAGGGAAGGCCCAGTCCTATTCAGGTCCCAGGTGCACCTCCTCCCTCTCATCTAGATGCATATCTCTCTATTCACCACTGGGCTGCCCCAGCCTGTCTCCCGAATCCCCCAGCCCTGTCAATCACAAACCCAGACAAGGAATACACAACCTAGCAGAGGCAGGCCTGGACAGTTAGGCAAGAAAATACCTACTTTCTGAAAGTGGTATTTTCAAACACAGAATATTAAAACCGACTTTACTAAAAGATGTATTTTATTATTCTGAGTTCAGGCATACTATATTCGAATTTCTACCATGTTCCCTGAGTCAGTTAGGATTATAGAATGTAATAATGTAACTGTCCATTCTAGCCTATGGAGAACAGGTAGCCTTCAATAGTGAAAACCGAAAATGGCTGTAGTTCACTATTACCACATACTACACACACCAGGGCATGTCCTACCTTATACTTTCTATGACCCCTGCCCTTGGGCCTACCATAGGGGTGTCTAACATGATGCAAAGGGAAGGTTTAGGGACTGGCAAGTGTGTGCACTTGGCCAAGTCAACAAGGCAGTGCTAGACTGCACACAGGCCTTGCAATGACAGGCCTGAGACACACTTTACAAGCTGTTTCTGTGGGTGGCACAACCAGTGCTGTAAGCCCATTAGCAACATTTGATTTACAAGCCCTGGGCACACATGGTGCACTGTACTAGGGGCTGACAGATAAATCAAATAACACAATCATGGAATCACCAATCAGTACATCAATTTATCATAGGGAGCACTTGCACTATGGCACTGAATAGCAGTGGCACAGTGCCCAAAGCATAAAACCAGCAAAAACATATCAAAAAAGAGGAGGCAATCTGTCAAAATGGAAGGGAGACTCACACTAATGATGCCAGGTCTAACATGTGTCCCCTCCAGCTGAAATGTGGGGAGAACTACCCTTCCCCTTGGGAGTTCTATTCACTAATGCAGAAAAATCTGGACAGACCATCAGCATTGGCGTGTTCTCTACCAGGGCAGTGTTCCACTGTAAAGTCCATACCCTGTAGGGAAATGGATCACCTCAGCAACTTTGGGTTCTCACCCCTCATCTGCATCAGACATCTGAAGGGCCTGTGGTCAGTCTGAACCCGGAAGTGAGACCCAAACAGGTATGGTCTCAACTTTTTCAGCGCCCAGAGCACAGCAAATTCCTCACGCTCAATTGCACTCCACCTCTGTTCCCGTGGAAGTAACCTCCTACTGATGAAGGCTACAGGTTGGTCTAGGCCCTATTCATTAATATGTGATAGAACAGCCCCCACTCCATGCTCTGAAGCATCTGTCTGAACAATTAATAATTTTGAGAAGTTGGGCGCCTGAAGCACGGGTGCTGTGCACATGGCAGGCTTCAGGGCTTCAAAAGCCTTCTGACAGGTGCCAGTCCAGTTCACTTGCTTGGGCTGCTTCCTGGAAGTCAGCTCAGTCAAGGGTGCAACAATGTTGCCATAACCCTTGACAAACCTCCTGTAGTACCCCGTGGGTCCTAAAAAGGCTCTCACCTGTGTCTGAGTCTTTGGGGGTTCCCTTACCAGGATGGTATCAATCTTGGGTTGTAGGGGCGCCACCTGGCCACTTCCTACCTGGTGACCCAAGTACACCACGGAACCCTGCCCGATCTGGCACTTACTCACCTTGATTGTGAGGCCTGCCTTGCGCAGTGCCATCAACACTTCCCAGAGGTGCTGCAGATGTTCTTCCCAACAGACGCTGAACACTGCAACATCATCCAGGTAGGCGGCACTGAAGACTTGCAGTCCAGCAAAAACCTGGTTGACCAACCTCTGAAAGGTGGCAGGGGCATTCTTCATCCCAAAGGGCATAACCCGGAATTGGTAGTGCCCATCTGGTGTGGAGAATGCTAACCTCTCTTTAGCCCCATCAGTCAAGGGAACCTGCCAATACCCAGACGTCAAATCAAACGTGCTCAGGTACCGTGCAGCCCCTAACCGATCAATGAGCTCATCATCTCTGGGGATGGGGTGTGCATCAGTCCTGGTGACTGAACTGAGCCCTCTGTAGTCCACATAGAACCGGAGTTCGGGTGTGGCACCCGGCGAGGCAGCCTTTGAGACCAAGACCACTGGACTGACCCAAGGACTGTTTGAGGACTTAATGACCCCTTAAGCAAACACTTTGGAGATTTCTTCTTTAATGTATGCCCTAACCTTGTCAGTCACTCTGTAAGCCTTGTGCTTCACAGGAGGACTGGTTCCAGTGTCCACATCAAGGACGCACCACTCTGTGACACCAGGAACTAAGGAAAATAGATCAGAGAATTGCCCCATCAGCTGGTGACAATCTTGCAGCTGATATGGGGTCAGTGTGGCAGAGAGGCTGACACCATCCACTGGCCCATCTTGCTCTGTTGCAGACAGGAGGTCAGGAAGAGGCTCGGTCTCCTCCTCCATTCCATCATCTGTTAGGACCATGCCCACTTCGGACCTTCCTAAGTGGGGCTTTAGGCGGTTCACATGCAGGACCCGTAAGGGTTTCCTGGGAGACTGCAAGTTCACCAGATAAGTGACATCACTCTTGCACTCCACCACCTCATATGGACCGGTCCACCTGTCCTGGAGTGCGCAAGGCTCGACAGGGGCCATGACCCAAACTTTCAGTCCAGGCTGAATCTCAATCAGAGTGGCATTCTGATCGTACCACTGCTTCATTTCCTCCTGGCTGGCTTCCAGATTCTCCTGAGCGAGATCTCTGAATCGCCGAGTCTGGTTCCTGAAGGCCAGTATGTAACTATATACATCCTGGGGAGGTTTCCTGGGAGATTGCTCCCAGCCTTCCTTGACCAGACTCAAAGGTCCTCTTACCGGGTGTCCATACAAAAGCTCAAAGGGCCTAAACCCTAGGGACTTTTGTGGCACCTCACGGTAGGCAAACAGAAGGCATGGCAAGATGATGTCCCACTTACGCCTCATTGGTTCTTCAAGACCCATGATCATACCTTTAAGGGTCCGGTTGAATCTCTCAATCAGCCCATTACCTTGTGGGTGGTAAGGAGTGGTGATCTTGTAGGTAACATCACACTCCTTCCACAGAGACTTCATATAATTAGAAATGAAGCTTGTACGTCGGTCAGACACCACCTCTCTGGGGTACCCCACACGGGAAAAGATCCCCATCAGTGCATGTCCCACCACGAGGGTCGTCACTGTCCTGAGCGGAATGGCTTCCGGGTACTGGGTAGCATGGTCCACCAAGACCATTAAACCTGTTGCGCAGGGATGTCTTGGGGTCCAGTGGCCCCACAATGTCAATGGCCACCCGTTCAAAGGGGCTACTGACTGCAGGGAAAGGTTGGGGAGGGGCCTTGTGCCTCCTTCCACTTTTCCCACTTGCCAGGCAAGTTTGACAGGTCCTACAATAAGTATCTGAACTCTTCCGCAACTGGGGCCAATAAAAATGGGAGACAAGCCTTTCAAAGGTCTTGTTCTACCCCAGATGACCAGCTAAAGGAATAACATGAGCCAAACCCAGTAGGAAGGCTCTGAAGCACTGGGGTACCACCAGCACACGGGCAGACCCAGGCTCAGCAACCTTAGGCTTGCTATACAGGAGACAGTCCTCCCAGTAGATCCAATATGATCCAGATTGATCATCTGCTGCCTGGTTTGTGGCCTGTTGCCTCAAACCCAAAAGAAAAGGGCCCTTCTGCTGCTCTTCACAAAATTCCTCCCTGGAGGGACCCCCTTCTTGCTACCAATGCCTCAGCTCAGGCATGTTCCCTAGTTCAGAGACATGCTCCCCTTTAGGTTCCAGGGCATCCCCCTCAAGGTCTGCCTATTCCTGGACTGTGGGAACAATGGGGGCTGGTTTCCCATGCTCCCTACCTCTTCTATTTAAGGCAGGTCCCTGGGCCATACTTTCAGGCTCCAGGGTCTCTTGAACACCCTTAGCTGCCATAGACCGAGTGGTCACACATGCAAACTAAAGCAGACCCAACATCTCTAAATGTGCCTTCCACTCCACCTTAGCCCAAGGGGAGCTTTCTAAATCATTGCCTAACAAACAATCAACAGGCATGGATGGCCTCACAGCTACTTGAAGAGTACCAGAGACCCCCCACTCAAAGGGAACTTGAGCCACCTTGCAACGGCTCTCTGTGTTGTCAGTGGCAACAACTGGAAAGAATGCATTGGTGACCACCTGCTCTTCAGACACCAAGTGACACTTGACAGCTGTCACACTGGCTCCGGTGTCTCTCAGAGACTCCACTCCAGGGCCATTGATGGTCACCAACTGCCTGTATTTCTTAGTGTTATCAGGCAGCTGAGTTCTAGGGACCATCTCAAAGTCTCCTAATGAGACAAGTGACATTTCTGCAGGACCCCACCCACCTTGGGACCCTATTTTCTCCCCACCCAGGGCTACACTGGCCACCTGACGGTGTGGTGCACGGGGTGGCACATACTGACCCTTTCTGGGGACACTGGGGATCATACCAACGGGGTCCCACCTGCTTACACTGAAAGCAGGTAACAGGCCCCCTATGAACAGGTTTACCTGTCAGGGGTCCTGACTACTTTTCAGGGGGAGGCTGGGAACCCTTACCTTGGTTCCCTTGGAAATTACTTTGGGGACCCTTCTGGAACTCCCTCTGTTTACCCTTGTCCCCCCCCCCCACTCTCCTGCTGGGGACCCTGCCCACCTTTGACGGAGTCTCCCACAAGACCCTTTTGGACCCTGTACTAACCCAGCGGTCTGTCTCTTCAGCAAGCTTTCTAGGGTTAGTCAACTTGCTATCAATAAGGTGCTGGTGTAGCTCTGGAAAACAATTGGCAGACAAGTGCTCCCTAGCAATCAAATCATAGAGGGCTTGAAAATTATCCACATTGCTACCCCTCACCCAACCATCCATAGCTCTGCAAAAGAAAGACACATATTCTACCCAGGTGGTGCCCTCCAACTTCTTACAATTTCTGAACCTCTGTCTCTAGAGTTCTGGAGTTAACCCACACCTTGTCATCAGTGCTTCCTTTATGTGGGCATAAGACATCCTATTATCACTGGAAAAGTTTAACAAAGTATCCCTACCTTCAGTTAAAAAGCGGCCCCACAACCCCTCTCCCCAATCCTTCTCATGGACCCGGTGGGCCAACATTGCTATCTCAAGGCTGCAAACCACTGCCCACTATCTTCATTTTTGTGGAAATCTTTGATGACATCCTTTGGAATATGTACCCTGCCTTCTGAAGGCACAGATGGTGCGCTGCCACCAGATGGAATGATTTCTAAGCCATTGGCCTTGATTTCTAACTCCTTCAACATTTTCTCATGTTTCATTCTCATTCTCTCACTTTCCAAAGACAACCTGTTATTCTCTGTTTCACTCTGACTCTCCACCTTAAGCTTAGCCAACTCCAGCTTCAGTGCCCTATTTCTCTCCCCGTCTTCCAACTCTCTTGGGGACAGGCCTTTGGAAGAGATACTGCTGCCAGGTGGAGAGAGTCCACCTCCCCTAGCTGAAAACACTGGCCTCCCAATGGGCCCATCTGCATCCACAACTGGCTCCACCACATGATCAGGGGCATGTCTTGCTTCTTCCCAGGCCCTCAGCGCCTTTTGGTAGTCTTCCTTTTTAGAAATGCCTGGTGTAGCAATTTTCAATTTCCTTCACAGATGTTTGAGCTGTTTCACAGTGTAGGTATCCAACCTCTCTTCCTCAAATTCAAGATCCATAGAAGCAACAGATGCTGGTTTACTCATGGTAGCAAAAATTGGGAGTTTTAAGGAAAAACTAACAGTCCAGGGAAAAAGATTCTTAAAAAAAAGTATGTTGTTGCGTTCGGTCTGCACTCACCAGTAGTGTACACCAATCACTGTATATAAAACACAAATGCAAAGTCCAGATCCTCACCGCTGACCACCAATGTTAGATCTGGGGGTCTCTAGTTGGCAATGGTATTAGGCATGGGCGGAAAATCCGTTCCGCTCGCGGATTTTGCGGATTTTCGGGAAATCCGCAATCCGCGAGATTTGCGAATTTCCTGCAAAATCCGCAAATCCGCGAGCAGCGGATTTTGCTCGCACTGTTCGCGTGAGTTCGCGCCCCGCGAATAAGTGCGAAATTGCAGAAATACGTTCTAAGCAAAACTGAAAGTAACTACTTACCAGGTTCAAAAGTTCAGGCACATCATTAGTAGCCATTTCCTGTAGTGCTTCCTGAGGGGCCCCTCCAGAGTTCAGTTGCCAGTTGAAACTATTATGTGACCCTGCTCTGAACCTCAGAATAGTTACACATATGCCACAAAGGTCATGAATTACAGCTAAGGGAGACAAGCAGGAGCCAGGCTGGAAGTTAAAATCCATTAATCAGCCCCTAATTCATTATTGTCAGTTGGGGCAGGGCAGGTGTTGTAACTAATTTTGCAACAATGAAAGCACTTAGCAAGTGCAAAAGATCACTAATCAGGGCGCACTAAGGAAGCAGGTGCCAGCTAAAAAAATATTCTGTGACACATTAATCAGCCCCAAATTAATTCAGGTCACTTGAGGCAGGGAAGGTGTGCTTTGCTTTGCCGAAAATAATGTACACTGGACAACCAGAGGGTGTGGTGATGAAACAGAGGGTGGCATGGGTGGGCCAGAGGGTGGCATGAGTAGTCAGAGAGTGGCAGTGGTGACAGAGAGTGGCAGTGATGAAGAAGAGTGTCCCAAACAGGTTGGACACGTAGAAACAACAAGTTCGCAAAACTTGCGACCCGACAGGTAAGTTCGCAAATTGCGAAATTGTAAAAACCCTCGCGAACTGGCAGAAACACGGGCGAACACAAAAAAAAAAAAAATCCGCAAATTCGCGGGAATTCGCGGATTTTGCGGATTGCGAGTTCGCAAATCCGCAAATTCGCGGATTGCCAATCCGCAAAATCCGCTCATGCTTAAATGGTATACACCTTAGTCCAAATAGGGACCACTACTTCTAAGTCAGGATAAGGGATTACACTCTTTAATAACCCCTGCTCACCCCATTGGTAGCTTGGCCCGAGCAGACCGGCTTATCTCAGAGGCAGTATGTTAAGCATTTGTGAATATACACAGTAATACAGTGAAAACACTATAGATGGACACAACACAGCTTTTATAAAAGTATGCTTTATATACACTTTACACAAGACCACAAGGGACAAAAAACTACAATACTACACTTAAGATTACTTAAAATATGATTAAAGTTGCTTAGTTCTAGTTGATGGTAAATGCGGCAAAGTTCTCAACAAAGTACCTGGATGCGTAATGCAAAGTAAACAGAAGGCTTGCAAAAGGGGAGATGCGTTGGTTCCGTGATTTGGGGGAGATGATGCGTCGTGCCTTAATGCTTGCGCAGAGTAGGGGATGCGTCGTAATCCTTACCTGTGCGGAGGTGATGCATAGATTCTCGGTCTGCGGGCCCCTTGCGGTACGCAAGATGGCGCCTTGATGCGATGCGGTAATCCGGTTGCGTTGCGAGAAGATGGCGCCCTTGATGCGGCGATGCGATGACGATGCGTAAATGCCCTGGCAACCTTGCGACTACTCTGTACTTTGGAGCAGCGACAGGCCCTGCGACAGGCTTTGCCGGTAATGCGATGGCGACTCTCTCAATGGTGTCGCGCTTCTCCGATGATGCGACAGCAGGCAGCTTCGATGAACACACACTTCCAGGGAAATGCGGCGAAGGCTCGCTTCTCTGGCAATGCGACGATTTCAGCTGCGGCAGCGACACGCTTCCACTCGATGCGTCGCGCTTTCAGCTCCCAGCGACAGGCAACTGTCTGGAGTTGAGAACTCCCAGCAAGGAAATTCAGAGGGGAGCTGGAGGTGAAGTCTTTTGTCCCTGAGACTTCAGCAGGAGGCAAGCACAGTTCAAGCCCTTGGAGAATATTCTGTAAATGACGAAAGTCCTTAAAAAGTTCCTTCTCCTTTCCTTGGCAATGAAGAAACCACTGAAGGCCAACCCAGCAAACAGCACACTTGCAGAGGGGTAGTGAAACTCCTGCAGCTTCCTTGGTTCTTCTCTTTGGCAAAAGGTTTCTTGTTCCAAAAGTGATCTAATTTCTTAGGATCAGGGTCGCAAAATTTATACCCCAAAATCCTTTGTTCTCTGAAGGCAGAGAGGCCTCTGCCTAGTCCAAACCAGTTCCTGAGCACTTTGTTTACATGACTCTCTTCTTCCTTTCACTGTGCAAGACAGAGACATCAGCCGCCCCACAGGAGGTGGAGCCAGCACAGGGGAGGGAAGATACAGCTCTGGAGCACTTTGTTGACAAGATTCCTTCTCTCCTTTCACAGTGCAGAGCAGAGACATCAGACAAGCCACAGGAGGTGGAGCCAGCATTGTAGAGGGAAGGCCCAGCCCTATTCAGGTCCCAGGTGCACCTCCTCCCTCCTATCTAGATGCAGATCTCTCTATTTACCACTGGGCTGCCCCAGCCTGTCTCCTGGAATCCCCCAGCCCTGTCACTCACAAACCCAGACAAGGAATACACAACCTAGCAGAGGCATGCCTGGACAGTTGGGCAAGAAAATACCTACTTTCTAGTGGTATTTTCAGACACAGAATATTAAAACCAACTTTACTAAAATATGTATTTTATTATTCTGAGTTCAGGCATAATAAATTCGATTTTCTACCATGTTCCCCGAGTAAGTTAGGATTATAGAATGTAAAAATCTAACTGCCCATTCTAGTCTATGGAGAACAGGTACCCTTCAATAGTGAAAAACGAAAATGGCTGTCAATTCCTATAGGAAGATGGAATCGGAGTCTTTTATTCAGGTTTCGGGAAGGAAGCATAGTCTATTTGCTTAGCTTTCCTATTGGCTACAACAAAAAATTAGAAGAGTTGGATTGCCCCTGTTTTCAAGGTGGAAAACAAAGTTTATTACACTATTTCTTCTTTTGTGGCCATTATAAATTGTATACCTGCCAATATCTAAGACCAATCCTCCGCAAATATAATTTACGAGACTCCATTCTCGCACTGCAATTTTTGCAAATGTTGCATACTGATGAAGTCATTTATTCTGTTAGTTGTTTCATAAAAGCCTGTGTGAAATCGAGGGCAAGTATGGAACACGGCTAATGGACAGTAGTACTATGCCATCCTATGTATTTGTGTACTTTACCATTGCACCAGTTACTAAATACAGATTCCATTGTACATGTGCTTTGATCCAAACAATCCTTGTGGGAGAATACAACTATATTTTGAAATTATGGACATCAACGGACTAATGCTCTTCCTCTATTATGCACTCTGCACTTTATATATTATGCACTTTAAGCCACACATGCTGCTTTAACCTAATTGGACAATTTTTTATCTTTTTTATGCGTGTTTTAAATGCTTTTAAATGTATTTTCATTCTGTATGTACTTTTATGGATGTACTAAATCCGAATAAAGATCATTTGAACTTGAACTTGAAAATGGCTGTAGTTCACTATTACGACATGCTACACACACCAGGGCATGTCCTACCTTATACTTTCAATGCCCCCTGCCCTTGGGCCTAGCATTGGGGTGTCTAACATGAAGCAAAGGGAAGGTTTAGGGACTGGGAAGTGGGTGCACTTGGCCAAGTCAACATGGCAGTGCTAGACTGCACACAGGCCTTGCAATGGCAGCCCTGAGACACACTTTACAAGCTGCTTCTGTGGGTGACATAACCAGTGCTGTAAGCTCACCAGCAGCATTTGATTTACAATCCCTGGGCACACATGGTGCACTGTACTAGGGGCTGACAGATACATCAAATAACACAATCATGGAATCACCAATCAGTACATCAATTTATCATAGGGAGCACTTGCACTGTGGCACTGAATAGCAGTGGCACAGTGCCCAAAGCATAAAACCATCAAAAACCTATCAAAACAGAGCAGGCAATCCGTCAAAATGGTAGGGAGACTCACACCAATGATGCCAGGTCTAACAGCCACCTAGCCCAAATGCAGGCATACTTGACCTACTAGGCAAGGATGCTACTGTTGCATGCAGGTATGGATGTGACTGTTAAGCTCTTTCTTAATCTGAAACAAGCAATGCTGTGACTTCCATAGCTCCGTCTATCTGTGCTAATTTGATCATGACACAAATCAAATCTAATAGACAAATAGAAGTCCCAGTATAACTACATGGGATATCACTCCTGCCAAGGTCAGAGTGGGATAATCTGTCAATAGAAGCTCTCAGGAGGCGAACTGACAGTGAGTCATCTAAAAGGTGTTGCACTGTCAGTGTGCCCCTGTTGGCAGCCCTCTGGAAGGGTGAAAAGGGGTCAGACATCCCCTTTGCGGGTGGGTGCAGTCAATGACTGCACCCACCTGCAAGGGGATCTCTAACCCCCTTTAAAAGTGAAGGCGGACCGCCACCTGCACTGTAAAAACATGAAGCGGTTTCAAAGCAGCGGCATCATTTTTCACGAGAATGTGCTGACCCCAGGGCAGAGCGAGTTCATGGCCTGGGGGCTGTGCATTCCATGTAATAGAGTGCACTCTCCCTGTTTACATCTAGTACACTTGTGTTAAGACAAAAAAGGAAAGTGCGCCATGCACATAATAAGGCCCCTGGTGTAAATGCTAACCCACATTTTAAGTTCATGTAAGCCCTCTCTTTTGCTCCATGAGTTGTATGGAAAAAGTAAATGTATTCCTACTTTGAAATAATCACACTTGTTTGGACTACTCTAGCAAGCCTCATGATTATCACAATATAGGCTAACCATTTTGGCTCACACTTTTCTGCAGGTGTAATGTGCATATGCCACAAATATAGTGCCAGACACCAAGCCCAGACAGCAGATGTGTGTGCACCACTTCATTATATGGTGGTTGTAAGGTATTTTAGTTTGCTAAATAATGTCTTGCCAACATGATCATATGACATATTGGGCTAGCAACACACCTTACATATCTAGACAGTCAATCTGTGAGCTGGATGCCACATACACTGTAGACAGCTGAAGCAGCTAGTGTATGTCATTCCCTGAATGTTTATTGCATCCGTAACACATCCTTTGTAAGGATTGCAGGCATATAGTATGATCTTCAAGTTTGCCCAAAATCATGTATGTCAAAGTGGATGTCATTTGCATTGGAGTGCAATATCTGTGAAATAAAAATGCCTACTACTCAGTTACTTACCTATGTTGAGCCAAGAATAATACAAACTGTAATACGTATTGCTAAATTCAAAGTATCAACAATTCACAATATGTCTGTGTATTTCACAAAAATATATTGCCTGTCCTAGTGTCCGCATCATGAATGCAAGAAGTCACACATATGTGCACTGTTGACATAAACATGCAACACATCGCAAATTATCAAGCATGTCAGCAAAGATAAGTTGAGCAATAAAAGTGAGCCCAGGGAGTGTGTACCTGCATTGCACAAATCAAGGTACTGTACCAGACACAATAGGCTCTTACCAAGATTCCCCTCTCCGCTGTGATCAGCCCCTTCCTGCTCACCGACTGAGGATTGCAGATCGCCGATTGCCGACTGCCAATTGCCGTGGTGGCCGCGGTTGTAGCAAGTGGGAGTAGGAGCAGGGAGCAGGAGGACGGCGCAGATGAAGCCGTGGATGCCGGACACGATTAACGCGTACCGCGAGCCTTGACCGCCGCGGGTCACTGCTTCTCTGCTTCTGCGACGAAGCCCAAACATTCAGACTACGGACTACGGGAGCATGTGGGCCAGACAGCCAAGCCATGCGGGGGTGAGTGTGCTGAGTTCAGCACATCAGTTAGACAGCCACGAGAGAGGGAGCACGCCTTTGCCAGAGCTGCCTCACTGCTCACTACTCTGCCCACTACTTTCTTGCTCAGAGGTTCGCCACCCACCCACTCCGCCCGTACTACCTCCTCGCCTCCTGCACTCCACCTGCACTACCCCGGGCGCCAGCACTGAATTCATCGCTGGAAGGGGAGAAAGCGGAAGACGGAGGAAGGCGGAGGAAGGCAGGGGGGAATGTGGTAGGGAAACCGGCAGGTGAGGCAAGGGTAGGCTCGATGAGCCAGAGCTGAAGGAGCTGGGCTGGGGGTGATAAGCATTGTGTGCTGAATGTTTACTTACAGCTGTGACAGGAGCTCCACAGGAGGCTGTGCCCTTTAAACAGTTAGGTGGGAGCATCAACACCCTAGCAACTACCTGTGTCAGAGGTGCAAGAGCCTTTAAAGTATCCCTGTGGCCCCAGTAGCGTACTAAGGGCACTAAGGACTCTAAGGACATTAAGGACACTGAGATCACTGGGATCACTGGGGAATCAGAGTTTGGAGCCTATTTCACCTCTCACCTTCCCCCTCCACTGCCTACCAAAAATAACTAAATTTAAAGACAACAAAGTTCAACTTATTTTTTAGCTTTTTTATTTGCATATCAGGCGCAAAACCGTCAGGATTAAGAAGGCCCCCCCCCCCCCAAAAAATATCATGAGATCAGGCCGGGTCCGTGGAGCTATGGTCAAAGGAAAGCGAAAGTGGACGCCTAAGCTACTCAAGGGCTCAAGGCATGACACTACGCTTGAAACCAGGCCCACACTACAGAAGGAAGCTTCCTTAATTGAAATAATTGATTCAAGCACAGATTCCAGTACTTCGGGGCAGCCATTAACTCTGGAAGCAACTTGCAAATCAAATATATCAAAAAACTGCCAATCCGTGTTTCAACCAAAAATCTACACTAAGTTTTGCTTCCTAAAAAATGCAGGGGATGCCCTATTCTCAAAAGTGAGCGAGGCACAGGGCCTTCAATCACCACTTTTGCCAGGACAGTCAGTTCAGGCAACACAACCGACAAAACCATTACAATTATCTGGCGCACATGGAACTATAGATGAAAAGGGAAGTCCTAATGCGTCTATTATGCCAGCTTTTAGTCCATCTCAAGCAACATCAACTCTGCAGCATAAAAAAACTCAGACTTGGACAACATATGATATCAACACTATAGATAATGAACAGAAATTTTTTACTGACTTAATCCAAGTACATAGATCTATGGAAGCAACATGGATTTTGGGAGAGGACATCGATTACATAGTGGAAAAACAAGCTAACCACGACGACGCAGTTGGTGCCGGAGGATCAACGCAAAATAATAACGGTTTTAATAACTGTGGTATAACTGATATACCAACGATTTGCGGGGTGGTAATACCTGATGAAAAACTGCATCTGTCTAATAATAACAATAAATCTGACTGGAAAAAGGAAAAGGAGGAATGGAAAGGAACAGAAACCCCTCAAATAGTTCTGAAGCCAACTCCTCATTGTAAGGAACAAGCGACAACGCAAAAAGAAGTGGTGGCAAAAGAAAAAGATGGTAGGCCAGGAACGGACGCAGTAGAAAAAACAGAAATGTCTTCATATCTGGGAAAGGAAGAGTGGGAAGACCTCTTGGCTGCCTATTCCCAAGATAAATGTAGGAGCGAATCCATTGGGAACGCTTTGAGTGGGACACCAGAACTTAATCAACATCAACAACTGGGGCGGGAATCCAAAGGAGATCAAAATGTGACAAACTCAGAAAACCAGGAAGGCCTACAAAAACAGATAAATCAGGAAGGCGCTTGGTCCAGCTTGCTAAAAACAATGCAACTCTTGGTAGAGGCTCTTCATTACCAATCCGACAAAATGGACACCCAACTCATGCTTTTGGATACCTTGGCAGTCTTCGTGGTTGGCATCGATGGGAAGCTAGGCTTATTAAATACTCTCTTACAAAGTAAATACGATCATTTGCAAGGCGCAAACCTATCATGTGGATGCGGGCCCATAATAGATAAACTGATCTCCCTTCCAGCTATGCTAAATGTAACCAAATCAAAACGTCAGCGCAGGGCTCAGATAAAGAATTATCAGGAAAAACTATGGCAAATGAAACATGTGATCTAACAAATACAATAAACATAGCACCGATTGAAGCAAATAAAAAGGGAGCTAATAGGAGAAAGGTACGTCAGGCGCCTAAGATTAGAGAACGAGACAACATAGCTATCAATGTACCTGACGGCCAGACGGCTGAGGTTTTACTTGAAGAGAATGGTGACAAAACAATGAATGCAAAGCAAAGACGTGCAAAAAAAAGAAAAGGCCGAAATCAAAAAACTAATCTAAATCATGAAGGATTCAAGCACCTCTTTGGGACATTAGCACCATTAGTACAAAGTGAACGCACGTTTGGGACCCCCAAGCGAAACAGGATGTGCAAAAATAACAACGCAGCCTGGTGACAAAATGATGGAGGAAAATGAGAAATTTCATACCTTAAGTAACACTAGGTACGAGAAAGCACAAGGTGTGCACCAGGATGGCTCAAACTTAACTTCCCAACCAATATCAATAAAAAGAAAAATGCAACCTAAACTGCAGGAGAAACAAACAAAGATGATTGCCACCATAAATTGTTCTTATGTGAACAAAACAGAAACTGGTGTAGTCACCTCTGTAATAAAGCCTGAGACCAAAAAGGCTCAACGGATCCTGCCTAAAATGTTTACAAAACCAACAAGCAACGATGCTGCGGAGAGATCTAATAGAGAATAGGGTTCCATTGAACAAGTGTCAACATTCACACATAGTACAACGGAACACACTAAGGAACTGGGAGGCATGCCAGCTGAATCTGGGCAAGGAGAGATGGGTCAATGGCATAACCAAGCAGGACAAGAAATAACACGTTATAAAAAAAGAGAGGAAGAAGACTTGTCTACAATTCAGGCCCTTTCGCCAGAAACAAAAGGCCAGGAATCCTTCCAAATTTGTGGACCCGACAAAAAGATCAGGGGACCAGAAAACTTATTGATCCTGCCAAACATTATATTGCTGAGTCCAGAATATGCATCAAAAGGCAGGTATGACATACTGAATAGGTGCAACATCTTAAGGCTGCTATACAACATTCCCTCTCTAAAAGATGTGACAAAAGCAGACCTGGTCTTGATGGAATTTATAGCCGAGTATGAGTCAAGCAGAGAAAAAAGAAAAGCAACATGGTTGACGTTGTCAATTGCACACAAAATATTTGCAGATGCTCAAACATTCACAAACTCGGGGATAACTATAACTCCGTACACAAAACCGAGCTATCCAGAAATACTAATTCCTGTTGTAGAGGGCACAAGATCCTGTAATTAGGCAAGGAACATCGGTACTTAGAGGTGCAGTAGGCTCAAATGGTGCAAGGAACATGCAAAATGCCAGCATCTTAAATGAGGGAACATCACTTCCAACAAGTCTATGCGATCTGAGATGGATCGCCAGAACAATAAACATCCATACAACTTGACAAAAGACAAACTTAAGGTCAACTGAGGAAAACTACCTAAGAATATGTTCATGGAATGTTAACGGTCTGGTCTCTAAAATGATGGACCCGGATTTTATCAGCTACATAAGGTCATTTGACATTTTAGCACTGCAAGAAACATGGCAGGCAGATGCGCCGCACTTACAGGGTTACTTGCGTTTCTTTCTAGGTGCCACAAGGAGGGCGAACTATGGTCATCTTCAAGGTGGTTTAGTAACCTACGTCTCAGCGACTAGTGCCCATGTGGCATAGAAGGTAGCCTATCTTCCCTCGGTTCAATAGCAGTAAACCTTATCTTCTCGCAAGAAGAAACAGGCACGGAGGGAAAAAACTTCACTTTGATTAACACCTATATTCACCCAAAAAGGAAACTAAAGGCAGCAAAAGAACTATGTAAATTTATGGAGGAGTGTATAAGGGAAACAGCATCAACAGATTTGATTATCACTGGGGACTTCAATCTCAACCTTATGGGAAACTCAACAGAGGATGAGTTCCAAACTCAAAACTCAGCCTGGGAGGTACCATTTCAATGGATGCCGCAAAAATCAAAACCGACCAAATTAGACAAGCAGATATTATATGACCTCGAACTTTTTAACAGTAGAGCACTAAACGGAAGATTCAAGGGAGACAATCCACCGGTCTCCACTTTTTACTCATTGAGATCTAAATCAACACTGGATTATACCTTCATTTCATTATCCTTGTTTCAAAGAATGAGCACATTTCATATAGGGGAAAAAGCGGACAGTGATCATTGTCCCCAAGAAATTGCTCTCAACATCAGGAAACCTAACTACGAATTGTCCACGGTGCCTAAAGAGTCAGTCCACACAATTAATTATAAAAGGATTAAATATTCGGTAGCAACGGATCAAAGCACATTAGAAAAGGCCCAACAGCTCTTCCTCACTAGAGTAGGTTCAAATGAAATTGAGAAATGGGAATATTTAATAGCAAGTATGGCAAACTACTCTACAAGATGCAAGCAACAAGGCCAATTGAGCAGCAGTAGCATGAAAAACTTCACACGAGAATACAAAGAGAAGATTAAGGGGATAAAAAGATCAATCTATCAAACGATGAGACAACTATGGCATAGCCCCATGGATATTGTAAAACATACCTTGCTAAAGGAATCTAAAGTATTGTTGAAAAAAACAAAATAGGAGGCCACTAGACTTGTGGAGGAAAATATGTGGGCTAAACTACATGCAGATTGCAAAGGAAGTGATGGCGCAAGATTTTGGAAAACTATGAACCTTTTCTTAAAACCTACGCGTGAAGAAATCTCTTCTAACATCACAGAAGAAATCTGGGCAAGCTACCTTAGAAACCACTTTAATCAAGAAACATACTCTTACTCAAAGACATAAACTGTTAATGTGGAAAAAGATTCTGTCGAAAATAACCAACAGTCACTGCGAATGAACACAGGTAATCAAGAAAACCATGTACTATCGGCAAACAAAGGAGTGTCAAATCTACAAAAAAAAAATCAGCCGCCAAATCAAAAAGGGAAGAAAAGAGGGGGCAGCAGGCCCGAACGGAATACCGCCCATCGTCTACAAACAGGAGGAAAAAGAATGGGCTGCTGCTCTTGAGCCATTATTTCTGGATATAAGGCACTTTAATATATTTCCTAGTTCTTGGAAGGGCTCAATTATTTCACCAATATTCAAATCTGGGGACAAGTTTCTCCCCCAAAATTACTGATTAATTGCCCTTATGAATAATGAGGCCAAATATTTCGCTGGACCACTCTTGGAAGATCTGCAGGATTGGGCCACGGAGAAATCACTAATTCCGGTTAACCAGACCGGTTTTGCTAAATCGGTGGGAACAACTTCCAATATCCTAGCAATGGGTATGCTAATAGACAAGGCTAAAACAGCCAAAATGCTGATTCACTTTTGTTTTATTGACTACAAGGCCGTCTTTGACCATATAAACCGGAATATGCTATGGGCCAAACTAAAAAGATGGGGGATACCAGGACCACTGTTAAACCTGTTGATCAACCTACATACGGAAACATGGATTCAGATAAAGTTGGGAGATGGTTCACTCCTGTCAAGATGCATAGAAACAAAGAAGGGTCTCAAACAGGGTTGTGTTCTGGCTCCCACTCTTTTTAACTTGTTCTTAGGGGATTTAATCCCTATTTTAAATAGCTGTAATTCCCATGCACCTAAATTAGGAAGGCTCCCATTACCGTGTCTCCTCTACGCGGACGACATAGTCTTGATTAGCCACACAAAAGTTGGGCTTCAACAACTCATAGATGCAACACAGGGATATTCGGATTCAAATGATCTGACAATAAATCTAGAAAAAACAAAGACGATGACAATTAGCAATAAACGTATCAAGTCACACAGCTGGTTCTGGAAAAAAAATTGCATCGAGAATACGTCAGTATATAAGTATCTAAGTGTCAAAATTTACAACAATGGCCTGTTTACTGCACAGAAAACTATTTTCAGAGTCAAGGGCATCGCCTCAGCAATCGCTCTGAAAGCACTAAATAGCAAACTTACGGGCCCATCTCTTTTGCATCTGACCCAAGTAATAAGAGCTAAACTGCTGCCGACAATAACATATGGGAGTGAAGCATTGAAAGGCAGAGATGCTCAGACTCTGGACAAAACTTTAATAGCTGCATATAGGATAATATTTAGCCTGCCCAAACAAACTTCACCGGCCCAAATAAGGCTTGAATTTGACATCCAGAAACAGACCCTGGTAAGACAGGGCATGTATATAGTAGCGTGGGACAAAATGCGAAAAAGCAAACAAGGAACCTTGAATAACCATCCATGGGAAGAGCTAGAACTACACCCAGCCTCACCAGCCGCAAAGTACCTTAACACCTTGGCTGCTAGGGATATTTTTCCCCTGTGCTGGGATTCTGTAAAGTCTATACTTCATGACGAGCTCAGCTCGTCATCAGCACAGCTCAACCGTGCCTCATGACGAGCTGAGCTCGTCATCAGCATCGAAAGGGTTAAAAGGAGCCTGTTGAATCTTGGTTTACAACAGCTTTGAGATACATCGACAAGCCATATAACGCTGAAAAGATTGGTCAAGAAAACAATAAAGTACCTCTCATGGATTGAAATCAAGGCATCATTCACAAAGAGGTCACACTGCTGGATGATCCAGAACTTATATACTACCCAGGCACCGCAGAACTATCTTGAACTAGGTTACTCAAAAACAATAAAAGATGAAGTTCTTAAAGTACAGGCTGGGTCTATTACCTTGCATCCGCCACTTCCCACACTGGTTAAAAGAACAGGGTGGCTTCCTCTGTCGGTTATGCGGCTCGGCGCCTGAGGACATGCCGCCTTTGCTGTGCTCTTGTGACAAATTGCTGGAAGAATGTAAGCACCTGTTAAAATCCTATTTTAACACACGAGGAATCCGCTCACGGAGACAGGCCATTCTTGCCTGCTTTGCACCCTAGGATCCCCAGTTGAACTGTAGATTTGTGAGGTTTATGATGGCAGTGGAAAAGAAAATGATAAAAGCTGACTCTTAATTGCCGTAAGACATTTTTGCACTTGTCAAGCTCAGTAAGGCACTACAAAAGGAAACATTATGACATGCTCTTAACTGCCTTTTAAATAATTTTGGTACTTCCTGACTTTCAGCAGAACAGTAGTCTTGTTAAACTTTTGAAGGTTGAGGGAAAGAATTTGACCAAAACCTGTTTTTAATTGTTTTTATTTCGTTTTTTATTTATATTATTATATTATTATTATATTATTTTTTTGCATTTGTAATGCGCACAGATACCCACAAAGGGTTTCCCGGCGCCAGGACTCAGAAACCAGCAACACAGAAAGCAAAGCGACCAGAGGCCACCATTATTTATTTGTTGAAAAGCCAGGTTTTAACGCTTTTCTTAAAGCTGGCGAAGTTTTCCTCCTTTCGTAGAGCTGGGGGAAGGGAGTTCCAGAGGACTGGTCCCAGATAGGAAAAGGATCTCCCTCCCACTCTGGCCAGTTTAAATCTGGGTACCACAAAGTTTGCTGCATTAGAGGAACGGAGGTTACGTGCAGGAGAGTAGGGCCTAACTAATTTTTGCAAATACGTTGGTGCGGTTCCTGCCTTTATTTTAAACATATAGCTCAGGGCTTTGAACCGAACCCGGTTCTCCATCCTGAGCCAATGCAGGTCCTTAAGGTGCTTAGAAATCCTTGCTAAAAAAACAATTTGATGGACAGAATGTAGATCAATGTCTTACATTCACCCCAGTACAAGGATCTGGGCCTAAATCCATCGTTTTTTGCACTCCACACCACCCTGGGTCAGATAATGGCTTTATGCAAATCAGCTCTGACCCTGTGCCCCATGGGAACAGTCCAGTCCGAACTACAACAGCCATATCTTTCCCAGACCGGAATCAAGCATCCGAGGACCGGACCGGTTTCGAGGTAACACCTCTCATCAGCCCGGCTAGCTTGACTCCAGTGGTGTGGAGGCTCTGGGACCCACGTCTGAGCTACCTCAGTACACTCAGGGAGAAAATTACAAAAAACAATTTGATGGACAGAATGTAGATCAATGTCTTACATTCACCCCAGTACAAGGATCTGGGCCTAAATCCATCGTTTTTTGCACTCCACACCACCCTGGGTCAGATAATGGCTTTATGCAAATCAGCTCTGACCCTGTGCCCCATGGGAACAGTCCAGTCCGAACTACAACAGCCATATCTTTCCCAGACCGGAATCAAGCATCCGAGGACCGGACCGGTTTCGAGGTAACACCTCTCATCAGCCCGGCTAGCTTGACTCCAGTGGTGTGGAGGCTCTGGGACCCACGTCTGAGCTACCCCAGTACACTCAGGGAGAAAATTACAAAAAACAATTTGATGGACAGAATGTAGATCAATGTCTTACATTCACCCCAGTACAAGGATCTGGGCCTAAATCCATCGTTTTTTGCACTCCACACCACCCTGGGTCAGATAATGGCTTTATGCAAATCAGCTCTGACCCTGTGCCCCATGGGAACAGTCCAGTCCGAACTACAACAGCCATATCTTTCCCAGACCGGAAATCCTTGCTGTCCTGGGGATTTTACACAGCAACCTGGCTGCGGAGTTCTGGACTAGCTGAAGCCGCCTGATCACGGCTAAGTTGGAACCCAGGTAAATAATGTTACCGTAGTCAAGCCGAGATGTAATAAGGGCATTGACTACGGTCTTCTGGGTATCCACAGGCAACATCCAGATAATCTTCCGCAGCCATTTAAGGATAGTAAAGCAAGTCCCAGCCACTTTGTTGACCTGCTGTTTCATCGATAGTGTGTCATCGATGTGCACCCCTAAGTTCCTGACATGAGTAGCTGGAATAGGAAAGGCGCCCAGGGATGGCGGCCAGTGAATATCCTGCCAAAGATCTCTGTTTTTACCTAAGAGAAGGATCTCCGTCTTCTCCCCATTGAGCTTCAGCTGGTTCGTTGACATCCAGCTGAAGACTTCATGAAGACCCAGTTTCAACACAGAGGGGGAGGAAGGATCCGAATTGGTGAGGGAAAAAATAATCTGCGAATCATCCGCATAGGTCATAAGTTCTAAACCAACTCGCTCTGCTAGATCGGCCAGAGGGCGGAGATACAGATTAAAAAATAACGGACTCAAAACTGAGCCCTGAGGCACACCATGGGGCGAAACAAAGGTGTCTGACTGAGCCTGTGAAGACGAGATCTGAAACGTCCGGTTGCAAAAATAGGATTTAATCCAGTCCAGCGCTGCCCCTCCGACACCATCCTCACTCAGCCTGATGAGCAGTCTGTCGTGTGAGATGGTGTCGAAGGCTGCACTTAGATCGAGCAAGACAAGTGCAACCGTTTGCCCCTCGTCCAAGAGCCCCCTGATCTTCTCGGTGACTCCCAGGAGGGCGGACTCGGTGGAATGACCAGCCCTGAAACCTGACTGGGAGAAGTGGAGTAGATGGTTATTCTCCGTAAATGTGGTAAGTACACCGTGAATGTGTTTCTCCAAAATTTTTGAGAAAGCAGGCAGCAGGGAGATGGGGCGATAGTTGGCCAACACTTCAGGGTCAGCAGAAGGCTTCTTCAGCAAAGGGCTGACCATGGCGTGCTTCCAGGACGCTGGGACTTTTGCCAGATGAATAGAGGCATTTAATGTCTCAGAAATGATCTTCAAAGCAAAGTCGTCAAGTTGGCTCAGAATGCTAATAGGGAGAGGGTCACCAGGAGAGCCTGACTTGATAGAAATAGCCAATGATTTCAAGGTTTCCAAGGTAATAGGTGGCCAGGAATCCAGCCGGCATCCTACTGATGTAACTGGAAGCGGAACATCTCTGTCATCCCTCAGCGGGGGGTTAATGTTGGCAATAATGGTCTCAATTTTTTCCACAAAATAGGTGGCAAGATCTTGACATTTTTGGGTGGTAAGGGGGGGTGCAGCAGCCATAGAATTAGCTCCAGCTAGTTCCTTGACTGTATTAAAAGAGTCTGTGCTTTGTTAGCAGCAGTATTATTAGTCTCTGTTACATAACAGGCTTTGGCTCTCGTACAGGCCGAGTGATAGAGGTTTCTAGCCTTATGGTAGATCTCTTTTTTTTGAGGGTCGTAGTGTCTGCGCCATTTTCGTTCGAGTGCCTTACACTTAGTTTTTTCTAATTTGAGATCCTCAGTATACCAAGGAGCCGGTGGGAGATGTACATTCCCTCTACACCTGGCAACAGGTAGACAAGTGTCAACTGCCCTCTCCAACCATGTATGGGTTTATGGATCTATATTATTTATTGCTAACTAAATCATGAGATTGCATGAATTTTCTTAGGAAGGTAAATTTTTGAGTTGATATACTGTTTCCTCCTTTGTATAGAGAGGCAATTCATTTTTTTTTATTTGTCATACTGTTTATTTTAAAAGCTTTGTATTGCAATGGTTTTTAGTAACTATGCAAATAATAAATTACTTACTTACTTACAATAGGCTAGTTGTGTCAATGAAAACACATGCATTGGCTTATTGCATGATGAATTGCACCTGGATCACCGCTTGGAAGCCCGCATCAATGACAAAGCATCAAAAATAATGCATTGTTCATTGAGATGTGTGGTGCGTAATTCTTGCATTACCTACTTCTCAACCAATTCATCAGAAAAAAAATATTCTTTAGTAGGAAAAGTGACAGTTTTTGTAGAAAACGTGACACATCCACCCAGGAAATGATGCAGTGGCTCAGCCATGGTATAAACCAGGAAGTGTGAAGTTTCTTTCACGTATGGTCTTTTTGTCTGTGGTGGCTGGTGGAAGTGTTTGGCTTGTGCTCTAGTGATAGCGTTCTTTCGTCTTGTTGGTATCTCTGCTGTCACTATCCTAAAATTGTTATTTGTGTTTTGTATTTGTATTTTGAATTGTATACATCTATTTAGAGGCTAATAGTTTTAGGGGTGGGGGAAAGGTTAGTTTCAGGTGTGCTGTACTTAAGGGTGGATAGATTGACTATGGAGATGTTGCGGAGGGGCAGGGCAAAGAATCAGTCCAAGGAATAGTTTAGAGACCTGTTGTGGCTGGTGGTCCACTATCTCCCAAACATGCTCATGAGTGGTGGTAGGGGCAGCCAAGATTAACCTACCTAATATATTCAACATCAGTGGGAGAAAGTTCGGTACTGCATTGGCCAAGTCTTTAATGTCCAGCGAACTGTCAACTAACTGAAACACCGATGGGCAGATGTGGTCAGCTGGGGGCAGGTCTCCTAAATAATCTGGGGATTGGAGTTGGTGGGCCTCTTGGGAAGTCCCTCTACTCCATAAGCTTATAGCTGTGTGGCTTTAGCCAACAGCAGCAATTGCCTTTTCAACAGGAATGTATTTCAGTTGGTATGAGTTAGTATGCCATGATACAGGCTAACTTCGGCAAATGAACAGAACATTGCTCAGGGGCTGTTCACAATGGTATTGCATTACCCTAAACAGACCATGAGTGCAGGGGAGGCCCAGAGGTGCTGTGGGACCCATCTGAACTATGGAGGGAGTGTTTTCACTTGGCCTGCTAGGTCATTACTGACTCTAAACTGTCAGATGCCCCCTGCCATGTATGTTGCAGGGGAGCACGTTCACATTTCATCACACACCAGGTTGGACAGGGTGTTTGGTTCTCCCCCAAATATTTAACATACATGCCCAGTTTTAGAAAAAAGATCACAAATCCTTAATGAGCCTGTACAGGGCTTGAATGATCAATGGCTATTTAATTTGCACTAGTAACCTATAAAGAGCTAAGTGAAGAAACCAAGCAACCATGGGTACTGTCTGAAGTGTGCATTGTTCAAAACACATATTGACTTAAAAAAGCCCCATAAAAAGTCATACCTTGCAGAGTGTGGTCAGTTAAATTGGTCTGTTCACATAGCCATCAAAGCTGAGTACCCTTGCACCATCTATCAAGGTAGGCTGGTTTGGTACTTTATCTGCTCTCTGTGGACCTGATACGTGATTTGCCTGATGATCTGAAAACAGTGGAACATGGCAAACATATGTCCATCATTCGGGCATGTCCACTTTGTCTCTTGCCACATGTTCAACGTGCTAACAATACCAGACATTTGTGAAGTCAATGTACTTAGCTACATATATACACATTGTACATGTTCAACATGCACAGAGCAATGTACCATGTTTATGTCTTGTATGTAGACTGAAACCATACACCCGTGGCAAGGTGGAGTCCTTAAGGGATCCCAATGCTACCAGTGAGTATCACCTGAAAGTTTTCTGTGCTCTGTAAGAATTGCTTGTGATCTCTGATATTGGATGCATTGAGATGTGTAAGGGGTCTCATCAGTCACCTGAAACAAGCATGTCCTTACATGTTGAATCACAGCAGATGTAGGACACAACTGCATGTTCCAAATGGGGCCAAATGTAAAGCTATAATGTGGATGCCTGGTGATGGAGCTAGCCGAAAAACCCTATCCGACTGGATCTCCAACTGTGCCTACAATATCGCCCCATGGAAATGGCCAGCACTGGCAGAGCCAGCATGCATGTCAGCTGGTTCCTTGCTGCCTTCAAATCTGCCCTCAGAAAGTTCCACCACCACCTCATAGAAGCCAAGAAGGATGCCTTAACCATCTGCATCAAAGCTATCACACGAAAGAATTTCAGCATTGTCAGAGAATTCTCCTGCCCACCCACCACTGAGACCACGATCCAGCCCTCCCAAGTCCTCTGTGACTCCCTGGCTGACCACTTCAACAACAAAATAGCAGACATCTACAGAAACTTTGACCCACGGCCAGCCAACATCGACCATCTCCTGACACACACTAAAGATTCCCACATCCACATATCTGATTGAACTCCGCTCACCACGCCTATCATGACCTCCATTCACTCCAGAACACCAACTGACCCCTGCCCCCACCATGCCTTCAACCTGGGACAGAAGAAGTTCGGCGGCACACTCACCTTCACAATGCAGATCCTCCCACATCAAAAGCTACCACCTGACCTTCCACCAGCCGACCAGACAACTCCAATCTGCCTCCCTCATCCTTGCTCATGTCACCACATCCCGCAGAGGTGCAGTGGAGGTCGAGCCTTTTCCTACCTAGCCACCTAGTGCTGGAATGACCTCCCACTGCCTCTTTGAACCTCCCTTTCACTCACCGACTTCAGAAAGGAACTCAAAACACGGCTTTTTGACTAAAGCTCCCCATACCACAGTACCTGCTTTCCCCCGGAGTAATAAGTTGCACTATACAAACAGATTGAAACAGATGGCCATAATTTCAAATTTCTCTCACCCATACTATGGACAGGAACTGACAACATTTTACTCAAATTATGTGACAGAAAATTGATGTTCCAGACACAGTATGTTTGCCTAAGTCAAACTTAGAGCAGGATACAGGTGTGGTTGCGGTGTAACATATCCCAGAAACTAGTACTAGGGTATGTATGTAAAGGACAACATGGCATTGCTAGAATTTCATCATGTGATCTATGAAATAGGGTTCCAGGTATTTCAATGAGTCAATGAGACAATATTGGAGAAGTGTCCAACAGGTATTTTGATTTGGAGGCAGGTAGCCACCCTCCATCTATGTTTCAACTATGTTTCAACTACCTTTCACAGAGTCCTTCTATGCCGCAATGTGTGCTGCCTTGAGTATTTACCATAACAGTTACGGAATGCTGAGACACTATAACTGTGCTTGCTACACATTACTCATTTCACATAGGTTATTGACCATCAAATATACCCTCTTTCATGCTGCAGGACTAACCGCAGGGAGTATCTAGATGGACCATATGTAGCTTTCATGTGTACACAGCATCATTGTTAGTAATCAGTGTGACTATTATTATGGGTATAAGTTTATTTGGGGAGACACTGACATTTTATATATCTACAAGGCCAATATCAGAGTACTTTTCCATTGTTACTTTGGGAGAGGTATATGTTTCTTATGAGGGTTGGTCATGATTAGCTCCAAAAATGTTGATTTTGGCTAGCCATACCACATGTGATGTTATTTGTAACTGAGGTATTTAAATGATACTACATGCACAATGCTGGCTTTGTCTGATACAAATGTCCTTCCTCTCCAACATACAACATGACCTCTGACCAAGAAAAGGCATATGGCATCCGTTTGGAGAGATACCGTTACCTTGGGCACATTGTCAAGGCCTACAGGCGCATGGCACTGAAATACACAGAAGGGAACGCAGAGGGGACATGGGAGTCTGCTGTACATAGACAACAAACCATGCACCATGCAGGAAGTTGATGTGTCCCATGGTTGTGCCCGGTTGCAATTTTCTGACTCTTCACATCTCATCCAACAGTAGCACTACAGCTGGTGAACACTATCCTTAGGACAAAAAAGTGAATTTGAGAAACAGGTCTTTAAAGACAATGCTGACATAAAGCTATGTCTGACTGGCAACCAACTGCAGGTGGCCACTCTAATTCAGATGGTTCACACTTTGCAGCCATCTCTGAATCACATCCCCCAACAGCTGCAGGCATCCATCGGACTTTATGCCCCACCTCTGTTCTTATATATGTTTTTTGCGATTACTATTTTAGCATAGGTTAGGATAGGTTTTAGCATAGGGATAGGTTACTTTAGTATTAGTGGTTTTACATTTTTATTAGTGATTTGTTTTTGGGTGGGGATATGGGTGGATAGGTCCTTAAGTGGTTGGGGGGGTTGATGTATAGTATATGTAATAAAAGGAAATAAACATATAAAATGTGAAAAATACAAAACATATATACTTGTTGATGTTCTAATGATTAGGCAGTACGTGTATAGGTGTAGTTTATGTTGGTCTCATGTGCAGATATGTATTAAATGAGGAGCAGGGTAAATGGTGTTTAACATGTCTGTTGTGGTCTATCTTTAGAGTGGCATTACTTAGTGTTAGGTAGGTTAGGCTACTTTTAAGTTAATGTAATGTAGGTTAGCTAGCATTAGTTTAGGCATAGTTTAGATAGGATAAGATAGTTAATGTAGGGTAGTTAGTTATTTAATTGTAGGGTTTTAGAATGTTTGTAATAAACAACGTTTTGCACTTTCACAACTGCTTAATGATTCGCTGCATATGTGGCATATGTGTTTTGGTAGTGTTAAGCACCTGAACTAGGATTTCCAGGCAGTACTTGTATACATGTGAAACTAGGTGCAATACCTATGGAGAAGATCCTGTCAAGTTTTCAATGGCTCTTCAAACATTATTGTGCACTGTAGTGACACTCTTGCCATGAATGGCCGAAAACAGGACAAACACAGGTATTCACCCACTGTAGCACAGTTTGTGTAAGTGATGCTACATTTATTGCATAGATGAATATTTCATTCCATTGTGATTAATCAAAGACATGTTGGGTAACAAACTGATGCAAGTTACTTGCACAATCCCCCTTGCACCATTTTATTGTCACATCAATGTTGTTTGCTGCCTAGTATACTTCAAAGTAGCCTCCACCTGGGCAGGAACCTAATTCAGCCTAATTATTTACTGATTGCTTACTATTGCACTTTCTGAATGTGAACCTGGGAAATTACTTACTAGGTTAGATGCACATAGGTTTCAAATAAACGATTTGCCTTAGCCGGTGCAGATTTTGCCATGGGTCTATGAAACACAATTGAGCTAAAAGATGCCCAGACAGAGTACATGGGGGATACATGTCATGTGACATGTTGAGGGGATGAGTGTTCCAGTGAGGAGGGAGGTCCACAGTGCCATTAGGTAAGTGAGGCCCCATCGACAGTCCACAAATCGGTAGAATCAACAGGTGGGAAACAAATAAGAAACAGTACCAGTTAACAACTGCAGTGGTTGATCATAAGCATAGGTCAAAAAATTAACTGGCCATTTGTCACAGACAAACGTTACCTGGCACCTCTTTGTCGGAGAATGTAGAAGTCCACATCATCGTCCTCTGCTATGTGTGGTCCCTCCCTGAGGGGGATATTGTTGGTGCTGGAGGTGACAGAGGCACACACACGTCAGGGGCTAAAGATGTGGATCCTGTGTCCTCAGAAGCATATGTCTGTGCCAACAAGGAAGGCATCACAGCACTAAGAAGGGCCTGATGGCTTGCCAGAATGGCAACAATGTCGCTTTGGTAGGCACCTGTTGTTGGTATGTAGAAGTTCTGCTTATGCTCTATAGCTCGAGGATGCAGTAAATCGCCCCCAGCTGGTTGGCTGTCTCACTGGGGCCACTTTGGCAGGGCAGTTGTTCATATCTCTACCTCATGACATCAGTGCCTTTTCATGTAACGACCCACATTGCAACACATTTACACTGCATTCTGGGACTGCCATGTCTGCGGAACATCAACTTCTGCCTCGTGATTAGCTGAATTTTTCGGGATGGCTATACTGATTGAGCTGCATGTCACAACATGCCCTTTTCTTACCCTGAAGTCTAGCTGGTCATTGAGAGCTGCACTGTCTGGTCCAGGTATTCCTGCTACCAACTCTGCTGGAATTACATCTCCAACACCTCCTCCAAGGCATTCAACTCCTCCTCTGGCGTTGGTCCTCTCCCTCGGGTCTGCATAACTGCCTTCAGGTTGTTGGCCAGTTTCTCCTTTGTCCTGTGCTTATAGTTATGCCAGCATTTCTTGCAGTAAGAGATTGTCCTCTTCGTTTGTCCCACACTGTTGATCTTGACAAATATGGACTGCCAAATGGCCTCTTTCTTCCATAATGGCAATTGTGAGATGGCAAAGAGCTGGTGTTCGTGCTTTGCACTTCCTCTTTCCCTGGGAGTTTGTTTAGACATCCTGGCTGGTGCTGGGATTGTTGTGCCGACTGCTGTTCTGTGCTCCCTGCTCTATGGCTGCCTTCTGTGAAGTCTGCCAATAGTTTTTTTCCTGATGCCTAATTTTTTATTTGTGATTTTGGCACTTGGGGCACTCAAAAGTGATGCGTGGGTGGTTTGTGTCTCATTAGGTTTGTCAACCCAGGCTGTCGTCACTCTTGCTGCACGTGTCAGTTTTTCCTAAGACATCTCTCCCATGAATGTGTCATTTCTTTTTGACGCACCATGTCATCTACGTCATGGTGCACCATCCCGTAAATTCAACGCAACTATGGGGTTTAGAAATGACGTAGTGCAGTGATGCATCACTTCTTGTAAATATGCCCCCAAGTTTCTAAAAGCCTTGAAAGAGATTGATACCCTCATCTAAAAGGTTTGTTTTTACACAGATAGCCAATGCCGTCTGTGTTATTGATCCACAATAGAAGCCTACCACGACAAATTCAGTGGCAACTAAAATGCCCCGTTCTGAATGATTGAAGGCACTCTTCAAAATAGACGGGGAGGTCCAAACACAATGCATTTCAATAGTCTAAAGAAGCACTTATTACAGCTTGAATAATACAAAACTGAGAAGATTGAGGAAGGAATGGAAGAATTTTTCTCAGAAGTTTCAATGGGAAAAATTGAGACATGGCTTTATTAATCTGAGTTTGAAACGTAAGAGTGACGCAGGGCACAACCCAAAGGTTTTTTAGTTTTTAGTAAATATTTTTATTCTGTGTCTTATTTGGTACAGGAAACAAACCCATAGATTCTAGCCACCGTTTTGCTGACCAAGAGAAAGAACTACTACTCAAATTCAGTACCTCAACTTTCTCAAAGTTGCAGGATATTCAGTCCACCGGAGCTTTTAGAGCCAAACAAAGGTTAGAGGTCTTCTAAAATACCTCACCTTCCAGTCTTGTCTTAGCATGATTTGGGTATCATCTGCTTAGCACATAATACATCAAAGTTTTAAAGCGCGTTATTAGTGCTGCTAAAGGTGCAACATAGAAATAAATACATTTGGCCTTAACGAAGATCCCTGCTGGATTCCATATTGGTATGAAAAACAATGGTCCTCAATCTAATTCAAAAAGTGATCTAAGCACCAACCTACAATAATTATTTAAGAAAATTATGTTTCGAGCCACAAGCTTCTGGATCACTGTAGTAACACCTTCCTTTTTCTAGAAGTGCAAAAACCAAACAATTACTTTTGAACAGGGATTTTTAATTCCATAGTATTGAGGTTCACAGAAAAGGCGTTAATTTGTACAATTAGAAGGTACAAGAGACCGGTTACTCTTAGAGACGTGCAAAGGGAGAGAAAGTGCTCTAGTGATGGAGGGGTGAAAAAAGTTTTTAGAATAGTGGAGGCGAAGGTAAACAGTTCAGGGGTGAACTGATTATGCACTTTAAGTCCATCATACAACTGGCCACATTTGCTTTAAATATAATTACAATTCCATTGGTTTACAACACACAATAAAATTCTTGTGTAGCACGTAATTTGAAGGGGGAGCGTGGTCCAGGTAAGGTGTAGATGAGCATTGACGTTTCGACCCTACTTAGGGGCTTACGGGTGAGTGGGGCCCTCAGCCTGCTGGTCTTCTTCAGGACAGGGGGTAACCTGTGTACCAGGGTGTTGTACCGATGAGTAAAATAGTAATGGGTCAAGGTGGTGCACGGTGGGAGGAACAAGGTGGTGAGTCTCTTGCTCGATTACAATGCTTACCCGTGGATTAATCAGGGTAAGTTCCTTTGGATTCCAGTTAATCGTCGGGTCCCCATTATTGGACTGTTGTGTAGGTTCCTTCAGTTCGTAGGAACAGTAAGTCTGATCAAAGTAGACAAGCTTACTCATCTGAAAATGAAGAGGAGTAGTTTTGAGGCTCGTGATGCACGGGGAAAGTCAATGCATAGACGTGCTGAGTCACCGGAATTAGCCCACCACCCCTGTGTCTATTGGCTATGGGAAGCGAAACCGGGCGTTTGAACAACCAAGGCATGAAGGTGGCAATATTTATTATGGACCCTCTGGTTAGGAAGGCCTCGCATCCCCAAGTATGAATGGGTGTTCTCTTCGAGTGAGAGGGCGTATTAAACAGCTAAGGCATAATCATTAAGGACCCTCTAAGTAGAAAATTACGTGCAACATTTACCCAAGTGTAAAGGGTAACGGGTATTCTTCGAGAAAACAGCCGCTGCTGAATAAATAAAAGGGCTGTGATTAGAGACATGCTCTATTGCAATGCTGAGCTTGGGGCAGCAGGGTAAACAGAAGTCTTATAACAAACAAAAAGAGTCGAAAGGTCTGTTAAACGGCGTAGCTGAGTCTATGAGGTCCTAATAAAGTGACCCTATTGGATTGCACTGAACCAGGCCAAGTGGTCACATGACACAAAAAATGTGTTAGATATCCTATCAGCCCACCCATCTGGCGGAGCCTCGTCATGTAGGACATCTAACCAGGGTGGTGAGTCTAAGCCCAGGTGAATTGGCCAGACAACACACACTACTGGTTCATCTTGTAAAAGTGTCCGTGCCACAGAGTGGTGCTGGAAAAGTGCAGTGCAAAACAGGGACTAAAGAATAAGTGATCTAAAATGGCGGTCGAGGCAAAGAAAAAATGTTTTTATTAAAGATATTCACCAGGACGCCAGATTAAAAAGAAGTGTACACAGTGTGAAAGAATCACTGTGATCCTTTACTGTGTTGTAAATAAGGCCAACATGTTTCTGCCGAAGGTGGAACTACACCGGCATTCTTCAGGGCCAACTACAAAAAGATGTTGCTACTGCAAAGGTACACTCTGACAATGTTATACAAAGTGGAGCAAAAAAAGGGAGCAAAAAAAGGAGGACAGACCAAAATGTTAGTTAAAGACCTGTCACAACTACTGGTGTGGTCATAAAGACCATCCTACCATATCCTCCGGATCAGAAGTTGATAGAGGAAGTGATCCCAACACTACGTGGGAGTCAAGCCTCACCTCACCCGGCAACGGCTCGGAGATTGAGGCCCCGCTCTCTCCGTCGGTACCCCTGGGCAGACACCTAAGCCGTTGGGATCACTTCCTCTATCAACTTCTGATCCGGAGGATATGGTAGGATGGTCTTTATGACCACACCAGTAGTTGTGACAGGTCTTTAACTAACATTTTGGTCTGTCCTCCTTTTTTTGCTCCCTTTTTTTGCTCCACTTTGTATAACATTGTCAGAGTGTACCTTTGCAGTAGCAACATCTTTTTGTAGTTGGCCCTGAAGAATGCCGGTGTAGTTCCACCTTCGGCAGAAACATGTTGGCCTTATTTACAGCACAGTAAAGGATCACAGTGATTCTTTCACACTGTGTACACTTCTTTTTAATCTGGCGTCCTGGTGAATATCTTTAATAAAAACATTTTTTCTTTGCCTCGACCGCCATTTTAGATCACTTATTCTTTAGTCCCTGTTTTGCACTGCACTTTTCCAGCACCACTCTGTGGCACGGACACTTTTACAAGATGAACCAGTAGTGTGTGTTGTCTGGCCAATTCACCTGGGCTTAGACTCACCACCCTGGTTAGATGTCCTACATGACGAGGCTCCGCCAGATGGGTGGGCTGATAGGATATCTAACACATTTTTGTGTCATGTGACCACTTGGCCTGGTTCAGTGCAATCCAATAGGGTCACTTTATTAGGACCTCATAGACTCAGCTACGCCGTTTAACAGACCTTCCGACTCTTTTTGTTTGTTATAGGTTGACTTAGGGGTTTAGAGTTTGGTAGGTCTATAAACATAGTCCCCTTGACCCTCCTTAACTTTTGTTTTCCTAAACAGAAGTCTTACCTTGTTCAATTGCAGTGATCACTCGCAACCGGCATGCTCAGTCCACGCTGAGAATGGCAGACTGACTGTTGGGCCGCGAGGACATTAAATAACGTCCCGTGTACGTTGGCCTCACGCCGCTGGCGGTGTGTAACCCTGGGAGAAGAAAGACTCAGGGACTAGTAGGGGTAGCACCTGGCACAGTGTCTGCGAGTGTGATTGGCAGTGAGTGAGGTATACTAGTGTGTCGGTTTTTGTGGATGTATCTACAGTACAATATTTTCAATATTAACAATATTTACCGTTTAGGCAGTTAACAATGTAACCAGTACGTTCAAGTGATAGCAGTGCCCACACACAAGGTGTATCAGCGCGTGGTGATGCATAGGGTGTCAAAACATCATGCACATTGTCATATTTAGAGTAATTACAATCGATACAGTTCAACGGGCATATTCAAGTGATGATATTTACAATATGTACATTTTCCACAAGTGAATAATAGCAGCCATTTGGACAGTTAACAATGTAACCACCACATTCAAGTGGTAGCAGTGCCCGTGCACAAGGTTTATCAGTGCGGGGTGTAACAGTTAAATAGGGTGTCAAAGCATTATGCACATTGTCATATTTACAGTACTTATACTCGTTACAGTTCAACGGGCACAGTCAAGTGGTGATATTTACAATTTGTACATTATCCTTGGGTGAATAATAGCAGCCTCAGGAGGAGAATCCTCACTAAGTGTGGTCAGCATTCCAGGTGGTATGTATCCAGGGTGGATAAGCGGGGTGTATAGCAAGCAACCCAGCAGAGTGTAAGAGTTATGCTAATCAGCCATTATTCAATACTGCGACCTGCTTACTTATCTCCTCATATTCATTCAGGCCATGCTTGATTGTGTCAAAAAGGTCTAGGCATCTACATTCTCAGATACTGAGGATGTTGTTAAAGTCACCACCCCTGGGGTTGGGTTTTACTTTTTATGACCCACCATTTCAGGCTGTCTGGCTTGTGTCCCAATGTTGTGAAATGCTCTACAGCAACATAGCAATTTCAACACATCAGGAGTTATCTATGCTATTACTTGCCCTTGTGATTTCATGTATATAGGACAAACCAGCCAGAAGGTTAAATGCTGCATTTTACAGCATTGCAGTTGCATTAGATGCAAAACGCAGGGGGCCCGCTTAGTTGAGCATTTCACAACATTTGGACACAAGCCAGACAGCCTGAAATGGTGAGTCATAGAAAAAGTGAAACCCAACCCCAGGGGTGGTGACTTTAACAACATCCTTAGTATCCAAGAATGTAGATTCATACACCTTTTTGACACCATCAAGCATGGCCTGTACGAATATGAGGAGATAAGTAAGCAGGTCGCATTATTGAATAATGGCTGATTAGCATTACTCTTACACCATGCTGGGTTGCTTGCTAGCACCCCGCTTATCCACCGTGAATACATGCCACCAGGAATGCTGACCACACTTAGTGAGGATCCTCCTCCTAAGGCTGCTATTATTCACCCAAGGATAATGTACAAATTGTAAATATCACCACTTGACTGTGCCCGTTGAACTGTAACGAGTATAAGTACTGTTGATTTGACAATGCGCATAATGCTTTGACTCCCTATTTAATTGTTACACCCCGCACTGATACATCTTGTACGGGGGCACTGCTACCACTTGAATGTGGTGGTTACATTGTTAACTGTCCAAAAGGCTGCTATTATTAACTAGTGGAAAATGTACATATTGTAAACATCACCACTTGAATATGCCAGTTGAACTGTATCGATTGTAAATACTGTAAATATGACAATATGCATGATGTTTTGACACCCTATGCATCACCATGCGCTGATACACATTGTGTGTGGGCACTGCTATCACTGAAACGTGCTGGTTACATTGTTAACTGCCTAAACTGTAAATATTGTTAATATTGTAAATATGGTACTGTAGATACATCCGCAAAAACCGATACACTAGTATACCTCGTTCACTGCCAATCATGAACACTCGCTGACACTATGCCAGGTGCTACCCCTACTAGTCCCTAAGTCTTTCTTCACCCTGGGTTACACACCGCCAATGGCGTGAGGCCAACGTACACGGGACGTTATTTAACGTCCTCGCGGCCCAGCAGCCAGTCTGCCGTTCTCCACGCGGACTGAGCACGCCGGTTGCGAGTGATCACTGCAATTGAACGAGGAAGACTCCTGTTTACCCTGCTGCCCCTAGCCCAGCATTACAATAGAGCATTTATCTAATCACGGACCTTTTATTTATTCAGCAGCTGCAGTTTTCTCAAAGAAGTATACCTGTTACCCTTTACACTTGGGTAAGTGTTGCGCATAATTTTCTACTTAGAGGGTCCTTAATGATTATGTCCCCACATGCCTTAGTTGTTTAATACTCCCTCTCACTCAAAGAGAACACCCATTCTCACTTGGGGATGCAAGGCCTTCCTACCCAGAGGGTCCATAATGAATATTGCCACCTTCATGCCTTGGTTGTTCAAACGCCAGGATTCGCTCCCATAGACCATGGGGTGGTGGGCTAATTCCGGAGACTCAGCATGTCTATGCATTGACTTTCCCCGTGCATCACGAGCCTCCTGAGCCTCAAAACTACTCCTCTTCATTTTCAGATGAGACCGCTTGTCTACTTTGATCAGACTTACGGTTCCTTCGAACTGAAGGAACCTACACAACAGTCCATTAATTGGGACACACAGATTAACTCGAATCCAAAGGAATTTACCCTGATTAATCCAAGGGTAAGCATTGTAATTGAGCAAGAGTCTCACCGCCTTGTTCCTTCCACCGTGCACAACCTTGACCCATTACTATTTTACTCATAGGTACAACACCCTGGTACACAGGTTACCCCCTGTCCTGAAGAAGACCTGCAGGCTGAGGCCCCCACCCACCCTTAAGCCCCTAAACTGGGTCGAAACGTTGACGCCCATATACACCTTACCTGACCACGCTCCCCCTTCAAATTACGTGCTACACAAGAATTTTATTGTGTTTTGTAAACCAAATGGAATTGTAAATATATTTAAAACAAATGTGGCCAGTCGTATGACGGACTGAAAGTGCATAATCTGTCCACCCCTGAACTGTTTACCTTCGCCTCCACTATTCTTAACACTTTTTTCACCCCTCCATCACTAGAGCACTTTCTCTCCCTTTGCACGTCTCTAAGAGTAACCGCTCTCTTGTACCTTCTAATTGTACGAAATAATGACTTTTCTGTGAACATCAATACTATGGAATTAAAAATCCTTGTTCAAAAGTAATAGTTTGAGTGTTGCACTTCCAGAAAAAAGGAATGTATTACTACAGTGAGCCAGAAGCTTGCAGCTCCAAAAATAATTTTCTTAAATAATGATTGTAGGTTGGTGCTTAGATCACTTTTTGAATTAGGTTGAGGACAATTGTTTTTCATACCATACTGTACCCAGGTCCAGGACCGTTTTTGGGTTACCCCATTTTGATAATGGATTCCATATTGGAGCGGATTAGATGAGGAGTGAATGGGTGGCATAAAGCCAGGTTGACTGTGTCCTGTTAAAAATGATTAATACCAATTCTATGTCTGCTCTATAACACCACTTCTGCAAGCCTGGCAAATACAGTATCATGACACACAGGGCCTTATTTCAATGTTGGTCAGAAAGCCTCAGCGATCGAAGTGTATACCAGCCAGGGAAACTGACTCATTCCGACGGGTTATGGGGGTAGGTCGGCCAGTCAAAAATCACTCATAATTCCTTAGGGACTGTGTTTCCGCCGTCGGGATTATGATGTTAGTTTCTGACAGCCTTTCAATGTTGGCTTTTCCGACATGGGATGGCTGTCAGAAAGCGGATTTTGGGCACCTCCTCCCTCCCGGTTGTGGCCCTGGGGGGGACCTATGGTGCCCTCTTCAAGAACAAAAAACATTTTAATTCTACAATCTACATATAATCCAATTAATAAAATCTTTAGTAATGAAGCAAACTATTTTATACTGTACTATTATATGAGGCACAATATACTAATAAATCTTTACTAAGCAAAAACGACAACTGGTAACAATGTATAAATACAGCATTAAACACACATGTGATGTATTCTCACTAATCCCTGGTGAATGCACTGCATTACATGCATTGTAGCGCACCACCTCACAATCTAAACTTATCAAATATTAATATCAGCAATCCAGATATTTCTGAAAAGAAAGAAAAATGAATATGCACTTTCACCTATATGTCAAAAAACACAATAGATGCACTTTCCATACCTTTGGTGCACCTTATCTCATTAGTATTATTGCATCACACGAGTACATCAGGCCAAGTGCAGATATATATGGTGTGAAAATATGGAGTCAAACGAAGCTGCTCCACCTTCACTCAAAGTATCACGAAGAAGCTCAGAGCGCTATTTTGTGTTACTTTACGGATATTTCCCAATGCGATCCAGGATTTGTGTTTGAAAATAAGAACCAAAACGACACTTTCCACTGTTTTAATTCACTTTTGGTACAAAATTCAACACAAACAGTTAGTAAAACTGAGCTTTTGAGTGTAGGCGTTGTGTACAGGTGAATATTGTATCATGAATATTTGCCTCGCTTGCTAAACAAACCCTGCCTTTACCAAACACAATATAACTTGACCTCCAAATGACACTACCTTTTCGACAAATTGATTGTATTGTGTTTATCAGGATAACACCCAGTTTCCAGATGTCCTTGTGTAAACTAGAGACAGATCTAATGACAATTGCATCTATAGGTGACAACGGAAATGATAACAAAAAAGATTTATTCATTTTGCTGATTTTTAATCACATATTCTCACTAGCATTATTCTCTCGGTAATATGGTGTGCAATGACAACTTTGTCATGCTTCCTTTCACCTCTCAAGCAGGCTGGCTTTCCTTCTGACCCAGCTTTTCAGTACATCAGTGGAATGCTACTAATTAGAAAAGAATATACATACTAATTATTACATTTTCATGTCTGTGACCTTCATTGATCTGAATTTCAGTCCTTTATTAGCATCATGCCATGCTGCATGCCTTAACAGACTTGTCAGTAATGATAAATCAGCTGCCTTCTCCATTGAATAAAATTAGGAAGTGTCTACAGGAAAAATTCTCTAAATATTTAAATATGAATCGAACTGATAAAATATGTTGCGTTAAACATCAGCAGAAGCCATTGTAAAGCAAGTTCTCGTTTATGTACCTAATACCATTCATACTGTATAACGATTCCTCCCCCACTAATAGGTGATTATAAAATTTGAAAGCCTTGAAGCAATGAAAGGAATGTAAAAATAAATTAGGGATATTAAATTGACTTAGTGGGTGCATATTTTAAGAGAAGCAAGATGTACTAGTTGGAATTGAATTAGATTTACAGGTCAGGTCTCAGTTCTAACCACATTCAGTCACTACAACATTTTACTTTGCAAAACAGAATTTCTAATTTGGATCCTGAAAGGTGGTTCAGTTGGAGGGCTGGATCAGGTAAACATTTAAGAGTTAATTTCCTAAAAACTGCAAAGATGAAAATGTAGACAATACACAAAGTTTCCTACTGTTGCACCAGGGAGAAGAATAGATAAGGCGGGCAGGGATGTTATTTTTTTTTTTTCTCTTTTTTTTTTTATAATTTTTTTTTTTTTGTCCTCATTAGCCAAAAAGTCGATCCAACAATGCTCTTGTCCTCTCAGACACGAGGACCGACCCCCCCCGTAGCCCCTCGGAGCCCAATGTTGAGCTCCAGGTGCCCCGAGAGTCAGCCTCAGTGTCACCAACAGAGCTTGGACGGACATACTCCCTTCGAGCCAGTTCGGCCAGATGTCCCGTAGCTATACGATACCACCATATAGGACAGAGAGATTTTAGGCCTAATCATCGGACCCGGGGAAAAAAAAAAAAAAAAAAAAAAAAAACCCCGGGTTGTCTAACTATCCCTCATCCAATCAATCAAAAAGTCCCAAAATTTAAGCGATCGAGGGCTGCATGTTCTCGATAGATCCAGCCTTGATGTTGCATAAAGTGAAGACACCCACTCTGCATGTGTTGGGGGATTTATGTTGACCCAATTTTTACAAATTTCTCTTCTTGCCAGTAAGATGGCATAAAACAGGAAATCTCTCTCTAATCCCTTAATATTGTGGTTTAGTCCAAAAATTATTAAAGACCATGTGCACGTAATCGTCATACCCAGAATAGATTCAAGTGTTGTTCTGACTTCATGCCAAAAAGTGGCTATATTTGGACACTCACAAAACATGAGAAGGTCTGAAGCTGCTGGTAAAGAGCATTTACAACAGCACTTCCCTGTTTGAAATTTCGACAGTCTTTTAGGGGAATAATACGCTCTGTGAAGTGTGAAGAAGTGGTTGCGTCTCAGCCATGCTGGCTTGATGATTTTGTAAAGAAGGGTGAAAGATTCCTCCCAAATAATCTCTCTATCTGGTTCTCCCTCCACACCCCAAAGTTTTTCCGGGAGGTTAAAATCACGCTCACCATCCTCTATAATATGCCAATAGAAGAGTGCAACTTCCTTTTTCCCCGCAATTTTTTCCACTAGGATATTTTCTAAAGGACTCTCCTCTCCCATCATTCCTTTTTTCCTAATTTGAGTCCGAAACCAGCTTCCTATTTGTAGATATACTATCCAGGAGAGTGATGATGTTACTTTTTGCTTGAAAATTTCCCAGCCAATGATTGATCTTTCCAACAGCAAGTCTCCCCACTTTGTGATCCCTGCGTCTGACAGGACTCTTTTGACTATGTTGACTTCTTGTGATGCTAGCCCAGGTAGGTCCCAAATTGGTGCATGTTCAGATAGGTATCCTATTCCAGCCTTGGACTTTATTTGAGACCATTCTTTCAAGATGCTCAATAGTGTCTTTAGCCTGATTTTTTTGAAAAACTTCTGGTGGCCGAACTTGAAAAGAAAACCATTAACCGGTAGGTCCGAACCCAGTAGCATTGCCTTGTACATAAACCCATTTGCATTTCCCCAGGGGAGCTTAAGTAACATCCTAGAATGGGTTAGATGAAATGCCCAAGCGTAATATTCCAGGTCTGGCAATGCGAGCCCACCTTTTTCTCTTCTCCTTCTCAATTTTTTCCAAGCTAACCTGCTGGATTTATATCCCCAAATGAAAGAATTAATGTTCTGCTGACATTTTGCAAGCTGTTTGGTATCAAAAACTAGCGGGATGGCATTGAAAATAAAAGTAAATTTCGGGAGAATACTCATTTTTATCAGGCTAGTTCTCCCATAGATATTAAGTGGGAGGAAGGACCAGGCTTTCATCAAAATTTGGGATTCTCGCGAAACACGTGCTAGGTTATTTTGCGTCAAGTGTTCTAAGTCATTAGTTATTGTAATTCCCAGGTATCTCATTGACGATTTTACAGGGAGTTGAAGATTTGGAATATTCCAAACCATAATCTCGGTTTTTCCTGCATTAATTTCGTAACCCGAGAATCTCCCAAACATCTCCGCCTTCTGTATAATTATGGGAAATGCCAGTGTGGGGTCAGTTGTATAAATAAGTATGTCATCGGCATAGAGGCCAATTTTCTTTTCCCAGCCCGAAAAAGTAAAATGTGGAATGTTGGTATCCTCCCTGATGGATTGTGCAAACGGTTCAACATATACATTAAAAAGGAGAGGGGACAAGGGGCAGCCCTGCCTTGTTCCTCGGCTAATTTTAAAAGGAGTTGTCTGTGTACCATTTATTAATAGGGATGCTCTAGGGTTGTTATATAATAAGCCTATGGTCCTACAAAATTTGGGTCCCAGCAGAAATTTATTCATTATTGAATTTAGGTATGCCCAATTTACTCTATCGAACGCTTTAGTGGCGTCAAGGGTCATGATGGCCAGGGGTAGACCAAAAGTTGAGGCAATGTCCGTGGCTCCCACCAGATCGTAGGTTAGATCAGCCAACTGCCGGCCTCTAATAAACCCCTTTTCATCAGAGTGGATTATCGACCCAATCTCGCTTCCCAATCTCGCAGCCAAAATTGAGGTAAATATCTTATAGTCACTATTGAGAAGCGAGATTGGGCGATATGAACCACATTCGGCTGGGTCCTTGCCTGTTTTTAATATTAAGGTTATATTTGCCTCCCCCCAGGAGCTTGGTGGTGTCTGCCCTCTGATCATTATGTCATTAAAAAGGTTCGTAAGGACTGGGGTAAGCGTAGTATTGAGTACTCTATATAATTCTCCTGGGAGGCCATCTGGTCCCGCGGCTTTGCCCTGTGACAATTGCTTGATGGTGTTAGAAACTTCTAGTTCCGTTATGTCTTTATCTATTTTATCCGTTTGGGAGCTCTCCAATACCGGAAGAATTATGTTATTCAGCCATTCGTTCCTTTCCTCTACATTAACATTCAGTTCCTCAGTGTATATATTCTGGAAGAACTCATTGAAGGCTTCCCCTATGGCCATGTTCGTTGACCTACTATTAACTTCTCCAGCGACCCTCACTTCTTTGATGCATTAATTTCGTAACCCGAGAATCTCCCAAACATCTCCGCCTTCTGTATAATTATGGGAAATGCCAGTGTGGGGTCAGTTGTATAAATAAGTATGTCATCGGCATAGAGGCCAATTTTCTTTTCCCAGCCCGAAAAAGTAAAATGTGGAATGTTGGTATCCTCCCTGATGGATTGTGCAAACGGTTCAACATATACATTAAAAAGGAGAGGGGACAAGGGGCAGCCCTGCCTTGTTCCTCGGCTAATTTTAAAAGGAGTTGTCTGTGTACCATTTATTAATAGGGATGCTCTAGGGTTGTTATATAATAAGCCTATGGTCCTACAAAATTTGGGTCCCAGCAGAAATTTATTCATTATTGAATTTAGGTATGCCCAATTTACTCTATCGAACGCTTTAGTGGCGTCAAGGGTCATGATGGCCAGGGGTAGACCAAAAGTTGAGGCAATGTCCGTGGCTCCCACCAGATCGTAGGTTAGATCAGCCAACTGCCGGCCTCTAATAAACCCCTTTTTATCAGAGTGGATTATCGACCCAATCTCGCTTCCCAATCTCGCAGCCAAAATTGAGGTAAATATCTTATAGTCACTATTGAGAAGCGAGATTGGGCGATATGAACCACATTCGGCTGGGTCCTTGCCTGTTTTTAATATTAAGGTTATATTTGCCTTCCCCCAGGAGCTTGGCGGTGTCTGCCCTCTGATCATTATGTCATTAAAAAGGTTCGTAAGGACTGGGGTAAGCGTAGTATTGAGTACTCTATATAATTCTCCTGGGAGGCCATCTGGTCCCGCGGCTTTGCCCTGTGACAATTGCTTGATGGTGTTAGAAACTTCTAGTTCCGTTATGTCTTTATCTATTTTATCCGTTTGGGAGCTCTCCAATACCGGAAGAATTATGTTATTCAGCCATTCGTTCCTTTCCTCTACATTAACATTCAGTTCCTCAGTGTATATATTCTGGAAGAACTCATTGAAGGCTTCCCCTATGGCCATGTTCGTTGACCTACTATTAACTTCTCCAGCGACCCTCACTTCTTTGATAAAATTTCTAGATTGATCAGCTTTAATTTTCCAAGCCAACAATTTTCCTGCAGATTCACCATATTCGAAGTGGGCAAGTTTGCTTGCCTGCCATCTTTTATTTATCCTCTCCTGTAGTAGTATGTCTAACTTGGCTTTTAATTCTGTCTTCTCCTCTTGATTGTCTGAAGGGAGCTGGTCTAATGCTTCTAGATGTATTAATTCTTGCTCAATATGTCGGATTCCCTCATCATATTTCTTTCTCCTGTATGAGGCCCTTCCTGTAATACATCCCCTTATGAAGGCCTTCCAAGCCTCCCATACTGTAACCAGAGAAGTAGAGCCTAAATTTTGCTCTAGAAAGGAGGCTGTTCCATACATCAAATAATCTTTCTCCTCTTCCTCCAATAAAATTGTTCTGTCGAAAGACCAGGAATGGTGAGTGGGCTTCTGATCTAATTTTACAGAGAAAGAAATAGCAGAATGATCTGACAGGTGTAAAGGGAGGTATGTTATATTTTTAACCCGATCTTTAATAGAGCGACTGAATAGAGCGTAGTCAATCCGTGATTTATGTCTGTATTTGTAGTTGTGGTAGGAGACTCCCATAGCATTGCCAGACCTTTGTCTCCATAGGTCTATTAAACCAAGATTCGACATACATCTGAGTAGTGTGCCCCTCATATTACTATGCGCAACCGCTCTGGAAGTAGGGGATTTATCTAGCTTTGGGTCTAGGACAAGATTAAAATCTCCCACCCATATTATAGGATCGGAACAGGTAATCAAATGGTTCTGCAGGGTGTTTAAATAAGAAGGATCGTCCTGATTAGGTCCATAATAGCTGATAATAGTAGTGTCCTTCGACTGTAATTGAACATTAGCTATCAGCCATCTACTACTCACATCCATTTCCCAACTCGTGATCTGGGCCCTAGCTGCTTTTTTGAAAATGATAGCTGTGCCGCGGATACTGGTATTGTGGTCCGTGGTTATAAATTTATCAACCCATTTGAGCTTTTTAAGTATATCTGTAATTTCCTGTTCATTCAAGTGTGTCTCCTGGATCGCAATGATCTGTGCGGGTGAGTCCCTTAGGTATTGCAAGATTCTATTTCTTCTAGCCCTAACACGCAGACCATTTACGTTCCAGGATATGAAATTAATGTCTGCCATTGATATTTAGCCAAGTTTCCCGCCCCCCCTGCTCTAATTCTTATTGTTTTAAAAAAAAGCCTGTTGTTAATTTTATCTTTAGCTATTTTGACCAAACAGCTGCTTTGAGAGACTGATGGATCTATATTCTTCATAATTATTGTATTCGGTTTATGAGGACTTTTATTTTTTGCTTTTCCCTTCCCATCCTCCCCTCCCCTGGAAACCCCCCCCCAACTTACTCTGGCTTGATGAATTGCCAGCTTGTCGTCTCTGACGTTTTCCTGCTCCATGCCCTAATACCTATTTTGTTGGTCTCTATATTTAAGATAAAGGCGGTGTTAACTCCTAAAGTCCCAATTTTATTTCTTTATGTATTATGCGTTATTATTATTTATCTTTTTATTCCCAATGAAGATTATCGGGTGATCGAGGGTGGATTTCAGGCGCTAATATGGGGATTGAAAATAGTCCCAATAGACGTTATACCTCGAACTTTCAAGAATAAATAAGTAGATCTATAGTAAGGTTCTGAGGTTGATTAACTAATGTTTATCTGTCACTCGCTACTGTTTAGTTTTCCTGGATTTAAACTCGAAATTATATATCCAGGCCCAAATTTAGATACTTTGTGTTTTAGCATTTCTTTATTTGTCCCTTGATTTTCCTTTTCTTTTTTTTTTTCTTTTTTTTTTTTTTTTTAATATTTTTTTTTCTCCCCATTTCCTATTTCCTTTTTCTTTACTTCCTTTTTCCCTTCCCCTTCTTCCCTACTACTTTTTTTTTTTTTTATTTTATTTTTTTTTTTTTACCCCCACAGGCAAAGTCTCTGTGACAACACACTTGAATCCAAATTGAAAATCGAAAATCAGAATTAGAGCCCTTTTTTTTTTTCCCTACTCGACAATCTTCAGTATCACAAGTGCTGCTATTTCTTTAAACTGTGTTTGTTCTGTGTGCCGTGTGCTCACTTCCTGGAAACATACATCGCCTAAAGTAACAATGTCCCGGAGAACATCTATCAAAACCAGCGTTTTTTTTTTTCCTTTTTTACACAACGCTCTTACACTGTTCACTGTTTACTGTTCACAGCTGAAGTTCACCGTGAGCTTAAAGCTTAAAGCTTAAAGCCCCGACCGTCTTTACATTCCCTTAAGCTCTGAAGCCCTCTCCCGTCCTTCTCCAGTCACCGCTACAATACCTAAGTTTTCCCGGTAGTTTTTAGGGGTCTTAAGGGCTAGGGCTTAGATTTTTTAAACAAAAAGCACGTTTTCAGCCCGTTTTCACTCGCCGCACAGAACACTGCAGCCCTGCAGGTCAGGCGGCTGCAGCACGCCGCGGAGTGCGTCGCGAGCCCCGAGAACTCGGAGCTGCACTGGCTTCTCCCTTCTCACTCTCGCTCCGATGTGGGAATCACAATTTACTCACAGATTTTTCCGCCGAACCATTTCAGGCGGACAAGGACACACGAACGAAGAAAACCAACCCTGCTAAATCGCGCCCGGGCATATCTTCAGGAGCTCCGTCAAAGACGAGCGCACCGCTCTAGCTCGCGGCCGCCATGTTTTCCCGACTTTCCGTCGGCAGGGATGTTATGTTATGTTGATTTGAATAGTGTACTAATGACCTGAGAGGGTATCCGGGAGCTTGGGCAGGTGTGTAAGTGTGTGGTCCCATGGGACTTATACAAATAGTCGGCTCTTCAGCTTTTTGCGTACCTCAAGAAATGAGAAGGAGACTCTGATGTGTTGAGGGAGGTCGTTCCATGTCTTGGGTGCAATGTAGGACAATGAGATACCTTCAGTTTTGCTTTTGCAGATTCAGCGAATGTGTGAAAGTGTGAGTGAGGCAGAGGGTAGATGTCTGGTGGGTTAGTGAAAGGGTATGCAGCTGTTCAGGTATTCTGGTCCTGCATTGAGGAGGGCTTTGTATGTGCGTATGGGGTAAGTGGGGATGGATTATATTAAAAGCCAGAGAGCTGGTAGTGTGCATCAATGTGGTATTTAGAACCATAATAGAGTTCCTTATTTGGACCATGTCCTTCTTCTGTGGCAGGTTCTATTGTTCTGTGGCACATAAAACAATGCAGGTTAGACATCTTTTTGATGCAGAAAAGTAGCACTGATTGCAGAGAAAAGAATAGCTCACATTGAGGAAAAGAATAATGCATAGAGAACAGAGTTGGCTAAAAACGAATTGATTTGATTAATCAGGTAAACCCTTGTAGACTTGAGGTGGCCATAAGATACTGATACCAATGTAATCCAATATTTGCATGCCAATTGGAATTATGAGTGTGTTAATAATTTCTGATAAATGTTGGTCAAACGGCGCATGTAGATTTTTGTGTGACAAACACCAAAATCCTCCGGATATGCCCAATTTTCAGGGTAAAATTTGTAATTTCTGCTATTTTATTTTCTAATAAATAATTAACCAAAAGTGAAAGTTATTTATCATATGCAACAGGAAACAATGCATTCACGACAAACTCGCAGTTTAGGTCGAAGCATTCACAAGAGCGTCAATTACAGTCAATCAACGTGTGGAATATGAAGATTGTGTAATAATGGCAGGAAGTGACTTGTACATAAATCAGTAAACCTAAATCAGGGTACTTCTGAGTTCATACATTGTTCCCATTAATGAGACAGCTTTATTGACAGCAAAAGCATACCTGAATAATATGTAATGTTGTCTGAAATAGGGAGTGCCACTCTCTAGTACAACGCACACATTCCTTAGTGAAATAAAGAGATAAAAGATTATTACCAGAGTTGTAAAATTACACACTTTTTTACCAAATTAGTCCCTGGGTATGTTATGTATCTGTTGCAAAAAAAAGCACCCACATTTTTACAAACTCGGAATCATGGCCCATGATTGGTAAGGTTGAAAAGAAATAGGGCTATAATTCTATGCGTCTATCTAATCCAGTGGAGATTCTTTGGTCAGGTCAGTGATGTCCTGATCAGGAACTGATAAGTATCCGTTTCAGATATCAATGTACCATTCATTGGGTAAGGAACCTCTTGTCTCAATATCATAAAGTGCCATTGCACACTAAAAGGTCTACCTCTTCGAAGATGCCGATTATCGCATTTCATGGTGATGGTGGACATCACATTTAGAGTCTGAGGGGTTGCACGTACAGGTCAGATTTCGGCCACATGGTTTGGAAATGTACAAATATTTTGGAATGTTCAGGTCACCGTAGATCTTTGTCCCTGGAGTTATTTTGGAAGAAGAAGAGTAACATGATTTTAAGACAGATTCTTCTCCAAATAAAAAGTAGGATTGCCTGCATCTGAATATCATCAACATGGATGCTGTATTCAGAGTGTGCAGGAACTGGGTTATGTGGGCATCAGCAGAAATGGAGTGGTTAATTAATCTTTGGTGGCTCAGCGATCACAGCACTGGAGTGGGGCACCACTGAAGAGACAGTGAGTGCAGAACGTAGATTCGTAAATAAAATATCATAACTTGACATGTGTAGTCAGGCATCTTGGTACTTAATAACAGATGTTTATGGGTACCGATCCCAACAGTACTCGTTTTACCCCCTTCAGAAGGAAAAAAGGTTGGATGAATGCGCTGCAAACCAATTTAGAATAAAATCAAATTAATGTGTATGAAGTTGTTATATGATGGCACACATGTTTTAGTCATCAAAACTATCCCTTCAGTCTCAAATTTCCTCAATACATACTGACTGTATAAAAGAGCTGTCAAATTTAGGGCAAAGCTTGTTAAAATTCTTCACATGAGGCTTGACTTATTTTCAGACACTGTTAAAAAGCAATAATGTTTTTTTTTAATGGTTTTTGATTGTAAAATATTCTGGTTAAAGTGAAGTTAATTAAAGTTAATAAAGGAGTTCATTGACTAAATTGTCAACAGTAGTGCATTTTCAGGTGATGTATCCCAATTGCCTAACTGCCCAGCTATGGGGGACAGAGAAAACCATCTTTATGTGAATGTTTAACGAGGTGCCACAGTGCTCATACAGAAGGATCAACACAGGTAAAGCAGTTTTCGCTTAAGATAATGTTGGCTCACATTTGATAGATTTGCCAGCAGTGTTAAGCACATATTGAAAAAACGTGTTGGCGTTATGATGTAGCACAAACTACTAAACCACAGTATATTTAAAAAATGAAGAACATATGATAGAACTGGGATTCCCTAGTTGGCTGAGGTAGGTACCTTAGGCCAAGTAGGGACCTTTGCTTCCACGTCAGGGAAAGGAACTACACCTTCTCAGATAACCCCTGCTCACCCCCTTGGTAGCTTGGCACGAGCAGCCAGGCTTATCCTCAAGGCAAATGTATAAAGTATTTGCAACCACGCTCCCAGTGACCCGATGGTGACACCACTAAAGGACTCCACACGAGTTTCATATAAAAACAAGCATAAGTTTATATAAAAAGATGTTCGATGAGACTACACACAAAAAATCCAACATATGCGTATTTGTAATATACCTCCTGGCCAGTTATTAGGTCTGCCAGCTCTTGTAAGTTCTGGCGGTATTAATGAGCAATTCTAGATGATCCTATGCAGTCCTAATGCAAGGCTATGCAGTTCGTAATGCAAGAATCAGGCACTTAGCAATGTAAAAATAATGCATTTCGTGGTGCAAACGAATGCAGTGCATAATACAACCATCGGGCAGTTCATTATGCAGAAATAATGCAATGCGTAATGCAACAATCAATTAGTTTGTTCTGCAAACTAATGCAATGCGTAATACAAAAATCAGGTAGTTCGTTCTGCAGAAATAATGCAATGCGTCATGCAACAATCAAGTAGGTCGTAATGCAGAATTAATGCAATGCGTAATGCACCCCAGCACCGATCACAGTGCTTCAGACAGTCTCGCCACCCCTCTTACTGACTCGCGGTCAGTTTCCGTCACCACATGCCCCAAACACAGATCTGGTGTAAACCACAGTGCAGCTCCACACTCCGGTCCGTCTGCTGCCACTCCTTGGCCGCGACACGAGCTGGGACAGAGGCTCGGGCTACCAGAAGGGGAGAGGCCGAGAGGGTCTCTCTTAGAGCCCGCACCCCGCCCCAGGTGCCTACACACATTACCTGTGGGGTGCGACCTCGCTCTCCTCTCCGCCTCTCGGGACTTGGGCCTCCGATGTGACTGGGTTGATTCTGTGCCGATGACAATAACGAAGATATCAGGTAGCAACAGGGCACACGCACACAACTACACGGAGACTCCCTTGAGCCTCAGGGTGCACGGTCACAGGGCAATCCTCACAAAGGTCTCAGGCTGCACAAAGCCCAAGCACACAGCGTCGCTGAGACTCACTTGGACTCCTTGTGCCCCCAATCACAGGGCAATTCTTCCGAGGGTCTCAGGCTGCAAAAAGCACACGCACACAGCGTTGCTGAGCCTCACTTGAACTTCTGGCACTCCCGGTCTCAGGGTAATTCTTTCGAGGGTCTCAGGCTGCAAAAAGCACGTGCACATTGCTGAGACTCACTTGGACTTCTGGTGTGCATGCTCACAGGGCAATCCTCACGAAGATCTCAGGCTGCACAAAGCACACGTACACAGCGTTGCTGAGGTTCAGTCAGACTCCAGGTGCACATGATCACAGGACAATCCTCACGAAGGGCTCAGGCTGCAAAAAGCACACTCACACAGCGTCACTGAGGCTCGATTTGACTCCAGTTGCCCAGGGCATGGCTTATGAAGGTCTCAGGCTGCAAAAAGCACACGCACACAGCGTCGCTGAGACACTTCTGGACATTTTTGTGTTCCTGGGTTTTCACAATAGGGAGCCAGCTCACCTTGGGCCCTTGAGGTTAAGTTACTTCAGGACGCAGCACAGCAAAGTCCTTTCAAGCAGGGGGACACATCACACAACAAAGTCAATGTAGCCTCTTCCTTGGTCAAAACAACAAACTGCAGGCCAGCCCCAGAACACACAGCAAGGGTCAGTCCTTCCCATCAGTCTCTTCAGCTGTTTCTTCATTGACAGAGGTTCCTCTTCACCACAAAGTAGTTTCGGTCCTTTACAGTCTTAAACAGTCCAATTCCTGTTCAGTCTTGCTCAGTTACATTCCAATTCCATTCCAAAGTCCAGGGGGTTCAGCTTTCATAGTTGTACCCCTAAATGTATTTGAAGTCTTTGTGTTCAGAAGGGCACTGACCCCTGTCCAAATCAGTTCTGGGTGTTTCCCTGCCAGTGACACCTTCTTCCTTTGAAAGTAGGGGTCTGGAATCACTAAGTAGGGGATGGAGCCAATGTGTTATGGCCGCAGTCCAGGCCTCTTCACCTCTAGGGGCTACTCCTCCCCCCTACACTCGTGATGCAGGTCAGCCTGTTGCTGTCTTGCCTCCTCCCCTGGGTCAAGACATTTCCCAGATCCTATCACTTTCAGAGCCAGACAGTCAATCCACAACCAGGCAAAGACACACAGAAATGTTAGTGGACATAAATCCAGCCACTTCTAAAAGAGTGGTTTCTAAACATAATGCACAAACCACCTTCACAAAAAGATGTGTTATTGAATTGTGAGTTCAGGCATACTAAACTTCACCTCACCATCTTAAGCCTTTGGAGAGATAGGCTGGAAACAAATTGCACAGCCTCCCCGTCCTATCCTATGGGCAAGATGACCTTTCAACAGTGAAAAACGAAAAGAAGAATATTTCACTGTCAGGACATGGTACACACCTTAGTACATGTCCTACCTTTCACATACACTGCACCCTGCCCAGGGGGGTACCTTGCACCTACCATAGGGGTGTCTGATGTGCATCGAAAGGGAAGGGTAAGGCCTGGCAAGTGGGTGCACTTGTCAGAACAACATGGCAGTTTACCAAACTACGTGCAGGCACTGCAGTGGTAGGCCTGAGTTCTCTCTTTAAGGCTACTTGTGTGGGCGGCACAATTAGTGCTGCAGGCCCACTAGTAGCATTGGCATTACTAGCCCTGGCACACATAGTGCACTTTACTAGGGACTTTACTAGTAAGGCAAACATACCAATCATGGACAACCAATTACCATTATACTTTACACAGGGAGCACTTGCATTTTGACACTGATCAGCAGTGACAAAGTGCCCAAAGCATCTAAGTTCGCAACACCATGTCAGAAGAAAGGGTCTATGGGGACAGCCATAAAGTTTAGGGAACTTTAGCCAAAAAAGGCCAAGACCAACAACGTAAAATTCTAAAATGAATTGAATGAAACATCTGAAAATATAAAAAGTAAAATGACACAAAATTCTAGAAAACTGCACAGGAGTTTCATGAGTTAATAAAGAAACTCTAGGGGCTCTTGTACAGTTTATCAGTTAGGGGACATCTCTAAACTTTTGAAAGCTATCCAGTATGGCCAGACCTTAGATCCCCTGCTTCATTAGGAGTTGAGGAACTCTATATTTCTGGGGCCACCGCCATCTCTACCATCTGAAACCCCACTTTTCATTGCATGACTGACAACATCTTGTGAACCATTTTAATTCCTGTCCGCATTAACCATGCACAACATGTTAATAACACACAGAAAAAACAATGTCCCCCACCACTAGAAGACAGCTTTTAGAGGATTTTCCTAGGATAAGAGAAGAAAAATGCTCAACGACTCACCATGCCACCCTGGCACAGTGGACCATCTGGCCTTGTTTGTTTTCAACAACACATTTCCACTTGTGTTAATGGGAGCGGTTGTGGTGATTACGTCTTGCTGATCTGATGGGGTCCCCTAAATAATGCAGGCCATCTTTAGCTGGGTGGAGAGAAGTAATACCACTGTGTATTCATCCATTTAGCAAACAAACAACCAGGCTCAAAGTGGGCATTTAACTCTTAGGATGGATGTAATGACAAAAGTAGTTTCATGGCAAACTAATAGGAGAAATAGAATTCTAAATGTTTTTAAGTACTAAGGTAGAACTCTGCTTTAAAGGGAGCCTATTCATGGGGAGAATGGAAAACAAATTCTGGATGGAACCCTGGGGGTAAGCATCGAGACAATTTGGTAAATTGTAACAGAGTTTGGCGGAACAAAGAGTGCAACAAAGACAGTGGTGGGGTTGATCCAAAACACTACCCTTCTAAAGTCTCTGCAGAGGTTCTGTAGATTCATGGTATCTGCCTCTCAGCCTCATGTGTCCTTCAGACTATTTTTCTGATTGGTAGTCTGAACTCATTTGTAGTATAAATCTGAACAGTTCAGGTTATAGTATTGGTTAGTAATGGGGTTTTTGTGAACCTACAGGCATCCTTAACTTGGCATTTTAATGCGGTAGTCTGATGTTTTCAGAGTACACCTACAACTGTTGTAGCAAACTCCATCACTAATTACTTTAGAATGGGACCTAAGTTGAAACTAACAAAGAGTGAAAAGATAAGTATTTATTCCACAAGGCGTTCCTGGGATCACGCTCTTGAGGCTTCTGGATATTGTAATAGCAAAATAATTATCAGCTAGGACCATCGCTCATAGCAATGGGTTGATTATAAGTGAAGCATGGTTTCTGAGGTACTACAAGTGTGATGGGTGTTTTACTTGGATGTTTCTTCACTTGACCGTTGGAGGAAGCCTGCGACCCCTCTTTTTCAAGAGAAATGAACACAACTTTTTGAAATTGACAATTAACTGAGGATATTTTGTAGGGATGTGTTGGGTGTTTTCTTGAGTTATGCTCATAGGTTATTAATTTCAATCATTAATTCAGTTGGGTTGATAACTATATTTTCTTGCTCATTTGATAAGGAATTCTGCATTTTAAAAAACATTCTGATAATGATTTCACTTCTACATTACCTTCTACCTTCTAACAGCTTCTCCGCTGCACGGTTGACAGGCGCTACTTGGTTGAAAAATGCGAGGAAAACAAATAAAATTTAAAAACCCCTGCTGAGTCAAAGCAATGTAGCTAATGACACTGGACAAACAGGGGTTGACCAACCCAATGTTCTTTAAGTTTATTAAAAAACTATACCAATACATTGGCTGGATCCGGCTCCTCTACTCTTCCCCGCTTGCCAATGTGACGGTGAATGGTCGACTGTCTGCCTCCTTTGCCTTGCGCAGGGGCACCAGACAGGGTTGTCCGCTGTCGCCGCTCCTGTTCGCTCTAGCGATTGAGCCGTTGGCAGCGTGGATCCGGGTCCATCCCGATGTTACAGGTATCACGTGGTCTCCGGGATTTGAGGATAGAATATCGCTCTATGCCGACGACATCCTCTTATATCTTACCTCTCCATGCCGGTCCCTGATTATGGTGTTTGACTTACTGGGCACTTTTGGTGGCTACTCGGGCCTGGTCATTAATTGGTCCAAATCCTCTCTCTACACGCTGTGTGGTGATACTCCGCGCCTCCCTCGCGGCTGTACTATCCAGATTGCACAACAGGGCTTCAAGTACCTGGGCATTTATGTTTCAAAGGATGCCAGTGCACGCTACGCTCATAACCTGCTCCCTCCTTTGGTGAGGCTGCGGCGAGACGTGGAGGGCTGGAAGAAGCTACCGATATCTCTGCTGGGCCGGGCGGCGCTATTCAAAATGATGTCCTTGCCGCGGTTCCTCTATGCGCTCCAGAACACGCAAGACCCGGTGCCGGCCAAATACTTTGGAGAGGTTGAGAGCCTACAGCGTAGCCTGCTGTGGGATGGTAGGCCACGGATATCTCTGACAAAGTTAACTATACCGTGGTACGATGGCGGTATCGCCTTGCCTGACATTCGCCGCTATTACTGGGCGTCTCAGCTAGCGGCAATTAATCACGGTTTCTACGGACCGGCAGTCAATCCTGGATATGCCATGGATCGTTGGCTCATGAATGATGGGAACTACTATAGGGCATTGTACTCTAGGTCTCTGGATCGGAAGCTAACTGGACCCACTAAAACAGCGGTACATCTGTGGAGGGCGGTGACCAAAACTTTGGGTTGGCAGAGTAAGCTCACTATGGCCACCCCCCTATACTACTCTGACCTGCTTGGGAAACTGTGGCACTCCAAAGGGTTCGATAGGTGGGATCTCATTGGTATCTCAAAGGTAGCAGATGTTATGGCCAGAGGGGAGGTAAAATCCTTTGAGGCGCTACAGGCCGAGTTCCAACTGGGTAAAGCGGAATATTTCCGCTATGCACAGCTTCGACACGCCCTCACTTCTTCTATACCGGTGGGGGAGAAAATGCCTGAGTCGTCTCCGCTGGAGGACAGGGTACTGGACGGCCATATGCCGGATAGCGCCATCTCCTTGACCTACAAAAAGCTTATTAACGTGAGGGCTGACCTGCTGATGAAACTAAGAGACCTTTGGGTGAACGACGGGATTGAAGTGGATGATGAGGAGTGGCAGTCAGCGGTTTCTTCCCCTAAGGAGGTGGCTATCTCGGCTAGGCTGAGACTTGTTCAGTTGAAGGTGCTCCACAGGATTTATACCACGGGCCCCAGGCTCATACACATGGGACTCTCTCAGGACGGGTTGTGCAGGAGAGGATGTGGCGTAGTGGCGACCTTTATGCACATCATTTGGGAATGTCCGGTAGTTGCCCTGTATTGGGGTCGGGTGCATGAGGTGATGAGACTTGTGACTGGTGTGACCCTTCCTGCGGAGGCCCGGCGTTGCCTTCTGAACATCTGGGGCCCGAACGACTACACGGTGGCCCAGACCCGCTGGGTCACCCTGGGCAATATGATAGCCAAAAGAGACATTGCTCAGAAATGGGGCGCTTCTGCACCCCCCACGATCGGCCTGTGGAAGACCAATATGGATTGGTGTATGCTCCGTGAGAAGACTGTTTATGTGGCTCGGGGCAAGCCCAGGATGTGGGGGTCGGTATGGGGAGCGTGGAACTCGTATAGGGGAGACATCTGTGCACCCCCTGAGATGACACAGCCCGAGGTCCGTCTGTCTCCATAGCTCCCCCTTCCCAATGTTCCAAGCTTGGTATCCTGACATTCCGGTCCCCGTCTATATTGCTGTCAAACATCATGTGATTGGTAGGATGTGCGAATCCCGACCCCTCCCCGCGATCTGTGCCTGGAATATTCCTTTTGTCCTCAGCCTTGTTTCTTCTTCCTTGATTCTTTTCTTTTTTTCTTTCTCTCCTCTTTCTCTTTCTTTCTGTTTCTCTTTTTAGACCCTGGTTGTATTTATTGTTATTTTAATGTTTCTATTGTAAAATTAAACCTGACCACTCCTGAGCCTTGTTTTTGTACATGGTCCCGAGTTGCAATACGATGCTGCCTGGCCTCCGGGATGTATGGCTGAATAGCGGTGTACTTATTTTGGTAAATAAAGGTTTTCCCCAAAAAAAAAAAACTATACCAATAATTAAATCACAGTTTTAGTCACTGTAGAATGGAAAGTGCTTCTATTTGGGGCAACACTACGTTGCTAAGTTAACGAAAATAATGTTCTGCCCCACATCGAGTAAAAATGGGAGCAGATGAGTAATTCACATTATGACAATACTAGGAATAATAGCAGAACGCAGTGGCTTTCTCTTCCCCACGTGTACCCCACCTAATTGATTAGGAAGCACCAAGAAGAGAAGGACGCCTGCCAGTCACTGGCTAGGTACAATTCTCCAGTGACACCCATAGATCAGAAGGTGAGCATGTGAGGGGCGAACCAGAAGAATGTCCTAGCAAGGGACCTTAGCAGGAGCAGGCATCCGGTGGTAGACATCCTCTGGTGGTAGGCATCCAACTTAGGAGAAGTTACAGCACATTTAAGGAGGGGTGGATGGAAAAGAGATATCAGACATTGCTGAATTTCCCCATCTGCATCTACTGCATTGAGACGCTGAATGCCACAACCAGCAGTGCACAGGCCAGTGAACTACTGAAGCTCCAATAATCTGTCAAACTACTGCCATGAAGGAAGCCACAATAAGTCATACTAGCACACACCACCACAAAACGTACGTGAACATTTCAATTTTTTTCACAGTTGTTCATGTCCCGCAAAATAGTTTGTTTTGGAAGTCTATTCCACCCTGTCCTTTGAACTGCAAGGGTATATGGAGTGAGAAAATATAGAAGGCAGACACCTGTGGTTTGAGTGAGGCAAAGGCTGGTCTCCTATCCATCTACTTTCCATCTTTCCTGAATCAATAAGGCTGGATACACTTATCCTGAGAAATACAAAACAATTTGGGAAAATATGAGCCTATCCTTCAAAAATTGAAGTTTCACAAAACAAAGACTGTGATTTCTTTCTGCACTCTAAGCTTCAGCAATTATGTTCCTTAAGGATGTACACCATAAAACACAATGTTTCGAATAGACAATGTTTTCTCTCAAGAGATAACTGTAAATTTTGTATAACAATTTGTATAACAATATAACTACAGAGTCCAACATAAAAATGTTAAATAATAAAATTAATGAAATTGACCAATTTAATGTATTTATTCCTCAATATTGCTTCTAAATAAACAGAGAAGCAAGAATATCCTTTAGCTAACATTCTATCGATAGGACTATATGCTATCATAGTTTATAAGATGGTTTCAAACATGGGTATTCAACGCACACTCATGATAGCACATACATGATAGGTTTTCAGTTTATCCATACACCATAATTTTTCAAATAGCAGAAGAGCGGGGAACAGAGGTATTTTACCACCTTATACCTTGGTAAATGGTTTTGTTGTCACATGAACTTTAAAGGAATATGACACTTTTGGCTTGAAATGAAGCATTTGTTGACATCCCTAAAGTAATTACAGAACACAACTGTAGGACATTACCATCTTTTGTGTGATGCCCCACACCTGTTGCCCTATCTCCTTTGTTGGATTTAGTACTTTGCTCACTTTATCTTTGCCAAACTAAAGTAATGTACCTTTAACCCGCCTTTAAACTTGTAAAAATCGGCTGAGACCTGATTGGTGCAATTAACTTTCTGATTAAGCCATAGTTTATTGTGCAGAAATACACTCCTGGCATAGAAAGGTAAATGTCACCAGTGGACTGCAGCACCTATTGTGCCATTCACTGCAGTGACAGCAGGGCCGGACAGAGAACCCAAAGCAACCCTTGCAATATTCTCATACAGCCCATGAAGAAGAACTGCATGGCCCCGGTGGCTGGAAATGCTTGCCAGCTGCTTTTGTTACTGTGGACTGATATTGCAGCACTGCTACAAAACTGGTCCCCGCCCTTCGAGCCATCCGGGTAAACGCCTGATGCCCAGTACGGCCAGTACGGCCCTGAGTGACAGTGCAAAGATAGCTTTCGGTCTACCCTCTCTAGCCTGGCTGCAAAAGAGTGAACCGTGCTGCACAGATCTGTTCAAATCACCCTTTTGAGAGATAGGAAAACCTTCTCTTAAATATTAAATAAGTTGCCCCTAACCAAACCTTGCTGCCCACAAGGGTGGGTGCATGAGTGGAACATGTGTGACATTAGAAATGGCTCTTTCCTCAAGTGACTAGGCCCGAAGCAAAATAGTCACTGATCAGGCTTTAGCTGGTACATGGAAAAAGGTTAAGAAAACTGCTCCCAGAGCAGGGACAGTGGCCTGGGAGTGGAGAGGAGTTTATCTTCGCCTGGCAAGAAGATAAGTTGGTGTGGGTGCACAAACTTACTTATATGCAAAGAGTGCTGTCCTGGGTAAATGTTAGGTGAAACCTGTGAAGGATCAGCCCTTGTCCCTGCAGTCTGCCAGATGCCTAACTCAGTGGGGGAAGCTACCCCTACTTGGTTTAGGATTTGTATTGCCTGTTGTTTTGACTTTATTACTGTTTTGGTGCTACATAAATACTTTACACATTGCTATTAATTAAGCCTATCTGTTCTGTGCTGTTGCTACTAGTCAGTTGAGCACATATTAATTTTGTGACTTTGTGTTATTATTGTTATTATTCCTTAAGGTGGGCAAACACCCATCTAAAGATATATTTCACTTTCTTACAACAACGTAATAACACAACACAAAGCAAACTGAAACAGTCACAATATGGCCCAACACAACACCCACAGTACAACTCAACAATTAAAAGTAATAAAGAACCACAAAACATAAATCAGAACATCACCCCACTGAAAAAAATGCAGCATAAATAATGTGCACAATAATTCTTGTCTCATATTCCTAGAGTATTCTGATTTCATAATACAGCCGTAAAAGATATTTCCACCAAGAATAACCAAACCTACCACCAATGACATGAAATTGCTCCAGTCAAAAATGTTTTGTTTTTCAACCTCTGGAGCATAAATGTACTTGCCTGGTTACAGAATTATACAATTTTCTGAGTCAGTTAAAACGTTTTATCACGAGAAATATTTAGTCACTAGCCGTTTATCAGAATGTAATGATCATGATAGATTGTTTGCCTACATTTTCAGGCTTATTGAACGCCCTATCCAAAGAAATGGTTCCCACAAGGAAGAATGTGCATTTCTGCCATTCCTGTATTTGGAAGTGTTTCAAAGAAAATATAGCTCCGAGCAGTTGTATGTCATGAGAAACAGAAGCAGCACAATCTCCCATGACAACTATAAATCAGATTGTACCCAGAACACCTCATAATTAAAACATTTTTTAATTTACATAGCTATTTAAACAGGTTTTGGCTGCCATCCACTTGCGTGGTTTTTTCAAAGTTGTGTTGATTTTTCCCCACTTTAGAAAAAGCGATAACAGTTCAGATTCTGTAGTAGAAAAGGAATACATGCGAATGTAGTCAGAACAAATTGAATCGATTTTATGTAAATTATCATTATAAACATACACTGCAATTATTTTAAAGTCCGGCAAAATGTACCTTTATGTCCTCTGACATATGGATTCGTAAAATCTGAAGCATTCCCATTTAATGCATAATTCAATTTTAATCACTGTAATTTCCAGCCTTTGACAAGCACCTCACAAATTTTTACACAGGGGAAATGTTATTTACATGTCAGTTACACATCAGCAATCGAGTGATGATTAAAAATGGAATTTCAAGCCGTTGAAATGCTTCTGCTGTTTTTCCAGAACTGTGCCTCTCACTCGTTGTTTTTGATTTGTATTTTTATTTTTGGCATTCAACTCCACCTATCCGTGACACCGCTTGGAACAGTGTATTTTTAAAGAGGCTAATTTGAGACTAAGTCCTCCTACAAAACAGCTACAAATCAATGGTTTGCCTTCATGAAGGCGCCCATGGGAACGGTGCCCTATGAATCATGTTTATTTTACAACTTGTTTATGATGCGCGTGAGTGGATCTGTGCGACAAAAATATGGTTCCCCACACCTGGGGGAACGGAAAGAACGTTGAGCCAGAGCAATTTGCTGGTTCCTGTATCTCTGAGCTGGATGGCAGGGAGCCAGGGAGGCAACAATGAGCACCTGCTCAGCACATAACAATGCCTCCGCTCCAGTGGCTTTTATGGGCAGCCAGGCACTGGGGAGGCATTCTTCCTGGGTCTGTGGAGCAGTTCTATTCCTGGCGCCAAATGACTGCCTTCCTCCCTGTGCCAAAAGTGTCTTCCTTAATAATTAAAGGAGGGTGCTTAGCATTAATGATGTGCCAAACAGCTTGACCTTCAGTTGCAGAGCGGAAGAAGTCACAACCTCCCTTCTTCTGGTTAAATGAAGCAAGTGTTTTGACAAAAAATAAGCCTTTGCCACTCAGTTCGCAGCGCGAGGGTGTCTGAAGCCTGTCATTTGCTTAGGTTGCAGAATTATCTTCATCGATTGAACTAATAAACGCACATTCACACATTTATTACCACAGTTACTACAGTGCAAAGGTGAAACTGAATGCAATAGCTACAGTACAGGCCAGACTGATTCAATGTCTCTGTTGTGCGCTGTTATGGCTGTGTTTGTGTGCCTTGTTTCTAATTTTTCTACATAAAAAAACTGCATGACATAAAGCAGGTGCTCTGATTCCGCACCAATACTATGTGGTATACATTTGTTGAAGGTGGTTGGGATTTGTGATCCACTGGAGGCTACACTTCTCAAGAGCAGTGGCGGCTAGCTTAAAATATAATGATAAGGCGCGAAGGTGCACCACTCACTACTCAATTCAATTCAATTCAAAATTTCTTTATTCGACTGAAGGTAAAATCAGTCATAAAAGTACAGAGAAAAAAAGGTAACACATATGTAAACAGTTCATCAATTAAAAAGTTAGATAAAAAACAGTGGATTACAATGTAGCCTATCACAGCTCATGCAAGAGCGACAGTACAATTCATCAAGATACTTATTAGCCTTCCATACTTTTCCTAAATCTCAGGGCTGTCTTTAAAAAATTGACTACGTATAAAGTGCTTTCACAGTGCAACATTTTAAGATAAATTAGTGCAGGCCTTATTTGAACGAAATTCCGTTTTTTAAGAAGAGGTTTTAAAACATTTTTCGAGGTAAGGTGTAGTAGGAGCATATAAATAAAAAGTGCGCCAGATCTTGCGGAGACTTATTGTCGCAGCCGCAAGCTGGCAGCACTTGTCCCCTATGGGCTCCACTGGGCACGGCTAGCATCAGATGAAAAAGGTCAAAACGAAATCTAGTCAATAAAAAGCGCTCATATCTGGAGGTGGCCCAGGATAAATAAGGTTCTATTTGAATACATGTTTTGGATAAAGTGTGACTCAACACACTGCCCTTCTTCAGTTCAGTCTCTTCCCTCGTCATCTGACGGCTCATTAGAAAAGTAGTCTTTACAGATGTTACATCATGCTTTGTTACTGTCTGTGGTGTTAAGAAGAGGTCCAACCTGCCCAGGTCTTGAAGACAGTCTCGAATGTACTTTATCCAGGGTATCTTTAGTTTCCCATCCCATGTGAGTGCTTCAGATAAAATATTCTGGGTAAAAGGTATTTCCTTGTTCATCCAACAGTTTAGCCAGCACAAGAGGGGGTTTACTGCAATTTTGTCCTCTAAATATGGCGTGCCCAGTTCCTCATGGGTGGAGAAGTTTACCGTACTCTTCGGTAAACATAAAATTTGTTTTAAAAAGTTATTTTCTGTGGTTGTTAAATCAGACACTGGTAAGAACCCCCAGAGGTCACTCCCATAGCAGGCAACTGATATGCTTTTGGCATGGTATAATTTCATTAACGCAACCACAGGTGTGTTACCCATCTTGCGAGCAAAGTCAATTATTGCCGCATTGGTCCTTATTAAGTCTCCTCTCTTTTTCTTTAGTGCTGGTCCCCATGTAAGTTTACTGTCGAACAATACACCGAGGTAGGAAAAGGTTGTTGTATAGGGTATTTTTTCCCCATTGACGGATAAAGGGTAACCCTTCATGATGTATGACTTGGCGTTGTTAATACACAGGCCTCGTGAGTTCATAAAGTGAAAAAAAGAGTCCAATAAAGTTTGAAGGCCAAGTGCAGTTCTTGAAATAAGGACGGCGTCGTCAGCGTAGAGAAGGACAGGGACGCCCCTTTTACCTATGTATGGGTAATCCGTGTTTGTTCTTAAAAGATGCTCCTCTAAATCATTGATGTATAAATTAAAAAGAAAAGGCGCTAAAATACAGCCCTGTCTGACCCCCGATTTATTTTAAAGTCTTTGGTCACTTTTAGGTCTTTGGTGTACCGCACATTTGCTTGTGTGTCGCTGTGAAGATCGGCCAAGAAATTGATTAGGTTTTTTTCAACCCCCATTTTCAGCAAGACATCCCAAAGTTTATTTCTGTCGACACAATTGAATGCCGATTAAAGGTCCATAAAGGCCATATTGAGCGTACCGTTTCTGGCCAGAGTGTATTTGCCACTGATTAGGTATAGATTCAGGCATTGTGTTATTGTAGAATGTCCTGGTCTAAAACCATATTGTGCTGGTGACATAACTTTGTTGTTTTTGGCCCAAGTGGATAACCTATTTAGGATGATCCCACCAACAACCTTGGCGACAGAATTAATCAATGAGATTGGCCTATAGTAGGCTGCATTGCTTTTGTCTCCTTTTTTGTACACAGGGACAATAGTTGAGGCTCCCCAGGACTTAGGGGCCCTGGTAGCAGCTCCAGCATTAACCACTGCCGTGAGGATTGGAGCCCAGAAGGAGACGTTGGATTTAAATAGGTCTGGGGGGAGGCCATCTGGGCCCGGGGCCTTGTTGCTAGTTAGACTGCGAATCCCCCTTTCCACTTCTTTATCTGTGAATAGCAACAGTGTTTCTACAGGAAGATTTGGAGCTTGCATATGCCGTGTATCATCGCTTTTAAAGATTGCACTAAAGTGAGAGACCCACTCACTTTCAGGTAAGCAGGTTCCAATGGTGGCAGCGTTCGGATCATCAAACATTGGTTTATTGATTAGGCTCCAGAACTTGGAGCTGTTGCCCAGGATGGATGGATCAAATAAGGATTCCCAAATGCTCGCCTTTATTGCTTTTTTACGTGAAGCCAAAGCGGATTTATAATCAGAGCGTAATATTTTGATTAATGTGGGATCCCTAGGTTTGTTCTTAAGAGCCATTTTTAGTTGTCGACTGGCTCTTGAGCAGGTGTGATCAAACCATCGTGGCTGTTGGTTGTCTTGTCCCTTCAATGGTACTGAGAGTAGTTGATCCACTCTTTTAGTCAGTTCAGCAAAGGCAGATAATATAAGATCCAGGGGAGTGGTATTAGAGGAGCAGAGGGTGAGTTCTTGAACACAACTCGTTTTAACTGATTCGAGTAAAGCTTCACTGTTTATTGAAGACCACTTTAGTCGTCGGTTGCCATTAATTAATTTTAAAACACCCGGGTCTTTGCGGTTTTGGAGTTCAAACAGTCCACTTTTAACTTCCACTGAGATCGGGTTATGGTCACTATGGATACTTTCATGGATATTAAAATTTGAAGCTGAAATTGCCATATCAACGGAGAGCAGTGTATGATCGATAAAGGAGCCTTGTTCTGAACCTTTGTAGGTTGGGGTTTCATAGATAAAGGAATCCTCTTTCAGGGTCATCGCATTTCTCAAATCCAGGCCGTCTATTAGATTATTCATATTAGAGCCTCGTGGACAGTGCACGAAATGAAGGCCTGACCTGTTTCCACAACCCAGGGAGCCCAGAGATGACGATGTCGGGTGACCACAGATATGCACATTAAAATCACCTACAATTATTTTATTCCGTGGTAGAACTGCCAGATTATCGTGAAGGTACTCATGAAGTTTGGTGATATTGCATTCACCTGATGGCGATACGGCATTATAGAAGTTCACCAGGGTTAGTACTTTTTTGCCTTTTCTAAGCTCCAAGATCTGTATGTTGGTGTTGTCCTGGTGTTTATTTTTTATCTGTATCACCAGGGAAAGCCTAATGAATATTGCCAGCCCCCCCTTTGCCCTTCCACTGGGTGAGGGAAGACCGGGAACGAAAAAGCTTTGGAATCCTTCAATAAAAACATTGTTGTCAGTGAGCCAAGTTTCCTGGAAGCACAGTATAGTATAATTTTTAACAAAGGCTATCCAAGAATGATCTTTGATTTTTGCGGCCAGACCTGCAATGTTCCATGATAAGATTTTGATGGAGCTCGGATCACTACTCATTCGGGAGCTCCCCCGGTGCAGCACTGCCCACAAGGAGGAAACAGAAGAACTTTTTTCCTGCTCGTGGAATGCCACTCCAACCAATCTTGGAGCTGCGTTCATGCTGTGGAAGCAGCTCCTGGATTGGTGAGAGCAGGCTCACCCGGGGCTCATATTGAGGCTGGGGGCATGTGCCAGCAATCCCCAGGTTGTTACACTGTCTTTGGATTGCTTGGTTTACAGTGCGTATATTTGTTAGGCTGTTGCAAGACGTCCGGCTAATCCTTGATGTGCACTGTAGACCAGTCCTGTAATCCTGCATTTGCATTATTCATCCCAGCCCCCACCCTCGCGCTGTACACAGCGCGAGACGGAGCACTGGCAAATAAATAAAATGGCATGCTATTTTATTTGTGTTTGCCTGATGTGCCCGCAGCCGGCGGGCAACACTCCTCTTCTCCTGAGGAGGAGCCCCCGGCTCATGAGACAAGATATCCAGTGTTCAAAGTGCATAAAAAAAGTATGGGAATTGTGAGGCTGTGTGTAATAAGGGGTGTGTGAGTGAGTGTGTGGGTGGGTGGGGTCAAAGGCATGGCTAAAAAAAATTATTCTTTAGCTTTTTTCGGTCTTTGATGACATCATGAAAATAGAGGAAACAGAGAGAGGGGCTAGTAGAAAAAGTGAACATGAGGGGAAAAGGCAAGAATGAGAGACACAAATAGGTAAATCGAAGGATAATAGAAGGAACAATAGAAGAAAACAAGTGTGAAATTAAGGAAACATAAAAGGTAATAAAGGATAAAAAGTGAAAGGTCGGATGGTAGGGTGTAAGGCTAGATTGGAGGATGAAAGGATGGATAGCTGGGAGGATGGATCGATACATGGATGGAAGGATGGAAGGGCTGAGAATAGATGTGGGGAAGAGTGAAAGGATTGATGGGTGATAGGATGGATGAATGCATGGAGCTATTGATGGTTGACTACATGAAAAAATGTTGGTATACAGGAAAGAGTAAAAAGATGGGTGGGTAAAGGGATGACTAATGAATGAATGAATATTTAGAAGATTGAAAGTATGGTTAGAAAGATGGCTGATGAAAGGAGGATGAAATAATTTAGAGGACATTCATGAGGAGAGCACAGTCTGCTTGTTTCACTTGCTTGGTGTGATTAAAGGTAAGAATCAAGTGAGTGTTACTGTAATTTTCTGGTGCCTTCATCAACTCTTCTGCTTGAAAATACGTTTTTATAGAGTGAGTGATCCAACTCAGTACGTATCCAAAATGTACACCAGTGGCACACTTAGAAATCAAGAATTCTTTTTTTATTTTTTTATTTATGTGTGCATTTATTGGATTTTATAAAGCCCAGTGTGCTGCCCTGGCACATTTCAGAACAATAGAGATTTGCATTAGAGGCACCTAGAAACATTTCAGGCACTCATAGAATGGACAAGGAGGAATGCATGTCATTACATTGCACTTACGTACTTCAGGAGTCATTACATCCCAGCTCCTACAGGATAATTACTTGAAATAACTATAACTGATGACTTTCGGCTACTTTTTAGTTTAAGCTGATATTTTCACCTAACTATAATGCGACTCTAACCTTTAGTTTTTCAGTGATTTTCTGAGGTTTTTTTTAATACAAAGCAACATATTATTACCATACCTAACAATCACTCACTTTAACCTTTGTTTTTTCAGTGAATTGCTAGGGCTTTTTCAATGCAAAGTAATATTTTATTACTATATTTAACTATGTCGATCCCCCTCCTTGCACAACCTTTGGCTCTATGCAGCATGGGGTTGCCGCTGGGCCTAGCCTGCAGCCAAGTTGGGCACCCAGCAGCCCACAGGCAGCCATCCACCACAGTGCAATAGCCTTTGGTTGTGTGCAGCATGGGGTCAGCTGCAGGGCCTGACCTGCCACCATGCTCTGTGCCCAACTCCTCTAAAGCAGCCAACCCCCCACTGCCCTCGGCTGGTAGTTGACCGCCCATACGTGGCCAATCCAACACAGACACTCACCCCTCACCTTTCTTTTAATGGTTTTGTGATCCTGTCGCTGATGGCTTGAAATGTGTAGTCCAACATTAAGGATGCATTGTGCAGCCGAGGCAATGCGTCAGTTCCAAAGAGCTGTGAAGCTGCGATGTGAGGTCCTGCATCGTTGAAGAGGATCCCGTCGACAAGGGCTTGTGATGTGAAGATCGGCATCGAGGATGCGTCACCCAGCTGAGGAGATATGTTGGGTCTGAGGAGCTGTGAGACTGCAGTACAAGAATCTGAGTCATTGTCGAGGCTGCTGTTGATTGGAGTGGGCAGAGCTTGCGAAGCTGCACTACGTGGAATTATGTTGAGTTGCATAAAAACTCAGTGAAATTCTCCTTAAGATTTAATTTTCAAGTGCATTTCTCTGCACTGCAGTCGATCTGCTCTCTGACACAATGTTCATTCAAGTAATAGATCTAAATACACATGTATATGCAGGCGACACAGCCCCCGTATTCACTTTACATACATGTATAGCAGCTTCTCTGCACTAGCGAATCCCCAAAGCGATGGCGTGACCAGCGATTTCCCTGCAAGTTACTGTACTATTTTCAGATTTGACTGAAACTGTAGCACAGACCCTTAATAAGGATAGCAGGACACAGTACCCATAGCACAGCGCCGCACTGGCAGTAAAAGCAGAACAAAATCTAAACCCTAACAACATTCCATTTTTTGCACCTGCTGCTTGTATCTTCTACCATCCGCTTCCAGATTTGCCAGTACACATGTCTAAAGAGAAGAGGGACTAGACTGGAATCACAGTCAAAGCCACCTTTCCAGTAATTCCCTGAAGTATAATAGAGCCCTAGAGCCATTACAATTGGGTGGCGCACCCCCAAATGATGAGATGGGACAGAGGGCAGTGGTTTGCAACTCAATGGAGTGCTCGGGGTCCTATATACCCACTGGGATAGAGGGGTGAAGGTCGCTTAGTTCCAGGCACAGTTCACAGGAGGAAAGGGAGGGAGTTCATGTGCCCCGCTTATGTGTGAGGAGGCACAGATTCAAGAAAGGGGTGGAGATGGGAAAGGGCATTACTTACAGCTTTTTTGCAAGGATTCTTCCAGTTCCAGAACAGGTTTAGTTTCCCAGTCCTTTCTCCGGTATGTGCTACTCAGTCTTGGCTTCTTTGGAGTCTGTCCTGGGGGCGGGACCAGAGCAAAGGCCCTCCAGGAGCCATGTGAGAACTGGAGCAGCACCTCTTTGGCATTCTGGCACTCTCCTCACAGCCTCATTGCTTCAAGCCGCACTGGTGTCTGCACTCATTCCCTCCGTTCACCCTAAGTGCCTGACCCATGCCTCACAGGGGCAGTGTCGCCTGCTCGCCTCACAGTGTCAGCTCAGAGCCTGTGCTACCCTGCCTTGTTTCTGCTTTGGGTTCATGCATGCACACTGTGTTGCCACTGTCTTTAGTGCAGCAGAGATGGCGGCCTCGATTCTATGCTGCCGGGTCTCTGCAGGGCTTAGGAGGCAGAGCGACTGTACCACTTTGAGCGTGGCAGCCGCTAAGGTAACTCTAGGTAGAAAGCATGGTCCCTTTGGTGGGGAAGCTAAGGATGTTCTACAGAGTACATCATTTACTGGAGTTGTCATATTTCTGTGTGGGCTGGCACTGACAAACTCTGCTATGTTGCAGGAGTTAGAGTTTTGCTGAACTCCGCTCTCCATGCGGAGCGCAGAATTGCAAAAAAAATGTGCAAGAGCCATCGGCGGAGAGGAGATCACCATCCACCCCTACCAGTGATAAGAGATTTGCGATGCGAGGGCCTGAGCTGGGGTGGTGTCAAGCAGCAGTAATTCCTATGCAGGCTGTGAGATAGATTCAGAGTCCTTGCATCTGTAAAGTCCATGCAGCAGAGGTGATGCGTCGGTACTGCATGGGATTGTGCTGCACAGCACAGGAGATGGGCTTGTTCTGGTGGATCCACAAATGGGCTGGCAGGGCACCTAAGGCCCACTTCCAAGTTTTACGGACTGGGGTTTTCTGGTGCCTGGTATTGGCGCCACTGCTTCTCGAGTCTTCAGCAGATTTGCTTGGAAGTCTGGAGGTTGGCGTTGAACCAGATGGCTCTTGTGTCCTGCACCTGTTTAATGGTTTGATGAAGGGGGCGAGGTTGTTGGCACAGTTGTCGATCCATTGTCTGAAGTTGTGGGCTGCTGCGTCGGTGTCGGTGGGCTCGGATGGAGTGTCTCGTGTGTGAGTGGTGAGGAGCTGGCCTTCAGTGACTTTGTTCCTGCTGCGGTGTGAGGTTTGTTGCTGTTGACTGTGCGCTGTGTGTTTCTCGAAGGAGAAGTGGATGCAGTGGTGGTCAGTCCAGTGGAGTTCAGTGGTGTGGCTGAAGGTGATGTGATTGCTGGCGGAGAAGATGGGGTCGAGCGTGTGTCTGGTGGAGTGGGTGGGAGTTGTGATGAGCTGTTTGAGTCCGAGGTTGTAGAGGTTGTCGATCAGGGTTGTGGAGTTGTTGTTGTTGGTGTTCTAGAGGTGGAAGTTCAGGTCTCCGAGGAGGATGTAGTTTGTGGAGGTGAGGGCATGAATGCTGATGAGGTCGGCGATGGAGTCACTAAACTGTGGTCAGGGGCCCGGGGGTCTGTAGAAAAGAGTTCCTCTGAGGGCGATGTTGTGATCGACGTGGATCTGGAAGTGTAGGTGTTCGGCCATGCTTAGGGAGTCTTCAGTGTTGGTGGAAATTCTGATGGTGTTCCTGTGGACATTGCCCTGTAAGGATACTCTTTCTCAAATTTCTGGTACAAATTGAACCTCCGAAGGACAAACACATTTTTATATTAGTTCAAGTATAACAATTGGATTATATTGACAGAAGCCACATGTTGTTACTCAAATGCTCATTGTATACAAAATATTGATACAGGATGCACATTTGCAACTGTAGCTCAATTGCAAAAATGAAATCCACTATCATAGTAGTTACTTGCCCCTCCGACCATATTCTCTCACCCCCTTGACCCCACCCAAGGTGGACTGGTTGAAGAACTATTAACAACAAGCATTTGCAATATAATAGGCCTCGCACTTCCGAGAGTTTGAGCTATTGGCATTGTAAATGACAATACCTTTTATATATGTGTTGTTTTTTGAACCAGACAAATAAAAGGCATTGTTATTTACAATGGTAATTACTTAAACTCTTGCGAATGCGAGAGCTATTGCATTGCAAATGCATTCCGTGCCTGCCCTATCTATACTACTATTATAAAGAGAGAACTTGCACCTTTTGGCCAGGTAAACTCGGGAACCACAGCGCCAATCTACACACCCGATACATCTATGAAAATGTCAGGGTGTGTATATGGACATAGGCTATATAAATAAAAATAAACAAAGTAAATTAAAAAAATTAGGTTTTAAAACAAAGTAGTCCCCTGAAAGTAGCGCCGGCCGGTACCTAGCGCTGGCCGAGACGCGACGTGCGTGATGACCGCGACGCGACGTGCGTGATGACTACGAGGAGGAGCGGCAGACATGAAGCTGCGGTGAGGTGAGGAGCGTAGGCGCGTCATGGCGAAGAGGAACGGAGCGGCAGCTCAGGTAAAGTAAAGCTTGAAATCAGGGCGGGAGCGGGAGGGAGTCAGGGCGGGAGGGAGTCGGGGCGGGAGGGGGTCGGGACGGGAGGGGGTCGGGGCGGGAGCGGGTGTACTGCCCCCAGCCCCTTCCTGCCCCAGGCAACGCTGGGGCGGGCTGCTAGTAAAGATATAAAACATCAGACAGGACAAAACCTTTTGAGAAAATAGTGCTCAGAGGCTGTAATTAAAGCCTACTGAGTAACAACACATGTAACAGGGGGTGTCCTAGTGGGAGGTTATAGAATGAGACAAGACGGTGCTAAGGAGGGACTACTAAGCATATTGACCAATGAAAAGCCAAAGTTTACAATGGGCAATGACACAAGCCAATGAAAAATATGGGTGGAGAGTGGGTGGAGCTTCAAGTCTATACCTGAAAACAACATGCCTTTGCAGAGCAGCGCATGCAATGCTCAGGCTCAACCAAAAAATAACAGGAGTTGCATTGGAAAGCATAAAATGGCCGGACGATTCTGTGATTTTGCGTTAAGGACCATTTAATGCTCTAAAAATGTGCTAAGTAGAACTAGACCTCAAGCTAGCCTACAGGGGAATAAGGCAGGGAGTGCCCTGACACGTTAGTTTGGGGGACTTTTATTTGCTGTTTGTGGGCCTATTTTATATTCTACTACGGTGGTTTTACAGTTGATTTCCCTGATATCAAAACAAACATTAGCTACAGAAGCAAAATTGCAGTTCTAGACTATTGATTTACAAACCAGTGCATTCTGGCAGGTTTACAGCAAATTCAACCTCGCCAAATATACTGTAACACAACAGATTGTAAAATATGCACCCAGATCAGAATACACTGCCACCTGGCCACATTAGGTAGGCCCTGTGTCGGTCAGTAGGCACACTGTGCACCCAACTCTGCTGCTATAACACTAATGCCCTCTGGGAGTTGTAGCCCATATTACATTCCATTGTACTTACATTGAAGACAGAGGACACATTATTCAGTCTCTAAAAATACGTCCATTTCCCACCTGCCCCGCCATCCAATTAAATCCGAGCTCATCCTCCCACCCCACCTCCCACCATAGAAAATATTACCTGCTCTTAAGAAAGATTTCTGGGACGCAAAATTATTTTCAGAACTTGCGAGAACACCCATAAATTCACGGATTGAGAGAATTTTCCAGATACCTACCTAGCAATCCCTTTCCAACCCAACAGTAAAAATAAAAATCACAACACTACAAAACTCACCACAGTGATAAAATGTAAGCTACAGTACACCCAGGGTGAAATTTACGTTACAGCTGGGTCCAAAACATTATCAATCGGTTCCTAAATTAGCTAATAAACTTCAAAGGCCACGGTTCTAAATAAAAATGTGCGGTAAAAGACTTTTAGACAGCCGCCTTGTCTCGACTGAAAAAGGCAACATGCTATCTGGTCCATGGTTTCTGCTTTCAGACCCTCTATAGTAAATGCAGACTGGTCTGGAGGGAATTCTGTTGATGGTGTGACCCGCTCCGGGACCTCTGAAGATGGGTTGTAAGGCAGGGCAGCTTCTACAGGCCTGTCAGCCTTTCAGAGGTGCATGCGTACAGCTCTCGCTGGTGGATGGCTGACTCAAGCCTTGCCCAACCAGCTTTCTTCTGCATCGACCTTTTGCAAACTAGTCCCTTTTCCCTCCTGATTAGTCCTCTTCTACCAACACGTGACTGACCCACCACCAGCCATACCAACCTGCCAGAGGAATCATGTCACAAAATGACTAGCTTAACCTACTCTCCCATCAAAAGTGTGACTGACCCAGCACCAGCCATATCAACCTGTCTGATGCACCATGTCAAAAAGTGACTACATTACCCTGCCCGCCACTCCCCCATCAAATGTGTGACTGCACCATCCCTGTTAGAATATCAACGGCACCATGTTACAGAAGCTCGTCATTTCCTTACAGGAGCGTCCGCCACGGCTACCCAGGCCGTGTGTTTTGCATTAAGATTTCATCAGCTGTTACAAACTGCTTCAGTCAGCAAATCAGACAACAATTACTATGTTTGCCCCCAAATAAAAAGTCACCTTTGTCCCGGGTCACTGGCTCCTAAACTGCGTCTTAGGGCTATCTCCGAAGCGGTTACACATTAAGCCGAGCGGCGTTGCCACAGCCAAGCCTCCCCAGCTTTGTCACCATGCTCGGGTCGGCAGATAATGGCAGCCCTGTGCCTAAAGGCTGCATGGCGGTCGTGGCTTTTACATAGCAACCGGACCCATATTCAAAAGATGAGTGCTGGGCAGTCTGTGTTGGATCCAATAATCTCTGCATCACTGGAGAGTGAGAGATATCCGGAAAATAAACTGCGCCCACATGACACAGCCCCCCCACCAACCCCCATCCTGACAGGAGTGGTACGGCACACCTCTATACGCTGTGCGAGCCTCTGCAGAATGCTGATTTGGCATAAAACAATGCTGTATTGCAGCTCTAGTGACCCATAATAACCTTGAGGCTTGCAAGCTAGAGTAGCAGCTCAGCATGTCAATGCACGCACTTAAAAGAGGTTTGCGCAACCGGCATGAGAAAAATTCGAGTCCCACTGGGCTGACCCACACTTTTATCATTTTATGTAGATTGCAACAAGTAAACGTTCGATCAATTATAATGCTTGAGTGTTTGGTTTTAAATTTGCCTTACAAAATTGGGGAAATAGTGGATATATTTATTATGATGGCAATTTACTGGGCGAACATTTTTGTTTTGCTAATAAATCTAAAGCTATTTGACGAAAAAGTGCAGTTTCACAACAAACACAACCAAACCTTTTTATAAGTAGCCAACACGCTCACGAGTAAGGCTACTGCACTACAGAGCGCTGAGGAGGATGGGTCTGAAACAAGGACAAATAAAAACAAGCAGTCACGATTTTTCCGACAGCTTCAAAAGTGAAAGCGCGACAGCGTGCTGAATGTAAACAAAGCACGTTGTTGTGCCTCAAGTAGGACAAACTCAATAAAGAATATAATGCTTACCGTGTAAGAACCGAAGTAAAGGGGCCAGTAGCCATGGGACGATACAAATGACAACATTGCCATACTAAAGAGGGGTTAACAAGCCTATTAAGGAATCAGAGGCCAGCATTTACAAAGGACAAAGACACAAGCCAATGAAAAATATGGGCAGGGCTTCTCCTCCGCACTCTCCCTACAACAGATCGCCAGAGCAGCACTTGAGCGCTGGCTCAGGCTCGACCTAAAAATGATCAATCATTGAGTAAACAAGGATATTTTACTTCCTCTTTTTTGTATATGACATGTCCTTTGTAAAATAATATAGGCCTTGACAACCAAGACAGACTGCAAGGTTTCAAACTATCTAAATCTTACCGGTTTAGCAAAGAAAGCAGAAATAAAATGTATCACATACAGCCAATGTGTGGATGTGGTCCTTCAGGACATAGGTTTAAAACTTCTACATTATAACTCTTTTTGAAATGTTACAAGGTGCAAGACTCAAGTGGTAACAACAGAAGCTACAGAGATCAACTTCCTATCGAGTTGCCCTCTTACCTCTCTTACAAATGCATGGCAGCATGGAGGCACTAATGTCACATATAATAACATTTTATACAGGGCTGGACTGGAGAGCCAAAAGCAGCACTGGCAAAGATGCTCAAACCACTTCGCTCTATTTGTCTTCCCCGGCTAACCATTTCTAAATATCTCTCTCTCTCTCTCTCTCTCTCTCTCTCTCTCTCTCTCTCTCTCTCTCTCTCTCTCTCTCTCTCCCCCTCTCTCTCTCTCTCGCTCGCTCTCTCTCTCTCTCTCTCTCTCTCTCTCTCTCTCTCTCTCTCTCATGAAGCCTCCTTGTGCCTGCTTCAATTAACCCCAGGGAGCTCGGTAGAGTGACAGAGGCACCAGGAACAGATCTGGGCTTTTAGCCTACGTGGGAAATACCAAGTGGAATAAATGTCCTGTCTGGCCTTGATTTGATATGTATTTCTTGTCATGCAGCAAAGTTATTAACAACAATTGGAACTGTTGTTTTGACAATTCAAAAATAAAATAACTAAATCGCTGTATATTTATTAAACAAACAATCACCTTATAAGATAGTCATATTGCTGCTGAAGCATCATTGGCTAAATCCCTAATCAAGCAGATAGAGACAATGTAAAAAAATGCATAGGTACAGGGGATAATAGCTGATATATAGAATCCTTAAATGTTGGCCACATAATGCTACTTATTATCCTAGTTTTAACCATTTGAGAGAATAATGTAACTTCTATTTATCTGTGTTCAACCTAAAAAAAACACGCTGGATATAGGCATATGAGGAACCAGAGCAACTCAGAGGTGGTAAGTTGGGTTTCGAAACTCAGACCTCAGCACATCCAAAAAGCACTTAATATTTAAATGTGCTGAGTACTCTTTCTTTTGTCACAGATACCACACATATAATTAACCAAATCGAGGTAACCACATAAATTACTTGGAGCAATTTAAAGCCTGTGATTACCGAAGGCGGATTATTCCCATCTGCTTGTGCGAATAATCTTTCCTCTGGATAAAAATGTACCTCCTCCAACGGCCACTTTGTGTTTATTCCGTAAACTGTCCTGAAGCCCTCTGGGACCAGCATTTTATTAAACCCAGCTGAGATGCCTCACAAGAATGTCAGCCCGGTTAATCTGCTATGCTTTTTTTCACACATCTCACACGTTTACCAGGACCTTACCAGGCCAGGTGCTTTGAGATGTCTCTGCCAGTCTGGGTAACATGCATGCACGGTTTTGCTAGGAAGTATATGCTGGGTGTGAGAGGTGAGTGTGACCCGGCAATGTAGGTGATATGCCAGTCATGGTGCTTGTGTTCTGCACAGCTCCAGGGCATCAAATCTTCTGTGTGCAACCTCATGCAGGCCCAATAAATCTTCCAACCAAAGAGACTACCTCAAAGTACAGTCTCCAAAGTCAGGAGAAGATGGGCAGAACCAATAGGAGTCTGATGGGGAACTAGAATTTGCACCTGGTTCCAGTGCACCAACAACTCTGGGCTGAGGCAATGCTTGCACTCAGGGCCAAAGCATTAATCAGATTGTGCAGTCACTTTTATTACTCCATTGCAGTTACTTGGATTCTCCTGTGCCATAGGAGTTTGGGACAACTTGCCTACAGGGGAGAAAGTGGTTCTTCACCACCCTTACGACGCGAGGCTTTCCTGCTCAGAGAAGCACAGCGCAAGGTAAGTTGCAGATCTACCTGAGAATATGCTAGCAGTACACTAGTCTGAGGGGACAACATTCACCTAACCACACCTCTTGACAGGCAGATCTAGAACCAACATTGTTCTACATACTTCCTGTGTTGCTTAGTCATACCTACACTGATTCATATTTCTCATGGAAACTGTAATGTTAGTCACTTTCCAAGCATCTCCTTGCTGTAGGGATACGTCTAGCACCTCTTTCTGTTCAGTGATAGCTCGTCCATTTAAGCCTCCGTCAAGCAGCACATCATGCAGCACTCTCGTCAGACTTCAGGTCTGTTCCTGACCAGAAAAGAGAGTTGTCAGCCGAATACACAAGCCCTGGATCTTAGAAGTTGTTCTCTACTGCACATGCTGCTAGGCCACTATTCAATAGGAAATTCCTGGAAGACTGATCTGGAGCATCTACCGAATATTTACACCTAACTTTCAGAATAGAATATGTATTAGAGGGTGCAGATTGGGGACAGTCTGATCTGCGTGGCTCACTCTCCTTTCCATGAACTTCTCAACCATATACCTTTTTGCCTTGAGTCTAGCAAGAGGAAAGATAAGCCCTGATTAGGGTGGGAAGAACAAAGGAATAAAGGAAGGGAGCACATCCACTAACTGGCTCTGCACATCTCCGTCTGCCAAGGGAATGGAAGTGGAGGCACTTTCTGGGGTGGCTTCCTAAATTTCACATTCCCTGCCGGTAAGCATCAGCTCTGACCTCTGTTTTGTTGGCTACTTGCACACAGGAATTTCAAAATAGATTCCTGTCCCCATAGAGTCAAACATACACATTCTCTTTTCATTTCAGCTACCATACATATGCAGCACAGACACACACTCGCCATCTATTACCCTTGTGATGTTGCGAAAGACCCAGGTGAAAAACACTAAATCCACTTCTGATGGGTGGACCAGTATGCAATCTCTCATTGAAGATAAGAGATGAAAGACCTAAACACACAAGAAACCTCAGCATCATCCTGTACAACATATTGTCCATAAAGTCCCATATTAATGCAGAGTCCTCCACCTGCTTCCTCACTCTGTGTATGCTACGAAGAATTTTCAAGTGGCTCCCCCAGGACACAGGATGCGCCGTCGCGCAGGCCCTTATCGCCAGCTGACTGAACTATGGAAATGCTCTCTACTCAGGGATCTCTACCCACCTCCTATAGAGACTTCAGACCATACAGAACGCAGAAGCCGGAGTCACCCTCAACCTCCCTCGTCGAACCCCATCACCCCTCACCTCAGAAAACTCCACTAGCTCCACATGCAGAAAAGATGGCAATTAAAACTGTTGACCGACGCACACAAGGCTCGCACATCCAAGGACCTGCTTACATCAACCAATACTTAAGCTTCCACCATCCTTCCAGACAGCTACACTCCACGTCCCTCTCTCTTGCCCACACTCCTGCATCCACTGCAGCAGAAGGGGAGGATGCTCCTTCTCCTACTTCGCAGCCAAAACATGGAACAACCTCACCCTGCAGCTATGGACCTCCTCCTCTCCTCTGGAATTCTGGAGGACAATAAAAACCTGTCTATTTGACTGAGCCCCTTGAATCCCCAGGACCTGGATAACCCCCTGGGCGATAACCTGCACTATATAAATCCTTTGATTGATTGATTGACCTTCATGTAGAATTCCACAAAGGCTACTACTGCCAGCCTCTGTGACCCAAGGAAGATAATAGGAGTCACTATCCAAAAGATGGTCCTCTTTGGGTGCCCGTCTGGACCATAGGGTCCTGCTCAGGGTTTTACATCATTTGCACGAGTTCCCTCAGCAAACTTGCATTATTGTCATGTGCACTGAGATGCAATATAAAATGTTTACCGAAATCAGGGCCGGTTGGCACTCTCACCGGATGATATTGAAGCCGCAAACAGCAGCAAAAAAAATAGGAAAGGGAGACCTGCCACTGTATCAGCTGCCTTTTGCTATTATAGTTTAGTGGGGCAAGATAGAAGCAGCAATGGAGAATTGGCAAATATGTCTAACGCAGTAAGTGTGAGAGAAACAGCACCCGGACCGTAAGTAAACTGCAACTGCATTCACAGATGTCGAATTTCCTCTACACATTTACATTGAACACACCACTCTAATCAGTAGTCACACATCCGGTAATAGAATGGGTGCACTGAGTCAGCGGTGGTTTGACTTTATACTTCAAGGGGATGGGAAAAGTCAGCAAAGATGTATCCACAAATAGTCTTTACAAATTAATAAATGGAAAATTCAGTGCACGCTGCCTTCCAGTCTACAAAAAGCTGCCACCACAGATTATTTTCTTTCCTTACTAGTTATCACATTGGATATATAAGGTGGACAAAGTTCAACACAGCAGCAAACAACAGGTAATAGCAATTCCTGGCTGAATGAACTGCATACATCAGAAAATAGAGTCAGTACACAAATGTTTATGAGATATGTCTGCTCTGCTGAATGTATGTATAAGTAACTGGCAAACTGTTTAATTCAGTTTTCATTTAGCCCTTTTCATCTAAGTTTGTTTAATTTGTTGAGGAGTTCCACTAAGAGTCATCACTGTCTGGGTAATATTTCACTTATCCATCCAACCACTGTCCTCCCTCTTAATATGTTAATATTCCACCTTAATAAGTTCTACCATGCCAAAAACACCCTTTTCATTCTAACCTCAATGTGGACCCATTGTTGGGAAGCTTCTCTTTGTGTGGTAAGAGAACAAAGTATTACTGATGTTAAGTTGTATCTGAATTTGTCTTAGTCCTACTGCAACCCTGGGTTCAAGCAATGTGGTTCTGTTGGCCTGAGCTAGACCTGCAAATGTTGTGCCAAAATCAATATACCACTAAGCAAAAGCAAAATGGGGACAAAACAACAAGAAGCGGTGCTTTTAGATGACAAAGGAACAAACCAGACACAGGAACTGATGTATCAAACGTTTACCCATTCTGTCTCTTTGGGGACGTGTGTTGGTACTTAACCCCTTCCATGCTGATGACGAACCCCAGCCATCATGCACTACGGTGCTCGTGTGCTGATGACGGCTGGGGTTCGTCACGGCCTGCCCCTGTTCGTGTTGTTCACAGCACACCAGGGGAATCGCGGCCGCATAGAAGGGGTTATGGGTCAAATGTCTAGTTCAAGGGTCCTTGGTGTACTGCAGCTCCAGGACTGTTAAAGTGGGCCTAACATGATACACAGCATGTGGGACCAGTTGATTTGTCAAAATGATCAAGTCAATGTACAGGATGCATAGGGTCTCCCCACACCGTGCTCATGCAGTTCCTCTCGAAGGGTCTATTTTATTGAAACTATATGGATGGATGTATGTGTGATGCAGGAAATGAAAATGCAGGAGCTTAAACCTGTCGTTCCTGGACACGGTATGGACACGGCCTGACGCACTTACCAAGTCCAAGTTCAAGATGGGTGTAGCCAAATCTCTCTCCCAGGCCCCACGTGCAAGAAGTTGTCAAGATTGCATATCACTCCTAAGGATTTTTTTAATGGTTGATTAAATAACGTTCCTCTCCCCATCCAATATTACTGTCTAGGAGGGTGAGGGCACCACAGGGAAATCAGTCGAGAGCTCCTTCACCACACTGTCCAACTTAGCCTACTGTGAAAAAAAGCTGGTCCTATCCCAAAAGTGTCCTGGCTTCCTTGAACGACATGAATGTATCCCCTGGGTGACTATCCCCCACTTCCAGAGCCCCCTCCTGCCATTGCTCCATAGACATGGTTGTGTCAATGTTCCTAATGAGAGCAAGCTCCCTCAATTTGAACTCCCTGCTGATGAGGGCCGCACTGATTACTTTCTTTACCACCTTTTCCCATATTTTTGCCGTATGAGTGATCAGGTAGAATCAGGTACGGAACTGGGAGCTCCGACCTGCCCTCTCGCATCAACAATTGGACAAGAGTGTCACTTCTGAATTCATTCCCCAGAAGCCATTTCTCCCAATTATCTGACTCTGTGAGCCATTTAGCTGCATGCTTCAAGTGTGCAGTTTAATTGTAGACCAACTTTTTGACAAAACCTTGTGGATTCTACATCTGCCACAACTGTAATGCGTGCAAATTGGGGATCCACAAACAACTCCAATTTACTTTCATTTCACAAAACACAATCAAAATCAGGGACTGGGTTAACTGTAATTCGATTTACGTAATTTACATCATAATCTGCCCATGCAATAAATTGTATTTGGGAAGCTCTATCCGATCCCATTTACTGATATGTACAAATAATTGGAATTCACCTTTGATCTGTCACTATTATCTCTAACTTTGGTATCTTTTCTGTCCAGTTGTTCTTTGACGTCTCACTGGTATGGGCTTAGTTTCTGAGGAATGGGTTCAGGTCACCTCCTATTTTCCTTGCTGTTCCTATATCGGTTTCCCCCAGTTTTTCACCAAGAACCAAGGATACAGTGGAGACAAGCTAAGTATGAACAGACCTTTCTTAAGTGTAACAGCTCATCAGATGAATGATTCCATCATTTGAATGAATTCATTCCAGCAATAATTCTCTTTTGTCACATCTAATTTGACTATGTGGTTGGCTTTCACTTAATGTAAGTGTTAGACCCGGCCTCGTGGCATGGTCCTCCCTGACCCGTAGCGACACACCCCAGCCCTTGCACCATACCCAACCCAGGGGTACTCCGGCCTAGCCACCCCTTCTTTCCATGAACCACACCCGACCCCAGACCTCCCTGTCCGTACCCTCCATCTTCCCGGCCCCATAAGGCCTGTGTGCCCATTCCCAGCACCTAAGATGGCCGCCCACCCCAGCGCGACCTAGGCCTAGAGGTGCCACCCCGGCTGGAGGACATCGCGCTCCCAGTGAGTGAGAGAAGGAGAGGCAGTTTCTATCACACCTCCGACCCCTCGTGAGAGATGGGTTTCAATCGCCCCTCCGGCCTCATTGAGGGCTGGCTCCGTGCCTGCTGTGTGTCTGGGACTCCTCCCGAACCTAACCTGCAAGGATCAAAGGGCCGAATGGCAGGAAACCCCAACAAGCGACCCCCAGGTGTTAAGACCCCAGCCGGTGAGGACTCCGTACATCAAAGATCAGTCGACCTATAACAAGGGGTGCTCTGGGCCTAACGACAGATTCGATCCTGGAACGACAAGAGCCCTGCTGACGTGGTCGCAGCTCTCCTGGCAGAGAAGGACTTCTGCTCTAAGACGACCTTAGCCCTGCTGAGTGACTGGCGGCTCCCTTGCAACCTTGGAACACCTGAGCCCTGCTGAGTGACTCGCCGCTCCCCTGAAGATCGTAAGACCTCCGACACCTTGCTTGAGCCCTGCTGAGTGACTTGCGGCTCTCCTGAAGATCGAAAGACCTCCGAACCCTTGCTTGAACCCTGCTGAGTGACTCGCGGCTCCTAAGGCTCTCTCGGTCTCGCTGGACCCCTAAGACCGCATCGTATCCCCCTTTTCGAGGAGTGAGAGCTGCGCGCCAGATACGCACCTACATTGACTCTGATCTGGAAAGACTGTCCCGCTACCCCTATCCCCATCAAGATTCTTCGAGCCCTTGCTCTACTTGTATAGACCCATTTTGCTGATCATAAAGATCTCACAAACTTATTAGATAAAGATCCGTTCTTAAGAACCCACAGTGTGGTGTCTCTTTGTTGAGGGGTACTTGTGCAGCGCGTACGATCCTAGAAACAAGACTCTTCCCCTGAGGAGTCTTCCGCCAGTGCTCGGCTGCATACCTAAGGAGGTGGGTCCCAGGGTGGTCAGGTACACTCCCTACCTCCCCTGAGGAAATCTGTTTTTTTTGTTACTTTTAATATTACTATATTGCTTTTCACATCTATAATACGCGGGTTCCGTCCTGATGAGCTGACATTTTCGGCCATAATAACTCCTCTTTTTTCTTTACCTTCTGACATATGCCTGTCATTGCCTTTCCTTTTTTGTGTCTCTTCTCTTTTTTCCAATAATTTAGGGGCATATTACCAAGGAACAGCGATATTTATCGCAAAATGCGCTTTGCGCATTCTTTTTAATCGCTGCCTATCGCTGGATATGTTAGCGGAGAAAACATGCTATTAGCAACGTTTTTCTCTATTGTGCTAAAATATCCAGTGATAGCGGCGAAATACGTGAATATCACTGAGAATACAGCGATATTCACACATTAGCGACGAAATGCTCTTAGCCATGTTATCCACCTCCCATTGGATAACATGGCTAAGAACTGGGCAGGTGTTAGTATTTGGAGCACGAATATTTCCATCGCTACACCTGCTTTGCTAATAGGCGATAGCGACGTTAGCGACTGCTTTCAGTCGCTAACTGGTTGGGTACGCCCACTTTGCATGTCATTAGCGATAAACATCGCTGACATGCAAAGCGGGCCCAAACCGCTCGCTATCACCTAAAAGCTGTTGCTAACATCAGTTAGCGACAACTTGCTAATAGGGCTATAGAATTATTGCCGCTTAGCGGCCGAAAACGGCAGCTAAATCGCCAATAATTGCCTATCGCCCCCTTGGTAATATGCCCCTCAATTTATTAACATGACTCGGCTATTATCTTGATTTTTATGGTTCTTTTAATCTTTTGTCAACATCGCACAAACCAAACACTTTCGGGGCCAGATGTAGGTAGCCAAATACCGGTCGGTAACGGACGAAAATACAGAATTTCGGCCGTTACCCACCGGTATTGGGCGTTTGAGACGTAAGACACCCAAAAAGACAGATTCGGTAAATATGAATCGGTAATTTACCAAATCTTTAATTTACCAAATCGAAATTTACTGAATCGGTAATTTACTGAATCGGAATTTACTGATTCGGAATTTACCGAATTGGTAAATGAGAAATGGTAAAAATTGAGAATCGAGATGTAGGTAACTTCTAAAATACCGAATTTCAAGAAATTCGGTATTTAAGAGTCGGTAATTACCATGGATTGAAAGCATGTGGTAACCAGGTGCAGGCTATAAAAAAGGCCCCAAAATGCAACAGTGTGACCAGAATGGCGGCACTCTACGTGATAGCAAGGCGGCTACGGCTACAGGCAGCAGGAGAGAGGGTCTGGAGATGGGAGGAGCAAGTCTACAAACAGCGGATAACGCTCTTCCAACTCACTGAGTTGCAAAGGTACATGCTACATCCCCAAACCATCCTGGACTTGATTAGGGACCTGCACCCACTCCTGGAGCACCCAACACCAAGGGCGCATAGCATCCCACCCCATGTGCAGGTGCTCTTTAGAGTACACCTGCTTGCATCTGGGAGTTACCAGGGGGTGAATACTGAGGTAGGTGGGGTGTCCCAGAGCTGCCTGTTCCGTTTCTTTCAGAAGTTCCTAGAGGCCATGATGCAGAGAATGCATCATTACATCAGCCTCCCTGACACACATGCGGAACTGCTAAAGACCAAGTCTGACTTCTATCAACTGGCACAGTTGCCACACGTCATCGGCTGTATTGATGGCACCCACATCCCAATCTGCCCACCTGCTGCCACAGAGTGCATTTACAGAAACAGGAAGTCAACCGACTCCATCAATGTGCAGGTAATCTGTGATGCTAACAACATCATCACAGACATTGTGGCTAAATTCCCCGGGAGCACCCACGACTCCTACATCTTTCAGAACAGTGGGATTTACACACGCCTGACAGCGGGGGAATTCGGAGAAGGATACCTGCTAGGTAAAACACTGTGACACACCCTGATAGATATTGCAGATGTATGTGTTTTTGAACATGTGATTAATGGCTTAATCATTTTCAAATAGGTGATAGCGCATATGCCGTCCGCTCGTTCATCCTGACACCCTGCCTCAACCCATCAACCCTGAGCAAGAGACAATACAACATGGCACACAAATCTACTAGGAACATTGTGGAGTGCACCTTTGGGCTGTTTAAAAGCAGGTTCTGCTGCCTCCACAAAAGCGGAGGCGCACGGCAGTACTCACCACTCATCTGCTGTAAGATCATTGCAACTTGCGCAATGTTGCACAACCTTGCTACAAACAAGGGCACAGAGGTGGAATTGTGCAATTATGAGGGCCACAATGATGAACATGCACTACCTGACCCCAACACAGCAGGAGTGGCGCCAGCAATAGATGGGAGACAGAGACGGGCAGAGATCACACGCAACTATTTTTAAGCAAGTAAAGAGACACAGAGTATGTACCCAACGTAGTTTAATTTTTGGCACTACGCAAGTACTCAAAGGCACAGATGTGCAACACAAATGGTATCTATTAATAATAGGAGTCCTGGCTCACTTCCCCATTAAAGGTCATGGAGTGTGGGCAGCATTAGTCATTTTCGGCCAAGCCTACCGGTGCCAGATGAAATTGGCTGGCTTTCCTCACTAGGTGTGTGGGCAGTGGGAGCACCATGGAGTCTGCTGCTCCTCCGTGTCTCTGCAATAGGGGGGCTTGTCATGCTACTCCTACTGGTGCTTTCCTCACTCTCAGATACATCCAGAGCAGCAGTATGTGCTGACTGAGCATTTAGCAGCACCTCTACAGCACTCGTCACCCTTGCAAGGCCCCTGGACACCTCATTGCTGCTGCGTGCTTGTCGATCTTGCATGTTCATGCATCTTCTACAAAGAAGGGAAGTGGCTGTGGCCAAGCGGTTAACTGCCTTAGTGTGTCGCTGTGCTTACTGCCTGTCCTTACCCCTTGCTGTCCTGTCCTGGTCCAGTTTTGTGCACAAGAGAAGCACGGATTGTGACATGTCCTGCATCCCTGCAGCCATCTCCCTCATACCTGATGCCATCTCTTTGTTCTCATCCACCAATGCACTGATGCCCTTTCCTATGTTTGCCATGTTGTCATTCAGGTGCCTCATCTGGCGTTGCACCGACTGGATGGCCTTGCTACCCTCCAGCCCACAGAAGACACTGGGACCCTCCACATGTTGTGCAGCACTGCAATCTCTGGGCCTGCTGCATCTGGTACCTGTGCGGGCACCCTCTGCGCTGACTGCTGTATGGCAGTGCTTTCTTCCCCAGCTAAGGTTGGTGACTCATCCCCCTCCATGTCACCTGCTGATGGCTCCCTTTGGACTAGTGTGGCAACTATATGCCTCTTGCTCTTTGGAACTGCAGTTGTTGTATGAGGCAGTTAAGGTGAGGACAGTAGCAGAGGGAAGCCTGAATGCTCTGAGGAGGCCTGCAGCGGTGGAAACATTTGCAGGTCATGAGAGGCTGGCTGTGTTGTTGGTGCACCAGTGTCCTCTGTGATATTCCCTGCACTTGTGCCTGCCTCCTGGGTGTCGTCCCTCTGTGGTGCACTGCCTTCCTTCTCCCTGGTACACCTGCGAGATGCCTCGCCTGTGTGTCGCATGACTTGTTCCTTGGTGTGCTGTATGACATGGTAGGTGTTTCAATGACAACATCTCCCATAATGCATTGCTGGTGTATGTTGCTACCTCTACTGGAGTGGGGTTAACACTGCCACATAAGGGAAAGGGAAGGTGATGGAGTGGGGGTGATTGCTATGCATGCTTCTTACCTTTTCTGGTGGCAGCTCTGGCTGAGCTGTCTGCATCTCCCAGTTCACAGACGCTCTCTGGTTCTATGGTGGACCCCACCAGCTCCTCCAGCTCAGTCAGGGCAGGTGGATGGTTCCTCCCTCCTCCAGTACGGTTTGCCTCTATCTCCTGTGGGGTCACTCCAACAGTATTCACCTTTGACGGTCTTTCAAGCCAAATCTTCCTTTTGGCAGATTTTGCCACCGTCAGGGACTGCTTCCCAAACAATTTTTGATGTTCTTTTACCACCTCCTCCACGAGGACCTGCAGCTCCATGGTGCTGAATTTTATTTTTCTCTTACTCTCTGAACCTTCCTTCTCACTGGTGTTTGCCATTTTTACACTTTCAAAAGCAGTAAAGTTTTCCTGTGGCTCAGAGACTCTGCTCTGCTCTCACAGCCTCTCCAGAAGCTTCTGATTGCTTGCACCTGTCTGGGTGTAGACACTTCTTGGTTGGGAGGGGGGGTTGCACCTGATTGGCTGACTCCTGGGTTTCTCTACTTTTGAATAGCCGATTCGGTATTTCACAATTCGGTACTTACCGATTCAGTAATTCCCATTCATTCCTATGGGCCTGGAGGCCCATAGGAATAAATGGGAATTACTGATTCAGTAAATACAGAATCGGTAAATACCGAATGGCTGATACCGAATTTTTACTGATTCAGTAAAAATTAACAAATTTTTACCTACATCCCATTTCCCGATTCTAAAATATCGAATCAGTAAAATTCGGTATTTTAGAATCAGTAAATCTGGATTACCTACATCTGGCCCTCAGTACGGTATTGCCGAGACCTTTTGTTTACAGTTACCACACGCAGTATCTCTTTCATGTCCTTTCTGATGTCAGTACACCTGTGACCCCAAATCTGATTTACGTCAGGTTTCGAGTATTACTTAATCAGACAAATTACCTGTGTTGGAACTATAGCAGTTTTGGAACCGCAGAGACCTCTTTCACATCTTTACAGAATATTGAAGTAAGTTCCAATGTTAAAATCGACAGACTCCATTTTTCCAGCTTGCTCAAACCTTACCATAACATTGGCATAACTTACATATAGAAAAGGTAGTTCTACTCTTCTTGGTCGAGCTGTTCGTTTGGTAATATGTAGATCTAACTGGACAGTCTATGGGAGATATTTTTCGCTGCCACAGAACACTAGTGGATTAATCTATAACTATAAGGTTTTATCGCAATGATAATTGTAAGCTGTTTTTAGGGTATATAACATATTACATTTTTATGCTATGGTACCTGTTATTTTTTCGTCTGGACGAGGGATTTTGAATAACTTTTATTATGCTCTTCTTACAAATGGGCCTTGCACGTTGCTATTTGAGGTTTTTCATTTTTACCTAATATGCTATATTGGCCATAGCAGACTTCAAGCATGCGATTTCTCACTAGCAGGCCGTTTTTTTTTACATGCTGGACATTCAATAGGCCATACTATTAGCTCCTTTTTAGAGTTAAGCCGGATAATATGTATCATGGTCCTGTTTACTGAAGATCTCTCATGCTTTCCTTCACTTTTGATTACGCCAGATCCTTATCTCAATTTTATCAGATGTTACCATTTATAAGGATCTTCGTCGACTGGACCTTTTTATCTGCTGAGAAGTGTAAAGGGGAAAAAAATAATATAATCACCTTCATCAATAAAACCCACCAATTTAGACTCTGAAAGATCACTGACTCCAACTTACGATTTAGGGGTTTTATTACAGAGCCTAAAATATTTGAACATACAAGCACCTCATAACGAGGTTGAAAAAATACTTAGGCACTAACACAAAGTTCATTCTACGAATTAACCTAATACGATGCAACATAACATGGATAAGCAATTCTAAAAAGATTAAACAAGGAACAATTGATCCAATATCCAAATTAGTCTTCATCAGTTTACAGAAAAGAATATTAATGGGTTAATTCTGTCCCCTACCCTATCACTAAGGTGACATGCCTACATAACATCCTTCAGGCAAAATCAAGAAAAAAAGTGTCAGCTTGGGAAGACTTCCTAAGAAGGACATTCACTTTGAAATAAGCCAGAAACTATCTAAGTCTCCATCCTAGAGTTGATCCCTTCTCTTACCCTCCTAATGGCTCTTTACTCTCATCAGCCCTTCCTGCCTTGTCTGCCTCTCTTCCCTCATCTGCCTCTCCTCCCTCGGGGCAATGTCCCTAATACAAAACAGTCAATTCAAATAACATGCCCGAAACACCTCCTCTGGATGGACATCTTTGGCAGGTGATTTTTCACAACTTGTGCTTCGTCCAAGAACGGTTGAGTTGTCCTTGGGTCCTAGGCTTCTCCAGCGAATCTCCAATTATCACATTCCACTGCTACTTTGTAACAGGTCTCCTCCATACCTAACTCCTAAAACAAAGATCATCGGTCTAGCTAACGAGAAAAATGTCCTGGCACCTGCAACGGAAAGCATGTTAACAAATCAACCTTGAACGCACAAATCTGCTGACCATATTCAACTGATAGCCTGCCCAAAGAAAAATACATTTCAGGCTTTCTCGGTTTTGCTAACATAAGCAACCACGAATAGGCCTTTAATTTCAATTCATAAATACTCATGCTAGGCCTTTACACACTAAGAATACATGCATTAATAAGCAATGCATCTTATTAGCCTTACATTTCTACACTTTTAAGGCACATTTAGGCATCTGTACAAGTGAAGACTTTTATGCTGCACGTTTAAATCTAATGCATTACATTACACACAAATGATTCATGAAACATTTGCAATAAGCGATTACATTTAAATGTCGTTTACATTTTCCTACTAACACAAACTAATTTTCTAACATTGTATACATTTTATTCGTCATTACAACCACATTTTCCAATGATTAAATGCTCAGTTTAACACAGAGTACATATGGGTGCAGACTAATTGTGATTATGATGCACCCCTACAAATTTCAGAATAACATGACACTCTATCACTTTTATTTTGATTACAGGACCACAACGAGATGTCCTTGGTAAGTCTAGTCTTCCTTATTGCATCTTATCCTTCCCATTACATGAGAACTTTCCCTTGAACCTTCACAAAAGAGCTCTAATTGTGTCCTCTCTTGCTTTAGGCTCTCCCCCTGCTTAGTTTTGTGACCTTATTACGTGAAATGAAACAATTCTGGTTTTAGACTGGTTTTGGGTCATGATGATAATATGGATATGTGTGTCTCTCTCTCAATGAAATTGGGATCTGAACGATCCTATGGCTAGCTATATACAGAAACTATTTGTGACACTTAAATGTGGATATGATTAGAGCTGTTTGTTTGTTGTACTGAATCGCCACTATAATATACTGTTTAATTCATGTTGAATGGCAAAAATAATTGCTATTCTTGTGAAACTAGCTATGAATTTTTGCTTGAGGTTTAATGTGTTTAATATATATTTGTCGTTTTATTTTCTCCTGTTTCTTTCTTTCTTTTTTCTCTCGCTTCATCTGTTCTGTCTATCACTGTTCTCACCATAAATAACTCTCTTTCTCTTGGTGTTAATTATTTATTTTGTACACCATTCACACTAATTTGCTTATGATTAATTGGTACCTTGGTCATGCCTCTGTCCCACACTAAAACACTGTGGTTTATTGCAAATGTCAGCCTTGAAAATGCCCTCGGACTGCTCGCCAATTGGGTGAAGTACGTGTCAGCTGTTCTCTGGGTAATTGTACTGTTGGTAAGAATAATTAAAAGGGCACATTTTGCTTAAAAAGCACAAAAAGAACTTTGGATCTCGGAAATTATTATCCATGTTACTGGAATTGCTCAACAAGCACAGACCTCCCCCTAGACTTTAATTAATCCGCTATAACAAATGGCTCTTGGGTGTAGCCATTCGTGAGGTACGTGCCAATCACAACATTGGGTCTTGACCTCTTTAGGGTGAATCCTAGAACTATTCACCCATTTGCAAACTAATCAGCTTAATAGTAGAACTGCACGTCTGGGACCGCTAATCCACCATCCACCATCCACCAAAACATTCTTTAGCTCTGCCAGTGCTACCCTGCTGCATTTACCTGCTCATAGGAGAGTCCCCAACAGGCTATCCAGCCTGCGGAAGAACCAATCCCTCAGTGGGAACAGAGAGTTCTGCACAAGGTACAGGCAGTGGGGGAGGAACACCATTTTTGCCAAGGCTGCCCTACCCATCACTGATAGAGAAATCTATTCCAGAATTTAATGGAGAACTCCAGACTTGTCAGCACCCTATCTATGTTCTGTCACTGATGATGACTGTTTTATATTTTATAACATTATATATATATATATATTCACTGAAAAAAACATTGGTTTTACACACGTTATAGTTAGAAAGTAGCATTTGAAAAACCTATGAAATTCACTGAAAAAACCATAGGTTTGACACCAGTTATAGTTAGCTGGAAATTTTACTGACATAAAACCAATGAAATTCCACGTTATAGTTAGTTGGACTCACTATAACTTGCGCGTGTAATGCACTGCTGATGACATTACATATTACATCACTCATGACATGGTCAGTGACATCACTTATGACACCATCCAGTGAATGTGTGTCTTTCTAAAAAATAAATATGTTTTATATATGTATATGTAAAGGTCGAGGGAAGAATAAATGTTTAAATTATTGTCTTAATGAATGTTTTTTTCAAAAAGAAATGATTGGATAACTGGCTTATTAAGTGTACCTTAGTGAATACATATATTAGCGAGTAATGTTTAAATATTTAAATATATGTATCAGTGTTTCACTTTGTGAATAACTGGCTGCATGGGTTGATGAGTACCTACATGTGTAGGTATTTGGGTTCTTAGATGTTTTTTTAGTATCTGTATGAGTGTTTCTATGGTTTCATGGGGGTATTACTAATCACATAGATGCATGAATGACTAACTCTCTCTTTGTATGTGTTTAGAAGACACCATATGTGCAGGACTGTATGGGTGGTTGAGTGTGTATAGTTTTATATGCAAATAAATGGATGCTCAATAGTTTATTTGCATGTGTGAGTATGTGTGTGAGTAACTTTTGGATGATTGTTGGTGTGTAACAGAATGTATAGGTGTATCACTACATATGATGAGTGAGTATATGTATGAGTGACTATATAGAACTGTTGGTGAATGAGAGAATGTGTATATAGATGGTGGAATTACTGAATTGGTTGTTGTAACTGGTATGGGTATGTCCATTTTTTTGAAAATGTTAATTTCTATTTTCCAATATGTGTTTTAAGGGTTACATTACACTTAAAGGAGGTCTGTCATCAGTGATGTCATAAGTGATGTCACTGACCATGTCATGAGTGATGTAATATGTAATGTCATCAGCAGTGCATAACACGTGCAAGTTATAGTGAGTCCAACTAACTATAACGTGGAATTTCATTGGTTTTATGTCAGTAAAGTTTCCAGCTAACTATAACTGGTGTCAAACCTATGGTTTTTTCAGTGAATTTCATAGGTTTTTCAAATGCTACTTCCTAACTATAACGTGTGTAAAACCTATGGTTTTTTCAGTGAATTTCATAGTTTTTTTGAATGCTAGTTCCTAAGTATGTAATCACGTTCGTAACTACATAGTGTCACCGCCTACACGTCCTGAGAAGCGCATGTAAAGTCATGTGACTTGAAAACAAAACTTCCAATTGGTTATTAGTAGTTTCTGTTCTGGAATATACACGAAGCACTCCACCCACTTTCCTCACAATCATTTCTACTCTCAAGAGACAACAACGTCGAGCATCTTCCGGAAGTCTTTGCTGAAATGGCTTCCCTACCAGATTCATCTTCCGAATCTGAAGGAAATGAGCGACCACCGTTAAGAAGAAAAAAGGAATCTTTCATTTGGCAATTTTTCACTTATCCTGAAGATCAAAAGAAAGTGAATGCGCCAAAAGTAACCTGCACGATATGCAATTCAGAGCTCTCAAGAGGAAATCCAAATAAAAAATATTCCTTTTCTGCACACACCATGCAGCGGCATGTTAAACAAAGGCATCCTGAGCATTATGCAAAAGCATCGACAAGAGCCCTGGCCACGCTATTACCATCAGAGGTGGCCAGCACATCTTCTGGTGTACGACCTGTATCTCCATCGAGTGCTGAAATGGACTTGAGACCATATCTTGCGAAGGTGCATATGAAATTCAACAAGTGTGGAGAAATTCTTTTATATGGAGAGCAGAGCCTCGTTCTTATTAAACTCAAAAATTGACAGTCACAAATGCCCCAAGAAAAGATAAATTTCTTCACTTCATTTTCAAACTATTACATACTGAAAAATGTAGTAGCAACTTTAAGAAATCGAAAGCATTATAACACTTCTTTCCCCAAAAAAAAAAATAAAAAAATAAAAAAGTTCTTTTCAGAACTAACTCTTTCCACCAAAACATGCTCGAAGAGCATATTATAAGATGTTTTTTTGCCGCTTTATTTTAGTGCGAGACCGGGTGCGCGCACCCTTCTATCGCGTACAGGACCTGACACTCCCATGTGAAGTCATGTGACTTCTAAACAACACTTCTAATTGGTTCTTGGTAGTTTCTATTCTGCAATTTACACGCAGCACTCCACCCACTACCCTCACTTTCTTTTCTACTCTCAAGAGACAACAACGTCGAACATCTTCCCGAAGACTTCGATACAATGGCTACCATTCCGCATTCATCTTCCGAATCTGATGAAAATGAGCGACCACCTTTCACAAGAAAAACGGAGGTCACGCTATTACCATCAGAAGTAATCAACACATCTTCCGGTGGACGACCTGTATCTCCATCGAGTGCTGAGATGGACTTGAGACCATATCTGGCGAACGTACACATGAAATGCACGAACTGTGGAGAACTTCTTGTATACGGAGAGCAAAGCTTTACTCTAACTAAACAAATAATTGAGAGTCATAAATGCTCCAAGAAAAGTTAAATTTCTTCACTTTATTTGGATAGTATGACATACTGAAAAATGTCGTCGCAACTTTAAGAAATTAAAAGCATCATAACACTTGTTTCCAAAAAAAAAAAAAAAAAATAAAGTTCTTTTCAGAACTAACTCTTTGTACCAAAACAAGCTTGAAGAGCATATTAGCTGATATTTTCTCACCGCTTTCTTATAGTGCGCGACCGGGTGCGCGCACCCACCTATCGCGTCGAGACACGCATGTGCAGTCATGTGACTTTAAAACAACACTTCCAATTGGTTCTTACTAGTTTCTATTCTGCAATTTACACGGAACACTCCACCCACTTCCCTAGAAAACCAGTTTATCGTAAATCTTTTAAAGCCTCCTCTTATGAAATATTCAACATCAATCACATAGCAGAGTACTAAATAGCACTATATACACTCCGTCCCTTAATTATAAGAGACTTATTGCTATGTAAAATCAACTTTTGTTTTCCAAGATAATGTAAAATGCTGAGCCTATTACATAATTTTATTACAGATATATGTTACTAGTCTCCTTCGAGTACTAACTGTCAGGTTCACCGGCCGCCGGTAAATCACTGCCTGCAATATTGAACCCATCTTGAACATGAAAAACTACATTTCCCATGTTTCCGAACGCGGCGCGTCAGAATGACGATGCGCGACCGGGAAACGGGATATCCTGGCGGTAGCAGAAGACACCTTGCCGATTATTCCTTCCTGGTATGAGGCTTGGAGGTTTGTGCGACCAGTTCCGTGTTTTGTGCTCATTTCGGGCGGGCTGAGTTAAGCTCGCGCCGGATTGCTTTGTGGATCCGTTGGATTATTCAGGTGGGGCTTAGGAAGCGCCCGCAGCAGTTGCTGATCATTCGAGTTCGGGGAACTCTTGTTCTGCCGAACCTTGGTGGATATCTTGGAGGGGCTTAGGAAGCGCCCACATCGCGTCCTCCGTGTGCCAGCTACAGGTTTTCCCCGCACCTAGGGGGGCGTTCATTTTGTGCTGAACTGGGGTTGCTGTTGTCCCAGTTATCTTAAGACTCGGCTGAGTCTGAAGTCTGTTCAGGACATTGACGCTTTTTTCCTGTGTGCTGCAAGGGAAAGGAGGTCTTTCTGTTCCTCGCAGAGACGTATCTGCAGAGGAGTGTTTATCATCCGTTTTGCTTTCATTAACTGGGCGTTATTTAAGTTGCTGTCATTACGTATGGATATACCCTAATTGACTCCCGTTGGCAGTGGTTGAGAAACTCTTAGGGTATTTTGAGTGCCTGCCGGTACTTTCACTAACTATACTATCGGAGGGGAAAGTTCTTAGATTCTGTACCCTGTGACAAGTGAAGGGCATCCTCAGTGTTATTTAAGTCCTCTTCCTGTTCTCAGAGGGTATGTGGTGAATGGTTTTCCTTACATCAGGGGATTTTGAAACCCTATACCTAGTGGTGGGAAAGAGGGGGCATATTTATGGTCTTCTTTATATCTTTTGCGCAGGACAATCTGGGAATTGAGAAGACGCCTGACCTGTCACTCTTCATTCCACATCACTTGTAGGATTCTTCAGGTGGGTGGCGGACATACCACTGTTTGCAGAGAGTAGTTAGAGATAGAGTCGCTCTTCCATTGATTCCCTGTTTTATATGTTACAGGTTTCCTGCTCCAGTCGCCCAGCTGTTCCCCTCCGGACTACCTTATATTTTCCCCCGCTTGATCTCCCTAATAGTCTGAGGTATAAGGAGCCAGACTTGGGATGATCTAGAGGTGGGCCCCCTATCAGCATCAAACCCATCCTGAGGAGTAACGACGAAAGGCCTGACACTAACACCGTAGAAAATACCACCAATAGCGGTGATATTTTTTACACCGAGAACGGGCGATTTCTATCGCTTACAGCCCTTACAATTATAAAGTTTTATTTCCTAATCTCTGATCTCCAACTGTGCAACGTAGATCCCCTGTGTGTCGCAATAAGGTCCATAAACAAAAACTACAGAGCCAGCATTATAAACATACACAAAACAACAAAACGACAAGAGCCACCATGCTAATATATATCCTTAATATAATAAACCTCTGAGAATAAATACATATTTCCGTGGCAGGCCATAACACAAATGTGGCGTCCTCTGACTCTGCTCCATTACCAAACACCGTAACTCCCCGCCCCCTCACTTTTCACTAAACTCCGCACTCCACCCCAGCCAAACCCCCTATTACAAACCCCCAACCTACCCTCCCAGCCCAAACCCACCATGAACCTCAAACCGCCCCTAGAAAACTTATAAGACACAGGATTACTAAAACTCAAAGAATACGCAACAGGCACATAATGTAAATAGTACATAAAGACACATATTTTTTCCAAAATACTATTTAAAAACATGTTCTATTTTTAATAAATCTATCATGCATCTGACCCTCTACAACTGCTTTCAAAACGTGAACTATAAACCTCTACTTTTCATTTTCAAACCATACACTTTCTTCTGACCCTCTAGAACTGCTTTCAAAACATGAACTATAAACCTCTACTTTTCATTTTCAAACCTTACACTTTCAATTACATTATTTTTTTTTCCACAATTCATGTAATGTTACAAACCTTTTCTAAAATACACCAGTCCGTATCATTTATAAGGATTTATTTTCAGTCTTCATCAGTGACACTTTCTTCACATACAATAGAAATCACTATAACTTTTTAAACGACAATGCTAACGCGGTAAAAATAACCCTTCATTTACTTTCCTTTAAGAATGCACACTATGTACCCCACGCATGCGTTTCTTAATCTTTGTATTTGGCAGCGAATACCGACCTTGAATCGGAAGACATGAACAAGAGCGCCATTGTCACATTTAAAACTGAACGTTGCATCTGCTCACACACATATCTTTCACTAAGCTAACATTCACAGAAAACAGCATTGATGTAAAAAAAAATTGACCTTGCTTTACAAGTCCCTCAAATCACTCCCTTATTTTTTAACGCATCCTCCAGTTCAAAAAAAGCTACTTTTTTAATAACCACTAAGCAATATATAAGTGACTAGACTCCTAGAAAATTTATCAAGTCATTCTGCTCCTCTCCACTGCATAGCCGGCGACTAATTCTGTGGAGTTGCTATTCAACCGGCAGTGCTGCGCCGTTTCCTGTACCATCTTGGGAAATTCAAAATGGATGTCCCTCCTGCCTTCGCAAACAAGCTGGGCCACTTAGAACTATTTCGCCAGAGGATGCTTGACTACTACGGCATCTTACCACTCTCGACTTTGAATACTTCATATCGATTATCATTTCGATATTCGCATTTCACCTGTGTGCAGCCTGTATTTCATTGCCTGAGCTGTGATTTCACGTGGGCCCTGGATTTATGTCTCTGCAATTTGGTACCTCCTGAACCGAATTACAATCACCTCATGAATCCGTTACTTGATCATGAACAGCTTTGTTACAACGGAGGGTTTATGGCCTTTGCAGCGATACAAGGAGTTCTGGGTCATTGGAATATATTCGCAGCGGCGCAAGATTTCCTAACAGAGAGCTACATCGAAAACCCACCGAGCTGCCCTATGATGGTAAAAGACACTCCAATAATGACAGATCATGAATGCTCCTTTCATCTTCTCAATTGGATGGCTGACATGTTTTCAGATGATAACAATGATTTCATGTTAGAGGCACTTGCTGCATACTTTGCCTACACAATGGACGCTTAACTCTTTCCTAACAGCGAGCTACATCGAAAACCCACCGACCTGCCCTCTGATGGTAAAAGAGGCTCCGATTATAACAGATCATGAGTACTGCTTTACTCTTTTCCATTGGATAGCTGACATACTTTCAAATGATAAAACTGATTTCCTGTTACAAGCAGAAGCTACCTATTTTGCCTAAACAATGCTTCAATAACTCTCAAACAAGCCATTGACGTCCTCATTTCCTTTTGGTTTTCTATATTCTTCACGTTCTTTTCCATATTTTCTTTTGAAGAACAGACCTATTTGCTTTACTAACAGTGGACATTATGATTTCGTGTTGTTTGACAGCTGATTCATAAAGTAATGATGTATAACCACTTGCATTTTCATATATCGTTCCTAAACTGAAAGGCCAGAAACCTTCTTCCATTTATTAAAATATAGTATACTTCCTTATAAGAGTGTACAATGTTTTTTTCCAACTATATTCATTTTTCTTCAACTATAGCGTTTGTATTCCATGTACTACTGACAATACCAATTACTGTGTTTTTTGCAATTTCTGTACTCATATTACATAATGATTTGCCTTTAAAACAGTACATTTCTAAATAAACATTTCAAATATTCACGGTTTCTCTTTTAATCCATAATCTCAACTGAAATGATTTCATATTGAAAAACTATTCATGGGTTCCACATAACCTTAACTGTAGTCACTGAGGACCTTATTTATGAAGACCTTCCGCCGCCAGTGCCTCATTTTTTAAAATGGGAAAAAGTAACGCACCGGTGGCGCAAGGCCTTCATAAATAAAGTCCTGAATGTTTTCTTTTCTCGACCTCACTTACTGATACTAGAACCTGCAAGCCAATTACGGCCCGTGAACTCTTTCTTAGTAGGTCGCGCACCGTAAAGACAGTTATACCACTGTTAACATTTTTTTTTTTACTGTTACTAAGCACCGACACAGTTCCGCTTCACTCAGAGTTAATCACTGCTCCCACGCTTCTACAGGCCAGACGCTATGTCGTATTTCTCTCCTTATCACCCTTTCATCTCCACAATAACAAACAGTTGTCCGCCAGCCACCAGAGAACAGACTCAGATGCAGAGGCACCAAAGAGTGAACCCATCACCAACTGCCATCTCCGGCTGTTTCCATGGTTACACCTCATTCTGCACCTTGCTGAAGGCACAGGTCAAAAGTTCATCTCTCAACGTTCTACAGCTAACTAAGAAGACTATTTTCCCTCCAGAAACACCTGCCAATCCACAACTCTGTTACATGTCTTGTTTTTTCACACCCAATAGTACTTTTCGTTTAACATAAACATTGACCTGTTCACTCTCCACTTGTTACAATCAACCAATCATTTTTATTTTTTTAACCACACCCAGCCTCTTCCTTTTTCTTTATTTAAAATTTCAACTTCTAACTACCATTCCACTTCCAGAACCGATCGGAGACGACTACAAATCCCTTGAAAATGAAGGTCTGGCTAATAGGACACAGGAGTGAAAAATATGCAGTAAGCAGACGAATTTGCAACCTCAGCTTACCAAATGTACACATAACATGGATTTCCAAAAGAGGATTGAAATGTCACCAATTAATTCCATTGGTGAAAACTTTTATGCATCTCCCAGAACCAGACCTTATAATTGTGCACTGTGGTGGGAACGATCTAGGCACTGGGGTAGGTCTGGAAATGCTACTAAAAGACACCTTTCGACAATTGATGACACTTTTTCCTCGATCTGCCTTGGTATATTCCAATATATGCCAAAGACAGAAATGGAATTGGTCCAATCACCATTGTGCACAATTTGAGAAAGCAAGGAGACATGTAAATAAATCTGTTTCTGCGTTCCTCAGAGATTATAGCATGGGTTCTATTTACCACAACAACTTGCGATACCACATGCAAGACGTCTATAGGAGAGACGGTGTTCATTTCACGAATGAGGGAAACAGAATCTTCCTCTGCAACATCAGGCTCTGCATCGGTACTTACTTATAAATGCAGAAAACACTCAATTAACACAAGGGCTCTTTTCAGAGCCACCTTATATCTAACCACTCAAACTTCTGATTTACCTCCACTTTCACACTCTTGTAAATAGGTGTGCGCGACCGGGTGCACGCACCCCGTATTTTTTTTCGGGGGAAAATTATATCTTTTCGCGTTTAAGGGCCTTACTACACACCCTGAGAAAACCTACGCAGGAAGACAATCTCTACCTTCTCCCCTTTCCATGTTTCAACGCTTTGAAATGAACAATATATTTACTCGCAGTGACAAAATGGCGGACAAAACTTCCTGATTTCCTTCGAATCGAACGTTAACAGACGTCACGCAGCCAAAAAAAATCCGCTCACGCGCAGCCGCTTGGGTGCGCGCACGTGTGCGCCCCTATAGATATATAATTGACTTTAACTTTAATTTTCTCAACAACTACTGAACGGATTTACACCATTCCAAAAAAAGCGTAATCTGCGAACAAGACTCTACAGTTTTGGCAAATTTCTTATAAATTCATTCACCCGTTCGAACTGTAGCCGAGTCTAAAGGTCCTATGGAAAATACCATTGAGAAAACACGTTTTGGGACCCCCCTTATATCTCAGCCCCCACTTGACCAATCCCCCCCAAACTTTCAGGGAAGGAGTGCAACAAACCTAGCCATCTTCTTTGAGAAATTCGCAAAGACTTATCCACCAGGGCCAAAGTTATTCCAAATAGAATGTTGAGGATTTCCTATGGAAAACAATCCTAACTATAACTACCTACTGGCGACCGCCAGTAGGTAATATACATATATATATATATATATATATATATATATATATATATATATATATATATATATATATATATATATATATATATATATATAGATATACATTTATTTATACAGAGAAAGTCTGAAATGAATAAGGCAAATATAAACGTACCAGTGAATCTGTTGACTGCGTTGTTGCCTTAATCTATGGAGTATTACCGATGGAGAGTGCATCCTTAGCGTTGGATACTTATGGAACTTGATATATGGATGCAGCCCTGCCGTGGGGATTGCACCACCGCGGACGACAGCGGGCCAGTGTGCTCCTTGTGTTGAGAGCTGAGACCGGTCCATTGGCATGGCAGGGAATATGGATGCAACGCATTTTGCTGTTCATTGGAAGCCCATTGATGGCGGAATTGTGTTATGATGATTTATGAGCATGCAGCTTAGAGCTTTATCAAGAACTGTGGTGTTCATTTCAAAGACTACTGATACCAGAATATATATGGTTATATCATGTGGCCCTCACCTGTGGGCAACAATTGCTACAGTGTCTAAACAATGGGGGTGTCACAGGGCCAGCGCTGAGATGGATTCAGTCTTTCCTCACTGACCGGGGCTTTCAGGTTAGACAGGGTGAACACTGCTCTCGGTCATTCGATCTTGATCAGGGGGTACCTCAGCGTTCATCCTTGAGTCCCACCCTGTTTAACCTGTATATTTCCCCGGTGGCCACCATTGTTGAGGGCTATGGAATCCAGCTGGTGTCATATGCCGATGACACACAACTGGCCATTTCACTATCACGGGCGCCGGATGTTGGGGCGGTCAGCTTCAGTGCCTGCATGCAGGAGCTTGCCTCCTGGATGTCTGACAACTGCCTGAAGCTGAAGGGGTCCAAAACTGAGGTGCTCGTGGTGGGGAATGGTCCGAGTGTGTGGTCGTCGGCATGGTGGCCAGCCTGTTTGGGCTCTACCCCTTTGCCTTGCCAACAAGCAAAAAATCTGGGGGTAATGTTTGACTCCGGTCTTACATTTGCTCCCCAGGTCGATCGAGTAGCCGGGATGTGCTTTGGCATTCTTAAAAGTCTACGAAAGATTCTAGATTTACTCCCGGTTGGAGCAAGACAGACTCTTGTGCACGCCCTAGTGACATCTAGATTGGATTACTCCAATCTTCTTTACCTGGGAATAACAGCAAAAAGCCTAAATCGACTCCAGGTACTGCAAAATGCCACAGCTCGGCTGGTGCTAAGACTTCCTAGAAGATCTGGCTCTAGAGCCGCGTTAAAAACGCTCCATTGGCTCCCGGTAAGGGAGAGGATAACTTTTAAAGCTCTATGCGTATGTCACCGCATCCTAAATGGCAAGGCACCTATTCCCTTACGGTCCCTTATCACTCCCTACAGCCCTGGACGCAGGCTTAGATCTTCTGGTACCGGGCTACTTGTAGTCCCCAAAATACATAGGACCCGAATGGGAGGCAGATCCTTTAGATTACTGGCGGCGAGGAGCTGGAACATGCTTCCGACGGAGCTGCGTCTTGAACCCTCCGAAGTAAAATTCCGTAGAGCTCTAAAAACACATCTTTTCCGTTCAGGTTTGGTGTAGCCTCCCCGTTGTGTATGCTTACTCTCGCTTTTTTAGCGCGGGGACACGCCGGTGTGCGTAATGCCATGCGCTTTATAAAATTCCAAAATAAATAAATAAATAATAAAAGATGTTGGTGACGTGTATCAGAAGACTTTCGCCTGTATCAGCAGTCTTTCGCCAGTTATTTTGCTACCGCTCATGCCTGTGATCAAGGCCGCATAGAAAGGCTAAAACGCGCACAGCATATTTAAAAGTACCTGTGAATCTTCTGCCTGCGTTGTTGCCTTAATTTATGGAGTATTACTGATGGAGAGTGCATCCTAAGCTTTGGGTACTTGTGGAACTTGATTTATATTTATATATATATATGAGCACAAGAATCCAAAACAATTAGAAAATCAAGAAAGCACTCACTCGTGTTCAGTATGAAAATTACAGCAGCTTTATTTTAGACAATATTGCCAAGTCCCAACGCGTTTCACCTTCACACAAGGCTTGTTCCTGTGAAATTCGACTGTTTGAAACGAAATGCCAGTTACAGCGTGCTTGTGTCAAAAGGATGGAATTATTCCCAGTATTGTTAAAACATGCACAATGCACTTTGGGAAAAGTAGTTCATGACTTCAGTCACGTGTTCACCAAATTAAATAACGCTCAAGCGCTCCTGGGCGCTAATGTTCCAGTTTGTTAGCAAGGGCAGGAGCCGAGTATTGTAATTGCAACTGTATTGGGCCTCACCTTGTTTGTTTTTGCCAGGAAGGATTTGATGGGCCGCCCTGTGCCCATTTTGGGAGGCCACCCTGAAGGGCCAGAAGCTCCAGTAACAGAGGTACACTTGTCACTTCTGTGGTATATATTTTTATATATATATATATATATATATATACTATACTACTATAATAAAGGAAGAACTTTCAGCATTTGAGGCGGGTAAACTCCGGAACCACAGTGCCAATCCACACACCCGATACACCGTTGGAATCGTCAGGGTGTGTTGATGGTTATAGGCTATATAAATAAAAAAATAAAACGTTATGTAAAAAATTTACAGTAAAAAAAAAGTAGTCCCTCACGTCAGGAGCGCGGGGAGGAGCGGCATCCAGGAACGCGACAAGAAGCGGCGGACATGGCGCGGGGCAGGAGCGTTGACATGAGGAGCAGAGGACAGGCTAGCGGCGGTGCGAGCAGCAGACAGGCTGGAGGAGCGGCGGCTGGGGTAAGGGAGCAGCGGACATGGCGCGGGGGAGGAGCGGTGACGAGAGGAGCAGCGGACAGGCCAGCGGCGGTGCGAGCAGCGGACAGGCGGCAGGAGAGGCGGCTGAGGTAAGGGGACCCATGTCGGGGCAGGCAGGGGTCGGGGCAGGCGGGGGTCGGGGCAGGCGGGGGACGGGCCAGACGGGGGCCCGGGCTGCTGGACAATGTATATATGTAAAAATCCTGGTACCACAATCCTTTTGGAAAAACCAGAGTCGAAGCCCAAGTCAGTTTCAAAGTGCTTAAAGATTTATTTGGCAGAAAAACAACCCTACGCGTTTCACCCTCTAACTCCGGCATTGTACCTGTTGCCAAAATTACACAAGAGCATGGTAACACCGCCTGGGAGACCTATAGTCTCTTCTGTTGGTAGCCTATTAGAGAACACCTCCCGGTACATCGACCATTTCCTACAACCCTCAGTACAAGCGCTACCATCATACGTCAGAGATACGTCTGACTTTTTGAGAATAATTGAGAATAATTGAGGAATTTGTATGGCAACCTGAATATTGGCTAATCAGCTTTGATGTGGTTAGCTTATATACAAGTATACCACAGAGTTTAGGTATTGATGCATGCAAACACTTCTTAAAAAATCGTTCCATCTCACATCTCATACATACCAACATGTTATTGGACATGATGTGGGTTTGCCTCAGCAACAATTATTTCATTTTCAATAAAAGGATGTACAAACAGATCCGTGGGACGGCGATGGGTACTTGCTTTGCCCCCAGCTTTGCCGGGTTATACCTGGGCTGGTGGGAGGAGCTAGTGGTGAACAACATCCCCCACTTTAGTGCCCACGCCGTCCTATGGATAAGATACATAGACGACATCTTCTGCGTTTGGAAGGGCACGCTCAACTAAGCACAAGAGTTTGAGTCCATTATTAACAATAATGACCTCAACTTAAAATTTACGAGTCAAATGAGCCAAACCAACCTAGAGTTCCTGGACGTCAGTCTGACAGTTAAGGAGGGGGTACTTATCAGTTCACTATTTCAAAAGGAAATGGCAGGAAATAGCCTCCTTAATGCAGACAGTTGCCACCCAACCTCACTCATACACAGTATTCCATTTGGGGAACTCATCAGGGCTAAAAGGAACTGCAGCACGGTAGATGGTTTTGAAAAAGAAAAAGAAACAATGAAGAAAAGACTTTTAGACAGGGGTTACTCAAAGAAAACCATCAAACAGGCAGAAGAAAAAGTAGCCCAGATGGAAAGAAAAGATCTCCTAATCCCAAAAAAACGTAAAGAGGAAGAAACGATTCGCTTTATAACCACATACAACTGTCAATCTTGGGAAGTTAGACGTGGGTTAAAAAAGTTTTGGGAGATCCTCAGATTAGACAAAGATCTAGAAGAGGTAATACATGTGACTCCATCAGTTACCTATAAAAAAGCAAGGTCTTTGAAAGACATGCTTAGCACAACACTGATTAAAAGTTGCCCCAAACAAAATGCAATACAGGGATTTTATCCGTGTAAAAAGTGCAAAGCGTGTAAAACCAGTAAAAACTGTAAATCAATAAAACTTTCCCCTGATCAAGATGAACACACCATCACCAAGCATCTAAGCTGCTTTACCGAATATGCTATTTACGCATTACAATACCCATGCAAAAAATCCTACATTGGGTGCACGACAAAACAAGCAAAACTCAGGGTCTAAGAAAATCTAAGGGCCATAAAAAACCTTAATCAACAGTACCCAGTAGCAAGGCATTTTGCCCTAGAACATAATCAAAATCCCAACCTGCTAACATTTGTGGTACTTGACTGTGTTGAAAACAAAGAAAGGGGTGGCAACAGATGGCTCAATTTAAGAAAACTGGAGTCCAAATACATAATTAAGTACAATACAATCCAACCGGGGGGTCACAACCTCGGGGAAGAATTAGCAATACATCTGTATGACTGAATGTAATGACATATTCTTGATTATTTGAACTGGTTTTGCATATAGTGCCTGCATTGAAACATACAAATGTGCGTTTTTAAATTTGTTTGTCACCACCTTTTGATAATAACTGCTAACTTTTAACTGAGTTATTATTTTCATTGCACATGCACATCACAATAAGGATTGTTATTGAAGACACATATGCTAAAATATACACGTTGTCTCTTTGTTACAGATTGTGGATGCCTGCCCACTGGGGCTTGATGAAGAATGTGTCAAACACGTATTGCACAATATTTTCAATTTTATATGCCCACTGGGGCGCTACAGACTCATTTACAACCATGGATCATGGCTAAAATATTGCCTGATCGTTTGTCTAATGTGTGCAATACCTACTATCATCTTGGAGGCTTCACTATATGGCTGACGAAGATGTCACAATGACACTCTATTGTAATCGAATATGTCTGCCAATTTGAGTAATCATCAGTTTTGGCAGAAAGGTATATTGGACTGTTTATTATATTTAAGGCACCACTTTGTATATATGAATTAACGCAATGTTTAGTTGCTAAATATGTCACTTTACAATATGGGCTGTAACAAAGTGTAAAGCGGTAGCAACAAAGTAGCTACGATAGTCTGTTTTCATGTCAATTATCACGTGATTTGTGCAAACACTGAACCTGTCACTTTAAAAGTTTGGCGCTCTGATTTACACTCCACCCGTGAGCAAGAGGTAGGCGTACCTCGAAACGCGTAGGGTTGTTTTTCTGCCAAATAAATCTTTAAGCACTTTGAAACTGACTTGGGCTGCGACTCTGGTTTTTCCAAAAGGATTGTGGTACCAGGATTTTGACATAATGAGGGTTTGGCGACCCTGTCGAATGCCCGCTGTGTAAGCGGCGGAAGCACGCCATTCCTGCATTTTATATATATGACGGACATGGATTTAATGATGGAATTGAGAGCAACGAATATGGAAGCACAAGATTTGGAACCTGAGGACTTTGCTGACAACATTGCCCAGGAAGAAGACATCAATATATATCAAGATGCCCCAACGCCCTTCAGACCGAGATCACGCTTTACACCTTCAACATCAAGGGATACAGTTGATGTTTATAACGAACTGGTCCTTAATGAACTGAAGAAGTTGGGTAAGAACATAAATCCAAACAAAGCAAGCAATGAACAGCAGAGAGAATATTATGCTTTAATTAGGAAACTGTTGGAGTGTAATAATTGCATAGTGCGCAATGCGGATAAGGGGGGCAATGTAGTCCTTTGGGACAGAGAGAAATATTTAACTGAGGCTTATAAACAACTTGATGACAAAGCCTGTTATGTACGTGTTGAAGAAAAAACTATGACAGATAGCCATGCATTGTTCAACACAGAGCTGAAACAGTGGTACGACTCTTCTTTATTAACGCATGATGAGTTAATGTACTTGAAAATAGACATGCCCACTACACCTGTATGTTATTTGATCCCAAAGGTGCACAAAGATTTGTTTAACCCCCCCGGACGCCCTATTATTTCAGCAATAGGTAGCGCACTAGAAAACACTTCCAAATTTGTTGACTCCTTCCTGAATCCATTGACAAAAACATTACCTTCATTTTTGTTAGACACTGGGGATTTTCTGAAAAAAATATATGACACACCCTGGGAAGATGACTACCTGTTGATCACTATCGACGTGGCCAGCTTGTATACAAGCATCAGACATAAGGATGGCATTCGTGCAGTCAAACACTTCTTGGGCACGAGAGCTATTAGTCTGTGGTCACATACACAAATGCTCCTGAGGATGGTGGAAAAATGTTTGACCAGCAACTATTTTCTATTCTATGGTCAACTATTCCACCAGACGTGTGGTACTGCCATGGGCACCTGCTTCGCCCCCAGCTATGCTAATTTGCATATGGGCTGGTGGGAGGAGCAGGTGGTCCGGACGCAGTACCAAAAGGAATGGGAGGAGAATATTGTCCACTGGAGTCGTTTTATCGACGATTTGTTTTTGGTGTGGAGAGGATCAGAGTCAGAAGCAAAGTCTTTCATATCTAAGCTTCAGAAGAACGAGCTAAACCTATCCCTTACAAGCACCATCAGTAAAGATAGTGTTAATTTTTTAGATCTAACAGTGTATGTCGAACAGGGCAAAATCCAAACTAAATTGTACAGAAAACCCACCAGTGGCAACACTTTGTTGCACGCTAAAAGCTTTCACCCTATGGCCCTCAAGAGCAGTATACCATATGGAGAGAGCCTTAGAGTCATGCGCAACTGTAGTACTCCCACAGAAACAGAAAAAGAATTGACAGTCTTGAGTACTAGATTTAAGGAACGGGGCTATCCTACCACCTGGATAGCAGAAGGAATACAAAAAGCTTCTAAGCAAAAGAGAGAACAAATCCTCTTTGGCAGTACAAAAGAGCCTAAAAATGAGAACCAATGCAGATTTATAACAAGTTTTTGTAAACAACACGTTGAGGTGAGAAGAATACTCAACAAGCATTGGCATATCATTAAAAATGACCCCGTGCTTGGGAGGGAAGTCCCCAAGAGACCTCAAGTAACATTCAGAAAATCTAAATCTTTTAAAGATTGTTTGGTATCCAACATGCTCACAAAACCCAAGCTAAAAACAACCTGGCTAGACAAAAAAGGCTTCGTAAAATGCACAAAGTGCAAGGCATGTAAGTATGGCCTGAACTGTGGTAAATACAGACTAGGCCTTTCCAATAGAACGGAAAAAATCAAACATAAATACACATGCAAAACTGATTACGCGATCTACATCCTCGAGTGCCCTTGCGGGCTCCGATATGTAGGGAGCACAATCAATGAAGTCTATAAAAGGATTTTGCAGCACTTGCGTGCAATTAAGAATGCCGACAGGGCCTATCCTGTAGCCAGGCATTTCGAGTTGATGCACAATGGGGATGCCAAAGGACTGACATATTGTGTGATCGACTCTATTCCAGCTAGCCAAAGAGGGGGGAACAGACTGAGCAAGTTGAGGAAATTAGAATCTATGTACATAATCAAGCTCAACACCAAGCAACCGAACGGTCTTAACATTGAAGAAGATTTGCATAGACACCTTTAATATCTTCAGTGTTTTACAAGTAGTGTCTGTTTTATTCATATATAATGAATTTATTTTGATCACTTTGATTAATGTATGGACAGCACACTGTGTAATGTATTCATAAAGCAGGACTAACATGAACTGAGGCAACTGTAAACAATCGTGGTTTGCTTTGCGTAAGGGACAACCAGAGTGCTCGCTCACTGGAGCTTTATTAATTCATGTAATGTTTTGTAGAAAGAGTTGTGAGGAAACTCAGTGTGTAATGCTTTAAGCCTAAAGGTAAATTGGAAGTATTTAATCAATCCGACAAATATCTGGGTATGCCCACATGGGCTAAATTTTCCAATTTCACATCATTGAATTGGTGATAAGCGTTGGCAAAGTGCTGTGTCTCTTTGTCAACATGTGGCACTGTTGATAAAGTTTTTTGATAACAGCTCGTAATATGACATGTTAATATGAAGCAATGAATTGTCCGTGTTTAGCAACCATTTGCAATACATACACGTTTTTAACCAAATTTGTACAATTATGTTAAAGGAAATGTGAAGAAACACTATTTCTGTACTGAATTGGTAAAATGAAGTCTGTCCTTTCTGTCAGTTGACATGTGGTCACTGACGGATGTGATGTTGAAAAAAACTTTATTTAAAATGGCCGCGCGCTCCTTTAATCACAACCAGTGATCAAGACTACTGTGTAGTCGAAACGCGTTTGGCAGCGGAAATAAAGAAACTTTGAAAATCTCACCTGGCGTGGTCGTTTATGGAAAGAAGTGTGAGGGACTCAATCCAAGGAGTCCTATTAAGACGACGCAACTCTCGATCTGGCGGAGGCAGTTAATACTTGGATTTTCTTTGGATATATATATACATATATACATATATATATATATGATTGAAAGGGCTCCCAAACAGAGTTTCTTCCTCCCAGGAACCACACAAACGACTCGCACACCAGGGTCCGTGTTCAAATTGCGTTTATTGGCGACGCGTTTCGACCAAACGGTCTTCTTCGAAAGCCAACCACACATAAACACAATCACCATTTTATCCAAATAACAGTGCTCAAAGTGGTAAAGGAAACTGAGGTAGGACTACTTTTTAAGTCAAGACTACATTTCATGTGAACTACAAATGAGGTAGAAGATAGACTATGTGGAAAAACGGTCTCAGACAAATTAAATAACTGTAGTCAGATGTGTAAAATTAAACACAAAGTATGGTTTCAAATTAAATTATAACAAATGCACGGACATATTTCATACATTTTTTCAAATTGTCACATTAATACATGCACAGTCCATGTAAGTCTCTGGTTCAACCTGATAATGGAATTGAGTTATGCATAAAGGCAAAGTGGCCTATACTCTCTCAAAATGTCTAGAGACCAATTGTTTCTGTCACAATTGTCTATCCTGTCTGAGCCGGCCCCAAATTAGGTTGGATAGGGCTGGAATGGGAAATGGGTCACGGCCAAGTGGCCAATTCATTCTATTTAAAGATGAGTAGTTCACTAGTAGGCTAGAAATTTAATGACATTTAAACAATTTAAACTATGAATCCTCTAAGGAGGGGGTCTCCCCCAAATCAGTGATGGACTGCTCCAATGTCATGGAGGAGCCACTCCAAAGGAAAATTATAATAAAAGAAAAATTAAGGGTGAAAGGGTGCCAAAATTCTTCTTTCAGCCCCGTGAACTATACAAAACGTGAACCCTGTGCTGCCTGAGGTTTGCCTAGCCAGACAAACCATGATCAGACAGTTTGGTGTGATTGTGAAAAATAAAATTATTGAATTAGGTAAGTGCCCGTGAAAGGAACAGAAAAGGTCATTTATTCTAATAACGGTGCAATATTGCCCCCGTGGCTGCCAGAGAGTGGTTTTGGCATTGGCGTTAGTTGAGGTCTAAGAATCTAAGCTGGAATGTGATGTTGAAATTAGCTAACCTGCATCAGAGAGGGCCCTCTCTGAGCAGGGTTCGTGTGAGTAAGGGGAAATTACAGACACAGAAGCCCAGGTAGAGGGATCCGGGCAAAGGCACTGAATGGGACAGTAGTGGAACTGGTGCAGTATAAAGGCAGATCTTCCGGCTCAACATAAGGTTCTTAGCCAATGTGCACGTACAATTCCTCCTCCTCGTTCAAACCAAAAGGGTTTCTCGAATCCAGACGGATGATATATCGGGATTCCAGGACACGCAGTTGTTTGAGACGGTTACCCCCTCTGGGATTCGTTGGAACTCTGTCAATACCAAAAAAGGAAAATTGGTTAACATCACTGTTGTGGACACGCGACCAATGACGTGCAGTGGCATAGGACATATCAGTATTCTTAATTGCTCTCATGTGCTCAAGAATTCGCTTTTTTATCGGGAAGATGGTACTCCCAATGTAGAACTTTGCACATGGACACACAATTACATACACACAATGGTCAGTGTTACAGTTCATGAACTTTCCAATGTTCTCGCTTTTTCCAGTCGGGAGAGGATAAGATTTCACATTTTTACTGGTAGCACAGGCCTTACACTTGCCACACTTGTAAAAACCCTTCTGTTCTTTTAGCCAATTCTTCTTTTTCACTGGGCCCTCAAAGTAGCTCTTAACCAGCATGTCTTTAAGAGAACGTGCCTTTCTGTAGGTAACCTGGGGTGAGCTGTTGATCAATTTCCCTATTGTGGGGTCACTTTTGACAATGTGCCAATGTTTCTTCAAGATTTCTCGTACTCTGCCTGCCTCCACACTATATGTCGTTATCATCCTGACATTACTTGATCCCAGGTTACTGGGGTGTTTAGTTATTTTCTTGGTCAGAAGTGTCTCCCTATTCCTGGCTTTCGCTTTCTCCCTGGCTATCATCAATGCCTGGTCCGAGTACCCCCTGACTCTGAATCTCTGGGTCATTGTATTCTGTGCTCTCTCATAGCTGTCATTGGAGCTACAGTTTCTTTTGGCTCTCAAAAATTCTCCATACGGAATGCTATCCTTCAGGCTGCTGGAGTGGTGACTTTTTGCATGTAAAATGCTGTTCCCAGAAGTGGGTTTCCTGTACCAGTCAGTTTCAATCATCCCTTCCACTATTCTGACTGTGATATCCAAAAAGTAAATTTCTAAGGGATCTACCTTACTCGTGAATTTAAGATTCACATCATTCTTGTTATTATTAAGCAGGAATTTGTTCAGATCAGATCTTGTACCATCCTAAATCAGAAACATGTTGTGGATGTATCTGGTGTAAAATACAATATGGCGGGTAACATCAACATTGTCCTCAGACCAAAGAATTTGCTCCTCCCACCATCCCATCAGCATGCAGGCAAAACTTGGAGCAAAGCAACTCCCCATAGCAGTCCCAACTTCTTGCTTGTACCAGCTTTTTCAAACAAGAAGAAATTATTCATGAGGCAGAATTCCAGCATTTCAAGTAGCATTTCCGTCTGGTTTAGGTAGAAGATCGACCGGTCTCTCATAAAATGTCTGCAAGCTCTCAGACCATCCGCGTGTTTAATACACGTGTACAAAGAGACCACGTCAATCGTAACCATACAGAAACTGTCCTCTCATCTGATCCCCTCAATTTTGGAAATAAAATCAGTGCTGTCTCTGCAGTATGAGGGAAGGTTCAAAACATATGGGAAAGGAAAAGTGTCCAGAAAAATAGAGGTGCTTTCTAGGAGACTGTCATTGGCCGATACAATAGGTCTCCCAGGTGGGTTGGTCTTGTCCTTGTGGACTTTGGGCAACATATAGAAACAAGGGGAGACCGGATGCTGTACACATAAGAATCTAAACTCTGATTCAGCTAATAGATTCTTGCCTCTCCAGTTTTTAAGTTTGTCATGATAAGTAGAAATACTCGCCACATACTCTTCCCTGTTTGCTCTTCTATAGTTGCCTGATAGCTCCAGCTGTTTCCTAGCTTCCTGTCTGTATTAAGTATTCTTTTTTATTATTTAATTTAACTTTATTTCCTATGGAGTTTTATTTAAGTCAATATCTCCACTGATTTCAATGGGAGTCTGTTGCAGTACCAGTGTTTGGTCATGTGTTATGTTGGACTTCATTATTACTACTGTTTGGGCCCCCTTTTTGGCTGTAGTAACTTTAGAAGTACAGTTTGTGAATAGGAATGGACTTCCTCTTTTGTGGATGGGTAAGAGTTCTTCTCTGCTCCCTTGACCCCACTTTGCTCCTCCTTATTCGCCTCCCATTAAGAAGTAAGTAGTTCCCATTATCCAGCAACTCCCCTCTGATCTTCCCACATTTACTTCTAAAACAAGTACATATGTGTGTGGAGACTCCGCACACGAGGTGGAGATCGACACACAGCAAGATATAGGTGAGGCAGAGTCATAAATTCCGTACATAGGCTTCTGAGAAGCATTTCATAGTACCTTTTGTAGTACTACACAACATACTACAAAATGCAATTTCTCAATAGACCCTTGAAGTTTTCTATTAAGATAAGTCTCTACCAGAGTTTTGGATTGATTAGTATCTTACATTGCACAGCTATATTTTACCACTTTAAACAATAGTAAATGGTCGACACTAGAAATGTAAAGGAATGTGCTGATTTGGACTGCAAATGTAGCTGCATTAGTTGACAATTCTAACTTAATTGCTGAGCACAACAAAACACAATGCAAATCAAAACTACAGTTCAATAAAAACAGCACAGGAGGCAACACCACAAAAAAGAGAAAACACATCAACCGCTATAAAACACAACTATAACAATATCATAATGCATTTAAAAAATAAACAGCACAAACCATCACCACCTCAACAAAATGCAACACATGCACAAATATTTTGCCACACATTATCAGCTGCATAGGTCTTCTTTCATAATATCATGTTGGCACCAAGCACTGCCTTAATTACCACTAAGAACATGTATTAGCACCAGTCAAAATGTCTTGTGATCAATCTCCCAGTGCTACATTAGCACTTTCAGCACTGTCGCCTTGGAAACTGAAGCCAGTTTGCTCTTCTTCAGAAACGTCTCAAAACGTGCCATTCAGTCATTAATTCAAGCATTCTATATCTGGGAATTGCCTAGTTAGGCTGTTTTAAAGCAAAGATGTGTGTTAAATAGAGCCATGAAGCTCCTGCCTAGAATCTCTTCAAACAAATAAAACAGCATAACCCCAACCTCTTCCTCTGCATCCTTGCAGTCACGTCATTTTACTCCTTGTCACTCCAGAAACTAATTCTTAAATGAAAAACGCTGGAAATGAAACTATATTATGGGATACTTTCCTTTTCCTTTTGAAATTATAAAACACATTGCATTTAAGGTGGTTGAGGATACAATCTGAACAGTTGTTGATTAAAAGCATTGCCTTATCTCATTGAATTTGAAGTTGTGCGATTAAACTAAATTCACCCGCATTGATCAAATGCTAATGTCTTTCCTTGGCCGGAAGTATTATTCAGTCATAATGAGTCTGCACAACTTTACTCCATCGCAAATGAAGCGTAGAGGTACAGTACATGTGCATTCACTAAAGATTCATGCTCTGCAACTCCCTCTCCTGAAGTTACTTAACTCCTAATGGATTCATTGTTCGCCCACACAGCCTGCACAGCAAAAGTTACCTTTTTATACTGGTACTTTAGCGATAAACAAGAGTGTACTATCTCATTTTTTAATGCAGTGTTCGCCATACAAACAACCATTTCAAGAACTGAAGGCCTGTTTCCAAATTGCTCAATGTGGGCCCAGTAATGCTGATTTCTAAACCCCACTTGACCATGATGTGGGATTCTGTGTAAAACCCTTCACCTGTCTACACTTCAATTCCCACAGGGAACTTCAGGCATATGTAATATAGGTGGAAATAAATATGGGCTGATATATTAGTTTACTTATTTGTGTGCACTTTACCAGTACAGTAGTGGAAACTGACATACACACATGGCTCAGTATATCATCCCTGGAATTAACACACTGAGTCTTTGCTTCAATGTTGTGTGAACCATAACTGCAGTTTCCGCAACAAGGGCCTAATTATGAGTTTGGCGGTCCGTGGTGGAGGTGCGGTGGTGGTCGAGGACTGCCGGACCAGCATTCTCACTGCCGTATTATGTTTACTTTGGGAACTCTGCGGTCGCCAAGGATCTGTGATATTTGGCAGTGGCACAGCGGTCTGGGGAAGCAATATGCATGGTGGTGGCGTTTCGGCACCACCATGCATATTACGAGTTGGTGAACAACCTTTACAACTAAACTTTTACAACGCAGTGCCTTTACAACGCGGTATTTACAATGAAAACCATTATAACGCTGGGGGGCTCTCTAGGATAGGGAATACGTTTAATTTACTATCCAACACCTTCCCTAGTGTCCACGGGGACTAGAGTTGGAACAGTAAATTAAACTATTCACTATCCAGCACCCCAAAGCGCTATGTGTTGTAAAGGTTTGCGATGTAAAAACCGCGTTGTAAAGGCATGCGTGGTAAAAGTATGCGTTGTAACGTCATACATCCTGGGGATGCAAGCAGAGTGGCACATGTTGTGCCCCCCTGTATGCATGCACCCGCTGTCCTGCATGGCATGGACTGCACAGTCCATGCAGTGCAGGAACAGCTTAAGGCGCTCCCATTGTGGTGCCTTTCGATAGGCACCACAATGGGACTGCCGTGATGCCCGCCTGCCAAACAACAAGGAAACTCGTAATCTGACATGTGGGCGGCAGTCGGCTGTGACAGCATGGGAGCAGAGCACTGGCCTGGTGGCTGGCTCCCAGATCGCCAAAGTCATAATCAAGCCTTAAGACTTTGACCAGAAGGTTGAATACAAGAGCATACATGCTCTCCAAGCATAACAAGGACCAGGGCCTCTCACCAGTGAGCAGAACCTATACCAGCACAAGACCTCCAGCCTCCACATATAAAAAAAGTATTGCAAGTATTTAAAATCGCAAGCACTTAAAAGTTAAAAAAAGAAGTTCCAAGTCTGCACCTTTAAAACTACAGCCTCTGGTGTGTAGATTTACAATTTTAAACAATCCCTACATCTGCATGTTAGTGCACATGGAAAGCTACTACAGTCAGAGGTTTCCGAGTATACACCAGGAACATTTTTCAGAATTCCTTTTTAGAGCTGGCTATAGTTGGTTTGGGTTTTAGACGGCCTCATGTTGGCAATTCTTTGAAAAGGGAAAATAAGAAGTACAGCGAGAGAGTACTGAATCGGGTTGGCCTCTTCAGCCATTGACTTTCATGTATTTATCATGGTTTGCCATTGCTTGATGGGGCTGTCCATCGAGACCATTGCATTTTGAGGATGTTTACCATGTCCCATTTGTTTTGCCATTATGTCCTGGTGTTGGGGATCAAGTAGTCCTTTTGTTAAAAGGCGGATGCAACATGAGGTACAGCATCTACATGGGAGCCAGTGTACCTTCTTTGGTGTATTTAGGTTGCTGAAAAGATGACATCTTTGTGGCTTTTCGTTTAGGAAGCGCTTGTTAGATTGCTTCCGAGCCTCTCATAAAGTCACATTACTAATCACTAATCACTCTTGTGCTTTCATTGGTTTTACTTTGCTCTCATGAGGACATGTTCTTTGTTTTACAGCTTTTTTTGCTAATAAAGTAAAAACATGCATAACTATAGGCTATCTTACTGATGCATTGAAAGCACTTGCCCTTTGTCAAAACTATCTACTAAGCAATGTTTTTCTGGGCATGCCCTTTAAATTCACTTAGGCCCTGAATCCAAGTTGAGCAGAAAATAATTCCTGGGTGAAATTCAGCTGCACTTAATCACGTGTGTGTTATTCCTATACCAACCCACCAGTGCTGTGCAACTCATAATCAGGGCCCCAAAAGTAAACCTCTTAACTGACTCCTTTTTATCACACTCATCATTGAACTCAACCCTGCTAATTCAGAATGTTAAGCAAGGGCACTTTTGCGATTCCATCCTGTTGTCTTTTTTTGTTCTAGGACAGTGGGGGCAACTCACACAGTTGCCCGACTGTAGTGCCCTCCCCAGCCTAGAACATGCGAAGGACCACATCACAATTGGAGCTCTGTCTTGCACATCTTTATTCAACTACATGCAACCGTTAACTGAATGTACTGTGCCATGAACTTTATTGATAACATCTAAACACACCCTGAAACCTCTAAATCGATTACGTAATGCTTGAAAGGAGTCCGCCGAGGACCAGTAGAGTCCTCACGCACACAAGCACACAACATGACACCTAACTATTATGAAATATGCCTCTACAAAAAACAGATCTATCAGCTTTAGATTTGCTTGTTTCACCTCTGTGCAGGCATATTTACAAGGGCAAATCTGCACATCGGCCAGGTCTGCATGGGGAAATGCCATGCAATGGCATAGTTTGTTCTGCAAGAAAAAAAATATTCTACACATTGAGACTACCCATTCCCTACATCCCCAAAAGGCATGGATCGCAGGTGGCAGGGCTGGTGCACAGAGGGATGCAAGGGGAGATGGAAGGGAGGAGAAAATGGTGCACAATTAAAAAACAAAATTATAAAAAATCACCTTGCCGTGCCGGGACCTGCGTCACTGCTCTCCTTGTCAGACAGGCACAGGAATTACAGTCAGGTTCCTCTGACCAATCACAATACTGCAATACAGCGTTATGATTGGTAAGCACCCAGGATCCTCTGAACAATCACAATGCTGCAAAGCAGCATTGTGATTGTTTAGAAATGGATACCAAATTGCAATTCAGAAGTTAGCCTAGGGCTGAAATGGGTCGACCCATTGTTCTTTGATGAGTGCTGTAGAAAGCAGGAGAAAATTGTGAATGACAGATCAACTGACTATTGAATGAAGATGGCAGACTGAAAGTCCTAATAAATAAATATATTGTATATATACTTTTAGTAAAATCAAAAAGGTCTTGACTAACATCAGACCTAAAATTTAAATTCAGATTTTGGGGTGGAGCCAACAAAGAATAGTCAGAGGCCTTACGTTTGTGGTGAAATCACGTTAGGTTTAAATGAATGTAAGTTAGAATACTAAACTGCTCATATGTATCTTCTGTGACACTTCTTAAAACTGATCATTGCAAAATTTGTCACGACCTTAGTGAAACAACACTCCTCAAATGTAAGGTGAAATCGATAGATTTCAGAGTCAGTTTCATTAAAGATAGAAAAGTCTTCAAAATCTTACATGCTAGATGTCTCCCCTTGCTCCAGACAACACTATGAAAAAAGAAGGACCTACCATGACCCTGATTTTAACTAAAAGGAGGATTGCCATTAAATGTCCCAGACCAGAGTGTTCAGATTTAAGTGAATGGTTAGAAGATGCTGAGGAGTAGATGAATGAGAAAGAATGGTTTCTTTGGAGTGTACCAAAGACGATAGAGCAGAGTATGCTGTCATAAGTTGGAAAAAGCTACTTTAGGGTCTACAACACCCACAGGACCCATATATCCCCTAGGGTGTTTTCTGGCATTTGGTATTCATTCACCTGACAATTAATGTTCTTTCTGGTTGTGATGTGCCTTTGATGTTGCTTTTACTAAGCTATTTGTATGTCCGAGAAGCTACCAGTCTGCTCTCTAGATTTTCCTGGCTTCTATCAATGAATGCACCAATACATTATATTAGACAGGTAGACATATTTGGATTTCCATGTTTAGATTTTTCGTGAATATCACTTGACCGTACATGTTTATGGTATTACTAAGAAATGTGTTTGACAATAAGGGGGTTGATTAATTGTATGGTGTGAATCCCAGTAAGCCTGTCCAAGAGAAATCAAAACTACAATTAATCAAGCCTGGCTACTTCCTTGTTAGCAGGCCATTTCAATGTAATCCTGAAGAGTGCTCAGTCTGACCTCTGTGTAATCCCTGATCTGGTAAAACAACAAATGGTGATGGGTAGAATTCTTGCAAAAGTCTCAAGTACTTGCAATCGCCTGGGGTACATTCCTATCCATTTTTTTGCCCACTACACCATGCCAGAAAGGAAGCAATCTACGTAAATCAAGCCAGGTCCTGAACACACCCCATAGCAAACAAATATGGTTACTAACCCCCCAGTGAGCACTGTTTCAGGTCTTATTTTTGGAGGACAATCATGTGTTCTCTATGTGAATTTGTGATCTATGTGAGATTGCAAGCCAAGTGACATTGTGAAGTCCGAGTTATACACTTGCATTCAATAGAAGGATGGACACTTAGGGGTCCATTAGGATGATGGGCGGACTTTGCCCGCCCGTCATCCCATCGTAAATCGGGACCGCCCGCCATAAGGGCGGGGGTCTCGGGGGTGCCATTAGGATGCGCCCGCCACAGTGGTGGGTACATCCTGTATTTTCAGCATTGTGGCGCCACAATGCTGAAAATGCACTTTAACATTGTCATTTGCAAAGCAGCAGGTACCGCGTGGTGCCTGCCGCTTTGCAAATGACAATGAAGGGGGGTACCACAGGTACCCCCCCATGTTCACCCCCCACCTGTACTTCACTCTGGGGGCCCGCAGGGGGCCCCCAGAGTGAAGACCGCATGCCTGGCACTGCACACCACACATTATAATATGTCTGGCGGTGTCTATTAGACACCGCCACCATATTATTCCTTTTCTGCCCCGGCCGCAAGGCGACCGGGGCAGAAAAGTAGCGGGCGGTGTTTCCCTCCGTTGTGGTCCCCCCCGCCATTGTAATGTGGCGTGGGGGGAAAGGGTGGCGGCGGGCATTTCTGTCGGGCGGATCGCCACCGCCACCATGGCGGTGGCGATCCGCCTGACATCGTAATGGAGCCCTTATTGTCCAAAAATATTATGTTCCAACAATGCTACCTTTCCACCAATCAGATTAATTCCATAATATCTTATTTGGCTTATGTGGCCTTTATTTAGACATTCATATCAGATTCATCCCTTTAAGTTGTTTCCAATCAGTGGATACTTTGTGCCATATTTATCAACACTAATGCAATGCTGTGCAACACTGCATTGCACCAGAAAATCTGCTCTGTGTTGTTGCATTTCCTTGCACCAAGGATGCACCATATCTATGTTACGACGCATCATGGCACAAGGACCAAAGATGGGTCATGAATTCTGACTAAACAGTGTCAGGAATAGCACAAGGCACCGTAACGCAAGTGCACCCTGCATGAAGCACAGTTGATGTGCATACCATAAAGCATCTCTACCTGCTGCAAATTAGCAGTGCGTCACAGGAGCATTTAAAAAAGCAACACAATCCACACAGCAATACTCCAGAATATTAAGAAGAATGGAAGGAGCCTAAGGGAGCCTGGAGGGTACCAACCCCCAACACAGAAGTCTCCACAACAGCCCTGGGGAAGAGGAAGTCTAAGTTCAGTGATGAGCAGAAATAGATACTTAAAAGTGAGGTGACAAGAAATGAACAACTACTATTTGTCACCTCAAAATTGGCAAACCATAGTGGTTAAGGTAAACATCATAGCACAAACAAAGAGGACAGTACTGGAGTGCAAGAAGAGATGGCCTGGAACGTTAAGGTGTCCATGAGAACCGAAGAGAACCTAATGTCCTGGAGGAGTTGGATCCATCGGAGGAGCAGGTGGCATCCATCATCCCAACAGAGTTGGTAGCAGGAGTGAAAGGGCAGGACGTTGCTGAAGTAGAGGACCAACAAGAACTACAGGGTAAGTGAAAACAAAGGACCATATATTAACAAACTGTCATGCAGGGCAATACAGCAACACACTTTGTGGTGCTGTGCTGCACTGTGTGAAAGTGAAAGGTCAAGAATGCCTCACATGTTTACTCATCCTTCACATGACTGTCCTTTATTAAGGCAGTACCAATTTTACCATCGATTTCCAGTACTGCCAAGTCTCCCATGTCCATGCATGATGTGCTGTCCCAGTGATGGTATTTCTGTACAATACTGGGTCTTTTAGTGTCATTTATCCTTTCACAAAACAGGACTATAAGTATTAAGTAGAAAACCTGGACTGGAGCAGCGCATCATGCATGGACCTTGGAAAATTGGCAGAAATGCCAGTGCCGTTGTAGGCCCCATTGCACCATGATGCAAGTGCGTCTGTGTTGGCGCCAGGCAGACAAAAGTGGACTGACATGTGGCTTTGTTGAGGGTCAACTTGTCATCCAGGTGCTAGGTATGTGCAAGCTCTCCATGTAGGACCTCTTAAAGAGTGTGTAACAACAAAGAGAGAGGTAGGGAGATTCCAAAGACACTCTCTTAGTCCCCGGTTATATGTCAAACAACAAAGTAAGAGAGAGGTCTGAACTGGTCAAGCCCACGGCTACCAGAAACGTGGAGCAAAAAGATAAGCGAAATATTGTTGATCACAGTCACTCTAGTTGAGTGGGATCACAGTCATTCTATTTGAGTAGGAAAGCCCTCACACACCGACCTAGTCAGTGTCATGCTTCATCATCGGGCCCCACCGAAGAGACCGAGTGTCTCTTCGGTGTGCTGCGACGCCAGAAAGACTGCGGAGCTGGTTGTGTGGGGAGGAGGTGTTGTGAAGATTCTCAAATTAAAAGTGACTAACAGGGTATCAAAAAAACTTTAATAAGTGATCCCTAAGACACGTGTAAGTGGTATATGTGTCTGAATTTAATAGCCAAGGTTATTAGGATCTAGTTTAAATTCAGCTAAATACCACAAATTAATTAAAATCAGTCAACATGTTTCTGCCTTTAATGTGGTATATATTCACCATGGCATTCTTCAGGACTAAAACCCCGGCGGTATGGACACTCTAATAGTCCACCCTGACCTGGGGGCGTGAAAGTGAAAAGGAAAAAGTGAAAAAAGTGCTTAAAAAGGGAGAGCGATTTGCTCAATCCAAAAGAACCCCAAAATTAGGGGTGTATCAGCACCTGTAGGAAAAGATATACAAACAAACACATAAAGACATACATACAATTAGTATATGCCAGCGTAGACTATCGAAGTGCTCCTAAGATGGTGGCAAACCTTTGTGTGCACACAATAATAGATAACTTTAGCACCATCCAAGTAGCCCTTAGGGAGTAATCGTATTTGCTAGGAGGTGAAGTGCTAGAGGTGGTTTAAAAACTACTATTGTAGTGAAGGAGATAAAAAACGCGATGTGAACTCTCCATGAGAAGGGATCAATTTGACCAAATGGTCAGTGACCCCCACAAGATGGTGAAATATGGAGAACATCTCACTTTAAAAATGGGCGCTACTTGCACCATGGGTCTCGGGAGGGGGGTTGGAGCGCGATTGGCACATCCTAAGAAAAAGTACAGAGTCGAAATGTCAGCATAACCCATACAACACACAGGCACTTAGCTTTGTTAGTCGTGGTAATCGTTCCGCTGTGGATGTAAACTCACGCCCTCAGCGCTCACAGCCCGCTTTCAAACCTGCTGCAACCCTCTAGACCGGACCCCAAAGATGGGAAGCGGGGCCGGTGAATGAGTATAAGAGCGCTTTCTTTACGCGCTCGATTCCGGGTTTGGGCGTGCCTCGCTGTTCTCGCGATGGGCGTGTCTCCGTGAAAGCGAGGCTTGAGGCGCACACGCCCACTACAGAGGATGCGTGTTACTGAACGGATCGAGGCTTGAATCTAGGAGCCTATCCTTACGCTGAGCCTCAAGGGGGTGTGTGCACGCTAATAGTTGTTATGGCGACCAAGAGGAAAACATTGTCTCTCGGAAAAGGGAGCGAGGGATTAGCTATTTCGATTGGCAGGATTTAATTTGCAATCAGGAATTTGGAACTATTATAAACCAATGGGTTTAAAAATAGGGAAGGACAGTATGAGAGCAAAAAAAGGAATTATGATTTTGTGCACATTGATTGAGCTCTGGACTGGGATGTTGAAGCATACAGAGTTACTTTGAAAATAAAATAGACTATTGTATGTTTTTCAACAGATCACTTCTCTGTGGTATATGGCAGCTAGCTGGAGTTAAAGGGTTCATGTTAGGACTGTGTTCCAGGGGATATCGTCGTTGAGCCCATTAACATTTGTCCCCAGACGATATACCCAACGTTGTTCCTTTTCGAACAGTCTGTTTTGTATATTCTTTGCACCATCAATTGCTTCAATGACAGTCCACGTCATGTCATTGGTGGTATGATTCTTTTCAAGGAAATGGCGGCTCAGCTTGGTGGTTACTTTCTTACACCTTATGTTACTTCGGTGTTCGCAGATCCTTTGTTTCACTTTTCTAGTAGTCATGCCAACGTACCGAAGGTTGCAGGAACATGTGATCAGATAGACCACATTGCTTTCACGGAGACACGCCCATCGCGAGAACAGCGAGGCACGCCCAAACCCGGAATCGAGCGCGTAAAGAAAGCGCTCTTATACTCATTCACCGGCCCCGCTTCCCATCTTCGGGGTCCGGTCTAGAGGGTTGCAGCAGGTTTGAAAGCGGGCTGTGAGCGCTGAGGGCGTGAGTTTACATCCACAGCGGAACGATTACCACGACTAACAAAGCTAAGTGCCTGTGTGTTGTATGGGTTATGCTGACATTTCGACTCTGTACTTTTTCTTAGGATGTGCCAATCGCGCTCCAACCCCCCTCCCGAGACCCATGGTGCAAGTAGCGCCCATTTTTAAAGTGAGATGTTCTCCATATTTCACCATCTTGTGGGGGTCACTGACCATTTGGTCAAATTGATCCCTTCTCATGGAGAGTTCACATCGCGTTTTTTATCTCCTTCACTACAATAGTAGTTTTTAAACCACCTCTAGCACTTCACCTCCTAGCAAATACGATTACTCCCTAAGGGCTACTTGGATGGTGCTAAAGTTATCTATTATTGTGTGCACACAAAGGTTTGCCACCATCTTAGGAGCACTACGATAAGTCTACGCTGGCATATACTAATTGTATGTATGTCTTTATGTGTTTGTTTGTATATCTTTTCCTACAGGTGCTGATACACCCCTAATTTTGGGGTTCTTTTGGATTGAGCAAATCGCTCTCCCTTTTTAAGCACTTTTTTCACTTTTTCCTTTTCACTTTCACGCCCCCAGGTCAGGGTGGACTATTAGAGTGTCCATACCGCCGGGGTTTTAGTCCTGAAGAATGCCATGGTGAATATATACCACATTAAAGGCAGAAACATGTTGACTGATTTTAATTAATTTGTGGTATTTAGCTGAATTTAAACTAGATCCTAATAACCTTGGCTATTAAATTCAGACACATATACCACTTACACGTGTCTTAGGGATCACTTATTAAAGTTTTTTTGATACCCTGTTAGTCACTTTTAATTTGAGAATCTTCACAACACCTCCTCCCCACACAACCAGCTCCGCAGTCTTTCTGGCGTCGCAGCACACCGAAGAGACACTCGGTCTCTTCGGTGGGGCCCGATGATGAAGCATGACACTGACTAGGTCGGTGTGTGAGGGCTTTCCTACTCAAATAGAATGACTGTGATCCCACTCAACTAGAGTGACTGTGATCAACAATATTTCGCTTATCTTTTTGCTCCACGTTTCTGGTAGCCGTGGGCTTGACCAGTTCAGACCTCTCTCTTACTTTGTTGTTGGACCTCTTAAAGAGCCAGGTGTACAGTTACTAGCACAAATCCAGTCAACATGTGAATAGGGCCTGAGCGATGGTTTTGCAGGTGTCATGAGGGAGCCATATGAAGAAATGTCTGGCCATGCATATTATGTGGAAGCAGGTGGGAGAAATAGTAGTTATTTCAAGACTCATGGTGAGGTAGGTGTCTAGAACAATAGATTTCTGTGATGGTTTGAGAATGAGGGATTTGGGCCTAGTCATGTGGGCAACCATGGGTAGTTCATGATGCAGAATATAATTATTTCTATCTTGTCACGTTGAGTATGAGCAACTCATCTGACATAGAGCTGGCCTTGGTGGTCAATTGCATAATGCAACAACTGTTGGTGGTGTTGGTGTCTTCCGAGAGTTAATGTATGATCTGGGTGTCTTCAGTGTAAGAGATGATGTAGAGTCCCTGGGTCTGAATGATAATTGCCACAGGAGTCATGTACATGTTTAACCGCATCCGCGCTAGCGGAATTCTGCTCCTGCGCTGAGATATTCAAAAGCGCATATTACGTGACGAGCTGGGCTCGTCATCAGCGTGCGAGGAGGCTACGGCATGACGAGCCCAGCTCATCATGAGCGTGGAAGGGGTTAAGAGAGTCGGGCTGAGTGAAGAGATTTGTGGGACTCTGCAGATGAGCTCCTTGAGTTCTGGGGAAACGGAGTGAGCTTGAACTGTTGCATAAATCCAAGTGTGACAGGGGCTTTCCACTTCAAAGATGGTTCTCAGTTTCTTCTGTTGCAGAGTCTTGAGATGACTGTGTGTGTGTTAGTAAACTACAGGATTGCTCTGAATTTTTTTATTATCAGTGCAGCAAGGTTGCTTGGTGTGTAGAGCTGTGTGGATGTTTGTCAAATATGACCCCTATGGCCAATATTGCACAGATTTTGGGCAAGACAGTACAGCAAGGCAGCTTGGTGTGGTGTGCTGTGTGAAAGGCAGAGTGCAGAATTGTGAGAGAGGTTACAAAGTATTACTAATCTTGGTTAGTGGAGGGGCACCAACTGATGGCCACAGCAAATGCAGCGCCATTGCTACATGGTACAATGATCTCAGCAATGGAGTTGAGAAGCACATTTTTTATCTGTGCAGGCAGAAAGCAGAAATGCTCCGTAATATGTAACATGTAGCCCGTTCCTGTACTCACTCCTTCATGCACGGCAGGTCAACAAGATGTGGTGCAATATGTATGATTACACAAATAGGCCCCTTAGTTAATTCTGAGGTTGCTTGAACAATGTACCGGTATCTCCTTTGGAAAAGAAACAATAGTGTAACATGGTGCAATTTCCTTGTAGAAACATGTGTTCCTCATATTCCTGTGTAATTGGAAGTGATGAAATAAACTGTCTTAATGTTACAATACATCACTTATGTCAAATTAATGCATTCATGTATTCTTCATAACATTTTTATTTCCTTCCAGAGGGACAAACAACACCCGCTGTGAATCAGCCTGTCCATGATGCCCAATCTGTTGGCAAAAGCATCCTCCCCCATGAATTACAACACCTTCCAACAGCTCCTGGACACTTTTGATACTTCTCCTCTGGTCTTGGCAAGGGAAGAGGATGTTGCAGGTTCTCCAGATGAACTGACACACACTAGACATGGACCATCCAACTTTACCATCACAGTGGAGGACTCCAAGGACCACCAAGTTGTTTTTTAATGGCGAGTGGTAGGAGTTTATCAGTAAATGACTGATGAGGTCGATCGGGGATGGAAACCATAACGGGCACTTTTGTAGGAGTCTGTTGTTGTCTTAGTCGTAATCGGGGGTTAACAAATGCCATTACAAAACCTACTCTTAGATCCACGGGATTGATGAGTCCCTAACTGACATCGCTGGTGTCAAGATTTAGAAGGAACAACATCAACCTACTACATCTGACACTAGTGAAATTTTCAGGTAACTGGGGGCCATACATAATTGTTCACTGACACAATATCGATGTTAAAAATATTGAGTAAAAAATATAAAAAACAAAAATATCGACCCCTATACTTAAACAGGTAAGTACAAAAATAGCGACTACAAATATCGATGTAAAAAATAAAGATGTATAAAATATTAACTTTATATAAATATGAAATAATATATATATATTAAATATATTACATATTAAATATAATTTTAACAAAATGTAATCAATTTAATATACATGTTAATAAAATATAAAAAAAGAAACTTAATACAATAAATAAGCACACAAACATAATACATTCTACATATACTTACTTTAAAACAATGAATAGACTATTCTTTTTATGTTAAGTTAAAAGTTTAAAATAATATAAACAATTAAAATATATTTATGATTTAAAATATAAAAAAACTAAAATCTATAATAAATTAAAACATCAATCTATAAAAAAATGTTTCAACTTAAATTTCACAAAACTAGAAGTGTAACAATAGGGAAAGTGTTGGATAGAAAAAGGGTAAAAATAACTATTCCCACTCCAGTGACTGTAACAGTATGGTAAGTGTTGAATAGCGGAGAAATTAATATTACTATTCCAGTCCAGTGAGTGCAACAGTAGGAAATGATGGATAGCGGAGGGGTAAAAATTACTATTCACACTCCAGTGAGAGCTACAGTAGGGAAAGTATTAGATAGCAGTGGGGCAAAAATTACTATTTCCACTCCAAAAAGTGCAACAGTAGGAATAGTGTTGGATAGCGGAGGGGTAAAATTTACTATTCCAACTTCACTGAGTGCAACAGTAGGGACTCTACGCATAGACATGACTCATTGTGACACTAGGTGCTGGCAAATTTTCAGATTTCCACTGTCCAGGGAGATCTCACACATGCAGTGACGTTTACTCTCCTTAACAATGTATTGTACCTTACATGTTATATCTACACTGCTGTGTGTATTTTTGCAATCACAATTACCTCTCCAAATCACTCCCTTTATAGCTGCCTGGTCCTACTCCCGTCACGTTTGTTCAACAGCTTTTTTTTTCACCTTCAAGTAATGAATGTACCTTGCTCATTGTGCAATCCAATGTTTAGTAATATGTTGTCATACTCTACCATTACCTACATGTAAATGTCCTAGACAAATGTAAGATCCAAGTGTCTTCATATAGCTGTTTTCTATTTTGAGTGAGACATTTAGTACAATGTTGGTTGCACATCTAGATGTCATAGATCTCTCGACGTGCGATTCTAGGCATATGTGTTAGGGCAAGCACCAATGACTGCCCTCTTATTTCACTGTGTTGTGGTCTGCTCCAATGTTGGAGCTTCGGCATCAAGTTTGGAGCTTCTGCCATGACTGAGGGGTTTCTGTACCAAGTGTGGAAACTTCGCAGGCATAAAGGTACTATTGGATACTAGATCATAAAAAGACGCTTTGTAAATTCCGAAAAGTAGTAAAGTTAGACTTTTGGTCTAAGTTTGACTTTTGGTCCAACTTAAACTTGGTGAATCGGCCCCTGGATGTTTTTGAAGTTTTTTTGAACTCATATGGAATACATGCCTTTTTTCAATTATTATGTTCTTTTTTTAAATGAGGAAATTGTAATGGTGAAATTGTATGTGAAGGTAGTCAATAGTTGTTCGGAGTTTGGTTGCAGACATCACAGTCTGGGGTGACAATGGAAATATTTAGCCATTAAAGCTAGCATCAATGTCCAAAGTCTAAGTCACATAAGATTACTTTAGTTCTTCCTTTTTTGGCTGTGTTTTTTTTTACATGTTTTCATCAACTGCACCTGTTGAGCAATCCCTGAGTAGTTACTGTGGAGGGGTAGTATATGGAAAAAGGGTTGATTGGGGCAGCAATGTGTAGCACCACTGGCATGTCACCCTGGGATGTTGTTGGTAAGGTTGTTGTTTGGCCACAGATAGCAGAAGCAGGGTATGGCACTAGCCCAGTAAATGCATTAATTGACTCAAATATAATGCCAGGCTGTTGCATTCTGATATTGATTTTCCTCTCCATAAGACTGTTCCTAATCTGTATTAGGGTGATTATTTTGTCAAGCTGTTCCTCCAGCTGCGTAGTTACAGCAATAAGGTTTTGTCTTAATTATGTTACACGGGTACTGCTCCCACTGAAATAATTTAATGGAGTCAGTACTCTGTTGCTTTGGTGTTGCCCGATGTCAAAATTGCTTTGATAGATTATACTTGTTATGTCATCTCGTTACAATGCACATTGTACTTTCACATTACTACACATGAAATAATGTATTGAAACAATTACAAAGTAACTATTATTTAAAACAAAAGCAATGGTGGTCTCGCTGCACATGGAGTGAGACGCATGCCGCTTGAGCTCCGGGCCGCCGCCTCTATTATTGGCAATCATAAGCACCGTAACGGCTCCAAAAGTTCTCTGACCGGGAGCGCTTGACAAGCGGAGTGGTTGGAGCACCTTTTCCAGTGCTCGAAATGCATTGGTGACTGCGGACGGCAGAGATTTAAGCCGAGGGAGAGGAGCAGCCTGCATCTGATAGCTCGCCTGCCATCTTAGCTCTCCGGAGCCGGAGCAACTGCAGCCGTTACCCCTGGTGGCACCCGGGGCGGCGGGGAGGCACTGTGGCTCAAACAGCTCTTGTGAGGAGAGGACACAACCCAGAAATATCCCGGAGCCGCCAGCCCTCTGCTACCTCAGCCCAGGCTCCGCATTGCGACGAATCAGGAAGAATGCCCGCCATTTTGACCTGCGGGATTGCACCAGAGGCTCCTCGTGGTGTCACAGTGCAGCATCATCATCTACCGGCACCAGCGGGAGTGTGCCCTTCACCCAGAGGGAACAGGGAGCTGTGGGTCCTCCACTCTGCCTGGTAGTGCTCTGAGGAGGCAGGACAGTCGCAGCCGGGGGGGAGTGCACCCACCAGATTGCCGCCGCTGAGGGTTGCGGGCCTCACCGTGACTTGAACAGACAGCCCCCAGCGGTAGAGTTCCTGCACACAAAGACAGCTCAGGTACGGGGCGAGGGGTGCTGCCACCGCCGCTGGGGGGGAACACTCTGAGGGACTGAGACATCTGAGATCCCGCTCATCTGCTGTCGCCGTGGGGCCTGGAAGTATCCCGGTGGTGGCACCCCTGACCAGCTTGACAAGGTACCCCCAGCTGTCCCACGCCAACTACACTGACACATGGAGCGGGCCTGATCGCCCCCATGCCTGGACACAGCACCCTCATTAACCGCTGCCACCGCCACACCTCGGACACCTGCAGGAGCCCTCGAGAGCTGACATCCTCCCCCTGTGTCCCCGGTAGAGGCCCTGAAGAAAAGCTGTCGACTGCCACTGTTGGGTGGGCGTTGGGGCCATAAGCCTGTCAGAGTCCTCAAAAGACATCTTCTCCTTCGGTGGGTGCCAGAGAGTACTTCGGACGTCAAGAAACATCGCGTCTGGCTGGGGGTGCTTTGATGATCGTCTAGGGAGTGCCTATATGTACTTCAAGCCGAAGGAAAACCTGTAGGCTCGGGGCCGCTGCTGGTGGGCCTCACAGTGATTGGGGGTGCTACTGCCTGCCCAACTCACTGGGGTTTTACAGAGCTCATCACCTTACCACCCCAACGTCGCAGGGTTCTATGCACCCCCACTGACAAGAAGTGCTGGCACTCCTGCCCCTGCTGCCCGATATACTCGCCACTAGATTGAGAGCCACAGAGCCCTGTCCTGCTCATTCTTAACTAGCAGAGTGACTACCACTTGTAACCTACCTTTGAGGCTGCTCCACTGCCCTCTTGCAGAGTGCCTTGGGTTACAAGCATATTGATGAACACTGCCTGATTGCTGACGTCTGGGCCCTACTGTCTTTGTAAGCACAGAGGGGTGCACTGAGGTTTGTCTCACCCGGGCCCTGCCCGACTCGAGACCTACTTCCATTTGGGCTTTGCCCCTACTTGAAGACCCCTGGAGCTGCTCCCGGCGTCACCAAGGAACTGGGCCTAGTCTCTTCTTACCTAGCTTTTTCTCAACGTTTCCCGAGATCCTGAACTGAGAGAGTAGGCACTACTGGACATCGATAGCTGCTGGCGGGGTGAAGCCTTCTTTGGTATCCATGGCGTAAGCCATATCTACTACATGAACATGACTCGCTCAAAGTCCAGAAAAGAGCCCTCAACAACCCCTAAGGACACTACAGTCATGGCCCTGTGGTACAAACGGGCCTCTGCCCTAACATAAGATGCAACGTCAGCACCTGGGAGCTCCTCAGAACCGGTCACGCAATCTTTTATGACCCTCTTTCTGCAGGAACTCAAATCTGAACTAGGGTCTCTGCACACAGAGGTCCAAGCCTGTGTTAAGGAACTCTGCAAAGATGTGGGGGAGCTAGGTGGAAGACTGGACGATCTGGAGAAGACTCTCGATGCCTGTACAGAAGATCAGGAACACCTATGGCAATGACTTGCCACTCTGGAGGAGCACACATCGAGTTACAGATCAAGCAGGAAGACCTGGAAAATAGGGGGCGCCTAAACAACGTATGCCTGCGGGGGATTCCGACTGGGGTAGAAGGACCTAACATAATGACTTTCGTGGTTGACCTTCTTCACAACATTCGTGGAGATGACGATGCTTCACTGCCTGCCTTGGACCGTGCACACCGAGTGTCGAGTCCTCCTGGAAGGGCTGGCCTCATACCTGACATCTTGGCTCAGATCCATTTCTTTACAGAAAAAGAGGCTATCCTCAAAGAACATGTTACAAACTTTTTTAAAGAAGGGGTTCAAGGGAAAGTTTAAAGACCAAATACAATCACATTCCCCATATGAGCTATAAATACACCATGGGTGATTGTAGGTCTAAAGAGTGTTGTTGAATAAGCCTGACTGTCAGAAAGGAATATCTACACGTGAAAGAAGGATCAATCAAGTGCCCAAGGATATCTCCACTGTTGTAAAGGTACCCATCAGTTGCCAATCGGTTCCGCCCTGTTCATCATTTGGGACTCCCCACACCGCGGAGAGTAACCTACAACCACTTGATGTTGAAATGGTGGTTGCCCTAGTGTGTTATTGGGTATAAGGCTGTTAACCGTGACAGCTGAAAAAAGCAGTGCAGGTGAAAAATAGTGTTGTAAAAAGCAGTGAGGGAATGTAAAATTGGAGAGAGGAGAGAAAGATTCTTTATTAAGTATCCCCTACTTTTCCAAAGTTAAAAAGTGTGCAAAAATCTAGTAGAATAACAAATAACTACTGATAATATTTTAGAAGGTCGACATGTTTCAGCAGACTGTGGACCCACCTAGGTGCCCTGCTGTATTCTTCAGGACCATTATTTTGCTACTGCTTGTGCCTCCAATGTATATGGCCTAGTGTCGTAAGTCACTAGGACTCTGGTACGCACTACAACAACATTTTGTTTTTTGCTTTATAACATTCAGTTTATTTTAAATCTTTTTCTCAAAACCATCAAATATGTTGTATTTGCATATTTTTCATAATTGACATCATTTGCAAGATCGATAAAAATATCATAACAAATAGTTTTTTTGTAGCAGCAAAAGCAACAGTTTGTCAATACACAGGTTTACCGAAAGAAAGAAACAGAAAAAGAAAAAACCCAATGCATTTCGGGGCGATTGCCCCTTCGTCGGGGGTCTAAATAACAGAGACTGAGATGTAACCTGTGTGTGGTTATTATTATCTTTATCGAACAATTTCTGCCCGTTTGTCAAGGTTGCATCTGCATATCAAACAGGTCTTGTATACGTGAAGGAAACCTGCGAGTCTAAGCGTGGGGATTTCGACCTCGCAACTGTTTGTCTTCACGGTACGTACGACATTCTGATGCTCTCCTCCAAAATGTTGAACCGTCACCTAGCTCACCGGTCGGAAGCTAGGTGACGGTTCAACCTTTTGGAGGAGAGCATCAGAATTTGTTCGATAAAGATAATAATAACCACACACAGGTTACATCTCAGTCTCTGTTATTTAGACCCCCGACGAAGGGGCAATCGCCCCGAAATGCATTGGGTTTTTTCTTTTTCTGTTTCTTTCTTTCGGTAAACCTGTGTATTGACAAACTGTTGCTTTTGCTGCTACAAAAAAACTATTTGTTATGATATTTTTATCGATCTTGCAAATGATGTCAATTATGAAAAATATGCAAATACAACATATTTGATGGTTTTGAGAAAAAGATTTAAAATAAACTGAATGTTATAAAGCAAAAAACAACATTTTGTTGTAGTGCGTACTAGAGTCCTAGTGACTTACGACACTAGGCCATATACATTGTTTCAATATTAGTTGGCAGGCACTAATCTGGTACAGCACACGTATCGTTATAAAAGATTCAAATCACAGTAAAAACTACGAGTGCAGCACCCTTCTTCATTCATATACTGCTTGTGCCTCCAACAAAAGAAATCGGAGGTGTGTTCGGATACAAAAATGTAAAAAAGAAAAGAACTTACATTACTCTGCTGTTGAGTGAACCGAATGTCCTCTCAACAGATTCAGGTCCTCCTCACTAGAGTAGAGAAAGATAACAAAGATAACAATCAGGCATAACACAACATTCGATAAAATAGATAAAGATATCTTGGGCTCTGAAACAGTTTAATTATCTGGAGCACATTATGGGTGTGTGAAAGAGATATCCCCATTAAGTAGACAGTCAATTTCACTCCCAATCTCTTCTTCTTTTTTTCTTATTTTATAATATATAACCCCAGCTTACCTATTTGGTAGGAGGTACGCTCTGCTCCTCACCTGGCTACAGCTCAGGTAGGTGGAGCCCCGCGCTACAAAGAAAAAGTATATACATCCACAGATAAATGTCACCACATTCAATATCGGCCAGTAAAGTCTATGACAATATTATATGTACCCAGTTAATAGTTTTTCGCAAAGGGGTATATTTCTTAGTACAGTCAAGTTACAATGTCGCATTGGTACTACGTTATTTCTACATTCAGTTTTGATCCTGCTCATATGTTTTTAAAAAGAGTAGCTAAGCTAGAACCTTGAAAAAATGCACCTTGCTCATCGTACAACATTTAAGAGGCCCACCCTCAAACAGAAGCTGAGTATCGTCAGCATACGATACTGGGGTGAACCCATATTCTCTCACAATATCCACCAAGGGGGCCACATACACATTAAAAAGTGTAGGGCTTAGGCATGAGCCCTGAGGGACCCCCTTAGTGAGCTCCCTAAAGATCGAAGAATGGGAGCCCAGCTTGACGGTTTGTGATCGACCCGAGAGAAAGCTTTTCAGCCAGGCCAGAGCCGAACCACCTATTCCCACCTTCTGCAGACGACAGAGAAGAATATCATGTGAAACGGTATCAAAGTCAGCGGATAAATCCAACAGCACCAAGATCATGGAACCTCCTCTATCCTGTGTCATCCTGATGGTATTGGTCACGGAGAGGAGGGCCGACTCTGTGCTGTGGTTAGGTCTGAACCCAGATTGAGAATGGTCAAGACCACCCGCTGGCTCGATAAACTTAGATAAATAGGTATTCACATGTTTATTGGTCATCTTACTGATATAGGGAATTAGCGAAATAAGACGGATACTTAATAAAGAATCTTTCTCTCCTCTTTCTCCAATTTTACATTCCCTCACTGCTTTTTACACCACTATTTTTCACCTGCACTGCTTTTTTTCAGCTGTCACGGTTAACAGCCTTATACCCAATAACACACTAGGGCAACCACCATTTCAACATCAAGGGGTTGTAGGTTACTCTACGCGGTGTGGGGAGTCCCAAATGATGAACAGGGCGGAACCGATTGGCAACTGATGGGTACCTTTACAACAGTGGAGATATCCTTTGGCACTTGATTGATCCTTCTTTCACGTGTAGATATTTCTTTCTGACAGTCAGGCTTATTCAAAAACACTCTCTTTAGACCTACAATCACTCATGGTGTATTTATCTTCAAAGAAGCCAGAGACAAGCCTGAAATCCTGGTCAGAGGCAAGCCCATCCAGTTGTTTCAAGACCTGGCCCCCACGACACTTCAACGCCGCAGGGATTAACGACCCATCATGGACAAACTCCGAGAGCTTAACATCCGCTACCAATGGGAGCATCCTTTTGCTCTCATATTCCAGTGGGAATCCAAACGTAGCATACTGGGAGGTGGCACAACTTCTTCTGCTCCCTGATACTCCCCCGACAAGTCCATCATGCATGCCTCCCAAGGCTCGGGTTCCGCTGAAGCCGCAGTGGACCACATTGTGGAGTTCTGGACTTTTTGGTTCCGTCCAGAGGTGTCAGGGATAACACCCGAAGACCCCGGAGTTCTACCTGTCTCGGTGCACAAATAAACAGAAACACGGACTTCTCGATGGTGGCGTCAAAGACCAAAGGTTTATTACTGCAGGGACACAGAAGTCACAGAAACTACACACGGGCAGTGTCTAGGAGCCTGTTCGATTTGTACAAAGAGGGTTGCTCCTTATATACCAAATATTGGGCTTCGCGCAAATTCTTTACATGTTAGTACATTCCTAAACCTTTGTATCTTAAACAATAAATATTTGGCGTTGCACAGGAATCGTCAACAATATCTGATGTCAAAACATTACGAATGAGGGGTTCCCACTGTTCCACCATAATCTTGTGTCAACTTTTCATTCAAGAGCCGGACCGCCTCATCGTAAATTTCGTTACCTCCCCCTAATAAAAGCCCAGAAGGAAAGGAGCAGAGCCAGGTGCAGAAGATAGAAAAGCAGGATAAGAGATGTTTGTGGGTCGTAAATGGGCAAGGCTACCAGCTTCGGCCGCCTAATCATGATCAGGCCAACGAACACGAGAACCAGTATAGCTGGACTGGCCTCAGGCAGAGGAGGCAACTTCTGTCGAGTCATGCAGCCATGGCGTGTTCTGTTCTAAGGTGCACGTGTCACTAGTAAGGTGAATCTCCGGCTAAAGCTTACGTGTCCCTAAGTGAAAGAGGTCACTGCGTGTCCATTGTCTATGTGAGGGCAAGAAACACAAAATGGCTTCCGTGATCTAAGATGGATGCCATGGGTAGATCAGAAATGTGCTAGTAACAGGAGTACTCTTGCTCGTAGCATAGCGAAAACACCAGGATATACTAAATGGATCATTTGCGGTTCACTGATACCAACATTATGTATTTACGACAATGTTGAAAACACGGGTTCAAATCGTCACGGAACCTCAAGTGTGTCATGCCAAGCATCCATCCTCCTGGGAATGAAGCAGCTCCTCCCAGGAAAAGCTGGACATAATTCAGCATACACGATCTCTAGAAGGAGGTCAGTCACCCTCGGACTCTCACACATCTGCCAACAAATAACTGGACAATATGCCTGTGTACCAACAGGTTCTACACCTCTTATCTCTAGACAGGCCCCTGGCTGTCATGCAGCTGCCACTCTGCCCCGCCCTTTCTTTACTACTCAAAAGGCACCACTATATGAAGCTGGACACATACTAGGACGGTGGCTCGGGCCGCATTCAGGAGATAAAGTTTGAATCTACAACACGATGACCAACCCCCACACCTATTTCTGGGAGAGTGACATCTCCAGGACAGCCTGTGCCACTGTGCTTGGTTCCTCCCTGGACTGAAATAGGCTCTGTTGGCCATGTTGGCAATTAATACACTTGGTTTGCAATGTATACCTTTGTCCCTTTCCTCCTCTCCCTTTCTCCTACCCATGCCCCTGGTGGGGGGCTCCGCAGACGTTAGGAGGGACTGCCCCCTCCCACATTCCCACTCTACGGTGACCGACAGGCCCCTGGGGCTTTGTGGCCTTTCGCTGGGCTTTAGTTCGCCGGCCCTGTACAGTGCCCCAGGCCCTCTGCCCGGGATAGTGCTTGCATCTGACGACATGCGACTATGACCTCTGTACCCTGCTTGAAGCTCTTATCCCTTAACGCGAAGGGCCTTAACTCTCCCGATAAGCGGCACCAGATATGGAGGTATTTGCTATTACAAAACCCTGACATTGTCTTCCTACAGGAGACGCACCTTCTCAGGGCTGACGTACCACACCTGACTCATCCGCGATTTTCCCTCCAGTGTTGGAGCTCAGTATCCACTAGGACTGCGGGTGTAGGTATCCTCTGACAGGCAGGTATCTGCCAGGGCGATTTTAAAGTGATCCGTAGCGCACAGGGCAGATTTATTAAAGTGGTGGTCAAGATGGGGCATTGCACTCTCACTCTATGCAACACCCACTCACCAAATCATAGCCAGGATTCTTTCCTGCGAGAGCTATTATGGGAACACATAGCACAAGTAGACTCAGATCTCATTCTGGGAGGTGACTTCAACCTAGTGTAGGATGTGGAACTTGACGCAGTGGGGGCGCATTTCATGGGGTGGGTACCATGTCGGTGGCAACAAAGAAATGCCTCACCACCTTGGGTCTTTTGGACATTTGGCGTTACCACTCCCCTGAGATCCAGGACTATTCTTATTACTTACATTCACACCGTTCCTACTCATGCATTGACTATCACTTTGTTTCACATTCACTGGTCAAAGACGCACTCTCATCCACTATGTCTGATATCTAAATTTCTGACCAAGCGCATGTTGAGCTGCTTTTTCACAAGCACTTCTCCCACCCCAAGCGGCCTACTAGAACTTTGGGCCGCCATCTCGTTCTATTTCAAAACTAACGACCTCCCGGAAACACCGCTCCCTGTCCTTTGGGAGGCATTTAAGGCCACGCTTCGCAGCACCCTCACATCCATCGCTATTGACTGGGCTTGGGAAGCCCGATTGTATGACGACAAGCTCACACGTTAAATCAAAATGCATGAGAGGCTCGATCAGGAGTGTCCCTTAGCAATACATTAGCGACGTCTAGCCATACTTAGGGGCCAGCTCTGGGCACACAGAATTAATAAGGCTGAACATGCTCTTCTTGCATTGCGACAGCGTTACTATGAAGGAGGGGACAAAGTGGGCAATGTCCTGGCACGCCGCCTGAGAGCACGAGCAACCAAGGTGCACATCGCTAACTTAAAGTTGTGAGACGGGACTTGGACCAATGCAGAATCGACCAAACTCCAGGCATTTCAAAATGACTATCTATCCCTCTACTCGCGAGACACAATCAAATATCGGCTACTCTAGATGCCTGCGAATGGAACCCCCTTAGCACGTATCATTCCCAACTATTGGAATAACCGATCACACTAGAGGAGATAACCGGCGCAGTCAAGGAACTCCCACTCGGCAAAACTCCGGGCCCAGATGGACTCCCAGTCTCGTTTTACAGTGCCTTCTTACCACAACTTCAATCACACATGTTACGCCTTTTTAACTCTTTTACAGATATAATCGGTCCTTCCGCAGATACGGCTACCGCTGAAGTTGCTCTAATCCAATAACCCGGGAAGGACTCCACTCTCTGCTCCTCCTTCCACCCCATCGCCCTCTTAAACACGGATCTCAAACTCTATACTAAAATACTCACTAAACGCCTCTGCGCGCATTTTCCTAGCCTTATCGAGACGGATCAGGTGGGCTTAATTCACCAACGCCAAGGGGCAGACAACGTGTGCCGAGTCGCGCATCTGGTTGGGAAAATGCACAATTGAAATATACCCTCCTGCTTACTCTCGCTGGACGATAGCGCGCATCATGGCCCCCATCATTCAATGCCTGCTAGAGTATGAGTCAATGGCCAACTTACACAACCCATCTCCATTCTCAGGGACACCGGACAGGAATGTCCCTTGTCCCTGTATTATTCGCCCTTATAGTAGAGCCGCTTGCCATCATGATCCGTCAATCGCCCAATATTCAAGGTCTTACCCTTGGGTGCATTGATCACAAGATTGCTCTCTTTGCGGAGGACCTACTTCTTACATTGTCCAACCCGACTTGTTTGCTGCCAGCGGTACACACCCTGCTCCAGTCATGCGATCAAGTTTCAGGGCTTAAAATCAATCATACGAAATCATGGGCTCTCAACCTTACGATTCAAACAGACTAGTTTGAGGCCCTACAAGCTTTTGTCCCTTACCAGTGGGAAATTAATTCTATTAGATACCTGGGAATAAACCTGACCCCTGACCTGGCTACCTGATCCCAAGCTAACTGGCAGGAATATAAAACTGCAGTCATGACCGACCTAAGGGCATGGAGATTGCTGCCACTCTCTTGGTCGGGGCGCCTCAATTCAGTCAAAATGTCTATACTCCAGAAGATACTCTATAATTTCAGACCCTGCCCACGCCCATTCAAGAACATCAAATTCAGGGTCTACAATGCGAACTTGTAGCATGCATATGGGGAGGAAAGAGACCACGATTCTCCAGCAAAATCCTAATGCTTCCACGAGATAAGGGTGGACTCGCCTGCCCTAATCTGTTAGACTATTATTGGGCATCTCACCTCCGCTTTGTGCTGGAGTGGACAGCCTGGGAGAGCAAGAAGGTGTGGTTCAATATGGAAAGGGTGGTCACTTGCCGCTCTATCTGGGACCATTCGTGGCTCCTCGTGAAGCACGCTCTTGCAGTGCTTACATGGCGGTTCTAACCAAGACTGTACTCGAGATTTGGGACAAACTGGCCGTCGGCAGGGGTCTCAACACTTTCCCATCTCCGCACTCTCCAATTGCTCATAATCCGCAATTCACCCGCTCTTCACCCGCCTTACTTTGCGGAATGGACAGATAGGGGTTGTAGAATGATACATGATATATTTATAGGAGATAGCATTAAAACTTTAGCCCAATGCAAACAGGAATTCCAACTATCGGAGAGAGAGAAATTTCAATACATAAAACTCCGGCACTGGATACAAGTGTCCTCCCTAGCACAGTTGGCTACACAACCTTTCACACTGTTTGAACGGCTGGCCCGCACATTTGACAATTTAAAGAGAATAATATCTTGCATATACCAAGTCCTTCAGCACTCACAACGTCTTAACCCGCACCCTTACCAAAAGCGGTGCCAGTTTCTTCCCAGCGCCGACATTGTACCCTCCCAGTGGGAACGCCTTTCACCCAACATCCCAAAGACTTTTCATAGCATATCTCAGCAGGAATCTGCTTACAAGGTGATGACCCAATGGTACTATACTTCCCACAGGCTACATAAAATGTTCCCCAACTCATCACCTCTTTGTTGGTGCTGCGCTCACACACTTGGAGATTTCATACACATCTGGTGGTCGTGCCCCCTCTTGGCCAGCTAATAGAAAGAAGTTCTAGCCATATTAAGCGAGTGTTAGGCTACTACTTACCTGAAAACCCACTCACATTTGTTCTTGGCCTCAGGCCGGTGAACCTACGAGCTATGACTCGCCGTGACAGGCATCTCAGTCTTCATATGCTTGGAGCTGCCAAGAGGACTATCTCCCTCTATTGGAAAAAGACAGAAACGCCCTCAATCCACGTGTCCTTGATTCCGATAAGGGACTTCCACTTTCCCTGCTCTATCACACCTTTTAAGAGAGAGGTTCTAATGAGTTAATCCAGTCAAATCCCTTTTGGGGAACTCTGTACAATCTTTGTTGCTTTCTACGTTATAGGACATGTACATTGGACCCCGTTAAAAATTGTCCAACCCCTGTTCCCCCTCTTTGATATAATTCCTAGCGTGCATTTTGCACGGGAACCCATTCAGGTTACCAGTGGCGAAGAATCTTCGCCTCTCCTGGCCCATCCCTAGTCAGTATTTACTGCCTAGTTAGGTACCACTTAAACACGCACGGCTCTGGTTGGCATAGTCCTTCGTACCACATTTTTGATAACGCACAGAGACTCCAGACACCATCATGGAGGATGTTCCGGGTTTAAGCTTTAATGAGGACACCATAGCTGAGGCATTGAGAACAACGCCATCTATACTAACCAACCCTCCGGTCTCCACATCTAGTACATCTTCAGATGAATGGACGACCCTGACTGAAATGAAAAAAGAACTTATAAGAATCACGATCCACGGGGTCATGATGACGGAATACCTGAGGAGTAACATAGCCCCACAGGGCCTAATTGTTAACATAGTCCCAAGATTATTTTTGGAAGACAAACGCTTCAAAGTGGATTGGTGCCAGGTATCCTGGAAATGTACAAAGGATCTACTATTCCTGATCAGTCAAACAGCAAAACGCCTTTCTGATGCCTTGTTGGAAAAGATCTCAGCCCTGGAGGCCTCCATGAAAAACGCAACTTCCAAGAATAACAAGACGGCATTCACCACCAAGCTGAGTGAGATTAATCAGGAAATGTCTGACCACCATGAGTTCTTATTAAAACAAAAAACCACCAAACTCGAGAAAGACATTGCCAAGTTTGAAAAAGAAAAAGTCTATCCCTATCTCAAGGACGGTTTCAAAGGGAAGAAGAATAATTACTCATCCGATGAGAACTCAGGCAGCGATCAGAGACGGGGATCGACAAGCAGCGACTCGAGCGGGGGATATCCTGCTAGGAATTCACGAGCCCCTCAACGCGCTTGGCAACAAGGGTACCAACAAGGCCCAGTCTTCCACGGTCCTCCACATATGACACCAGCTTGGCAATATCCCTTTTCCCGCAAGGCCCGCCACAATTTTACCCCCTCAATCCGCCACCTTTTCAAGGCAGAGGTTGGGGCAGAGGAAGAGGGCGAAAGCGAGGCGGGCAAAAAGGAGTGCAGTGGCAGGACCAGCCGCCAACATCAACCTCAATGGAGACCAGGAGTGTAGCAGCCAGGGGGAGACGAGTCTGATCGTCAATCTGTCAAAGAAAATTCTTTCACCAACAGAGAAAAGAGTGCTAGAGAAAGGTCTTGGGTTTGTCCCCACCCCGACTCCGGATTCTTTCCAAGAAACTATTGAACTGAAACAGTTCTTCAGAAAAATACGACTGCGGGCATTTTTTGATAATCAACCAGAACTTCCCATCCTAGACACTGGTCTGAAAAAACCTTCTACATTCACCCCTAACGATGGAATGGTCCCACCGGAGGTTCTCACCTTCGAACGGGCAGTGCTTACCAGCATGCAAAACAAACCTAAGTTGAAACCATTCCACAATTTAACAACTGCAGAACGACAGGCGTCCATAGATCTGGGCAGGGATGACTCTATAGTCATCAAACAAGCTGACAAAGGGGGTGCCACAGTCATACAAAATTATGAAGATTATGACTGTGAATGTAGACGACAGTTGTCTAATACCACTCATTACAGACCACTGATGGAGGATCCCACGAAACGGCTAATGGCTACCATCACTAGCCTCGTCATTGAAGCCGAGACCAACGAATGGATCAGCAAGAAGGAAGCTGAATTCCTAGTGACTACGGATCCGATCACTCCGTATTTTTACACCCTCCCCAAGATTCACAAGGGCACGACTCCAGTCCCGGGGAGACCGATTGTCTCAGGCTTCGGATCATTGCTAGAACCTTTGTCCCAATTCTGTGACGCCTTCTTCCAACCATTGGTGAAGCAGATTCCGTCGTATTTACAAGATACTAGAGACGTCCTACGTCTGATCAATGACATCGATGGGAGGGAAGACGTTGATCTACTCCTGACTTTAGACGTAGAGGCGTTGTACACCAACATTCCACAGCAAGCCACACTAGAAGCTGTGGACTCACTGATGCGACAAGAAGAATGGACCTCTCCTACTCCCATTGCATTTATCATGGAGCTGGCACACATAGCCCTGACTGAGAACTTTTTCCGATATGAATCACAACTGTATCATCAGGTCAGCGGGACCTCAATGGGTTCGACATTTGCCCCCAGCCTGGCGTGTATTTATATGGCCTCTTTTGAAAAGTACCACATCTACCCTCCAGAACAAAACCCCTTCCGAGATAACCTTACACTCTGGCGTCGATACATCGATGATATTTTGATTTTCTGGAAAGGTGACCGGGCTAGCTGTGAGGCTTTCTGTCTATGGATCAACCAACAGAACCCCTTCTTAAAATTTACGGGGACTATCTCTGAGACATCCATACCGTTCCTAGACCTGACAATCCAATTGGGTCCATCAACTATCACTACCACCTTGTATAAGAAGAAGACAGACAGAAACAGTCTGCTCCTATATAATAGTCACCATACGAGAGCACTGAGGGAGAACTTACCCTTCGGGCAATTTCTCCGTATACGGAGAAACTGCAGTTCTGTCCAGGACTACAAACATGAAGCAAGTATCCTGCAACACAAGCTCCAAGATAGGGGCTACCCTACACGGCTACTGAAGACATCATGTAAACGAGCGCTTAACAACAACAGAGAGTCCTTGCTTGAAGTCCACACCAAGGAAAAGGAGGATGTAATTACATGTGTCACGTCCTACACCAAGCACTCGACATTCATTAAAAAGATTGTGAATTCACATTGGGGGATTCTCAATACAGCTGGCATGGAATTACCTCGTCCGCGGTTTGCATTCAGGAGGACGGCGAATCTCAAAGACACCCTGATTCACACCCTCCCTAAGAAATCAAGCACACGACCGGTCAATACCTTGTGGGACCTTCCACCGGTCATTGGACACTACCGCTGTGGATCGTGTGTAGTCTGCCTCCAAACAATCCAAGGCAAAACCATTGAGCTGCCCAGGAACTTCATTTGGAACTTCAATAGACACACTAATTGCAATAGCTCACGTTGTATTTATGTACTCACATGCCCCTGTAAGATGATCTACATTGGGATGACGATGCGCCCTGTGAAACTACGCATCATGGAGCATAATAGCAATATCCGATGTCACAAGACTCACACCATACTATATGAGCACTGCAGACAACAAAATCATGTGGCTGAGAACTTGAAATGGACTGTCCTGGAATGCCATCCCTCAATAAACCAACAGGCCCTCTTCAAAATGGAACAAAGATGGGTTCATCGCCTACATACTGATGAATCTGGCCTGAATGATGCGGTGCCCTGGACTGTGCCGGCCAGATAATATATTCCATGAGTTAGTTACTCGTCCCTGGAAGGCATTAATTGTAATCTAAATGTACCTGGCTCCCAGACCCATTCCAAGATGGCGCCCAATGTTACAAGCTAATATATACATTGAGATCTTTAATTTCCACTGCCCATTAAGAACGCCGAATTGACTGTAACATTGATACACTCGGTGTCTAACCCGTTCCAAGATGGCGCCCAATGTTATGAGGCGATACTAATGGGGAAATCATTGCTTTCTATGCCCCAGCGTGCCGCGTCTCCTAGCAATCCCTACGGGACACGCCCCCCACGGCGCCCGCGCGACCGGCTATGTTTAGCGGCTGGGAGGCAGTCCGCTTCTACTGGCGATCCTGCGGCAGTACCGATGTGGGCGGGGTAGGTGATTGCGCGCCTTGCCAGCAGCTAGCCAGGTAAGGTAGGCTTAACCTACACGCAGCTCACCCGAGGCATCGTGTTGACGATCGCCACGAATATACACGGACTGGAACCTGCAATGAGGGTAAGCTCCACCGCTCCCCACTTTACTGACAAGCGGTACACTTGCTTTGTTCCTAGGTACCAACCGCATAGCACTGGCCCCACCAGGTTAGCCGGTGGGACATCCGACCAGGGACTGCGGGTAAGCGCCGCGTTTCCGCTATTACCGTCATGTTCTTGATTTACTTTTCACCCGGTGAATTTCACCATAAGCGTTATCACTGTATCAGTGTGAACGATGCCTTCCTGTACATTATCAGTTGTTTTAGTGGTGCCTTGTAATTTTAATTTTAATTCTAATTGTTGGTGTGTAGGAACACACCATTGATACCTGCATGACGCGTGTGTCACCCAGTTGGGTGTGGCACGCTGCCTAGCTGTGATCAGACATTATGCTTGCCGACTGCGGATCACCAATGGCGCTTGTTGGCAGGACACTTTTCACTTCAATTCATTTTTTTACACTCCCTTGTACCCTCTCTGACACAAGTGTGATAAACCCACAGGGGTTGGGACCCCCTATAATACACAATGATTTGCATGCTATTGTCACATGCAACAATGTCTCGGGTCAACAAACCCACGATTGACTGTACCCTTGTTTTGTTTCCTTCTCTAGTCCCAGGGAGGGCCTCAATGAAGGGTTGATTCTGCGACACTTCACAGGTCGTATACTTGATTCCTTAATTACTGGGGAATCCATGAGCAATTTTATGAGCAATTGGTCCTGATGAATTGCCTTAGAGGCAAGAAACATGTCGACCACACCCGGACTGAGAGTTGAATAAGTCCTGACTACCCTAACCGTCACGCCTTGATACCCCTCACCTTTTCACGGTTTTTAACAAGGCAGTGAACCATGCTTTTAAAGGTTCCCCTATTGGACTCTACTGACCTTTTTTAACCTCACTCACGCTCACTTATTGCACTCCCTAGGTCCCTCACACACATGCACTCATTGGCTAAAGGAATAAAAGATCTCCGCTAAAGTGCAGCACTCTTGTGCTGCCCGACGGGCATTGCATCGCCAGCCTGCCGAAGGAGCAGGATAGCCAATGATGACACTGGACAATCATCGGGTGGGGTGACAGTAGTCATCCAGCCTTTGACTTGTGTGAGGCATCCTTGATTCCGATAAGGGACTTCCACTTTCCCTGCTCTATCACACCTTTTAAGAGAGAGGTTCTAATGAGTTAATCCAGTCAAATCCCTTTTGGGGAACTCTGTACAATCTGTGTTGCTTTCTACGTTATAGGACATGTACATTGGACCCCGTTAAAAATTGTCCAACCCCTGTTCCCCCTCTTTGATATAGTTCACCTGCCTATGGCACACAGTGGCAATGGAACTGCTCACAGCGCATTTACAGTATTGAGAGACTAAATATACGAAACTATGGAAACCACTGGTGTATCACCTAGGACGATTAGAGAACACTAGACGCAGTCACCAAGGTTGCAGGCTCTACACCTCTTTGACAATGCCGTCCACTCCACAGACCCAGATAGACTTTGGAACCCCACTAACTGACTGACCAACCTATGATACATTCTTAAGTACCCGAGGTGTCCTGGATCCTGTACTTTTTGGCACCTCTGCAGCTGCCACTACTTCCAGCACCACTCTACACATTGCTAGCGACATTAAACAGCATAGCTGCGCTACGCCTCCCAGCAATGGGAGTTAATCCAGGTACACTGCCGCGTTGCTTCTGCCCCCACCATGTCCTCTCCCATTCCCCATAGCCCCCTCCCCCCTTTTTTAATTGGTTTTTGTTGCTGATACCTTGGTTACAGCCTTATTGGTGGCGCCTATAGACTGTTCGTGTTTGCCTCTTGGAGAAAGAGACCTGAAGAGGCAGCGCACAGCATTGCACCCTGGCAACTTTGCTATTGTTGACCGTCCTGATTACCTCGGAGGCGGTCGCTCCTCACGCTGCTCCCTGCCCTGCGAGACTAAGTGGTATCGTAGCGCCCACAGCCAGACTACTACCTGCATTGTTTAATTATTGAATACCCTTGTTGTGCTAGATCGCCACATTATGATATAATTACCTGACCAATTGTGCTGCGCTGCCTTGCCGATTTCACGAGCGCTAATTTGCATAATAACGTGGCGCTAGTCTGCCAAAGCGCGCTGCAACGCTCTGCTTAATTGTGCTGCCTGTATCTTGGTTTTTGTACCTGATTGTGTCTTGTGCCGGTTCCACTGCCATTGACATCGCGTTTTTCTCTTCATAGTGTGCCCCAACCCGGTTTCGCTTTTGGACTGACTGCAATTTTGTGTTTTGTTGTTGTTTGTGCCTCCCTGCCCGGCTCTCCGCCCCGCTCCCGCCTCCCAGCTGCTCCTCCCTCCCATTGTTAGTCAGGCTCCACTCTCCCGCTGAATCGCTGTGACCGTCCTGATTACCTCGGAGGCGGTCGCTCCTCACGCTGCTCCCTGCCCTGCGAGACTAAGTGGTATCGTAACGCCCACAGCCAGACTACTGCCTGCATTGTTTAATTATTGAATACCCTCGTTGTGCTAGATCGCCACATTACGATATAATTACCTGACCAATTGTGCTGCGCTGCCTTGCCAATTTCACGAGCGCTAATTTGCATAATATCGTGGCGCTAGTCTGCCAAAGCGCACTGCAACGCTCTGCTTAATTGTGCTGCCTGTATCTTGGTTTTTGTGCCTGATTGTGCCTTGTGCCGGTTCCACTGCCATTGACATCGCGTTTTTCTCTTCATAGTGTGCCCCAACCCGGTTTCGCTTTTGGGCTGACTGCCATTTTGTGTTTTGTTGTTGTTTGTGCCTCCCTGCCCGGCTCTCCGCCCCGCTCCCGCCTCCCAGCTGCTCCTCCCTCGCCCCTCCCCCTCCACTATCCACTTATGACAGATGCTTTTGCACGCAGCGTTCACGCGCAGCGATCGCGCCCCATTCGCGCCGAAGGTGCGCCAAAGGTAAGCCCGTCTACGCCCATCCGCGCCTGGACCGCGCCCAGCGCCAGACCCCCTGCCCCCCGCAAAATCCACTCCACCCGCATTACGTATGACGCCGCTACCCTCTTTGCCCTTAACCCCGGACGCACACCACAATGCTGCGAAGCTGCCCCAGGACACACCCATGGACCATTCACCTACCACTCCTGCAAGTTCGCCTGCATCAGGACCCACACCAAATCCACTTCCCCCAAACACAGCTCCGACTCTAACCACCTGAAGTGCATCCTGCTGAACACCCGCTCGGTCCACAGACACGCCACTGAACTCTGGGACCTACTCCACACTGCATCGCCAGACGTCGCCTACCTTACAGAATCCTGGATGAACGCCTCATCTGCGCCCGACATCGCCATAGCCATCCCGGATGCTTACAAGATCATCCAAAAGGACCGCACCAACCAAACAGGAGGAGGCATCACCATCATCCATAAGAACACCATCCGAATCACGACCAGCTCCGACGATAACCTCGCGACCGCCGAACACCTTCACTTCCAGATCCACACCGACCCCAGGACCACACTTAGAGGCACCCTCATCTACAGACCACCAGGAACCCGCATCACTGACTTCATCAGCCCACATGCCCTCACCTCCGAGAACTACATTCTACTGGGAGACCTCAACTTCCACCTGGAAAAGAACAACGACAGCAACACAACCACCCTTCTGGACAACCTGGCCAATCTCGGACTCAAACAACTTGTTGACACCCCCACCCACTTAGCCGGACACACGCTCGACCCTATCTTCACCTCCAGCAAACACATCTCTTTCGATCACACCGCAGCTCTCCATTGGACGGACCACAGCTGTGTTCACTTCAGCTACAAAAAGACCACGACCCACAACCCCCCACAACCTATTCCTTGAAGAAACTGGAACAAAATCACCACCGACCAACTCCTCACATCTCTTAACTAAAACCCTCCCGCCATATCATCGGACCCAAACCAAGCTGCCACCAAACTCACACAATGGATCACCCACAGCGCTGACGAATTAGCACCCTTGAAAAACCACCAGATCAAACAGGGTAGCAAAAAGGCCCCCTGGTTCAACGATGACCTTAAGAAATCCAAGAAGTTATGTCGTACCCTCAAGAAAACCTGGAGATAAAACCCAACCACTGACAACCTGTCCACCTTCAAGGACGCCACCTGCAAACACCACCAATTGATCCGATCCACCAAGAAATCAGCATTCAAGGATCGACTCGACAACAACGCCCACAATAGCAAGGAACTATTCAACATCGTCAAAGAATTTACCAACCCCACCGCCGGCACCAACGACATCACCCCCTCCCAAGACCTCGGCGACTCCTTATCCTCTTTCTTCCACAACAAAATCGCTGACATACTTAACAGCTTTGAAAACCAGTCCGAAGAACAGCCCACTCCACCCACCTCCGAACCTAAACAGCACTCTCACAACCTTTGCGCCTGGAACCCAATCACTACTGAAAACACCATCCACCTGATGAACTCTATCCACTCAGGTTCACCAACCGACCCATGTCCCCACCACATCTTCAACAAAGCAGACTCCATCATCGCACCCCATCTCCGCGATGTCATCAACTGTTCCTTCAACACCGCTACCTTCCCGGAAAGCTGGAAACATGCCGAACTCAGCGCCCTTCTGAAGAAACCCACAGCAGACACCTCTGAACTTAAGAACTACCGCCCCATCTCACTCCTCCCATTCCCGGCCAAAGTCATTGAGAAAGCCGTCAATAGTCAGCTCGCTGCCTTCTTAGAATCCAACAATTCCCTCGACCCCTCACAGTCCGGCTTCTGAGCCAAACACAGCACCAAAACCGCCCTCATCGCTGCTACAGACGACATCCGAACGCTACTGGACAATGAAGAAACAGTTGCCCTCATCCTACTTGACCTCTCCGCCGCCTTCGACACAGTCTGTCATAGCACTCTCATACAACGCCTCAGCAACGTTGGAATACAAGGAAAAGCTTTGGACTGGATCATCTCGTTCCTCGCCGGAAGAACCCAGAAAGTCTGCCTCCCCCCATTCAAATCAGAGGCCACCGAAGTCATCTGCGGCGTACCACAAGGATCATCACTCAGTCCCACCCTCTTCAACGTTCCCCTCGCATCCATCGCGCGTCAACACAACCTCAACATCATCTCCTACGCAGGCGACACCCAGCTGATCCTCTCCCTCACCAAAGACCCAAACACAGCTAAAACCAATCTACACGAAGGAATGAAAGAAGTAGCCGAATGGATGAAGAACAGCCGTTTAAAACTAAACTCGGACAAAACGGAAGTCCTCATCTTAGGATCATCCCCCTCTGCCTGGGATGACTCATGGTGGCCACCGGCCCTGGGTACAGCACCCATACCTACAAATCACGCACGTAACTTGGGCTTCATCCTAGACTCCTCCCTCTCGATGACCAAACAAGTCAACGCTGTCTCATCTTCATGCTTCAACATCCTACGCATGCTCAAAAATATCTTCCGTTGGATCCCCACTGAAACAAGAAAGACAATCACCCACGCACTGGTCACTAGCCGACTGGATTATGGAAATACCCTTTACGCCGAAACCACAGCCAAACTACAGAAAAAACTCCAGCGCATCCAAAACGCCTCAGCCAGACTCATACTGGACATCCCCCGTCAAGCTCACATTTCCGGTCACCTGAAAGACCTCCACTGGCTCCCCCTCAATAAGAGAATAACGTTCCATCTCCTCACTCAGGCACACAAGGCCCTCTACGACCTAGGACCCGAATGCCTCAACACACGACTGTCCTTCTACACACCCACCCGCCAACTTCGATCATTCAATCAAGCCCTCGCCGCAATTCCGCGCATCCATAGATCCACCATGGGAGGAAGATCCTTCTCCTACTTAGCGGCCAAAACCTGGAATTCTCTCCCCACTCACCTCCGCCTTACACAAAACCACCTCTCCTTCAGAAAGCAGCTAAAAACCTGGCTATTCGATAAGTAATGCACCACCCTCCCCCAAGCGCCTTGAGACCCTCTGGGTGAGTAGTGCGCTATACAAATTTTTGAACTTGAACTATTGTTGGAAGACAATCACAAAGCTGAGATGACTGCGCCAGAGACATGTTTGTACGATGTTGGCTTTTGAGCTTAACTAAGCAGGCCTACTGAGACAGTAACACTAGATATAATGTATAGGACACAATGTTCAGACTCGGCCTCTATCGTATTATCACGTGGCGCCCACCAATTGCACTACTGATTACTATGCAATGTATTTCTCTTAAATGCTTATAAAAACATGTTTAAAAAGCTTTTTTGAATAAGATATGCAAACTAAAACATCATTACAAATACTAATGGCGATGAAAAAAGATAAAAGAGTAATAAAATGCAACAATATAGAATACAATCCTAAAAGGGATATAGAAACTATACCAAGAAACAAAGCTTTTTAAAGGTATTTTGATATTTGGGAGGGAAAAGAGAAAGAAAAAGAAAGAAGGAGAGGGAGAAGGGGAAGAAAGAAAAGAGGGTAACCTAAAATAAAACAACAATACCTGCGAGTACTATTAGGAAATAGAAAAGAAAAGTAAAGTAGTACAAAACGTTATTGAAAGATAAGGGAGTAAAAAGGTGAAAATTCAGGTAAAAATTCAGGAAACATGTCTGGAAAGAAAATAAGTCAGTGGTAACCATAACAAGTCTTTTTTGATTAGTACAGTGGTGGCAAAAGCACGGTCAAGTCTATGGTGATGACATAATAGGTTCCACCAGGCATTATATGAGATCTTTGAAGTATCTTTCCAATTGGTTGTAATTACTTGAAAATAAATAGCTATATAAAGATCTATACATTTCCGCGTATTACATTGAACATTCGATATAGGTGAAGAACCCCCCAAACAAATATGCGCAATCTCAAAAAGATGACCCGTGACCAAGATATCATTTAGTTTGGACCATATGCGAGACTGAAGGGACTTAACCAACAGAAAATGAAAGAACATGTGGAGAAGATCACTATTAGCATGTGAGCAGGACCAACAGTTATTGGAATTAAGTAACTTGAAGTTATGTAAATCAGAAGGAGTAAAAAAAAAAGCCTATTATTAAAAAAAAGTATGCGTGGTGCTGGCAGAACGAGAAACAGCGAGTATTTTAGACCAAATAGTGTCCCAAACCTGGAGAGAAAATTCTTGTTCTAGGTCTCTTTCCCATGAAAGTTTAGATTTGAGCCTATCAGTAGTGGGATGGGAAAGTATTTTATAAATAGCAGCGGCACTGAAAGGAATAGAGAAATCTGGTGGGGGTGAAGGAGTGGGGATGGTGGTGGCCAGGGAATCACTCTGAGAGATAATAGAGGTTAGGGCCAGTTGAAGCAAGGGAAACTGGGAAGAGTGTGCATTAGAGAAATGAAAAGTATCACAAATGTCTGGGAAAGTTCTTAAGCAATTATCTAGGAGTAAGTGATCATAGGTGATAATACCTTTATCAATCCATTCTTTACAGAAAAGCGCTCTGTTATTGATCTTTAGAGATTTATTGTATCAAATCGGAGTTAAAAAGTGAAGGTTAACTTGTGAAAAAAAGGAGCAAAATAATGAGAGAGCTAGTGCTTTAGAGTGTTTAAATATGGGAGTAAGAAATCTATTCGGAGGTTGGGATAAGCGAGTAGCTGTAAGGAAAGAAAAAGGAACGAGTTGTGAGAGTTCTATTGAGCTCCAGGCTATTAAGAGAGGAGAAGATGAATCTGTCAGGAAATGCCAAATGTATTTTTTAAAGTAAAGGCCAAATGAAATCTAGCAATATTAGGAAAGTTAACCCCACCTAAATCTTTGGGTTGGTGGAGGCAAGAAAGAGAGATTCTAGCTTTGCGATTATTCTATAAGAATTTTGTTAGGAGGCGATTTATGTTTTTGAAGAAGTAATGTGGAAGAGAGGTAGGAAACATCGAGAGGTAAAAATTAACAATTGGAAGTAGCATCATTGTAACAGTTCCAAGCCTTCCCCACCAGGATAAGAAAAGGAGGGGACCAACCATCTATGAGTGAGGAGATCTTTTTTAGTATATCCTTATGATTGAGTTTTATAGTTTCTTTAATAGTATTGGCATAAAGGATACCTAAACACTTAATATGTTTAGGATTCCATTCAAAGCCAGATCCCTGGAACATATGAGAGAGGCAAAATTTGTTAAGAGGTAGGATTTCAGATTTGTCTATATTTAATTTGTAGCCAGAAACTAAGGAGTAATCATGTAGCAAAGAAAAGAGTGCGGGTAAGGAAGTAGCCGGGTTAGAGATGTAAAGTAAGATGTTGTCTGCGTAAATATTCTTATATATGAAGCCAGTATAGGATGATGAACACCGTATTTTTTCCAAGAAAGGTTCTTGCGCAAGAATGAAAAGAAGGGGAGAAAGGGGGCAACCTTGTCTGGTTCCTCTATGAAAGGAAAAATATTTAGATTGAACGCCATTAACCGAGATAGAAGTAGAAGGATCAGAATACAACAGTTGAATATAATGGATAATGGGGGACTGAAACCATCACTGAAATGGGGGCGGCATCACATCCCAAGCAAATGCACAGCTCATTTTGCCACTTTGGCCCAAATATGTCTGTATCAAACAATTAACTTTACACAGTCTTATCCTTGTAATCAAAATTCCTTTCCCGTTTGTCAAACTCTAAATCGAGTCCACACGCTGAGTGTACATGCTGGGCCAAAGTGGCACAATGAGCTGTGCATTTGCTTGGGACGTGATGACAACCCCATTTCAGTGATACTAGTACTCTAGCGCCACGGGGCATGGCACTAACAGCAATCTGCACGCATAACTGGAAAAACTTGCGAAAAGTTGAGAAAAGTGGAAATACGAGGTGTGCATCCTGCCTCCTTCAATGGGACTGAAACCATGCCATCTCAGTGCTCCAAACATAAAATCCCAACTAACCCTGTCAAATGCTTATTCAGCATCTAATGTGATAGCTGCAACAGGGGAATCCATCTTTGAAGCAAAGTGTATGATATTAAGAAGAGTTCTCGAGTTATCAGTAATAGATCTACCTTTGACAAATCCAGATTGGTAGATATTGACAAGATCAGGGATAACTTCATTATTACGAATGGCTAAAATTTTGACGTAGATTTTACAATCTGTATTATCCTTGGGCAGAAGGGTAATAGCATTAAGTATTTCCTTCTCTGAGATAGGAATATCAAGGGAAGAGAGATCCACAGGATTAGCAAGGGATTTCGGGATAGATTGATAAAAAGATAGATTAAAACAAAGAGTCAATTTGTGCAGAAGAGGAATTGGACTCTGGAGTGTAAAGGGAAGAATAGTGTTGAACAAAACAATCATGAATTTTAGCATCAGTGGACTGACAAACTCCTTGAGAATCAGTGATAGTTATAATCTTAGATTTTTGCTTTTTAATTTGCTTTGCAAGTGATTTACCTGCTTTGTTACGTCCTCCATACGTTGTAGCATTACGTTTCAGAAGGTTATTAGAAGCAGAGTTCCAAGAATATTTGTTATACTGGATTTTTGCTTTGATAAAAGATAGTGTTTCAGAGGAGTTAGTGGTAAAGTAAGATGTTCAAGATCTTTAATTTGTTTAAGGATGTGAGATGATTGCGAGAGGGCTTTTTTCCTCTTTCAGGATACAAAGTCAATAACGCAACCCCTGGCGGCTGCCTTGAAGGCATGCCAAATAAAGTGAAAATCAGAGGTGGAGTTGAGATTATTGTGCAAGAATTCGTCCATGAAGAGCCTAAAATGTTCAAGAAAGTGGGAGAGAGTTATTAAAGCACCAGCGATGGGAGGCAGGAGTAGGTGAGGGGTAATCCATATCCAAAATAACAGGGGCGCGGTCTGAAACAAGAATAGAGCTAAGCATGGGCGGAAAATCCGTTTCGCTCGCGGATTTTGCGGATTTTCGGTAAATTCGCAATCCGCGAGATTCGCGAATCTCCCGCAAAATCCGCAAATCCGCGAGCAGCGGATTTTGCTCGCACTGCTCGCACTGTTCGCGTGAGTTCGCGGCTTCCCAGTACAACTTCGCGCCCCGCGAATAAGTGCAAAATTGCAGAAATACGATCTTAGCAAAACTGAAACTACTTACCAGGTTCAAAAGTTCAGGCTCATCATTAGTAGCCATTTCCTGTAGTGCTTCCTGAGGGGCCCCTCCAGTGTTCAGTTGCCAGTTGCAACTATTATGTGACCCTGCTCTGAACCTCAGAATAGTTACACATATGCCACAAAGGTCCTGAATTACAGCTAAGGGAGACAAGCAGGAGCCAGGCTGGAAGTTCAAATCCATTAATCAGCCCCTAATTCATTATTGTCAGTTGGGGCAGGGCAGGTGTTGTAACTAATTTTGCAACAATGAAAGCACTTAGCAAGTGCAAAAGATCACTAATCAGGAAGCACTAAGGAAGCAGGTGCCAGCTAAAAAAATATTCTGTGACACATTAATCAGCCCCAAATTAATTCAGGTCACTTGAGGCAGGGAAGGTGTGCTTGCGTTGCCACAATAATGTACACTGACTGGACAACCAGAGGGTGCTGTGATGAAACAGAGGGTGGCATGGGTGGGCCAGAGGGTGGCATGAGTAGTCAGAGAGTGGCAGTGGTGACAGAGAGTGGCAGTGATGAAGAAGAGTGTCCCAAACAGGCTGGACACGTAGAAACAACAAGTTCGCGAAACTTGCGACCCGACAGGTAAGTTCGCAATTTGCGAAATTGTACAAAACCCTCGCGAACTGGCAGAAACCCGCGCAAACACACAAAAAAAAATCTGCAAATTCGCGAGAATTCGCGGATTTTGCGGATTGCGAGTTCGCAAATCCGCAAAATTCGCGAACGCGAGATTCGCAAAATTCGCCCATGCTTAAATAGAGCCTATTTCTGAGTTTGTCATGAATGGGAAAGTATGTTGAGTGAGAAAAATATAGTCAATACGGGATTGTGATGCATGTACTGGAGAAAAATTCAAGATGGGATATTATCCAGGAATCTATAAGTCCTCTAGAAGAGATGGTTTTGTGAACAGATTGTTGCATTTTTTTGGGGACATATCTTGTTTGTGATTCCCTGTCCAAAAAGGAATCCATAAGTTGGTTACAATCGCCACCCACAATTAAATCATCAGTTGATGTGAGGAGAGAAGTGAGGAGAAATCATTCCAAAAGGTCAAATCAATACCATTAGGGCCATAAACATTACAAAAGGAAAGTTGAACATTGTTAACAATATTATGTAAAAACAACCATCTACCATTATTTTCATGAATTTCATTTTGTAACTGAACAGTCAATGATTTATGAAACAAAATTATAACACCATCTTTGTTGCTAACAGCTGGAGAGCAGAAGGCTTCTCCTACCCATTGTTTACACAATGAAGACAGATCCTGTAAAGTAAGGTGTGTTTCTTGCAACAAAGCAACTTGACATTTTATTCTCGCTAGAAGAGATAAAACATGTTGCTTTTTTAATAAGATTGAGAATACCTTTAACATTCAAAGAAATGATGCGAAGACCATTCATTTCTGGAAATTGAAAAAGAATAGGCGAAGGAATGTAAAGTAGTCAAAAAAGAGTAGGAAAGGAGAGAAAAAGGTTATAAAGTTGTTAAAAAGTGTTGAGAGCACAAATGAGCCAAAGGAGAAGAAAATAAATCAGATGACCACCACAGGAGAAAGAACCAGAACAGATAGAGAGAACTATAAAAGAACGAAGACTGAAATAGGAAAAGAAGAGAATGTAGAAAAGGGTAAACAAGAACAATATTCCCATAAGGAGGAAAAAAAAGAAATACAACCACCACGTAATCATGATAAAATGAATAAAGTGAGAAGGAAGAGAGGAGTGTAATATATGAAGAGAGGGAGAGGGGAAAAGCAAAGATGGGAAGAGAAGGAGAATAAGGAAGAGTAAAGAAAAGGAGACCAGTTGTGTGGAAAGAGTTAGAAAAGAGGAAATGACAGAAAGCCAGATGGCTTTAGCCATAACAAACAAGAAAACAGCAAACATTTAAGTGGGAGGGGGGATGGCAAAAACCAAGACATCCACCCCACCAAAGAGACACCGAGAAGAGACAAATCCATTATAACAAGACAATGAAGAGGAAAGGAAGGGAAGCACCAAAAATGAAGATGGTAAAACAAATGAAAACAAGAAGGAAGGGAACTTACCAAACATTAGGAAATAAAGCAACAAGAAGAGCAGACATTATGAACAAACGGATGAAGAAATCCCGAGTCTTCTACCACATAGCAGGCACAAGGAACGCCTAAAAAAAGATAAAATGAAAAAACATACATGAGGAATAACATGATAAACACCAGACAATGACCCGAGGAATACAAATAGGCATAGAGAACATATGAAAATACAATCAATTCTTACTAAGTTCCATAAGTTCTCCTCAATGAGTATGGATGAACTTCCGAAGGTCAGCTGGATCCTCAAAGGAGAATGTTCTGTCCTTATATGTTACTTTGAAAAAGCAAGGGTGTATGAGACCATATCTAGAATTCATGGATTTCAAAGCTGGTCTGAGATCAAGAATTTTGTTTAGGCCGACTGGCTGTTGGTTTGGAGACATCTTGACTAAAAAAGATTTTGTGACCAGACCATAACATCTGCTTATGTTGTTTAACAGGAGTCAAGATTGCCATAAGGTCTGAATATAGCAGAAAATAGGCATTGATACCTCTTTGTTTAGAAGAAGAAGATGCATGTTGAGGCCCCAATCTGTGCGCCCTTTGAATGTTGAAGTCCATTGATTTTGGAAGGCCAACAATCTGTAAAACTTGAGATTTCAGAAAAAAGATCATGTCATTGCCTTCAGAACCCTCCAGAATTCCATACATACGCAGGTTATTATGTCGATTTCGATTTTCCAAGTCCTCTGTAGTCTTCTTGAGTTGGGTAACCTCTTTGGTGAGACTGTCAACCTTGGCAATGACATCTTGTGCATCGCTTACCTCTTGTTCGACATCAGAGATTCGGAATTCAAGACCCGGCCATTTTTCTTCAATTCTTTGGAGAGTGGCGGTAGTGTCCAACATAAAAGGGCGAATAAGGCGCAGTTCATCCATAACGTCTTCTAATGTGAGGGGAAGAGGTGATTTAGATGGAGAAGAAGGATCCATTTTAAGTCGCTTACTAGTAGTAGTAGCTGTAGAGTCTTTGCGACTTCCAGTAGAAGCACCTACACCTCCATGGTTCCTGATGGACTGCGAGTGATCCATGGTAAAAAGAGTGATAGAGGCAAACACCAAACGTTATTTATAAAGGCCAAGAAAAGGTAATTAAGTCACCCAATATGTGGCCAAACAGAGGCAAAAGGAAACCAAGCCACTAATTCACACAGATGTTGGCCTCCGAATGCGTTGAGAAAGCGCAGTAAAAAGAAATGGCAGCATGTCTCGAAGCGGTTGACCAGTTGTAAAAATGACCAGCACTCCATTGAACTGGAAGAGTCACAGATAAAGAAACAGTTCTAATATCCTGACGGGAGAAATATTGTCAGTAAACAAATTGAGGCGCTAGTTGTAATGAAATAGTAGAAAAGTGGTGTTATATTTCAAACAAATGATCAATGTTAAAATTGGAGCAATGATAGCCAGCTCATCATGCGGGTTTAAGGAAGGCAGCGTAACAATTAATTTAGCGCCGCCGCAGAGAAGCACAAAATGGCGGCCGCTGACTCCGGGGGCACTGAGGCATAGAAAACCAGCAAGTAAAAGAGCATAAACAGCGCTGCATCAGGTGACCAGTTGCGATAAAGCCCAGCACTCCGTCTGACTAAAAATGAGGCAGATAAATAAGCAATTCAGATAATTGATAGGAGAAATATTTCCATTTTATAAGTTGAGGCGCTAACTATCATGATAATGAAAAATAAAAACCTGGTGATTCATTCCAAATAATCGTCAATGTTAAGGTAGAAGTAGCAATAACCAGCACATCATGCAGGTGTTGAAAAAGGCAGCATAATATTAGAATTAGGGCCGCTACGAGAAAGCGCAAAATGGCGGCCGCAAGTTACAGGGGCACTGAGTTGGAGAAAAGCAGCAGGCAAAATGAGTCTCTAAGGCTATAGAGTCAGCCTGAAACTTGCCTAAATGGTTGTGGCACCTTCCAACACCCATGCATTCTTTTTTGCACGTCAGCGTTGCAGCTAAAGAGACTCTTCAAAAGTGAACGTTTCTCGGCTTGCAGAGCTCTTCGGGTTGCAGCCATCTTGCCGCCTCGCGCTCAGCCTACTTATACATTTTCTTATTTTAACATATTGGATCAGGATATAGGACCCTATAGAGAGATTTGAAGACAGGGTTCTCCATTACACAGGTGATGGATCACCCATTTTCCTATTACAAATGCAATGGTTTAAAATTAACTTATATTCTTGTGGACAGGGCATCTGCCATATTGGTAATCTATTATTCTTTAAACCATAATATGTTGCTATTACACAAAAGTCTTGAATAGAAAACATTGTGGTGCTGTGGTTGATTTGATGGCAGCAAACGTCTTGAAAATGGATGTGTAAATGTCAATTTTGTCACTGCATGTTATTGGATGTTGTATATTATTTGTTTGAATTAATTTAGAGTTGTTGACATGTTTATTTTTACATTGGCATATGATAGGCATTGATTTGCATTGCACAGTGTCTGATATTAATAATTGGCATTCATATTGCATTATCCTTTTCGCTCCTGAGTATATCAGAGTTTGTGCACCCTAAGATTTAATCTATTGTGTACAGTTGTGATGGGACAGTTACAAGAATGTTGTGATTACATGTTACATAGTAGTAGCTGTATTATTTAGAAAAATGTAATATATATGTACATTTTTCCTATGAATGTGCAATTGAGGCTAGTAGAATATATCTACATTTTCATATAATTGTGCAATTGTGGCTGTATGTCATTGCCTTCATTTTTTAGGTTCTGTGAAGTTATTCATTTTTTGTTTGTATTATATGGATGTTATGTGCACCATCTCATTTTAGATCATTATGGCCAATCTTGCTGTTTGCATTTTTGTGTGATGGTCTAGTGAATTCTGGTGCTATACATGTATTTCAGAACAATTAATTTACATCAATAACACAGTTGAGTTAGTTTTTAACCCTAGTGGTGAATGTCTTTTTGATAAGGCAATACTTGGTTGAACTGCAATTTTAAATGTACCATTAACTGATATTGTTTTTATTTTATTCTAAAATGAAATATATCTATTATTTTGTTAGTGCTCCATATACATGCCTTATTTTTACATTCATATGAACTATATATGAATTAAATGCATTTGGTCATTAATGTTGAGTAGGAATGATATTTCTTTTTTAAGTATGCTTTTTTGTGACATCAAATTCAATATTTTTCGCTTTCACTGGTCTCCATCTGCTTTACTAATTCAAATAGGTAATTTGTTGAAAAAATAATACTGTAAATGACACAGGCATATGTGTCTATTAACATTTGTCGAGACAGAGATACACTCACTTTTCATAATTGAAGCAAATTGAATTAATAACAAAATCTATATTTGAAAAAATTAATTTATTAAAGCTAAATGCACAAACCTACACCTCATACTGTCAGTGATTAACCTGAGCTCCTATATCTATTGATCAACATTCCTAATAATCTTACAGATTATTCATTGCCACCACATAATTCAGGTAATCACTTTACCAGGTGTTCTGATGCTTTCATGCTATCAGTCACATTTAGCCCTTTTGTGGATGTTCCCTCTAGAATCTGCAGCTACTGCTCAATGTTAATCACTTTGTATGGTACAGTTCCATTTAATTTTTTTATGTAAGTTCCATGTAGGGAACCATAGCTGAAACATTTAAAGACTTCACTCATTATTCCCATTAAGTCAACCTAATTTTTTATTTGCAGCAAATATATATAAGCATCAGTGTTTAGCCTTTTGTCACATCTATATCTATACTAATATAATAAAGAGAGAGCCCAAACCTTTGAGGCGGGTAATCTCTGGAACCACAGCACCAATCACAACACCCAATACAGCGTTGGAAAGGGCAGTTGCAGCAGAAAGACAAAGGCTATGCAAACGCCCACCATATACATTTAAAAGGTAAAAGAACTGTGCCAGCAAAGTAGTCCCTTGTGGGCGTGTCTGCGTTGTGCTCTGGGCGTGTGCTGGGGGCGTGACAAACACTGGGGCCGCGCAGTACGTTCCTCCCTTCATGCCATGTCTCATATCGTGTGCTGTGGACGTGTGCTGGGGGCGTGGGCATGTGCGGGGCTCGGGAATACGGGGAACAAAAAAAACGAGCTTTGTGCCCAATATTTCATTGTTTTTTCTTCCCAGGTTCTGTACATTCCAGCATTGGGTGTCCACCCTGCTTCCTTTAAATACCCCTGCACCCCATAATCATAACCGACCCTTCCTCCTTAAAATACTGCAACGCCCTTAAACACTAACCCATCTTAACCCTATAAATATACCCTGTACCTCAAAACACAAACCTATCCCTAAACCCTATAACTACCCCTGTACCTCAAAACCCAAACCTACCCCTGAACCCTAAAAATACTGCTGTACCCCAAAACCCAAACCTAGCCCTGAACCCTAAAAATACCCCTGTACCCTAAAACACAAATCTACCCCTGAACCCTAAAATACCCCTGTACCCCAAACCCCAAACCTAGCCCTGAACCCTTAAAATACCCCTGTACCCCAAAACCCAAACCTACCCCTGAACCCTAAAAATACCCCTGTATCCCAAAACCCAAACCTAACCCTGAACCATAAAAATAACCCTGTACCCCAAACCCCAAACCTACCCCTGAACCCTAAAATACCCCTGTACCCTAAAACCAAAACCTAGCCTTGAACCTTAAAAATATCCCTGTACCCCAAAACCCATACCTATCCCTAAACCCTAAAACTACCCCTGTACGCCATAACCCAAAACTATATCTGAACCCTTAAAATACCCAAACACCCCAAAACATATACCTCAGTACCCCAAAACATATACCCCTATACCCATACTTACCTTATCCAAACATAAAAAAACATGCTTTTACCATTCATGCATTTACAACGAATTTCGTTGTACATGTATGCGTGGTAAAAGCATATAATATGTAATGCCATGCGTTATAATGGCATTGCGGAGTCATGGTACTTTCGTAACGAAAGTATGCAGAGTGATGGTATGCGGAAAGAAAGTTGTGGCATAATGGGTGTTTACCCTCCCCCGGTAAGTACATTGGTGGCACGGCGGCTCACATCTTCACCACCAATTTGAAAAATGCACAGGTATCTCTCATTGATGGCCAGCACCGACATACACTTTTAGACACACCTCCCGCCACAAGTTCTAAAATTGCAAACTTTAGAGCTGGGGAGCTACGTTCGAATCTCGGCATCAGCTCAACATCCTGTGATTCCAGGCAAACCGCTTTGTCTCCCCGTGCCTACCACAAATGAATGTGCTCTTCTGTAATGTAAATTGTGCTCATGCCATGTTGTTGAGTTTGCGCTATATAATATTGCAAGGAAAAATAAAGTAGGGAAACTCGAGTTCACACACTATTGAACGCGCACTCTTAAGTGCATCAGCAGTGCCCTGTGAATTGGAGTGTTTCACAGGCCTGTCACAGATAAGAAATGCTATCGAAACGAAATCCTACAAAGCAATATACTACTGGCCGGCAGCAATTCATACCCGGACAACGTCGGGACGGGCTGCTAGTATGTCATATATGTACATGGAAGGGCTACACTGCAGGTATCTCGTAGTGCCACTTGGCATAATCATTTTATTAATTTCAATAATTAAAATGTTAGACACAAACATATATGTATTGAACATTTTATTACTATTCAATTGCTTTATATTTTGCTGAAATAAGTTTCTTTTTCAGAATTCCTTTAATTCAATTGCCCTTTCCCTATCATGTCCTTTTTGGAATAGGGACATGAATTTTACTGTGGACTTTGCAAGATTATCAATATAGAATATTTGTTCTTCTATAAACAAATTACACTGACACACCTACAAACAGAGCTATATAGGTTACTGTGGGAACGCAGGTCTGATAAACAGGCGCGGAGGCTGAAGATAGGTGCGAACAAGCTGTTTATTTATAATAGGCTTAAGTTCAGGGGACACAAAAGTTTGTGCGTCACTGTATTCTTCTTCCGGCGTTTCTTCCTCTTGAACCAGGGCTGTTAAGGCTTTTGTTCCAGGCTCCTCGTCATCAGAGTCCACAGGGTGTCCCCGGAGGCTCATAAAAGAGGTAAAAAGAAAGGGGCTGTCAGAACACTAGTTCCTAAAGTGACTTAAGGTGTAAAACCGTCACCACACCAGACAGTGTTTGCTATCGGGTCTTTCCTTTGGGCACGTGAATCAAGAAGGGTGATTATGTTGAAGAAAAGAACGTAAACTAAAGGAAAAGGTCAACACCACCTATTAGGATGAACAACCGAGTATTCACAAACCCGAAATCAGATACTGGGTCAGGATAAGGATAGGAATGCTATGCTGTGCTCAGGCAGGCTTTATGTGCAAACATTAGTCAAATAAGGTGCGTCAGTGTCAGGATATGAGTCACAATACTGTACTTTTAGGCATGCTTTCGGTGCGCTTTCACCTTCACATGCCCCTTCTGGTACCACCTCCCCTTTATCTCCCGAATTCCACCCTCCAACTCCCGTAACACACTCACTCACCCACCCTGCCGTAACTCTCCAGAGTTACTGCCGCTCTCCAGCATCCCCCAGGGGACTCCACCAGTCCTCACACCACGGCTCGTCCAGCTCCTCTTCCTCGACATCTTCTCTCCGGGGTTCCTTCACGCCGGTCTGGTCACGGTGATTCCTCTCGTCGGCTTCTCCTTCTGGCATCCTCTCGTCCTTCTTCACTCTCCATAACTGCCCACCCTCCTCTTCACGATGCCGGCCTTTCATTCGTTCCTCATAGCTACCTCCGGGGTTGCTCCCAAGCTCTTACGGGTCCCGACTGCCGGTGCTCTGTATAGACACGGAAATACGGCATGGAGGTTCAGAATCAGGATCGGGAATCTTTTGGTCGACCGGCTCCCTCGTATCTCTGGCTGGCAACGGGAAGATTTTGCCCATGGTGCTACCTCAGTGAGTTCCTCCTCACATCCCCTCTCCCTTGCTGTCCTACTACTTGGGAACAAAACAGGTGATGGACCGAATGTGGATCAATGTCACACATTCACCCCAGTCCAAAGATCTGGGCCCAAATCCATCGTTTTTTTGCACTCCACACCACCCCGGGTTAGACAATGGCAATATGCAAAACAGCTCTGACCCTGTGCCCCATGGGAACAGTCCAGTCCGAACTACAAAAGCCATGTCCTTCCCAGAACGGAATCAAGCATCAGAGGACCAGACCGGTTTCGAGGTAACACCTCTCATCAGCCCGGCTAGCTTGACTCCAGTGGTGTGGAGTGCCTGGGACCCACGTCTGGGCATCCCCAGCGCACTTATGGCGGAATTTGCAAACAAAACAGGTGATGGACCGAATGTGGATCAATGTCACACATTCACCCCAGTCCAAAGATCTGGGCCCAAATCCATCGTTTTTTTGCACTCCACACCACCCCGGGTTAGACAATGGCGATATGCAAAACAGCTCTGACCCTGTGCCCCATGGGAACAGTCCAGTCCGAACTACAAAAGCCATGTCCTTCCCAGAACGGAATCAAGCATCCGAGGACCGGACCGGTTTCGAGGTAACACCTCTCATCAGCCCGGCTAGCTTGACTCCAGTGGTGTGGAGTGCCTGGGACCCACGTCTGGGCATCCCCAGCGCACTTATGGCGGAATTTGCAAACAAAACAGGTGATGGACCGAATGTGGATCAATGTCACACATTCACCCCAGTCCAAAGATCTGGGCCCAAATCCATCGTTTTTTTGCACTCCACACCACTGGAGTCAAGCTAGCCGGGCTGATGAGAGGTGTTACCTCGAAACCGGTCCGGTCCTCGGATGCTTGATTCCGTTCTGGGAAGGACATGGTTTTTGTAGTTCGGACTGGACTGTTCCCATGGGGCACAGGGTCAGAGCTGATTTGCATATCGCCATTGTCTAACCCAGGGTGGTGTGGAGTGCAAAAAAACGATGGATTTGGGCCCAGATCTTTGGACTGGGTTGAATGTGTGACATTGATCCACATTCGGTCCATCACCTGTTTTGTTTGCAAATTCGCCATAAGTGCACTGGGGATGCTCAGACGTGGGTCCCAGGCACTCCACACCACTGGAGTCAAGCTAGCCGGGCTGATGAGAGGTGTTACCTCGAAACCGGTCCGGTCCTCGGATGCTTGATTCCGTTCTGGGAAGGACATGGTTTTTGTAGTTCGGACTGGACTGTTCCCATGGGGCACAGGGTCAGAGCTGATTTGCATATCGCCATTGTCTAACCCAGGGTGGTCTTTGACGCACTTGCTTCCCTGGGGTCGTTCTTATCATATGTTCAATAAATGATGTCCTCCCTGGAGAGGTGAAAAAAGTACCCTGTAGAGGTTGCAAAACCTGTGAGAGGTTCTCTCGTAGAGAATCAGGTAAATCTGTATCTATACATTGGTCGAATGAGGACGCTGTCACCCGTGCCTTGTTCAAGGTGGTCGGGACAGGACCCTCCCATTTCTTTAATAGGTTAACATGATATACCTGGGATTAATGTCTGATGGGGTCCAATTCAAGGCGGTATGTCACTGGAGTGATTTTGTCTATTATAAGGTAAGGTCCCTGCCATTGCCCTATCAACTTATGGTCCGATGAGGCCATCATTAGCAACACAGGATCTCCAATTTGGAAAGTTCTCTCTTTAACCCCTTTATCGTACTGTGTTTTCTGGGCTAATTGGGCTTCCTCTAAGTTATTTCTAACAATCGCCCTGATCTGTCCCAAATGGGTTCATAAGTTGGACACATACTCTGTGATAGGTTTGGAGTTATGGGGTTCCATTTCCCACTTTTCTTGAGCCATTACTAACAATGTGCGTGGTTTGTGACCATACAATAATTCAAATGGGGAGTATCCTGTGCCCTTCTGTTCTTTGCACCTAATAGCAAACCAGGCCAAAGGTAGCATGTCTTCCCATTTCCTGGCACAAAAGGCGTCCCTTGGTCAGTTAGGACCTCTTTTGGGAACCCTACTCTTGCAAAAACAGTAATCATAGCTTTGGCAATATTTGTTGTGTCTGGTCTACGTAGTGGCAGGGCTTCTGGAAACCGGGTGGCATAATCAACCATAACAAGAACATATCTACATCTACTACGCGAGGGTAAAAAGAGCCCTATTAAGTCCATCCTATTCTGCTGAATGGTTCACCTATAACAGGGAGTGGATGTAGGGGAGCTCTGGGGGGTTGGTATCTACTATTGCGCTGGCATACAGGACACTCCCGACAGTATCGTTTCACTTGTTTGTTAAATCCCTGGCCAATAGAAGAGTTCCAAGATTTGTTTTTCCGTCTTATCGGCTCCAAAATGTCCCCCAAGCAAGTGACTGTGAGCAAGATATAACACCTTCTCCCTAAAAGGACCAGGAATCAACAATTGGGCTTTTTGTGTAGGGTTTCCTTTCTTATATAACATGCCATTCTTCTTAAAGAAATAAGAACCTACCTGATGAGGATCCTCCTCTTCCAGCGCTTGATTCCAGGCTTCCTGTAGGGCAGGATCTTCTTGTTGGGCTGCATGAAAGCTCCTATCTGTTTCCCAGGGGTTTTCTTCTGGAATTACTGGTAGTACCACAGGGTTCTTATTTTTTTCCGCCCTCCTTTGTCGTCTACTTTTCCGTATTTTGGCCAATGGCCACTCTTTGTCTTCCTCTCGTGCAAATGGGGCAGTAGACCACCATTCTTCCTCCTGGGTAGGTTTATCTTGTAACAGTTGCGTCAACTTTGGTTAGTCGTTTCCCAGGATAGCTTGTTCGGGAAGTTGGGGTATTAAGCCAACGGTCAAGGTGGTTCCTGCATTTTTAGGGTGTTGTATTCTTACTTGTGCAGTAGGATACGGTTTTGTATCTCAGTGCACACATCGTATAGCGACCGCTCCGTCAATAGGACCAATGTGAGAACCCAAATCTTGGGGTCGTACAACACTATGCAGGCATTCGGTATCTCCTTGAGCGGTTACTTGTTGACCGTCTACAGAAACTGTGCAATGATATGGTGGTGGTTTTTTTTCTAATGAGGAACAATAGTAATCGCAAACCACTCCGATCTCCATGGGTTCCTCTTTCTCTTTCTGTGGGCGAAATCGAGCAATATGTCCCATACCCCCACATTGAAAACACTGGGGACCCATCCGAGCTCTAAACATTGGAGTCCCTGGCACAATAGTCACAGGTTCTTGTTTATTATTCAGTGGTGGTAGAGGTGGACATTGTGGGACTGGCCCACTTGGTTTCCCTGAAAAGTCATCTCTTCCTTTCTGCAGGTCCTGGGCCCTACTATATGCACTAGTGATTTCTTCTGCCGTCTCAAGGGTAAGATTAGGTTGCTGGCGTACCCATTTCTGAATAGGGGGATGAAGAGAGAACACATATTGTTCCAAATATATTTTTGCCATAATGCCGTTTTTATCAGTGGTAGCTGGTTTCAACCAGCGATCTGCCATGTCCTTTACTCTAAAGCACAAAGCTTGGGGTGTCTCTTGAGGTCCCTCTTTCATCTGGCGTAATTTCTGTCGATAGGATTCATCATCAATCCCTAGTCGTTCCATGATGCATTTTTTTATTTCGGCGTATGTAATACCCCCTTGTACTGTTGCTGCTTGATAGGCAGCTTGTAGGTCGCCTGATAATAGGGGTCCTAAGTATTGTCCCCATTTATGTACCGGCCATGATGCTGCAGTCGCCATTCTCTCGAAATTGTTGAAGAAGAAATCCGGATCTTCTCCGCTTACATATCTTTGTAATACCACTGAGGGTAGGGTAGTAGGACCTCTCTGCTGTCCCAGGACCTCTGTCAGGTGACCCATTGCTGCCTCATGGGTTTGGCTTTGTCCCGATAGTATTTGCTGTATTTTACCCTGATCCTCCTCCACCACTGTCAGGAAACGCTCCATTACTTTCCCCAGGTGTTCTTGGTTTTCCGCCTCTTTCGCCAGAGCGGCCTCTATTTCCCCTTTCAATCCCACTTCTGACACCACTTGTGGGAGTGCAGGTCTGATAAACAGGCGTGGAGGCTGAAGATAGGTGCGAACAGGCTGTTTATTTATAATAGTCTTAAGTTCAGGGGAAACAAAAGTTTGTGCGTCACTGTATTCTTCTTCTGGCGTTTCTTCCTCTTGAACCAGGGCTGTTAAGGCTGTTGTTCCAGGCTCCTCATCATCGGAGTCCACAGGGTGTCCCCTGAGGCTCATAAAAGAGGTAAAAAGAAAGGGGCCGTCAGAACACTAGTTCCTAAAGTGACCTAAGGTGTAAAACCGTCACCACACCAGACAGTGTTTGCTATCGGGTCTTTCCTTTGGGCACGTGAATCAAGAAGGGTGATTGTGTTGAAGAAAAGAACGTAAACTAAAGGAAAAGGTCAACACCACCTATTAGGATGAACAACCGAGTATTCACAAACCCGAAATCAGGTACTGGGTCAGGATAAGGATAGGAATGCTATGCTGTGCTCAGGCAGGCTTTATGTGCAAACAGTCAAATAAGGTGCATCATTATCTGGATATGAGTCACAATACTGTACTTTTAGGCATGCTTTCGGTGCGCTTTCACCTTCCCGTGCCCCTCCTGTTACCACCTCCCCTCTATCTCCCGAATTCCACCCTCCAACTCCCGTAACACCCTCACTCACTGACCCTGCTGTAACTCTCCAGAGTTACGGCCGCTCTCCAGCATCTTCCGGGGGACTCCACCAGTCCTCACACCACGGCTCGTCCAGCTCCTCTTCCGCGACGTTTTCTCTCCAGGGTTCCTTCACGCCGGTCTGGTCACGGTGATTCCTCTCGTCGGCTTCTCCTTCTGGTGCCCTCTCGTCCTTCCTCGCTCTCCATAACTGCCCGCCCTCCTCTTCACAATGCCGGCCTTTCATTTGTTTCTCATAGCTACTACCTGGTTTGCTCCCAACCCCTTCCGGGTCCCGACTGCCGGTGCTCTGTATAGACACGGAAATACGGCATGGAGGTTCAGAATCAGGATCGGGATTCTTTTGGTGAACCCGGCTCCCTCGTATCTCCGGCTGACAACAGGAAGATTCTGCCCATGGTGCTACCTCAGTGAGTCCCTCCTCACAGTTATCAATTCTGGGTGGTTGCTAGTTGGCAGCCAATCCATTCATTCTCCCAGGAAGGAGGATGAATTTATTCATGGACCTTTGTGTCCTTCAAACCAGAATATTTAGATATAGCCACCTGACTGCCAGAGATATCTGTGGTTCCAGAGAGCAACTGCCACAGCAGCGTTTCTGTATGAACTGTAGCTTCCCTGAGCAGCCACCATGCTTAATACAACAACTTATCAAGTCAAGTCAAAACCACTTTATTCGATTAGTTAAAATCATAAAAGTATGCTTTACAATATATTCATAAGCACATTCTTATGAGACACAATTATAAAATACAAAAAGTTCTCAATAAAAACGATTTCATGAGTATTTTTTATAAAACCATTAAAATTCATAATTCTAACAATATTGTGCATCTTAATTTCCTCATCCGGACAGCTGATACAAGATAATTTGCAATATAAAAAATATTCCATGGGTTATCCAATAATTGTAAATATAATAATGCTGGTTTAACCTGTGAGAAACCCTTACCCTTTAAAAGTGGGATTATATATATTTTTTCTGATGTCTGTATAAAAAGCACAGAATAATGTAAAGTGTGTGGTATCCTGAATTGAATAGCAGTCACAGTTACAGAGAGCTACATCCTCTGGTTTACTCCATCCCTAAAGTCCCCCAAAAGGAGGTGGATCTGGTTAAAGCGAAATCTAGTCAGTAACCAGCGATGGAACGGTTTGGTAACAATTTTTAAATATGGTTCTATGGATAATGATGTAACTAATAAAAAATGTGCACTTGTCAGTGTTTTTTTAATTCTATTGCCTCTCGTTCCTGTGCTCTTAAATTCAGAAAATGTGTTATAACCCACCTGACATCAGCTTTCACAATTACCTCAGGCTCTAAAATTGTCCGGGTGCCCCAATTTCATAAACATTGCCTTAATATAGGACAGCCACTGTATCTCGTTAACTCTCTCTAAAGTAAGAAAATCTTTTAGGATCTGGTGATTTAGTGTAAGCTCCGGGTTCAACCATGTTTTAACCCAACAAAGTAAAGGGGCCATACTCGCTATATCGGACACATATCCCATGCCCAGCTCCTGATGAATAGCAAAAGTTGCAGTAGATTAGGGGAGGGACAGAAGTACGCGAAAAAATGTATTTTCGGCCTTCTGAACCCCATCACTTTGTTTATACCCCCAGATGGCGGCGCCATATGTGGCAATCGCGAGACATTTTGCTTTATAAATAGAGAAGATAGCCTCACAGGGTTTACCTCCTAGGCGCCGTGCAAAACTGAGTAGAGCTGAAGATGATCTTCCTACGGCATTTGCTTTTGCTGTAAGCTGGGGAGCCCAAGAACTTTTGTCGTCGAACAAGACTCCCAAATATGTAAACACCTTCACCCTTGTGACCTCTGCCCCGTTGCAATAAAAGGTTCTCACATTATTCTTACCAGAGCCCAAAGACATAACATACAACTTAGCAATGTTAACCACCAGGTCCAAAGAGTTCATAAAATCCCCAAATGAATTCAGTAGCCTTTGAGGAGCCAACAGGGTACGCGCCAGTAGTACTGCGTCGTCCGCGTATATGAGTAGAGAGATGGTAATGTTTCCTATACGCGGGATGTCCGGGCTGGCTTTGGTCAGGGTTTTGTCTAAGGCATTACATATAGGGTGAAAAGTAGAGGGGCCAAAATACACCCTTGGCGAACCCCACAACCGGATCTAAAGTGTCTTGTGCAATTGCCTTCCTGCGTAATCCGTATAGACGCAAACAAATCCCCTGTGCAAATCCGCTAAAAATTATACCAGAGGGGGATCAATACCTAAATTAAGGAGGAATGGTCCACAGCCTTGATCTGTTCACCAGATCAAAGGCTGTGGACAAATCTATAAAGCCCAAATAAATAGACCCCCTAGAGGCTACAGTATATTTGTCTATACTACTATTATAAAGAGAGAATACAAACCTTTGAGCCAGGTAAACTCGAAAAGTACACCACCAATCAAAACACCCAAGACATCGTTGAAAACCTCAGGGCAAGCAGAAGGACATAGGCTATTAAAAATTAAAAATATACGTTGTTTAAAAAATTTTGAAATAAAAATAAAGTAGTCCCTTGCAAGTAGCGCCGGCCGCGACGTCTGCGTGATGACATCATTTGCGTTTGCGCTCCCTGGCAACACTTCCGGAAATGGCGCCGAAGATCGTGACCTGCTGGGAGGACTGCTGCGCCCTGCTTGCTGCTGTGCGAAGTGGCGGCCTGTGCGGGCGGGGCGCCTGGAGAGTGGCAGCCTGTGCGGGTGGGGCGCCTGGAGAGTGGCGCCCTGTGCAGGCGGGGCGCCTGGAGCGGGACCGGCAGCTGAGGTAAGGATCTCCGGGACAGGGGCGGGAGGGGGCCGGGGCGGGAGGGGGCGGGAGGTGGCCGGGGGCAGAAGTTCACGCAAGCCTCAAATGCTGCCCCCAGCCCCTTTGTGCCCCAGGCAACGCTGGGGCGGGCTGCTAGTTTATTAATAAATTCAAATTAAGACACTGATTGAGGGTACTTCTGCCTGAATCCGTATCGGACATTGGTCAGGATCTCATTCTCTGAAACCCACTCTGTTAACTTGGTTAGAATTACTTTACCCAAAATTTTAACAGAGGAATCTATTAATGATATGGGCCTATAGCACCTAGGATCCCCTCTTTGCCCTTTTTTAAACACAGGGATAATAATAGAATGGGACCAGGAAACAGGAAACCCCTGAGCAGCTAGAGAATTGAAGACATTAGTTAAAATTTTTGCCCAAAGTTTTGGGTTGCACTTGTACAAATCAGCAGGAACTCCATCTGGGCCTGGAGCCTTGTTACTTGCAGAGTCGTTTATTGCCCTCTCCACATTCTATAAATACCAGGGGTAGCAATGGAATACTACTGGAAGGAGCCAAAAAAGGTTCAAACACTTCGTTACTCCCATAAATATTTTCGAAGTGGATCAACCATTCATCTTCAGGGATATTGACTTCCAATGTACCATTTTCTTCCCCAGAGAACAACGGATTATTAACAATAGTGCAAAACTTTAAGCTGTCCCTTAGAACTTCATCAGACTTTAGAGCCTCCCAGGCCTCTCTTTTATTTCAGTTTTACGAGTCTGGATCACTAATTTGTAATCTTTTCTAGGGCTAACTATAAGGGCCTTATCCCTGAGTTTAATTTTCAAAGCCTTTAGTAGGGTTTGGTGGGCTCAAAACATTTAGAGTCAAACCATCCGTTTCCCTCTTTTGTCTTGGGCCTTGAAGTAATTGTAAGGTCTATAGCGACCTGTGTGCAAATATTTTCAAAGGCTGGGATTAACAAGCCCTCCGAAGTAGAGGAATCTGCACATTTCTCAATTTCATCTCCAACCTTCTTACTTAAATTCGCAAAAAAGTCATCGGGGATTATGTTTGCCCATTTCAACCTCCTAACTCGATCTTTAGCTTTCACAGCAATACACCTTTTTCTATTACCTGAGGGATCTGCGAGGGAAAAACCTTTATCCAGCTCTAGGATAACCGGGTTATGGTCACTAAAAATGGAACATATAGCATTATAAAAAAGCACGTGCCTTAACAGTGCAGAGGATATAAAAACATAATCAATAACCGTCTCACTATCCCTTGCCCTAAACGTAGCAACCCTCTCTCTGTTGTCAAAGAAACCAGGCTCATAGAGATTGGCACAAGACTAAAGTTCTTCCAGAGCTTCCCCTTTTGCGGCGTGTTCAAAGTGGGGAGGAAACGAATAGGAGGGACCATGTATTTCCTTAATGCAACAGTTAGATTTACACAAATGTATATTAAAATCTCCCATCAGGATAATATAAACATAAGTGGTTTGCCGCTCTTTATATGTTTCTAAAAACTGCATCAAAAAACAGAGATGCTCATTACTATACACACTTTCCCCAGAATTATAAAAATTAATTACAAGTGTTTTGGGGTTATTCGCGGTAGTGATTTAATAATAATAATAATAACTTCTGCTATGAAACAATTAGGTGAGGACGACTCTAGCAATTGTATTGAGCCTTTCAGTCTAACAGAAAAAAGGAACATAAGGCCCCCTTTATCTCTTCCCGCTACTGATGGTCTAGCGGGCATATAATATGATCTATAACCATCCACCCAAAAATAACACTCCCTGTCCCACGTCTCTTGCAGGGCGAATATGTCATATACTCCTATAAATTTTAACCAACTCTGGCCGTCCTTTTTTGAGCGGAGCCCCGCAATATCCAACTTAAGCCTAAATTTAACTTTCATCTCAGCGGCTACATTAAGAAATTTGGGGCTAGGGGTTCGAGGCGAAATAACAGGGGGCTCCAGTCAATCGATCTTCTCTAGTTGAGACAAGGGAGAGAACCTATTGGACAGCGCTAATGTGTCCTTTATCTGGGTTGCATGGGTATAAGATATCTTAGGTGATGACCAGACTCTAGGGTTAACCCAACTGGATTGATAATCTATATCATTAGTAGTACAACAGGGAGTCTGGGTTAATCTCCTGGTAATCAACTCTGGGCGTGTTCTTATTTCTGCATTTAAACTCCTGGGAGGTGAATAGAAAAAAAACAGCGGTAGGGCCCTTATACAATCTTTCTCTCTCTTCATATCTGAGGTGTCCCACAACAAACGGTCAGCAACATGAGATTTGTTGAAATTAATGATAACACAGTCCCCTTTTAATTCTTGTTGCGAACTTCCTAACCACCCAACCCGCCTAGCCATGTTAATACTAGAGGAGATTTCCGTGTCCCCCGAGCAGTTAAAGTCACACCATTTTTTAGTCACTGCTAACAGGATTTCTGTTGACTGTACCTCACCAACCATCAATGGGGGGACCCTTGTAAGTATCACAACCAGCGGGGCTGCCTCAGGGGGGAGGTTAATAATAGGTTGTGTTACTGTTTTGTTTCCATTTTGCTGTGCAATGGGATAAACAGTACCCCCAATTTGGGCTGGGATACTTTGGGGCCTATGTTTACTGACTGGGCTCCTCTGTTGCTTCTCAAAACTAATACGGTCATGACAGCTTTTTAACCTTGGGGGCCCAAGTGCGGGATTCAATTCCATTGGCAAGCCTGGGGTCGAACTCCCCACACCCTCTCTCATTGTATTCCCAGGGCCTGTTTTAGACTTGGACAGTTGAGGAAACTGACCCACACCCGGACACTATTAGACATTGCTAAAATGGAATTCAAACGATCACATGTGTCTAGTATGCCCGCAACGCAAATATTCATAGTGTCAATAATGTCTTTGGCAATGTTGGTTAGTGCCGTCTCTAGCCGAGTAATAAAAATATCCTCCACCATATCCCGCACCATGGTCTCTATCGGCTTAGTTGTAGCGGGACCTTGTTTTACGGAGATATCTTTAGTAACTTTATCCCGCTTATATACTCTCTTTAATTGCTTTCTTGGGTTTATTTGGCTGCACAATGGTATCTGGAACCAAATTAGGGGAACGTCTTTGTTGCTCCGAGTCATCAACATTAATATCAACTTGATTTGACTTCTGGATATCAGATGTAGACTTTATTATAACCAGAGGCTCCAGGGGCACTTGATTGATCAGAGTCTCATCCAAAGAAGAGGTCCCCGTTGTTTGTACAGCGGTCGAGTTCAGCCCCAATTCCCTTTCTGCATTAGCAATTTCATTGCTCAGAACCCCAACTGCAGATGTTAGATAGGAAATAATGGTAGCAGATTTTCTAGGGACTTTTGCTTTTACCCCCCTTGGTCATGTGTAGGCAGGAGTTTTCGCTTACCCATGATGTAAGATGGATGCAAAAGGGGTGGCCTAACCCGGCCTCCTTCGGGCCCCGACGGCCACAGATGGCCCACCCTTTGCACGGGCTTAGCCCAGCGACCGCCCGCGCGAGTCCCGCGATGCTGGAGGAGCTATTGGATTAAATCCCCCCCAGGTAGGAACGGGAGGGGCAAGCAGTCCGGTCCTGGCCCCCGGTGTCTGCTGGTAGCTGTAGGCTGTAGGCACACAGTCAGCCCTCCAGAGCGATGCGTCGCCCCAACATCTTATCAATATAATATATTTTAAATACAAAATGACATTTTTAAAAACATTTTAAATAGTACTGTTAAGAAATCCTGATACCTTTGAACAGTTTACAGGATGTGTCAGCCATTTATGTGTTTTCATGCATGGAACATCCAGGATTTCCCTTATAGTCACAAACAGGAAAATTTAATTTGTAGCAACACCACTCAATATCGATGATGGGCTGACATCCATTGACCAAAGGCACAATGTCAAATGGGTCACTGGTGTAAGGTTTGCACCAGCAGAGACAGAGGAGAGTTCACTAGTAAGTAAAGTAAGTAATCTTTATTGCTTGGTTAATAAAAATCTTAGCAGAACATCTGCTTATTAAAACAAATATTACATAAAACATTGCTCGATCCGATAAATTCGCAATGGTATCAGAAAATACAAAAGTATAAAACTTGCATACAGAATGGAGGGTTCACTAGTGGAACAGAACAGTTTGCAGAAGGGGTACTATACTATGTTGGAACCAGAGTAGCCTTTTGCAAGTCTCAAAATAAGGATCTGTGATCATGATGACCTAAAGTGCTGAGGCCACCCTAATGTCAAAGAAATGTGCAGCTTGTGTGGATGAGGCAAGGTGGAAGTCTGACATTCTAAGCCTTTGACTATTGTGAACTGTGACCCAAGTGAGACTGCTTATGTGGGACACTCTGTAGCTGAAATTTAACTTGTGTGAGAGTATAAAAGGTGTCTCCAAAGAAAGTAAAGGCAGAGCATAACTAAAATGTGTTTACAAATGACATACCACTATCTGCTCTGCCTTCAATACCCACAACGCTTTCAGTGTGGAGTACTACCAAAACCTTTTCCTCTGAGGGCAAGATGTGGAAGGGTCTGAGACACCCACCGCCAGTCTCTATTCATGTTGGGAAGTGGACATAGAAGAAATGGATTCTCAACCCCTAGATGCTTTGTGAATATCATCCAGTAAGAAACACAATTTGGACAGTGCATTCTCTCTATCCATTATTCTGTCACACATTTCCCTATGTTGGCTCATGGCTGTGGTCTGCAACTGAGCTCCAAACAACGGTGGCTCAATCCTCTAATTTCCATTCCCCACTAAAATTAGCTCATTTTGAGGGAAGTGAGGGGCTTTCATGCATACCATGGTAGTGACTTCTAATGCGGATCCGCACAGGTATATGGAGTGATAATGTTTTTTTTGTGGGACATGATTTCTCGATGAAGCAGTAAGTGTTGGTAATGGACATGCGTACACCTGATGACTTGACGGGTTGTCTATTTAATTTTGGTGGATATGCGCAATACATTTTGCTGTCTGCCACATAATTCGTCACCTGTTGCATCATGATAGTGGACACTCTAGATGTGGTTGACAGTGTTCTGCCACACTATTCTTTAAGGATGCATGACCGTCAATGGAGGAAAGTAGAACTATCAACAGACAATAGCAGAACCTCTAACGGACGTTGCTCCACTTTGGCGGTTGGCAAATTTGACAAATATATATCCTAATTTTGGAGACTGGTCATCAGACACTCCGACAGAAATCAACATTCCCTCATTGCGGCAGATCAGCAGCAATGCTTCCAAGCTTTAAATATGGCCTTGAGTCTGCATTAGAGTAGCAAGCTAGCAATGAACAAGTCTGTCTCCTTAGGCCTTCTCATTAACTTCAAAATATTCAACGCACTAAACATGATCATGTATTTAACATCATCACAACACAAGAAAAGCCATGCCACGTACTAGGTTGGGGTCCACTTCAGTAGTACTATAGAATCTTTAGGTGGCAAGCGACCCATGGTTGGTGTTTCCGCTTGCCCCTGTTGTGTCATCATTGCACAATATGAAGGCTTCAGGCACGGCATCCCAAAGAAGGTGAATTACACTGGAGAGTGGAATTTACTGTCAAACAAAAAGAAAAAAACTTTTGCAGATATTAGGAAATCATAAGCAAAGCTAATTTTAGAATCAGTCAATTTAACATACTACACAACACATCTCCTACTTACTCCAAAAGATTTCCAAATAAAGACCAAAACAAAAATTCATAAAAAGGTGACATTATTAACACTGCTCCTCCCTACATGCAAGACTACAGCTAAATGGCTAATTTATGAAGGCCCTAGTGTGGATGGTTGGCTGGGAACATGCAGAGGAATGGTTGACAGCAGATAAGATTAACCTAAAACTGGTTAGGAATGGTGATAGGCAGGATGAAATTCTAGTGGACTGTTCAACATATCTTCAAGATGCCCAACAAACATATTGCCACTTTGCGTTATGTCTATACAACTACAACCGCAGTTTGATTTAAATGTTTAATCCATGGCTAGTATAATACTCTTGAAACGTACAAGCAATTCAGGAGCACACTCTCTATGTTAGTTTTCAGTGGCAGACCACATCTGATTTTAAATGGCTTTGATTTAAAAGCCTTAACTGTCGTGTCCCACTTTATTTAGCTTTGCAAGTTCACGCTAGCTCGCCTAGCTGCACACTTATGAGCAAAGCTTCGTCCTTGCTGCCCACACTAAAGTTCCACCTTTCTTTCTGCAGTAAATAATTCTTCTTATCATTGACCACTTGGAACCTATTAATTTCCCCACTCTCACTATCTTCAGGAAAAATCTGTAACTAGTCTTTATGGTGAGCCAGGAAGTCATAAGACGAAGGGCAAGCGACCCAGTTGGATATTATGGGATTTACTACAGGACTCAGTTAATACTACATACACCATCTTCCTTCTCTTTTTTTTTTGTAAAACAGATTCTGTCAGCATTACACCAGATATATCCCCATAACCATGAAATCAATTAAGTACAATTGGCTGAATGACTGATAATCCTAATCCTTATGAATTTTAAATTGTATAGCTCATATTGCTTTTCACATTATAGTGCTTTATTTGAAAAAAATCGAGTAGTTGATCCAAACACCTTTAGTACCATATTATGAAAACAGGATTCTGAAGGTCTTAATGCTATGAAAGAACGTCTGTTCAAATTTGTTTGTGGCATCTTGTGTTGGCGGTGATGTGTTCCGTTGCGCTTTTTTTGCTGCTGTGTTTTTGTGTTGCATTATTGCAATGAGGTTCTGTTATACTTCAGATGTGTCGCCATTTTTTAACTGTTTTATTGGGAAGTCTATTGTTATGTTTAAATGTTATTGCTATGTTGCTTTGTGTGTGTAATAGTGCAACGCTCTGATGTTTACTTTAGAGATGTCAACAATTGTTTAATCGCTTTATCTGGTGCAGCTCCCTGTCTCTTTATCTCAATTTTGAAGGTTCTTTTCCATCCCTGCTTTCTACCTTTGGCACTGTTATCATGTTTCTTTCTCATTTTTTTTCTCTGGGACAAAATCTACTAATGAACAAAAAGCCCTAAAAAATGAGTAGTGGTGCCCAGCACCTGTCACCACTGGGACAAATTAAGCACTGTTTAATTCCGACTCTGAGGATAGCGTTCTAGCAGAGGCCAAATGCTGTTTATATTCTGAATATGGATGTGTCAGCGCACTGTGACAGTGGAGCGTAAAGCAGCAGTTTAGGCTTTCCCATGGAGTCATATTATATGCAGCTGTAGTCACAGAAGAGCTATTGAAAATGAATGTGGATTTCTGTGGGAGCTCCGTGTGAGCTGTGCAACGCTGTACTCGATCGGTTGCTTCCATCTGTGACCCTCGCCACCACTGTTCTGCTTTGCAAAGCTGCTCAGTATGAATTATTCTCAGCAGAATTGCATTTGTCAAAGTCTGAAAATAGGTTTTCAAGTTAAAAGGACACTGTGGTGTGTTTGCAGAATGGATTGAAACAGCAATATACATCCTCTGCAATTATCAGAGACCTCTCTCATTCGCTGGGAAGAATATGTGAGCAATGTTTGGCTATGTCTGTCATTAGAAAGGCTACAAACTTCCCTAATTGTGATACAGCAAATAAAAATAGCAACAATGTCCTGCAGAGAAATGTCAGGCATGACAAGGCTCTAGTCATAGGGGGCGCACCGCACACTGTTCAGTTGTGAAAGAGCTGGGGAGGCTAGTAATGTCCAGGGATCTTGCCTCTAAATAATTTGTTGTGCCTCAGTGGTAGCACAAAACGGTGTCAGTAAAATAATAATGACCTCTAAAATTGTCTAGCAATGGAAATGCTACAATTCCTCCTAAGATGTAAAAGTGAAATGCTTGCTACACACTGCAGAATGCAAGCATTTTACCACAGCTATAGCAGAACTACATAACATAAACTGTGCTTTTCACATTTCTGAAAAATCAGTACAGTCACTAATGTTAGAGAAGGATTTCTAGACTTCAGTTTTGCTTGCATTTTCAGAAAACTTGAACACAGTTTTAAAATGAATGCAAATTAGCACGCTGTATTGAATGCTGCGCCAATTAGAACATATATATTTAGGACATTGTCAAAGTGGGCAAAGGCCTAAGACAGCCCCCTTCCTAGGGACTCCCCGATAAAGTGATGAGGACAGTCAAAAGTCCCTTCATAAAAACAAACTGCATGAAAACGGATTCTTTTTTAGAGTTTTGAGATTGCGTCTGGCGCAGTTGACAGATTAGCGTTTACTAAGTGGTGCTAAATATAGGGTACATTGAATTAAAATCAATATTAATATCAGTTAGAGGTGCTACTTCATGGAGCAGTAAATGAAAAATGAGTGGCTCCTGCAGCTAATTTATTAGTCATTTATGTATCCCAGTGCCCACCTAAAACACCCTTTTTGTAATTATTGGGGGAGGGAGTGTGCAGCCCCCTACCAGACTCTTTCTATTTGCAAGAGTAAGGGGCTGTAACCGCCCTCCTCGAGCCACCTCATGCCCTAGGGACCCCACCCCAGGGCTTTTACTTTTATTAAGTGGAGAAGGAAGAGCGGTCAGGTGGGAGCAATCTGAGTTTCCCTGACAAAAGAATGCGGGCAGGGACACAAATGTCTGCTCCCACCCAATGAAAGCATTTCTAATGCTCTGGGAGGGTGGCCTTGTGTCCCCTCCCCTTTTAAAATTGTGCTGGGCCCCAGGGGATAGCTTTTCCGGGGCCGTGATCAGCTTAGGTAAGGGGCCGCTGGCCCCCACTCCCCATTGAATAATGCATGGGCTCTGGGGATGCCGTCCCAAGGTCCATGATTGAGTTGGGAGGGGGGGACATGCAGTATCCTCCCCTCTCCTAATTATGTCAGCTGCCAGTGCTGGTCTTCTGGGACACTAATCGGCTCATAAAGGGAGTCCCATGCACACTCAACTCCCCAATAAGTATTTGTGAAACTGCACTAAAGTTATTAGCAAACCAAAAAATGCTTTTCTTATGGAAATGTAGACCTAACTATAATTATCAACTGTCGACTGCCATTGGGTGGTATACATATAAGGTTACAGGGACGTTATAGTTAGGCTCCGATTTCACTTGTACAAACCCCATGAATTCCAGCAGTTATAGTTACCATATTTACTTGAGCTAACTATAACTTATGCTGCCGCAATGCCCTGCTTATGTCCTCACATATTACATCACTCATGACATGATCAGTGACATCTCTCATAAAATCTCAAATTATATCACTGATGACATCATCCACAGAACCACACCCACCCCCTAACATCCCTATACATCCTACCATACACCCACTCACACACCCACACAACCACTCACATACCCAGTCACAAACCCATACAACTACTCCCTCAACCACTCACTAACCCTTACAGCTACTCATAAAACCAATCACTCATCTTTAACACATGCATGCACCCACTCACTCACCCTTACAGTCACTCACACACCCACTCATACACCTATGCAGCTCCCACCCACTGTAGAAATAGGCTACATTATACACATATTAGACATAGCTTTACTGATAGACCAATGTGGCATATGTCAACCTACCTCAACATGGAGTAGACTGTTCAAATGTTGAGGTGGTCACAGGCAGTTGGCCACTGGATCTCAACTACAGAAAAAAGTAGTATTAGGCATGGATAATCTTGCTTGTGTATTTTACAAACTGTATGAAGCACTTAACGGGTACTAAGGTACTTTCTCTTCAGAAATAAAATCCATGAAACCTGTCAACCCCTATCAGATTGTTCATGACTGTCAACATGAGACAAATATTATACAGTGGCCCAAAACTAACAATGTGATACCATATCCTTCCATACTGTGTTGTCTTAGTCAGAGAAACAATCAATAGTAATGCATGAACGCACACTGGGTTTGAATTGTGAACCCAACATAATCTTCGTGTGAGCAACTCCACAAAAATCAGCATCTCACCTAAAGTTTCTGAAAAATAGGGGGAACCTATTCCTATCAATCTGTGTAAAAGGTTCAGCAGCGGCCTTTGCTCATGCGTCTGGATCCAACCCAAATAAATTGATGAAGAGGCATAGGAGCGTCTGATTCTTATCTCCCATGCTTCTCGCACTACACCAATAACCCCAGTGGCCAACTTAGGTGAGAAGGAGGACCTTGTGGGAGCACTTGTTCCAATTGTCCTCATACCCTTCTAGACTGCTAACCGTAGCAGCCATCTTGTTTGGGAGATCTAATAAACACTATTAATGCACAATTTCTGGAAGCTGAGGAGTCAAACAAGGGAACCCCATTGGGCTCATCTCAACGTAATCAATTATGTCTCAAACTGTATTATGGTGGATAAATAAGCAGAATCCATAGTACAATAATCACTAATATGTACCATAAATGGCCATCTATATCAGTCGATGTTTCCAACCATATGTAATATATTATATTTAAGCAGTCCATTTCACATGGAGTCAGTTAAAATGTTCTCCTCTTGGCGTTATCGAGACCAACTCACATTTCTTTGTTATGGAGATAACTCAGTAGTGAGCCTTAGGTTAAAGTGGCTGCTATACATCGCAGCTCACAAACATCATTCAGTCCTTTCTCCATCCTTTTCAAATGATCCATCCAGCTGCACTCTCGAGATGCCAATATTTTATGTAGGTTCCCACCACTCGAATCGGGCCTCACTGTTTCCAAAACGTTCCACTGTAGCATGTCCTCTGTGTGGTGTGCTTCTATGTAATGGTTGACAAGCAGAGGCGGCTGGTGACATTTGAAAGTGGGAGGCGTAAAATGATTGTCATACTGCACTGCAGTAAAACGAGCGTAGCAAGTGAGCCTGAACAACCTAAGAGGGGGTCGGGTGGGTTCTCCCCCCCAAGAAAAGTTTGAAAAAAGAGTGGACAAATGGTGCCTTTTCAAGCAAATTTGAGAAAGCAGGAAGGTTAATAAAGCAATTGTGAAAGTGCATATTTCACTGCTGTGACCCCCCCACACACACACAGTAATGGGAAATCTGTCAGTCACAGTGTACTGAGACTCGCCGCCATAAACTTATTTTCTATTCAGTCCACTCCTAACCTCTCGCAGCTCGACCAATTCCCCTCATCACTGCTCTGCAGCTCTTGGTCACTCAGCTCCATTATCATCGCCATGATGCGCAGCTAAGCTATCACTGTAGTGGCTGGCCCTGGGATCCACATACACACACAACACAACTCAAGCTAACCCCAACCCTGATCTGCAGAAACGTTGTCACGTGCACACTGCATTTACTATAATACATTAAACTAATTCAAAAACAGTGATTTTTATTCCAAGTCTATTTTATTATAAAGAACCACACCCATAATAGGGTCTCAAAAACACAGCATTAAGCCTACAACCCCAGACCGGGGCCGGCTGCGACAGTTGTCAGTAAGCCAACATAGATGCCAGAGAGAGTGAACTATTGGACACAGCGCCTTGCCTACAACCCCAGCGGGGCCGGCCACGTGGCTTGATACAAGCTGGCATAACAACATGGTACTTGAACAACCCAGATCTCGTAGCCTTGGGGATAATGCACCAGAAGAGTGATCTAATACACTGTAAACAGTGCAAGAGGGCGCCACAATCATATAAAAGGTCCAAGAGCAGAATAGGAAGAAGAGAGAGGCAGGGGTAAAGTGTAGAAATGGAAAGAGAGAAAGGACTTCGTGAGGACTGGATAAGCTCTCGCCGCACGGGGTCAGCCTGGGGGAGTATCCTAGCTAGCTTCTAAGACATGCAGGTGAACTATTGGAGCAGCCTGGCGGGGTCTATAGGGGCAACAGCATCGTCAAAGAGTTGCAGGGTTCTAAGGCGGACAGGCATGCAGCGCGCATGTTCTATTCAAAAACAGTGATTTTGAATTGGTCATGCAATGTGGAAACTAAGAACTTAAGAGCAACCCACGCACAACAGAGACCATGTCTGCATAAGCTGATGTAAATTCATTCAATCTCCTAATGAGTAAACAGCACCAGCCTGAACGTGCGGGTTGGGGACGAGGGTCCACAGCATCTCAGCACTGTGCTCCTTCACCCTCCCCCTCCCAAAACCTCTGACACCATCTTCTCCGTACTTCTGTGAAGCTTTGGACGGAAAAAAGTGAGCATGTGCTAAACATAAACTTGTAAACAGTTTAAGTTTTGCCTCTGTGCAACCATTTTTTTTAAATGTTACACTGTTTTCATTTCGAAATTCAAGCCTGGGAGACTGCGCACGCCTTTCACTTTTAAAGATCCGCAGCTCGCAAGTTTGGAATTTCTTTTCCACGTTTGTTAAGTGTTAGACCTGTCACCTTGGCGTGAGTTTCCCTTCCACTTTTTGCTGGTGTGCCTCCGATGTTTTGCTGGTTTTCCGATACTCAGGGCACTGCGCCACGGCCGACCCGTGCCGCAGTGCAAGTGCTCCCTACTGTAAATTGTACATGTGATTGATGTCCATGATTGGTTCATTGGATTTACTGTTAGCCCCTAGTAAAGTGCACTAGGAGTGCCAGGGCTTGTGAATGCCAATACTGCTAGTGGGCCTGCAGCGCTGGTTGCGCCACCCACAGAAGCAGCAGTAAGATGTGTCTGGGGACTGCCACCGCAGAACCCGCGTGCAGTCTCGTACTGTCATGCCGGCTGGGCGAGTGCACCCACTCGCCAGCCCCTGAACCTTCCCTTGACTGCATATTAGTCACCCCTATGGTAGGCCTGCGGGCAGGGTGCATTGTAGGTGTAAGGTAGGACAAGCCCTGATGTGTGTGGCATGTCCTAGTAGTGACTTACAACTAAATTCATATTTCACTATTGAAGGCTACCTGCTCCCGTTAGGCCAGACTGAGCTGCTGGAATTATTACACCCTATAATCCCAGCAGGCTCAGGGAGCATGGTAGAGAGTCGTGTTTAGTATGCCTGAACTCAGGATGATGAAATATTTCTTTTAGTAAAGTTTATTTTAATATCCTGTGTTTGCAAATGCTACTTTTAGAAAGTTAGCATTTGCTTGCCTAACCATTCAGCCCGCCTCTGCTGGTATGTGTATCTGACTGTCTGGGATGTGTGAGTGACAGGGCTGGGGGATGACAGGTGGTGAATGCGCAGATTACACCTTAGTGGGAGGTAGGAGTGGCTCTTGACTCTGAATCTTGCTGTGCTCTGCCACTACAATGCTGGCTCCACCCTCCTGGGGAGCGACTGATGACTCAGCCGACACCTGGCCCAGGAAGGGCGAAGCCCCATCAACAAGGCACTCTGGCTGCCCCTGTCCGCACAATGCTGGCTCCACCTCCTGTGGGGCGTCTGATGCGCCTGCCCCTCACACTGAAAGCAGAAGCCGGAGTACACCCACCAGAGTGCTCAAGGACTGAAAGTGGCTATGCAAAGGCCCTCCTGGCCTGCGAGAACAAATGAAATGCAGTATAAAAGAAGGAGCCTTGCTCCTTGTAAATTAGATCCTGTTTGGGCTACAGAAGGAACTCTACCCAACGAGAAGGACCGGGAAGGACAAGGAAGAGTGCTGTCTCTTGCCTGTGTCTGGTGCCTTGCTGCAGAAGGAGAGGAAAAGGAAAGACTACAAGAAGACTTTTGCCTTGAGAAACTTTGTGCCAAACTCTGCTGAAAGATCTCCAAGGGCTTGCTGTTGAACTTGCCCCCTGACCAGCGCCGCAGGACCAGTGGGCGCTACATCCTGAAGAAAGCGACTGTGTGTGCTGCTTATCGCTGCAGTACTGACAGAGGGGTCTGAGAGCGCTGGGCAAGCCTGCCACGCTCCCCGTAACCAAGGCATCAACGTCCCCCCGAGCACCGTGACCGGGGTCCAAAGCAACAGCGAGAGCAACGTGAGGTCCAGCCGCCGCTGGCCCGAGCACCGTGACCGCAACTGCACCGGGAGCCCGAGAGCAAAGTGAAGGAGGACCCGTCCGGTCCAAGCTCCCGAATTGACTACGCTTCGAGCCGTCAATCCACCTGCGAAGACGGACAGCTGCCCTGTGATAACCCCCTCTGGTCGGTAGCCTGCCCGACAGCTCAGCTGTGAGCGCACAGCTGCACCCGGTACTTTGGCTGGGTACGTCCTGCACTTGGGGACCGTACTGCCACTTGCCGCCACCACAAAGCCGCCGCCTCCAGGGTCGGAGCGAAGGACGAGGAAAGGACCCTGCCGCCACAGAGCACGGCCGCCCCGGATGACCCGTGACCTGCCCGGCTGAGAGCCGCAGCGAACAGCGACCCCGGAAAAGCAACGCGACGTGGGACAGCTCCCCTGGAAGCCGCCCGCTCCACAAGAATTTGAAAGGTACTGTGTTGTATCCTCACGGTGCGAGCGACCTGCAACCCGAGCTCGCACCGCGCTATCTGCTCCCAACGCGAGCCGCCTCTGAAACCGAGGCTCGCACAGCTCCTGGCCCTCGAGGCCCGCGCAGAGAGCACATTGAGGCGCTACGAGACACTGGACCTTGTCGAACCTGGGCAGAAGGCCCGAAAGATTGCTTATTGCTAAAAGAGAACTGTGGCAACCTGAACTTGAGTAAACTGGAACCGCTATTGAAAGTTTGACAACTGTATTTACAAACCTGCTTGAAATCTATATAAAGATATATATTTTTACAAATACAGTTTGGTGTCATTGTGTGGTGGGTTGGTTGTGATGGTGTAATATTGCAAATGTTTAACCCTATGTGCCCCAAAGATCAGCCTAAGACTGCTTAAGCCACACTACCTAGAGGGTAAGCAGAGGTTGTCTGGAAGGTAACCCTCAGCCCTGACGAGGAAGAGAGAGTCCCTGCTTGTCGCTAGTGCTACACTGCGCCAACTAGAGCCTCCCCCTTCCTACATTGGAGGCAGCGGTGAGGATTTTCGAATTTACATTTGCAGTGTCTATACCTTAACTTCTGACCATTGCACAGTGATTTCAGTCCAGTTACTTGGCCACAGGTTTGGTTGTAATTTTGCCGAGAGAAGATCCCTAGCGAAGAAACCATGCCGGGCACGAAGAGCCTGGATGGAGCGGAGTCCACGACCTCTGAGATGTTGGAGGTGGAGTGGGACGCCGCAAAGCTGACAAATACTCAAAGAATGAACTGAAGTTTTTCTGTAAGAAACTCAAGGTTCCGCACGCCGGTTGCAAGAACAAGCCAGAGCTCTACAAGGCCCTGAAAGCCTGGATAGAGTCCAGAAAGGCCCCGGAGGATCAAGATGCCCTCGCGGAGCAAGATGCAACTGAGGAGCAGAATGCACCTATGTATCTGGTGGATCTCGAAAGGCAAGACAGCGTGCACAGCTTTGGTAAAGGCCTGTCGCCAGAGGAGCTGGAAGACAGGAAAGAAACGAGGGATCATGAAAGAAAGCTGGCAGAATTAAAAATCCAACTGGAGCTTGAAACCAAAAGAATGGCGCTGGAAGAGCGAAAGCACCAAATGGATTACGAATTGAAAATGAGGGAGATGAGTCTAAAGGAGAGAAACTTGGATCATCCTCCCTCTGGTGGCAGCACAACACCGGTGCAGGTAGAGTCAAGAGTGCACATCCCCAAAGATGTAGTTAAAGAGTTCTTTAAGGGGGATGACATAGGACAGTGGTTTAGGGCATACGAGGTAGCCATGTCCTCCCACCGGGTCCCTGACAAGGATTGGGGAGCGGGGTTGTGGGGAAGGTTCCTTAGCGAAGGGCGAGATACCCTGCTAGATTTGCCCGTTGAAAACCAGAGATCCTATTCCCATATGAAAGAAGCTTTAATGAACAGGTACGGGCTTACCCCTGAAATGTATAGACAGAAGTTTAGGGGATGTACTAAGCGGCCTGGGAATACGTATGTGGAGTATGTGACTTATTTTTGCAGAGCACTGGATGGTTGGGTGAAGGGTAGCAAAGTGAATGATTTTCAAGGTCTCTTTGATTTAATTGCATGGGAGCACTTGTCTGATCACTGTTTTCCTGAGTTACGCCAACACCTGATCGATAGCAAGCTGTCGAACCCGAGGAATCTTGCTGAGGAGGCGGACCGCTGGCTCAGCACCAGGGTCCACAAGGGTCCCGTGGGAGACTCCGCCAAGAGTCGGCAGGGTCCCCAGCAGAAGAGTGGGGGGGGACAAGGGAAAACAGAAAGGGTTCCAGAAAGGCCCCCAAAGTAATCCCCAAGGGGACCAGCAGAAAGGTTCTCAGCCTCCCCCACCCCCAAAGCAGAATGGGGCCCCGACAGGTAAACCTGTTCCAAAGGGGCCCTTCAATTGTTTCAAATGTGGTGAGCCGGGGCACATATCCAGTGACCCCAAGTGTCGCCTGTTTGGAAAACCCGCACCCACTGGTGCTCCGCCCCGTCAAGTGACTAGTGTTCCCTTAGGAGAAGAAGTGATGGTCCCGGGGGGTGGAGATCCCGTTCACATGACCCTAGTCTCACTAGGAGACAGTGAGATGATCCCTACGAACTACCTGCCCTCTAACACTAAGAAATATGAGCAGGTGGTGATCATCAATGGTAAGGAAGCTGAGGCTCTTAGAGATACAGGAGCCAGTGTGACTGCAGTGAGGCAGCACCTGGTGTCTCAAGAGCAGGTTGTACCCCATGCCTACTGTAGGGTTATCAATGCTGATAACTCAGAGAGTCAGTGTCCGATGGCTCAAGTTCCCTTCGAGTGGGGGGGGGGTCTCTGGTACTCTGCAGGTCTGTGTGAGGAAAACCATGCCTGTTGACTGTTTGCTAGGGAATGACTTGGAACACTCCCCTTGGGAAAAGGTGGCGAAGACGACTCTCCTGAGGATGGTGGGTCTACCTGACTGGGCGTGCGTGACCACCCGGTCGATGGCAGCCAGTAGGGGTGATCAAGAGGTCCTGGGGCCTGAAGGAGAGGCCCAGGAACCGGCCTTAGGGAGAAGGCGCAGGGGGCGCGGGAAACCGGCCCCTGAAGTTCCCACGGTCCAGGAGGAAGCAGACCTTGAGGGGGATGCCCTGGAGCCTACAGGGGAACAGATTGCTGAACTGGGGGACCTTCCTGAGCTGACCCATTGGCAGCAAGAAGGAGGACCCTCCAGGGAGGAATTCTGCAGGGAGCAGAAAGAATGCCCTTCTCTCGTGGGTATGCGGCAGCAGGCTGCAGACCAGGCCAATGGTGTTCGGGCCAAAACACATTATGTGTACTGGGAGAACGACCTCCTGTATTCAGAGCCTAAGGCTGCTGAACCTGGGTCAGCCCGTGTGCTGGTGGTACCCCAGAAGTTCAGAGCCTTCCTACTGGGGCTGGCTCACGATGTGCCTTTAGCAGGACATTTGGGGATGGACAAGACCTATGACAGGCTTGTCACCCACTTTTACTGGCCCCAAATGCACAAGAGCTCAGACGCTCATTGTAGAACCTGTCCGACTTGCCAGGCAAGTGGGAAGAGCGGAGGAAGGAACAAGGCTCCCCTCCAACCCTTCCCTGTGGTCGGTACGCCATTCCAGCGAGTGGGTATTGATATTGTTGGGCCTCTGGACCCCAAGACAGCCATGGGCAACAGGTTCATCCTGGTCTTGGTGGACCATGCCACCCGGTACCCTGAAGCCATCCCTCTGAGGACAGTGACGGCCCCCGTGGTGGGACGTGCACTGATGGGAATTTTCTCACGAGTAGGATTCCCTCTAGAGGTGGTGAGCGACAGGGGGACCAACTTCATATCCAAGTATATGAAGTCCCTTTGGCAAGAGTGTGGTGTAACTTACAAATTCACCATGCCTTACCATCCCCAAGGTAACGGGTTGGTTGAGAGATTCAACCGAACCCTGAAAGGCATGATCATGGGCCTGGAAGGTCCAATGAGGCGTAAGTGGGACGTCCTCTTACCATGCCTGCTCTTTGCATATCGCGAGGTACCACAGAAGTCCCTAGGGTTCAGCCCCTTTGAACTGCTGTACGGTCACCCCGTGAGAGGACCACTGAGTTTGGTAAAGGAAGGCTGGGAGAAATCTCCCAGGAAACCTCCCCAGAATGTATATAGCTACATGCTGGCCTTCAGAAACCAAACCAGGCGCTTCAGACAACTTGCCGAGGCAAATCTGGAAGCAAGCCAGGAGGAGATGAAGCGGTGGTACGACCAGAATGCCACTCTGGTCGAGCTTCAGCCTGGACAAGAGGTGTATGTCCTGGCCCCAGTGGAACCCTGTGCCCTTCAGGATAAGTGGACAGGTCCATTTGAGGTGGTAGAGAGCAAGAGCCCAGTGACATACTTGGTGGACATGAAGACGCCCAGGAACCCTTTGAGGGTCCTACATGTCAACCGCCTCAAGCCCCACTTAAGAGGGTCCGAAGTGGGCATGTTGTTGGCAACTGATGATGGAATGGAGGAGGAGTCGGAGCCTCTTCCTGACCTCTTAGTGGCCTGTGAGAAGGACGGGTCAGTGGATGGAGTTAACCTCTCACCCACCCTGACCCCCGAACAACAGGAAGACTGCCGCCAGTTGCTGGGGCAGTTTCCGGATCTGTTCTCCCTGGTTCCGAGTGTCACAGATTGGTGCGTCCATGATGTGGACACTGGAGACAGCTTACCTGTGAAGCATAAGGCTTACAGAGTGACTGACAGGGTCCGGGCCTGCATCAAGGAGGAGGTCTCCAAGATGCTTGCCCTTGGGGTGGTTGAGTCCTCCAGCAGACCTTGGTCCAGCCCCGTGGTCTTGGTCCCAAAGGCTGCTGCGCCGGGAGCCACACCCGAACTCCGGTTCTGTGTGGACTACAGAGGACTCAATTCAGTCACGAAGACTGACGGGCACCCCATCCCCAGAGCTGATGAGCTCATTGATCGGCTAGGGGCTGCCCGGTTCCTCAGCACGTTTGATTTAACGTCTGGGTACTGGCAGATCGCCTTGACCGATGGGGCAAAGGAGAGGTCAGCATTCTCTACACCAGATGGGCATTTCCAGTTCCGGGTTATGCCATTTGGAATGAAGAATGCCCCTGCCACCTTTCAGAGATTGGTCAACCAGGTGTTGGCTGGGCTGGATGAGTTCAGTGCAGCCTACCTGGATGACATTGCGGTGTTCAGTGGCACCTGGCCAGAACACCTGCGACACCTCTGGGAAGTGTTGATGGCCCTGCGCAGAGCAGGCCTCACAATCAAGGCAAGCAAGTGCCAGATTGGGCAGGGTTCCGTGGCGTACTTGGGACACCAAGTGGGGAGTGGCAAGGTAGCACCCTTGCAACCCAAAATCGAGACCATCCTGGCTTGGGAACCCCCCAAGACCCAGACTGCAGTGAGAGCCTTCCTGGGGCTCACTGGGTATTACAGGAGGTTTGTCAAGGGCTATGGCACGATCGTGACCCCCTTGACAGAGCTGACTTCGAAGAAGCAGCCCAGGAATGTGATTTGGACTGACACCTGTCAGAAGGCTTTTGACACCCTGAAGACTGCCATGTGCACGGCGCCCGTGCTCCTGGCTCCTGATTTCTCCAAGGAATTCATAGTGCAAACAGACGCTTCAGAGCATGGTGTAGGGGCTGTTCTCTCATAGATGACTGAGGAGGGCTTTGACCAACCCGTAGCCTTCATAAGTAGGAGGTTACTTCCACGGGAAAGTAGGTGGAGTGCAATAGAGCGTGAAGCATTTGCTGTGGTCTGGGCGCTGAAGAAGCTAAGACCCTACTTGTTTGGGTCTCACTTCCGAGTTCAGACGGACCACAGGCCCCTCAGATGGTTGATGCAAATGAGGGGTGAGAACCCGAAACTGTTGAGGTGGTCCATTTCTCTACAGAGTATGGACTTTACGGTGGAACACCGCCCTGGCACAGATCACGCCAATGCTGACGGTCTGTCCAGGTTTTTCCGCCTTAGTGATGTGGAACTCCCTGGGGAAGGGTAGTTCTCCCCACATTTCAGCTGGAGGGGACACATGTTAGACCTGGCACCTTGGCGTGAGTTTCCCTTCCACTTTTTGCTGGTGTGCCTCCGATGTTTTGCTGGTTTTCCGATACTCAGGGCACTGCGCCACGGCCGACCCGTGCCGCAGTGCAAGTGCTCCCTACTGTAAATTGTACATGTGATTGATGTCCATGATTGGTTCATTGGATTTACTGTTAGCCCCTAGTAAAGTGCACTAGGAGTGCCAGGGCTTGTGAATGCCAATACTGCTAGTGGGCCTGCAGCGCTGGTTGCGCCACCCACAGAAGCAGCCGTAAGATGTGTCTGGGGACTTCCACCGCAGAACCCGCGTGCAGTCTCGTACTGTCATGCCGGCTGGGCGAGTGCACCCACTCGCCAGCCCCTGAACCTTCCCTTGACTGCATATTAGTCACCCCTATGGTAGGCCTGCGGGCAGGGTGCATTGTAGGTGTAAGGTAGGACAAGCCCTGATGTGTGTGGCATGTCCTAGTAGTGACTTACAACTAAATTTGTATTTCACTATTGAAGGCTACCTGCTCCCGTTAGGCCAGACTGAGCTGCTGGAATTATTACACCCTATAATCCCAGCAGGCTCAGGGAGCATGGTAGAGAGTCGTGTTTAGTATGCCTGAACTCAGGATGATGAAATATTTCTTTTAGTAAAGTTTATTTTAATATCCTGTGTTTGCAAATGCTACTTTTAGAAAGTTAGCATTTGCTTGCCTAACCATTCAGCCCGCCTCTGCTGGTATGTGTATCTGACTGTCTGGGATGTGTGAGTGACAGGGCTGGGGGATGACAGGTGGTGAATGCGCAGATTACACCTTAGTGGGAGGTAGGAGTGGCTCTTGACTCTGAATCTTGCTGTGCTCTGCCACCACAATGCTGGCTCCACCCTCCTGGGGAGCGACTGATGACTCAGCCGACACCTGGCCCAGGAAGGGCGAAGCCCCATCAACAAGGTACTCTGGCTGCCCCTGTCCGCACAATGCTGGCTCCACCTCCTGTGGGGCGTCTGATGCGCCTGCCCCTCACACTGAAAGCAGAAGCCGGAGTACACCCACCAGAGTGCTCAAGGACTGAAAGTGGCTATGCAAAGGCCCCCCTGGCCTGCGAGAACAAAAGAAATGCAGTATAAAAGAAGGAGCCTTGCTCCTTGTAAATTAGATCCTGTTTGGGCTACAGAAGGAACTCTACCTGACGAGAAGGACCGGGAAGGACAAGGAAGAGTGCTGTCTCTTGCCTGTGTCTGGTGCCTTGCTGCAGAAGGAGAGGAAAAGGAAAGACTACAAGAAGACTTTTGCCTTGAGAAACTTTGTGCCAAATCCTGCTGAAAGATCTCCAAGGGCTTGCTGTTGAACTTGCCCCCTGACCAGCGCCGCAGGACCAGTGGGCGCTACATCCTGAAGAAAGCGACTGTGTGGGCTGCTTATCGCTGCAGTACTGACAGAGGGGTCTGAGAGCGCTGGGCAAACCTGCCACGCTCCCCGTAACCAAGGCATCAACGTCCCCCCGAGCACTGTGACCGGGGCCCAAAGCAACAGCGAGAGCAACGTGAGGTCCAGCCGCCGCTGGCCCGAGCACCGTGACCGCAACTGCACCGGGAGCCCGAGAGCAAAGTGAAGGAGGACCCGTCCAGTCCAAGCTCCCGAATTGACTACGCTTCGAGCCGTCAATCCACCTGCGAAGACGGACAGCTGCCCTGTGATAACCCCCTCTGGTCGGTAGCCTGCCCGACAGCTCAGCTGTGAGCGCACAGCTGCACCCGGTACTTTGGCTGGGTACGTCCTGCACTTGGGGACCGTACTGCCACTTGCCGCCACCACACAGCCGCCGCCTCCAGGGTCGGAGCGAACGACGAGGAAAGGACCCTGCCGCCACAGAGCACGGCCGCCCCGGATGACCCGTGACCTGCCCGGCTGAGAGCCGCAGCGAACAGCGACCCCGGAAAAGCAACGCGACGTGGGACAGCTCCCCTGGAAGCCGCCCGCTCCACAAGAATTTGAAAGGTACTGTGTTGTATCCTCACGGTGCGAGCGACCTGCAACCCGAGCTCGCACCGCGCTATCTGCTCCCAACGCGAGCCGCCTCTGAAACCGAGGCTCGCACAGCTCCTGGCCCTCGAGGCCCACGCAGTAAGCGCATTGAGGCGCTACGAGACACTGAACCTTGTCGAACCTGGGCAGAAGGCCCGAAAGATTGCTTATTGCTAAAAGAGAACTGTGGCAACCTGAACTTGAGTAAACTGGAACCGCTATTGAAAGTTTGACAACTGTATTTACAAACCTGCTTGAAATCTATATAAAGATATATATTTTTACAAATACAGTTTGGTGTCATTGTGTGGTGGGTTGGTTGTGATGGTGTAATATTGCAAATGTTTAACCCTATGTGCCCCAAAGATTAGCCTAAGACTGCTTAAGCCACACTACCTAGAGGGTAAGCAGAGGTTGTCTGGAAGGTAACCCTCAGCCCTGACGAGGAAGAGAGAGTCCCTGCTTGTCGCTAGTGCTACACTGCGCCAACTAGAGCCTCCCCCTTCCTACATTAAGAATATTCCAAACACACACATCTATCAAACACTTCCACTGATGCGGACTTCGGCAGGCGCACATTCATGATTTTTGCAGTGAGAAAAGGCTGGTTGGAGCGAGGTACAACAAGTCAAGTGCCATCATTCATTCCGCGCCTGCACACATGTCCGGCCCACACCACCTCCGACGGTTCCCGCACCCGTACATGGTTGCAAAGTAAAGATTGGCTTTCACTCTAAGGGCTTCCCACTCCCTTGTATGGAAGCCCAGATCAGAGAGTGACTCACTTTAATCTGGACTGCCATACACGGGAGCCCTTAGAGTGAAAGCCAGACTAGTGAAATCATTTATTTCACAACACCGACACCTACCTACTGTAGTAGTACTTCGGTTTTTTCAATACAGTACTGGATCGACTCCAGTCCCTACACGACAAAGCACTGCAGCAGACGGCAACTCTCACTACACGTGCATGAGGCTCGGCTTGAACCATCACGCCCTGAGGGGAGGGACAGAGAGTAGAGAGCAGGGCTGATTGAACAGCAGGCCAGGGCAGCAATGGTAGAAATGGCCAATCACTGCCTGCCGTCACAATGAGGCATGAAAGTGATTGGCCATACTCCTTAGAGCTTCTACTCCCCCCCACCTCATGTGATGTGCGCTCCTGACTGCGAGAGGCCGCTTGCGCACGGGTGGCTACCCCTCTCAGCCAATACATATACCGCTCCAGCAGCACCAGGATTGGCTTAGTGTGGATAGTCGCCGCTCATTAGTAGACTGAGGGCTGTGGCATTGATCAACCCTCGCCCTCCTAACATGCAGCGGAACAGCCAGAGCAAAGAATAATCCGCATGTCTGGGCTGGTTGCAAAAATTCTCTGACCCAAACCAAACATGCGCACTTGTCCTGCTGTGCGCTCAGCTTGACCGCCCACCCACATGTCACTGTCAATCAACCACTCAGCTTGACTAGCTGGGCTGCCCCGCCCCACCCCCTTCAACTGCTGATTTAACAGCCTGTCTGTTTCTCGCTGCCTCAGGAGTCGGTCGCAGCCCGGGATTAAATTTAAAATCCACTACCAGTTACAAATGAAGGTAATAATAGGCTATTATTACCTGCTTATGGGGGCCAGAAATTACCAGTGGGCCAACGCCCAAGTGCCCTAATGGACGCACCACCACTGTAGGCAAATGATGTTCCTTCCATCTTGCATCCTATCCTGCTTCAACGATGACAGATTCTTTGTTTTACTAATTTGTGAAGTTTGCCCCATGTACATCAATTCACGTAGACATACAATCAAATATTCAACATTCTTACTATTGCAATTTATGTGACTCTTCAATTGTATTTGAAACCAGCTATTTCAATAACTTTCATGTCATTCGTGAATTAATATGGCTTGCACTTTTCACATGTGAAATAGCCAATAATGGGAGGCAACCCCCAGGTCTGTGTTATGGTCTCTACTCTCTGTTCTTCTCTATAAACTCTTACTTCATAATCCCTTATACTCCTTTTCTTTTTATAAGCGAACAAGGAGCTGTTGATCTCCACCTCAAACAACACTTGCCAATGTCTATTGATGATTTTACTTACCTAATTGCTCATTGGGCTGTATGTAGAGACTATAATAGTGCATTCTGTAGTTTTAATAATTCTACTCTTTGGTGTAATGAGTGTTTCTCTCGGGCAGTACCCCTTTATAGTCACAGATTATTGTTTATATGCTTAGTGATCATTTACTTTTTCGATTGGGTGACCGTGTTGTTGCTACCTTGTAGATATGTTAAGATTTCCACTTTTAACCCATTCCAATATGGCGCTCAAACATGCTTCAGCATTTGTCCAGGCCGTGTTTGCAGTCCTTTGTCTGTTTAGTAGTCCGTCATTTGTTTCTATGTTGAGGAACGCATCATTTAATGGCGCTGGGTTCATCGAGTGTTAGACGGTTTCAATGGTGGTCATGGTCCGGGTTTGAGAACGCGTTCAGGCAATTTGCACAGGTATGGTTCATGGAGGATCGTTGCACGAAGGGGCACTGCATCGCAGCTTACGTTGAGTATTACAGTATTGCCGCTTTCTCGTTTTAGGGGTCTGCCGGTAGAGCGACATTTAAACAGAGTGCAGGACGGTGACGGCTCGTCGTCTAGGTCAGTTCTCTACAAATTGGAGCGTAACGTTATGGCACCGGTTCTTTGGATAAAATAAACAACAGGGGACGTTGTTAGCGCAATTTGAATGCTTTAGATTTATACGAGTGAGTAGCCTAGAGTAACCTGACCGGCAGGGCAGCGCATTGTAGATGGACGTGCATTATGCATTTCGTGTAATACTGAGGTTCTATTTGTGTTGACAGGTTTGTTATTTATTGTGCTTGGATACCATTGACGATTCTTCGTTTTTTCAAGAATATTGGATGTAAGTTTGTTCTTCTCAGGGCTCAAAACCCTCCATGTTGTATTGTTTCATCTTGTCTCTATACTGGAGTAGTGATTCTCGTTTATGTCATTCTTTTTTCACCTAGTACATGGGAGAACGTTTCTCTGAATCATCTTAAATCCTGTATAAATTCCAGATCCTGTTAGCTCTTTAGGCTAGATAAGTGAGTCTTTTTTTCCACACGGTCACCCACAGGTTTTTTAGCATTATGTTTTGCATTATGTTTTTTACTATGTTTCTAAATTGTCACATTGTACAGTATTGTTCCATTTCAACTATGTATAACCATATGCATGTCTATTCATTAATTTTGATGTCAATTAAGACGCTATAATTCAACTCTAAAGATGTGGATTTGCCAACATACTAGCTTACAACCACTTGTGTCATCCTGCAATCTTGTATGTAGTGAGACCATGTCATCAAGCTACAAATTATATATTTTTTATGTTTCTTTCAGGTACTGCCCCCGACGAAGGGCCGTATGGCCCGAAATGCATTGGGCATGATAACTTTTTGGCCATAAATTGTAAGATGGAAATTATTATTATATATATTTTTTTGATGTAAGAAAAAAACTTCTCACTCCAATGAAGGAATTACATGAGAAAGTTAAATGTAATTTTTTACTATGATTTGACAATACAGTTGGATGCAATCAAATCACAGCTTGTGGTGTTTTAATTTTTTGAAAAACGTTGCATAATGTGCATAATTTAACCCAGTGGGGCAAAAGTTACAGTGCGCAGAGGTCAGGCTGTTCAGCTTGATTCTTTCATGTTTGTTCTTCTCGACGCAGCATGGGCATTGCGTCCTCCTCTGCAGCACGCTTAGATTACTAGAAAAAAAGTACAAACAATTTTTTTGTTTAAACTGGAGTGCCTCTTCCACTACTAATTCTTGTTTCTCTCGGGCAGTACCAAACTAGCTTTTGTGCTCTCTGCACTATTGTTTTGGGCTACCCTCTCGCAATCAATTTGGCAGTAAGTAGTCCTGCTTCCCTAAAGTAATCAAACCTGCACGTGCGACTCCATCTGATTCAGAGGAAATGTCCATCTGGTAAATTATCACGTAATGATCTCGGGTGAAAACTGTCATATGCTAACTGTCGCGATATCAGTAGTGAATTCAGGAAGAAAGAACAAACTTCTACAAAGGTCATCCAAATATCTGCGTTGGAAAAGAAGACATTCGATCTCCACGCCTATGCTACGACAGTGTTTGAAAAATATGCAAAACTCCAACAACCAAAAATGGCGGTGCCATAAACACACAACTAATGCAGGTAGGCGGTCTAGTGTTTATCTGGCTCATGATCGCCCAGTTAGACAAGGTGCGCGTTCTTAATTAGAACTGCGCACTTCAACTGTAACTGCCCACAGAGAAGCATGTCTTCATTGTGCTTAGCGATAAAAATTCTTTAATCTTAGAATTTGTCTCAAGGCCTCAACTCCTGACAACGCAACACCAACAAGAAGACCTCCGCATGCACTACGAGGGAGAATAACACCAGACCGAACTTCGAAGAAAAAAGAAAACCCGTTCAGTCAAATTATTAAGAGGGGTTTTACAACAACAGTCAAGTCAGTATAATTGTTTATAGTTACCGGTACAACTGTGAAAACAGATAACAGTTGTGCGGTGTATTGTGATAAATAGATTTATCATTAAGCTTTAGTTTACTCATAGATAGGAATTTAAAATACAAGCATCGTTCAGTTGAGATTCAAGCCTGGAGTGTCAGGACTCAGTTGAAGCTTAAGCGCAACACTCAAAAAGAGAAAGGTAAACCAGAGGGTGATATTTAAAATATTAGTCCGCACCAAAATTACATCACTAGAAGTAGAGTAAATACAGTTATTTGTTTCCATAGTACTGAAGCTGTTTTGAGGAAAAGCACCATACATTTAACAAGAGAGAGGCAAAGGCCAAGGTTCAGAAAGGTAAATGTTATTTTCTGAAGAGTTATTGTTAAAGTACATGGTTGCTATGTGTGCATAATACCAACTGCAGTTTGTCCAGGTGTGTTCTGAGAAGTCTACTTATCAACAAAGAAAAGTATAGTATAGAATACTTAGATGAATATATGAAGATTGGCTTCATCAGACCATCCGAGTCACCTGTGTCATCACCCTTGTTCTTTCATTCTAAAAAGGATGGTACTTTGCGTCCCTGTATGGATTATAGAGCTCTGAATCAAGTAACAGTGAAGAACAGATACCTGTTACCACTCATATCACAGCTTTTGGATCAGGTCAATGGAGCCAAGATTTATACTAAACTAGATCTGAGAGGAGCGTATCATTTGGTGAGAGTTGCTGAAGGCGACAAATGGAAAACGGCCTTCCTAACCAAATATGGGTTGTTCGAATACCAAGTAATGCCGTATGGACTAAGCAACCACCTTCCAGACCAGAGGCAGTCTCTCTGTTCTTCCACTTCCCCTTTACCCCTGTTTTAGCCGCTACCTTGAATACTATTCGGGTGACGGTTGAGGCGGAAGGGCATTGGGTACATCGTCGGCTCCTGTGGATGTTTACAAGGCACCTGACAGATTGAAGTGCACGCTACATATCCACCTGAGTTGAGATGGCGGACGGTTTAGATTTAAAGACTTTAGCAGGGATCTTAGAAGGGTTGCAGAGCCAACTATCACAGTCTGCTGAGGAGAATAGAAGCCTGAGGGAAGAAATAAAAAGATCCCAACAGGAAACTCATCAAATTAAACTGAAAATAGATTAGCTCCTTGCTGGTACCACACCATTGCCCGGGTTAGATCCTAGCCGTAGATCAGCTACAGAGGCGGCTACTCAAGTAATACATTCAGTGGCCCCCATAGTTCCCTTAGCCAATCCCGAGAGATTCAGTGGGGATCCACATATGGCCCAGATATTTCTTACCCAGTGCTCTTTGCACTTTTTGTGCAGAGCTGTGTGTTTAAAGAGGATCAAGTTAAGGTTGCTTTCATGCTGTCCTACTTGAGTGGTGATGCCGCTGCCTGGTCTATGCCATTAGTTTCTTGAAACGACCCAGCCTTGTATGACTTTGAACTTTTTAAGAAAGAGTATTTGCGTATTTTCGATAGAAGAACTGCAAATCAAGCTACAGATAACAAACTGCTGGACCTAAAACAGGGAAATCATGATCTGGTAGCTTACATCGCTCAATTTAATAAGTTGATCGTGGAAACTGACTGGCCTGAGGCGAAACGATCGGCCATCTTCTACCGAAGTTTAAAAGATGAACTGAAAGATGCGCTCGCTCAAATACCAAAGAGGCCACAGGAAATCTCGGAGCTCATTGATTTAGTTCTTCAAATTGGCCACCGACTGTTTGAGAGACGGTCGGAAAAGAAAAAGGTATTCAAATCTTTTGTACCACGATTGGATCGTATTAAGTCTGAAATCAGCAGTGCAGGCAAGATGGCCGCCGATGGATTGTGCTAAGAGGTCGCACCAAGACCTCTCTCCCATCATCACCAGAACTAACCTTTTTATGAATTGATTGCTAACCCCCGATGGCCCCTGGACTCTGGCGGCAATCTCAAGTTGCACTCTCCGTTGGTGCAGTGTTGAAATTCTGGTTACTAGCAGAGTATCTCTGGCTGAAGGAAACGTTACGGGATCTGATGAGCCCCCTTAGCTCTAAAAGATCTGTGCAGCACCAGCGGCAGCCGCAGCCGATCAAAATGCCCCCGCCCTCCGCTAAAATGGACAAAGGGAAGGATAAACATAAGGCAAAAGAGCAGCCGGATTCAGCGAAGAAGGTCCCGACTGATGAGGCCAAGCTTCCAGCAAAGAATCCAGGGGCGATCAGGAAAACAGCGGTCCCGCAGCAGAAAATGAAGATTGAGCAGTGGGTGAAATCTAACGCGATCCCTGACGCTAATATGTGCAGCCCTGCCGATAAGCTTTCAAAGATTGCAGGGAAAGCCGCGGATAAAAAACCTAAGGAAACACCATTTAGACAGTCCACCCTGTCGGAGGTTTTTACCGCTCGGTCAGCAGGGCGAAGCGGTGGTCACGGTGGTAGTAACCCTGGAGGGCTGAGTAATGGTGGAGCCGTCCTCGAGGACGCTGCAGACGCATTGAACGCGTCTCCGGTCATTGCTAAGCAACAGCCCGACCAGAGCGTGCTGAGCAGAGAGATCGTCGATTCTGGGCCCCAGGATGCAAGACGGGCTCAGGAGCAGAAAGAAGCAGCGCCTGATTCTATTTCGGGGGGCGTGATGTCGGCGCCGGCAGGGACTACATGCAAAGGTGAGGCTGGGACTGGGAGGGCAGATATGATGAGCGTTATTATTTCACTTGAGAAGGAGCTGGGTGCCTCAAAAAATACTAAGGCTACATGGGGGAGCTCAGTCAGTCTCGTGGATAGCGATTTATGTACTGGAGGGGTCTCAGGAGCTCAGGAAACAGTGAAAATAGGAGATGTCGGCTCAGTGGAAGGGGAGCACTTCTACTCTGTAAATGAAGATTCTGACTCAGTGCTGCCTAGTGAAGAGTCATCTGAGGAGAGGGGGGATGCTGATGAGGATGATCTGACGGGCCCTAGCTCTAGCTCCTCAGGCACGAATATGGGTAATGATACTACCCAGAAGAAAAGACAGGCAAAATCGAGTAGACGGATGGAAGGCTCCCCAGGTGGTACAGAGAAGAGGCTCCTTTGGGATTATTCAGCAACCTCCCAGACTTACCAGGAAGAGAACTCAGCCGGCCCCTCTAAACATAGTGCCCCATTTGATCTCTTATTCAACATGCTGAAGCAAATGCAGACTGAGGCCAGATCAGTAAGCCAGAAAGCAAGACAGGACTCTAAAAAAATTCAATTGGCATTGAAGAAAACGAGTAAGCTCTATGATGATCTTGCAGGGAGAGTTACAGAGGTGGAAGAGAGAACTGGCAAACTGGAAGATGATCTTGGGAACTGGCAATCATTTAAAACAACGCAGGAAAAGCTGTCGGAAGACCTCCAGTGGAAGATGGAGGATTTCGAAAATCGTCAAAGACGTAACAATGTCAGACTTCTGGGTGTGGCTGAGGGGCTGGAGGGGCAAGACACCAGGCGCTTTGTGATAAATTTACTTGAGGGTGCGTTTCCGGATTCCCAGTGGCAGTGGGACAGGGAGATTCAGAGGGCGCATAGGTTCCCCTTTAAGCAGAAGAAGGCGCATGACGTAGAAGGAGGAGGCCAGGAATCCCTTCCTAGAGCTATTCTAGTGTATATAGGGAACTTTTTGTTACGACAAGAACTTATTGACAAGGCAAGACCTGACAGGAAGAGATCTTTTGAGGGTACCACATTTTTTGCCAGACCTGATTTTTGTCACGTGACAGTTGAGAGAAGGTGGAGGTTGAGGCAGTTGATTTCGCAATTTCAGGCTCTGGGATCAGAGGCCTATTTGCTATTTCCCGCCAAACTGAAAGTGGTTACGAAAGGGGGAGTCAGAATGTTCTTTTCAGAAATTAAAGCACAGCAGTACATGGAAGAACTAAAGAGGTGCAAGGAATAGATAGAATTAAAGTGCTGGTTGGGTTGTGTAGTGGCAGTAGTGGCAGCAGCAGGGGACACATGGGTGTTAGTAGGGTCATTTGTTGAGGGATTCTTTAAGGGGGTTTTACTAGCTGGTGGGAGGTGATGGGGGAGGGGTGCGACTGTCACAATTCAGAAACGACCATACATAGGTCATTCATGACCTATTTGCCTGTAAAGGGGGGGGTAGAGGGGGAGGCAAGGGAGGGCTGGGGGGGCTGGGGGATTTTAAATATGAATAAAATTATTGGTTTTTTGGTGGTAATAACACACATTTTCACCGAGGTTCAGCTACAGTATAGACAGTACAGATTATGCACGAAGAAAGTAGAATGTGTATATATTTTGTATAATTTTTCTGTTGTAGGATGGCTTATGATAAGAAAGTTGTTTGATATTCCTTAATGTCTTGTAAAATTGCTTCAATCAATGTATGTGGCCTCAACGATTCCAATAAGAGATTGAAAGTTGCGGGATTATTGAGAACTCTCCATTTAGACCTGGTATGTCTCCAGGAGACCCATATTGAGGCCACGCAGGTATACCTTTTGGATCAGTTGGGGTTTACGGTATTAGCAGCCAGTAAACAAGGAACTAGGACCAGAGGGGTGGCAATTTTGGGGAGAAACAGAGATTCTGTGGTTCATAGGAAGAAGGAGGATCAATGGGGTAGGTGGGTTATAGTGGAAATTTGTTGGTTACAATTTATGGTTCCACTGATGACGATCCTGATGTCTGGCAGTTTATGGATACTGAACTTGCCCAGTGGCCAGAGCCCATTATATGTTGCGGGGATTTTAACATTCATGACCCAGAAAGTTTGTTTTCAGTACCGGGGGGTAGATACGCAGGGAGGAAAAAAAAGACACATAGGATATTAGCCAACCTGGTACAGCACAACTCTTTAGCTGACCCTTGGATGAAGCAACATCCTTATTTGGATAGTAGCACTTTTTTTTCGGCCCCTCACAAAACTTTGGTCAGATTGGATTACTTTTTAGTTTCTAATTCGTTAATCCCTCGTGTCCAAGTGGAAAAACATCCTAGGATTGTCTCAGATCATAGCCCCCTGGTGCTAACATTTAATATGCCTATGGCTGAGAGTAGAAATACACGGTGGACCTTTGAATGTGTTCTTCTAAAAGATGGGGCCTATCAGAAACATATGGAAGCCTGGATAACGTTTTTTTGAGATATAAACAGAGGCTCGGGATCCCCAGGGGTTGTTTGGGACTGCTTCAAAGCCGGCATAAGAGGGGAGACGATGAGCTATGTGTTGGCCAAACGAAAGAGGGAAAGAATCAGAATTGAAGAAATTCGACAAAGGTTGATTGCAGAGGAAGAAAAGTTAGTTACAGCTATAAGACAGAATATTGGAGTGGAGCCTTTCTTGCTTAAAATTGTAGCCCTCAAAGGGGAGGCCATAGAAGGTTTCAGCAGGAAAGCAGCTGAGAACTATATGGTTAAAAAGCAGGATGCGTGGGGGGCGTGGCTAGCAGCCGGCGATGGTGGCAGCCTAGAGGGAGAGCTCCGTGCTCGAAGCGGCTCCCAAATAAATCCGGAGATTCATCCGTAGTTTAAACTTCCCAGGCGGGAAGGCAACGAAGCCCAGGACCGGGCGGCAGCTAACCGGACCAACGCGACCTCAGTCCGAGGTCGGAAACCACGGTTCTTACAGTCCCTCGTGCTGGCCTATCCGCAGCATCCGGACCAGGGACCACAGTAGACGACGGGCCGGGCAGGAAGTGGCCCGTCTCGGCCTTGAAAAACCGGAAGTGCCCGGCCACGAAGAGCGGCGGCCGGAAACACCGGAGCGCCCAGTCACTGACGCCGGACCTCACGAGTCCGAGGTCCCAGGCGGAGGATCCTTCTGAAGTGAGGGCTGAGTGAAGGCCGGTGCGCAAAACAGAAGCACCGAGGCGGCGACCGCCATCTTGAGAGGCAGTGACCGGAGCGCCGGGGAAGGCGTCAGTGGATCCGCGCGGCTCCATACACCGAGCTGTGAGTCCCCCCGGGCGAACTGAGCGGCTGAGAGCACATTGGCCGAATAGACCTTGGGACACCTCCGCCAGGATTGGGTGCGGTAAGAAGGAAGGCGCCCGCACGGAGCACTCCTCATAAGCCCAGGGGGGTATACCAGACAGTGACCGAGGCCCCCCACACACGATTTCAAGCACTAACCCTAAAGACCGCTAACAAGGGGTGGCACACGTGGAACAGCAGGAGGGCGGAAGGCAGTAGTCCCCGGTAGCATACCCCACACGCCAGCCCAGGACTAGATTGACAACCCCACGCCACCATACAGCGAATGCCCCGTCCTGCCTGATTTCACTACTGGACGCTGCAACCAAAGCACCTCTCAGGCACTACACCTCGCCCCGACACCCGGCGCGTGCCCCAGGACGACCCCCCGGGTTGCGGGGTGTGGAGGATAGGAAGGAGCGGCGCCAACCTACAGTTCAGCCAGCCCGAGTCACGTAGAGATGGCTGGCAAGGGGCCTAAAAATGCGGCGGCGCAGACGCGCCTGGACCGGTTCGCGTACGAAAAGCCAAGCTCACCCTCGCAGGAAGCCAAACCACAATCGGGCAAGACGGCCGAAGCGATCGGTGGTAAGAAAGCGACCATTGACGACGTCATGCGTGCCCTCACACAGGTACAAGCCACGGTGGGATCAATCTCAGCCGAGATCACACTTATAAGGGCGGACTTTCACAAGATGACGGAAAAAGTGAACAATATGGAGGTGGTAACCAAGTCCCTGGTCGAGGACGTGTCGGAGCTGCAAATCAGCATGGAACGCATCTCGAAAGAAAACAGGGAACTGCGCGACAAGCTCGATGACCAGGAAGGGCGCTCGAGACGGAACAACATACGTATCATAGGTGTGCCAGAATCGGAAGACACAAGGGCAATGGACCTCTATGTGGAGAACCTAATCAAAGAGACTTTGAAACCCAAAGGACTCTCCGCCTTCTTTACGGTGGAAAGGGCGCACCGGGTACCGGGCGGGCGCCCTAAGACCGGAGCGAACCCCAGACCGATAATAGCAAGACTCTTCAACTTCAGAGATCGAGACGCCATCCTACAGGCGGCGAGGAACTCGCCCCCCATCAAGATACAGAACGCGACACTGGCATTCTTTCCTGATTATACGGCCGAGGTTGCACGGAGGAGGAGAACCTTCTTTGAAGTCAAAAAAGAACTGAGGGCCAGAGAAATCCCATACTCTATGCTTTTCCCAGCCAAGCTTCGAGTCGTAGCTGACAATAAGACTTGGTTCTTTGATTCCCCGGAAACGGCGAGGGACTGGCTGGAGGGATGGAGGTCGGCGGGCCTCCCTCGTCGCTCTAACAGACAAAATAGACACCGTGCTACAGGCCCCCGACAGGACTCGCAAACCTACGACGAAGACACAGAACTCCAGTCCCCGTTGGCCGAACGTCAAGAGGACAGTGCAGACGGAGAACAATGAAACACGGCGATTGTTGGTGGAACCGATGGAGAAAGAAAATCTACAAGGCCGCCATGGACACTGGGTGGAAGGGCCTCCGCAGCTGAGGAAGGGAGCCGCTGACCACGGAGAAACCTTCACCCCAGCGAGCAAGTACTATGTTATGGGTTGGGATCAAGCACTCTGCTAAGTTTGGGGGGCGGGCGGTTTGGAGTCCGTTGAGCAGGGGGGCAGGGAGGGGGGGAGTTGGGGGGGGGAAGGGGTTCTGGTTCCTAGTTTTTGCACAGGGTCATGTTAGCTACGATAGGGCACACACACACAGAATGGTGAGGTTACGATACACGGGCCTCATGGTCCTCCACGCACGGAAGTCATCCATCCACATACCCGGCCATGGTGGGGGAGGACACTGACATAGGGCAGATGGCCCCACTGCGCATCATGTCCTGGAACGTCAGGGGTTTGGGTGATAAAATTAAGCGAGGCCTGGTTCTGCAAAGCATTAGAAGATTGAACCCCGCCCTGGTCCTGCTGCAAGAAACGCACCTCACCGGCACGGCCACAAAAGCCCTAGACAGGAAAGGCTATAGTATGCTAGTCCATTCTGAGTTCACGAGGGGATCCCGGGGCACCGGGATATTGATTCACCGTTCCTCCAGGTTTATAACCCAATCGACGGCAGTTGACACACAAGGTCGCTTCGCAGCGGCACATGGGCAGTGGGAGGGAAAACCGCTCAACGTGGTGTCGGTGTATGTTCCGCCGGCGCTACACACCATAGCCTTCCCGGAACTGGGGAAATTCTTACTAGACCTTCCGGAAGGAGACCTGATATTGGGTGGGGATTTCAATACAGTGGCACAAGACTCCCTAGACCGGCACCCAACGCGTACACAAACACCGGGACACTCCAAACTACTTGACTTCATGGAGGCGCAAGGCTTAGTGGACATATGGAGGCGACTCCACCCAAACGATCGGCAGTACACATACTACTCGGCAGTCCACGATAGCCTATCGCGGATAGACTATTTCTTGACGTTGGGAGGGGGTCCCCTTGCCTTCACTGATTCCCAGATTAAACCACGAGGAGTCTCCGACCACTCCCCGCTGACGCTGACACTGTCCAACCAGGAGCGGGCACGCAGGCGAACTTACCCCATCTACCCGGGTTACCTCAGGGAACCAGGTATAGCTAAGGCTTTAAAAAGAACCACACGATCCTACCTCGCCGAGAATGTGGGATCAGTAGATTCGCCTACAATCCTGTGGGAAGCCTACAAAACGGTACTCCGCGGACAGGCAATTTCAGTGATCACGCAGCACAAACGCGCACAGCGTCAGGAACTGGGGGGCCTAGAGGACCGGCTAGACAAGGCAACACAGGAACACGAAAGGAACCCGACTGGGGATACCAAACATGCGCTCCAGCTGGCTCAGCAGCATCACACTAGCTTTCTGCGTCGCAGAGTGAAAGACAATATGTCAGCAACCGCGAGCAGGGTGTATGACGTGGGCGACAAAGCCGGGAGGCTTCTGGCGTGGCTGGAGAAAGCGCGGGGGGGTCAAAGGGCCATACTCCAACTGAAGGACCCTAGTGGTGAAACACAGTCCAGTCCGGCGCGGATAGTGGAACTCCTGGCAGACCATTTCCACTCCGTGTACTCCCCTGAATATGTGGTCACACGAGAATTGGCAGAGAATTCTCTCTCAGGGGTACCGGTCCGCACTCTCTCCACAGACCAACGGGATGAGCTTGAATCCGATCTGACGGCGGAAGAAATACAAATGGCCATATCCGCGCTGCACCCGGGGAAGGCGCTGGGCCCCAATGGTGTACCGATAGAGTGGTACAAAACCATGTCCGAAACGTTGTCCGCACCATTACTCGATATGTTCCGGGAATGTCGGATGCAAGGCCGATTGCCTCCGGACCAACGCACGGCCACAATTGTCGCGATACCTAAGCCCGGCAAGCCCCCTGAGGAATGCGGATCGTACCGCCCGATTTCCCTCCTTAACGCCGAAAGTAAAATACTCGCGAAACTGCTGGCCACCAGGTTGATGTCCCACCTACCACATCTAATACACCCTGACCAGTCGGGCTTCATGCCCCACCGGAGCACGGCGCTGAATCTGAGGCGGTTGCATGGAGTGCTGGCCCGCGCCCCGCAGCTGGAGGAACCGGCAGCGGTACTGTCACTGGACGCCAAAATGGCGTTTGACATGGTGGAGTGGCGCTATCTCTTTGCGGTCCTGGAACACATGGGTTTCGGCCCGACGTTCATATCATGGGTCAGACTACTGTACACCGAACCCGTGGCGCGGGTAACCGCGAACGGACATATTTCAAGGGAGTTTCCGCTGGCGAGGGGCACGAGACAAGGATGCCCACTCTCGCCGCTACTGTTCGCCCTAGTGCTGGAACCCCTGGCCACGATTATCAGAACCACCCAACTGCTGAAAGGCATACAGTGGGGAGGCGGATGGGAGGATAGGATATCCCTGTACGCAGACGACATGCTCGTCTACCTCACGGACCTTGTGAACAGTATCCCGGTTCTACTGGCACTGTGCGAACGCCACGGTGCGGCTTCGGGTTACAGACTCAACTGGTCCAAGTCCGTCCTCTATATGATACAGGGCGAACTTCCAGCCTTGCCGGAGGATTGCCAGCTGCTCATAGAACGTTTCTCCTTTAAATACCTAGGGATACGGATAACGAAGGACCACTCCACCTTCCTTGAACTAAATCTTAAGCCCCAGCTGGACAGACTAAAATCAGATGTGCGCCACTGGAAAAATCTCCCCTTAACACTCCTAGGCAGAGCTGCGCTCTTCAAAATGATGGCGCTACCCCGCTTCCTATATGTTTTAGAGAATACGCCAGCGATGATCCCCGTGACATTCTTCCGCCAGGTGTCGGCACAACTGTCCGGCCTTCTGTGGGGGGACAAACCAGCCAGGGTGGCGCAGGTGAAATTAACCAGGGATTGGTATAGTGGGGGGATAGCCCTCACCAACCTCGAACTGTACTACTGGGCCGCACACCTCAAGGTGATCAACCAATGGGTCCATGCAGCACAGGACGATCCCGCGTATGAGGCAGACCGACGTCAACTGGGGACGTCCACCCTCCTAGCCCCACTCTACAACAAAGACATAGCAAGGAAGCTTAAGGGACCCACCGAACACACAGTAGCCATCTGGCACAAAGCGCAAAGACGGCTGGTATGGGAGGGAGTGATTACTAAACTTACGCCACTATGGGATACCAAAGCCCTCGGTAACCTGCGCAGTTCAAAAGGGTTTGAACAATGGGACACCATCGGGATATCTACGGTGGGCGACCTGTGGACAAGGGAAGGCGTGCTCTCCTTTGCGACCCTGAGGGAGCAATACAACCTTGAGGTGACAGAAACATATAGATACATACAAATTAGACACGCACTCTTGTCAGTGCTGGACCCAGGCATGACACCCCCGGAATCGGCTCCGTTAGAAGACCGGTTACTCACGGACTACATGGAGTCCGGCGCAACCTCCCTCACCTACCGCAAACTGCTGAACAATCTGCCGGATCCCCTCGGTAAACTAAAGGAACATTGGGAAGATGAGGTTGGGGACCTGGACGAGGCAGAATGGAACGCAGCTCTGGCATCTCCCAGGGAAGCAGGTATTTCCACCCGATTCAGATTGGTCCAATTTAAAATACTCCACAGGGTCTACTACACCCGCATGACACTACACAAAATACACAGAGCAGAACACCCGCACTGCCTGAGAAATTGTGGGGAGGAGGGTACACTGTTCCACACTATATGGACCTGTCCAACCATACAGAACTACTGGAGGTGTGTAACTCGCACGATCGGCCAAACCCTCCAGAACCCGTTCACTCCCGATCCCAGAGTTTGCCTCCTAAATGTATGGGGCCCGACAGACCTGTCGCTGCATGCGAAGAGCTGGGTGGTCATTGGTGTAATGATGGCAAAGCGTGATATTGCAAAAAACTGGGGGGCACGGGAGGCGCCAACACTGGCGCAGTGGAGCAGAAACATGGATGTGCTTATGGTGACGGAGAGGGCTGTGTATCAACAAAGACTTAATCCACGCAAATGGAATAGAACTTGGACACCATGGAACACATATAGGGGGGACATTTGTGAGCCTCTTCCTGAGGAGGAGGATGAAGACAGCTCTGGGGACGAGGTGGATCTGGAGTAGTGGGGGGGGAGGAGGGATGGAACACAGGCAAGGGACCTGACACGAAGACTTGGGCACTACAACCCAGGCGAGAATGTAAATACTAGTGAGAGCATTTAAGGGCCCCGTGGACACACCAATGTTATACTGGACTACTGTGCCGGATTGTGAACTTTGACCCTTGAAGTAGCAAGTTTTAAGTTGGGGGGGTAAAATGTAAAAGTTGCTCTATTGATCGGTGGCAGCGGAATGTTGAGGCTGCTCAGATGTATGTATAACTGTCGTTTTATACCTTGTGATAGCAACAACAAAAATAAAACTTTAAAAAAAAAAAAAAAGCAGGATGCGTACGAATTGAGTGAGAGGGTTGGTCACATCTTGGTGGTGCGAACCAGGCAGCGTACTGCTGCAACCGATATAAAAGAGATCCTTGATCTACAGGGGGTCTCTGTTACAGACCCAGACTTGATAAGGGAAGTTTTTAGGAAATGTTATGATGATTTATACTCCTTGGGTGAAGTAACGAGCCAGAATGAGATAGATAGTTATCTTAGTGATATTCCTCCCCCTTGTTTGTCTCCTTAGGAAAAGGAGATGTTAGATGCCCCTCTTCGTTTGGAGGAGTTTACTGGGGCTTTGGGTAGACTCCCCTCAGGGAAAGCAGCTGGGCCAGACCAAATCCCGATTGAATTTTATAAAGTGTTTCAAAATGTTCTGTTGGTCGACATGTTTGAGATTATGGAACACACACAACGGGGTGGGCGACCTCCTGAGTCCTGGGGTGGGGCGGATATTATTGTCATTGCAAAAAAAGGGAAACCTACAACACTTCCCGGTTCATACAGACCTATTACTCTGATGAATTCATTTATTTTTTTTTTTAAATAATTTTTATTTTTCCTTTTTCTTAATATGCACATTGTATTTCACATCATACATTTGTATATTTTATACATCAATAATTTCAAATTTCGCTGGTTTGGAGTTTTAAACAGTATAAACAATACAAACAATATAAAGATATCCTGCCATATAATTTACAATTCAAAATTTCATATTCTGTTACAATATCTTATATTGCCATCCTTTCTTTCCATTTGGCTATTGGTTCCCAAATTTTGAGCCCAAGTCTCCTTCCCCTTTTCCCCTTGCGTGCATAAATAGCTTTCTCAAGGTTATAACTAGCTAGTAAATTTGCCAGCCATACATGCATTCCTGGGGGTACCTTGTCTAGCCAAACTCTTGCTATTGTTAATCTCATAACTGCAGTAGCTATAAACATGAATTCCTTCTGATCAGAACCAACTTGATTATCTCTCCCAAACAATATCATCATTGGTGTCAATATTACTAAGAAAATCTTCCATATTTTTAATCAGGGAATAGAGCTGAGGGCAGGTAGCAAACATATGGATAATATCTGCATCCCCTGCATTACAGCGTGGACAGGTGGTGCCAGTGGTGCCTCCCCATTTAGCTATCCTGGCGGGAGTATGGTATAACGAGAATAGAGTCTTATAATGCTGCGATTGCATGGGACCTGAGCACAGAACATTACATCCCATGTCCAGGGATTCTTGAAAATTTCCAGTCTCCCCACCCAATTTTTCAATCCATTTGTTGCTAACTTTCTCTAAATCATCAATTTTACTTTTTGCTAGACATGCATAAAAAGATCTAATTGTGCAGTCCCTCCCCATTTTTATTTTCTCCAATACTTCATTAGTACTAAATCCCGCACTACCACCTTGCTTACGACAGAGGAAGCTCCTTACCTGTAAGTATTTGAAAAAGTCCTTCCTCTCAATCCCATACTTGAGGATAAGATCTGTAAACTGAACTAACGCCTCCCCATCCATTAAGTCCCCAATCTGCCCTATCCCTTTTTGGTACCAGCTCAACATTATCGAATCTGCAAATACTTCCGCCGGGAAAGATCTGTTCTTATAGAGCCTGATATATCTGTTATATCTTCCCAGCCCCATTTTTTTTAGGAATGCAATCCATATCCTACCTGCTGCCACTACAGTCTTAAATCTAGTCCTTTTGTGGTAACCAAACTCAATTCTATTTAAAAAATTATTTTCTGCCTCTGCCCCTAATACTATAGAGTAAACTTCTGTTGACATAGTCGTAACACTGCTATCACTTCCTCCACCCCCAATTAACCCCTGCATATACTGAAGTGCTGCCGCCATTTGATATAACCTAAAATCAGGTGCCCCCCAGCCACCTCTTTCTCTTGGGAGGGTCATATATCTATAGGCCCGTCTAGTTTTCCCGTGTGCCCAAATAAATCTATTAAGTACCTTCTCTAACAAATTAAACCATCTAGCCTCGAATACTAAAGGAATAGAACGAAAGAAATATAAAAATTTAGGTAAAATTAACATTTTAATTATATGCGTGCAGCCCATAAGGGAAAGGTGCAAATTATTCATCCTTTCTAAGTCTTTTTTGACTTTATCAATTAGAGGTGCCAAATTCTGCTCTACTATGTTATCCAAACTTGTCGTTAAAAGCACCCCTAAGTACACTGCTGAGTTGACCACCCTATCATCAGTACATACAGTATATCTATTTTTGATTATCTGCGTTTTTAGTCTATTTAGGCTATACCCTGAAATCTTTCCAAACCTCTGAGCCTCTAACTCCACCTCTTTTATAGCTAAGGTCGGATTAGGCGTTAAAATTGCAACATCGTCTGCGTAGGCTAAGGTCTTCACCACATAGTTATTAATCCTCATTGGTGGTATCTTTTGATTAGCTTCAAGCCTACGCAATAGTGGTTCCAAATATAGCGCAAACAGCAGGGGAGAGGAGGGACATCCCTGCCTAGTCCCCCTAGCAATTTTTACTTTATCAGAAAGCCCTCCATTCGCTCTTATACTTGCTGTTGGAGCATTATACAGTACCCTTATGGCTTTTATAAAAGGTTCCCCCAATCCACACCACCTCATAACCTGCCACAGATAATCCCAGGAGACCCTATCGAATGCCTTCTCGGCATCCAGAAATAGTGTTGCGACAGGGTCCCCTAGGATATCCGCAGAGTCCAACATCGTGATCACCGTCCTTACATGTTGCGTGGTCCCTTTCCCAGGAATAAATCCATGCTGGATAGGGGTTACAAGCTGCTCGATTATCCCAGCCAGCCTTTTTGCTAATATTTTAGAATAAATTTTAACATCCGAGTTCATTAATGTGATTGGCCTATATGACCCTGGTGTTTCTGGTGGCTTCCCCTTTTTCAAAATAACTATTATGTTAGCCCCTCCCCACGTCTCCGGGCTAGGTTCCCCTACCTGTGCTTGCTGTATTATCATGAACATGTCTGCCAAAAGCTCTTTTTTGAATATTTGATAAAATTCAAATGGAATCTGATCCGGCCCTGCTGCTTTCCCTGTCGGTAAACTTCCAAGAGCTTCCTCTAACTCTTCAAGCTGCAATGGTCCATCTAATATCTCCCTGTCTTCTACTGACATTGTTGGTGGCGAAATAGTCCTCAAATATTCATCAATCTCTTCTAGATTCGTTGGATCTTCTGGAGTATATAAATCCGCATAGAATTTTCTAAAGACTTCTCTTACTAGGTTAGTCTCCATAACCATGTTCCCCTGCGCGTCTCTTACTTCCTTTACTCCCGCTTCAGCTGCTCTCTGCCTAGTTCTAAATGCCAGCACCCGCCCCACCTTCTCACTAAGTTCGTATATTTTTTCCTTTTTTGTTAAGAAGTTATCTGCCGCCTGCCTCGCAAAACCTTCCACTGCTTCAGCTTTTAGCGCTATGATCTTAAGCAGACAATCCTCTAAGGGTAGATTGTATCTTATAGCCCTGCTTAAGTTCCCTTCCTCTCTTAACAACCTCTGTCCTATCTCTTCTCTCTTTTCCCTTTCTCTTTTTTGTCTCCCCATTGCAAAACTAATTGTTTCACCCCTTACTCCTGCCTTAAATGTATCCCAGACCACCCCTGGGGCTGCTGTCCCCCTATTTATATCCCAAAACCATTTGATCCAAACTACCATATGCTCCCTATATGCAGGATCCTTTAAAAGGCCTCTCTCAAAAGTCCATTGTGCAGGAATTCTTGGTATTTGGTTGATTTTAATAGTAAGGATCACTGGACTATGGTCTGAGATTACCCTGGGTAACTTCTCCACCTGTGACTCGACTAATAAACAATTCGTTATCAGAAAGTAGTCAAGCCTAACCATTACTTTATGAGGGGCAGAAAAGAAAGTACAACCATCAAGGTGAGGATGTAGCTTTACCCAAGGATCTACCAGAGCATTATGTGTGACCATATCTGCCAGAGCCCTAAATACTTTCCTTTTCCTGCCTCTATAGGTCGCATTTTCTTGTGTAAATGAGCTCTCTAAATCATGTATATTAAAATCTCCACAACATACTATGGGTTTATTCCACTGGGCTAACTCCGCATCAAGAAACTGGAATACATCAGGGTCATCTTCTGTTGATCCATAGATAGTAACTAACGTTAATTTCTGCCCTTTAAAACAGATTTCTAAGATAACCCATCTACCCCATTTGTCTTCCTTCTTCTTCCCTACCACGACATCCCTTCGTCTACCCAGGATTGCTACTCCTCTGGTCCTAGTCTCTTGTCTAGATCTTGCCAACAAGTCAAATCCTAATTGCTCTAAAAGGTATGACCTACTTGACTCTATATGGGTTTCTTGCAGACATATCAAATCTAATCGCAAGGATTTCAAATACGCTGCAACTCTCATTCTCTTATTAGGCTCATTTAGACCACATACATTGAGTGATACTATCCTGCATGCCATTGTGCTAACTTTGACAGGTACCCCACAAGATAAACATTATTTATCATCATCAAACCAGACTGCATACTTTCACAGGTTCTTAAATACATAACAATGTGCCATATCTTAAAGAAAAAATTTTGTCGTTCCACCCCCCCTCCCCTTCCCTCCCTCTCCACCCCTGCTCTGCCCCCCCCCTCCCTTTTACAGGCAAATAGGTCAACTGACCTATGTGCGCCCGCCTTTGTTGTTGTGCAAGTCGCTTCCCTCCCCCACTCACTTCAATTAATTTTGCTGTGCTCCCCTTAAATCACCTTCACTCTTATCCAGAAACATGTATAGCCATATATAAATATCTATACCTTTTAACCTTTTAGCCTCCCTTCTGCCTCCTCATTTCTTCTAAGAAGAGCTCAGCTTTAATCTCAGAGTTAAACATCCAAGTTTTCCCTCTCACAATTACTTTGAGTCTGGCTGGGTAAAGTAAATATGCTTCCATACCGAGAGCTTGGAATGGAGCAATCAACTGCCTTAACTTCCACCTCCTCTCTACAGTGAAATGGCAGAAGTCAGGTCTAGCGAAAAAGGTGGTGTCTTCAAAAGTCCTCCTACTCTCTGACTTTGCCTTACTCAAAATCTCCTCTCTGAGCAGGAAGTTCCCAATATACACTAATATTGCCCTGGGATGGTTTTTCTGGCCATCCCTCCCTCCTCCTCCTGCCCCCCCGGCTTTTTTTACTGTAAATGGGAACCTATGTGCCCTCTGTATTTCTGTTTCCCACTGCCACTGGGATTCTGGAAAGGCACCCTTCAGCAACTTTATCACGTATTGCCTGACGTCCTGCCCTTCTGCCCCTTCTTCCACACCCAGTAAGCGAACGTTGTTCCTCCTCTGCCTATTTTCAAAGTCCTCCATCTTCCAACGCATATCCTCTGCCATTTTTTCTTGCTCTGTCTTGAATGACTGCCATCTCCCAACATCATCTTCAAGCTTGCCAGTGCGCTCCTCAACCTCTGTGACTCGGTCCACCAATTCATCATACAGTTTATTGACCTTCCTTAAACTGTTTTGGATTTTCTTTGATGCCTGCCTCGCCCTACGGCTCTCTGCCCTTGCTTCGCTTTGCATTTGTTTAAGAGTCAAGAACAGGGTATGAAAAGGGTCCCATTGTGCGGGGTTACCGCCAGCAGCTGCTGCTCCCTCCGCCGTGTTTTCATGCACATCCTCCTCCTGGTATACTTGTGAGGTTGCTGAGTAGTCCCAGAGAAGTCGTTTCTCCAGTTTAGAATGCCTTTTTTTTTCATTGTGGACTCTTTCTCTGACGCGCTTATACCTGATTCAGTGTCTTCCTGTTCGTCCTCTTCTGCACTAGTTTCTGACGATAATGTTGAACCTGAATCTTCATTAACTGAATAGAATTCGCCTTCCCCTTCTAGAGAAGTGCAATCACCGCCCCCCTGAAGGTGTTTGTTACTGTTTAACTCTCCTGTAAGGTTCTCATTCACTAAACTCTCATGACTTCCCCATGAGCCAGGCTTTTTCTTTGAGGCGTTTATTTCTTCCTCCACCAACATTAGGGCTCCGAGCATATCGGCTGTGGTATCTCCTGTTGTGCCTCCCGTGTTCCTTGTGCCATTAATCTCCTCCCCTCCGCACTCCCCTTTACCTTCACCTTCACTGCTTTCCAGCGCCGCTTCGGCAAGTACACCGCCGCCTGCCTGCGTTGCTTCCACGATCTGGCTTACTCTCGGCGTCGGCTCTCTCGGTTGCCTAGCAACCGCCCTCACAGAGTCTCCGCCGTCCGCTGCGTCCTCGAGGACGTTTCCTGCAACCGGAGTGTCAGCGTCTGCTATACAAACGGAGACCGGCAACACAGCATCTTCGCATTTTGGCATTTCTGCTGCTACCGCATCAGGAAGTTTCACTGACACTGTCAAGATCTCCGTCATGGTAGGCTGCCGCATACCTGATTCTCGTGACTTCTGCTCGTCTCCCTTTGCTGGATTGCTTTTACTAGCGCAGCGCGCCTCTCCTGGATTGTTGAGTTTGGAGATCAAACTCTGTTTTCGTAGTTCTGCTTTCTTAGCTTTCTCTGGGGGAGGGGGGGGGGAGGAAATACTTTTTTAATCGCGCCGGTGTTCTTTCCTGCTGGGGTGTCCGATTTTGCGCTACTGGCTGTTGCTGTCTTTATTGTTGCCGAAATATCTGGCAGCTTTTTACTCCTCTTGCTCACCTTCTCCTGGTTGGGAGCACGAACAGGTATTTTAGGAGCCATATAGTGTCCAGAAAAAAGCTTCAATAACGCTTCTTTCACTCGGACCCAAGCCTGCCCAACTCGCAATATTTTCTTCTTTAAAGTTACTTCTGCAAGCCACCAGCGCCCAAACTCCATTAGAGGTATTTCTCCGTGTAGCACAGCGTTTTCCCACGATATGTCAACTCATTGTGGGAGAGGGAATTAGATGCGACCTCTCAGCACAACAGCGCAGCGGCCATCTTGCCTCCCCAGCCGTACTCTGATGAATTCAGACGTTAAAATATATTCAAAAATGTTGGCAAAAAGGCTAGCAGGGAGTATTGAACATCTGGTAAACACATCACAACACAGCTTTATACCCGGGAAGGGCACGACCCAGCATGTTAGAATGGTGGTCACTATGTTGATGCTGCCAGGGGCCTGGGCGACCCTATTGCGGCACTCTTTTTAGATGCCGAGAAGGCCTTTGATAGGGTCGCCTGGAAATTCTTATGGGCAGTCTTGAGGTGGAGTGGTATTGGTGAAGGCTTCATAAAAGCCATACGAGTCTTATATAATAATCCTACCGCAAATATCAGAGTGAATAGGGGGCACTCAGATGCAGTTAAAATTTTAAGGGGGACAAGGAAAGGGTGCCCGTCATCCCCACTACTCTTTGCATTATATTTGGAGCTATTTCTATGAAGATTAGAAAGAAATAAGGGATTCCACCAATGAAATTGAATGGCTTCACAGTCAAATCTCTAGCTTACGCAGACGATGTGGCTATACTATCCCCAAACCCAGATACTGCTGTCAGGGGGGTGGAAACAGAAGCCCAAAGATTTAGTCAAGTCTCAGGATATAGTCTAAACAAATCCAAGACGCAAATTGTCATGAATCATTTTACTAGGAGTTTTGATAGTAGGGTGGTTAGCTCAGCAACATATCTGGGGATTTTAATTTCCGCGAACTTGTACACTGTGGTTGAGATCAATATGGCTCCGTTACTAGCTAAAGTTAGAAAGGACTTGGAGAGGCTGAATAATTTGCATCTTTCCTTGGTGGGTTGTACTAATGTTTTAAAAATGTTGATTTTACCTAAGTTTCTTTATCTATGTAGATCGATTACCCTTTTTTTTAGGCTAAATTGTTTAATACGTTGGAAGGCACTTTAAATAGGTTTTTATGGGCTCATGGAAAAACTCGGAGGGCTTATAGATTTATGTCGTTACCAAGAGAAAGAGGGGGCTGGGGCGCGCCAGATTTCAGGCTGTAGTATTTGGCGGCTGCATTGCAATATATGCAGGGATTGATTGGAGGGGGCGGTCAGCTACAGAAAATAACAACTATGTCCACAGAAATATATGCAGTAGTGTTAGGGCAGGAGGCAGAAAACTGTTTCTTATATCATGTTGAGTTAGGTCATCTCAGAAGGAAACAATCAAAAACTATAAATGCTGCCCTTAAAATTTGGAATATCTTTTTGAAGAAGTCGAGCCTGGGCGAATATAATAGATATATCAAAGTTTATAATAATAAATCATTTCCCCCTGAAATCTTCTCCGATTCAGTAATGGCTGCTTGGGAGGTTAAAGGAATTAGACAGATAGGCGACTTAAGGAATCAGGAGAGAATAATGCAGTTTGAGGACCTTGTAAGTAAATATAGAATAGACAGAAGAGATTTTTTAAGTTTTTACAAGTTAGGAGTTTCCTGGGTAACAAACAGGGGGCCCAGCAGGGTATAATGGTAATGATTTTATGGAGAATATATCTAGTGGTGGCGAATCAACAATCAGGTCAGGGTATGCGTTCTTAGTAAGTGGTAAACCGGATGATATGGTTAAGCATAGAAGTAAATGGATAGGGAAAATAGGCGCAGATCCTGAAGCCTTTAAGGAGTCATTGGACCTGGTTCGCACTATTCTGTATTCAGCTCCTCTACAATCCCAGCATTATAAGACCTTATATTCGCTTTACCACACACCAGCTAGAATTGCTAAATGGGGGGTTCTGAGAGGACCACTTGTCTCAGGTGCAATTCCCCTGATGCAGACATTGTCCATATGTTTGCTACCTGTCCACAGTTACACACTTTAATTAAAGACATTGAGGGTTTCCTGGATAGGTCATTAGGGATACAGATAACTTTAACCCCCAATTGGATTTTGTTGGGAATTGGACCAGAAGGGAGTAACCTTGCACAGGCTGATTTCTTGTTTTTGGCTATGGCAGTTTGCAGATTAATGATAGCAAGGGCTTGGCTGGACAAGACCCCCCGCTGATACAAGTCTGGTTGGCGAATCTAATAGCAGCACATAATCTGGAGAAACCTATATATGCTAGGAAGGGAAGGGTAGGGAGAGTTTGAGGAGGTAGAATTTGGTAGTCCTTAGCTCGCTGGAGGGATGGGATAGGGTAACATGTCTATGATTAGGATTTTGTTTGTCATTGGATTTTGGCTTAAAATAGGGGGACCTATGAATTATGTAAAGCATCATGACATGGTTTTCATTTAATTCTGTTTTACTTTTTTGTTGTTTATTTTCTTATTGTAAATTGTTTATGCTTATTGCCTATGCTGTAATATTATAAGATAACCTTTGTTTGTGGCGTAAACAAACTGCTGAATGTATAATGTGTGTGATCAGAAGTATAATAAAAAATAAATAAAATAAAAAAAAGTCTGAAATCAGCAAAACGGATTTGACTGTGGGTGAGGAACCAATGCAGATTGGATCCATCTGAGGGTCACTCACAAAAGAAGAAAGAAAAGACCTACACAAAACCTATGCATGTACTGTGGAGGCTCGGGGCATTTTGTAAAAGAGTGTCCTAAAAGGTCTAAACTCAATGTGGGGTTAAAAGACAGATCCCATCAGTAAAGGGAGTTGCCCTGGTGGGATGTGTAGAAGAGCCAACTCCAGAGACCCAACAATTAGTTAACACTCCGCATTTGACAGTATCATTCACAGTGAAATTCGGAGTGCAAGAATTCCAAGGAGTGTCGGTCATGATAGATTCAGGCGCTACAGGAAATTTTCACGATTTACGATATGCAGAAGAAGTTGGTATTGCAGAAATCAAGAAAAAGCATTGTGAAGTGTTTAAGGCAGTTGATGTCACCAACCTGACCTCGGGCCCGATAACAAATGAAACTGAAACTTTGGAATTAGTGGGATTAGAAGGTCGTCATGAGTATCTTAGGTTCAACCTCATAGACGCGCCTCAGTTTCAATTGATTTTGGGACTGCCGTGGTTGTCCGAACATAACCCATCAATAGATTGGGAGAGGAGAACTATAAAAATGAATTCAGAACATTGCAAGAACAATTGTTTTGCAAAACTCAACTGCAAATCAGAAGGATCTCAGGCCTCAGAATTGGCTCTGCTCACTAACAACATTTGTGTGTTAAAAACTGGAGAAATTCCCACAGAATATCAAGACCTAGCCAGTGTTTTTGATAAGAAAAATGCAGAGAAACTGCCCTCGCATCGTGAATACGATTGCAAAATTGAGTTGGAGCCCGGTGCGGCATTACCATGTAGCCGCATTTACGCCTTAACCGAAGCAGAGAATGATCACCTGAAGGAATACTTAGATGAGTATATGAAGATTGGCTTCATCAGACCATCCAAGTCACCTGTGTCATCACCCTTGTTCTTTCGTCCTAAAAAGGATGGTACTTTGCGCCTTGTATCGATTATGGAGCTCTGAATCAAGTAACTGTGAAGAACAGATACCCGTTACCACTCATATCACAGCTTTTGGATCAGGCCAAGGGAGCCAAAATTTATACTAAACTATATCTGAGAGGAGCGTGTCATTTGGTGAGAGTTGCTGAAGGCGACAAATGGAAAACTGCCTTCCAAACCAAATATGGGTTGTTCGAATACCAAGTAATGCCGTATGGACTAAGCAACCCCCTTGCGGCGTTCCAACATCTGGTGTATGATGTACTTTGCGAATTCCTAGATCGGTTTGTGGTAGTCTACATTGACGACATACTGATTTTTTCTGACTGCATGGAGGATCATGTGAAGCATGTGAGAGCGGTATTGGAAAAATTATTAGCACATCACCTCTATTTCAAGCTTGAAAAGTGTGCTTTTCATACTGATCAAGTGGAATTCCTAGGTTTTTTTCTATCGGCCAAGGAAGTCGCTATGGACCCATCTATGGTACAAGTTATTCAGGATTGTTCATCACCAAGAAACGTGAAGGAAATACAAAGCTTTATTGGCTTTGCCAATTTTTACCGGAGGTTTATTCCAAACTTCTCTGCAAAGGTCTCTCCAATTACTCAGTTACTGAAGAAAGGCAAAAAATTCGATTGGACACAAGAAGCTGAAGAAGTGTTTCAATTTTTAAAAGAAGCCTTTGTCACAGCACCAATTTTGATGCTTCCTGATACAGAGCAGGCTTTCTATGTGGAGACGGATGCATCAGACTTCGCCACAGGAGGAATCCTTTCACAAAGGAACAAACAGATCGGTCAGCTTCACCCTGTGGCGTACAGATCAAGGGAGTTATCAGAACCCGAAATCAACTATTCAATTGCTGACAAAGAATTGTTAGAGGTAAAAAGAAGCATTTCAGGATTGGCCACACTACCTGTTGGGTGCGAAGCATTGTGTGACTGTGTTCACTGATCATCACAACCTACAATTTTTAAAATCTGCAAAAATGCTAACTCCTCGGCAACTAAGATGGTCACTGTATTTCTCAGAATTTGATTTTGTTATCACGTACAAGCCTGGTGTGAAAAATGGGAAAGCTGACGCGTTATCTCGACTGAATACATTTGATAATGTGAAGGTCATTCCAGAAGAATCCATTATTCCACAAAATAAGATCATTGGAGCAATCCATTTAGAAGATTTCACTGCGGAAATTCTAAAAAATCATTCAGAAAAGCAGATTGAAGAATGGGTTGGAGAAAATGACAAGAGGAAATTATTGATGGGAAATTGTACCCTTCAACTCAAGAGATGCAAGAAAAATCTATGAAGGCATGTCATGATGATTGTCTAGCAGGTTATAAAGACATTAAGAAAACCCTAAAGTTGATCAAGAGATTTATTTGGTGGCCCGGCATGGCAGCTCAGGTGGGACAGTATGTTTCAACTTGTGAGTTATGTATCAAGGGAAAACCAAGTAGGCAAGCTCCCCAAGGGTTGCTACAACCATTGCCCAATGCACCACACCCTTGGCATACAGTATCACTCGATTTAATTGTAGATCTGCCACTTAGTCAGGGATATACGGCCATATTGGTATTGGTAGATTCATTTTCTAAAATGAATCACTTTATTCAATCAAAGACTATACCCACAGCACCACAATTGGTCCAAATATTTAACCAGCATGTAATTCGTCCTCATGGGATTCCACAAATAAGCATTTCTGACAGAGGACCTCAATTTTTGTCCAGATTTTGGAAAAAATGTGTGCACAGTTTAGGTATTGACTCTCGATATTCTACCAGTTACCATCCCGAGACCGACGGTCAGACTGAGAGGGTAAATCAAGAATTAGAACAATAATTGAGACTATATTTGTTGGAACAGGAAGGAAACTGGTCAGAATTATTGTGGACTGCAGAGTTTGCTTACAACAATGCCGTCCATGATTCCACTGGATATTCCCCCTTTTTCTTAAACTCAGGCAGACACCCAAGTTTAATGTTAGGGAATCAGGATGAAACAGTGCCTGCAGTCATAGATATAGTGAGGAAATTAAAAAATTCATACAGGAAGGATCAGAGGAATTTGCTTAAAGCAAAAGAGGCTTACAAAAAACAAGCTGATAAGAAAATGAGAGAGGGAGCTCAGTTTGCAGTGGGAGATCAGGTTTGGTTGTCCACGAAATATCAAAAACTACGAGGGAATAGAAAATTCCAGCCCAGGTTCATTGGCCCCTTTAAAATTTTAAAAATCATTAACCCGGTCTCAGTAAAGTTGCATCTTCCCAACTCCCAAAATTCACCCCACTTTTTATATATCACTCTTAAAGAAAAATCCAATTAATGCTAGACTCAGAGAGACTCCTTTACCAATTAGAATAGAGTCAGAGGAAGGGTTCAAAGTGAGCAGAGTATTAGACTCTAAAATCACTAAGAACAGATTGTCCTACTTAGTGGAGTGGAAAGGTTTTTGGGCCAGAGGAGAGATCATGGGAACCCTCCTCTAATGTGCATGCACCAAGATTGATAAAACAATTCTTCAAGGCAAACCCAACAAAACCCCAGATGGAGGGAACCCCTTTAGAGAGAGGTACTGTCACGATATCAGTAGTGAATTCAGGAAGAAAGAACAAACTCCAACAAAGGTCATCCAAATATCCAGGTTGGAAAGAAGACATTCGATCTCCACGCTTATGCTACGACTGTGTTTGAAAAATATGCAAAACTCCAACAACCAAAAATGGCGGTGCCATAAACACACAAGTAATGCAGGTAGGCAGTCTGGTGTTCATCTGGCTCGCGATCGCCCAGTTAGAAAAGGTGCGCGTTCTTAATTAGAACTGCACACTTCAACTGTAACTGCCCACAGAGAAGCATGTCTTCCTTCTGCTTAGCGATAAAAATCCTTTAATCTTAAAATGTGTCTCAAGGCATCAACTCCTGATGACGCGACACCAACAAGAAGACCTGCGCATGCGTTACGAGGGAGAATCACACCAGACCGGACTTCGAAGAAAAAAGAAAACCCGTTCAGTCAAATTATTAAGAGGGTTTTTACAACAACAAGTCAGTATAATTGTTTATAGTTACCGGTACAGCTGTGAAAACAGATAAAAGTTGTGTGGTGTATTGTGATAAATAGATTTATCGTTAAGCTTTAGTTTACTCATAGATAGTAATTTAAAATGCAAGCATCGTTCCGTTGAGATTCAAGACTGGAGTGTCAGGACTCAGTTGAAGCTTAAACGCAACACTCAAAAAGCAAAAGGCAAACCAGAGGGGGATATTTAAAATATTAGTCCGCACCAAAATTACATTACTAGAAGTAGAGTAATTACAGTTATTTGTTTCCATAGTACTGAAGCTGTTTTGAGGAAAAGCACCATACATTTAACAAGAGAGAGGCAAAGGCCAAGGTTCAGAAAGGTAAATGTTATTTTCTGAAGAGTTATTGTTAAAGTACATGGTTGCTATGTGTGCATAATACCAACTGCATTTTGTCCATGTGTGTTCTGAGAAGTCTACTTATCAACAAAGAAGACACCACCTTCCAGACCAGAGGCAGTCTCTCTTTTCTTCCACTTCGCCTTTCCCCCCTGTTTTAGCCGCGGTGTAGTGCAGTGTACCCCCTAACATCTTCATGTTTAACTGAGATCTCTAGGTAGGAAATCGGTCCCCATTTACAACTACAGGTGAATCACAAATCAGGGTCTTGTGAATTGAGCCATGCAGTAAACTCATCGAGGCATATCGAGGACCTTCCCATAACATAAAAATGTAATCTATATAACTTTTCCATGTCACTTTGTTGTTTCTATATGGATTCAAAGGTGTTAGTATCTTATTATTTTACAAATTTGCTACCACCAGATTCGCTCTATCTGGGGCAAAGCCAGCTGTAATTTGATTGAAATACAGAGAGAGAGTGCTATAATAAGTGCATAATGGAAAGAGTCCCACTGAACCGTTAATTTTGTTTCATGTGCAATGTGACCAAACATTTGTCTGTGTCAGTTAGAGTGTGGTGTTCTGACCCATCTTGTTTAAAGTTCTTATATTATGTGAAACTCGAAACCTTGCCATGACATCCTGTGTGCATGTTAAAGTCATGTTTGAGTAAGTGAGAGTGTGATATCTGTATAGTATTAAGAGTCTGACTGTATGAGATCCGAATGGGGACTGTGAATGGAGTATCTCAAATGAGGAAGAAGGACCCTCACACACCTCAAATGGTGTCATGCTTCATCATGGGGCAGATTCTAGTTGGGCCAGTGCTGCAATCCCCAACGGACCCCCCAGGAGGGCTCTTTGCTGGAGATCTTCTCTGGTTGCCGACATGAAGCTAGAGAGTAGTGTGGGAGTGTATGTGTAGAGAGTAGAAGTGGGGAACAAAGAGAGCAAGTTACAAGTAGCTAGGGGACTCCAAACCCAATTTTATTTACCCGATTTCTCTGCTACTTATAAAAACACCCGACTATCAAGGTAGTCACTGGAGAGGAAAATTATACCTGCTGCAGCTCAGAATAGTGTGTGTATAGTGGAGTTGATCGACATGTTTCATGCCCTAATCCGTCCAATAGGATCTATGGCATTTCTTCAGGATCGGGAGAACCTCATCTACTCTTAACAGGTACGATCAAGAATGTGGAGAGAAAGATCATGTTCCCTGTGATATGGGCCCACATCATAGTCCTGTGTGCAAGTGAACGTGTGAAAGAAATAAAAATCTACCTTCTGAAGGTCGCCTAGAAGGGGATAGGTATAGGACGCCAACCGGTGATGTTCAGCTGTGGGTAGGTCCCACGCCGTTGAGGACATCATTTAGAGTTGCACTTCCCTCGCCAGTGAGAGAGTATCGCAGACATCTTGGTTGAGGTCATATCCCTATCCCTTTCTAGGTGTTCTCCAGAAGGTAGATTTTGCGTGGATTTGGGTGAGCTATGGGTGTTGCTGTGGGTGTTCCCACGCAAAATACATGGCTTCAGTCAAATTCCCAGATTTACAAGGTTTCATAAACCTGGGAATTTGTCACAATCCTACGCCTTTGCAGGAGAGATGTAAAGATGTACAAAGAGGAGAAATACTGTTGTTTATCCTAGTTTTTTCCTCTTTCTATGCAAGCTGCAGCACGCATAGAAAGACGAAACACCTCTCATTATTTTTCTTGTGCAGGAAGGTGTCTCTTCCTCCACAAAAACAATCATCCCTGCATCACAGGCACCCTTGCACCATGGTGCATGGGTGCCTGCATTGATGTATGGCAGCCAATTGTGCGCCAGAGCAGGGGCGAGCACGGGGATCCATCATATTGTTGTAAATATGACTCATCCCTGCGCTATGAAAGTAACACAGCACGGAGCAGCCAAATGGTTTGCGGCACCACGCTGCATTACTTTCTCTGAAATAAGGCCCACTTTATTACAAGTTTGGCAGTCCTACTGTCAGCCAGCCACCGCTGCACCGACAGGAGGACCGCTAAGCCCATCCTGCACCCACTCGCCGGATTAAAGTGTAATCCAGGGCAGGTGGGCAGTGCGTAGGCAGTCTTACAGCGTCAGCTGTGTAAGGTTCATAGGAGAGCCTTAACAGCAGACCACCTCAGTGACTACACCTGCAGCACGTTCCTGCACAGTGTGGCATGCATGCCACACCGCACAGGCATGGGGTGTAATTCCAGGGGGCCCGTCGTCCCACGTGCACCCCTGGGTCCAGAAGAGGCAGGGGTTGCCTCTCTAGCACCTCTTTCACGGTGAGCTCACGGACAAGAAATGGGCATTAGAAAGCCAATACGCATTATCGATGGTGCTGGCATCGGCACCACCAGGATATTGAGGCCAGTTTCAGACCTCCGACACAGTGCGATCCTTGATCCTGGTGGAGCCAGTGGTCTCATGGTGGTCCAACTGCCACACTAATACTGCACGCGGACTCGCATTAGTGGTGGTTGTTAGACCGCCACCACGAGTATGGAGGTCTTGAGGACCACCACGATGAGTTGTAATCGTAATGAGGCCCATAGAGTGATAAAATTAACAAATGACAAAACCTCAGCAAGTCAACAGGTGAAGGAGCATGGATGTTATCAGAGGGCTAAATGAAAACACCAAATTGGCGAAAGGTGAAAATAGTGAGATATAAAAATACAAAGCAATGCCAGGCTACATAGATACCATGTTTCCTAATGGGTAATTATACTATTTTATAATCCTGCCTGATTGCAATAGGCGTAGCATGTATATATTACAGTCCAAGTATGTGAGCACTGATGTTTTGGTCCGTAACATTTATAAAGATTGCAGCTTGTAGTGAGTTGGTGAATAGACACAATAGCAGGAGTGCTTTGAGGATTTTTTCACCCTGATACTTGTGTGGTATCAATCTGACAATTTAGGGAATACTTTGTTCCCTTTATATTATACTGTTCAGAGGTGACATATTGCACCTCTCTGTGTCCTCTACAAGTGGAAGTTTCTAACACCTTAAGGGTGCATCTGCTACTTTTGTCCTGATGAAGACCTAGTTCCATAAATTATTCATTCTATGGGTTGAAACATTGATGCTCTATTATTGCATGCTTGGACTGTAAGATATATGCTACACCTATTGCAATTCAGCAGTATTATAAAAATTGATCATTAACTATCAGGAAGCATTGTATCTATTACTTTGCCCCTGCACAGGTGTCGGCTGCCTTTGTCTAGGTTTGCACTATAAAACATCACACACATACATACATGCATAGTTTTGAGGCTCACTGGGCATTCTAGATAGGAATCCATGCTGGGATCCATGTAAGTCACACCAACCTGGATTCCGCTGAGTCTCTATTCTTTATAAATGCCCAGGGCTTGTTAGGTTTGCTATGTCATAGCCGACCCTGGGCCCAAATGTTGTAGCCATTCCCAAGGAAATAGAAATGTGCTTGTAGGCTTAGCTTTGTTGTTTGCAGATGTTTCTGGGTAAAAAGTGCTGAGATTGCATGTGTTTTTTTCAAGTTTTTGGAAATGAAAATGTTACAAGGGTTCCCTGGGTAATGGCCGACCTAGAGCCTGATTACTGCAGCCATCTCGCGATGGCAAGTGGGAGCAAAATGGGATATCTTTGAGCATTGTTGTGATATATGGTCTGGAAAAGGGCAACGTCTACCTGGTGCAAGGGAGTGAGGCCCAATGCTGAGAGAGACCGAAAACTTGTCTGGTGGTCGGCGGGATTTCTGACCCCTTTGGATGGGGACCTTTGTGGTACTCACCCCCATATTCTCCAATGGCACACAAAAAGACTCTCAGGGGCTTTTTAGAATTATGGTAGTGTCTAAATCAAAGATAGACTGGCCACCCTCCCCAGTTTATTTTTCCTGCTGGTCTCTTGGATTTCTGCCCCGTTGAGTGAGAAGACTGGAGTGTTTGGGACTGAAAGACCAGCAGACAACCAGGAAAAACAGGAAGAAGGTGGGGAGCTTGCCATTTCTGGCATTGGTCAGCACACCACACCATGAGCAGCAGAAGGTCTTTCTGCTACTGTAGGGAGGGCAGAATTGAGATTTTATCCCAGTTCTTATGCCATGAAGACATCTGTGATTGGTGTTCTGAAAAAGGAATGGTATGGGGTGCTCACTTCCATTGTCATATGGCCACACCACTGGGCAACTGATAAACTTTCTGCACCTTGGATTGGCATAATAGGACAATTACCACCTCTGTGCTGACCAATCTGTCAAACTTATGCTCACAGGAATCCAAATTTCCTCTCAATTGCAATGGGAAGTGACATAATTGGATTTCCCCATATGCAAAAGAAACAATTGATGGACTGAATGCTGGACAATGCAAACATTCACCCCCAGTCACAAGGATCTTGGTTTAATCCATCATTCTTTTGCTCACCGCCCCACCCCAGTTTGGACCCAGCCATATGCAAATCAGTCTTGACCCTGTTCCTTGTGGGAACGGTCCAGCCTGAATTGCCAATCCAGGCCCTCCCTGGACTGGAAACAAGCACCCAATGACTGGTTTTAGGGCATCCCCCTTCATTAGCCAGGCTAGCTTGAATCCAGTGGTGTAGTGGGCACGGAACCAATGCCTGGGCATACCCTACCCACTTAGGGTGACATATGAAAAAGAAACAATTGCTGGACAATGCAAACATTCACCCCCAGTCACAAGGATCTGGGTTAAATCCATCATTTTGTTGCTTACCACAGCATCCCAGTTTGGACCCAGCCATATCCGTCTTGACCCTCCTTCGTGTGGGAACAGTCCAGCCCGAACTGCCAAGCCAGGTCCTTCCTGGACCGGAAACAAGCATCCTGGGACCGGTTTCAGGGCATCGCCCTTCATCAGCCAGGCTAGCTTGAATTCAGTGGTGTAGTGAGCATGGGACCCACATCTGGGCATACCCTTCCCACTGTCCATCATTTGTTCTTTTTGCATTTGTCACCCCGAGTGGGACGGGTATGCCCAGACATGGGTCACATGCTCTCCATGCACTAGAGTCAAGCAATCCTGGCTGATGAGGGCTGAAAGCCCAAAACCAGTCCTAGGATGCTTGTTTCCAGTCCAATGAGGCCCTGACCTGGCAGTTTGGGCTGGACTGTTCCCATTGGGCACAGGGTCAAGACTGATTTGCATTTGGCTGGGTCCAAACTGTAATGGCATGGTGAGCAAAAAAACAATGGAGTCAGGCTCGAATCTCTGTACTGGGGTGAATGTATGTCATTGTTCTGCATTCTGTTCATCAATTTTTCTTTTTGCATTTGTCACCCCTAGTGGGACGGGTATGCCTAGACGTGGTTCCCGTGCTCTCCATGCATCTAGAGTCAAGCTATCCTGGCTGATGAGGGCTGAAAGCCCAAAACCAGTCCTAGGATGCTTGTTTCCATCCAGGTAGAACCTGGCCTGGCTGTTCGGGCTGGACTGTTCCCATTGGGCGCAGGATCAAGACTGATTTGCATATGGCTGAGTCCGAACTGGAATGGCATGGTAAGCAAAAAAAAACAATGGATTTAGGTCCAGATCTCTGTACTGGGGTGAATGTATGACATTGTTCTGCATTCTGTCCATCAATTGTTCTTTTATCATTGGATTTACCATCATCCATCTGTGCAGGAAGTGCACTGGTTTCCTGCCAAAGCCATCTTCAAAAGAAAAATTCAAGAACGAGGACTTTATTGCCCATCACAGGAAGTGACATCATTTTACCTCCCCATCATTCATCAGCACAGAAAGTGACATCACTGGATTTCCCTTCATCCATCTGCACAGTAAGTGCCATCACTATTTCCCTCCCACAGCATCCTGTGCTCCTCCAACCTCTCAGGACCTACTTAATGGCAGCTGTATTGCAGACATGGTGCCGGCACGTCCATGGCACGTCCAAGGCGTGCCCTTCTGCACCTATCCACCCCTTGACTGCACTCAGCATCAGGAACTGTGGTTCACCCCCTACTCACTGCTATACTGCTGCATTCCTCCATTTTCTCAACCTGTGTCCCACTCTCACTACACTGTTGCCACACTGCACCACACTACATGACACAAAAGGAGCGTTCACACGTGCCTCCTGCTAGTTCTCATTCATTTTCCCACACCCCAGACCCTCAACTCTCATGCTAACAGCACCCATCACTTGCTCACACTCATACAAACCAACCACCGACTCACACAAACCAAACACCACCCACTCAACACCAGAGACATCTTAAGGATTTTGGGGCCCTGGGCCACTCCTATTTTGTAGGGCCCTGTGCAGAAAAGGTTTCAAGTTATGATTTAAATTCAGCTCTTTCTTGCCTTCTTTGGTTAGGTCACTTACAGCACGCAGGCACAATTGTCCAAATTCCAATGGGTTTACGTCTAATATTCAGGGATGGGAACACAGCAGCAGTTCAATATTATTACTGCAAATAATCTCTGAAATACCCTCCCATTTCATTTCTCATACGTGAGGTCCTACTGTGATCTTAAAGAAATCTTTTTTATGGATGCTGCATGACAAATAATACCTAACATTTCTCTATAATATGTCTGTATTAGACTTTCACACATCACCCACATTAAAACCAACCTAGCACCACTAGAACCACCGCTGCAGCTGAAAAAGCATCACAGAAAAGGAGTGGACTTTCGCCGTCTCTGTGCACTGGCCAGAGCAACTTGCAGGAAGCCATGAAGAACCTCAAATGCTTGATCACTGCATGTGCTGACAACCTTACTCCACTGAGGTGCAACCAAAGAGCAAGAGCCCAGCCACAGGCCAGTTGGTACACAGAGAAACTCTGGCTCATGAAGTGCCACTGCGTGCAACTGGAGTGCAAATGGAGAAAAAGTCAAGACATCGCAGATAAAGATATCTTCAAATCAGCCCTAAGATGCTACAACCAGCAGATACAAAACACCAAGCACCAGTTCTTGCAGATCGCCTTAACACCAGCACTAGTAGCAGCAAGGAAACCATTGCCATTATCAAAGATTTCTCATACTGCTGCCTCCTGCAACATCACCCTCTCACAGGATGTTTACAAGAAACTCTCAACATTTTTCCGCAACAAATCACCTCCATATACAGCATATTCTACCCTCAACAACACCCCCTCACCATCAAAAAATGAACTTCCCATCACGGCCAAAGAACGAACCCTGACCTTTTGGCCCATCATCACCACCATCAAAATCGCTGCTACCATGAAGACTATCCACTCAAAGGCCCCATTTGACCGGTGCCTGCACCACGCCTTCATCAAAGGACTCCTCCTGATCAGCAAACCACTAATCACCCATGTTCAACACCTCCATCATCCCAGCCAGATTCCAGGATACCTGGAAACATGCCATTTCCTTGCCTCTGCTGAAGGAAACATCAACTGACCCAACCACACTTTCCAACTACAGACCCATCTCACTCTCACAATACCTGTGAAAGCTCTTTGAGAGACAAATCAACCAACGCCTCACCAACCACCTTAGTAAACAGCATCTCCTAGACACTACGCTGTCTGGATTCAGGCCCAACCATAGTACAGAAATCCAGCCCTGCTACAGATGACATCTTCATGATTCTTGACAGAGGAGACATGGCAGCCCTCATTGTCTGGACCTCTGTGCAGCTTTTGACATAGTCTTACATTTTATTCTCATCAAGTGCCTGCATGAGATTAGCATTTAAGGACCCGCTCTAAACTGGATGTGCTCATTCTTAACGCTAGTACACAAGCTGTCAACCTGGTACTTTACTCCTCGAAAGCATACAAACTCATCTGTGGAGTGCCTCAAGGTTCATTGCTCAGCACCACACTCTTCAACGCATGCATGATCCCTCTTCTCAATATGATCCATGCACAGGACATCAAAATCCTCTCCTACAATGACCACAACTCATAAACTCTCTCTCGGATAAGACCCCCAACACAAGAAACAAGTTCACTGCCTGCATGACAGAAGTCAATACCTGGATGAAAGCTGACTGTCTTAAGTTCAACACCGACAAAGCAGAAGTAGTGATCTTCGGGAAGAAAATCCCACATGGGTCTTGTTGGGCAGATAAAATTGAACAACACCCACACCCCCAACCAGCCCCCATGCCAGGAACCTTTGAATCATCAATAGCAAACTGGACATGACCGCACAAGTCGATACCATCCCTGCATCCGGCTTCCACACCCTGAAGATGCTGAGGACGATCTTCAAATGACTCTTAGACAACACTAGAAACACTGTCACTTACACCATAGTCACCAGCAAGTTGGACTATGAAAACATCCTCTATGCCGGGATCACTAAGCAACAAACTAGAAGATTAGACACCATCCAGAACTCGACAGACAGACTTATCCTGAACCTCCCACACAAAACTCACATCACACCACACCTAATGGAGCTCTACTGGCTCCGGATACACATGTTAAATATTGCGGGATTTGTTAGCATGAGCTGAAAGCCATTTTGTATTTCTGGCAGCCATCTTGTTTGCCATGTGCTGCCACGTGCTCGCCATGTGCTCTGTCCTCCCTCAGTGTTAACTGCTCTTGTAATCTGCATAGAAACTAACTATATTTAGCATCTTCCACCTAAGCACATGCTCTGAAGGGCCTAGCTAGTAGAATGCACCTGCTCATTTTGTAGAACTGTCAGGCTATTTTTGCTGCTGTATGGAGAAGTAACTCTCCTCCCACTTTGTTGAGCAAGCAGATCTTGCATGCCCATATCAGGCATTTTGCATGCTTACATGAGCCAGGACTGCCCCTTGGTCTTATGCTGACTATGTAACCCTAAGTATATATAAGGCCCCAGTTTTCTGTACTCCTTAGACTGCCTCATTCAGTTGCTAAGGCTTCTGTGTGACATAGTCTCCCTCATTTGAGGTTAATAAAGATGTTACTTTTATATTTAAGCTTCTGTGCCAATTTCTTCTTTGTTGGTTTAAAAGGACCAAGTATCAGTGGGACCCCTGAGAAGGTCTCTATGTTCTACACACAGACACAGTAATTTCAAACTCCTCACAAACACATTCAAGGCACAGCACATTTTAGATCCCACCTACCTGACCAGTCTCATCTGTTTCCACCAACCACCAGGACACCTCCGGTCCGCAGGACTTCTACTCGCACTCATCCCACACATACACAAAACCAGATCAGGAGGACGGGCTTTCTCCTATATTTCTCCTATAATGTGGATCAGCCTCTTCCTCTCTTCTCTAACCCTCCAAGAAGATGAAGACCATGCTTTTCAATGAACCAACCTACCATAGGCAGGACTAGGCACACACACCTTTTCAGTACCAGGACACCCTAGCAGGTGATAGTGCATTTTCCAAATATACATAGCATAACCAAAAATGTACATAAAATTGATTAAACTCTAAATGCTCCAATTGACAGACAGTCATGCAACAGATATGAAAGACAGACAATGTTTCTTTAGAAGAATTCGAAGAGAATGATGAGTGGAAGTAAAACCGACAAAGTGGAGGAGACTTCTAATAATTCTAATGTTTAGAAGCAAATCATCAGAAAGTGGAGAGTCAAGAGAGGGCTCAGTGGGGATGAGTAACAACTAGTGTGATGTATGCGCCTTTGCTTAGATCAAGGGAAAAAGCATTTGAAGGAACATGTAGTACAGATTGGCAACGGTGAGATGTGGAATACAGGTATAGAAAATATAGAGTTAGTGAAATGCAAATTAAGAGTTTAAAGGCAGTCAGAGTCCAGAAGCAAGAGGAGAGTTCGGTGAAGTCAAACACAAGAGTTAAACACAGATTAAATGATAGCCAGCGAATACGCAGGGAAGTCAAGAAGAAGAGAAGAGACGAAAAGTAGGAAGTGAATGAGGGAGAGAATGCAAGCCTACTTTGTTTGGAAAGCTAAAAAGGATAGAGTTTCAAGATATTGCACAGCGGGAATGGGAAGATATATATAATATCAGAAATACGGCTGAAAACGTATTAGGAGGGGTCAAAAATAACACCTCAGTGTAGGAAGTTTGGGGCAGCAGAAGAAAGACAAAAACAGTGGTGAGAAGAAGTTAGGCTTAAGGGGAAAGTGTAGAAAAAAATAGGATTTCATTCTTTGAGGCGTTAAGATGGAGTGAATTGGTAGCCATTTCACAATGGACGTCAGATAAATGGAAATGGGATAGGGTGGGCACACGTGAAAGATAAGAAGGAATTAAAAATGCTGGATCAAGCCAATACCATTGGCAGTGTAAGCCAAACGAGAAAGTAATAGCTATAAGGAGATAGTGAAAATATGCAAAAGATAGGCGGACTATAATGAGCTGCATTCCAAGAGAAAAGAGGTGAACCAGGAAAAAGATGACCCAAAACTCCTTATTGAATCGAGGGGAACGGAGACTGGATTGATAAATCATGTCAAAATCAATAGAAAGGTTAGAGAATAAGAAGTAAAGATAGTTTAGAGCAAAGTGCAGAGGGTCTAGCCTGCATACCAATAAGAGCCAAAATTGGCGTATGCGAGATGAAAAGTCCTTCTTTTCGGTCATTATTGGACTCGGGTTTTGTTTTCTTCTACTTGTAGCAATGCAGCTCAGAAATCAGTGACGTTTGCTTCTTTACCACGTTTTATCTCCGTACTGGGGAAAGATGCAATATTCCCCTTCTCAAGATAGGTAAACATACAAACGAATATCAGAAGGCGAAAACTGGCAACGACTCCTGTTCTTCTTTATAATGAAGAATTGTTGTCTTTTGCTTATTCGTGTATTAGTGGTTTCTCAGAAGCTAAATGCCTCATTCAGGCGACCTAGTTTCAAAACGTTTACTATTTCATGAAAACTAACTAGGATTGGTGTTGCTAAAGTGGCTTTTCCACAAATAAACTTTGCGGTGAATGCAAAACGAATAAAGGCGTATTCAGGGAACAAAATGACGTATTTGGCAGCGAGGTGTAGGAAGGGTCCTGGCAATATATAATCACTCTTTTGAAATAAGTATTTACCTACAAATAAATAAATATATTTTACAGACACACACGTATTGATTAAAAAAAAGTAACCACCGTTGTTCCAAGAAGTGAAACATAATGTGTCATGTGTTTTTTTAATAAATGTGGGGGCATCTGCTGTGAGGTAGAATGCCAGTAGAATATGTGATGTGTGCTCGTACAAAAAGACTTTTAAAAATGAAAAAAAGAGCATGAAATGATTTTCTTCCAGCATGTGAGCCTGTTAGAGCTGTTCCGCCAAGCCGGTAAATATCTGAGTTCCCGTGAGGTAAAGTTGTCTAGGCAACCTGTTGGATACCAGGAACACGAATGATAAATAAGTCATCTGATATTGTGAGCATCCTCGTCTTTTATGTCTTTTTCATACGGGTAGAAGGATTGGGCCGAAAGAGCAGAACATGTAACAGAGAACAAATGCAATAACACGAGGATTTGTTTTAAGACATTGTAATGTTATGTCGTTGCTAGGAATAATAGGCTTTATGTAAACCGATAAAAAAGGGAAACAAAGGGAAACAAACGAGCTATCAGCAGTATATTCTCTATAAAAACATGACTCATTTGTAGTCTTTAATGTGGCTTTTTGCTGTAACTAATTAGGGCATGTTGTACAAGCCCAATAAACATAAAAAAGAACAAAGAAGAAGAGTTTTTCCTATCACACAAAAAACCTATTTTACGTTTTTTTTTTACAAATTAGGTACAATATCAAGTATGGGATGATGTATTGAAAAAGGCAGAGGAATGCATTTGAGTGTTGAGGTTTAATATACAGTGTAATTTTCAAAGATTGTAGGGCAGAATACAAAGAGAGCTGTGAAACTCAAGGGTTCACAGATCTTTAACAACTAGTCTCCATTACACTGTATCTCATCGAAAAACATTTCAGTCCTCAGGTAGTGAACTAGGGTATTAGGCCCAATACACAACTTTTTGAGGCACAGTCTCTATGAAGCCTAAAAGAAAACAAACACTTACAGCCAAGAGCACAGCCCAGAGACCAGACCTTATGCCACCAATGGTTCATCATCCTGAACCACACCATCTTGTCCCTGAACCAGTGCTGACATCAGGGACGTAGCTTCAGGGGGGTGTTTGTGGCTTTATAACCCCGTTTATTTTCTTCTAAATAGTTAGGTGCAGGTGCTTTCAGTCGGGTATGGTGAGGTGTCTATCGGGTTACAACAGGAATTTTTACATACACACAGACTGAAATGCAGCACACTCTTTTTTTTGCCTGCAGAGAACGCCAGAGGGCTGCACGCCAGAACGCCATTCCGAGCAGAATCTCACAGCACGGCTGATCGGCATTACCATCGCTCTTTCCCGCCGCCGTGGTGAACAGCTGCTTGAACCTCCTGAACCTCCTGAACCCCCTGAACCCCTGCCGGAGTTTGCTGAGCTACCGGAGCTACCGGAGCTGCCTTCGGAAGCCTGCGGGAAAGCTCACCCGCCCACGCCCCCAACACCCGTATCCATTCTGCACTTGCTCTTGCTCTGCTCACCGGGATCACCGAGCCGCAGAGGCTTGCGGCAGCACCTCCTTCTCCGCAGCTCCTGTGCATCGGAAGCCGTATACAGTTGAGCCGCGTGAGCCAAGAAGGTGAGGGGGGGGGGCCCGGCTCCAGCCCTGGCTCCAGTCTCGGCCCGGCTCGGTCACGTTCACGGCTCGTCACGGCTTGGCCCCTGCATGCTGAGGGCTCTTATAATCTACCTCGAGCCTCTTGCGGGGGGCATAAGCACAAGCAAAAGTGACTGCTGGATGGTAGTGAGCGCCTAGAGCAACCTGAAACTCAACTGAGCGCCCTCCTCAGTGACTCTGTGATTTGGGGATTCGGGGGAGATACAGCAGCAGCTGCAGCAGATGAGCCTGGGATTAGCATTGGAAACCAGAGACCGGGCGACGTGCATCAGGAAGGCGAGGGGAAGGCGTATCGCAATTCCCACGAGCTGGGGGAACCGTGGAACCACATTGAGACCCGCTGAGTCCCACGGAAACACTGGCTGCGACCCATGAAAAAGGATGCAGGGGCTGTGAATCCTTTCATAACACCACAGCGGGAAACCAGCAAATCACCCGCTAAAAAGGGGAGGTTAGTGGTTTCTCTTAATCCTCCCACCTACTGACATTCCATTACGCTCCACTCCCATCTTGCTCTAGACCAAAACCTGTTAGCCATCAAATTATTATAGCCTGTTACAGCTTCACCAGTTCTTTGTGGCTCGCTTACTTACCAACTCGGACAGAACGATACACTCCAGCTAGCCGGGAGCCAGGCGCTCAGGTCAGGCCTGCAAGCCCAGCCCTCTAGTCCCTAGTCTCCCAGTCTCAGCCTCAGCCTCAGCCTCAGTCCCAACCTCAGCCCCAGCCTCAGCTTCAGGCTCACCCTTAGCCTCAAGCCTCAATTTCAGTCCTTGGGGCTTAGCGAGCAAAGACCTGGCGCAGTAAGTTGGGTAGCAAGCAAGGACAAAGTCAAGCGACTCACAGGTCACCCAGCACCACAACACTCTGACCCCTTATTCCCCTTATATCACTGGGAGTGACTACCTCTGACAGTACTGCAGAGGCTCAGCAAATTCAACATGAGGTCGGGTAAGAAAAGGGTCCACCTGGAAAGTAAGCCAAAACTCAAATCAAAAACCAAGTCAAAGGCAAAGCTGGAGACCACATTAAGCATCACCGAAAAAGAAAATGTCAAAGAAGTTAGCGGGAGTTGGGCAGTGCTTCAAGGAGAACCTGGAGAACCTGGAGTGTCTAGCGATGGAGTCTCGCGGGCTGCGATCTCTCGTCCCAACCTGTGACAGCCTAAAATCACATCAAAATTTAACTTCATGAAAGATCCTTTTTCCACTATTTTCTCGTCCAGCGGGAAAATTCAGGGCCTACAGGATTCACTTCTTCCCCTATCCCCGGGGGACCCGCTTCTTGTTCAATCTCCGCAGCAAGTAAGCTGCCCTTCATCTCACTCTCCCATATCGGCCAGTGAACAAGCTTTGAGTCCAGTGACAGCAGGGGCAACAGGGGCCTTGGTTGATCGCGAGTCTTCCAACAAGGCCATTTCCAGATCTTCATCATCCCCAGCAGGAGACTGGGGGGCAACGTCTGTCTTCCATCTACTTTCCCCTGTTACGGTCCCAAATGCCACCCTGGCACCAGCAGCCTTAACCCTATGTGCATCAAGTCAGACACATAATCCTTTCACGCACAATTCTTTCACCAGCAGCGGTTCGGAGTTCAACCAATGGCAAGAAGCCCTGAGCAGTGATGACATAGGCAACCCAAACAACTTGCCGACTGTAGATAAAAGCCATCTGGCCCAAACGGATAATATAAGATCCCATTCACAGCCCCCAGAAGGTGCAGTAAAAGACCAGCTAGATCACAGTAAAGAGGACCGGCCGAACAGACCAAACCTTGGGAGCGACGGCCTCGTCAACACAACCTATTTGGGCTCGCAAGAATGGGCCGATCTAGTTGCCACATATATTCCATCTACGCGTATGAATCCAGCTTCATCAAAGATGGAACCATCAAATAATATCCAGGACTTTAGACTGGGTCCAACTCAGGAGGGTGCCCTCTCAAATTCAATCTCCTTGCCAAACTCCTCACTGTCTTTAACTCCCAACAAAAGGGACAACAACATGGGGCCACCAAAAAGTTCACAAGCAACAGAAGTATCAAAAACGTGGGACATCCTGCTCAACACTATGCAACGAACTGTTGATACTCTCCATTTCCAATCAGACAAAATGGACCTACAGCTGTCTCTATTAGACACTCTTGCTGTCTTTGTAGGGAGGATAGACGACAAACTCGGCCAGTTAAACTTGCTAATTAGTAGGGCTCAGCAGGAGGCAAAGCTGGCATGTAGATGCGGTCCCATTATTGACAAACTTGCAGCACTTCCAGAAATCATATCCAGCCTATTGGAAGGGCTGCCAAAAGGGACAAACGCAAGGCCCCAGTGCACCAACCCGGGCGGAACAGCCTCTCACGTAGCACCTATAGGAGGGTCAACTGCAGCGAGCACCACCGATAAAGTCTCACCGGAGTCGCCATCAGGGGGTCTGCCACTGGATCTGGCCCACACGGCAATTTGTTCCTCTTCTCCTCCAAACGCCAGCAAGCCACCCCTCAATGCGAGAGGGCGGCGTCAGGAAGGGCCGTAAAAAACAAACATCAATAAGTATACCAGAAGTCTACCCACTCTTTCAATCAAGAAAAAAATCTGAACAGCTGGCCGGGAGTCCTAACGCAGCAAGCCCTATTAGAAAGAATCCACTCCCTATGGCCCCCGGACTTTCCCCCAATGGAGTATCCGTAAAAGCAAGTCCTACTGCTTCCACGTTGGAGGATGGCAGAGTCGCATCCCACGGTAGAACCGGATCCCAACATAAATCCGACAAACATTGTCTCTGCAATGTGACTAAGGAAAGCCCCCTTATTCTACCTCAGACATCTGATCCTGTAACAGTACAGCCAACTCAAATCTCGGATCCCGCGCGGGATGACTCATCCATCCCCACCTGTGTAAGCTTCGTTCCCAAGAGCTGGCGGATCCACGGCTCCCGAGCCCTCAAACTAAGTCTTTACTCACCACAGCTAGTACTATCACAGATGTTTCTGTGCCCGTTTCAACAACTCTCACCTTTGGAGAGAATCCCATTGGAATCCAGCCTCACTCTGACCGCAACAATTTAAGTCCTCAAGCCCTGCATAATCAGCTAATCCCTCTGCTATATCATCCAGAGGACCACTCGACCAGCATCCTCTTTACTCCGGAGTACCAATCAAAGGGCCCATTTGACATCCTGAACGGAGGGAATTTACTACAGCTACTCAGCACCATACCAGCACTTAAGGACTTATCTTCAGCGGACCTTCTGTCCATAGAATTCATAAGAACAGATAGGTTGGATGGGAATGAGGCGACAAAAGCTACATGGACTTCCCCTGAGATTGTCAACAAAATCCTTAAGGAGCAAGGTCTCCTTAAAGTATGGGTGATCATCATAGCTGCCCACCACAACACAGGATACCCGCTGCTGCTGTTTGAGAGGCCCCAGCAGCGCCCCAATACAATTGCAACGACATGGTCCGTGCTGAGGGGCGCATTGGGTTCCTCTGCTACAGTAGCGCAGGCGTCACCCATGGTAAACAGCTCAAGGCTGACAAATACGCACCGTACGATTGAACATCGGCTCATCAGGATATGCTATACGCAAGCCAACCACCAATGACAAGGACACCGAACAGAGAAAGATCTGTGCATGGATGCACCGCACATGGATCTATGCTCATGGAATATCAAAGGGCTGTACAACAAAGTAGCGGACACTGACTTTCTAAAATATGTCAAATCGTTTGACATCATCCTCCTACAGAAAACTTGGCTGGAAGAGCCGATTCATCTAGAGGGCTATATTTGCCATCATACCCCAGCCACAAGGAAAAGCAAGTTTGGTCATCTGTCAGGAGGCCTAGCAACCTATCTTAAAATATCAACGATTGGTTATGCTCGGGCACTCAGCTTAAACTCCTTGGCCATGAATACAGTGGAGTTACTACTTAACTTCGGGGGCAAGAAGAAAGAGCTACAGCTGACCAACACCTACATCAACCCTAAAAATAAAAGACAGGAGGGGAATATCTTGATGGACCATTTACATAACGTTATGACTACTCGAACATCATCAAACCAAATTTTGTCTGGAGACTTTAACCAATGCATTTTAGGGTCTTCTGTTAACAGCGACATTCAGGCCCAGTCATTCCACTGGAACATACCAACCCAAACATTCAGCAGCCAATGCAAGGCATCTAAGGCTGCAAAGGCATTACTGGAAGACCTAGAACACATGGGCCTGAGGGTCTTAAATGGAAGATTCACAGACAAGACTACCTCTTCAATTGATTATACGTTAGTCTCCCTTATGTTATTTCATTACGTTTTAGGCTACAATTTAGGAGATAAGGGTGACAGTGATCATCGCCCTCAAGAAGTCAGTCTAGGGGCTCTCCCTGATAATATTCTTTTGAACGCAACAGGCCCGCAGGATAGTTACTTAATCAACCTCAAACGCATCAAAACTTCAGTAGCAAATACTGCTGAGGTACTTCAAGCTGCAAAAACTCAACTGAGCACTTCAAACTACCCTTCCGGCAACACAGTAGCAGGCTGGGAACAATTCACGATGGAGTTTGCAAACAACTACTCGACAACCGTACGGCACTTTTCAGCACCAGCACATGGTGTCACAAGGAAGATCTCGAGCACCCACAAACTGGCTATGAAATCACACAAAAAAGAGATTAATAAAACTTTAAGACAGTTGAAGAAAAGCTCGGGGGATGGAATTCTTCTAGCAGAGATTCACAAACACCATGCAGATCTCAAAAAACTGAAATGGGCAATTAAAAGAACAAATGAAGCAGACTTTTGGGCCAAACTCAATTACGCATCCAAGGGCAATAACAGCGCCCAGTTCTGGTCGATCATAAACAAATTGTTAAACCCGAAAAACAATGCTATAACATCTTACATAATGAAATTGTCTTGGGAATCATTTCTCGATGAACATTTCAATCATCAGGATGGCAAAACAAGGGAGCTTTATAATCTTATGGAGGGCCGAAAACTTCAAATAAGCTCAGCACGAGAAGATGCCATTTTGGTACCCTCCGTGACCCAAATCATGAAATTAATTTCCAAAGGTAGAAAAGACGGCGCAGCTGGTCCAAATGGTATTCCTCCGGCCCTTTTCAAACTTGAACCAGAATACTGGGCTGACAAGTTGATCCTGCTCTATTCATCCATTAATAACTCTGGGCGCCTTCCCGTCTCATGGAGGGGCTCAATCATCTCACCGATTTATAAGGCGGGGGATAGACTCCTTCCAAAAAACTACCACCTGATTGCACTCCTTGATATTGAGGCTAAATATTTTGCTGGTCTTCTATTGACTCAGCTGCGAGACTGGGCTAGAAATCAAAGCTTAATACCATCTAGTCAAACAGGGTTTTGCAAAGACATGGGGACAACAATCAACCTGGTGGCCATCTCGTTGCTCATTGACAAGGCTAGGGTGACCAAGAAGGCTCTCCACCTCTGCTTTGTGGACTTTAAGGCGGCCTTTGACATTGTCAACCGAGAAATCCTCTGGCGAAAACTGGCATCCTGGGGGAATCCCTCGCCTCTACTAAGCCTCCTGATCGAATTACACACAAATACGTGGGTCCAGGTAAAGCTTGGGAACGGCTCGCACCTCTCCAGGCCTATTCCTACCACAAAGGGCCTAAAGCAGGGGTGCGTGTTAGCTCCAACTCTCTTCAATCTTTTTACAGCTGACCTGCCACCCGCCCTAGAGGCTTGTAATTCCCATGCTCCCCGGTAAGGAGGCAAAGGGCTGCCCAGCATTTCCTACGCAGACGACGTGGTTTTGGTCAGCCACACGAAAGTTGGTCTTCAAAACCTTATTAACACGCTTCATGGTTATGCAGTTAAAAATCTATTAGAAGTGAATATCAGCAAGACAAAAGTTCTGTCCATAACTGGGAACAAAAAGTCGCACATTTGGTCGCTTGGCACAGAAGCAATTTCAAACTGCTCTGAATACAAATATCTTGGGATCCAAGTTGACAAAGGCGGCCGCTATTTAAACCAACTAGAGGCCATCAGGAGGAAAGGCATGTTAATAGCCATGACACTGAAACAGTTAAAGTCCAACTTGAGTGGCGAGACTCTACTGCCACTACTTCGAGTAGCAAAAATTAAAATAGAGTCATCAATCACGTATGGCAGCGAGGCCCTAAGAGGAATGGACGCAAAACTTCTTGATACAACTATCTCAAAGGCCTACAGACTTCTATTAAACCTGCCTTCGTATACTTCGCAGGCCCAGATTCGGTTGGAATTTGGGCTGACGCTCCAAACACCCGCACGAAGAGGCTCATACATCAAGTGCTGGCATAAATTAAAGAACTCTTCAGAAAACACCTTGAACCGACAGCTCTGGCAAGATATGACCAGCTCATCCAGAATGCCGGCAAAAAAATACTTAGAGGAGTCCTTGGCCATCACAGGACTGAAAGACCTATGGGAGACTCCTCTATCTCATGCACAATTCAAGCGCATAGTGAACAAGAGTTTAAAGAGTCACTCGCATGTGGAGGACAAAGCCTCGCTTTCTCAGAGGCGCCACGCCTGGATGCCCCTGTGTACATACAAATCACCGGGGCTTCAAGCATATTTTGGTCTGGGGTATGGCTGGAAAACAAAAGAAGCCTTTTTCAAACACAGCCTGCCATCCCTCACCTACCACCATGGCTGGGACAGAACTACGGGACTAAATGCAGGCTCTGCGGAATGGGGACTGAAGACTTAGAACATCTACTATGTACTTGCTCGAGGCTGAACGAGGAAAGAGTAGCCCTGTTGAAAACCGCCTTCAACGAACTAGAAGTCCGCTCACGGAGACAAGCCGTCCTTGCCTGTTTTGATCCTGGTTTCCCCCCTTAAACAGGATGCTGGTAAAATTCCTGAAACTAGCAGAACGGAAACAAAAAAAACAGGATACCTCGGGATAGGACAGAGAAGCCTCGAACAATATACTCGTACCATGTTTTTATTGCTTTTTATCTTTGCTATTTCTTTTAATTCCTGTTTTTAAGGTTTTCTTTTAATTTATCTTGAGGAGACTGTTTTTCAATGCATTTTTGTAACGGTTTTTATTAACCTAAAACAATAAAAATATTACTTACTTACTTACACTCTTTCTCCCTCTCTGATTTGAAAGTCTTCAAAAATGTTGACTATTTTTCACAATATTGTGTTTTCTCTTACTTGGTACCCCTACCAATCCAAACTTGTCTCCTTTCCACGGCCCCTTTAGTCCCTCTCATGCGCTCTGGTTGTCCTATAAGGTATTTTAACACAATAAGCCAGTGTAATTATTGCAAAATCTGAAGCACCCCACCAATCTTCCTTACCAAGCTACACCCCTGGCTGTCTGAAGTGTATAACCTTATCATTTTTTAACCCAGCCTAACATTATCATCGCAAGGGATGTCTTAAGGATTTTGGAGGCCCTGGGCCACACCTATTTAGGGGGCTATTTCAGGGGGCTCCTGTGCAGAACTGGTTTGAATTTATGATTTAATTTCAACTTTTTCATGCCTTCTTTGGTTAGGCTACTGACAGGCGCAGTTGTCCAAATTCTAATGTGTTTACATATAATATTCAGGGATAGTGATGTGTGTTTTCAATATTATAAAACAGCAGTAGTTCAATAATATCACTGCAAATAATCTCTGGGATACCCTCCCATTTCGCATATGTAAGGTCCTACTGTGATCTAAAAGAAACCTTTTTTAAAGGATACTGCATGAAAAATAAACCCAACATTTCTCAGTAAAATGACTATAATAGAGTTTCGCACATCACCCACATTAAAAATTAATTAAAGAAAAACGGTATTTAAAACAATCTTTTTCAGAATTATTCAAAGCAATCAGGACAAGACTCTGCAGAACAGAGCTGGCTCTATCAGTGGGCTCCTGACCGGCTGGGGCCCTAGACCAGAGCCCACTTTGCCCATGCCTTAAAATGTCTCTGAAAATGTCCACTTCCATCCCACAGCAGCTTCAATTGTGAACAAATTCTGAGTCTAAGACTGAGTTGAGAGTTTTCTAATCTTCTTGCTACATGTGTGTATTTCTCTGGTCATCCAGTCAAATAGCTTCATTTGATTTGAATGGGAGGATGTTCTAGTTGGGCACTCATGGGGTGAGAGCTAAATCTAATTATGGGATATGTTTCCATGTATCAGCCCAACTTCATGCAGAGCATTCGCAAAGCCAAGTGTTGGTAATGACTCAGAGGTCTGATTAAATTGACTCAGCTATTATTTCCACACAGTGTGCCAAAGAAAACAAGCACTCTAAAATCCAATCGATCTGATTTTACTCGTCCAACAAATTAAAATAGCATTTGCGCATGCTTGTGTTTGCACGTGTTAGGATATTAAACCCAGAAACAGAAGGCCTTTCAAAGCCACCGGTTTGCTACGGCTTCTCAATGGCAGCTCCATTCACTGTCAGTGTTGTGTTAACAGACAATCCTACCCCTTGCCCAGAGCTCAAAGCATAATGAACCAGAGAAGAAATATTCATTAACTAACTTAATAAAAATAATACAACTAAATATATATTGAAATAGTGGAATGTGTATTTTTCAGAGCTCTGCTAAATCACAAAACATGGATGTAAGTCAGAAAATCATGTTTGAAATATGAATGTGTTTTTTATATGAAAAATATCAAACGACATAACACTATGGTATTTGCGAATGGACCAAAATAATATCTCCTAAAGATTTACCCAAATTTCACACCGGAAATACAGAATAAATAAATCATGCATATGTGCAAAAACTACATGTGAAATAGGGAAACGAGATAATACAGGAAACACACATGAATACTACAAAAATAATAAAAAAAGTGAAACCACATATCTATACCAGGTAACCGGGTGTGAGATCAGTCAAACTGTCTAACAGGTTCCCAAATCCTTTGAAGCTGTCTACGCCTAGGGTCATTTTCTGTTACTGCCATTTCCAACCTGCACAGGAAAACAAATTCTTACCACAAAGCAAGGGGATCCCGGCCTTCTTTCTGAAGCCATGTGCGAGCTGTAAATTACCTGGCAGAAGTTATAACAAATAGAAAGACCCCTATAACCCTAGATGGGACACTGGATAGATAGCCCAGCATGGTAATTTTAGGCTCCAACTGATACATGTCGTCAGAAATCGATTGATGAAATCAAAACCTTATCCCAATAAGGTGCAATGATGTGACAAGTAGCAAAAATATGTTTTGTGTCTGGCTGAGATTTGCTACACCGAAAAAACTCAGATGTCGCCCTGAGAACCCATTTATTTAGTTTATACCATGTCTAGTACAAGTCATTAAGAGTTTAAAAAAAGTAAATCTTAGGTTGAGAAACATTCAAGATGTTCTGGACGAGTACATTTATATGAGTAATTTCTGCAGGCGGAACCCTGATATTCAGTTTGCAGGACCAACTGCAGCGATATAACATCAAGTTTATTTGCTGTGTGTTAGAACTGGCTATTTCTGGTTGGCTAAGGCTGACGCCAAAGCTAGGCAGAAACCACCATTCTAGTCAGGGCAAGGGAGTCACACACCAAGATAACCCCTGCTCACCCCCTTGGTAGCTTGGCACGAGCAGACAGGCATATCCCGGAGGCAATGTGTAAAGCATTGCGCACGCACACAACAGCAACAACATCCTAGGCACACCACAAAAGGAACTCCACACAAGGTTATATAAAAATAACTTTTGTATTGTCAAAACACATCAGATAGTAATCACACAATATACATTGTGCCAACTGGCACGGGCAATATTCACAAGGGATTATTTACAGGACAGGGCCACATGGGCCACTGTCAGAATGAACACTTTTAGAACTAGAAATACTGTTAGAAATAGCACTTTTGAACATATAACAATCAGAAGTTTCACACATGATGCCTAGAACATTCAGAGGTGTAGGAAAGACACATGATATATAAACATACATTCAGCAGTGTAAGAACAAGGCACATGACGCATCAAAACACATTCAGAGGTGCAGCACAGGAAAACACATGATGCATAAAAACATTCAGAGGTGTAGGGAGAACAATTGTGCAAAACTCACATAAGCCACCACCTGTGGCAGTCCCTAGGCCAACTGGCCTTGTTGGGGCTAGGACGCCCTGTGTCCCAATGTCAGGGGGCCTAAACGTGGCAGCTGCCTACTAAGTGCTGGGCAGCTGTGAAGACAGTGATGGGGCCAACGTTGAAGCCTTCCAGGCTCTGAACAAAACACTTGTGTCCCCCAAGAGCCTCTCTGGGCTCCAAATAAAGTAAACGCGGCCACAAGCCTCTCTGGGCTCCAAATAAAGTAAATGCGGCCACGAGCCTCTCTGGGCTCTAAATAAAGTAAAGGCGGCCACGAGCCTCTCTTAGCTCTAAATAAAGTAAATGCGGCCACAAGCCTCTCTGGGCTCCAAATAAAGTGCCTATCGGGGGAGCGGCCCTCTGCTATGTGGGGCCGCGGACACTGAAATAACATAGCCCCCCAAGCACCCCCACGGGGACTCAAAGAGCAAATGGTGGCTGCCCGCCCCAGATCAGCCCTGACTCACCGGGCTCTTCCTCGCGGGGTGGGGGCGGTCGCCAGTTCTTCTCCTGGTCTCTTCTCTGCTGCATCCTCGCGGCACCCAGGAGCCCTGCCGTTGGAAGAAGCCTCTCCCTTCTTCACCCGGGCCCCATCCTGGGACCCGGGGCTCCTCTGGTGCTGCGGGACTCTCATTTGGGCAGCGCAGGGCTCTCCACGACACCGGAGCCCCGCCTGGCTCTACAGCTGCCACATCACCGCCATCACCGAGGGGCTCTCCCTTCCACATGGGAGCCCCGCGAAAGCTCACGCCGGCCTCCGCTTCACTCGGGCACATCTCCGGTCTCCCTCCATCACATGGGAGACCGGCAACAAAAGCAAAGGCTTCCCCCAGGCAGGGGGAAGCGGAAGTCACGCACGCCAGGCCCCGCCTACAGTCAGGCGGGCGCAGGCCTGGCTTCCTGTTTCGCCGCAACGGCGGCACCGGCAACCTTTTCGGGGGCAATATTGAGGGGTGGGCCCCCTCGAATTCCACAATAAATGTAGCAGTGATGTGGGCACTCGCTGAGGGGGGGCAGATAAACGGGGTGGCACCCGTAGATTAAAAAAATAGCGATATCAGGCATAAAGCAGGATGGCACCTGCAAGGCAACATCCACAATGGGCGAGTTGGGCACTCGCGCTGCTGCGAGCAAATGCAGCAAGGAGGTGTAGGCTCCCTCCACCACAGGGCCAACCAAGATACCGGGCCTCCCAGGCGCCAAGGGGCAAAGGGACCACCAAGCCCCCAGAAAGGACCACACAGCAGAAAGCAGGTCCCAGCAACAAGGCAATCCCAAAATAAAGCGCTTTCCAGGCGCTAGGGGGGCAGAGTCCATCAAGCCCACCAGGGAGGACTCTCAGCAATGCAGTTGTGCAGGCCTCCAGGGGCTGGGCGGGCCCAGGGAGGCAAGCCTTCCCCTAGGCCCAAGCAGCAGCACGCCCCTGGCAGGATTCAAGTAGAAACAAGAACATTTTGTAAGGGGACACAGCCCCTTTTTATACAGTAAAATCCTTTGTCTAGCAGGGTGCAGGCAATGTGAGAACCAGCTACAACTGGTTATAGGGAACTCCTTTCACTGGCCAGGCTAGGGACATCAGACGCACCACAGGGGGTGGAGCCAGCATTGTGGAGGGAAAACCCAGCCCTAGTCAGGCAGGTGCACCCCTCCCCTCACATCAGCATGCTAATCACTCCTTTCACCACCGTGGCAGACCCACCCAGACTCTTGGAGCCAGGCTCACCAGCCAGCTTCAGCCAATCACACGCCAGACACAAATTACACAAATATGCCAACTTCTAGAAGTGGCACTTCCACACTAAACACAATCATGCCGCATATATCATTGCGCAGCATTCAATCTCACGAGTTCGCACATACCAAACTCGACCCTGCACTCCACATACATCAGGAACTACCATGGGCATACATATTCCCCATTCATTCCTATTTGAGGGCAGGTCACTCTCACCACACATACAGAAAGCTCACACACTTTACACTGTACCACAGTGAAAAAGTGCGCAGAGGCCTAAAATCACCAACACCAGGTCATAGAAACAGGCTAGGAAAAAGCAAAAAAGTTTCGGGTGAACCTGCCAAAAAGGGCCAGGTCCAACACAACCCCCTTTCAGACAAAACGCAGGGTAGACCAATCACTCCACTGATGGGCTTCCCTGCTTTGGGCGACAAAACACGGACACTGGCCCGCACGGCAGGGACGCCATCCGGTTCTACGCCATTCTGAGCCCACATGGTTACCTCCAAACCAGAACTCTCTGACCCAACTAGGATACCCCACTGCTACTCCCTAGTCGTCCACAGCCAGGACCAGGCCCTAGGCCATCCAAATGTCACAGGTCCTGTCCAATCCGCAGAGTGGGGGCAGTAACCCCTGGCACACAACAGCCATTCTCCACTCTCCCTCTCAGTGTAGCTACAACTACCACTGATCCTTCAACCTAAGGACCATACCCTCAGGCTGACCAGAGGTCACGGGCAAGAATGCCGCACCCCACCTCTACTTCTGGGGTTCCGCACCCTACCAGGGAAGCACCCACCAGAACACATCTCACCCACCAGATCAGCACCTCACTCCATCACTGGTCTACCACCTGGGTTCTGGAAACTATTTCAGTTTGTAGGTACAAAGCACACAGCACAGTCCCTCTTCAAGCAGGTGGGGGGACACAGCACACAGCAAAGTCCCCTTTCCTCTACCTCAGTGGAAACAACAAACTGCAGGTGAGCCCCAGATCACACAGCAAGGGCAGCCCTCTCAGTCTCTTTAGCTGATCTACTTTGGCAGAGATTCCTTCTTGACCTGGAAGTTTCCTAATCTCCCAACATAGGGCCCCATTACGATATCGGGCGGATTGCCTCCGCCAGGGTGGCGGTGGCCACAGCCACCCAGGCGGAGGCAATCCGCCCGACAACCACTCTCGTGTTCCCCTCCACCTGATTAGGATAGCGGAGGGGACAGGGGCGGACGGAAAGACCGTCCGCCACTTTACCGCCGCGGTCGGCTTGCGACCACGGCGGTAATAGATTAATATGGTGGCGGTGTCCAATGGACACCTCCAGCCATATTACAATGTCAAAAAGCAGAGGCCTTTCCGCGGCGGCAATGCCGCCACGGAAAGGCATGCGGTGATTGCTGCGGGGGCCCCCTGCAGGGCCCCCAAGTTGGCGCCACTGTCTGGGGGGCACATGGGGGGTACCTATGGTACCCCCCCACATTTGCATATGCAAAGCGGCAGGCACCGCGCGGTGCCTGCCGCTTTGCATATGCAAATGCAAAAGAGCATTTTTTACATTGTGGCGGGCGGTGCAGAGTGCACCGCCCGCCACAATGCAAAAACTACAGGATGTGCCCGCCACTGTGGCGGGCACATCCTAATTCCCCCCACGGGACCCCCGCCCTTATGGCGGGCGGTCCCGTTCTACGATAGGGTGGCGGGCGGACAATGTCCGCCTGTCATCCTAATGGGCCCCATAGGGTCTAAACCCTCAGGCTGCACCGGGGTCAGAAGTACACCGTCCCTCTGCACCCCCTTTTAGAGTTCTGCACCCTCCCACCTTGGAGCGGTACCCCTGGAAGCCAAAACCGGTCAGGACACTGATTACAGATGCCTTTCCCTCCAGGTCAGGCTGAACCTGAGCCTGGCCTCCTCCCTCCTCGGGGAACAACCTCCAGAGGCCCCACAAATGGTCAAGCACTCTAGACGGTCAAATGCCCAGCGAACCAGGACTTCTGCACCCTCTACTTAGGAGTGGTACTGCCCAACACCAGGACTGCCGGGGTTCTGGTTACAGACACTTCCCATCCTCTAGACACAGGAAGATCCTCCTCAAATGACATGTAAGTACAGCCTAGGCCCCTGACCTGGTGCTCCCTTAGGGAACCCTCCAGTCCCTGAGACAGGGTTTCGGACCAACGTGGGACACACCGTCCCATACTTCTCCGCCTCCACTGAGACAGGACGTGAGCCCCTACACCCCTACTATCCTACTGGGACCTAGCTGGGCTACACATGAACCTCTTCGCCTACACAGGATCATCAGATACACAAGCCACTACTTTTAGAATCACTCCCCAATGCCTCTACAAGACATCTAGCATACCGCCAGACGTCCACGTTCTCATCCAGTGCCTCTGCAGGACCTCCTGCACACCACCAGAGGTACACCTCCCGTGCAAGCTTCTTTTATCACACACAAAAAAAACTCACACCAACTCCTCCAGTTCAACACAATACTCATCCACACACTCCCCCTCCAGACTGGTGAGACAGTTCCTCACTGCCCCTGACTCTCAACCTGTAACCCTCTTACTGAGCACCAGGCACCATACTCTGGGAACTGGGAATGGGACTTCACGCACTGGACACATTTTAGCTGCCACCACTGGATCCTACCATACTGGGGAATCCAGACACACACTACACTCAGGGGATAACCACCCTCCCGAGCTAGCCATTCCTCCTCCACACTCCCTCTCTTCCATCTACCCACACAGGGACAGGAACAAGGATTGGGCACTGGACCCAGCAAGGGATTCCTGATCTATGGGAACCTCTCCCACTACTGGCGTCCCGCCCTGTCATTTTCTCACTTCTGCCAACAAACATAAAAGTGCAGGAACACCATTTGAAAACGACACTCTTGAGGAAAAACAAAATCATAAACAATAATCCCAAACATGTGGCTATCTAAAAAATGCAGAGTTTTGTAATGTAGCCAGCTGACGCTGTGGCACTGCGCAAACACAAGTCCTAATCCCACCGCTGCCACCAATGTTAGAACTGGCTATTTCTGGTTGGCTAAGGCTGATGCCAAAGCTAGGCAGAAACCACCATTCTAGTCAGGGCAAGGGAGTCACACGCCAAGATAACCCCTGCTCACCCCCTTGGTAGCTTGGCACGAGCAGACAGGCTTATCCCGGAGGCAATGTGTAAAGCATTTGTGCACGCACACAACAGCAACAACATCCTAGGCACACCACAAAAGGAATTCCACACAAGGTTATATAAAAATAACTTTTGTATTGTCAAAACACATCAGATAGTAATCACACAATATACATTGTGCCAACTGGCACAGGCAATATTCACAAGGGATTATTTACAGGACAGGGCCACATGGCCACTGTCAGAATCAACACTTTTAGAACTAGAAATACTGATCGAAATAGCACTTTTGAACATATAACAATCAGAAGTTTCACACATGATGCCTAGAACATTCAGAGGTGTAGGAAAGACACATGATGTATAAACATACATTCAGCGGTGTAAAAACAAGGCACATGACGCATCAAAACACGTTCAGAGGTGCAGCACAGGAAAACACATGATGCATAAAAACATTCAGAGGTGTAGGGAGAACAATTGTGCAAAACTCACATAAGCCACCACCTGTGGCAGTTCCTAGGCCAACTGGCCTTGTTGGGGCTAGGACGCCCTGTGTCCCAATGTCAGGGGGCCTAAAGGTGGCAGCTGCCCACTAAGTGCTGGGCAGCTGTGAAGATAGTGATGGGGCCAACGTTGGAGCCTTCCAGGCTCTGAACAAAACACTTGTGTCCCCCAAGAGCCTCTCTGGGCTCCAAATAATGTAAATGCGACCACGAGCCTCTCTGGGCTCCAAATAAAATAAAGGCGGCCACGAGCCTCTCTGGGCTCTAAATAAAGAAAATGCGACCACGAGCCTCTCTGGGCTCCAAATAAAGTGCCTATCGGGGGAGCGGCCCTCTGCTATGTGGGGCCGCCGGACACTGAAATAACGCAGCCCCCCAAGCACCCCCACGGGGACTCAAAGAGCAAATGGTGGCCGCCCGCCCCAGATCAGCCCTGACTCACCGGGCTCTTCCTCACCCTGCCGTTGGAAGACGCCTCTCCCTTCTTCACCCGGGCCCCCTCCTGGGACCCGGGGCTCCTCTGGTGCTGCGGGACTCTACTTTGGGCAGCGCGGGACTCTGCTTTGGGCAGCGCGGGGCTCTCCATGACACAGGAGCCCCGCCTGCTTCTACAGCTGCCACATCACCGCCATCACCGCGGGGCTCTCCCTTCCACATGGGAGCCCCGCGAAAGCTCACGCCGGCCTCCACTTCACTCGGGCACATCTCCGGTCTCCCTCCATCGCATGGGAGACCGGCAATGAAAGCAAAGGCTTCCCCCAGGCAGGGGGAAGCGGAAGTCACGCACGCCAGGCCCCGCCTACAGTCAGGTGGGCGCGGAACTGGCTTCCTGTTTCGCCGCAACCGCAGCACCGGCAACCTTTTCGGGGGCAATAATGAGGGGTGGGCACCCTCGAATTCCACAATAAACGTAGCAGCAAGGTGGGCACTCGCTGAGGGGGGCAGATAAATGGGGTGGCACCCGTAGATTAAAAAAATAGCGATATCGGGCATAAGGCAGGGTGGCACCTGCAAGGCAACATCCACAATGGGCGAGGTGGGCACTCGTGCTGCTGCGAGCGAATGCAGCAAGGAGGTGTAGGCTCCCTCCCCAGCAGGGCCAACCAAGATACCGGGCCTCCCAGGCGCCAAGGGGCAAAGGGACCACCAAGCCCCCAGAAAGGACCACATAGCAGAAAGCAGGTCCCAGCAACAAGGCAATCCCAAAATAAAGCGCTTCCCAGGCGCTATGGGGGGCAGAGTCCATCAAGCCCCCCAGGGAGGACTCTCAGCAATGCAGTCCAGCAGGCATCCAGGGGCTGGGCAGGGCCCAGGGAGGCAAGCCTTCCCCTGGGCCCAAGCAGCAGCACGCCCCTGGCAGTATTCCAGTAGAAACAAGAACATTTTGTAAGGGGACACAGCCCCTTTTTATACAGTAAAATCCCTTGTCTAGCAGGGTGCAGGCAATGTGAGAACCAGCTACAACTGGTTATAGGGAACTCTTTTCACTGGCCAGGCTAGGGACATCAGACGCACCACAGGGGGTGGAGCCAGCATTGTGGAGGGAAAACCCAGCCCTATTCAGGCCTAGGTGCACCCCTCCCCTCACATCAGCATGCTAATCACTCCATTCACCACCGGGGCAGACCCACCCAGACTCTGGGAGCCAGGCTCACCAGCCAGCTTCAGCCAATCACAAGCCAGACATAAATTACACAAATATGCCAACTTCTAGAAGTGGCTCTTCCACACTAGACACAATCATGCCGCATATATCATTGTGCAGCATTCAATCTCACGAGTTCGCACATACCAAACTCGACCCTGCACACCCCACACATCAGGAACTACCATGGGCATACATATTCCCCATTCATTCCTATGGGAGGGCAGGTCACTCTCACCACACATACAGAGAGCTCACGCACTTTACACTGTACCACAGTGAAAAAGTGCGCAGCGGCCTAAAATCACCAACATCAGGTCACAGAAACAGGCTAGGAAAAAGCAAAGAAAGTTTCGGGGTGAACCTGCCAAAAAGGGCCAGGTCCAACACAGTGTGATTATAATTAACCAGGATACAATAAAAGATACATATGTCTCCACGGCTAGAAACTTTGATAACACTTCACAAGAATTCATTATGAGACAAATAAACATTTTGGGGTGAAGAGATGAAGAAGGAAATCCCTTATTTGCAGGAACCGGAAAATTCAGATTTAGGGATCTCTAAGTCCTTCCTCAACTCCTGATAAGATAGCAAAGCATAATTCCTAAAATGTTGGCCTAAGGTCAAGCATTACACACCCCGCCAACAACTAACATAACCCTCATGAACAGATGGCGGAAAATTCGGATTATACCCAAGGGCTGTATGATGACACATCATTATTTTACAAATTGAGCAAATAATTCACCAAACCTTATGGTATACATGAATGGTTTTAAAGCGTGTGTGCTTGAAATTAAAAAGTATCTACCAGACTGATAGCCGGTAGGGTTTTTTGTGGAAAAACCTGATACTCAGGGCATAACCCATCAAGGTCCCATGCCTGGGGCCCAATAACTGCAGAGAATCTTAATATAAATGAGGAAATGTAGTAGTATCACAATGACGGCAAAGCCATTGCCCCTCCATTAAGAGGAAGCTGAAGATATTGCATAGCACACCAAGGATTTTTGTGTTGCCAAATGTATTTTGCCAGATGTTTTCAACCATTTCCATAAAACTTTTACTCTAGAATAATGGGATAGACCTGAATAAGTAAGGGTACTGAGGCAATATGACCATTAGATGATATTGCATCTAGCTATTAAGCCCACATGCAGCCAATCCCCTTTTTTTTAAATGGTAAGAGTCTCGATATATAAGGCATCGTAATTGTTAGAAACAATGGTTTCATGTTCATTGAAATATTAACACCAAGATATTTGACCGATGAAACATATCGGACATCTAAACCTGCTGGACCAACATTTCAAAGAATTTCCATCTTATCCACGTCTAATCTGTATCCTGAAATGAGCCCACAAGCAAGTGATGCATTTTCAAAAACTGGAAGAGCCTTCGTAGGAGGTGATGTTAATATAGCAATGTCATCAGCGTATGCTAATAATTTAGCTTCCCATTGATTCAAGTTTAATTGAGGAATTAGAGGAGATGACTTGAGAGTTTGTATTAATGGATCCAAATAAAGAGCAAATAAAGCAGGAAAAGGGGACATCCCGGACTCGTGCCTCAATGAATATGAATAATTTCTGAAATGCCACCCATGCAGACTTTCCTGGTAGTTAAAGCAGAATAGAACACTCCGCTCTGTACAGGAAAGCTAGTGCCAAAAAACCCTATTGAATGCCTTTTTGGCATGCAACAGGATCATTCTGGTGGGCCGCTGGCCTGCACATGCCACATCGAGAGTGGAAATTGCCAGATTTATATGAGACGTAGTGTTTCAAGAGGGAATACAACCAGGGCCGGACTGGCAATTCCGGGCACCGGGCAATCCCCCGGTAGGCTGAATGGGGTGGGGCCGATTTTATGACAGGGTGCCGGTTTTGTTGCTGGGGCCGATTTGGGCGCAAACTACAAGCACACAACAACTATCTGCACAAAATGTAGCTGCTGCCTGGTGGTGCTGCACGCACCGTCCGTGATCACCCAATTTTATTTCATCTAGGCTAGCAGCCCTGAGCATATATTATTTATTAAAAATCCACTGGGTGATGGTTGCACTGCACAGCACTTCCATGCGCGTCTGCAGTCTCCACCTTCACGTCTGCGCGGCGCATCATTCACCCTTGGGGTGGGGGGGGTCAGGAGTCAGTGGACCTGGTGGTGATCATGCGCAAGTGCATTTAGGGTCGCGCACTAAAAGTGCACGTGACTGAGAGGCAGAGGAGGCCTGAGAGTGAGACGACGAGAGGCTGGAGCGGAGCCTGGAGGCCCTGACCAGGGGCGGATTGGCAATGCGGGCATTTGGGCATCGGCCGAAGGGCCGGTATCTCCGTGCCCTCTGTGGGCCGGTTTTTTTATCCCCTTTCCCAGCCGCACAGTGAAGCTGCATTAATTTCTCTGTCTCTGTCTCCGTGATTTCTATGGACTAGGAAAGTGGGAGGAAAAAAAACGGCTCACAGAGGGCACAGAGACAGAGAAATGAATGCAGCTTCACTGTGCAGTGATTCTCCGCTGTGGCCTCTCCTTCACCCCCTGCTCAGCAAAGCAATCAGGCTGAGGGTGGCTGAGGAGCGGGTGATTGTTTGCAAAAATTGGCCTCTCCGGGGGCCAGGTGTTGCTCAGGCCTTTGAGCCATTTTCACCTCAGCCCCCCTGGGGCCCACGCAGCACATAAACAGTGTTAGTTTTTTTTTATTTTTTATAAATTTAATGCGATTTTATATAGCGCGAACTTTACCAGAAGGTGTCAGAGTGCTTTACATAAGAATCAGTTGCGAAACATAAGGATTTAGGATTGCATGCGTTACATAAAAGATACAAGCAGAAAAAATTGCAAATGTACAAGATGTAAAGTCACACAAGGAAGAGATACAAACAGAAAGAAAAATTGCAAATGTACAAGTAGTAAAGTCACTCAAGGAAGAGAAACAAATGGATATACTCTAAGAGTCACATAGGAATGGTAGAGAGTTCAAAGGTCTACTGCATATACTAGTGATTAAAGTTATCTCTAAATACCTAAGGAAGGGATACGAATGGATATACTCTAAGAGTCAAATAGGAATGGTAGATAGTACAAAGGTCTACTTCATATACTAGTGATTAGAGTTCTCTATATACATATATATATATATATATACACACATAGTGATTTTCTCAGGCAGAGTTCCATTAACTGGGGTTGGAGGGGGGATGCTGTCACAGCACCAAAGGAGGGTGGGAGGGATACAAGGGTATGGAGAAAAGGCAAAACAGAAAAGGGAAGAAACGTTTGAGGATCGTCAAGGGGAAAACGAGGGAGAAGGGTACAAGGCGAGGGAATGGACAAGATGGCGGGTCGGGGTCCAGAGAAAAACGGCCGAGGGAATAGTGGGCGAGGAAGAATGTGTCTCGCTGTGGGGGCCAGGTGATCTTTGCAACTTGCACCATCTTCACCTCAGCCTCCCCCTGGCTACCATGGATGACCCAGCAGCTGTGTTTTGTGCTCCCCTGCCAGGACATTACCCTGAGGCCTGAAGGGCTGGGGAGGGCTGATTAATTTACTAATTGCAGGGGCCTCACTGCTGTTCATGTGCTCCTGAGCTGAAGGTCTGGGGAGGGCTGAGTAGGTTAGTAATAGCAGGGGCTTCTCTGCTTATTAGGTGCTCCTTCCCTGAAGGGCTCAAATAATTTTGTGACAGAAAGGGGCCTTGCTGTTTTTTTAGTTGCTCAGCATGGCGCCATTGTCACCTTTCCCCCGTGTCTCCTGTGCAAGAACAGTATCCTCTCACTTTAATTCATTTCTGTGCCAAACATCTTAAGGATTTTGGGGGCCCTGGGCCAAAAATATTTTTGGGCCCCTGTTCGGAACAGATTTGAATTTATAATCCAATTTCTGATCTTTGATGCTCTCTTTCAGCTGGTCACTGGACAGGGCACTACCATACTTGTCCAAATTCCTAATGTATTTACATCTAATATTCAAGGACATTGATGTGTGCAACCAAATGGTGTTTCATGAAAGGGCACGCCCCTTGAATGTGGGCCACGCCCCTTATTTGACGGCCACGCCCCTTGAATACGGGCCACTTTTTTCGTCAGTGCCCGGGCCAAATTGTGATCCCAATCCGACCCTGGCCCTGACCCCATAATTTAATTATTTGTAGCCTGCCTGGGCCGTGTCTGTCTGCTGCCGCTCGGTGCCCTCGATGATCGGCAATGCAAATGCAATCCTTATCCCACCTTTATCAATTAATTTGTGGCCAGGCACTGTCTCTGTGAGGCGTCACGCCCCTGCTGGCTTCCGGAATTAAAAGCAAAAGCCTGGTTAGGCCCCGGCCCGGTTCCGCGACCACAGCAGTGGTTATTATTTAGCATGACATCAAAAAGTAACAGAGGGAAGCGTTTTGTCTGCTGTCTCACTCGTGGCAGCCTTTTTAGTGCATTGGAAGTGGTTTAAAATTAACTATTAATTTTAACAGCTGTCAATGCCGAATCGTTTTATGGCTTGGCTTGTGCTTTGGAATTTTGGTCCATGCCCTGGCTTAATACTCCCAATAGAATGTGTGGCTTGGCCACTTCTAAGTAAACCTTCTATCAGTGATGTCCTAAAGCAAAGTGTCTAAGGCGTACATTAGCACCACATAAAATAAGGTGTCCTGGTGGTGTCCCACAGCACAGGAGGAAGAGGGCTGCATGTCCTGTGACTTCACAGAAGAATGCTCAAAACAAAGCACAGGAGGCAGAGGGCTGCATGTACCGTGACGTCACAAAGGAACATCCCAAAGCACAGGGGCAGAGTTTGCAGATCAGCGCCTACAGTGACATCCAAAAGCACGGGAGCCAATACAGTGGCAGTGAGCCCCGTGTACTGTGACGTCACAGAGCACGGTCTCCCATCGACAATCTAAAGCACAGTAGGCAGCGTTGTCACAGAACATGAGCTACCAGCATTAGGGACACCGCTTGAAGCATGATGCACTGCTGTACTAGGCAACCCCTACTTCACCCCCTAGGAACGGAATAGCGCCTTTCATGCAAAATACTGCCCACAGAAGTTGAAACAACATTCCATCACAGTCTGAGCGACAAGGGACCACACTGCAACTCTCACACGTTGACAGCTGTCGCACCCCGAAAATGAGCGCGCACTTTTATCTTGGCACATCGGAAGCCTATTTACAGGGCATTTTCTCTGCCCCGATTTAACCTCCCGCCTTCCCGCTTCCACTGCCAACCACTTTCTGTACAACAAATAGTCCTTTCTTCCTTGTCTATTCCATAACTTACAGAACGTCTCCCTCTGTTACTCAAAGATCGGGTGAATGCGCAAAGGGCTGCCATGTTATGCCTCCACTGTGATAGTGCCTAGATGCCTGTGCTTTTTCAGGGAGGTTTGTTTCACTTTCTAATGAGCCTCGCCTGTAACAAAACATGCCCGGCTCAATAGAAGATCGTGCAGAGTTCACCAAACAAAATCTGCTTACATTTTGAATAGCTTCACAATCAGGGGAGACACATGTTTGTGAGGCTGGACCACGGGAGGGAGGACAGACCCGCCACTTTCCGACCACAAACGGACTTACATTCTGCACTGGGCCTGTGCTGTCAAATAAAAACACACCTTGTTCCAAAATAGTGCTGATGGGGGTGAAAAAAGGTGCTCTTGCAAGCTATTTGCTCGCTAGGAGGGCACCGTCCCAGAACATACCCACAGGGAGCAGTTGTCGAAGTGGGCGGGATAGGCAGTCGGGAACAGAGTGCCCCATCTTCTTTAATTACATAGAGTGTGTTCCCCTACTTTCTTATTTTAAACATGCCTCCCGGAGGGCAGAAGTTGCTGAGGCCGATAGTTAAGGCTCAGCTTTTGGGGATGGGCAGAACGGGCAGAGAAGGAAAAGGACTCTGTCTTTTACTTCTTGCGCAGAGAACACAAGGATAGTGTCCAGTTCTCCTGCCGCTGACAGCTGCCCCCCACCCTCTTGGTTCCCTGTCTTCCCTCTCTTTCTGTCTCACTCCTCCCCATTTAGTGAAAACCGAGACTTCAAGAAACAGGTATTACCTTCACTTTCCTCCTTTCGTTTATTTGCTCCCCTGTGAAATGGATCCAAAAAAGGAAAACACTCCGCTGGAAACATTTTTTCAATTTCTAAGTGCAGCTTCGGGGTGGAGAGAAATAAAACATTAAACATTTGAAAAATAACTAACTAACTAAAGCAAGACAGGGTGGTTGCAAGGTGGGCAGATTGATTTATTCACACCTGAACACATAAGCGCCACTTTACAGTGTATGCCAGTGAAGTGCTACTTTTGTTTTCTCGTTGCTCTTTGAACTATATCAATTTCCCTGGGTGGGACAGTGCACTATTTCTGGATGTACTGAAGTACCTCCTAGATTGGTGAATTGGTAAACAAAATGTGGACCTCAGCTCTGTGTTCACGAATGTGGTCTTTTTAAACCATACTGCTTAGGCTTTGTGAGGATATAGACAATGGCATTGAAGTGGGTCCCTTCTGGGCCCTGTAGTCATGGCCTTAACTTCTCAGGTAAAAGCACTCACTAATTTTTGAATAAGGAGTATAAAAAGAAAAAGGTAACCATGTTGTTTCTGCTTACATTTCACATGCTTTACTTAATCTTGCATCCACTATAAGCGTTTGCTCTTTCTAGAATGTTGTCAAATATTTTTAGGCAGCATATTGCTCTTGTTTAGTGCGTAATTTGAATTGAGTCACATCCAGGTGTTTATAGCGGGTCAGTGCAGTGCAAGTTTCTCTCAGTGGGGCAGTATGGTGTTCAGTGGGAGAGAGGATGTGGTACTATGGTCAGAGCTGCTGAGTTTGGAACTGGGTAACTAGGTTCAGCCTTCATGACCAGTCCACCAGACCACTTCCCCTGAGGGAGCGCATTGCCATGCTAGACCTCACAAGGCCCGCAAGATCTTAAAAGCCCTGGTGTCTTAGCACCAGCATGTGGACCCTAGCAGTGGCAAGTGTGGGTTAACCTTGAACACCTGTGGAATGGAATGGAATGGAAAGAAAATGTATTGATTGAGATAGCTACCCTCAGGCGTCCTAGCGCTACAGACTAGTGAATACTGGTGGTAGGGAGGAAAGTTAGTCAAGGTGTGAAAAAAGCAGGGTTTTTAGATGCTTGCGGAAAGATAGTAGATTGGGTTCTGCGCGCAGATGGAGAGAAAGGGAGTTCCAGAGCTTTGATGCGTTGTATGAAAAGGACCGGCCTCCGCATCTGTTTTTTTTTATCCTAGGAACTGTCACCAGGAAAGAGGTTGATGATCTGAAGTGTCTTGCAGGGCTGTATGCAGTGATCAAAGGATGATTAATGGGAGGTCCAGTTTTTCAGTAGGCTCGGTGGGAAATACAGAAAATCTTAAACTCAATTCTTCGTCTCACTGGCCGCCAGTGGAGGCTCCTCAGTCCGGACTTGACCGAGAGGCGACGGGGGATTTGGAGTAGTGTGTGTGCCGCGCAATTTTGTACAATCTGGAGCGTATTCAGGGTGGATTGGGGGGCTCCTAGGTACAGGGCATTTCCAAAGTCCAGTCTGGAAAGGACAAGTCCCTGGATCATTATTTTCCTGGCTTGGAAGGGCAGTATAGGAAGAATCTTCCGTATTAGCCTAAGTAGGCCAAAACAGGTCGCCAATAGTTTGGTAGCTTGGACGTTTAGATTAAGGGATTTATCAAGCCATATGCCTAGGCTCTTGATTTTGTCCTTAGGATTGGGAGGTGTACCTAGTGAGGGAGGTCAGAGTGCCATGAGAGCTAATGGGGAGGGGTTGCCTAGGAGCATTAGCTTCGTTTTTACGCCATTCAGTTTAAGGTATGACAGGGTCATCCAATTGGAAACCTCTTCCAGGCAGGTTGTCCTGAGGTTGTCGTGGTTTGTGTTTTGTTGGTTGAGGGACACCACTAGCTGGGTGTCATCCGTGTATGTAATGATTTTTATTCCGAACGGACAAACTACCTCAGCTAGTGGCCCCATATAGACATTAAACAATGTTGGGCTCAAGGAGGAGCCCTGGGGAACACCGCAGCGAAGGGGCTTGTGATGTTACCCTAGAATACTTGGAAAGAGCGATCGGTGAGGAAGGATTCAAGCCAAGATCTGGCCTTACCCGAGATCCCGATGTTCGCAAGCCGAAGGAGTAGTTTGCTATGGTTTACAGTGTCGAAGGCGGTACTTAGGTCTAGGAGGATTATGGTGGCAGATCCTCAGTGGTCCAAGATCTTCCTTGCCTAGTCCGTCACTGCCAGTAGTGCGGTTTCGGTCCCATGCTTGGGGGCGAAAACCAGTTTTCGAGTCATCGAGCAGATGGTTAGACTCGATGAAGTCTACTAGTGTGGTGTTAATATGTTTTTCGAGTATTTTGCTCATCCAGGGGAGTAGGGAGATAGGCCTATAGTTTTTTAGGTCTGTGTGGTCAAAGGTGTTTTTTTTAAGAGGGCCTTAACCATGGCGCGCTTCCAGGGAGGTGGAACTGAGCCCGTCGCTAGAGGGGAATTAAGTAAGTTGAGTAAAGTTGGGAGAATTTTGTCGAGTGACTTAAGCTTTATTCGATTTTTGTAGGATTATAAAATCATAAAAGCAACATCAACATAAAAATTATACATAATGTACATAAATATAACATTACAATTGTGGAAGACTGGCTGTGGTTACGAAAGTTTTTAAGAACACATTAAACTGCATGGAGACCCCTTCCCAACAACTGGATATATATTATACTTTGGATAAAAGTCATGTAAGTCCCAGACGGATATGGGGCCGTCTCCATTTTGGGGCGGGTAAGATCGTAGAAGGGGGACGATATTCCTGTTTTTGAATTTCACTAGGACCAGATCCCCACTAATGTCTTTGGTTAGCGACCCTAGCCAGCCCACCCTTCTAACACTTAGAATACCACCGTCATGATTGGGCGCCAGTGGTCTGTTTTTGGAAAGCCAGAATAAGACCTTGTTTAAAAGTTCCTGTCGGCTTTCAAATTTCCCATGGCAGGGTGCCGGTATTCCTGATAGAACAAGAACGAAAGGAGCGGCTTCAGGAGGCAAGTGTATAGATGCTGCTCTACTTGTTACTCTATTTGGATCCGCTCTGGCAGCAGTGTACTTATTAAACCCAGATTTAGGGGCAACTTTGGTAATAACAGATTTTTTAGGAAGCTGTGGAGAAGTTTGGGCGTGTTTGCTAAGGTTAATAGGCAATGGAACTTTTGTGGCAATAAATAAGTCAGAACCGTTGGCTATAACCTTCTTGGGGGTGGAAGGAGAATAAATTGTAGTATTTATATCTTTTGTTATGGAGATAGCCTGCAGGCCTCTACCCCCATTGGATGGATCATTATTAAGTGGTGGGGGGTTGGCTTGAATGATTCTCTCGATACCCGTTATTCTATCACCTAGGGCATTGATTTTTTCTACCAGGGGTGATACGATAGAATTAAACAATAACTCTATCTGAGACAGTAAAAGTACTTGGTCTACGTAAGTTCCACTCTCTACCGTAGTTAGGGGGGGTTGGTGACTGGCGATGTAAGACCAGCACATGGTGTGTTTTGATGGTTCCCACTTTCTATAGTCTCGTCTTGCTTCCTTTTATCATTAGGGCCCTGAAACAAGGCAACACCATGGGTATTTTCTAATGAGTCACATGGTTTCCCAAATGGGGTAAAAATGCTAGAGCTTTTTACGGGGGAAGGGGATGCCACTAGGGCATATTTAGTGCTGCATAGAGAATTCATTTCCTCCCAAAAGGACAAGTTTTGCGAGTTAACAGAGTTCAATGGGGGTAATTGACTGGTGTCTGACGATTGTTGCGACTCGATCACGTCTTCACCGAAAGTGGACAGTGTTTGATTGGTCACAGTAAAGTTCAGGGACCCCTGACCTGGGTCACGTAATAAAGAAAATGTATTATTGGTAGGTATGGGCGGAAAATCCGTTTCGCTTGCGGATTTTGCGGATTTTCGGGAAATTCGCAATCCGCGAGATTCGCGAATCTCCCGCAAAATCCGCAAATCCGCGAGCAGCGGATTTTGCTCGCACTGCTCGCACTGTTCGCGTGAGTTCGCGGCTTCCCAGTACAACTTCGCGCCCCGCGAATAAGTGCTAAATTGCAGAAATACGATCTTAGCAAAACTGAAACTACTTGCCAGGTTCAAAAGTTCAGGCTCATCATAAGTAGCCATTTCCTGTTGTGCTTCCTGAGGGGCCCCTCCAGAGTTCAGTTGCCAGTTGCAACTATTATGTGACCCTGCTCTGAACCTCAGAATAGTTACACATATGCCACAAAGGTCCTGAATTACAGCTAAGGGAGACAAGCAGGAGCCAGGCTGGAAGTTAAAATCCATTAATCAGCCCCTAATTCATTATTGTCAGTTGGGGCAGGGCAGGTGTTGTAACTAATTTTGCAACAATGAAAGCACTTAGCAAGTGCAAAAGATCACTAATCAGGGCGCACTAAGGAAGCAGGTGCCAGCTAAAAAAATATTCTGTGACACAGTAATCAGCCCCAAATTAATTCAGGTCACTTGAGGCAGGGAAGGTGTGCTTTGCTTTGCCGAAAATAATGTACACTGGACAACCAGAGGGTGTGGTGATGAAACAGAGGGTGGCATGGGTGGGCCAGAGGGTGGCATGAGTAGTCAGAGAGTGGCAGTGGTGACAGAGAGTGGCAGTGATGAAGAAGAGTGTCCCAAACAGGCTGGACACGTAGAAACAACAAGTTCGCAAAACTTGCGACCCGACAGGTAAGTTCGCAAATTGCGAAATTGTAAAAACCCTCGCGAACTGGCAGAAACACGGGCGAACACAAAAAAAAAAAATCTGCAAATTCACGGGAATTCGCGGATTTTGCGGATTGCGAGTTCGCAAATCCGCAAAATTCGCGAACGCGAGATCCGCAAAATTCGCCCATGCTTAATTATTGGTCCCCTTGCGTGACATAGTCTTACAGGAAAAAGAAACACTGACCAGAAAGTGTTATGGGTATATTTCAAACGATGTGCATCCTCTAGTTGCGGTACCAAGAGGGGTGGCCCGTCCCGTCCTCCTCGGTCCTATGAGGGCCGTAGAGGGCCCGCCCTTTGTCCGGGCTTCGTCCCGTTGCGGGAGGCGCGAGATTTTAAGTACTGCAGGCGGGGGGGGGGGGCGGGAACGCCGAGGGAGGAGGCAGCAGCTGTGGAGCAGAGATCCTGCTGGTCCTCGCAGTCCCTCGGCGTATGCAGCACTCCAGGTCCTTGCCCCTAAGCACACCCCACACGGAGTCACGAGCGCTATCACAGTGCAGGAAATGCCACGTCGTCCTTCCCTGGGATCAAAACACCGTGAGCATATTCAAAGTGCGAGGAGGGGCCGGGTCATTGGGGGAACCTGGTTTTACCTGTGGTAGAATGGTATTTAATATAGTGAGGTTGAGAGGAGGGAAGAATTGCAGAGAAGCGATGAGATGGGTATCAGTGATAGGGATAGTTGCTGTATAAGCAGAAGTGGGGATCAGCGGGAAGGAGGAATAGATGATTTGAGTTTTTTCGGAGAAGAACTCAGCTAGATTATTACAATGTGCTTGTGCATTGGAAGGGTCGGGGGCTGCTCTCGAAGTTTTAGGAGGGTTTTTGCAATACAGCACATTTCTTTTGGTTTGAAGGCTACTGTATTGATTTTTTCTGCAAATAAAACTGATTGGGATGATTTCATCTCCTTTTTGTAAGTCCTAAGCATATCTCTATAGTTGGTTTTACTGGCGGGGGAGAAGTCTAATCTCCACTTCCTTTCCAGACATTTGCATTTGCTTTTTAGTTCACGTAGTTCGGGAGAGTACCAGGGGGCTGTTTTAGAGCTACGCTTGGATTCCATACGATTTAAAGGAAGTACAGAATCTAAGGATTTGGAGATCCAGCTGTTGAAATCCTCATTTGCTGATGTAGGGTCTGGGTTGTTATGGGGTCTGGTATTGCCCAGAGTCGTCCGCCAGTTATCCAAAGGCAGTTTGGACCAGTTTCTATTTAGAGAGGTAGTAGTTTGTTGCGGGGAGTGTGAATTAGGAGCCGTCCAGGCGAAGGAGATTAAATGGTGATCAGACCATGGGATGGGGAAAGGAGTACGGACTTCCAGCTCCGGACACTTACTAAAAATGGGGTCGAGAAGGTGGCCTTTCATGTGGGTTGGGTTGGCTACTAACTGGGTGAGCCTGTCCACCACAATTCATTCTGAAGTTCACCTCCAGTCTTGCAGGCAGACCTTTGAAGCACCACACTGAAGAAAACAAGAAGCTTTCTCAGGGGTCCCACTGATACTTGGTCCTTTTAAACCAACAAAGAAGAAATTGGCACAGAAGCTGAAATATAAAATACATATTTATTAAACCTCAGATGAAGGAGACTACGTCACACAGAAGCCTTAGCAAATGAATGAGGAGTACAGAAAACTGGGGCCTTATATATGCTTAGGGTTACATAGTCAGCATAGGACCAAGGGGTAGTCCTGGCTCATGTAAGCATGCAAAATGAATAATATGGGCATAAAAGATCTGCTTGCTCAACAAAGTGGGAGGAGCTAACAGTGGCTGTTTTTGGCAAACACATCCTGACATTTACATACTAGGAACAGTTGCAAGGACAGCTGCAAGCTCAACTGAGCATGTGCGAAGGTGGAAGATGCTGAATATAGTTTGTTTCTAGGCAGATTACAAGAGCAGTCAACACTGAGGGAGGACAGAGCACATGGTGAGTACATGGCAGCACATGGCAAACAAGATGGCTGCCAGAAATACAAAATGGCTTTCAGCTCATGCTAACAAATTCATGCAATATTTAACAGATGGTCCTTTTAGCATGAGCTAAAGACATTCCTATGATCCAGTAGGAACATAGAAAATATTTGCACATTAATTTTCATAAATTTATCAATTTCCTAATTCATTACTAGGGGGGCATTTTCCATTCTAAACATTTCATTAAGCGGGTACATGTAAGGTATAAGCATGAAAACAAAGGGAACGGAGCATCGGGTCATAATTAACATTCAGATAACAGGAGAAAGTAATGACCACTATTACAAATAGAATCATCATTTTTCTAGTCCTAAGCAAAATAAAATCCTAAAATCATCTAGGAAACATTTTCAGGGCTCCTATGTATTTCAGTGACTATTCATTTTATTTTCAGGATAGCCAACAGCACATATCTAATAAAAACATTTTCCAATTGACTGTTACATTTTCCTTTTGTGAGGGCTAGAACATCAATCATATCTGGGACCAGGAGGACCACACAGGGCCATAGGAATTAGGACGAAGAGCTGCAAAGGGCTGCTCTTCCTCAAAAATGGGACATCCAAAGGGGTACATTATTGAAAAGAAGAAAGAAGAAATCCTTGGGGAAATTGAAGCCGCTGTACAACCAAGCCAGAGGGGAGTCTTCTCCCTGTGTCCGTTTGAGCCTCACAGACAGGCTCTTGTTGTTTCCACAGTGGAGCTGCACAACTCGCAACTCAAGAATCACAGTCCAATTTCAAGGGAAACGTCTCTTCTTTCAGGATAGGACAGTCACCCACCAGGCAAATGCTCTTAGCGATCCTGTCCAGTGTCTCAGGAAGTGCACCAGTTTTCTTCACAACAATCAATCAGGCACCAGAGACACAGCAGCTGTACCGTAATCTCAAGTCCTTCCCTAACTCCTGTATTGCTCTGCTGGCGCACTGCTCATTCGTTGGGGCCACACATTGCATCCAGTGTACCCAGGTATATCTTGACCAACAAAGAAAGGAGCAAACTTGTATTCACTTTAGGACCAGGATTCAGAGGCCTGATGCTAGGATCTCTGAATCAACCCTTGTTTCAAAAGGGGTCACCTCAAGTAAAGCCTCCTCGCCATTCTGGTCAGTCTGTGACTCTCAGCTGGGCATGATCCACGATTTCTCCTTTCTGATTTGTGTTATGTTATGTTATGTTATGTTATGTTATGTTATGTTATGTTATGTTATCATAAGCTTATAAAGCGCCTTATCACCCAGGGGTATCTAAGCGCTATCAGCGGGCACACAACACCAGTGAAGCACACAGCCACCCGATCAGAGAGGCTCCCAAGCCTCCAGGAAAAGCACAGTTTTCAGATTCCTCTTGAAAGGGAGAAGATTGGTTTCTTTCCTGAGGCTAGCTGGAAGGTGATTCCATGCCTTAGGAACAGTATTGGAGAAGGCTCTGCCACCCTTAGACGCGAGGTTAAACCGGGGGCAAACCAGATTACATGCCTCAGCGGATCGCAAGGTCCTACTTGGCACGTAGGTAGTAAGTCGTTCCTTGATATAGCTTGGAGCCAAACCATGCATGGCCTTATGTACAATACAGAGGCTCTTAAATTTTGCTCTTTGGGCAATTGGCAACCAATGAAGCTCCTGTAGTAGGGGCGTGGCCCGAGTTCGCCTGGATTTGTTGAAAATAAGTCTAGCGGCATCGTTCATTACAACTTGTAGCCTATCTAAGAGATGTTTTGGTAGGCCATAGTATAAAGAGTTCCCGTAGTCTTGGCGTGCCAGTATCAGGGCAGATACCGCCAGCCTAAGGGTGGAGAATGATAACAGAAAGGATAATTTCCGAAACTGGCGCAATAGGCTGGCGCATGTGCCCACCACCGCCGACACCTGCTGAGTCATGGACAGTAGGGCATCAATTCTGATGCCCAAACTTTTTACTGCCACTGCTGGTTCTGGGAAAGGTCCCAGTTCTGCCGGCCAGAACAGATCACTCCATGGGCTTGCAGCTGTCGTGACTGCCAGGACTTCGGTTTTCTCCGGATTTGATTTGTGACCTCGTCTTTCGCCCAAGACAGTGGCAAGGGTACATACTTTATTACAGGGCTTCCGCCTTCATTGAGGTCCTAGTTGCCAGCACTGCCTGTGCTGGTTACCTTCACTTTGGCTTCAAGCTGGACCGGTGCTGACGCTGACTCCCCAGGCTGAATCTGATGCCCGGGCCCCTCTGGTAGTGGTTGTGAAGCAGCAAATATCTATTGGTGGACAGAACAAAAGGTCTTTAGACAAGGCACAGAAACAGTCTATCAACAGAGAGGATAGTGTCAAAATACTTCCCAGTCTTGGGACGCCTCATATATTAACAAGGCACCCAAGAACCACTTTCATCTATCTATGTGAGAGTAAAAAAAAAAGCAACAGCCTGGACTTATTAGCAAGTATAAAAGGAACTCTTTGGCGAACTGACAAGATTGATACATCATCCAATCCCAAGCAGCCAAGGAAGTCTATATTAATTTTCTAAATTATGAGGAAAAGAGAAAGACAACATGGACATACCCTACATCCTTACATTGGTGTATTCCTGTGTGCTAATCTGAAAACCCTAAAAAAAAAAGGAAATGTTCTACACTTTTGCTCATAAATTTTACATTACTTGTACAGAACTGCAGACACTTCTAAAATGATTCTTCTTAATAAAAGCACCTACATACCTACATTGTACGATTAGGACCATGCTCTCATGGTATAGGAGCAACAGGAAAATCTAAAACTGCTAAATTCACAGGGGCTCTTATCTATAAAACAACATTTCCTTCAAAAGATTTTTGCTAAGGATCACATGGGTATCTTCCCTGCATTCTACTTTTCATGATACAAACTATGCAACATCAGCTCTAATAAGGACTGTTGGTTTATTTACACAGACTAGCTAATAAAAAAAACCTCTAGTTCCTCTTAAAGATCAAAATAAGGGAACAACAATCTAGACTACTGATCCTGTCATAATTTCATCAAACAGGATGGGCAGTAACATAACATATATTTGTATTCATTTTATTAATGCTAACAATGTTTAAAACAGTATTACTGAATAGCCAATTAAGTGTCTCATTGCTATTTCACAGACAATTTAGACAAGCTAAAAAAAATTGAGAAAAGGAGAGAGCAACATACATATTACCTAGCCTTAATTTTTAGAGGAGCTAGCCTCCTTCCCTCATTTTGACAGTAGGAAACCTGAAACAGGTTTCACTTCTGTCAACACTACCAACCCCGATGTGTAGCAACTGGGCATAAACAAAGTTATAGGAGGTACATAGCACTTTTGAGCGAACTTAAAAAAAACATAAATACCCAAACCCCAAACCCTGTTAGCAAATGTACAAATGTAACATGAGGGCACATGAAGTCAAACTAAATTTCATTGCCTCAGCTTTTAAGCATTAGTGCTGTATAAATATGGCAAAGCTTATCTGTTAATCAAAGTTCACATATACCATTATATCGTTTGCTATCACATGAGTGCATAAAGTGCTTGTTTTTTGCCAGAAAAAAAATCAAACTTCTCCTTCTCTCCCCTGTCGTCTTTCAAAAAAGTTTCAGAGGTCAAAATGGCAAAGCAGACCTTGCTCTGGTAGCCCTGCCAGGCTTCTAAATATAGAACTGAATTTTAACTCTTCCCAGCTGTCCTATTCTGTGTGCAAAGTATTCCATGCAGCTTTCCCTACTCAAAGTCACCCGAAAACAGAAAGCTGACCCACACCCCTGTTTGTCAGTTTAATAACTTCTGCTGGTTTTTTATACATTTTTTCTATTGTAAGCAGTGTGCAATATACTTGTCTAACAATATAGTAGTCAGCTATTTGTATTATACCTAAATGTATGCATTTACTGAAGCCTAAGGCACTTTTAAATCTGCTCTAAATAGAAAAAATGCTGTTTAAATAGTAAATTTTACCCAATTTCAACTTTAATATTTGGGGCACTTAAAAATGAATATCCTATAATTTTTTTGCATAATAGTCATCCTAAGAATGATTACTAGATAGCCCAGGAGTTGGAAATTAAATTAATCATATCTATCCTTATAAAAATGAGGTTTTTTGTACGTCTGCACAGAGTGATTTTTCATATGCAAATTTCCTCATTAAGAGATACAACACAACTTAAATTAAATTTTAATGCTAGGAGGTCACAGTATGAGTATTAAGCTTTATAAATATTGAAGCATGAATTTAAAAGCACTTATTTTTTAAATCATTTTTTCATAATAATTTTATTTTTTTATAAAACCAATCATTTTTGATATTCCACATATGAAAAGCAAGCTTAATCCTTGCCTATCCTATTTAGACACATTCATTCATAAGCCTAAGCACAGGAGCCTAACTTAAAACATGAAAAATGTTGCGCCACTTTTTTAAAAGGACAGTCATTATTTAACATCAGAACCAAGAATGTGCTTATGTAAAAAAAAGCTTTAAGAAAGGAAATCCCTACCTTAAATGTTTTCCTGGTATCTAAAATATTGAACCTGATTTTTGTAACTTTTTAAAACAGCAGTCTGAAATGCAGGATTTTACCCCGTGTTTAACTGACAAAATCCTGGCTGAGTCATCATTCCTGTCTCTCCGTGGCCTACAATCAAAACAACAGCTGCTGCTAAGCGGCAGTTAAAACACACCTGTTGTAAAGCTTTTTTTTGTGTTGAAATGGAAGCACGGTGACTGTCTATTTAAACCTGAGGCATTTCAATGCATGTTCTATAATATGTGTTTAGTTCAGCAAAAATGTAATCAGATGATGTGTTTGCCTGTTAATATCTAATACAATGTATCTAAGAAAAATACTGTAAGTTTATTTATTACGAAACACACAATTTTGTTTTGGAGGCCTATTTTATTCCTATTGAATGTGAATTCTAATTTTATCTTTAAAGCATTAGCAGTTTGTACATGTGCATAGTTGCTTACTCTTATGAATTTAATAGTAACATACAGTTATTTAGCATATCATATGGTTGATTTCTGGATTTTTATTTAATTTTTATTTAATATTAATTAAATGACATTTTGCATAACAGACTGATGACAGCAAGAAAACACAAACACACACATTGAGCTCATTACAGACATATACAGAAGGGGTCATACACTCAGGACACATAATACGCTTAAGGCTAGCAATCCGTACACAAAGAGCGCAATCGCTATTTACTATCAGAAATTCCACTAATGGGAAAACCACAAACCACATAGACATGTTAACACACATTTAACCCACAGATCAACACTTAAGACAGAAACAAAGGACAGCCCACAGACTGAACTTAAACCAAACCATTTGTAAATACTAGTTGTAAGTCATATTTACAAGAAGAGCTTCTCAATAGTATTCCAAAAGACTGTAAAAAAACAGCCCAACAGACTGTTTTATTTTCAAGAAGCCAAAATACACTCAATTCACTAGCTTTGGCTGGCAGAACACCAAAAAATCGCTCTGCATATTTTATTCATAAAATTGCGCAGAAAAAGGACCTTGTTTGTATTATGTCCATATTTGAATTCCATGGGGAAACAAAATCACCAAGGAAGAAATATGTTTTTATACCTAAACCAATTTAGGTATTCCCTCAAGGGAGCCGGCTAATTTAATTCACATCTCACTTTGGTACCTCCAAAAAGCAACATATTTTTCGATGTGTGCTTGAAACAGGCATGCCAAAGATATTGCAGAATATTCAAATATTATAAGCAAAGTAGCGCTTAAGGTACTCTTCGTACGTTGCGCCGTTCAAATCTTATACAAAGTAGAGAAAAGTCTCCTCATTACCTGCCTACTCAAATTGCAATTCGTATATCTATCCCATTCAAATCCAAAGTTGGCCAACACAAATTCCAAAATTCCAAAGCCACAGTAAGCGTTACTAAACTACCTTACCAATCCTAGGCATCAAACAAACAGCAAGTGCCGCAGAACGACTCTTACCAAACAAATGGTTGTCCAAATTCTAACTGCCAAGTTCTGAATGACCTAACGGTCGTTTTTAGAATATTCACGCCAAAAAGGTTCTCAGTCAGGGATGACATCATGTGGAGGATCAAAATCATGAAGATCAGAAATATACTGGGCTGCAGAGACAGAAAATCCCCAGAATCTCCGTGCACAGAGTACCTCCTTAGTAGAGTCCTGTCCTGTCCTCCTAAATAGATTTCTATTTCCTGACAAGATCACTCCTTAGATAGCCACTTCTCTGATGAGGTCCACGTTGGAGCACCATTTGAAGAAAACAACAAACCTTCTCAGGGGTCCCACTGATACTTGGTTCTTTTAAACCAACAAAGAAGAAATCAGCACAGAAGCTGAAATATAAAATATATATTTATTAAACCTTAGATGAGGGAGACTATGTCACACAGAAGCCTTAGCAAATGAATGAGGCAGTCTAAGGTGTACAGAAAACTGGGGCCTTATATATGCATAGGGTTTCATAGTCAGCATAAGACCAAGGGGCAGTCCTGGCTCGTGTAAGCATGCAAAATGACTAATATGGGCATACAAGATCTGCTTGCTCAACAAAGTGGGAGGAGCTAACAGTGGCTGTTTTTGGCAAACACATCCTGACATTTACATACTAGGAACAGTTGCAAGGACAGCTGCAAGCTTAACTGAGCATGTGAGAAGGTGGACGATAATGAATATAGTTTGTTTCTAGGCAGATTACAAGAGCAGTCAACACTGAGGGAGGACAGAGCACATGGTGAGCACGTGTCAGCACATGGCAAAGAAGATGACTGCCAGAAATACAAAATGGCTTTCAGCTCATGCAAACAAATTCATGCAATATTTAACAACACCATAGAGTGACAGTGATTCTGTCACTGAGTTCACAGGACCCTTGAGCAGGGTCGCTCGAGGGCAGTGCGACCGCACCAGACGCTGACCAGCCGCGGTCCATGGAGGTATCAGCGGTGGGGCTGAGGGGCCGGGTAAGGGGGGGTTACGAGGGTCAAGGCAGAGGGAAAATTAAATAAATGATTCATTTTCCCTCTGCATCATCCTTTGAAATCCCCCCTTACCCGGCCCCACCTCCCCACTGCTGTTACCTGCATGAACCACGGCTGGCGCTGACTTCAGTTAGGGGCATCATGTTTGCAAGTGTGATATGGTTTTAAAACCCCTTGCTGCCTGCTTCCTGGCCTCCAACAATTTCCGGCACACCTCTGACTCCGCCCACTGACCCTATCCACGGGTTATTCAGCCCTCTGATTCTCCGCCCACAGCCCCCCTACTTTTTTCTCCCACTTCGACCACTTATAGGGAGGAGAATAATTATTATGCCCACATAACCCTTTCTTCTCATCGCTACAACATCAGTCCGAGCTGTGGACTCTGTTAGTTTTGTGCACAGGGGGCTGTGGACTCTGTCCGCTGTGTGCACAGGGTGGTGTTAGAACCTGTCAGCTGTGTGCACAGGGTGGCGTTAGACCCTGTCAGCTGTGTGCACAGGGGGCGGTCGACTCTGTCAGCTGTGTGCAGAGTTGGGCATTGATTTGAACTCTTTCAGCAGTGTGCAGACGAAAGGCTGTGGATTGTCAGTAGTGTGCAGACGAAAGGCTGTGGATTGTCAGTGGTGTGCAGACAAAAGGCTGTGGATTGTCAGAAGTGTGCAGACGAAAGGCTGTGTGATTGTCAGAAGTGTGCAGACGAAAGGCTGTGGATTGTCAGCAGTGTGCAGTGGTTGGGCTGTGGATTCTTAGAAGTGTGCAGTGGTGGGGCTGTAGATTGTCAGCAGTGTGCAGACGAAAGGCTGTGGATTGTCAGCAGTGTGCAGTGGTGGGGCTGTGGATTGTCAGCAGTGTGCAGTGGTGGGGCGGCAGATTGTCAGCAGTGTGCAGAGGAAGGGCTGTGGATTGTCAGCAGTGTGCAGTGGTGGGGCTGTGGATTGTCAGCAGTGTACAGATGAAGGGCTTTGGATTGTCTGCCCTAATATCAAGCGGTTTACGGCATTGAAAGCAAATCAGAGTCGGATCCGGGGGCAGATTAGGGGTGGTGGGGTGCTGGCAATCATCTCCTCACCGCCGCAGACAAGGCAAACGGGCACTGGAGACAACAGCAACAATGGCAGGGAGGGAGGAAAAGATGGAAGGGATGAAGAGATAAAGGTGGGAGGAAGGGATGAGTAAAGGAGGGAGAGAGAAAGGGAAGAAAGACTTCTAGAAGGGAAAGTTAAATGAAGCATGAGAGTGAAGAGCAAGGTGTTGTCCGGAGGGATGACAGGAGTAAGGAAAGGGAGAGAAGAAAGGAAGAATAGGCGCGGAGAGAGAAGAGCTAGAAAACTGCTTAGGACAGAGAGAAGGAAGAGAGTTTGCAAGGGAATGAAAACTGAAAAGTGAAGGAAACCAGTGAGAAAGGGAGGGAATAATGATGGAAGAGAAGAAAAAGGGAAAGATGGCGGTAAGAGAATCAATGATTGAGGAAGGAGAAGCGAGAAGCCACAATGTGTCTCGGATAGAAAAGACCACAAGGCTTATATCTGAGGTACAAATCTTGGCAAAGTCAATTCAGCCATTCAGCCTTCTGAGGTCGAAACATTGACTCCCTTTAAATTAGTTCATAGCAGCACGTTATTTAAAATTCGTAGAAAAGGCAAAACCTATGCAATACGAGCTATGAGGTGGCCTGATGGGGGGCCACCTCCATGTGCTTTGTAATGAAAAATGTGCTGTAAAATGCACTGTTTTGGGCAGTCTCTTCCTAAAAATTTTCGTTGGGGGAGAACCCCCAAACCACCCTAGTAGTGGTCAGGCTTGCGTACTTGCTACGTGCCAGGATGGGGCTGGTCTGGCAACATTTGCCAGCTTTAAGTTCCCAGTCCGGCCCTGGATACAACCATGTTGCATGGGGTCAACTAAGCTGGTTATTACAGCTGCCAAGTGATTCAATAATACAGTTTATTAACCTCATCGCTGCTACACATATTCCCCTCCTGTGCTGAAAAATCATTATCATTATAGTTTCATGACGGAACGGTTCCGTCATCAGCACAGCTCCACTGTGCCTCATGATGGAACCGTTCCGTGATGAGCATCGAAGGGGTTAAGGAAATCCATCGGTATGACCCCCAATTAAGTGGTTACTTATCTTTCTTTACGAACATGGTATCAAGTTTTACCCCCAAGAATGCAGCACTCAATTTAAGGAGGCAGTGGAACTGATGAGCTTTAAAATAAGTAGAATAAATATTTCTTCAGATTTCTTAGAATTACAATGGAATGGATTTAGGGCCAGTAGTCTTTCCTGAAGCTACTTGAAATCCCCCCTTACCTGGCCCCACCTCCCCACCGCTGTTACCTGCATGAACCACGGCTGGCGCTGACTTCAGTTAGGGGCATCATGTTTGCAAGTATGATATGGTTTTAAAAGCCCTTGCTGCCTGCTTCCTGGCCTCCAACAATTTCCGGCACACCTCTGACTCCGCCCACTGACCCTATCCACGGGTTATTCAGCCCTCTGATTCTCCGCCCACAGTCCCCCTACTTTTTTCTCCCACTTCGACCACTTATAGGGAGGATAATAATTATTATGCACACATAACCCTTTCTTCTCACCGCTACAACATCAGTCCGAGCTATGGACTCTGTTAGTTTTGTGCACAGGGGGCTGTGGACTCTGTCAGCTGTGTGCACAGAGTGGTGTTAGAACCTGTCAGCTGTGTGCACAGGGTGGCGTTAGACCCTGTCAGCTGTGTGCACAGGGGGCGGTCGACTCTGTCAGCTGTGTGTAGAGTTGGGCATTGATTTGAACTCTTTCAGCAGTGTGCAGACGAAAGGCTGTGGATTGTCAGTGGTGTGCAGACGAAAGGCTGTGGATTGTCAGTGGTGTGCAGACAAAAGGCTGTGGATTGTCAGAAGTGTGCAGACGAAAGGCTGTGTGATTGTCAGAAGTGTGCAGACGAAAGGCTGTGGATTGTCAGCAGTGTGCAGTGGTTGGGCTGTGGATTCTTAGAAGTGTGCAGTGGTGGGGCTGTAGATTGTCAGCAGTGTGCAGACGAAAGGCTGTGGATTGTCAGCAGTGTGCAGTGGTGGGGCTGTGGATTGTCAGCAGTGTGCAGTGGTGGGGCAGCAGATTGTCAGCAGTGTGCAGAGGAAGGGCTGTGGATTGTCAGCAGTGTGCAGTGGTGGGGCTGTGGATTGTCAGCAGTGTACAGATGAAGGACTTTGGATTGTCTGCCCTAATATCAAGCGGTTTACGGCATTGAAAGCAAATCAGAGTCGGATCCGGGGGCAGATTAGGGGTGGTGGGGTGCTGGCAATCATCTCCTCACCGCCGCAGACAAGGCAAACGGGCACTGGAGACAACAGCGACAATGGCAGGGAGGGAGGAAAAGATGGAAGGGATGAAGAGATAAAGGTGGGAGGAAGGGATGAGTAAAGGAGGGAGAGAGAAAGGGAAGAAAGACTTCTAGAAGGGAAAGTTAAATGAAGCATGAGAGTGAAGAGCAAGGTGTTGTCCGGAGGGATGACAGGAGTAAGGGAAGGGAGAGAAGAAAGGAAGAATAGGCGCGGAGAGAGAAGAGCTAGAAAACTGCTTAGGACAGAGAGAAGGAAGAGAGTTTGCAAGGGAATGAAAACTGAAAAGTGAAGGAAACCAGTGAGAAAGGGAGGGAATAATGATGGAAGAGAAGAAAAAGGGAAAGATGGCGGTAAGAGAATCAATGATTGAGGAAGGAGAAGCGAGAAGCCACAATGTGTCTCGGATAGAAAAGACCACAAGGCTTATATCTGAGGTACAAATCTTGGCAAAGTCAATTCAGCCATTCAGCCTTCTGAGGTCGAAACATTGACTCCCTTTAAATTAGTTCATAGCAGCGCGTTATTTAAAATTCGTAGAAAAGGCAAAACCTATGCATTACGAGCTATGAGGTGGCCTGATGGGGGGCCACCTCCATGTGCTTTGTAATGAAAAATGTGCTGTAAAATGCACTGTTTTGGGCAGTCTTTTCCCAAAAATTTTCGTTGGGGGAGAACCCCCAAACCACCCTAGTAGTGGTCAGGCTTGCGTACTTGCTACGTGCCAGGATGGGGCTGGTCTGGCAACATTTGCCAGCTTTAAGTTCCCAGTCCGGCCCTGGATACAACCATGTTGCATGGGGTCAACTAAGCTGGTTATTACAGCTGCCAAGTGATTCAATATCACAGTTTATTAACCTCATCGCTGCTACACATATTCCCCTCCTGTGCTGAAAAATCATTATCATTATAGTTTCATGACGGAACGGTTCCGTCATCAGCACAGCTCCACTGTGCCTCATGATGGAACCGTTCCGTGATGAGCATCGAAGGGGTTAAGGAAATCCATCGGTATGACCCCCAATTAAGTGGTTACTTATCTTTCTTTACGAACATGGTATCAAGTTTTACCCCCAAGAATGCAGCACTCAATTTAAGGAGGCAGTGGAACTGATGAGCTTTAAAATAAGTAGAATAAATATTTCTTCAGATTTCTTAGAATTACAATGGAATGGATTTAGGGCCAGTAGTCTTTCCTGAAGCTACTTGAAATCCCCCCTTACCCGGCCCCACCTCCCCACCGCTGTTACCTGCATGAACCACGGCTGGCGCTGACTTCAGTTAGGGGCATCATGTTTGCAAGTATGATATGGTTTTAAAAGCCCTTGCTGCCTGCTTCCTGGCCTCCAACAATTTCCGGCACACCTCTGACTCCGCCCACTGACCCTATCCACGGGTTATTCAGCCCTCTGATTCTCCGCCCACAGTCCCCCTACTTTTTTCTCCCACTTCGACCACTTATAGGGAGGATAATAATTATTATGCACACATAACCCTTTCTTCTCACCGCTACAACATCAGTCCGAGCTATGGACTCTGTTAGTTTTGTGCACAGGGGGCTGTGGACTCTGTCAGCTGTGTGCACAGAGTGGTGTTAGAACCTGTCAGCTGTGTGCACAGGGTGGCGTTAGACCCTGTCAGCTGTGTGCACAGGGGGCGGTCGACTCTGTCAGCTGTGTGCAGAGTTGGGCATTGATTTGAACTCTTTCAGCAGTGTGCAGACGAAAGGCTGTGGATTGTCAGTAGTGTGCAGACGAAAGGCTGTGGATTGTCAGTGGTGTGCAGACAAAAGGCTGTGGATTGTCAGAAGTGTGCAGACGAAAGGCTGTGTGATTGTCAGAAGTGTGCAGACGAAAGGCTGTGGATTGTCAGCAGTGTGCAGTGGTTGGGCTGTGGATTCTTAGAAGTGTGCAGTGGTGGGGCTGTAGATTGTCAGCAGTGTGCAGACGAAAGGCTGTGGATTGTCAGCAGTGTGCAGTGGTGGGGCTGTGGATTGTCAGCAGTGTGCAGTGGTGGGGCAGCAGATTGTCAGCAGTGTGCAAAGGAAGGGCTGTGGATTGTCAGCAGTGTGCAGTGGTGGGGCTGTGGATTGTCAGCAGTGTACAGATGAAGGGCTTTGGATTGTCTGCCCTAATATCAAGCGGTTTACGGCATTGAAAGCAAATCAGAGTCGGATCCGGGGGCAGATTAGGGGTGGTGGGGTGCTGGCAATCATCTCCTCACCGCCGCAGACAAGGCAAACGGGCACTGGAGACAACAGCAACAATGGCAGGGAGGGAGGAAAAGATGGAAGGGATGAAGAGATAAAGGTGGGAGGAAGGGATGAGTAAAGGAGGGAGAGAGAAAGGGAAGAAAGACTTCTAGAAGGGAAAGTTAAATGAAGCATGAGAGTGAAGAGCAAGGTGTTGTCCGGAGGGATGACAGGAGTAAGGGAAGGGAGAGAAGAAAGGAAGAATAGGCGCGGAGAGAGAAGAGCTAGAAAACTGCTTAGGACAGAGAGAAGGAAGAGAGTTTGCAAGGGAATGAAAACTGAAAAGTGAAGGAAACCAGTGAGAAAGGGAGGGAATAATGATGGAAGAGAAGAAAAAGGGAAAGATGGCGGTAAGAGAATCAGTGATTGAGGAAGGAGAAGCGAGAAGCCACAATGTGTCTCGGATAGAAAAGACCACAAGGCTTATATCTGAGGTACAAATCTTGGCAAAGTCAATTCAGCCATTCAGCCTTCTGAGGTCGAAACATTGACTCCCTTTAAATTAGTTCATAGCAGCACGTTATTTAAAATTCGTAGAAAAGGCAAAACCTATGCATAACGAGCTATGAGGTGGCCTGATGGGGGGTCACCTCCATGTGCTTTGTAATGAAAAATGTGCTGTAAAATGCACTGTTTTGGGCAGTCTTTTCCCAAAAATTTTCGTTGGGGGAGAACCCCCAAACCACCCTAGTAGTGGTCAGGCTTGCGTACTTGCTACGTGCCAGGATGGGGCTGGTCTGGCAACATTTGCCAGCTTTAAGTTCCCAGTCCGGCCCTGGATACAACCATGTTGCATGGGGTCAACTAAGCTGGTTATTACAGCTGCCAAGTGATTCAATATCACAGTTTATTAACCTCATCGCTGCTACACATATTCCCCTCCTGTGCTGAAAAATCATTATCATTATAGTTTCATGACGGAACGGTTCCGTCATCAGCACAGCTCCACTGTGCCTCATGATGGAACCGTTCCGTGATGAGCATCGAAGGGGTTAAGGAAATCCATCGGTATGACCCCCAATTAAGTGGTTACTTATCTTTCTTTACGAACATGGTATCAAGTTTTACCCCCAAGAATGCAGCACTCAATTTAAGGAGGCAGTGGAACTGACGAGCTTTAAAATAAGTAGAATAAATATTTCTTCAGATTTCTTAGAATTACAATGGAATGGATTTAGGGCCAGTAGTCTTTCCTGAAGCTACTTGAAATCCCCCCTTACCCGGCCCCACCTCCCCACCGCTGTTACCTGCATGAACCACGGCTGGCGCTGACTTCAGTTAGGGGCATCATGTTTGCAAGTATGATATGGTTTTAAAAGCCCTTGCTGCCTGCTTCCTGGCCTCCAACAATTTCCGGCACACCTCTGACTCCGCCCACTGACCCTATCCACGGGTTATTCAGCCCTCTGATTCTCCGCCCACAGTCCCCCTACTTTTTTCTCCCACTTCGACCACTTATAGGGAGGATAATAATTATTATGCACACATAACCCTTTCTTCTCACCGCTACAACATCAGTCCGAGCTATGGACTCTGTTAATTTTGTGCACAGGGGGCTGTGGACTCTGTCAGCTGTGTGCACAGAGTGGTGTTAGAACCTGTCAGCTGTGTGCACAGGGTGGCGTTAGACCCTGTCAGCTGTGTGCACAGGGGGGCGGTGGACTCTGTCAGCTGTGTGCAGAGTTGGGCATTGATTTGAACTCTTTCAGCAGTGTGCAGACAAAAGGCTGTGGATTGTCAGTGGTGTGCAGACAAAAGGCTGTGGATTGTCAGAAGTGTGCAGACGAAAGGCTGTGGATTGTCAGCAGTGTGCAGACAAAAGGCTGTGGATTGTCAGCAGTGTGCAGACGAAAGGCTGTGGATTGTCAGCAGTGTGCAGTGGTTGGGCTGTGGATTCTTAGCAGTGTGCAGTGGTGGGGCTGTAGATTGTCAGCAGTGTGCAGACGAAAGGCTGTGGATTGTCAACAGTGTGCAGTGGTGGGGCTGTGGATTGTTAGCAGTGTGAAGTGGTGGGGCTGCAGATTGTCAGCAGTGTGCAGAGGAAGGGCTGTGGATTGTCAGCAGTGTGCAGTGGTGGGGCTGTGGATTGTCAGCAGTGTACAGACGAAGGGCTTTGGATTGTCTGCCCTAATATCAAGCGGTTTACTGCATTGAAAGCAAATCAGAGTCGGATACGGGGGCAGATTAGGGGTGGTGGGGTGCTGGCAATGATCTCCTCAACGCCGCAGACAAGGCAAACGGGCACTGAAGACAACAGCAACAATGGCAGGGAGGGAGGAAAAGATGGAAGGGATGAAGAGATGAAGGTGGGAGGAAGGGATAAATAAAGGAGGGAGAGAGAAAGGGAAGAAAGACTTCTAGAAGGGAAAGTTAAATGAAGCATGAGAGTGAAGAGCAAGGTGTTGTCCGGAGGGATGACAGGAGTAAGGGAAGGGAGAGAAGAAAGGAAGAATAGGCGCGGAGAGAGAAGAGCTAGAAAACTGCTTAGGACAGAGAGAAGGAAGAGAGTTTGCAAGGGAATGAAAACTGAAAAGTGAAGGAAACCAGTGAGAAAGGGAGGGAATAATGATGGAAGAGAAGAAAAAGGGAAAAATGGCGTTAAGAGAATCAATGATTGAGGAAGGAGAAGCGAGAAGCCACAATGTGTCTCGGATAGAAAAGACCACAAGGCTTATATCGGAGGTACAAATCTTGGCAAAGTCAATTCAGCCATTCAGCCTTCTGAGGTCGAAACATTGACTCCCTTTAAATTAGTTCATAGCAGCACGTTATTTAAAATTCGTAGAAAAGGCCAAACCTATGCATTACGAGCTATGAAGTGGCCTGATGGGGGGCCACCTCCATGTGCTTTGTAATGAAAAATGTGCTGTAAAATGCACTGTTTTGGGCAGTCTTTTTCCAAAATTTTCGTTGGGGGAGAACTCCCAAACCACCCTAGTAGTGGTCAGGCTTGCGCACTTGCTACGTGCCAGGATGGGGCTGGTCTGGCAACATTTGCCAGCTTTAAGTTCCCAGTCCGGCCCTGGATACAACCATGTTGCATGGGGTCAACTAAGCTGGTTATTACAGCTGCCAAGTGATTCAATATCACAGTTTATTAAGGAAATCCATCGGTATGACCCCCAATTAAGTGGGCACTTATCTTTCTTTACGAACATGGTAACAAGTTTTACCCCCAAGAATGCAGCACTCAATTTAAGAAGGCAGTGGAACTGATGAGCTTTAAAATAAGTAGAATAAATATTTCTTCAGATTTCTTAGAATTCCAATGGAATGGAGTTAGGGCCAGTAGTCTTTCCTGACGTTAGTTGTGAAATAGCTCTTTCAAGCCCTTCCTGTGTAATTCAGAGCATCGAGATAGATCGATTTTCTGTTCCTCTGTAAGTTTGTTAAGATAAACCACCTGCAGATAGAAATCTATCATGCCCTGAGTTGCCATGCATTCGTTGGTATACAATGCACCACAGCACAATTTTCTGAGTAGCTTGACACTTGCTTCCCTGTTACTCCCCTAATACATTGTATAAGGTCCTAACTACACTTGGACACCATCGGGTTTAATGCGCTTTATACTTTTTCAAATCTCAAATTCAAAATTTAAATTTCTCATCCTTTATTGGGAATACCTCACTATTTTCGAATCATGCAAGGCGTTTTGACTGATATTTCAACCTTGCCCGTCCCAGATCCTTTTCTTCAATTGCATAGGCTGCGTGGTCAATGTTCAAAAATTCTACAAGTGCCAGCAGGGCTATCTTTTAGACCTGTGCATAAGGGAATGCTACAGTTCTAACTGGAGAAGTTTATCCTGCACCTGCTCCTCAATGGGCTGATCCGCTATATTCTTACAAATGGTGAAAGCTGGTTGAACCCCTAGTAATAATAATGAACTCCTGTAGACACAAACCAATAAAACTAATATAGTTTGAATCCATTAACAATTTAATATCAAATGTCCGTCGCCAACACAATACTGCGTCAGTCAGCTTACTTGACTTAACATACAATGAATTAGTTTGAAGAATTATGATCTGACACTATCCTTGGATTGTTTTTAATAGGCAAGGCATGTAAAATGATGTGCTTACCCAGAAACATGCCTATGCGTAATGATGTGCCATGTGGAATAGAACAGAACATAAAAACACAAAAAACACAATAATCCACACGTAACATACATCCCTCAATGCAGTATGCAAGGAGATATCTTTCCCGGTATGAGCATCCTCAGTAATAGTCACAATGGACTGCCTTATACCCTCAAATGTGCCATATACCCTCAGATTGTGCCATGCAGCCCTCACTGCACAAGCTCAAGAATTTGTTTCGCTGCTGCTCTGGACTTCAACACACACCACTGAATCAGGAGTCGCTGTTGAATCCACCCATGGGTGGATGGTGACATTAAAATCTGCACACATGATAATTGGTTCCTGACTCAAACCAAGCTTCCCAAGGAGAAATGTACATACTGCTGGGTCATCTATTTGTAGGCCATATATTGAGCAAGTTGTGAAGTGTAAGTTACCATTAGCAATACTGGCAATCAAGTAATGCCCAGACTTGTCCAGCTTTACCTGATATGTGACTAACTCCTTCCCATTAGCCAGTAATGCGACTCCCACTTTGGAACATCAATTCCAGCTGCAGAGTGAATATGAAAGCCTAGGCTGTGCAGTTTGTGACACTAACTAGTGGTAAGATGGGTTTCTTAAATACATCGAATATGTGAGCTTAAAATAGAAAGTTCTTCCTTACTATATTTGACCTTCATGGCTGAGTGAATGTCATTGATGCTCCAGCTAAGTATATGAACCACTTGGTTACATACACCAGAACTACTAACCATCAAAGAATAAAATTTGCCCATGCAGGATATCAAAATTGACCTTAATTATTACCACATGCTTTCCTTTTAAAACCATTATACCCTCTGAGACCCCCCTTGAGTTGGTTCAAATTGAGAGATAACCCCGCGTGCCCAGAAGTTACCCAACAGACGAATTCATTCGGGGGTTGTTTGCACAGACTTATAAGATCTCTCACCGTCAAGATTCTACAGGAACGATATATAGGCTCTAGAAATCTAGTACGGGCTAAAATTACATTCTGATTCGGACATACAGATAAGACATGCTCCAAAGTCTGATCACCCCCTGCCCACAATGTACATAAAGGAGATCCTCCCGGAAACCATCTTGAGGTATATGAAAGTACGGGAAGGATGCCTAGTCGAAGCATAGCAATTGTTCTCCTTGCACCGTGAGTCAAGGTTAGACCGATGTAGGACCGACTTTGTTTGTATTCTAATAGGTCAACAAAGGGTTTATAGGTGGGTAATTTATTGCAGTGCCTAGAGTCCATTTCGTAGCTTAGTTTTGGGGTGAAGCATTTTAAAAACCACTTGGTTACATACACCAGAACTACTAACCATCAAAGAATAAAATTTGCCCATGCAGGATATCAAAATTGACCTTAATTATTACCACATGCTTTCCTTTTAAAACCATTATACCCTCTGAGACCCCCCTTGAGTTGGTTCAAATTGAGAGATAACCCCGCGTGCCCAGAAGTTACCCAACCGCAACCCCAAGCTCGACCCCAAACCCACTCTGCACCCAAACAAACTCCACCCAGCCACCCACAATCCACCCCCACCTCTTCCATTCCTGTCCTGTTCTCTCATTGGAGAAAATAACTTGTATGGATTTTGTGTAAAACTAGACCGAATCCACAGGCCCTTCAGAATTCACTAAACATATTGGTGGTTGCAGCAGTTCTAACAAAGCAACCCCTCAATAAGTAAAAAAATAAATTGTTACCTCCCTCTAATACCCAATCCACATTTGAGAATAAAAAATCATCACGTGCCCAACGGATAACCCACACACGCCAGGGGAAAAAACAACTATTGAGTGCCATTCTTCACAGTCCCTAGTGCCTGGAAACAATTGTAATCAGTAGGCAGCAGACCCCTCCCTCATTGTTTCAACAGATCGTTAGCTTTTTTAAGGGTAATGACAGAACATTGTCTGGCCCTTATGACATACCTTTAAATTAGCTGGCTCTAATAGTGAAACAGTGGTGAAGAGTTTCTGAAAAGATACAGGGGCATATTCTCAAGGACTAATCGCCAAATTATCGGCACTTTAGCGCAGCAACAGTAGCAAAAGAATTATCGCCCCATTCACAAGCTGGTGCAGATATCAGCAGTTTTCCAGCAATAGCTTCTGCAAAAAACATTGCCACGGATGAGAGCGACAACTAACGCTAATGATATGCAGAGTAGGCGTTCCCATGCAAAACACACAAAAACACCACTTTGCGATATTCTCAATGACCAGCCAGATCTGTGATGCGATCCAAAAACAGGGGATAAGGCGCGTTAGCAGCAGGGATTTAACACCTGCCTTTTACTGGTGTAAAGCAGGACGACTACCTGCAGTTTGAAAGGGTGCCCAGCCCAGAGCCACATCTGAAAACCAACACATGTCAAGGAGACACTGATCATGCAGCTCGGAGACCCCAGAGGTCCACAAGACCCACCGCCACCACCCCCATGGACCACACCCCCAGACTACCACCTAGGCAGCACAGAATAAGACAGCAGATGTTCCTAAAATGCACCAGCCTCAGAGATTTAACACCAGAGGAAAGTCAGTGCCTACTACAGACTCAAAAGGACAACCATCCGCCACATCCCGAACCACATTGCCCACAGGGTGACGGTACCAACATAGCGGACACCCAACATCCCTCCGCAGAGAAGGCTGCTGGCTGTGCTGCACCTTTTGGCCCCTGGTACCTCCCAACCACCAACTACCAGATTTTGAGGAGTCTCACGACCAGCCCTATCAAACTTCCTCACATATATCTTGGATGCATGTCCACAATAGCAACGACGGGCCCCCGTATCCGCACCAGACAACAGTTCCAATTCGTAGTGTGCCTGCGCAACCAACCCCAACGCCAGCCGTTGCTAGACGCCTCTGTGCCCCAGATCCAAGATTGTAGTAACTGAAATGGGGGTGAGCATGGTCATGAAGTCCAGTAGTCAACAGTAGTGCAAAAACAGTCCTTTATTACAAACACACAAATAAACAATACAAAAAGCACAGCCAACGCCCAACGGGGAAATTCAACAGGGCAACGTATGGATTCAAGTAACTGCATATGCAGCGGGAACTCCGCCAATAGAATTTCATACTCCGGAAGTCAGTATTCAGAAACCTGTTGGACAAATGGTGAAAATGGTCAAGCGTCTGTATAGTCACAAACCCAATCTGGTACAGTGTATAGCACTTGAACAAACCGGAATGCTTACAGGAAGGACAAATCCTGCTTAAAAAGACCATAACAGAAGTACGTGTGGTCGTAACCGTCGCTGGAAAGAAAGGGAAGGTTATGGTCACATGAACTTCTGTTATGGTCTCATGATGCAGAATTTCTCATACCTGTAAGAATCACAGTTTGTATTAGCTTGATACCCATGCGCCTTCACTCCCCCCCACCCAGCCACGAGGGTGCCGCTGTGACCGGTGGTGACTACGCTAACCTGTGTGCCTGCTGCACCCCAGCCCTGGTCCCCAGACCTGTCCGCCGCCCACCGATGACTGCCCGCCCCTGCGCACCCAGGTCTCAATGCTCACCTGCTGCCACCGGCGTGTCTCCAAGGGGTTCCACCAAGTGCTGGTGCAACCTCCTCAGCCACTCGCTGGATTCCGTGTCACAGGCCCCCAGCACACCCTGCTGCACCACGCCGCAGAGTCATGTCTGTGCAGCCTGCTGCCTTCAGAGTACACTGCAGTCCAGCCGGGCTCACAATTCAAATCGAATCTTGATTGGCAGGACGGTATATCAATGTCTATGCATCATCGCAGGCTGCAAACCCACTCAGTCTAGTGTATCGCAAGTCATCGCCTACGTGGCAGTAGGCCCGTACCAGCCAAAGTGCCTCGGCTGCTACCAACTTTGTGCACCGCAAGTCACCATCTCGTGGTGGTAAACCTGTGCTGGCCAAAGTGCCTCGGCTGCTACCAACTCTCTGCACCGCAAGTCACCATCTGAAGTCATGGGCCCTTTATGATTGAGTCTCGTGGTGCGGACGCCGTCATGTCACCTCCAGCAGGAGGGAATGTGATGTGGTAGGGCCCTAGGCTCCCATGCATATATAATTACCACACGGACACACTCAGATAGATAGTGGAAATGAGAAAATAACAGAAAGGAGGGAGTGAAGAGGTTTCAAGATAGAATCTACCTCCTGTACAAGTATTCATAAACGATATGATTCTACCCTATATAGTAAATCGTTTTTTTGTTTTTTATTTTGTCGTGATTCACAGACCCTACCACTCTCACCACCCACACAACACATAGCCTATTTTCATAAAATCAAGTGCTCCCACGTATTCATAGGTTGAAGCACGCCCTGCCCCATAGAGGGACGGGAAGACCCCTATGATGAAGCATGACACTATGGGATTCATAGTGTGTGAGGGGTATTTGAAAAACACTTAGTGCTTTTCCTTGTCATTTCAAGGATCAGCAATACTCACTTATCTCTGAATCACAACAAAATAAAAAACAAAAAAAATGATTTAATATATAGGGTATATAGTGGAAATGGCCTCGAGCACATGCGCCCAGCCCGTTTTGTTGGCAGGGTCATATGTCCTGTGACACCTGTGCTCGATGGATGTGGTGTGAGTGTAAACCAGCCCTCAGGGAGTTGCTGTTGCATGCTGACAACTAGACCTGTGATCAGCCAATCACTATAGGGAGGACCTGGGGCATGTAGCATTGTCCCCTGCCCAGTAAGCGTAAGCAGAGTGGGCTGGCCTGGCGTATGCCAGTCCTGCATAGGGGTGTGGACAATGACCCCAGGGCTCTGGGCTTGGTTCCGTTCTGGGCTGGACAAGGAAGTAACTAATGTGTGTGTTTCTGTCGTAGTGTCGGCCCCCCTGGACCGCAATCGGTAATGTTGCACCATGTGACTCAAGTCCCACAACATGAGCATCCATACTTTCACACTTGAATGATCATAGACATGACATATCTGTGTGAATTTGAATGTTTAATGTAAGTATTGGCGGAAAATCCGTTTCGCTCGTGGATTTTGCGGATTTTCGGTAAATTCGCAATCCGCGAGATTCGCGAATCTCCCGCAAAATCCGCAAATCCGCGAGCAGCGGATTTTATGGCTTGCTCGCACTGTTCGCGTGAGTTCGCGGCTTCCCAGTACAACTTCGCGCCCCGCGAATAAGCGCTAAATTGCAGAAATACGATCTTAGCAAAACTGAAACTACTTACCAGGTTCAAAAGTTTAGGCTCATCATTAGTAGCCATTTCCTGTAGTGCTTCCTGAGGGGCCCCTCCAGAGTTCAGTTGCCTACTTGCAACTATTATGTGACCCTGCTCTGAACCTCAGAATAGTTACACATATGCCACAAAGGTCCTGAATTACAGCTAAGGGAGACAAGCAGGAGCCAGGCTGGAAGTTCAAATCCATTAATCAGCCCCTAATTCATAATTGTCAGTTGGGGCAGGGCAGGTGTTGTAACTAATTTTGCAACAATGAAAGCACTTAGCAAGTGCAAAAGATCACTGATCAGGAAGCACTAAGGAAGCAGGTGCCAGCTAAAAAAATATTCTGTGACACATTAATCAGCCCCAAATTAATTCAGGTCACTTGAGGCAGGGAAGGTGTGCTTTGCTTTGCCACAATAATGTACACTGACTGGACAACCAGAGGGTGCTGTGATGAAACAGAGGGTGGCATGGGTGGGCCAGAGGGTGGCATGAGTAGTCAGAGAGTGGCAGTGGTGACAGAGAGTGGCAGTGATAAGAAGAGTGTCCCAAACAGGCTGGACACGTAGAAACAACAAGTTCCCAAAACTTGCGACCCGACAGGTAAGTTCGCGTTTGCGAAATTGTACAAAACCCTCGCGAACTGGCAGAAACCCGCGCGAACACAAAAAAAAAATCCGCAAATTCGCGAGAATTCGCGGATTTTGCGAATTGCGAGTTCGCAAATCCGCAAACTTCGCGAACGCGAGATTCGCAAAATTCGCCCATGCTTAGTTTAATGCACATTTAATTGAAGTGTTGTAGCTGGAGCAGTACAGGGCCATGCAAACCCCACTTTACATTGTTGCCCTGTGGAGGGTCAGCCAGAGTCCTTTAGGGAATGACAAGTTCATCGAAAGAGTAAGAGTTCAGTCTGCAGTATGATTGCTGTGTCATTGGTAACCAAACAGAATATGCAGTCCATGTCGAGGTCCAAAGGTGAGTGTTGCACAGTGTATTGGGGGACAGTGGAAGGTGATGATGCAGCGGGCAGAACTAAGCAGAAACAGGGCATATGGCGGAGATGAATACAATTGCGTCCTTCTTACCACTGATGCTGAATCTTCCGCATCTTCGTCTTCTGATGTATCATGTGTCTCACATGTGGGTGGTAGTGTTCTGTCTCCAGCACTGTGTGGCAGTGACATATCAGGGGCTGGAGGTGGAATGTCTACCGCACTGTGTGGCACTGACACTTCAGGGGGCGGAGATGTGGATGGAGTGGTAGCAGCAGCATTCATCCACGCTAGGCCTTGTGGCAGCAATGCCATAATGAGGGTCTGCAGGGCACAGAAGAACCCAGCTACCTCTCACTAGTGTGCAGTCATAGCAGCCATTCTTTCCACCTGCACCAGATCCATGTTCTCTATGGTTCTCCGCATGTGCCCCAACTCCCGGATGACATCACTGGAGCCACTCTGACTAGACAGTTGTCCTTGTCTCAGAGTCAGGACTCCAGCGATGTCAGCCATGGATCACTGGAGAGCATGGAGCGGATTGTGGGTGTCGGTTAGGAACTGTAAGTGGTCCCTGATGGGACTTAGACACCCATGTATGGACTCTAACTTGGCTGCCATGAGGTCAAACCCCACGCGCACCTGATCAGACATTTTCTCCTGGCACCCTAACACATGTCGTTGGAAGGCCATGTGTTGTTCATGTGGGTCATGGGAGACAGCCAAGGTAGTTGGTGCTTCCTGCTGTGTGGTCTGTGCAGGGGGTGGGGTCTCCTCGATGCAGCTGTTGTAAGCAAACCTCAGCTAGGCCTACTTAGTGCAAGGGGTTCGCCCTTCTCTGCACAGAGTCCTCAGACCTTAGGAAGAAGTTGGCAATGAAACTGGTAAATACAAAAGCAAAGTTTATTAAACCTTTAAAGGTGGTACTGCAATCCACACAACACCCTTCAGTATTGTATCGAGTAGCACACCGAACTAAAGCACATGGCCCCTTTTATACACAATGAGGGGGCTCAAGAGAAGGTGGTACAGAAGACAAGAGCAGTTTCATGACCATACACGGACATATTGGAAGGCACAATCGATAGATGGGCGGAGTTAACAGTATTCGGTAACTGGTAAACACATTCCTATCTGGAACCAATTAGTAACAGTCATTGACCCTACTGCACATGTCTGGACATGCTGGAAGCGGGGATTACTAAATATAGTCTGTTGCCGGGCAGACTTCAGGCGCAGTTAACAAAAAGGTAGGACAAAGGACATGACAAGCACATGGCAATGTATGGCAAACAAAATGGCCGTTGCAAATACAAAATGGAGTCGGCACATTTGATACGATAATGGTCAAAAAAAGCATGTCTTCTGCTAATGCTTAACATAATCGCCGTTGATTTACAACAGACAACCCTTTCAGCATTATATGAAGACATTAGACTTCCTGGGAAAAGCTAGATACTCATCTCTTACATCAATGGCTATCATACTAGCTATATCTTTTTTCAAATCATTCTGCATTTTGACTTCTGCAATATTGCTTTTGGTCGGTATGCAAGCAGTAACACACATAGGACATATCATTGGACTGCACTGAATACATACACAAGTGAAGATTATTGCAATTATTATACATAGGGCTGTTAATACTTTCCAGCCCCAGGCAGAAATCAGCGTCCAAAGCCACCCTGTAAAAGTCCATGTACCATTTTCTGTGTGAAGGTCTGCAGCGATCTTATGAAGTTTATTAATCGCTTTTTATACTGATGGAGTGTGGTCAGGTATGAACATGCAGCAGCTACTACCTATAACACGACATGCACCACCTCTATCTGCTAGCATAACATCTAACTCAATTCTATTCTGCAATGCTACAAATCTAGCAATTTGCAATTCTTCGGTGATGTTTCCTAAAGCTACAGCTGTTTGATCTGTGACAGCTTCCACTACTCTTGTCAATCGACGCACTTTTCTGCTGTTTAATGCAGCACCCACAAAAAAGAACAATCCTAAATTAAAATCTATATATTGTTGTAGGCTAGTGTCGTTTTGATCAATGCTATCAGTAGTCAAAGTTCTTATGTATCTATTTACAGTAATATTGTTAAACAGTTTAAGATTTCGATGATACAATGGAGGTGCTAGAAACACAGGGGGCAATAAAAATGAACGTAACAGATGCCGGTCCAGCTGGCTGGCAGTCGATAATATCCACGATTTCCGCACACAAAATAAGTATTGTGTGAAGCTAAAAAGGTGCTATTATTTAGGCCATCTATGTTCAATACAGTAATACAATCACTAACCCCAACAGGGATATGTCCAATGCTCTGTACACATAGTTCTGCTTGAGTTTGAGTAACAGAAATGACAAAATGTGCGGCATTGGATGAGTCTCTTGTGTTGGTGAAGATATATGGTGTTGAAATATTGTCCGGTCGATATTCTTCCCACTCCCATTTAGTTCCATTCGCCTGGGGATACCCATCTTTGTCTTGATGGCACACTTTATTTAACCGGAAAAGCAGTCTGCCCACTGTAGGCTTCCTGGTCGCAAAGAGCAAAGTATTCCAGGCTCGACAAGAGCCATTATGCGAAAAAGGGAGAGGTATGAACGGTGTACCTCCTTTCTTTTGATGTGCAGGCATCATCCCACAAATCCAACAGTTTGTAGCGTTCGTAGTGATGTGGGTATGATGTAACATTTGAATGAAGGTATTATTGAGATAAGATTGTCGATGTTTCAATTCTTGATATGGGAGCGTAAAGAAATAATGCTCCTCTGGTGTAGGTGTAGTAACAACAAGCAACTCACGAGCAGGAGTTGTCTCCTCAATAGACAATGTTATTGTTGCCGCAATCATCAAAGCAACAACACACCCTACAGCACAAAAAATCTTCTTCTTTTCCATTTTAGTTACACCACAAAACAAATCTTCCTGAAACTAAGGTAGTTGTCAGAGCTCTTACCCTTGGGTAGCCGTTAATTTCTTCACCAGGGGCCAAGACGGGTGTCACTACTCTAATGCAGGGCTGATCCCCCCCCTTGCCACATCGGCTCTCGATTTCACTGACACAGGGAATGCTCAGACAACTTTCACAAATGCTACAGATTTCTCTATATGTCTCAAATTATATCTTGTTGCTCCAGGGACTGTCTGGTCCGGGAAGAACTCCTCAGATCCGTCAGGCATCCCAGCACGGCCTCTCTCCGCAGTCAGAACCTCTCGATGGTCGGTCAACACAGCAGGCTCCACCAAAGTCGGGCGTACTCGGCGACAATGGGTACCATGGACCCAGTTTCTCCGATTCGCGACTCGAACTGCTGTTCTCGTGGCAAGTAACACTTGCTCTGGCCCAAGCCACCTTGGCTCCAAACTGCTCGATCTCTCAAAGGACTTCAGAAGAACGAAGTCACCAGGCCCGAGGTTGTGGCCCTCGCCTGTGGATCTGTCAGGAAGTGCTTCTCGAACCTGTTGATGAATAGAAACCAAGTTATCAGTTAATTGTGCCAAATATTCATTCATTAAAACACAAGGTACATCATACACAGAACTCGGTTTAGGAATTCCCCAGGTATTCATGGACCTGCCAAACAGGACCTCATAAGGTGTGAGACCTGTTTGAGAATGAGGCACTGATCTAATTGACAACAATGCCAGTGGCAACGCATCTGGCCAATTCAAGAAGTAGAAGCCTGTATCTTAGCTAATTTCAGTTTCAGAGTAGCATTGTATCTCCCCACCAATCCTGCTGATTGTGGGTGGAACACTGCATGAAACTTCTGTTTGATCCTAATCCTTTCAGGACATACTTTATAATGTCCCCTACAAAATGAAGTCCGTTATCGCTCCACAAAAATCTACAAACACCATAGCGAGGAAAGAATTCCTTCAAAAGGACCTTTGCGGTAGTAATTGCAGTATTGTCCTTTTTGCGGTATGCCTCAATCCATTTACTGAAGGCACATACCACCACTAAGACATACTTCAGATTATTACAGCGTTTAATCTGAATATAATCCATCTGCAAAACTTCAAAAGGTGCAGTCGGTGTAGCAAATCCTCCTGCTGGAGTTTGTGTCCCTTTTCCAGGATTAAATCGCAGGCAAATCATACAGGACTGTACTACTCTCTTAGCTGTGCTAGCAATTTCTGGATGCTCCCAGACCTGTGTAAGCAATTTCACTATTGCTGAAGCTTCAACATGTGCTAGCCCATGTGCCATCTGAACCATAGGTTGTACAAAAGCTATAGGAAACTTCCATCTATCCATCTGCTTGTTTTGCCAACAACCTTCATCATCCAACTCTCCATCCCTGGACCATTGCTCTCGTTCTTTGTCAGAAGCGGTCCTCTGTATCTCTAGTACTTCCTTCCTAGCATCGTGCCACCGCTCAGCTTGTGACTTGACCACATACATAGAAGTAGTGCCAGGCTGCATCGCAGTCTCACGTGCCACTCGATCTATAAAAGCATTTCTTTGTCCCACCTTATCCATCACCTTTTTATGCGCACTGCATTTCACTATAGCTACTTTCTTTGGATATGTTAATGCAGTCAAAAGACTATGCACTAGTTCTCTGTGCATTATGTGCATCCTGTGTGATGTCAGAAAGCCTCTTTCCTTCCAGAGCAGGCCAAAATCATGCACCACTCCAAAAGCATAGCGGCTATCTGTATAAATATTCACACACAATCCTGTACTAAGCTCACACGCTCGTGTCAAAGCTATTAGTTCTGCTGCTTGAGCTGACTTCTGTGGTATAAGAGCTGTCTCTACTATCGTGTGAAGTGTAGTAATTGCATATGCGGCTGAAGTTGTACCATCCGGTAACTTCAGACAAGACCCATCAACCAACAGTTCTCCATTCACACCTGGAAGGGGCGTATCTTGCAAATCAATACAACCCTTTGTCTGTTCCTCATTTGGAAAAATACAATCGTGTGTTTCCTGCGCTTCAGGCTGAGTCGCCGGAAATGGCAACAACGTGGCTGGGTTTAATGTTGCACATCTCTTCAATGTAATGTGAGAAGCTAACAACGTCAACTCGTATCCTGTCAGACGAGTGCTAGTTAAATGCTGCGTCTTTGTTTGATTCAAAAGGGCATCAACAGCATGGGGTACCAACACCAACAGTTTATGTGATAAGACTATCCCTTCACTCTGGCGTATTGACACAGCTGTTGCTGCAACCGAACGAAAACAACCAGGCAACACTCGAGCAACAGGATCAAGTACTGCTGAAAAATATGCACAAGGGCGTTGCTTATCACCATGTGTCTGTACTAAAAATGACAATGCACATCCATCTCTCTCGCGTACATACAATCTAAAGAGTTTCGTGTAATCTGGAGTACCTAACACTGGTGCTGAACAAAGAGCTTGTCGTAACTGTCGAAAAGCACTCTCCCATTCATCTGTCCAAGGAAGGGGTGTTGGAGTATCTTTTGTCAAAAGCCCTACCAAGGGTTTAGCAATATGTGAAAATCCTAATATCCATTTCCTACAAAAAGAAGTAAGACCTAAAAATGTTCGAACCTCTTTCTCTTTGGAAGTTACTGGTCTGTCTAGAATTGCTTGAATGCGATCTGATGTGAGCGCACGCCCCTCCTTAGACAAAAGGTGACCTAAGTAGGTTACCTTTGGTCTACAATACTGCAGTTTCTTTCTCTATACCTTATGGTGATGTAGGTCAAGGAAAGAAAGCAAAGACAGAGTACATTTCTCACATTGTTCAGGGGTATCGGCTGCCAACAAAATATCATCAACATACTGAATGAGCGCCACACCCTCGGGTAGAACAAAAGCATCAAGTTGTCTTTTCAATGCTTGACTGTAAATACTAGGACTCTCAGTATAGCCTTGAGGAACTCTACAAAATCTATACGATCGATTATTCAAAGTGAAACTGAACAAATATCGGCTATCAGGATGAATAGGGATCGAAAAGAAAGCGTTCTTCAAATCTATAACAGAGAACATAGTTGCAGTAGGTGGAACTAAAGTAAGAAGTGTTGCGATGTCAGAAACCACTGGGTATTGTGGTACCACTATCTTATTTACCTCCCGTAAATCAATAATAAATCTGTAAATCCTGGTATCAGTGTCTTTCTTCAAAATTGGGAGGATCGGACTGTTACAAATGTTAAATGGGACTTCCTCAACAACTCCAACCTCAATGAGATCTTGTACAATTCGTATGAGTGCTTCCTCACCCTCCTGTTTAAGTTTCGATATTGAGGCAGGCGTGGCAACACAGCTCTCTCCTTTACACTAATATGCACTAGTGGAATAACCATCTGGCCCACATCGGTTTCTGAAGTAGCCCACAGAGTGTTAGGTAGGGAGGCTAATGCAGCATCCTCTTGAACAATACAAACTCTGTCTGTTACGGGATAATTGTCATTCAAAATCACTCGCACTCCTTCAGGGGAACATCTTATTGTGGCTCTGAAATACTTGAGCATATCAAGACCCACAATATTATCTGGTGTATTTGGGGAAAGCAAAAACGGGCATGGAGCAGCAAACTTATCAACATGAAATGCAAGTGATTGTGACAATGGGCTAAGGGAAGGTGTTCCATCGAACCCTATCTATGTAATCGTTAAGCCAGACAGGGGAGCCCTTGGAACCAATTGTTTCGACAAAGTGCTACGAGTAGCTCCTGTATCAACCAGAAACTGATCAGTTGAACCCAAAACATGTACTGTAACATAAGGACCCCTCTGATCTACTGGAACTTCAACTGATTCCTTACCCCATCCTACGCAATCCTATGCATAAGCAGAATCATGCGACTCAGGCTGCACATAATCAGACATCTGGTATTGGTTGCGCCTATCAAAAGTATTGAACCCATTTTGTACCCGCACATTAGAATCAAACCTAGCACGATCGTTCATAGCACCTCTAGGTCCTGATTTCCCCGAGTGGTTCCTCATGGCTCCTCGGCCACGGACATAGCGCTGTGAGCGCAACAATGGACACTCATCTGCCCAATGACCAAATTTCCTACAATACGCACATTGATCAATGGCCAAAGAGGGACAAGTATAAGAGGAATTAGAAAATCCTCGTCCGCCTCTATCGTTACCTCGAAGAGGTGGACCATAAACCTGAGATAACATAACCTTTGTTTTTAATTCTTTAGACTTTTTATCCTCATTGCCCTTCGCTTCTAGTTCCTGACGCTCCTAATATTGAGCCATCATCAGGACGGATGCCGGAGAAGAGGTGGTCCAAGAGCTTTCTCTAGCTTTCAAGCGGCTAGACACTCCTGGTAATAAATTTGTAACATACTTATCTACAAACAAGTGTCGGCCCGTATCGTCTGTTAGCGACTGGCCACTGAAATCATGAAAAGCTTCCTCAAAACGTGTGAAGAAATCTGAAACTGATTCATCTGTCTTTTGCTTACAAGATGCTAGAATAGTCCAATCAATCTTTTTAGGGTGAATAATCGTTTTTAAGTTAGCTAATATTGCACTGGGAAGATCTAAAATCAACTGACATGGCTTTTTCGCTCGTTCCCTGTCCTTATCTTCCCTCTCTATCTCCTTCCATAATGCCCCATAACCTGTGCTATCACCTATTTTTCGCACAGATCTCCACATGTCAGGCGGCAATATGAGCCCGAAAAATAAATTAATATCAGCTAATGTCATGGTACAAGAATGTAAGTCTCCCTCAACTTCCTGATAGAAAGCGGCAGGATTTTTACGCCGATCAGGCAATGCAGCTTTAAGTGCCATAACATCTGCTCCATTCCAAGGAGTATATACCCAATTATAAATAAAATACCCTTTAACATCTACAGAATATTTATCATCATTGTACCCGTTCCTTTAGGAGGAACATATAAAGGCGCGGCCTCTCGCATAGGCTTTGCGTGCACTATCGCTGTCTTATCTGTTTCAAAAATAGATGATTGTTTCCCGTCGACCAATCCCATATGTTCATCTGTTTTAGCTTTCCTTTTCTCCTCCCGTAGCCGAAGCGCCTCATTTCGAAGTTTAACCAGCCGCCTGATCGTATCAGTCACCTGGGAAAGAGTAAAAAGACCTTTACGTAATTGCTTACAATCGATTGCCACATCATCAGGTTCGAGAACATCAGATACTTTTCGAAACATGTCAACAACTTCTTCTGAAAAATGCTCAGTAAAATATATCTGCTCTCTATCTTGCCATCCCTTTAAAGTTTCTAAAATATCAGAAACAGCAACAATATCCTTAAGTGACTGTCGAGCAATCTTTCTAAGTTTAGCCGCAGGATCAACCGGAATCATGGAGCGGGTGTCACGTTTCGTTTTATCTGCCCCGGAATCCTCATCTTCGCCAGATGGAGCGGACGGAACGACATACGGAGGCGGAGGACGATCTAACAAAGAAAAATCATCTTGTGGTTTATTAAGGACAGGATAAAGAGGTTGTCGAACAGCATATTGGCCAGATATCTGTAATCTGCGCTCCTTCTCCTCTCTCTCTTCCAACTCTTTCGCCTCCTTCTTTCTTAGTTCTTGTGCTTTTTCATACACATTCTTCCGTTGTTCTTTCTCAATCAGCACTTGCTCACGTTTCTCACGTTCACGTACTTCTTTCACCCACATTCGCACACTCTCAAACATATCTTGTCTAGATTTTCGCTTAAACATACACTGTTCCACATACTCAATTTTTCGCATATCAAACGACCCATACATCGGACAACATTACTCAGGATCCTTTTGCATGTATTTCCTCCACAATGTGCTGTACATTATAGAAGAAAGACAATATTTTAAATACATATCTCTATGAGGCGTCCCTTCTGTGGGAGCTGGCTGCGATTCCTCAAGACTTAACCGGTTATTTCCACAAAAGCAGCACATCCTACGGAGTGCGCTAAAAGCTGGCATGCCAAAAATAGTGCAAAATATGCAGTATTATAATCAAAGTAGCACTTAAGATATCTGTAATACGTTGTGCCGTTCAAATCAAAATCGCATTGTAGAGAAAAATCTCCTCATTACCTGCCTATATGTGTTGCAACACATATATTTCACATACACATACACATCATTGACTAGGCATTCCAAACCAAAATTGCCACAGGAAGCGTATCCTAAAACTGCCTTGCCACTCCCAGGCTTCCAAACCCACAGCAAGTTCAGTACAACGGTTCTTACAAATTACAGGGCGTCCAGATTCCAACTGCCAAGTTCTAAATTCGACCAAACGGCCACTGCACAGCAAGCCAACAGAAGAGATCTCAGTCGAGGACCGGCACCACCTGGATGGTCATATCGGAAAGAAAGGAAAAAACGCCTTGGATGCCAAGTCTCTTCTGGCATGCGATCGCGTCTGCAGCGAAATTCCAATCCTTCGTCAGGACCACTCCTTCGGGCATCCGAGTCGCCGATGAGCCCCACGTGTTGCGCGCCAATTTGTTGTAAGCTAACCTCAGCTAGGCCTACTTAGTGCAAGGGGTTCGCCCTTATCTGCACAGAGTCCTCAGACCTTAGGAAGAAGTTGGCAATGAAACTGGAAAATACAAAAGCAAAGTTTATTAAACCTTTAAAGGTGGTACTACAATCCACACAACACCCTTCAGTATTGTATCGAGTAGCACACCGAACTAAAGCACATGGCCCCTTTTATACACAATGAGGGGGCTCAAGAGAAGGTGGTACAGAAGACAAGAGCAGTTTCATGACCATACAAGGACATATTGGAAGGCACAATCGATAGATGGGCGGAGTTAACAGCCTTCGGTAACTGGTAAACACATTCCTATCTGAAACCAATTAGTAACGGTCATTGACCCTACTGCGCATGTCTGGACATGCTGGAAGCGGGGATTACTAAATATAGTCTGTTGCCGGGCAGACTTCAGGCGCAGTTAACAAAAAGGTAGGACAAAGCACATGACGAGCACATGGCAATGTATGGCATGCAAAATGGCTGTCGCAAATACAAAATGGAGTCGGCACATTTGATACGATAATGGTCAAACAAAGCATGTCTTCTGCTAATGCTTAACCTAATCGCCATTGATTTACAACACAGCTGGGCTGCCCTGCTCCTGGAGGTGCAGTGCCGAAGCTGTCCATGAGCTCTTGGAGGGCATCGGTGTCGAAGGTGGGGAGGTCCTCTTCATCATCAGTGAATAGTTGTTTGGTCTGCTCTGCAGGAGGTGTTGATTCTCCCTCTGCAATATAAAGGGGAGATGGAGTTTAAAATTGGGTTCACATGTATGTTGACGCATTGCACAAGTTTGCATACTTATATGGGAGGAGCTGCCTATTTAATGCGGGACAGTGGACATTTCGACAACATCACGGATGTGTGTTTGCACTTGTACATTATCATCTTACATTTCCCTACTATGCCAAATGTGTTTGGCCAGTTTCTACACACAGCCAGCAGCAGTTTTGCCCTCTGTTCTGTTGTGAACTTGTTGCAGTTTGTAACACATTGTTGTCAATGTTGATGTGCTTTGAATGTAATGTGTGTGTGCTGCATTTTGGGAGAGTTGGCCCTGCAGCTCTGTTTTTGCTGGCCCTTATCCCTTTCAGGCGGTGTGCCTTTGACCTATGTGCTTATACAGTGCTGAGCTGTTGTGTACTTGGGAAAATTGGGCTCTTGGTGTGAGTTGTGACTATGGGCATGGTTTGTCTGCAGATGTGTTGTTGACGTCTGGGGTTGTTTGTGCACATGGATGTGTCAGAGTGTGACCTGCGATCGCCTGCAGCGAAATTCCAATCCTTCGTCAGGACCACTCCTTCGGGCATCCGAGTCGCCGATGAGCCCCACGTGTTGCTCGCCAATTTGTTGTAAGCAAACCTCAGCTAGGCCTACTTAGTGCAAGGGGTTCGCCCTTCTCTGCACAGAGTCCTCAGACCTTAGGAAGAAGTTGGCAATGAAACTGGAAAATACAAAAGCAAAGTTTATTAAACCTTTAAAGGTGGTACTACAATCCACACAACACCCTTCAGTATGTATCGAGTAGCACACCGAACTAAAGCACATGGCCCCTTTTATACACAATGAGGGGGCTCAAGAGAAGGTGGTACAGAAGACAAGAGCAGTTTCATGACCATACAAGGACATATTGGAAGGCACAATCAATAGATGGGCGGAGTTAACAGCCTTCGGTAACTGGTAAACACATTCCTATCTGGAACCAATTAGTAACGGTCATTGACCCTACTGCGCATGTCTGGACATGCTGGAAGCGGGGATTACTAAATATAGTCTGTTGCCGGGCAGACTTCAGGCGCAGTTAACAAAAAGGTAGGACAAAGCACATGACGAGCACATGGCAATGTATGGCATGCAAAATGGCTGACCTATGTGCTTATACAGTGCTGAGCTGTTGTGTACTTGAGAAAATTGGGCTCTTGGTGTGAGTTGTGACTATGGGCATGGTTTGTCTGCAGATGTGTTGTTGATGTCAGGGGTTGTTTGTGCACATGGATGTGTCAGAGTGTGACCTGCTCCTTTACGGATGTGTCCCATACTCAGCCACCTCAGTAATGTGGCATGCATCATGTCATGATCTAATTACTGCAGCAATGCTATTCGTCATACAGTGCCACTTGCACTGTCACAGTGGCTTTGCTGTGTTTGACACATGTGCATGGGTTGGTTGTCAGATTGGTGATGTGGGGGAAGGGCCCTCTCTGGGCACAGAGTCCACAGGTGCCTACTTGCTGTTTCTAGGCGTACTGCAGTGTGCCAAGGGGATCAGGAACAGGATCCAGAGTCATTGTGTGTGTCAACTGTGCTATACTTAATGCATGTGTGCCATTGTACCCATTTCCCCCGTCGCCCTAGTCCCTGGTCGTTACTCACACTGTTGCTTTTGTGTCAGGTCATGTTGAGCAGTGCCTGGTCCCCCAACTCCTGCCACCGTCTCTTCGCTGATGGCTGTGGACACCATTTCCTCCATCTCATCCAGCTCCTCCTGTGGCACTGGACTCCCACCTCCAGTCTGCATTGCTGCCAAGTTTCTGCTTGGTTTTGCATTTCACATCATTCCAGCGCCTCTTGACCTCTTCCATTGTCCACCTCAGCACTCTGACTGCATTCACCTTGTCCACGATGGACTGCCCTATTCCATTTGTTGTAGCCAAGGACACAGTGGAGGTGACGAACAGTAGTTGATGGTGTTCTATCACCTCTGTTATCAGGATCCTGTTTTCCTACGGACTGAACTGCATCTTCCTCTTCTTCTTCACCTTGCCCTTCCTTGACCCCGAGGTCCCAAGTTGGTCCTCCATGGGGTTTGTGGGGTTCTGGTTGTCCTCTGCACTTGCTCCGGCTACCTCCATTGTGCTTTGCAGTTGTTTTGTTTTTGTTTGTGGGTTTTTTTCTGCTTTGAAAGTGATTTTTCCCGGGTAACATGTGTGAATTGCAGGCCTGGCGCAGCTTATCACTGATTTTTTTAATGGCGGTTGATTCCATTGCAGCTTTTTTCACATTTGGGTTTAGATTTTTATCGCCATCCCAGTGATTTTTTTGCCGATATTTGACGCCTTTTAAGGAAACTATTGCATGTTACTGCCATGTTGTGAATAGGACATTAACACAGGTATTTTTCCGCGATAGACGGCCATATGAAACATTGCGTTAATCTATTTTGGCGATGATTATCGCACATTCTTGAGAATATCCCCCACAATTGTCTCTTGTAATCACCGTCTGTGTTTGACCTTTTCATGACAAAAGTCAGACCTGAGGAACACCTCGACTCTGCAGGCTTTTATTGAGTTACAGGGTGCTCCAACTGCAATATAAGCTGCTTCAGAATTAATTTCTCCATGTAGATTAAATATGGCACAAGGATACTGACCCGCCCTACCCTTGAGAGGCTTCTGGAAGGGAAAACTGTGTGCACGCTGGATCTGGCAGCCAATGTTCCAATTACTGAGATGAGGAAATGACTGCTAAAATAAATTGACTATGTACCCTTGAAGATTGTCACCCTCATTATCCTCAGAGATTCCCAGACCACATAGGTTGTTCCAGAAAAAAAGACAACGGTGGAGGATTCCCAACACATAGGTTGTTCCGCCTCATACAATTTGAATATCCTCCATCTTCTGAGAAATATCCCTGGTTTTTCCATTGTGTTGGACAACCTGACTTGTTGTGGCTTGGGCTGATTTATTGAGGGGAGCAACTTTTGACTCCAAATTATTCAGGCGACCATACAATAACTATGTATTTTGTACTTTTTCCGCAGAACTACTTCCGTTTTGAGATGTTTTCAAAGCCATCGATTTCTGTTTAAACTCCTCCCTTAGAAGCTGAAGCAGAATATTAATAGATGAAAGGGAGGGAGAAGTGCCCTCAGACCCCAGGGCCTTGCCATCAGCACTGAAGTGAGTCATAGTTTGTCATAATGAGTCCATTTTGGAGGTGGGGTAGAATCAGGATTTTACAGCACAGGATGTATTACTACTGTTAAAAGGACAGAAAACCCCTGACTGATCTGTCATTTTATTTGCATTAGTGGGAGTCACTGCCACACCCTGGAAATCCCAGAGCAATTCCTCCTCACCACCAGAGCGATTTTATCTGATGCCCCTGCAAGACCAGTGTTACCTATGATCCCCATATCCGCACTAATCCACTATGATTTTGTGGATGGCAGTGCAGCCCAGCCATCCCCACATACTTGTGCCTTAGAAGTCTCCAATTCCTTTTCCTCCCCCACCGCCGCTGAATCAGGATCAGAATCCAAATCGGAACTACATAAGCTACCATTCTTATTAAAATCTGTGCCTGATTCTTACGAAATCCCCCCTCTCTAAAAGTGTGGCCTCCCACTTGCAACTACTTTACCAGCGCACTAAGCAGGAAGGTATCTTTCCCTGTATGGGCATCCTCAATGACAGTCACAGTGGACTACCTGTCCCTGTGATTTGCTGCCAATAAGACATTGGAGTAAGCCCCATTGGCCCCACCAATAGACTCCTGTGTGAATGGAAAAGAGGCAGATGAACGGTGGCTAGGATTCGACAGACCACAACCTTTGGGACCAAAAAAATAACCATAGTTCTTGAGATATGGCTCTTTATCTGCAGGTGATCAACCAGGACAGATGCAGCAAGAGCTCCAACTTGGGGGCCTATTGATAATTCTGCTTACATGGATCCAGCCCAAGCACCATCACCAGTAATTACACCTTCTGTGCTGCAACTGAAATCTCCAGCTAAGTTTGCAATTTTTTTAAACGAACAACCCAGAAAAAGGACCAGTTGTAAACTTGGGGTCTTGTTGCTTTCTGGGCTCCTTGGGCTTTTTAGGCTCCAAATTGGTTTCTCGGGAATCTATATAAAGAACCTGGGGCTAAGCCGGTGCTTTGGCACCAGCTTTCAGCCCCCTTGCAGCCTTCATCTCCTTGGTATTCATCATCGCCCCACCTCCGCCCCCTCCCCCCCCCCCCCCCGGCTTTTGATGCACAAGCCTTCAGACTCTGTCAGGAGTGCAGCAGTGCCCACCCACCAGCAGAGTGAGCTCCCCTGGCCCTCCAGGCCCGCCATCCAAGAGGAAACAACGCATAGAGTCTCCAGAAGAAAAAGAAGGAGCTGGGGCACCTTTACTGCCAGAGAAGTAAGATCCACAATGGTGTAGGATGATGAAGTAATATGATTCATGCACCACTGCTGGGTTCCAGAATCTCTGCAGCATAAACCCCTAAGCAGCTTAGCAATATGTGAGGTAAACACCACGTTATAAATACACAATATATACGTGCAATTGGTACTTCATATTTCATATTTATGTACTCTAACATTATTAATGTAAAGTGTTGCACTTGACATCACTATTAAAGTGCATTCACTGTAGGATTAGAGACTCATACGTGCACTGTGTGCCTTAACCTTTTTAAATGACGTATACTTCTTAGAAATCTGATGAAAAACGTCTTTACCCTATTAAAATGTATTTCCTTTAGAAACAAAAAAAGGCTTATCTAATATGTGCACTAATGTTTCATATTTGCATTTGTAATGTAGTTCTTAGTCACACCTACGTCACGTACTTAAAGTTATTTCATCTGAATGTAACGCGTAATATGACTCTAATGTACTGACTGAATGTGGTATATTAAATATGCACCATTGATTTAAAATGCTAACTTGTCACAACTAGGTCTGTATTTCTTTCTGCATGAAATTATGTTTTCCATTTTCTGCTTGCGTGTCTTTTCCTTGCAGGTGCATTTACATCGTTTGTTAGTTTGAGAATAGATGTAACACTGTACTAGTGATAGAGCGAGCTTGAAAGAAGACCATGACAGGGAACATGCAGAGCCAAAGCGTTAACTGAAAGTGCCAAAGCGTAAACTGAAAGTTTCCATTCAGTGCTGTTGCAAAGGCTCACAGGTGACCAAGGACAGTATCGTTTCCATGTCTGTCCTGGGAAAAATCGTTGATATTTCTGCTCATAACGTGAGAATGGAAAGAACAATTGTTCCCCTGATGATGTAAACAAAGAGTGATGATGCTGGGGAGATTCTGGTGGAAATAACTGGAGTTCACACTGTCTGAGGTTACACCCAGTGCTTAATTTGTAAAAAATATAAGAGCAATGGCCCTCGTCAGGAGTTCACTGCAGCATACACCTTCCATTGCTCCTGACAAGGACAGAACCTACACAACCACTAACCATCACACTTATGCAAGTGTGACAGTTCAGTCTATCCCCGGCACCAAAAGCTGTAGGAATGGCTCCCGGCATAGCATTTGTAATTTTTTAACGTATATTAAATTAATAAACACCTATTCTTATGCTCATCTTTAAATAAGATAAATAGTGCCACCATGAGGCAGACTGTCACAGAGGCAGTAATTAATTGCCGGTGCTAAGCACCAGAAGCCACCAGGGCAAATTAAGCACTGGTTATGCCACTTTCCTTTGTACTTTAAGAGGTTTAGGCCGCTATGCTTTCCCATTGACTCTTGCAAAGCGTGGCTTAGGCTAACAGTAATTTCCTGTCCCAAGAAGACTCTTGACCGAGCTTTTGAAATGTTGACATCTTCCCACACTTTCCTGCAGTTCCCTATTTTTCTGCATTTCACGGATTATTTAGGACCTTTTAGGGTTTAACCATCCTTTTAGTTTGTACTTAATCTGGATGATGTTAGACTTTACCCATGTACAGAAAGTTAGAACAAAAAACTCTTCCCTGAGCGTCAAATTCAAATTTTGATCTTTTGTATTGCTGTCACGAAATATTTTTTCTGCCTTATTCTGGTACACATGAACTTCTTCAGGATGTTGGGTTACCAAGTTGAGATTCGGTATCTTTGCAGTTTGATTTTAAGATTTGTTTACCTTAACCTGACTGTTAAATTGTAATAAATGTATGGTCACTGATTCCAGGTCCTTATTTTGTAGCCAAGTGGGTTGCATTGTTAATGAGATTGGTTAAATGCCAACTACCTTTACTTTTCATTTGGCAAAAAAGGTCCACCATTTAATAATGGTAAGAGGGTTGGCTCAACCCTGCATCAGTGGTATCATATAGTACTCAAACTACATAGATAGTGCAGCCCATTAATTCTGACAAAAATGGGTGCATTTTATCAATAATATTAGTGTTTCTAAAGGTATACATGGGACATGTTTTTGATCAACCATTTATTTTCCACAGCCTTGGCAAATATATGGCATACTCTCTAGTAGTGGTATACTTTGATCCGTAGGAAGCAATGCCATTCCAACCAAGATGGCTGCTACTTTCGTCAGACAAGACCATTCCTGTGCTAGCCTCTGTAGCCACACATTGAGCTCAGAAAGAGTGGTAGGAGAGCTTTAGGGCATGTGTCTGCATATTTCAACAAGAAGCATGGTGCACTGATAAAAACCATCTCAGAAAGGGGGCCATGAATGCTACATATTGTAAATACACAGTGTAATCAGAGTGTCACTGCACATCTCCCACTCTGACATTACTTTGTGCATGTGATGGGATGCTCTGAGAGGGAAGCTACTTGTTCTTTGATTGACATTCCTTCTCTCTCTCGCTAGGCAAGCAGGTATTTCATTCAAAACCAAGCACTCTGCGGTGAAAGAAGCCATTTGGGGCTGTATTATACATATGGCGCATTTTCCTTTATTGCACCGGGTGCACCTTTTAAAATGTATGCCCAGCACAATGAAGAAATATGCGCCATATTATGATGAATGTGCAGCCCCCAGGGAAGCACGTTCATGTGAAAACCGGAGCAGCTACCCACCTGCACTTTGAAGGGGGAATAGAGATCCCCTTGCAGGCAGGTACAGTGAGTGACTGCACCCACCTAAAAGGGGTTGTCTGGAGGGCCCATGCGACCCCCTTTCCTCCCTCCAGAGAGCTGCCATCAGGGGGCATGCTGACAGTGAGCCACCTTTTAGATGGCGCACTGCCAGTGCAACGCCTCATAGCTTCTATGCCTCTGCACCTGTGTCTGTGATACGGAGCAGGAGCAGAGGTAAAGGGATTTCCTCATTTGCATGGGGCACACCCCCATGCAAATGAGGTTACGCCCTCTTGAGGAAGCGCCGGTGCTGAATGTTTGCCAGCGCTTTTAGTATTACAGAAGGGAACGCACAAGCGTCTGCAGCCCATTCTGTAATATCAAAGTGCCCCGGGGGCAAGCAAAGCGTTCCCAAACGCATGTTGTTTGCCCGGGGCACTTGTATAATATGGCCCCTGGAAGGGTGTCTTTCAGTATTAAAAACAGCTCCATCAAAATAAGAAGTAACAGCTTACTTGAACTATTATCAAGAAAAGTTTGTAAATAAAATACAATTCTGGTCAGGGTTCATTTTCTGTGTTGTGCATTTGACTTATTTTTTTATACGACAAATAAATCTTAAAAAATAACACCTAACACATTTTAAAGTGTACCATTTTTATCTAAAAAAATACTTCAAGTAAGCAATTAGCTAACATGAAGCATGTGTTGCTTTTAGTGTGGGAACTGGGAAGTCTTCTCATGCGGAAGAAGGAAGTATTCTTTTCAAGTTGACACTTGTATTCAGGAAACAGGGCCTTATGCATACTTAGTCCATGATAAAATGGTACTTAGGGGTCGATTAGGATGGCGGACGGGAGGACGACCGCCGGCCTGGAGTAGGCAGAAAAAGCCTTTTATCAGTCCGCCAGCCGTGGCCAGTCCGTCCGCCATATTAGGATGGGAAGCACTGTCAAATTTCCGTACGCCGCGGAAGAACAAGCAACGCCGCATAAATACACCCGACCCCGGGGCAGACATAACCAACCAGAGACACCGCCGTTCGGAATGACGTCTCCGACCGTCCAAGTAATCATGATGGCGTAAAAGACACAGCAAATCACAGTGGAAAAACCACCAGCCTGAACACGGCAGATTCACCTCAGCGGAAAGGCCAAACATTGCAGAGAGATTCCCACCAGAGGCAGATCGTCGTCATGGACCCAGCTCTGCACGCATTTCCGATCCTCTTCGTGCTCCACCACCAGCAAGTCATGAACCGTCACCGACGCCGATGCAGGTACGCAAACACACCAATCTCTGTCAGAAGGGGAGTACCTGCCGGGGCTGTGACATGGGGAGGGGGAGGTGCATGTTGGGGAAACAGCATTTACGAAAGCACCAATATATCAACAATGCAAGGAGACAACCAGGAATGACACTGAGAAACCACTAAACACGAATAACTTGCTTTATTGCACATATTAGTAAATGACTCCTACAGTAGGCAGGAGCATGGGCACTGGATAGAACAGAAATGGTACATCTGAGGTAGCACATGAGAGGGCACAATGCAGTATCATAACAGCAACAGGACAGTGTTCCTAACAGAGCAGGTACATCAGAGGAAGCATGTGAGAGGGCACAATGCAGCATCCTAACAGCAACAGGGCAGTGTTCATAACAGAAGAGGTACATCAGAGGCAGCACATGAGAGGGGTTAAGTGCATCAACAGTCCATGGCACAGAGTAGGTACATCTGAGGCAGCACATGAGAGGGGCACAGACCATCAACAGTCCATGGCACAGAGCAGGTACATCTGAGGCAGCACATGAGAGGGGCACAGAGCATCAACAGTCCATGGCAAGGCACAGAGCAGGTACATCTGAGGCAGCACATAAGAGGGGTTAAGTGCATCAACAGTCCATGGCACAGAGCAGGTACATCTGAGGCAGCACATGAGAGGGGCACATACCATCAACAGTCCATGGCACTGAGCATGTACATCTGAGGCAGCACATGAGAGGGGCACAGAGCATCAACAGTCCATGGCAAGACACAGAGCAGGTACATCTGAGGCAGCACATGAGAGGGGTTAAGTGCATCAACAGTCCATGGCACAGAGCAGGTACATCTGTGGCAGCACATGAGAGGGGCACAGGGCATCAACAGTCCATGGCACAGAGCAGGTACATCAGAGGCAGGACATGAGAGGGGGTACGTGCATCAACAGTCCATAACAAGGCACAGAGCAGGTACATCAGAGGCAGCACATGAGAGGGGTTTAGACCATCAACAGGTAATGGCACAGAGCAGGTACATCTGAGGCAGCACATGAGGGGGGCACAGAACATCAACAGTCCATGGCACAGAGCAGGTACATCTGAGGTAGCACATGAGAGGGGCACAGACCATCAACAGTCCATGGCAAGGCACAGAGCAGGTACATCTGAGGCAGCACATGAGAGGGGTTAAGTACATCAACAGTCTATGGCACAGAGCAGGTACATCAGAGGCAGCACATGAGAGGGTCTAAGTGCATCAACAGTCCATGGCACAGAGCAGGTACATCTGAGGCAGCACATGAGAGGGGCACAGAGCATCAACAGTCCATGGCAAGGCACAGAGCAGGTACATCTGAGGCAGCACATGAGAGGGGTTAAGTGCATCAACAATCCATGGCACAGAGCAGGTACATCTGAGGCAGCACATGAGAGGGGCACAGAGCATCAACAGTCCATGGCACAGAGCAGGTACATCAAAGGCAGCACATGAGAGGGGCTAAGTGCATCAACAGTCCATGGCACAGACCATGTACAACTGAGGCAGCACATGAGAGGGGCACAGACCATCAACAGTCCATGGCACAGAGCAGGTACATCTGAGGCAGCACATGAGAGGGGCACAGAGCATCAACAGTCCATGGCAAGACACAGAGCAGGTACATCTGAGGCAGCACATGAGAGGGGTTAAGTGCATCAACAGTCCATGGCACAGAGCAGGTACATCTGTGACAGCACATGAGAGGGGCACAGGGCATCAACAGTCCATGGCACAGAGTAGGTACATCAGAGGTAGCACATGAGAGGAGGTAAGTGCATCAACAGTCCATAGCAAGGCACAGAGCAGGTACATCTGAGGCAGCACATGAGAGGGGCACAGAGCATCAACAGTTAATGGCACAGAGCAGGTACAGCAGAGGCAGCACATGAGAGGGGCTAAAGGCATCAACAGTCCATGGCAAGGCACAGAGCAGGTACATCAGAGGCAGCACATGAGAGGGGTTCAGACCATCAACAGTCCATGGCAAGGCACAGCGCAGGTACATCAGAGGCAGCACATCAGAGGGGCTAGGTGCATCAACAGTCCATGGCACAGAGCATCAACAGTCCATGGCACAGAGCAGGTACATCTGAGGTAGCACATGAGAGGGGGACAGACCATCAACAGTCCATGGCAAGGCACAGAGCAGGTACATCTGAGGCAGCACATGAGAGGGGTTAAGTACATCAACAGTCCATGGCACAGAGCAGGTACATCAGAGGCAGCACATGAGAGGGGCTAAGTGCATCAACAGTCCATGGCACAGAGCAGGTACATCTGAGGCAGCACATGAGAGGGGTACAGAGCATCAACAGTCCATGGCAAGGCACAGAGCAGGTACATCAGAGGCAGCACATGAGAGGGGTTAGTGCATCAACAGTCAATGGCACTGAGTAGGTACATCTGAGCAGCACATGAGAGGGGCACAGAGCATCAACAGTCCATGGCACAGAGCAGGTACATCAAAGGCAGCACACGAGAGGGGCTAAGTGCATCAACAGTCCATGGCACAGAGCAGGTACATCTGAGGCAGCACATGAGAGGGGCACAGACCATCAACAGTCCATGGCACAGAGCAGGTACATCTGAGGCAGCACATCAGAGGGGCACAGACCATCAACAGTCCATGGCACAGAGCAGGTGCATCTGAGGTATCACATGAGAGGGGCACAGAGCATCAACAGTCCATGGCAAAGCACAGAGCATGTACATCTGAGGCAATGCATGAGAGGGGTTAAGTGCATCAACAGTCCATGGCAAAGAGCAGGTACATCAGAGGCAGCACATGAGAGGGGATAAGTGCATCAACAGTCCATGGCACAGAGCAGGTACATCTGAGGCAGCACATGCGAGGGGCACAGAGCATCAACAGTCCATGGCAAGGCACAGAGCAGGTACATCTGAGGCAGCACATGAGAGGGGCTAAGTGCATCAACAGGCCATGGCACAAAGCAGGTACATCAGAGGCGGCACATGGGAGGGGTTAAGTGCATCAACAGTCCATGACAAGGCACAGAGCAGGTACATCTGAGGCAGCACATGAGAGGGGTCAAGTGCATCAAACAGTCCATGGCACAGAGCAGGTACATCAGAGACAGCACATGAGAGGGGTTAAGTGCATCAACAGTCCATGGCACAGAGCAGGTACATCAAAGGCAGCACATGAGAGGGGTTCAGACCATCAACAGTCCATGGCAAGGCACAGAGCAGGTACATCAGAGGCAGCACATGAGAGGGGTTCAGACCATCAACAGCCCATGGCAAAGCACAGAGCAGGTACATAAGAGGCAGCACATGAGAGGGGCTAAGTGCATCAACAGTCCATTGTAAAGGCACATAGCAGGTACATAAGAGGCAGCACATGAGAGGGGCTAAGTGCATCAACAGTCCATTGTAAAGGCACAGAGCAGGTACATCAGAGGCAGCACATGAGAAGGCACAATGTAGTATCATAACAGAAACAGGGCAGTGTTCCTAACTGAACAGGTACATCAGAGGCAGCACATGAGAGGGCACAATGCAGCATCCTAACAGCAACAGGGCAGTGTTCATAACAGAAGAGGTACATCTGAGGCAGCACATGAGAGGGCACAATTCAGTATCATAACAGCAACAGCGCAGTGTTCCTAACAGAACAGGTACATCTGAGGCAGCACAAGGACGTGTGTCAAGCGCCCCATCCCATGGACATTAATAATGCAAGGGTGGTTACAATGGACTATCTACACACCAAGTAGAATGACATGTGAGTGATGGGAACTACACCTCACAGCACAGAATCTGGTGGACTGCTAGACCTAGTAGCCTCAGACACAGTCGCAGGATCTGATACCGGATTGGGAGATACAGCCATAGCTCTAGTGACTGACACATGAGCCATAGACCCAGACACACTGCCAGCACCTGAAACAGGAGTGTGAGACACAGCCACAGCTCTAGTGACTGACACATGAGTCATAGACCCAGACACACTGCCAGCAGCAGAAACAGGAGTGTGAGACACAGCCACAGCTCTAGTGACTGACACATGAGCCATAGACCCAGACACACTGCCAGCACCAGAAACAGGAGTGTGAGACACAGCCACAGCTCTAGTGACTGACACATGAGCCATAGACCCAGACACACTGCCAGCACCAGAAACAGGAGTGTGAGACACAGCCACATATGTAGTGACTGACAGATGAGCCATAGACCCAGACACACTCCCAGCACCAGATACAGGAGTGTGAGACACAGCCACAGCTCTAGTGGCTGACACATGAGCCATAGACCCACATACAGGAGTGTGAGCCACAGCCACAGCTCTAGTGACTGACACATGAGCCATAGACCCAGACACACTGCCAGGACATGTCCCTGTACAGTGACCAACAAATACCATGCCAGCATCTGAGGCATGAGAGTTGCGGACACACACATTGGCAGTACCTGAAGCAGGAGAGGGCACAACTGGCACAGTGCTACTACATGAGGCATGACAGCGAACAACAGACACAGTGCCACTATCTGACACATGAGAGTGAACTGCAGCTGACCCACTAGGACCAGTGAAATGATGAGTCACAGGGCTGTATGGTCCAGGAGGCAGGGTGGCTCTGGGAGCTGGGGACAGCTGTACTGGAGCGACATTGGGGTGGGCAGGTGTCACTGGTGTGTGTCTCTGTTTCTTTGGGATATGGAAGGGCACACTGGACATGACTGGACTGGTAAGTGGTGTTGCCTCATCAGAAACATCACCCATCAAAGGTGGATCATGTGCTGGTGTGGGTCTGCTCTCTGGGGACGTGCTGGACCCTGCTTGACGTTTGCTGTGGCCCTGCCTCCTGCCCTATGCATCATGTGTAATGGGGATGCAAAACAGTGTACTCCTTCCTCTGCTTCAGCGGGGTGTGGATGGGAGTAGAGGTATCGGGGGACTCCACCGCTGACACATGCGTTTTACGTTCCTTCACCAACATCAGCCTCAGGGCATGCAGGGGTGATGTATGCCTGTCCTTGATGGAGCTCATGTCCATGGGAGAACCCTTGGCCCTGGGAGGTTCCTTGGCCGTAGGTGGTGTCCTGTCTCTGGAATGTGCCTGATCCGTGGGCGGTGCCCTGTCCCTGGGAGTTGGCTTGTCCTTTGTAGTGTCCCTGTCCATTTTAGTGTCCCTTTCCTTTGTAGGGTCTTTGTCCTTGGGAATGTCCCTGGCCTTGGGAGGTGCCCTTTCCTTTGCAGTGTCCTTGTCCTTGGGAGTGTCCCAGGCCTTGGGAGGTGCCCTTTCCTTTGCAGTGTCCTTGTCCTTGGGAGTGTCCCTGGCCTTGGGAGGTGCCCTTTCCTTTCCAGTGTCCTTGTCCTTGGGAGTGTCCCTGGCATTGGGAGGTGCCCTTTCCTTTGCAGTGTCCTTGTCCTTGGGAGTGTCCCTGGCCTTGGGAGGTACCCTTTCCTTTTCAGTGTCCTTGTCCTTGGGAGTGTCCCTGGCCTTGGGAGGTGCCCTTTCCTTTGTAGTGTCCTTGTCCTTGGGAGTGTCCCTGTCCTTGGGGGGTGCCCTTTCCTTTGCAGTGTCCTTGTCCTTGGGAGTGTCCCTGTCCTTGGGAGGTGCCCTTTCCTTTGTAGTGTCCTTGTCCTTGGAAGTGTCCCTGGCCTTGGGAGGTGCCCTTGCCTTGGGAGTACCTTTTGAGGGGGATGCCTGTGTAACATGTGAACCCCTGTCCCCCAACACCCCTTGAGGATCCTGTGTGTCAACCCCAGGGTAGCTGATGTTGTGTTCTGTGAAAGATTTTCCTGTCCTAGGGGAAGGTGTATGTGCCTTCCGTGCCCTGCCTTGCTGCCTGTGGCTACTTCTAGTGCAATACCCCGAAAATGAGGCCTGGTCAGAAATGTCACTCTCCGCTGAGACATCAAGTGGTGTGGATGGGGGAACTGAAGTAGAACCTTGTCCATGCAACAGTAGAATGGCTGCAGAGACTGTGTTGGATAATGACTGAACTGTTCTGTGGAGACCAGCAACATCGGCATGCATCCCCTCCATGAATGCTACCACCTGCCCCAACTTCCTATCGTGGTCTAGAAATGCATTGATCATGTTGGTCTGCCCTACACACAGCTGTGGCAGAAGATCAACTGCCTCAGCACAAAGGGCACTTTATGTCACAGGGGTAGGCGCAGCGGTGCCTGCACCGAAGGCTACTCTGCTCCCCCTACTCTGGCGAGCACGAGCAGTACTTGTTGCAGTTGGTGGCAGTGTGGGCCCTGTGTGTTGTGTACCGACTGAAGGTGTAAATTGCCCACTCCCTGTGTCTACCAACAGTGCTGACTCACCAACATTGTCTGAAGATGAGGACGATGGTGTCTCCACATGTGAGTCCTCAGGGACAGTTCTGTCCCCCTCTCCGGGGCTGCTCTCTTCAGTCTCAGTCTGCGTGTGTGTGATCTCGGATCTGGATGCATTGCCACCACTGAGCTCCGTCGTTTGTGGGTCAGTGCCCTCGGCCAAAGCTGAAAGAGAGAGAAAAGAGGTATACCTAAGTGCCACACTCACGTACTGCAAATTACAAAATCAAAACTTCCTTGACTGCTGACCAACATGTAGCACCCATCCTGCACCCGAACCATCCCTACCAGACAACCTCATGTCAAAGAACTGGGGGTGCCTGTGAAACATGTACATCAAACGAACAGGGCAAGTGCATGCAGACCACAACACATGTACATGTGGTGCCATGGGAACACATACCTCAACGGCATGTCCTGGGACCCTGCACTACAATGCAACTGGTATGTCCACCTGGCTGACATGGATGCTAACGCTCACTCCACTAATGGCACCAACATGCAATTGCAGCACAACATACATACCACGGATGTCACTACTGTGTCTGAGCAGAAATACTTCATGCACTCACATGTCACAAACACATTCAGTGTGCTTACTGCTAGTTTGCTGCTGCTCCCCTCTCAACTGGGCGGGCAGGTCAGGATGCATCACAGCAATGATATGGAGCATTAGAGGGGTCATGGTGCATCGTGCAAGCCGGAATGATCTTGGAATCATCCCCAGTGTCATCTCCGCCACATTCTTGCTGAGCTTGGAGATGTCGTCCCAGCGCTTGTGGCAGTGTCTGTGTTGTCTATTGCACACCCCCACTGCCCGTACATCACGTGCTATGGTCCTCCACACGGCCTTGCGAAGGTGCAACTTGACCTACCATGATGAGAGACAAGAGGGGAAAGTCAGTGGACATTTGGCCATTCACACAGATAGGAGCAACACATATCCTTCAGCAGCCATGCACAGTACAGCACATGTGAAGGTTCCACAGCACACCGCCAAGAATGCAGAAGCCAGGAGTCAGTGACCACCTCATGCACACCAACATGTCCCCCACTGCACTTACCACCTGTCCGGGGGCACCGTAGAGCCGTTCATAGTGGCGGGAGCACACCGTCCACAAGGACATCCAGCTCCGCTGCAGTGAAGGGACGAGACCGGATCTATCGCACTCTCGGCATGGCAAGGTCCAGGACTGTGGCAAAACAGCAGCAGTTGGTGGATTGCTCAACACGTAGAGGTGAAGGGTGCCGGCAGCAGTTGATGGATTTCTCAGCAGCAGCAGGTAGAGGTGATGGGTGCAGGCAGCAGTTGGTAGATTGCTCAGCAGCAGCAGGTAGAGGTGATGGGTGCAGGCAACAGTGGTTGGAAGCAGTGGATGTGTGCTGCAGAAATTCACACATTTATAGTGCGCTGAGCTGATATCAGTGGCACACGTCTGCAGCAATTGGTTTTCCCGGGCTGCCTCATTCAAAATGAGCCAATGACTGGCCCTGTTGTGGCGGTGCACGTCTTCAGCTATTTTTGAGCGCCTGCGTTACCTGTTTCCATTGGCTACATGTGAAAGGACCGTCACGGTCACACACCGGCAACCGCATGAGCGCGCTACCGCGATGGTGCATCATTTGAAATTCAACACTCACTGGCGTCGCAATGACGGAGCACGCATTCGGCAGGGGCGGGGCAGGCTAACACATACATTTGATTGTGCAACTGGGAATGGCAGTTGGTACCCCCCCTTTCAGTCACATTGCAGCACCCACCGCAGACCGCCAAGCCAGGCCGGTCACCGACCGCCGGGCCTGGCCGGTCACGCACAGTCCGCACCCGGCGGTGGGTGACCGGCCAGGGTCATCCATGCCAGGCTAACATCAATACACAGAGCTGTCACCCACCGCCCGCACCCGGTGATGGGTGACCGCCCGCACCCGGCTGTCACCCACCGCCCGCACCCGGCAGTCATCCACCGCCCGCACCCAGCTGTGGGTGACAGGCCAGGCCCGGCGGTCTTCGGTGGGTGCTGCAATGTGACTGAAAGGGGGGTTACCAACTGCCATTTCCACTTGCACAATCAAATGTATGTGTTAGCCTGCCCCACCCATGCGGAATGTGTGCTCCGCCATTGCGATACCAGTGAGTGATGATTTTCAAAAGATGCACCGTCGCGGTAGTGCGCACATGCGTTATGCTGGGTGTGACCGTGATGGTCCTTGACCATGCAAAAAAAAAATTTCATGCACTATTGCAGTATCAAGGATCATCTTCTGTGTTGGGGGAAGGCACACCCAGATGGTATGTGTATACACACTGCATGTCTCCGCACACATGTAATGTTCATAGTTGTACATGTGTGTCAGGACATGTCCGGAATGCGTCAAGAATCATTATGTCATGTCAATGGCCCATGTACACGTGTCTCATTTATGTCCATTACTTACATGTGTGGTCATACTATTGACCTTGCCAGTGGTTAACAAAGGCCAGTGATGTGAGCCCAAGTTGCGTCAGATGTGCATGGCTATGTGTTGACGTCTTGGTTTTGAGGTCACATGTTTCTATTGGTATACATCTACACAGTATATCAAGGCTGTGTACCCACATTCTGAAGCTGTCGTGAGTGTGTGGTTTGTGTGTGCAAGTAGCATTGATGGGGGTATATATGCATACTGTGTATGCGTATGTGTGTCGCCTGTTGTATGCCCATGCCAGTCATGTGAGGATGCAGAGCATTGTAGGTGGGGTCATGGGTGCATGATGACATGGAGGGTGTGGTCCATGTTCGTGTTGTGTGTGCACATCCATGTGTGTCTGTGGTGACGCTTGTCCACACTTGGGCACTCCGTCATGTGATGTTGGCTGTTCTTTCAATATGTGTGCACATAACATTGGACATGTTTGCACACAGGATGTTGTATGTGGGTGAACATTGTGTGTGTAGTCAGCTGTAGTACCTTATATTTCGGTCACGTCACACATACAATCAGTGTCTGAAACATGTATTATTTGTATTGTGTTGGTCAAGATGTGATAGTGTGGCACAGCTGTGCGTTGTTGGTCAATTGACATCTGCTTCCATCTACTCCCATACAGGAGGGCTCCAAATGTGCATCGACCATACACTGTGCTGGAGGACATGGTTGAAGAGGAGGTAATCCGCAAATTCCGGCTGGACCGACGGAGATTGCAGGACCTTGTAGCCCAATTGCCACCTCATCTGCAGCCATGCAGGCCATATCCAGGAGCAATTATACCCACAGCAAAGGTGATGGCAGCACTTCACTTCTTCGCAACAGGCTCTTTCCAGTACACAGTTGGTCATGCCGGGTGGATGTCCCAATCCATGTTCAGCATGGTACTGCGGGATGTGCTGGATGCCATAATGCGTTACAAGGATGATTACATCCATTTTCCACGTCCGGCAGAGCTGGCTGCAGTGAAAGGTGACTTCTATGCCCTGGGCCAGATCCCACACGTAGTGGGTTCCATTGATGGGACACATATTGGTCTGATTCCACCCCAGGCACGTGAAGCCGTCTATCGCAATCGGAAGCACTACCATTCTATCAATGTGCAAGTGGTGTGCCTGGCTGACAACATCATCTCCCATGTGTGTGCAAGATTTCCTGGGTCCGCACATGACTCCCACATCCTGCGGGGCAGCATTGTCCCCCAACTGATGGCTAATCTGCGTCAAGAACGAGGGAGGCTGGTAGGTGAGTGTGCTATGATGACTACTGTGTTGTATGTGTGCCATGCTGTTCCCATCAATCCTGGTAATGATGTATGTGTCTGTCATCCCCCCACCTAGGCGACTCTGTGTACCCAAACCGACCGTGGCTGCTGAGCCCCCTACCGAATCCTACTACCCCAGGTGAAATACGCTATAATGAGGCCCATGGGAGGACACGTTGGGTGGAGGAACGTACTTTTGGAGTGCTGAAGTCTAGGTTTCGCTGCCTGGATAGAACCGGAGGGACCCTACAATACTCACCAGGAAAAGTATGCAAAATCGTGATTGCCTGTGGGGCAAGATAGTTCGCAGAGTGAATGCCAGGCTCAAGGAAGGGTGAAGTCAGTGGCGGCCCCTCTTCTAGCGGGTAGATGGTGCATTGCCACTGCTCTCAGCTGGATCCAGCCTGAAACGGCCCCGCCGTCTTGGAGCCGGAGCGGGATCAGCTGTGGGGGCAGGTTGTTCAGTGACGACATCCCTGTCAGTGGCCTCAGGTGATGGTGGCGGTGGCGGTGGTGTTGGTGCCCTGTCCCGCTGGCCACTTGGGGGAGGGGGAGGTGGTGTTGGTGCTCTGTCCCGCTGGCCACTTGGGGGAGGTGGTGTGGCGAGGGATAACCACTCCCTCCAAAGAGCTGTTTGCTGCCCATGAGGTCAACAATTTGTCCCATTCGGGTGTCCACGGACCGCACCAGCTGGCCGGTCTGTAGCGAGTCTTGGTGTGCCCGATCCGCCTGTGCCTGCGACCGCTCGTAGGAGGCTTCCACTCTGGCAATGGCATCCAGGGTCTCGGTCCCAAGATGGGCTGGGTGTTGTTCCTGACCTCGCCTTGCACCTGCACTCCTGTTTGTGATCTGTGGCCTCACCTGTGTCCTCCCCGTCCACTCTCCCTGCTAGCCTGAAATGTCTATGGCCCATCATCGGACGATGGGTCAGGCAGGGTGGCACAGGCAGGATTGGTGGTGGTGGTGGTAGCTGCACAGCTCACAATGGCAGGTGTTGGTGTTGTGACACTGGCCAAGGTGGTGGAGGCAGGGATGTCCTGGGAGTCTGATGGCCCTGGGAGTGTGCTTGGTCCAGCATCATCCTCTGCACCCGAGGTGTCCATGGAATCTTCTCCGGAGAGTCCTGGCTGTTACGGGGGGCGACTGGTGGTGGCGTTGCGGGTTTCGCCTGTCAAGTTGCGATCACCTGAGGGACAAGAATTTAACACTCAATGCTGTGGACATGACAGGTTTGTTGTTGTTACATTACAAATTACTATGGAATCAGGACATGGTTGTTGGTGTCATCATGTTGGTGTGGTAGACAGTACTGGGCATTATGGTGGTGTGGAGGTGTGGAGACAATACTTGGATATGTGTGGTCCGGTCCTGCTATTGGATGGTGCCCCTGTGAAGATGGCTACCTACCTGTAGGTTTGAAGGAGGAGATGCACTGGTCAGCAAACGGTGGGCGGACTCCATCTTGCTCTGGGAACATGGGGGCCTGTTGGGAGTTGTAGTGCTGGACCGACCCCCTTACCCCCACCCGCCCTGTAGACATGGGGGCCTGTTGGGAGTTGTAGTGCTGGACCCACCCCCACCCTCCCTGTAGACATTGGGGCCTGTTGGAAGTTGTAGTGCTGGACCCACCAACCCCCCCACCCTCCCGGTTGACATGGGGGCCTGTTGGGAGTTGTAGTGCTGGACCCACCCCCCTACCCACCCCCACCCTCCCTGTAGACATGGGGGCCTATTGGGAGTTGTAGTGCTGGTCTCTCACCCAACCACCCCCCACCCTCCCTGTAGACATGGGGGCCTGTTGGGATTTGTACTCCTGGAACCACCCCGTCCCCCACCCACTCCCACCCTCCCTGTAGACATGGGGGCCTGTTGGGAGTTGTATTGCTGGACCCACCTACCCCCCACCCACCCTGTAGACATGGGGACCTGTTGGGAGTTGTAGTGCTGGACCCACCCCCAACCCCCACCCTCCCTGTAGACATGGGGGCCTGTTGGGAGTTGTTGTGTTGGCTGCTTTGACAACATGCAAGCCTGGGATTGTAGGAGGCAACATTTGTGCTTGGTCATGGTGGGTGCGTTTGTGCCCAGGCCTTCACATTTGGGTGACTGTGTGGTCCACATGCATGGATTGGAGCCTGGGAGATGTGTCTTGGCAGTTGTGCAAGGCAGACCATGACAGTGTGATGGTGGTCATTGGTTTGTACTTACCAGCCTCAAGTACCTCTTCTATTCCTTCCAGGCTCTCAGGGTGCAGTATGCCCAGCACCTTCTCCTCCCATTCGGCAAATGGTATAGGCTCCGGGGGAGTGCCGCCGCCAGTGTGGTGTGCCCGCAGGTGGTTTTTGGCCCTGATGCCTTTCACCCTTGCCTTGAGGTCGTGCCACTGCCTCTGGATCTCGTGTTTGGTGCGTGGCACGCTCCCTGAAGCATTCACTCTGGTCACTATCCTGTTCCACATGTTGGTTTTGGTTGCCAAGGTGGTCTGCTGGACTAGGTTACCGAACAGATGTGGTTCGACACGGATGATTTCATCCACCATTACCTTCAAATCTGTGAACTTGGGGTTTTTCTTGGGTGCCATGGTGTGTGATGTGCAAGGCGTTGGTGGGGTGGGGTAGGGTGTGCAGGTGTGTGGTATGTAGGGATGGTGTTGGGGGGGTTTGTGTGGTGGGTGTGTTGGTGTGCAGGTTGTATGTGTGTTTGTGTACTGTTTATGCTATTCTGCCTCTTTCTTCCAGCTGTGCTGTGATGTAAAGGATTGTGGTAATGGGAGGGATTCATTTTATACTCTGTGTGGTTGTTGTGTCCCAATGGTTGTTGCCAGTCAGGTGTTCTGAGGGTGTGGTGACTTGGGTGCTCTTGTTTGTGCTGGGGGGGGGTGTCATTGGGGCATGTAGTTGTTGGGGGTGGGTGCTTCTGGTGGGTGTGTTTCCTGTTTTGTGTGTTTTCTATTTACTTCCGTCCGCCATTTTTTAATCGGTTTAACGGCAGGGGTGATGTTCGTTTGGTCCTCCCGCAGTCATGCTCCGTTTGTCGATGATTCCGCGGCGGTTGTGGGAGGTGGTGAGTTCCGTTAGGATGGCGGGGTTATCCTAATCGTGCGGACGGACCCTCCGCAGATCTTGCGGCGGTTGGGCCTGTTTCCGCATTCACCGCGGCGGAGGGTCTTTCTGTGGTACTGTCCGCTTGCGGCGGTCTTTCATGTGATCCGTCCGCCGCGGTCGGTGTTTAATGTGAACCGTCCGCCGCGGTCGGTGTTTGATGTCAGGAATATCCTAATCGCTACTGCGGATTATCCACGGAGCGGTCGGGAGTATTTTTGCCGCGACCATGGCGGACTGAACACGTTTCTGTCCGCCATCCTAATGACGCCCAAAGTTCCTGCTAGATGCAGATAATAATGTGCCAAATGCACTAACATGTAAGGACTCGTTGGAGGTGGAATAATACACCCCACAGCAATGTAGTAAGAAAAAAGTACTCCTCTAGGCCAATCCAAGATGTGAATAACTGAGTCTTTAAGCAATGGCTGAATTTGCTATATGTTGTAAAGCAGAGCACTTTTCGATTTTAGTATATTTACAGCCTTTATGTAAGGAGTGGATAATTTGCTAGAGTATGCTTGACAGACACATTTGTGTACACCTCCCGTCAGGATATTGTTTTCTATACACACCTCCTAAGAACACCACCTTATCCCTTGTGTCTCAGATTTACTCCACAGCCTGCTAAACTGGTGGATTGTTTCACATAAATAAATATAATCAGTTGAAGGAAACATCTGCAGACCCTCCTTCCTTGAATTAGGAGGAAGAAATGTTCCCCCTGCAAATATGTTTTTGTGCCATGATTTATTAGGCACAGAGACTCTTTGTGAGTGGCATTCTTTTTCCCTAAATACCGATTTATAAGTAATTTATTAAATATATATGTTTTGAGGGAAAGTAAATATTATATGATATTCCCAGTCACATAAAATATTGATAACATACTTGATCCCCAGCCAGGGAAATCTACCAAAATTTGCCCAAAGGGGGGAACGAAATACCAGATACAAAGCTTTTCAATGCACAATTGGAACTACATGAGTAACCCCACGATAGCTGTGCACCCAGGGGTGAAGGAGCGCGGGGATCATATTAATGGTGTGCATGAAACAATACAATTAGGGGTGGGGCTCAGATCATGGAATGTCTCAGGTCTTAAAAGTAAGCGCAGTTCCTGATTGGCATAGCTTGGTATCAGACACCCACATCCTCTGTCGGCCCATCAAATTAATGGATACCTTTGTTTCTTTACCCCAGTAGTAACCTCTGACAGGGCAGGGAAAAAGGGGGTCTTGCGACTTATATTTTAAACACCATCTCATGAAAATTCATAATTTCTGTAATAAATCCCCATATTTCCACCTACTCCTATGTGAAGTCGACGAGGTACGGGATATCATAATAATTAATTTTTACAACTGCTTTGATAACTCAAGACCTCAAGTAGTAACAGATCTGAAACTCGCCAGTCAGATAGTTGCGGATTTCCATCACAATTCCATAAGCATCATATGGGTAGGGGACTTTAACATACATCATTGCCCACACGCAGCTAAACCAATCTGCGGCATTACAGATTCTCAAGGTGTGGCCCTTACGCATTTTAAACATGACACATATGGATTATCTCTGAATAGCCTTATAGTGAAACAAAGTCTGAGGATACAAAATAGAGTGCTAAATGGGAACAATAGCTTAGCACCCACTTTTTCTAGGAATGATTATGAGTCCACAATAGACTTTATCATGACCTTCGAAACTTTAAACCCAGACATCAGTGCCTTTGAAGCTACTTTCACAAGTTACAGTGACCGTGCAGTGACATGGATAAGGGTGACCCTACCCACAAAGCCGAAGGGTAGAATAAAGGTGTTCTTTGAATTAATCTTGACATCCACAAAAGTGTTCTCCATTAAATGGGAAAAATCTGACCATCCAGTCTTTCTCGCATCTATTATACGACATACCATGACAGAGATTGTGCAGTGCCTAGATGCTGAGGCTGATCCAGTACACACTATTAATTCCTTCTCTGCTATTACATGTTGTCTGAAACAAGCAATGAGCCTCAGTATACATCCAACAAGAGCCCGCAAGAGAGGTTGGTTTGACTTAGAGTGTACACTAGCAAGAAAGCAACTCCACTTAGCGTTAAAGCAGAAACAAAAGGACCTGCATGTCATTAGACTTGCTCATGTGCACTTTAAGCAGTCCATTGCATGCAGAAAGCACTGTATTATAGAAACAGCTTGTGAGGAACTGCTACGAGCTAGCGCTCTAAAGGACAGTAAATCCTTCTGGAGGGTAATAAATAACCGCTATATTAAGGGACCACATGAGCCGTCGGCTGAGGATCATATAGCAGAGGAAGTCTGGGTAAATGAATTCTCAGCCATAAACGAAGGTCACACGATAACTGGAGCCGGTCAAGTGGCTCGAAGCAGTGCTAGGAATTTATGGACGCATGGCAATACCACTTCAGAGCACTCCCTTCAGTCCGTGATCCTGCATAAAGTAGAAAGAACCCTAGATGAGAGTAGTGAAGGAAAGGCCCCAGGTCCAGATGGGTCCTCTGTAGACTTGTTTAGAGAGCAGCCAGATCTTTGGGCCCGCTGCTCACAAATGTTTATAATGCTACTATAGCGGATGGCTCGCCCCCATCACGGAAAACTTTGATCATTATCCTGATTTACAAAAAAGGTGACAAATCCCTAACCCAAAATTATCTTCCAATATCACTGTTGGACGCCACTGCGAAGGTAATGTGGCGCATCTTGCTCAACAGATTGGAAGATTGGGCAGTAGAAAATAATATATTGGTGGGCACCCAATTTAGTTTCAAAAAAGGTTTGGGTACTGTCCATCAATGTCTGTACTTAAGTACCATCATAGGAAAGTATAACATGGCACAAAAGGGGACACTATACCTTCCCTTCATGGATTTGTTCGCAGCCTTTGACTGCGTATCGCACTCATGTCTGTGGAAAATCATGGAGGACTTGGGGATCGAAGTAGGGATCACCAACTACATGGATGGAAATGCTTGTGTTCACTTTGGAAGGGAGGGTGATTGCTCAGCCAACTTTAACATCAAAAGAGGGATTAGGCAGGGTTGCGTTTTAGCCCCTTTTTAATTACGATCTACACGAATCGTGTAGAATCTGGCCAAACTCTCTCCACTACGGATACAGCGATGCTGGGGTCTCGTCTTATCCCAGTCCGGGAAACAACCATTACAACGCAACTTTCACAACGCAATACCATTACAACGCAACTTTCACAACGCAATACCATCACAATGCAACTTTTACAACGCAAGATCCATTACAGCGTATGCTATTACAACGCATGCCTTTACATAGCAGATGCTATTACAATGCATGCCTTCACAGCGTAAGTATTGGTAACTTTCTTTTATTACATTTATTTTAATGTAATTTATTTTTATAGTAATTTTAACCCCTACACTATCCAACACTTACCCTACTATTACACCCCCCTGGAGTTAGAATAGTAATTTTAACCCCTACACTATCCAACACTTACCCTGCTATTACCCCCCCTGAGGTAGAATAGTAATTTTCACCCCTACACTATGTAACACTTACCCTACTATTGCACCCCCCTGGAGTTCGAATAGTAGTTTTAACCCCTACACTATCCAAAACATACCCTACTATTACACCCCCCTGGAGTTAGAATAGTAATTTTAACCCCTACACTATCCAACACTTACCCTACTATTACACCCCCCTGGAGTTCGAATAGTATTTTTAACCCCTACACTATCCAACACTTACCCTACTATTACACCCCACCTGGAGTTAGATTAGTAATTTTAACCCCTACTCTATCCAACACTTATCCTACTATTACACCCTATCTGGAGTTAGAATAGTAATTTTAACCCCTACACTATCTCACACTTACCCTACTATTACACCCCCCTGGAGTTAGAATAGTAATGCTAACCCCTAAACTATCCAACACTTACCCTACTATTACACCCCCCTGGAGTTAGAACAGGCTTTTAATCGCTACACTATCCAACACTTACCCTACTATTACACCCCCTGGAGTTAGAATAGTAATTTTCACCCCTACACTATCCAACACTTACCCTACTATTACACCCTATCTGGAGTTAGAATAGTAATTTAACCCCTACACTATCTCACACTTACCCTACTATTACACCCCCCTGGAGTTAGAATAGTAATGCTAACCCCTAAACTATCCAACACTTACCCTACTATTACACCCCCCTGGAGTTAGAACAGGCTTTTAATCGCTACACTATCCAACACTTACCCTACTATTACACCCCCTGGAGTTAGAATAGTAATTTTAACCCCTACTCTATCTAACACTTACCCTATTATTACACCCTACCTGGAGTTAGAATAGTAATTTTAACCCCTACACTATCCCACATTTACCCTACTATTACACCCCCCTGGAGTCAGAATAGTAATTTTAACCCCTAAACTATCCAACACTTACCCTACTATTACACCCTCCTGGAGTTAGAGTAGTACTTTTAATCCCTACACAATCCAACACTTACCCTACTATTACACCCCCCGGAGTTAGAATAGTAATTTTAACCCCTACAATATCCAACGCTTACCCTACTATTACACCCTCCTGGATTAAAATAGCGCTTTTATTCTCTACACTATCCAAGACTTACGCTACTATTACACCCCCCCCAGAGTTAAAATGGTAATTTTAACCCCTACACTATCCAACACTTACCCTACTATTACACCCCCCCAGATTTAGAGTAGTACTTTTAATCCCTACACTATCCAACACGCACCCTACTTTTGCACTCCTCTTAGAATTAGAATAGTAATTAATACTCCTAAGTGTAATTAAATAAAGAACTTTTATTTAAAAAAAATATATATTTATAAAAAATTAAAACTGTTGTAAAATTATTTTTTTAAATGTACTTTGAATTTATGTTTACAAAAATTCATATATAATAATTATTTACTTAAAAAAATATTTATAAATATTTTCCCACGCTTTTACATTGATTACAATGTAAAGAAATGTCCTTCTTTTATTTCCATAGATTTCTATGTGTTTGCGGTGTCTATGCTATTTGAAGTCATTTTCAGAGTAACGTGGTAGGGAAAAGAAGCCTAATGGAGCATCCTAAAGGTAAGAAAGTTATTTAAAACTTAGATACATATATTAAAAATTAGTAGTACTTTTAAAATATAAGGTATAAAATAAGAATAGTTACAAAGCGAGAATGTTTAATTTATTTTAAATATTAAAATACTGTATTTACATTTTTGAAATGTTAAAAAAAACATTTAAAACATATCGTAAAGTTTATTTATAAATAACGTTGATTTACAAAATAAATTAATATTAAACATAAATAGTAAAAAAATTGTCTGTTTTCTTTTTTTGTAGCTCCAGATGACGTACACGCGTATACGTGATTCTCGAAGGCAGCCATTTTGAAGAGTGTTGCCAGACAGAGCAGAAGCAAGGAGACCTGCGCTCAGGTAAGAAACTTTATAATCTTATATACAATTGTGAATGAGGGTGTGAGTGAGATTTATTGCAAGGAGAGAAGAGGGAGGTTTAGATAAGTTTATTTTAGGTATAGTTGGTATGTTTTTAGCATGTCCCCGACCTTGTTGTCAGTGTATGCCCATGTCGGGTCACGTGTTCACAGATGTTTTAAAATTTGTTTGTAAATAAGTATTAAGTAAGGATATTTAATTGTAAATATTGAATTTTGATTGCAAAAATGCAAAAAAATTTTGTTTTTTAAAGACCGGAGCAAGAAGATGATCGCTTTTTCATGATTGGATTCATTCTTGGGAAACCAGATTGATTTATTGAGATTTTGGATTCGAGGAAGACTTCAACGTTATTGGGTTCTTTTTTTCATGGAACATTTAACAACAACTGAGGATTTCAAAGGTTTGGATTTTATTTTCAACAAAGCAGAAGGATTGTCATATCGTATTTTTTGATTTATTAAAAATTTGGATATGGACAAGAAACATTTTTGAGAATGTGTTTTGGTAAATCGATCATTTTCAAAAGGATGCATTTTTGGAATGGAGTACCAATTTTTTGGAATGGTTTTCTATTTGGAATATGAGATTTAAATAGAAGACTTTCCAAATGGGTTTTCGTTATGTGGTTTTGAATTTAGAAAAAAGCAAGCTTGGAAAACATTTTTATGGATTGGATTATTACAGTAAAGAAAAAAGAAGACATCTAAGGTAAGGTGACCCGACTTTAATTGTTTTTTAAATGATTTGAAAAATGACAATTTTAAAAAGAAGTTGTATAATTTAGGGCAAAACAGGAAAGTAATAGAGTAGGTTTAATTAGCAATGTAGAATGTGTGCAACATTATCCAGGTAGTCTGGAGCCACACACAATGAAAATTGTTGTAATGCACCTAATAGTCTATCAGACATTTCTTTTGATTTTTTAAAAATCCGTGGGTTTAGACTACCTGTTAATGCTTGTGAAATTCTCATTTCTTGGAAACTTTGCTCCTTCCTCAAAGTTTCCAAAAAATGATAAAAGTTGGAGTGAGGTTTGCCAATTGTGTGGTTGAAGGAGTTGTGCCATTCCTCTATGGCATTCTTTGTCTTTGCTCCTCCTTCTAAGCAGCTCGAGTAGCAGTTCCACCACTCCACATGGAAACGTGACCCGATCTGCTTAGATGTCCAATCCATGTGTTTTCAAAATAATTTAGTAAGGGTGCCAATTTTTCTTCATTTGATGTGCAAAAGTCTGATTTTGTAATTGCAGTGTAGTACTCGTCTATACTTTCAGGAGGAACAAAGCAAAGTGCTGTTAGTTTTTTTAATTCAAAGTGCAGTTTGCTATCCGCTGCGTAATCCACAACTAAGGATGTTTTTTGTATCTTTCGCCAAAATGCCTGGGAAAAGTGGAAAAACATCCTTGAATTTGGGTATCGGTGCACGTTTTAGAAATAACATTTATCATTGCGAATTCAAAATCAATTATAATTTTCCTAGGACTTTTGTTTGATGTTTTGGATTTTAACACTCTTAAAAGTTCAGTGTAAGTTGTGGATTGTTTATCAGGTAGCAAACTGTATACTAAGGGGACTACTGTATTGTTAATTTTAGCATGAATAGTGTATATTTGGGTGAATGGATAGGGCGTGCTTTTAAATGTCCCATCCATTATCCTAACATCACTATTCTCTAACTTTACGGGATGTGCTAAAGATAATTATTCATTTTTGAGGGTTTTTGTTGTCATGCAGTACAAAAGGTCAGTTAGATAAAGAAACAGAGATTTCAGGAGGAATACGAATATCATAGTATCTTTGAGGTGTAACTCTTTGAGGGTTATTTGCCTGTTTTTTGCATTGTATAATTTGTCTCAGATTGGGTATGATGGGCATACTGCTAGCAACATGACTAGGGACATGCTGGGCAACCTCCCTCAAAATGGAACCAGAGGAGTCATTGAAGGTGCTTGCAATATCTTTTATTTCATTTATTGTTTCTCTCACCTCAATCTCCATTGCAGAGTCAGAGTGGTTATGCTCTGTTGTTTTTACAACTGTGTCACCCTGAGTAACCGCTCTGCCTTTGCAATGGGTTAAGTATTATTGTACACACCCCCAATGTCTCCTTGGTTCTGTTATTCTCTCCTTGCAATAAATGTACCCTGCATGCTTTAGAAGTCGGTTTCCTTTGCTCGATGTAATATAATGGGCTGTCTTATTCGTTGACATTATCAGCAATGATAAGAAATACAAGAAAATATTGTCAGAAATATTATTTTTTATTACGTTTTTTTTTTTTTGGTTTTGCTCCTCTTGGAATTCTTGTTTGAAAACACATATATGAAACATTATCTGCCTGCTTTGTTTTTGTTCAGACATTTTGAATTCTTCCTGTTTATAGAAAGATACATTATAAATCTTGTTTTCGTTTTTTTCACTTTTTGGGTTGGTTGATTGTGCTTTGAGATGGATTCTGTTGGTCTGCTTGTTGGTTGGTTGAATTTTCAATATTTTGTGCTGTAAGATAGTAGGATATTTTTTTGTTAGATTTATATTGTCGTGTTGCTATGTTGCTCTACCTGGAGAAAAAAGGGTTAATTTAATATTCTTTTCATTTAAAAAAAATTATTTACCTGGAGTATTTTTATAGGATGGACTTAATATGCTGGTGATCTCTTTAGAAGGTGTTCCAAAGCTGGTGCTTTTTTCTTCCTTGATAGAGCCCTGTTGTAAATGTTGTTTTCAGTTGTAGGATATAATATATATTGAAAATCAATTTTTATTCATAAATCTATATTTATAGGATTGTAAAAACTGCATTATTTCAAGGAAACAAGACATTTCATTATAAAAATGCATTTTTGACAGCAAATATTTGTAAAGAACGTTTTTGAAAATAACATAGAAATATCAGATTTGAAAGAGTTGCAGAAATGTACATGATGTTATTTATCAATTCTCTCACATTGCTTCATTATTGTACATGTTTATTGACTTTAAAAAAAATGTATTTACCTTTAAAAGAGATGTCGTTCTTTGATATTGGTTTACTGTGTTTTTTCAATTTAATATTGATTTGGTCAGAAATATTTATTGTATGCTGGAAAAAGAAATGAGAAGGTGTAATGCAAAAAAAGAATAATTCATTTTCTGATATTTAATTTCTTTGTACACAACACTTTAAATTTTGATTAAGAAATATTTGTACAGCATTATTCAAAAGACTTAGGGGGTCATTAGGATGGTGGGCGGACATCCTTTCGGGGATTGGAACCGCCCACCATAAGGGAGGGGGTCCAGTGTAGGCAATTAGGATGCGCCCGCCACAGTGGTGAGTGCATCCTGAATTCCTGGCATTGTGGCAGGCGGTGCACTCAGCATCGTACTAATGTGGCGGGGGAATGGGTGGCGGGCGTGCTAGGATGTAGGGAAGATCGCCACCGCCATGCGGGGAGTCGCAATCCACCCTACATCCTAATAGGCCCCTTAGCTATTTAAGTAACATATACATTTTTGTAAATTTACACATTTTGTAATTAAAACTCCTATTATCAATTTATTGTGAATCATACAAAAACATTTATATATTTTTTTTGCAGTCAGTATTTATATTTGCAGAATTTTTACCTTTTTTGTTCACCCACTTTGGTAGACCATATATAAATGTATTTAAAAATAGGCACAGTACATTTCATGCTTTGGCTTCATTTTGAAGAAGTTTTTTTGATTATTCTTTTTAACGATAAATTATTACCAAACACCATTTTTTTTTTACCATACGACTCTGGTTCATTTCCACATTTCTAAATGTATCTTATTATCCTTTCATGAACGAAAAGTAACTTTAAATGTAAAACCATTCAAAATTGTATTTAATTATTTCTCTTACTTTCAAGTTTAGTAATCGTTTTCAAATATTCAGCTCCTTTGATTAAAGTCTGTCAAGTTTTAAAAAAACTGTAAAATAATATATATTGATTTAATACATTTTTTTTAGGTTTAATAATTAAAGGTCTTATTTATGTAGCAATGTATTGTACTTACTTGTTTGTTGTGAATGGTTGATTTGCTTTGCCACTGTGTTAGTTTCGCTTGGAGAGTGAGAGGCAGCATTAAAAGCGTATGCTCTCGCTGGTAGTCAGTTGACCACTGATTTCAAAATGGTGAACAACCTTTATTTGTACCTTTTTTGTATCTCTCACCTTTATTTTCGTAAAAATATTCATTTTGAATCTCCTTTTTTTAGGGTTTATTTCATGTGAGAACTTATAATTTAATTAATTTTTTTAAATGTGCCTGTTTATGTGGTTCGTCAGTGTTTACACCTCCATTTTGTTTGCTGGATGCTCTATTTCTTGTCATGGAAACTGTGGTAGGACTTGTGTTTGAGCAAAGCTCATAAAATGGTGGCCTGCTTTTAGCTATTTCGGTACTTTTCTCTGTTGAGTATGTTTTTGAATGATTTATAAATTAGTTTCTTTTTTGAGTTAAAAATGTTGTATTTTTATGTTACTGTATATTACTCGGCACATACTCGAGTATTAAAATTAATACCCAAGTATTAATTTTGGGGAAAATAGTCTGTTTAAACAATAAATATGTGCTCAGTTTCGACCCACATTTTAATACACTTAACCACCCAAAAACCCTATTTTCCCTGCATCTGATGCCAGGAGTTATTTTACAAATAAGTCTTAAAAATACATTTTATGGCATTGTAATGGTATGTGTAGTATTGTTTTGCGTTGTAATGGCACTTTTAATGCATTCTATATATATTGAGTTTTAATGGTATGCGTAATTATAACATTCGTTGTAATGGATTTTGCGTAAAAAATGTGTTGTAAAGGCATGCATTGTAAAAGAATGCGTTGTCTAATCATACATCCCCCCGTCCTACTTTATGCAGATGACATTGTATTCATTGCTAAACTGAGGGAGGGGGTCACAAGCTCCTATAAATGATTATATCATTTTCATGGCAGAACTGTACCTGTAAGTAAATGGTTCCAAAATCTATACCTTGACATAAGGGTACAAATCCAACCCCGATGCTAGCCAGAAGATGTGCACACATGGAGAAATCCATTAATGGAATATCCACATTTATAAAGAAGCTGGTCTTCAAAGCAATATGGGAACTCCTTACCATATATACAAGTAAAGCTATAGCAGTGGCTTCAAATGGTGCTGGGGTCTGGCGAATGGCCAATACACCAAGGACCCCATTAGGATGGCGGCAGACTTTGCCCGCCCGCCATCCCTGTGCAAAACGGGACCGCCCGCCATAGGAGCGGTGGTCCCGCCTTGGCAATTAGGATGCACACAGTGGCGGGCGCAACCTGTATTTTTACCATTGCGGCGGGTGGTGCTGAAAGCGCCGCCCGCCGCAATGGTAAAAATGCACATTGTGCATTTCAAAGCACAGCATGACAGGCTCCGCGCGGTGCCTGCTGTGTTTCACTTTGAAATGCGGGGGTACCATAGGTACCCCCTATGTGCATCACCCACCCCCCGGAGTCCCAGGGGGCCCGCAACAGGCCCCCGCAGGGAGTCTCCGCATGCCTTTCCGTGGAAAGGCATGTCTGAAAGCCCATCATAATATGGCTGACGGTGTCTAATAGCCCCGCAAAAGCGGAAAAGCGGCGGACGCTGTTTACGTCCGCCGTGGTCCCCCCGCCATAGTAATATGGCGGGCAGGAAATGGGTGGCGGTGGATCGCCACCCCCACCATGGAGGTGGCGATCTGCCCGACATTGTAATGGACCCCACAGTATTCAAAGACTTGAGGATTTATTTCTTAAACGCATCCTTTCCCTCCACTTCAGCTTGTCAAACTAGGGGGAATCCCATACATCTCCAATAGACTGAAGATAGCCCCTATATTGCTTTTGCTTTCAGTCTGGTTGCATGAAGGAACAGGTTTAAATAAACGAGTACTCCACGATACAATGAACTTAGACCACGCAAAGGAAATTCCTTAGCTGAGATATGTCAAAACCAAATGCGAGGCAATTGGCTTAGTGAAACTTTTTACCAATCTGGAGTCCTGCAATTTAATAGGTAAAGAACAGCTGAAACAGCGCGCCCGGAACAATGCAGTGGAAAGGAGAAGGATGGCTGAGGGAACAAAACCATCTGTAGCCACCTATAATAGAATGACCCTCCAGGAGGATTTGAAACCCTCTTTGACCCTGGTACGTAATGACTAGCAGAGCAGAGGTTCATCCTGACCTGATTCAGGGCAAATATGTTACAGTTGATGGTAGGATTTCCAGATAACTTTTTTTCCATGTCCGAGATAGTAATGTGCTTGTGTGCCATAATCAATTTACACGTGGTAGATGAAAAGAATGGTCACAGTTGAGTTCAATTACAAACCAATGTGAAAGAAACAAATTCCAGCAAGCATAAGCATGATTTAAACATCACCACAAGAAATCAATGAATATTTGTGATTTAATTTTCATCACTGTTTGTTTGTTTGTTTCTTAGCTTTATTCGAAAAGTAAAAACATTTCATAAAAGCATATACAGTGCAGTTACAAGAAAAAAACATGAAGGATCAAATTTAGTTAAAAAATTATGAAAAATCATAAAGGTGACAACAATACATCAATAAAAACAAATACACAATACGTTTCATTTTGTGGAAAGAGACGTGTGTTGAGCAGGGATTGAATCAATAAGATAATCATTAAAAAGCGGGGGAGTAAGATAAATTAATTAAATGTAGGAATAAAGCGACCACTCAATACACGTCCAGTTCTGCCCATCCAGTGTCTGTTATGTTTTTTTTGGCAATGCGGCAGTACATAGGAAGTTCTGGGGTAGAAATCAGTTAGACTCCAAATGGATATGGTCCCATCTCCTAGCTGTGGCTGTCGAGATTGGAGGTATGAGACGACATGACTGTTCCTAAATTTAACAAGTACCAAATCACCCGCAATATGTTTCGGGAGAGGTCCTAACCAACCCACCCTTCTGACGCTAAGTATGGTACCATCAATGTTGGGTGGGAGAGATCTATTTTTAGATAGCCAAAATACTACCTTGTTTCTTAACTCTTGGTTATGTTCGTATTTCCCCAGTGGGAGTTCTGGTACACCTGAGAGGACGCACACAAAAGGAGCGGCCTCAGGTGGCAAATGTAGGTGTTTGTTTTTTTGTGGCACGTTGTCGCAATTGACCTGTATTCTCTTTTGGAGTGACATTTCTTTGGTAGGCCCTTTTCTAAGCTGGGAACTCTGTGAAGTTGTGACTGCCTTCAAGGGATTTAAGTTTTTACTATGCGGGGTTACTGGTTGTATATGGATGGTCTTACTTTGTGTGGTGATGTTGGGTGTATCTATGGAGGCTGAACACGGAGGATGAGAGGGAAGCGGTAGTTGAGAGGGTCCTGCCTTAGTTCTTAAAAGTAGAGAATTTGCCTTAATTGCTTCCTCAACCCCTGAAAGCCTATCCCCTAAGCTGGTCATTTTATCAATTAGCGGAGAAATTATTGTCTTTATCATGTTTTCAAGCGAGGCCAATAAGGAGGCATTGGTAGATACTTTTGATTTTCCATTGCTAGGAGTGTTGGAGAGTGAAAAATTTGTGGTTAGTGTTGGTTGCTTTACTTGCATCCCCGTTTATCTGGCCCCATCTCTCTTCCTTTTGAAACAGGTGGCCTGGGTAGAGGGGTCCTGGGTAACAACAGCGGAGTTGGAGTTTTTCAATGGGTGTGTTACATGTGGGGTAGCCTGTGAGATTTGGGTAGGTTGAGGTGAGCGTCTAGTTATTGGTATGGGGGAAATGGGAGCTCTAGAATGAAGACGTTCTGATTCCACCGGAACATATGTGGATCTACACATATTATTTAGTTCCTCTAGTAATGAAATTGCTTGGGTTGCATCAGCGGGCTGTGGAGAGAAACACACACTGGGAGAAGTATCCATAACTGGCGAGCGCTCTATTCTCTCTAGTTCACGGGCAATTGGGAGAACAGAGCTCTTAATGTAGTAATCCATTGTTCCCCTAAGCGAATTACTCTGATTGGCAAGTATTCTGATGCCCCCCTTGCAATTCATAGCGAAATTGCTTTTGATGGTGGACACTGAAGTAATATCACCTTCCCTCAAGAGTGGTTCTCAAATTCCACTAATAAAACACTTGGGAGAGTCCTATATGAAAGGTAAACAAGTCGAACAAAGTCAAAAGGGAGTCAGTACCTTCAGTCCTTTCCCCTCAGTTCTTGCATCAAATCCAATCCAAGGGGAGTGGCCCGACCCGGCCTCCTCTGGCCTGTGATGGCCTTAGATGGTCCCGCCCTTGTCCCGGGCTTCTCCCGGCGCTGCCCGCGTGCGTCCCGCGGGGCGGGAGGCGTTCCTCGCTTATCAGGCGCCTCCGGTCGCGAAGGTGGCGTCAGGGACGCGACTCGGCCGCCGGGGCACCTGGGGGTTGTGGTTCAGACCCCCCCATGGCTGTAGGCGTTGTGGGAGGCAGCCGTTCCCTTCACGACGCTCCCCTGGTCAGAATAGCAGCCGCCGTTGCCCTCACGGCGGGTAAATATGCAGATCAAGCGTCCCCCTGAGCGCTCGGCGCTCCTCGCTTATCAGGCGCCTCCGGGCGTGAAGGTGGAGTCAGGGACGCGACTCGGCCGCCGGGGCACCTGGGGGTTGGGGTTCAGACCCCCTCGATGGCTGTAGGCATTGTGGGAGGCAGCCGTTCCCCTCACAGCGCTCCCCTGGTCAGAATAGCAGCAGCCGTTGCCCTCACGGCGGGTAAATATGCAGATCAAGCGTCATCACAAAAATCATGAAACTTGATGTTAAAGAAAAGGGGATGGGGTGAGTGTTTAGGGAGGGTTGCGTGATGGTGTAAAGGAAGGGGAAGGTAATGCGTATTACATACATCCAAGGATTGTAGAACCTATCCCGCCTATTAATTGGCAAATGCATATAGAACAAAACATAACATAGTAGGTACAGATACACAAGTCTCTGTTGCCTATGTTTGATACATAACACAATATGTCAATGTTTTGACCACTGTAATCATAAAGGTGATTTCAGCCTTATTGGGGGGTCTTCATCAGGACCTTGGGGGACTCGTGAAGGGGGGGACCAAAGCACCAATGGAAAACAGCACAAAGAACCCAGCTGTGTATTAGAAGAAGGGCCTGTAAGCTCTGCAAATAAATTGTCAGTCCAGAATGGAGGTGGTTGGTGCCTCAGGTACAGCTGGGTATCCAACAAGGGTGATTAGTAACCTGACGGCGGCTCTGGTCTGAATCCATTTGCACATCATATTTGTTTTGTACATTTTATGAAACTCCTCGGAAGCGATATGTGTTATCTGTTTTTAAAACACTTAATTCAATCCAAAGTAGGCCAGCACTCTTATTTTAACAACAATTACACACCCCACTTGTATGCTTAGCAATGTCTTCTTATATGTGGCATGCACTGAAAATAAGAAAAAGCATGCAGGGGCAACCCTATAGGATAATAATTGTCTCCCTAAAGAGTCACTTGAGGGTATGAATATTGGCTTAATTTTGTTATCGCTTATTCCCCTGCCTGTTAACAATTGCATTGTATATATGAAGTCATTTTATAATTTTAAACTGTTTTTAACCTTTTGTAGTATACTTTTATGTTACTGAAAAGTATTGAATAAAGTTATAATTGATTGATTGATAAAATACTTACTAATGCTGTTCAGCTATTAAAAATGAGTTTTGTTGATAAATGCCGACCAACAGTTTTTTTATGTTCTCAAAGAAGTATCATGATAATAAACTGTGATTTTAAATGAACAATATTCACTATAGCAGCTGCTCACAATTTGCTTTGTATGTATATTTTAGACTCCTCTTTTAAGTATGCAGTTGATGGGAACGATGGTATTCCAATAATGTGTGGGAACTAATACACAGTACTCATCCCAGTGAATTATGGGTGGTGACATCACATCTGCCTGGGCCATAACTATTCTACAATATATTTAAGTTTATCATGTCAACGGCAGTGTGCCTTTAAAACTGAAACAAGAAGTGTTCTACCAAATATACATCTCTATTACAGTGATGATGGGTCTCTTTGTTCAGCTGAAGTGCACTGCACTACTTGATGCTTACTGACACAGTGTGCACATATTTAACCTGCTATTGATCTAACAGAAATTCTCTCAGCATCTGATGCAATTTATTTTCCTCATGGTGGCAGTTTAGAGCATTTCCAATTGTCAAAGTGAAGCTTACCGGAAAATCCAATACGCCATAGGAGTCAGTCACAAAGGTGCTCAGCTTGAGGATGTAGACAAGCCTACAAGCATGCAGCCAACAGGGCTCCAGTTAAACTGATTTCTGTGAGGCTCTGTCTACAGGGAAGTGAATCTTGTCAAATCCGTTAAGGTTATTTTATTTATTCAAGTTCCCTTTAAAGATGTGTCTTAGATATAAATAAAAATGTACTTATAAATTAAGTCTGGAAAGGTATAATCAAAATTTCCCAGCATATATAAAAAGACTATTTAAAAAAAATGGTGCAACTCTAAACAGAAAATAATATTAAAGATCTTAAGGAAAACAAATCGGCTGGAAAGATACAGAGGTGTTTCGGTGTACTTTGAGAAGATTGGCAGCCTGCACTGAATTGGGAATCTTTCCTGTTTTAGTGCGGGGCAAATACAGCATTTTGGGTCTCCATATTCGCAACCTATAATAATCAAATCCGTTTTTTCTTTAGATCCCAGATTGTTTCCTACGTTTTCCCTCCCACCTTCATGCTTTTCATTTACCATCACACACAGGCCTGGAGTTACTGATTCGCTTATGTTGTCTCTTCATTTTTTACACGTATGCTGGAGATTCCGATCTCCTTCCTTGATATTTCTTTTTTAATACCCTTATATTGATATTAACGGAATAATCGCATGAGGGGCCCTCCAACCCGAAGGCATGATTAATCCAACAGGATAACTGAGAAGGCCTCCCAACCCAATCCATCCCAGCTGCGTCCTTTTATAAACGTAAAGCACATTGACACTCCTTGGGGAAAGAGTATCACTACATAAATAAATAAATAAATAAATAGTTAAACCTGTCATTTTGCACCTCATAAAGCCGTATGACATTCGAAGGGAAAACCCATTAATGGTCTGAAAGAAACCAAGCATAGGTTAGGCAACCAGGAAGCTTGGAAGGAAGGGTTTGGTGCCTGTATAGGAGCAGAGAACATTTCCTGACCCAATGTCAGCCTGTATTTACGGTTCCAAAGTAGTGGCTGTAGACTGGAAGGCAGTGTCTGTCATAGGTGTCGAGATGCAGGCGTGCTCTGGCATTGTGCTTTCAGACCGGTGCAGAAACTTACAACATGCTCCCAGCTAGCTTATAATTTCTCAAAAAATGCAAGATGGGTAGCATTTGTTTTCTAGAGGACATAACCAAGCACTTCACTGTCTAGCATCAGCAATTATGTGTATTCATTCAATTATTTGGTAGAACCCAAACCTTTGGCCAAAACCACTTTGCAGCACTGGTGGTGGTTTGTTGTAAGTTCTAAAACCGTTGTTACTCTATAAAAACACATATACAGAGCTCAGTGGTCATATGTGCGTCCACATAAAATCCCTGAGCCCTGATCCAGGAACTGGTGAGGTTCAAGTTGATATTGGTGCGGCATTGTTTCGTTCTTAAGGTGTCATGATGGGAAAGATAAGCTACTTTGAAGATACATTTTTGTTTTTTGAAAGCATCCCAATTTGGATGGACTTTAGATCCAGGTGCACTGTATTTCAGAGCTGTGTGCCTTTCACTCGAAAGGGCCCGCCTCCATGTGCCGAGCAGTGGTGGCTGCCTTGGAATAGGGGTGGTGAGGCAGGGGGAATATAAAAATAAATAAAATTTACGTACCTGTGAACAACGCTAACACCGTCAACGCTGCCTCTCCTCCGTCCTCAGTCTCTGAGCTGGCAGCAGGAACGGAATCACCCAGGCTCCCAGACTCTCCCAGCCAATCAAAATGCTGCATCAGCAGCAATGCGATTGGTCTGAGCGGCCTATTTTGCCGCTCAGGCAGTGCTTGGGAGCCTGGCCATGTCCTCCACCTGGCTGTGCAACAGAGCACATAACGGTTTGGTCAGTAAAAGAGGGCCGGCGAAACCGTCATGTGCACTCAGAGAGTGCAAACCACTCCTCTCTCTGCTCTGGCCAGCTAGCTCCGCCCAACCTGGCTCTGAGTCCGCACGGAAAAATGAAATGATAATAATGTCTTGTTGTTATCATTTTCTTTTTCTTTTTTTCTCTGCTCAGAAGCAGTGGGTCTACGCTCCTCTGCCCTAGGGGAGGAGCCGCCACTGGGGGCGAGTACTCAGGTCTGTGTTGCCGAGCATAAGAAAACAGTATAGAGAATTCTGAATTTTTTTTCTCTGTTTCAATGGAATTGAGAAAAGAGCTTTAAGAGTCAGGGTGAGGGGGCCTGATTTCTTATGGTGGAAGCACAGTGAGCTGTCTGGTTCTATAAATTCATGACTTCTTTCCAGGAGACTCCTGCATGGATAATGTGGCAGCAATTCAGTGTTCAAATCACCAACTGAACGTGTAGCACATAAAGATGGGGCCCCCTTGCAAAAAGTGTTGAGGGGCCCCTGAGTCTCACATATCTCACAGATATTCATCAGACTTGGGCTGAATGGGAGCCCCATGATGGATGGGTGACCCTTGAAAGGGTTAGGGGCCCATTGCATTGCAGGGGCTGCATGAGGGCCCTCTGAAGTACTGGGGGTCCAGAACAGGGTTAGGGGCACTGATGTAAATGGTAAAAGGAAAAACGCTGGAGCCTCTTCACAGTAAGTAGAGGGTTTATTCTTAGAGCACAGACAAAGTGTACACCTGGCCAGCTGACCAGGCACCAACTGACAAGTCTGGAATGCAGCTTGGCACAAAGAGAAGCATTGAGAACATTACAGGTATTCTGAAAGGGCAAAGAAGAAAGGACACAAAGATATAACTAGATATAACTACCATGTTGAAGGAAGAACACATTTACAACACATCTTCTCTCTTTAGTATAAAAAACAACAAAGATTGGAGAATATTAACATGAAGCATTAACATAAATAATCATTCAAATAGGCAGGAGGTCTAGGAGACCTTGACAAAGCCACAGGAAGAAATTGAGTAAGAGGCACAGGCATGGGGTTCTGGATGAACACTCTTGACCAAACAACTTTTAATCCAAGAGGGTGCAAGCTTAGTACCAGGATGTCTGCCTCGCATGAGCTCAAACGGAGACTTACCATATTGTTTGTGGGCAGTGGTCCGATATGCCCAGACCATCTCCTGAACTACCTCATTGAAAAAACCTTCAGAAGAACACATCATTTGTATAATCCCTTTAACAACTCTGTTAGCTCTCTCACACACACCATTCCCCTGGGGATTATAAAGGGAAGTGCGATGGTGGGTCACACCACAACTAGACAAAAACATATGCATTTTATTGGATGTAAGTTGTGTGCCATTATCTGTAAAGAGTATAGAGGGAAAACCTTCATCATGAAATAAGACTTTGAGAAATAGTATGGTACAATCAGTGGCGATCTCTTTAACAAATTTGACAGTTAGACACTTCGAAAATATATCAACCACAACAATGGCAAAGCGATGAGTAACAGGCAATTCATGAAAAGGCCTGATGAAATCAAGGCATACACTATGCCATGGTTGGTTTATAGTAGCATTGTGACCCATAGCTGAACCAGAAGCGATCTTAAGTTTTTTGCCACCTTCCCTACAAGCAGAACAATTTTCAACCCAGGATGCTACCTGTGTGCTTCTATGGCTGCCCACCAAAAATCTGCTTTAAGCTTGCGCTGAGTGAGTGCCTGCCCTAGATGTCCTTCATGAGCAAGCTTTAACAATTTGGGCCTCAAACTGAATGGTGGAATATATCTGTCACCTCTCATGAAAATACTGTCACCATATACCGAAAGCTCATCTATAACCGTAAGAAAAGGGTGGACGGGAGGTAGAACACAGCTCTCATGCCTGGTACCCAATTTGATAAGATCTATGACCATGATGAGGACTGTGTCTTCCTCCATAGCAACACACCATTTGTCCTTGGTAAAAGAATCATCACTCAGAGCTAAGACGTCTTGTATAAAGGCTACAGCTTTTTCTTCTTGAACATCAGAAAAATTATTTTTTAAATCACTACTCGTTACAGAAAGCCTAGAAAGACAGTCAGCCTATACATTGCGCCAACCTTGTATATACAAAATGTCATACTGATATTCCTGGAATCCAGAAGCAGGTCTCGCTAATCTAGGAGAACCTTTGCCAGCACCACCTAGAGACAAAACTCTAACTAAGGGTTTGTGATCTGTCTTGAGTTGGAACTTGGTATGTCCTAAAATAATGTACTCCCCAAGCAGCAGCTAGGGCCTCTTTTTCGATAACCGAATAGTTTTGTTCCGAGAGTGAAAGAGGGCGAGAGGCAAAGGCGATGGTTTTCTCTCCTTCAGAATGTTTCTGTAAGAGTACCGCACCCAATCCAGTACCACTCGCATCTACCACCAATACGGATATGCGACTGATGTCAAAGGGAGCCAGAACCTTAGCTTCACACAAATCTTTCTTAATAGCAGTGAAGCAATTAGTATGAGTTTCATTCCATGCAAATGTCACTCCTTTTTTAAGTAAAAGTCTCAAAGTAAATGTTTTATTTGAAAAGTTCTTCACAAATTTAGAGTAGAACTCTATGAGACCCATGAATGACGGAGCTGGTCCTTATCAGAAGGACACGGGCTGATTGTATGGCCTCTAAGAGATTTTTCTTTGGCTTAACCCCTTGGGCTGAAATCTCGTAACCTAAATTCTCTAAGTGTTGAACAAAGAAAGAACATTTATTTTTGCGTAGTTTCAAACCTGCTTCATCGATTCTAAGTAACACGGATTTGAGTACTTGATGCTCTGAGATGGTGTCACCAAAGACAAGAATATCATCTTGGAAAAACACTGCTTTTTTAATACCCGTGAAAATCTCTGTTACCATATGCTGAAAAACGCTGGCCGCAGAGATCAGCCCAAATGGAAGCCTGGTGAATTGAAAAGTACCCTCAGTAGTTATGAACGCAGTCAAATGTTTTGAATCATCATGAAGGCGGATCTGATGAACTTTGCACCCTGCAAGGTGGATACCAACTCCCCGATATTTGGAAGAAGAAAGGTGTCCACCACAACATTTTTATTGAGGGATCTAAAGTCCACACAGAATCTTATTTTGCCATCCGACTTTTGCGTGATTCCAACCGGAGACACCAATGTGGAGGCTTCCAAAGGCTCAATAATACCTCCCTGTAACATTTAATTGATCACAGTTTTAACTTCCTCTCTGACTGCAAGAGGAAATCTTCTCACCTTGTGTTGAACCAGGATAAAATCATTCTTTAACTGGATCTTATGTATATACCCCTTCAATTCACCCAACTAGTCTCTAAAAACTCTGCCTGCATCATGTAGACTGTTGTTGAGAGTAAGAACATCAACAACCATAACTTGGTTAGGTGCCCTAGCATTGACTATAATGTGCAAGTCGTATTGATGGATCCACTCAAGGATAGGCGGCCCATCAACCGAGACATAAACTTTACCATTGGTGGACCGATGCATAAAAAAGATGTCAGACTCAAAATATCCTAGTAACTCTATATTTTCACCCTGGTAACCTGCAGGGGAAATATCACTATCTTTAAGCGGCATATCACCCCACTACTCCTTGAACATGAACTCGGGGATTATGGTGTATCTTGAGCCAGTATTCACCATAAGGGTTACTACATGAACATCAATAGTAAACTCAGCTTTCAGTCTCCACTCTCTCTTTTCATTGAAAGTAATGATATCCGGATCATCAACCACCAAGATTTTACCCCTGTCTCTTTGAATTTCAATAGCACCATCTTCTATGAATGCTACCTCGGATCGAACTTTGTTCCTACACATTCTTTAAAAATGACCAAACTTCCCACACTTGAGGCATTCTTTGTTGTTTGCAAAACAAAATTTTGCATCCGAGGTATGTGCATTACTGCCACATCTCAAACAGAACCTAATAGGGGATTTGACAAAGTTACTCTTCTTTTGAAAACTTCTCCCTTTAGCCTTTACAAGAGCTACGGCTTCATCATCCCCAGGTTCACACTCATTTTTTTTTTTAAGTTTTCAAAAACCTTTCTTTACTTACTAATCATATCACACAGCAGATAGCCTACAACCCGGAGGCCGGCAGCAAATCATAGTCTGCATCATCTGGTCACACCATACATAGCCAATTAGCCGACACCCCGAGGTCCGGCGGTAGTCAAATAATATGTAATTCAAGAATCTCCATTTTATCTACAGCTCCACTGTTCTGGACCTGTCTCGCTCTCCTTGCATGTGGGTGTTTAGCATCTTTGTCAATGATGGCTGTTCCTACCTCACTAAGATGCAGGCCTAAAGCAGTTTCTTGTGGACAAGAATACAAGTTCTAACCCTAACAACCCCCCCACCCTCAACTCGCCAGATACTCTCCATCTCATCCCATCATCATGAAAGTAGACTTACTTACCGCCCTACTTATTCCATCCCATGGGGCAACCTACATTCACTCTGTATTCTACTCTTTTACGACAATCAAGTCAACACCACTCAGCTCTCCCTTCAGTTCCACGTCCCTGCATAAACAATTGGCTAGAGTATTGCTCCCGACCCCTACCCTCCCTACATACAGAGGTCCACTGTTTCCAGGTTTCTACCTACCCACTATACCTCTTAAGTACAGTTATTTGCCCCTTTACGCCCGCCCTGTCCCCTCCTCCATCAGTTCCTGTCCGCCCTATGCCTCACCCTGTGCTGTCCCCTCCCGTTCTCCCGCGTGCGATTCCTGTCCATCATTCGCCTCACCCTGTGTTGTTTCCTCACTATCCCCAGTGTGCAAATATGTCCTATACAGACTCCAGAAATTCTTGGGCCGGATCTTAGGTGGAAGCAATTCACTGTAAGTTTCCAACTGCGTGCTGCAATACAACATATCTCTTGCCCATCCCCTCTTAGTTGGCATCAGACCCCTCATCCAACATACTGCGACCACCCGCCTAGCTATCAACAGGCCTATATCTGCCAAACGTCTCAGTGCAATCGGAAGGGGCTTGGAGTAACCCAGCAGTGCCAGTGCAGGGTTAGCCGGCATCTCTATCCCTAAGATCATACTCATTTCTGAAAACACTTCTTTCCAAAATTTATTAACACCAGGACTGCTCCACGCCATATGCATGAAATCTGCCTCCTGTGCATGGCAACGTTCACATTCAGCAGAGACAGCTTCCTCGTATTTGTACAACAGTATTTCCACATTTTATCATCTATCTGCATTTGTAAATCACGTTGCCACGCAATCCTAGCCTTAAAGTGTTGCTGTTCCTTTTGTTGAACTCCTATCCTAATTAAGTTCGTAACCAACTTGTGAGGGGCCGCTGCTTTTATCACGTAAGTGAGTTCCGGGATCTCCGGCGGTTCTGCCAGGTCTGCGCCCAATAGTCCTAATAGCTCACTGCGCACCCTGTGAAACTGAAATTGTAGTAATAGCGTGGCCTCAATATCCGAGGAGAGAATCTGCTCCCAGGTTTTTACTACGCCGTCTATAAATAGGTCCTCCATCTTTGCAATGCCCAGTTTATTCAGTGCACACGTGACTCCTTTCTCTTTCAGTGGGGCAAGCCACACTGCCCATTCTATCGGCATAAGTGGGGAGTATAGCAGTACACCGTCCTTTTCCTGTAAGAGCGTATGCCACGCGTGATTCGTGGCCTTAATTGAGTACAGTTCAGCCGGGTAAAACACAGTGGCTGGTAATGGGGTAGGAGTTTAGAAAAGATCTATAGCCAAGTGACACAATTAACAGGCAATTTTGTGATTATATAAAGTTCATAGTTGACATAACCCGATATAAAGTCCAACTGTATTCAAAAACATCAAACATTAAATATTTCAGCTTTGATTTTATTAGTATATAATATATGTATTGATTATTTCTTTAAAGGTACAAATATTTATATTTTTTTCCTTTTTTTCTCTTCTGTTTTGTTTTCTTTTTTTCCTTTTGATTATTTTTCGATATGACAACATTCAATTAAAATGATACTAGAAAAAGTGCATAATCAATAGACATGAAACTATACAAATTTTTGAAGGCAAATCGGTAGGTAACACTATGCGCATTTCAGCTCTTGAGCCTTCTTCAGGTGCCAGTCTATTGCTCTATAAATTGTAAAAAAAAACATATATCAAAAAAACTACAAGACAGACATAATATATACAGCGGACTATACAGAATATATACACTTATTTAGCTTTAAATCTTCATTTGAGCAGCAAAGTACGAGCATTGTTTAGTAAGTATGTCTTCCAAATACAAATATATTTCATTGAGTTTGGAATTCTGTACCTTACTGAGTATTACCCTTCTAATTACACATTTTCATAATCTATAGGTACATAGAATGTATGTCAAGAATGAACATTCATTAAGCGTAACAGTTTTGACAATCTCCGAACTCATTGTACATAAGTGGAAAACTGACATTCTTTGATTATAGCAGGACTACAAAAACAAACTACTTCCTTAATGAAAGAGAAAAACATGTTCATATACTGTAGGAACATCACATGACACGATCAGTGAGTGACAATGTGGCTAAATGGCTACCAATTAAAATCCTGAATATTAAGGCATATAATACATAAGCTGTTTGGGGATAGAGTAAAGTTACTAGAATATACTTACAACAATCGATATGGACCCAGACCTGATAAATGGCGTAGATGTAATAGGTCAGTCGAAAATAAGGGCTTCTTGATATCTATAGATGTGATATAACATGGCATTAGTTATTGTAATGGCTCAAATAGCCATGGTAGAAAAAAGTTGCGATTTAGATATCAAGAACTAGTTTCTAAGGAGCCAATCCCCATGAACATAAACGGAATAATGTGTAGTATGTTGCTATACCTTTCGAACGTAGGGAGATGAAAGAGATGTTGAGGACATATATTGTAGCCGTGAAGAGACGTAGTTGATATCAATCAAACAATGAGCAAGTATTACTGATTCATATTTTCATAAAAAGTAAGAAAAAACAAAAAAATAATAATGTCAATTAGTTACCTAAAAATCAATAGTTATGATCCTGTCGGATATTTGTTGCGATATTAACACTGAGGGTTGTATAAAAACTTCTGACTTGGCTGGACTTTTTAATGATATCTATTAAAGCAAAGCAGAAACAAGAAAAGAACAGATTAAGCCTCCATCTTAGATATATGATGACTATTATGGATACAGTCTCAATGTGTATTTACCTCCACATTTGAGTTACACTCCAAGTAATGGAAGATGACGAACAGTAGTAAAATCGAAAGATCTATTGGCAGTCTAAAAACAAACCATACATGAGAATATGTATTTAATAGGTTTATCAAAGTTGAAAAACATATCTATGTTTCAAAGGAGTAGATAGAAGTTACCTAAAGATAGACTGTGAATAACTTCCCAGGAGCAAGGATCTGTGTGGTACATGATTTTCACACTTCCATATCTATAGATAGAACATATATGAGACATAGTATAACAGAAGGCTATACCGCTTTCCAGATGACCGGTAAAACAAAAATTGAGCAGCATTAGTAATGGATCAAACGTTGAAAACAGGAAAGTAATGGACCTATGGCTATTTACAAAATAGATAACCTGTCCATAGAGTTCTCTAGATATATGGCTTCTTGTGCAAAATTGATAGTATCGTATTCGCCAAGTAAGTGAAAACGTGCCTATGTTTATTTAAACACAAATTCTTTAGATATATGGCGGTCTTATGCACAATTGATAGCATCGTATTCGCCAAGTGAATGAAAATATGCCTCTGTTTCTTTATACGCGATGTTATTAGCTAGCACCACCGAATGCATAGAATGCAATGTGGTTGAATATGGATTAACAGAATCATATATAACATGCAGAGTTAAAAAGAGGGAAGGGGGAAAAGAAATCACGGTGAGGTCGTATCCTTATGTCTTACCTGCTGAAAATAGCAGAATTCTTCTACCTCCCGGTATCCTAAAATAGCAAAAAGCCGACTGCCTGCGAGCAGGAACGCTGGATACAAACAACCGACTCCGGAAACGAAACCGCCTTATATCCTTAAGGTGGTGATGATAAAGTTAAGGAATGAAGAATGAAAATAGAAAGAGGACTAATGGATGTGTTTCCGGTGTATCGAGTAAGTTAGGGACATAGAAGTAGAGCGGAAATAGAGAGAGGACATAGAATACGTTTCCGAAAAGCAGAGTAATAGAAATAATAAAAAGACTTGCAATATCAGTGTTTAGAAAAATAAAACGAGTAAATAATAAAACGCGAACTGAAAAGGATAAATATTGGTGATCGTGTATTTGCAAATTAGAAGGAACACCGAGTAATGTGCTTCCATAAAAGAGAAAAATGATTGGTCGGTAGAATGAGTAAATACTAATGGAGGACTTGCAGAAGATAAATCCTCGTGACAGTATAATGCCTAAATTAGGATGATGAACTTGATTCAAAGATGAAAAACCTAACGGAGGTGAACCATCATGGATAGAAATATCAGTCCACTGCATATATCATATGACGCCCCTACAATCAAATGAGCCTCTACGTAGCATTCGTAGATTTGAGGGCTGCCTTCGACCTGGTCCCTAGGAGCAAGTTGTGGGCAGCTCTAAATAAAATAGGGGTCCCACCCGAGTTGCTTACACTAATAATGCGTCTCCACGAAGGCAACTTTGCTAAAGTCCAGTGGGGGAGGAACGGGGAATCTACCATCAATTTCCCAGTCGAGCGAGGTGTGAGGCAGGGATGCGCTATGGCGCCCCTGCTGTTCTCCCTGTTCGTTAATGGCATAGTGGATAAGATGTTAGACGCAAGGGTAGACGCACCATTGCTAGCTGGCATCAGGGTTCCGATCCTGATGTTCGCTGACGATACCCTGATTGTGTCCAAAACCCCGTCAGGACTCCAGCGAGCCTTGAACATATTTGATATGTTTTGTAGGGAACAAGGCCTAGAAGTCAATGTTAGTAAATCAAAGCTGATGGTTTTTGGACATAAGTGCCGATCCCAACCAAGGGTATCTCTGAACAACACTAAGCTTGAGGTAGTAAATGTTTTTACATACCTAGGGGTAGAGATATCGAGTAAGCCAGGTTGGTCACGACATATAGAGAAGGCGGTACTGAAACATCAGCAGATTTCAGGAGCGCTCCGGAAGGAACAAGTAAAATCGAAAATTAGGCCCATAAAACCGGTACTCATGGTCTATGATGCCAAAGCCTTGGGTGCAGCCCTGTATGGGGCTGAAGTCTGGGGTTTTGAGAGGCTCAACACCCTACAAATATCTGAGAACAGGTACCTGAGAGAAATAACAAGTCTTCCCCAGAGTACCCCACTAATACCTCTCGGTCTGGACCTAGGAAGGAGATTAGCTAGTTACCGTGCTCGACTAAGGCCTATCCTCTATTGGAGACGGCTTTGGACGACCCCAGAGATCAGACACTATGCCGATGGGTTCCTAGCCCTAGTCAAATCGGATGTCTTTCACAAAATCACATGGCTGAAGATGCTTAGGGATGCCCTTGTTGAGCTAGGACTTTCTAACCTCTGGGGAAATCCTCTTGGGGAAGTGTTCCCAAGTAAAAACACTATCAAGGCCATATATTGGGACTATATAGAACATAAGCTCTGGAGGAGTACACACCCAGAAACAATGGGGGGTAAATTTATGGAAATCAAAATGAGACCTGCATTGGAGCAGTATTGGGATAAGATAACTGTTCCGACAGATAGGAAATTATACTTCCAGTTAAGGGCAGGTTCTCTCCCCCTGAGGTCACTGACGTGTAGTTGGAGGAATAGCAACGGTTCGAGTTGCCCAGCATGTGGTGCCCCCAATGAAAGTATTGCCCACTTCCTATTTCTGTGTGAGGCCTATGCAATCCCAAGAAAATCATGGCTGGTACCTGTTTGTAGAAATCTTGTGGTATCAAGCGGTGTAGAGGGGTTGAGAATTATCTGTACCTCCACCGAAATGCCCATTGTATTAGGAACAGCAAAATACCTGGGGTGGGCTTGGTCCATTAGGCGAAGGGCCCAACTTTCTAATATGTAATATATCTTAATTCACTTGAGAAAGCTTGCACAAGTTAGGCGAAGGGCCCAACTTTCTAATATGTAATATATCTTAATTCACTTGAGAAAGCTTGCACAAGTTACTACAAAATGTATTTTATGTGTATGAAACATGGATTTTAACTGTATTGTGTTTTTTAATATATGTAATGTGTTTTGAAATGTATGTATTTTATACTTTTTGCCTGTGCTTTTATGAGTGCATAACTCGAATAAAGCTTTTTCAACAAATGAATCCTCTTTACGTACTAAGTGTAGTTTTCTTCATCTGCCTTATTTCAACAGCTCCTTAAGTTATTACATTCATACATGATTCTTATTGTGGTATATGCAGTGAAAAATGCACAGATAAATGTACAAAGGAATATAATTTTACAAGTGTTCAAGGTATTGCATATAGGTATACAGATGTTCACAATATTCCATAAATGTACTTTTCTACTGTGCATTACATAATGGCTTGGTCCCAAGGGATCTCAGAATTTAATCCATTGTTAACAGTATTGAACATAAACATGTGGTATACCTCTCGTTTTTTTCTTATTTTGTCACAGCAGAGCCCTGCTGTTGGTAAGATTTTTTCCAGTATATACCAACGTATGTCATCTGGTGAATGTTGTTTCTCTAAATAATGGCATACCAATGGTGCAGCCATTTTTTGTGTGCGGATTGCCGATCTGTGTTCAGTCAGTCTCGTATTAATAGATCAAGAGGTTTCCCCCACATAAGCTTTTTCACAAGGACATATAAGCACATATACCAAATTTTTGCTTTTACAGTTTGTCATGCCCTTGTTCTCAATTGTTATTCCATTGTAGCAGAACAATCTACTTTCTATGGCAAGTGGACAGGATTTACACGTTCCACATTTGAAGTTTCCGTGGACTGGTTGTGAGTCACTAATGCTCTGTTGGATAAATGGTTTAGCTTTCGGCATGCGTGACCTCACTACTAGGTCCTTGAGATTTCTATTCTTTCGATAGGCAAACATAGGTTTTTGTAGGACCTCTGTGGATGGTTTATTGATATTTAGTAAATGCCAATAAGAGCATATAATCTGCCTAATCCTTTCGTTAAGGACAGAGTGTCTGGTTACAAACACCAGATTTTGATCGGTAGTTTTTGAATTGCCAGATAGTAAAAATTGCCTATCGTAAAAGCGAGCTCGCTTGTATGCATGCCAATGATTCGATGGGGGTATCCACGGTTTTCAAATTTGGCCTTCATCTCTTCTGCTCTGCGATCGTAATCAGTAAGTTTTGTGCAGTTGCGACGCAGTCGCAAAAACTGCCCAAATGGAATTGCATTTTTTTATTTAGTGGGTGGAAACTGGTATGGTGCAGGATAGTATTGCGTGCAGTGGGTTTTGTGTATAGATCTACATACAGCTGCTTGTCTTCATGTTTGATCATAATGTCCAAGAACTCAATCTCGACATTGCTATAATGGGATGTGAATCGAAGATTCTCATCATAGAGATTGAGCCATTGTGTGAATTCTAACAGTACTTGTAGGTCATCCTTTCATATAATGATGATGTCATCTATATATCGTGACCAAAAATGGACTGTTTCAAAGAAGGGGGCCTCCTCTTTAAAAATGTACTGATGTTCAAAGAAAGCTACATAAATGTTAGCAATCGTGGGAGCGCAAGAGGCTCCCATGCTAACGCCTTTTGTTTGTTCGTACAAGGTGCCCCGAAATTCAAAAATGTTTTCTTTGAGGACAATAGATAGACAATCAATGATAAATTTACTGTCACAATCAACTTGGTAGGTTTCAATGAACCAATTAACTGCACGAAGAGCTCCTTCGTATGGTATGTTGGAGTACAGACTTTCCACATCGAGGGTTACTAACCACTGTATCTCTGCATTGTATGGAATGCCCTCTAGAAGGTTAATCACTTGACTTGTGTCCTTTATATAGCCTGGTATTAGTTGTATATAAGGACGTAAGATGGCGTCCAAGTATTTCGATATAGGCTCGGTGACAGAGCCAATGGTGTTAACAATGGGTCTTAAACGTGGATTACGAGCATCTTTGTGGACTTTTGGGGTTCCATAGATGCATGCTAGCTTAGACGATTCCACATTCAGATATTCAAATTCTTTGCGGCAGATAATGTCATCATTGTATGCTTGGGTAGTTAGCCGTCCAATTCTGGATTTAATTACACCAGTTGTATTTCTAGTGATTTTTGAATAAAATCTCGTGTCATTTAGCATACTCTCAATTTTTTCAATATAGTTATCAGTATCCAGGATAGCTATTCCTCCACCTTTGACACAACATTTAACAGTCACTTTGGTGTTATTTTTCAAGGAATCAATAGCTTGATATTCATCATAAGAGATGTTAAATGGTGTTCTAGGTACATATTTGGTAGCTTGTAAGAAATTGTTATATACTACTTTCGCAAATATGCCCACCTCAGGTGGTATCTGATCTAATGTGGGGGTAAACATCGATCTAGGTGCTAATCCTGATTTATTGTTCTCACGGTCACTTATTTGATTATCCTGAAAGAAAAACTTTAGTCTACCTTTGCGCAAGAATGTCATGAGATCAGTGAAAAGTTCGAATTTATTTATCCCGGCATGGGGGACATGGTTGATTGGTTCAAACTGGTTTTACTCAAGTTAAAAATGGGAATAGTATCTATTGCCTCCAGTATTTGGCATTTCTTGTTTCTATGTATTGATTGGAATTCCCTTGAGGTCCATGGAATTGCTGGGGATATGGGGCTTGTGGTTGGTATTGCATTGTTGAGAATGCTGTTGTTGGTACTGTTGTTGGTTGTATCCTTGATATCTGGGCCTCCAATGGTTCCTGTAGTTGTTGCATCTCCCTAAAAAAGGACGTCTATTTTGTCTCGGTGTATATCCATGGCCTCTAAAGTCAGAAGTAAATGATCCATCGTCACTACCAGAGTGGGATGAATTAGAAAATGTTGTAAATTTTCTGTTGTAAGTTGGATTGGTTTGGTTTGGAATGGCATCACTATTTTCATCATTTTGTGTATAGAAACCATCAGCAAGGTAGGGATATACCTGTTCCTTACTGAAATACCGAATATCCTTTTGCAGCTTATCTGCTTTACGTTTAATCAAATAGTCACTGTATGAACTAAGTTCTTTTTCGATGTCGTCAAGGGCTTTCTTGGCATCTGATAAAGATGGGGAGGATTTGATTTTTGATTCTATCTCTTCTATTTCTTTAAATAGTTCTAAAATGAGCTGTTTGACTGTCTCTACAATTAGCATCATTAGGTCTCTTGAGCAACGATTCGCAATACGAGACCATTTCTCCAAGAAATCTTTAATGTGGGCAAATAATCCAGGTATATTCTTTACTTGGAGGCCTTGTGGGATGATGCCAGCTTTAAGGTAGTGTAACATATATTCCCCATGGAGTTCTATACGTTTCGTTTTTTTCTTTAAAGCTAGAAACTTAATTAATTCAGAATTGTCTCCCATATCATTTGTTGTCCTTTTGTCAAAAGAGACTGATGAGCCTACCATGGACATGAAGTCAGCATCCAACATACTGCGACCACCCGCCTAGCTATGAACAGGCCAATATCTGCCAGATGTCTCAGTGCAACCGGAAGGGGCTTGGAGTAACCCAGCAGTGCCAGTGCAGGGTTAGCCGGCATCTCTATCCCTAAGATCATACTAATTTCTGAAAACACTTCTTTCCAAAATGTATTAACACCAGGACAGCTCCACGCCATATGCATGAAATCTGCCTCCTGTGCATGGCAACGTTCACATTCAGCAGATTGTCGAAGCTCATATCTATGCAGTCTCTCTGGCGTGTAATAGACACGCTGCAAATATTTGAAATGGATCAGCCTATGCCTTCCATTAAGAGACAGCTTCCTCGTATTTGTACAACAGTATTTCCACATTTTATCATCTATCTGCATTTGTAAATCGCGTTGCCACGCAATCCTAGCCTTAAAGTGTTGTTGTTCCTTTTGTCGAACTCCTATCTTAATTAAGTTCGTAACCAACTTGTGAGGGGCCGCCGTTTTTATCACAAGTGAGTTCCGGGATCTCCGGCGGTTCTGCCAGGTCTGCGCCCAATAGTTCTTATAGCGCACTGCGCACCCTGTGAAACTGAAATTGTAGTAATAGCGTGGCCTCAATATCCGAGGAGAGAATCTGCTCCCAGGTTTTTACTACCCCGTCTATAAATAGGTCCTCCATCTTTGCGATGCCCAGTTTATTCAGTGCACACGTGACTCCTTTCTCTTTCAGTGGGGCAAGCCACACTGCCCATTCTATCGGCATAAGTGGGGAGTATAGCAGTACACCGTCCTTTTCCTGTAAGAGCGTATGCCACGCGTGATTCGTGGCCTTAATTGAGTCCAGTTTACCATACTGCGTTCAGCCAGGTAAAACACAGTGGCTGGTAATGGGGTAGGGTCTGCAAACAAACGCTCAAGGATCACGTGGGGAATAGCAGAATCCCCGTGTATCCACGTATGTAGGTGAGCCGCCTGGGCAACTCTGTAATATCTTTCCATGTCCGGTGCGCCCAGCCCTCCCATCTCATAAGGGAGCATTAAAACTTTCCACTGAACTCTGGGCTGTTTACCGCCCCAGGCGAGTTTAAGAAGAACTTGAGTCAGGCTTTTGAAAAAGGCCTTGGATAGGACTACTGGGATATTATTAAACAGGAACAGAAACCTAGGTAATACCACCATCTTCATGATGGCAATCCTTCCCATTAAGGACAAGGGTAACTTGCACCATGCGTCCACGTCCTCGACTAATCTCTTAAAAGCAACCCCGTAATTTTCCCGTACTAAAACGTCCGGGTCCGTATGGAGCTGAATCCCTAAATACCTGACCGGTTCCGTTGTCCATTGCAACGGGTAGTCCATATCAAATTGTAACGTCACTGGTGTTAATGGGAACGCAACTGATTTGGTCCAGTTCACTTTAAGTCCTGAAAGAGCCCCAAATCTTACTACTTCTCTTAGCACTGAGGAGAGGTTCATTTCGGGGTCACGGACATATAACAGGGTGTCATCTGCGTATGTAGAAATACCAATCTGGTATGTTGGAAAGTTGATCCCCTCGAACCTATGGCATTCCCTAATCGCGCATGCCAATGGTTCCGCAACCAACGCATACAATAGGGCGAAAGTGGACAGCCCTGCCTAGTACCTCTACTTATTTCAAAAGCTTCTGTGACACGATCACCCATACGCAGTCTCGCTGTGGGCTTGTAATATAATGCTCCTATCATCTGCAAAAAGGGCTCCCCCAGCCCCAGTTTACGAAGTACTCTCAGCATGAAGGGCCACTCTACCGAGTCGAAAGCCTTCTCCATGTCGAGGAAAATCGCTAGCGCTTTGTTCTCCTGACGTACATGTTGCATGGTCCCTAGTACCGTACGAATATTGTAAGTGAGGTTTCTGGCAGGAATGAATCCTGCTTGCTCAGGAGCAAACATTTCTGGTATGAGTAACGGCAGGCGCGTGGCCAATACTATTGCATACAATTTAGCATCCACATTTATCAGAGAAAGCGGTCTGTAAGAACCACATGCTTTAGCAGGTTTCCCAGGTTTTAGAATTGTGACAAGAAGTGCCTCCCTCATAGATCTAGGCATACTACCCTCTACACAGATGTAGTCAAATAGAGTAGATAGATGTGGAACTAGTTTATCTTTAAAGGCCTTATAAAAGCCCCCTGTCAGCCCATCCGCTCCCGGTGCACTACCAGAACGCATCCCTTCCAGCGCCTCCATAATCTCATCCTGGTGTATGGGCATCATCAAGAATTCTCTTTGGGAATTGGACAGTAGGGGCATTTTAATGTAGCTAAGATAATCATCTATTTCCTCTTCCACTTGAGAGGATCTGGACTTATATAGTCCAGAATAGTAGTCTCTGAACTCCTCGAGTATTACTGTTTCCCCTGTGAGTACCTCCCCCGTTGACGCTATCAGCTCATCTATCACCAGAGGTCGTCTTTCATTCCGCATTATTCTAGCCAGCAGAGAGCTGGGTCGTTCCTCCTCACCATATGTGCGTGCTGTGGCGTACTTGCCCATGTGTTGTACTTCCCTGTCCGCCTCCTCATTATATTCAGAAATTAGAAATTAGCGTTTTGATTTGCTCTGCAGTGTCAGCATCGGAATTACCCTGCTGTTGCCTTTCTAGAGTCGATTTTGGAAAAGGGGGTGGTGATGGACAGAGTTTCTGAATGATGCAGAATACTCTTACCCAGTCAAGAGATCAGGGCTTGATCCATCACCGTTTTTTAGCTCACTGCAACATCCCAGCTCAGAACCTGGCTATATGCAAATTAGTCTGTTCCTGTCCCAGTGCATGATGGGAACAGGGCAAACCAAACTACCAAGCCAATACTTATACTGGGAAGGAAACAAGCTTCCGGGGACCGTTTTCTGGCATTTCAGCCGTCGTCGGCCCGGCTGCTTGAATCCTGATGGTGCAATGAGCAAGGGACTCACGGCTGTGTATACCCTCCCACACATAGTGTGGACAAACCGATTTTGGAAAAGGGGGTGGTGATGGACAGAGTTTCTGAATGATGCAGAATACTCTTACCCAGTCAAGAGATCAGGGCTTGATCCATCACCGTTTTTTTAGCTCACTGCACCATCCCAGCTCATAACCTGGCTATATGCAAATTAGTCTGTTCCTGTCCCAGTGCATGATGGGAACAGGGCAAACCAAACTACCAAGCCAATTCTTATACTGGGAAGGAAACAAGCTTCCGGGGACCGGTTTCTGGCATTTCAGCCGTCGTCGGCCCGGCCTGCTTGAATCCTGATGGTGCAATGAGCAAGGGACTCACGTCTGAATATACCCTCCCACACATAGTGTGGACAAACCGATTTTGGAAAAGGGGGTGGTGTCGAAAATTGAGTTTAGAGATGTTTCAGTCTTTGCCTTATTGCTTTGAGAACACTTGAGTGTTTGGACATTGCCATACCACGAATATACACTTTAAATGCGTCCCATACTGTTTGAAAACTATCGACTGACCCCACATTGGTTTAAAAAAAACTATCTATATCCTCTGCCAGTTCTCCTCTGAATACTTCATCAAGTAATGAGTAAGGGGGAAAGCGCCATGTAAATGGGGGATTCTCTTTACCGGTGTTTCCAATACCAGGAGCAGGGGTCCGAGAGGGTGTGTGGCAGTATCATGCACTCCTTAATGCTTTTGACACAAGCTTGGGATGCCAGCCAGTAGTCGATTCTTGTATGGATATCATGGTAGGCAGAATAGTGTGTATATCCGCCCTTTGTGGGGTTTCTATGTCTCCAGACATCAACCAAGTCTATTTTGACAAGCTCCGACTTCATTTGTGAAGCCGCAGCCGCTGGTCGCCTTGCTGGCCCCGTTGATCTGTCCACCTCTGGGTCAAACACTAGATTAAAATCACCCCCCCCCCGCCCCCCATATCATTCTGGAGCAAACGTAAGGTCTGCAATGTGTAGCTAGGTCATCATAAAACTCTGGGGAATCCTAGTTGGGGCCATAAACATTAACCACTATAAGGTCATGTCCCTTACCTACACATCTGGCAATCAAGTAACGGCCTTCTGAGTCCCCTTTAATCATTGTCAATTGTAATTTTGATCTAGGATTGACCCATACAATCACTCCTCTGGAATGTGTAGTAAACCCTGCAGCCACACTGTTACCCCTCAGCCCCCTAGCGTAGAGCATTCTGCTCGTTATTGGGAGGTGAGTCTCCTGGATAAGTGCTAAATCAATGTGGTGTCTGTGTAGATAATGTATAACCTTTCTAAGCTTGCAGTAATCGTTAAGACCTCTCACATTCCACGTCAACGCTCTCAGAGATTCGAGAGCTCTCTCCTCATTCATTCCACTACAATCAGTCATCTTTGAAGGGAGGCAATATAGTCATCAAATGTGATTCTCCAGCCCCTGGGTGCCCAACCCCCATGGGCGTCAGCCAACATCGTCTGGCGTAACAATCAACTTCCCCGTCCCCAAAACAAAACACCCCCTCCTCCCCACTCTTTCCCTCCCACAGCCGACCACCCGCAACCTGGCCTGGAAGCACCTTATCCCTCCCCCTTCCTCCCCTCGTTTGAACCTTCCCGAACAACCCTCAAACTGGCCCTCCTTGGGACCATTAGAGCCAAAAGCGCTAGGGCAGAGGTCGCCAGGACAAACATATAACAGTACTTCAGTATTATATATCTCACCTTCACCCCAGCGCTATCACCCCCTAAGTGTCTATCAACGTGAGGCTAAGTCAATACTCAGTGAGTTTTCTAAAGGCTTCTCCCTTTTTCCCCATTAAGACACACAGAACATTATCAACGTTCAATAACCATATGCATTGTATTGTACGCTTAAACCCTTTCCGCAAATAGTCTATTAATGTCGCCTGTCTGCTGTCGGATACACATATAGTAAAAAGATCTCACCCAGCCATAGTACCGCAGTCCATTTACTGGTCCCTTCATTCCCATTTTTCAGCACTCCTCAACTCCCAAGGTTCACTTCAGGACGAGGCCCAACAGTTACAACTTTGCCCAGTCTCCAATAAGTCCAACAGTGAGCAGACCTGAGTATCACCAACCAAGCTATTCCTGCTAGTCCAGATGGCTGTTCTCATCTTGCTTCTCATTTTGACTTCTTGGGCTACTCCTCTGTTCCTTGGACCACTCCTTTAAAGATTTCGGAAGTTCTCTAGGGTCCTCGAGCGGGCCTCAAAATCCTCTGATTTATCCTGTATAACTTGGAGAAGTCTAGTGAACTGCTTGCGGTCTTTGTCCCATTCAGACTGCGCTTCTTCCACTTCAGTAAGCCGTCTCTCGGACATGTCAAGCCGCTCCTCATGCTTGTCCACCCGCTCCGACATGCCATCCATTCGGTACGTGAGGGCGTCGATCTTCGAGCCAATTGACGCGATGCTGTTCTGCAATCCTTTCTCCATCATCACCAGCATGTCTTTTATATCCGCATACATTGAGCCCTCTGGGCCTCTGCCCTTCGGTGATGGCTCAGGCACTTGTGATTCCGGTACCTTAGATCTTCGTTGGCCAAATGCCAACTTGGTCTAGGTTTTGTCACCCTTGCCCATAGTAATCTGTCAGGTTCCGAGGCAACTTGCCTCCCAGCACATGAGCAGTGACAGGTTCTATAGCGTTACTCCAGCCACCAATTCCGCCCAGGAGATTCTTGCGGTGCGATGGGGCTCCCATGCCAAAGCACCCTCCGGGGCTAATATCTAGTGGACACGGCTCTCACCAACTTGGCGCTCAGTGTGGCCTGTTGTACCCCAATGAGCTCGTTGCCGTACCTCAAGCGTGTATAGGCCTTGATCCTGCTCCCCTATCCAGCTGCCGTCGCACGGGTGATGCCGAGGACGCCTTAGCAGGGTTCCGTTGTGGCTTCGCTAGGGTTAAGATTGCAGCCAATTGTCTCCGCTACTTTAGCTCTGTATCTGCAGCTTTACAGTATCCTTCCCTGTTTAGCCAGTAGCCAGGCCTTCCCTATGGCCCACTCCGGCCGCTGTGGACACCAAAAACCCCCAGCCAAGTCCCCCACCGTTCTCCCGGCAGCGTCAGTAATGGTCTTAGTGGGCAACCTGGTAAGGACTGTCCTCGGGAGTGACCCTCAATCCGTTCCACCTAACCACTTTTTCAAGTATGGGAAACTCTTATTGCCAGCCCTCTCCTCTATAATCACATTGGCGTTATGCTGGGCAAGCTGGCGTAGGCCGCCAAGATGGTGCTTGTATACTGGTTACTGCCGCGGTTCTGCAGTTCGCACCGTCCGCCCATACGCTCGCTCAGTGCCCAGGAGGGGTAGGATTCCCCTGTTCCACCGCTTGCGTTAGGCCTGAGATGGGGGTATTGCAGGAGATTCAATAACTGTACTCTCCCCCAGTTAGCTACCACACCCTCAGTCTCTTATGGGCCTTCGCCCTCCTCAGGATCCGTGCATCCGGGCCCGTTCCGCTACTTAGTGCAAACTGTGAGGGAGGGAGGGGGAGTAACAGTTCCAGCCAATCGGCACTCAGTTATGCAACAACAGCCGCAATAGTCGCCCTTTAGGTGGCCTAGGCCGATTTAATGCGGTTTAAGTCGTTTTTGGGTCTTACGGTCAAGTTCCGACCCTCTGGCGTGTGTCCGATGCCAATCCATTTGAGGGGAACCTTACGTGGCTCCGAGTCCCGTATTCTCCTCCTCCACTCTCCAGTACCATTGGGCGTTTCTCGCCCACTCTGAACATCGGCCTGCGTGTTCTCACCTCTGCTCACCGCTATCTCCCTCCACTCCGCCGGCTGATTACGTGCTCCGTTGGTGGTTCCGGGACTGCGACTCCCTCGCCAGCCGCACGCAGGGTCACGCACGCCGGCCAGTCGCCCAGGCGAGTCCACGGCTCAGGGCCTAGTCTGCCAGCAAACCCATGTGTGCTCCGGTTTCTCCTTACTTCATCGAATTTCAGCGGGCTGCTTTTCAAACGTTCCCCGCCGACATCGGAGAGTGTGCCTTCGCTTCAGGGGTCTGTAGCCTCCGTTAATTCAGGATATTTATCAGGATTTTGCTGGCAATAGCGTGGAGCTCGGCACCTACGCTTCCTAGATCGGCGCTGGCAAGCTCCGCCCCCCCAGGTTCACACTCATACATGAGTTTTTCAGACACTTCAGAGATTTGTTGCTGTGTACAACATTTCTGCAATCCCTTCATACATCTTTCTGATTCTTCAACTACCTTAGCCAAATCTATGGCTAATTTTAAAGAAGATTTTTTAGCAACCCACAGCCTCTCCTGTATCTTTCTATTATTACACTGAATGATGAGCCGATCACGGATGAACTCATCTGCCATTGAACCAAAATTGCATTTTACTGAAAGTTCACGTAAACGTCTAACAAAATCATCTATGGATTCCTCGTTGCTTTGTTTGTGAGCGTAAAACCTATATCTGTTCATGACCAAGTTTTCTTCTTTGGAAAACCTGACTTCGAGTCTCGCAAAGCTTCTTTGTACTTAATCTGGTGTAGATTGCTCACTGGATTGCACCACTTGGGGAAGATGCTGGAATACACGTTAACTTACCTTGCACAAGGCACTTAAAAATAGTGCTTTTTTGCGCTTGGCGGAAAAGTCTTGTCCATCAAGGGCTTCTAGATAATTATCCAACATGACAATCCAATCTTCCCATGAAATAGAAGGTGTACCTGGTTCACTGAGAAATTGTGGAGGAAGAGCTACTGCCACTTGTTGAGCCATGACTGTTCAGACGTTGCACCCAACTTTGTGAGAAATGTTTTGTAGAACGTAATCAAAGTGTGCTTCACATTAAGAAGAACATTCAAAATACTGTGGAGAACTGTTCACTGTAACAAAATAGCACATGCTTTGATATTAGGAACAAGAAGTGTAGCTACCAGGACACAAGTGTCATCCAGTGGACAAGCAGAAAAGAAAAGGTGAGCGTATCACCGTGTGACACTAATGCCCAAACTTGCAGATTCAAAATGGAGAGCGTAATGCAGAAACGTATCACGAGAAAAAAATGGTGAGCGTATCACCGTGAAACTGACACGGTCGAACTTTAAAAAGAAAAAGAATATTTGTGAGCGTATCACCGATGATGATTACATTCACCGATCGCAGTAACGATAGTTACTCAGCTGGCCACAACACTGGTGTTTCTTTCGTACGCGACAATGCTGTTCCCCTGCTCCAAAATGGTGTTACATTGCGGGATGACGTCAATGCGTTACCTGGCTGCATGATGCATTGCAGAGACGCGCTGAAAATAGGTGAGACTGCTACCTAGAAACGTTTGGCGCGTTGTAGGATGAAGCGCTGGGATAGATACGCTGCTGCCTAGCAACATTAGATGCATAGAGTGGCGCATGCAGAATTGAGAGCAGGGGATGACTCACGGTTAGACAGGTGACGTCAGAGTTGCCCACAAGGCCTCATGATTTCTTCAGAAATTTCTTCGTAGGACGAGTCAATTAGGATTGCGTCTTCAAAGGATCAGCGGCCATGCAATACGTCATGGATTCTTGTTGGGGAGGTGTTGCTTGTCTTGAAGGATATAAGAAAGTTTGCTCTGCCAAAGACTCACTGTCTTGTCCAGTCAGCACTGGAAATCGTCGCCAGATTGATGTAAATGGTAAAAAGAACACGCTGGAGCCTCTTCACGCTAAGTAGAGGGTTTATTCTTAGAGCACAGACAAAGCGTACACCTCGCCAGCTGACCAGACACCAACTGACAACTTTGGAATGCAGCTTGGCACAAAGAGAAGCATTTAGAACATTACAGATATTCTGGAAGGGCAAAGAGGAAAGGACACAAAGGAAGGGCTAGATATAACTACCATGTTGAAGGAAGAACACATTTACAACAGGCACCCTGCAGGGAATCAGAGCCCTGGGTTGTGCCCCTGGGTGATCCCAGCCTATTTTTCCAGACATACTTGAAATGTTTTGATATCCATTTTTGTACTTAGAGGCAATTCAGCAGTACTTTCTTACCATTGTCCATAGTCCTTTCTGTTCCCAGCCTTGGTGTAAAGCCTGATTGCATGTTACGTTACGTAGTATGTGGTATGATTCTACCAAATCGTGCTGCTGGGTTGGTACTTTCTCTCCTTGATTTTGCTAGTGAATGATAGGTTAGGCAAGGGTATACAGATGGAGAGCTCTGGTGGCACTGAAATTTATTTAGAAAGTAAGGGAGAACTTGTCGTTTAATTTAAAGCATTGGGCATGGAATCCTGTCGTAGAGAAGCATTTATAATCTTTGTTTTATCTGGAAAAATTATATTGCTGTTATCTTTTGTTGGCGAATGGTTATCTTTATTGCCATCCACATATAGCTCAGTTAATGGAGAGGAAACCTGACGCCTGTTCCCATGCACAATTCCATTTCAATAACAAGCAATGTCAAAAGAAAACTTTCTGTGAATGCTTCATGCTCACATTTTGATGGGATTGACAGGGTTCATGTAAGGCCACTGCAGAAAGGTTTTTTACGGTCTGGAGTTACCCAAGACTTTTTTTATTTTATTGAAAGTATATATAATACTTTATTGTAGGTGCTTTCGGTCAGTCCTCTTCATTCACTGATCTTTTGTGTCATTCACATTTTTTTCCACCCAGGCATTGGTAAAGTTCATTGTGAGTGATAGCATTCTGTTCTTTCACAAGTATCACACCTGCACAGAACGTAGTTCCCTTCAGTGATATGGAGTACTATAGCAAGATGTGCTTTTGAAGTTCAAAAACAGTTATTGGTTTTGGGCATTTTTTGTACATATTCTGTGGCCCTGGATGCTCCCCCACTCACAAAGTTTCACAAACATCTGAATCCAGGAAAAGAAGCATTGGTATGGCCAAATGGCAGAGAGCAAGAAGCAGAGGTGCATTGCTGTTTGGGAGATAGAGAGGAGGAGCAATTATCGATAAAAAAGGAAACACGTTGTGTTCCTTTGAAATGCACATATCTGGCAATAGTTTCACAAAGTATTCAAGACACATTGGCCCAGATTCTTAAAGGTTTAGTGTTGGGTTAGTGTTACTAATTTAACCCTAACCTGATGCTAAATACGTTTTGGGATTCACAAACTGAAGCAAATAAATATTTGAGTTGGTGTGTATGTTGAAGGAACGCAAAACAGTGCAAAACACTGCTTTGCATTACTTTACATTAAGGGGGTGTTACATGGGTGGTAAATAGGCATTCCCATGCAATCACCTATCCTATTTGACGCAAAACCCTATTCACTAACACTAGTGGAAAGTTTCTTAGTGCCAGAAATCAACACAATTGAAAAGCAGGCTTTACACAGACAAATGTTAACATTTCTTTATGCTTTTCGGGCTTTGCATGCACGCTGCACTGTGCAGCACACATACAAAGTAGGAAATGCTTTTGACATGTCTAGGCATTGGATTTTGTACAGGAAGGGTACCCTTCCTGTACAAAATCCTATGCTAGACTCAGGCACTCACCCGAGCACTATGGCGCTAAACTATGTGCCCGACGCATGTCTGCTGAAATCAGTGCCAGCATTAGGGAGATGGGAGGAGAGTGCAATTTCTCTGTGAATATGGCGCTCTCCTGCTCTCTCCCTGTTATGCATTGCAGCGCATCCTCTTAGGTGGCTGCACTGCGTTGGGTGACAGTGTTCAGAATCTGGGCCATAGTGCACAATTCACAAAGGTAAACTTGCACTTCTGAGTACGTTTACTCTTTTTCGGTATTCACAAACAAACAATTTAATAGTAACTTTACGACCATGGAGACTCCGCATTCGGGACAGAGAACTCAAAAAATAAAAAGATAGGACAGTCCCCTCGATTGTAAAGTTTCTATTAAATTGTTTATATACAAAAAGTTCTTTACAAAGATTTTTTGTGCATCTTTAAGTTTAGCTAACAATATTTCCATTGATCACACACATGGTGCGTCAGCAAAGCACCTCTACACATGTCTTTCCTTTCATAGTCTAAAGAAATTTGATATTTGCAGCTACTTACATTTCAAGCGACCATTTGTTTAAAACTCCAAACAATTTAGATCTTGATTGACTTTAATATGGCAAAGTTTCAGCATAGTTCAATCTTTCTCTTTTCTCTGCTGCATCCCCATAATATAAAGACTATGCTCTGTGCCCCGCCTGAAGCAGAGCATTGATCATAGAATCTCAAATTTGTAAATAGGTTCAATTAACATAACAATAGTTCACCAAACTTTAGATTCCAATAAAATGTACTGGGGTGTGTGTGTGATTTTGTTGGCTAGAGATGAAAATGGGCATTTTCATTTTTAGTAAATTACATAGTAAAATGGTATTTTGTTTGGTGGCAGCGAGCAGCCATCTTGGAGTCAGAACATGAGATCTCAAGACCTTGCCTTGGACTTACTACTGTATTACTCTACACAGTCAGGGTGTGGAATTATTCAGTGGAAAAAAACGTTACTTGTGCTAGGTATTCTTTAAGGATACCTAACAAGGTTAGCAGGAGCCATTTTCATCAATAAATGAAAATTCTGGCTCAAAATGACTTGTGAATGTCCCCTGGAACCAGCCGTCTCGTTATAACTGGAATTTGAGTTTGTTTTCCTTTGTATTAACAAATCAGGGCATTTGTGTAACGAGCAGCATAATTCTTCATAATATTTCTAGTTTCTGTCATTTTAAAACCTAATTATATTGAAAACTTCCTGCCTCATTACTGCATGCAAGAAACGTTGATAGTGAGTCAGGATAGAATGATTAGTGTCATTGTTCTGTCTTAAAAGGGTGTAGCACACAGAATAAGATGATGGACGGAGTGCTTGAGTGGGTGCCCATCTCCATGCAACACATGAAATAGTCGTTTCTCATTATCTCTCCAAAAAGATTGAGATATTTGTGAGAAGTTAGCCTGGCATATCATGTCCACTAGTTCTAATGGACACCTTGCACCAGTCTGTTCGAACCTTATTGATGGAGGTTGTAAGGTCAACTTTATAGAAAGCTATCCTAGTGGTAGCATGGACCAGCAGTCATCAGGCTAAGACTTCAGAGAGCGTATTAAGCAAGTTGTTTTACCAATTATAATCCCTTGAGTACCGAATGAAAGGACACCACACAAGGTATATATCAAATATATATGTATTTATTCTAAATACAACCCCTCCGCACTCTCTATGAAGTCAGAGGTAAAAGTACAATGCAAGTTACTCAATTAGCGTACGATAAGTTGCACAGTATACATTTTGCCCTAGGGACCTCACAAACCATATACTGAAATAGTGGTGTAAGAACCACGTGAGAATTAGAAACCAGGCCTGGGGCCTGTGTAATCACTGGGGCTACTCTAAACAACCAAAGGTTAGGAAGTAGGAGGCCCACGGGGGACGCATGCCGTGTCTAAACATAGCCGCTGGTTACCATTGACTTTCTATGGATATCGAACAAGTTACAATTTTACAGTTTAAGGATACTTCGGGATGGACTACAATGAAACCCTTTTAGACTTAGACACTAGTAGGGCCAATACCCTCGAGACTACCAGAGTAATCGTGTTACCTCACCCATGGAACCCGGGTCCATAGGTGGCTTTTGGTGTCGGGTTTTGACATCGATTTCAATGGAGCTGCAAAGAAGTGCTGCAGGTGACCAGAAGAAAAGTGTCTGGATGGATCCAAGGGTGGATCAAAGATCTGAAGAACCTGAAAGCAGATGGGACAGAGTCTGGGTCACTTACGTGACCAGGATGTCAATGGAAAGCTGCCAGCCAATGTCGGGGGATTTCAGGTGAAAAGGTGAAGTTTGTCTCTTCAGCCACGAGGACCAGGAGGCGTCAATGACAACCAGGAGCTGGATTCGAGCTGTCCCACAAAGGATCTAGTTGACTGCGGTGTCGGTATCTGGATTGGACCCAACAAGCCTTGGCACGCAACCCATGCAGGATGTCAAGATTGGCTTCGGTGCAGACCAGCAAGGTCTGTGGCGCTTCTCCTTTGTAGGGAAGCTGGAGCAAGCCTGGGGCAACCAGGAAAGCAAGTTAGATTCAAAATGGAGTCTTCCAGGGGCTTACTAGGCAACAGACTAGGAACCGGGAAGACGCGTCAAGCTGAAATGCAAAAGCGGGGCCCACGGGACACTCATTAGGTGGGGGCCTCTGAGCTTCAGTGCAAATGGTGCTCGGGTCTGGGGCTTCAAGCACCCCAATGCACGACTGCGAGTTACCTCGTGAAGTGAGTGCAGCTTGCAAAATGCAGGATGTCCAGGAGATCCGGTCCCACGTCTCTTGTGTCCTCCACGGGTCTCAGCTTTGCTGTGAGTGAAGGTCAGGGTCAGAGATGTCTGAAAGTCTGTGTACTGTGCCACAGATTCTTCGGGATCCTGCGAAAGCCTCAAAAATGCAGACCGGCAAAGTTGCTGTTGGTGCCTGTTTGAACAGGGTGGTCACTCCTTGACCACAAGGGAGATGTCTTCCATCTTCCAGTCAAAATGGAATGTCGAAGGTCCAGGATATATGTTTCAGAGTTTAGTCCAGGGTAATCTAAAGTCCTAGGGACTGGGCTCCTATACTTATACTAAGTTTAGGGGCTGGACTATCTTTAAGGTCCCTCCTATGGGTGGACCTGAGAAGGGGGTGGTTACACCCCTTTCCCTTTGTGCAGTTTTGCGCAAGAGCTGGGGCAGAGTGCCCCAGCAAACCGGTTTGAACTGGGAAATGCATGGAGCACCTAGTGTGCCCCAGGCAGTGTCTGGAAAGCATTCACTGAATGCAGCCCTCCCTGTCCCTGGAGGTTCAGAAAACCAGGGAGGTTTCCTGCACCTCCCTGGACAGGAAAACTATTGTCCAGGCCTCCCCTGCCGGAGTTTTGTCCAGCAGCAGTAGGTCAGACTCGTGTCTGTGGCAGCAGCATCCATTTTGTGATGCTGAGGCTCTGTTCAACTTTAACCGGGTTTACCAGTAACTACATGTCTTCTCCCTCTAGAAGGGTGGAATGCTACCCCCGCCTCCAGAACTGGTGGGGGGGGGTAGTATTCCAAAGTGTTTGACACCTTACACAACATGTTTTGATAAAGCCAACCCAAAGTTAGCATTATCCACGAGGATTATAATGCACTTAAGAGTATATGGTATGGCTATATCACAGAACAGCTATAAGGAGATGGTTCTGAAAGCTGCAGAGGGGCTCAGCTTATGCTAGGGCACCCTCTCACATAAAACCAAGCACTCTACCTCCAGGATTGTCGATGTCTGCCTTAGGAGTGGCTTATAGGTCTATACGTGTCTATATGTATATATAGATATAGGTATACTATATCTAAGTAAAGGGTGATTACACCACCTTACCCAGGCTGTGTGAACAGACCTGTGGTGTGAGTCTGGAAGGCAAACCAGGGGTGGCACAATACGTGCTGCAGCCCCTGGTAGGCCTAGGGTGCACCTATGCCCTGGGTACCAAAGGTACACTAAACAGGGGCTCACAGGGGTGACCCAGTAACCAATCTGGAATGTACCTAAAGTACATGGAGCCCATTTTATAGAGAAAGCAGATAGTTGGCCTGGGACCCTGCTATTCAGGGCCCCAGTCTAAGTCGAAATCCAGCAAAACACCAGGCAAAAAGTGGGGGTAACCATATAGTCAGATATCCACCTTCCTACAATATTTACTTAAATATCTTTGTGCAGCACAGGGGTCCTCATAAATCAGCTTCACAAGTTGATGAAGGGTGACTCTGTGATGATTTTTGATTTTGTAGTTCCTGCGATTCTAAGATAAACCAGAATGTTAAAATGTTAAAACTGTTAATTGGTATCCGCAAAATTTGAGAGACTGGTAGACTCTGTGACACTGTGTATGGCCCCTCCCCATACAACTTCCCCTTTAAGAATGTTAAAAGACAAAAAATCTGTTCAAACAGCAGCCCTATTCCCTTTAGGAAAAATTGGTTGCATGTTTAAAAATCATATTGTATTGAAAGGCAAAGACAGGCTTGGTGGTCTGCTGACCCTAGCAGGCTACATCTATGTGATCCTTCCTACTCAGAGTGGGTGGCAGTTTGGACCTATCTCATTAATAATTATGCGGTTGATCAGATTGTGACCCATTCTGATTTGGAAGATTGCCAATTTGATGTTAGTATATGTCAGTTAGTAAAATCTGAACCGATTGGCAAAATGTTGGTGCACGATTTGTGATGACTTTGTGCAAGTTGATTCTTAGTACTTGGCCCTTAGGGTGCTTTATGACATGAAAGAGCATTTTTGACTGATATGGAGGGCCTGACGTGATTCTGTTAAAATTGTATTGGGGTGGGTGTACTAAGAATTAATTTTATTGTCTATGATTGATTTGTAGCCCACACAATATAAAATAACTTCGGGAGAGGAAGTAACTTGGTACTAGTTAGGCTGGGATACGTTCCTCACAACCCTCCTTGGGTAAACGTGTTTCAGCACTTAACATCCATTTGCTTCCTTCAGGACCAGATGACCCAATGCCTCCTGCTAATTACCTAGGTTATATTCACCTGCTGAGACCAAAAAGGTTGTATCACGTAGCTGTTACATTTTTTAGATTTTCCATCCCGGTTTCCCAAAGGGATTAAAACAGACATCGGGACATGAACAATGAACTTAGTGCATTGATCCCACCCACCATAAAACACTCCCCACTTATGTTTTCAAAATGCAGTGCAATTGTAGGGTATGGTGTGTACTACTGTTCAGCCAGTGCTTTAACTGTTGCTCTTCTGGAGGCTAGATTGTAGAACATCATTGTCTCTATTGACGGTCTCTATATCCAGTTTAATTGAAAAATGCTAAGCATGGTTTTCTCTATATTTGTACATTTGATTTGTGTACAGCAGTTTATTCTTCCAAAAAGGACAGAACATTTGTATCAAAAAAGTAGAATTAAATCTAGATTTAAAGGTACAGATCTTTGGTTAAGTACCAGTGAGATGCCTGGGTACAGCACTCTGATGTTCCACTGCAGGTCAAACATAAGAATCTAGGCCGTTCATTCCAAGCCATTTGAGATCTTTAACCTCTTTCTATGGAAGAGATTCCACAGGCAGATGTAATTATGCAAGTGGTCCAACAACTGTTTCGTGTGATCACATGATTGTTCAATTCAATGTTCCCTCTGACCTCAAGTACAGTGAGGCTGCCATGATGTGGTATGTATCACATAAAAAAATGCTAAATAATATAAAAAATGAATATTGGATATGAATCAAGCTACTACTGTGCTGAGTAACGTCTATTAATGGAATCCTCCTCAGAAGTGATCAAGATGTATAAATGAGATGGTTCTGAATCAAAAGATGAGGCCCACAAAGAACTTATTATTTGCGGGCAGTATTGGAAATGTAATTCCTGCTTCGCAGGCTCATCCTTTGTGTCATGAGGCCCCTCACAGCAGGGTTGTCTCCAGCATGGGACCTTAGAACAGATGTATAAGGAGTTGTGAAGTGTCAGCAGTTCCCTATCATCAGCCGATCTGAAGGTGTGATCAAGAAAGACAAAATGCGCAGCCTCACCTAAAGGGTCCTATTTACCATGCAGGACATAATCTGTAGGTATACCCATCACCCCTCATCTATCTAAGACTAGTACTTCAGGTAGCCTAAACAGCAAACCCTTGCTAACAAAGGGCCTCATTCATAAGGAATAGGTGTAGGGCAGCTCTGCAAGTCTTCTTGCTGCGCAACCGTATGCCAACATGAAAGGGCAGGAATGGACTTTATTTATGAAATATGGTGCATTCCTGTCCTTTCGCCCTGTGCTGGTGCACAATTTGCTGCCTAGTGCCTACATAGGCACCCTTCCACAATGGTGTAAGGGGTACCTCAGTTTGCAGGCAGTAATGCTCTTTGTGCAGGAAGGGACTCCTTCCTGCACAAAAACAATCCAGAGAGAAGTTTTCCTCTTTCCTTGTGTGCTGCAGAATGAAAAAAGCAAGAAGAAATAAAAAATATTTCTCCTCGTTACGCCTTTGCTGGGGAGGCGTAACGTTTTGGCATTGCCCCAGGTTTACGTGATTAAGTCAATCTGGGGCAGCATCAAAATTCATGGGTGTTCAGTGGGCACACCCACTGCAGCGCACATGGAATGCCTCCTTGATGCAGAGTAAGGCAAGTCAGCAACTTGCACTGCTTTGTCGTACTCCATATCTACGAGGCCATGAAAAGCCATACATATAACCCAAAATCTGAGTAAGCACGCCACAACTGACAACAACAGCAACAACAGTAATGGAACAGGCATGAGCAAGAGTCCCAAAGGCAACAACGACATCAGAAACTATTTGCAACAATCGCCTACATTAGGCAACTCCAGTAATCGTGGAAAGACAGCCGAAACCTCCTGCTTTGTAATTAGCACCAAAATCAACAATTGCTAATACACTAGTATGTGCTGAAATATATGATTCTTTGAATCAAATCCCCTCACTGATCACTCAACTTTCACCAGAAATGATCATAGTTAAGGGCAACAGCGCACAAGTAAAATAAAATGCAATTGATCTCAGCTGGCCACACCCCAACAACTTAGGAATTAGCATATTGGGGTCCACAGATTTAGACAGTGGCCCCATGGAAGAGGAGAGTGAGATAGGTAAAGGATCTTCCTTCTTCAGCTCGATACATCATGGTCACTACGGATGATTGTCCATCTCTGTAACCCCTGCTGAACCCCCAGGCTTTTCCTTTTAAGCCCACCGAGCTTGGGGAAGAGGACTTTCTATTAAAACAGAGGTCTGACCAAGAACCAGACCTAAGTTGATTAAGCGTAATTGACCCATGGCGGCCCGCCTCGCCCAAAACGGGAATGGAAATTGGCTTGGAGCCGCAAAAAATAGAAACCCATCTTGCGCTGATTAATGAAGCCTTGATCTGGATGGCAAATGCTGCCATAATGCACGCTGGATACTAAAATAAATAGTCTACAATTAGTCGCCAGCCTGATTTCTGGAGTGGATTCGAAACTGGAACATTTAAACTCTCTGGTACCCAGAGCCCAGGCAAACACAGACGTACAGGCAATACCAAACGACTGCGGGTGCTCCCTAATACTGGGGACCTTGGAAAAACTTTCAGAAATAATGAGCACCCTAGTTACGGACCTCAAGAGTGGGACCACCAGGTGGACGAATTATACATCTCAAAGTCCAAATACGAAGACCAGCCAGGAAGAAAATAATACAACAAAAGTTATGAATGTCCTACAAGTGCCTACGGGAGATCAATCGGCCAAAATTGGAACAAGAGAGTCGCAGTCCAGGCTGGACCCACAGGATAAGCAAGACAGTTCAGAACAAATGCAGGAAACTTTTAAGAATAACAGTAGCAACCTCAAAGGCCCATTGAATGTCAACAGCCCAGCTTTGACACTAAACTTGCAGTTCAAACCACAAACATGCCCCACTACTGATGCTGGCACTGGAAAATTAGATGACCTAGCACCCCTACCTTTATCCAGGAAAAACAAGAAAAACTGAGAAAGTTAAACAGAACAAAAAACGACAAAAGAAATCCTGAAGGGACCATTAAGCATTGGCTTGTACCAGAAAAACATGAAAACAAAGATTATTGCATGGGAAATCGAAATGGCTGTAGCCCCATACAAAAAACAATTACTGCTGATCAAAACATAGGAGCACAAATTTGCTGTACATTCACCTCTGAAATATCTACTCAGAGCTCTCTAGGCAATTTAAGCGGGCCCTCGATTAAAACTCAGTTCATAACACCTCCTGTTCCCAGTGACCAGTTGGTGCTAACTTACAGGGCCCACACATCGAAGAGCAACGCCAAGAAACCACAAACAAACCTGCAGCCGCACAGCCAATAGCTCACAAGGAGCTCCATTTTGCAAATAAAATTAATGACCAAAGGGAGAGGAAAATCACCTAAGAAAGTCTCATTGATTGTCCTTCCACCCTGGACCGCACCGCCAACCTCAGGAGTGATTCGGAACTCTGCATTCCAAGCGCAATTTGGACCGGGAGGGGATTTGCACCCTGTGAAAACCCAACTCGGAATCTAATTGAGACTTTGGAAACTACCAAGATTTCATCCAACTTACTCAATCCCCTCGAGACCCATGCTACAGGCTGAGAAAATATGAAAGTTTTGTTATATCCTGAATATACTTCGCAGGGGAATTGGCACATCCTCAACAGAGGAAACCTCCTGAAGCTCTGCAAAAATATCCCAGGCCTGGCAAACATCAAAACAACTGATACTGAGTCGGTGGCTTTCTGCAGCCTGGACCAAGCGAACTAAATGAGACAACTGAGATAACTTTTTCCAAGCCGATCATGGCAGACATTTTGAGAGGGTATAAAACTCAACTGGACAACTGGGGCATAAAATTCAAGCCCCCACTTGTCAACAAATATCCAGAGATTTTGAAAAATAAAGTGCCTTGCGCTCAACAGAGAGAACAAGATCTGAATAGACAGAAATGGGTGATCAGTAAACACGCAACCATATTAACCACTGGAACGATTTTACATGGCTCCATAGGTGGCCCACAGGTAACACAGGGGAGCAACAACTCAATTAAAATCACCAAACATGTTGATGGAGGGAATCGCTTATGTTCAACCAAGGGGAACAGCCCCAAAGATTGGTCCTGGCTCCCACTGCCCTAAACGCTAGCTCCTAACCTTAGACCCTTCTTGGGTAACCAACAGATACCATCATAGACCACCTATGTCTTAAACACTGCCAGTGGACAGCATAGCAGCCCCACTGAGAACCACCAAAGGATAAACATAATGCCCTGGAATGTTGCAGGGATACATAAAGCTTTGCAAAGCCCAGGGGTAATTACATTCCTTGCAGGAGCAGATATATTCTGCGCCCAAGAAACATGGGCCTTTTCAACAACACCACTGGGGGGCTACTCTGAATATTTCAAACCCACAATTAGGACCAACATTTTCGGGAGACCGTCAGGTGGCATTTCAATATACATCAAGCACGCACTGAAAGTTCACTTCTCTGTAATAAAGAATTCATCAGACATGCTTCTGGTTGGCATTTTGAAAGGCTTGAACACAACAGGTGGCCCAATACCTATACTTTTAATCAATGTCTACTTCAACCGCCATGGGCAGGGTTCAAAAGATAAACTTACTTGGCTGTTAAATTAGATCGAATCTCTGCTCTTACAGCACGCAGGCATGGATTCCATCATTCTTGGTGACTTTAACATGCACAATATAGGGCTAAACGCACCTGAAAACCACTGCAATAGGAGCACCGGAAGATTCAAAAACCCTTATGCAAGCATATAACCTGGTAGCTTTACATTCTTTAATCATAGAAGTCAACCCAACAGCACTAATAGCACTTACTTACAATAATCTGACCACAATAGATTATATTTTATTAAGTGAGAATCTACAAAAGCACATGCTAAACTATGCTGCCCAACCTCGGAATGAAAGTGACCATGCTGCTCTAACTTTAGAGTTGTCCATTACTGGGAAAAAACGTCACACTCTTCGTTGCATTGGAGCTACAAAGGGAGAAGAGCTTTATAGACTCCTTAGAAGAATAAAATGGGGGCCCCTTCAGAGTCATAAGTTTGCCTCATGGAAAGGCTGTCAGACAGGCCATAACGACAAGGGTTGAATATGGGAATGAAGCTCAGTCACATATGAATTAGCATCTCAGCTTCAGGGGAGCCACATCAATAGCAACATCAATAGAACTCAAGTTAACCCCGCATATAAATTGGGACATCAACCAGCAATTAAGAAATCCTCCAGATAACTGAATTTCAAACACAGGGCCTTTCGAGCAACTAGATCTGAATCTTCAAAAAAAACATTAAAACTAGCGACTAAGAGCCACACAACATTGGTCTGGCAGGTTAAACGCAAACTCACAGAGACAAAATGGCTGAAGATCTTCGAGCTGCTTGCACCCAGCAAATCTCAAGATTTCTGGCAATATTTAAATAAAGTAATCCACGGGACCACCAATAGAGAGAACCCACTCAACGCAAGCACTTGGGTAACCCATGGAAAAACCCTCTACGCCGACGACTTGAAGATAAATATAACAGAAAGTATAAAAAACTTTGGGGATCAACCAAGTAAAGTGTCAACTGAATCCATGGATACTTTGGCCATTTACACCTCACCAGGAACACAGGCGATACGAATCATTTAAAAAAAATACGCCATAACGGAGCCCCTGGTCCAAATGGTTTGCCCGGTTAACTTTTCAGAGAGGACATTAACTTTTGGGCTGAACATTTGGCACAGTTGTATGCAGAGTGTAGGCTCTTAGAGAATGTTTTAGATTCCTGGAGAGGATCATTATTATTACATCCAATTTACAAAAAAGGGCCAATCACTGACCCCGGGAACTATCGTATGATTGCCTAATTAGATATTGAGGGCAAGGCTTATGCAAGTACTCTCCTGAACGAACTAACAGACTTGGTTAGCAAGGAAGATCTGCTCCCTTTTAACCAGACTGGGTTCCGAGCAGGGGCTTCAACCTTAGATAACATCATCGCCCTCTCATACTTAGTACACCAAACAACGGCTCATGGCAATCAACCGCTTTTTGCTTGCTTCATTGAATGCACAGCAGCATTTGATGGGGTAGACTGGAACATCTTATGGAAGGAACTGGCCGGCTGGAACATCTGCACAAAACTGCTACAGGCCATCAGATCACTGTACTCGCAAACTTGGGTAAGAGTTAAACTCTTGTGTGTATCTGCTACTGCAAAAATCAACACAGACCACAGGCTAAAGCAGGGCTGTGTCCTTGCTCCGCTGCTCTTCAACTTATACACAGCTGACTTGGGTATTGCTCTGCATGGAGCCACTTTAGCAAATCCAAGAATTGTGAGAATCAAGATTCAGCTGATGCAATATGCAGACGACTTGGTGCTTTTTGGACCACACCAAATTCAGCCTCCAAAAAGCTTTAACAGCACTCTCACATTATAAAACTAAAAACAAGCTGGTTCAAATCCAACAAAATCCAAGATAGTAATCTTTGGATGCCACCCAAAAAAGAAATTGATGAAATGGAGTTTGGGCCAATTAACACTGCACAATACACAAACATACAACTATCTTGGAATTTGGTTCAGTGAAACTGGGCGCTCACAGCTCCACCTCCACAAGCTCCGGCAGAAAGGAAAAATTGTCACCTTTGCCATCTGTAAACTTTATGCTGTTTTAGAAAGCCCAACAACTACGGCTATTCAACGAGTCTTGAGGGCAAAATTATTACCTTTCCTTAATTATGTGATTCAGGCGTTTCCAGGCAACTTTGCGCAGGACCTCGAAAAGAGCCACAGTGCAGCTTATAAAAAAATTATTTAGTCTTCCAGCATGCACTAGGAATACTTTAATTCGCCTGAAATTTAACCTTAACTGACAATCCCTAGAAGAATTGGCGAGCTTGGCAAAATACTTTTACCTAACAACCATGGCCCCAGAGAACTCAATGAAGAGCATTATAAACAACATTTTCCGACTACCTGGCAACCGTGGTCAACTGGCCTTGTCTCAGCCAAAGAATTGCTGAAGTTAGCCATAGAGAATTGGGATCCCAACATAATCAAGTACAACACAATTAAAACATCAATAAAAAAGCAAGTAAGATCATGCTCTTATATACTGGACATCGAAGCTCTGTCAGATAGAGGCTTTCATGAGACCCAAAGCTCCCCTCATATATCACATCGCCTTAAACCACATCTCACACAGCCAGTGGGGAGACAAGCCCTGTTGTATAAAATTTTAGGACCCTATTGTAATTTTCCCGATTCATGCCATTATATAGGTATAAATCACCATATCCTTATATAGGCATAAGAATCATAACCATATTTAGACATAGCTCATGCAGTCCAATTACGGCAGGGCTACTTCCACTAGTTCCGAAAATCTACACCGATTTCTTGGAAAACTCTTTTTGATGACGTTATTATGTCCGCCTTTACGTCAAACTCTGTACCTTCAAGCTATAAATATGCCCACACTTGCCATAGCAAACACACAGTGGTTTGGAGCAATTTGACTATCTACTTGCCCGATGCGCCCTGCTACTGCAAGTGCCGAAGGAAGCCGACCCTCCAGCAGACACACTGAGAGAGACGCTGTCTTTTCTCCTGCCGAGAAATCCAGCTCCAGTGTTTCCAAGCTACCCTTGCAGGTTGTTGGGAAATCGAGTCCTGAGCCTGACCTTCTTCATTCCAAATCAAGGTACGGAGCTGATTAGACCCTAGGAGAAATCTTGGACAGATTCTTGGCAAAAGAATACTACATTTATGCTACACCTCACTTACTTCTTCCCTCGTACTAAGATCAGGTTAGGCAGATCGGGGTAGGCAAATTTGAGAAGCACGAGCTGAGTACTTTTAGCCTTTGTTATTTATGTATGTATTTATCTATGGTTTAGGAACCATACAATGGTCTTACAGTATTATTTAATTCTACTCTTTTTACTGTATGCATTATATTTTGCAACCAGTCTTACGATTGTAGCAGTTCATTTCTTATGCTTGAGAAAGAAGACTGTTCAATAAATCCTTTTATTGAAAACGCCCGTCTATCTATTTCTCTGCACCTCTGGTGAAACGAAGCATGCACGATTGACTGAGTGAAATATCTATCTATTGTGTCCACGACTCTGAAGATCAGTTTATTCTTGGGGAAACAAAGTTGTCATGTTTATGCGGTTGTCAGAAACTAATCCCTTCTTGTGAACTCGAAAAAGTTTCTAGCGACCTCTGAGTTAGCTGGCACTCACAATTAAGTCTAGTATATTCGATAGAGACCTAGTAGATACAAGTCCTACATCACATCTATAGGATATATTATTCCAATACGCAGAGCCTATTGGGAATATAGGAACTACACTACATGCATGGTGCCCAACGTTTGGTAAGGCACTAATTTAATGCTAGATACTAGAGTAACTCAGTCGTGCTTTTCACAGAGATCCCTTTATCCCGTAAAAACTCCAATAGACGTCTGGAGTGGGTTAAAGGATAAAATATCCGCCATAACTAAGTAGGACGAAAAAGTCCTATGTATTAGTTTTTGGTTTTGTTCAACGTTGAAGGATACAGTGTTCCAAAATATTGTGCATCTTATCTTTATTTCCTTGAAACTTGCTTTGCAAGACTTTCGACAAAATGTCGAATAGCGACTCAGAGAACGGTGGAGCTGCAGGAACTGCAACCCGACCTGGTTTTGACACCACAGGGTTTAATGAAGACGACGTGGATACCATAATCATCCCGGAAAATGTAAGGAAAGCCATAGCTATAAAGTTTATAGAAAATGGCCTATCAGCAAGAGGTGGTAGGGTCATATTTGTCATAGAGGCACAAGAATATCGGCAGACAGAGGTATTCTATAAAGGGATTATCTTTCCACAAGCAAATCCAACAACACATGTGTTCCATTCCTACAAGATGGAGGAACCTCCAGCGGAATACACTCCTTTCGAGAACGTTGAAATTCCACTAACTTACCAAGAGCATCAGCTCTGGTTTAAAGGCAACCTACAACATCAAAATCACATTACCAGGCTCGGTCCATTAGGTAGACCAGGAGCAACATGGCCGGTACTAGCTAGCTATACACCACATCCTGCCATAGAACAGATGACAGGTCCAGAACTGTTAGCTCAACTAAAACAATTAATCAAAATACATAGACAATTGGTACAATATGTCATGCGGATTTTAACAGTCTAACCTGCTATAAGGATTCCACAGCACACCCCTCATCAGGGGAACACAAACAAAATTACACCACAGACTATACAATCAGTCATTGGTAAATTGCCTGCAAAAAGGGAACAAATTCCATTCTGGTTAGCTCAAAAAATTACTCAAATAGAGGCAGTATTTCCCATTAGTTCGCCTCATGAGAAACACATGATTCTAACAATCTGTTTACCAATGGGGAGAGCACCACACGTGGAGGTCTGTGACACTTGGGGTACAGTCTTTGCCTCAATCTACACAAAAACACATGGTGTTCCATCAATGGTGGTAATACCTGACGTCCTGAAAAAAATTCAAAATGAATACGGACCAGAACCTGCCTTGAATCTTGGTATGAAATTACTGAAAGATTTCAAACAGGTCTCAGCTTTATTATTAGCTAACATTAAAGGTGAAGCAGCATCCGTGGCAATCCGCCAAAAACTAAAAGAACTTGATGTAACTGAGCAACCGTATCAACTTGCCAAGATAATAGAAAAATCACATGAAGAACTAGGTAGAGACAATTTGGGAGGGAAACCAGAAAATCCTGATTTTTTTTTATCAAAAACAATCTCATTACAGCTAAAAAGAAATGGGAAAATAGTAGACAGTCACTTCCTAAAGAGAAGCGTTCTCAATCCAGAGGTAGATCTCCTCAAAAGGAGCACTCTGAAAAGAGGTATAACCTTAGAAATAGGGATAATTTAAGAAAACCTGATAGATATCAAGATACTGATACACGCTCCTCTCGTACCTTTCAGACTTCCTCGCAGAAATCCAAAAGAAGAGGACGATCAGAAGACAAAGAAGAACGCGTGAAGTCCAAAGATGATCAACACGTTCCAAAAAATAAGAAAACTCAATTCACCAAAAAGAAGGTAGCAAGTATTAAAATCAGACATGCCGAGGATCTTGAGGACACAACTCAAGAACGGGGAGTGGGCCCAGACAATGCTGGACAGTGCAGCAGAGGTCACCATAGCTCACAGGATCCCGAAGGATCATCTGGAGGCAGTGGATCTGAATGAATGCATTCAAGTTGAAACTGCAGATACCAGGGTTAGTGTACCACACAAGTTAAATGAAGTCACACTCCGAATAGAGGGGGACATAACTAGGAAAATAAAAGCATTCTTTTGGGAAAAACTATTGAAGGGTTATGACATTCTTCTGGCTGAAAAAGACTGGCCACCTGAATTTGTCAGGGAGTGCCCACATGCCGAAGAGATCATTATACCAGCCTTCTCAAATCATATTCATATTCATAAAAAATACACCTATGCCAGAAAATGGGCTGTGGCTCAGGCTCCAGCATTATATAAAAATCATGTGGGATGGAATGAGGATTCTCCTCACCATAAAATCCAGTTAAAAAATCAACCAACTGCTCAGAGGCTGTATACAGTAAAGGAGGAAGCTAGAAAACAGGTCAGGGAGATGTGTAATTGAGCTTATATAGCGCACAGCTACCCGCAGTGGGTGTCCCGGCGCTTGCTTAGGGAACCCGTCCTGATATTCCCCTGTGTGATAGCCCCAGCGGGTATCCACAAGGTGAAAGTCAGGCATCCCGCCGCGAGGGGCCGTTGTGGAGATTAAGCAAGCTATTGCCCAGAGTCGCAGAGTGTGAACCCGTGAGTCGAGAAGGCACCGGAGCGAGAATTATCAAGTCCGTGGAATTTTTAGCCCAAGACCTGCCGAGGCGGGGAATTGAACTATGGTCCAGGACCGATTTCAGCTTCCGGGTCTGCCGCCTCTAACCCCTGAGCCACACTTCTCCACATCTTAGATCAACGTGAATACCAAGGGGTGATTGAAACATGTACCTCGTCCATGAACAATCCTTTGTTTCCTGTCTCCAAACCAGACAATACGTATCATCTAGTTTTGGACTATAGACACTTAAACTCTTGTTGCAAACTTTTACAGTACAAAATGCACACAGTGCAGCACTGATGAATAACATTGTGCGCAAAAAATACAAAACGACATTAGATATTTAGAACGGTTGCTTCTGTCAAAACATTGAACCAGAAAGCAGGTATTTGACCGCTTTCTCAATCATGGGGACACAACGTCATTTTTGCCGCCTCCCCCAGGGATTTAAGAATAGTCCAGGGTTATTGTCAGCCAGAGTAACAGAGCTACTACAAACGTATGATGATGAGGCATTGTCTTATGTCGATGACATCTATCTAATAGACGATGATTTGGACAGGCACTTGACCAGGGTGAACACCATAATACTTGGATTCGCCTCTGAAGGGTATAAATTCAACTTTAAAAAATCAAGAATTGTCCACCTCAATGTCTTATTCTTGGGATATGAACTTTCAAGTGAAGGCAAAAGCCTAGCAGCTAACTTTCTAGAGAAATGTGCGTTGCTCCAACCTCCAAAGACACTGAAAAACCTACAGTCAATTCTAGGTTTCCTGAATTTCGGAAGAACTTACATTCTAAACTAGGCAGAGAGGGTTAAACCTCTCTACGAGTTCATCAAAGCTGCTTTCAAACAAACTAATATGACTCAAAAACACACAGAAATTTTGCGTTCAGTGCAAACAGGCATGTTAGCAACAAAACATTTACAAACACGCGACAACCTACTCAACCTTGTAATCCGAATCATCCCAGGAAGATGCGGATTCACATACCTAACCTTTAATGAAGGTGAAAAGGTACCAATAGCTTACAAATCACACTTGTACACACAAGCTGAAATGAAATTCACTTCCACAGAAAAAATTCTGACAGCGATTCGGACTGCGGTAGCAAAGGAGAGAGCCCTCGCGCAGGGTAAACGCATAAAAGTCGTTACTCTTGTATACCTGCCTTAGAGGCAGTGACAAAGCAAAGCATTCCGAATGCAAAAGCTTTACATCCAAGATGGATACAATGGGTTAATTCTCTTGCTGCGACAGACGTTGAATACGTTTTTGACCCCTACTTGAAGACACAAGAATTTCTCCAATACGAACAAGAATGTCCTCTGCCCACTGAAATTCTGCCTCTAGAACATTACGGCTGTATAATATATACAGACGGATCAGCACAGCCCGCAGTTGGGGGAAAACAAGCTTATAGTGCAGCGTGCGCGATTGTTAAAGGTAGCTGGCACGATGGTAAATTCAGACCCATGTCACAAAAACTCAATCAATAGGAGACTGTACAGCTCAGCGAGCTGAACTACAAGCTTTCAAGATGGAGCTGGAAAATACTGATCGCGAATTCCCCACACTAATAGTGTGCGATTGGTATTACTGCGTCCAGTCTTACAATGAATATCTGCAGAACTGGGTTCAAATAGTTTTAAAGACGCAAAAGGTGGCACAATCAAGCATAAAATGCTTTGGGAACAAGTAGTTCTTTTGCAGAAAGAACTACAAAAGACTCACGTGATCCATACACTGAGTCATCAGCGTGATGGCGTTCACGTTGAAGGGGATTCATTGGCTGATGAAGCCGCGAAGGCAGCTGTGCAAACGGCTTCCGTAGCTGCAATCACTCGTTCAAAAACAAAAATAGACAGCAAAATAAAGTAAGCTGTCAATGCTTCAATAAATGACAGTGGTAAAACATTACCAAAAGGCTTTCCACTCAAGTACTCATATATAACTGATGCGAATAATGTTCCGTTTGCTCGAATCCCTGGAGTGGGGGATAGAGTAATCCCAAACATGGAACATAGATTAGGACTAACTTTAGCAGCACATGAATGGCTTGCCTCTGCACACGCAGGTGTCTCTGCTACAGTTTCATTATTAAAACAGCGATACTGGTGGCCCGCATGAGGAAACAGACCAGAAACTATGTTTTGGAATGTGAAATCTGCCAGAAAATAAAAGTTTCAACAGTGAAACGCCCGGTGTAGATGTCCCTTCTAATTTCATATAAACCATTAGCATGTGTTCACCTGGACCACAGAGGTCCCCTTCAGAGGGACGGTAACTATAAATACATCATGGTCGTAGTAGATTCTTGCACGAGATTCATTTGGATGTGGCCAAAGAGCTCGGCTGACGCCCGAACTGTTATAAAAGATTTGCGAGTCTTTATCAGTACATACGCAATCGGCACGCTACATTCTGACCAGGGTCCTGCGTTTAGCTCCAGGGCTTACAAGGAGCCATGGCTAGCTTGGGCGTTGCATTGCGCTTTTCGAGTCCATTCCATCCTGAGGAAAATTTGGTTGTGGAGAGAAAAAACTGTGACATAAAGCAATCTATAGCAGCTGGGGTATTAGGTTCGCGTGATGGGTGGGTCAAAGATATAATAAGTGTCCAACGTAGTCTTAATAACTTGACAAGAAATTCTCTGGGTGGAATCACTCCTTATGAAATCCTTTTTGGTACTAGAATGTTGGTTGAAGACCTCCATTGTCATACTTCAGTGGTGGAACAAAAACCCTTTAATATCAAAGATCGTTTAGCTGTTTTACAGGACTTAAATGAAACAAGAAGAAGTATAAGCAACACCAGCGAAAAGCCAACGACCACTGAAGAAAAAAAAACACCTGTCCCAGCAAGACCTGTCTGGATTCCAAAGATTGGGGATCTGGTCAGAGACAAAATAGCGGACAAGAAGGAATTTGGATGGGGGCGGAGCTTGCTGGCAACAATGACGGACGTGTGATCCCCTAGCTCTGCGTCGCTGCCCGACAATATCCTTTAATTATCCTTCATTAGCTCAATTTTGTACAACACAAAGTGTACAAACTGGCACCCACCCGGTGACCAGCGGGAGCCCCATCTGCTCTCAGAGGAGCAGCAGCACTCGACGGCGGCGGAGGCGAATCTGGCGGGGAGCGAGGCTGCTAAACCGCGGCCTTGCGTGAACTCGGACCTGGGCGACGTGCTGCTGTGTGCTGATCCGGGAGACGACTGAGACCGGTGAGCACCGCGTCCCCTGCGTTCTGAGCAGTGAGTCCCGGACTGCGGTGGGGGGAAGCATATCCCATCCGGACCACCCCCCCTACACACCACTGCACCCTGAGAGCTGTTTGTCCACGTGAGCCCTTCACCCTGGCACCAACGCAGCAGCGGAGGGGAGACTACACCGGCCCTCGGAACTCGGCCCCCTACAGTAGCACCCAGCCAGGAGGAGTCTGAGGAGAGAGACTCGAGGCACAGAGCCGCTGATATCCGCACTACACCACTGCTCAAACTACTACAACACTACCCCCAGGCATTTAGCCCCACTGTGGATGCAGGCCTCTACTATCACAGCATATAGTGAGTGGCGGCTACCTTGTGGCGCTCTGATTTGCTGGACAGGTCGTAGCAAAACCTAAGGGTCAGGGCTGGCAAACCGCGCTACAACCTGAGGGACACCAGCCCACAGCCACGAAATTGAGCAGCTCTGGGGCCGTACTCGTGCAGTTGATCCCAGGGAAAGCCCAGTGAGATAGTGCGCCAAAGAAATACTGCGACGGCGGCGATGCCATTGCTGCCTGGACACCTTGGGAGGGCCTCGCCGACAGCATTTGCACTGAGGAGCATAGACTACCTGGAGAGCTTAGGAGTGCTCTTGCAACAAGCTCGCACCTTGCATCTTGGGGGATACGACGACGGCGTCACCCATTGAATGCCAGGCCTGATTGGCGCCAATACGCAAATTGGTTACCCCAGGAAGATTGCACAGCTAGACTTTTACAGGGGAAGGGCGACAAGACCCAGAGCAAACTCCCATTTGAGCACCGTCGCAACAAAACCCCCGAATCTCAGGAGGCAGATAATGTCAACTCGACTAATGGAGCGGGGGAATATTGATTATTCGGGCATTAAAACCATGCTCTTAGCCATGGAAAAAGGTCTACAAGACAGCATGTCCTCAATCGGCACCAAAATAGACACCCTCACCTACCGAATGGACCACATGGCGGAACGTGTCGACAAACATGCGGAACGAATCGACATGTCCGAAAGACGCCTCACGGAGGTCGAGGAGGCACAAACGAAATTGGACACCGATCACAAGAAAATAGGAAAACTTATGCAATCGCTTCAAGAGAAGACCGAAGATTTGGAGGCCCGTTCGGGGCGCTCTTACATACGCATCACAGGGGTTCCAGAGACGACACAGACTGGCACCATGGAAAAGTTCGTTGAGAAGCTCCTCGTCACATTGCTGGGTGAGAACGTATTTGCGCCAATGTTCATAGTGGAGCGAGCACAACGTTCGCTTGGCCCTCGTCCTTGCCCAGGAGCCCCGCCGCGACCCATCATCGCCAAGCTCCTAAATTACAGAGACAGGGATGTGGCCCTCCGACTGGCCAGAGATAAGAAGACATTGCAGTTTGAGGGCTCGAAATCTCCCTATATCCTGACTTCACTGCGAGGGTGCAGGAGGCGCGCAGGCATTTCGCCCCATTTAAGAGACAGCTCCGGGAACTTGGACTGGATTATGCCATGCTGTATTCTGCAAGACTGTGGGTCAACCGGCAGGGGCATTCCCATCTCTTCACAGACCCTAAAGCGCTACAGCAGGCTTTGAAGGGGTGGTCCAGGGAACACCACAGGGACACTAACAGTCAGACAGATGGCGAAGAACGACGGAGCCAGCTGGACGAGCAGGAATGAAATTGCCCTCTAGTCGGCAAGTGGAGACGTGAGGCCTTACAGGTATACAACGACCATATAGACTGGGCCACTTCCTGAAGAGACATTGAAGCTGACATCCTCTTTGCTCCTGAGTCAGCGGGCTTGCAAGGTCTTCCCGACGGAGGCCTCATAACCTGATGGAACTGTCTGTGAGTGAGATAAAACTGATGCATGTGTCATACACTAAGATTGCCCAGCGGGGTTGGTAATTGATAGCTGGCCTAGGCAGAGGTTGGGGACACGTGATGGGCGAGAGACATTGCCTATGATATATCCCTTTGGCCAGTACAGTACGCTTAATAATTAACGTCAGATCCTTCATGTTAGCTGATGTAATAGTATGGTGCAGCGGAAATTGGAGTGGGGTTATCGGCAAGCATTGTAACCAACTCACTTGTTTTCTGCCTGGCAACCTTGGCCCCCCGTGAAATGCACCTTGAATGCCCTAAGGGGGGGTCAATAGTTTGGAATAAAGTTGGGGGGAGGGGGTCATTCATGCGAGGCCTTGTTGGGGTTGGTCTGCTGTGGGAGGGGGAGCTAAGGGGATTTTGGGTCGGGACTGTTCAGAGGATAACGAGGGGGTATTGTATTTGACTTTTGGCATGCTTCAGATTTTGGACACAAGCAAGACATTCACTCTTAGGATCCCCTTAGTTTACCTTAATGGCTGACACGGCTAGCGATGGCAATATTACACACGCACCCAAGCCTAGGGGCCTCACATGGAATGTGTGCGGTCTGAATGACCACCGGAAAGTTCGGGAGGTCATTAGCTACTTACAGCGCCAACACATAGACGTAGCCATGCTGCAGGAAACCCATCTCCCTATGACCAGTACAATGTTATGCAGCAGGCGACTAGAGGGCAATATAGCGGCGGCAGGTTTCACGTCGAATGCCAGGGGAGTGCTCACCTGGGTGAACCCGAAATGGAAACTCTCCTTACAAACTCTACGGGCAGACACGGAGGGCAGATTTGTCATCTACAAGTGTATCGGACCTGGTACAGACTTTGAGATAATTAAAGCCTATGGCCCAAACTATGATTCTCCCGATTTTTTTCAAACCCTAGCTGCCATGGCCAAGCAATATGATATCGACCGTCTACTATGGGGTCGGGACCTCAACCTGGTTCTGGATACCACATTGGATAGGTCTGCTGGCCCTCCCCGCAGACCCTCGATGGCTGCCTTGGCGCTGAAGAGTGTAATACCAAGTATGAGTCTGGAATATGTATGGCAATTCGGAAACACGGAGCGGGGGGTACACTCACTACTCCGCCTACCATGACATCCATACCAGGATAGATTACTGGTTGGCATCCGCCTCTGGGCTGGGGCAGATTAGGGACTGCAAGGTGCTTCCTAGGACCTTGTCTGACCACTCGCCAGTGCTTTTGGTGCTGGACATTCCAGGTAAGATCATTCCGCCCTTCACATGGAGTTTCCCTCTTTATTCCCTTCTAGACCCGGCATTCAGAGGAGAACTCGCGAAAGGCATTTACGTGTTCTTTGAGACCAACATGGGCTCTGTAGACAGTTTATAGGTGGTCTGGGAAACATTCAAAGTATATAGCAGGGGTATAGCAATGTCTAAACACTTGGGAGTACTCAAATCCATCAGACAGAGACTGGCTGACCTTGAGCAACAACTGGCTGCCCTAGACAAACGGACAGCACAATAGGAGAGGAGATCAAGAAACTTCTTGCTGAATATCATGAGGAAGCAGACATGGAAGTGAAGCATATGGGAAGTACGCAACGGCTAAAACGTATGGGTAGGGTGGGAGACCTAACTCAGTCCTGGCCAGAATCTTAAGCGGGAAGAGGGGGCAACAACAAATCTCGGAAATAAAGTCCAGAGACGGGGAGGTGCTTACGGAAGAAGCAGACATAGCAAGTGCCTTCAAGGCCTTCTATGCTGAGCTATACTCGACCAAAAGTGGAGACCTTGAGGACGATATCACCGACTACCTTGACCACATCAATATGCCTACATTGACAAACACGCACAGGGAATTCCTGATGCTCCCGATAGAGAAGGACCAAATAATGGAAGCTCTGTCGAGTATGCAATCTGGCAGTGCACTGGGAGCAGATTGGGCTTTTACAAGGCATTTCAGGACAAGTTACTCCCGCACCTCTCTGCGCTCTTTGATGACATCTGCGTAGAGGGCAGTATGCCACAATCCATGAGGGAGGCACTACTGGTCATGATACGAAAGGCAGACAAGCCACGAGACGAGTGTAGCTCGTACAGACCCCTTTCACTACTGAACGTCATCACTAAACTGTTTGCTAAAGTTCTGGCCAACCGCCTGGCACTCTTAGCGCCTCAGCTGGTCGCGCCTGAACAGGCTGGCTTCATCCCCAGCAGGAACTTGATATACAACATCCGTACGGTTCTAGGTACAATACAACATGTTCGGCAGGATAGGAAGGCACAAGCAGTGTTCCTCGACATGGAAAAGGCCTTCGACTCAGTGGAATGGCCTTTTATGCGCTTAGTATTGTAGCGCATGGGCCTAGGGCTGCCATTCCTCCAGATGGTAGGGGCCCTGTATAACTGCCCGCGGGCCAGGCTCAGACTCTGAATTTTGGTCACTGACTCCTTCCCCATCAGGAGAGGCACTAGACAGGGGAGTCCGCTTTCGCCTCTTTTGTACGCCCTGGTTGCTGAACCGTTAGCCTGTGCACTTCGGTAATACCATGGCAATGAAGGCATAGGCTTCCCCACATACAAGATCGTGGTGTCCATGTATGCAGATGACACTCTGATGTATGTTCGCGACCCAGTCAACAATCTAACCTCAGTACTGAGAGAGGTGGTCCGCTTCAGTGCCCTATCGGGCCTGAAGGTCAACTGGTCGAAGTCACCCTATTACGCAGAATATTGAAATGGAGTATCCACTGCAGTGGACTACAGGCACAGTCAGGTACCTGGGTATACAACTCCACACTGATGCTGAGATCCAATTTAGAGCACACTATGGCACCACCTTTAGCAAGCTCGAGGATGACGTCGAAGCTTGGTGTAGGCTCCCTCTCTCCTTTCTGGGATGGATATCCATAATGAAAATGGTTGTACTGCCTTGATTACTGTTCCTATTTATGACAAATCTGATAGTGCTTTCCAAATCCTTCTTCCAACGACTAACACAACTCATGGTTAAACTGGCTTGGGCAGGGATACAACCCCGGGCCAAGTGGACACTACTCACATTACGTTATAGCATGGGTGGACTCAGAGCCCCCGACTTGGAGCTTTTTTTATAGATGAGCTTAGGCCGCGCATCTGCACACCTGGCTCCACGGCGATGGCTGTATTCCCCATGTCCGCATGGAGGCACTCTTTGCCAGCCCACTCTCGCTCCCGTCCACGATTTTCCAACCGGTGGATTGAAGGACTGGCGTACTGGACTCAATCGCGGCAACAAATCATGCATGGCACACTCTTTTACATATGCAGGGCGGTGCCCTGTTATACACTCCAATAATGCCGGTAGACTGGCTCGATGGCTGGCTCCCATCAGAGAGAAAGGGGTGATCCTTGCACTACAAAAACTTAACGTTAAGGTGGCAGGTGATCTGTTCCAGGACGGGGTAGCCAAAACATGGGAGCAAGCAACAACAAATAGTGAGGTTGCACCTCTATTGACCCGCTTCCAGTTTCACAGGGTGCGCTGCGCTCTTTCTGACTTGCTGGGTGAGGGTATGGCGGAACCACCTGAAGTTCCGGAACTCAAGTATGTGATGAAGGCCGAAACTCCCCAAAAACTACTGTCTAACCTATATAAGTTGTCCCAGGCGCATAGAGAGCACACGTACACGAAAGCGCGGCTTGCATGGCAAGCTGATTTACAGATAGTTATCGAAGACGACATGTGGCGATACTGCTGCACTAACACTGGGAAGCTTTCACTGAATGGCAGACACAGGCTGGTACACTTCAAGTTTCTCAACAGGGTGTATTACACGCGGGCAAGACTGCACAGGTATGGCCTTAATGACACTGCGGACTGTGAGAGATGCCGTGCCCCTGACGCAGGTTTCCTACACCTGGCATGGCAATGCCCAGCCATATGGGATTTCTGGGACAAGGTCTTCACTGATATTAGCAACATAGTAGAGATAGATCTCACACCTGATCCCACGCTAGCACTCCTAGGGTACACTAAGAAACTTCCCAGTGCCACACGGCGATTGGTAGACATGGGACTGCTCATGGCCCGCAGGGCGGTGGCATGCTGTTGGATGACTAGCTCCACGCCTACACCTACCTAAACGCTGGGTGCATGATATGTTGTATTTGCTGTACACAGTACGAGAATTACAGCGATTTGATGCCTCCCACTAGTCGTTCCGGAAATTGTTTGGGGGCTATACCAGACACGAGAAATATTAGGATGTGAACAAGGGTCTAAGGGATTGTATTTATCGACCAACTAAACTCCAAACCCCTAACTCAATACATATATAACACAAGGGAGTTAGTCAGTCTATTTAGTCAAACTAAAAGTCTATGGGCTCAGAAGGAATGTTCACCAAACTCAGATAACTTGCCTAGCACTTGGCGTGAGTGTGAATTCCATCAGCCCACCACTTTGGAGGAGCATCATCATCTGGAAAACAAAGGAGTAGAGTCTATGCAGCCAATGTCCCTTGTAGGCTAACAGTGTTGGATACTTGTCCTCTTGCTCCTGATCAACTCGGTCAAAGTGCTTTTCAAAATATGTGAGTGCTGGTGGTGTGCAGTGCTATGTGAAGGTGAAAGTAAAAATGACTATAAGGGCGAAAAATATGTTTATTCGAGATCATCCAAATGTCATAAATAAAAACAACCTGATAGTATGGAACAAATTAACTATCTCATGGCAATAGGTGAGGTCGACATGTTTCAGCCGCTATGGTAATGTTAACCAGCTTTCTTCAGGACCTAATTGATGAAATATGCTACTGCAAGAATAGAACACTATGTGAAAAAAATGTATATCATAAATCTATGTCAAATATGTATATAAAAATATATCAAAGGAACGAATGTATCAGTGGTCACGGACCACCCTACCAGAACTGGATCAAGTGTATGTTGAGTGGTAGGTAAGTATGTACTCTTCTTTTCTAAAACATAAAGGAGAAAAATTAAACTGATAGAAGAAGAACAAAACCTTCTGAGCAAAAAGAGATAGTCTGGTGTCAATATTAGAAAATGATTGACAGTACTAGCCCAATGAGTGGCTCGATATGTAGATAAACTTGCTTTAGTAATTTTGAAGTTACTCACCCAACTCTCTGTGGGAGTATGCCTCACCTCACCCGGCAACAGCTCGGTGGTTGAGGCCCGCTCTATTTGTAAGTAAAACGAGGGAACATAAGTGATGTGATCATAAAAACATGGTCCCTCGATTTTACTATTATATCAAATAAAATAAAACCTAAATCAGATATAAGATCCTTGACATTCTCACACTATGCTGAAATGCAGGTAAGCCCCAAAAATTGCTGTTTATCAGGGGATGATTTTGAAGAGATTCTGACAAATGAGAGGTAATGGCAGACCAAAGTTTCTATAAATGGCCATTCCTCAAGAGTCTTTTACAGATGCAGAGCAGAGCTTTGTTATACACTCCAATAATGCCGGTAGACTTGGTTTGAAGGCTGCCTCCCATCAGAGAGAAAGGGGTGATCCTTGCACTACAAAAACTTAACGTTAAGGTGGCAGGTGATCTGTTCCAGGTTGGGGTAGCCAAAACATAGGAACAAGCAACAACAAATAGTGAAGTTTCACCTCTATTGACCCACTTCCAGTTTCACAGGGTGCAATGCTCTCTTTCTGACTTGCTGGGTGAGGATATGGCGGAGCCAGCTGAAGTTCCGGAACTCACGTATGTGATAAAGGCCGAAACTCCCCAAAAACTACGGTCTAACATATATAAGTTGTCCCAGGCGCATAGAGAGCACACGTACACAAAAGCGCGGCTGGCATGGCAAGCGGATTTACAGATAGTTATCGACGACGACATGTGGTGATACTGCTGCACTAACACTAGGAAGCTTTCACTGAATGGCAGACACAGGCTGGTACACTTCAAGTTTCTCAACAGGGTGTATTACACGCCGGCAAGACTGCGCCGGTATGGCCTTCGTGACACTGCGGACTGTGAGAGGTACCGTGCCCCTGATGCAGGTTTCCTACACCTGGCATGGCAATGCCCAGGCGTATGGGATTTCTGGGACAAGGTCTTCACTGATATTAGCAACATAGTAGAGATAGATCTCACACCTAGGGTACACTAAGAAGCTTCCCAGGGCCACACGGCGATTGGTAGACATGGGACTGCTCATGGCCCGAAGGGCGGTGGCATGCTCTTGGATGAGAGGCCCCGCACCTACACCTAAACGCTGGGCGCATGCTATGTTGTATTACTTTACACAGTCCGAGAATTACAGCGAGTTGCTGCCTCTCACTAGTCGCCTGAAAAATTTTTGGGGGCTATACCAGACATACTTGAATAGTAAAAGAGACACTCACACCACTGAAGATGACCAGGGACATTAGATTGCCACAGGTGGAGGGGAACGATACAATGGCATGCATGGCAGAGATTACTTCTGCACTATGAGATGTGTTTACTTACTGAGGGAGGGGAGTGGTGTAATACATCGGCATTCACATTAGTGGATACTTTAAAATCGCCGCCTGCCCAGCTATGGGTTGTTGGCTAAATGGCTGTGTACTCACCTGAGAGGGAATTGTGACATTGTTGTCCATACTAGATTTGCGATCACAGTCGGATTGGCGGGAGGGGGCGTTATTTGACTGTAATGTTTTACGTATTGCAAACTCAATAAAAATATTTTGTTTTTTAAAAAGAAGGAATTTGGACCTTCTTACAGAAAACCAGTACCTGTACTAGCAGTCTACGGATCAAGAACAGTGTTACTGCCGCCCCTTGCTGGAAGAAAGGAGAACCGGTCTGTATCAATTGACCAGGTAAAACCACACCATGTGGCCGATAATAAGTAGTAGGCCCAGTGGACTCCCATGATGTAGCAGACGACCAAATCTTGCTACTATCCAAGAGGTTCAAAACTGAAAGACTCATCACCTTTGAAGATTCTGCAGTAAGAAAAGAAGGACTATGCAATAAAACCATGGAACTTGTGCCTCTTGAAACCCAAATAGCAGTTCGTCAAGAAACTCCGGTCTACAGTGATGTAGCATCTGACTATACTAACATGTCAATGGAACAAACAGCTCCAGCGATTTCAAATAATCCAGATGCAATACCAACTATTGACAGAACTGCCTCTGGCTATTTCATCAACTTTGATACCTTTTCTGAGGATCCCAGTGAACCCGAAACAGCACAGACAAACAAAACGTTCAAGGAACAATTAACAGAACTTGGTCATGAGCTTGCAAATGCATATCTGGTTTCACCATGAGTTGAATTTTGGATTGGATTAGACGTATTTTATCTCTTACTATCGCTCATTCTCATTTTAAGTTTGGGAAGGCTGATAGATGGAAAACACATTAAAATGGACACAGCAAGTAAGAACATCAACTTGCTCCTGAAACCACACAAATCATCTCATCGTGAACAACGAGACCTGTCATCAGTAAACATCACAGCGGTTCCTCTACCTGGTGGAATAGCATGGGATAGAACTGATTATGACATTTATGGCCCTGTCGAGCTGCTGAAAATTCCACACCAATTTAAGGTTTCCTTGAGTGATTTTGTTTCACCTAGTACATTTTCTGATGATTGGGACTTTGAAACTGCTAATAACATGATGGCAGATTTAGAAATGTCAGCGAAATTTGCAAAACATGAATACTTAGAAGGTTCATCAAATTATGAAGAAATGTATTGTTTTAATCATTTTGGTCATCATTATTTGCACAAATCTGCAAACCCTAGAAATGTTTTAACTTATAATCAATTAGAACATTGTCCGCCACCTCCAAAAGGTAGCTCTAAAACATTCTATAGAAAATGTCCATATTTTACAGGTTTTAATGTCCAAACTCAGGAAGTTTTTACTTCAAAAATGTTAATAAGACAGGCATGAAAAGTATGTTCACAAATACAAAACAGATTTATGCTGCAGCCTTTTATGCTCAATTATTCACATTAGACTTCAACTTTTGGAAAGAAAACATTGAGACAAAAACTGTTTGGGGCACAAAAGACTGGCAGGTACAAGGTTTAGAAGTATTATTCAGAGCCTGCATCATCCCAGAGCAAATAATGTTCTTAAATGAAACTGTTCAACAGACGTCTTGTCTTGGCCTGGCTAAGATAAAAGATTTAAACAAACTGTCCATACCTAAGCCCACACCTGACAGTAACTTAACTTCAGATGAGGAGGTAGACGTAAATTATATTCTTGTACAAAACAGAACAAATCCTGAATGGAAAAAATGGTTATTCTGGCCCACAGACACAAATATCTGTCAATATAGATTCCTGAACAAGACACAAGAGTTTACAGTTACTCAGCCAGATCCAAGATATATCCACAGACAACATCCAGGGATAGTAACAACTTACAGTGTAGGAAAACTGTGCCTTGAATGGTTACAAAAATCGACACTGCCGGAGATAAAACAACACTTAACATTACTTAAAGATGGCGTTGATTTGCGAGAATTCTTACAGGAAAGCACTCTCTGTAGTTGACAATGGGTTAACAACTCTGTCATCCAGAATGTATTCTTTGGACAGCATTGTATCCTCTGCCATGGACATAATGGAACAGGACTTGCTAATGTTACAACATGGCCAGTCTCAATTGCGTTCTATAATGCTGTTAGGCTGGACGTTACAAAACCTTTGTTCTGGCTATGTGTCTTGCTGTCTAATCAGCACTACATCATTGTTTACTGTATTTAACCTTACGGATCAACAAATCTCTGTGGCACAGAGGGGAGCTGACTATACGGTGCTAAGCATAGAAAAACTGGAGAGATTACCATTGACCATTTCTGAGAAATCATCAGTTGAATGGATAATACATGGCACCATTACGATACCAGTGATGATTTTCCAGTTTTAATTTTTCTTAAAACATATACCAGCAGGCCTGTATGAAAGGTTGGGTAAAGAATACATAAAGTCGACCTGGGATTTACCATACACACACAAATGTTGGAGTGGGGAGAAGGAGGTATTTCTTAGTGGAAAAACTGTAAAACCACTCTAAGCGGTACACTTCTGTGTCAAGGCATTAATTTACATGGAGCCTGTGAGGGTTCTTCAAACAACTTATCATGCCACTTACAGGGTTCCCCGACAGCGGTGATAGATCCAATTTTTAGGCAGCTTTCCAATGGAGGCTACATAATGCTCAATGATCACAGCTGTAGTGGAATGATGCAGGGAACAGCCTATCTGGTTAGTGTCAGCCAGGGTCATTTGCTTTATGCAAGCATTGTTTCCGAAATGTAAGACAGACGCGGAGTCACCACTATGGCCTTCAATGAACATCTCTTCTATACAAATTGATACTTTAAGCAGAATGAAAGCCATTCTTTTACAAAAAACTGTGCCACTGACCTCGTCCAGCGAGACGTATGATCTGCAAGTTGCAAAGTCTTCTGTAGAGATACATGCATTTTTTTCAACAAACTCCCCACTACATTTAGCAGAAATGTTAGGTCGTATCTTAAACATGTCTGATACCAGCGGTATTGTACATGTATTTAAGACAATTTTTTCGGTACTGCTAGCACCCTTTGAAGCAGTCCTGTGCATTTTTCCTAACTTCGTGCACTCTGTGTTCGGCGCCCTACCTCTCATCTTGGGACTTGTAGTAGGGATCCTATTTTCATACCTCCTGCTCCGTTATGGCAAATCCAGCCACCAACGATACCCAAATTACCATGGAGAATGCTCTCCTGGCCATGCAGTATTGTGACAGAATAACACAGATCCTTGGCTTGGCTCGTTTGAGAGATCTGAATACCACATCGTTCCTGTCATTTAGACCAATCTGGCAAGATTGCATCTTACCTGTTCTCCGATGCCTGCTTCGTGGAGAGGAATGCGTGTTAGATGTCTGTCTAACACTCCCATCAGCAATGCCAACGGATGTTGACGCTTTACTGAGTCCGGTGACGGCTCATGTACTGTGTTACCCCCAACGGCTACCGATCCTAATGACGGAATTTATTGAGATCTCACCGGCAATTCCAGCTGAAGGTGAGGTACGCAGACCAACAGGCACACAGGTACCATCTACTGCGAACATTGCTAATGTGACTGGCGCTGACGGCGATGTTTCACATCTGTGTCCAATTGACCTTCCTAATGAAGCGGTTCAACTTTTATCTACTGTGGTAGACGATTTCTTTGCCAGCCTAGAGGACTTAATGTTTTCTCCTGACACCGAGAATAACTTTTGAAGTTAGCACACAGCGTTCCTTGAAATAATTCATTCGGTTAGCATTGCTAATATCAAATCATATGCTTACAATGAAATCATTTCTTTTAAAATGCGTACTGTACAAATGCTCATTTTATGTGTACAACAGTTTTCAAATGTATTTTATGTACTTTTGGGTCTAGATTATATGTTCTAGTACTTGAACTTAGATGAACATGATAACGTGGAGTGAGTGCTGTATAACATTTTAGGACCCTATTGTAATGTTCCCGATTTGTGCCCTTATATAGGTATAAATCACAATATCCTTATATAGGCATAGGAATCATAACCATATTTAGACATAGCTCATGCAGTCCAAATACGGGAATGGCTACTTCCACTAGGTCCGAAAATCTACAATGATTTCTTTGGAAACTTTTCTTCAGCAGCTAGAGAATTCCCCTTGCTTGAAAACTGACTTGTGTAAGAACTCATGGAGTTTTCAAAGAACTGAGACTCTTTGATGATGTTATTATGTCCACCTTTACGTCAAACTCGGTACCTTCAAGCTATAAATATGCCCATACTTGCCATAGCAAACACACGGTTGTTTGGAGCAATTCGACCTTCTTCATTCCAAATCAAGGTACAGAGCTGATTAGACCCTGAGAGAAATCTTGGACAAATTCTTGGTAAGAGAATACTACATTTATGCTACACCTCACTTACTTCTTCTCTTGTAGTAAGCTTAGGTTAGGTACATTGGGGTAGGCATATTTTAGAAGCACCAGTTGAGTACTTTTAGCCTCTGTTATTTATGTATGTATATATCTATGGTTTAGGAACCATACAATGCTCTTACAGTATTATTTTATTCTACTCTTTTTACTGTATGCATTATATTTTGAAACCAGTCTCACGATTGTAGCAGTTCATTTCTTATGCTTGAGAAAGAAGACTGCTTAATAAATCCTTTTATTGAAAATGCCCGTCTATCTATTTCTCTGCACCTCTGGTGAAACGAAGCATGCACGATTGACTGAGTGGAATATCTATCTATTGTTTCCATGACTCTGAAGATCAGTTTATTCTTGGGGAAACAAAGTTGTCATGTTTATGCGATTGTCAGAAACTAATCCCTTCTTGTGAACTTGAAAAAGTTTCTAGTGACCTCTGAGCTAGCTGGCAATCACAATTAAGTCTAGTATATTCGATAGAGACCTAGTAGACACAAGTCCTACGACACATCTATAGGATATATTCTTCCAATGCGCAGAGCCTATTGGGAATACAGCCCTACATAGGATACTAGCAGCCAGACTACACTTGCTCTTCCTAAAATATCTGTATACCTCTGTGAAAGTAAAGCCAGCCATTATGGAGTGTCACCTCTGCTATTACAAGCAGCAATCGCTGGACCACATTTTGCTATGCTGCTCTGCCCTGTTGCCAGCCTGCCGTTCCAACCTAAGGCCCTTTCTCCTTCAACTAGACACGCGGACGGCAAATGAGGCCGTTCAACAGTTATATTTGCTGGATACAGTGAAGCATATGGCCAATTTTGCTAAGTTCATCTATCACGCCCGCCAGCTCTTATGGACAGGCCAACCTTGGTACCACTTGGGACCACTCTGGCGGAGGGACTCACACAGTCCGGCCCCCACTGAAACTTAGCTTTGTCGCATGTACTTATACTAACTGCATTTTATAAAATAAAAACACCAAATGGTGGTTTTTAAGAATTGTAGATATATTATTCTATTTTAACTAATTAGTCTACATTGATCGCCCTTTTGATTTGGTTTTTATTAATCACACAAATAAAGTGTCATTGTCATTGCCATGCAGTGTTTCTTTGCGTCACCTCATAGATAACAGATTGAGAGGCTTGCACCGCCAGAGCGTCATAAAAAGCGACACTGCATTGGCGCACACATTTCATAAATGAGCCCCATTAATATTCTATGGTATACTGCACTTATATAGCGCCTAGCTACCCTTAGGCATCCCAGCACTGATAGTGCGGCACAACCGAGTTAGAGAGGGATTAGAGGGATATGATCTGGAAGAACCAAGTCTTTAACGATTTTCGGAAGGGAATTTCCACTTTAGCTGCTCTGAGAGAAAGCGGAAGGCAATTCCGAAGTTAAGCCACTTTGTAAGATGAAGAGCGCCCTCCAAATGTCATCAATCTGATCCTAGGAAATATAGCTAGATGGGCCGTGGAGGAGTGCAAAGGTCTACCGGGAAGATAGGGTACTGTTAAAGTATGGGAGATTATGAGCCCTTTATCAAGGAGTGCCTTGTGGGCTATACAAAGTGATTTAAACTTGATCCTTTCTGTCACTGGAAGCAATGAAGAGAAGAAAGGGCTTGTCAGGTTGATTGATGTCTAGGTAGATTGCACAGCAGCTGGGCAGCGGAGTTCTAGCTCACCTGCAGTTTACTTATTGGGGTCTTCGGGGTACCCAAATGTTAACTTTTAATTTTTAAAGGAAGACCCCTTACTTTAGTGTCTGGATCGCCATACACAGCAAAGCAGGGAATGTACTTCCAATATTCAGTGAAGCGGTCCCTAATGTCAATTTGCTTCAATTCAAACTAGAAGTGCTAATAAATCCCACTGTGTTTTACATCTAATACCCTTAGCCAAATTTGAAGATGAGCATTAATAGATATCCACTCTAACAGATGCAGAACGTTCTTTCGTTGTCTGTGTCCAGCCATTATTTTAGGCTTCCACCTCCCTAGACTATCAGCTGTCCTTGCTGAAGCAGTGGTAACCTAACTATGAAAAGACTTTTCATCTTTCTCTACTGCCTATCAAAGAACCTAATATAGACCTATCGTCACATGTACATAATGTTGTTTCTGTCTAGGCGTGCATGCTCAAATAACATGGTAGCTCAGAAAACATCCTCTATATTCCTAAAAATGGCATACAAATTATTTTTCATTAGAACTTTAGGTGGTCACTTCACCTGTTTCCTTTCGAATATCTCTCACCGTCTTCTCCATTCACTTTATGCCTCTTCTCCTTGAAAATAGCCTTCTCTAAGTCACATGCAGGTTTGATTTAGTCTTGATTAATGTAATTTTCCCACAACTCATATCAATGATCACGACCCCTCCTATTTTGGAAAGGGATACTTAGGCAACTTAGCACTACCTAATCTTCTCTGGCACATCTATCAACCCCACTAAACATCAGCATGAACTCACATGTGGCCCTTTCCCCATTATCGATTACTTAACTCCTTTTTTTTTTAGTCTACCAGAAAGCAACTGTAGTGAATGCATGGAATGGTTAGCTCGAGTGCACAAGACTAATCCCAATAAACCACAATAACCATTAACACTGGACTATCTACTGACCTTGGATTCCGGAGCAGCATGCTTCATGGGGTGAAAAGGTTTAGCACCTCATCAGTGGTAGCAAAGGCAATATAAATGGAATTACAATAACAATATTGAAGGCGAATCACACTTACAGGGTAATCCTAGAGTTATATGAATTGCAATCAAAAGACAGAAACAGCCATTTATAAAGGACTCACATTTAAGTATGCATTTTTTACGAATACCAAGAAATATATCTGGTTCAGTGCAGAGGTTTTATGCACTTCATCATTCTAGCCCAATCACATTTAAACCTACGCACAGTTCTGAAATGTAAGCTGCAGCATTGGCTACTGTTATGCCCATTAAATGTTTTCTCTGATGAAGTCTAAAATACTGCTATCTATTTCAAAACTGGAAAATGTATCTCCATGGTTACATGTGTTGGCTGTTGTAATATTGCAAGTAAACCTAAACTATGTTCACAAGTTTGACAAGAAAGGTGAAATTCTAGCCCTGTCTTCCCTGTTCCTGATCTCATCCTCATAAACTTTCTGTTTGCTAAAAATCACGTTAATTTCTAAACACGCTTGGTACTCTTTTCCCTCATTTGGGGACTGTTCCATTACTGTCACAATGAAACCAAAATGCTATTCTGGCTGGCTGGTAGTGTAGCTTGGGGTCAGCTTCTTTAAGACAATATCAATATAATCATCTTCTCTTACTAGATTATGTACTAGATTATTCTGTTACCACCTTTGCTCTCTGCACATGGACCCTCTGTGATATTTTGTTTGCTACCTCCTCTCCTCTTCTTTCCTCACTCTCCTTTCTACGTACTATTTTTTGATCCAGGCATATCAAATCTTTCTTAAAGAATATCTACTGTGGGTGCAAATATACCTGGTACATTTTGTAGGCAATTTAAATAATTCTCAGCTGTAACTGATTTGTATGTTCACTTATCAAAGGGAGTATTAATTTTATCTCATATCCAACAGTTGTACCAACTGGTTCTGAAGATTCTTCTTGATCTTCAGCTATGATGGGAACTGAAAGCATTGAAGATGGAAACTTTTGTAAACTGCCCACCAACATTAGGTACTGAAATACATTTGAAAGTAGATCAATGGCTTCTTGGAGCAAATTCTGCATGGTTTTGACTAGAATTTAACAGCATTCTTGTAGTAATCAAGGGAAAGAAAACTGAAGTAACCAAATCCATTCAAACCACTAGAAAGCAGCAAAATACATGTCAAAATGTTTTATTATAAAATAACACATAAGATGGTGTGAGAGGATGGGTTGGATTTAATTCTTAGGAGGTTTTTAAGCAATAGCTTTGCAATGATTTTTTATTTGAGATAGAACAAAAGAAAAGAAGACAAACTCAAATGTAATCAATGTTCTTGTAGTTCCTTGGTCAATCCTGGAAGAACACAAATGCAAAAACAAAGTGTCCCTGGTTAATGTCCTTTTTCTTTCAAGGTACTTTTTCCAGGACTCCGTCGGCGTACCCTAGGAAGAAACGAAGAAACAAATGAAAAGAAAAATAAACAAGCCAAATTAGGTGCTGAAATGTTTCAGGCACCATGGAGTTTCACTTGTTTACAGACAAGGAAGTGTCCAACAGTAGAGTCACAATCCTCACCGCTCGGCGCCCCCCCAGACAGTTTGGAAGACTGCCGGGAGACACCGACGGAGAGGTGAGAGACGCCACATCAGCGAGTTGGTCTAATGTTTCTTTGGGGTCTAACGTGCCGATGTGGGCACGTTATGAACGAGTGTTCCCATGGAGTTTGGGCAAGTGACTGCGGGCTCGGAGACTCTTGTAGGTACACAGGGGTTCGGGACGCATGTCAACACAGACGAATAGTAGATTGGAGATTGTAACTGCCATTCGGCGCGATTTGGTAATTTACAACCTATCCTGCCACATGAATGTAGAATCGAGCTCGGTACCATTATCATATGGTTCCAAATGCACTGCATTTTTATGGGCAAAACAACTATTGAGCTGCTATAGTTCCCATTTAATACTGGACAGTAATTTTGTAAAATAGAGCTCGGTCTCATTATCATATGGTTTCAAATGCACTGCATTTTTATGGGTAAAACGACTATTGAGCTGCTATAGTTCCCATTTAATGCTTGACAGTAATTTTTATGACCAACTTTTCGAAAACCTTGTCATTTGAGAGTATAGGAAAAGCGTGAGAACTATAAACCGTACATTTAACAACAACTGATTCGGTTTATAAAGTTGCGCATGGGAATGGTATATAACAACACAATTTCCCGGCGCCAAAACTATTGATAAAAACCAGAGGCCATGATTGTCGTCTTTTTATTTTCTAACCTTTTTTTGATTTAGAGCGGTGCTCCTCTAAACCTGAGCTGCAGCCAGGTGGGGTGAAGCGCAACAACCACAACTAATGGGTGAGTGGTTTCAAATTAATACAAATCCCAGATCGTGTGATTCGGACACACTGTGAAATGAAAGGATGTGCTATATTAATATGGAACACCTTGTGAATATGACATAATGTTGTCTTTTGTTGTTTGTTGTACATGTCGTTCCTGTGGATGTCGTGTCTCCGATATGGTGTGGTAACAGTATGTGGTTGAATATACAACCTTGACATTGCAGGTGATATCTTTTATTTTCACAAAAGCAGTAGTCATTTTACAACGGGTCTTGATGAAGGCATGAAACTATTTCTTAGATATGCAAAAACATGTTGACCACTCTGATCACGGATATTATGTTAAATCTGTGTTTGCACTTGTTTTTTAGATTTGGGGGACCGGGAGATAATAATAAATCACAAACATCTACCCAACCCATCCAAAATAATGTTTTTCACTATTCACTTTTTACTCACTTTACACTGCTTTTTTCAGTTGCCACATCAACACTGACAATTCTCAATTTAACCTCCCTCCACTGACACATTTATTTTACATTCACAAACGGTCATGGTAACATCTGACCGGCCGATTTGTTTTGTTATGCCTCCTGGGCAAGGAGTAACCAAATGATGTGAAAGAGGGCGGTAAGTGTGGCTTCTGATGGAAATTTTTCCCTATGCCCTTGAGTCTTAACTCAATCACTATCACACCTAGTCTGCACTGTCTGTTCCCACTGTTATCTGTATGGTGTTGGGGTTAGTATCAGCAGTTGAATGACAGATTTACTCTGACCTCTAGGTACCTTTGGTGTGTTGAGTCACAATCCTCCCCTGTAAGGAACACTTCTGTCTCTGCACACTGACAATGAAAAGTGAATGTTTAAGGACTACAATTCATGCATGAAAGTACTCCTGGGGGTTCGTATCTACCTACAGCGTAATGTTTTATGCAGGCTGTACACTTGAAAGGTGAGATTGGCAATGAAATAACACCATGTATTAACCATACCGTTGAATATATTTCCGCAACATTAAACGGTAACTGTTCTAGTTTATCAGTGTGAAGCATAGTGTAAGTTACATCCTTCATAGACATCATTTTCTGTTTATCTGTCAAATTGAATGGTAAAAATAGCGTGGAAGCATTAAGGTAATCCCATGGTACTTTCCCATTTTTAATTGTCTGTAATGTCCAACCAAATCGCATAACAGAATGTAACCGATTTGGGCCATGATACAAAGTAGATGCTTCATTCTGAACAATAAGAATAGCAGATAACACAATATTGTCTAAGGTATAGACACGAGAAGACAGTGTGTTTATGCTGTTATCAACCACAGAAAGAACTTTGTCCAATTTATCCTGAACAATTTGGCGTAATTGTAGTGCCGCTTCCATTTGTGATAGTTTCCAAAATTCATTATAGGCTGCATAAACAAAAAGTTTAGTGCGAGGGGATTTTGGACCTAAAAGAAAATCTGAAAGATCAATGTCACCTGACAAAAGGGAAAGATAGTGTTTCACTGACGGTAGTGTAGAATGGTCCAACCACTATTAACATAATTTACCAACCGAATAAGTGGTAACTGTATGTAAGTCAGAGTAACGAACATCATGTCTATTTTGGTTAAACCCGTTGGCAGCATTCGAAAAACATAAATGACAAGCATTGGTGGGTGTAGGCAATAACACCCAACCCTCCGGATTTATCAAGGATGAATTAAAGGAGCAATTCTGTATCATATGAGTCAATTCATCATTAGTATAATTGGTGTGCATGTTCCATGACTCATATTGAGCCAAAGATGGAATAGATGGATCATTCACATTTTTAGCAGTGGCCAAACCGAAACAGGTAGTTTGTTGAACTGTCTGATTTAAAAATACTATTTGAGAAGGTATTAAACATGAACATTGCAAAGACTTACTCCCTTGACTTGTATTGACGTATTTATTTGTTCAATGTGAGGATATTCAATTTAAAATAATATTGATGCTGGGTCAGATAGATTGTAACCAGTAAAATATGTAAACTTCTTTTTCTGTGTAATGGAACTTATTTTAGATGGTATAGGGCAATGTTCCCATTGTGTATAATTGAAAACTGGTCTTAGTGAACTGGTTTTGTGAAGAAAATGATGTCCCTAATGCTGGTAACAAAATAAATCAGCATACCTTGCTGAATTTAAATACAGATCTTCTGTATCAAACACAGAATAATATTGCAAATCAGAAAGCAAAGTATTAACAGCACTGACATCCAAATCATCTGAATGCATTCCAGGTAAAACAACATCCCCCAAAGAAACAGAATACATATGGAATTTGTAGGGTCTCCATAGGACCATGTACATCAAACTGTTATTTGTTCCAAACAATGCCATCAGCGATCGGGACTGCTGAAATATTAACAAAGGTTTGGTCTCTTCTCATTTTATGTGAAGAAGTATGCAGTGCCAGTACTCCATCAACCAGTTCAACTGTAGAGTGTTCGGGTAAATAGTGGCCATTAATCAAAAGGAAAAAGATGATAACAAATCCAGTCCACATGAAGGAGAACACCATTGACAACACAATCCAGACCTAAGTCCACTGTGGGACTAGGTATGTGCTCTTCAACCACGAGATGAAAACACAAATCCATGTGGGAGGCACAGCAACAGACGAAGACAACAAAGATGTATCCGAAGAAAAGTTATCTTGGTTACTATAGAGACCGCTGGCACTGAGTTGAAACAACAGGAGTTGGTCTTCATTACCAGCTGAATGTATTAAAGTCTCTGGGATATTGAGTGTAATTTCAATAGGTGGGGAAGTATTTTTTTTTAAACCTTTTTATTGGAAGACAAGCAAAAGACAGTAGTGTAGTACATACAAAGCATATTATGATTCAGAGAACAGCGCAGTGCAGCATTGTACATGGAGAGTTAAGGCGCCAAGTCCAGATGGGGAACAGAGTGGGCAGGAGCGATAGCATAATATCAGCAAATACACGAGGTGGAGCATAGCAGTACAGTTCATAGAAGTACATCAATAACGAGGATCACAATCGTACATCTTTACAGAAAGAACAGCACCAGGCAAGTGGGTGCATACCCAGAGTTCAGTAGTCCTAGAGTTGAGGCATCTCAAATCGCCACAGAAGGGCTGGCAATGCGGCCCCTCCCCCCACACAATGATTATACAGTGTAAGCCATGCACGGTAAGGATCATCAGTACACAGAACCCCTCCCAGTCACTGTGTCATATGGAGTGTCGTAGACCGAGGAATAATCAAATCAAGCGAGACCCCGTCAGCCCACCCCAACCCGATCCTCACTGTCCGAATCAGAATCCTGCACAGCCCTGGTAAGTAGATACACCTGTAATGGGCTCCAAAAGTCCCTAGGCCTACAGCGCACAGGCATCATTTCTGCGTACACATTAAACTGGTCCTGACAATAGACAATATCCTTCAGCCAGTCCCCGAATCGCGGTATCCTGCCCCGCCCCCAACAGCAGGCCACTCGCCGTTTTGCCAACAGTAGTGCCACATCCACAAACCTGCGATAGGTCGCCGGCACCTCCTTGGTATAACCTAGCAATAGGACCACAGGGTCGAACAGCACCCCATCCTCAGTCATGACCCGAAGGGCGTCATGGACCTGCACCCAGTACTCCGAGATGGGCCCACACTCCCACGCCAAATGCAGGAAGTCGGCCCCCGCCGTATGACAACGAGCACACCTATCGTCCTCCGCTAATCGGAACCTGAGTTTCCTAGCTGGATCGTAATAGAATCGGTGTAGGAATTTATAGTGTATGATTTTTAAACGACAGCTAGAGGAGATGTTGGCAGTCACACCACAACAGTATGCCCACTGGTCATCAGAGATAACGATTCCGAGCTCAACGGTCCACTGCTCTCGTGCCCGACTGGGCAACGCCACCCTTTGTTTCCTAATGGCTCCGTACAACTTAGACACCAAATGCCGCCCCTCCGAGAGCAACAACACATGGAGTGGCAACGCCACGCCCGGCTCCTTGGGGTACTCAGGTAGCAGCGACCGCAGGCCCTGCCGCAATCGGACATAATAGAACATTTCCAGCGGGGAGTATTCTCCACCCCCAAAAAATTGCTCAAGGGTACGAAAAGTGCCCCCACGAAAAAGGTCCCCCCAAGTAAGAATCGCAAGACGCTTACACATTCGTTGGAATCCCGTCTCTCGTAACAAGGACAAGTCAGGGTGGTGCACCAAGGGCAGTGCAGGTGAATAGAGAAATGTAAGACCCAGCGTCTTCGCAACACGCCTCCAGGCATCCACCGTACACGTCACCGTCGTCTGGTGGGTGTCCACCTCCTCAACACGCCCCAGCACCATGCCCTCCAATCGAAGGGGATGAGCAACCCATTGTTCAGCAGCTACCTGAGGCATAAACGGCGTGGGACGCATCCAGTGATACGCATAGTGCGCCTGGGCGCTAACATAATAAAGTTCAAACTCTGGGACGTCAAAGCCCCCGTCGACATACGGCAGCGTCAACGTAGACCATGCCACTCGTGCCTGTTTGCCCCCCCCAGAACAATCGGATCAGCTCCGAACGGAGACGCTTGAAAAAATACGCCCCAGGGTAGTACGGTATGTTTTGAAACAGGTAAAGGAAGCGGGGTAGCACAACCATTTTTATCAGGGACGCTCTACCAGCCATGGAAAGAGGCAACGACACCCATCTAGTAATGCTATCTGCCAGTTTAGTTATAGCGACGCCATAATTCAGCCTGATCGTTTCCTCCTTGTTCAGGGCCACAACAATACCAAGATATCGTAGCTCCGAATCACACCATTCCAGGGGGTAGTCAAGCGGATAGCGGTGAACTGCTGCAGTGAGCGGAAAGAGTTGGGATTTCTGCCAGTTGATATGCACCCCAGAGATACCACCAAAGGCAACAAACTCACGCAGTATCGAGTTAAGGTTCAACTGCGGATCTTTTACATAAAGAGTAACATCGTCCGCATACAGAGATATCCCAATTTGACGCTGGAAACAATTAAACGCACTCCGCTGGTAGAATTGGCGGACCCTACAGGCAAGAGGCTCTACTGCGATGGCAAACAGGAGGGGAGAAAGGGGACAGCCCTGCCGGGTCCCTCTCGTGATAGGAAAAGGGGAGGACAGTACACCATTCACAACCACCCTGGCCACCGGATCGGTATACAGCAACTTGACCCAGGAGATAAAAATCCGCGGAAAGCCCATTCTGCACAGAACATCTACCAAGTAACCCCATTCAACAGAGTCAAACGCCTTAGAAGCATCCAGAAAGACAGCAGCAACCGGGAGCTCAGGCGCTATCGTCGGAATCAAGGAGAACAACGTTCGAAGATTATGAGAAGTTGCCCGGCCAGGCACAAAACCCGACTGGTCAGGTAAAACTATAACGGGCATGAGCTCAGAAAGTCGAGTCGCCAACACCTTGGCCAATATTTTGACATCGCAGTTGAGCAATGAAAGAGGCCTATAGGACTATAGGACCCTGGGTCTTTCCCAGGTTTGAGCAACGAAATGATGGCAACCTCCCTCATAGACCCTGGCAATTTCCCCACCTCAAGGGAGTCCTCGAAGACCTCTCGAAGCACCGGAGCCATAATATCCACGTAACATTTATAAAATTCGGCGGGTAGCCCATCCAGTCCTGTGGCCTTTCCATTATTAAGAGACATATTTGGCACTTCTGATTTCATCCACCTCAAGGGGCCTACCCAGAAACGCCCTATGATCGTCGGATAGCCAATAGAGCGCCAAATCATCCAGAAACCCCCCATACCTCACATCTCCTGATTGCTGCGTGGTGTATAAGTGTGTGTAATGATGTATAAACGCGTCTTGTATGTCTTTCGTGTCACTACAGCGGGTGCCATCAGGTAAAACCAACTCCAACACATCCGAACTATGCCTCTGATGCCTCGTAAGTGCGGCGAGCACTTTCCCTGGTCTCTCACCTTCACAGTATCTCCTCGCTGTCCAGTACTTCCCCCTATGCTTCGCCTCCCATGCTGCCTCCTCCTCGTATTCTGAGAGTTTACCCCGAAACTGATGCATGAGGTCAGGAGCAGGGCCATCCAGCATCCCACGCTCCAATTGCCGTAAATCATCCTCCAAGCTCGCAAGGGTACGAACAATATTCCTGAGCACCCCACAGCTCTTGGAGATCGTAACCCCACGGATTGTAACTTTAAATGCCTCCCATATCACTTCCACACTGTCTACAGATCCCCTGTTCCTCGGGAAGAAGGCCTCCACTTCCTCGCCAAGCTCCGCCTTAAAGATGGGATCCAACAGGGCAGATGGGAAGAGTCTCCAAGGTGGTCGCGGCCTGTGCAGGCCAGGCACCGACAACACAACCCCAACTGGACAGTGGTCTGAGTACGTCCTGGGGAGATGCGCTACACCTCGTAGCCCCGTCACAAGGCCCCTAGAGAGGAAGATATAGTCCAGTCTCGCCCAGGTACGGGCCTGTGCTGTGAAATGCGTACCCTCCTTCCCCGTGGGGTGTATATATCGCCAACTATCAATCAAACCCGCCTCCTCAACAATGCCCCGTAAGACATCCCTGGCATGAACATTGTATTGAGAGCTGCCTTCTGACCTGTCTACGACAGCTCGCAGTGCCAAATTAAACCCCCCCACCCCCACACAATATGTGAGGCATCTACCTCAAGAATATGGCCCCACAGTTTAAGGAAAAAAGCAGGAGAATCAACATTTGGTGCATAACAATTCACAAAAAGCACAGTAACCTGCCCAATCCTCCCCCACAACATCACATATCTCCCATCAGTGTCCGTTCGTGACCCCAGCTCCTGGAACGTAAGTGATTTCCTAATCAGTATAACAACCCCACGTGCGTAAGAGGAGTACGATGAACATTTCCGCACTGTGGCCCACCTCCCACCGAACGTATGTGCAGTTGTCTGGCGCAAATGTGTCTCCTGCAGTAATGCTATCTGTATGGAATGTCGATCAAGATATTGCAACACATTACGACATTTCCTGGCATCATTCAGTCCACGTACATTCCAAGATAAAATCGATATCTTATCCAACAGCACGTCTGACATCACACCCAAAGAATGCACGACAACGACCACTCAAAATATTGCACTAGGCGCAGTTCCCACCCCATGCAGCAAGTCTGCACTGCTACATACAGCACACACCCCGCGCGCCGCACACGACATCCATCCATGCCGTCTTCCATCCATCGCAACAAACCCCCCCTCCCCAATACAGAGACAAACAGCCGTGCAACAAGCACGCATCACAACCAAAGAACCGCGCGCACCAAGTACGTACGCCAGGCGAAAGAGAACTTGCCAGGGCGTTCCCCCCCTCTCCACCCACCTGACCAACCCCAACCTGTCAGGACCCCCTGCCACCCCCCCTCCCCATACTCCAGGCATCCATCCAGCCATACAGAAAACCAGTAGTACAGAAAAATTTAACAGTGGTGGGGTATTCCCCTTGGAGTGCCCACCAGAGGTGCACATAACCACTCTCTCACGCCACGCCAACCCCCCAGCCGCAAGCTGAAGATACGACACAGGCACAGTGTGAGAGAGGGTGCCCGGAGCAAAGTAGTATCGTCAACCATCGTCTCAACAACAGATCAAACACGTGGAATCCCAGATTGTACCGGCGATCCACCCTTCCGCCCCCAAAAGTCACGCATGCAAAACCCTAGCCCCCAAGGTCAGCCATAATATGCATGCGAAGCTCTAGAGCACAAGGGCAGCCGCAGAGACATCAGTGCAGGGTACGTGGCCCAGTCAGTGCGCCGCTAGAAACCTGGTCAAGCGCCCTCCTCCTCTCCTGCCGAGCGGTGGGCATCCTGTTCCGCCCCGTCGTGTCGGCCAGCAGCAGCACGCTACCTTTTGAGACGCTTCACAAAGTCTTCCGCCTGTTGCGGATTCGTGAAAAAAGTCTGCTTCGCCTGGTGAGTCACCCTCAGCTTCACAGGATATAGCAGGGCGTAGTCCACCTGTAGGTCCCTAAGTTTTTTCTTGATCGCCAAAAATTTGCGTCGTTGCTCCTGCACCATCGGGGTGAAGTCCGGATACACAGTGAAATTGACCCCCTCAAAGGAAAGTGAGCGATTAGTGCGAGCCGCCCGCAGGGCCGCATCACGATCCCGATAGTTCAGGAGGCGCGCAATGATAGGGCGCGGCGCCGCACCCGTGGCCGGCCGTGGCTCAAGGGATCTGTGTGCTCGCTCCACAATGAACTGCGTGGAAAAAACTTCCGCTCAAACCGCACCAACCAGCAGTCTTTCCACATACATCTCCATTTTCCCTACATTTGTCGTCTCCGGCACACCTACGACGCGTATGTTGTTTTGCGGGATGCGCGCCTCCAACTCCTCATTCTTAGCGGCTATTACCCTCAGGATATTGTCCATCCTCACCAGCTGGGTGGTATGAGTGGCCGCAGTGTCGTCGTGATCCGAGATGCGCTGCTCCGCCGCGGTCAGGCGCTCCTCATGAACATCAAGTTTTTGCACCACCGCGTCCATGCGTGAGGATAGTTTGTCCACTTTATCTACAATGGTAGCAAACCCCTGCGGCATTTCCTGCATCATCTGCTGGAAATCCGGAGCAGCTGGCTGTGGACTAGCTTCAGCGACAGGCGGGGGGGGGGGGACGGGAGCTTCCAGCCTCCTGCATCAGGCGAGCGCCCCTCCTAGAAGCCGCAGAGTCAAATGAAAGTTTTGGCTGTTTATTGTCCGGCTTCCCCATGGTCAATCACACAGAGCCAGTAGCAGTTCCCACCGTAAGGAGATGTAGGGCGATCCCCGGGTATAAGGCCACGGATTCCAACCAACGTTATGCGTACAATGTAGCCCCCCGCAGAGCAAAATCCAGGATTAGGGCTCAGTAGCACTATACCCACGTAGCAGCACCAGCACCCTCTAAGAGTCACAGCATGCCGCCGTCACCGGGAAAGTAGGGGGCAGCCACAACGACAGCAGGCAAGGGGGGGTCCGAAACGACACAGCAGTGGTCCACCACAGCACAACACAGATCAATGAAGGTAGCGCCTCACACAAAGTGCTATCGAGTCAACACGCAGGTATCAGCTTCTATGTCTTTCCCCAAGTAACAGAGCAATACAATCCACAGCAGCGCGGCACACAGAGACACAGTAGGGGGGCACCAGCAGGCAGCCCAGCCAGACGGGCCAGATGGGGGAGAAAGCGGCCCTCCAGCAGCGCGAACAGCCAGCACCTCCACAAGCTGCCTCCCCAGCTACAGTCAATCCCCGCTCGTATCCTGCAGGGGCCAGGCGATCAGGAGATTATTACAGGCGGGGGCACGAGCAGGCATGCATGCCCCGCCACTCCCTACCGTGTAATGGCTTCGTCTTGAAGTCGGATCCGGATCGGCGCCCCCGCCGCAGCTCCCTCACAGTAGATCAGGGCGACCTCCACGACTGCGCTGCACAGTCCCCGTCACAGGGTCCGAGCCACACACACGGCCGCCATCCAAGTCCAGGCGGAAAAACTCGGAGAGTCCCTGAGGGGGGAGGGGTTGAGGCCTCCACCCCACGTGTGAGGCAGCGGTCTAGAGTGGACCGAGACGCCGGGCCTCAGAGCGCCAGACGTCCAGGACGCTCAGCGGTGAATCTTCCGGACCCTGTAAAAACGGACAGGAACCTCCGATCAGCTCAGGGATCGGAACGAGTGCAGTCCACAGCCCACCAAACAATAATGCAGGGTTAGAGTGGCGAATGGTGACGTTGAAAAGGATACATGACCGGATGAAAGCTCCGGGCTGCAGGAGCCTCACGGCAGTGCGGCCATGCTGCTGTGCGCCCTCTAGCGCCTCCCAATAGGTGGGGAAGTATACTCGTTTACCAAAGTTGTTGATTTCAAAAGTAAAACAGGTGATAAATCAATAGAGGACTCAGTCTCCCCCTCTAGATGCTGGGGAGACTCAGGAAAAACAGTTCATCTGATGGTGTGAAGCATCTTTAATCGGAACGCTTTTAGGCATACTATTGAGTATCGACCATATGGCATAACTTGACATGTTTAATGGAAATGAACCGATTGTCTTTGCATACAGGTAGGGGAGGTAAGATCAACATGTCGGTCCCTTTTAAACCAATGACTGGAACTGTTACACGGTATGTAGGACCAAACTCATTCGTTTGCCACTTTCTCCCAGGCCAGATCACCAACTTTAGGAAGAGAGTCAGAAACCAGGACCAGCACTGCTGCATCCATGGGTGAGAGCAAATCGGTTGTTGCTAGAGCAACTTAGTTCATTTGTAGATCCTGTAACATAGCACAATGGTTATCTACGTCAAATTTTGCAGCAGCGACAACAAAGTTTAGACTGTCATGGTGAGCATAAACATTTTAATGGCAAAGAGCATTTCCTACGGGGTCCGCCCACCCAGAGATCTTCTTGGGAGATTATTAAGTGCGCGTTAAACCTCATAGAGATGAGTCAACCAGCCCCGGCCTGTACCTAATACCCTTGCTGTTAAACATTGCTTTAATTCATGGTTCATCGATCCACAACAAGATTGCCCTCAGGCCGATGTGTAGACTAGAAATGCACCTGCACCCCATCAACTTCATCGAATCACAGTAAGCCTTAGGGGAAAAAGCTGGACCTTGGTCAGAATGGAAGAGTCATAAGTGCTAGAGGCATAAGTCCCGACAAATACATGCAAATCTTTTAGGTTTAAAGTATTTTTATTAAGGTATAAAAAACATGGGGAAGGGGATAGGAGGTCAAACGAACATACAGTACAAAAAGCGAGGTTTGCAGCGGTTCAGAAAGAAAGTAGGGAGACAGGAAGCCCCAGAGGGTAACAAGGCATAAGTCTTAAGGCAATAAGGCATCGTGAATGACCCCCAGTAGACCCCCACTCCCTCAGCAAGGCCGAGCTGAAATAGCGTCCCGCAACACAGCAACAAACACACCATCCCTCCAGCCCCCCAACCCCGGAAAGTTAGGAGAGAGAGAAGCAAAGAAAGAAAAGGAAGAAAACAACACCCCAACATCCCCGTCCGAAGGTCAGCCTTAGAAGCATATAACCCCGCCCCCCGCCCCCAGCCCCAAACCCCTAATCCCGCACATTCATTCCGTTGGAGCCGCCGGCGGCGTCAGCCTAAGAAGTCGCAGGTACCGTGGGCATGTGAGCTCGCGAAATTTCGTGGATAGCAGTGCCAAAAAGGGATGCCAGAGGTCCTCAAACTGGTCAACATTCCCAGCCACCGTCAGCGACATCTTTTCCATGCCCAGTACCTGCCAGAGCCTGTGTAACCACCCAGTGATAGAGGGGGCAGTGGGGGTACGCCAGAGCACCAGGATGTTTTGAACTGCGGAGCCCAGCGCAATCGCAATCTGCCTACCCCTGCGGGTCTTCAGCGGGTACATCAGGTCATTGGGGAGGCCTAGCAAGACATACGCAGGGAAGCGCGGGAGCTCAATCTCAAAATGCCTGTCCACCTCATCCAAGACCTCTTTCCAATAGGCCGACAGCACCGGGCACTCCCAGAGAATATGCGTGAGGGTACCCTCCTGTCCGCAGCCGCGCCAGCAACCTTTATCGCCGATTTTGCGCATCTCGTAGAGCCGTTCCGGGGTGTAATACCAATAGGTGGACACCTTAGTAAAGGTCTCCGTCAGCCCAGTGTGGTACGCAGAGTGCCTCGCCCGATACGCAATCCTGTCCCACTCTTTGTGGCTCAAGGTCCTGCCCAATTCCCTGTGCCAGCGCTCCCTCCCTGGGTTATGGTAATGGAACGGCGGGGGTTGGAGAAACTTGTACAAGTCGGTGATAAGCTTGGCATCCGAGGTCCGGGTTACCAGCCATCGCTCATAGGGCGTAATCGGACGGTCAGCGACGTCGCGCACCGGGGGTTGAAGAGCCCAGTGGTGGACTTGCATATAACGCAGTCTGTCCCCCTCCGTCAGGCCAAACTCCAGTCGGAGCTGCTGGAAGGGGCGTACGCCCTCCGGTCCGTAGATCTGGAAAAGCGCCCTGCAGCCGGCGCTCACCCAGTGGGAAAAGGCCCCCGGTTCCAGGCCCGGAGTGAAGTCTGGATTGCCAGCAATGGGAGTGAACGGCGATGGAAAAGTGGTGAGCTCGCGAAGCTCGCACACCGCGTCCCACACTCTCAGCGGAACCCGGGTGATAAAAGAGGCTTAGAGGTTCGGCGGACGGTGAGCGCGCCGCAGGAACGGGACTTCCTGGAGTGTACGGCCCGCAACTGCCTGGTCTTGAAAGAGCCAGTGCTTGTCTGATTCCCACCGGCTCCACTCCACCAGATACCGAAGTTGTGCCGCCTGGAAGTACTTCTGGAGGTCCGGAACCCCGAGACCCCCCGCCTCCGGGGCAAGCATGGAAAGGACCCGCTTCATCCTAGGTTTACGGCCTTGCCACACAAAGCGGGAGATGTCTGCCTGCGCCTGTCGTATCCAACCTACAGGGGGCTGGAGAGGTAGGGTGCGAAAAAGATACAGGATCTGAGGCAGGATGGTCATCTTCACCGCTGCGATACGGCCCAGCCACGAGAGCAGGCCCTTGTTCCATCGGCCGAGTTCCTCTTTGATCTTTTTGCCCAGAGAGGAATAGTTAGCAGCGACCATTGCAGGTAGGGAAGGCGCAAGCAATATCCCCAGGTAAGGCACCGTGGAGGAGGACCATTGCAGAGGAAAAAGACGCTGGAGGTCCCGCCTGGTGTCAACAGAGAGGGACACGTCCAGGGCGGCCGACTTAGACATATTCATCTTGAAGCCTGCCACGCGGGCGAAGATATTCAGTTCCCGGACGCAGGCAGGGAGCGACCGCCTAGGGTCATCCAGGGTCAGCAAGACATTGTCCGCATACAAGCTAACAGTATGCGTGTATTGCCCCATCTTCACTCCGATGGCGTCCGGGTTATCACGGATCCTCTGGGCAAACGGCTCCATATAGAGGGCAAACAGGAGTGGTGAAAGGGGGCAACCCTGTCTCGTGCCGCGCTCAATGGCAAAGCTGCCAGAGCTGTGTCCGTTGACACGCACCGATGCTGACGGCCTCTTATAGCAATTAAAGATCATAGTGCGGAACCTCTCGCCGATCCCCAGTTTCCCAAGAACCAGCTCGAGGTACGGCCAATGAACCCTATCAAAGGCCTTTTCCGCGTCTACCGATAGCAGCATCCGCTCCCCGGGGAAGCGTGAGGCCTTTTCTAGCACGTGTGTCACCCTCTTGGTGTTGTCGACCGTCTGCCTACCGGGTACAAAGCCGGCCTGATCCGCCTCCACCAAACCTGGTAGATGTAGACCCAGTCTGGCCGCCAAGATCCCCGTGTACAGCTTGAGGTCCACATTCAGAAGCGAGATGGGCCGATACGAGCCGCACAGAGTCCGGTCCTTACCCGGTTTCGGGATAACCGACACGGTCGCCGAAAGAAGGTCCGGCGGGATAGCTCCCGGTTCGGAAAAGGAGTTGAATAAGCGAGCCAGGAGAGGCGCGACAGTGGGACAGAAGGTCTTGTAAAACAAGGCCGTATAGCCATCCGGGCCCGGGGCCTTGCCGTGTTTCAGCCGTGCAATAGCGGAGATGACTTCCTCCACGTGTATATCCCTCTCCAGGTGGGCTGCCTGGGCGGGGTCCAAGGCCGGGAGGGTTACTGATTCCAGATAGGCCTCAGCCTCTCCCGGTGGGGAGGGCTCTGCCGCGTACAGCGCCTCGTAAAAGGCACGGAAGGAGCCCGCCACCTCCGCGTCACCGGAAACCGGGACTCCATCCGCTCCCACTAGCTCCTTTACGACATTGCGTTGCTGCGCAGCCCTGAGCCGGTGGGCCAGGAGCTTACCGCATCTATCCCCGCCGGTGTAAAAGGCATGTTTCAGGCGCAACGCCGCATACTCCGCCCGGTCCAGGTCCAACGCAGAGAGAAGTTTCCGCGCCGCCTTCAGCTGCATCCAAACACGAGGCGCCCCAGTCCGGCGGTGAACCTGCTCAAGTTCCCTGACCTGCGCCGTTAATTCCTCCCTCTTGCGTTGACGCTCCTTGTTCTCCGCCGAGGAGATGGAGATAAACTCCCCTCTGATGACCGCTTTCAAAGCTGCCCATTGCGTTGCCAGGGACGTGTCGGGGTTGCTATTGTGAGTCAGGTACTCCTGAATGACCTCCTCCATTCGCTTCACCACCGACTTTTTATGGAGAAGAGTGTCCCGAAGCCGCCACATCCCTCTGGAGGGGGGGGCCACCGGCCAAGCAAAAACTCCGGAAACCGGCGCATGATCGGACAGGGACAAAACCCCGATGTCAGCCGCCGTGGCGGCTGAACGGAGCGGTCCACTCACCAAGAGGTAATCCAACCGCGAGTAAGTGCGGTGTGCGTGGGAGAAGTATGAGTAGTCCCTATCGGCGGGGTGCATTATGCGCCAGAGGTCATGTAGATCCATCTCTGCGATCCGGTCCTGTACCGCTCTAGAAAGCTCCCCCGTCTGCGGAAAGCGCTGGGCCGACCTATCCAAGGTGGAGTCGAAGACCATGTTCAGGTCTCCCCCCAAGATGACGTGGCGGTCGGGCGAGGCAGTAACGTCTACCAACACAGATTCCAGGAAGCGATCCTGGTGGTCATTTGGGCTGTATACGGAACCAACCGTAAAGGCTACACCCCCTAGACGCATGCGATACACTAGGAGCCTCCCCTTCTGCTCGGCATGTTTATACAGCACCTCACCTCGGAAGGTGCTGGCTAGAAGAATGGCTACCCCTGCAGTCTTAGTCGCAGCCGAGGAAAAGAGTTGCGTGGGGAACTTGGCAGAGCGCAGCCTATGGCAATCCTTAGAAAGTAAATGGGTTTCCTGCAGGAGGCAGATATCCGCCTGCGACCCTTCTAACAGGGAAAGAATCGCCCTACGCTTCACAGGGTTGTTCAGACCCTTAACATTAAGGGTCACTACTTTCAGGGGCGGCATCATTCCCAGGGAAGCAAAGCGCTGTGCAGCAAGCTCGGGATCAGTGGAAGGGGCGCGCGGGGCAGGGGTGCAGGGAAGGCCAGAATCGGCTCCACACATGTTCGGACAGCATCGGACGGGACCCCCCCAACACCAAACCAACTGTGAAACCCCCCCAAAACCAACCCATGGCAACCAGCCAAAACCAAAAACAAGAAAAAACACCCCATAGTCTCAGTCTAGCCCAAATGGGCGAGTCTGCAGAAAACAGTCAAGTGGACGTCCAGCCACACACCTCCAACCACTTCCCCCCAACCCCCAGCCCCAACCCAGCATCGAAGAAGCTAAGAGTTCTCCCCCCGGAGTAAAGTTAGGCCGTCTGGGCCACGCCATTGGAATCGGGCAAGTTCCTCGCCGCAGTCCTCAGGGCTTCCGCCATATCCGCCCTGATGGTAGGGGAGTCAGGGCGACTCGCCGTCGCCGACGATTGGCGCCTCCTCGATCTCCGTCGGCCCCGCCGCTCGGGCGCCGCAATGCGGGTGTGGCTCCTTCTTCCTCCGTAGCTGTGAGTCCCAGCACCCCACAGACATCTTGTAAGGAGCGCAGCTGATGCAACACCCCATTCCATCGAAAAATAAGACGGAAGGGGTGACCCCAGGAGTAGGCCGTCTCATGCTCTCGCAGGAAGTCCGTGGCGATGCGGAAAGACCTGCGTTTCTGCAGCGTGATGGCGGACAGGTCCTGATAGAGCGCCACGGGTCGTTCTCGAAAAGGACAGCGGCTGTTTCCTGCGGGCCTCTGTCATAATGCGCTCCTTTAGGGGGAAATCCGGCAAGAACGCCAGGATATCAGGCGGGGGTGCCGAAGATTGGCGCTGTCGGCCCACCCTGTGTGCTCTGTCTATGCGGAGCGGGAAGTCCGCTCCTTCCCCCAAGATGTCGCGGAACAGGTCCTGCAAATAGGCCACTAGGTCCGTGCCCTCATCCGCGGACGGAACTCCCCGCACCCGGATATTATTCCGCCTGGACCTGTTCTCAAGGTCCTCCGAGTGGGCCTGGAGCTCGACACGCTGCTCCCGTAGGCGGAGGACGTCCTGCTGGAGATGAACTATCTCCTCGTCGCGGCGCTGGGCCGCCGTTTCCACAGAGTCGACTCGCTCGCCCAGGCCTTCGATTTCTCTCCGCACCTCACGGACCTCACCCGCCACCTCGGTCTTGAGAGTCTGAAATTCCTCCTTGAGGGAGCTGAATAAGTCCTCCATGAAGGACCTCGTGACAGGAGGTTTGCCCCCGGTGGCGTCCGTTGAGGCCCGGGAGGACCCCGGGGATGGTTGCGCCCTGTCGCGCAGTTGCTGGGCCCTGCCGAGCATATCCGGCAAGGTGCGATCTCCCCGTGCGGCGCCTCGTCTTCCGGCCATCCTGGTCTCCGCGGTGGTCGAAGCTTAGAGCCGGCCGTTGCAGACGCGTCCAGCCGCTCGTGGGCACCAGGTGTGAAGTCCTCGGCGAGGACAAGGGTAGTGCGTCACAGGCGACAAAATGGCGGCCCGGGTCAGGGCGAGACGACCACCGGGCCAGGCAGGGCGGTCAGCAATGTCCAAGTCGGAGGCTTTCAGCTGTGTGCTCCCAGGGAGGGCAGCAGATGTATAGGCACCAGGAGAAACCGAGGCGCTCGCATAACCAGGGTACGGGCGAGGGTCACCAGCATCAGTTCCGCAAAGACAAGATGGCGGGAGGGCGGAACCCAGGATGCCAGCCCAGCCCAGCTAGTCTATGGGCGACCCTCAAATGGCAACGGGTCGGGGAAGTGCAGACCCAGTGTGTCCCGGTACCATCGGCCAATACGCCCGGTCCGGGCCCCGTTCAGGCTTCACCGTTCCACTCCTCCAGGCTCGGGGCCCGCAAGGCGTCACACTCTGACCCCCATGGCAGGGGGGTAGATCGTCGTCGCAGGGCAGGGGTCTGTCGTCTAGCGATGGTCCCGGCCACCAGGGCGCCGGCCGGGAAGCTTCCACACTCCGCGGAGTTCGTCTAGTCTGTCCCCCGGGATCTCCAGCTTTCAGCACTCGACTCCGCCGAGGCGCGCGGACAGCGCCGCAGTACGCTCCGCCTCCAGGCCCTTCTCTTCGGGGCGACCCAGGCTCCTCTCCTCGGGTTGATCGTGGAACAGACTTTTCAGGGACTTCCCCCGGGGCAACAGAAGTCAAAGTGGTATCAAAACGTGCCCCAAGAACTCCGGCACAGTTCTCTCGCCCGCAGTGCGTCCACGGGGGGAGAGAAGCGCAGGAATCGGTGCTCGAGCTGAGCCGGGCCGGAGGAGCTACGGGAGGAAGCGTCTGCTCACCCCGCCATCTTGGCCACGCCCCCATGCAAATCTTTTATAATAATATGAGCGCAGCACAGCACTACGGCCAAACCCAGACGATCTTAGTGCATGAATCCCATGCAACCAAAATATTTTAAAAAGCATTTAAAAGCGTTATCTGATGTTAAAGGACCGCAGTGGTCAAGATAAATACAACCAAACTGTTGATTTGAAATGAAAGCTGAGTATATGGTGGACGGGAAAAAGGTTTAATCTGCTGACAAATGTCAAATGTTACATTAAAGAAGGTATTTGCGCATTGGTATAAACCACACCACCATAACGTTGCTGTAAAAGTGAAATTGTGGCCATCACTCCTGCATGTGCATAAGCCGTTTCTTTGTGGGCAACCACAATCAGTAAAAGCCTGTGATCCTGGTTGGGAATCAACCAATCACCAACTGAGCAATAGTCACAAACAGAACCTGATCAGTGGTTAAATCATAGGCATAACGGGAGAAAACCCTGGGAAAACACTGTCCCTTTCTTCGTCGAAGCAACAGCAGCCAAAATATCATCAACAAAATTAGATATGGGTCTTGTAACTTCTGCAACGAAGCATGGGCTACTGCAGATTTGGCTGCCTCATCAGCTGTGGAATTACCAACAGCGTGTTGATGGCCTAGTATATGAATAACATGCGTGAGTGGCAAGTGGTCTAAAAGAGCGGCCACTCGGACCCAAAGCGTTTTATGCTTTATTGCGCTACCTTTAGAATCACGAAAATCATTCTGTTTCCCAAAGAATAAGTTCTCATTAAAGGATTGTACACAGTAGAAGGAATCGCACATGACAAGCGAAAGCACCACCGGATCAGCAAACTCAAGGGCTGATAGTAAAGTGCGTAACTCAGCCAATTGTGCCATACTATCCCCAAGGGATTGTGTGTGAACCGGGGAGGATTTAAAATCACTGTCCACTATCGTGCCTGCTACAATAGTGCAGAATAAGCATGTTTAGAACCAATAGCTGGCTGTGTAGACCCATCAGTGTAAATAATGCATTTGTAGTGATCAAGAGGGAGTAGGGACAAAGGAAGAGGATGAACATGTTCATATTGCAAAAACTTTTGTGTCTGCATAGAATGGTCAAAGACAAATTTGACATCAGCCGACGTCAATGAACGAGCCCATTGTATCCAACGAGGATGCAGAGCCTTAGAATTTGGTACACTCACCTTTGTGACCACTTTCAAAGCAGGCACAGGTGAAATCATAAAACTGCATTTGCTCTGAGCCAGAGAGAATTTATTTAGAATTGCCATCTGTACTGCTGTTAAAAAAAATTCAGTAGAAGATAAACGCATTTCAGCAGAAGTATACAAATGTGATTTATAAGCAGTGTTCCTCTCAGTAAACGTCACGTAGGCGAATCCTAGCGTTCCCTGTACAATCCAAATTTGTAGCATTATCTCTAGTTAGCAAGAATTGAGTTGCAAGCAAATTAGACTGCAAAGACCGCAGAACTGCTGTATGTTCTGGAAGCCAACTGGAAGACAAAAAAGAAGGTTGCAGTAACGCATAAAGTGGTTTGATACGCTGGGCATAATCTGGAATGTAGGTTGCCCGAAGTTCAAGAAACCCAGCAGGGACTTTAATTTTTTACATGGTAATTGGAGGTTGCAGTTAAGCACATTTCTCTAAAAAGTGGGGTACCTAATTTGTCAATTAGTAACCAAGAAAATGCACGACCAAAAACGCAATAAGTGAGTTAGCAAAATTGAATTTATAACCTAAAGTGGCAAAATGCGTGATAATGTGATCCACACGCTTGAGATGCTTATTTAGTTTATCATCCTTCAAGTATATATCATCAACATATAAAAAAGAATCAGGGTCAATCTTATGTAAAATTGACACTATGCGTGCCGCAAAACCCCAGGCTATTTTTATACTCCATACCCATCTCGCATAGCATCTCTGATTGCCGAGAGCGCTGAATGCGGTCAAGTCATGGCTTTCCGGATCTTAAGTGTGGCTGAAAAGCCATTGGAAATATCCAACGTAGTTTTGAACTTCTTTCAGACAATGTCATTTACTAGCGCTACTGATATATGGTAACCTCCGGTGCGCTGTCTAGGATAGTTACTGCCCAACTCCTGTCTAGGGGAGGGTTCTCACCATCTGGGGCATACTTTGCAGTCAAAGCAGCAACTTTTTTGTTATGAAAAGGCTCGTTATTGAGGCGGTTCCTCCTGTTTGACTTTCATGTCACACTGGTGCTGCGGATCTTGCCTATGTTGCGTGGACGCGCTCGTCTGCGATCCTGACGTCCCCCTCTGCCAAGTTGTTGATCTGACGATTCCTGAAAGGAACAAGGAGAACGGGGATCAGGAACCTGGAACCTCTTAGGAGTTTTAATTTTAGAGTGGTCACTTAAATCATATCTACGCTCAGAAGCGTCAGGTGGAGGCAAACCAACACAAGACCTAGGCTTCTGCTGGTGCACATTTTTGCTCCTTGTTTTTTTCGGAAAGACTGAACACCCCTCCTTATACGGAGAGGGTTCACACTGTACTTACATCCAAATTATTGCGTCCCAGGGATCTATAGCCATCCAAAATATTATTTGTCAACTGTCGCAAGCATTGGCGCACCTGCAAGCAAACTGCCTCACCTTTAATGTTGGCCAGAATCATATTGGAGACAATGGGGAATATTCTGACTAATTTGATCCCAAAATCCAGGGTTGGACCAGCCCCGTGCTCATCCTGTGCACGTTTTAGAACCCTCGGCAGAACACTCATGGAGGGGGTGCCGAAGCAGTCCGCTAAAGGAGGAATCAGAACACTTGGCAAACACATAGTAAGGATTCTGTGTTTCTCTACAGGACTAGTGTGTGGGAAAACAGCATCAAGCTGTTCATTCTTCTGAGCTACCCAAAATGGTTAATCATGACGGGACTAATCGCAAGGTCTCTGCCATGCACAGTTGTCGGAGGCGCAGCTCCAGCTGGAGCTAGTAAGAAAGAACGAGAAATAAATTGCATGACCATTCTATAGAGTTGAATTACTTGTGCATATAGCAAACTAAGCTCAACCACAGTAACACTTAGATAGTTTAGATGTGGTGTGAAACCAGCCAAAACTGGCCAAGCGGCCCCATCAATACTTAAGGGGCCCATATGAACAAAAGAGACAGGGTGAGAAATGGCACCATTAAACCAAGTAATATGCTTCCAGGACGTCAAAAGAACTTCAAGCATTGTGTAAGGATGATAAGCTGCTGGAGGGACAGCTACTGTGTATGAATGAAAAAAATTATCATTTGCATCAACTGCTGGTAAGGTAACCCATGAATAAAACACCTTGGTATGCTGGACCTGCATCGACCATAAAAATAATGGCTGCCCCCGCATTGGGAACCCCATGCTGTGTCAAATGGTGTGTAACCACCGCCTGGTTATGTGCCAGAATAGGGACTGGTTGTGCAATGTTGTAAGTAAACTAAAAAACAAAATTGTGGCACAAAAAAGGTCTAAAAACTTTTCAAAATTCAAGCTTGAAAAAACGCCAGAAATAGGGGTACCCTACAACTGCCGGATGCAAAACCCTCCCACCACAAATGTCTAGGGAACCGGTGAGAGGGTTTTCTGGACAAGCACAAGCCCTACTCAGGGGTCCAGTGAATAAGTACCAGACCAAACGTTGGCAGCACCATGTTGCAGGGATTCTGCGCAAACAGAGAACTGTGCGTAGGATTATGGGACCTTAGTATATAGGGACTGAGTCATCCTACTACCATAGTACCCATGAGCCCAGGACCGACTAGCTATAGTGTCTTACATGCCCTCCTATTCACTCACAGAGGAACAAGTAATTAGACACCCCAGAACACAACACTCCCGACTCTCTCATGAATCCTGGTTACTAGTCACACCCTTTTGCTCACATTGTTGTACTTGTCCACAATAGGATCTAACAGAGACACAAACAAGTTTAAAACATTTATTTAAACTAACGCTCTAATATGCAGTATATGTGCCACAATAAGCAGAAATGCATAACACAAATATGGCCAGCATATCAAGTAGTTTGTAAATTACACAAGGAGCTGTAATGATGAGAGACAGCATATTCTAAACTCCCTCCCCTTGTATAGAAGCAGGGTGAATATATATTAGAATATTTTTGGGTGTTATCTGCAGACCTCAGTAGCAGTGTATTCTATTAAGACCAAAGAAAGTATTCCCAAACAACAGCTACATCTGCTTGTTTTGCCTAGGTGCAAGGGCCTGACCATAACAGAATAACAAGAGGCATTGTTGTTCGACCTTGTTCACAATGTTCAGACTAAATCCCATGAACCTGTAAAGTGTGAACACAACAGTAGTTTCTCATGTGAAAATATCAAAAGAGGCATTTGCAAAATAAACTTGTGTAGTAACGTGCGCAAAGCAGCAGATAGTCTTCAGCGTGCCCAAGCTAACTTAGGGAAGACGACAATGTCCCCATGGACCACATGATAGATGTTGGGCTGTCAGGCGTGTTGTTTGACTTTTATAAGGTATACTTCTTTGTGAGCTTAAAGCCTACCCACTGCTTTTCATTGGTTTGTTTCAGTGTCCATTAAAAATCATTGCTTGCCAGTGGTAAGTCCTGCCTCTTTGTTCCTTCTTTTTGTCTTTACTTTCCTGCCAGGGAGCAGGGACTAAGTACTGTATAATTACACTTTGGGACAATGTTTTCATTTCTTTCCTGCTTGTGTTACACTGTGAGTATGTGTGTAGCTTCCCTCCTGGCCCCTCCTTTCCCTGTTGTTGCAACAACGTGCATGTGCGTCACAATTCCAGGCTTCACAGTCTCACCTAGGAAGGAACTGTTACACCACATAAAAAATCATGAGGGGAATTACCACAGACAGGTTTATGAGACCCACGCAGTCGAATACTAGGAAGGTTTCACCACTGTGATAGGCCATAAAAATGTAGGCCTTTGTCTTAAATTGGTGGCTATCTTGAATTTACAATGTTTTTCAGGAATCCATGGCAAAATAGCCTATAAAATGAAGTCAACCATTGCTGGTACTCTTTACACATACATACTACGTATAATTTGTGACACATTGTATTATAAGGTAAATACTGCCAAATATATAGTTTAAACACTATTGTTTAAAATTGGTATTTTCAATTTTGTTTCAAAAGAAAATTAAATCCAAGAATGAATAACATTAACAGTGTCTAAAGATGTTTATTTTTCTGGTACAATTTTAAAAGCTTGCCCCAGTACCTTCCGATGACTCAAAAGTGCCTTTTTTCATGAGATGAGGGCTCTCTTTCAGTACAACTGCAGGTGCCGCCAGACACTGCCGCATCTACGCAGCTAAAATGGCAGCGGCTCGCCTAATCATGTGAGAGGCTACCATGTTTGGATCAGGCATAACATGGGCATTTCTCACTAACCATTGAGAGAGGAGGCTATGCTTTACATGCTTCTTAAAAGGAAAGCTGAGACATGCATTAATGAGTGGCTGGCTAACACGGATGGAGATGTTAGGTTTCGAAATATCTGTTATTGGATTGGAGTTTTCTTTAATAACGGGTGGTATGCACACTTAGTCCGTGTATGGCAGGCATTGCGGAGCGCTGCTGCCTGTGAATTATTGATACACAGGACCCCGTTATAATGCCTTCCCTATGGCAGGACGAGGCCCTCCTGAGAAACTACATTCAGCAGCATGTGCTGCCAGAGATATATACGAGGTAACATAAGAGCCCAATTTTCACTAACAGGTTTGAACTTCCCCTGCCATGGCCTTCACCAGAGCTTGGCATATGACGTCCCAAGAGAACTACAAGGCCTTCTTTAAGGCAGTAGGTACATACATACATTTTATTGCCATTTGTGGGAACACCACCTGCTTCATCATGGTGTCGGGAAAGGGTAAATGTCCACTTTGTCACATAACATGTTAGGCCTTCATTTATAGTTTACCTTACTTGTAAATACTCAAGAATTGGTCATTATGGGAACAGAGGCACAGAGAATGGCTTGGTACACATGGTCTCATAATACCAGCTGCAGTATTACTCTCATTGTGTGCCACTCTCGCACCAGCACCAGTATTTATGAGCTTCTACGTTTGGAATTCCAAATAGCATGTAGTAATCGGGGTATCCATGCAGATTGTAACTTGATATGTGCAATTTTCGATGGTTTTACACCTGAACATTTCACTCGCTTTCTGCACACAAAATGGCCATCAGTGGTATAGCTGGACTCCTAGTCCTAATTTAGATGGTTACTGCCACCAGGTCAAGATTACCACCTGACTTGTGATTGACAACAAATTTGGTTTGGCCAAGGTGACACATTGTGTCAAGTGGGAAATTAGGATTTTGATGGTAGGTCACCTTGTCCGCAGCGCACAATTTACCCACTGCTTGGCATGAGTAAAGTTTGGCACCATACATGATGTCCATTCTGCAACACTGTACACTCCAGTCTCCAACTCTGTCTTTTTATTACACTGTGATCACTCTTCTTTCTCTTTTTCCTATCTTTTTTTAAAATACTATAACTGGTTTTGTCTCAACTACAGCCTCTAGTCATCTTATTAGGGCCTAGGTTATGAGAAGAGCAGTATATTAAGGAAGGAGTTTCCCTGGTACTAGATTGGTTGAAGGATGAGAGCAGCCAGTCTGGATTCAACTTTATGTGGAACAAAGTGATATCTGGAGCTCTTTGTGTCACAAAGAGATATTTGCTTTACTTTGAAGTCGGAACATCTTAATACAGGCAGCCAGCATATCGCACGAAGAGACGGGGAGATACATGACTTTATATTGAGGTTAAGGAGTTGTCTCGCACTGCCTTCTGGATTGTCTGGAACTTCTTAATCACTTGTTAAAATGCTCCCCACTAGACATTCTATATGTAGTTCAGATGCAACTGTACTGTTCTGATGACTTGTACAGACTGTTTAAAATTCTTAGGTTATGTTGGACCGGAGTGGGATAGTGCTCATACATGAACAGGCAAAGTTTCATGTTCACCACTGTAGCACTGGATTCCATCACTTTTGTCTGTAAAATTCATAGGAGTGCCCTACATTTCGAACCCAGTAGCTGGATTAAATTCATGTTTAACAAATGGCTACATACCTGTAACCCCTAAAACCTGCAACACTCTGCACTCACCTCCTCCCATTTCTTTTTTTTCCCAAGATTTTTTATTGAAACGTTTACAGATATAATACAAATGGCATATTTAAATGCGAGAGGAGGGCTCCTTGGGGTTATTTATGAATGTTTTACTTTTAATGACACCCCACTGAGGCAGAACTTAATCATCATCAGGGACTTGTAGAATTTGAGCCCGTAAAATAAAACTGCTCTCTGAAGCACTTGCAGCTCTTTTGTACTTTATTTTATTTCACCGCTTTTCCATCTGTTGCGTGATGATAGCTGAATGGTACATCAACGTTTCTACTTGGCGTTCTGTGAAAGTGGAAGCTGAGGAGTATTACAGTGTATGAATTTCTTGTGTCGTTTTTAGTGGGTCATGAATACGTGTACACCTGTGGAGTGGTGTGGCTCACTGGTTAGAGGCGGCAGACCCGAGAGCAGACGACGGCCTGGGACCAGGGTTCAATTCCTGTCGTGGACCAGGGTCAGCGGACTCGATAATTCTCACCTCAGTGCCTACTCTAACCAGGGATCACACTCGGCAACTCTGGGCATTAGCTTGCTTCATCTCCACAATGGCCCCCCACATACGCCGGGATGCCTGGTTTCACCTTGGAGATACCCAATAGGGACTATCTCACAGGGAAAGCCAGGGCGGGTTCCCCAGCGGTCTACTGCGCAGAGATACTCCTTTGGGAGTCGATTCTAGTGCATTACAAACCCACAATTAATTAATTAAATCTGTGGGTGTGTGCAGGAGTTATGGATAATCTGCTGCATGGCTAAACACTTATAATGTTGGGAAGGCAAACACATATATAAAAGACTATCATTTATAATAACACTAATTCTCGGAAATGCAAGACCTATTGCATTGCAAATGGTTGTTAAAACTGCTGGTGCTCAGCACCAACAGGACCCGGTCCACTTAAAACCATGGTATCTGCGCTTCAGAATTTTGAATTAGAGCACTTACCCCCTTTGCCTGCAGATGCACAGTATTTTGGGAAACGTTTCACAAGAAGACTTATCCTGGCAATGACCTGTCATATACTAGTGCAGTCAGCCTTCGCCCACAGCTCCAGATATTTTGCTACTGTTTTGCCACTTCAACCTCTAGTGTCTGAGTGCAGTCCTTAATCCCCGTTCATGTCAAGCAGGCCATCAAACATGACCAGACAGATATAAGATGAGACTTCTCTTTCATGCTCGATCACTGAGTTGCGACCAGGGTTGGTTTGGGATCAAAAATAGGCCCAGGCATCCTAAAAAAAAGTGGCACCCCATTCACCATTCGGACTCTTTTACAAAACATTTGTTGGTCAGTGTTACATGGCTAATTGTTGAAGATAGCTTTAGTAAATGAATAACCTGCCAATAACCAGTTAGATCAGGTGATGAACGCGCATCCCACAAAGCTATGCCTTGGGCTAGTTTGATAGCTGATGAGTGTGCAGTGTAATAGAGCCCAAAACAGTACTATTTTTAAACAACCCTGTGCAATTGCTCTACTGCTTTAAGTGGGCTGAAAAAGAAAGCTAGGGTCTCTACAGTGGTTGTGACCAAAAAATGTAACTAGGAATCTTTTATAAGAGAGGCGTTAATGTAACTATGGATGTGGCCTAAAACGTAAGCTCAGATCCTGTACTTTCAAGGCGTGTCACAGTCAGTATTTGAATTCCTCTGCTGTTAGTGAATCCAAATACATCACAGAAAAAAAACATTAAACAAGTCTGACCATTTGACTTTACCAGTGCTTATTAGCACTGATTTTTATACAATATCATATCAATTAGTATTCTTCCCTTCTTATCTCTTTCCACTGTAGTCTCCCTCTTTTCTCATCACACCTTCTTCTGAAGTCTATCTCCATTTGCATGTGTCAGACTTCATTTTCTGCCCTTTTCATTTTCTCCTTCTGCATTCTTTCTTTTGTCAGCTCAACTTCCACATCCCCTCTCTTACAACCACATACACAGAAACACTGCATTTCATTTCTTTCGGTGCTAATGTTTTGACAGCAGTATGTGTGTACCAACTGTACGCACTTTCACATAAAATGGTAATTCTGATTGACAAATACACAGCAATTGCTCTGTGCTCTCAGCAGAAAGACCAAGAATTGGATGAGTATAACAATTTTGGGACCCACTGCCAGGCACTGCGAAAAACAAGCACTGGCTTCAGACTCCTCTCTAAAGCTGCGAATCATGCCTGTCTTGAAAACGCACCAACAAGCTGAACTCACCCAGACATTAGGACTCAGTTGACAGAATGTGCAAGGAAGAGTCATAAGCATGGCCACCAGAATTATGTGACACAGATCACTAAATTAGGTGGCAAGAAAGAGAAAGCAAATTATGTGGCATGATGTGGGCCATTTTGAAGCAGTAATGCTTCACTATTTTGTATTTTTTTTTTACAACAGGTTTTATTGAATTTTCACCACACCAGAAGGACAGGGCGCAGCAAGCAAAGTACAGTTGAAATGCAGAATAAAAGGTCCTCAGGTACTCTAAAACACCCACCCCAAAGCTCTGCAGAACATCAGACAGATAGAAACACCCAGCCCCCAACCCCCTGTAGCTCGCACCACACATTTGTAATTATTTAATCAGTACAAAGCAAAAGAATGCCCTTCTACATCTTGTTAGCACCGGAACTTTACACAGGTAAGTGATTTACCACCAGTCATTCTATAAGGTCCCGGATGGCTGTCTGCAATATCAGGGACAAATCTATACCTCTGTACTTGTCCCACCTGGACCAAATCATCCCATACTTCTGTGGGCACCCCCTCACCTCAAACACTGCAATCTTCGCTGTCATGCACCTATCCAAGGCCTTTTTCGAGTTGGATACAGAAGGCGGAAGGTATCCTTCCAGTGCTGTGCCATGTCCCGCTTAGCCAATGTGAGACCCAAAAATAGCAGGTGTCTTTTATACCTGTTCCCCTGATGTCTTCTGTGCAGTGTTAGAGTGCTAATCTAGGGTCAGTCGGAACATCCCATGCCAACACATTCCCCATGCAAGATAACACACCTTACCAGAAGAGCTGTAATGCTCCGCAGCTTCACACCGTGTGTAGGAACGACCCCTTGTCTACCCGACATCGGAGACAGTCAGGAGACTGAATTGCCCCCATTTTCCAAAGGCGGAGACGTGTGTAATATACCCTGTGAAGGTATTTAAATTGGATTAGCCTATATCTAGTAAAGATGGCAGCGTATAGAGGGCTGGCCAGCGCCTCGGCCCATTCGTTGTCTGTGAGAGTTGGCAGGTCCGCCTCCCAAGCCGCCCGGGTTCGGTGAATAGTGGTCTTGAAGTGCTTAGCGAGAGTTTGGTAAATTTGCCGGATTTTGTTGGCCCCTAGATCTCCCATCAGTAAGCGACCTTCCAGCGGGTGGAACTCAGCTAATGACTCTATCTGTCGAATCAGAGGGGTCAGTGCATGTCGGAGCTGCAAATAACAATGGAACTGTGATTTATGAATGTCAAAATCCGCCTGCAGTTTTTGAAAGGATTTGAGGGTGGTCCCCTGCATTATGTTTCTAAGTCTAGAGATACAGACGTCATGCCATCTTTGAAACCCCACCACTGACGGGACAGGCCAGAGATATGGAGATGGGAGTGGCGCCAGTCAGCATACCCCACCAACCCATGGCCCGAACCACCTGTCTCCATATCTGAATAACTACTCAGAAGGCCAGAGGAAGCACCTCCAGAGAGAAGCTACTGTATAGAGCTGGAGCAAGGGGTGCCCTCCATGGCTGACCGCTCCATGGCATAGGCCGGAACTGTCTGGGAGCCGTACCGCCACCCGTTGACCACCAGGAGATGCTAAGCCCAATAATACGCATGGACATCTGCCGCCGCAATACCCCCACAGTATGTGGACTGTATGCAGGTGGTGTGCGCCACTTGAATTTGCCTCCCTGCCGAAGGAATCCATTCAAGAGAGCATTGATTTGGAGGAACCACGACAGGGGGATAGGATACGGGTAGTTCTGGAGCAGGTAGAGTAAGGGGAGTAGAGACACCATTTATTTATTTATTTTAATTTCTTATATAGCGCTGGAATCAATCCCGTAACGGTATCTCCGCGCTTTGCCAGCCGTAGAATGATCAGGTAGTGTGATATAAGAGGTTAAGAGGACAGAAATGCTTCTTGATAAAGAAGGGTCTTTAGTGTCTTTCTAAAAGACAGATGGTTGCGGGTCATTCTTACATCGGTGGGGATTTTTAAAAATCGCGGACCTACCATATAACAATAGAGGCAGTTGAGACCAGATCATTGTCTTGTTTCGGACGGCAGGGAGCAATGGAGCTATGTTGTGTGTTCAAGCATTGCTGGGACTTCATTTTATGAAGACCCCTAGGTACTTAAGGCCTGCGTTCACAATGAGCAGTTGTGAAGCCCAAGCCGGCTTCTCTGTTCACCATGAACAGGGAACATTGTAGATTTGGACGGATTGGCACATAGGCCCGAGGTCTCCTCGAAGACGTGAAGAATTTGAAGGACATGAGGCTCGGAGGACCAAGGGTCGGACATGAAGAACAGGACGTCGTTGGCATAAAGCGCGATCCTGAGTATTCCGGAGTCCAGTCCAGTCCTCTGAGGACAGAGTCCAGGTGTACCCATACAGCCAAGGGCTCGATTGCTAAGGCAAATAGGAGAGGGGATAGGGGGCACCCCTGTCATGTTCCCCTGCAGATTGGTAAGGGGACCGAGCAGCATCCTGCCACACAAACCGAGGCGGTGAGGTCTGTGTACAATAGCTTCCCGTATGCCAGGAGCCTGGGCCCCAGGTTAATGACTTCTAGGAACATAAAAAGATAGGTCCAACTCAGGGAATCAAATGCCTTGTCGATGTCCGCCAGCAGGATCTCCGCAGGACAGCTTAAGTGAGGGGTCTCCGTGACGGCGTAGTAGACCCGCCTAATATTGAGTCTGGTGGAGCGCTGTGCCATGAAGCCTGACTGATCTGGATGCACCAGATCTTGAATGCAGGTGCCGAGGCAATCTGCTAGGACCTTACCAAGAAGTTTGGGCTCAAAATTCAAAAGGGAGATGCGCGATATGAACCCGGATCATCCAGGGGGCGACCAAATTTAAGAAAAAAAGCACAATTTTGGCGTGCCGCCAGTGGGGATGTAAAATGCACTGCTCCAAGGATTTCAAGTAACGCCCCAAGAATGTGTGGTCCCAGGATCAACATCTGCAGGCTCAGAAATTCACGGGGAAACCCGTCTGGGCCCGGAGCGCGGCCTGGATGTATATTGGACAACACTGCCTATACCTCGTCCAGAGTGATTGCTTTATCCAGTTCAGCACACACAACTTCAGGCAAACGGCGAGGGGGAATGTCCATGAAAAAGGAGTCTATAAGGGGCACGGCTATCACCTCACGCTCCTCATGTAGAGCTGCATAGAAAAGGATGAACGCCTAGACCACAGCCTCGGGGAGGTGCACACAATGCCATCGGGGGACTTTAGGGGGGAACTTGCATTGAGAACATCCAGGCCTGACATAGTCTATTGAGCATCTGACTGGACTTGACGCCCCATTGATAAATCCTGTATTGGGTCACCAGCCACGCCTCTTTGGCACTGTCAGTATGCAGCTGATGGGGCTGCTGTTGGACGTGAAAGAGATTTCAGCGGGTACCGGAATCGGATCCCTCTACCAGTTGGGCCTGCAGTCGGACCTTATGGTCCTCCAGTTCCCCCACCTGCGCTGTTTTTCCCCGAAGTGATAACTGATGTCCGCCCCCTTAATAGTGGGCTTAAGGGTCTCCCAGAGGGTGACCTGGGACGGAGATGTACCTACTTTGAAAATGAGATAATCCATGATTGCAAGATGGAGCATCTCCTGATAGTCAATGTCGCAGAGAAGCCATGGGGACATGCACCACCGATAAGGGGCTCGATGAATCTGCAGGAGCAATTTGAGTTGGATCGGTCAATGGTCAGAGAGGCCTCTGGGCATGATGGATGTGTGTGACACTCTGTGTATGTAGCTATGTGGAAGGAACAGATCATCTAGGTGTGAGAGGGTGGGATGAACCGACGATGCATAAGCGAACCCTGCCTCAGAGGGGTGAAATGCCCGCCAAGAGTCTGCCCAGCCCAGTGTATGTGCTAGTACTTGCAGTTTAGATCGGGAGGTGTATCTGGTGGTTGTGCACGCCATCTGTTCAGAGGGGTCATGATATCATTCCAATCTCTACCTACAATCATCAAGCTACTTGGAAGGTCCCCCCAAAGCTGTGTAAGTTTATCTATGAACATCTGACCCAATGGTGGAGGGGCATATATCCTCCCAATTGTGATCTGTCCACCTGCTATAGTGCCAGAAATTATCGTGAAGCACCCACTTGGATCTGACCAATGTCGTGTTACCTGAAACAGCACTCGGCGGTGAATAAGTTTCGCAGTGCCACGAGGGCCCCTCACAAAACCAGAGTGATACAGCGTGGCAAACCCATATGTGGACAGGCAGGGGGCTTTAGTACCCAGAAGGTGAGTCTCCTGCAATAGTAGGATGTCTGCCGAATAACGCTTTGCTAAATGGAGCACTGCCCCGTTTGATTATGTTTAGTAGTCCTCTTACATTCCAAGCCAGAATATTGAGTTCTCCCAATGGAGATTTATTTGTGTCATGGGTCATCCCTAATCTTCATAGTGTGCAATAGCCGAAGGTGCATTAGTGACATAGCATGGAGTTGTGTGTCCGGTGTGCAGAACAAAAAACAACAACAAACAACCGGAAACCCAGCATAGCCCCCACCCACTTCTCCCACCCCCACATTTCCAATAACGCGGAGTCTCTGTTGTGGTGGGATCTTGACTCAGGCCCCCAACATGATGACCCAAGAAGTTCCCCCAATGGATCCCCCCAACCCAACATTACCCAAAACGTCTGGGGTGGAAAATGTCTTATACCCCTCAGAGCAGGTGAAGAAGACCCCAGCACACTAGGATCCGATACTACCCACCATGGAACCCCCACTGCAAGACAATGCTTTGTGGGAAAGAAAGTATAGAATATGTCCTATAGCCAGGGCAATCTCAGTCGGCAGTCCCTGATTGACCCTGGGCACACCAATTAGAACGGGATCTGTAGCGCCTTGTTGTAGCATCTATGTCCTGTCTGCCACTCTGATGGGATCCCTGTGAGGAGTCTGAGTCAAGCTGTGGCAGCGAGTGTGGCTCTCATCAGTCCAAGCGAAGACCTCCTCCAGAGAGTCAAAGAAAAGAGACTTGGCATTATATATAACCTTCATCCGGGCGGGGAACAGCAGACCATTGGATATGTTCAGCTCATGAAGTCGCCGTCTGGCCACAACAAAGGACTGACACTGCTGCTACACCAGCCGGGTATAGTCAGAGAAGACCATGATGGGATAGGAGTCGACGGCCATTTTGTCCTTGTGGAACCGGGCTTAGCAGAGGATCGCATCCCAGTCGGAATAGTTGAGAAGCTGGGTAATCACTGGCCTCGGACGCTCTGTGGGAGGAGGCTTCTTAGTTAGAGCCCGGTGGGCCCTTTCGACCACGAAACAGGAAGACATGGCCTTGGTCTATTCACCGCTGCTCTGTCTTGCTGTAGTGTCCCTCTATGGCCAGACTCTCAGCAGCGGATGTTTCTGTAACGGGGCAGGGCAGCCAGTCCCACACGGCACAGCAAGGTGGCTCAGGTGCCATGGGCATCTACAAGGCTCCGGGCCCCGCCGGGAACTCCACAGGTCACCAAGTCTCCACGTCCTGCACACACCACTTGGGAGGCGGGGGATGGGCCCACCACAGTAGCGCCGGAGTCACAGTCCAGGCAACCGGCCAAAACCACTTGGAGGCAGGCCCCTACCCTGCCCCAGGCCTTCTTCGGACACTGACCTGGGGTCCCACAGGGCGAGGGCGGCCGCCGAGGTGAGGACTATGCCATCGGCTTTCAGGTAATGTCGGCAGCGGCCCAGCCTACGTAGCACTCCATCGCACAGCCCCAGGTGAAGGCCGCCGTCGTGTCGATGTCGGATCTGGACCTTCCCGGCACAACACCTTCACCAAATTCCACTCAGGAGGTCTTGGTGTGCTCCGCAATGGGTGCCCTGTGGCAGCAGCGTCTGGGGTCAGGATTTTAGCAGGATGATGGCTCCAAGCAGGTACGAGCTAATGGAGCTCTACAGAGCCACGTCCGCCATGCTTGGCTCCGAAGCCACACCTCTCACTATTTTGTATTTTAACACATGTAAACACTAAAGGATCTAAGTTCAAAACCTAAATACAGCTTTTAGCACCTGTGAGATGACCTGCCTCTGTGCGATAACGGGTCTGCCACTGAGCTGGAACACATGCTATCCCGTTTTTAGCAACTTTAGATCTGTTTTAGCTAGAGACAATTTATTTTTGGTTTAAATCTGCAAATTATGCAGGAGATGATAAAATATGCAAAAAGTGCAGCAAATTAATGTGGAAAATGCCGCAGTCACAGAATCACATAACTCTAGTGGCTCATTGCACCTGGAAAAAGGAAATAGGTTATTGTACAAATAAAACCTGCAAAGTGTTCAAGGGTCTGCATCAGTGACCTACCCTACTAAGGGTTTTCGCATGTCGAGCAAGAGAGATGCGTTTTGCAATGTAAAGGGAAGGACTTATAAATAAGGCCCTGTAGAGACCTGTTTCACTGTCTGTTTTTATTGCTACTGATTAGCACTGACACTACCCTCCTCCAATTCAAGGAAAACCTTAAATGTTGAATCAGCATTCATGCCTTTAAATAATATCTGATTGCTTCATAAGATCCAATTGTTCTAGATGATTTTAAAATAAAACATCTAAAACTCCACAAGCATCATTTCTTTTTAACATGATGAAAGTGCTCCTGATGTTTTGAGAATGATTGCTGATTGATTACTCATAGAATACACCCACTATTTTGGTTTAATTTTTTTTCAGAAAGGTCCAACCTGCTGTGTGATTTTAGAATTATTTGCGGATTACCACTCAATTAACACTATTTAGGTATTAAAAGAGTTCTCTTTAATTGCAGTTTAGCATACAGTGTGCTTCATAAGCTATGTAATAACCGTCACAGGTAAATATTTTTTTATTTTTTATTTTACATCATTTTTATTTATAATAATCAGTATTAACAAGTATATTGTGATACAATGATCAAAACAAGTTAATTTTGATTTGAATTGATCAGGTGTAGGTAGACCCGATGGAATTAAACAGCAATGGAGTGTGAAATTATGGGGCAGCTCAACAGGGCCGGGCAGCTCAACTTCAACTACCTTGGAAATGGGAAGTAATTAGTTTTCTATGCAGTGCATCAACTAATACAATCTAGTAAAAATTAGTAAATTAAGATCGAGGCAGCTACAGTTATGACAACAGAGCACGGAGCTGGACAGTACAGCAAGCTCAATGTTTTGAACGCGTTTCGGCCTTCCCTCATAGAGTGTGCCTAGGGGCGGTTCGTGGGGCGCTATAATTGGGTGACTAATGCATTTTAGCACTGAAATGTGTTAGTCTAAACCTTGATGCATGGTACTTGGCAAGTCTGTTTATCACATCTCTATTTAATTTTCATTGGATTGGTCTAGTGAGTGTGGCCTTTGAAACCGTGCCACCGAGACATTTAAGGGTGTTTTACATTTATACTTTAGCATTAAAAAAAAAAATTTTTAATGGGCCCCCGGGCTGGTGCTGGTAAAAAAGAGAGTTTGAATCATTGGAGCCACGGAGGGGTCGGTCGGGAGGAATTTCCTCGCTGAAATCGTGCTAAATAGCATAAAGGACCCTGACGTCAGATTGGCTCTTGAGGCATTTCTACCCCTACAAAACAGTCGACTATTAAGCGGCGTTTTGTTAGGTACATTGTTTTACCTGCACTTTATTCCTCACTTTTATGAAGAAAATTTCTTTGATAAGAGTTAGAGAAACGTGAGTAAGGTGGGGATTTGTGTACCCTGTCCTGAAGAAGGTGTTTTACACCGAAACATGTCGACACACACAGAGAGGAGGTAATGCACATTGTTTGCTTTTTTAACCTCCCACACTCTCTTTTTTAACAGCACCAGGCCGGGGGTCCATTAAAAAAATGTTGTCACCCCACGAGCCAGGTACTTTTTAACTTCACTCACTTAGATCTAAACCTCACCATACACTCACACTTAAAATCCCCCACCCACACCACACAAAGTCATTCCAAGTGCTTCCGCGTATTCGTAGGTCGCAGCACGCCGTAGAGGGGTACGAGGACCCCAATGATGAAGCATGACACCAAGGGGCCTGTTGGTGTGTGAGGGGACCCATAACAACAAGGGTGTTCCTCAACCTTGGAGGATACACCCTGTACTGAAGGAGTGGATTCCTTTTGTTTATTTACACTTACAATGTATGCTGAGTCTCTGATAACAAGCGTTAATTATTACCTAACCCAGTGGTTCTCTGGGATGGAATGAGCTTGAGGGATAACCAGTGCTTCTCTACTCATTATTCTCCCTGCACATCTATCTCCTCATTCTGCTTGTTTTGTTTTTCACACCCCCCCCTTTCATTAGTCTGCCCATAGCTGCACATGCTTAAACCGTACTTATAAGGTATATTTTAATTAGAAAATTATCCTCTATCCTTTACCTAATATCACAATTTTATAATACCACCAGTAAAAGCAAAATATATTAAACTATTAGGGGGGTGGGAGAGCGCCAGACACGCCCCAAAGTAATTACCTCTTGCATGATGGTTCACGTAGTTCATGATTCCCGCTCAATACTCAAGTCAAAGTGTTCATAGCCAGTGCTGTATTATTTATTTCCAATTCGTATCCCTAGACACGTGTTTCATGATTCCTCAATCGTCAGTAGGGAAAAAAAAAGCCCCCCTTTTGCAAAATATATTAACTTTATCAATAAACAAGTCATAACACTTTAATGGACTAACAGTAACTTATATTGCGCAACTACAAAAGTACAAATTCCAATTTAAAAAAATGTATTGATAATCATATAGGCAAAACCTAATGCATTTACCAATGCTTGTTTGCTATATGTTTGCAGTACGGTTGTTTCAATTGAGTTAGAAATTTCATTTTAGACCCAGTTCCGAACAAAAGATGTGGCTAACGGTAGAGCTATGTAAATATTTTTATATACGGCTATGCAAATGTTGCTGAAGGCATATTTCTATAAAAAACAAATGTATATGCTGAAAAGGCTTCTACGACTTCTGTGCTATGCCGACTTAAAAAACTATTAGGCAAGGAAACAATCATTTTACTCTGCACTTTTCTTTTGCTTTTTCCCCATGGATTTTGATGTTGAGAGTGAATCTAAATATAGAACTACATGTTCCAGAATGCAATGCCTGATAGGAAAGAAAACCTGTTGAAGGTGCTTTCAAGCAAACATCTCATTTACTGCACCAATCAGACATTCAAATGCTCATTCCCCATTAGCATTTCCTTTGCCATGGATACGTTTGGTTTGTTACTTCTGGATCAATTCGATTAGAGAAACGAGAGCTGGTCGGAACGCCTGACTGCTACGCGTTTCAGGTGGCGCCGGAAGGGACGTCATCCGCAAAGTCTTTTGCTTGGGGTAAGTACGAGAGTGAGATGGCGGACAGCTTTTGTGGGCATTGAAAGCGTGGCTATGGCGCTTCTCGTTTTATGGGAGCAGACAGAGCTTGAGTTAATGGTTGCCAAAACATTTAAGAAAGCGGAATCAGATTATCATCTTTTCCAGCTGGACAAGTCGGGTAATAATTGCTTTCTGATTTGAAGGGAGATTGATTGACTTCTGCTGTCCTGAATGAAGCAGAGGTTTTTCAACGACTCCACGGGGCACAAAACCACGGCAGAAAAGTTAATGGCAGACTTAATTGCATACACTATTTTTTTGTAACAATGTTAAAATGTAGTCAGTAGTGTGTTACAGGTCAAATCGTCACTGGTGTACAGTGGAACCGCAATTTCTGAAGGGTAACCTCTCGCGCATTTCGCTTTATAAAAATGTATTTTCTTTTAAGTGCTTTAGTGGTTAGAAGCAGGATGGGTGATGTTCCAGGTTTTCAAGAAGATGTGCGATGTCTTGGGTAAAATAAACATTTCCTTTCTGACTGCACAGGGTACTTACTCCAATAATTCAGTGTTTGTAAAAGACAAAAGAAAGTTACATTTTTGTTGGTGGGTTAAAAGAGGGGAGCTAGTTCTGGTGATGTTTTGGACAGTTTATAGCAGGGGAAGGGATAAAGATCAAATTGAAGCAAAAACAACTTATTTGTGTGCCTTTCACACAAATGCGCCCTTTTAATGGACACGATTGATCTCGTACTTAATCTGCACTGAGATGTGTGAGTACTCCTGGGGGGAGGGGGTAGGGGGGGCTTTACAAACGGTAGTGGAATGTGTGAAAAGTGAACCCACCTGGACTCGGCTTAATGACGTAGCATTTTCATTTTAAAGAAGTGGCCAAGGCTTGCAAGCTGGTACCCGGACACAGCATGTAAACCATAGAGTTGAGACCTGACTGGGGTAGATCGTGCTAAATGCAAACTGGGCTTGGAAATGCAATCGGTCTCGCATTTGTTTGAGCTATTGAGATTGTAAATAGCAATGTATGTTTACCTCTGTAAAACGGGAGGGAGTGTATGTGTGTGGTGGAATTATGTAGTTTGGATTAGATTAGTGGTGGAATTGTGTGGAGTGAATCTGTGTAGTGGGAATTACGTGGCATGGTGTGCTGTTGAATTCTGTGGATGGTGATTTTGTAGTTTTGAGTGTTTAGGAATTATGTGGAGTGGAATTGTGTCTAATGGAAATTAAATATGTGAAATTAAATATTGTGTTGTGGAGTGTTATGTAGTGGATTTTAATTAGGTGGGGTGCTTCAGATTAAAGTCCGCACAAGAGACACATTTATGTTGCACTGCAAATGTGATTAAAGTACCAAGTTTAGTTAAACGTAGCGGTCCAAAGGAGTAAATCGCATGTGAAACACTGGTACTTAAAAAAATAACTCCAGCCTGAGCGTAGCTATTTTTATATAATATAATTTTGTTATCCGAGCTTGCCAGTGGCCCCATGATATTAATTGAGTGAAAGCTTAATTCTGGTGTGCCGCAGAAGGGGGATGTTGTGCTGTTGTGTTCAGTGTTTTCTTTGCACAGTCCAAAGTCGGGCAAGATAATGCGGCCCTGAAAGCTGAGCAGTATGTTCTCTGGCTGCAAGTCTAAAAGAACTAAAGCCTGCCACAATTAAATTGTTTGAAAGATATCCAGTGTATATCCAACAGAAGTGAGCATTTGTCCGTTCTGAAAGTGCATACAACCACAGTGATCTTAAAAAAAAAAACAGCAAAAAAAACGAACCTTTTTGTTGTAGGTGTAAAGTGCCAAGAAAGACAGGACCAAGGGAATTTTAGGGGTCCATTTAGTCTTTATTCAGAAATGTAAGAAAAGGGCGAGACTCTCAATCGAAAGATGTTAAAAAAAATATTGCTAGATACCCTTACAAAGGCAGGCAGCAGCATCACTGCAGTAGGCCTGGGGCCCACTGGCCTGCTTATCCAACTCCTGTTTAGAACAGATAGGGAAATATCTTTTCTGACCTCCGAAATGTATACGTCTCAAAAGTGACGTATTTTTCAAAAAGGGGGTGACAGCCATAATGTTTGCAAGAAATATTAGTAGTGCAGGCTTGCGCATTGCAGGGGAGGTAGCTAGAGAGTACAGAAAACAAAGTTCCTAGCAACAGTTTACACTGAATTAACAGGTAATTTCTATTCACCTGTACACTATGTTCAGTGAATGTAAATAGCCCAGTGCACTGGCAATTTTAGCAGCATAAAAATGAGCACTTGGTGCCAGGAAGCAAAGTTCGCTCTGGAGATGGTAGAACAGCAGCAGAAGTTATAGAAGGCAGGGTGTTTCTTACTCACTGTGCCAAATACAGAATAAACCGTGCATGGAGTTAGGCTTAGATACCCAGCTGAGAGGAGGACGCCTTGAGAAAATACCCAGAAGAGGACTGGAGCCAGAAGCTAACAGAAACCTGGCAGCCTATGATGATGCGCTGCATTCCAGAAACCACCCAACTCCATGGTTAGATTTTATATTTGGACAGGACAAGAAATGTAATGAGACAGGAATTTAAAAAGGGCGCCCACCTTGCCAATGTTTATGTAGTTAAGCACAAATTACAGCTTGTCTCCAGCTGTATACGCACGATATCATTTGAGGTAAGGAATACCTACCTTTCCAAAACTGCATATTTAAATCACTTTAAAAACGTGGAAGTCTGTCGGCTTGACGTGGGGATGTGAGGATGGCCCAAGGATGATATTTTGCTATGGGCTGTACTGGACAAGAAAAAGACTTGTAAATATACACATTTTAATGCAGTCCACAATTTTAAATATGCCGGTACAGTTTACATGCATGATTTACTAAGAAGGCCGTACTGTATTCAATCGCCACTTCGTTCATGGATGTTTAAGGCTCAGACATGCAACTGAGCATGACGGGTGTGGAACAAGAAGGCGTGACAGTTGTAAGTCAACTAGATATCATGCAATTCCACTTATCCTCACTGAAATGTGTTCTGATATGGCACAGAAGGCGATCAGTTTAAACATTACTCTTACTGGATGTGACGGATTGTCGTTCAACAGTTAGTGCTCAATGGGTTGGGAGATGTTCAGGTTGGACTGTACCTCTGGGCTGTAAATGAAAAAACACAGAATTGAAACTTTTGATCGGAAGAGCTACATGTATGCAGACGTTGGCATGCTTGTACCTCTTAAGATCACGGTTAATAAAGTCTGTCAACCACCACACTGGGGTTTTCTGGAAAGCCAAGCCACACTCAAGGTGGCACCCGAAGGCAAGTGTGTGGAGGGCGGGGAAGGTTAACCCTTCCAATGAGCACATAATTAGCTTGGAGGGTAGTTTCGGGCTCCAGTTAATATTTAATGTCCCACTGGTTCTTGGTATTGTAGCCACAGCCTCTGTGGAGGTGGGCTATAAATGCATGGCAGCTGCCGAAGTATCGCCAAAGGGAAGTCCGTCTGCACCCGTCTCTGCCTGGATGGTGCCAGGGGCCAGGCCCCCTGGTGGTTCCGCTCCAGCTATCTTGTGCTACTGGGTGACTGAGCGTCTCCCTCACCCCAGCATTTATGGAAAGCTGCCGCCACCCTATGGATTTATCTTCTGGTATGACTTCTTGTGGCAAGTGCCACTTCACCCTCTCCACAATACCTATGATGAAACCAAAGGGGAGTAGCCCTAAGTCCGCTTGGTGTTTTTTACTCAACTGGTGACCTCTTCTCGAGCACAAAGCCAAAAGTGTTGACCTCCCTTCCAGCCACCAGCCGGTTGCACTGTTCCTCGTGGAAAACCTAGTTATAGGTCACCCCCAACATTCCCCAGGATTATTCTATTCTGAGGTTTGATAGACCTGATATTTATTGATATATGTGAAATGCACGGGGAGGAAACAAAGAAATCGCGTACAACTCTGGAACCCTAGTAATCGTAGGAGAGCATATGAAATTGCCCGAGCAGAACACCCATTCCACACGGTATAAACTGGACACATGTGTAAGCCAACGCTGCAACTCATGGTGCCTCTGGTAGGGGTCCAGTGAGTCTTAGAAGCTGTAAGTACTAAGGACATGTGAGTTCTTGCAATTAGGAGGTGAGCATTGATAGAAACGGTTTCCAGAGGTCAGGGAATGAGGCTCCTTGGTTGGGGGAGAGAGGGATGCGTGCCATACCCAAAATAAACCATATGTGATTTAGCCACCCCAGATTGGTGCAGAGTCATCCCAAACACCACTGAGCCAGAATATTCTGAAGGGCCGATCCCAGTGCCAGACCAATCTGATGGCTTCTGCATGATTTAAGGGGGATTTTAGGGTATTCCTATAATAAGTGTTTCAATGTACCCAGGGAACTGCCTTTGTGCCAACATACAGGTTTCTCCCGTGAAGCTAGGGGGTGTGAGGTACCAATAAATGGCTATTTTAGTAGCTGTCTCTATACTTGCTACGTTGCGTGCAGTGTGTCTGACTCTATGGTAAATGTCCTCCCGTTCCCATTGCGTAAATGTGTGGCCCAGTTCTGAGTCCCATCTCCTCTGACCCGGGGTTTTTATTAACCTCTGGAGGTGGTTGAAGTAGGCTGTATAGTTCAGATGTGAGGCGAGTGTCTGAGGATTTAGATAGCAACCGCGTCTCAAATGTAGTTATTAGGCGTGGCACATGGGCTCTAACCCCAGGATGAGTGACCCAGTGTCTGATCCGCTATTAGCGATAACGTTCAGTTTTCAGGAGCTCCTGTTGTAGGCTGAAGACCTCGAAGGTCAGGGGGTCCGGACTCGTCAAAGAAGTGTCCAATAGACCTCTGGCCTTCTATGGTCCACGGAGTAAATGTCCCTGAGTTGAAACTGGTGATAAATTCAATGCTGCTGAATTCTGGATCACCCACTTTAGTTGTTGGTGGCGATGGAAATGTTAAGGCCGTTTTCCCTACGACCCTGTCCCACACCACCAGAGGGGCCTGCGTGACTGGCGAGAGCGAGAGACTTTTGGGGCATATTGACCTGTGAAGGAAGGGGATCTTCCAAAGAGATTGTCCCGTTACTGCTCTATCAATAAAAAGCAGAAGCTGATGCTTTTCAGATTCAGGGCGTGACCACTCCACAAATGTTTTTAGCTGTAACGCCCAAAAGTAGTTCTGTAAATTCGGCACCCCTAAGCCTCCCTCATTCGGGGATCTATAGCACAGTTCTTGGTGCAGGCAAGGTCTCTTCCACCTTACGCTGCAATGGATATATTATACCTGGGTGGGTTCCGGTGGGAGGGTTTGGAAGAAGAATAGTATCTTTGGTAGTATGGTCATTTTTACCACTGCTACTCGACTAAGCCAAGACTGCGTGTGTGGTCCGCTTGTATTTGGTAGAGTATTGTGGTGTAATTCAATGATCTTGTGCATTGTGTATTCTCAGTGAGTTGCAGCCCATGATAAGGTATTGGGGATCGTGCCCATTGAAGGGGTTAGGTGCGTTGTAATTCCACCTGTGTTGGAACTGTAAGGGATAGGCTGGGAGCTTGGGGTTTGTGGATATTGATCTTGAAGCCCTCTTCTTGAGAAAATTGCTCCAATTTGGCCAAAAAGGCTGGAAGGGAAGTCAGTCTGTCATTTTATGGTGCCACCACATCATCCGCATAGAAGCCAAGTGTGTGTTTGTCCCCCCCGAAGTGCACCCCAGCAGTAAGAGGGTTGTTGTGAGTCCTTTGGTTTATTTGCTCCATGTATAGAACAAAGCGAAGGAAGGAAAGTGGGCACCCCTGCCTCGTACCTCTCTGGATGGGGAAAGGGGGTGGAGGTGAAGCCATTTACTCGCACTGTTGTCACTGGTCTAGTGTCACTATTTAAGACCAATTTTATTAATCTAGTTGGGAGGCCACAATTTCCCAAGGTCTCTCTTAGATAAGGCCAGTGTACCCTATTAAACACTTTTTCTGCATCGATGGAGAGGAGCATGTGTTTGATGTCAAAGCGCTGTGCTTTATCAATGATATGGAGAAGCCGTTTAGTGTTATCAGCACATTGATTATTGTGCACAAATGCCGCCTGGTCTGGGTCTATCAGGCTGGGAATGAGGGGGAGATAGTCTTGATGCTAGAATCCCGGCGAACAGTTGCACACTGGCATCTATCCTTAACTGGCTTGGGTATTAAGACCACTGAGGCTTCGACATAGCTGATGTAAGTGGTGAAGAGGTTCGGACGGCATTGTATACTCTAGCGAGGACAGGGGTCAGAATGGAGCAAAATGTCTTATAAAAAAAAAAGGGAAGTTTCTGTTTTGAGATGGCAAATCTCACCTCCCCAATCCTGATGGGGGACTCTAAAGATTCACCCTTGTCTTGTGCTATTTTAGTGGTTGCTGCTTCTCGAACGTATCGGGTCAGGGGGAGAACTTGTGCGTCGTAGACCCAGCATAATATTGGTGAAACATTTCAGCAATCTCCTGGTCTGTGACCTGTTCCTCTCCCGTCGAGGTAAGCACCATTGTGATCCCAGATGTTTTTCTCTGTTCTCTTAGCCTATTGGCCAGCAATATCTCACACATGTCCCTCCGTTGTAGAAAGTGTGGCAAAGTCTAAGCGGTGAGTACTCTGCCCTTCTAGGCTGGTCAGTTGCGCTTGCCTCTAGCTGTTCCCAGACAAGGGTGCACTAGTCCTCTGGTATAAGCGCTCTAGCAACTGTACCTGTTTTGTCAGGAGGTCCCCCTTGTGTCTAGGAATCTTATTATCCGAGGAGGCAATCGCAAAAAATTCCCCTCTAACCACCTCCTTCAGGGTATCCCAAAGGGTAACGATGGGAGTCTGTGTCATTTGTCGACAAATGACAACTTGTGATGTCTTCGAAATCTGCTGGATCACCTCAAGAGGATTTAGTAATGAGGTGCTAGGTTTGTAGTGGAGGGCAAGTGAATCAGTGGGAGAGGGCCAGTATTACCACTGAGTGGTCCAACAGTGTGCAGGTCAGTACATCTATTTGTTGGGTGTGGGATTTTTCGCTCCGAGTGCCCAAAAAATAGTAAATTCTCACAAGTCTTATGGGAATGAGAGTAAAAGGTATATTCTCGGGGTGCATGGCTCTCCAGATGTCCATTAAGCGGTTCTCCTTTAGCGTCTGAAGCCCCTCCTCAGAGAGACCCCTCAATTGTCCCTGACATTGGGCCGATCTATCTAGAGCATTATCAAAGGCCAGGTTCAGGTTGCCCCCCCCCCCCCCGTTACAGCATCTGATCAGTTGATCTAGTAATCTCAGTCATTGCCTTTCGCAGAAATCCCTCTTGACCATCATTTGAGATATAGACCGAGCCTATTGAAAGAGTGTGGGAGCCTAACAGAAAGGAGTAGGCCAGTAGTCTGTCCTTAAGTTCTGCTTGTTTAGAACCAAGCTTTCCAGGAAAATTAGAAGAGACCAGAATGGTAGCCCCTACGGTTTTGGTGGACTGAGAGGGGAAAAAGCTGTTGGGGCGAATACCTTGGATAACAGCCTATGTGTATCTCCAGGAAGGAGAATCGTTTCTTGCAGGAGGCAAATGTGTGCTCCAGAGCCTTCAAGGTAGGAAAGGATTGAACGCTGTTTAATTGGATCATTGAGCCCTTTCACATTTAGTGTGTTAATTTTAAGAGTCTGGGTCATTACAGAGGTCACTGAGAATCTATTGGAATTTGCTGTTTGAAGGAGGGAGAAATGCAATGACCAAGGTTTGGAGGATAGTCGGTCTGAGGCCAGTGGCTTAGCGATGAGGCGGTCCAGGAGTCCAGATTGAAGGAACCCAGGAGGGGCGTAGGTCCAACAAACAACATTTTACAAAATGTACTTTTAATGTTGTGGGTGGTAAGACCCATGAGAGAGGGGTGGAAGAGGTCAGCAGCACCCTGCCCTCAGTCCTGCCTGGCCCATCTCCCCTCTGAACGAAGGCTAATACAGGACCATAGGAGGTCCAGATCGGTTTAGCGTTGATGATCTGGCAAAGGAACAAGGATCAGTTCACGCCGGACCAGCGGTGTCGTCTCCCAGGGAGGTACGACCACCCTACGTTACCGATGACCCCCCCCCCCCCCAGTCGAATGAAGGTTCTCTGGGGGGTCATCGGTAAAGTTCAACAGTTAGCGGGCCTCCCTCACGGACGGGTCTGGTGGACCCTCCCCATCCAGGCTGAAGATTAAGCGAAAAGGGTGACCCAGTAGTACGGGACTTCGATGGAGATGAGACTATGTGGCCGGAATTCACTCCTTTTTTGCAGCGTGGCTTGAGCAAAGGCAGCACGGACAACGTGTGACGCTCGTAGCAGAGCTTGGAATGCAAGTAGAAGGAACGCCATACTGCCACAAAGGAGGCATCCGCACATAAATCACCAGCAGCAGGCTGCACGTGTGTTGCTAGGGGGAGGAAATGGAGCCGCGAGAGGCCTGTGTCTTCTTAAAAACACCACACTTTTTAAAAAAAAAAAAGGGAGAGGGTGGTGGCAGGAGCAAAGTAAACGCTTACAATGGGTACGGCTTATGGAGATTGGAGAAGAGCTTGGAACACATGCAGGAAACCAAGATCAGAAAGCGTAGCAAAAGAGAAAGTAGAGCACTAATACTATATATAGCCCATGGTGAAATAATACACGCAACAAGGTCAAATAATACACGCAACAAGGTCAGTCTGCAGGGCAGGAACCAACATCCAAAAGGTAGGACAAAGAAAAGCACTTACCTACTAAACCAAAGGAATTTCGAAGGGCTTTCCAGGGAGTCAATGAAAGTGATGGTGGGCGTGATGAAGGCCCCAGAAGGAGATGCAGAATTTTGAGAGAGTGCAAGCGCTTCCTGGGATCGACCAAAAAATGGCTGCCGGTACAAGTGCATATGCAATAAATGTGTGGACACATGCATGAATTTGTATTTATAGAAGAGCTTCTGGCCAGACCAAAGAACATATGTTCAATCTGGACTTTTTCTGCATAATGGTTTTATGTGCATGCTCACAGGCATCATCAACCCCACTTCTTTAGAAGCTACAGGGGGGTGGAGTTCTTGATTGGCCTGCTGTATGTGCAACTCTGGATATAGAAACTCCTAAATAATGTGAAAGGATGGGTGGGTGAAGGAGTGGATTGGAAGATGGATGGATGAATATGTGTAAGGATGGATGACTGGAGGAAGCTGGCTCTGTATATACTATTCCAAAGTAAGGTATAGTGTGCAGAGTCCAGGGGATCCCCTGATGCTTACAGAGGTGTAAGTAGATAATCCTAAAAGCTCTATTTGTGGTAGTGTGGTCAAGCACTTAAGCTTATCAGAGAGCTGTGCTAAGTGTTTGTTGTACACACTCAGGCAAGAAATGATTACACACACTTAAAGGCTGAGACAAGATCAATTGTTTTGTATAAAAAAATTACTTTATCCTCCTTTAGAACCAAGAGGAACTCCCATTGCAGGCAAGTAACACTTTTAAATGTAGTAACACTTTTCAAATGCAGTAGGAATTGTTTTCCAAGGCAAGTAAACAATGCTTTACAATAATAGAAATGCATTTGTAATAGAAGTAGTTAGAATTGTGTGTGCAATAGTATGAACATGCAGTGGAATCCTATGGGAGGACGATGGCGTTATGCATTAAAAGGTAATTATACAACATACTCTTCCAGTCTTTGGGGGTTTAGACCATCACTGAGCAAGGTTCAGTTTAAGGTAAGTACTGCACCACCAGCAGTGCTGGGGCAGCCGGGTGCAGAGGTCACTGAGCTCCTTGTAAGTCAAGGGAGACTGTGGGCACCCACAAGAGGTGCTGGGGGCACATAACAGCACCAAAAATACACTACCAGTGGCCCCGGGGTAAGGTACAAATCTGCGTCAGGTGCCCAATGCAAGCAAATGGAGGGTCTCGGTCGCACAAAGAGGCTGCAGGCTTAGGCCCGGAGGCTGGCTTAAGGTGACCACCGGCTGGGCAGATAAGTTGGAGTATATGGAAAGTTTGAGGCACCATCAGTTGGCTCCCTAAGGCCAAGGGGCTGAGGATGCAAGGATATGTTTGGTGTCAGATTTTCTTGGTTGGAACCGGTCACGTTTGGGGGAACCTGCATGTAGAGGCTGCAGGTGACTGTGTGGGGTCCAGGAGAGGTCAACCACCAATGGAGTTGAAGTCTGGATCACTGGGGAAACGTCAATGGACAAGTAAGTCTCTCTGACTCTGGCCATGGGTGTCTGTTGCAGAGTCGGCAGGGGTCACGGATCTGGAGTCCTTGAAGTTTGGAGGTTTTCTGGGCAGGGTTGCTGTCTTCAGGAGATCTGGTCTTTGTTGAAAAGTGGCAGTCTTCCTGAGGTTCTTGGAAGTCGCTGGCCACAGAACAGGTGTTACTGTCTTTGCAGGGCCCTTGAGCAGGTGACAGGCTGGTAGGCTGGGTCCAAATCAGTAGTCGTCTTCCAGGCTCGGTTAGACATAGTCTTCGTCCTTTTCTTCTTAGGTCATAGAAATCTGAGGATCAAGGTTCAGGGATACCCCTAAATACTGATTTTAGGGGCATTACTGGTCTGGCAGCTGCTATCCAATGGGCTACTTGCCTTTAGGGTGAGTACACCCTTTGAATGTTTCCTCTCTTTGGGGAGAGGGCATTCCTCTAACCTTATTGGGTAGAATCCTTCCATTCAAGATGGAGGATTCTAAAGGATGGGTCCCCTCACTCCAGGGCACATTAGGGGGGGTTCCTGGCAGAGAGTGGACACAGCTCTCCTAACTGCTAATCTTCTCATCAAAAGTGGGGCTTGGTAATGGGGCGGGCATCTCCACTGGTTAGAGTGGACCTGGCTAGCGTTACAAAAAGTAGGGAGCCTTTGAGGCTCACAGCCCTGAATGCTATTCCTGCTAGGGGCTAGGTGAGGAGCATCTCCTCCCAAGCAGGCTTTGTTTCTGACCCAGAAGAGCACACAGGCGCTCACCTCAGGGGGGCAAAAACATGTCTGTGTGTGGCATGTCTGTGCAGACCAGTCAACTGGACACAAGGGTGTTGGTCGTTTTTCAGATGCCCTCTGAGCACATTTTTCAAAAAATCCAACACAGTCATCAATTTTGGTTTATTGTGCCAAGGGGTTTGGTACCAAGCTTCCTAGCTTTCAGTAAAGCCAACATGGAGCTGTTGAGTTCGTATTGACAAGCTCCCCGCTTATGTTCTCAATATGGCTCCACAGCACTTAAATGTCTGTGAACAGCATAGTCACTGTAGGGGCATATTGCACATGCAGCTATGCCCTGCCCCGTGGTATGGTGCACCCTGCACTAGGGCTGGAAGGCCTTCTAGAGGGGTGACTTACATTTGCAAAGCAGTGGTTTGTGGGCATGGCACAAGGAATGTTTGCCATGTTGACTCAGTTTTGTCGCAACCAACACACACAGTCTGTAACAGCAGTGTATATATGTTAAGTGAGGGTGGCACAATCCATGCTGAAACCCTTATAAGGCCTGTCTGTTCACAAGGACCTTGGTAACAGCAATACATTTTACAAGGGATTTGTATGTGGGCCAGAGGTGTGCCAATTCTGAAAACAAATGTACAGTTTTAGGAAGGAGCACAGGCCCTGGGTTACCTGATTGGCAGGAATCCAGGGCCCACTCGGTGAAAGTGCATCCGATATCGAACAAAAAGTGGGGGTAACCATGCGTAAGGGGGCACTTTCCTATTGAAAGAGAGAATGGATGGCTGAGTGAAAGTATGAATGGATGCTTGGGAGAGTGTATGGATAGCTGAGGAAAAGGAAGGAAGGATGGATGGATGGATGGATGAATGGGTGGGTGGAAGAAGTGCTGAAGTAGCTACACTGGGGTGAAGATCTTGAAGGTTCTCTTCTGTCTGCCATTTGCCAGACAAAGGTGAGTGATTGGATGGGTGTGAGTGAAAAGGTCGATGGTTTGGAGAGTGGATGGATGAGTAAGAAAATGAATGTATGAGAGAAATGGAGGGTGAATGGGCGGTTGAAAGAATTGGCGAGAGAATGTATGAGTGAAAGGTTTGAAGATGAGAAAGCATGGATGATGAGCGAGTGAGGATGGAATGGGATGAGTGAAAGAGGATAAAGGGGTGGGTGAGTGAGTGGCTAGGTAGGTGGGTGGATGGATGAGCACAAGTGTAAGCATGGGTTGATGAGTGGGCGGAATGGATGGTTGAGTGAAATGATGGATGGATGGGTGGATGGAGTGAAAGGATGGATGAATGACTGAAAGGATGTGTGGAGGAATAACTGAAAGGATAGTTTAATTAAATGGGTGGAAAGATGGATGGGTTTGGATATGGACGGACAGGCTGAATGGGGAAAGACTGAATGATAAATAGAATGTACAGGAGAAATGGTATAATTCAGAAAGTGGATGAATGCTTCAATGAAAGACGAGAGCTTGTCTGCTTAGGATTGGGATGACGTGCTTCATTTGCTTGGTGCCTGAAGACCTTTGGTTCGAAGTAGGGGGTATTTTAATTTTCTGGATACTCCCTTGTGCATGATAGTACACAGTGCAAGTAAAAATGAGCATCAGTAAAGATTGTGGAGTTGTCTGCAATACAGAAGTGCAAACGTGTGCATGGTAGTGTGATACTGGGCAGCTCCTACAGTATGGAGAGCATGTTTGTGTGCACAAGGATCTATATTTGCTAAAACAGTTTGCACACATTTGTGCACAGGCTTATGTTGCACAGTTGTGCGTCTTGGTGCATACGTGCGAAGAAATACATGTTTCGAGTGTCTTGGTCTGAGTACTGTGTATGTATGTTTTAATGTATATTTTTTGTATATGACACATACTTCAAACTAGTGTGCATTTATGCGCTATGGGCACTTTTTTACATTTGGAGTTTTGAAAAGTGCTGAATCGAGAACACGAGATTAGAGATGGAACGTGTTTCATCTCCGGAGTCTTTATTTACGTTTCCACCTTTTGAATGCTGTGTGTGTTCTAACGACGTGTGTATCCTTTGGTTGTGGTCCTTGTGATGCAGTGAGTTATTGTTAGTGTTGTGAATGACTGGTCTTGTATGTGTCTACAGTTTGTTTATTCTGATGCTGTGAGAATTTACCCATGTTTGTTTTGAGTGGTGAGTTTTGTCCTGGTAGGCGAAATACCACCGCCCCTCTCTACTATATTCAGAGCTGTGTTTTGATTTTGCAGGTGTTGATAATTGTGTGTAACATATTTTATTTTTTATATATCTGAGAAGATAGCTTTGTGGGAAAATCCAACCAATGAGGTCGTTTTGTAAACTAAACATCTCATGCTTCCTAGGTTGAAATATTCAGTACCATGAACAGGAAATCTGGTGTAAGAATAACCTCGGTCCTTGAAACTCATGTCCTTTTTTCCTATGCTGTACATATTGTTAACCCGACCATCCCCCCCCCCCCCCCACCACCCCCTCCGCATCGTGCACAGTGCTCTGGTGTTTGTAGCTAGGTTTGTGCTGTATAAGTCACATGCATACACAGGGTTTGTCATCAGCGCTTAGAGAATATGCAGTTTGACGCTTCATAAATGTGCCACTAGGTATGTTGGCATTCCTCATCCTGTCGTCATGTTGTAAGTATACCAGCACTGCCATCTCTTATGATTTCTAGATTCCAAGGAGAACTCACCTTGAGGATCCCCAAGGCCACTGGAAGCATGTGGCAAGTATGGACCAAATTATGGGCTGGGGTTCACCAAATTATGCAGCGTTGGCATGTCTAGTCACTAGACTAAATCTCTTCCTGTGAAAGCTCGGACCGTTTCAGTTTCAGTTTCCAGGACGACTTCACATGGAGCAGTCTGTGGCACGTCCACTTCTATTGAGAGGGGTGTACGAGGTTGCCTTTAAACACCAGTGGGGCAGACTCGGTTAAAGTTCATGGTTTATTATTGTTAAAGTGTGTATGTGGGAGTCGATCTGAAAATGGTTGATTGTGGAACTTCAATTCGAAAGGAGTGTGGCAGTGGACTTTTATGTCTCAAAGCCTGATCATGTTCTGTGACTATTTGTTTGAAGTGTACTGCATGGTATGACTTACACTGTATGATCGCCTATCGGGAATATCTTTTGTGGTGCCACGAAAACATTGGTCATTCGCAAAAAAACCCTAGTATGATGAAAGAATCACTATTGTGTGTGTGCGGGGGACAGCAGAGCTATGCCTTAGGCGAGGCAGGCCCAGGAACGATATAGCTGTCCTCCCTCAACATTACTTATTTTACTACTGGTTTATGACGCGGAAGTATACGCTTTCTCGCTCTCCCTCACTATCTGCTTTTCTTCCTCCCCTGCCCCCCACCCTCCTTTCCTGCTCTCCATTCTCCTGTCATGCCTTGCCCATTTTTCTTCTTTCAGCTCTCTTCTCTCACTAATTGCTTTTCACTTTCTTGTCTTTCCCTTTTTTCTTTTTTTCTCTCAACCTTTACACTAGCATTTCTAGTTCTACTTTTCTTGCCTTCCCCCTCTTTCCACTTTGTTTGCATCTTTTTCCTTCCTTCCACTCCAATCTCTGCTTTACCCTATCTGTCTGGTTCCCACATCATCTCTCCTTCTATTTATCTGTTTTTCCTTCACACACCCATCTTTCATGGTTTACCGCTCTGTCTGCTTCCTACCTCCTTCTACATGTGGAGAAGTGTGGCTCAATGGTTAGAGCGGCAGACCATGATGCAGAGTTCTATCCCGGGACCAGGGTTCAATTCCCCGCCTTGGTGGGTCTTGGGCTCAAAATTCCACTGACCTGATAATTCTCGCCTCGGTGCCTAATCCAATCATGGAGTTCCACTCTAACTCTGGGCAATAGCTTGCTTAATCTCCACAACGGCACCCCACAACGCTAAGGATGCCTGGCCTCCACCTTAGGGGTGCCCAGGAGTGGACGCCTCACAGGGAAAGCCAGGATGGGTTCCACAGCGGTATTCGTACAAGCGCCTTAAGACCCTTGCGGGTGAGTAGTGCGCTATACAAGTATCAATTTACATTGGTCTTCCGTGCTCCTCCAGTTGAGAAAGTGTCTGCAGATTGCAATTCATGTCTAATACAATAGTAGTCCAGCCAGTGCACACATGAACTGAGAACAACCCTCCCAGCCCTTTTCCCTTGGTCCTCTAGATCACTAAACTGCAGGCTTCAGCCAACACAGTCCACAATGCTGGCACTTTACAAAAGTCCTTATGGAGACCTGCCATTGCTTTAACCTGGGCTGGCCGAGAGCCTCAATACTTAAGTATAATATTCATCGAAATTTAGTCCTATTAAAAGGTCTTACCTATCGCCAAACTTGAAAATTGATGTGTCATATAGACTCTTTGCATTGTACTGATATCACATTGTGATAAAAGGGAGTCCTATTAGAGCCAAAGGCACTGTCATGAATGTAAACGATCCCACAGTGAACTTAGGGGGTTGTATGGTGAAGCTTCTTGTGGTTCTGAAAATTATGGACCCTGCTATAAGGTGGTACCGAAGCCCAACACTCTTGTCAGAAAATATCATCATATCATGACAAATTTGGTATCGGCAGACCGGTAATGATTGGGACATTATACCTATGCATTTGCGTCATAATCGAGTGATTGAATCACCCTTAAATCGTAGTTTCTGTCTTGAACCCTCGGGTTCCATTTTGTGAGCGGCATCCATCTTGTGGTTGCCCTTACATAGTCAATTGACCGAGGCCGAATTCGATCTGAAAGGACACGTCCACCTTTCTTGACTCCTCTGTGACCTGGGCAAGCTGACTCCACTGCCTCCAGCCAAACCTGTTCGGGCAGTCCCCAACCCAAATGGCCGAGCGAGATTAGCATCAAGGCACAACATGTCATAAACCATTCACCGCATACAAACCACGCTTTATCATACACACACCTGTCCCTGTTTCTTCTTTATGTCTAGTTTTACAAGGAGGAGGTGCCCGATTTTATTGGGGGTTCATCGATATCTGATGGAAGTTCTTGACCTGGCTGGGCAATCTATCACAAACTGGACAAACGAAAATATGGGCTTGCCATCATGACTTTGCTTTTCCTTTGTTGTGAAAATATGTATATGACCAAACTGTAAAACTAGGAATTCTTGCCTGAAGTGTAATATTGTGTATAAAAAGAGAAGGCTGGCTCTGTAAAAACGAACAGTCTCCTGAGAATATACACACCGTGCTGTTGTACTTCTAGGACACTTGTTACTTGGTTGCAGCCAATTAACTCGATCCTTGACATCACCTAGAAGACTGTGTTTCTGTGGTCCAGAACAGGAAGAACTCAAGAGGTCTCTGGGTGTTCCCCCTGGCACCGCCGGGTCCCTAAAAACCCGGTACCTCAGTCTTACTTTGAAGGTCAAATGCAGATCTTCAGGATAGGTGGCTCTCTAATAGTTCCCAAGGCCTCTGCAATAAATATATCAGCCATTTTCTGAGGGGGTGTCCTGTTTCAAAATCGCTAAGTAGCATTCTGTTGACATAATTTGAAATTATGGCTTTGTCACAACAATAAAACACAATCACATAAAACGGAATTGAAATATAAACAATGATAGAAAAGCTTCTGATCCTGGGGTCTGATTTACGAATTTGTGAAAAGGGATCCCAAATAATTTTGTGAACCTACATACTAATAGGTTGGTTCACGAAATTCAGAATCCTCTTGGGTCGCAATCTGACCTACTTCATTATAGTTCAAGAGGCAGGAAGCTGGTCACACTTAAAAAAAACTGTAAAGTTAAACTTTTTAGTAGTAGGCAGTGGTAACATTGAACTAATGCCTTATTCCTGTGGTTCCCGAACTTTTTTGACCCGTGGCTCCGTTGACCGAATAGGCAGTTGGCCGTGGCTCCCCCCATTTATTTACCGGTGGACGGGTGGGTGGGGATGTAAGCCCGACCTCAGGAGTACTTCCAGTTGTCTTCCTTAAATTAATTGGGATGCAATGAAGGTATTTAATCATATTTGTAACAAAATAAAAAGATAACAGTTGTAAAAGGGAAAAACAAACTTTTGTTTTATGTGTTGATACGTTTTCTCTCATCGAGAATGTAAATACGTTGTGAACTCGGGCGTGGGAGGCTGTATTGAAGCCAGTGACCATACTGATGTTTCAATAATATTTTAATGCCTTCCCCTTTCAGGGACCATCCGAGAGTTCTGCTGGGTTTGGTCTAGAATAGATAAGAAAAATGTCTGAAAACGCAAATCTGAAGATTTTTTTTAAACAATATACACTTTCTTTGTATTTAGTTGTAAATGCATATTCCCTATTGAATATAGGGAATATGCATTTATATTGAAATTTAAAAAAAGGTGTATTTTGTTTAAAAAAACATCTTCAGATTTGCGTTTACAGACAGAGCCATTGTCATTTTTCTAATCTATTCTAGACCAAACCCAGTAGAACTCTCAGTTAATCTGGAGTTAAATTCCACCAAGTTAAGACGGAGCCACTTGGTGTTATCATTGCATACTGGAGGAAAAATGCACCCAACAGGCAAACTGGCACGCCAAAATTAATTTAATACACCCCTGTCAACCCTCTCCTCCTGTCTGCCAGAACCCTGCCAACCTTCTCCCCCTGCCCCTGGATGTCTCCACGTCTCTTGTTTTATGCCTTGTGGCTGGCCCTGCGCTAGTAGTGCCCGTTCTGCCCATACTTGCTCCCTTCGTAACCTCTCCTGCCTCCTCTACCCAGATCTGTCCCCTTCGTGTCTTGAGACTGTCACTTCTCTCCATGCATGCTCCCTTCTCGCACTTAGTCCGCTCCTAGTGTCCATGCCTGCTTCTGTCGTGCCCTCAGACTACCCTTCTGTCCGTGCCTGCCCCCATACCCCTGACTTCCCCCTCTGTCCATGCCTGCCCCCGAGCCCTCAGACTGCCCCTTCTGTGCTTGCCGCCTTTCTTCGTGACCTCCAACTACCCCTTCTGTCCGTGCCATCTCCATACGTGCCTTCTGACTCCCCCTTCTGTCCATGCCTGCTCTCTTTGTGCCCTGAGACTGCCCCTTCCCTCCATGCCTTCTCCCTTTGTGCCCTGAGACTGCCCCTTTCCTCCATGCCTGCTCCCTTCGTGCCCTGAGACTGCCTGAGACCGCCCCTTTCCTCCATGCCTGCTCTCTTCGTGCCCTGAGACTGCCCCTTTCCACCATGCCTGCTCCCTTCGTGCCCTGAGACGGCCCCTTTCCTCCATGCCTGCTCCCTTCGTGCCCTGAGACTGCCCCTTTCCTCCATGCCTGCTCCCTTTGTGCCCTGAGACTGCCCCTTTCCTCCATGCCTGCTCCCTTTGTGCCCTGAGACTGCCCCTTTCCTCCATGCTTTCTCCCTTTGTGCCCTGAGACTGCCCCTTTCCTCCATGCCTGCTCCCTTCGTGCCCCGAGACAGCCCCTTTCCTCCATGCCTTCTCCTTTCATGCCCTGAGACTCCTACTTTCCTCCATGCCTGCTCCTTTCGTGCCCTGAGACTGCCCCTTTCCTCCATTCCTTCTCCCTTTGTGCCCTGAGACTGCCCCTTTCCTCCATGCCTTCTCCCTTTGTGCCCTGGGACTGCCCCTTTTCTCCATGCCTGCTCCCTTCGTGCCCTGAGACTGCCCCTTTCCTCCATGCCTTCTCCCTTTGTGCCCTGAGACTGCCTGAGACCGCCCCTTTCCTCCATGCCTGCTCCCTTCTTGCCCTGAGGCTGCCCCTTTCCTCCATGCCTGCTCCCTTTGTGCCCTGAGACTGCCCCTTTCGTCCATGCCTTCTCCCTTTGTGCCCTGAGACTGCCCCTTTCGTCCATGCCTTCTCCCTTTGTGCCCTGAGACTGCCCCTTTCCTCCATGCCTGCTCCCTTCGTGCCCTGAGACTGCCCCTTTCCTCCATGCCTTCTCCTTTCATGCCCTGAGACTGCTACTTTCCTCCATGCCTGCTCCTTTCGTGCCCTGAGACTGCCCCTTTCCTCCATTCCTCCATTCCTTCTCCCTTTGTGCCCTGAGACTGCCCCTTTCCTCCATGCCTCCTCCTTTCGTGCCCTCAGACTGCCCCTTCCCTCCATGCCTGCTCCCTTTGTGCCCTGAGACTGCCCCTTTTCTCCATGCCTGCTCCCTTTGTGCCCTGAGACTGCCCCTTTCCTCCATGCCTGCTCCCTTTGTGCCCTGAGACTGCCCCTTTCCTCCATGTCTGCTCCCTTTGTGCCCTGAGACTGCCCCTTTCCTCCATGTCTGCTCCCTTTGTGCCCTCTGTCCATTATCTCCATGCCTGTTCTCTGTGCCCTCAGACTCGGGGCGTAACACCCATTGGACTCAAAGGGCTTCAGCCACCCACAGTCCCCTCCCTCAGTAGTGTGTGGCAGCCCAGGGATAAGACGGCTTCCTGGGCTCACACACAGCCACACCGGAGCACTTCACAGGTCTTTAAAAGACCATTTGCATGTTAATGAGGCCTTGCTGTTTCACCCCTTCTAAGAGCCCCTGCATCTCCACTCTGCATGTTGCTTAAAGATCAGACTACCCTTTCTTTCCATTCCAGTTACCTTAAAGTGGCGGATTTTACACGATTATGCAGGTGGCATTTCTAAATTTCTAGCGCTGCCACTGCAATTTCCCACATCGTGCCGCGGCGCCCCTGGCAACTCATAACGGCGCACTGGGGTGCCGCGGCGCACAGTTTGGTAACCACGGCCTTATACTAAAAAACATTTGTCATCATTCTCTAAGGGGAAGCATTCCTTGGAGACCACTTCCCGTTTGCCAATGACAACACCAATTGATTTGGAAGAAAAATGTCAATGGTAGCAACTGGATTTTGGTTGCAAAAATCTCTTAAAGATTCTGTATTTGGAAGGGATGCTCCTAAAACGTCACTTCCATTAGTGATTCATTAATGTTTACATAACCCATTTTCAGGGATGGGCAAAATATTCACTTCCACTGGCGTAATTGGTGTGTTTTGGGGGAAACAAGGACTTCCGGCCATATTCCGCCAAGCACCACCTGGTTGAATTTATTTTTTGCAGTTGGCTTCTGGACGGTGAGTTGGCGAGCGAGATTTGGTGTTCCCCAGCTCGATATCCGGTGTTCCCCAGCTCGATATCCGGTGTTCCCCAGCACGATATCCAGTCACTAGGAGGACATCCGGGGAGATATTGCTAATTGGAAGGCTGCTGCTACACAAGAAAATCTACTTCAGCAGCAGTAAAATCAACTTGAGTAGCTACACCATCGGGCATGCTGTGTGATGCTGTTTGCAGTGATTTTTACTGCCTCAAGTCTTCTGGTGCTAAATCACAGCTGAAAGTATCCATTTCTGTCCATTGGATGAACTCCGCGGGATCTCACTGAGGGGTATGTACCTCCACGCTGTCCAATTCTGCAAGTTCCGCCCACCCCTGCCCATTTAACAATTGAGAAATCGTTTTCTGATTGTTACCTGGTTTTAATAATTGACATTTTTTTTGTGATTACAAACCCACAGATTTCCCGAATCCCAAGAGTAAGCAACCCTTAAACCATTTTGTAAATCATGTCCCAGAAAGTATTATGTGATATAAGTTCCATAAATGAATGACATTTGATTACTGTGGATGATGATGGGTGGTAGATAGTCTGGTGAAAGTGACTGAATACTTTAGGTAGTTATGGGGTAGCAGGTTTTATTCATACAATATTTTTTATGTTTTAAAAGTTTCACATGATTTTTTCGCTGTTACCCTCTCATCATACCAATCTCAGAAGGATGGAAAATTGAGTTTGTGTTGCAGTGTTTTGAATTTGTGACATGCAGATTACTTTAAATCTGTCAGAAAAGAAGGCGCGCTGACAAAAGGCAGCTGGCTGTTGTGACAGCCTTATCAATAATGTGAGATATGGTTCTTGGAAGAGGGTGAGTTTGAATGGGTTTTGGATTAAGACTGGTGGTAGAACATGGCATTTTTACTGACAAGTGGATAGGGAATGATTGGCACTGGATAGATATTGGGAGAACTGGTAAAAGAATGTAGCTGGGACCGTCTCAGTAGAACTAAATTGTAGATGAGAGAAGGAATGCTGGTTATCATGTCACTTTACGAGAAGACACTCCATCATGAAAAGATGATTTTTGGACCCTACTTACAGTTCGACTCTACTGCATAGATACATTTTCATGCCTACTCTCCAAAGTCGTTAGAAACCTCGCCTATTATACCGTGATTGAGGCTAACTTTTTGCCCCATTGGGTCTGAATTCCTAAACATATACATATTTTCTGTTACTTGACCAGTTGAACATATAGGAGCCCTGAAGAAGTTCCCTCTGGTAAGCATCTGGAACGAAACGCGTTGGCTGTGTTCCAGTTTGAAAATATGTATTGAATAAAAAGTAACTAGAGAGAAGAAATGAGTTGACATTGCTGGAGGGAGAACATGGAATTAAATAGGAAAGGGCTCTGAATTCAAGGCATAAGCCAAGGGGCAGCCATGAGAACAGGGAATAGGCGCAAAGGGTGCGATGTAGTTGGTGGTTGACTGGGTGAAAGGAGTTGTGACAGATGGGAGGTGCATTGTACAGTTGGTAAGAAAGGACATGGGATGCATGATGGGAATTGTTGAGAGTAGGGATAAATATAAGGAGTGAATGCTAGTTAGGTGAAGGCATAGTTGGGTGACTTGACATGCTACAAGAAGGGATAGCTCACAGGAGGGGACAAATAAGTTTCAAAGGAAATTGGTGACCAGCCTAAAGATATCCTGAAGTCTTCGCATGTAAGGCCATGCACACACAATAGTGAACTGAAAGTATTCCTTGATGGTCCATTAACTGCTAAGGAAATACCTGCCAGTCCCTTTAATCACAATCTGTGACTTGTCGACCAAGAACAGTGTTAGTATGAATTATTTCCTATAAGCCAATCGGAAAGGTCTGATCACAGCCTTTTACATTAATTCTGAATTGTTGCTTTCTGACAATCCCAATAGTTCCTTGTGGTTGTACCCTACTGAATGGATACTGAGTATCTGTTCAGAGTAACAATGGGCAGCGCATGCCCCCATAGAACAGTTTTTGAGTGCTTTTCTTCTGGTCAAAGAATTCCCTCTTTTTTTGAAGGGGGGGGGGTTGCAGTTGTTGTTTGCTCTATAGTCATAACAGACATAAGGAACTTTCATAGAATGTCAAACAAAATGTATCCATTTGGTTGTATGTGATTTCGTAGAACATCAATTTCATGGAATACAATTACTGAGAAACCATTTAATCTAAACTGTTGAATGGAAGTTATCAGGCTGAATTGTATTTACCATTTTATAGAAACCAATTCATAGTAAAGCTTATTCTATTATTTCACATACATCTCTTAAGATCATCTTAGAGAAGTAGTTCCCAAACATTTGCAGAACCACAACCCACTTTTCAGAACGACAAATGTTTGTGTCTCGCCTACCTTTTAATGAGGTGAGGTGATTTTTGGATGTAACTAAAGCATCATGTGGTAGTGAATTTACGTTTATGGACAGCTCATTTTCCATTGAAATGACCACTATACTTGCTCAGACATAGGTTTAATGATAAAATGATGTAGCACTCAAATTATACCCTGTGGAAATCAGTTTTCTGTGAATATTTAACATTGGTGCTTCAAGTCACTATCATGATTTGATCCTAATAAAATCTGTTCTCAGTACACTTCCGAATTACAAAAAAGTTCTTCATGTTTGCTTTCCTGACTACTGGATGCGTATTGTTCATTTACAGGTATTTGCATTTTGTTTAGTATTTTGAAAAAACAATCCTTGGTCACTTGGTGACTTTAAAAAAACAAACTCAATTTGTTGTCTTAGAAAGAAAAGGACACACCAATCTCCATGTTAAAATACCAAAGCAGCTTGACATTGACCTCTGTCTTTGAATCACTGGCAAATGTGACAAGTTAAACACTGAATTTACAGGCATCTTTATTTATTGTTACGAATTTTGCAACCCTCCAAAAACCAGCTAGTGACTCAGTTTGGTGAACACTGTCTTGAAGTAATGCATCTGCCTCTTGTAATCGTCATGCAGTAATACAGCTAGATCCCATTTTAGGGTTAAACATCTCCATCCTGAGAGATCATTGACTAGTACAGTCCCATTCTAAAGTTATTTTGGGATCATCCTTGAGTGAAGCAGCCTCAATCTGAAGTATTCACAAGATCGTTCTGTAATAAAATAGCCCCATCATAAAAATACTCATAGGACCATCTTGGATTAACTCTGCCTAATCTGGAAGTCCTCATGAGATCATTCTGCAGTAGTACAAGATCATCGCATGTTTTCCACTGAAATAATCCGGACCTCATCCTGCAGTAATCCAGCCTAATCCTGAAATAATCATGAGCTCATCTTTCAGGAGTAAATGATCATCAAACACACTGAAGTAATATGAAACTAATCCTATAGTAGTTTCTCTGACTAGAGTCATCTCATTTGAATATTTCGCCCTATACACATACTTAAGGATGGCTTAGGATGACTTTCGCAGGTAATTACAGGAATAGCTCGGCTTAACTCATCAGACAGATGATGTCTGAATGATTACAGGACCATCTTCCTTTTTGATTTCCACATGGTGTTAGAACAAAGAGCAGCCATGTATGAGGCCCAGCAGAGCTTTCAGCTGAGCCTTCGGTGTGGAGAAGAGCCATGTGGAGTAACCTGAGACCCCCTTTCCATCCCAGGCTGAGCACCGATGAGCGGTATGAAGGCCTTGCTAAAGGGGTGGGTGAGAGGACTGCAAAAGGGGGTGTAACCTGGAACCCGCTCTATTGGGGGAGCTAAGGGATAAGAGGTGGAGCTGAACTAGAGTGCAAAGGGCCTGTATTAGGAGTTTGCAGAAAATAATGTAAATTTTCCTGAGTCCGTGACCCAGTTCTCTCTCTTTGCTCTCCTCACTTTTTTGAAAAACACACTAATTTTGCTTGACCACACAACTTAATGAAACTTCTTTCTACCAGTGCACCCCACAATACACACAGCTTTATTGTGTGTGCAACAAATTATTTGAGGGATTTATGAAATTGTAAATGTTCATGTTCCACAACTATTTTGTTTTTTGCTTCAACCATCTCTACATACGCTCGGCAGGATGTGCAAAGCTAGGGGATGGAAAATGGAGCCAAGCCAGGGTTCTGGCATGGCCCTAGGAATCCAAACATGAGGTGAGCCACAGACCTGTTTGACTGCTTGACACTTAAATCATGCAGCAAACCTCATGTAAAAATAAGGTTAAGGCTTTTTCAAAATTCATATATTTGTATTTCTTTAACATGTGAAAGTGTCTCACCTTACTACATCACATTGTATCCCTAAATTGAGAAGCATCTATTAAAAGTGATAGTCAGTAAAATATGCCCTTGCTACCATAATTCCACCACTCTGATGACCATACCAACAGTGAACTAAGAGGCAAGTTAGTTTTCCTGTGTATCTTATATGTAGCCTAGATTCTTTTAAAACATGGAGCACTGTTATGCCCTGTTAACACGCGCACACACACGCTAGTTTATACTGCTGTATTTCAAGTTGCTGTAAAAAAAAAAAAAACTATATTCTATCCAGCTTACTGGTGGTTGCCAGTAGGCAGTTCTAATTAAGACTTAGCTTCCATAGGAAAAGCATTTTTTTACTTAGCATTGTTTGACCAGAAAATTTCCGGGAAAAGAAGTGTTGATGTAGGTTCTGGTTGCCATGGAAAGTTTGGGGGTGTTCCGTGCAGCGAGGACCGAGAAATAAGGGTGTTAAAAAAGGGTGCATTTGCAATGTTCCTATACGACTGCGTGGTCGAATTTACTAATCTGGTAGAAAGGTAGATATTACACAGATTGTGCTTTTTTTTTTGGTTCTAATCTGTTCAGTAGTTTTTGAGCAATTTAAGCTGAAAATTCTAGCTATATCTCTGCCCGTGGATATTTCACAATGGTGTCACAATTAATCATGAATTTACACGCAAACGGGAATGCTCTGATTGGCTGGACGTAACATGAACAAAGTTGCGGGCATCATTTTTATCATCCAGGAACGGTCCCTGGGGCTGAAATTTTGTCTGAAAGCTAATATAAGGGTTCAGGGTGGCGATACTCTGACCCCATGTTTGAGAAAGGGGTGTGTTAGTGACTAAAGTTATGTCGAAATTATTTTTTTCCTATTGCATGTGATAATCGTGTTGACGACGCCGTGACGGCCAGTGCTGCCCCAGTCTAAAATCATTGGGACATCGCAAATATTGCAGCAACATCGCAAATATTGGCGAAAATATAAACAAATTATATATTTGTACACATTTGCCGGTCACTCACACACATGTACGCACTCACAAACTCGCTCAGACACTTGTTCGCCTATTCACATGTCCACTCACACAAGTCACATACATACTCAGAAACTGATCCACTCGCTCATATAACCATTCAGGTACCTATGCACCCTCTCACATACTCAGTTGAAGAGTCACACACCATGTGCAGCCTCATTCAGACTCCTGCACCTTCTTAGAGACTCAGCCATAGACTCATGCATACCATCTCATACCTACTCAAGGACTCTTACACCCACTCAGAGGCCCATACAGTCACTCGCACACTCAGTCACAGACCCTTTCAGAGACTTATGGACGCACTCACTCCTACACTCAGACACTCAGATATACATGCACCCACCCACCCAGTCAAGGCTTATGCATCCAATCACAGACCCATCAAGACACTTGCACTCCCAGTCCTACATGCACCCATTCATTCATCTACTCGGACGTATGATCTCCCTCTCAGACCCATTAAGACACTAATGCACCCACTTGCAGATCTACTTAGACACTCCTACATCCTGTCACAGGCCTACTCAGACACACACCCATACAGTCACTCACACAGCCACTCATAACCCCCAGATTTATGCACCCAGTTAGTTCTACAATCAGAGACTCATGTGGCTATGTACAGTCTCACTCACAGACCCACACACCCACTGACAGAACCACTCAGATACTCAACCTGCCAGTCATAGACCCACTGAGATATTTATGCAGTTGCAGTGTACTTTCCCATTACACCTCCTACTTGCTGTGCAGTAATATTCACAGATAGTTACCTAGTGTGTAATTGCTGTGTTCTGGTCCTCCGGTGTAATCTTCAGCAAGGGCGATTGGTCAAGTGGTGCCAATTCATCACAAAGTTACAGCAGGATGTCTTCTGACATGAGGGCCAATCAGTTGCTTCTTCTAACTCTATCCCTCTTTAAATAGGAGTCCAATGCTCTCAATGGTGCAGTGTACTTTCCCATTACACCTCCTACTTGCTGTGCAGTAATATTCACAGATAGTTACCTAGTGTGGAATTGCTGTTGTCTGGTCCTCCGGTGTAATCTTAAGCCAGGGTGATTGGTCAAGTGGTGCATTACATCACAAAGCTACAGCAGGATGTCATCTGAAATGAGGGCCAATCAGTTTCCTAGTACGCAGTAGGATACATGTATCATGGAATAGAAAAGGGAGCAATGTAGACAGGATGCCCAGCTGAAGACTAAGGTGGTGAGATGAAAGGACCTAGCCCATTATTTGAGACTTATACATTTGTTTGAAGGAGTGGTTGATAATAACATTCTGGAGTTCTCTATAGGTTAACTGCTAGGGGTGTGCTAAAATGAAGATGTTAGAATCTGTTATTCATAGTTTTTATTATTCCCATGAACCGTAGCATAAACCTTCCTCCCTTAACTTATCAGATCACTGACTTGCTATAGTGTACCATAACCTAAAATAAATCCTGTGAGAAGGGTAGGCTATCTCTTGGCTGCCAAAGAGATCTTTCTATCTAAGTCCTCATATAGGTGCTAGAGTTGTGTAGAGAGTACCAGCAAATGAGACATAGGATTGGAAGAAGTCAGCCAGGTTGAAATCTAAATTGAGATTATAATTTTTAGTGAGTTTTGGATTTTCACAATATCAGATACGCCATAGTACTAATAATTGAGGCTTTATAAAAATCATTTTTTGGTAGTGTTGCATTTGGTTTGGAAATATTCAAGCTCTTAAATTTGACTAACAGTGGACTTTTCCATCTGCAGATTATACTGAATGGCCAGCAGAGGCAGTGTTGCAGAGGAATATTTCTCCGCTTGCTGAGAAAAAAAAAAAGCTCATTCCTCAGCCTCCTCCATGCCTCGATCAATATATATGGTAAGTCAAAATCTCATTTAATCATTTTGCCATTAATAAAAAGTTCATAGCATCTGATGGCTCTCAGTGCCTTTTAGTGGGGTCTTCGCATAAATATAATCTTCTAAGACGGTAGCAATATGGATGACGCTATGGCCATCATGATAGTTTATCAAAGACTTTGACTGTCTATGCGTCTGACAAAATCTTCTTTAGATACTTGTGCAGGCAATATGTCCTCCACGGTAATTACCATCTTTCAGGCTGGAATGAGGTGTCTTAGGTTAGAGCAATTAACTTACTTTGAGATGGAAGGAAGCTATTTAACCTGTTTCCCTGCTCTCTGTGAGTGGGACTCTGATACTCAAGATGGACTGCTGTTTAGAAACTGTGTTCTTTAAATAGGAGCCCAATGCTTTCAATGGTGCTGAGTACTTTCCCATTACACCTCCTACTTGCTGTGCAGTCATATTCCCAGATACTTACCTAGTGTGTAATTGCTGATGTCTGGTCCTCCGGTGTAATCGTCTCCCAGTGCGATTGGTCAAGTGGTGCCATTACATCACAAAGCTACAGCAGAATGTCTTCTGACATGAGGGTCAATCAGTTGCTTCTTCCTAATCTAGCCCTCTTTAAATAGGAGCCCAATGCTTTCAATGGTGCAGTGTACTTTCCAATTACACCTCCTACTTCATGTGCAGTCATATTCACAGATAGTTACCTAGTGTGTAAGTGCTGTGTTCTGGTCCTCCGGTGTAATCTTCAGCAAGGGCGATTGGTCAAGTGGTGCCAATTCATCACAAAGTTACAGCAGGATGTCTTCTGACATGAGGGCCAATCAGTTGCTTCTTTTAACTCTATCCCTCTTTAAATAGGAGTCCAATGCTCTCAATGGTGCAGTGTACTTTCCCATTACACCTCCTACTTGCTGTGCAGTAATATTCACAGATAGTTACCTAGTGTGGAATTGCTGTTGTCTGGTCCTCCGGTGTAATCTTAAGCCAGGGTGATTGGTCAAGTGGTGCATTACATCACAAAGCTACAGCAGGATGTCATCTGAAATGAGGGCCAATCAGTTTCCTAGTACGCAGTAGGATACATGTATCATGGAATAGAAAAGGGAGCAATGTAGACAGGATGCCCAGCTGAAGACTAAGGTGGTGAGATGAAAGGACCTAGCCCATTATTTGAGACTTATACATTTGTTTGAAGGAGTAGTTGATAATAACATTCTGGAGTTCTCTATAGGTTAACTGCTAGGGGTGTGCTAAAATGAAGATGTTAGAATCTGTTATTCATAGTTTTTATTATTCCCATGAACCGTAGCATAAACCTTCCTCCCTTAACTTATCAGATCACTGACTTGCTATAGTGTACCATAACCTAAAATAAATCCTGTGAGAAGGGTAGGCTATCTCTTGGCTGCCAAAGAGATCTTTCTATCTAAGTCCTCATATAGGTGCTAGAGTTGTGTAGAGAGTACCAGCAAATGAGACATAGGATTGGAAGAAGTCAGCCAGGTTGAAATCTAAATTGAGATTATAATTTTTAGTGAGCTTTGGATTTTCACAATATTAGATACGCCATAGTACTAATAATTGAGGCTTTATAAAAATCATTTTTTGGTAGTGTTGCATTTGGTTTGGAAATATTCAAGCTCTTAAATTTGACTAACAGTGGACTTTTCCATCTGCAGATTATACTGAATGGCCAGCAGAGGCAGTGTTGCAGAGGAATATTTCTCCGCTTGCTGAGAAAAAAATGAAAAAAGCTCATTCCTCAGCCTCCTCCATGCCTCGATCAATATATATGGTAAGTCAAAATCTCATTTAATCATTTTGCCATTAATAAAAAGTTCATAGCATCTGATGGCTCTCAGTGCCTTTTAGTGGGGTCTTCCGCATAAATATAATCTTCTAAGACGGTAGCAATATGGATGACGCTATGGCCATCATGATAGTTTATCAAAGACTTTGACTGTCTATGCGTCTGACAAAATCTTCTTTAGATACTTGTGCAGGCAATATGTCCTCCATGGTAATTACCATCTTTCAGGCTGGAATGAGGTGTCTTAGGTTAGAGCAATTAACTTACTTTGAGATGGAAGGAAGCTATTTAACCTGTTTCCCTGCTCTCTGTGAGTGGGACTCTGATACTCAAGATGGACTGCTGTTTAGAAACTGTGTTCTTTAAATAGGAGCCCAATGCTTTCAATGGTGCTGAGTACTTTCCCATTACACCTCCTACTTGCTGTGCAGTCATATTCCCAGATACTTACCTAGTGTGTAATTGCTGATGTCTGGTCCTCCGGTGTAATCGTCTCCCAGTGCGATTGGTCAAGTGGTGCCATTACATCACAAAGCTACAGCAGAATGCCTTCTGACATGAGGGTCAATCAGTTGCTTCTTCCTAATCTAGCCCTCTTTAAATAGGAGCCCAATGCTTTCAATGGTGCAGTGTCCTTTCCCATTACACCTCCTACTTCATGTGCAGTCATATTCACAGATAGTTACCTAGTGTGTAAGTGCTGTGTTCTGGTCCTCCGGTGTAATCTTCAGCAAGGGCGATTGGTCAAGTGGTGCCAATTCATCACAATGTTACAGCAGGATGTCTTCTGACATGAGGGCCAATCAGTTGCTTCTTCTAACTCTATCCCTCTTTAAATAGGAGTCCAATGCTCTCAATGGTGCAGTGTACTTTCCCATTACACCTCCTACTTGCTGTGCAGTAATATTCACAGATAGTTACCTAGTGTGGAATTGCTGTTGTCTGGTCCTCCGGTGTAATCTTAAGCCAGGGTGATTGGTCAAGTGGTGCATTACATCACAAAGCTACAGCAGGATGTCATCTGAAATGAGGGCCAATCCGTTTCCTAGTACGCAGTAGGATACATGTATCATGGAATAGAAAAGGGAGCAATGTAGACAGGATGCCCAGCTGAAGACTAAGGTGGTGAGATGAAAGGACCTAGCCCATTATTTGAGACTTATACATTTGTTTGAAGGAGTAGTTGATAATAACATTCTGGAGTTCTCTATAGGTTAACTGCTAGGGGTGTGCTAAAATGAAGATGTTAGAATCTGTTATTCATAGTTTTTATTATTCCCATGAACCGTAGCATAAACCTTCCTCCCTTAACTTATCAGATCACTGACTTGCTATAGTGTACCATAACCTAAAATAAATCCTGTGAGAAGGGTAGGCTATCTCTTGGCTGCCAAAGAGATCTTTCTATCTAAGTCCTCATATAGGTGCTAGAGTTGTGTAGAGAGTACCAGCAAATGAGACATAGGATTGGAAGAAGTCAGCCAGGTTGAAATCAAAATTGAGATTATAATTTTTAGTGAGCTTTGGATTTTCACAATATTAGATACGCCATAGTACAAATAATTGAGGCTTTATAAAAATCATTTTTTGGTAGTGTTGCATTTGGTTTGGAAATATTCAAACTCTTAAATTTGACCAACAGTGGACTTTTCTATCTGCAGATTATACTGAATGGCCAGCAGAGGCAGTGTTGCAGAGGAATATTTCTCCGCTTGCTGAGAAAAAAAAAAAAAAGCTCATTCCTCAGCCTCCTCCATGCCTCGATCAATATATATGGTAAGTCAAAATCTCATTTAATCATTTTGCCATTAATAAAAAGTTCATAGCATCTGATGGCTCTCAGTGCCTTTTAGTGGGGTCTTCCGCATAAATATAATCTTCTAAGACGGTAGCAATATGGATGACGCTATGGCCATCATGATAGTTTATCAAAGACTTTGACTGTCTATGCGTCTGACAAAATCTTCTTTAGATACTTGTGCAGGCAATATGTCCTCCACGGTAATTACCATCTTTCAGGCTGGAATGAGGTGTCTTAGGTTAGAGCAATTAACTTACTTTGAGATGGAAGGAAGCTATTTAACCTGTTTCCCTGCTCTCTGTGAGTGGGACTCTGATACTCAAGATGGACTGCTGTTTAGAAACTGTGTTCTTTAAATAGGAGCCCAATGCTTTCAATGGTGCTGAGTACTTTCCCATTACACCTCCTACTTGCTGTGCAGTCATATTCCCAGATACTTACCTAGTGTGTAATTGCTGATGTCTGGTCCTCCGGTGTAATCGTCTCCCAGTGCGATTGGTCAAGTGGTGCCATTACATCACAAAGCTACAGCAGAATGTCTTCTGACATGAGGGTCAATCAGTTGCTTCTTCCTAATCTAGCCCTCTTTAAATAGGAGCCCAATTCTTTCAATGGTGCAGTGTACTTTCCCATTACACCTCCTACTTCATGTGCAGTCATATTCACAGATAGTTACCTAGTGTGTAATTGCTGTGTTCTGGTCCTCCGGTGTAATCTTCAGCAAGGGCGATTGGTCAAGTGGTGCCAATTCATCACAAAGTTACAGCAGGATGTCTTCTGACATGAGGGCCAATCAGTTGCTTCTTCTAACTCTATCCCTCTTTAAATAGGAGTCCAATGCTCTCAATGGTGCAGTGTACTTTCCCATTACACCTCCTACTTGCTGTGCAGTAATATTCACAGATAGTTACCTAGTGTGGAATTGCTGTTGTCTGGTCCTCCGGTGTAATCTTAAGCCAGGGTGATTGGTCAAGTGGTGCATTACATCACAAAGCTACAGCAGGATGTCATCTGAAATGAGGGCCAATCAGTTTCCTAGTACGCAGTAGGATACATGTATCATGGAATAGAAAAGGGAGCAATGTAGACAGGATGCCCAGCTGAAGACTAAGGTGGTGAGATGAAAGGACCTAGCCCATTATTTGAGACTTATACATTTGTTTGAAGGAGTAGTTGATAATAACATTCTGGAGTTCTCTATAGGTTAACTGCTAGGGGTGTGCTAAAATGAAGATGTTAGAATCTGTTATTCATAGTTTTTATTATTCCCATGAACCGTAGCATAAACCTTCCTCCCTTAACTTATCAGATCACTGACTTGCTATAGTGTACCATAACCTAAAATAAATCCTGTGAGAAGGGTAGGCTATCTCTTGGCTGCCAAAGAGATCTTTCTATCTAAGTCCTCATATAGGTGCTAGAGTTGTGTAGAGAGTACCAGCAAATGAGACATAGGATTGGAAGAAGTCAGCCAGGTTGAAATCAAAATTGAGATTATAATTTTTAGTGAGCTTTGGATTTTCACAATATTAGATACGCCATAGTACAAATAATTGAGGCTTTATAAAAATCATTTTTTGGTAGTGTTGCATTTGGTTTGGAAATATTCAAACTCTTAAATTTGACCAACAGTGGACTTTTCTATCTGCAGATTATACTGAATGGCCAGCAGAGGCAGTGTTGCAGAGGAATATTTCTCCGCTTGCTGAGAAAAAAAAAAAAAAGCTCATTCCTCAGCCTCCTCCATGCCTCGATCAATATATATGGTAAGTCAAAATCTCATTTAATCATTTTGCCATTAATAAAAAGTTCATAGCATCTGATGGCTCTCAGTGCCTTTTAGTGGGGTCTTCCGCATAAATATAATCTTCTAAGACGGTAGCAATATGGATGACGCTATGGCCATCATGATAGTTTATCAAAGACTTTGACTGTCTATGCGTCTGACAAAATCTTCTTTAGATACTTGTGCAGGCAATATGTCCTCCACGGTAATTACCATCTTTCAGGCTGGAATGAGGTGTCTTAGGTTAGAGCAATTAACTTACTTTGAGATGGAAGGAAGCTATTTAACCTGTTTCCCTGCTCTCTGTGAGTGGGACTCTGATACTCAAGATGGACTGCTGTTTAGAAACTGTGTTCTTTAAATAGGAGCCCAATGCTTTCAATGGTGCTGAGTACTTTCCCATTACACCTCCTACTTGCTGTGCAGTCATATTCCCAGATACTTACCTAGTGTGTAATTGCTGATGTCTGGTCCTCCGGTGTAATCGTCTCCCAGTGCGATTGGTCAAGTGGTGCCATTACATCACAAAGCTACAGCAGAATGTCTTCTGACATGAGGGTCAATCAGTTGCTTCTTCCTAATCTAGCCCTCTTTAAATAGGAGCCCAATTCTTTCAATGGTGCAGTGTACTTTCCCATTACACCTCCTACTTCATGTGCAGTCATATTCACAGATAGTTACCTAGTGTGTAATTGCTGTGTTCTGGTCCTCCGGTGTAATCTTCAGCAAGGGCGATTGGTCAAGTGGTGCCAATTCATCACAAAGTTACAGCAGGATGTCTTCTGACATGAGGGCCAATCAGTTGCTTCTTCTAACTCTATCCCTCTTTAAATAGGAGTCCAATGCTCTCAATGGTGCAGTGTACTTTCCCATTACACCTCCTACTTGCTGTGCAGTAATATTCACAGATAGTTACCTAGTGTGGAATTGCTGTTGTCTGGTCCTCCGGTGTAATCTTAAGCCAGGGTGATTGGTCAAGTGGTGCATTACATCACAAAGCTACAGCAGGATGTCATCTGAAATGAGGGCCAATCAGTTTCCTAGTACGCAGTAGGATACATGTATCATGGAATAGAAAAGGGAGCAATGTAGACAGGATGCCCAGCTGAAGACTAAGGTGGTGAGATGAAAGGACCTAGCCCATTATTTGAGACTTATACATTTGTTTGAAGGAGTAGTTGATAATAACATTCTGGAGTTCTCTATAGGTTAACTGCTAGGGGTGTGCTAAAATGAAGATGTTAGAATCTGTTATTCATAGTTTTTATTATTCCCATGAACCGTAGCATAAACCTTCCTCCCTTAACTTATCAGATCACTGACTTGCTATAGTGTACCATAACCTAAAATAAATCCTGTGAGAAGGGTAGGCTATCTCTTGGCTGCCAAAGAGATCTTTCTATCTAAGTCCTCATATAGGTGCTAGAGTTGTGTAGAGAGTACCAGCAAATGAGACATAGGATTGGAAGAAGTCAGCCAGGTTGAAATCAAAATTGAGATTATAATTTTTAGTGAGCTTTGGATTTTCACAATATTAGATACGCCATAGTACAAATAATTGAGGCTTTATAAAAATCATTTTTTGGTAGTGTTGCATTTGGTTTGGAAATATTCAAACTCTTAAATTTGACCAACAGTGGACTTTTCCATCTGCAGATTATACTGAATGGCCAGCAGAGGCAGTGTTGCAGAGGAATATTTCTCCGCTTGCTGAGAAAAAAAAAAAAAGCTCATTCCTCAGCCTCCTCCATGCCTCGATCAATATATATGGTAAGTCAAAATCTCATTTAATCATTTTGCCATTAATAAAAAGTTCATAGCATCTGATGGCTCTCAGTGCCTTTTAGTGGGGTCTTCCGCATAAATATAATCTTCTAAGACGGTAGCAATATGGATGACGCTATGGCCATCATGATAGTTTATCAAAGACTTTGACTGTCTATGCGTCTGACAATCTTCTTTAGATACTTGTGCAGGCAATATGTCCTCCACGGTAATTACCATCTTTCAGGCTGGAATGAGGTGTCTTAGGTTAGAGCAATTAACTTACTTTGAGATGGAAGGAAGCTATTTAACCTGTTTCCCTGTTCTCTGTGAGTGGGACTCTGATACTCAAGATGGACTGCTGTTTAGAAACTGTGTTCTTTAAATAGGAGCCCAATGCTTTCAATGGTGCTGAGTACTTTCCCATTACACCTCCTACTTGCTGTGCAGTCATATTCCCAGATACTTACCTAGTGTGTAATTGCTGATGTCTGGTCCTCCGGTGTAATCGTCTCCCAGTGCGATTGGTCAAGTGGTGCCATTACATCACAAAGCTACAGCAGAATGCCTTCTGACATGAGGGTCAATCAGTTGCTTCTTCCTAATCTAGCCCTCTTTAAATAGGAGCCCAATGCTTTCAATGGTGCAGTGTACTTTCCCATTACACCTCCTACTTCATGTGCAGTCATATTCACAGATAGTTACCTAGTGTGTAAGAGCTGTGTTCTGGTCCTCCGGTGTAATCTTCAGCAAGGGCGATTGGTCAAGTGGTGCCAATTCATCACAAAGTTACAGCAGGATGTCTTCTGACATGAGGGCCAATCAGTTGCTTCTTCTAACTCTATCCCTCTTTAAATAGGAGTCCAATGCTCTCAATGGTGCAGTGTACTTTCCCATTACACCTCCTACTTGCTGTGCAGTAATATTCACAGATAGTTACCTAGTGTGGAATTGCTGTTGTCTGGTCCTCCGGTGTAATCTTAAGCCAGGGTGATTGGTCAAGTGGTGCATTACATCACAAAGCTACAGCAGGATGTCATCTGAAATGAGGGCCAATCAGTTTCCTAGTACGCAGTAGGATACATGTATCATGGAATAGAAAAGTGAGCAATGTAGACAGGATGCCCAGCTGAAGACTAAGGTGGTGAGATGAAAGGACCTAGCCCATTATTTGAGACTTATACATTTGTTTGAAGGAGTAGTTGATAATAACATTCTGGAGTTCTCTATAGGTTAACTGCTAGGGGTGTGCTAAAATGAAGATGTTAGAATCTGTTATTCATAGTTTTTATTATTCCCATGAACCGTAGCATAAACCTTCCTCCCTTAACTTATCAGATCACTGACTTGCTATAGTGTACCATAACCTAAAATAAATCCTGTGAGAAGGGTAGGCTATCTCTTGGGCTGCCAAAGAGATCTTTCTATCTAAGTCCTCATATAGGTGCTAGAGTTGTGTAGAGAGTACCAGCAAATGAGACATAGGATTGGAAGAAGTCAGCCAGGTTGAAATCAAAATTGAGATTATAATTTTTAGTGAGCTTTGGATTTTCACAATATTAGATACGCCATAGTACTAATAATTGAGGCTTTATAAAAATCATTTTTTGGTAGTGTTGCATTTGGTTTGGAAATATTCAAACTCTTAAATTTGACCAACAGTGGACTTTTCTATCTGCAGATTATACTGAATGGCCAGCAGAGGCAGTGTTGCAGAGGAATATTTCTCCGCTTGCTGAGAAAAAAAAAAAAAAAGCTCATTCCTCAGCCTCCTCCATGCCTCGATCAATATATATGGTAAGTCAAAATCTCATTTAATCATTTTGCCATTAATAAAAAGTTCATAGCATCTGATGGCTCTCAGTGCCTTTTAGTGGGGTCTTCCGCATAAATATAATCTTCTAAGACGGTAGCAATATGGATGACGCTATGGCCATCATGATAGTTTATCAAAGACTTTGACTGTCTATGCGTCTGACAAAATCTTCTTTAGATACTTGTGCAGGCAATATGTCCTCCACGGTAATTACCATCTTTCAGGCTGGAATGAGGTGTCTTAGGTTAGAGCAATTAACTTACTTTGAGATGGAAGGAAGCTATTTAACCTGTTTCCCTGCTCTCTGTGAGTGGGACTCTGATACTCAAGATGGACTGCTGTTTAGAAACTGTGTTCTTTAAATAGGAGCCCAATGCTTTCAATGGTGCTGAGTACTTTCCCATTACACCTCCTACTTGCTGTGCAGTCATATTCCCAGATACTTACCTAGTGTGTAATTGCTGATGTCTGGTCCTCCGGTGTAATCGTCTCCCAGTGCGATTGGTCAAGTGGTGCCATTACATCACAAAGCTACAGCAGAATGTCTTCTGACATGAGGGTCAATCAGTTGCTTCTTCCTAATCTAGCCCTCTTTAAATAGGAGCCCAATGCTTTCAATGGTGCAGTGTACTTTCCCATTACACCTCCTACTTCATGTGCAGTCATATTCACAGATAGTTATCTAGTGTGTAAGTGCTGTGTTCTGGTCCTCCGGTGTAATCTTCAGCAAGGGCGATTGGTCAAGTGGTGCCAATTCATCACAAAGTTACAGCAGGATGTCTTCTGACATGAGGGCCAATCAGTTGCTTCTTCTAACTCTATCCCTCTTTAAATAGGAGTCCAATGCTCTCAATGGTGCAGTGTACTTTCCCATTACACCTCCTACTTGCTGTGCAGTAATATTCACAGATAGTTACCTAGTGTGGAATTGCTGTTGTCTGGTCCTCCGGTGTAATCTTAAGCCAGGGTGATTGGTCAAGTGGTGCATTACATCACAAAGCTACAGCAGGATGTCATCTGAAATGAGGGCCAACCAGTTTCCTAGTACGCAGTAGGATACATGTATCATGGAATAGAAAAGGGAGCAATGTAGACAGGATGCCCAGCTGAAGACTAAGGTGGTGAGATGAAAGGACCTAGCCCATTATTTGAGACTTATACATTTGTTTGAAGGAGTAGTTGATAATAACATTCTGGAGTTCTCTATAGGTTAACTGCTAGGGGTGTGCTAAAATGAAGATGTTAGAATCTGTTATTCATAGTTTTTATTATTCCCATGAACCGTAGCATAAACCTTCCTCCCTTAACTTATCAGATCACTGACTTGCTATAGTGTACCATAACCTAAAATAAATCCTGTGAGAAGGGTAGGCTATCTCTTGGGCTGCCAAAGAGATCTTTCTATCTAAGTCCTCATATAGGTGCTAGAGTTGTGTAGAGAGTACCAGCAAATGAGACATAGGATTGGAAGAAGTCAGCCAGGTTGAAATCAAAATTGAGATTATAATTTTTAGTGAGCTTTGGATTTTCACAATATTAGATACGCCATAGTACTAATAATTGAGGCTTTATAAAAATCATTTTTTGGTAGTGTTGCATTTGGTTTGGAAATATTCAAGCTCTTAAATTTGACTAACAGTGGACTTTTCCATCTGCAGATTATACTGAATGGCCAGCAGAGGCAGTGTTGCAGAGGAATATTTCTCCGCTTGCTGAGAAAAAAAAAAAAGCTCATTCCTCAGCCTCCTCCATGCCTCGATCAATATATATGGTAAGTCAAAATCTCATTTAATCATTTTGCCATTAATAAAAAGTTCATAGCATCTGATGGCTCTCAGTGCCTTTTAGTGGGGTCTTCCGCATAAATATAATCTTCTAAGACGGTAGCAATATGGATGACGCTATGGCCATCATGATAGTTTATCAAAGACTTTGACTGTCTATGCGTCTGACAAAATCTTCTTTAGATACTTGTGCAGGCAATATGTCCTCCACGGTAATTACCATCTTTCAGGCTGGAATGAGGTGTCTTAGGTTAGAGCAATTAACTTACTTTGAGATGGAAGGAAGCTATTTAACCTGTTTCCCTGCTCTCTGTGAGTGGGACTCTGATACTCAAGATGGACTGCTGTTTAGAAACTGTGTTCTTTAAATAGGAGCCCAATGCTTTCAATGGTGCTGAGTACTTTCCCATTACACCTCCTACTTGCTGTGCAGTCATATTCCCAGATACTTACCTAGTGTGTAATTGCTGATGTCTGGTCCTCCGGTGTAATCGTCTCCCAGTGCGATTGGTCAAGTGGTGCCATTACATCACAAAGCTACAGCAGAATGTCTTCTGACATGAGGGTCAATCAGTTGCTTCTTCCTAATCTAGCCCTCTTTAAATAGGAGCCCAATGCTTTCAATGGTGCAGTGTACTTTCCCATTACACCTCCTACTTCATGTGCAGTCATATTCACAGATAGTTATCTAGTGTGTAAGTGCTGTGTTCTGGTCCTCCGGTGTAATCTTCAGCAAGGGCGATTGGTCAAGTGGTGCCAATTCATCACAAAGTTACAGCAGGATGTCTTCTGACATGAGGGCCAATCAGTTGCTTCTTCTAACTCTATCCCTCTTTAAATAGGAGTCCAATGCTCTCAATGGTGCAGTGTACTTTCCCATTACACCTCCTACTTGCTGTGCAGTAATATTCACAGATAGTTACCTAGTGTGGAATTGCTGTTGTCTGGTCCTCCGGTGTAATCTTAAGCCAGGGTGATTGGTCAAGTGGTGCATTACATCACAAAGCTACAGCAGGATGGCATCTGAAATGAGGGCCAATCAGTTTCCTAGTACGCAGTAGGATACATGTATCATGGAATAGAAAAGGGAGCAATGTAGACAGGATGCCCAGCTGAAGACTAAGGTGGTGAGATGAAAGGACCTAGCCCATTATTTGAGACTTATACATTTGTTTGAAGGAGTAGTTGATAATAACATTCTGGAGTTCTCTATAGGTTAACTGCTAGGGGTGTGCTAAAATGAAGATGTTAGAATCTGTTATTCATAGTTTTTATTATTCCCATGAACCGTAGCATAAACCTTCCTCCCTTAACTTATCAGATCACTGACTTGCTATAGTGTACCATAACCCAAAATAAATCCTGTGAGAAGGGTAGGCTATCTCTTGGCTGCCAAAGAGATCTTTCTATCTAAGTCCTCATATAGGTGCTAGAGTTGTGTAGAGAGTACCAGCAAATGAGACATAGGATTGGAAGAAGTCAGCCAGGTTGAAATCTAAGTTGAGATTATAATTTTTAGTGAGCTTTGGATTTTCACAATATTAAATACGCCTTAGTACTAATAATTGAGGCTTTATAAAAATCATTTTTTGGTAGTGTTGCATTTGGTTTGGAAATATTCAAGCTCTTAAATTTGACTAACAGTGGACTTTTCCATCTGCAGATTATACTGAATGGCCAGCAGAGGCAGTGTTGCAGAGGAATATTTCTCCGCTTGCTGAGAAAAAAAAAAAAGCTCATTCCTCAGCCTCCTCCATGCCTCGATCAATATATATGGTAAGTCAAAATCTCATTTAATCATTTTGCCATTAATAAAAAGTTCATAGCATCTGATGGCTCTCAGTGCCTTTTAGTGGGGTCTTCCGCATAAATATAATCTTCTAAGACGGTAGCAATATGGATGACGCTATGGCCATCATGATAGTTTATCAAAGACTTTGACTGTCTATGCGTCTGACAATCTTCTTTAGATACTTGTGCAGGCAATATGTCCTCCACGGTAATTACCATCTTTCAGGCTGGAATGAGGTGTCTTAGGTTAGAGCAATTAACTTACTTTGAGATGGAAGGAAGCTATTTAACCTGTTTCCCTGCTCTCTGTGAGTGGGACTCTGATACTCAAGATGGACTGCTGTTTAGAAACTGTGTTCTTTAAATAGGAGCCCAATGCTTTCAATGGTGCTGAGTACTTTCCCATTACACCTCCTACTTGCTGTGCAGTCATATTCCCAGATACTTACCTAGTGTGTAATTGCTGATGTCTGGTCCTCCGGTGTAATCGTCTCCCAGTGCGATTGGTCAAGTGGTGCCATTACATCACAAAGCTACAGCAGAATGTCTTCTGACATGAGGGTCAATCAGTTGCTTCTTCCTAATCTAGCCCTCTTTAAATAGGAGCCCAATGCTTTCAATGGTGCAGTGTACTTTCCCATTACACCTCCTACTTCATGTGCAGTCATATTCACAGATAGTTACCTAGTGTGTAAGTGCTGTGTTCTGGTCCTCCGGTGTAATCTTCAGCAAGGGCGATTGGTCAAGTGGTGCCAATTCATCACAAAGTTACAGCAGGATGTCTTCTGACATGAGGGCCAATCAGTTGCTTCTTCTAACTCTATCCCTCTTTAAATAGGAGTCCAATGCTCTCAATGGTGCAGTGTACTTTCCCATTACACCTCCTACTTGCTGTGCAGTAATATTCACAGATAGTTACCTAGTGTGGAATTGCTGTTGTCTGGTCCTCCGGTGTAATCTTAAGCCAGGGTGATTGGTCAAGTGGTGCATTACATCACAAAGCTACAGCAGGATGTCATCTGAAATGAGGGCCAATCAGTTTCCTAGTACGCAGTAGGATACATGCATCATGGAATAGAAAAGTGAGCAATGTAGACAGGATGCCCAGCTGAAGACTAAGGTGGTGAGATGAAAGGACCTAGCCCATTATTTGAGACTTATACATTTGTTTGAAGGAGTAGTTGATAATAACATTCTGGAGTTCTCTATAGGTTAACTGCTAGGGGTGTGCTAAAATGAAGATGTTAGAATCTGTTATTCATAGTTTTTATTATTCCCATGAACCGTAGCATAAACCTTCCTCCCTTAACTTATCAGATCACTGACTTGCTATAGTGTACCATAACCTAAAATAAATCCTGTGAGAAGGGTAGGCTATCTCTTGGCTGCCAAAGAGATCTTTCTATCTAAGTCCTCATATAGGTGCTAGAGTTGTGTAGAGAGTACCAGCAAATGAGACATAGGATTGGAAGAAGTCAGCCAGGTTGAAATCTAAGTTGAGATTATAATTTTTAGTGAGCTTTGGATTTTCACAATATTCGATACGCCATAGTACTAATAATTGAGGCTTTATAAAAATCATTTTTTGGTAGTGTTGCATTTGGTTTGGAAATATTCAAGCTCTTAAATTTGACTAACAGTGGACTTTTCCATCTGCAGATTATACTGAATGGCCAGCAGAGGCAGTGTTGCAGAGGAATATTTCTCCGCTTGCTGAGAAAAAAAAAAGCTCATTCCTCAGCCTCCTCCATGCCTCGATCAATATATATGGTAAGTCAAAATCTCATTTAATCATTTTGCCATTAATAAAAAGTTCATAGCATCTGATGGCTCTCAGTGCCTTTTAGTGGGGTCTTCCGCATAAATATAATCTTCTAAGACGGTAGCAATATGGATGACGCTATGGCCATCATGATAGTTTATCAAAGACTTTGACTGTCTATGCGTCTGACAAAATCTTCTTTAGATACTTGTGCAGGCAATATGTCCTCCACGGTAATTACCATCTTTCAGGCTGGAATGAGGTGTCTTAGGTTAGAGCAATTAACTTACTTTGAGATGGAAGGAAGCTATTTAACCTGTTTCCCTGCTCTCTGTGAGTGGGACTCTGATACTCAAGATTGACTGCTGTTTAGAAACTGTGTTCTTTAAATAGGAGCCCAATGCTTTCAATGGTGCTGAGTACTTTCCCATTACACCTCCTACTTGCTGTGCAGTCATATTCCCAGATACTTACCTAGTGTGTAATTGCTGATGTCTGGTCCTCCGGTGTAATCGTCTCCCAGTGCGATTGGTCAAGTGGTGCCATTACATCACAAAGCTACAGCAGAATGTCTTCTGACATGAGGGTCAATCAGTTGCTTCTTCCTAATCTAGCCCTCTTTAAATAGGAGCCCAATGCTTTCAATGGTGCAGTGTACTTTCCCATTACACCTCCTACTTCATGTGCAGTCATATTCACAGATAGTTATCTAGTGTGTAAGTGCTGTGTTCTGGTCCTCCGGTGTAATCTTCAGCAAGGGCGATTGGTCAAGTGGTGCCAATTCATCACAAAGTTACAGCAGGATGTCTTCTGACATGAGGGCCAATCAGTTGCTTCTTCTAACTCTATCCCTCTTTAAATAGGAGTCCAATGCTCTCAATGGTGCAGTGTACTTTCCCATTACACCTCCTACTTGCTGTGCAGTAATATTCACAGATAGTTACCTAGTGTGGAATTGCTGTTGTCTGGTCCTCCGGTGTAATCTTAAGCCAGGGTGATTGGTCAAGTGGTGCATTACATCACAAAGCTACAGCAGGATGGCATCTGAAATGAGGGCCAATCAGTTTCCTAGTACGCAGTAGGATACATGTATCATGGAATAGAAAAGGGAGCAATGTAGACAGGATGCCCAGCTGAAGACTAAGGTGGTGAGATGAAAGGACCTAGCCCATTATTTGAGACTTATACATTTGTTTGAAGGAGTAGTTGATAATAACATTCTGGAGTTCTCTATAGGTTAACTGCTAGGGGTGTGCTAAAATGAAGATGTTAGAATCTGTTATTCATAGTTTTTATTATTCCCATGAACCGTAGCATAAACCTTCCTCCCTTAACTTATCAGATCACTGACTTGCTATAGTGTACCATAACCCAAAATAAATCCTGTGAGAAGGGTAGGCTATCTCTTGGCTGCCAAAGAGATCTTTCTATCTAAGTCCTCATATAGGTGCTAGAGTTGTGTAGAGAGTACCAGCAAATGAGACATAGGATTGGAAGAAGTCAGCCAGGTTGAAATCTAAGTTGAGATTATAATTTTTAGTGAGCTTTGGATTTTCACAATATTAAATACGCCTTAGTACTAATAATTGAGGCTTTATAAAAATCATTTTTTGGTAGTGTTGCATTTGGTTTGGAAATATTCAAGCTCTTAAATTTGACTAACAGTGGACTTTTCCATCTGCAGATTATACTGAATGGCCAGCAGAGGCAGTGTTGCAGAGGAATATTTCTCCGCTTGCTGAGAAAAAAAAAAAAGCTCATTCCTCAGCCTCCTCCATGCCTCGATCAATATATATGGTAAGTCAAAATCTCATTTAATCATTTTGCCATTAATAAAAAGTTCATAGCATCTGATGGCTCTCAGTGCCTTTTAGTGGGGTCTTCCGCATAAATATAATCTTCTAAGACGGTAGCAATATGGATGACGCTATGGCCATCATGATAGTTTATCAAAGACTTTGACTGTCTATGCGTCTGACAATCTTCTTTAGATACTTGTGCAGGCAATATGTCCTCCACGGTAATTACCATCTTTCAGGCTGGAATGAGGTGTCTTAGGTTAGAGCAATTAACTTACTTTGAGATGGAAGGAAGCTATTTAACCTGTTTCCCTGCTCTCTGTGAGTGGGACTCTGATACTCAAGATGGACTGCTGTTTAGAAACTGTGTTCTTTAAATAGGAGCCCAATGCTTTCAATGGTGCTGAGTACTTTCTGTGAGTGGGACTCTGATACTCAAGATGGACTGCTGTTTAGAAACTGTGTTCTTTAAATAGGAGCCCAATGCTTTCAATGGTGCTGAGTACTTTCCCATTACACCTCCTACTTGCTGTGCAGTCATATTCCCAGATACTTACCTAGTGTGTAATTGCTGATGTCTGGTCCTCCGGTGTAATCGTCTCCCAGTGCGATTGGTCAAGTGGTGCCATTACATCACAAAGCTACAGCAGGATGTCTTCTGACATGAGGGTCAATCGGTTGCTTCTTCCTAATCTAACTCTCTTTAAATAGGAGCCCAATGCTTTCAATGGTGCAGTGTACTTTCCCATTGCACCTCCTACTTCATGTGCAGTCATATTCACAGATAGTTACCTAGTGTGTAATTGCTGTGTTCTGGTCCTCCGGTGTAATCTTCACCAAGGGCGATTGGTCAAGTGGTGCCAATTCATCACAAAGTTACAGCAGGATGTCTTCTGACATGAGGGCCAATCAGTTGCTTCTTCTAACTCTAGCCCTCTTTAAATAGGAGTCCAATGCTCTCAATGGTGCAGTGTACTTTCCCATTACACCTCCTACTTGCTGTGCAGTAATATTCACAGATAGTTACCTAGTGTGGAATTGCTGTTGTCTGGTCCTCCGGTGTAATCTTAAGCCAGGGTGATTGGTCAAGTGGTGCATTACATCACAAAGCTACAGCAGGATGTCATCTGAAATGAGGGCCAATCAGTTTCCTAGTACGCAGTAGGATACATGTATCATGGAATAGAAAAGGGAGCAATGTAGACGGATGCCCAGCTGAAGACTAAGGTGGTGAGATGAAAGGACCTAGCCCATTATTTGAGACTTATACATTTGTTTGAAGGAGTGGTTGATAATAACATTCTGGAGTTCTCTATAGGTTAACTGCTAGGGGTGTGCTAAAATGAAGATGTTAGAATCTGTTATTCATAGTTTTTATTATTCCCATGAACCGTAGCATAAACCTTCCTCCCTTAACTTATCAGATCACTGACTTGCTATAGTGTACCAAAACCTAAAATAAATCCTGTGAGAAGGGTAGGCTATCTCTTGGCTGCCAAAGAGATCTTTCTATCTGAGTCCTCATATAGGTGCTAGAGTTTTGTATAGAGAGTACCAGCAAATGAGACATAGGAGCCAGGCTGAAATCTAAGTTGAGATTATAATTTTTAGTGAGCTTTGGATTTTCACAATATTAGATACGCCATAGTACTAATAATTGAGGCTTTATAAAAATCATTTTTGGTAGTGTTGCATTTGGTTTGGAAATATTCAAGCTCTTAAATTTGACTAACAGTGGACTTTTCCATCTGCAGATTATACTGAATGGCCAGCAGAGGCAGTGTTGCAGAGGAATATTTCTCCGCTTGCTGAGAAAAAAAAAAGAAAGCTAATTCTTCAGCCTCCTCCATGCCTCGATCAATATATATGGTAAGTCAAAATCTCATTTAATCATTTTGCCATTAATAAAAAGTTCATAGCATCTGATGGCTCTCAGTGCCTTTTAGTGGGGTCTTCCGCATAAATATAATCTTCTAAGACGGTAGCAATAAGGATGACGCTATGGCCATCATGATAGTTTATCAAAGACTTTGACTGTCTATGTGTCTGACAAAATCTTCTTTAGATACTTGTGCAGGCAATATGTCCTCCACGGTAATTACCATCTTTCAGGCTGGAATGAGGTGTCTTAGGTTAGAGCAATTGACTGACTTTGAGATGGAAGGAAGCTATTTAACCTGTTTCCCTGCTCTCTGTGAGTGGGACTCTGATACTCAAGATGTACTGCTGTTTAGAAACTATGTTCTTTAAATAGGAGCCCAATGCTTTCAATGGTGCTGAGTACTTTCCCATTACACCTCCTACTTGCTGTGCAGTCATATTCCCAGATACTTACCTAGTGTGTAATTGCTGATGTCTGGTCCTCCGGTGTAATCGTCTCCCAGTGCGATTGGTCAAGTGGTGCCATTACATCACAAAGCTACAGCAGGATGTCTTCTGACATGAGGGTCAATCAGTTGCTTCTTTCTAATCTAGCCCTCTTTAAATAGGAGCCCAATGCTTTCAATGGTGCAGTGTACTTTCCCATTGCACCTCCTACTTCATGTGCAGTCCTATTCACAGATAGTTACCTAGTGTGTAATTGCTGTGTTCTGGTCCTCCGGTGTAATCTTCACCAAGGGCGATTGGTCAAGTGGTGCCAATTCATCACAAAGTTACAGCAGGATGTCTTCTGACATGAGGGCCAATCAGTTGCTTCTTCTAACTCTAGCCCTCTTTAAATAGGAGTCCAATGCTCTCAATGGTGCAGTGTACTTTCCCATTACACCTCCTACTTGCTGTGCAGTAATATTCACAGATAGTTACCTAGTGTGGAATTGCTGTTGTCTGGTCCTCCGGTGTAATCTTAAGCCAGGGTGATTGGTCAAGTGGTGCATTACATCACAAAGCTACAGCAGGATGTCATCTGAAATGAGGGCCAATCAGTTTCCTAGTACGCAGTAGGATACATGTATCATGGAATAGAAAAGGGAGCAATGTAGACAGGATGCCCAGCTGAAGACTAAGGTGGTGAGATGAAAGGACCTAGCCCATTATTTGAGACTTATACATTTGTTTGAAGGAGTGGTTGATAATAACATTCTGGAGTTCTCTATAGGTTAACTGCTAGGGGTGTGCTAAAATGAAGATGTTAGAATCTGTTATTCATAGTTTTTATTATTCCCATGAACCGTAGCATAAACCTTCCTCCCTTAACTTATCAGATCACTGACTTGCTATAGTGTACCATAACCTAAAATAAATCCTGTGAGAAGGGTAGGCTATCTCTTGGCTGCCAAAGAGATCTTTCTATCTGAGTCCTCATATAGGTGCTAGAGTTTTGTGTAGAGAGTACCAGCAAATGAGACATAGGAGCCAGGCTGAAATCTAAGTTGAGATTATAATTTTTAGTGAGCTTTGGATTTTCACAATATTAGATACGCCATAGTACTAATAATTGAGGCTTTATAAAAATCATTTTTGGTAGTGTTGCATTTGGTTTGGAAATATTCAAGCTCTTAAATTTGACTAACAGTGGACTTTTCCATCTGCAGATTATACTGAATGGCCAGCAGAGGCAGTGTTGCAGAGGAATATTTCTCCGCTTGCTGAGAAAAAAAAAAGAAAGCTAATTCTTCAGCCTCCTCCATGCCTCGATCAATATATATGGTAAGTCAAAATCTCATTTAATCATTTTGCCATTAATAAAAAGTTCATAGCATCTGATGGCTCTCAGTGCCTTTTAGTGGGGTCTTCCGCATAAATATAATCTTCTAAGACGGTAGCAATAAGGATGACGCTATGGCCATCATGATAGTTTATCAAAGACTTTGACTGTCTATGTGTCTGACAAAATCTTCTTTAGATACTTGTGCAGGCAATATGTCCTCCACGGTAATTACCATCTTTCAGGCTGGAATGAGGTGTCTTAGGTTAGAGCAATTGACTGACTTTGAGATGGAAGGAAGCTATTTAACCTGTTTCCCTGCTCTCTGTGAGTGGGACTCTGATACTCAAGATGGACTGCTGTTTAGAAACTGTGTTCTTTAAATAGGAGCCCAATGCTTTCAATGGTGCTGAGTACTTTCCCATTACACCTCCTACTTGCTGTGCAGTCATATTCCCAGATACTTACCTAGTGTGTAATTGCTGATGTCTGGTCCTCCGGTGTAATCGTCTCCCAGTGCGATTGGTCAAGTGGTGCCATTACATCACAAAGCTACAGCAGGATGTCTTCTGACATGAGGGTCAATCAGTTGCTTCTTCCTAATCTAGCCCTCTTTAAATAGGAGCCCAATGCTTTCAATGGTGCAGTGTACTTTACCATTGCACCTCCTACTTCATGTGCAGTCCTATTCACAGATAGTTACCTAGTGTGTAATTGCTGTGTTCTGGTCCTCCGGTGTAATCTTCACCAAGGGCGATTGGTCAAGTGGTGCCAATTCATCACAAAGTTACAGCAGGATGTCTTCTGACATGAGGGCCAATCAGTTGCTTCTTCTAACTCTAGCCCTCTTTAAATAGGAGTCCAATGCTCTCAATGGTGCAGTGTACTTTCCCATTACACCTCCTACTTGCTGTGCAGTAATATTCACAGATAGTTACCTAGTGTGGAATTGCTGTTGTCTGGTCCTCTGGTGTAATCTTAAGCCAGGGTGATTGGTCAAGTGGTGCATTACATCACAAAGCTACAGCAGGATGTCATCTGAAATGAGGGCCAATCAGTTTCCTAGTACACAGTAGGATACATGTATCATAGAATAGAAAAGGGAGCAATGTAGACAGGATGCCCAGCTGAAGACTAAGGTGGTGAGATGAAAGGACCTAGCCCATTATTTGAGACTTATACATTTGTTTGAAGGAGTGGTTGATAATAACATTCTGGAGTTCTCTATAGGTTAACTGCTAGGGGTGTGCTAAAATGAAGATGTTAGAATCTGTTATTCATAGTTTTTATTATTCCCATGAACCGTAGCATAAACCTTCCTCCCTTAACTTATCAGATCACTGACTTGCTATAGTGTACCATAACCTAAAATAAATCCTGTGAGAAGGGTAGGCTATCTCTTGGCTGCCAAAGAGATCTTTCTATCTAAGTCCTCATATAGGTGCTAGAGTTTTGTGTAGAGAGTACCAGCAAATGAGACATAGGAGCCAGGCTGAAATCTAAGTTGAGATTATAATTTTTAGTGAGCTTTGGATTTTCACAATATTAGATACGCCATAGTACTAATAATTGAGGCTTTATAAAAATCATTTTTTGGTAGTGTTGCATTTGGTTTGGAAATATTCAAGCTCTTAAATTTGACTAACAGTGGACTTTTCCATCTGCAGATTATACTGAATGGCCAGCAGAGGCAGTGTTGCAGAGGAATATTTCTCCGCTTGCTGAGAAAAAAAAAAGAAAGCTAATTCTTCAGCCTCCTCCATGCCTCGATCAATATATATGGTAAGTCAAAATCTCATTTAATCATTTTGCCATTAATAAAAAGTTCATAGCATCTGATGGCTCTCAGTGCCTTTTAGTGGGGTCTTCCGCATAAATATAATCTTCTAAGACGGTAGCAATAAGGATGACGCTATGGCCATCATGATAGTTTATCAAAGACTTTGACTGTCTATGTGTCTGACAAAATCTTCTTTAGATACTTGTGCAGGCAATATGTCCTCCACGGTAATTACCATCTTTCAGGCTGGAATGAGGTGTCTTAGGTTAGAGCAATTGACTGACTTTGAGATGGAAGGAAGCTATTTAACCTGTTTCCCTGCTCTCTGTGAGTGGGACTCTGATACTCAAGATGTACTGCTGTTTAGAAACTATGTTCTTTAAATAGGAGCCCAATGCTTTCAATGGTGCTGAGTACTTTCCCATTACACCTCCTACTTGCTGTGCAGTCATATTCCCAGATACTTACCTAGTGTGTAATTGCTGATGTCTGGTCCTCCGGTGTAATCGTCTCCCAGTGCGATTGGTCAAGTGGTGCCATTACATCACAAAGCTACAGCAGGATGTCTTCTGACATGAGGGTCAATCAGTTGCTTCTTTCTAATCTAGCCCTCTTTAAATAGGAGCCCAATGCTTTCAATGGTGCAGTGTACTTTCCCATTGCACCTCCTACTTCATGTGCAGTCCTATTCACAGATAGTTACCTAGTGTGTAATTGCTGTGTTCTGGTCCTCCGGTGTAATCTTCACCAAGGGCGATTGGTCAAGTGGTGCCAATTCATCACAAAGTTACAGCAGGATGTCTTCTGACATGAGGGCCAATCAGTTGCTTCTTCTAACTCTAGCCCTCTTTAAATAGGAGTCCAATGCTCTCAATGGTGCAGTGTACTTTCCCATTACACCTCCTACTTGCTGTGCAGTAATATTCACAGATAGTTACCTAGTGTGGAATTGCTGTTGTCTGGTCCTCCGGTGTAATCTTAAGCCAGGGTGATTGGTCAAGTGGTGCATTACATCACAAAGCTACAGCAGGATGTCATCTGAAATGAGGGCCAATCAGTTTCCTAGTACGCAGTAGGATACATGTATCATGGAATAGAAAAGGGAGCAATGTAGACAGGATGCCCAGCTGAAGACTAAGGTGGTGAGATGAAAGGACCTAGCCCATTATTTGAGACTTATACATTTGTTTGAAGGAGTGGTTGATAATAACATTCTGGAGTTCTCTATAGGTTAACTGCTAGGGGTGTGCTAAAATGAAGATGTTAGAATCTGTTATTCATAGTTTTTATTATTCCCATGAACCGTAGCATAAACCTTCCTCCCTTAACTTATCAGATCACTGACTTGCTATAGTGTACCATAACCTAAAATAAATCCTGTGAGAAGGGTAGGCTATCTCTTGGCTGCCAAAGAGATCTTTCTATCTGAGTCCTCATATAGGTGCTAGAGTTTTGTGTAGAGAGTACCAGCAAATGAGACATAGGAGCCAGGCTGAAATCTAAGTTGAGATTATAATTTTTAGTGAGCTTTGGATTTTCACAATATTAGATACGCCATAGTACTAATAATTGAGGCTTTATAAAAATCATTTTTGGTAGTGTTGCATTTGGTTTGGAAATATTCAAGCTCTTAAATTTGACTAACAGTGGACTTTTCCATCTGCAGATTATACTGAATGGCCAGCAGAGGCAGTGTTGCAGAGGAATATTTCTCCGCTTGCTGAGAAAAAAAAAAGAAAGCTAATTCTTCAGCCTCCTCCATGCCTCGATCAATATATATGGTAAGTCAAAATCTCATTTAATCATTTTGCCATTAATAAAAAGTTCATAGCATCTGATGGCTCTCAGTGCCTTTTAGTGGGGTCTTCCGCATAAATATAATCTTCTAAGACGGTAGCAATAAGGATGACGCTATGGCCATCATGATAGTTTATCAAAGACTTTGACTGTCTATGTGTCTGACAAAATCTTCTTTAGATACTTGTGCAGGCAATATGTCCTCCACGGTAATTACCATCTTTCAGGCTGGAATGAGGTGTCTTAGGTTAGAGCAATTGACTGACTTTGAGATGGAAGGAAGCTATTTAACCTGTTTCCCTGCTCTCTGTGAGTGGGACTCTGATACTCAAGATGTACTGCTGTTTAGAAACTATGTTCTTTAAATAGGAGCCCAATGCTTTCAATGGTGCTGAGTACTTTCCCATTACACCTCCTACTTGCTGTGCAGTCATATTCCCAGATACTTACCTAGTGTGTAATTGCTGATGTCTGGTCCTCCGGTGTAATCGTCTCCCAGTGCGATTGGTCAAGTGGTGCCATTACATCACAAAGCTACAGCAGGATGTCTTCTGACATGAGGGTCAATCAGTTGCTTCTTTCTAATCTAGCCCTCTTTAAATAGGAGCCCAATGCTTTCAATGGTGCAGTGTACTTTCCCATTGCACCTCCTACTTCATGTGCAGTCCTATTCACAGATAGTTACCTAGTGTGTAATTGCTGTGTTCTGGTCCTCCGGTGTAATCTTCACCAAGGGCGATTGGTCAAGTGGTGCCAATTCATCACAAAGTTACAGCAGGATGTCTTCTGACATGAGGGCCAATCAGTTGCTTCTTCTAACTCTAGCCCTCTTTAAATAGGAGTCCAATGCTCTCAATGGTGCAGTGTACTTTCCCATTACACCTCCTACTTGCTGTGCAGTAATATTCACAGATAGTTACCTAGTGTGGAATTGCTGTTGTCTGGTCCTCCGGTGTAATCTTAAGCCAGGGTGATTGGTCAAGTGGTGCATTACATCACAAAGCTACAGCAGGATGTCATCTGAAATGAGGGCCAATCAGTTTCCTAGTACGCAGTAGGATACATGTATCATGGAATAGAAAAGGGAGCAATGTAGACAGGATGCCCAGCTGAAGACTAAGGTGGTGAGATGAAAGGACCTAGCCCATTATTTGAGACTTATACATTTGTTTGAAGGAGTGGTTGATAATAACATTCTGGAGTTCTCTATAGGTTAACTGCTAGGGGTGTGCTAAAATGAAGATGTTAGAATCTGTTATTCATAGTTTTTATTATTCCCATGAACCGTAGCATAAACCTTCCTCCCTTAACTTATCAGATCACTGACTTGCTATAGTGTACCATAACCTAAAATAAATCCTGTGAGAAGGGTAGGCTATCTCTTGGCTGCCAAAGAGATCTTTCTATCTGAGTCCTCATATAGGTGCTAGAGTTTTGTGTAGAGAGTACCAGCAAATGAGACATAGGAGCCAGGCTGAAATCTAAGTTGAGATTATAATTTTTAGTGAGCTTTGGATTTTCACAATATTAGATACGCCATAGTACTAATAATTGAGGCTTTATAAAAATCATTTTTGGTAGTGTTGCATTTGGTTTGGAAATATTCAAGCTCTTAAATTTGACTAACAGTGGACTTTTCCATCTGCAGATTATACTGAATGGCCAGCAGAGGCAGTGTTGCAGAGGAATATTTCTCCGCTTGCTGAGAAAAAAAAAAGAAAGCTAATTCTTCAGCCTCCTCCATGCCTCGATCAATATATATGGTAAGTCAAAATCTCATTTAATCATTTTGCCATTAATAAAAAGTTCATAGCATCTGATGGCTCTCAGTGCCTTTTAGTGGGGTCTTCCGCATAAATATAATCTTCTAAGACGGTAGCAATAAGGATGACGCTATGGCCATCATGATAGTTTATCAAAGACTTTGACTGTCTATGTGTCTGACAAAATCTTCTTTAGATACTTGTGCAGGCAATATGTCCTCCACGGTAATTACCATCTTTCAGGCTGGAATGAGGTGTCTTAGGTTAGAGCAATTGACTGACTTTGAGATGGAAGGAAGCTATTTAACCTGTTTCCCTGCTCTCTGTGAGTGGGACTCTGATACTCAAGATGGACTGCTGTTTAGAAACTGTGTTCTTTAAATAGGAGCCCAATGCTTTCAATGGTGCTGAGTACTTTCCCATTACACCTCCTACTTGCTGTGCAGTCATATTCCCAGATACTTACCTAGTGTGTAATTGCTGATGTCTGGTCCTCCGGTGTAATCGTCTCCCAGTGCGATTGGTCAAGTGGTGCCATTACATCACAAAGCTACAGCAGGATGTCTTCTGACATGAGGGTCAATCAGTTGCTTCTTCCTAATCTAGCCCTCTTTAAATAGGAGCCCAATGCTTTCAATGGTGCAGTGTACTTTACCATTGCACCTCCTACTTCATGTGCAGTCCTATTCACAGATAGTTACCTAGTGTGTAATTGCTGTGTTCTGGTCCTCCGGTGTAATCTTCACCAAGGGCGATTGGTCAAGTGGTGCCAATTCATCACAAAGTTACAGCAGGATGTCTTCTGACATGAGGGCCAATCAGTTGCTTCTTCTAACTCTAGCCCTCTTTAAATAGGAGTCCAATGCTCTCAATGGTGCAGTGTACTTTCCCATTACACCTCCTACTTGCTGTGCAGTAATATTCACAGATAGTTACCTAGTGTGGAATTGCTGTTGTCTGGTCCTCTGGTGTAATCTTAAGCCAGGGTGATTGGTCAAGTGGTGCATTACATCACAAAGCTACAGCAGGATGTCATCTGAAATGAGGGCCAATCAGTTTCCTAGTACACAGTAGGATACATGTATCATAGAATAGAAAAGGGAGCAATGTAGACAGGATGCCCAGCTGAAGACTAAGGTGGTGAGATGAAAGGACCTAGCCCATTATTTGAGACTTATACATTTGTTTGAAGGAGTGGTTGATAATAACATTCTGGAGTTCTCTATAGGTTAACTGCTAGGGGTGTGCTAAAATGAAGATGTTAGAATCTGTTATTCATAGTTTTTATTATTCCCATGAACCGTAGCATAAACCTTCCTCCCTTAACTTATCAGATCACTGACTTGCTATAGTGTACCATAACCTAAAATAAATCCTGTGAGAAGGGTAGGCTATCTCTTGGCTGCCAAAGAGATCTTTCTATCTAAGTCCTCATATAGGTGCTAGAGTTTTGTGTAGAGAGTACCAGCAAATGAGACATAGGAGCCAGGCTGAAATGTAAGTTGAGATTATAATTTTTAGTGAGCTTTGGATTTTCACAATATTAGATACGCCATAGTACTAATAATTGAGGCTTTATAAAAATCATTTTTTGGTAGTGTTGCATTTGGTTTGGAAATATTCAAGCTCTTAAATTTGACTAACAGTGGACTTTTCCATCTGCAGATTATACTGAATGGCCAGCAGAGGCAGTGTTGCAGAGGAATATTTCTCCGCTTGCTGAGAAAAAAAAAAAAGAAAGCTCATTCTTCAGCCTCCTCCATGCCTCGTTCAATATATATGGTAAGTCAAAATCTCATTTAATCATTTTACCATTAATAAAAAGTTCATAGCATCTGATGGCTCTCAGTGCCTTTTAGTGGGGTCTTCCGCATAAATATAATCTTCTAAGACGGTAGCAATAAGGATGACGCTATGGCCATCATGATAGTTTATCAAAGACTTTGACTGTCTATGTGTCTGACAAAATCTTCTTTAGATACTTGTGCAGGCAATATGTCCTCCACGGTAATTACCATCTTTCAGGATGAATGAGGTGTCTTAGGTTAGAGCAATTGACTGACTTTGAGATGGAAGGAAGCTATTTAACCTGTTTCCCTGCTCTCTGTGAGTGGGACTCTGATACTCAAGATGGACTGCTGTTTAGAAACTGTGTTCTTTAAATAGGAGCCCAATGCTTTCAATGGTGCTGAGTACTTTCCCATTACACCTCCTACTTGCTGTGCAGTCATATTCCCAGATACTTACCTAGTGTGTAATTGCTGATGTCTGGTCCTCCGGTGTAATCGTCTCCCAGTGCGATTGGTCAAGTGGTGCCATTACATCACAAAGCTACAGCAGGATGTCTTCTGACATGAGGGTCAATCGGTTGCTTCTTCCTAATCTAACTCTCTTTAAATAGGAGCCCAATGCTTTCAATGGTGCAGTGTACTTTCCCATTGCACCTCCTACTTCATGTGCAGTCATATTCACAGATAGTTACCTAGTGTGTAATTGCTGTGTTCTGGTCCTCCGGTGTAATCTTCACCAAGGGCGATTGGTCAAGTGGTGCCAATTCATCACAAAGTTACAGCAGGATGTCTTCTGACATGAGGGCCAATCAGTTGCTTCTTCTAACTCTAGCCCTCTTTAAATAGGAGTCCAATGCTCTCAATGGTGCAGTGTACTTTCCCATTACACCTCCTACTTGCTGTGCAGTAATATTCACAGATAGTTACCTAGTGTGGAATTGCTGTTGTCTGGTCCTCCGGTGTAATCTTAAGCCAGGGTGATTGGTCAAGTGGTGCATTACATCACAAAGCTACAGCAGGATGTCATCTGAAATGAGGGCCAATCAGTTTCCTAGTACGCAGTAGGATACATGTATCATGGAATAGAAAAGGGAGCAATGTAGACGGATGCCCAGCGGAAGACTAAGGTGGTGAGATGAAAGGACCTAGCCCATTATTTGAGACTTATACATTTGTTTGAAGGAGTGGTTGATAATAACATTCTGGAGTTCTCTATAGGTTAACTGCTAGGGGTGTGCTAAAATGAAGATGTTAGAATCTGTTATTCATAGTTTTTATTATTCCCATGAACCGTAGCATAAACCTTCCTCCCTTAACTTATCAGATCACTGACTTGCTATAGTGTACCAAAACCTAAAATAAATCCTGTGAGAAGGGTAGGCTATCTCTTGGCTGCCAAAGAGATCTTTCTATCTGAGTCCTCATATAGGTGCTAGAGTTTTGTATAGAGAGTACCAGCAAATGAGACATAGGAGCCAGGCTGAAATCTAAGTTGAGATTATAATTTTTAGTGAGCTTTGGATTTTCACAATATTAGATACGCCATAGTACTAATAATTGAGGCTTTATAAAAATCATTTTTGGTAGTGTTGCATTTGGTTTGGAAATATTCAAGCTCTTAAATTTGACTAACAGTGGACTTTTCCATCTGCAGATTATACTGAATGGCCAGCAGAGGCAGTGTTGCAGAGGAATATTTCTCCGCTTGCTGAGAAAAAAAAAAGAAAGCTAATTCTTCAGCCTCCTCCATGCCTCGATCAATATATATGGTAAGTCAAAATCTCATTTAATCATTTTGCCATTAATAAAAAGTTCATAGCATCTGATGGCTCTCAGTGCCTTTTAGTGGGGTCTTCCGCATAAATATAATCTTCTAAGACGGTAGCAATAAGGATGACGCTATGGCCATCATGATAGTTTATCAAAGACTTTGACTGTCTATGTGTCTGACAAAATCTTCTTTAGATACTTGTGCAGGCAATATGTCCTCCACGGTAATTACCATCTTTCAGGCTGGAATGAGGTGTCTTAGGTTAGAGCAATTGACTGACTTTGAGATGGAAGGAAGCTATTTAACCTGTTTCCCTGCTCTCTGTGAGTGGGACTCTGATACTCAAGATGTACTGCTGTTTAGAAACTATGTTCTTTAAATAGGAGCCCAATGCTTTCAATGGTGCTGAGTACTTTCCCATTACACCTCCTACTTGCTGTGCAGTCATATTCCCAGATACTTACCTAGTGTGTAATTGCTGATGTCTGGTCCTCCGGTGTAATCGTCTCCCAGTGCGATTGGTCAAGTGGTGCCATTACATCACAAAGCTACAGCAGGATGTCTTCTGACATGAGGGTCAATCAGTTGCTTCTTTCTAATCTAGCCCTCTTTAAATAGGAGCCCAATGCTTTCAATGGTGCAGTGTACTTTCCCATTGCACCTCCTACTTCATGTGCAGTCCTATTCACAGATAGTTACCTAGTGTGTAATTGCTGTGTTCTGGTCCTCCGGTGTAATCTTCACCAAGGGCGATTGGTCAAGTGGTGCCAATTCATCACAAAGTTACAGCAGGATGTCTTCTGACATGAGGGCCAATCAGTTGCTTCTTCTAACTCTAGCCCTCTTTAAATAGGAGTCCAATGCTCTCAATGGTGCAGTGTACTTTCCCATTACACCTCCTACTTGCTGTGCAGTAATATTCACAGATAGTTACCTAGTGTGGAATTGCTGTTGTCTGGTCCTCCGGTGTAATCTTAAGCCAGGGTGATTGGTCAAGTGGTGCATTACATCACAAAGCTACAGCAGGATGTCATCTGAAATGAGGGCCAATCAGTTTCCTAGTACGCAGTAGGATACATGTATCATGGAATAGAAAAGGGAGCAATGTAGACAGGATGCCCAGCTGAAGACTAAGGTGGTGAGATGAAAGGACCTAGCCCATTATTTGAGACTTATACATTTGTTTGAAGGAGTGGTTGATAATAACATTCTGGAGTTCTCTATAGGTTAACTGCTAGGGGTGTGCTAAAATGAAGATGTTAGAATCTGTTATTCATAGTTTTTATTATTCCCATGAACCGTAGCATAAACCTTCCTCCCTTAACTTATCAGATCACTGACTTGCTATAGTGTACCATAACCTAAAATAAATCCTGTGAGAAGGGTAGGCTATCTCTTGGCTGCCAAAGAGATCTTTCTATCTGAGTCCTCATATAGGTGCTAGAGTTTTGTGTAGAGAGTACCAGCAAATGAGACATAGGAGCCAGGCTGAAATCTAAGTTGAGATTATAATTTTTAGTGAGCTTTGGATTTTCACAATATTAGATACGCCATAGTACTAATAATTGAGGCTTTATAAAAATCATTTTTGGTAGTGTTGCATTTGGTTTGGAAATATTCAAGCTCTTAAATTTGACTAACAGTGGACTTTTCCATCTGCAGATTATACTGAATGGCCAGCAGAGGCAGTGTTGCAGAGGAATATTTCTCCGCTTGCTGAGAAAAAAAAAAGAAAGCTAATTCTTCAGCCTCCTCCATGCCTCGATCAATATATATGGTAAGTCAAAATCTCATTTAATCATTTTGCCATTAATAAAAAGTTCATAGCATCTGATGGCTCTCAGTGCCTTTTAGTGGGGTCTTCCGCATAAATATAATCTTCTAAGACGGTAGCAATAAGGATGACGCTATGGCCATCATGATAGTTTATCAAAGACTTTGACTGTCTATGTGTCTGACAAAATCTTCTTTAGATACTTGTGCAGGCAATATGTCCTCCACGGTAATTACCATCTTTCAGGCTGGAATGAGGTGTCTTAGGTTAGAGCAATTGACTGACTTTGAGATGGAAGGAAGCTATTTAACCTGTTTCCCTGCTCTCTGTGAGTGGGACTCTGATACTCAAGATGGACTGCTGTTTAGAAACTGTGTTCTTTAAATAGGAGCCCAATGCTTTCAATGGTGCTGAGTACTTTCCCATTACACCTCCTACTTGCTGTGCAGTCATATTCCCAGATACTTACCTAGTGTGTAATTGCTGATGTCTGGTCCTCCGGTGTAATCGTCTCCCAGTGCGATTGGTCAAGTGGTGCCATTACATCACAAAGCTACAGCAGGATGTCTTCTGACATGAGGGTCAATCAGTTGCTTCTTCCTAATCTAGCCCTCTTTAAATAGGAGCCCAATGCTTTCAATGGTGCAGTGTACTTTACCATTGCACCTCCTACTTCATGTGCAGTCCTATTCACAGATAGTTACCTAGTGTGTAATTGCTGTGTTCTGGTCCTCCGGTGTAATCTTCACCAAGGGCGATTGGTCAAGTGGTGCCAATTCATCACAAAGTTACAGCAGGATGTCTTCTGACATGAGGGCCAATCAGTTGCTTCTTCTAACTCTAGCCCTCTTTAAATAGGAGTCCAATGCTCTCAATGGTGCAGTGTACTTTCCCATTACACCTCCTACTTGCTGTGCAGTAATATTCACAGATAGTTACCTAGTGTGGAATTGCTGTTGTCTGGTCCTCTGGTGTAATCTTAAGCCAGGGTGATTGGTCAAGTGGTGCATTACATCACAAAGCTACAGCAGGATGTCATCTGAAATGAGGGCCAATCAGTTTCCTAGTACACAGTAGGATACATGTATCATAGAATAGAAAAGGGAGCAATGTAGACAGGATGCCCAGCTGAAGACTAAGGTGGTGAGATGAAAGGACCTAGCCCATTATTTGAGACTTATACATTTGTTTGAAGGAGTGGTTGATAATAACATTCTGGAGTTCTCTATAGGTTAACTGCTAGGGGTGTGCTAAAATGAAGATGTTAGAATCTGTTATTCATAGTTTTTATTATTCCCATGAACCGTAGCATAAACCTTCCTCCCTTAACTTATCAGATCACTGACTTGCTATAGTGTACCATAACCTAAAATAAATCCTGTGAGAAGGGTAGGCTATCTCTTGGCTGCCAAAGAGATCTTTCTATCTAAGTCCTCATATAGGTGCTAGAGTTTTGTGTAGAGAGTACCAGCAAATGAGACATAGGAGCCAGGCTGAAATCTAAGTTGAGATTATAATTTTTAGTGAGCTTTGGATTTTCACAATATTAGATACGCCATAGTACTAATAATTGAGGCTTTATAAAAATCATTTTTTGGTAGTGTTGCATTTGGTTTGGAAATATTCAAGCTCTTAAATTTGACTAACAGTGGACTTTTCCATCTGCAGATTATACTGAATGGCCAGCAGAGGCAGTGTTGCAGAGGAATATTTCTCCGCTTGCTGAGAAAAAAAAAAAAGAAAGCTCATTCTTCAGCCTCCTCCATGCCTCGTTCAATATATATGGTAAGTCAAAATCTCATTTAATCATTTTACCATTAATAAAAAGTTCATAGCATCTGATGGCTCTCAGTGCCTTTTAGTGGGGTCTTCCGCATAAATATAATCTTCTAAGACGGTAGCAATAAGGATGACGCTATGGCCATCATGATAGTTTATCAAAGACTTTGACTGTCTATGTGTCTGACAAAATCTTCTTTAGATACTTGTGCAGGCAATATGTCCTCCACGGTAATTACCATCTTTCAGGATGAATGAGGTGTCTTAGGTTAGAGCAATTGACTGACTTTGAGATGGAAGGAAGCTATTTAACCTGTTTCCCTGCTCTCTGTGAGTGGGACTCTGATACTCAAGATGGACTGCTGTTTAGAAACTGTGTTCTTTAAATAGGAGCCCAATGCTTTCAATGGTGCTGAGTACTTTCCCATTACACCTCCTACTTGCTGTGCAGTCATATTCCCAGATACTTACCTAGTGTGTAATTGCTGATGTCTGGTCCTCCGGTGTAATCGTCTCCCAGTGCGATTGGTCAAGTGGTGCCATTACATCACAAAGCTACAGCAGGATGTCTTCTGACATGAGGGTCAATCGGTTGCTTCTTCCTAATCTAACTCTCTTTAAATAGGAGCCCAATGCTTTCAATGGTGCAGTGTACTTTCCCATTGCACCTCCTACTTCATGTGCAGTCATATTCACAGATAGTTACCTAGTGTGTAATTGCTGTGTTCTGGTCCTCCGGTGTAATCTTCACCAAGGGCGATTGGTCAAGTGGTGCCAATTCATCACAAAGTTACAGCAGGATGTCTTCTGACATGAGGGCCAATCAGTTGCTTCTTCTAACTCTAGCCCTCTTTAAATAGGAGTCCAATGCTCTCAATGGTGCAGTGTACTTTCCCATTACACCTCCTACTTGCTGTGCAGTAATATTCACAGATAGTTACCTAGTGTGGAATTGCTGTTGTCTGGTCCTCCGGTGTAATCTTAAGCCAGGGTGATTGGTCAAGTGGTGCATTACATCACAAAGCTACAGCAGGATGTCATCTGAAATGAGGGCCAATCAGTTTCCTAGTACGCAGTAGGATACATGTATCATGGAATAGAAAAGGGAGCAATGTAGACGGATGCCCAGCTGAAGACTAAGGTGGTGAGATGAAAGGACCTAGCCCATTATTTGAGACTTATACATTTGTTTGAAGGAGTGGTTGATAATAACATTCTGGAGTTCTCTATAGGTTAACTGCTAGGGGTGTGCTAAAATGAAGATGTTAGAATCTGTTATTCATAGTTTTTATTATTCCCATGAACCGCAGCATAAACCTTCCTCCCTTAACTTATCAGATCACTGACTTGCTATAGTGTACCATAACCTAAAATAAATCCTGTGAGAAGGGTAGGCTATCTCTTGGCTGCCAAAGAGATCTTCCTATCTGAGTCCTCATATAGGTGCTAGAGTTTTGTGTAGAGAGTACCAGCAAATGAGACATAGGAGCCAGGTTGAAATCTAAGTTGAGATTATAATTTTTAGTGAGCTTTGGATTTTCACAATATTAGATACGCCATAGTACTAATAATTGAGGCTTTATAAAAATCATTTTTTGGTAGTGTTGCATTTGGTTTGGAAATATTCAAGCTCTTAAATTTGACTAACAGTGGACTTTTCCATCTGCAGATTATACTGAATGGCCAGCAGAGGCAGTGTTGCAGAGGAATATTTCTCCGCTTGCTGAGAAAAAAAAAAGAAAGCTAATTCTTCAGCCTCCTCCATGCCTGGATCAATATATATGGTAAGTCAAAATCTCATTTAATCATTTTGCCATTAATAAAAAGTTCATAGCATCTGATGGCTCTCAGTGCCTTTTAGTGGGGTCTTCCGCATAAATATAATCTTCTAAGACGGTAGCAATAAGGATGACGCTATGGCCATCATGATAGTTTATCAAAGACTTTGACTGTCTATGTGTCTGACAAAATCTTCTTTAGATACTTGTGCAGGCAATATGTCCTCCACAGTAATTACCATCTTTCAGGCTGGAATGAGGTGTCTTAGGTTAGAGCAATTGACTGACTTTGAGATGGAAGGAAGCTATTTAACCTGTTTCCCTGCTCTCTGTGAGTGGGACTCTGATACTCAAGATGTACTGCTGTTTAGAAACTATGTTCTTTAAATAGGAGCCCAATGCTTTCAATGGTGCTGAGTACTTTCCCATTACACCTCCTACTTGCTGTGCAGTCATATTCCCAGATACTTACCTAGTGTGTAATTGCTGATGTCTGGTCCTCCGGTGTAATCGTCTCCCAGTGCGATTGGTCAAGTGGTGCCATTACATCACAAAGCTACAGCAGGATGTCTTCTGACATGAGGGTCAATCAGTTGCTTCTTTCTAATCTAGCCCTCTTTAAATAGGAGCCCAATGCTTTCAATGGTGCAGTGTACTTTCCCATTGCACCTCCTACTTCATGTGCAGTCCTATTCACAGATAGTTACCTAGTGTGTAATTGCTGTGTTCTGGTCCTCCGGTGTAATCTTCACCAAGGGCGATTGGTCAAGTGGTGCCAATTCATCACAAAGTTACAGCAGGATGTCTTCTGACATGAGGGCCAATCAGTTGCTTCTTCTAACTCTAGCCCTCTTTAAATAGGAGTCCAATGCTCTCAATGGTGCAGTGTACTTTCCCATTACACCTCCTACTTGCTGTGCAGTAATATTCACAGATAGTTACCTAGTGTGGAATTGCTGTTGTCTGGTCCTCCGGTGTAATCTTAAGCCAGGGTGATTGGTCAAGTGGTGCATTACATCACAAAGCTACAGCAGGATGTCATCTGAAATGAGGGCCAATCAGTTTCCTAGTACGCAGTAGGATACATGTATCATGGAATAGAAAAGGGAGCAATGTAGACAGGATGCCCAGCTGAAGACTAAGGTGGTGAGATGAAAGGACCTAGCCCATTATTTGAGACTTATACATTTGTTTGAAGGAGTGGTTGATAATAACATTCTGGAGTTCTCTATAGGTTAACTGCTAGGGGTGTGCTAAAATGAAGATGTTAGAATCTGTTATTCATAGTTTTTATTATTCCCATGAACCGTAGCATAAACCTTCCTCCCTTAACTTATCAGATCACTGACTTGCTATAGTGTACCAAAACCTAAAATAAATCCTGTGAGAAGGGTAGGCTATCTCTTGGCTGCCAAAGAGATCTTTCTATCTGAGTCCTCATATAGGTGCTAGAGTTTTGTATAGAGAGTACCAGCAAATGAGACATAGGAGCCAGGCTGAAATCTAAGTTGAGATTATAATTTTTAGTGAGCTTTGGATTTTCACAATATTAGATACGCCATAGTACTAATAATTGAGGCTTTATAAAAATCATTTTTGGTAGTGTTGCATTTGGTTTGGAAATATTCAAGCTCTTAAATTTGACTAACAGTGGACTTTTCCATCTGCAGATTATACTGAATGGCCAGCAGAGGCAGTGTTGCAGAGGAATATTTCTCCGCTTGCTGAGAAAAAAAAAAGAAAGCTAATTCTTCAGCCTCCTCCATGCCTCGATCAATATATATGGTAAGTCAAAATCTCATTTAATCATTTTGCCATTAATAAAAAGTTCATAGCATCTGATGGCTCTCAGTGCCTTTTAGTGGGGTCTTCCGCATAAATATAATCTTCTAAGACGGTAGCAATAAGGATGACGCTATGGCCATCATGATAGTTTATCAAAGACTTTGACTGTCTATGTGTCTGACAAAATCTTCTTTAGATACTTGTGCAGGCAATATGTCCTCCACGGTAATTACCATCTTTCAGGCTGGAATGAGGTGTCTTAGGTTAGAGCAATTGACTGACTTTGAGATGGAAGGAAGCTATTTAACCTGTTTCCCTGCTCTCTGTGAGTGGGACTCTGATACTCAAGATGTACTGCTGTTTAGAAACTATGTTCTTTAAATAGGAGCCCAATGCTTTCAATGGTGCTGAGTACTTTCCCATTACACCTCCTACTTGCTGTGCAGTCATATTCCCAGATACTTACCTAGTGTGTAATTGCTGATGTCTGGTCCTCCGGTGTAATCGTCTCCCAGTGCGATTGGTCAAGTGGTGCCATTACATCACAAAGCTACAGCAGGATGTCTTCTGACATGAGGGTCAATCAGTTGCTTCTTTCTAATCTAGCCCTCTTTAAATAGGAGCCCAATGCTTTCAATGGTGCAGTGTACTTTCCCATTGCACCTCCTACTTCATGTGCAGTCCTATTCACAGATAGTTACCTAGTGTGTAATTGCTGTGTTCTGGTCCTCCGGTGTAATCTTCACCAAGGGCGATTGGTCAAGTGGTGCCAATTCATCACAAAGTTACAGCAGGATGTCTTCTGACATGAGGGCCAATCAGTTGCTTCTTCTAACTCTAGCCCTCTTTAAATAGGAGTCCAATGCTCTCAATGGTGCAGTGTACTTTCCCATTACACCTCCTACTTGCTGTGCAGTAATATTCACAGATAGTTACCTAGTGTGGAATTGCTGTTGTCTGGTCCTCCGGTGTAATCTTAAGCCAGGGTGATTGGTCAAGTGGTGCATTACATCACAAAGCTACAGCAGGATGTCATCTGAAATGAGGGCCAATCAGTTTCCTAGTACGCAGTAGGATACATGTATCATGGAATAGAAAAGGGAGCAATGTAGACGGATGCCCAGCTGAAGACTAAGGTGGTGAGATGAAAGGACCTAGCCCATTATTTGAGACTTATACATTTGTTTGAAGGAGTGGTTGATAATAACATTCTGGAGTTCTCTATAGGTTAACTGCTAGGGGTGTGCTAAAATGAAGATGTTAGAATCTGTTATTCATAGTTTTTATTATTCCCATGAACCGCAGCATAAACCTTCCTCCCTTAACTTATCAGATCACTGACTTGCTATAGTGTACCATAACCTAAAATAAATCCTGTGAGAAGGGTAGGCTATCTCTTGGCTGCCAAAGAGATCTTCCTATCTGAGTCCTCATATAGGTGCTAGAGTTTTGTGTAGAGAGTACCAGCAAATGAGACATAGGAGCCAGGTTGAAATCTAAGTTGAGATTATAATTTTTAGTGAGCTTTGGATTTTCACAATATTAGATACGCCATAGTACTAATAATTGAGGCTTTATAAAAATCATTTTTTGGTAGTGTTGCATTTGGTTTGGAAATATTCAAGCTCTTAAATTTGACTAACAGTGGACTTTTCCATCTGCAGATTATACTGAATGGCCAGCAGAGGCAGTGTTGCAGAGGAATATTTCTCCGCTTGCTGAGAAAAAAAAAAGAAAGCTAATTCTTCAGCCTCCTCCATGCCTCGATCAATATATATGGTAAGTCAAAATCTCATTTAATCATTTTGCCATTAATAAAAAGTTCATAGCATCTGATGGCTCTCAGTGCCTTTTAGTGGGGTCTTCCGCATAAATATAATCTTCTAAGACGGTAGCAATAAGGATGACGCTATGGCCATCATGATAGTTTATCAAAGACTTTGACTGTCTATGTGTCTGACAAAATCTTCTTTAGATACTTGTGCAGGCAATATGTCCTCCACGGTAATTACCATCTTTCAGGCTGGAATGAGGTGTCTTAGGTTAGAGCAATTGACTGACTTTGAGATGGAAGGAAGCTATTTAACCTGTTTCCCTGCTCTCTGTGAGTGGGACTCTGATACTCAAGATGTACTGCTGTTTAGAAACTATGTTCTTTAAATAGGAGCCCAATGCTTTCAATGGTGCTGAGTACTTTCCCATTACACCTCCTACTTGCTGTGCAGTCATATTCCCAGATACTTACCTAGTGTGTAATTGCTGATGTCTGGTCCTCCGGTGTAATCGTCTCCCAGTGCGATTGGTCAAGTGGTGCCATTACATCACAAAGCTACAGCAGGATGTCTTCTGACATGAGGGTCAATCAGTTGCTTCTTTCTAATCTAGCCCTCTTTAAATAGGAGCCCAATGCTTTCAATGGTGCAGTGTACTTTCCCATTGCACCTCCTACTTCATGTGCAGTCCTATTCACAGATAGTTACCTAGTGTGTAATTGCTGTGTTCTGGTCCTCCGGTGTAATCTTCACCAAGGGCGATTGGTCAAGTGGTGCCAATTCATCACAAAGTTACAGCAGGATGTCTTCTGACATGAGGGCCAATCAGTTGCTTCTTCTAACTCTAGCCCTCTTTAAATAGGAGTCCAATGCTCTCAATGGTGCAGTGTACTTTCCCATTACACCTCCTACTTGCTGTGCAGTAATATTCACAGATAGTTACCTAGTGTGGAATTGCTGTTGTCTGGTCCTCCGGTGTAATCTTAAGCCAGGGTGATTGGTCAAGTGGTGCATTACATCACAAAGCTACAGCAGGATGTCATCTGAAATGAGGGCCAATCAGTTTCCTAGTACGCAGTAGGATACATGTATCATGGAATAGAAAAGGGAGCAATGTAGACAGGATGCCCAGCTGAAGACTAAGGTGGTGAGATGAAAGGACCTAGCCCATTATTTGAGACTTATACATTTGTTTGAAGGAGTGGTTGATAATAACATTCTGGAGTTCTCTATAGGTTAACTGCTAGGGGTGTGCTAAAATGAAGATGTTAGAATCTGTTATTCATAGTTTTTATTATTCCCATGAACCGTAGCATAAACCTTCCTCCCTTAATTTATCAGATCACTGACTTGCTATAGTGTACCAAAACCTAAAATAAATCCTGTGAGAAGGGTAGGCTATCTCTTGGCTGCCAAAGAGATCTTTCTATCTGAGTCCTCATATAGGTGCTAGAGTTTTGTATAGAGAGTACCAGCAAATGAGACATAGGAGCCAGGCTGAAATCTAAGTTGAGATTATAATTTTTAGTGAGCTTTGGATTTTCACAATATTAGATACGCCATAGTACTAATAATTGAGGCTTTATAAAAATCATTTTTGGTAGTGTTGCATTTGGTTTGGAAATATTCAAGCTCTTAAATTTGACTAACAGTGGACTTTTCCATCTGCAGATTATACTGAATGGCCAGCAGAGGCAGTGTTGCAGAGGAATATTTCTCCGCTTGCTGAGAAAAAAAAAAGAAAGCTAATTCTTCAGCCTCCTCCATGCCTCGATCAATATATATGGTAAGTCAAAATCTCATTTAATCATTTTGCCATTAATAAAAAGTTCATAGCATCTGATGGCTCTCAGTGCCTTTTAGTGGGGTCTTCCGCATAAATATAATCTTCTAAGACGGTAGCAATAAGGATGACGCTATGGCCATCATGATAGTTTATCAAAGACTTTGACTGTCTATGTGTCTGACAAAATCTTCTTTAGATACTTGTGCAGGCAATATGTCCTCCACGGTAATTACCATCTTTCAGGCTGGAATGAGGTGTCTTAGGTTAGAGCAATTGACTGACTTTGAGATGGAAGGAAGCTATTTAACCTGTTTCCCTGCTCTCTGTGAGTGGGACTCTGATACTCAAGATGTACTGCTGTTTAGAAACTATGTTCTTTAAATAGGAGCCCAATGCTTTCAATGGTGCTGAGTACTTTCCCATTACACCTCCTACTTGCTGTGCAGTCATATTCCCAGATACTTACCTAGTGTGTAATTGCTGATGTCTGGTCCTCCGGTGTAATCGTCTCCCAGTGCGATTGGTCAAGTGGTGCCATTACATCACAAAGCTACAGCAGGATGTCTTCTGACATGAGGGTCAATCAGTTGCTTCTTTCTAATCTAGCCCTCTTTAAATAGGAGCCCAATGCTTTCAATGGTGCAGTGTACTTTCCCATTGCACCTCCTACTTCATGTGCAGTCCTATTCACAGATAGTTACCTAGTGTGTAATTGCTGTGTTCTGGTCCTCCGGTGTAATCTTCACCAAGGGCGATTGGTCAAGTGGTGCCAATTCATCACAAAGTTACAGCAGGATGTCTTCTGACATGAGGGCCAATCAGTTGCTTCTTCTAACTCTAGCCCTCTTTAAATAGGAGTCCAATGCTCTCAATGGTGCAGTGTACTTTCCCATTACACCTCCTACTTGCTGTGCAGTAATATTCACAGATAGTTACCTAGTGTGGAATTGCTGTTGTCTGGTCCTCCGGTGTAATCTTAAGCCAGGGTGATTGGTCAAGTGGTGCATTACATCACAAAGCTACAGCAGGATGTCATCTGAAATGAGGGCCAATCAGTTTCCTAGTACGCAGTAGGATACATGTATCATGGAATAGAAAAGGGAGCAATGTAGACAGGATGCCCAGCTGAAGACTAAGGTGGTGAGATGAAAGGACCTAGCCCATTATTTGAGACTTATACATTTGTTTGAAGGAGTGGTTGATAATAACATTCTGGAGTTCTCTATAGGTTAACTGCTAGGGGTGTGCTAAAATGAAGATGTTAGAATCTGTTATTCATATTTTTTATTATTCCCATGAACCGTAGCATAAACCTTCCTCCCTTAACTTATCAGATCACTGACTTGCTATAGTGTACCATAACCTAAAATAAATCCTGTGAGAAGGGTAGGCTATCTCTTGGCTGCCAAAGAGATCTTTCTATCTGAGTCCTCATATAGGTGCTAGAGTTTTGTGTAGAGAGTACCAGCAAATGAGACATAGGAGCCAGGCTGAAATCTAAGTTGAGATTATAATTTTTAGTGAGCTTTGGATTTTCACAATATTAGATACGCCATAGTACTAATAATTGAGGCTTTATAAAAATCATTTTTGGTAGTGTTGCATTTGGTTTGGAAATATTCAAGCTCTTAAATTTGACTAACAGTGGACTTTTCCATCTGCAGATTATACTGAATGGCCAGCAGAGGCAGTGTTGCAGAGGAATATTTCTCCGCTTGCTGAGAAAAAAAAAAAGAAAGCTCATTCTTCAGCCTCCTCCATGCCTCGTTCAATATATATGGTAAGTCAAAATCTCATTTAATCATTTTGCCATTAATAAAAAGTTCATAGCATCTGATGGCTCTCAGTGCCTTTTAGTGGGGTCTTCCGCATAAATATAATCTTCTAAGACGGTAGCAATAAGGATGACGCTATGGCCATCATGATAATTTATCAAAGACTTTGACTGTCTATGTGTCTGACAAAATCTTCTTTAGATACTTGTGCAGGCAATATGTCCTCCACGGTAATTACCATCTTTCAGGCTGGAATGAGGTGTCTTAGGTTAGAGCAATTGACTGACTTTGAGATGGAAGGAAGCTATTTAACCTGTTTCCCTGCTCTCTGTGAGTGGGACTCTGATACTCAAGATGGACTGCTGTTTAGAAACTATGTTCTTTAAATAGGAGCCCAATGCTTTCAATGGTGCTGAGTACTTTCCCATTACACCTCCTACTTGCTGTGCAGTCATATTCCCAGATACTTACCTCGTGTGTAATTGCTGATGTCTGGTCCTCCGGTGTAATCGTCTCCCAGTGCGATTGGTCAAGTGGTGCCATTACATCACAAAGCTACAGCAGGATGTCTTCTGACATGAGGGTCAATCAGTTGCTTCTTCCTAATCTAGCCCTCTTTAAATAGGAGCCCAATGCTTTCAATGGTGCAGTGTACTTTCCCATTGCACCTCCTACTTCATGTGCAGTCCTATTCACAGATAGTTACCTAGTGTGTAATTGCTGTGTTCTGGTCCTCCGGTGTAATCTTCACCAAGGGCGATTGGTCAAGTGGTGCCAATTCATCACAAAGTTACAGCAGGATGTCTTCTGACATGAGGGCCAATCAGTTGCTTCTTCTAACTCTAGCCCTCTTTAAATAGGAGTCCAATGCTCTCAATAGTGCAGTGTACTTTTCCATTACACCTCCTACTTGCTGTGCAGTAATATTCACAGATAGTTACCTAGTGTGGAATTGCTGTTGTCTGGTCCTCCGGTGTAATCTTAAGCCAGGGTGATTGGTCAAGTGGTGCATTACATCACAAAGCTACAGCAGGATGTCATCTGAAATGAGGGCCAATCCGTTTCCTAGTACGCAGTAGGATACATGTATCATGGAATAGAAAAGGGAGCAATGTAGACAGGATGCCCAGCTGAAGACTAAGGTGGTGAGATGAAAGGACCTAGCCCATTATTTGAGACTTATACATTTGTTTGAAGGAGTGGTTGATAATAACATTCTGGAGTTCTCTATAGGTTAACTGCTAGGGGTGTGCTAAAATGAAGATGTTAGAATCTGTTATTCATATTTTTTATTATTCCCATGAACCGTAGCATAAACCTTCCTCCCTTAACTTATCAGATCACTGACTTGCTATAGTGTACCATAACCTAAAATAAATCCTGTGAGAAGGGTAGGCTATCTCTTGGCTGCCAAAGAGATCTTTCTATCTGAGTCCTCATATAGGTGCTAGAGTTTTGTGTAGAGAGTACCAGCAAATGAGACATAGGAGCCAGGCTGAAATCTAAGTTGAGATTATAATTTTTAGTGAGCTTTGGATTTTCACAATATTAGATACGCCATAGTACTAATAATTGAGGCTTTATAAAAATCATTTTTGGTAGTGTTGCATTTGGTTTGGAAATATTCAAGCTCTTAAATTTGACTAACAGTGGACTTTTCCATCTGCAGATTATACTGAATGGCCAGCAGAGGCAGTGTTGCAGAGGAATATTTCTCCGCTTGCTGAGAAAAAAAAAAGAAAGCTAATTCTTCAGCCTCCTCCATGCCTCGATCAATATATATGGTAAGTCAAAATCTCATTTAATCATTTTGCCATTAATAAAAAGTTCATAGCATCTGATGGCTCTCAGTGCCTTTTAGTGGGGTCTTCCGCATAAATATAATCTTCTAAGACGGTAGCAATAAGGATGACGCTATGGCCATCATGATAGTTTATCAAAGACTTTGACTGTCTATGTGTCTGACAAAATCTTCTTTAGATACTTGTGCAGGCAATATGTCCTCCACGGTAATTACCATCTTTCAGGCTGGAATGAGGTGTCTTAGGTTAGAGCAATTGACTGACTTTGAGATGGAAGGAAGCTATTTAACCTGTTTCCCTGCTCTCTGTGAGTGGGACTCTGATACTCAAGATGTACTGCTGTTTAGAAACTATGTTCTTTAAATAGGAGCCCAATGCTTTCAATGGTGCTGAGTACTTTCCCATTACACCTCCTACTTGCTGTGCAGTCATATTCCCAGATACTTACCTAGTGTGTAATTGCTGATGTCTGGTCCTCCGGTGTAATCGTCTCCCAGTGCGATTGGTCAAGTGGTGCCATTACATCACAAAGCTACAGCAGGATGTCTTCTGACATGAGGGTCAATCAGTTGCTTCTTTCTAATCTAGCCCTCTTTAAATAGGAGCCCAATGCTTTCAATGGTGCAGTGTACTTTCCCATTGCACCTCCTACTTCATGTGCAGTCCTATTCACAGATAGTTACCTAGTGTGTAATTGCTGTGTTCTGGTCCTCCGGTGTAATCTTCACCAAGGGCGATTGGTCAAGTGGTGCCAATTCATCACAAAGTTACAGCAGGATGTCTTCTGACATGAGGGCCAATCAGTTGCTTCTTCTAACTCTAGCCCTCTTTAAATAGGAGTCCAATGCTCTCAATGGTGCAGTGTACTTTCCCATTACACCTCCTACTTGCTGTGCAGTAATATTCACAGATAGTTACCTAGTGTGGAATTGCTGTTGTCTGGTCCTCCGGTGTAATCTTAAGCCAGGGTGATTGGTCAAGTGGTGCATTACATCACAAAGCTACAGCAGGATGTCATCTGAAATGAGGGCCAATCAGTTTCCTAGTACGCAGTAGGATACATGTATCATGGAATAGAAAAGGGAGCAATGTAGACAGGATGCCCAGCTGAAGACTAAGGTGGTGAGATGAAAGGACCTAGCCCATTATTTGAGACTTATACATTTGTTTGAAGGAGTGGTTGATAATAACATTCTGGAGTTCTCTATAGGTTAACTGCTAGGGGTGTGCTAAAATGAAGATGTTAGAATCTGTTATTCATAGTTTTTATTATTCCCATGAACCGTAGCATAAACCTTCCTCCCTTAATTTATCAGATCACTGACTTGCTATAGTGTACCAAAACCTAAAATAAATCCTGTGAGAAGGGTAGGCTATCTCTTGGCTGCCAAAGAGATCTTTCTATCTGAGTCCTCATATAGGTGCTAGAGTTTTGTATAGAGAGTACCAGCAAATGAGACATAGGAGCCAGGCTGAAATCTAAGTTGAGATTATAATTTTTAGTGAGCTTTGGATTTTCACAATATTAGATACGCCATAGTACTAATAATTGAGGCTTTATAAAAATCATTTTTGGTAGTGTTGCATTTGGTTTGGAAATATTCAAGCTCTTAAATTTGACTAACAGTGGACTTTTCCATCTGCAGATTATACTGAATGGCCAGCAGAGGCAGTGTTGCAGAGGAATATTTCTCCGCTTGCTGAGAAAAAAAAAAGAAAGCTAATTCTTCAGCCTCCTCCATGCCTCGATCAATATATATGGTAAGTCAAAATCTCATTTAATCATTTTGCCATTAATAAAAAGTTCATAGCATCTGATGGCTCTCAGTGCCTTTTAGTGGGGTCTTCCGCATAAATATAATCTTCTAAGACGGTAGCAATAAGGATGACGCTATGGCCATCATGATAGTTTATCAAAGACTTTGACTGTCTATGTGTCTGACAAAATCTTCTTTAGATACTTGTGCAGGCAATATGTCCTCCACGGTAATTACCATCTTTCAGGCTGGAATGAGGTGTCTTAGGTTAGAGCAATTGACTGACTTTGAGATGGAAGGAAGCTATTTAACCTGTTTCCCTGCTCTCTGTGAGTGGGACTCTGATACTCAAGATGTACTGCTGTTTAGAAACTATGTTCTTTAAATAGGAGCCCAATGCTTTCAATGGTGCTGAGTACTTTCCCATTACACCTCCTACTTGCTGTGCAGTCATATTCCCAGATACTTACCTAGTGTGTAATTGCTGATGTCTGGTCCTCCGGTGTAATCGTCTCCCAGTGCGATTGGTCAAGTGGTGCCATTACATCACAAAGCTACAGCAGGATGTCTTCTGACATGAGGGTCAATCAGTTGCTTCTTTCTAATCTAGCCCTCTTTAAATAGGAGCCCAATGCTTTCAATGGTGCAGTGTACTTTCCCATTGCACCTCCTACTTCATGTGCAGTCCTATTCACAGATAGTTACCTAGTGTGTAATTGCTGTGTTCTGGTCCTCCGGTGTAATCTTCACCAAGGGCGATTGGTCAAGTGGTGCCAATTCATCACAAAGTTACAGCAGGATGTCTTCTGACATGAGGGCCAATCAGTTGCTTCTTCTAACTCTAGCCCTCTTTAAATAGGAGTCCAATGCTCTCAATGGTGCAGTGTACTTTCCCATTACACCTCCTACTTGCTGTGCAGTAATATTCACAGATAGTTACCTAGTGTGGAATTGCTGTTGTCTGGTCCTCCGGTGTAATCTTAAGCCAGGGTGATTGGTCAAGTGGTGCATTACATCACAAAGCTACAGCAGGATGTCATCTGAAATGAGGGCCAATCAGTTTCCTAGTACGCAGTAGGATACATGTATCATGGAATAGAAAAGGGAGCAATGTAGACAGGATGCCCAGCTGAAGACTAAGGTGGTGAGATGAAAGGACCTAGCCCATTATTTGAGACTTATACATTTGTTTGAAGGAGTGGTTGATAATAACATTCTGGAGTTCTCTATAGGTTAACTGCTAGGGGTGTGCTAAAATGAAGATGTTAGAATCTGTTATTCATAGTTTTTATTATTCCCATGAACCGTAGCATAAACCTTCCTCCCTTAACTTATCAGATCACTGACTTGCTATAGTGTACCATAACCTAAAATAAATCCTGTGAGAAGGGTAGGCTATCTCTTGGCTGCCAAAGAGATCTTTCTATCTGAGTCCTCATATAGGTGCTAGAGTTTTGTGTAGAGAGTACCAGCAAATGAGACATAGGAGCCAGGCTGAAATCTAAGTTGAGATTATAATTTTTAGTGAGCTTTGGATTTTCACAATATTAGATACGCCATAGTACTAATAATTGAGGCTTTATAAAAATCATTTTTGGTAGTGTTGCATTTGGTTTGGAAATATTCAAGCTCTTAAATTTGACTAACAGTGGACTTTTCCATCTGCAGATTATACTGAATGGCCAGCAGAGGCAGTGTTGCAGAGGAATATTTCTCCGCTTGCTGAGAAAAAAAAAAAGAAAGCTCATTCTTCAGCCTCCTCCATGCCTCGTTCAATATATATGGTAAGTCAAAATCTCATTTAATCATTTTGCCATTAATAAAAAGTTCATAGCATCTGATGGCTCTCAGTGCCTTTTAGTGGGGTCTTCCGCATAAATATAATCTTCTAAGACGGTAGCAATAAGGATGACGCTATGGCCATCATGATAGTTTATCAAAGACTTTGACTGTCTATGTGTCTGACAAAATCTTCTTTAGATACTTGTGCAGGCAATATGTCCTCCACGGTAATTACCATCTTTCAGGCTGGAATGAGGTGTCTTAGGTTAGAGCAATTGACTGACTTTGAGATGGAAGGAAGCTATTTAACCTGTTTCCCTGCTCTCTGTGAGTGGGACTCTGATACTCAAGATGGACTGCTGTTTAGAAACTATGTTCTTTAAATAGGAGCCCAATGCTTTCAATGGTGCTGAGTACTTTCCCATTACACCTCCTACTTGCTGTGCAGTCATATTCCCAGATACTTACCTCGTGTGTAATTGCTGATGTCTGGTCCTCCGGTGTAATCGTCTCCCAGTGCGATTGGTCAAGTGGTGCCATTACATCACAAAGCTACAGCAGGATGTCTTCTGACATGAGGGTCAATCAGTTGCTTCTTCCTAATCTAGCCCTCTTTAAATAGGAGCCCAATGCTTTCAATGGTGCAGTGTACTTTCCCATTGCACCTCCTACTTCATGTGCAGTCCTATTCACAGATAGTTACCTAGTGTGTAATTGCTGTGTTCTGGTCCTCCGGTGTAATCTTCACCAAGGGCGATTGGTCAAGTGGTGCCAATTCATCACAAAGTTACAGCAGGATGTCTTCTGACATGAGGGCCAATCAGTTGCTTCTTCTAACTCTAGCCCTCTTTAAATAGGAGTGCAATGCTCTCAATAGTGCAGTGTACTTTTCCATTACACCTCCTACTTGCTGTGCAGTAATATTCACAGATAGTTACCTAGTGTGGAATTGCTGTTGTCTGGTCCTCCGGTGTAATCTTAAGCCAGGGTGATTGGTCAAGTGGTGCATTACATCACAAAGCTACAGCAGGATGTCATCTGAAATGAGGGCCAATCCGTTTCCTAGTACGCAGTAGGATACATGTATCATGGAATAGAAAAGGGAGCAATGTAGACAGGATGCCCAGCTGAAGACTAAGGTGGTGAGATGAAAGGACCTAGCCCATTATTTGAGACTTATACATTTGTTTGAAGGAGTGGTTGATAATAACATTCTGGAGTTCTCTATAGGTTAACTGCTAGGGGTGTGCTAAAATGAAGATGTTAGAATCTGTTATTCATATTTTTTATTATTCCCATGAACCGTAGCATAAACCTTCCTCCCTTAACTTATCAGATCACTGACTTGCTATAGTGTACCATAACCTAAAATAAATCCTGTGAGAAGGGTAGGCTATCTCTTGGCTGCCAAAGAGATCTTTCTATCTGAGTCCTCATATAGGTGCTAGAGTTTTGTGTAGAGAGTACCAGCAAATGAGACATAGGAGCCAGGCTGAAATCTAAGTTGAGATTATAATTTTTAGTGAGCTTTGGATTTTCACAATATTAGATACGCCATAGTACTAATAATTGAGGCTTTATAAAAATCATTTTTGGTAGTGTTGCATTTGGTTTGGAAATATTCAAGCTCTTAAATTTGACTAACAGTGGACTTTTCCATCTGCAGATTATACTGAATGGCCAGCAGAGGCAGTGTTGCAGAGGAATATTTCTCCGCTTGCTGAGAAAAAAAAAAGAAAGCTCATTCTTCAGCCTCCTCCATGCCTCGTTCAATATATATGGTAAGTCAAAATCTCATTTAATCATTTTGCCATTAATAAAAAGTTCATAGCATCTGATGGCTCTCAGTGCCTTTTAGTGGGGTCTTCCGCATAAATATAATCTTCTAAGACGGTAGCAATAAGGATGACGCTATGGCCATCATGATAATTTATCAAAGACTTTGACTGTCTATGTGTCTGACAAAATCTTCTTTAGATACTTGTGCAGGCAATATGTCCTCCACGGTAATTACCATCTTTCAGGCTGGAATGAGGTGTCTTAGGTTAGAGCAATTGACTGACTTTGAGATGGAAGGAAGCTATTTAACCTGTTTCCCTGCTCTCTGTGAGTGGGACTCTGATACTCAAGATGGACTGCTGTTTAGAAACTATGTTCTTTAAATAGGAGCCCAATGCTTTCAATGGTGCTGAGTACTTTCCCATTACACCTCCTACTTGCTGTGCAGTCATATTCCCAGATACTTACCTCGTGTGTAATTGCTGATGTCTGGTCCTCCGGTGTAATCGTCTCCCAGTGCGATTGGTCAAGTGGTGCCATTACATCACAAAGCTACAGCAGGATGTCTTCTGACATGAGGGTCAATCAGTTGCTTCTTCCTAATCTAGCCCTCTTTAAATAGGAGCCCAATGCTTTCAATGGTGCAGTGTACTTTCCCATTGCACCTCCTACTTCATGTGCAGTCCTATTCACAGATAGTTACCTAGTGTGTAATTGCTGTGTTCTGGTCCTCCGGTGTAATCTTCACCAAGGGCGATTGGTCAAGTGGTGCCAATTCATCACAAAGTTACAGCAGGATGTCTTCTGACATGAGGGCCAATCAGTTGCTTCTTCTAACTCTAGCCCTCTTTAAATAGGAGTCCAATGCTCTCAATAGTGCAGTGTACTTTTCCATTACACCTCCTACTTGCTGTGCAGTAATATTCACAGATAGTTACCTAGTGTGGAATTGCTGTTGTCTGGTCCTCCGGTGTAATCTTAAGCCAGGGTGATTGGTCAAGTGGTGCATTACATCACAAAGCTACAGCAGGATGTCATCTGAAATGAGGGCCAATCCGTTTCCTAGTACGCAGTAGGATACATGTATCATGGAATAGAAAAGGGAGCAATGTAGACAGGATGCCCAGCTGAAGACTAAGGTGGTGAGATGAAAGGACCTAGCCCATTATTTGAGACTTATACATTTGTTTGAAGGAGTGGTTGATAATAACATTCTGGAGTTCTCTATAGGTTAACTGCTAGGGGTGTGCTAAAATGAAGATGTTAGAATCTGTTATTCATAGTTTTTATTATTCCCATGAACCGTAGCATAAACCTTCCTCCCTTAACTTATCAGATCACTGACTTGCTATAGTGTACCATAACCTAAAATAAATCCTGTGAGAAGGGTAGGCTATCTCTTGGCTGCCAAAGAGATCTTTCTATCTAAGTCCTCATATAGGTGCTAGAGTTTTGTGTAGAGAGTACCAGCAAATGAGACATAGGAGCCAGGCTGAAATCTAAGTTGAGATTATAATTTTTAGTGAGCTTTGGATTTTCACAATATTAGATACGCCATAGTACTAATAATTGAGGCTTTATAAAAATCATTTTTTGGTAGTGTTGCATTTGGTTTGGAAATATTCAAGCTCTTAAATTTGACTAACAGTGGACTTTTCCATCTGCAGATTATACTGAATGGCCAGCAGAGGCAGTGTTGCAGAGGAATATTTCTCCGCTTGCTGAGAAAAAAAAAAAAAGAAAGCTCATTCTTCAGCCTCCTCCATGCCTCGTTCAATATATATGGTAAGTCAAAATCTCATTTAATCATTTTACCATTAATAAAAAGTTCATAGCATCTGATGGCTCTCAGTGCCTTTTAGTGGGGTCTTCCGCATAAATATAATCTTCTAAGACGGTAGCAATAAGGATGACGCTATGGCCATCATGATAGTTTATCAAAGACTTTGACTGTCTATGTGTCTGACAAAATCTTCTTTAGATACTTGTGCAGGCAATATGTCCTCCACGGTAATTACCATCTTTCAGGCTGGAATGAGGTGTCTTAGGTTAGAGCAATTGACTGACTTTGAGATGGAAGGAAGCTATTTAACCTGTTTCCCTGCTCTCTGTGAGTGGGACTCTGATACTCAAGATGGACTGCTGTTTAGAAACTGTGTTCTTTAAATAGGAGCCCAATGCTTTCAATGGTGCTGAGTACTTTCCCATTACACCTCCTACTTGCTGTGCAGTCATATTCCCAGATACTTACCTAGTGTGTAATTGCTGATGTCTGGTCCTCCGGTGTAATCGTCTCCCAGTGCGATTGGTCAAGTGGTGCCATTACATCACAAAGCTACAGCAGGATGTCTTCTGACATGAGGGTCAATCGGTTGCTTCTTCCTAATCTAACTCTCTTTAAATAGGAGCCCAATGCTTTCAATGGTGCAGTGTACTTTCCCATTGCACCTCCTACTTCATGTGCAGTCATATTCACAGATAGTTACCTAGTGTGTAATTGCTGTGTTCTGGTCCTCCGGTGTAATCGTCTCCCAGTGCGATTGGTCAAGTGGTGCCATTACATCACAAAGCTACAGCAGGATGTCTTCTGACATGAGGGTCAATCAGTTGCTTCTTTCTAATCTAGCCCTCTTTAAATAGGAGCCCAATGCTTTCAATGGTGCAGTGTACTTTCCCATTGCACCTCCTACTTCATGTGCAGTCCTATTCACAGATAGTTACCTAGTGTGTAATTGCTGTGTTCTGGTCCTCCGGTGTAATCTTCACCAAGGGCGATTGGTCAAGTGGTGCCAATTCATCACAAAGTTACAGCAGGATGTCTTCTGACATGAGGGCCAATCAGTTGCTTCTTCTAACTCTAGCCCTCTTTAAATAGGAGTCCAATGCTCTCAATGGTGCAGTGTACTTTCCCATTACACCTCCTACTTGCTGTGCAGTAATATTCACAGATAGTTACCTAGTGTGGAATTGCTGTTGTCTGGTCCTCCGGTGTAATCTTAAGCCAGGGTGATTGGTCAAGTGGTGCATTACATCACAAAGCTACAGCAGGATGTCATCTGAAATGAGGGCCAATCAGTTTCCTAGTACGCAGTAGGATACATGTATCATGGAATAGAAAAGGGAGCAATGTAGACGGATGCCCAGCTGAAGACTAAGGTGGTGAGATGAAAGGACCTAGCCCATTATTTGAGACTTATACATTTGTTTGAAGGAGTGGTTGATAATAACATTCTGGAGTTCTCTATAGGTTAACTGCTAGGGGTGTGCTAAAATGAAGATGTTAGAATCTGTTATTCATAGTTTTTATTATTCCCATGAACCGCAGCATAAACCTTCCTCCCTTAACTTATCAGATCACTGACTTGCTATAGTGTACCATAACCTAAAATAAATCCTGTGAGAAGGGTAGGCTATCTCTTGGCTGCCAAAGAGATCTTTCTATCTGAGTCCTCATATAGGTGCTAGAGTTTTGTGTAGAGAGTACCAGCAAATGAGACATAGGAGCCAGGTTGAAATCTAAGTTGAGATTATAATTTTTAGTGAGCTTTGGATTTTCACAATATTAGATACGCCATAGTACTAATAATTGAGGCTTTATAAAAATCATTTTTTGGTAGTGTTGCATTTGGTTTGGAAATATTCAAGCTCTTAAATTTGACTAACAGTGGACTTTTCCATCTGCAGATTATACTGAATGGCCAGCAGAGGCAGTGTTGCAGAGGAATATTTCTCCGCTTGCTGAGAAAAAAAAAAGAAAGCTAATTCTTCAGCCTCCTCCATGCCTCGATCAATATATATGGTAAGTCAAAATCTCATTTAATCATTTTGCCATTAATAAAAAGTTCATAGCATCTGATGGCTCTCAGTGCCTTTTAGTGGGGTCTTCCGCATAAATATAATCTTCTAAGACGGTAGCAATAAGGATGACGCTATGGCCATCATGATAGTTTATCAAAGACTTTGACTGTCTATGTGTCTGACAAAATCTTCTTTAGATACTTGTGCAGGCAATATGTCCTCCACGGTAATTACCATCTTTCAGGCTGGAATGAGGTGTCTTAGGTTAGAGCAATTGACTGACTTTGAGATGGAAGGAAGCTATTTAACCTGTTTCCCTGCTCTCTGTGAGTGGGACTCTGATACTCAAGATGGACTGCTGTTTAGAAACTGTGTTCTTTAAATAGGAGCCCAATGCTTTCAATGGTGCTGAGTACTTTCCCATTACACCTCCTACTTGCTGTGCAGTCATATTCCCAGATACTTACCTAGTGTGTAATTGCTGATGTCTGGTCCTCCGGTGTAATCGTCTCCCAGTGCGATTGGTCAAGTGGTGCCATTACATCACAAAGCTACAGCAGGATGTCTTCTGACATGAGGGTCAATCAGTTGCTTCTTCCTAATCTAGCCCTCTTTAAATAGGAGCCCAATGCTTTCAATGGTGCAGTGTACTTTACCATTGCACCTCCTACTTCATGTGCAGTCCTATTCACAGATAGTTACCTAGTGTGTAATTGCTGTGTTCTGGTCCTCCGGTGTAATCTTCACCAAGGGCGATTGGTCAAGTGGTGCCAATTCATCACAAAGTTACAGCAGGATGTCTTCTGACATGAGGGCCAATCAGTTGCTTCTTCTAACTCTAGCCCTCTTTAAATAGGAGTCCAATGCTCTCAATGGTGCAGTGTACTTTCCCATTACACCTCCTACTTGCTGTGCAGTAATATTCACAGATAGTTACCTAGTGTGGAATTGCTGTTGTCTGGTCCTCCGGTGTAATCTTAAGCCAGGGTGATTGGTCAAGTGGTGCATTACATCACAAAGCTACAGCAGGATGTCATCTGAAATGAGGGCCAATCCGTTTCCTAGTACGCAGTAGGATACATGTATCATGGAATAGAAAAGGGAGCAATGTAGACAGGATGCCCAGCTGAAGACTAAGGTGGTGAGATGAAAGGACCTAGCCCATTATTTGAGACTTATACATTTGTTTGAAGGAGTGGTTGATAATAACATTCTGGAGTTCTCTATAGGTTAACTGCTAGGGGTGTGCTAAAATGAAGATGTTAGAATCTGTTATTCATAGTTTTTATTATTCCCATGAACCGTAGCATAAACCTTCCTCCCTTAACTTATCAGATCACTGACTTGCTATAGTGTACCATAACCTAAAATAAATCCTGTGAGAAGGGTAGGCTATCTCTTGGCTGCCAAAGAGATCTTTCTATCTGAGTCCTCATATAGGTGCTAGAGTTTTGTGTAGAGAGTACCAGCAAATGAGACATAGGAGCCAGGCTGAAATCTAAGTTGAGATTATAATTTTTAGTGAGCTTTGGATTTTCACAATATTAGATACGCCATAGTACTAATAATTGAGGCTTTATAAAAATCATTTTTGGTAGTGTTGCATTTGGTTTGGAAATATTCAAGCTCTTAAATTTGACTAACAGTGGACTTTTCCATCTGCAGATTATACTGAATGGCCAGCAGAGGCAGTGTTGCAGAGGAATATTTCTCCGCTTGCTGAGAAAAAAAAAAAAGAAAGCTCATTCTTCAGCCTCCTCCATGCCTCGTTCAATATATATGGTAAGTCAAAATCTTATTTAATCATTTTGCCATTAATAAAAAGTTCATAGCATCTGATGGCTCTCAGTGCCTTTTAGTGGGGTCTTCCGCATAAATATAATCTTCTAAGACGGTAGCAATAAGGATGACGCTATGGCCATCATGATAGTTTATCAAAGACTTTGACTGTCTATGTGTCTGACAAAATCTTCTTTAGATACTTGTGCAGGCAATATGTCCTCCACGGTAATTACCATCTTTCAGGCTGGAATGAGGTGTCTTAGGTTAGAGCAATTGACTGACTTTGAGATGGAAGGAAGCTATTTAACCTGTTTCCCTGCTCTCTGTGAGTGGGACTCTGATACTCAAGATGGACTGCTGTTTAGAAACTGTGTTCTTTAAATAGGAGCCCAATGCTTTCAATGGTGCTGAGTACTTTCCCATTACACCTCCTACTTGCTGTGCAGTCATATTCCCAGATACTTACCTAGTGTGTAATTGCTGATGTCTGGTCCTCCGGTGTAATCGTCTCCCAGTGCGATTGGTCAAGTGGTGCCATTACATCACAAAGCTACAGCAGGATGTCTTCTGACATGAGGGTCAATCAGTTGCTTCTTCCTAATCTAGCCCTCTTTAAATAGGAGCCCAATGCTTTCAATGGTGCAGTGTACTTTACCATTGCACCTCCTACTTCATGTGCAGTCCTATTCACAGATAGTTACCTAGTGTGTAATTGCTGTGTTCTGGTCCTCCGGTGTAATCTTCACCAAGGGCGATTGGTCAAGTGGTGCCAATTCATCACAAAGTTACAGCAGGATGTCTTCTGACATGAGGGCCAATCAGTTGCTTCTTCTAACTCTAGCCCTCTTTAAATAGGAGTCCAATGCTCTCAATGGTGCAGTGTACTTTCCCATTACACCTCCTACTTGCTGTGCAGTAATATTCACAGATAGTTACCTAGTGTGGAATTGCTGTTGTCTGGTCCTCTGGTGTAATCTTAAGCCAGGGTGATTGGTCAAGTGGTGCATTACATCACAAAGCTACAGCAGGATGTCATCTGAAATGAGGGCCAATCAGTTTCCTAGTACACAGTAGGATACATGTATCATAGAATAGAAAAGGGAGCAATGTAGACAGGATGCCCAGCTGAAGACTAAGGTGGTGAGATGAAAGGACCTAGCCCATTATTTGAGACTTATACATTTGTTTGAAGGAGTGGTTGATAATAACATTCTGGAGTTCTCTATAGGTTAACTGCTAGGGGTGTGCTAAAATGAAGATGTTAGAATCTGTTATTCATAGTTTTTATTATTCCCATGAACCGTAGCATAAACCTTCCTCCCTTAACTTATCAGATCACTGACTTGCTATAGTGTACCATAACCTAAAATAAATCCTGTGAGAAGGGTAGGCTATCTCTTGGCTGCCAAAGAGATCTTTCTATCTAAGTCCTCATATAGGTGCTAGAGTTTTGTGTAGAGAGTACCAGCAAATGAGACATAGGAGCCAGGCTGAAATCTAAGTTGAGATTATAATTTTTAGTGAGCTTTGGATTTTCACAATATTAGATACGCCATAGTACTAATAATTGAGGCTTTATAAAAATCATTTTTTGGTAGTGTTGCATTTGGTTTGGAAATATTCAAGCTCTTAAATTTGACTAACAGTGGACTTTTCCATCTGCAGATTATACTGAATGGCCAGCAGAGGCAGTGTTGCAGAGGAATATTTCTCCGCTTGCTGAGAAAAAAAAAAAAAGAAAGCTCATTCTTCAGCCTCCTCCATGCCTCGTTCAATATATATGGTAAGTCAAAATCTCATTTAATCATTTTGCCATTAATAAAAAGTTCATAGCATCTGATGGCTCTCAGTGCCTTTTAGTGGGGTCTTCCGCATAAATATAATCTTCTAAGACGGTAGCAATAAGGATGACGCTATGGCCATCATGATAGTTTATCAAAGACTTTGACTGTCTATGTGTCTGACAAAATCTTCTTTAGATACTTGTGCAGGCAATATGTCCTCCACGGTAATTACCATCTTTCAGGCTGGAATGAGGTGTCTTAGGTTAGAGCAATTGACTGACTTTGAGATGGAAGGAAGCTATTTAACCTGTTTCCCTGCTCTCTGTGAGTGGGACTCTGATACTCAAGATGGACTGCTGTTTAGAAACTATGTTCTTTAAATAGGAGCCCAATGCTTTCAATGGTGCTGAGTACTTTCCCATTACACCTCCTACTTGCTGTGCAGTCATATTCCCAGATACTTACCTCGTGTGTAATTGCTGATGTCTGGTCCTCCGGTGTAATCGTCTCCCAGTGCGATTGGTCAAGTGGTGCCATTACATCACAAAGCTACAGCAGGATGTCTTCTGACATGAGGGTCAATCAGTTGCTTCTTCCTAATCTAGCCCTCTTTAAATAGGAGCCCAATGCTTTCAATGGTGCAGTGTACTTTCCCATTGCACCTCCTACTTCATGTGCAGTCCTATTCACAGATAGTTACCTAGTGTGTAATTGCTGTGTTCTGGTCCTCCGGTGTAATCTTCACCAAGGGCGATTGGTCAAGTGGTGCCAATTCATCACAAAGTTACAGCAGGATGTCTTCTGACATGAGGGCCAATCAGTTGCTTCTTCTAACTCTAGCCCTCTTTAAATAGGAGTCCAATGCTCTCAATAGTGCAGTGTACTTTTCCATTACACCTCCTACTTGCTGTGCAGTAATATTCACAGATAGTTACCTAGTGTGGAATTGCTGTTGTCTGGTCCTCCGGTGTAATCTTAAGCCAGGGTGATTGGTCAAGTGGTGCATTACATCACAAAGCTACAGCAGGATGTCATCTGAAATGAGGGCCAATCCGTTTCCTAGTACGCAGTAGGATACATGTATCATGGAATAGAAAAGGGAGCAATGTAGACAGGATGCCCAGCTGAAGACTAAGGTGGTGAGATGAAAGGACCTAGCCCATTATTTGAGACTTATACATTTGTTTGAAGGAGTGGTTGATAATAACATTCTGGAGTTCTCTATAGGTTAACTGCTAGGGGTGTGCTAAAATGAAGATGTTAGAATCTGTTATTCATATTTTTTATTATTCCCATGAACCGTAGCATAAACCTTCCTCCCTTAACTTATCAGATCACTGACTTGCTATAGTGTACCATAACCTAAAATAAATCCTGTGAGAAGGGTAGGCTATCTCTTGGCTGCCAAAGAGATCTTTCTATCTGAGTCCTCATATAGGTGCTAGAGTTTTGTGTAGAGAGTACCAGCAAATGAGACATAGGAGCCAGGCTGAAATCTAAGTTGAGATTATAATTTTTAGTGAGCTTTGGATTTTCACAATATTAGATACGCCATAGTACTAATAATTGAGGCTTTATAAAAATCATTTTTGGTAGTGTTGCATTTGGTTTGGAAATATTCAAGCTCTTAAATTTGACTAACAGTGGACTTTTCCATCTGCAGATTATACTGAATGGCCAGCAGAGGCAGTGTTGCAGAGGAATATTTCTCCGCTTGCTGAGAAAAAAAAAAAGAAAGCTCATTCTTCAGCCTCCTCCATGCCTCGTTCAATATATATGGTAAGTCAAAATCTTATTTAATCATTTTGCCATTAATAAAAAGTTCATAGCATCTGATGGCTCTCAGTGCCTTTTAGTGGGGTCTTCCGCATAAATATAATCTTCTAAGACGGTAGCAATAAGGATGACGCTATGGCCATCATGATAGTTTATCAAAGACTTTGACTGTCTATGTGTCTGACAAAATCTTCTTTAGATACTTGTGCAGGCAATATGTCCTCCACGGTAATTACCATCTTTCAGGCTGGAATGAGGTGTCTTAGGTTAGAGCAATTGACTGACTTTGAGATGGAAGGAAGCTATTTAACCTGTTTCCCTGCTCTCTGTGAGTGGGACTCTGATACTCAAGATGGACTGCTGTTTAGAAACTGTGTTCTTTAAATAGGAGCCCAATGCTTTCAATGGTGCTGAGTACTTTCCCATTACACCTCCTACTTGCTGTGCAGTCATATTCCCAGATACTTACCTAGTGTGTAATTGCTGATGTCTGGTCCTCCGGTGTAATCGTCTCCCAGTGCGATTGGTCAAGTGGTGCCATTACATCACAAAGCTACAGCAGGATGTCTTCTGACATGAGGGTCAATCAGTTGCTTCTTCCTAATCTAGCCCTCTTTAAATAGGAGCCCAATGCTTTCAATGTTGCAGTGTACTTTACCATTGCACCTCCTACTTCATGTGCAGTCCTATTCACAGATAGTTACCTAGTGTGTAATTGCTGTGTTCTGGTCCTCCGGTGTAATCTTCACCAAGGGCGATTGGTCAAGTGGTGCCAATTCATCACAAAGTTACAGCAGGATGTCTTCTGACATGAGGGCCAATCAGTTGCTTCTTCTAACTCTAGCCCTCTTTAAATAGGAGTCCAATGCTCTCAATGGTGCAGTGTACTTTCCCATTACACCTCCTACTTGCTGTGCAGTAATATTCACAGATAGTTACCTAGTGTGGAATTGCTGTTGTCTGGTCCTCTGGTGTAATCTTAAGCCAGGGTGATTGGTCAAGTGGTGCATTACATCACAAAGCTACAGCAGGATGTCATCTGAAATGAGGGCCAATCAGTTTCCTAGTACACAGTAGGATACATGTATCATAGAATAGAAAAGGGAGCAATGTAGACAGGATGCCCAGCTGAAGACTAAGGTGGTGAGATGAAAGGACCTAGCCCATTATTTGAGACTTATACATTTGTTTGAAGGAGTGGTTGATAATAACATTCTGGAGTTCTCTATAGGTTAACTGCTAGGGGTGTGCTAAAATGAAGATGTTAGAATCTGTTATTCATAGTTTTTATTATTCCCATGAACCGTAGCATAAACCTTCCTCCCTTAACTTATCAGATCACTGACTTGCTATAGTGTACCATAACCTAAAATAAATCCTGTGAGAAGGGTAGGCTATCTCTTGGCTGCCAAAGAGATCTTTCTATCTAAGTCCTCATATAGGTGCTAGAGTTTTGTGTAGAGAGTACCAGCAAATGAGACATAGGAGCCAGGCTGAAATCTAAGTTGAGATTATAATTTTTAGTGAGCTTTGGATTTTCACAATATTAGATACGCCATAGTACTAATAATTGAGGCTTTATAAAAATCATTTTTTGGTAGTGTTGCATTTGGTTTGGAAATATTCAAGCTCTTAAATTTGACTAACAGTGGACTTTTCCATCTGCAGATTATACTGAATGGCCAGCAGAGGCAGTGTTGCAGAGGAATATTTCTCCGCTTGCTGAGAAAAAAAAAAAAAGAAAGCTCATTCTTCAGCCTCCTCCATGCCTCGTTCAATATATATGGTAAGTCAAAATCTCATTTAATCATTTTGCCATTAATAAAAAGTTCATAGCATCTGATGGCTCTCAGTGCCTTTTAGTGGGGTCTTCCGCATAAATATAATCTTCTAAGACGGTAGCAATAAGGATGACGCTATGGCCATCATGATAGTTTATCAAAGACTTTGACTGTCTATGTGTCTGACAAAATCTTCTTTAGATACTTGTGCAGGCAATATGTCCTCCACGGTAATTACCATCTTTCAGGCTGGAATGAGGTGTCTTAGGTTAGAGCAATTGACTGACTTTGAGATGGAAGGAAGCTATTTAACCTGTTTCCCTGCTCTCTGTGAGTGGGACTCTGATACTCAAGATGTACTGCTGTTTAGAAACTATGTTCTTTAAATAGGAGCCCAATGCTTTCAATGGTGCTGAGTACTTTCCCATTACACCTCCTACTTGCTGTGCAGTCATATTCCCAGATACTTACCTAGTGTGTAATTGCTGATGTCTGGTCCTCCGGTGTAATCGTCTCCCAGTGCGATTGGTCAAGTGGTGCCATTACATCACAAAGCTACAGCAGGATGTCTTCTGACATGAGGGTCAATCAGTTGCTTCTTTCTAATCTAGCCCTCTTTAAATAGGAGCCCAATGCTTTCAATGGTGCAGTGTACTTTCCCATTGCACCTCCTACTTCATGTGCAGTCCTATTCACAGATAGTTACCTAGTGTGTAATTGCTGTGTTCTGGTCCTCCGGTGTAATCTTCACCAAGGGCGATTGGTCAAGTGGTGCCAATTCTTCACAAAGTTACAGCAGGATGTCTTCTGACATGAGGGCCAATCAGTTGCTTCTTCTAACTCTAGCCCTCTTTAAATAGGAGTCCAATGCTCTCAATGGTGCAGTGTACTTTCCCATTACACCTCCTACTTGCTGTGCAGTAATATTCACAGATAGTTACCTAGTGTGGAATTGCTGTTGTCTGGTCCTCCGGTGTAATCTTAAGCCAGGGCGATTGGTCAAGTGGTGCATTACATCACAAAGCTACAGCAGGATGTCATCTGAAATGAGGGCCAATCAGTTTCCTAGTACGCAGTAGGATACATGTATCATGGAATAGAAAAGGGAGCAATGTAGACGGATGCCCAGCTGAAGACTAAGGTGGTGAGATGAAAGGACCTAGCCCATTATTTGAGACTTATACATTTGTTTGAAGGAGTGGTTGATAATAACATTCTGGAGTTCTCTATAGGTTAACTGCTAGGGGTGTGCTAAAATGAAGATGTTAGAATCTGTTATTCATAGTTTTTATTATTCCCATGAACCGCAGCATAAACCTTCCTCCCTTAACTTATCAGATCACTGACTTGCTATAGTGTACCATAACCTAAAATAAATCCTGTGAGAAGGGTAGGCTATCTCTTGGCTGCCAAAGAGATCTTTCTATCTGAGTCCTCATATAGGTGCTAGAGTTTTGTGTAGAGAGTACCAGCAAATGAGACATAGGAGCCAGGTTGAAATCTAAGTTGAGATTATAATTTTTAGTGAGCTTTGGATTTTCACAATATTAGATACGCCATAGTACTAATAATTGAGGCTTTATAAAAATCATTTTTTGGTAGTGTTGCATTTGGTTTGGAAATATTCAAGCTCTTAAATTTGACTAACAGTGGACTTTTCCATCTGCAGATTATACTGAATGGCCAGCAGAGGCAGTGTTGCAGAGGAATATTTCTCCGCTTGCTGAGAAAAAAAAAAGAAAGCTAATTCTTCAGCCTCCTCCATGCCTCGATCAATATATATGGTAAGTCAAAATCTCATTTAATCATTTTGCCATTAATAAAAAGTTCATAGCATCTGATGGCTCTCAGTGCCTTTTAGTGGGGTCTTCCGCATAAATATAATCTTCTAAGACGGTAGCAATAAGGATGACGCTATGGCCATCATGATAGTTTATCAAAGACTTTGACTGTCTATGTGTCTGACAAAATCTTCTTTAGATACTTGTGCAGGCAATATGTCCTCCACGGTAATTACCATCTTTCAGGCTGGAATGAGGTGTCTTAGGTTAGAGCAATTGACTGACTTTGAGATGGAAGGAAGCTATTTAACCTGTTTCCCTGCTCTCTGTGAGTGGGACTCTGATACTCAAGATGTACTGCTGTTTAGAAACTATGTTCTTTAAATAGGAGCCCAATGCTTTCAATGGTGCTGAGTACTTTCCCATTACACCTCCTACTTGCTGTGCAGTCATATTCCCAGATACTTACCTAGTGTGTAATTGCTGATGTCTGGTCCTCCGGTGTAATCGTCTCCCAGTGCGATTGGTCAAGTGGTGCCATTACATCACAAAGCTACAGCAGGATGTCTTCTGACATGAGGGTCAATCAGTTGCTTCTTTCTAATCTAGCCCTCTTTAAATAGGAGCCCAATGCTTTCAATGGTGCAGTGTACTTTCCCATTGCACCTCCTACTTCATGTGCAGTCCTATTCACAGATAGTTACCTAGTGTACAATTGCTGTGTTCTGGTCCTCCGGTGTAATCTTCACCAAGGGCGATTGGTCAAGTGGTGCCAATTCATCACAAAGTTACAGCAGGATGTCTTCTGACATGAGGGCCAATCAGTTGCTTCTTCTAACTCTAGCCCTCTTTAAATAGGAGTCCAATGCTCTCAATGGTGCAGTGTACTTTCCCATTACACCTCCTACTTGCTGTGCAGTAATATTCACAGATAGTTACCTAGTGTGGAATTGCTGTTGTCTGGTCCTCCGGTGTAATCTTAAGCCAGGGCGATTGGTCAAGTGGTGCATTACATCACAAAGCTACAGCAGGATGTCATCTGAAATGAGGGCCAATCAGTTTCCTAGTACGCAGTAGGATACATGTATCATGGAATAGAAAAGGGAGCAATGTAGACGGATGCCCAGCTGAAGACTAAGGTGGTGAGATGAAAGGACCTAGCCCATTATTTGAGACTTATACATTTGTTTGAAGGAGTGGTTGATAATAACATTCTGGAGTTCTCTATAGGTTAACTGCTAGGGGTGTGCTAAAATGAAGATGTTAGAATCTGTTATTCATAGTTTTTATTATTCCCATGAACCGCAGCATAAACCTTCCTCCCTTAACTTATCAGATCACTGACTTGCTATAGTGTACCATAACCTAAAATAAATCCTGTGAGAAGGGTAGGCTATCTCTTGGCTGCCAAAGAGATCTTTCTATCTGAGTCCTCATATAGGTGCTAGAGTTTTGTGTAGAGAGTACCAGCAAATGAGACATAGGAGCCAGGTTGAAATCTAAGTTGAGATTATAATTTTTAGTGAGCTTTGGATTTTCACAATATTAGATACGCCATAGTACTAATAATTGAGGCTTTATAAAAATCATTTTTTGGTAGTGTTGCATTTGGTTTGGAAATATTCAAGCTCTTAAATTTGACTAACAGTGGACTTTTCCATCTGCAGATTATACTGAATGGCCAGCAGAGGCAGTGTTGCAGAGGAATATTTCTCCGCTTGCTGAGAAAAAAAAAAGAAAGCTAATTCTTCAGCCTCCTCCATGCCTCGATCAATATATATGGTAAGTCAAAATCTCATTTAATCATTTTGCCATTAATAAAAAGTTCATAGCATCTGATGGCTCTCAGTGCCTTTTAGTGGGGTCTTCCGCATAAATATAATCTTCTAAGACGGTAGCAATAAGGATGACGCTATGGCCATCATGATAGTTTATCAAAGACTTTGACTGTCTATGTGTCTGACAAAATCTTCTTTAGATACTTGTGCAGGCAATATGTCCTCCACGGTAATTACCATCTTTCAGGCTGGAATGAGGTGTCTTAGGTTAGAGCAATTGACTGACTTTGAGATGGAAGGAAGCTATTTAACCTGTTTCCCTGCTCTCTGTGAGTGGGACTCTGATACTCAAGATGTACTGCTGTTTAGAAACTATGTTCTTTAAATAGGAGCCCAATGCTTTCAATGGTGCTGAGTACTTTCCCATTACACCTCCTACTTGCTGTGCAGTCATATTCCCAGATACTTACCTAGTGTGTAATTGCTGATGTCTGGTCCTCCGGTGTAATCGTCTCCCAGTGCGATTGGTCAAGTGGTGCCATTACATCACAAAGCTACAGCAGGATGTCTTCTGACATGAGGGTCAATCAGTTGCTTCTTTCTAATCTAGCCCTCTTTAAATAGGAGCCCAATGCTTTCAATGGTGCAGTGTACTTTCCCATTGCACCTCCTACTTCATGTGCAGTCCTATTCACAGATAGTTACCTAGTGTGTAATTGCTGTGTTCTGGTCCTCCGGTGTAATCTTCACCAAGGGCGATTGGTCAAGTGGTGCCAATTCATCACAAAGTTACAGCAGGATGTCTCCTGACATGAGGGCCAATCAGTTGCTTCTTCTAACTCTAGCCCTCTTTAAATAGGAGTCCAATGCTCTCAATGGTGCAGTGTACTTTCCCATTACACCTCCTACTTGCTGTGCAGTAATATTCACAGATAGTTACCTAGTGTGGAATTGCTGTTGTCTGGTCCTCCGGTGTAATCTTAAGCCAGGGCGATTGGTCAAGTGGTGCATTACATCACAAAGCTACAGCAGGATGTCATCTGAAATGAGGGCCAATCAGTTTCCTAGTACGCAGTAGGATACATGTATCATGGAATAGAAAAGGGAGCAATGTAGACGGATGCCCAGCTGAAGACTAAGGTGGTGAGATGAAAGGACCTAGCCCATTATTTGAGACTTATACATTTGTTTGAAGGAGTGGTTGATAATAACATTCTGGAGTTCTCTATAGGTTAACTGCTAGGGGTGTGCTAAAATGAAGATGTTAGAATCTGTTATTCATAGTTTTTATTATTCCCATGAACCGCAGCATAAACCTTCCTCCCTTAACTTATCAGATCACTGACTTGCTATAGTGTACCATAACCTAAAATAAATCCTGTGAGAAGGGTAGGCTATCTCTTGGCTGCCAAAGAGATCTTTCTATCTGAGTCCTCATATAGGTGCTAGAGTTTTGTGTAGAGAGTACCAGCAAATGAGACATAGGAGCCAGGTTGAAATCTAAGTTGAGATTATAATTTTTAGTGAGCTTTGGATTTTCACAATATTAGATACGCCATAGTACTAATAATTGAGGCTTTATAAAAATCATTTTTTGGTAGTGTTGCATTTGGTTTGGAAATATTCAAGCTCTTAAATTTGACTAACAGTGGACTTTTCCATCTGCAGATTATACTGAATGGCCAGCAGAGGCAGTGTTGCAGAGGAATATTTCTCCGCTTGCTGAGAAAAAAAAAAGAAAGCTAATTCTTCAGCCTCCTCCATGCCTCGATCAATATATATGGTAAGTCAAAATCTCATTTAATCATTTTGCCATTAATAAAAAGTTCATAGCATCTGATGGCTCTCAGTGCCTTTTAGTGGGGTCTTCCGCATAAATATAATCTTCTAAGACGGTAGCAATAAGGATGACGCTATGGCCATCATGATAGTTTATCAAAGACTTTGACTGTCTATGTGTCTGACAAAATCTTCTTTAGATACTTGTGCAGGCAATATGTCCTCCACGGTAATTACCATCTTTCAGGCTGGAATGAGGTGTCTTAGGTTAGAGCAATTGACTGACTTTGAGATGGAAGGAAGCTATTTAACCTGTTTCCCTGCTCTCTGTGAGTGGGACTCTGATACTCAAGATGTACTGCTGTTTAGAAACTATGTTCTTTAAATAGGAGCCCAATGCTTTCAATGGTGCTGAGTACTTTCCCATTACACCTCCTACTTGCTGTGCAGTCATATTCCCAGATACTTACCTCGTGTGTAATTGCTGATGTCTGGTCCTCCGGTGTAATCGTCTCCCAGTGCGATTGGTCAAGTGGTGCCATTACATCACAAAGCTACAGCAGGATGTCTTCTGACATGAGGGTCAATCAGTTGCTTCTTCCTAATCTAGCCCTCTTTAAATAGGAGCCCAATGCTTTCAATGGTGCAGTGTACTTTCCCATTGCACCTCCTACTTCATGTGCAGTCCTATTCACAGATAGTTACCTAGTGTGTAATTGCTGTGTTCTGGTCCTCCGGTGTAATCTTCACCAAGGGCGATTGGTCAAGTGGTGCCAATTCATCACAAAGTTACAGCAGGATGTCTTCTGACATGAGGGCCAATCAGTTGCTTCTTCTAACTCTAGCCCTCTTTAAATAGGAGTCCAATGCTCTCAATAGTGCAGTGTACTTTTCCATTACACCTCCTACTTGCTGTGCAGTAATATTCACAGATAGTTACCTAGTGTGGAATTGCTGTTGTCTGGTCCTCCGGTGTAATCTTAAGCCAGGGTGATTGGTCAAGTGGTGCATTACATCACAAAGCTACAGCAGGATGTCATCTGAAATGAGGGCCAATCCGTTTCCTAGTACGCAGTAGGATACATGTATCATGGAATAGAAAAGGGAGCAATGTAGACAGGATGCCCAGCTGAAGACTAAGGTGGTGAGATGAAAGGACCTAGCCCATTATTTGAGACTTATACATTTGTTTGAAGGAGTGGTTGATAATAACATTCTGGAGTTCTCTATAGGTTAACTGCTAGGGGTGTGCTAAAATGAAGATGTTAGAATCTGTTATTCATAGTTTTTATTATTCCCATGAACCGTAGCATAAACCTTCCTCCCTTAACTTATCAGATCACTGACTTGCTATAGTGTACCATAACCTAAAATAAATCCTGTGAGAAGGGTAGGCTATCTCTTGGCTGCCAAAGAGATCTTTCTATCTGAGTCCTCATATAGGTGCTAGAGTTTTGTGTAGAGAGTACCAGCAAATGAGACATAGGAGCCAGGCTGAAATCTAAGTTGAGATTATAATTTTTAGTGAGCTTTGGATTTTCACAATATTAGATACGCCATAGTACTAATAATTGAGGCTTTATAAAAATCATTTTTGGTAGTGTTGCATTTGGTTTGGAAATATTCAAGCTCTTAAATTTGACTAACAGTGGACTTTTCCATCTGCAGATTATACTGAATGGCCAGCAGAGGCAGTGTTGCAGAGGAATATTTCTCCGCTTGCTGAGAAAAAAAAAAAGAAAGCTCATTCTTCAGCCTCCTCCATGCCTCGATCAATATATATGGTAAGTCAAAATCTCATTTAATCATTTTGCCATTAATAAAAAGTTCATAGCATCTGATGGCTCTCAGTGCCTTTTAGTGGGGTCTTCCGCATAAATATAATCTTCTAAGACGGTAGCAATAAGGATGACGCTATGGCCATCATGATAGTTTATCAAAGACTTTGACTGTCTATGTGTCTGACAAAATCTTCTTTAGATACTTGTGCAGGCAATATGTCCTCCACGGTAATTACCATCTTTCAGGCTGGAATGAGGTGTCTTAGGTTAGAGCAATTGACTGACTTTGAGATGGAAGGAAGCTATTTAACCTGTTTCCCTGCTCTCTGTGAGTGGGACTCTGATACTCAAGATGTACTGCTGTTTAGAAACTATGTTCTTTAAATAGGAGCCCAATGCTTTCAATGGTGCTGAGTACTTTCCCATTACACCTCCTACTTGCTGTGCAGTCATATTCCCAGATACTTACCTAGTGTGTAATTGCTGATGTCTGGTCCTCCGGTGTAATCGTCTCCCAGTGCGATTGGTCAAGTGGTGCCATTACATCACAAAGCTACAGCAGGATGTCTTCTGACATGAGGGTCAATCAGTTGCTTCTTTCTAATCTAGCCCTCTTTAAATAGGAGCCCAATGCTTTCAATGGTGCAGTGTACTTTCCCATTGCACCTCCTACTTCATGTGCAGTCCTATTCACAGATAGTTACCTAGTGTGTAATTGCTGTGTTCTGGTCCTCCGGTGTAATCTTCACCAAGGGCGATTGGTCAAGTGGTGCCAATTCATCACAAAGTTACAGCAGGATGTCTTCTGACATGAGGGCCAATCAGTTGCTTCTTCTAACTCTAGCCCTCTTTAAATAGGAGTCCAATGCTCTCAATGGTGCAGTGTACTTTCCCATTACACCTCCTACTTGCTGTGCAGTAATATTCACAGATAGTTACCTAGTGTGGAATTGCTGTTGTCTGGTCCTCCGGTGTAATCTTAAGCCAGGGTGATTGGTCAAGTGGTGCATTACATCACAAAGCTACAGCAGGATGTCATCTGAAATGAGGGCCAATCAGTTTCCTAGTACGCAGTAGGATACATGTATCATGGAATAGAAAAGGGAGCAATGTAGACAGGATGCCCAGCTGAAGACTAAGGTGGTGAGATGAAAGGACCTAGCCCATTATTTGAGACTTATACATTTGTTTGAAGGAGTGGTTGATAATAACATTCTGGAGTTCTCTATAGGTTAACTGCTAGGGGTGTGCTAAAATGAAGATGTTAGAATCTGTTATTCATAGTTTTTATTATTCCCATGAACCGTAGCATAAACCTTCCTCCCTTAACTTATCAGATCACTGACTTGCTATAGTGTACCATAACCTAAAATAAATCCTGTGAGAAGGGTAGGCTATCTCTTGGCTGCCAAAGAGATCTTTCTATCTGAGTCCTCATATAGGTGCTAGAGTTTTGTGTAGAGAGTACCAGCAAATGAGACATAGGAGCCAGGCTGAAATCTAAGTTGAGATTATAATTTTTAGTGAGCTTTGGATTTTCACAATATTAGATACGCCATAGTACTAATAATTGAGGCTTTATAAAAATCATTTTTGGTAGTGTTGCATTTGGTTTGGAAATATTCAAGCTCTTAAATTTGACTAACAGTGGACTTTTCCATCTGCAGATTATACTGAATGGCCAGCAGAGGCAGTGTTGCAGAGGAATATTTCTCCGCTTGCTGAGAAAAAAAAAAAGAAAGCTCATTCTTCAGCCTCCTCCATGCCTCGTTCAATATATATGGTAAGTCAAAATCTCATTTAATCATTTTGCCATTAATAAAAAGTTCATAGCATCTGATGGCTCTCAGTGCCTTTTAGTGGGGTCTTCCGCATAAATATAATCTTCTAAGACGGTAGCAATAAGGATGACGCTATGGCCATCATGATAGTTTATCAAAGACTTTGACTGTCTATGTGTCTGACAAAATCTTCTTTAGATACTTGTGCAGGCAATATGTCCTCCACGGTAATTACCATCTTTCAGGCTGGAATGAGGTGTCTTAGGTTAGAGCAATTGACTGACTTTGAGATGGAAGGAAGCTATTTAACCTGTTTCCCTGCTCTCTGTGAGTGGGACTCTGATACTCAAGATGGACTGCTGTTTAGAAACTATGTTCTTTAAATAGGAGCCCAATGCTTTCAATGGTGCTGAGTACTTTCCCATTACACCTCCTACTTGCTGTGCAGTCATATTCCCAGATACTTACCTCGTGTGTAATTGCTGATGTCTGGTCCTCCGGTGTAATCGTCTCCCAGTGCGATTGGTCAAGTGGTGCCATTACATCACAAAGCTACAGCAGGATGTCTTCTGACATGAGGGTCAATCAGTTGCTTCTTCCTAATCTAGCCCTCTTTAAATAGGAGCCCAATGCTTTCAATGGTGCAGTGTACTTTCCCATTGCACCTCCTACTTCATGTGCAGTCCTATTCACAGATAGTTACCTAGTGTGTAATTGCTGTGTTCTGGTCCTCCGGTGTAATCTTCACCAAGGGCGATTGGTCAAGTGGTGCCAATTCATCACAAAGTTACAGCAGGATGTCTTCTGACATGAGGGCCAATCAGTTGCTTCTTCTAACTCTAGCCCTCTTTAAATAGGAGTCCAATGCTCTCAATAGTGCAGTGTACTTTTCCATTACACCTCCTACTTGCTGTGCAGTAATATTCACAGATAGTTACCTAGTGTGGAATTGCTGTTGTCTGGTCCTCCGGTGTAATCTTAAGCCAGGGTGATTGGTCAAGTGGTGCATTACATCACAAAGCTACAGCAGGATGTCATCTGAAATGAGGGCCAATCCGTTTCCTAGTACGCAGTAGGATACATGTATCATGGAATAGAAAAGGGAGCAATGTAGACAGGATGCCCAGCTGAAGACTAAGGTGGTGAGATGAAAGGACCTAGCCCATTATTTGAGACTTATACATTTGTTTGAAGGAGTGGTTGATAATAACATTCTGGAGTTCTCTATAGGTTAACTGCTAGGGGTGTGCTAAAATGAAGATGTTAGAATCTGTTATTCATATTTTTTATTATTCCCATGAACCGTAGCATAAACCTTCCTCCCTTAACTTATCAGATCACTGACTTGCTATAGTGTACCATAACCTAAAATAAATCCTGTGAGAAGGGTAGGCTATCTCTTGGCTGCCAAAGAGATCTTTCTATCTGAGTCCTCATATAGGTGCTAGAGTTTTGTGTAGAGAGTACCAGCAAATGAGACATAGGAGCCAGGCTGAAATCTAAGTTGAGATTATAATTTTTAGTGAGCTTTGGATTTTCACAATATTAGATACGCCATAGTACTAATAATTGAGGCTTTATAAAAATCATTTTTGGTAGTGTTGCATTTGGTTTGGAAATATTCAAGCTCTTAAATTTGACTAACAGTGGACTTTTCCATCTGCAGATTATACTGAATGGCCAGCAGAGGCAGTGTTGCAGAGGAATATTTCTCCGCTTGCTGAGAAAAAAAAAAAAGAAAGCTCATTCTTCAGCCTCCTCCATGCCTCGTTCAATATATATGGTAAGTCAAAATCTTATTTAATCATTTTGCCATTAATAAAAAGTTCATAGCATCTGATGGCTCTCAGTGCCTTTTAGTGGGGTCTTCCGCATAAATATAATCTTCTAAGACGGTAGCAATAAGGATGACGCTATGGCCATCATGATAGTTTATCAAAGACTTTGACTGTCTATGTGTCTGACAAAATCTTCTTTAGATACTTGTGCAGGCAATATGTCCTCCACGGTAATTACCATCTTTCAGGCTGGAATGAGGTGTCTTAGGTTAGAGCAATTGACTGACTTTGAGATGGAAGGAAGCTATTTAACCTGTTTCCCTGCTCTCTGTGAGTGGGACTCTGATACTCAAGATGGACTGCTGTTTAGAAACTGTGTTCTTTAAATAGGAGCCCAATGCTTTCAATGGTGCTGAGTACTTTCCCATTACACCTCCTACTTGCTGTGCAGTCATATTCCCAGATACTTACCTAGTGTGTAATTGCTGATGTCTGGTCCTCCGGTGTAATCGTCTCCCAGTGCGATTGGTCAAGTGGTGCCATTACATCACAAAGCTACAGCAGGATGTCTTCTGACATGAGGGTCAATCAGTTGCTTCTTCCTAATCTAGCCCTCTTTAAATAGGAGCCCAATGCTTTCAATGGTGCAGTGTACTTTACCATTGCACCTCCTACTTCATGTGCAGTCCTATTCACAGATAGTTACCTAGTGTGTAATTGCTGTGTTCTGGTCCTCCGGTGTAATCTTCACCAAGGGCGATTGGTCAAGTGGTGCCAATTCATCACAAAGTTACAGCAGGATGTCTTCTGACATGAGGGCCAATCAGTTGCTTCTTCTAACTCTAGCCCTCTTTAAATAGGAGTCCAATGCTCTCAATGGTGCAGTGTACTTTCCCATTACACCTCCTACTTGCTGTGCAGTAATATTCACAGATAGTTACCTAGTGTGGAATTGCTGTTGTCTGGTCCTCTGGTGTAATCTTAAGCCAGGGTGATTGGTCAAGTGGTGCATTACATCACAAAGCTACAGCAGGATGTCATCTGAAATGAGGGCCAATCAGTTTCCTAGTACACAGTAGGATACATGTATCATAGAATAGAAAAGGGAGCAATGTAGACAGGATGCCCAGCTGAAGACTAAGGTGGTGAGATGAAAGGACCTAGCCCATTATTTGAGACTTATACATTTGTTTGAAGGAGTGGTTGATAATAACATTCTGGAGTTCTCTATAGGTTAACTGCTAGGGGTGTGCTAAAATGAAGATGTTAGAATCTGTTATTCATAGTTTTTATTATTCCCATGAACCGTAGCATAAACCTTCCTCCCTTAACTTATCAGATCACTGACTTGCTATAGTGTACCATAACCTAAAATAAATCCTGTGAGAAGGGTAGGCTATCTCTTGGCTGCCAAAGAGATCTTTCTATCTAAGTCCTCATATAGGTGCTAGAGTTTTGTGTAGAGAGTACCAGCAAATGAGACATAGGAGCCAGGCTGAAATCTAAGTTGAGATTATAATTTTTAGTGAGCTTTGGATTTTCACAATATTAGATACGCCATAGTACTAATAATTGAGGCTTTATAAAAATCATTTTTTGGTAGTGTTGCATTTGGTTTGGAAATATTCAAGCTCTTAAATTTGACTAACAGTGGACTTTTCCATCTGCAGATTATACTGAATGGCCAGCAGAGGCAGTGTTGCAGAGGAATATTTCTCCGCTTGCTGAGAAAAAAAAAAAAAGAAAGCTCATTCTTCAGCCTCCTCCATGCCTCGTTCAATATATATGGTAAGTCAAAATCTCATTTAATCATTTTACCATTAATAAAAAGTTCATAGCATCTGATGGCTCTCAGTGCCTTTTAGTGGGGTCTTCCGCATAAATATAATCTTCTAAGACGGTAGCAATAAGGATGACGCTATGGCCATCATGATAGTTTATCAAAGACTTTGACTGTCTATGTGTCTGACAAAATCTTCTTTAGATACTTGTGCAGGCAATATGTCCTCCACGGTAATTACCATCTTTCAGGCTGGAATGAGGTGTCTTAGGTTAGAGCAATTGACTGACTTTGAGATGGAAGGAAGCTATTTAACCTGTTTCCCTGCTCTCTGTGAGTGGGACTCTGATACTCAAGATGTACTGCTGTTTAGAAACTATGTTCTTTAAATAGGAGCCCAATGCTTTCAATGGTGCTGAGTACTTTCCCATTACACCTCCTACTTGCTGTGCAGTCATATTCCCAGATACTTACCTAGTGTGTAATTGCTGATGTCTGGTCCTCCGGTGTAATCGTCTCCCAGTGCGATTGGTCAAGTGGTGCCATTACATCACAAAGCTACAGCAGGATGTCTTCTGACATGAGGGTCAATCAGTTGCTTCTTTCTAATCTAGCCCTCTTTAAATAGGAGCCCAATGCTTTCAATGGTGCAGTGTACTTTCCCATTGCACCTCCTACTTCATGTGCAGTCCTATTCACAGATAGTTACCTAGTGTGTAATTGCTGTGTTCTGGTCCTCCGGTGTAATCTTCACCAAGGGCGATTGGTCAAGTGGTGCCAATTCATCACAAAGTTACAGCAGGATGTCTTCTGACATGAGGGCCAATCAGTTGCTTCTTCTAACTCTAGCCCTCTTTAAATAGGAGTCCAATGCTCTCAATGGTGCAGTGTACTTTCCCATTACACCTCCTACTTGCTGTGCAGTAATATTCACAGATAGTTACCTAGTGTGGAATTGCTGTTGTCTGGTCCTCCGGTGTAATCTTAAGCCAGGGTGATTGGTCAAGTGGTGCATTACATCACAAAGCTACAGCAGGATGTCATCTGAAATGAGGGCCAATCAGTTTCCTAGTACGCAGTAGGATACATGTATCATGGAATAGAAAAGGGAGCAATGTAGACGGATGCCCAGCTGAAGACTAAGGTGGTGAGATGAAAGGACCTAGCCCATTATTTGAGACTTATACATTTGTTTGAAGGAGTGGTTGATAATAACATTCTGGAGTTCTCTATAGGTTAACTGCTAGGGGTGTGCTAAAATGAAGATGTTAGAATCTGTTATTCATAGTTTTTATTATTCCCATGAACCGCAGCATAAACCTTCCTCCCTTAACTTATCAGATCACTGACTTGCTATAGTGTACCATAACCTAAAATAAATCCTGTGAGAAGGGTAGGCTATCTCTTGGCTGCCAAAGAGATCTTTCTATCTGAGTCCTCATATAGGTGCTAGAGTTTTGTGTAGAGAGTACCAGCAAATGAGACATAGGAGCCAGGTTGAAATCTAAGTTGAGATTATAATTTTTAGTGAGCTTTGGATTTTCACAATATTAGATACGCCATAGTACTAATAATTGAGGCTTTATAAAAATCATTTTTTGGTAGTGTTGCATTTGGTTTGGAAATATTCAAGCTCTTAAATTTGACTAACAGTGGACTTTTCCATCTGCAGATTATACTGAATGGCCAGCAGAGGCAGTGTTGCAGAGGAATATTTCTCCGCTTGCTGAGAAAAAAAAAAGAAAGCTAATTCTTCAGCCTCCTCCATGCCTCGATCAATATATATGGTAAGTCAAAATCTCATTTAATCATTTTGCCATTAATAAAAAGTTCATAGCATCTGATGGCTCTCAGTGCCTTTTAGTGGGGTCTTCCGCATAAATATAATCTTCTAAGACGGTAGCAATAAGGATGACGCTATGGCCATCATGATAGTTTATCAAAGACTTTGACTGTCTATGTGTCTGACAAAATCTTCTTTAGATACTTGTGCAGGCAATATGTCCTCCACGGTAATTACCATCTTTCAGGCTGGAATGAGGTGTCTTAGGTTAGAGCAATTGACTGACTTTGAGATGGAAGGAAGCTATTTAACCTGTTTCCCTGCTCTCTGTGAGTGGGACTCTGATACTCAAGATGTACTGCTGTTTAGAAACTATGTTCTTTAAATAGGAGCCCAATGCTTTCAATGGTGCTGAGTACTTTCCCATTACACCTCCTACTTGCTGTGCAGTCATATTCCCAGATACTTACCTAGTGTGTAATTGCTGATGTCTGGTCCTCCGGTGTAATCGTCTCCCAGTGCGATTGGTCAAGTGGTGCCATTACATCACAAAGCTACAGCAGGATGTCTTCTGACATGAGGGTCAATCAGTTGCTTCTTTCTAATCTAGCCCTCTTTAAATAGGAGCCCAATGCTTTCAATGGTGCAGTGTACTTTCCCATTGCACCTCCTACTTCATGTGCAGTCCTATTCACAGATAGTTACCTAGTGTGTAATTGCTGTGTTCTGGTCCTCCGGTGTAATCTTCACCAAGGGCGATTGGTCAAGTGGTGCCAATTCATCACAAAGTTACAGCAGGATGTCTTCTGACATGAGGGCCAATCAGTTGCTTCTTCTAACTCTAGCCCTCTTTAAATAGGAGTCCAATGCTCTCAATAGTGCAGTGTACTTTCCCATTACACCTCCTACTTGCTGTGCAGTAATATTCACAGATAGTTACCTAGTGTGGAATTGCTGTTGTCTGGTCCTCCGGTGTAATCTTAAGCCAGGGTGATTGGTCAAGTGGTGCATTACATCACAAAGCTACAGCAGGATGTCATCTGAAATGAGGGCCAATCAGTTTCCTAGTACGCAGTAGGATACATGTATCATGGAATAGAAAAGGGAGCAATGTAGACAGGATGCCCAGCTGAAGACTAAGGTGGTGAGATGAAAGGACCTAGCCCATTATTTGAGACTTATACATTTGTTTGAAGGAGTGGTTGATAATAACATTCTGGAGTTCTCTATAGGTTAACTGCTAGGGGTGTGCTAAAATGAAGATGTTAGAATCTGTTATTCATAGTTTTTATTATTCCCATGAACCGTAGCATAAACCTTCCTCCCTTAACTTATCAGATCACTGACTTGCTATAGTGTACCATAACCTAAAATAAATCCTGTGAGAAGGGTAGGCTATCTCTTGGCTGCCAAAGAGATCTTTCTATCTGAGTCCTCATATAGGTGCTAGAGTTTTGTGTAGAGAGTACCAGCAAATGAGACATAGGAGCCAGGCTGAAATCTAAGTTGAGATTATAATTTTTAGTGAGCTTTGGATTTTCACAATATTAGATACGCCATAGTACTAATAATTGAGGCTTTATAAAAATCATTTTTGGTAGTGTTGCATTTGGTTTGGAAATATTCAAGCTCTTAAATTTGACTAACAGTGGACTTTTCCATCTGCAGATTATACTGAATGGCCAGCAGAGGCAGTGTTGCAGAGGAATATTTCTCCGCTTGCTGAGAAAAAAAAAAAGAAAGCTCATTCTTCAGCCTCCTCCATGCCTCGTTCAATATATATGGTAAGTCAAAATCTCATTTAATCATTTTGCCATTAATAAAAAGTTCATAGCATCTGATGGCTCTCAGTGCCTTTTAGTGGGGTCTTCCGCATAAATATAATCTTCTAAGACGGTAGCAATAAGGATGACGCTATGGCCATCATGATAGTTTATCAAAGACTTTGACTGTCTATGTGTCTGACAAAATCTTCTTTAGATACTTGTGCAGGCAATATGTCCTCCACGGTAATTACCATCTTTCAGGCTGGAATGAGGTGTCTTAGGTTAGAGCAATTGACTGACTTTGAGATGGAAGGAAGCTATTTAACCTGTTTCCCTGCTCTCTGTGAGTGGGACTCTGATACTCAAGATGGACTGCTGTTTAGAAACTATGTTCTTTAAATAGGAGCCCAATGCTTTCAATGGTGCTGAGTACTTTCCCATTACACCTCCTACTTGCTGTGCAGTCATATTCCCAGATACTTACCTCGTGTGTAATTGCTGATGTCTGGTCCTCCGGTGTAATCGTCTCCCAGTGCGATTGGTCAAGTGGTGCCATTACATCACAAAGCTACAGCAGGATGTCTTCTGACATGAGGGTCAATCAGTTGCTTCTTCCTAATCTAGCCCTCTTTAAATAGGAGCCCAATGCTTTCAATGGTGCAGTGTACTTTCCCATTGCACCTCCTACTTCATGTGCAGTCCTATTCACAGATAGTTACCTAGTGTGTAATTGCTGTGTTCTGGTCCTCCGGTGTAATCTTCACCAAGGGCGATTGGTCAAGTGGTGCCAATTCATCACAAAGTTACAGCAGGATGTCTTCTGACATGAGGGCCAATCAGTTGCTTCTTCTAACTCTAGCCCTCTTTAAATAGGAGTCCAATGCTCTCAATAGTGCAGTGTACTTTTCCATTACACCTCCTACTTGCTGTGCAGTAATATTCACAGATAGTTACCTAGTGTGGAATTGCTGTTGTCTGGTCCTCCGGTGTAATCTTAAGCCAGGGTGATTGGTCAAGTGGTGCATTACATCACAAAGCTACAGCAGGATGTCATCTGAAATGAGGGCCAATCCGTTTCCTAGTACGCAGTAGGATACATGTATCATGGAATAGAAAAGGGAGCAATGTAGACAGGATGCCCAGCTGAAGACTAAGGTGGTGAGATGAAAGGACCTAGCCCATTATTTGAGACTTATACATTTGTTTGAAGGAGTGGTTGATAATAACATTCTGGAGTTCTCTATAGGTTAACTGCTAGGGGTGTGCTAAAATGAAGATGTTAGAATCTGTTATTCATATTTTTTATTATTCCCATGAACCGTAGCATAAACCTTCCTCCCTTAACTTATCAGATCACTGACTTGCTATAGTGTACCATAACCTAAAATAAATCCTGTGAGAAGGGTAGGCTATCTCTTGGCTGCCAAAGAGATCTTTCTATCTGAGTCCTCATATAGGTGCTAGAGTTTTGTGTAGAGAGTACCAGCAAATGAGACATAGGAGCCAGGCTGAAATCTAAGTTGAGATTATAATTTTTAGTGAGCTTTGGATTTTCACAATATTAGATACGCCATAGTACTAATAATTGAGGCTTTATAAAAATCATTTTTGGTAGTGTTGCATTTGGTTTGGAAATATTCAAGCTCTTAAATTTGACTAACAGTGGACTTTTCCATCTGCAGATTATACTGAATGGCCAGCAGAGGCAGTGTTGCAGAGGAATATTTCTCCGCTTGCTGAGAAAAAAAAAAAGAAAGCTCATTCTTCAGCCTCCTCCATGCCTCGATCAATATATATGGTAAGTCAAAATCTCATTTAATCATTTTGCCATTAATAAAAAGTTCATAGCATCTGATGGCTCTCAGTGCCTTTTAGTGGGGTCTTCCGCATAAATATAATCTTCTAAGACGGTAGCAATAAGGATGACGCTATGGCCATCATGATAGTTTATCAAAGACTTTGACTGTCTATGTGTCTGACAAAATCTTCTTTAGATACTTGTGCAGGCAATATGTCCTCCACGGTAATTACCATCTTTCAGGCTGGAATGAGGTGTCTTAGGTTAGAGCAATTGACTGACTTTGAGATGGAAGGAAGCTATTTAACCTGTTTCCCTGCTCTCTGTGAGTGGGACTCTGATACTCAAGATGTACTGCTGTTTAGAAACTATGTTCTTTAAATAGGAGCCCAATGCTTTCAATGGTGCTGAGTACTTTCCCATTACACCTCCTACTTGCTGTGCAGTCATATTCCCAGATACTTACCTAGTGTGTAATTGCTGATGTCTGGTCCTCCGGTGTAATCGTCTCCCAGTGCGATTGGTCAAGTGGTGCCATTACATCACAAAGCTACAGCAGGATGTCTTCTGACATGAGGGTCAATCAGTTGCTTCTTTCTAATCTAGCCCTCTTTAAATAGGAGCCCAATGCTTTCAATGGTGCAGTGTACTTTCCCATTGCACCTCCTACTTCATGTGCAGTCCTATTCACAGATAGTTACCTAGTGTGTAATTGCTGTGTTCTGGTCCTCCGGTGTAATCTTCACCAAGGGCGATTGGTCAAGTGGTGCCAATTCATCACAAAGTTACAGCAGGATGTCTTCTGACATGAGGGCCAATCAGTTGCTTCTTCTAACTCTAGCCCTCTTTAAATAGGAGTCCAATGCTCTCAATAGTGCAGTGTACTTTCCCATTACACCTCCTACTTGCTGTGCAGTAATATTCACAGATAGTTACCTAGTGTGGAATTGCTGTTGTCTGGTCCTCCGGTGTAATCTTAAGCCAGGGTGATTGGTCAAGTGGTGCATTACATCACAAAGCTACAGCAGGATGTCATCTGAAATGAGGGCCAATCAGTTTCCTAGTACGCAGTAGGATACATGTATCATGGAATAGAAAAGGGAGCAATGTAGACAGGATGCCCAGCTGAAGACTAAGGTGGTGAGATGAAAGGACCTAGCCCATTATTTGAGACTTATACATTTGTTTGAAGGAGTGGTTGATAATAACATTCTGGAGTTCTCTATAGGTTAACTGCTAGGGGTGTGCTAAAATGAAGATGTTAGAATCTGTTATTCATAGTTTTTATTATTCCCATGAACCGTAGCATAAACCTTCCTCCCTTAACTTATCAGATCACTGACTTGCTATAGTGTACCATAACCTAAAATAAATCCTGTGAGAAGGGTAGGCTATCTCTTGGCTGCCAAAGAGATCTTTCTATCTGAGTCCTCATATAGGTGCTAGAGTTTTGTGTAGAGAGTACCAGCAAATGAGACATAGGAGCCAGGCTGAAATCTAAGTTGAGATTATAATTTTTAGTGAGCTTTGGATTTTCACAATATTAGATACGCCATAGTACTAATAATTGAGGCTTTATAAAAATCATTTTTGGTAGTGTTGCATTTGGTTTGGAAATATTCAAGCTCTTAAATTTGACTAACAGTGGACTTTTCCATCTGCAGATTATACTGAATGGCCAGCAGAGGCAGTGTTGCAGAGGAATATTTCTCCGCTTGCTGAGAAAAAAAAAAAGAAAGCTCATTCTTCAGCCTCCTCCATGCCTCGTTCAATATATATGGTAAGTCAAAATCTCATTTAATCATTTTGCCATTAATAAAAAGTTCATAGCATCTGATGGCTCTCAGTGCCTTTTAGTGGGGTCTTCCGCATAAATATAATCTTCTAAGACGGTAGCAATAAGGATGACGCTATGGCCATCATGATAGTTTATCAAAGACTTTGACTGTCTATGTGTCTGACAAAATCTTCTTTAGATACTTGTGCAGGCAATATGTCCTCCACGGTAATTACCATCTTTCAGGCTGGAATGAGGTGTCTTAGGTTAGAGCAATTGACTGACTTTGAGATGGAAGGAAGCTATTTAACCTGTTTCCCTGCTCTCTGTGAGTGGGACTCTGATACTCAAGATGGACTGCTGTTTAGAAACTATGTTCTTTAAATAGGAGCCCAATGCTTTCAATGGTGCTGAGTACTTTCCCATTACACCTCCTACTTGCTGTGCAGTCATATTCCCAGATACTTACCTCGTGTGTAATTGCTGATGTCTGGTCCTCCGGTGTAATCGTCTCCCAGTGCGATTGGTCAAGTGGTGCCATTACATCACAAAGCTACAGCAGGATGTCTTCTGACATGAGGGTCAATCAGTTGCTTCTTCCTAATCTAGCCCTCTTTAAATAGGAGCCCAATGCTTTCAATGGTGCAGTGTACTTTCCCATTGCACCTCCTACTTCATGTGCAGTCCTATTCACAGATAGTTACCTAGTGTGTAATTGCTGTGTTCTGGTCCTCCGGTGTAATCTTCACCAAGGGCGATTGGTCAAGTGGTGCCAATTCATCACAAAGTTACAGCAGGATGTCTTCTGACATGAGGGCCAATCAGTTGCTTCTTCTAACTCTAGCCCTCTTTAAATAGGAGTCCAATGCTCTCAATAGTGCAGTGTACTTTTCCATTACACCTCCTACTTGCTGTGCAGTAATATTCACAGATAGTTACCTAGTGTGGAATTGCTGTTGTCTGGTCCTCCGGTGTAATCTTAAGCCAGGGTGATTGGTCAAGTGGTGCATTACATCACAAAGCTACAGCAGGATGTCATCTGAAATGAGGGCCAATCCGTTTCCTAGTACGCAGTAGGATACATGTATCATGGAATAGAAAAGGGAGCAATGTAGACAGGATGCCCAGCTGAAGACTAAGGTGGTGAGATGAAAGGACCTAGCCCATTATTTGAGACTTATACATTTGTTTGAAGGAGTGGTTGATAATAACATTCTGGAGTTCTCTATAGGTTAACTGCTAGGGGTGTGCTAAAATGAAGATGTTAGAATCTGTTATTCATATTTTTTATTATTCCCATGAACCGTAGCATAAACCTTCCTCCCTTAACTTATCAGATCACTGACTTGCTATAGTGTACCATAACCTAAAATAAATCCTGTGAGAAGGGTAGGCTATCTCTTGGCTGCCAAAGAGATCTTTCTATCTGAGTCCTCATATAGGTGCTAGAGTTTTGTGTAGAGAGTACCAGCAAATGAGACATAGGAGCCAGGCTGAAATCTAAGTTGAGATTATAATTTTTAGTGAGCTTTGGATTTTCACAATATTAGATACGCCATAGTACTAATAATTGAGGCTTTATAAAAATCATTTTTGGTAGTGTTGCATTTGGTTTGGAAATATTCAAGCTCTTAAATTTGACTAACAGTGGACTTTTCCATCTGCAGATTATACTGAATGGCCAGCAGAGGCAGTGTTGCAGAGGAATATTTCTCCGCTTGCTGAGAAAAAAAAAAAGAAAGCTCATTCTTCAGCCTCCTCCATGCCTCGTTCAATATATATGGTAAGTCAAAATCTTATTTAATCATTTTGCCATTAATAAAAAGTTCATAGCATCTGATGGCTCTCAGTGCCTTTTAGTGGGGTCTTCCGCATAAATATAATCTTCTAAGACGGTAGCAATAAGGATGACGCTATGGCCATCATGATAGTTTATCAAAGACTTTGACTGTCTATGTGTCTGACAAAATCTTCTTTAGATACTTGTGCAGGCAATATGTCCTCCACGGTAATTACCATCTTTCAGGCTGGAATGAGGTGTCTTAGGTTAGAGCAATTGACTGACTTTGAGATGGAAGGAAGCTATTTAACCTGTTTCCCTGCTCTCTGTGAGTGGGACTCTGATACTCAAGATGGACTGCTGTTTAGAAACTATGTTCTTTAAATAGGAGCCCAATGCTTTCAATGGTGCTGAGTACTTTCCCATTACACCTCCTACTTGCTGTGCAGTCATATTCCCAGATACTTACCTCGTGTGTAATTGCTGATGTCTGGTCCTCCGGTGTAATCGTCTCCCAGTGCGATTGGTCAAGTGGTGCCATTACATCACAAAGCTACAGCAGGATGTCTTCTGACATGAGGGTCAATCAGTTGCTTCTTCCTAATCTAGCCCTCTTTAAATAGGAGCCCAATGCTTTCAATGGTGCAGTGTACTTTCCCATTGCACCTCCTACTTCATGTGCAGTCCTATTCACAGATAGTTACCTAGTGTGTAATTGCTGTGTTCTGGTCCTCCGGTGTAATCTTCACCAAGGGCGATTGGTCAAGTGGTGCCAATTCATCACAAAGTTACAGCAGGATGTCTTCTGACATGAGGGCCAATCAGTTGCTTCTTCTAACTCTAGCCCTCTTTAAATAGGAGTCCAATGCTCTCAATAGTGCAGTGTACTTTTCCATTACACCTCCTACTTGCTGTGCAGTAATATTCACAGATAGTTACCTAGTGTGGAATTGCTGTTGTCTGGTCCTCCGGTGTAATCTTAAGCCAGGGTGATTGGTCAAGTGGTGCATTACATCACAAAGCTACAGCAGGATGTCATCTGAAATGAGGGCCAATCCGTTTCCTAGTACGCAGTAGGATACATGTATCATGGAATAGAAAAGGGAGCAATGTAGACAGGATGCCCAGCTGAAGACTAAGGTGGTGAGATGAAAGGACCTAGCCCATTATTTGAGACTTATACATTTGTTTGAAGGAGTGGTTGATAATAACATTCTGGAGTTCTCTATAGGTTAACTGCTAGGGGTGTGCTAAAATGAAGATGTTAGAATCTGTTATTCATATTTTTTATTATTCCCATGAACCGTAGCATAAACCTTCCTCCCTTAACTTATCAGATCACTGACTTGCTATAGTGTACCATAACCTAAAATAAATCCTGTGAGAAGGGTAGGCTATCTCTTGGCTGCCAAAGAGATCTTTCTATCTGAGTCCTCATATAGGTGCTAGAGTTTTGTGTAGAGAGTACCAGCAAATGAGACATAGGAGCCAGGCTGAAATCTAAGTTGAGATTATAATTTTTAGTGAGCTTTGGATTTTCACAATATTAGATACGCCATAGTACTAATAATTGAGGCTTTATAAAAATCATTTTTGGTAGTGTTGCATTTGGTTTGGAAATATTCAAGCTCTTAAATTTGACTAACAGTGGACTTTTCCATCTGCAGATTATACTGAATGGCCAGCAGAGGCAGTGTTGCAGAGGAATATTTCTCCGCTTGCTGAGAAAAAAAAAAAAGAAAGCTCATTCTTCAGCCTCCTCCATGCCTCGTTCAATATATATGGTAAGTCAAAATCTTATTTAATCATTTTGCCATTAATAAAAAGTTCATAGCATCTGATGGCTCTCAGTGCCTTTTAGTGGGGTCTTCCGCATAAATATAATCTTCTAAGACGGTAGCAATAAGGATGACGCTATGGCCATCATGATAGTTTATCAAAGACTTTGACTGTCTATGTGTCTGACAAAATCTTCTTTAGATACTTGTGCAGGCAATATGTCCTCCACGGTAATTACCATCTTTCAGGCTGGAATGAGGTGTCTTAGGTTAGAGCAATTGACTGACTTTGAGATGGAAGGAAGCTATTTAACCTGTTTCCCTGCTCTCTGTGAGTGGGACTCTGATACTCAAGATGGACTGCTGTTTAGAAACTGTGTTCTTTAAATAGGAGCCCAATGCTTTCAATGGTGCTGAGTACTTTCCCATTACACCTCCTACTTGCTGTGCAGTCATATTCCCAGATACTTACCTAGTGTGTAATTGCTGATGTCTGGTCCTCCGGTGTAATCGTCTCCCAGTGCGATTGGTCAAGTGGTGCCATTACATCACAAAGCTACAGCAGGATGTCTTCTGACATGAGGGTCAATCAGTTGCTTCTTCCTAATCTAGCCCTCTTTAAATAGGAGCCCAATGCTTTCAATGGTGCAGTGTACTTTACCATTGCACCTCCTACTTCATGTGCAGTCCTATTCACAGATAGTTACCTAGTGTGTAATTGCTGTGTTCTGGTCCTCCGGTGTAATCTTCACCAAGGGCGATTGGTCAAGTGGTGCCAATTCATCACAAAGTTACAGCAGGATGTCTTCTGACATGAGGGCCAATCAGTTGCTTCTTCTAACTCTAGCCCTCTTTAAATAGGAGTCCAATGCTCTCAATGGTGCAGTGTACTTTCCCATTACACCTCCTACTTGCTGTGCAGTAATATTCACAGATAGTTACCTAGTGTGGAATTGCTGTTGTCTGGTCCTCTGGTGTAATCTTAAGCCAGGGTGATTGGTCAAGTGGTGCATTACATCACAAAGCTACAGCAGGATGTCATCTGAAATGAGGGCCAATCAGTTTCCTAGTACACAGTAGGATACATGTATCATAGAATAGAAAAGGGAGCAATGTAGACAGGATGCCCAGCTGAAGACTAAGGTGGTGAGATGAAAGGACCTAGCCCATTATTTGAGACTTATACATTTGTTTGAAGGAGTGGTTGATAATAACATTCTGGAGTTCTCTATAGGTTAACTGCTAGGGGTGTGCTAAAATGAAGATGTTAGAATCTGTTATTCATAGTTTTTATTATTCCCATGAACCGTAGCATAAACCTTCCTCCCTTAACTTATCAGATCACTGACTTGCTATAGTGTACCATAACCTAAAATAAATCCTGTGAGAAGGGTAGGCTATCTCTTGGCTGCCAAAGAGATCTTTCTATCTAAGTCCTCATATAGGTGCTAGAGTTTTGTGTAGAGAGTACCAGCAAATGAGACATAGGAGCCAGGCTGAAATCTAAGTTGAGATTATAATTTTTAGTGAGCTTTGGATTTTCACAATATTAGATACGCCATAGTACTAATAATTGAGGCTTTATAAAAATCATTTTTTGGTAGTGTTGCATTTGGTTTGGAAATATTCAAGCTCTTAAATTTGACTAACAGTGGACTTTTCCATCTGCAGATTATACTGAATGGCCAGCAGAGGCAGTGTTGCAGAGGAATATTTCTCCGCTTGCTGAGAAAAAAAAAAAAAGAAAGCTCATTCTTCAGCCTCCTCCATGCCTCGTTCAATATATATGGTAAGTCAAAATCTCATTTAATCATTTTACCATTAATAAAAAGTTCATAGCATCTGATGGCTCTCAGTGCCTTTTAGTGGGGTCTTCCGCATAAATATAATCTTCTAAGACGGTAGCAATAAGGATGACGCTATGGCCATCATGATAGTTTATCAAAGACTTTGACTGTCTATGTGTCTGACAAAATCTTCTTTAGATACTTGTGCAGGCAATATGTCCTCCACGGTAATTACCATCTTTCAGGCTGGAATGAGGTGTCTTAGGTTAGAGCAATTGACTGACTTTGAGATGGAAGGAAGCTATTTAACCTGTTTCCCTGCTCTCTGTGAGTGGGACTCTGATACTCAAGATGTACTGCTGTTTAGAAACTATGTTCTTTAAATAGGAGCCCAATGCTTTCAATGGTGCTGAGTACTTTCCCATTACACCTCCTACTTGCTGTGCAGTCATATTCCCAGATACTTACCTAGTGTGTAATTGCTGATGTCTGGTCCTCCGGTGTAATCGTCTCCCAGTGCGATTGGTCAAGTGGTGCCATTACATCACAAAGCTACAGCAGGATGTCTTCTGACATGAGGGTCAATCAGTTGCTTCTTTCTAATCTAGCCCTCTTTAAATAGGAGCCCAATGCTTTCAATGGTGCAGTGTACTTTCCCATTGCACCTCCTACTTCATGTGCAGTCCTATTCACAGATAGTTACCTAGTGTGTAATTGCTGTGTTCTGGTCCTCCGGTGTAATCTTCACCAAGGGCGATTGGTCAAGTGGTGCCAATTCATCACAAAGTTACAGCAGGATGTCTTCTGACATGAGGGCCAATCAGTTGCTTCTTCTAACTCTAGCCCTCTTTAAATAGGAGTCCAATGCTCTCAATGGTGCAGTGTACTTTCCCATTACACCTCCTACTTGCTGTGCAGTAATATTCACAGATAGTTACCTAGTGTGGAATTGCTGTTGTCTGGTCCTCCGGTGTAATCTTAAGCCAGGGTGATTGGTCAAGTGGTGCATTACATCACAAAGCTACAGCAGGATGTCATCTGAAATGAGGGCCAATCAGTTTCCTAGTACGCAGTAGGATACATGTATCATGGAATAGAAAAGGGAGCAATGTAGACGGATGCCCAGCTGAAGACTAAGGTGGTGAGATGAAAGGACCTAGCCCATTATTTGAGACTTATACATTTGTTTGAAGGAGTGGTTGATAATAACATTCTGGAGTTCTCTATAGGTTAACTGCTAGGGGTGTGCTAAAATGAAGATGTTAGAATCTGTTATTCATAGTTTTTATTATTCCCATGAACCGCAGCATAAACCTTCCTCCCTTAACTTATCAGATCACTGACTTGCTATAGTGTACCATAACCTAAAATAAATCCTGTGAGAAGGGTAGGCTATCTCTTGGCTGCCAAAGAGATCTTTCTATCGGAGTCCTCATATAGGTGCTAGAGTTTTGTGTAGAGAGTACCAGCAAATGAGACATAGGAGCCAGGTTGAAATCTAAGTTGAGATTATAATTTTTAGTGAGCTTTGGATTTTCACAATATTAGATACGCCATAGTACTAATAATTGAGGCTTTATAAAAATCATTTTTTGGTAGTGTTGCATTTGGTTTGGAAATATTCAAGCTCTTAAATTTGACTAACAGTGGACTTTTCCATCTGCAGATTATACTGAATGGCCAGCAGAGGCAGTGTTGCAGAGGAATATTTCTCCGCTTGCTGAGAAAAAAAAAAGAAAGCTAATTCTTCAGCCTCCTCCATGCCTCGATCAATATATATGGTAAGTCAAAATCTCATTTAATCATTTTGCCATTAATAAAAAGTTCATAGCATCTGATGGCTCTCAGTGCCTTTTAGTGGGGTCTTCCGCATAAATATAATCTTCTAAGACGGTAGCAATAAGGATGACGCTATGGCCATCATGATAGTTTATCAAAGACTTTGACTGTCTATGTGTCTGACAAAATCTTCTTTAGATACTTGTGCAGGCAATATGTCCTCCACGGTAATTACCATCTTTCAGGCTGGAATGAGGTGTCTTAGGTTAGAGCAATTGACTGACTTTGAGATGGAAGGAAGCTATTTAACCTGTTTCCCTGCTCTCTGTGAGTGGGACTCTGATACTCAAGATGTACTGCTGTTTAGAAACTATGTTCTTTAAATAGGAGCCCAATGCTTTCAATGGTGCTGAGTACTTTCCCATTACACCTCCTACTTGCTGTGCAGTCATATTCCCAGATACTTACCTAGTGTGTAATTGCTGATGTCTGGTCCTCCGGTGTAATCGTCTCCCAGTGCGATTGGTCAAGTGGTGCCATTACATCACAAAGCTACAGCAGGATGTCTTCTGACATGAGGGTCAATCAGTTGCTTCTTTCTAATCTAGCCCTCTTTAAATAGGAGCCCAATGCTTTCAATGGTGCAGTGTACTTTCCCATTGCACCTCCTACTTCATGTGCAGTCCTATTCACAGATAGTTACCTAGTGTGTAATTGCTGTGTTCTGGTCCTCCGGTGTAATCTTCACCAAGGGCGATTGGTCAAGTGGTGCCAATTCATCACAAAGTTACAGCAGGATGTCTTCTGACATGAGGGCCAATCAGTTGCTTCTTCTAACTCTAGCCCTCTTTAAATAGGAGTCCAATGCTCTCAATGGTGCAGTGTACTTTCCCATTACACCTCCTACTTGCTGTGCAGTAATATTCACAGATAGTTACCTAGTGTGGAATTGCTGTTGTCTGGTCCTCCGGTGTAATCTTAAGCCAGGGTGATTGGTCAAGTGGTGCATTACATCACAAAGCTACAGCAGGATGTCATCTGAAATGAGGGCCAATCAGTTTCCTAGTACGCAGTAGGATACATGTATCATGGAATAGAAAAGGGAGCAATGTAGACGGATGCCCAGCTGAAGACTAAGGTGGTGAGATGAAAGGACCTAGCCCATTATTTGAGACTTATACATTTGTTTGAAGGAGTGGTTGATAATAACATTCTGGAGTTCTCTATAGGTTAACTGCTAGGGGTGTGCTAAAATGAAGATGTTAGAATCTGTTATTCATAGTTTTTATTATTCCCATGAACCGCAGCATAAACCTTCCTCCCTTAACTTATCAGATCACTGACTTGCTATAGTGTACCATAACCTAAAATAAATCCTGTGAGAAGGGTAGGCTATCTCTTGGCTGCCAAAGAGATCTTTCTATCGGAGTCCTCATATAGGTGCTAGAGTTTTGTGTAGAGAGTACCAGCAAATGAGACATAGGAGCCAGGTTGAAATCTAAGTTGAGATTATAATTTTTAGTGAGCTTTGGATTTTCACAATATTAGATACGCCATAGTACTAATAATTGAGGCTTTATAAAAATCATTTTTTGGTAGTGTTGCATTTGGTTTGGAAATATTCAAGCTCTTAAATTTGACTAACAGTGGACTTTTCCATCTGCAGATTATACTGAATGGCCAGCAGAGGCAGTGTTGCAGAGGAATATTTCTCCGCTTGCTGAGAAAAAAAAAAGAAAGCTAATTCTTCAGCCTCCTCCATGCCTCGATCAATATATATGGTAAGTCAAAATCTCATTTAATCATTTTGCCATTAATAAAAAGTTCATAGCATCTGATGGCTCTCAGTGCCTTTTAGTGGGGTCTTCCGCATAAATATAATCTTCTAAGACGGTAGCAATAAGGATGACGCTATGGCCATCATGATAGTTTATCAAAGACTTTGACTGTCTATGTGTCTGACAAAATCTTCTTTAGATACTTGTGCAGGCAATATGTCCTCCACGGTAATTACCATCTTTCAGGCTGGAATGAGGTGTCTTAGGTTAGAGCAATTGACTGACTTTGAGATGGAAGGAAGCTATTTAACCTGTTTCCCTGCTCTCTGTGAGTGGGACTCTGATACTCAAGATGTACTGCTGTTTAGAAACTATGTTCTTTAAATAGGAGCCCAATGCTTTCAATGGTGCTGAGTACTTTCCCATTACACCTCCTACTTGCTGTGCAGTCATATTCCCAGATACTTACCTAGTGTGTAATTGCTGATGTCTGGTCCTCCGGTGTAATCGTCTCCCAGTGCGATTGGTCAAGTGGTGCCATTACATCACAAAGCTACAGCAGGATGTCTTCTGACATGAGGGTCAATCAGTTGCTTCTTTCTAATCTAGCCCTCTTTAAATAGGAGCCCAATGCTTTCAATGGTGCAGTGTACTTTCCCATTGCACCTCCTACTTCATGTGCAGTCCTATTCACAGATAGTTACCTAGTGTGTAATTGCTGTGTTCTGGTCCTCCGGTGTAATCTTCACCAAGGGCGATTGGTCAAGTGGTGCCAATTCATCACAAAGTTACAGCAGGATGTCTTCTGACATGAGGGCCAATCAGTTGCTTCTTCTAACTCTAGCCCTCTTTAAATAGGAGTCCAATGCTCTCAATGGTGCAGTGTACTTTCCCATTACACCTCCTACTTGCTGTGCAGTAATATTCACAGATAGTTACCTAGTGTGGAATTGCTGTTGTCTGGTCCTCCGGTGTAATCTTAAGCCAGGGTGATTGGTCAAGTGGTGCATTACATCACAAAGCTACAGCAGGATGTCATCTGAAATGAGGGCCAATCAGTTTCCTAGTACGCAGTAGGATACATGTATCATGGAATAGAAAAGGGAGCAATGTAGACAGGATGCCCAGCTGAAGACTAAGGTGGTGAGATGAAAGGACCTAGCCCATTATTTGAGACTTATACATTTGTTTGAAGGAGTGGTTGATAATAACATTCTGGAGTTCTCTATAGGTTAACTGCTAGGGGTGTGCTAAAATGAAGATGTTAGAATCTGTTATTCATAGTTTTTATTATTCCCATGAACCGCAGCATAAACCTTCCTCCCTTAACTTATCAGATCACTGACTTGCTATAGTGTACCATAACCTAAAATAAATCCTGTGAGAAGGGTAGGCTATCTCTTGGCTGCCAAAGAGATCTTTCTATCGGAGTCCTCATATAGGTGCTAGAGTTTTGTGTAGAGAGTACCAGCAAATGAGACATAGGAGCCAGGTTGAAATCTAAGTTGAGATTATAATTTTTAGTGAGCTTTGGATTTTCACAATATTAGATACGCCATAGTACTAATAATTGAGGCTTTATAAAAATCATTTTTTGGTAGTGTTGCATTTGGTTTGGAAATATTCAAGCTCTTAAATTTGACTAACAGTGGACTTTTCCATCTGCAGATTATACTGAATGGCCAGCAGAGGCAGTGTTGCAGAGGAATATTTCTCCGCTTGCTGAGAAAAAAAAAAGAAAGCTAATTCTTCAGCCTCCTCCATGCCTCGATCAATATATATGGTAAGTCAAAATCTCATTTAATCATTTTGCCATTAATAAAAAGTTCATAGCATCTGATGGCTCTCAGTGCCTTTTAGTGGGGTCTTCCGCATAAATATAATCTTCTAAGACGGTAGCAATAAGGATGACGCTATGGCCATCATGATAGTTTATCAAAGACTTTGACTGTCTATGTGTCTGACAAAATCTTCTTTAGATACTTGTGCAGGCAATATGTCCTCCACGGTAATTACCATCTTTCAGGCTGGAATGAGGTGTCTTAGGTTAGAGCAATTGACTGACTTTGAGATGGAAGGAAGCTATTTAACCTGTTTCCCTGCTCTCTGTGAGTGGGACTCTGATACTCAAGATGTACTGCTGTTTAGAAACTATGTTCTTTAAATAGGAGCCCAATGCTTTCAATGGTGCTGAGTACTTTCCCATTACACCTCCTACTTGCTGTGCAGTCATATTCCCAGATACTTACCTAGTGTGTAATTGCTGATGTCTGGTCCTCCGGTGTAATCGTCTCCCAGTGCGATTGGTCAAGTGGTGCCATTACATCACAAAGCTACAGCAGGATGTCTTCTGACATGAGGGTCAATCAGTTGCTTCTTTCTAATCTAGCCCTCTTTAAATAGGAGCCCAATGCTTTCAATGGTGCAGTGTACTTTCCCATTGCACCTCCTACTTCATGTGCAGTCCTATTCACAGATAGTTACCTAGTGTGTAATTGCTGTGTTCTGGTCCTCCGGTGTAATCTTCACCAAGGGCGATTGGTCAAGTGGTGCCAATTCATCACAAAGTTACAGCAGGATGTCTTCTGACATGAGGGCCAATCAGTTGCTTCTTCTAACTCTAGCCCTCTTTAAATAGGAGTCCAATGCTCTCAATGGTGCAGTGTACTTTCCCATTACACCTCCTACTTGCTGTGCAGTAATATTCACAGATAGTTACCTAGTGTGGAATTGCTGTTGTCTGGTCCTCCGGTGTAATCTTAAGCCAGGGTGATTGGTCAAGTGGTGCATTACATCACAAAGCTACAGCAGGATGTCATCTGAAATGAGGGCCAATCCGTTTCCTAGTACACAGTAGGATACATGTATCATAGAATAGAAAAGGGAGCAATGTAGACAGGATGCCCAGCTGAAGACTAAGGTGGTGAGATGAAAGGACCTAGCCCATTATTTGAGACGTATACATTTGTTTGAAGGAGTGGTTGATAATAACATTCTGGAGTTCTCTATAGGTTAACTGCTAGGGGTGTGCTAAAATGAAGATGTTAGAATCTGTTATTCATAGTTTTTATTATTCCCATGAACCGCAGCATAAACCTTCCTCCCTTAACTTATCAGATCACTGACTTGCTATAGTGTACCATAACCTAAAATAAATCCTGTGAGAAGGGTAGGCTATCTCTTGGCTGCCAAAGAGATCTTTCTATCTGAGTCCTCATATAGGTGCTAGAGTTTTGTGTAGAGAGTACCAGCAAATGAGACATAGGAGCCAGGTTGAAATCTAAGTTGAGATTATAATTTTTAGTGAGCTTTGGATTTTCACAATATTAGATACGCCATAGTACTAATAATTGAGGCTTTATAAAAATCATTTTTTGGTAGTGTTGCATTTGGTTTGGAAATATTCAAGCTCTTAAATTTGACTAACAGTGGACTTTTCCATCTGCAGATTATACTGAATGGCCAGCAGAGGCAGTGTTGCAGAGGAATATTTCTCCGCTTGCTGAGAAAAAAAAAAAGAAAGCTCATTCTTCAGCCTCCTCCATGCCTCGTTCAATATATATGGTAAGTCAAAATCTTATTTAATCATTTTGCCATTAATAAAAAGTTCATAGCATCTGATGGCTCTCAGTGCCTTTTAGTGGGGTCTTCCGCATAAATATAATCTTCTAAGACGGTAGCAATAAGGATGACGCTATGGCCATCATGATAGTTTATCAAAGACTTTGACTGTCTATGTGTCTGACAAAATCTTCTTTAGATACTTGTGCAGGCAATATGTCCTCCACGGTAATTACCATCTTTCAGGCTGGAATGAGGTGTCTTAGGTTAGAGCAATTGACTGACTTTGAGATGGAAGGAAGCTATTTAACCTGTTTCCCTGCTCTCTGTGAGTGGGACTCTGATACTCAAGATGGACTGCTGTTTAGAAACTATGTTCTTTAAATAGGAGCCCAATGCTTTCAATGGTGCTGAGTACTTTCCCATTACACCTCCTACTTGCTGTGCAGTCATATTCCCAGATACTTACCTCGTGTGTAATTGCTGATGTCTGGTCCTCCGGTGTAATCGTCTCCCAGTGCGATTGGTCAAGTGGTGCCATTACATCACAAAGCTACAGCAGGATGTCTTCTGACATGAGGGTCAATCAGTTGCTTCTTCCTAATCTAGCCCTCTTTAAATAGGAGCCCAATGCTTTCAATGGTGCAGTGTACTTTCCCATTGCACCTCCTACTTCATGTGCAGTCCTATTCACAGATAGTTACCTAGTGTGTAATTGCTGTGTTCTGGTCCTCCGGTGTAATCTTCACCAAGGGCGATTGGTCAAGTGGTGCCAATTCATCACAAAGTTACAGCAGGATGTCTTCTGACATGAGGGCCAATCAGTTGCTTCTTCTAACTCTAGCCCTCTTTAAATAGGAGTCCAATGCTCTCAATAGTGCAGTGTACTTTTCCATTACACCTCCTACTTGCTGTGCAGTAATATTCACAGATAGTTACCTAGTGTGGAATTGCTGTTGTCTGGTCCTCCGGTGTAATCTTAAGCCAGGGTGATTGGTCAAGTGGTGCATTACATCACAAAGCTACAGCAGGATGTCATCTGAAATGAGGGCCAATCCGTTTCCTAGTACGCAGTAGGATACATGTATCATGGAATAGAAAAGGGAGCAATGTAGACAGGATGCCCAGCTGAAGACTAAGGTGGTGAGATGAAAGGACCTAGCCCATTATTTGAGACTTATACATTTGTTTGAAGGAGTGGTTGATAATAACATTCTGGAGTTCTCTATAGGTTAACTGCTAGGGGTGTGCTAAAATGAAGATGTTAGAATCTGTTATTCATAGTTTTTATTATTCCCATGAACCGCAGCATAAACCTTCCTCCCTTAACTTATCAGATCACTGACTTGCTATAGTGTACCATAACCTAAAATAAATCCTGTGAGAAGGGTAGGCTATCTCTTGGCTGCCAAAGAGATCTTTCTATCGGAGTCCTCATATAGGTGCTAGAGTTTTGTGTAGAGAGTACCAGCAAATGAGACATAGGAGCCAGGTTGAAATCTAAGTTGAGATTATAATTTTTAGTGAGCTTTGGATTTTCACAATATTAGATACGCCATAGTACTAATAATTGAGGCTTTATAAAAATCATTTTTTGGTAGTGTTGCATTTGGTTTGGAAATATTCAAGCTCTTAAATTTGACTAACAGTGGACTTTTCCATCTGCAGATTATACTGAATGGCCAGCAGAGGCAGTGTTGCAGAGGAATATTTCTCCGCTTGCTGAGAAAAAAAAAAAAGAAAGCTCATTCTTCAGCCTCCTCCATGCCTCGTTCAATATATATGGTAAGTCAAAATCTCATTTAATCATTTTGCCATTAATAAAAAGTTCATAGCATCTGATGGCTCTCAGTGCCTTTTAGTGGGGTCTTCCGCATAAATATAATCTTCTAAGACGGTAGCAATAAGGATGACGCTATGGCCATCATGATAGTTTATCAAAGACTTTGACTGTCTATGTGTCTGACAAAATCTTCTTTAGATACTTGTGCAGGCAATATGTCCTCCACGGTAATTACCATCTTTCAGGCTGGAATGAGGTGTCTTAGGTTAGAGCAATTGACTGACTTTGAGATGGAAGGAAGCTATTTAACCTGTTTCCCTGCTCTCTGTGAGTGGGACTCTGATACTCAAGATGTACTGCTGTTTAGAAACTATGTTCTTTAAATAGGAGCCCAATGCTTTCAATGGTGCTGAGTACTTTCCCATTACACCTCCTACTTGCTGTGCAGTCATATTCCCAGATACTTACCTAGTGTGTAATTGCTGATGTCTGGTCCTCCGGTGTAATCGTCTCCCAGTGCGATTGGTCAAGTGGTGCCATTACATCACAAAGCTACAGCAGGATGTCTTCTGACATGAGGGTCAATCAGTTGCTTCTTTCTAATCTAGCCCTCTTTAAATAGGAGCCCAATGCTTTCAATGGTGCAGTGTACTTTCCCATTGCACCTCCTACTTCATGTGCAGTCCTATTCACAGATAGTTACCTAGTGTGTAATTGCTGTGTTCTGGTCCTCCGGTGTAATCTTCACCAAGGGCGATTGGTCAAGTGGTGCCAATTCATCACAAAGTTACAGCAGGATGTCTTCTGACATGAGGGCCAATCAGTTGCTTCTTCTAACTCTAGCCCTCTTTAAATAGGAGTCCAATGCTCTCAATGGTGCAGTGTACTTTCCCATTACACCTCCTACTTGCTGTGCAGTAATATTCACAGATAGTTGCCTAGTGTGGAATTGCTGTTGTCTGGTCCTCCGGTGTAATCTTAAGCCAGGGTGATTGGTCAAGTGGTGCATTACATCACAAAGCTACAGCAGGATGTCATCTGAAATGAGGGCCAATCCGTTTCCTAGTACGCAGTAGGATACATGTATCATGGAATAGAAAAGGGAGCAATGTAGACAGGATGCCCAGCTGAAGACTAAGGTGGTGAGATGAAAGGACCTAGCCCATTATTTGAGACTTATACATTTGTTTGAAGGAGTGGTTGATAATAACATTCTGGAGTTCTCTATAGGTTAACTGCTAGGGGTGTGCTAAAATGAAGATGTTAGAATCTGTTATTCATAGTTTTTATTATTCCCATGAACCGTAGCATAAACCTTCCTCCCTTAACTTATCAGATAACAGACTTGCTATAGTGTACCATAACCTAAAATAAATCCTGTGAGAAGGGTAGGCTATCTCTTGGCTGCCAAAGAGATCTTTCTATCTGAGTCCTCATATAGGTGCTAGAGTTTTGTGTAGAGAGTACCAGCAAATGAGACATAGGAGCCAGGCTGAAATCTAAGTTGAGATTATAATTTTTAGTGAGCTTTGGATTTTCACAATATTAGATACGCCATAGTACTAATAATTGAGGCTTTATAAAAATCATTTTTGGTAGTGTTGCATTTGGTTTGGAAATATTCAAGCTCTTAAATTTGACTAACAGTGGACTTTTCCATCTGCAGATTATACTGAATGGCCAGCAGAGGCAGTGTTGCAGAGGAATATTTCTCCGCTTGCTGAGAAAAAAAAAAAAGAAAGCTCATTCTTCAGCCTCCTCCATGCCTCGTTCAATATATATGGTAAGTCAAAATCTCATTTAATCATTTTGCCATTAATAAAAAGTTCATAGCATCTGATGGCTCTCAGTGCCTTTTAGTGGGGTCTTCCGCATAAATATAATCTTCTAAGACGGTAGCAATAAGGATGACGCTATGGCCATCATGATAGTTTATCAAAGACTTTGACTGTCTATGTGTCTGACAAAATCTTCTTTAGATACTTGTGCAGGCAATATGTCCTCCACGGTAATTACCATCTTTCAGGCTGGAATGAGGTGTCTTAGGTTAGAGCAATTGACTGACTTTGAGATGGAAGGAAGCTATTTAACCTGTTTCCCTGCTCTCTGTGAGTGGGACTCTGATACTCAAGATGGACTGCTGTTTAGAAACTATGTTCTTTAAATAGGAGCCCAATGCTTTCAATGGTGCTGAGTACTTTCCCATTACACCTCCTACTTGCTGTGCAGTCATATTCCCAGATACTTACCTAGTGTGTAATTGCTGATGTCTGGTCCTCCGGTGTAATCGTCTCCCAGTGCGATTGGTCAAGTGGTGCCATTACATCACAAAGCTACAGCAGGATGTCTTCTGACATGAGGGTCAATCAGTTGCTTCTTTCTAATCTAGCCCTCTTTAAATAGGAGCCCAATGCTTTCAATGGTGCAGTGTACTTTCCCATTGCACCTCCTACTTCATGTGCAGTCCTATTCACAGATAGTTACCTAGTGTGTAATTGCTGTGTTCTGGTCCTCCGGTGTAATCTTCACCAAGGGCGATTGGTCAAGTGGTGCCAATTCATCACAAAGTTACAGCAGGATGTCTTCTGACATGAGGGCCAATCAGTTGCTTCTTCTAACTCTAGCCCTCTTTAAATAGGAGTCCAATGCTCTCAATGGTGCAGTGTACTTTCCCATTACACCTCCTACTTGCTGTGCAGTAATATTCACAGATAGTTACCTAGTGTGGAATTGCTGTTGTCTGGTCCTCCGGTGTAATCTTAAGCCAGGGTGATTGGTCAAGTGGTGCATTACATCACAAAGCTACAGCAGGATGTCATCTGAAATGAGGGCCAATCAGTTTCCTAGTACGCAGTAGGATACATGTATCATGGAATAGAAAAGGGAGCAATGTAGACAGGATGCCCAGCTGAAGACTAAGGTGGTGAGATGAAAGGACCTAGCCCATTATTTGAGACTTATACATTTGTTTGAAGGAGTGGTTGATAATAACATTCTGGAGTTCTCTATAGGTTAACTGCTAGGGGTGTGCTAAAATGAAGATGTTAGAATCTGTTATTCATAGTTTTTATTATTCCCATGAACCGTAGCATAAACCTTCCTCCCTTAACTTATCAGATCACTGACTTGCTATAGTGTACCATAACCTAAAATAAATCCTGTGAGAAGGGTAGGCTATCTCTTGGCTGCCAAAGAGATCTTTCTATCTGAGTCCTCATATAGGTGCTAGAGTTTTGTGTAGAGAGTACCAGCAAATGAGACATAGGAGCCAGGCTGAAATCTAAGTTGAGATTATAATTTTTAGTGAGCTTTGGATTTTCACAATATTAGATACGCCATAGTACTAATAATTGAGGCTTTATAAAAATCATTTTTGGTAGTGTTGCATTTGGTTTGGAAATATTCAAGCTCTTAAATTTGACTAACAGTGGACTTTTCCATCTGCAGATTATACTGAATGGCCAGCAGAGGCAGTGTTGCAGAGGAATATTTCTCCGCTTGCTGAGAAAAAAAAAAAAGAAAGCTCATTCTTCAGCCTCCTCCATGCCTCGATCAATATATATGGTAAGTCAAAATCTCATTTAATCATTTTGCCATTAATAAAAAGTTCATAGCATCTGATGGCTCTCAGTGCCTTTTAGTGGGGTCTTCCGCATAAATATAATCTTCTAAGACGGTAGCAATAAGGATGACGCTATGGCCATCATGATAGTTTATCAAAGACTTTGACTGTCTATGTGTCTGACAAAATCTTCTTTAGATACTTGTGCAGGCAATATGTCCTCCACGGTAATTACCATCTTTCAGGCTGGAATGAGGTGTCTTAGGTTAGAGCAATTGACTGACTTTGAGATGGAAGGAAGCTATTTAACCTGTTTCCCTGCTCTCTGTGAGTGGGACTCTGATACTCAAGATGTACTGCTGTTTAGAAACTATGTTCTTTAAATAGGAGCCCAATGCTTTCAATGGTGCTGAGTACTTTCCCATTACACCTCCTACTTGCTGTGCAGTCATATTCCCAGATACTTACCTAGTGTGTAATTGCTGATGTCTGGTCCTCCGGTGTAATCGTCTCCCAGTGCGATTGGTCAAGTGGTGCCATTACATCACAAAGCTACAGCAGGATGTCTTCTGACATGAGGGTCAATCAGTTGCTTCTTTCTAATCTAGCCCTCTTTAAATAGGAGCCCAATGCTTTCAATGGTGCAGTGTACTTTCCCATTGCACCTCCTACTTCATGTGCAGTCCTATTCACAGATAGTTACCTAGTGTGTAATTGCTGTGTTCTGGTCCTCCGGTGTAATCTTCACCAAGGGCGATTGGTCAAGTGGTGCCAATTCATCACAAAGTTACAGCAGGATGTCTTCTGACATGAGGGCCAATCAGTTGCTTCTTCTAACTCTAGCCCTCTTTAAATAGGAGTCCAATGCTCTCAATGGTGCAGTGTACTTTCCCATTACACCTCCTACTTGCTGTGCAGTAATATTCACAGATAGTTACCTAGTGTGGAATTGCTGTTGTCTGGTCCTCCGGTGTAATCTTAAGCCAGGGTGATTGGTCAAGTGGTGCATTACATCACAAAGCTACAGCAGGATGTCATCTGAAATGAGGGCCAATCAGTTTCCTAGTACGCAGTAGGATACATGTATCATGGAATAGAAAAGGGAGCAATGTAGACAGGATGCCCAGCTGAAGACTAAGGTGGTGAGATGAAAGGACCTAGCCCATTATTTGAGACTTATACATTTGTTTGAAGGAGTGGTTGATAATAACATTCTGGAGTTCTCTATAGGTTAACTGCTAGGGGTGTGCTAAAATGAAGATGTTAGAATCTGTTATTCATAGTTTTTATTATTCCCATGAACCGCAGCATAAACCTTCCTCCCTTAACTTATCAGATCACTGACTTGCTATAGTGTACCATAACCTAAAATAAATCCTGTGAGAAGGGTAGGCTATCTCTTGGCTGCCAAAGAGATCTTTCTATCGGAGTCCTCATATAGGTGCTAGAGTTTTGTGTAGAGAGTACCAGCAAATGAGACATAGGAGCCAGGTTGAAATCTAAGTTGAGATTATAATTTTTAGTGAGCTTTGGATTTTCACAATATTAGATACGCCATAGTACTAATAATTGAGGCTTTATAAAAATCATTTTTTGGTAGTGTTGCATTTGGTTTGGAAATATTCAAGCTCTTAAATTTGACTAACAGTGGACTTTTCCATCTGCAGATTATACTGAATGGCCAGCAGAGGCAGTGTTGCAGAGGAATATTTCTCCGCTTGCTGAGAAAAAAAAAAGAAAGCTAATTCTTCAGCCTCCTCCATGCCTCGATCAATATATATGGTAAGTCAAAATCTCATTTAATCATTTTGCCATTAATAAAAAGTTCATAGCATCTGATGGCTCTCAGTGCCTTTTAGTGGGGTCTTCCGCATAAATATAATCTTCTAAGACGGTAGCAATAAGGATGACGCTATGGCCATCATGATAGTTTATCAAAGACTTTGACTGTCTATGTGTCTGACAAAATCTTCTTTAGATACTTGTGCAGGCAATATGTCCTCCACGGTAATTACCATCTTTCAGGCTGGAATGAGGTGTCTTAGGTTAGAGCAATTGACTGACTTTGAGATGGAAGGAAGCTATTTAACCTGTTTCCCTGCTCTCTGTGAGTGGGACTCTGATACTCAAGATGTACTGCTGTTTAGAAACTATGTTCTTTAAATAGGAGCCCAATGCTTTCAATGGTGCTGAGTACTTTCCCATTACACCTCCTACTTGCTGTGCAGTCATATTCCCAGATACTTACCTAGTGTGTAATTGCTGATGTCTGGTCCTCCGGTGTAATCGTCTCCCAGTGCGATTGGTCAAGTGGTGCCATTACATCACAAAGCTACAGCAGGATGTCTTCTGACATGAGGGTCAATCAGTTGCTTCTTTCTAATCTAGCCCTCTTTAAATAGGAGCCCAATGCTTTCAATGGTGCAGTGTACTTTCCCATTGCACCTCCTACTTCATGTGCAGTCCTATTCACAGATAGTTACCTAGTGTGTAATTGCTGTGTTCTGGTCCTCCGGTGTAATCTTCACCAAGGGCGATTGGTCAAGTGGTGCCAATTCATCACAAAGTTACAGCAGGATGTCTTCTGACATGAGGGCCAATCAGTTGCTTCTTCTAACTCTAGCCCTCTTTAAATAGGAGTCCAATGCTCTCAATGGTGCAGTGTACTTTCCCATTACACCTCCTACTTGCTGTGCAGTAATATTCACAGATAGTTACCTAGTGTGGAATTGCTGTTGTCTGGTCCTCCGGTGTAATCTTAAGCCAGGGTGATTGGTCAAGTGGTGCATTACATCACAAAGCTACAGCAGGATGTCATCTGAAATGAGGGCCAATCCGTTTCCTAGTACACAGTAGGATACATGTATCATAGAATAGAAAAGGGAGCAATGTAGACAGGATGCCCAGCTGAAGACTAAGGTGGTGAGATGAAAGGACCTAGCCCATTATTTGAGACGTATACATTTGTTTGAAGGAGTGGTTGATAATAACATTCTGGAGTTCTCTATAGGTTAACTGCTAGGGGTGTGCTAAAATGAAGATGTTAGAATCTGTTATTCATAGTTTTTATTATTCCCATGAACCGCAGCATAAACCTTCCTCCCTTAACTTATCAGATCACTGACTTGCTATAGTGTACCATAACCTAAAATAAATCCTGTGAGAAGGGTAGGCTATCTCTTGGCTGCCAAAGAGATCTTTCTATCTGAGTCCTCATATAGGTGCTAGAGTTTTGTGTAGAGAGTACCAGCAAATGAGACATAGGAGCCAGGTTGAAATCTAAGTTGAGATTATAATTTTTAGTGAGCTTTGGATTTTCACAATATTAGATACGCCATAGTACTAATAATTGAGGCTTTATAAAAATCATTTTTTGGTAGTGTTGCATTTGGTTTGGAAATATTCAAGCTCTTAAATTTGACTAACAGTGGACTTTTCCATCTGCAGATTATACTGAATGGCCAGCAGAGGCAGTGTTGCAGAGGAATATTTCTCCGCTTGCTGAGAAAAAAAAAAAAGAAAGCTCATTCTTCAGCCTCCTCCATGCCTCGTTCAATATATATGGTAAGTCAAAATCTTATTTAATCATTTTGCCATTAATAAAAAGTTCATAGCATCTGATGGCTCTCAGTGCCTTTTAGTGGGGTCTTCCGCATAAATATAATCTTCTAAGACGGTAGCAATAAGGATGACGCTATGGCCATCATGATAGTTTATCAAAGACTTTGACTGTCTATGTGTCTGACAAAATCTTCTTTAGATACTTGTGCAGGCAATATGTCCTCCACGGTAATTACCATCTTTCAGGCTGGAATGAGGTGTCTTAGGTTAGAGCAATTGACTGACTTTGAGATGGAAGGAAGCTATTTAACCTGTTTCCCTGCTCTCTGTGAGTGGGACTCTGATACTCAAGATGGACTGCTGTTTAGAAACTATGTTCTTTAAATAGGAGCCCAATGCTTTCAATGGTGCTGAGTACTTTCCCATTACACCTCCTACTTGCTGTGCAGTCATATTCCCAGATACTTACCTCGTGTGTAATTGCTGATGTCTGGTCCTCCGGTGTAATCGTCTCCCAGTGCGATTGGTCAAGTGGTGCCATTACATCACAAAGCTACAGCAGGATGTCTTCTGACATGAGGGTCAATCAGTTGCTTCTTCCTAATCTAGCCCTCTTTAAATAGGAGCCCAATGCTTTCAATGGTGCAGTGTACTTTCCCATTGCACCTCCTACTTCATGTGCAGTCCTATTCACAGATAGTTACCTAGTGTGTAATTGCTGTGTTCTGGTCCTCCGGTGTAATCTTCACCAAGGGCGATTGGTCAAGTGGTGCCAATTCATCACAAAGTTACAGCAGGATGTCTTCTGACATGAGGGCCAATCAGTTGCTTCTTCTAACTCTAGCCCTCTTTAAATAGGAGTCCAATGCTCTCAATAGTGCAGTGTACTTTTCCATTACACCTCCTACTTGCTGTGCAGTAATATTCACAGATAGTTACCTAGTGTGGAATTGCTGTTGTCTGGTCCTCCGGTGTAATCTTAAGCCAGGGTGATTGGTCAAGTGGTGCATTACATCACAAAGCTACAGCAGGATGTCATCTGAAATGAGGGCCAATCCGTTTCCTAGTACGCAGTAGGATACATGTATCATGGAATAGAAAAGGGAGCAATGTAGACAGGATGCCCAGCTGAAGACTAAGGTGGTGAGATGAAAGGACCTAGCCCATTATTTGAGACTTATACATTTGTTTGAAGGAGTGGTTGATAATAACATTCTGGAGTTCTCTATAGGTTAACTGCTAGGGGTGTGCTAAAATGAAGATGTTAGAATCTGTTATTCATAGTTTTTATTATTCCCATGAACCGCAGCATAAACCTTCCTCCCTTAACTTATCAGATCACTGACTTGCTATAGTGTACCATAACCTAAAATAAATCCTGTGAGAAGGGTAGGCTATCTCTTGGCTGCCAAAGAGATCTTTCTATCGGAGTCCTCATATAGGTGCTAGAGTTTTGTGTAGAGAGTACCAGCAAATGAGACATAGGAGCCAGGTTGAAATCTAAGTTGAGATTATAATTTTTAGTGAGCTTTGGATTTTCACAATATTAGATACGCCATAGTACTAATAATTGAGGCTTTATAAAAATCATTTTTTGGTAGTGTTGCATTTGGTTTGGAAATATTCAAGCTCTTAAATTTGACTAACAGTGGACTTTTCCATCTGCAGATTATACTGAATGGCCAGCAGAGGCAGTGTTGCAGAGGAATATTTCTCCGCTTGCTGAGAAAAAAAAAAGAAAGCTAATTCTTCAGCCTCCTCCATGCCTCGATCAATATATATGGTAAGTCAAAATCTCATTTAATCATTTTGCCATTAATAAAAAGTTCATAGCATCTGATGGCTCTCAGTGCCTTTTAGTGGGGTCTTCCGCATAAATATAATCTTCTAAGACGGTAGCAATAAGGATGACGCTATGGCCATCATGATAGTTTATCAAAGACTTTGACTGTCTATGTGTCTGACAAAATCTTCTTTAGATACTTGTGCAGGCAATATGTCCTCCACGGTAATTACCATCTTTCAGGCTGGAATGAGGTGTCTTAGGTTAGAGCAATTGACTGACTTTGAGATGGAAGGAAGCTATTTAACCTGTTTCCCTGCTCTCTGTGAGTGGGACTCTGATACTCAAGATGTACTGCTGTTTAGAAACTATGTTCTTTAAATAGGAGCCCAATGCTTTCAATGGTGCTGAGTACTTTCCCATTACACCTCCTACTTGCTGTGCAGTCATATTCCCAGATACTTACCTAGTGTGTAATTGCTGATGTCTGGTCCTCCGGTGTAATCGTCTCCCAGTGCGATTGGTCAAGTGGTGCCATTACATCACAAAGCTACAGCAGGATGTCTTCTGACATGAGGGTCAATCAGTTGCTTCTTTCTAATCTAGCCCTCTTTAAATAGGAGCCCAATGCTTTCAATGGTGCAGTGTACTTTCCCATTGCACCTCCTACTTCATGTGCAGTCCTATTCACAGATAGTTACCTAGTGTGTAATTGCTGTGTTCTGGTCCTCCGGTGTAATCTTCACCAAGGGCGATTGGTCAAGTGGTGCCAATTCATCACAAAGTTACAGCAGGATGTCTTCTGACATGAGGGCCAATCAGTTGCTTCTTCTAACTCTAGCCCTCTTTAAATAGGAGTCCAATGCTCTCAATGGTGCAGTGTACTTTCCCATTACACCTCCTACTTGCTGTGCAGTAATATTCACAGATAGTTACCTAGTGTGGAATTGCTGTTGTCTGGTCCTCCGGTGTAATCTTAAGCCAGGGTGATTGGTCAAGTGGTGCATTACATCACAAAGCTACAGCAGGATGTCATCTGAAATGAGGGCCAATCCGTTTCCTAGTACACAGTAGGATACATGTATCATAGAATAGAAAAGGGAGCAATGTAGACAGGATGCCCAGCTGAAGACTAAGGTGGTGAGATGAAAGGACCTAGCCCATTATTTGAGACGTATACATTTGTTTGAAGGAGTGGTTGATAATAACATTCTGGAGTTCTCTATAGGTTAACTGCTAGGGGTGTGCTAAAATGAAGATGTTAGAATCTGTTATTCATAGTTTTTATTATTCCCATGAACCGCAGCATAAACCTTCCTCCCTTAACTTATCAGATCACTGACTTGCTATAGTGTACCATAACCTAAAATAAATCCTGTGAGAAGGGTAGGCTATCTCTTGGCTGCCAAAGAGATCTTTCTATCTGAGTCCTCATATAGGTGCTAGAGTTTTGTGTAGAGAGTACCAGCAAATGAGACATAGGAGCCAGGTTGAAATCTAAGTTGAGATTATAATTTTTAGTGAGCTTTGGATTTTCACAATATTAGATACGCCATAGTACTAATAATTGAGGCTTTATAAAAATCATTTTTTGGTAGTGTTGCATTTGGTTTGGAAATATTCAAGCTCTTAAATTTGACTAACAGTGGACTTTTCCATCTGCAGATTATACTGAATGGCCAGCAGAGGCAGTGTTGCAGAGGAATATTTCTCCGCTTGCTGAGAAAAAAAAAAAAGAAAGCTCATTCTTCAGCCTCCTCCATGCCTCGTTCAATATATATGGTAAGTCAAAATCTTATTTAATCATTTTGCCATTAATAAAAAGTTCATAGCATCTGATGGCTCTCAGTGCCTTTTAGTGGGGTCTTCCGCATAAATATAATCTTCTAAGACGGTAGCAATAAGGATGACGCTATGGCCATCATGATAGTTTATCAAAGACTTTGACTGTCTATGTGTCTGACAAAATCTTCTTTAGATACTTGTGCAGGCAATATGTCCTCCACGGTAATTACCATCTTTCAGGCTGGAATGAGGTGTCTTAGGTTAGAGCAATTGACTGACTTTGAGATGGAAGGAAGCTATTTAACCTGTTTCCCTGCTCTCTGTGAGTGGGACTCTGATACTCAAGATGGACTGCTGTTTAGAAACTATGTTCTTTAAATAGGAGCCCAATGCTTTCAATGGTGCTGAGTACTTTCCCATTACACCTCCTACTTGCTGTGCAGTCATATTCCCAGATACTTACCTCGTGTGTAATTGCTGATGTCTGGTCCTCCGGTGTAATCGTCTCCCAGTGCGATTGGTCAAGTGGTGCCATTACATCACAAAGCTACAGCAGGATGTCTTCTGACATGAGGGTCAATCAGTTGCTTCTTCCTAATCTAGCCCTCTTTAAATAGGAGCCCAATGCTTTCAATGGTGCAGTGTACTTTCCCATTGCACCTCCTACTTCATGTGCAGTCCTATTCACAGATAGTTACCTAGTGTGTAATTGCTGTGTTCTGGTCCTCCGGTGTAATCTTCACCAAGGGCGATTGGTCAAGTGGTGCCAATTCATCACAAAGTTACAGCAGGATGTCTTCTGACATGAGGGCCAATCAGTTGCTTCTTCTAACTCTAGCCCTCTTTAAATAGGAGTCCAATGCTCTCAATAGTGCAGTGTACTTTTCCATTACACCTCCTACTTGCTGTGCAGTAATATTCACAGATAGTTACCTAGTGTGGAATTGCTGTTGTCTGGTCCTCCGGTGTAATCTTAAGCCAGGGTGATTGGTCAAGTGGTGCATTACATCACAAAGCTACAGCAGGATGTCATCTGAAATGAGGGCCAATCCGTTTCCTAGTACGCAGTAGGATACATGTATCATGGAATAGAAAAGGGAGCAATGTAGACAGGATGCCCAGCTGAAGACTAAGGTGGTGAGATGAAAGGACCTAGCCCATTATTTGAGACTTATACATTTGTTTGAAGGAGTGGTTGATAATAACATTCTGGAGTTCTCTATAGGTTAACTGCTAGGGGTGTGCTAAAATGAAGATGTTAGAATCTGTTATTCATAGTTTTTATTATTCCCATGAACCGCAGCATAAACCTTCCTCCCTTAACTTATCAGATCACTGACTTGCTATAGTGTACCATAACCTAAAATAAATCCTGTGAGAAGGGTAGGCTATCTCTTGGCTGCCAAAGAGATCTTTCTATCGGAGTCCTCATATAGGTGCTAGAGTTTTGTGTAGAGAGTACCAGCAAATGAGACATAGGAGCCAGGTTGAAATCTAAGTTGAGATTATAATTTTTAGTGAGCTTTGGATTTTCACAATATTAGATACGCCATAGTACTAATAATTGAGGCTTTATAAAAATCATTTTTTGGTAGTGTTGCATTTGGTTTGGAAATATTCAAGCTCTTAAATTTGACTAACAGTGGACTTTTCCATCTGCAGATTATACTGAATGGCCAGCAGAGGCAGTGTTGCAGAGGAATATTTCTCCGCTTGCTGAGAAAAAAAAAAGAAAGCTAATTCTTCAGCCTCCTCCATGCCTCGATCAATATATATGGTAAGTCAAAATCTCATTTAATCATTTTGCCATTAATAAAAAGTTCATAGCATCTGATGGCTCTCAGTGCCTTTTAGTGGGGTCTTCCGCATAAATATAATCTTCTAAGACGGTAGCAATAAGGATGACGCTATGGCCATCATGATAGTTTATCAAAGACTTTGACTGTCTATGTGTCTGACAAAATCTTCTTTAGATACTTGTGCAGGCAATATGTCCTCCACGGTAATTACCATCTTTCAGGCTGGAATGAGGTGTCTTAGGTTAGAGCAATTGACTGACTTTGAGATGGAAGGAAGCTATTTAACCTGTTTCCCTGCTCTCTGTGAGTGGGACTCTGATACTCAAGATGTACTGCTGTTTAGAAACTATGTTCTTTAAATAGGAGCCCAATGCTTTCAATGGTGCTGAGTACTTTCCCATTACACCTCCTACTTGCTGTGCAGTCATATTCCCAGATACTTACCTAGTGTGTAATTGCTGATGTCTGGTCCTCCGGTGTAATCGTCTCCCAGTGCGATTGGTCAAGTGGTGCCATTACATCACAAAGCTACAGCAGGATGTCTTCTGACATGAGGGTCAATCAGTTGCTTCTTTCTAATCTAGCCCTCTTTAAATAGGAGCCCAATGCTTTCAATGGTGCAGTGTACTTTCCCATTGCACCTCCTACTTCATGTGCAGTCCTATTCACAGATAGTTACCTAGTGTGTAATTGCTGTGTTCTGGTCCTCCGGTGTAATCTTCACCAAGGGCGATTGGTCAAGTGGTGCCAATTCATCACAAAGTTACAGCAGGATGTCTTCTGACATGAGGGCCAATCAGTTGCTTCTTCTAACTCTAGCCCTCTTTAAATAGGAGTCCAATGCTCTCAATGGTGCAGTGTACTTTCCCATTACACCTCCTACTTGCTGTGCAGTAATATTCACAGATAGTTACCTAGTGTGGAATTGCTGTTGTCTGGTCCTCCGGTGTAATCTTAAGCCAGGGTGATTGGTCAAGTGGTGCATTACATCACAAAGCTACAGCAGGATGTCATCTGAAATGAGGGCCAATCCGTTTCCTAGTACACAGTAGGATACATGTATCATAGAATAGAAAAGGGAGCAATGTAGACAGGATGCCCAGCTGAAGACTAAGGTGGTGAGATGAAAGGACCTAGCCCATTATTTGAGACGTATACATTTGTTTGAAGGAGTGGTTGATAATAACATTCTGGAGTTCTCTATAGGTTAACTGCTAGGGGTGTGCTAAAATGAAGATGTTAGAATCTGTTATTCATAGTTTTTATTATTCCCATGAACCGCAGCATAAACCTTCCTCCCTTAACTTATCAGATCACTGACTTGCTATAGTGTACCATAACCTAAAATAAATCCTGTGAGAAGGGTAGGCTATCTCTTGGCTGCCAAAGAGATCTTTCTATCTGAGTCCTCATATAGGTGCTAGAGTTTTGTGTAGAGAGTACCAGCAAATGAGACATAGGAGCCAGGTTGAAATCTAAGTTGAGATTATAATTTTTAGTGAGCTTTGGATTTTCACAATATTAGATACGCCATAGTACTAATAATTGAGGCTTTATAAAAATCATTTTTTGGTAGTGTTGCATTTGGTTTGGAAATATTCAAGCTCTTAAATTTGACTAACAGTGGACTTTTCCATCTGCAGATTATACTGAATGGCCAGCAGAGGCAGTGTTGCAGAGGAATATTTCTCCGCTTGCTGAGAAAAAAAAAAAAGAAAGCTCATTCTTCAGCCTCCTCCATGCCTCGTTCAATATATATGGTAAGTCAAAATCTTATTTAATCATTTTGCCATTAATAAAAAGTTCATAGCATCTGATGGCTCTCAGTGCCTTTTAGTGGGGTCTTCCGCATAAATATAATCTTCTAAGACGGTAGCAATAAGGATGACGCTATGGCCATCATGATAGTTTATCAAAGACTTTGACTGTCTATGTGTCTGACAAAATCTTCTTTAGATACTTGTGCAGGCAATATGTCCTCCACGGTAATTACCATCTTTCAGGCTGGAATGAGGTGTCTTAGGTTAGAGCAATTGACTGACTTTGAGATGGAAGGAAGCTATTTAACCTGTTTCCCTGCTCTCTGTGAGTGGGACTCTGATACTCAAGATGGACTGCTGTTTAGAAACTATGTTCTTTAAATAGGAGCCCAATGCTTTCAATGGTGCTGAGTACTTTCCCATTACACCTCCTACTTGCTGTGCAGTCATATTCCCAGATACTTACCTCGTGTGTAATTGCTGATGTCTGGTCCTCCGGTGTAATCGTCTCCCAGTGCGATTGGTCAAGTGGTGCCATTACATCACAAAGCTACAGCAGGATGTCTTCTGACATGAGGGTCAATCAGTTGCTTCTTCCTAATCTAGCCCTCTTTAAATAGGAGCCCAATGCTTTCAATGGTGCAGTGTACTTTCCCATTGCACCTCCTACTTCATGTGCAGTCCTATTCACAGATAGTTACCTAGTGTGTAATTGCTGTGTTCTGGTCCTCCGGTGTAATCTTCACCAAGGGCGATTGGTCAAGTGGTGCCAATTCATCACAAAGTTACAGCAGGATGTCTTCTGACATGAGGGCCAATCAGTTGCTTCTTCTAACTCTAGCCCTCTTTAAATAGGAGTCCAATGCTCTCAATAGTGCAGTGTACTTTTCCATTACACCTCCTACTTGCTGTGCAGTAATATTCACAGATAGTTACCTAGTGTGGAATTGCTGTTGTCTGGTCCTCCGGTGTAATCTTAAGCCAGGGTGATTGGTCAAGTGGTGCATTACATCACAAAGCTACAGCAGGATGTCATCTGAAATGAGGGCCAATCCGTTTCCTAGTACGCAGTAGGATACATGTATCATGGAATAGAAAAGGGAGCAATGTAGACAGGATGCCCAGCTGAAGACTAAGGTGGTGAGATGAAAGGACCTAGCCCATTATTTGAGACTTATACATTTGTTTGAAGGAGTGGTTGATAATAACATTCTGGAGTTCTCTATAGGTTAACTGCTAGGGGTGTGCTAAAATGAAGATGTTAGAATCTGTTATTCATAGTTTTTATTATTCCCATGAACCGTAGCATAAACCTTCCTCCCTTAACTTATCAGATAACAGACTTGCTATAGTGTACCATAACCTAAAATAAATCCTGTGAGAAGGGTAGGCTATCTCTTGGCTGCCAAAGAGATCTTTCTATCTGAGTCCTCATATAGGTGCTAGAGTTTTGTGTAGAGAGTACCAGCAAATGAGACATAGGAGCCAGGCTGAAATCTAAGTTGAGATTATAATTTTTAGTGAGCTTTGGATTTTCACAATATTAGATACGCCATAGTACTAATAATTGAGGCTTTATAAAAATCATTTTTGGTAGTGTTGCATTTGGTTTGGAAATATTCAAGCTCTTAAATTTGACTAACAGTGGACTTTTCCATCTGCAGATTATACTGAATGGCCAGCAGAGGCAGTGTTGCAGAGGAATATTTCTCCGCTTGCTGAGAAAAAAAAAAAAGAAAGCTCATTCTTCAGCCTCCTCCATGCCTCGTTCAATATATATGGTAAGTCAAAATCTCATTTAATCATTTTGCCATTAATAAAAAGTTCATAGCATCTGATGGCTCTCAGTGCCTTTTAGTGGGGTCTTCCGCATAAATATAATCTTCTAAGACGGTAGCAATAAGGATGACGCTATGGCCATCATGATAGTTTATCAAAGACTTTGACTGTCTATGTGTCTGACAAAATCTTCTTTAGATACTTGTGCAGGCAATATGTCCTCCACGGTAATTACCATCTTTCAGGCTGGAATGAGGTGTCTTAGGTTAGAGCAATTGACTGACTTTGAGATGGAAGGAAGCTATTTAACCTGTTTCCCTGCTCTCTGTGAGTGGGACTCTGATACTCAAGATGGACTGCTGTTTAGAAACTATGTTCTTTAAATAGGAGCCCAATGCTTTCAATGGTGCTGAGTACTTTCCCATTACACCTCCTACTTGCTGTGCAGTCATATTCCCAGATACTTACCTCGTGTGTAATTGCTGATGTCTGGTCCTCCGGTGTAATCGTCTCCCAGTGCGATTGGTCAAGTGGTGCCATTACATCACAAAGCTACAGCAGGATGTCTTCTGACATGAGGGTCAATCAGTTGCTTCTTCCTAATCTAGCCCTCTTTAAATAGGAGCCCAATGCTTTCAATGGTGCAGTGTACTTTCCCATTGCACCTCCTACTTCATGTGCAGTCCTATTCACAGATAGTTACCTAGTGTGTAATTGCTGTGTTCTGGTCCTCCGGTGTAATCTTCACCAAGGGCGATTGGTCAAGTGGTGCCAATTCATCACAAAGTTACAGCAGGATGTCTTCTGACATGAGGGCCAATCAGTTGCTTCTTCTAACTCTAGCCCTCTTTAAATAGGAGTCCAATGCTCTCAATAGTGCAGTGTACTTTTCCATTACACCTCCTACTTGCTGTGCAGTAATATTCACAGATAGTTACCTAGTGTGGAATTGCTGTTGTCTGGTCCTCCGGTGTAATCTTAAGCCAGGGTGATTGGTCAAGTGGTGCATTACATCACAAAGCTACAGCAGGATGTCATCTGAAATGAGGGCCAATCAGTTTCCTAGTACACAGTAGGATACATGTATCATAGAATAGAAAAGGGAGCAATGTAGACAGGATGCCCAGCTGAAGACTAAGGTGGTGAGATGAAAGGACCTAGCCCATTATTTGAGACTTATACATTTGTTTGAAGGAGTGGTTGATAATAACATTCTGGAGTTCTCTATAGGTTAACTGCTAGGGGTGTGCTAAAATGAAGATGTTAGAATCTGTTATTCATAGTTTTTATTATTCCCATGAACCGCAGCATAAACCTTCCTCCCTTAACTTATCAGATCACTGACTTGCTATAGTGTACCATAACCTAAAATAAATCCTGTGAGAAGGGTAGGCTATCTCTTGGCTGCCAAAGAGATCTTTCTATCGGAGTCCTCATATAGGTGCTAGAGTTTTGTGTAGAGAGTACCAGCAAATGAGACATAGGAGCCAGGTTGAAATCTAAGTTGAGATTATAATTTTTAGTGAGCTTTGGATTTTCACAATATTAGATACGCCATAGTACTAATAATTGAGGCTTTATAAAAATCATTTTTTGGTAGTGTTGCATTTGGTTTGGAAATATTCAAGCTCTTAAATTTGACTAACAGTGGACTTTTCCATCTGCAGATTATACTGAATGGCCAGCAGAGGCAGTGTTGCAGAGGAATATTTCTCCGCTTGCTGAGAAAAAAAAAAAAGAAAGCTCATTCTTCAGCCTCCTCCATGCCTCGTTCAATATATATGGTAAGTCAAAATCTCATTTAATCATTTTGCCATTAATAAAAAGTTCATCGCATCTGATGGCTCTCAGTGCCTTTTAGTGGGGTCTTCCGCATAAATATAATCTTCTAAGACGGTAGCAATAAGGATGACGCTATGGCCATCATGATAGTTTATCAAAGACTTTGACTGTCTATGTGTCTGACAAAATCTTCTTTAGATACTTGTGCAGGCAATATGTCCTCCACGGTAATTACCATCTTTCAGGCTGGAATGAGGTGTCTTAGGTTAGAGCAATTGACTGACTTTGAGATGGAAGGAAGCTATTTAACCTGTTTCCCTGCTCTCTGTGAGTGGGACTCTGATACTCAAGATGTACTGCTGTTTAGAAACTATGTTCTTTAAATAGGAGCCCAATGCTTTCAATGGTGCTGAGTACTTTCCCATTACACCTCCTACTTGCTGTGCAGTCATATTCCCAGATACTTACCTAGTGTGTAATTGCTGATGTCTGGTCCTCCGGTGTAATCGTCTCCCAGTGCGATTGGTCAAGTGGTGCCATTACATCACAAAGCTACAGCAGGATGTCTTCTGACATGAGGGTCAATCAGTTGCTTCTTTCTAATCTAGCCCTCTTTAAATAGGAGCCCAATGCTTTCAATGGTGCAGTGTACTTTCCCATTGCACCTCCTACTTCATGTGCAGTCCTATTCACAGATAGTTACCTAGTGTGTAATTGCTGTGTTCTGGTCCTCCGGTGTAATCTTCACCAAGGGCGATTGGTCAAGTGGTGCCAATTCATCACAAAGTTACAGCAGGATGTCTTCTGACATGAGGGCCAATCAGTTGCTTCTTCTAACTCTAGCCCTCTTTAAATAGGAGTCCAATGCTCTCAATGGTGCAGTGTACTTTCCCATTACACCTCCTACTTGCTGTGCAGTAATATTCACAGATAGTTACCTAGTGTGGAATTGCTGTTGTCTGGTCCTCCGGTGTAATCTTAAGCCAGGGTGATTGGTCAAGTGGTGCATTACATCACAAAGCTACAGCAGGATGTCATCTGAAATGAGGGCCAATCCGTTTCCTAGTACGCAGTAGGATACATGTATCATGGAATAGAAAAGGGAGCAATGTAGACAGGATGCCCAGCTGAAGACTAAGGTGGTGAGATGAAAGGACCTAGCCCATTATTTGAGACTTATACATTTGTTTGAAGGAGTGGTTGATAATAACATTCTGGAGTTCTCTATAGGTTAACTGCTAGGGGTGTGCTAAAATGAAGATGTTAGAATCTGTTATTCATAGTTTTTATTATTCCCATGAACCGTAGCATAAACCTTCCTCCCTTAACTTATCAGATCACTGACTTGCTATAGTGTACCATAACCTAAAATAAATCCTGTGAGAAGGGTAGGCTATCTCTTGGCTGCCAAAGAGATCTTTCTATCGGAGTCCTCATATAGGTGCCATATAGGTGCTAGAGTTTTGTGTAGAGAGTACCAGCAAATGAGACATAGGAGCCAGGTTGAAATCTAAGTTGAGATTATAATTTTTAGTGAGCTTTGGATTTTCACAATATTAGATACGCCATAGTACTAATAATTGAGGCTTTATAAAAATCATTTTTTGGTAGTGTTGCATTTGGTTTGGAAATATTCAAGCTCTTAAATTTGACTAACAGTGGACTTTTCCATCTGCAGATTATACTGAATGGCCAGCAGAGGCAGTGTTGCAGAGGAATATTTCTCCGCTTGCTGAGAAAAAAAAAAAGAAAGCTCATTCCTCAGCCTCCTCCATGCCTCGATCAATATATATGGTAAGTCAAAATCTCATTTAATCATTTTGCCATTAATAAAAAGTTTATAGCATCTGATGGCTCTCAGTGCCTTTTAGTGGGGTCTTCGCATAAATATAATCTTCTAAGACGGTAGCAATATGGATGACGCTATGGCCATCATGATAGTTTATCAAAGACTTTGACTGTCTGTGTCTGACAAAATCTTCTTTAGATACTTGTGCAGGCAATATGTCCTCCACGGTAATTACCATCTTTCAGGCTGGAATGAGGTGTCTTAGGTTAGAGCAATTGACTGACTTTGAGATGGAAGGAAGCTATTTAACCTGTTTCCCTGCTCTCTGTGAGTGGGACTCTGATACTCAAGATGTACTGCTGTTTAGAAACTATGTTCTTTAAATAGGAGCCCAATGCTTTCAATGGTGCTGAGTACTTTCCCATTACACCTCCTACTTGCTGTGCAGTCATATTCCCAGATACTTACCTAGTGTGTAATTGCTGATGTCTGGTCCTCCGGTGTAATCGTCTCCCAGTGCGATTGGTCAAGTGGTGCCATTACATCACAAAGCTACAGCAGGATGTCTTCTGACATGAGGGTCAATCAGTTGCTTCTTTCTAATCTAGCCCTCTTTAAATAGGAGCCCAATGCTTTCAATGGTGCAGTGTACTTTCCCATTGCACCTCCTACTTCATGTGCAGTCCTATTCACAGATAGTTACCTAGTGTGTAATTGCTGTGTTCTGGTCCTCCGGTGTAATCTTCACCAAGGGCGATTGGTCAAGTGGTGCCAATTCATCACAAAGTTACAGCAGGATGTCTTCTGACATGAGGGCCAATCAGTTGCTTCTTCTAACTCTAGCCCTCTTTAAATAGGAGTCCAATGCTCTCAATGGTGCAGTGTACTTTCCCATTACACCTCCTACTTGCTGTGCAGTAATATTCACAGATAGTTACCTAGTGTGGAATTGCTGTTGTCTGGTCCTCCGGTGTAATCTTAAGCCAGGGTGATTGGTCAAGTGGTGCATTACATCACAAAGCTACAGCAGGATGTCATCTGAAATGAGGGCCAATCCGTTTCCTAGTACACAGTAGGATACATGTATCATAGAATAGAAAAGGGAGCAATGTAGACAGGATGCCCAGCTGAAGACTAAGGTGGTGAGATGAAAGGACCTAGCCCATTATTTGAGACGTATACATTTGTTTGAAGGAGTGGTTGATAATAACATTCTGGAGTTCTCTATAGGTTAACTGCTAGGGGTGTGCTAAAATGAAGATGTTAGAATCTGTTATTCATAGTTTTTATTATTCCCATGAACCGCAGCATAAACCTTCCTCCCTTAACTTATCAGATCACTGACTTGCTATAGTGTACCATAACCTAAAATAAATCCTGTGAGAAGGGTAGGCTATCTCTTGGCTGCCAAAGAGATCTTTCTATCTGAGTCCTCATATAGGTGCTAGAGTTTTGTGTAGAGAGTACCAGCAAATGAGACATAGGAGCCAGGTTGAAATCTAAGTTGAGATTATAATTTTTAGTGAGCTTTGGATTTTCACAATATTAGATACGCCATAGTACTAATAATTGAGGCTTTATAAAAATCATTTTTTGGTAGTGTTGCATTTGGTTTGGAAATATTCAAGCTCTTAAATTTGACTAACAGTGGACTTTTCCATCTGCAGATTATACTGAATGGCCAGCAGAGGCAGTGTTGCAGAGGAATATTTCTCCGCTTGCTGAGAAAAAAAAAAAAGAAAGCTCATTCTTCAGCCTCCTCCATGCCTCGTTCAATATATATGGTAAGTCAAAATCTTATTTAATCATTTTGCCATTAATAAAAAGTTCATAGCATCTGATGGCTCTCAGTGCCTTTTAGTGGGGTCTTCCGCATAAATATAATCTTCTAAGACGGTAGCAATAAGGATGACGCTATGGCCATCATGATAGTTTATCAAAGACTTTGACTGTCTATGTGTCTGACAAAATCTTCTTTAGATACTTGTGCAGGCAATATGTCCTCCACGGTAATTACCATCTTTCAGGCTGGAATGAGGTGTCTTAGGTTAGAGCAATTGACTGACTTTGAGATGGAAGGAAGCTATTTAACCTGTTTCCCTGCTCTCTGTGAGTGGGACTCTGATACTCAAGATGGACTGCTGTTTAGAAACTATGTTCTTTAAATAGGAGCCCAATGCTTTCAATGGTGCTGAGTACTTTCCCATTACACCTCCTACTTGCTGTGCAGTCATATTCCCAGATACTTACCTCGTGTGTAATTGCTGATGTCTGGTCCTCCGGTGTAATCGTCTCCCAGTGCGATTGGTCAAGTGGTGCCATTACATCACAAAGCTACAGCAGGATGTCTTCTGACATGAGGGTCAATCAGTTGCTTCTTCCTAATCTAGCCCTCTTTAAATAGGAGCCCAATGCTTTCAATGGTGCAGTGTACTTTCCCATTGCACCTCCTACTTCATGTGCAGTCCTATTCACAGATAGTTACCTAGTGTGTAATTGCTGTGTTCTGGTCCTCCGGTGTAATCTTCACCAAGGGCGATTGGTCAAGTGGTGCCAATTCATCACAAAGTTACAGCAGGATGTCTTCTGACATGAGGGCCAATCAGTTGCTTCTTCTAACTCTAGCCCTCTTTAAATAGGAGTCCAATGCTCTCAATAGTGCAGTGTACTTTTCCATTACACCTCCTACTTGCTGTGCAGTAATATTCACAGATAGTTACCTAGTGTGGAATTGCTGTTGTCTGGTCCTCCGGTGTAATCTTAAGCCAGGGTGATTGGTCAAGTGGTGCATTACATCACAAAGCTACAGCAGGATGTCATCTGAAATGAGGGCCAATCCGTTTCCTAGTACGCAGTAGGATACATGTATCATGGAATAGAAAAGGGAGCAATGTAGACAGGATGCCCAGCTGAAGACTAAGGTGGTGAGATGAAAGGACCTAGCCCATTATTTGAGACTTATACATTTGTTTGAAGGAGTGGTTGATAATAACATTCTGGAGTTCTCTATAGGTTAACTGCTAGGGGTGTGCTAAAATGAAGATGTTAGAATCTGTTATTCATAGTTTTTATTATTCCCATGAACCGTAGCATAAACCTTCCTCCCTTAACTTATCAGATAACAGACTTGCTATAGTGTACCATAACCTAAAATAAATCCTGTGAGAAGGGTAGGCTATCTCTTGGCTGCCAAAGAGATCTTTCTATCTGAGTCCTCATATAGGTGCTAGAGTTTTGTGTAGAGAGTACCAGCAAATGAGACATAGGAGCCAGGCTGAAATCTAAGTTGAGATTATAATTTTTAGTGAGCTTTGGATTTTCACAATATTAGATACGCCATAGTACTAATAATTGAGGCTTTATAAAAATCATTTTTGGTAGTGTTGCATTTGGTTTGGAAATATTCAAGCTCTTAAATTTGACTAACAGTGGACTTTTCCATCTGCAGATTATACTGAATGGCCAGCAGAGGCAGTGTTGCAGAGGAATATTTCTCCGCTTGCTGAGAAAAAAAAAAAAGAAAGCTCATTCTTCAGCCTCCTCCATGCCTCGTTCAATATATATGGTAAGTCAAAATCTCATTTAATCATTTTGCCATTAATAAAAAGTTCATAGCATCTGATGGCTCTCAGTGCCTTTTAGTGGGGTCTTCCGCATAAATATAATCTTCTAAGACGGTAGCAATAAGGATGACGCTATGGCCATCATGATAGTTTATCAAAGACTTTGACTGTCTATGTGTCTGACAAAATCTTCTTTAGATACTTGTGCAGGCAATATGTCCTCCACGGTAATTACCATCTTTCAGGCTGGAATGAGGTGTCTTAGGTTAGAGCAATTGACTGACTTTGAGATGGAAGGAAGCTATTTAACCTGTTTCCCTGCTCTCTGTGAGTGGGACTCTGATACTCAAGATGGACTGCTGTTTAGAAACTATGTTCTTTAAATAGGAGCCCAATGCTTTCAATGGTGCTGAGTACTTTCCCATTACACCTCCTACTTGCTGTGCAGTCATATTCCCAGATACTTACCTCGTGTGTAATTGCTGATGTCTGGTCCTCCGGTGTAATCGTCTCCCAGTGCGATTGGTCAAGTGGTGCCATTACATCACAAAGCTACAGCAGGATGTCTTCTGACATGAGGGTCAATCAGTTGCTTCTTCCTAATCTAGCCCTCTTTAAATAGGAGCCCAATGCTTTCAATGGTGCAGTGTACTTTCCCATTGCACCTCCTACTTCATGTGCAGTCCTATTCACAGATAGTTACCTAGTGTGTAATTGCTGTGTTCTGGTCCTCCGGTGTAATCTTCACCAAGGGCGATTGGTCAAGTGGTGCCAATTCATCACAAAGTTACAGCAGGATGTCTTCTGACATGAGGGCCAATCAGTTGCTTCTTCTAACTCTAGCCCTCTTTAAATAGGAGTCCAATGCTCTCAATAGTGCAGTGTACTTTTCCATTACACCTCCTACTTGCTGTGCAGTAATATTCACAGATAGTTACCTAGTGTGGAATTGCTGTTGTCTGGTCCTCCGGTGTAATCTTAAGCCAGGGTGATTGGTCAAGTGGTGCATTACATCACAAAGCTACAGCAGGATGTCATCTGAAATGAGGGCCAATCAGTTTCCTAGTACACAGTAGGATACATGTATCATAGAATAGAAAAGGGAGCAATGTAGACAGGATGCCCAGCTGAAGACTAAGGTGGTGAGATGAAAGGACCTAGCCCATTATTTGAGACTTATACATTTGTTTGAAGGAGTGGTTGATAATAACATTCTGGAGTTCTCTATAGGTTAACTGCTAGGGGTGTGCTAAAATGAAGATGTTAGAATCTGTTATTCATAGTTTTTATTATTCCCATGAACCGCAGCATAAACCTTCCTCCCTTAACTTATCAGATCACTGACTTGCTATAGTGTACCATAACCTAAAATAAATCCTGTGAGAAGGGTAGGCTATCTCTTGGCTGCCAAAGAGATCTTTCTATCGGAGTCCTCATATAGGTGCTAGAGTTTTGTGTAGAGAGTACCAGCAAATGAGACATAGGAGCCAGGTTGAAATCTAAGTTGAGATTATAATTTTTAGTGAGCTTTGGATTTTCACAATATTAGATACGCCATAGTACTAATAATTGAGGCTTTATAAAAATCATTTTTTGGTAGTGTTGCATTTGGTTTGGAAATATTCAAGCTCTTAAATTTGACTAACAGTGGACTTTTCCATCTGCAGATTATACTGAATGGCCAGCAGAGGCAGTGTTGCAGAGGAATATTTCTCCGCTTGCTGAGAAAAAAAAAAAAGAAAGCTCATTCTTCAGCCTCCTCCATGCCTCGTTCAATATATATGGTAAGTCAAAATCTCATTTAATCATTTTGCCATTAATAAAAAGTTCATCGCATCTGATGGCTCTCAGTGCCTTTTAGTGGGGTCTTCCGCATAAATATAATCTTCTAAGACGGTAGCAATAAGGATGACGCTATGGCCATCATGATAGTTTATCAAAGACTTTGACTGTCTATGTGTCTGACAAAATCTTCTTTAGATACTTGTGCAGGCAATATGTCCTCCACGGTAATTACCATCTTTCAGGCTGGAATGAGGTGTCTTAGGTTAGAGCAATTGACTGACTTTGAGATGGAAGGAAGCTATTTAACCTGTTTCCCTGCTCTCTGTGAGTGGGACTCTGATACTCAAGATGTACTGCTGTTTAGAAACTATGTTCTTTAAATAGGAGCCCAATGCTTTCAATGGTGCTGAGTACTTTCCCATTACACCTCCTACTTGCTGTGCAGTCATATTCCCAGATACTTACCTAGTGTGTAATTGCTGATGTCTGGTCCTCCGGTGTAATCGTCTCCCAGTGCGATTGGTCAAGTGGTGCCATTACATCACAAAGCTACAGCAGGATGTCTTCTGACATGAGGGTCAATCAGTTGCTTCTTTCTAATCTAGCCCTCTTTAAATAGGAGCCCAATGCTTTCAATGGTGCAGTGTACTTTCCCATTGCACCTCCTACTTCATGTGCAGTCCTATTCACAGATAGTTACCTAGTGTGTAATTGCTGTGTTCTGGTCCTCCGGTGTAATCTTCACCAAGGGCGATTGGTCAAGTGGTGCCAATTCATCACAAAGTTACAGCAGGATGTCTTCTGACATGAGGGCCAATCAGTTGCTTCTTCTAACTCTAGCCCTCTTTAAATAGGAGTCCAATGCTCTCAATGGTGCAGTGTACTTTCCCATTACACCTCCTACTTGCTGTGCAGTAATATTCACAGATAGTTACCTAGTGTGGAATTGCTGTTGTCTGGTCCTCCGGTGTAATCTTAAGCCAGGGTGATTGGTCAAGTGGTGCATTACATCACAAAGCTACAGCAGGATGTCATCTGAAATGAGGGCCAATCCGTTTCCTAGTACGCAGTAGGATACATGTATCATGGAATAGAAAAGGGAGCAATGTAGACAGGATGCCCAGCTGAAGACTAAGGTGGTGAGATGAAAGGACCTAGCCCATTATTTGAGACTTATACATTTGTTTGAAGGAGTGGTTGATAATAACATTCTGGAGTTCTCTATAGGTTAACTGCTAGGGGTGTGCTAAAATGAAGATGTTAGAATCTGTTATTCATAGTTTTTATTATTCCCATGAACCGTAGCATAAACCTTCCTCCCTTAACTTATCAGATCACTGACTTGCTATAGTGTACCATAACCTAAAATAAATCCTGTGAGAAGGGTAGGCTATCTCTTGGCTGCCAAAGAGATCTTTCTATCGGAGTCCTCATATAGGTGCCATATAGGTGCTAGAGTTTTGTGTAGAGAGTACCAGCAAATGAGACATAGGAGCCAGGTTGAAATCTAAGTTGAGATTATAATTTTTAGTGAGCTTTGGATTTTCACAATATTAGATACGCCATAGTACTAATAATTGAGGCTTTATAAAAATCATTTTTTGGTAGTGTTGCATTTGGTTTGGAAATATTCAAGCTCTTAAATTTGACTAACAGTGGACTTTTCCATCTGCAGATTATACTGAATGGCCAGCAGAGGCAGTGTTGCAGAGGAATATTTCTCCGCTTGCTGAGAAAAAAAAAAAGAAAGCTCATTCCTCAGCCTCCTCCATGCCTCGATCAATATATATGGTAAGTCAAAATCTCATTTAATCATTTTGCCATTAATAAAAAGTTTATAGCATCTGATGGCTCTCAGTGCCTTTTAGTGGGGTCTTCGCATAAATATAATCTTCTAAGACGGTAGCAATATGGATGACGCTATGGCCATCATGATAGTTTATCAAAGACTTTGACTGTCTGTGTCTGACAAAATCTTCTTTAGATACTTGTGCAGGCAATATGTCCTCCACGGTAATTACCATCTTTCAGGCTGGAATGAGGTGTCTTAGGTTAGAGCAATTGACTGACTTTGAGATGGAAGGAAGCTATTTAACCTGTTTCCCTGCTCTCTGTGAGTGGGACTCTGATACTCAAGATGTACTGCTGTTTAGAAACTATGTTCTTTAAATAGGAGCCCAATGCTTTCAATGGTGCTGAGTACTTTCCCATTACACCTCCTACTTGCTGTGCAGTCATATTCCCAGATACTTACCTAGTGTGTAATTGCTGATGTCTGGTCCTCCGGTGTAATCGTCTCCCAGTGCGATTGGTCAAGTGGTGCCATTACATCACAAAGCTACAGCAGGATGTCTTCTGACATGAGGGTCAATCAGTTGCTTCTTTCTAATCTAGCCCTCTTTAAATAGGAGCCCAATGCTTTCAATGGTGCAGTGTACTTTCCCATTGCACCTCCTACTTCATGTGCAGTCCTATTCACAGATAGTTACCTAGTGTGTAATTGCTGTGTTCTGGTCCTCCGGTGTAATCTTCACCAAGGGCGATTGGTCAAGTGGTGCCAATTCATCACAAAGTTACAGCAGGATGTCTTCTGACATGAGGGCCAATCAGTTGCTTCTTCTAACTCTAGCCCTCTTTAAATAGGAGTCCAATGCTCTCAATGGTGCAGTGTACTTTCCCATTACACCTCCTACTTGCTGTGCAGTAATATTCACAGATAGTTACCTAGTGTGGAATTGCTGTTGTCTGGTCCTCCGGTGTAATCTTAAGCCAGGGTGATTGGTCAAGTGGTGCATTACATCACAAAGCTACAGCAGGATGTCATCTGAAATGAGGGCCAATCAGTTTCCTAGTACGCAGTAGGATACATGTATCATGGAATAGAAAAGGGAGCAATGTAGACAGGATGCCCAGCTGAAGACTAAGGTGGTGAGATGAAAGGACCTAGCCCATTATTTGAGACTTATACATTTGTTTGAAGGAGTGGTTGATAATAACATTCTGGAGTTCTCTATAGGTTAACTGCTAGGGGTGTGCTAAAATGAAGATGTTAGAATCTGTTATTCATAGTTTTTATTATTCCCATGAACCGTAGCATAAACCTTCCTCCCTTAACTTATCAGATCACTGACTTGCTATAGTGTACCATAACCTAAAATAAATCCTGTGAGAAGGGTAGGCTATCTCTTGGCTGCCAAAGAGATCTTTCTATCTGAGTCCTCATATAGGTGCTAGAGTTTTGTGTAGAGAGTACCAGCAAATGAGACATAGGAGCCAGGCTGAAATCTAAGTTGAGATTATAATTTTTAGTGAGCTTTGGATTTTCACAATATTAGATACGCCATAGTACTAATAATTGAGGCTTTATAAAAATCATTTTTGGTAGTGTTGCATTTGGTTTGGAAATATTCAAGCTCTTAAATTTGACTAACAGTGGACTTTTCCATCTGCAGATTATACTGAATGGCCAGCAGAGGCAGTGTTGCAGAGGAATATTTCTCCGCTTGCTGAGAAAAAAAAAAAAGAAAGCTCATTCTTCAGCCTCCTCCATGCCTCGTTCAATATATATGGTAAGTCAAAATCTCATTTAATCATTTTGCCATTAATAAAAAGTTCATAGCATCTGATGGCTCTCAGTGCCTTTTAGTGGGGTCTTCCGCATAAATATAATCTTCTAAGACGGTAGCAATAAGGATGACGCTATGGCCATCATGATAGTTTATCAAAGACTTTGACTGTCTATGTGTCTGACAAAATCTTCTTTAGATACTTGTGCAGGCAATATGTCCTCCACGGTAATTACCATCTTTCAGGCTGGAATGAGGTGTCTTAGGTTAGAGCAATTGACTGACTTTGAGATGGAAGGAAGCTATTTAACCTGTTTCCCTGCTCTCTGTGAGTGGGACTCTGATACTCAAGATGGACTGCTGTTTAGAAACTATGTTCTTTAAATAGGAGCCCAATGCTTTCAATGGTGCTGAGTACTTTCCCATTACACCTCCTACTTGCTGTGCAGTCATATTCCCAGATACTTACCTCGTGTGTAATTGCTGATGTCTGGTCCTCCGGTGTAATCGTCTCCCAGTGCGATTGGTCAAGTGGTGCCATTACATCACAAAGCTACAGCAGGATGTCTTCTGACATGAGGGTCAATCAGTTGCTTCTTCCTAATCTAGCCCTCTTTAAATAGGAGCCCAATGCTTTCAATGGTGCAGTGTACTTTCCCATTGCACCTCCTACTTCATGTGCAGTCCTATTCACAGATAGTTACCTAGTGTGTAATTGCTGTGTTCTGGTCCTCCGGTGTAATCTTCACCAAGGGCGATTGGTCAAGTGGTGCCAATTCATCACAAAGTTACAGCAGGATGTCTTCTGACATGAGGGCCAATCAGTTGCTTCTTCTAACTCTAGCCCTCTTTAAATAGGAGTCCAATGCTCTCAATAGTGCAGTGTACTTTTCCATTACACCTCCTACTTGCTGTGCAGTAATATTCACAGATAGTTACCTAGTGTGGAATTGCTGTTGTCTGGTCCTCCGGTGTAATCTTAAGCCAGGGTGATTGGTCAAGTGGTGCATTACATCACAAAGCTACAGCAGGATGTCATCTGAAATGAGGGCCAATCAGTTTCCTAGTACACAGTAGGATACATGTATCATAGAATAGAAAAGGGAGCAATGTAGACAGGATGCCCAGCTGAAGACTAAGGTGGTGAGATGAAAGGACCTAGCCCATTATTTGAGACTTATACATTTGTTTGAAGGAGTGGTTGATAATAACATTCTGGAGTTCTCTATAGGTTAACTGCTAGGGGTGTGCTAAAATGAAGATGTTAGAATCTGTTATTCATAGTTTTTATTATTCCCATGAACCGCAGCATAAACCTTCCTCCCTTAACTTATCAGATCACTGACTTGCTATAGTGTACCATAACCTAAAATAAATCCTGTGAGAAGGGTAGGCTATCTCTTGGCTGCCAAAGAGATCTTTCTATCGGAGTCCTCATATAGGTGCTAGAGTTTTGTGTAGAGAGTACCAGCAAATGAGACATAGGAGCCAGGTTGAAATCTAAGTTGAGATTATAATTTTTAGTGAGCTTTGGATTTTCACAATATTAGATACGCCATAGTACTAATAATTGAGGCTTTATAAAAATCATTTTTTGGTAGTGTTGCATTTGGTTTGGAAATATTCAAGCTCTTAAATTTGACTAACAGTGGACTTTTCCATCTGCAGATTATACTGAATGGCCAGCAGAGGCAGTGTTGCAGAGGAATATTTCTCCGCTTGCTGAGAAAAAAAAAAAAGAAAGCTCATTCTTCAGCCTCCTCCATGCCTCGTTCAATATATATGGTAAGTCAAAATCTCATTTAATCATTTTGCCATTAATAAAAAGTTCATAGCATCTGATGGCTCTCAGTGCCTTTTAGTGGGGTCTTCCGCATAAATATAATCTTCTAAGACGGTAGCAATAAGGATGACGCTATGGCCATCATGATAGTTTATCAAAGACTTTGACTGTCTATGTGTCTGACAAAATCTTCTTTAGATACTTGTGCAGGCAATATGTCCTCCACGGTAATTACCATCTTTCAGGCTGGAATGAGGTGTCTTAGGTTAGAGCAATTGACTGACTTTGAGATGGAAGGAAGCTATTTAACCTGTTTCCCTGCTCTCTGTGAGTGGGACTCTGATACTCAAGATGTACTGCTGTTTAGAAACTATGTTCTTTAAATAGGAGCCCAATGCTTTCAATGGTGCTGAGTACTTTCCCATTACACCTCCTACTTGCTGTGCAGTCATATTCCCAGATACTTACCTAGTGTGTAATTGCTGATGTCTGGTCCTCCGGTGTAATCGTCTCCCAGTGCGATTGGTCAAGTGGTGCCATTACATCACAAAGCTACAGCAGGATGTCTTCTGACATGAGGGTCAATCAGTTGCTTCTTTCTAATCTAGCCCTCTTTAAATAGGAGCCCAATGCTTTCAATGGTGCAGTGTACTTTCCCATTGCACCTCCTACTTCATGTGCAGTCCTATTCACAGATAGTTACCTAGTGTGTAATTGCTGTGTTCTGGTCCTCCGGTGTAATCTTCACCAAGGGCGATTGGTCAAGTGGTGCCAATTCATCACAAAGTTACAGCAGGATGTCTTCTGACATGAGGGCCAATCAGTTGCTTCTTCTAACTCTAGCCCTCTTTAAATAGGAGTCCAATGCTCTCAATGGTGCAGTGTACTTTCCCATTACACCTCCTACTTGCTGTGCAGTAATATTCACAGATAGTTACCTAGTGTGGAATTGCTGTTGTCTGGTCCTCCGGTGTAATCTTAAGCCAGGGTGATTGGTCAAGTGGTGCATTACATCACAAAGCTACAGCAGGATGTCATCTGAAATGAGGGCCAATCAGTTTCCTAGTACGCAGTAGGATACATGTATCATGGAATAGAAAAGGGAGCAATGTAGACAGGATGCCCAGCTGAAGACTAAGGTGGTGAGATGAAAGGACCTAGCCCATTATTTGAGACTTATACATTTGTTTGAAGGAGTGGTTGATAATAACATTCTGGAGTTCTCTATAGGTTAACTGCTAGGGGTGTGCTAAAATGAAGATGTTAGAATCTGTTATTCATAGTTTTTATTATTCCCATGAACCGTAGCATAAACCTTCCTCCCTTAACTTATCAGATCACTGACTTGCTATAGTGTACCATAACCTAAAATAAATCCTGTGAGAAGGGTAGGCTATCTCTTGGCTGCCAAAGAGATCTTTCTATCTGAGTCCTCATATAGGTGCTAGAGTTTTGTGTAGAGAGTACCAGCAAATGAGACATAGGAGCCAGGCTGAAATCTAAGTTGAGATTATAATTTTTAGTGAGCTTTGGATTTTCACAATATTAGATACGCCATAGTACTAATAATTGAGGCTTTATAAAAATCATTTTTGGTAGTGTTGCATTTGGTTTGGAAATATTCAAGCTCTTAAATTTGACTAACAGTGGACTTTTCCATCTGCAGATTATACTGAATGGCCAGCAGAGGCAGTGTTGCAGAGGAATATTTCTCCGCTTGCTGAGAAAAAAAAAAAAGAAAGCTCATTCTTCAGCCTCCTCCATGCCTCGTTCAATATATATGGTAAGTCAAAATCTCATTTAATCATTTTGCCATTAATAAAAAGTTCATAGCATCTGATGGCTCTCAGTGCCTTTTAGTGGGGTCTTCCGCATAAATATAATCTTCTAAGACGGTAGCAATAAGGATGACGCTATGGCCATCATGATAGTTTATCAAAGACTTTGACTGTCTATGTGTCTGACAAAATCTTCTTTAGATACTTGTGCAGGCAATATGTCCTCCACGGTAATTACCATCTTTCAGGCTGGAATGAGGTGTCTTAGGTTAGAGCAATTGACTGACTTTGAGATGGAAGGAAGCTATTTAACCTGTTTCCCTGCTCTCTGTGAGTGGGACTCTGATACTCAAGATGGACTGCTGTTTAGAAACTATGTTCTTTAAATAGGAGCCCAATGCTTTCAATGGTGCTGAGTACTTTCCCATTACACCTCCTACTTGCTGTGCAGTCATATTCCCAGATACTTACCTCGTGTGTAATTGCTGATGTCTGGTCCTCCGGTGTAATCGTCTCCCAGTGCGATTGGTCAAGTGGTGCCATTACATCACAAAGCTACAGCAGGATGTCTTCTGACATGAGGGTCAATCAGTTGCTTCTTCCTAATCTAGCCCTCTTTAAATAGGAGCCCAATGCTTTCAATGGTGCAGTGTACTTTCCCATTGCACCTCCTACTTCATGTGCAGTCCTATTCACAGATAGTTACCTAGTGTGTAATTGCTGTGTTCTGGTCCTCCGGTGTAATCTTCACCAAGGGCGATTGGTCAAGTGGTGCCAATTCATCACAAAGTTACAGCAGGATGTCTTCTGACATGAGGGCCAATCAGTTGCTTCTTCTAACTCTAGCCCTCTTTAAATAGGAGTCCAATGCTCTCAATAGTGCAGTGTACTTTTCCATTACACCTCCTACTTGCTGTGCAGTAATATTCACAGATAGTTACCTAGTGTGGAATTGCTGTTGTCTGGTCCTCCGGTGTAATCTTAAGCCAGGGTGATTGGTCAAGTGGTGCATTACATCACAAAGCTAAAGCAGGATGTCATCTGAAATGAGGGCCAATCAGTTTCCTAGTACACAGTAGGATACATGTATCATAGAATAGAAAAGGGAGCAATGTAGACAGGATGCCCAGCTGAAGACTAAGGTGGTGAGATGAAAGGACCTAGCCCATTATTTGAGACTTATACATTTGTTTGAAGGAGTGGTTGATAATAACATTCTGGAGTTCTCTATAGGTTAACTGCTAGGGGTGTGCTAAAATGAAGATGTTAGAATCTGTTATTCATAGTTTTTATTATTCCCATGAACCGCAGCATAAACCTTCCTCCCTTAACTTATCAGATCACTGACTTGCTATAGTGTACCATAACCTAAAATAAATCCTGTGAGAAGGGTAGGCTATCTCTTGGCTGCCAAAGAGATCTTTCTATCTGAGTCCTCATATAGGTGCTAGAGTTTTGTGTAGAGAGTACCAGCAAATGAGACATAGGAGCCAGGTTGAAATCTAAGTTGAGATTATAATTTTTAGTGAGCTTTGGATTTTCACAATATTAGATACGCCATAGTACTAATAATTGAGGCTTTATAAAAATCATTTTTTGGTAGTGTTGCATTTGGTTTGGAAATATTCAAGCTCTTAAATTTGACTAACAGTGGACTTTTCCATCTGCAGATTATACTGAATGGCCAGCAGAGGCAGTGTTGCAGAGGAATATTTCTCCGCTTGCTGAGAAAAAAAAAAGAAAGCTAATTCTTCAGCCTCCTCCATGCCTCGATCAATATATATGGTAAGTCAAAATCTCATTTAATCATTTTGCCATTAATAAAAAGTTCATAGCATCTGATGGCTCTCAGTGCCTTTTAGTGGGGTCTTCCGCATAAATATAATCTTCTAAGACGGTAGCAATAAGGATGACGCTATGGCCATCATGATAGTTTATCAAAGACTTTGACTGTCTATGTGTCTGACAAAATCTTCTTTAGATACTTGTGCAGGCAATATGTCCTCCACGGTAATTACCATCTTTCAGGCTGGAATGAGGTGTCTTAGGTTAGAGCAATTGACTGACTTTGAGATGGAAGGAAGCTATTTAACCTGTTTCCCTGCTCTCTGTGAGTGGGACTCTGATACTCAAGATGTACTGCTGTTTAGAAACTATGTTCTTTAAATAGGAGCCCAATGCTTTCAATGGTGCTGAGTACTTTCCCATTACACCTCCTACTTGCTGTGCAGTCATATTCCCAGATACTTACCTAGTGTGTAATTGCTGATGTCTGGTCCTCCGGTGTAATCGTCTCCCAGTGCGATTGGTCAAGTGGTGCCATTACATCACAAAGCTACAGCAGGATGTCTTCTGACATGAGGGTCAATCAGTTGCTTCTTCCTAATCTAGCCCTCTTTAAATAGGAGCCCAATGCTTTCAATGGTGCAGTGTACTTTCCCATTGCACCTCCTACTTCATGTGCAGTCCTATTCACAGATAGTTACCTAGTGTGTAATTGCTGTGTTCTGGTCCTCCGGTGTAATCTTCACCAAGGGCGATTGGTCAAGTGGTGCCAATTCATCACAAAGTTACAGCAGGATGTCTTCTGACATGAGGGCCAATCAGTTGCTTCTTCTAACTCTAGCCCTCTTTAAATAGGAGTCCAATGCTCACAATGGTGCAGTGTACTTTCCCATTACACCTCCTACTTGCTGTGCAGTAATATTCACAGATAGTTACCTAGTGTGGAATTGCTGTTGTCTGGTCCTCCGGTGTAATCTTAAGCCAGGGTGATTGGTCAAGTGGTGCATTACATCACAAAGCTACAGCAGGATGTCATCTGAAATGAGGGCCAATCCGTTTCCTAGTACGCAGTAGGATACATGTATCATGGAATAGAAAAGGGAGCAATGTAGACAGGATGCCCAGCTGAAGACTAAGGTGGTGAGATGAAAGGACCTAGCCCATTATTTGAGACTTATACATTTGTTTGAAGGAGTGGTTGATAATAACATTCTGGAGTTCTCTATAGGTTAACTGCTAGGGGTGTGCTAAAATGAAGATGTTAGAATCTGTTATTCATAGTTTTTATTATTCCCATGAACCGTAGCATAAACCTTCCTCCCTTAACTTATCAGATCACTGACTTGCTATAGTGTACCATAACCTAAAATAAATCCTGTGAGAAGGGTAGGCTATCTCTTGGCTGCCAAAGAGATCTTTCTATCTGAGTCCTCATATAGGTGCTAGAGTTTTGTGTAGAGAGTACCAGCAAATGAGACATAGGAGCCAGGCTGAAATCTAAGTTGAGATTATAATTTTTAGTGAGCTTTGGATTTTCACAATATTAGATACGCCATAGTACTAATAATTGAGGCTTTATAAAAATCATTTTTGGTAGTGTTGCATTTGGTTTGGAAATATTCAAGCTCTTAAATTTGACTAACAGTGGACTTTTCCATCTGCAGATTATACTGAATGGCCAGCAGAGGCAGTGTTGCAGAGGAATATTTCTCCGCTTGCTGAGAAAAAAAAAAGAAAGCTAATTCTTCAGCCTCCTCCATGCCTCGATCAATATATATGGTAAGTCAAAATCTCATTTAATCATTTTGCCATTAATAAAAAGTTCATAGCATCTGATGGCTCTCAGTGCCTTTTAGTGGGGTCTTCCGCATAAATATAATCTTCTAAGACGGTAGCAATAAGGATGACGCTATGGCCATCATGATAGTTTATCAAAGACTTTGACTGTCTATGTGTCTGACAAAATCTTCTTTAGATACTTGTGCAGGCAATATGTCCTCCACGGTAATTACCATCTTTCAGGCTGGAATGAGGTGTCTTAGGTTAGAGCAATTGACTGACTTTGAGATGGAAGGAAGCTATTTAACCTGTTTCCCTGCTCTCTGTGAGTGGGACTCTGATACTCAAGATGTACTGCTGTTTAGAAACTATGTTCTTTAAATAGGAGCCCAATGCTTTCAATGGTGCTGAGTACTTTCCCATTACACCTCCTACTTGCTGTGCAGTCATATTCCCAGATACTTACCTAGTGTGTAATTGCTGATGTCTGGTCCTCCGGTGTAATCGTCTCCCAGTGCGATTGGTCAAGTGGTGCCATTACATCACAAAGCTACAGCAGGATGTCTTCTGACATGAGGGTCAATCAGTTGCTTCTTCCTAATCTAGCCCTCTTTAAATAGGAGCCCAATGCTTTCAATGGTGCAGTGTACTTTCCCATTGCACCTCCTACTTCATGTGCAGTCCTATTCACAGATAGTTACCTAGTGTGTAATTGCTGTGTTCTGGTCCTCCGGTGTAATCTTCACCAAGGGCGATTGGTCAAGTGGTGCCAATTCATCACAAAGTTACAGCAGGATGTCTTCTGACATGAGGGCCAATCAGTTGCTTCTTCTAACTCTAGCCCTCTTTAAATAGGAGTCCAATGCTCACAATGGTGCAGTGTACTTTCCCATTACACCTCCTACTTGCTGTGCAGTAATATTCACAGATAGTTACCTAGTGTGGAATTGCTGTTGTCTGGTCCTCCGGTGTAATCTTAAGCCAGGGTGATTGGTCAAGTGGTGCATTACATCACAAAGCTACAGCAGGATGTCATCTGAAATGAGGGCCAATCCGTTTCCTAGTACGCAGTAGGATACATGTATCATGGAATAGAAAAGGGAGCAATGTAGACAGGATGCCCAGCTGAAGACTAAGGTGGTGAGATGAAAGGACCTAGCCCATTATTTGAGACTTATACATTTGTTTGAAGGAGTGGTTGATAATAACATTCTGGAGTTCTCTATAGGTTAACTGCTAGGGGTGTGCTAAAATGAAGATGTTAGAATCTGTTATTCATAGTTTTTATTATTCCCATGAACCGTAGCATAAACCTTCCTCCCTTAACTTATCAGATCACTGACTTGCTATAGTGTACCATAACCTAAAATAAATCCTGTGAGAAGGGTAGGCTATCTCTTGGCTGCCAAAGAGATCTTTCTATCTGAGTCCTCATATAGGTGCTAGAGTTTTGTGTAGAGAGTACCAGCAAATGAGACATAGGAGCCAGGCTGAAATCTAAGTTGAGATTATAATTTTTAGTGAGCTTTGGATTTTCACAATATTAGATACGCCATAGTACTAATAATTGAGGCTTTATAAAAATCATTTTTGGTAGTGTTGCATTTGGTTTGGAAATATTCAAGCTCTTAAATTTGACTAACAGTGGACTTTTCCATCTGCAGATTATACTGAATGGCCAGCAGAGGCAGTGTTGCAGAGGAATATTTCTCCGCTTGCTGAGAAAAAAAAAAAAGAAAGCTCATTCTTCAGCCTCCTCCATGCCTCGTTCAATATATATGGTAAGTCAAAATCTCATTTAATCATTTTGCCATTAATAAAAAGTTCATAGCATCTGATGGCTCTCAGTGCCTTTTAGTGGGGTCTTCCGCATAAATATAATCTTCTAAGACGGTAGCAATAAGGATGACGCTATGGCCATCATGATAGTTTATCAAAGACTTTGACTGTCTATGTGTCTGACAAAATCTTCTTTAGATACTTGTGCAGGCAATATGTCCTCCACGGTAATTACCATCTTTCAGGCTGGAATGAGGTGTCTTAGGTTAGAGCAATTGACTGACTTTGAGATGGAAGGAAGCTATTTAACCTGTTTCCCTGCTCTCTGTGAGTGGGACTCTGATACTCAAGATGGACTGCTGTTTAGAAACTATGTTCTTTAAATAGGAGCCCAATGCTTTCAATGGTGCTGAGTACTTTCCCATTACACCTCCTACTTGCTGTGCAGTCATATTCCCAGATACTTACCTCGTGTGTAATTGCTGATGTCTGGTCCTCCGGTGTAATCGTCTCCCAGTGCGATTGGTCAAGTGGTGCCATTACATCACAAAGCTACAGCAGGATGTCTTCTGACATGAGGGTCAATCAGTTGCTTCTTCCTAATCTAGCCCTCTTTAAATAGGAGCCCAATGCTTTCAATGGTGCAGTGTACTTTCCCATTGCACCTCCTACTTCATGTGCAGTCCTATTCACAGATAGTTACCTAGTGTGTAATTGCTGTGTTCTGGTCCTCCGGTGTAATCTTCACCAAGGGCGATTGGTCAAGTGGTGCCAATTCATCACAAAGTTACAGCAGGATGTCTTCTGACATGAGGGCCAATCAGTTGCTTCTTCTAACTCTAGCCCTCTTTAAATAGGAGTCCAATGCTCTCAATAGTGCAGTGTACTTTTCCATTACACCTCCTACTTGCTGTGCAGTAATATTCACAGATAGTTACCTAGTGTGGAATTGCTGTTGTCTGGTCCTCCGGTGTAATCTTAAGCCAGGGTGATTGGTCAAGTGGTGCATTACATCACAAAGCTACAGCAGGATGTCATCTGAAATGAGGGCCAATCGGTTTCCTAGTACACAGTAGGATACATGTATCATAGAATAGAAAAGGGAGCAATGTAGACAGGATGCCCAGCTGAAGACTAAGGTGGTGAGATGAAAGGACCTAGCCCATTATTTGAGACGTATACATTTGTTTGAAGGAGTGGTTGATAATAACATTCTGGAGTTCTCTATAGGTTAACTGCTAGGGGTGTGCTAAAATGAAGATGTTAGAATCTGTTATTCATAGTTTTTATTATTCCCATGAACCGCAGCATAAACCTTCCTCCCTTAACTTATCAGATCACTGACTTGCTATAGTGTACCATAACCTAAAATAAATCCTGTGAGAAGGGTAGGCTATCTCTTGGCTGCCAAAGAGATCTTTCTATCGGAGTCCTCATATAGGTGCTAGAGTTTTGTGTAGAGAGTACCAGCAAATGAGACATAGGAGCCAGGTTGAAATCTAAGTTGAGATTATAATTTTTAGTGAGCTTTGGATTTTCACAATATTAGATACGCCATAGTACTAATAATTGAGGCTTTATAAAAATCATTTTTTGGTAGTGTTGCATTTGGTTTGGAAATATTCAAGCTCTTAAATTTGACTAACAGTGGACTTTTCCATCTGCAGATTATACTGAATGGCCAGCAGAGGCAGTGTTGCAGAGGAATATTTCTCCGCTTGCTGAGAAAAAAAAAAGAAAGCTAATTCTTCAGCCTCCTCCATGCCTCGATCAATATATATGGTAAGTCAAAATCTCATTTAATCATTTTGCCATTAATAAAAAGTTCATAGCATCTGATGGCTCTCAGTGCCTTTTAGTGGGGTCTTCCGCATAAATATAATCTTCTAAGACGGTAGCAATAAGGATGACGCTATGGCCATCATGATAGTTTATCAAAGACTTTGACTGTCTATGTGTCTGACAAAATCTTCTTTAGATACTTGTGCAGGCAATATGTCCTCCACGGTAATTACCATCTTTCAGGCTGGAATGAGGTGTCTTAGGTTAGAGCAATTGACTGACTTTGAGATGGAAGGAAGCTATTTAACCTGTTTCCCTGCTCTCTGTGAGTGGGACTCTGATACTCAAGATGGACTGCTGTTTAGAAACTATGTTCTTTAAATAGGAGCCCAATGCTTTCAATGGTGCTGAGTACTTTCCCATTACACCTCCTACTTGCTGTGCAGTCATATTCCCAGATACTTACCTCGTGTGTAATTGCTGATGTCTGGTCCTCCGGTGTAATCGTCTCCCAGTGCGATTGGTCAAGTGGTGCCATTACATCACAAAGCTACAGCAGGATGTCTTCTGACATGAGGGTCAATCAGTTGCTTCTTCCTAATCTAGCCCTCTTTAAATAGGAGCCCAATGCTTTCAATGGTGCAGTGTACTTTCCCATTGCACCTCCTACTTCATGTGCAGTCCTATTCACAGATAGTTACCTAGTGTGTAATTGCTGTGTTCTGGTCCTCCGGTGTAATCTTCACCAAGGGCGATTGGTCAAGTGGTGCCAATTCATCACAAAGTTACAGCAGGATGTCTTCTGACATGAGGGCCAATCAGTTGCTTCTTCTAACTCTAGCCCTCTTTAAATAGGAGTCCAATGCTCTCAATAGTGCAGTGTACTTTTCCATTACACCTCCTACTTGCTGTGCAGTAATATTCACAGATAGTTACCTAGTGTGGAATTGCTGTTGTCTGGTCCTCCGGTGTAATCTTAAGCCAGGGTGATTGGTCAAGTGGTGCATTACATCACAAAGCTACAGCAGGATGTCATCTGAAATGAGGGCCAATCGGTTTCCTAGTACACAGTAGGATACATGTATCATAGAATAGAAAAGGGAGCAATGTAGACAGGATGCCCAGCTGAAGACTAAGGTGGTGAGATGAAAGGACCTAGCCCATTATTTGAGACGTATACATTTGTTTGAAGGAGTGGTTGATAATAACATTCTGGAGTTCTCTATAGGTTAACTGCTAGGGGTGTGCTAAAATGAAGATGTTAGAATCTGTTATTCATAGTTTTTATTATTCCCATGAACCGCAGCATAAACCTTCCTCCCTTAACTTATCAGATCACTGACTTGCTATAGTGTACCATAACCTAAAATAAATCCTGTGAGAAGGGTAGGCTATCTCTTGGCTGCCAAAGAGATCTTTCTATCGGAGTCCTCATATAGGTGCTAGAGTTTTGTGTAGAGAGTACCAGCAAATGAGACATAGGAGCCAGGTTGAAATCTAAGTTGAGATTATAATTTTTAGTGAGCTTTGGATTTTCACAATATTAGATACGCCATAGTACTAATAATTGAGGCTTTATAAAAATCATTTTTTGGTAGTGTTGCATTTGGTTTGGAAATATTCAAGCTCTTAAATTTGACTAACAGTGGACTTTTCCATCTGCAGATTATACTGAATGGCCAGCAGAGGCAGTGTTGCAGAGGAATATTTCTCCGCTTGCTGAGAAAAAAAAAAGAAAGCTAATTCTTCAGCCTCCTCCATGCCTCGATCAATATATATGGTAAGTCAAAATCTCATTTAATCATTTTGCCATTAATAAAAAGTTCATAGCATCTGATGGCTCTCAGTGCCTTTTAGTGGGGTCTTCCGCATAAATATAATCTTCTAAGACGGTAGCAATAAGGATGACGCTATGGCCATCATGATAGTTTATCAAAGACTTTGACTGTCTATGTGTCTGACAAAATCTTCTTTAGATACTTGTGCAGGCAATATGTCCTCCACGGTAATTACCATCTTTCAGGCTGGAATGAGGTGTCTTAGGTTAGAGCAATTGACTGACTTTGAGATGGAAGGAAGCTATTTAACCTGTTTCCCTGCTCTCTGTGAGTGGGACTCTGATACTCAAGATGGACTGCTGTTTAGAAACTATGTTCTTTAAATAGGAGCCCAATGCTTTCAATGGTGCTGAGTACTTTCCCATTACACCTCCTACTTGCTGTGCAGTCATATTCCCAGATACTTACCTCGTGTGTAATTGCTGATGTCTGGTCCTCCGGTGTAATCGTCTCCCAGTGCGATTGGTCAAGTGGTGCCATTACATCACAAAGCTACAGCAGGATGTCTTCTGACATGAGGGTCAATCAGTTGCTTCTTCCTAATCTAGCCCTCTTTAAATAGGAGCCCAATGCTTTCAATGGTGCAGTGTACTTTCCCATTGCACCTCCTACTTCATGTGCAGTCCTATTCACAGATAGTTACCTAGTGTGTAATTGCTGTGTTCTGGTCCTCCGGTGTAATCTTCACCAAGGGCGATTGGTCAAGTGGTGCCAATTCATCACAAAGTTACAGCAGGATGTCTTCTGACATGAGGGCCAATCAGTTGCTTCTTCTAACTCTAGCCCTCTTTAAATAGGAGTCCAATGCTCTCAATAGTGCAGTGTACTTTTCCATTACACCTCCTACTTGCTGTGCAGTAATATTCACAGATAGTTACCTAGTGTGGAATTGCTGTTGTCTGGTCCTCCGGTGTAATCTTAAGCCAGGGTGATTGGTCAAGTGGTGCATTACATCACAAAGCTAAAGCAGGATGTCATCTGAAATGAGGGCCAATCAGTTTCCTAGTACACAGTAGGATACATGTATCATAGAATAGAAAAGGGAGCAATGTAGACAGGATGCCCAGCTGAAGACTAAGGTGGTGAGATGAAAGGACCTAGCCCATTATTTGAGACTTATACATTTGTTTGAAGGAGTGGTTGATAATAACATTCTGGAGTTCTCTATAGGTTAACTGCTAGGGGTGTGCTAAAATGAAGATGTTAGAATCTGTTATTCATAGTTTTTATTATTCCCATGAACCGCAGCATAAACCTTCCTCCCTTAACTTATCAGATCACTGACTTGCTATAGTGTACCATAACCTAAAATAAATCCTGTGAGAAGGGTAGGCTATCTCTTGGCTGCCAAAGAGATCTTTCTATCTGAGTCCTCATATAGGTGCTAGAGTTTTGTGTAGAGAGTACCAGCAAATGAGACATAGGAGCCAGGTTGAAATCTAAGTTGAGATTATAATTTTTAGTGAGCTTTGGATTTTCACAATATTAGATACGCCATAGTACTAATAATTGAGGCTTTATAAAAATCATTTTTTGGTAGTGTTGCATTTGGTTTGGAAATATTCAAGCTCTTAAATTTGACTAACAGTGGACTTTTCCATCTGCAGATTATACTGAATGGCCAGCAGAGGCAGTGTTGCAGAGGAATATTTCTCCGCTTGCTGAGAAAAAAAAAAGAAAGCTAATTCTTCAGCCTCCTCCATGCCTCGATCAATATATATGGTAAGTCAAAATCTCATTTAATCATTTTGCCATTAATAAAAAGTTCATAGCATCTGATGGCTCTCAGTGCCTTTTAGTGGGGTCTTCCGCATAAATATAATCTTCTAAGACGGTAGCAATAAGGATGACGCTATGGCCATCATGATAGTTTATCAAAGACTTTGACTGTCTATGTGTCTGACAAAATCTTCTTTAGATACTTGTGCAGGCAATATGTCCTCCACGGTAATTACCATCTTTCAGGCTGGAATGAGGTGTCTTAGGTTAGAGCAATTGACTGACTTTGAGATGGAAGGAAGCTATTTAACCTGTTTCCCTGCTCTCTGTGAGTGGGACTCTGATACTCAAGATGTACTGCTGTTTAGAAACTATGTTCTTTAAATAGGAGCCCAATGCTTTCAATGGTGCTGAGTACTTTCCCATTACACCTCCTACTTGCTGTGCAGTCATATTCCCAGATACTTACCTAGTGTGTAATTGCTGATGTCTGGTCCTCCGGTGTAATCGTCTCCCAGTGCGATTGGTCAAGTGGTGCCATTACATCACAAAGCTACAGCAGGATGTCTTCTGACATGAGGGTCAATCAGTTGCTTCTTCCTAATCTAGCCCTCTTTAAATAGGAGCCCAATGCTTTCAATGGTGCAGTGTACTTTCCCATTGCACCTCCTACTTCATGTGCAGTCCTATTCACAGATAGTTACCTAGTGTGTAATTGCTGTGTTCTGGTCCTCCGGTGTAATCTTCACCAAGGGCGATTGGTCAAGTGGTGCCAATTCATCACAAAGTTACAGCAGGATGTCTTCTGACATGAGGGCCAATCAGTTGCTTCTTCTAACTCTAGCCCTCTTTAAATAGGAGTCCAATGCTCACAATGGTGCAGTGTACTTTCCCATTACACCTCCTACTTGCTGTGCAGTAATATTCACAGATAGTTACCTAGTGTGGAATTGCTGTTGTCTGGTCCTCCGGTGTAATCTTAAGCCAGGGTGATTGGTCAAGTGGTGCATTACATCACAAAGCTACAGCAGGATGTCATCTGAAATGAGGGCCAATCCGTTTCCTAGTACGCAGTAGGATACATGTATCATGGAATAGAAAAGGGAGCAATGTAGACAGGATGCCCAGCTGAAGACTAAGGTGGTGAGATGAAAGGACCTAGCCCATTATTTGAGACTTATACATTTGTTTGAAGGAGTGGTTGATAATAACATTCTGGAGTTCTCTATAGGTTAACTGCTAGGGGTGTGCTAAAATGAAGATGTTAGAATCTGTTATTCATAGTTTTTATTATTCCCATGAACCGTAGCATAAACCTTCCTCCCTTAACTTATCAGATCACTGACTTGCTATAGTGTACCATAACCTAAAATAAATCCTGTGAGAAGGGTAGGCTATCTCTTGGCTGCCAAAGAGATCTTTCTATCTGAGTCCTCATATAGGTGCTAGAGTTTTGTGTAGAGAGTACCAGCAAATGAGACATAGGAGCCAGGCTGAAATCTAAGTTGAGATTATAATTTTTAGTGAGCTTTGGATTTTCACAATATTAGATACGCCATAGTACTAATAATTGAGGCTTTATAAAAATCATTTTTGGTAGTGTTGCATTTGGTTTGGAAATATTCAAGCTCTTAAATTTGACTAACAGTGGACTTTTCCATCTGCAGATTATACTGAATGGCCAGCAGAGGCAGTGTTGCAGAGGAATATTTCTCCGCTTGCTGAGAAAAAAAAAAAAGAAAGCTCATTCTTCAGCCTCCTCCATGCCTCGTTCAATATATATGGTAAGTCAAAATCTCATTTAATCATTTTGCCATTAATAAAAAGTTCATAGCATCTGATGGCTCTCAGTGCCTTTTAGTGGGGTCTTCCGCATAAATATAATCTTCTAAGACGGTAGCAATAAGGATGACGCTATGGCCATCATGATAGTTTATCAAAGACTTTGACTGTCTATGTGTCTGACAAAATCTTCTTTAGATACTTGTGCAGGCAATATGTCCTCCACGGTAATTACCATCTTTCAGGCTGGAATGAGGTGTCTTAGGTTAGAGCAATTGACTGACTTTGAGATGGAAGGAAGCTATTTAACCTGTTTCCCTGCTCTCTGTGAGTGGGACTCTGATACTCAAGATGGACTGCTGTTTAGAAACTATGTTCTTTAAATAGGAGCCCAATGCTTTCAATGGTGCTGAGTACTTTCCCATTACACCTCCTACTTGCTGTGCAGTCATATTCCCAGATACTTACCTCGTGTGTAATTGCTGATGTCTGGTCCTCCGGTGTAATCGTCTCCCAGTGCGATTGGTCAAGTGGTGCCATTACATCACAAAGCTACAGCAGGATGTCTTCTGACATGAGGGTCAATCAGTTGCTTCTTCCTAATCTAGCCCTCTTTAAATAGGAGCCCAATGCTTTCAATGGTGCAGTGTACTTTCCCATTGCACCTCCTACTTCATGTGCAGTCCTATTCACAGATAGTTACCTAGTGTGTAATTGCTGTGTTCTGGTCCTCCGGTGTAATCTTCACCAAGGGCGATTGGTCAAGTGGTGCCAATTCATCACAAAGTTACAGCAGGATGTCTTCTGACATGAGGGCCAATCAGTTGCTTCTTCTAACTCTAGCCCTCTTTAAATAGGAGTCCAATGCTCTCAATAGTGCAGTGTACTTTTCCATTACACCTCCTACTTGCTGTGCAGTAATATTCACAGATAGTTACCTAGTGTGGAATTGCTGTTGTCTGGTCCTCCGGTGTAATCTTAAGCCAGGGTGATTGGTCAAGTGGTGCATTACATCACAAAGCTACAGCAGGATGTCATCTGAAATGAGGGCCAATCAGTTTCCTAGTACACAGTAGGATACATGTATCATAGAATAGAAAAGGGAGCAATGTAGACAGGATGCCCAGCTGAAGACTAAGGTGGTGAGATGAAAGGACCTAGCCCATTATTTGAGACTTATACATTTGTTTGAAGGAGTGGTTGATAATAACATTCTGGAGTTCTCTATAGGTTAACTGCTAGGGGTGTGCTAAAATGAAGATGTTAGAATCTGTTATTCATAGTTTTTATTATTCCCATGAACCGCAGCATAAACCTTCCTCCCTTAACTTATCAGATCACTGACTTGCTATAGTGTACCATAACCTAAAATAAATCCTGTGAGAAGGGTAGGCTATCTCTTGGCTGCCAAAGAGATCTTTCTATCGGAGTCCTCATATAGGTGCTAGAGTTTTGTGTAGAGAGTACCAGCAAATGAGACATAGGAGCCAGGTTGAAATCTAAGTTGAGATTATTATTTTTAGTGAGCTTTGGATTTTCACAATATTAGATACGCCATAGTACTAATAATTGAGGCTTTATAAAAATCATTTTTTGGTAGTGTTGCATTTGGTTTGGAAATATTCAAGCTCTTAAATTTGACTAACAGTGGACTTTTCCATCTGCAGATTATACTGAATGGCCAGCAGAGGCAGTGTTGCAGAGGAATATTTCTCCGCTTGCTGAGAAAAAAAAAAAAGAAAGCTCATTCTTCAGCCTCCTCCATGCCTCGTTCAATATATATGGTAAGTCAAAATCTCATTTAATCATTTTGCCATTAATAAAAAGTTCATAGCATCTGATGGCTCTCAGTGCCTTTTAGTGGGGTCTTCCGCATAAATATAATCTTCTAAGACGGTAGCAATAAGGATGACGCTATGGCCATCATGATAGTTTATCAAAGACTTTGACTGTCTATGTGTCTGACAAAATCTTCTTTAGATACTTGTGCAGGCAATATGTCCTCCACGGTAATTACCATCTTTCAGGCTGGAATGAGGTGTCTTAGGTTAGAGCAATTGACTGACTTTGAGATGGAAGGAAGCTATTTAACCTGTTTCCCTGCTCTCTGTGAGTGGGACTCTGATACTCAAGATGTACTGCTGTTTAGAAACTATGTTCTTTAAATAGGAGCCCAATGCTTTCAATGGTGCTGAGTACTTTCCCATTACACCTCCTACTTGCTGTGCAGTCATATTCCCAGATACTTACCTAGTGTGTAATTGCTGATGTCTGGTCCTCCGGTGTAATCGTCTCCCAGTGCGATTGGTCAAGTGGTGCCATTACATCACAAAGCTACAGCAGGATGTCTTCTGACATGAGGGTCAATCAGTTGCTTCTTTCTAATCTAGCCCTCTTTAAATAGGAGCCCAATGCTTTCAATGGTGCAGTGTACTTTCCCATTGCACCTCCTACTTCATGTGCAGTCCTATTCACAGATAGTTACCTAGTGTGTAATTGCTGTGTTCTGGTCCTCCGGTGTAATCTTCACCAAGGGCGATTGGTCAAGTGGTGCCAATTCATCACAAAGTTACAGCAGGATGTCTTCTGACATGAGGGCCAATCAGTTGCTTCTTCTAACTCTAGCCCTCTTTAAATAGGAGTCCAATGCTCTCAATGGTGCAGTGTACTTTCCCATTACACCTCCTACTTGCTGTGCAGTAATATTCACAGATAGTTACCTAGTGTGGAATTGCTGTTGTCTGGTCCTCCGGTGTAATCTTAAGCCAGGGTGATTGGTCAAGTGGTGCATTACATCACAAAGCTACAGCAGGATGTCATCTGAAATGAGGGCCAATCAGTTTCCTAGTACGCAGTAGGATACATGTATCATGGAATAGAAAAGGGAGCAATGTAGACAGGATGCCCAGCTGAAGACTAAGGTGGTGAGATGAAAGGACCTAGCCCATTATTTGAGACTTATACATTTGTTTGAAGGAGTGGTTGATAATAACATTCTGGAGTTCTCTATAGGTTAACTGCTAGGGGTGTGCTAAAATGAAGATGTTAGAATCTGTTATTCATAGTTTTTATTATTCCCATGAACCGTAGCATAAACCTTCCTCCCTTAACTTATCAGATCACTGACTTGCTATAGTGTACCATAACCTAAAATAAATCCTGTGAGAAGGGTAGGCTATCTCTTGGCTGCCAAAGAGATCTTTCTATCTGAGTCCTCATATAGGTGCTAGAGTTTTGTGTAGAGAGTACCAGCAAATGAGACATAGGAGCCAGGCTGAAATCTAAGTTGAGATTATAATTTTTAGTGAGCTTTGGATTTTCACAATATTAGATACGCCATAGTACTAATAATTGAGGCTTTATAAAAATCATTTTTGGTAGTGTTGCATTTGGTTCGGAAATATTCAAGCTCTTAAATTTGACTAACAGTGGACTTTTCCATCTGCAGATTATACTGAATGGCCAGCAGAGGCAGTGTTGCAGAGGAATATTTCTCCGCTTGCTGAGAAAAAAAAAAAAGAAAGCTCATTCTTCAGCCTCCTCCATGCCTCGTTCAATATATATGGTAAGTCAAAATCTTATTTAATCATTTTGCCATTAATAAAAAGTTCATAGCATCTGATGGCTCTCAGTGCCTTTTAGTGGGGTCTTCCGTATAAATATAATCTTCTAAGACGGTAGCAATAAGGATGACGCTATGGCCATCATGATAGTTTATCAAAGACTTTGACTGTCTATGTGTCTGACAAAATCTTCTTTAGATACTTGTGCAGGCAATATGTCCTCCACGGTAATTACCATCTTTCAGGCTGGAATGAGGTGTCTTAGGTTAGAGCAATTGACTGACTTTGAGATGGAAGGAAGCTATTTAACCTGTTTCCCTGCTCTCTGTGAGTGGGACTCTGATACTCAAGATGGACTGCTGTTTAGAAACTATGTTCTTTAAATAGGAGCCCAATGCTTTCAATGGTGCTGAGTACTTTCCCATTACACCTCCTACTTGCTGTGCAGTCATATTCCCAGGTACTTACCTCGTGTGTAATTGCTGATGTCTGGTCCTCCGGTGTAATCGTCTCCCAGTGCGATTGGTCAAGTGGTGCCATTACATCACAAAGCTACAGCAGGATGTCTTCTGACATGAGGGTCAATCAGTTGCTTCTTCCTAATCTAGCCCTCTTTAAATAGGAGCCCAATGCTTTCAATGGTGCAGTGTACTTTCCCATTGCACCTCCTACTTCATGTGCAGTCCTATTCACAGATAGTTACCTAGTGTGTAATTGCTGTGTTCTGGTCCTCCGGTGTAATCTTCACCAAGGGCGATTGGTCAAGTGGTGCCAATTCATCACAAAGTTACAGCAGGATGTCTTCTGACATGAGGGCCAATCAGTTGCTTCTTCTAACTCTAGCCCTCTTTAAATAGGAGTCCAATGCTCTCAATAGTGCAGTGTACTTTTCCATTACACCTCCTACTTGCTGTGCAGTAATATTCACAGATAGTTACCTAGTGTGGAATTGCTGTTGTCTGGTCCTCCGGTGTAATCTTAAGCCAGGGTGATTGGTCAAGTGGTGCATTACATCACAAAGCTACAGCAGGATGTCATCTGAAATGAGGGCCAATCAGTTTCCTAGTACACAGTAGGATACATGTATCATAGAATAGAAAAGGGAGCAATGTAGACAGGATGCCCAGCTGAAGACTAAGGTGGTGAGATGAAAGGACCTAGCCCATTATTTGAGACTTATACATTTGTTTGAAGGAGTGGTTGATAATAACATTCTGGAGTTCTCTATAGGTTAACTGCTAGGGGTGTGCTAAAATGAAGATGTTAGAATCTGTTATTCATAGTTTTTATTATTCCCATGAACCGCAGCATAAACCTTCCTCCCTTAACTTATCAGATCACTGACTTGCTATAGTGTACCATAACCTAAAATAAATCCTGTGAGAAGGGTAGGCTATCTCTTGGCTGCCAAAGAGATCTTTCTATCTGAGTCCTCATATAGGTGCTAGAGTTTTGTGTAGAGAGTACCAGCAAATGAGACATAGGAGCCAGGTTGAAATCTAAGTTGAGATTATAATTTTTAGTGAGCTTTGGATTTTCACAATATTAGATACGCCATAGTACTAATAATTGAGGCTTTATAAAAATCATTTTTTGGTAGTGTTGCATTTGGTTTGGAAATATTCAAGCTCTTAAATTTGACTAACAGTGGACTTTTCCATCTGCAGATTATACTGAATGGCCAGCAGAGGCAGTGTTGCAGAGGAATATTTCTCCGCTTGCTGAGAAAAAAAAAGAAAGCTAATTCTTCAGCCTCCTCCATGCCTCGATCAATATATATGGTAAGTCAAAATCTCATTTAATCATTTTGCCATTAATAAAAAGTTCATAGCATCTGATGGCTCTCAGTGCCTTTTAGTGGGGTCTTCCGCATAAATATAATCTTCTAAGACGGTAGCAATAAGGATGACGCTATGGCCATCATGATAGTTTATCAAAGACTTTGACTGTCTATGTGTCTGACAAAATCTTCTTTAGATACTTGTGCAGGCAATATGTCCTCCACGGTAATTACCATCTTTCAGGCTGGAATGAGGTGTCTTAGGTTAGAGCAATTGACTGAATTTGAGATGGAAGGAAGCTATTTAACCTGTTTCCCTGCTCTCTGTGAGTGGGACTCTGATACTCAAGATGTACTGCTGTTTAGAAACTATGTTCTTTAAATAGGAGCCCAATGCTTTCAATGGTGCTGAGTACTTTCCCATTACACCTCCTACTTGCTGTGCAGTCATATTCCCAGATACTTACCTAGTGTGTAATTGCTGATGTCTGGTCCTCCGGTGTAATCGTCTCCCAGTGCGATTGGTCAAGTGGTGCCATTACATCACAAAGCTACAGCAGGATGTCTTCTGACATGAGGGTCAATCAGTTGCTTCTTCCTAATCTAGCCCTCTTTAAATAGGAGCCCAATGCTTTCAATGGTGCAGTGTACTTTCCCATTGCACCTCCTACTTCATGTGCAGTCCTATTCACAGATAGTTACCTAGTGTGTAATTGCTGTGTTCTGGTCCTCCGGTGTAATCTTCACCAAGGGCGATTGGTCAAGTGGTGCCAATTCATCACAAAGTTACAGCAGGATGTCTTCTGACATGAGGGCCAATCAGTTGCTTCTTCTAACTCTAGCCCTCTTTAAATAGGAGTCCAATGCTCTCAATGGTGCAGTGTACTTTCCCATTACACCTCCTACTTGCTGTGCAGTAATATTCACAGATAGTTACCTAGTGTGGAATTGCTGTTGTCTGGTCCTCCGGTGTAATCTTAAGCCAGGGTGATTGGTCAAGTGGTGCATTACATCACAAAGCTACAGCAGGATGTCATCTGAAATGAGGGCCAATCCGTTTCCTAGTACGCAGTAGGATACATGTATCATGGAATAGAAAAGGGAGCAATGTAGACAGGATGCCCAGCTGAAGACTAAGGTGGTGAGATGAAAGGACCTAGCCCATTATTTGAGACTTATACATTTGTTTGAAGGAGTGGTTGATAATAACATTCTGGAGTTCTCTATAGGTTAACTGCTAGGGGTGTGCTAAAATGAAGATGTTAGAATCTGTTATTCATAGTTTTTATTATTCCCATGAACCGTAGCATAAACCTTCCTCCCTTAACTTATCAGATCACTGACTTGCTATAGTGTACCATAACCTAAAATAAATCCTGTGAGAAGGGTAGGCTATCTCTTGGCTGCCAAAGAGATCTTTCTATCTGAGTCCTCATATAGGTGCTAGAGTTTTGTGTAGAGAGTACCAGCAAATGAGACATAGGAGCCAGGCTGAAATCTAAGTTGAGATTATAATTTTTAGTGAGCTTTGGATTTTCACAATATTAGATACGCCATAGTACTAATAATTGAGGCTTTATAAAAATCATTTTTTGGTAGTGTTGCATTTGGTTTGGAAATATTCAAGCTCTTAAATTTGACTAACAGTGGACTTTTCCATCTGCAGATTATACTGAATGGCCAGCAGAGGCAGTGTTGCAGAGGAATATTTCTCCGCTTGCTGAGAAAAAAAAAAAGAAAGCTCATTCTTCAGCCTCCTCCATGCCTCGTTCAATATATATGGTAAGTCAAAATCTCATTTAATCATTTTGCCATTAATAAAAAGTTCATAGCATCTGATGGCTCTCAGTGCCTTTTAGTGGGGTCTTCCGCATAAATATAATCTTCTAAGACGGTAGCAATAAGGATGACGCTATGGCCATCATGATAGTTTATCAAAGACTTTGACTGTCTATGTGTCTGACAAAATCTTCTTTAGATACTTGTGCAGGCAATATGTCCTCCACGGTAATTACCATCTTTCAGGCTGGAATGAGGTGTCTTAGGTTAGAGCAATTGACTGACTTTGAGATGGAAGGAAGCTATTTAACCTGTTTCCCTGCTCTCTGTGAGTGGGACTCTGATACTCAAGATGGACTGCTGTTTAGAAACTATGTTCTTTAAATAGGAGCCCAATGCTTTCAATGGTGCTGAGTACTTTCCCATTACACCTCCTACTTGCTGTGCAGTCATATTCCCAGATACTTACCTCGTGTGTAATTGCTGATGTCTGGTCCTCCGGTGTAATCGTCTCCCAGTGCGATTGGTCAAGTGGTGCCATTACATCACAAAGCTACAGCAGGATGTCTTCTGACATGAGGGTCAATCAGTTGCTTCTTCCTAATCTAGCCCTCTTTAAATAGGAGCCCAATGCTTTCAATGGTGCAGTGTACTTTCCCATTGCACCTCCTACTTCATGTGCAGTCCTATTCACAGATAGTTACCTAGTGTGTAATTGCTGTGTTCTGGTCCTCCGGTGTAATCTTCACCAAGGGCGATTGGTCAAGTGGTGCCAATTCATCACAAAGTTACAGCAGGATGTCTTCTGACATGAGGGCCAATCAGTTGCTTCTTCTAACTCTAGCCCTCTTTAAATAGGAGTCCAATGCTCTCAATAGTGCAGTGTACTTTTCCATTACACCTCCTACTTGCTGTGCAGTAATATTCACAGATAGTTACCTAGTGTGGAATTGCTGTTGTCTGGTCCTCCGGTGTAATCTTAAGCCAGGGTGATTGGTCAAGTGGTGCATTACATCACAAAGCTACAGCAGGATGTCATCTGAAATGAGGGCCAATCAGTTTCCTAGTACACAGTAGGATACATGTATCATAGAATAGAAAAGGGAGCAATGTAGACAGGATGCCCAGCTGAAGACTAAGGTGGTGAGATGAAAGGACCTAGCCCATTATTTGAGACTTATACATTTGTTTGAAGGAGTGGTTGATAATAACATTCTGGAGTTCTCTATAGGTTAACTGCTAGGGGTGTGCTAAAATGAAGATGTTAGAATCTGTTATTCATAGTTTTTATTATTCCCATGAACCGCAGCATAAACCTTCCTCCCTTAACTTATCAGATCACTGACTTGCTATAGTGTACCATAACCTAAAATAAATCCTGTGAGAAGGGTAGGCTATCTCTTGGCTGCCAAAGAGATCTTTCTATCGGAGTCCTCATATAGGTGCTAGAGTTTTGTGTAGAGAGTACCAGCAAATGAGACATAGGAGCCAGGTTGAAATCTAAGTTGAGATTATAATTTTTAGTGAGCTTTGGATTTTCACAATATTAGATACGCCATAGTACTAATAATTGAGGCTTTATAAAAATCATTTTTTGGTAGTGTTGCATTTGGTTTGGAAATATTCAAGCTCTTAAATTTGACTAACAGTGGACTTTTCCATCTGCAGATTATACTGAATGGCCAGCAGAGGCAGTGTTGCAGAGGAATATTTCTCCGCTTGCTGAGAAAAAAAAAAAGAAAGCTCATTCTTCAGCCTCCTCCATGCCTCGTTCAATATATATGGTAAGTCAAAATCTCATTTAATCATTTTGCCATTAATAAAAAGTTCATAGCATCTGATGGCTCTCAGTGCCTTTTAGTGGGGTCTTCCGCATAAATATAATCTTCTAAGACGGTAGCAATAAGGATGACGCTATGGCCATCATGATAGTTTATCAAAGACTTTGACTGTCTATGTGTCTGACAAAATCTTCTTTAGATACTTGTGCAGGCAATATGTCCTCCACGGTAATTACCATCTTTCAGGCTGGAATGAGGTGTCTTAGGTTAGAGCAATTGACTGACTTTGAGATGGAAGGAAGCTATTTAACCTGTTTCCCTGCTCTCTGTGAGTGGGACTCTGATACTCAAGATGTACTGCTGTTTAGAAACTATGTTCTTTAAATAGGAGCCCAATGCTTTCAATGGTGCTGAGTACTTTCCCATTACACCTCCTACTTGCTGTGCAGTCATATTCCCAGATACTTACCTAGTGTGTAATTGCTGATGTCTGGTCCTCCGGTGTAATCGTCTCCCAGTGCGATTGGTCAAGTGGTGCCATTACATCACAAAGCTACAGCAGGATGTCTTCTGACATGAGGGTCAATCAGTTGCTTCTTTCTAATCTAGCCCTCTTTAAATAGGAGCCCAATTCTTTCAATGGTGCAGTGTACTTTCCCATTGCACCTCCTACTTCATGTGCAGTCCTATTCACAGATAGTTACCTAGTGTGTAATTGCTGTGTTCTGGTCCTCCGGTGTAATCTTCACCAAGGGTGATTGGTCAAGTGGTGCCAATTCATCACAAAGTTACAGCAGGATGTCTTCTGACATGAGGGCCAATCAGTTGCTTCTTCTAACTCTAGCCCTCTTTAAATAGGAGTCCAATGCTCTCAATGGTGCAGTGTACTTTCCCATTACACCTCCTACTTGCTGTGCAGTAATATTCACAGATAGTTACCTAGTGTGGAATTGCTGTTGTCTGGTCCTCCGGTGTAATCTTAAGCCAGGGTGATTGGTCAAGTGGTGCATTACATCACAAAGCTACAGCAGGATGTCATCTGAAATGAGGGCCAATCAGTTTCCTAGTACGCAGTAGGATACATGTATCATGGAATAGAAAAGGGAGCAATGTAGACAGGATGCCCAGCTGAAGACTAAGGTGGTGAGATGAAAGGACCTAGCCCATTATTTGAGACTTATACATTTGTTTGAAGGAGTGGTTGATAATAACATTCTGGAGTTCTCTATAGGTTAACTGCTAGGGGTGTGCTAAAATGAAGATGTTAGAATCTGTTATTCATAGTTTTTATTATTCCCATGAACCGTAGCATAAACCTTCCTCCCTTAACTTATCAGATCACTGACTTGCTATAGTGTACCATAACCTAAAATAAATCCTGTGAGAAGGGTAGGCTATCTCTTGGCTGCCAAAGAGATCTTTCTATCTGAGTCCTCATATAGGTGCTAGAGTTTTGTGTAGAGAGTACCAGCAAATGAGACATAGGAGCCAGGCTGAAATCTAAGTTGAGATTATAATTTTTAGTGAGCTTTGGATTTTCACAATATTAGATACGCCATAGTACTAATAATTGAGGCTTTATAAAAATCATTTTTGGTAGTGTTGCATTTGGTTTGGAAATATTCAAGCTCTTAAATTTGACTAACAGTGGACTTTTCCATCTGCAGATTATACTGAATGGCCAGCAGAGGCAGTGTTGCAGAGGAATATTTCTCCGCTTGCTGAGAAAAAAAAAAAAGAAAGCTCATTCTTCAGCCTCCTCCATGCCTCGTTCAATATATATGGTAAGTCAAAATCTTATTTAATCATTTTGCCATTAATAAAAAGTTCATAGCATCTGATGGCTCTCAGTGCCTTTTAGTGGGGTCTTCCGCATAAATATAATCTTCTAAGACGGTAGCAATAAGGATGACGCTATGGCCATCATGATAGTTTATCAAAGACTTTGACTGTCTATGTGTCTGACAAAATCTTCTTTAGATACTTGTGCAGGCAATATGTCCTCCACGGTAATTACCATCTTTCAGGCTGGAATGAGGTGTGTTAGGTTAGAGCAATTGACTGACTTTGAGATGGAAGGAAGCTATTTAACCTGTTTCCCTGCTCTCTGTGAGTGGGACTCTGATACTCAAGATGGACTGCTGTTTAGAAACTATGTTCTTTAAATAGGAGCCCAATGCTTTCAATGGTGCTGAGTACTTTCCCATTACACCTCCTACTTGCTGTGCAGTCATATTCCCAGATACTTACCTCGTGTGTAATTGCTGATGTCTGGTCCTCCGGTGTAATCGTCTCCCAGTGCGATTGGTCAAGTGGTGCCATTACATCACAAAGCTACAGCAGGATGTCTTCTGACATGAGGGTCAATCAGTTGCTTCTTCCTAATCTAGCCCTCTTTAAATAGGAGCCCAATGCTTTCAATGGTGCAGTGTACTTTCCCATTGCACCTCCTACTTCATGTGCAGTCCTATTCACAGATAGTTACCTAGTGTGTAATTGCTGTGTTCTGGTCCTCCGGTGTAATCTTCACCAAGGGCGATTGGTCAAGTGGTGCCAATTCATCACAAAGTTACAGCAGGATGTCTTCTGACATGAGGGCCAATCAGTTGCTTCTTCTAACTCTAGCCCTCTTAAAATAGGAGTCCAATGCTCTCAATAGTGCAGTGTACTTTTCCATTACACCTCCTACTTGCTGTGCAGTAATATTCACAGATAGTTACCTAGTGTGGAATTGCTGTTGTCTGGTCCTCCGGTGTAATCTTAAGCCAGGGTGATTGGTCAAGTGGTGCATTACATCACAAAGCTACAGCAGGATGTCATCTGAAATGAGGGCCAATCGGTTTCCTAGTACACAGTAGGATACATGTATCATAGAATAGAAAAGGGAGCAATGTAGACAGGATGCCCAGCTGAAGACTAAGGTGGTGAGATGAAAGGACCTAGCCCATTATTTGAGACGTATACATTTGTTTGAAGGAGTGGTTGATAATAACATTCTGGAGTTCTCTATAGGTTAACTGCTAGGGGTGTGCTAAAATGAAGATGTTAGAATCTGTTATTCATAGTTTTTATTATTCCCATGAACCGCAGCATAAACCTTCCTCCCTTAACTTATCAGATCACTGACTTGCTATAGTGTACCATAACCTAAAATAAATCCTGTGAGAAGGGTAGGCTATCTCTTGGCTGCCAAAGAGATCTTTCTATCTGAGTCCTCATATAGGTGCTAGAGTTTTGTGTAGAGAGTACCAGCAAATGAGACATAGGAGCCAGGTTGAAATCTAAGTTGAGATTATAATTTTTAGTGAGCTTTGGATTTTCACAATATTAGATACGCCATAGTACTAATAATTGAGGCTTTATAAAAATCATTTTTTGGTAGTGTTGCATTTGGTTTGGAAATATTCAAGCTCTTAAATTTGACTAACAGTGGACTTTTCCATCTGCAGATTATACTGAATGGCCAGCAGAGGCAGTGTTGCAGAGGAATATTTCTCCGCTTGCTGAGAAAAAAAAAAGAAAGCTAATTCTTCAGCCTCCTCCATGCCTCGATCAATATATATGGTAAGTCAAAATCTCATTTAATCATTTTGCCATTAATAAAAAGTTCATAGCATCTGATGGCTCTCAGTGCCTTTTAGTGGGGTCTTCCGCATAAATATAATCTTCTAAGACGGTAGCAATAAGGATGACGCTATGGCCATCATGATAGTTTATCAAAGACTTTGACTGTCTATGTGTCTGACAAAATCTTCTTTAGATACTTGTGCAGGCAATATGTCCTCCACGGTAATTACCATCTTTCAGGCTGGAATGAGGTGTCTTAGGTTAGAGCAATTGACTGACTTTGAGATGGAAGGAAGCTATTTAACCTGTTTCCCTGCTCTCTGTGAGTGGGACTCTGATACTCAAGATGTACTGCTGTTTAGAAACTATGTTCTTTAAATAGGAGCCCAATGCTTTCAATGGTGCTGAGTACTTTCCCATTACACCTCCTACTTGCTGTGCAGTCATATTCCCAGATACTTACCTAGTGTGTAATTGCTGATGTCTGGTCCTCCGGTGTAATCGTCTCCCAGTGCGATTGGTCAAGTGGTGCCATTACATCACAAAGCTACAGCAGGATGTCTTCTGACATGAGGGTCAATCAGTTGCTTCTTCCTAATCTAGCCCTCTTTAAATAGGAGCCCAATGCTTTCAATGGTGCAGTGTACTTTCCCATTGCACCTCCTACTTCATGTGCAGTCCTATTCACAGATAGTTACCTAGTGTGTAATTGCTGTGTTCTGGTCCTCCGGTGTAATCTTCACCAAGGGCGATTGGTCAAGTGGTGCCAATTCATCACAAAGTTACAGCAGGATGTCTTCTGACATGAGGGCCAATCAGTTGCTTCTTCTAACTCTAGCCCTCTTTAAATAGGAGTCCAATGCTCACAATGGTGCAGTGTACTTTCCCATTACACCTCCTACTTGCTGTGCAGTAATATTCACAGATAGTTACCTAGTGTGGAATTGCTGTTGTCTGGTCCTCCGGTGTAATCTTAAGCCAGGGTGATTGGTCAAGTGGTGCATTACATCACAAAGCTACAGCAGGATGTCATCTGAAATGAGGGCCAATCCGTTTCCTAGTACGCAGTAGGATACATGTATCATGGAATAGAAAAGGGAGCAATGTAGACAGGATGCCCAGCTGAAGACTAAGGTGGTGAGATGAAAGGACCTAGCCCATTATTTGAGACTTATACATTTGTTTGAAGGAGTGGTTGATAATAACATTCTGGAGTTCTCTATAGGTTAACTGCTAGGGGTGTGCTAAAATGAAGATGTTAGAATCTGTTATTCATAGTTTTTATTATTCCCATGAACCGTAGCATAAACCTTCCTCCCTTAACTTATCAGATCACTGACTTGCTATAGTGTACCATAACCTAAAATAAATCCTGTGAGAAGGGTAGGCTATCTCTTGGCTGCCAAAGAGATCTTTCTATCTGAGTCCTCATATAGGTGCTAGAGTTTTGTGTAGAGAGTACCAGCAAATGAGACATAGGAGCCAGGCTGAAATCTAAGTTGAGATTATAATTTTTAGTGAGCTTTGGATTTTCACAATATTAGATACGCCATAGTACTAATAATTGAGGCTTTATAAAAATCATTTTTGGTAGTGTTGCATTTGGTTTGGAAATATTCAAGCTCTTAAATTTGACTAACAGTGGACTTTTCCATCTGCAGATTATACTGAATGGCCAGCAGAGGCAGTGTTGCAGAGGAATATTTCTCCGCTTGCTGAGAAAAAAAAAAAGAAAGCTCATTCTTCAGCCTCCTCCATGCCTCGTTCAATATATATGGTAAGTCAAAATCTCATTTAATCATTTTGCCATTAATAAAAAGTTCATAGCATCTGATGGCTCTCAGTGCCTTTTAGTGGGGTCTTCCGCATAAATATAATCTTCTAAGACGGTAGCAATAAGGATGACGCTATGGCCATCATGATAGTTTATCAAAGACTTTGACTGTCTATGTGTCTGACAAAATCTTCTTTAGATACTTGTGCAGGCAATATGTCCTCCACGGTAATTACCATCTTTCAGGCTGGAATGAGGTGTCTTAGGTTAGAGCAATTGACTGACTTTGAGATGGAAGGAAGCTATTTAACCTGTTTCCCTGCTCTCTGTGAGTGGGACTCTGATACTCAAGATGGACTGCTGTTTAGAAACTATGTTCTTTAAATAGGAGCCCAATGCTTTCAATGGTGCTGAGTACTTTCCCATTACACCTCCTACTTGCTGTGCAGTCATATTCCCAGATACTTACCTCGTGTGTAATTGCTGATGTCTGGTCCTCCGGTGTAATCGTCTCCCAGTGCGATTGGTCAAGTGGTGCCATTACATCACAAAGCTACAGCAGGATGTCTTCTGACATGAGGGTCAATCAGTTGCTTCTTCCTAATCTAGCCCTCTTTAAATAGGAGCCCAATGCTTTCAATGGTGCAGTGTACTTTCCCATTGCACCTCCTACTTCATGTGCAGTCCTATTCACAGATAGTTACCTAGTGTGTAATTGCTGTGTTCTGGTCCTCCGGTGTAATCTTCACCAAGGGCGATTGGTCAAGTGGTGCCAATTCATCACAAAGTTACAGCAGGATGTCTTCTGACATGAGGGCCAATCAGTTGCTTCTTCTAACTCTAGCCCTCTTTAAATAGGAGTCCAATGCTCTCAATAGTGCAGTGTACTTTTCCATTACACCTCCTACTTGCTGTGCAGTAATATTCACAGATAGTTACCTAGTGTGGAATTGCTGTTGTCTGGTCCTCCGGTGTAATCTTAAGCCAGGGTGATTGGTCAAGTGGTGCATTACATCACAAAGCTACAGCAGGATGTCATCTGAAATGAGGGCCAATCAGTTTCCTAGTACACAGTAGGATACATGTATCATAGAATAGAAAAGGGAGCAATGTAGACAGGATGCCCAGCTGAAGACTAAGGTGGTGAGATGAAAGGACCTAGCCCATTATTTGAGACTTATACATTTGTTTGAAGGAGTGGTTGATAATAACATTCTGGAGTTCTCTATAGGTTAACTGCTAGGGGTGTGCTAAAATGAAGATGTTAGAATCTGTTATTCATAGTTTTTATTATTCCCATGAACCGTAGCATAAACCTTCCTCCCTTAACTTATCAGATCACTGACTTGCTATAGTGTACCATAACCTAAAATAAATCCTGTGAGAAGGGTAGGCTATCTCTTGGCTGCCAAAGAGATCTTTCTATCTGAGTCCTCATATAGGTGCTAGAGTTTTGTGTAGAGAGTACCAGCAAATGAGACATAGGAGCCAGGCTGAAATCTAAGTTGAGATTATAATTTTTAGTGAGCTTTGGATTTTCACAATATTAGATACGCCATAGTACTAATAATTGAGGCTTTATAAAAATCATTTTTGGTAGTGTTGCATTTGGTTTGGAAATATTCAAGCTCTTAAATTTGACTAACAGTGGACTTTTCCATCTGCAGATTATACTGAATGGCCAGCAGAGGCAGTGTTGCAGAGGAATATTTCTCCGCTTGCTGAGAAAAAAAAAAAGAAAGCTCATTCTTCAGCCTCCTCCATGCCTCGTTCAATATATATGGTAAGTCAAAATCTCATTTAATCATTTTGCCATTAATAAAAAGTTCATAGCATCTGATGGCTCTCAGTGCCTTTTAGTGGGGTCTTCCGCATAAATATAATCTTCTAAGACGGTAGCAATAAGGATGACGCTATGGCCATCATGATAGTTTATCAAAGACTTTGACTGTCTATGTGTCTGACAAAATCTTCTTTAGATACTTGTGCAGGCAATATGTCCTCCACGGTAATTACCATCTTTCAGGCTGGAATGAGGTGTCTTAGGTTAGAGCAATTGACTGACTTTGAGATGGAAGGAAGCTATTTAACCTGTTTCCCTGCTCTCTGTGAGTGGGACTCTGATACTCAAGATGGACTGCTGTTTAGAAACTATGTTCTTTAAATAGGAGCCCAATGCTTTCAATGGTGCTGAGTACTTTCCCATTACACCTCCTACTTGCTGTGCAGTCATATTCCCAGATACTTACCTCGTGTGTAATTGCTGATGTCTGGTCCTCCGGTGTAATCGTCTCCCAGTGCGATTGGTCAAGTGGTGCCATTACATCACAAAGCTACAGCAGGATGTCTTCTGACATGAGGGTCAATCAGTTGCTTCTTCCTAATCTAGCCCTCTTTAAATAGGAGCCCAATGCTTTCAATGGTGCAGTGTACTTTCCCATTGCACCTCCTACTTCATGTGCAGTCCTATTCACAGATAGTTACCTAGTGTGTAATTGCTGTGTTCTGGTCCTCCGGTGTAATCTTCACCAAGGGCGATTGGTCAAGTGGTGCCAATTCATCACAAAGTTACAGCAGGATGTCTTCTGACATGAGGGCCAATCAGTTGCTTCTTCTAACTCTAGCCCTCTTTAAATAGGAGTCCAATGCTCTCAATAGTGCAGTGTACTTTTCCATTACACCTCCTACTTGCTGTGCAGTAATATTCACAGATAGTTACCTAGTGTGGAATTGCTGTTGTCTGGTCCTCCGGTGTAATCTTAAGCCAGGGTGATTGGTCAAGTGGTGCATTACATCACAAAGCTACAGCAGGATGTCATCTGAAATGAGGGCCAATCAGTTTCCTAGTACACAGTAGGATACATGTATCATAGAATAGAAAAGGGAGCAATGTAGACAGGATGCCCAGCTGAAGACTAAGGTGGTGAGATGAAAGGACCTAGCCCATTATTTGAGACTTATACATTTGTTTGAAGGAGTGGTTGATAATAACATTCTGGAGTTCTCTATAGGTTAACTGCTAGGGGTGTGCTAAAATGAAGATGTTAGAATCTGTTATTCATAGTTTTTATTATTCCCATGAACCGCAGCATAAACCTTCCTCCCTTAACTTATCAGATCACTGACTTGCTATAGTGTACCATAACCTAAAATAAATCCTGTGAGAAGGGTAGGCTATCTCTTGGCTGCCAAAGAGATCTTTCTATCGGAGTCCTCATATAGGTGCTAGAGTTTTGTGTAGAGAGTACCAGCAAATGAGACATAGGAGCCAGGTTGAAATCTAAGTTGAGATTATAATTTTTAGTGAGCTTTGGATTTTCACAATATTAGATACGCCATAGTACTAATAATTGAGGCTTTATAAAAATCATTTTTTGGTAGTGTTGCATTTGGTTTGGAAATATTCAAGCTCTTAAATTTGACTAACAGTGGACTTTTCCATCTGCAGATTATACTGAATGGCCAGCAGAGGCAGTGTTGCAGAGGAATATTTCTCCGCTTGCTGAGAAAAAAAAAAAAGAAAGCTCATTCTTCAGCCTCCTCCATGCCTCGTTCAATATATATGGTAAGTCAAAATCTCATTTAATCATTTTGCCATTAATAAAAAGTTCATAGCATCTGATGGCTCTCAGTGCCTTTTAGTGGGGTCTTCCGCATAAATATAATCTTCTAAGACGGTAGCAATAAGGATGACGCTATGGCCATCATGATAGTTTATCAAAGACTTTGACTGTCTATGTGTCTGACAAAATCTTCTTTAGATACTTGTGCAGGCAATATGTCCTCCACGGTAATTACCATCTTTCAGGCTGGAATGAGGTGTCTTAGGTTAGAGCAATTGACTGACTTTGAGATGGAAGGAAGCTATTTAACCTGTTTCCCTGCTCTCTGTGAGTGGGACTCTGATACTCAAGATGTACTGCTGTTTAGAAACTATGTTCTTTAAATAGGAGCCCAATGCTTTCAATGGTGCTGAGTACTTTCCCATTACACCTCCTACTTGCTGTGCAGTCATATTCCCAGATACTTACCTAGTGTGTAATTGCTGATGTCTGGTCCTCCGGTGTAATCGTCTCCCAGTGCGATTGGTCAAGTGGTGCCATTACATCACAAAGCTACAGCAGGATGTCTTCTGACATGAGGGTCAATCAGTTGCTTCTTCCTAATCTAGCCCTCTTTAAATAGGAGCCCAATGCTTTCAATGGTGCAGTGTACTTTCCCATTGCACCTCCTACTTCATGTGCAGTCCTATTCACAGATAGTTACCTAGTGTGTAATTGCTGTGTTCTGGTCCTCCGGTGTAATCTTCACCAAGGGCGATTGGTCAAGTGGTGCCAATTCATCACAAAGTTACAGCAGGATGTCTTCTGACATGAGGGCCAATCAGTTGCTTCTTCTAACTCTAGCCCTCTTTAAATAGGAGTCCAATGCTCTCAATAGTGCAGTGTACTTTTCCATTACACCTCCTACTTGCTGTGCAGTAATATTCACAGATAGTTACCTAGTGTGGAATTGCTGTTGTCTGGTCCTCCGGTGTAATCTTAAGCCAGGGTGATTGGTCAAGTGGTGCATTACATCACAAAGCTACAGCAGGATGTCATCTGAAATGAGGGCCAATCAGTTTCCTAGTACACAGTAGGATCGATGTATCATAGAATAGAAAAGGGAGCAATGTAGACAGGATGCCCAGCTGAAGACTAAGGTGGTGAGATGAAAGGACCTAGCCCATTATTTGAGACTTATACATTTGTTTGAAGGAGTGGTTGATAATAACATTCTGGAGTTCTCTATAGGTTAACTGCTAGGGGTGTGCTAAAATGAAGATGTTAGAATCTGTTATTCATAGTTTTTATTATTCCCATGAACCGCAGCATAAACCTTCCTCCCTTAACTTATCAGATCACTGACTTGCTATAGTGTACCATAACCTAAAATAAATCCTGTGAGAAGGGTAGGCTATCTCTTGGCTGCCAAAGAGATCTTTCTATCGGAGTCCTCATATAGGTGCTAGAGTTTTGTGTAGAGAGTACCAGCAAATGAGACATAGGAGCCAGGTTGAAATCTAAGTTGAGATTATAATTTTTAGTGAGCTTTGGATTTTCACAATATTAGATACGCCATAGTACTAATAATTGAGGCTTTATAAAAATCATTTTTTGGTAGTGTTGCATTTGGTTTGGAAATATTCAAGCTCTTAAATTTGACTAACAGTGGACTTTTCCATCTGCAGATTATACTGAATGGCCAGCAGAGGCAGTGTTGCAGAGGAATATTTCTCCGCTTGCTGAGAAAAAAAAAAAAGAAAGCTCATTCTTCAGCCTCCTCCATGCCTCGTTCAATATATATGGTAAGTCAAAATCTCATTTAATCATTTTGCCATTAATAAAAAGTTCATAGCATCTGATGGCTCTCAGTGCCTTTTAGTGGGGTCTTCCGCATAAATATAATCTTCTAAGACGGTAGCAATAAGGATGACGCTATGGCCATCATGATAGTTTATCAAAGACTTTGACTGTCTATGTGTCTGACAAAATCTTCTTTAGATACTTGTGCAGGCAATATGTCCTCCACGGTAATTACCATCTTTCAGGCTGGAATGAGGTGTCTTAGGTTAGAGCAATTGACTGACTTTGAGATGGAAGGAAGCTATTTAACCTGTTTCCCTGCTCTCTGTGAGTGGGACTCTGATACTCAAGATGTACTGCTGTTTAGAAACTATGTTCTTTAAATAGGAGCCCAATGCTTTCAATGGTGCTGAGTACTTTCCCATTACACCTCCTACTTGCTGTGCAGTCATATTCCCAGATACTTACCTAGTGTGTAATTGCTGATGTCTGGTCCTCCGGTGTAATCGTCTCCCAGTGCGATTGGTCAAGTGGTGCCATTACATCACAAAGCTACAGCAGGATGTCTTCTGACATGAGGGTCAATCAGTTGCTTCTTCCTAATCTAGCCCTCTTTAAATAGGAGCCCAATGCTTTCAATGGTGCAGTGTACTTTCCCATTGCACCTCCTACTTCATGTGCAGTCCTATTCACAGATAGTTACCTAGTGTGTAATTGCTGTGTTCTGGTCCTCCGGTGTAATCTTCACCAAGGGCGATTGGTCAAGTGGTGCCAATTCATCACAAAGTTACAGCAGGATGTCTTCTGACATGAGGGCCAATCAGTTGCTTCTTCTAACTCTAGCCCTCTTTAAATAGGAGTCCAATGCTCTCAATAGTGCAGTGTACTTTTCCATTACACCTCCTACTTGCTGTGCAGTAATATTCACAGATAGTTACCTAGTATGGAATTGCTGTTGTCTGGTCCTCCGGTGTAATCTTAAGCCAGGGTGATTGGTCAAGTGGTGCATTACATCACAAAGCTACAGCAGGATGTCATCTGAAATGAGGGCCAATCCGTTTCCTAGTACGCAGTAGGATACATGTATCATGGAATAGAAAAGGGAGCAATGTAGACAGGATGCCCAGCTGAAGACTAAGGTGGTGAGATGAAAGGACCTAGCCCATTATTTGAGACTTATACATTTGTTTGAAGGAGTGGTTGATAATAACATTCTGGAGTTCTCTATAGGTTAACTGCTAGGGGTGTGCTAAAATGAAGATGTTAGAATCTGTTATTCATAGTTTTTATTATTCCCATGAACCGTAGCATAAACCTTCCTCCCTTAACTTATCAGATCACTGACTTGCTATAGTGTACCATAACCTAAAATAAATCCTGTGAGAAGGGTAGGCTATCTCTTGGCTGCCAAAGAGATCTTTCTATCTGAGTCCTCATATAGGTGCTAGAGTTTTGTGTAGAGAGTACCAGCAAATGAGACATAGGAGCCAGGCTGAAATCTAAGTTGAGATTATAATTTTTAGTGAGCTTTGGATTTTCACAATATTAGATACGCCATAGTACTAATAATTGAGGCTTTATAAAAATCATTTTTGGTAGTGTTGCATTTGGTTTGGAAATATTCAAGCTCTTAAATTTGACTAACAGTGGACTTTTCCATCTGCAGATTATACTGAATGGCCAGCAGAGGCAGTGTTGCAGAGGAATATTTCTCCGCTTGCTGAGAAAAAAAAAAAGAAAGCTCATTCTTCAGCCTCCTCCATGCCTCGTTCAATATATATGGTAAGTCAAAATCTCATTTAATCATTTTGCCATTAATAAAAAGTTCATAGCATCTGATGGCTCTCAGTGCCTTTTAGTGGGGTCTTCCGCATAAATATAATCTTCTAAGACGGTAGCAATAAGGATGACGCTATGGCCATCATGATAGTTTATCAAAGACTTTGACTGTCTATGTGTCTGACAAAATCTTCTTTAGATACTTGTGCAGGCAATATGTCCTCCACGGTAATTACCATCTTTCAGGCTGGAATGAGGTGTCTTAGGTTAGAGCAATTGACTGACTTTGAGATGGAAGGAAGCTATTTAACCTGTTTCCCTGCTCTCTGTGAGTGGGACTCTGATACTCAAGATGGACTGCTGTTTAGAAACTATGTTCTTTAAATAGGAGCCCAATGCTTTCAATGGTGCTGAGTACTTTCCCATTACACCTCCTACTTGCTGTGCAGTCATATTCCCAGATACTTACCTCGTGTGTAATTGCTGATGTCTGGTCCTCCGGTGTAATCGTCTCCCAGTGCGATTGGTCAAGTGGTGCCATTACATCACAAAGCTACAGCAGGATGTCTTCTGACATGAGGGTCAATCAGTTGCTTCTTCCTAATCTAGCCCTCTTTAAATAGGAGCCCAATGCTTTCAATGGTGCAGTGTACTTTCCCATTGCACCTCCTACTTCATGTGCAGTCCTATTCACAGATAGTTACCTAGTGTGTAATTGCTGTGTTCTGGTCCTCCGGTGTAATCTTCACCAAGGGCGATTGGTCAAGTGGTGCCAATTCATCACAAAGTTACAGCAGGATGTCTTCTGACATGAGGGCCAATCAGTTGCTTCTTCTAACTCTAGCCCTCTTTAAATAGGAGTCCAATGCTCTCAATAGTGCAGTGTACTTTTCCATTACACCTCCTACTTGCTGTGCAGTAATATTCACAGATAGTTACCTAGTGTGGAATTGCTGTTGTCTGGTCCTCCGGTGTAATCTTAAGCCAGGGTGATTGGTCAAGTGGTGCATTACATCACAAAGCTACAGCAGGATGTCATCTGAAATGAGGGCCAATCAGTTTCCTAGTACACAGTAGGATACATGTATCATAGAATAGAAAAGGGAGCAATGTAGACAGGATGCCCAGCTGAAGACTAAGGTGGTGAGATGAAAGGACCTAGCCCATTATTTGAGACTTATACATTTGTTTGAAGGAGTGGTTGATAATAACATTCTGGAGTTCTCTATAGGTTAACTGCTAGGGGTGTGCTAAAATGAAGATGTTAGAATCTGTTATTCATAGTTTTTATTATTCCCATGAACCGCAGCATAAACCTTCCTCCCTTAACTTATCAGATCACTGACTTGCTATAGTGTACCATAACCTAAAATAAATCCTGTGAGAAGGGTAGGCTATCTCTTGGCTGCCAAAGAGATCTTTCTATCGGAGTCCTCATATAGGTGCTAGAGTTTTGTGTAGAGAGTACCAGCAAATGAGACATAGGAGCCAGGTTGAAATCTAAGTTGAGATTATAATTTTTAGTGAGCTTTGGATTTTCACAATATTAGATACGCCATAGTACTAATAATTGAGGCTTTATAAAAATCATTTTTTGGTAGTGTTGCATTTGGTTTGGAAATATTCAAGCTCTTAAATTTGACTAACAGTGGACTTTTCCATCTGCAGATTATACTGAATGGCCAGCAGAGGCAGTGTTGCAGAGGAATATTTCTCCGCTTGCTGAGAAAAAAAAAAAAGAAAGCTCATTCTTCAGCCTCCTCCATGCCTCGTTCAATATATATGGTAAGTCAAAATCTCATTTAATCATTTTGCCATTAATAAAAAGTTCATAGCATCTGATGGCTCTCAGTGCCTTTTAGTGGGGTCTTCCGCATAAATATAATCTTCTAAGACGGTAGCAATAAGGATGACGCTATGGCCATCATGATAGTTTATCAAAGACTTTGACTGTCTATGTGTCTGACAAAATCTTCTTTAGATACTTGTGCAGGCAATATGTCCTCCACGGTAATTACCATCTTTCAGGCTGGAATGAGGTGTCTTAGGTTAGAGCAATTGACTGACTTTGAGATGGAAGGAAGCTATTTAACCTGTTTCCCTGCTCTCTGTGAGTGGGACTCTGATACTCAAGATGTACTGCTGTTTAGAAACTATGTTCTTTAAATAGGAGCCCAATGCTTTCAATGGTGCTGAGTACTTTCCCATTACACCTCCTACTTGCTGTGCAGTCATATTCCCAGATACTTACCTAGTGTGTAATTGCTGATGTCTGGTCCTCCGGTGTAATCGTCTCCCAGTGCGATTGGTCAAGTGGTGCCATTACATCACAAAGCTACAGCAGGATGTCTTCTGACATGAGGGTCAATCAGTTGCTTCTTCCTAATCTAGCCCTCTTTAAATAGGAGCCCAATGCTTTCAATGGTGCAGTGTACTTTCCCATTGCACCTCCTACTTCATGTGCAGTCCTATTCACAGATAGTTACCTAGTGTGTAATTGCTGTGTTCTGGTCCTCCGGTGTAATCTTCACCAAGGGCGATTGGTCAAGTGGTGCCAATTCATCACAAAGTTACAGCAGGATGTCTTCTGACATGAGGGCCAATCAGTTGCTTCTTCTAACTCTAGCCCTCTTTAAATAGGAGTCCAATGCTCACAATGGTGCAGTGTACTTTCCCATTACACCTCCTACTTGCTGTGCAGTAATATTCACAGATAGTTACCTAGTGTGGAATTGCTGTTGTCTGGTCCTCCGGTGTAATCTTAAGCCAGGGTGATTGGTCAAGTGGTGCATTACATCACAAAGCTACAGCAGGATGTCATCTGAAATGAGGGCCAATCCGTTTCCTAGTACGCAGTAGGATACATGTATCATGGAATAGAAAAGGGAGCAATGTAGACAGGATGCCCAGCTGAAGACTAAGGTGGTGAGATGAAAGGACCTAGCCCATTATTTGAGACTTATACATTTGTTTGAAGGAGTGGTTGATAATAACATTCTGGAGTTCTCTATAGGTTAACTGCTAGGGGTGTGCTAAAATGAAGATGTTAGAATCTGTTATTCATAGTTTTTATTATTCCCATGAACCGTAGCATAAACCTTCCTCCCTTAACTTATCAGATCACTGACTTGCTATAGTGTACCATAACCTAAAATAAATCCTGTGAGAAGGGTAGGCTATCTCTTGGCTGCCAAAGAGATCTTTCTATCTGAGTCCTCATATAGGTGCTAGAGTTTTGTGTAGAGAGTACCAGCAAATGAGACATAGGAGCCAGGCTGAAATCTAAGTTGAGATTATAATTTTTAGTGAGCTTTGGATTTTCACAATATTAGATACGCCATAGTACTAATAATTGAGGCTTTATAAAAATCATTTTTGGTAGTGTTGCATTTGGTTTGGAAATATTCAAGCTCTTAAATTTGACTAACAGTGGACTTTTCCATCTGCAGATTATACTGAATGGCCAGCAGAGGCAGTGTTGCAGAGGAATATTTCTCCGCTTGCTGAGAAAAAAAAAAAAGAAAGCTCATTCTTCAGCCTCCTCCATGCCTCGTTCAATATATATGGTAAGTCAAAATCTTATTTAATCATTTTGCCATTAATAAAAAGTTCATAGCATCTGATGGCTCTCAGTGCCTTTTAGTGGGGTCTTCCGCATAAATATAATCTTCTAAGACGGTAGCAATAAGGATGACGCTATGGCCATCATGATAGTTTATCAAAGACTTTGACTGTCTATGTGTCTGACAAAATCTTCTTTAGATACTTGTGCAGGCAATATGTCCTCCACGGTAATTACCATCTTTCAGGCTGGAATGAGGTGTCTTAGGTTAGAGCAATTGACTGACTTTGAGATGGAAGGAAGCTATTTAACCTGTTTCCCTGCTCTCTGTGAGTGGGACTCTGATACTCAAGATGGACTGCTGTTTAGAAACTATGTTCTTTAAATAGGAGCCCAATGCTTTCAATGGTGCTGAGTACTTTCCCATTACACCTCCTACTTGCTGTGCAGTCATATTCCCAGATACTTACCTCGTGTGTAATTGCTGATGTCTGGTCCTCCGGTGTAATCGTCTCCCAGTGCGATTGGTCAAGTGGTGCCATTACATCACAAAGCTACAGCAGGATGTCTTCTGACATGAGGGTCAATCAGTTGCTTCTTCCTAATCTAGCCCTCTTTAAATAGGAGCCCAATGCTTTCAATGGTGCAGTGTACTTTCCCATTGCACCTCCTACTTCATGTGCAGTCCTATTCACAGATAGTTACCTAGTGTGTAATTGCTGTGTTCTGGTCCTCCGGTGTAATCTTCACCAAGGGCGATTGGTCAAGTGGTGCCAATTCATCACAAAGTTACAGCAGGATGTCTTCTGACATGAGGGCCAATCAGTTGCTTCTTCTAACTCTAGCCCTCTTTAAATAGGAGTCCAATGCTCTCAATGGTGCAGTGTACTTTCCCATTACACCTCCTACTTGCTGTGCAGTAATATTCACAGATAGTTACCTAGTGTGGAATTGCTGTTGTCTGGTCCTCCGGTGTAATCTTAAGCCAGGGTGATTGGTCAAGTGGTGCATTACATCACAAAGCTACAGCAGGATGTCATCTGAAATGAGGGCCAATCAGTTTCCTAGTACACAGTAGGATACATGTATCATAGAATAGAAAAGGGAGCAATGTAGACAGGATGTCCAGCTGAAGACTAAGGTGGTGAGATGAAAGGACCTAGCCCATTATTTGAGACTTATACATTTGTTTGAAGGAGTGGTTGATAATAACATTCTGGAGTTCTCTATAGGTTAACTGCTAGGGGTGTGCTAAAATGAAGATGTTAGAATCTGTTATTCATAGTTTTTATTATTCCCATGAACCGTAGCATAAACCTTCCTCCCTTAACTTATCAGATCACTGACTTGCTATAGTGTACCATAACCTAAAATAAATCCTGTGAGAAGGGTAGGCTATCTCTTGGCTGCCAAAGAGATCTTTCTATCTGAGTCCTCATATAGGTGCTAGAGTTTTGTGTAGAGAGTACCAGCAAATGAGACATAGGAGCCAGGCTGAAATCTAAGTTGAGATTATAATTTTTAGTGAGCTTTGGATTTTCACAATATTAGATACGCCATAGTACTAATAATTGAGGCTTTATAAAAATCATTTTTGGTAGTGTTGCATTTGGTTTGGAAATATTCAAGCTCTTAAATTTGACTAACAGTGGACTTTTCCATCTGCAGATTATACTGAATGGCCAGCAGAGGCAGTGTTGCAGAGGAATATTTCTCCGCTTGCTGAGAAAAAAAAAAAAGAAAGCTCATTCTTCAGCCTCCTCCATGCCTCGTTCAATATATATGGTAAGTCAAAATCTTATTTAATCATTTTGCCATTAATAAAAAGTTCATAGCATCTGATGGCTCTCAGTGCCTTTTAGTGGGGTCTTCCGCATAAATATAATCTTCTAAGACGGTAGCAATAAGGATGACGCTATGGCCATCATGATAGTTTATCAAAGACTTTGACTGTCTATGTGTCTGACAAAATCTTCTTTAGATACTTGTGCAGGCAATATGTCCTCCACGGTAATTACCATCTTTCAGGCTGGAATGAGGTGTCTTAGGTTAGAGCAATTGACTGACTTTGAGATGGAAGGAAGCTATTTAACCTGTTTCCCTGCTCTCTGTGAGTGGGACTCTGATACTCAAGATGGACTGCTGTTTAGAAACTATGTTCTTTAAATAGGAGCCCAATGCTTTCAATGGTGCTGAGTACTTTCCCATTACACCTCCTACTTGCTGTGCAGTCATATTCCCAGATACTTACCTCGTGTGTAATTGCTGATGTCTGGTCCTCCGGTGTAATCGTCTCCCAGTGCGATTGGTCAAGTGGTGCCATTACATCACAAAGCTACAGCAGGATGTCTTCTGACATGAGGGTCAATCAGTTGCTTCTTCCTAATCTAGCCCTCTTTAAATAGGAGCCCAATGCTTTCAATGGTGCAGTGTACTTTCCCATTGCACCTCCTACTTCATGTGCAGTCCTATTCACAGATAGTTACCTAGTGTGTAATTGCTGTGTTCTGGCCCTCCGGTGTAATCTTCACCAAGGGCGATTGGTCAAGTGGTGCCAATTCATCACAAAGTTACAGCAGGATGTCTTCTGACATGAGGGCCAATCAGTTGCTTCTTCTAACTCTAGCCCTCTTTAAATAGGAGTCCAATGCTCTCAATAGTGCAGTGTACTTTTCCATTACACCTCCTACTTGCTGTGCAGTAATATTCACAGATAGTTACCTAGTGTGGAATTGCTGTTGTCTGGTCCTCCGGTGTAATCTTAAGCCAGGGTGATTGGTCAAGTGGTGCATTACATCACAAAGCTACAGCAGGATGTCATCTGAAATGAGGGCCAATCAGTTTCCTAGTACACAGTAGGATACATGTATCATAGAATAGAAAAGGGAGCAATGTAGACAGGATGCCCAGCTGAAGACTAAGGTGGTGAGATGAAAGGACCTAGCCCATTATTTGAGACTTATACATTTGTTTGAAGGAGTGGTTGATAATAACATTCTGGAGTTCTCTATAGGTTAACTGCTAGGGGTGTGCTAAAATGAAGATGTTAGAATCTGTTATTCATAGTTTTTATTATTCCCATGAACCGCAGCATAAACCTTCCTCCCTTAACTTATCAGATCACTGACTTGCTATAGTGTACCATAACCTAAAATAAATCCTGTGAGAAGGGTAGGCTATCTCTTGGCTGCCAAAGAGATCTTTCTATCTGAGTCCTCATATAGGTGCTAGAGTTTTGTGTAGAGAGTACCAGCAAATGAGACATAGGAGCCAGGTTGAAATCTAAGTTGAGATTATAATTTTTAGTGAGCTTTGGATTTTCACAATATTAGATACGCCATAGTACTAATAATTGAGGCTTTATAAAAATCATTTTTTGGTAGTGTTGCATTTGGTTTGGAAATATTCAAGCTCTTAAATTTGACTAACAGTGGACTTTTCCATCTGCAGATTATACTGAATGGCCAGCAGAGGCAGTGTTGCAGAGGAATATTTCTCCGCTTGCTGAGAAAAAAAAAGAAAGCTAATTCTTCAGCCTCCTCCATGCCTCGATCAATATATATGGTAAGTCAAAATCTCATTTAATCATTTTGCCATTAATAAAAAGTTCATAGCATCTGATGGCTCTCAGTGCCTTTTAGTGGGGTCTTCCGCATAAATATAATCTTCTAAGACGGTAGCAATAAGGATGACGCTATGGCCATCATGATAGTTTATCAAAGACTTTGACTGTCTATGTGTCTGACAAAATCTTCTTTAGATACTTGTGCAGGCAATATGTCCTCCACGGTAATTACCATCTTTCAGGCTGGAATGAGGTGTCTTAGGTTAGAGCAATTGACTGACTTTGAGATGGAAGGAAGCTATTTAACCTGTTTCCCTGCTCTCTGTGAGTGGGACTCTGATACTCAAGATGTACTGCTGTTTAGAAACTATGTTCTTTAAATAGGAGCCCAATGCTTTCAATGGTGCTGAGTACTTTCCCATTACACCTCCTACTTGCTGTGCAGTCATATTCCCAGATACTTACCTAGTGTGTAATTGCTGATGTCTGGTCCTCCGGTGTAATCGTCTCCCAGTGCGATTGGTCAAGTGGTGCCATTACATCACAAAGCTACAGCAGGATGTCTTCTGACATGAGGGTCAATCAGTTGCTTCTTCCTAATCTAGCCCTCTTTAAATAGGAGCCCAATGCTTTCAATGGTGCAGTGTACTTTCCCATTGCACCTCCTACTTCATGTGCAGTCCTATTCACAGATAGTTACCTAGTGTGTAATTGCTGTGTTCTGGTCCTCCGGTGTAATCTTCACCAAGGGCGATTGGTCAAGTGGTGCCAATTCATCACAAAGTTACAGCAGGATGTCTTCTGACATGAGGGCCAATCAGTTGCTTCTTCTAACTCTAGCCCTCTTTAAATAGGAGTCCAATGCTCTCAATGGTGCAGTGTACTTTCCCATTACACCTCCTACTTGCTGTGCAGTAATATTCACAGATAGTTACCTAGTGTGGAATTGCTGTTGTCTGGTCCTCCGGTGTAATCTTAAGCCAGGGTGATTGGTCAAGTGGTGCATTACATCACAAAGCTACAGCAGGATGTCATCTGAAATGAGGGCCAATCAGTTTCCTAGTACACAGTAGGATACATGTATCATAGAATAGAAAAGGGAGCAATGTAGACAGGATGCCCAGCTGAAGACTAAGGTGGTGAGATGAAAGGACCTAGCCCATTATTTGAGACTTATACATTTGTTTGAAGGAGTGGTTGATAATAACATTCTGGAGTTCTCTATAGGTTAACTGCTAGGGGTGTGCTAAAATGAAGATGTTAGAATCTGTTATTCATAGTTTTTATTATTCCCATGAACCGCAGCATAAACCTTCCTCCCTTAACTTATCAGATCACTGACTTGCTATAGTGTACCATAACCTAAAATAAATCCTGTGAGAAGGGTAGGCTATCTCTTGGCTGCCAAAGAGATCTTTCTATCTGAGTCCTCATATAGGTGCTAGAGTTTTGTGTAGAGAGTACCAGCAAATGAGACATAGGAGCCAGGTTGAAATCTAAGTTGAGATTATAATTTTTAGTGAGCTTTGGATTTTCACAATATTAGATACGCCATAGTACTAATAATTGAGGCTTTATAAAAATCATTTTTTGGTAGTGTTGCATTTGGTTTGGAAATATTCAAGCTCTTAAATTTGACTAACAGTGGACTTTTCCATCTGCAGATTATACTGAATGGCCAGCAGAGGCAGTGTTGCAGAGGAATATTTCTCCGCTTGCTGAGAAAAAAAAAAGAAAGCTAATTCTTCAGCCTCCTCCATGCCTCGATCAATATATATGGTAAGTCAAAATCTCATTTAATCATTTTGCCATTAATAAAAAGTTCATAGCATCTGATGGCTCTCAGTGCCTTTTAGTGGGGTCTTCCGCATAAATATAATCTTCTAAGACGGTAGCAATAAGGATGACGCTATGGCCATCATGATAGTTTATCAAAGACTTTGACTGTCTATGTGTCTGACAAAATCTTCTTTAGATACTTGTGCAGGCAATATGTCCTCCACGGTAATTACCATCTTTCAGGCTGGAATGAGGTGTCTTAGGTTAGAGCAATTGACTGACTTTGAGATGGAAGGAAGCTATTTAACCTGTTTCCCTGCTCTCTGTGAGTGGGACTCTGATACTCAAGATGTACTGCTGTTTAGAAACTATGTTCTTTAAATAGGAGCCCAATGCTTTCAATGGTGCTGAGTACTTTCCCATTACACCTCCTACTTGCTGTGCAGTCATATTCCCAGATACTTACCTAGTGTGTAATTGCTGATGTCTGGTCCTCCGGTGTAATCGTCTCCCAGTGCGATTGGTCAAGTGGTGCCATTACATCACAAAGCTACAGCAGGATGTCTTCTGACATGAGGGTCAATCAGTTGCTTCTTCCTAATCTAGCCCTCTTTAAATAGGAGCCCAATGCTTTCAATGGTGCAGTGTACTTTCCCATTGCACCTCCTACTTCATGTGCAGTCCTATTCACAGATAGTTACCTAGTGTGTAATTGCTGTGTTCTGGTCCTCCGGTGTAATCTTCACCAAGGGCGATTGGTCAAGTGGTGCCAATTCATCACAAAGTTACAGCAGGATGTCTTCTGACATGAGGGCCAATCAGTTGCTTCTTCTAACTCTAGCCCTCTTTAAATAGGAGTCCAATGCTCTCAATGGTGCAGTGTACTTTCCCATTACACCTCCTACTTGCTGTGCAGTAATATTCACAGATAGTTACCTAGTGTGGAATTGCTGTTGTCTGGTCCTCCGGTGTAATCTTAAGCCAGGGTGATTGGTCAAGTGGTGCATTACATCACAAAGCTACAGCAGGATGTCATCTGAAATGAGGGCCAATCCGTTTCCTAGTACGCAGTAGGATACATGTATCATGGAATAGAAAAGGGAGCAATGTAGACAGGATGCCCAGCTGAAGACTAAGGTGGTGAGATGAAAGGACCTAGCCCATTATTTGAGACTTATACATTTGTTTGAAGGAGTGGTTGATAATAACATTCTGGAGTTCTCTATAGGTTAACTGCTAGGGGTGTGCTAAAATGAAGATGTTAGAATCTGTTATTCATAGTTTTTATTATTCCCATGAACCGTAGCATAAACCTTCCTCCCTTAACTTATCAGATCACTGACTTGCTATAGTGTACCATAACCTAAAATAAATCCTGTGAGAAGGGTAGGCTATCTCTTGGCTGCCAAAGAGATCTTTCTATCTGAGTCCTCATATAGGTGCTAGAGTTTTGTGTAGAGAGTACCAGCAAATGAGACATAGGAGCCAGGCTGAAATCTAAGTTGAGATTATAATTTTTAGTGAGCTTTGGATTTTCACAATATTAGATACGCCATAGTACTAATAATTGAGGCTTTATAAAAATCATTTTTGGTAGTGTTGCATTTGGTTTGGAAATATTCAAGCTCTTAAATTTGACTAACAGTGGACTTTTCCATCTGCAGATTATACTGAATGGCCAGCAGAGGCAGTGTTGCAGAGGAATATTTCTCCGCTTGCTGAGAAAAAAAAAAAAAGAAAGCTCATTCTTCAGCCTCCTCCATGCCTCGTTCAATATATATGGTAAGTCAAAATCTCATTTAATCATTTTGCCATTAATAAAAAGTTCATAGCATCTGATGGCTCTCAGTGCCTTTTAGTGGGGTCTTCCGCATAAATATAATCTTCTAAGACGGTAGCAATAAGGATGACGCTATGGCCATCATGATAGTTTATCAAAGACTTTGACTGTCTATGTGTCTGACAAAATCTTCTTTAGATACTTGTGCAGGCAATATGTCCTCCACGGTAATTACCATCTTTCAGGCTGGAATGAGGTGTCTTAGGTTAGAGCAATTGACTGACTTTGAGATGGAAGGAAGCTATTTAACCTGTTTCCCTGCTCTCTGTGAGTGGGACTCTGATACTCAAGATGGACTGCTGTTTAGAAACTATGTTCTTTAAATAGGAGCCCAATGCTTTCAATGGTGCTGAGTACTTTCCCATTACACCTCCTACTTGCTGTGCAGTCATATTCCCAGATACTTACCTCGTGTGTAATTGCTGATGTCTGGTCCTCCGGTGTAATCGTCTCCCAGTGCGATTGGTCAAGTGGTGCCATTACATCACAAAGCTACAGCAGGATGTCTTCTGACATGAGGGTCAATCAGTTGCTTCTTCCTAATCTAGCCCTCTTTAAATAGGAGCCCAATGCTTTCAATGGTGCAGTGTACTTTCCCATTGCACCTCCTACTTCATGTGCAGTCCTATTCACAGATAGTTACCTAGTGTGTAATTGCTGTGTTCTGGTCCTCCGGTGTAATCTTCACCAAGGGCGATTGGTCAAGTGGTGCCAATTCATCACAAAGTTACAGCAGGATGTCTTCTGACATGAGGGCCAATCAGTTGCTTCTTCTAACTCTAGCCCTCTTTAAATAGGAGTCCAATGCTCTCAATAGTGCAGTGTACTTTTCCATTACACCTCCTACTTGCTGTGCAGTAATATTCACAGATAGTTACCTAGTGTGGAATTGCTGTTGTCTGGTCCTCCGGTGTAATCTTAAGCCAGGGTGATTGGTCAAGTGGTGCATTACATCACAAAGCTACAGCAGGATGTCATCTGAAATGAGGGCCAATCAGTTTCCTAGTACACAGTAGGATACATGTATCATAGAATAGAAAAGGGAGCAATGTAGACAGGATGCCCAGCTGAAGACTAAGGTGGTGAGATGAAAGGACCTAGCCCATTATTTGAGACTTATACATTTGTTTGAAGGAGTGGTTGATAATAACATTCTGGAGTTCTCTATAGGTTAACTGCTAGGGGTGTGCTAAAATGAAGATGTTAGAATCTGTTATTCATAGTTTTTATTATTCCCATGAACCGCAGCATAAACCTTCCTCCCTTAACTTATCAGATCACTGACTTGCTATAGTGTACCATAACCTAAAATAAATCCTGTGAGAAGGGTAGGCTATCTCTTGGCTGCCAAAGAGATCTTTCTATCTGAGTCCTCATATAGGTGCTAGAGTTTTGTGTAGAGAGTACCAGCAAATGAGACATAGGAGCCAGGTTGAAATCTAAGTTGAGATTATAATTTTTAGTGAGCTTTGGATTTTCACAATATTAGATACGCCATAGTACTAATAATTGAGGCTTTATAAAAATCATTTTTTGGTAGTGTTGCATTTGGTTTGGAAATATTCAAGCTCTTAAATTTGACTAACAGTGGACTTTTCCATCTGCAGATTATACTGAATGGCCAGCAGAGGCAGTGTTGCAGAGGAATATTTCTCCGCTTGCTGAGAAAAAAAAAAAAGAAAGCTCATTCTTCAGCCTCCTCCATGCCTCGATCAATATATATGGTAAGTCAAAATCTCATTTAATCATTTTGCCATTAATAAAAAGTTCATAGCATCTGATGGCTCTCAGTGCCTTTTAGTGGGGTCTTCCGCATAAATATAATCTTCTAAGACGGTAGCAATAAGGATGACGCTATGGCCATCATGATAGTTTATCAAAGACTTTGACTGTATATGTGTCTGACAAAATCTTCTTTAGATACTTGTGCAGGCAATATGTCCTCCACGGTAATTACCATCTTTCAGGCTGGAATGAGGTGTCTTAGGTTAGAGCAATTGACTGACTTTGAGATGGAAGGAAGCTATTTAACCTGTTTCCCTGCTCTCTGTGAGTGGGACTCTGATACTCAAGATGTACTGCTGTTTAGAAACTATGTTCTTTAAATAGGAGCCCAATGCTTTCAATGGTGCTGAGTACTTTCCCATTACACCTCCTACTTGCTGTGCAGTCATATTCCCAGATACTTACCTAGTGTGTAATTGCTGATGTCTGGTCCTCCGGTGTAATCGTCTCCCAGTGCAATTGGTCAAGTGGTGCCATTACATCACAAAGCTACAGCAGGATGTCTTCTGACATGAGGGTCAATCAGTTGCTTCTTCCTAATCTAGCCCTCTTTAAATAGGAGCCCAATGCTTTCAATGGTGCAGTGTACTTTCCCATTGCACCTCCTACTTCATGTGCAGTCCTATTCACAGATAGTTACCTAGTGTGTAATTGCTGTGTTCTGGTCCTCCGGTGTAATCTTCACCAAGGGCGATTGGTCAAGTGGTGCCAATTCATCACAAAGTTACAGCAGGATGTCTTCTGACATGAGGGCCAATCAGTTGCTTCTTCTAACTCTAGCCCTCTTTAAATAGGAGTCCAATGCTCTCAATGGTGCAGTGTACTTTCCCATTACACCTCCTACTTGCTGTGCAGTAATATTCACAGATAGTTACCTAGTGTGGAATTGCTGTTGTCTGGTCCTCCGGTGTAATCTTAAGCCAGGGTGATTGGTCAAGTGGTGCATTACATCACAAAGCTACAGCAGGATGTCATCTGAAATGAGGGCCAATCCGTTTCCTAGTACGCAGTAGGATACATGTATCATGGAATAGAAAAGGGAGCAATGTAGACAGGATGCCCAGCTGAAGACTAAGGTGGTGAGATGAAAGGACCTAGCCCATTATTTGAGACTTATACATTTGTTTGAAGGAGTGGTTGATAATAACATTCTGGAGTTCTCTATAGGTTAACTGCTAGGGGTGTGCTAAAATGAAGATGTTAGAATCTGTTATTCATAGTTTTTATTATTCCCATGAACCGTAGCATAAACCTTCCTCCCTTAACTTATCAGATCACTGACTTGCTATAGTGTACCATAACCTAAAATAAATCCTGTGAGAAGGGTAGGCTATCTCTTGGCTGCCAAAGAGATCTTTCTATCTGAGTCCTCATATAGGTGCTAGAGTTTTGTGTAGAGAGTACCTGCAAATGAGACATAGGAGCCAGGCTGAAATCTAAGTTGAGATTATAATTTTTAGTGAGCTTTGGATTTTCACAATATTAGATACGCCATAGTACTAATAATTGAGGCTTTATAAAAATCATTTTTGGTAGTGTTGCATTTGGTTTGGAAATATTCAAGCTCTTAAATTTGACTAACAGTGGACTTTTCCATCTGCAGATTATACTGAATGGCCAGCAGAGGCAGTGTTGCAGAGGAATATTTCTCCGCTTGCTGAGAAAAAAAAAAAAGAAAGCTCATTCTTCAGCCTCCTCCATGCCTCGATCAATATATATGGTAAGTCAAAATCTCATTTAATCATTTTGCCATTAATAAAAAGTTCATAGCATCTGATGGCTCTCAGTGCCTTTTAGTGGGGTTTTCCGCATAAATATAATCTTCTAAGACGGTAGCAATAAGGATGACGCTATGGCCATCATGATAGTTTATCAAAGACTTTGACTGTCTATGTGTCTGACAAAATCTTCTTTAGATACTTGTGCAGGCAATATGTCCTCCACGGTAATTACCATCTTTCAGGCTGGAATGAGGTGTCTTAGGTTAGAGCAATTGACTGACTTTGAGATGGAAGGAAGCTATTTAACCTGTTTCCCTGCTCTCTGTGAGTGGGACTCTGATACTCAAGATGGACTGCTGTTTAGAAACTATGTTCTTTAAATAGGAGCCCAATGCTTTCAATGGTGCTGAGTACTTTCCCATTACACCTCCTACTTGCTGTGCAGTCATATTCCCAGATACTTACCTCGTGTGTAATTGCTGATGTCTGGTCCTCCGGTGTAATCGTCTCCCAGTGCGATTGGTCAAGTGGTGCCATTACATCACAAAGCTACAGCAGGATGTCTTCTGACATGAGGGTCAATCAGTTGCTTCTTTCTAATCTAGCCCTCTTTAAATAGGAGCCCAATGCTTTCAATGGTGCAGTGTACTTTCCCATTGCACCTCCTACTTCATGTGCAGTCCTATTCACAGATAGTTACCTAGTGTGTAATTGCTGTGTTCTGGTCCTCCGGTGTAATCTTCACCAAGGGCGATTGGTCAAGTGGTGCCAATTCATCACAAAGTTACAGCAGGATGTCTTCTGACATGAGGGCCAATCAGTTGCTTCTTCTAACTCTAGCCCTCTTTAAATAGGAGTCCAATGCTCTCAATGGTGCAGTGTACTTTCCCATTACACCTCCTACTTGCTGTGCAGTAATATTCACAGATAGTTACCTAGTGTGGAATTGCTGTTGTCTGGTCCTCCGGTGTAATCTTAAGCCAGGGTGATTGGTCAAGTGGTGCATTACATCACAAAGCTACAGCAGGATGTCATCTGAAATGAGGGCCAATCAGTTTCCTAGTACGCAGTAGGATACATGTATCATGGAATAGAAAAGGGAGCAATGTAGACAGGATGCCCAGCTGAAGACTAAGGTGGTGAGATGAAAGGACCTAGCCCATTATTTGAGACTTATACATTTGTTTGAAGGAGTGGTTGATAATAACATTCTGGAGTTCTCTATAGGTTAACTGCTAGGGGTGTGCTAAAATGAAGATGTTAGAATCTGTTATTCATAGTTTTTATTATTCCCATGAACCGTAGCATAAACCTTCCTCCCTTAACTTATCAGATCACTGACTTGCTATAGTGTACCATAACCTAAAATAAATCCTGTGAGAAGGGTAGGCTATCTCTTGGCTGCCAAAGAGATCTTTCTATCTGAGTCCTCATATAGGTGCTAGAGTTTTGTGTAGAGAGTACCAGCAAATGAGACATAGGAGCCAGGCTGAAATCTAAGTTGAGATTATAATTTTTAGTGAGCTTTGGATTTTCACAATATTAGATACGCCATAGTACTAATAATTGAGGCTTTATAAAAATCATTTTTGGTAGTGTTGCATTTGGTTTGGAAATATTCAAGCTCTTAAATTTGACTAACAGTGGACTTTTCCATCTGCAGATTATACTGAATGGCCAGCAGAGGCAGTGTTGCAGAGGAATATTTCTCCGCTTGCTGAGAAAAAAAAAAAGAAAGCTCATTCTTCAGCCTCCTCCATGCCTCGTTCAATATATATGGTAAGTCAAAATCTCATTTAATCATTTTGCCATTAATAAAAAGTTCATAGCATCTGATGGCTCTCAGTGCCTTTTAGTGGGGTCTTCCGCATAAATATAATCTTCTAAGACGGTAGCAATAAGGATGACGCTATGGCCATCATGATAGTTTATCAAAGACTTTGACTGTCTATGTGTCTGACAAAATCTTCTTTAGATACTTGTGCAGGCAATATGTCCTCCACGGTAATTACCATCTTTCAGGCTGGAATGAGGTGTCTTAGGTTAGAGCAATTGACTGACTTTGAGATGGAAGGAAGCTATTTAACCTGTTTCCCTGCTCTCTGTGAGTGGGACTCTGATACTCAAGATGGACTGCTGTTTAGAAACTATGTTCTTTAAATAGGAGCCCAATGCTTTCAATGGTGCTGAGTACTTTCCCATTACACCTCCTACTTGCTGTGCAGTCATATTCCCAGATACTTACCTCGTGTGTAATTGCTGATGTCTGGTCCTCCGGTGTAATCGTCTCCCAGTGCGATTGGTCAAGTGGTGCCATTACATCACAAAGCTACAGCAGGATGTCTTCTGACATGAGGGTCAATCAGTTGCTTCTTTCTAATCTAGCCCTCTTTAAATAGGAGCCCAATGCTTTCAATGGTGCAGTGTACTTTCCCATTGCACCTCCTACTTCATGTGCAGTCCTATTCACAGATAGTTACCTAGTGTGTAATTGCTGTGTTCTGGTCCTCCGGTGTAATCTTCACCAAGGGCGATTGGTCAAGTGGTGCCAATTCATCACAAAGTTACAGCAGGATGTCTTCTGACATGAGGGCCAATCAGTTGCTTCTTCTAACTCTAGCCCTCTTTAAATAGGAGTCCAATGCTCTCAATGGTGCAGTGTACTTTCCCATTACACCTCCTACTTGCTGTGCAGTAATATTCACAGATAGTTACCTAGTGTGGAATTGCTGTTGTCTGGTCCTCCGGTGTAATCTTAAGCCAGGGTGATTGGTCAAGTGGTGCATTACATCACAAAGCTACAGCAGGATGTCATCTGAAATGAGGGCCAATCAGTTTCCTAGTACGCAGTAGGATACATGTATCATGGAATAGAAAAGGGAGCAATGTAGACAGGATGCCCAGCTGAAGACTAAGGTGGTGAGATGAAAGGACCTAGCCCATTATTTGAGACTTATACATTTGTTTGAAGGAGTGGTTGATAATAACATTCTGGAGTTCTCTATAGGTTAACTGCTAGGGGGGTACCTACGGGTATTTGTTGCGCTTTAGAAATGTCAAAAAATAAATAAATAAATAAATAAATAAATAAAATGAAGATGTTAGAATCTGTTATTCATAGTTTTTATTATTCCCATGAACCGTAGCATAAACCTTCCTCCCTTAACTTATCAGATCACTGACTTGCTATAGTGTACCATAACCTAAAATAAATCCTGTGAGAAGGGTAGGCTATCTCTTGGCTGCCAAAGAGATCTTTCTATCTGAGTCCTCATATAGGTGCTAGAGTTTTGTGTAGAGAGTACCAGCAAATGAGACATAGGAGCCAGGCTGAAATCTAAGTTGAGATTATAATTTTTAGTGAGCTTTGGATTTTCACAATATTAGATACGCCATAGTACTAATAATTGAGGCTTTATAAAAATCATTTTTGGTAGTGTTGCATTTGGTTTGGAAATATTCAAGCTCTTAAATTTGACTAACAGTGGACTTTTCCATCTGCAGATTATACTGAATGGCCAGCAGAGGCAGTGTTGCAGAGGAATATTTCTCCGCTTGCTGAGAAAAAAAAAAAGAAAGCTCATTCTTCAGCCTCCTCCATGCCTCGTTCAATATATATGGTAAGTCAAAATCTCATTTAATCATTTTGCCATTAATAAAAAGTTCATAGCATCTGATGGCTCTCAGTGCCTTTTAGTGGGGTCTTCCGCATAAATATAATCTTCTAAGACGGTAGCAATAAGGATGACGCTATGGCCATCATGATAGTTTATCAAAGACTTTGACTGTCTATGTGTCTGACAAAATCTTCTTTAGATACTTGTGCAGGCAATATGTCCTCCACGGTAATTACCATCTTTCAGGCTGGAATGAGGTGTCTTAGGTTAGAGCAATTGACTGACTTTGAGATGGAAGGAAGCTATTTAACCTGTTTCCCTGCTCTCTGTGAGTGGGACTCTGATACTCAAGATGGACTGCTGTTTAGAAACTATGTTCTTTAAATAGGAGCCCAATGCTTTCAATGGTGCTGAGTACTTTCCCATTACACCTCCTACTTGCTGTGCAGTCATATTCCCAGATACTTACCTCGTGTGTAATTGCTGATGTCTGGTCCTCCGGTGTAATCGTCTCCCAGTGCGATTGGTCAAGTGGTGCCATTACATCACAAAGCTACAGCAGGATGTCTTCTGACATGAGGGTCAATCAGTTGCTTCTTCCTAATCTAGCCCTCTTTAAATAGGAGCCCAATGCTTTCAATGGTGCAGTGTACTTTCCCATTGCACCTCCTACTTCATGTGCAGTCCTATTCACAGATAGTTACCTAGTGTGTAATTGCTGTGTTCTGGTCCTCCGGTGTAATCTTCACCAAGGGCGATTGGTCAAGTGGTGCCAATTCATCACAAAGTTACAGCAGGATGTCTTCTGACATGAGGGCCAATCAGTTGCTTCTTCTAACTCTAGCCCTCTTTAAATAGGAGTCCAATGCTCTCAATAGTGCAGTGTACTTTTCCATTACACCTCCTACTTGCTGTGCAGTAATATTCACAGATAGTTACCTAGTGTGGAATTGCTGTTGTCTGGTCCTCCGGTGTAATCTTAAGCCAGGGTGATTGGTCAAGTGGTGCATTACATCACAAAGCTACAGCAGGATGTCATCTGAAATGAGGGCCAATCAGTTTCCTAGTACACAGTAGGATACATGTATCATAGAATAGAAAAGGGAGCAATGTAGACAGGATGCCCAGCTGAAGACTAAGGTGGTGAGATGAAAGGACCTAGCCCATTATTTGAGACTTATACATTTGTTTGAAGGAGTGGTTGATAATAACATTCTGGAGTTCTCTATAGGTTAACTGCTAGGGGTGTGCTAAAATGAAGATGTTAGAATCTGTTATTCATAGTTTTTATTATTCCCATGAACCGTAGCATAAACCTTCCTCCCTTAACTTATCAGATCACTGACTTGCTATAGTGTACCATAACCTAAAATAAATCCTGTGAGAAGGGTAGGCTATCTCTTGGCTGCCAAAGAGATCTTTCTATCTGAGTCCTCATATAGGTGCTAGAGTTTTGTGTAGAGAGTACCAGCAAATGAGACATAGGAGCCAGGCTGAAATCTAAGTTGAGATTATAATTTTTAGTGAGCTTTGGATTTTCACAATATTAGATACGCCATAGTACTAATAATTGAGGCTTTATAAAAATCATTTTTGGTAGTGTTGCATTTGGTTTGGAAATATTCAAGCTCTTAAATTTGACTAACAGTGGACTTTTCCATCTGCAGATTATACTGAATGGCCAGCAGAGGCAGTGTTGCAGAGGAATATTTCTCCGCTTGCTGAGAAAAAAAAAAAGAAAGCTCATTCTTCAGCCTCCTCCATGCCTCGTTCAATATATATGGTAAGTCAAAATCTCATTTAATCATTTTGCCATTAATAAAAAGTTCATAGCATCTGATGGCTCTCAGTGCCTTTTAGTGGGGTCTTCCGCATAAATATAATCTTCTAAGACGGTAGCAATAAGGATGACGCTATGGCCATCATGATAGTTTATCAAAGACTTTGACTGTCTATGTGTCTGACAAAATCTTCTTTAGATACTTGTGCAGGCAATATGTCCTCCACGGTAATTACCATCTTTCAGGCTGGAATGAGGTGTCTTAGGTTAGAGCAATTGACTGACTTTGAGATGGAAGGAAGCTATTTAACCTGTTTCCCTGCTCTCTGTGAGTGGGACTCTGATACTCAAGATGGACTGCTGTTTAGAAACTATGTTCTTTAAATAGGAGCCCAATGCTTTCAATGGTGCTGAGTACTTTCCCATTACACCTCCTACTTGCTGTGCAGTCATATTCCCAGATACTTACCTCGTGTGTAATTGCTGATGTCTGGTCCTCCGGTGTAATCGTCTCCCAGTGCGATTGGTCAAGTGGTGCCATTACATCACAAAGCTACAGCAGGATGTCTTCTGACATGAGGGTCAATCAGTTGCTTCTTCCTAATCTAGCCCTCTTTAAATAGGAGCCCAATGCTTTCAATGGTGCAGTGTACTTTCCCATTGCACCTCCTACTTCATGTGCAGTCCTATTCACAGATAGTTACCTAGTGTGTAATTGCTGTGTTCTGGTCCTCCGGTGTAATCTTCACCAAGGGCGATTGGTCAAGTGGTGCCAATTCATCACAAAGTTACAGCAGGATGTCTTCTGACATGAGGGCCAATCAGTTGCTTCTTCTAACTCTAGCCCTCTTTAAATAGGAGTCCAATGCTCTCAATAGTGCAGTGTACTTTTCCATTACACCTCCTACTTGCTGTGCAGTAATATTCACAGATAGTTACCTAGTGTGGAATTGCTGTTGTCTGGTCCTCCGGTGTAATCTTAAGCCAGGGTGATTGGTCAAGTGGTGCATTACATCACAAAGCTACAGCAGGATGTCATCTGAAATGAGGGCCAATCAGTTTCCTAGTACACAGTAGGATACATGTATCATAGAATAGAAAAGGGAGCAATGTAGACAGGATGCCCAGCTGAAGACTAAGGTGGTGAGATGAAAGGACCTAGCCCATTATTTGAGACTTATACATTTGTTTGAAGGAGTGGTTGATAATAACATTCTGGAGTTCTCTATAGGTTAACTGCTAGGGGTGTGCTAAAATGAAGATGTTAGAATCTGTTATTCATAGTTTTTATTATTCCCATGAACCGCAGCATAAACCTTCCTCCCTTAACTTATCAGATCACTGACTTGCTATAGTGTACCATAACCTAAAATAAATCCTGTGAGAAGGGTAGGCTATCTCTTGGCTGCCAAAGAGATCTTTCTATCGGAGTCCTCATATAGGTGCTAGAGTTTTGTGTAGAGAGTACCAGCAAATGAGACATAGGAGCCAGGTTGAAATCTAAGTTGAGATTATAATTTTTAGTGAGCTTTGGATTTTCACAATATTAGATACGCCATAGTACTAATAATTGAGGCTTTATAAAAATCATTTTTTGGTAGTGTTGCATTTGGTTTGGAAATATTCAAGCTCTTAAATTTGACTAACAGTGGACTTTTCCATCTGCAGATTATACTGAATGGCCAGCAGAGGCAGTGTTGCAGAGGAATATTTCTCCGCTTGCTGAGAAAAAAAAAAAAGAAAGCTCATTCTTCAGCCTCCTCCATGCCTCGTTCAATATATATGGTAAGTCAAAATCTCATTTAATCATTTTGCCATTAATAAAAAGTTCATAGCATCTGATGGCTCTCAGTGCCTTTTAGTGGGGTCTTCCGCATAAATATAATCTTCTAAGACGGTAGCAATAAGGATGACGCTATGGCCATCATGATAGTTTATCAAAGACTTTGACTGTCTATGTGTCTGACAAAATCTTCTTTAGATACTTGTGCAGGCAATATGTCCTCCACGGTAATTACCATCTTTCAGGCTGGAATGAGGTGTCTTAGGTTAGAGCAATTGACTGACTTTGAGATGGAAGGAAGCTATTTAACCTGTTTCCCTGCTCTCTGTGAGTGGGACTCTGATACTCAAGATGTACTGCTGTTTAGAAACTATGTTCTTTAAATAGGAGCCCAATGCTTTCAATGGTGCTGAGTACTTTCCCATTACACCTCCTACTTGCTGTGCAGTCATATTCCCAGATACTTACCTAGTGTGTAATTGCTGATGTCTGGTCCTCCGGTGTAATCGTCTCCCAGTGCGATTGGTCAAGTGGTGCCATTACATCACAAAGCTACAGCAGGATGTCTTCTGACATGAGGGTCAATCAGTTGCTTCTTCCTAATCTAGCCCTCTTTAAATAGGAGCCCAATGCTTTCAATGGTGCAGTGTACTTTCCCATTGCACCTCCTACTTCATGTGCAGTCCTATTCACAGATAGTTACCTAGTGTGTAATTGCTGTGTTCTGGTCCTCCGGTGTAATCTTCACCAAGGGCGATTGGTCAAGTGGTGCCAATTCATCACAAAGTTACAGCAGGATGTCTTCTGACATGAGGGCCAATCAGTTGCTTCTTCTAACTCTAGCCCTCTTTAAATAGGAGTCCAATGCTCTCAATAGTGCAGTGTACTTTTCCATTACACCTCCTACTTGCTGTGCAGTAATATTCACAGATAGTTACCTAGTGTGGAATTGCTGTTGTCTGGTCCTCCGGTGTAATCTTAAGCCAGGGTGATTGGTCAAGTGGTGCATTACATCACAAAGCTACAGCAGGATGTCATCTGAAATGAGGGCCAATCAGTTTCCTAGTACACAGTAGGATCGATGTATCATAGAATAGAAAAGGGAGCAATGTAGACAGGATGCCCAGCTGAAGACTAAGGTGGTGAGATGAAAGGACCTAGCCCATTATTTGAGACTTATACATTTGTTTGAAGGAGTGGTTGATAATAACATTCTGGAGTTCTCTATAGGTTAACTGCTAGGGGTGTGCTAAAATGAAGATGTTAGAATCTGTTATTCATAGTTTTTATTATTCCCATGAACCGCAGCATAAACCTTCCTCCCTTAACTTATCAGATCACTGACTTGCTATAGTGTACCATAACCTAAAATAAATCCTGTGAGAAGGGTAGGCTATCTCTTGGCTGCCAAAGAGATCTTTCTATCGGAGTCCTCATATAGGTGCTAGAGTTTTGTGTAGAGAGTACCAGCAAATGAGACATAGGAGCCAGGTTGAAATCTAAGTTGAGATTATAATTTTTAGTGAGCTTTGGATTTTCACAATATTAGATACGCCATAGTACTAATAATTGAGGCTTTATAAAAATCATTTTTTGGTAGTGTTGCATTTGGTTTGGAAATATTCAAGCTCTTAAATTTGACTAACAGTGGACTTTTCCATCTGCAGATTATACTGAATGGCCAGCAGAGGCAGTGTTGCAGAGGAATATTTCTCCGCTTGCTGAGAAAAAAAAAAAAGAAAGCTCATTCTTCAGCCTCCTCCATGCCTCGTTCAATATATATGGTAAGTCAAAATCTCATTTAATCATTTTGCCATTAATAAAAAGTTCATAGCATCTGATGGCTCTCAGTGCCTTTTAGTGGGGTCTTCCGCATAAATATAATCTTCTAAGACGGTAGCAATAAGGATGACGCTATGGCCATCATGATAGTTTATCAAAGACTTTGACTGTCTATGTGTCTGACAAAATCTTCTTTAGATACTTGTGCAGGCAATATGTCCTCCACGGTAATTACCATCTTTCAGGCTGGAATGAGGTGTCTTAGGTTAGAGCAATTGACTGACTTTGAGATGGAAGGAAGCTATTTAACCTGTTTCCCTGCTCTCTGTGAGTGGGACTCTGATACTCAAGATGTACTGCTGTTTAGAAACTATGTTCTTTAAATAGGAGCCCAATGCTTTCAATGGTGCTGAGTACTTTCCCATTACACCTCCTACTTGCTGTGCAGTCATATTCCCAGATACTTACCTAGTGTGTAATTGCTGATGTCTGGTCCTCCGGTGTAATCGTCTCCCAGTGCGATTGGTCAAGTGGTGCCATTACATCACAAAGCTACAGCAGGATGTCTTCTGACATGAGGGTCAATCAGTTGCTTCTTCCTAATCTAGCCCTCTTTAAATAGGAGCCCAATGCTTTCAATGGTGCAGTGTACTTTCCCATTGCACCTCCTACTTCATGTGCAGTCCTATTCACAGATAGTTACCTAGTGTGTAATTGCTGTGTTCTGGTCCTCCGGTGTAATCTTCACCAAGGGCGATTGGTCAAGTGGTGCCAATTCATCACAAAGTTACAGCAGGATGTCTTCTGACATGAGGGCCAATCAGTTGCTTCTTCTAACTCTAGCCCTCTTTAAATAGGAGTCCAATGCTCTCAATAGTGCAGTGTACTTTTCCATTACACCTCCTACTTGCTGTGCAGTAATATTCACAGATAGTTACCTAGTATGGAATTGCTGTTGTCTGGTCCTCCGGTGTAATCTTAAGCCAGGGTGATTGGTCAAGTGGTGCATTACATCACAAAGCTACAGCAGGATGTCATCTGAAATGAGGGCCAATCCGTTTCCTAGTACGCAGTAGGATACATGTATCATGGAATAGAAAAGGGAGCAATGTAGACAGGATGCCCAGCTGAAGACTAAGGTGGTGAGATGAAAGGACCTAGCCCATTATTTGAGACTTATACATTTGTTTGAAGGAGTGGTTGATAATAACATTCTGGAGTTCTCTATAGGTTAACTGCTAGGGGTGTGCTAAAATGAAGATGTTAGAATCTGTTATTCATAGTTTTTATTATTCCCATGAACCGTAGCATAAACCTTCCTCCCTTAACTTATCAGATCACTGACTTGCTATAGTGTACCATAACCTAAAATAAATCCTGTGAGAAGGGTAGGCTATCTCTTGGCTGCCAAAGAGATCTTTCTATCTGAGTCCTCATATAGGTGCTAGAGTTTTGTGTAGAGAGTACCAGCAAATGAGACATAGGAGCCAGGCTGAAATCTAAGTTGAGATTATAATTTTTAGTGAGCTTTGGATTTTCACAATATTAGATACGCCATAGTACTAATAATTGAGGCTTTATAAAAATCATTTTTGGTAGTGTTGCATTTGGTTTGGAAATATTCAAGCTCTTAAATTTGACTAACAGTGGACTTTTCCATCTGCAGATTATACTGAATGGCCAGCAGAGGCAGTGTTGCAGAGGAATATTTCTCCGCTTGCTGAGAAAAAAAAAAAGAAAGCTCATTCTTCAGCCTCCTCCATGCCTCGTTCAATATATATGGTAAGTCAAAATCTCATTTAATCATTTTGCCATTAATAAAAAGTTCATAGCATCTGATGGCTCTCAGTGCCTTTTAGTGGGGTCTTCCGCATAAATATAATCTTCTAAGACGGTAGCAATAAGGATGACGCTATGGCCATCATGATAGTTTATCAAAGACTTTGACTGTCTATGTGTCTGACAAAATCTTCTTTAGATACTTGTGCAGGCAATATGTCCTCCACGGTAATTACCATCTTTCAGGCTGGAATGAGGTGTCTTAGGTTAGAGCAATTGACTGACTTTGAGATGGAAGGAAGCTATTTAACCTGTTTCCCTGCTCTCTGTGAGTGGGACTCTGATACTCAAGATGGACTGCTGTTTAGAAACTATGTTCTTTAAATAGGAGCCCAATGCTTTCAATGGTGCTGAGTACTTTCCCATTACACCTCCTACTTGCTGTGCAGTCATATTCCCAGATACTTACCTCGTGTGTAATTGCTGATGTCTGGTCCTCCGGTGTAATCGTCTCCCAGTGCGATTGGTCAAGTGGTGCCATTACATCACAAAGCTACAGCAGGATGTCTTCTGACATGAGGGTCAATCAGTTGCTTCTTCCTAATCTAGCCCTCTTTAAATAGGAGCCCAATGCTTTCAATGGTGCAGTGTACTTTCCCATTGCACCTCCTACTTCATGTGCAGTCCTATTCACAGATAGTTACCTAGTGTGTAATTGCTGTGTTCTGGTCCTCCGGTGTAATCTTCACCAAGGGCGATTGGTCAAGTGGTGCCAATTCATCACAAAGTTACAGCAGGATGTCTTCTGACATGAGGGCCAATCAGTTGCTTCTTCTAACTCTAGCCCTCTTTAAATAGGAGTCCAATGCTCTCAATAGTGCAGTGTACTTTTCCATTACACCTCCTACTTGCTGTGCAGTAATATTCACAGATAGTTACCTAGTGTGGAATTGCTGTTGTCTGGTCCTCCGGTGTAATCTTAAGCCAGGGTGATTGGTCAAGTGGTGCATTACATCACAAAGCTACAGCAGGATGTCATCTGAAATGAGGGCCAATCAGTTTCCTAGTACACAGTAGGATACATGTATCATAGAATAGAAAAGGGAGCAATGTAGACAGGATGCCCAGCTGAAGACTAAGGTGGTGAGATGAAAGGACCTAGCCCATTATTTGAGACTTATACATTTGTTTGAAGGAGTGGTTGATAATAACATTCTGGAGTTCTCTATAGGTTAACTGCTAGGGGTGTGCTAAAATGAAGATGTTAGAATCTGTTATTCATAGTTTTTATTATTCCCATGAACCGCAGCATAAACCTTCCTCCCTTAACTTATCAGATCACTGACTTGCTATAGTGTACCATAACCTAAAATAAATCCTGTGAGAAGGGTAGGCTATCTCTTGGCTGCCAAAGAGATCTTTCTATCGGAGTCCTCATATAGGTGCTAGAGTTTTGTGTAGAGAGTACCAGCAAATGAGACATAGGAGCCAGGTTGAAATCTAAGTTGAGATTATAATTTTTAGTGAGCTTTGGATTTTCACAATATTAGATACGCCATAGTACTAATAATTGAGGCTTTATAAAAATCATTTTTTGGTAGTGTTGCATTTGGTTTGGAAATATTCAAGCTCTTAAATTTGACTAACAGTGGACTTTTCCATCTGCAGATTATACTGAATGGCCAGCAGAGGCAGTGTTGCAGAGGAATATTTCTCCGCTTGCTGAGAAAAAAAAAAAAGAAAGCTCATTCTTCAGCCTCCTCCATGCCTCGTTCAATATATATGGTAAGTCAAAATCTCATTTAATCATTTTGCCATTAATAAAAAGTTCATAGCATCTGATGGCTCTCAGTGCCTTTTAGTGGGGTCTTCCGCATAAATATAATCTTCTAAGACGGTAGCAATAAGGATGACGCTATGGCCATCATGATAGTTTATCAAAGACTTTGACTGTCTATGTGTCTGACAAAATCTTCTTTAGATACTTGTGCAGGCAATATGTCCTCCACGGTAATTACCATCTTTCAGGCTGGAATGAGGTGTCTTAGGTTAGAGCAATTGACTGACTTTGAGATGGAAGGAAGCTATTTAACCTATTTCCCTGCTCTCTGTGAGTGGGACTCTGATACTCAAGATGTACTGCTGTTTAGAAACTATGTTCTTTAAATAGGAGCCCAATGCTTTCAATGGTGCTGAGTACTTTCCCATTACACCTCCTACTTGCTGTGCAGTCATATTCCCAGATACTTACCTAGTGTGTAATTGCTGATGTCTGGTCCTCCGGTGTAATCGTCTCCCAGTGCGATTGGTCAAGTGGTGCCATTACATCACAAAGCTACAGCAGGATGTCTTCTGACATGAGGGTCAATCAGTTGCTTCTTCCTAATCTAGCCCTCTTTAAATAGGAGCCCAATGCTTTCAATGGTGCAGTGTACTTTCCCATTGCACCTCCTACTTCATGTGCAGTCCTATTCACAGATAGTTACCTAGTGTGTAATTGCTGTGTTCTGGTCCTCCGGTGTAATCTTCACCAAGGGCGATTGGTCAAGTGGTGCCAATTCATCACAAAGTTACAGCAGGATGTCTTCTGACATGAGGGCCAATCAGTTGCTTCTTCTAACTCTAGCCCTCTTTAAATAGGAGTCCAATGCTCACAATGGTGCAGTGTACTTTCCCATTACACCTCCTACTTGCTGTGCAGTAATATTCACAGATAGTTACCTAGTGTGGAATTGCTGTTGTCTGGTCCTCCGGTGTAATCTTAAGCCAGGGTGATTGGTCAAGTGGTGCATTACATCACAAAGCTACAGCAGGATGTCATCTGAAATGAGGGCCAATCCGTTTCCTAGTACGCAGTAGGATACATGTATCATGGAATAGAAAAGGGAGCAATGTAGACAGGATGCCCAGCTGAAGACTAAGGTGGTGAGATGAAAGGACCTAGCCCATTATTTGAGACTTATACATTTGTTTGAAGGAGTGGTTGATAATAACATTCTGGAGTTCTCTATAGGTTAACTGCTAGGGGTGTGCTAAAATGAAGATGTTAGAATCTGTTATTCATAGTTTTTATTATTCCCATGAACCGTAGCATAAACCTTCCTCCCTTAACTTATCAGATCACTGACTTGCTATAGTGTACCATAACCTAAAATAAATCCTGTGAGAAGGGTAGGCTATCTCTTGGCTGCCAAAGAGATCTTTCTATCTGAGTCCTCATATAGGTGCTAGAGTTTTGTGTAGAGAGTACCAGCAAATGAGACATAGGAGCCAGGCTGAAATCTAAGTTGAGATTATAATTTTTAGTGAGCTTTGGATTTTCACAATATTAGATACGCCATAGTACTAATAATTGAGGCTTTATAAAAATCATTTTTGGTAGTGTTGCATTTGGTTTGGAAATATTCAAGCTCTTAAATTTGACTAACAGTGGACTTTTCCATCTGCAGATTATACTGAATGGCCAGCAGAGGCAGTGTTGCAGAGGAATATTTCTCCGCTTGCTGAGAAAAAAAAAAAAGAAAGCTCATTCTTCAGCCTCCTCCATGCCTCGTTCAATATATATGGTAAGTCAAAATCTTATTTAATCATTTTGCCATTAATAAAAAGTTCATAGCATCTGATGGCTCTCAGTGCCTTTTAGTGGGGTCTTCCGCATAAATATAATCTTCTAAGACGGTAGCAATAAGGATGACGCTATGGCCATCATGATAGTTTATCAAAGACTTTGACTGTCTATGTGTCTGACAAAATCTTCTTTAGATACTTGTGCAGGCAATATGTCCTCCACGGTAATTACCATCTTTCAGGCTGGAATGAGGTGTCTTAGGTTAGAGCAATTGACTGACTTTGAGATGGAAGGAAGCTATTTAACCTGTTTCCCTGCTCTCTGTGAGTGGGACTCTGATACTCAAGATGGACTGCTGTTTAGAAACTATGTTCTTTAAATAGGAGCCCAATGCTTTCAATGGTGCTGAGTACTTTCCCATTACACCTCCTACTTGCTGTGCAGTCATATTCCCAGATACTTACCTCGTGTGTAATTGCTGATGTCTGGTCCTCCGGTGTAATCGTCTCCCAGTGCGATTGGTCAAGTGGTGCCATTACATCACAAAGCTACAGCAGGATGTCTTCTGACATGAGGGTCAATCAGTTGCTTCTTCCTAATCTAGCCCTCTTTAAATAGGAGCCCAATGCTTTCAATGGTGCAGTGTACTTTCCCATTGCACCTCCTACTTCATGTGCAGTCCTATTCACAGATAGTTACCTAGTGTGTAATTGCTGTGTTCTGGTCCTCCGGTGTAATCTTCACCAAGGGCGATTGGTCAAGTGGTGCCAATTCATCACAAAGTTACAGCAGGATGTCTTCTGACATGAGGGCCAATCAGTTGCTTCTTCTAACTCTAGCCCTCTTTAAATAGGAGTCCAATGCTCTCAATGGTGCAGTGTACTTTCCCATTACACCTCCTACTTGCTGTGCAGTAATATTCACAGATAGTTACCTAGTGTGGAATTGCTGTTGTCTGGTCCTCCGGTGTAATCTTAAGCCAGGGTGATTGGTCAAGTGGTGCATTACATCACAAAGCTACAGCAGGATGTCATCTGAAATGAGGGCCAATCAGTTTCCTAGTACACAGTAGGATACATGTATCATAGAATAGAAAAGGGAGCAATGTAGACAGGATGTCCAGCTGAAGACTAAGGTGGTGAGATGAAAGGACCTAGCCCATTATTTGAGACTTATACATTTGTTTGAAGGAGTGGTTGATAATAACATTCTGGAGTTCTCTATAGGTTAACTGCTAGGGGTGTGCTAAAATGAAGATGTTAGAATCTGTTATTCATAGTTTTTATTATTCCCATGAACCGTAGCATAAACCTTCCTCCCTTAACTTATCAGATCACTGACTTGCTATAGTGTACCATAACCTAAAATAAATCCTGTGAGAAGGGTAGGCTATCTCTTGGCTGCCAAAGAGATCTTTCTATCTGAGTCCTCATATAGGTGCTAGAGTTTTGTGTAGAGAGTACCAGCAAATGAGACATAGGAGCCAGGCTGAAATCTAAGTTGAGATTATAATTTTTAGTGAGCTTTGGATTTTCACAATATTAGATACGCCATAGTACTAATAATTGAGGCTTTATAAAAATCATTTTTGGTAGTGTTGCATTTGGTTTGGAAATATTCAAGCTCTTAAATTTGACTAACAGTGGACTTTTCCATCTGCAGATTATACTGAATGGCCAGCAGAGGCAGTGTTGCAGAGGAATATTTCTCCGCTTGCTGAGAAAAAAAAAAAAGAAAGCTCATTCTTCAGCCTCCTCCATGCCTCGTTCAATATATATGGTAAGTCAAAATCTTATTTAATCATTTTGCCATTAATAAAAAGTTCATAGCATCTGATGGCTCTCAGTGCCTTTTAGTGGGGTCTTCCGCATAAATATAATCTTCTAAGACGGTAGCAATAAGGATGACGCTATGGCCATCATGATAGTTTATCAAAGACTTTGACTGTCTATGTGTCTGACAAAATCTTCTTTAGATACTTGTGCAGGCAATATGTCCTCCACGGTAATTACCATCTTTCAGGCTGGAATGAGGTGTCTTAGGTTAGAGCAATTGACTGACTTTGAGATGGAAGGAAGCTATTTAACCTGTTTCCCTGCTCTCTGTGAGTGGGACTCTGATACTCAAGATGGACTGCTGTTTAGAAACTATGTTCTTTAAATAGGAGCCCAATGCTTTCAATGGTGCTGAGTACTTTCCCATTACACCTCCTACTTGCTGTGCAGTCATATTCCCAGATACTTACCTCGTGTGTAATTGCTGATGTCTGGTCCTCCGGTGTAATCGTCTCCCAGTGCGATTGGTCAAGTGGTGCCATTACATCACAAAGCTACAGCAGGATGTCTTCTGACATGAGGGTCAATCAGTTGCTTCTTCCTAATCTAGCCCTCTTTAAATAGGAGCCCAATGCTTTCAATGGTGCAGTGTACTTTCCCATTGCACCTCCTACTTCATGTGCAGTCCTATTCACAGATAGTTACCTAGTGTGTAATTGCTGTGTTCTGGCCCTCCGGTGTAATCTTCACCAAGGGCGATTGGTCAAGTGGTGCCAATTCATCACAAAGTTACAGCAGGATGTCTTCTGACATGAGGGCCAATCAGTTGCTTCTTCTAACTCTAGCCCTCTTTAAATAGGAGTCCAATGCTCTCAATAGTGCAGTGTACTTTTCCATTACACCTCCTACTTGCTGTGCAGTAATATTCACAGATAGTTACCTAGTGTGGAATTGCTGTTGTCTGGTCCTCCGGTGTAATCTTAAGCCAGGGTGATTGGTCAAGTGGTGCATTACATCACAAAGCTACAGCAGGATGTCATCTGAAATGAGGGCCAATCAGTTTCCTAGTACACAGTAGGATACATGTATCATAGAATAGAAAAGGGAGCAATGTAGACAGGATGCCCAGCTGAAGACTAAGGTGGTGAGATGAAAGGACCTAGCCCATTATTTGAGACTTATACATTTGTTTGAAGGAGTGGTTGATAATAACATTCTGGAGTTCTCTATAGGTTAACTGCTAGGGGTGTGCTAAAATGAAGATGTTAGAATCTGTTATTCATAGTTTTTATTATTCCCATGAACCGCAGCATAAACCTTCCTCCCTTAACTTATCAGATCACTGACTTGCTATAGTGTACCATAACCTAAAATAAATCCTGTGAGAAGGGTAGGCTATCTCTTGGCTGCCAAAGAGATCTTTCTATCTGAGTCCTCATATAGGTGCTAGAGTTTTGTGTAGAGAGTACCAGCAAATGAGACATAGGAGCCAGGTTGAAATCTAAGTTGAGATTATAATTTTTAGTGAGCTTTGGATTTTCACAATATTAGATACGCCATAGTACTAATAATTGAGGCTTTATAAAAATCATTTTTTGGTAGTGTTGCATTTGGTTTGGAAATATTCAAGCTCTTAAATTTGACTAACAGTGGACTTTTCCATCTGCAGATTATACTGAATGGCCAGCAGAGGCAGTGTTGCAGAGGAATATTTCTCCGCTTGCTGAGAAAAAAAAAGAAAGCTAATTCTTCAGCCTCCTCCATGCCTCGATCAATATATATGGTAAGTCAAAATCTCATTTAATCATTTTGCCATTAATAAAAAGTTCATAGCATCTGATGGCTCTCAGTGCCTTTTAGTGGGGTCTTCCGCATAAATATAATCTTCTAAGACGGTAGCAATAAGGATGACGCTATGGCCATCATGATAGTTTATCAAAGACTTTGACTGTCTATGTGTCTGACAAAATCTTCTTTAGATACTTGTGCAGGCAATATGTCCTCCACGGTAATTACCATCTTTCAGGCTGGAATGAGGTGTCTTAGGTTAGAGCAATTGACTGACTTTGAGATGGAAGGAAGCTATTTAACCTGTTTCCCTGCTCTCTGTGAGTGGGACTCTGATACTCAAGATGTACTGCTGTTTAGAAACTATGTTCTTTAAATAGGAGCCCAATGCTTTCAATGGTGCTGAGTACTTTCCCATTACACCTCCTACTTGCTGTGCAGTCATATTCCCAGATACTTACCTAGTGTGTAATTGCTGATGTCTGGTCCTCCGGTGTAATCGTCTCCCAGTGCGATTGGTCAAGTGGTGCCATTACATCACAAAGCTACAGCAGGATGTCTTCTGACATGAGGGTCAATCAGTTGCTTCTTCCTAATCTAGCCCTCTTTAAATAGGAGCCCAATGCTTTCAATGGTGCAGTGTACTTTCCCATTGCACCTCCTACTTCATGTGCAGTCCTATTCACAGATAGTTACCTAGTGTGTAATTGCTGTGTTCTGGTCCTCCGGTGTAATCTTCACCAAGGGCGATTGGTCAAGTGGTGCCAATTCATCACAAAGTTACAGCAGGATGTCTTCTGACATGAGGGCCAATCAGTTGCTTCTTCTAACTCTAGCCCTCTTTAAATAGGAGTCCAATGCTCTCAATGGTGCAGTGTACTTTCCCATTACACCTCCTACTTGCTGTGCAGTAATATTCACAGATAGTTACCTAGTGTGGAATTGCTGTTGTCTGGTCCTCCGGTGTAATCTTAAGCCAGGGTGATTGGTCAAGTGGTGCATTACATCACAAAGCTACAGCAGGATGTCATCTGAAATGAGGGCCAATCAGTTTCCTAGTACACAGTAGGATACATGTATCATAGAATAGAAAAGGGAGCAATGTAGACAGGATGCCCAGCTGAAGACTAAGGTGGTGAGATGAAAGGACCTAGCCCATTATTTGAGACTTATACATTTGTTTGAAGGAGTGGTTGATAATAACATTCTGGAGTTCTCTATAGGTTAACTGCTAGGGGTGTGCTAAAATGAAGATGTTAGAATCTGTTATTCATAGTTTTTATTATTCCCATGAACCGCAGCATAAACCTTCCTCCCTTAACTTATCAGATCACTGACTTGCTATAGTGTACCATAACCTAAAATAAATCCTGTGAGAAGGGTAGGCTATCTCTTGGCTGCCAAAGAGATCTTTCTATCTGAGTCCTCATATAGGTGCTAGAGTTTTGTGTAGAGAGTACCAGCAAATGAGACATAGGAGCCAGGTTGAAATCTAAGTTGAGATTATAATTTTTAGTGAGCTTTGGATTTTCACAATATTAGATATGCCATAGTACTAATAATTGAGGCTTTATAAAAATCATTTTTTGGTAGTGTTGCATTTGGTTTGGAAATATTCAAGCTCTTAAATTTGACTAACAGTGGACTTTTCCATCTGCAGATTATACTGAATGGCCAGCAGAGGCAGTGTTGCAGAGGAATATTTCTCCGCTTGCTGAGAAAAAAAAAAGAAAGCTAATTCTTCAGCCTCCTCCATGCCTCGATCAATATATATGGTAAGTCAAAATCTCATTTAATCATTTTGCCATTAATAAAAAGTTCATAGCATCTGATGGCTCTCAGTGCCTTTTAGTGGGGTCTTCCGCATAAATATAATCTTCTAAGACGGTAGCAATAAGGATGACGCTATGGCCATCATGATAGTTTATCAAAGACTTTGACTGTCTATGTGTCTGACAAAATCTTCTTTAGATACTTGTGCAGGCAATATGTCCTCCACGGTAATTACCATCTTTCAGGCTGGAATGAGGTGTCTTAGGTTAGAGCAATTGACTGACTTTGAGATGGAAGGAAGCTATTTAACCTGTTTCCCTGCTCTCTGTGAGTGGGACTCTGATACTCAAGATGTACTGCTGTTTAGAAACTATGTTCTTTAAATAGGAGCCCAATGCTTTCAATGGTGCTGAGTACTTTCCCATTACACCTCCTACTTGCTGTGCAGTCATATTCCCAGATACTTACCTAGTGTGTAATTGCTGATGTCTGGTCCTCCGGTGTAATCGTCTCCCAGTGCGATTGGTCAAGTGGTGCCATTACATCACAAAGCTACAGCAGGATGTCTTCTGACATGAGGGTCAATCAGTTGCTTCTTCCTAATCTAGCCCTCTTTAAATAGGAGCCCAATGCTTTCAATGGTGCAGTGTACTTTCCCATTGCACCTCCTACTTCATGTGCAGTCCTATTCACAGATAGTTACCTAGTGTGTAATTGCTGTGTTCTGGTCCTCCGGTGTAATCTTCACCAAGGGCGATTGGTCAAGTGGTGCCAATTCATCACAAAGTTACAGCAGGATGTCTTCTGACATGAGGGCCAATCAGTTGCTTCTTCTAACTCTAGCCCTCTTTAAATAGGAGTCCAATGCTCTCAATGGTGCAGTGTACTTTCCCATTACACCTCCTACTTGCTGTGCAGTAATATTCACAGATAGTTACCTAGTGTGGAATTGCTGTTGTCTGGTCCTCCGGTGTAATCTTAAGCCAGGGTGATTGGTCAAGTGGTGCATTACATCACAAAGCTACAGCAGGATGTCATCTGAAATGAGGGCCAATCCGTTTCCTAGTACGCAGTAGGATACATGTATCATGGAATAGAAAAGGGAGCAATGTAGACAGGATGCCCAGCTGAAGACTAAGGTGGTGAGATGAAAGGACCTAGCCCATTATTTGAGACTTATACATTTGTTTGAAGGAGTGGTTGATAATAACATTCTGGAGTTCTCTATAGGTTAACTGCTAGGGGTGTGCTAAAATGAAGATGTTAGAATCTGTTATTCATAGTTTTTATTATTCCCATGAACCGTAGCATAAACCTTCCTCCCTTAACTTATCAGATCACTGACTTGCTATAGTGTACCATAACCTAAAATAAATCCTGTGAGAAGGGTAGGCTATCTCTTGGCTGCCAAAGAGATCTTTCTATCTGAGTCCTCATATAGGTGCTAGAGTTTTGTGTAGAGAGTACCAGCAAATGAGACATAGGAGCCAGGCTGAAATCTAAGTTGAGATTATAATTTTTAGTGAGCTTTGGATTTTCACAATATTAGATACGCCATAGTACTAATAATTGAGGCTTTATAAAAATCATTTTTGGTAGTGTTGCATTTGGTTTGGAAATATTCAAGCTCTTAAATTTGACTAACAGTGGACTTTTCCATCTGCAGATTATACTGAATGGCCAGCAGAGGCAGTGTTGCAGAGGAATATTTCTCCGCTTGCTGAGAAAAAAAAAAAAAGAAAGCTCATTCTTCAGCCTCCTCCATGCCTCGTTCAATATATATGGTAAGTCAAAATCTCATTTAATCATTTTGCCATTAATAAAAAGTTCATAGCATCTGATGGCTCTCAGTGCCTTTTAGTGGGGTCTTCCGCATAAATATAATCTTCTAAGACGGTAGCAATAAGGATGACGCTATGGCCATCATGATAGTTTATCAAAGACTTTGACTGTCTATGTGTCTGACAAAATCTTCTTTAGATACTTGTGCAGGCAATATGTCCTCCACGGTAATTACCATCTTTCAGGCTGGAATGAGGTGTCTTAGGTTAGAGCAATTGACTGACTTTGAGATGGAAGGAAGCTATTTAACCTGTTTCCCTGCTCTCTGTGAGTGGGACTCTGATACTCAAGATGGACTGCTGTTTAGAAACTATGTTCTTTAAATAGGAGCCCAATGCTTTCAATGGTGCTGAGTACTTTCCCATTACACCTCCTACTTGCTGTGCAGTCATATTCCCAGATACTTACCTCGTGTGTAATTGCTGATGTCTGGTCCTCCGGTGTAATCGTCTCCCAGTGCGATTGGTCAAGTGGTGCCATTACATCACAAAGCTACAGCAGGATGTCTTCTGACATGAGGGTCAATCAGTTGCTTCTTCCTAATCTAGCCCTCTTTAAATAGGAGCCCAATGCTTTCAATGGTGCAGTGTACTTTCCCATTGCACCTCCTACTTCATGTGCAGTCCTATTCACAGATAGTTACCTAGTGTGTAATTGCTGTGTTCTGGTCCTCCGGTGTAATCTTCACCAAGGGCGATTGGTCAAGTGGTGCCAATTCATCACAAAGTTACAGCAGGATGTCTTCTGACATGAGGGCCAATCAGTTGCTTCTTCTAACTCTAGCCCTCTTTAAATAGGAGTCCAATGCTCTCAATAGTGCAGTGTACTTTTCCATTACACCTCCTACTTGCTGTGCAGTAATATTCACAGATAGTTACCTAGTGTGGAATTGCTGTTGTCTGGTCCTCCGGTGTAATCTTAAGCCAGGGTGATTGGTCAAGTGGTGCATTACATCACAAAGCTACAGCAGGATGTCATCTGAAATGAGGGCCAATCAGTTTCCTAGTACACAGTAGGATACATGTATCATAGAATAGAAAAGGGAGCAATGTAGACAGGATGCCCAGCTGAAGACTAAGGTGGTGAGATGAAAGGACCTAGCCCATTATTTGAGACTTATACATTTGTTTGAAGGAGTGGTTGATAATAACATTCTGGAGTTCTCTATAGGTTAACTGCTAGGGGTGTGCTAAAATGAAGATGTTAGAATCTGTTATTCATAGTTTTTATTATTCCCATGAACCGCAGCATAAACCTTCCTCCCTTAACTTATCAGATCACTGACTTGCTATAGTGTACCATAACCTAAAATAAATCCTGTGAGAAGGGTAGGCTATCTCTTGGCTGCCAAAGAGATCTTTCTATCTGAGTCCTCATATAGGTGCTAGAGTTTTGTGTAGAGAGTACCAGCAAATGAGACATAGGAGCCAGGTTGAAATCTAAGTTGAGATTATAATTTTTAGTGAGCTTTGGATTTTCACAATATTAGATACGCCATAGTACTAATAATTGAGGCTTTATAAAAATCATTTTTTGGTAGTGTTGCATTTGGTTTGGAAATATTCAAGCTCTTAAATTTGACTAACAGTGGACTTTTCCATCTGCAGATTATACTGAATGGCCAGCAGAGGCAGTGTTGCAGAGGAATATTTCTCCGCTTGCTGAGAAAAAAAAAAAAGAAAGCTCATTCTTCAGCCTCCTCCATGCCTCGATCAATATATATGGTAAGTCAAAATCTCATTTAATCATTTTGCCATTAATAAAAAGTTCATAGCATCTGATGGCTCTCAGTGCCTTTTAGTGGGGTCTTCCGCATAAATATAATCTTCTAAGACGGTAGCAATAAGGATGACGCTATGGCCATCATGATAGTTTATCAAAGACTTTGACTGTATATGTGTCTGACAAAATCTTCTTTAGATACTTGTGCAGGCAATATGTCCTCCACGGTAATTACCATCTTTCAGGCTGGAATGAGGTGTCTTAGGTTAGAGCAATTGACTGACTTTGAGATGGAAGGAAGCTATTTAACCTGTTTCCCTGCTCTCTGTGAGTGGGACTCTGATACTCAAGATGTACTGCTGTTTAGAAACTATGTTCTTTAAATAGGAGCCCAATGCTTTCAATGGTGCTGAGTACTTTCCCATTACACCTCCTACTTGCTGTGCAGTCATATTCCCAGATACTTACCTAGTGTGTAATTGCTGATGTCTGGTCCTCCGGTGTAATCGTCTCCCAGTGCAATTGGTCAAGTGGTGCCATTACATCACAAAGCTACAGCAGGATGTCTTCTGACATGAGGGTCAATCAGTTGCTTCTTCCTAATCTAGCCCTCTTTAAATAGGAGCCCAATGCTTTCAATGGTGCAGTGTACTTTCCCATTGCACCTCCTACTTCATGTGCAGTCCTATTCACAGATAGTTACCTAGTGTGTAATTGCTGTGTTCTGGTCCTCCGGTGTAATCTTCACCAAGGGCGATTGGTCAAGTGGTGCCAATTCATCACAAAGTTACAGCAGGATGTCTTCTGACATGAGGGCCAATCAGTTGCTTCTTCTAACTCTAGCCCTCTTTAAATAGGAGTCCAATGCTCTCAATGGTGCAGTGTACTTTCCCATTACACCTCCTACTTGCTGTGCAGTAATATTCACAGATAGTTACCTAGTGTGGAATTGCTGTTGTCTGGTCCTCCGGTGTAATCTTAAGCCAGGGTGATTGGTCAAGTGGTGCATTACATCACAAAGCTACAGCAGGATGTCATCTGAAATGAGGGCCAATCCGTTTCCTAGTACGCAGTAGGATACATGTATCATGGAATAGAAAAGGGAGCAATGTAGACAGGATGCCCAGCTGAAGACTAAGGTGGTGAGATGAAAGGACCTAGCCCATTATTTGAGACTTATACATTTGTTTGAAGGAGTGGTTGATAATAACATTCTGGAGTTCTCTATAGGTTAACTGCTAGGGGTGTGCTAAAATGAAGATGTTAGAATCTGTTATTCATAGTTTTTATTATTCCCATGAACCGTAGCATAAACCTTCCTCCCTTAACTTATCAGATCACTGACTTGCTATAGTGTACCATAACCTAAAATAAATCCTGTGAGAAGGGTAGGCTATCTCTTGGCTGCCAAAGAGATCTTTCTATCTGAGTCCTCATATAGGTGCTAGAGTTTTGTGTAGAGAGTACCTGCAAATGAGACATAGGAGCCAGGCTGAAATCTAAGTTGAGATTATAATTTTTAGTGAGCTTTGGATTTTCACAATATTAGATACGCCATAGTACTAATAATTGAGGCTTTATAAAAATCATTTTTGGTAGTGTTGCATTTGGTTTGGAAATATTCAAGCTCTTAAATTTGACTAACAGTGGACTTTTCCATCTGCAGATTATACTGAATGGCCAGCAGAGGCAGTGTTGCAGAGGAATATTTCTCCGCTTGCTGAGAAAAAAAAAAAAGAAAGCTCATTCTTCAGCCTCCTCCATGCCTCGATCAATATATATGGTAAGTCAAAATCTCATTTAATCATTTTGCCATTAATAAAAAGTTCATAGCATCTGATGGCTCTCAGTGCCTTTTAGTGGGGTCTTCCGCATAAATATAATCTTCTAAGACGGTAGCAATAAGGATGACGCTATGGCCATCATGATAGTTTATCAAAGACTTTGACTGTCTATGTGTCTGACAAAATCTTCTTTAGATACTTGTGCAGGCAATATGTCCTCCACGGTAATTACCATCTTTCAGGCTGGAATGAGGTGTCTTAGGTTAGAGCAATTGACTGACTTTGAGATGGAAGGAAGCTATTTAACCTGTTTCCCTGCTCTCTGTGAGTGGGACTCTGATACTCAAGATGGACTGCTGTTTAGAAACTATGTTCTTTAAATAGGAGCCCAATGCTTTCAATGGTGCTGAGTACTTTCCCATTACACCTCCTACTTGCTGTGCAGTCATATTCCCAGATACTTACCTCGTGTGTAATTGCTGATGTCTGGTCCTCCGGTGTAATCGTCTCCCAGTGCGATTGGTCAAGTGGTGCCATTACATCACAAAGCTACAGCAGGATGTCTTCTGACATGAGGGTCAATCAGTTGCTTCTTTCTAATCTAGCCCTCTTTAAATAGGAGCCCAATGCTTTCAATGGTGCAGTGTACTTTCCCATTGCACCTCCTACTTCATGTGCAGTCCTATTCACAGATAGTTACCTAGTGTGTAATTGCTGTGTTCTGGTCCTCCGGTGTAATCTTCACCAAGGGCGATTGGTCAAGTGGTGCCAATTCATCACAAAGTTACAGCAGGATGTCTTCTGACATGAGGGCCAATCAGTTGCTTCTTCTAACTCTAGCCCTCTTTAAATAGGAGTCCAATGCTCTCAATGGTGCAGTGTACTTTCCCATTACACCTCCTACTTGCTGTGCAGTAATATTCACAGATAGTTACCTAGTGTGGAATTGCTGTTGTCTGGTCCTCCGGTGTAATCTTAAGCCAGGGTGATTGGTCAAGTGGTGCATTACATCACAAAGCTACAGCAGGATGTCATCTGAAATGAGGGCCAATCCGTTTCCTAGTACGCAGTAGGATACATGTATCATGGAATAGAAAAGGGAGCAATGTAGACAGGATGCCCAGCTGAAGACTAAGGTGGTGAGATGAAAGGACCTAGCCCATTATTTGAGACTTATACATTTGTTTGAAGGAGTGGTTGATAATAACATTCTGGAGTTCTCTATAGGTTAACTGCTAGGGGTGTGCTAAAATGAAGATGTTAGAATCTGTTATTCATAGTTTTTATTATTCCCATGAACCGTAGCATAAACCTTCCTCCCTTAACTTATCAGATCACTGACTTGCTATAGTGTACCATAACCTAAAATAAATCCTGTGAGAAGGGTAGGCTATCTCTTGGCTGCCAAAGAGATCTTTCTATCTGAGTCCTCATATAGGTGCTAGAGTTTTGTGTAGAGAGTACCTGCAAATGAGACATAGGAGCCAGGCTGAAATCTAAGTTGAGATTATAATTTTTAGTGAGCTTTGGATTTTCACAATATTAGATACGCCATAGTACTAATAATTGAGGCTTTATAAAAATCATTTTTGGTAGTGTTGCATTTGGTTTGGAAATATTCAAGCTCTTAAATTTGACTAACAGTGGACTTTTCCATCTGCAGATTATACTGAATGGCCAGCAGAGGCAGTGTTGCAGAGGAATATTTCTCCGCTTGCTGAGAAAAAAAAAAAAGAAAGCTCATTCTTCAGCCTCCTCCATGCCTCGATCAATATATATGGTAAGTCAAAATCTCATTTAATCATTTTGCCATTAATAAAAAGTTCATAGCATCTGATGGCTCTCAGTGCCTTTTAGTGGGGTCTTCCGCATAAATATAATCTTCTAAGACGGTAGCAATAAGGATGACGCTATGGCCATCATGATAGTTTATCAAAGACTTTGACTGTCTATGTGTCTGACAAAATCTTCTTTAGATACTTGTGCAGGCAATATGTCCTCCACGGTAATTACCATCTTTCAGGCTGGAATGAGGTGTCTTAGGTTAGAGCAATTGACTGACTTTGAGATGGAAGGAAGCTATTTAACCTGTTTCCCTGCTCTCTGTGAGTGGGACTCTGATACTCAAGATGGACTGCTGTTTAGAAACTATGTTCTTTAAATAGGAGCCCAATGCTTTCAATGGTGCTGAGTACTTTCCCATTACACCTCCTACTTGCTGTGCAGTCATATTCCCAGATACTTACCTCGTGTGTAATTGCTGATGTCTGGTCCTCCGGTGTAATCGTCTCCCAGTGCGATTGGTCAAGTGGTGCCATTACATCACAAAGCTACAGCAGGATGTCTTCTGACATGAGGGTCAATCAGTTGCTTCTTTCTAATCTAGCCCTCTTTAAATAGGAGCCCAATGCTTTCAATGGTGCAGTGTACTTTCCCATTGCACCTCCTACTTCATGTGCAGTCCTATTCACAGATAGTTACCTAGTGTGTAATTGCTGTGTTCTGGTCCTCCGGTGTAATCTTCACCAAGGGCGATTGGTCAAGTGGTGCCAATTCATCACAAAGTTACAGCAGGATGTCTTCTGACATGAGGGCCAATCAGTTGCTTCTTCTAACTCTAGCCCTCTTTAAATAGGAGTCCAATGCTCTCAATGGTGCAGTGTACTTTCCCATTACACCTCCTACTTGCTGTGCAGTAATATTCACAGATAGTTACCTAGTGTGGAATTGCTGTTGTCTGGTCCTCCGGTGTAATCTTAAGCCAGGGTGATTGGTCAAGTGGTGCATTACATCACAAAGCTACAGCAGGATGTCATCTGAAATGAGGGCCAATCAGTTTCCTAGTACGCAGTAGGATACATGTATCATGGAATAGAAAAGGGAGCAATGTAGACAGGATGCCCAGCTGAAGACTAAGGTGGTGAGATGAAAGGACCTAGCCCATTATTTGAGACTTATACATTTGTTTGAAGGAGTGGTTGATAATAACATTCTGGAGTTCTCTATAGGTTAACTGCTAGGGGTGTGCTAAAATGAAGATGTTAGAATCTGTTATTCATAGTTTTTATTATTCCCATGAACCGTAGCATAAACCTTCCTCCCTTAACTTATCAGATCACTGACTTGCTATAGTGTACCATAACCTAAAATAAATCCTGTGAGAAGGGTAGGCTATCTCTTGGCTGCCAAAGAGATCTTTCTATCTGAGTCCTCATATAGGTGCTAGAGTTTTGTGTAGAGAGTACCAGCAAATGAGACATAGGAGCCAGGCTGAAATCTAAGTTGAGATTATAATTTTTAGTGAGCTTTGGATTTTCACAATATTAGATACGCCATAGTACTAATAATTGAGGCTTTATAAAAATCATTTTTGGTAGTGTTGCATTTGGTTTGGAAATATTCAAGCTCTTAAATTTGACTAACAGTGGACTTTTCCATCTGCAGATTATACTGAATGGCCAGCAGAGGCAGTGTTGCAGAGGAATATTTCTCCGCTTGCTGAGAAAAAAAAAAAGAAAGCTCATTCTTCAGCCTCCTCCATGCCTCGTTCAATATATATGGTAAGTCAAAATCTCATTTAATCATTTTGCCATTAATAAAAAGTTCATAGCATCTGATGGCTCTCAGTGCCTTTTAGTGGGGTCTTCCGCATAAATATAATCTTCTAAGACGGTAGCAATAAGGATGACGCTATGGCCATCATGATAGTTTATCAAAGACTTTGACTGTCTATGTGTCTGACAAAATCTTCTTTAGATACTTGTGCAGGCAATATGTCCTCCACGGTAATTACCATCTTTCAGGCTGGAATGAGGTGTCTTAGGTTAGAGCAATTGACTGACTTTGAGATGGAAGGAAGCTATTTAACCTGTTTCCCTGCTCTCTGTGAGTGGGACTCTGATACTCAAGATGGACTGCTGTTTAGAAACTATGTTCTTTAAATAGGAGCCCAATGCTTTCAATGGTGCTGAGTACTTTCCCATTACACCTCCTACTTGCTGTGCAGTCATATTCCCAGATACTTACCTCGTGTGTAATTGCTGATGTCTGGTCCTCCGGTGTAATCGTCTCCCAGTGCGATTGGTCAAGTGGTGCCATTACATCACAAAGCTACAGCAGGATGTCTTCTGACATGAGGGTCAATCAGTTGCTTCTTTCTAATCTAGCCCTCTTTAAATAGGAGCCCAATGCTTTCAATGGTGCAGTGTACTTTCCCATTGCACCTCCTACTTCATGTGCAGTCCTATTCACAGATAGTTACCTAGTGTGTAATTGCTGTGTTCTGGTCCTCCGGTGTAATCTTCACCAAGGGCGATTGGTCAAGTGGTGCCAATTCATCACAAAGTTACAGCAGGATGTCTTCTGACATGAGGGCCAATCAGTTGCTTCTTCTAACTCTAGCCCTCTTTAAATAGGAGTCCAATGCTCTCAATGGTGCAGTGTACTTTCCCATTACACCTCCTACTTGCTGTGCAGTAATATTCACAGATAGTTACCTAGTGTGGAATTGCTGTTGTCTGGTCCTCCGGTGTAATCTTAAGCCAGGGTGATTGGTCAAGTGGTGCATTACATCACAAAGCTACAGCAGGATGTCATCTGAAATGAGGGCCAATCAGTTTCCTAGTACGCAGTAGGATACATGTATCATGGAATAGAAAAGGGAGCAATGTAGACAGGATGCCCAGCTGAAGACTAAGGTGGTGAGATGAAAGGACCTAGCCCATTATTTGAGACTTATACATTTGTTTGAAGGAGTGGTTGATAATAACATTCTGGAGTTCTCTATAGGTTAACTGCTAGGGGGGTACCTACGGGTATTTGTTGCGCTTTAGAAATGTCAAAAAATAAATAAATAAATAAATAAATAAATAAAATGAAGATGTTAGAATCTGTTATTCATAGTTTTTATTATTCCCATGAACCGTAGCATAAACCTTCCTCCCTTAACTTATCAGATCACTGACTTGCTATAGTGTACCATAACCTAAAATAAATCCTGTGAGAAGGGTAGGCTATCTCTTGGCTGCCAAAGAGATCTTTCTATCTGAGTCCTCATATAGGTGCTAGAGTTTTGTGTAGAGAGTACCAGCAAATGAGACATAGGAGCCAGGCTGAAATCTAAGTTGAGATTATAATTTTTAGTGAGCTTTGGATTTTCACAATATTAGATACGCCATAGTACTAATAATTGAGGCTTTATAAAAATCATTTTTGGTAGTGTTGCATTTGGTTTGGAAATATTCAAGCTCTTAAATTTGACTAACAGTGGACTTTTCCATCTGCAGATTATACTGAATGGCCAGCAGAGGCAGTGTTGCAGAGGAATATTTCTCCGCTTGCTGAGAAAAAAAAAAAGAAAGCTCATTCTTCAGCCTCCTCCATGCCTCGTTCAATATATATGGTAAGTCAAAATCTCATTTAATCATTTTGCCATTAATAAAAAGTTCATAGCATCTGATGGCTCTCAGTGCCTTTTAGTGGGGTCTTCCGCATAAATATAATCTTCTAAGACGGTAGCAATAAGGATGACGCTATGGCCATCATGATAGTTTATCAAAGACTTTGACTGTCTATGTGTCTGACAAAATCTTCTTTAGATACTTGTGCAGGCAATATGTCCTCCACGGTAATTACCATCTTTCAGGCTGGAATGAGGTGTCTTAGGTTAGAGCAATTGACTGACTTTGAGATGGAAGGAAGCTATTTAACCTGTTTCCCTGCTCTCTGTGAGTGGGACTCTGATACTCAAGATGGACTGCTGTTTAGAAACTATGTTCTTTAAATAGGAGCCCAATGCTTTCAATGGTGCTGAGTACTTTCCCATTACACCTCCTACTTGCTGTGCAGTCATATTCCCAGATACTTACCTCGTGTGTAATTGCTGATGTCTGGTCCTCCGGTGTAATCGTCTCCCAGTGCGATTGGTCAAGTGGTGCCATTACATCACAAAGCTACAGCAGGATGTCTTCTGACATGAGGGTCAATCAGTTGCTTCTTCCTAATCTAGCCCTCTTTAAATAGGAGCCCAATGCTTTCAATGGTGCAGTGTACTTTCCCATTGCACCTCCTACTTCATGTGCAGTCCTATTCACAGATAGTTACCTAGTGTGTAATTGCTGTGTTCTGGTCCTCCGGTGTAATCTTCACCAAGGGCGATTGGTCAAGTGGTGCCAATTCATCACAAAGTTACAGCAGGATGTCTTCTGACATGAGGGCCAATCAGTTGCTTCTTCTAACTCTAGCCCTCTTTAAATAGGAGTCCAATGCTCTCAATAGTGCAGTGTACTTTTCCATTACACCTCCTACTTGCTGTGCAGTAATATTCACAGATAGTTACCTAGTGTGGAATTGCTGTTGTCTGGTCCTCCGGTGTAATCTTAAGCCAGGGTGATTGGTCAAGTGGTGCATTACATCACAAAGCTACAGCAGGATGTCATCTGAAATGAGGGCCAATCGGTTTCCTAGTACACAGTAGGATACATGTATCATAGAATAGAAAAGGGAGCAATGTAGACAGGATGCCCAGCTGAAGACTAAGGTGGTGAGATGAAAGGACCTAGCCCATTATTTGAGACGTATACATTTGTTTGAAGGAGTGGTTGGTAATAACATTCTGGAGTTCTCTATAGGTTAACTGCTAGGGGTGTGCTAAAATGAAGATGTTAGAATCTGTTATTCATAGTTTTTATTATTCCCATGAACCGCAGCATAAACCTTCCTCCCTTAACTTATCAGATCACTGACTTGCTATAGTGTACCATAACCTAAAATAAATCCTGTGAGAAGGGTAGGCTATCTCTTGGCTGCCAAAGAGATCTTTCTATCTGAGTCCTCATATAGGTGCTAGAGTTTTGTGTAGAGAGTACCAGCAAATGAGACATAGGAGCCAGGCTGAAATCTAAGTTGAGATTATAATTTTTAGTGAGCTTTGGATTTTCACAATATTAGATACGCCATAGTACTAATAATTGAGGCTTTATAAAAATCATTTTTGGTAGTGTTGCATTTGGTTTGGAAATATTCAAGCTCTTAAATTTGACTAACAGTGGACTTTTCCATCTGCAGATTATACTGAATGGCCAGCAGAGGCAGTGTTGCAGAGGAATATTTCTCCGCTTGCTGAGAAAAAAAAAAAGAAAGCTCATTCTTCAGCCTCCTCCATGCCTCGTTCAATATATATGGTAAGTCAAAATCTCATTTAATCATTTTGCCATTAATAAAAAGTTCATAGCATCTGATGGCTCTCAGTGCCTTTTAGTGGGGTCTTCCGCATAAATATAATCTTCTAAGACGGTAGCAATAAGGATGACGCTATGGCCATCATGATAGTTTATCAAAGACTTTGACTGTCTATGTGTCTGACAAAATCTTCTTTAGATACTTGTGCAGGCAATATGTCCTCCACGGTAATTACCATCTTTCAGGCTGGAATGAGGTGTCTTAGGTTAGAGCAATTGACTGACTTTGAGATGGAAGGAAGCTATTTAACCTGTTTCCCTGCTCTCTGTGAGTGGGACTCTGATACTCAAGATGGACTGCTGTTTAGAAACTATGTTCTTTAAATAGGAGCCCAATGCTTTCAATGGTGCTGAGTACTTTCCCATTACACCTCCTACTTGCTGTGCAGTCATATTCCCAGATACTTACCTCGTGTGTAATTGCTGATGTCTGGTCCTCCGGTGTAATCGTCTCCCAGTGCGATTGGTCAAGTGGTGCCATTACATCACAAAGCTACAGCAGGATGTCTTCTGACATGAGGGTCAATCAGTTGCTTCTTCCTAATCTAGCCCTCTTTAAATAGGAGCCCAATGCTTTCAATGGTGCAGTGTACTTTCCCATTGCACCTCCTACTTCATGTGCAGTCCTATTCACAGATAGTTACCTAGTGTGTAATTGCTGTGTTCTGGTCCTCCGGTGTAATCTTCACCAAGGGCGATTGGTCAAGTGGTGCCAATTCATCACAAAGTTACAGCAGGATGTCTTCTGACATGAGGGCCAATCAGTTGCTTCTTCTAACTCTAGCCCTCTTTAAATAGGAGTCCAATGCTCTCAATAGTGCAGTGTACTTTTCCATTACACCTCCTACTTGCTGTGCAGTAATATTCACAGATAGTTACCTAGTGTGGAATTGCTGTTGTCTGGTCCTCCGGTGTAATCTTAAGCCAGGGTGATTGGTCAAGTGGTGCATTACATCACAAAGCTACAGCAGGATGTCATCTGAAATGAGGGCCAATCGGTTTCCTAGTACACAGTAGGATACATGTATCATAGAATAGAAAAGGGAGCAATGTAGACAGGATGCCCAGCTGAAGACTAAGGTGGTGAGATGAAAGGACCTAGCCCATTATTTGAGACGTATACATTTGTTTGAAGGAGTGGTTGATAATAACATTCTGGAGTTCTCTATAGGTTAACTGCTAGGGGTGTGCTAAAATGAAGATGTTAGAATCTGTTATTCATAGTTTTTATTATTCCCATGAACCGCAGCATAAACCTTCCTCCCTTAACTTATCAGATCACTGACTTGCTATAGTGTACCATAACCTAAAATAAATCCTGTGAGAAGGGTAGGCTATCTCTTGGCTGCCAAAGAGATCTTTCTATCTGAGTCCTCATATAGGTGCTAGAGTTTTGTGTAGAGAGTACCAGCAAATGAGACATAGGAGACAGGTTGAAATCTAAGTTGAGATTATAATTTTTAGTGAGCTTTGGATTTTCACAATATTAGATACGCCATAGTACTAATAATTGAGGCTTTATAAAAATCATTTTTGGTAGTGTTGCATTTGGTTTGGAAATATTCAAGCTCTTAAATTTGACTAACAGTGGACTTTTCCATCTGCAGATTATACTGAATGGCCAGCAGAGGCAGTGTTGCAGAGGAATATTTCTCCGCTTGCTGAGAAAAAAAAAAGAAAGCTAATTCTTCAGCCTCCTCCATGCCTCGATCAATATATATGGTAAGTCAAAATCTCATTTAATCATTTTGCCATTAATAAAAAGTTCATAGCATCTGATGGCTCTCAGTGCCTTTTACTGGGGTCTTCCGCATAAATATAATCTTCTAAGACGGTAGCAATAAGGATGACGCTATGGCCATCATGATAGTTTATCAAAGACTTTGACTGTCTATGTGTCTGACAAAATCTTCTTTAGATACTTGTGCAGGCAATATGTCCTCCACGGTAATTACCATCTTTCAGGCTGGAATGAGGTGTCTTAGGTTAGAGCAATTGACTGACTTTGAGATGGAAGGAAGCTATTTAACCTGTTTCCCTGCTCTCTGTGAGTGGGACTCTGATACTCAAGATGGACTGCTGTTTAGAAACTATGTTCTTTAAATAGGAGCCCAATGCTTTCAATGGTGCTGAGTACTTTCCCATTACACCTCCTACTTGCTGTGCAGTCATATTCCCAGATACTTACCTCGTGTGTAATTGCTGATGTCTGGTCCTCCGGTGTAATCGTCTCCCAGTGCGATTGGTCAAGTGGTGCCATTACATCACAAAGCTACAGCAGGATGTCTTCTGACATGAGGGTCAATCAGTTGCTTCTTCCTAATCTAGCCCTCTTTAAATAGGAGCCCAATGCTTTCAATGGTGCAGTGTACTTTCCCATTGCACCTCCTACTTCATGTGCAGTCCTATTCACAGATAGTTACCTAGTGTGTAATTGCTGTGTTCTGGTCCTCCGGTGTAATCTTCACCAAGGGCGATTGGTCAAGTGGTGCCAATTCATCACAAAGTTACAGCAGGATGTCTTCTGACATGAGGGCCAATCAGTTGCTTCTTCTAACTCTAGCCCTCTTTAAATAGGAGTCCAATGCTCTCAATAGTGCAGTGTACTTTTCCATTACACCTCCTACTTGCTGTGCAGTAATATTCACAGATAGTTACCTAGTGTGGAATTGCTGTTGTCTGGTCCTCCGGTGTAATCTTAAGCCAGGGTGATTGGTCAAGTGGTGCATTACATCACAAAGCTACAGCAGGATGTCATCTGAAATGAGGGCCAATCGGTTTCCTAGTACACAGTAGGATACATGTATCATAGAATAGAAAAGGGAGCAATGTAGACAGGATGCCCAGCTGAAGACTAAGGTGGTGAGATGAAAGGACCTAGCCCATTATTTGAGACGTATACATTTGTTTGAAGGAGTGGTTGATAATAACATTCTGGAGTTCTCTATAGGTTAACTGCTAGGGGTGTGCTAAAATGAAGATGTTAGAATCTGTTATTCATAGTTTTTATTATTCCCATGAACCGCAGCATAAACCTTCCTCCCTTAACTTATCAGATCACTGACTTGCTATAGTGTACCATAACCTAAAATAAATCCTGTGAGAAGGGTAGGCTATCTCTTGGCTGCCAAAGAGATCTTTCTATCTGAGTCCTCATATAGGTGCTAGAGTTTTGTGTAGAGAGTACCAGCAAATGAGACATAGGAGACAGGTTGAAATCTAAGTTGAGATTATAATTTTTAGTGAGCTTTGGATTTTCACAATATTAGATACGCCATAGTACTAATAATTGAGGCTTTATAAAAATCATTTTTGGTAGTGTTGCATTTGGTTTGGAAATATTCAAGCTCTTAAATTTGACTAACAGTGGACTTTTCCATCTGCAGATTATACTGAATGGCCAGCAGAGGCAGTGTTGCAGAGGAATATTTCTCCGCTTGCTGAGAAAAAAAAAAGAAAGCTAATTCTTCAGCCTCCTCCATGCCTCGATCAATATATATGGTAAGTCAAAATCTCATTTAATCATTTTGCCATTAATAAAAAGTTCATAGCATCTGATGGCTCTCAGTGCCTTTTACTGGGGTCTTCCGCATAAATATAATCTTCTAAGACGGTAGCAATAAGGATGACGCTATGGCCATCATGATAGTTTATCAAAGACTTTGACTGTCTATGTGTCTGACAAAATCTTCTTTAGATACTTGTGCAGGCAATATGTCCTCCACGGTAATTACCATCTTTCAGGCTGGAATGAGGTGTCTTAGGTTAGAGCAATTGACTGACTTTGAGATGGAAGGAAGCTATTTAACCTGTTTCCCTGCTCTCTGTGAGTGGGACTCTGATACTCAAGATGTACTGCTGTTTAGAAACTATGTTCTTTAAATAGGAGCCCAATGCTTTCAATGGTGCTGAGTACTTTCCCATTACACCTCCTACTTGCTGTGCAGTCATATTCCCAGATACTTACCTAGTGTGTAATTGCTGATGTCTGGTCCTCCGGTGTAATCGTCTCCCAGTGCGATTGGTCAAGTGGTGCCATTACATCACAAAGCTACAGCAGGATGTCTTCTGACATGAGGGTCAATCAGTTGCTTCTTCCTAATCTAGCCCTCTTTAAATAGGAGCCCAATGCTTTCAATGGTGCAGTGTACTTTCCCATTGCACCTCCTACTTCATGTGCAGTCCTATTCACAGATAGTTACCTAGTGTGTAATTGCTGTGTTCTGGTCCTCCGGTGTAATCTTCACCAAGGGCGATTGGTCAAGTGGTGCCAATTCATCACAAAGTTACAGCAGGATGTCTTCTGACATGAGGGCCAATCAGTTGCTTCTTCTAACTCTAGCCCTCTTTAAATAGGAGTCCAATGCTCACAATGGTGCAGTGTACTTTCCCATTACACCTCCTACTTGCTGTGCAGTAATATTCACAGATAGTTACCTAGTGTGGAATTGCTGTTGTCTGGTCCTCCGGTGTAATCTTAAGCCAGGGTGATTGGTCAAGTGGTGCATTACATCACAAAGCTACAGCAGGATGTCATCTGAAATGAGGGCCAATCCGTTTCCTAGTACGCAGTAGGATACATGTATCATGGAATAGAAAAGGGAGCAATGTAGACAGGATGCCCAGCTGAAGACTAAGGTGGTGAGATGAAAGGACCTAGCCCATTATTTGAGACTTATACATTTGTTTGAAGGAGTGGTTGATAATAACATTCTGGAGTTCTCTATAGGTTAACTGCTAGGGGTGTGCTAAAATGAAGATGTTAGAATCTGTTATTCATAGTTTTTATTATTCCCATGAACCGTAGCATAAACCTTCCTCCCTTAACTTATCAGATCACTGACTTGCTATAGTGTACCATAACCTAAAATAAATCCTGTGAGAAGGGTAGGCTATCTCTTGGCTGCCAAAGAGATCTTTCTATCTGAGTCCTCATATAGGTGCTAGAGTTTTGTGTAGAGAGTACCAGCAAATGAGACATAGGAGCCAGGCTGAAATCTAAGTTGAGATTATAATTTTTAGTGAGCTTTGGATTTTCACAATATTAGATACGCCATAGTACTAATAATTGAGGCTTTATAAAAATCATTTTTGGTAGTGTTGCATTTGGTTTGGAAATATTCAAGCTCTTAAATTTGACTAACAGTGGACTTTTCCATCTGCAGATTATACTGAATGGCCAGCAGAGGCAGTGTTGCAGAGGAATATTTCTCCGCTTGCTGAGAAAAAAAAAAAAGAAAGCTCATTCTTCAGCCTCCTCCATGCCTCGTTCAATATATATGGTAAGTCAAAATCTCATTTAATCATTTTGCCATTAATAAAAAGTTCATAGCATCTGATGGCTCTCAGTGCCTTTTAGTGGGGTCTTCCGCATAAATATAATCTTCTAAGACGGTAGCAATAAGGATGACGCTATGGCCATCATGATAGTTTATCAAAGACTTTGACTGTCTATGTGTCTGACAAAATCTTCTTTAGATACTTGTGCAGGCAATATGTCCTCCACGGTAATTACCATCTTTCAGGCTGGAATGAGGTGTCTTAGGTTAGAGCAATTGACTGACTTTGAGATGGAAGGAAGCTATTTAACCTGTTTCCCTGCTCTGTGTGAGTGGGACTCTGATACTCAAGATGGACTGCTGTTTAGAAACTATGTTCTTTAAATAGGAGCCCAATGCTTTCAATGGTGCTGAGTACTTTCCCATTACACCTCCTACTTGCTGTGCAGTCATATTCCCAGATACTTACCTCGTGTGTAATTGCTGATGTCTGGTCCTCCGGTGTAATCGTCTCCCAGTGCGATTGGTCAAGTGGTGCCATTACATCACAAAGCTACAGCAGGATGTCTTCTGACATGAGGGTCAATCAGTTGCTTCTTCCTAATCTAGCCCTCTTTAAATAGGAGCCCAATGCTTTCAATGGTGCAGTGTACTTTCCCATTGCACCTCCTACTTCATGTGCAGTCCTATTCACAGATAGTTACCTAGTGTGTAATTGCTGTGTTCTGGTCCTCCGGTGTAATCTTCACCAAGGGCGATTGGTCAAGTGGTGCCCATTCATCACAAAGTTACAGCAGGATGTCTTCTGACATGAGGGCCAATCAGTTGCTTCTTCTAACTCTAGCCCTCTTTAAATAGGAGTCCAATGCTCTCAATAGTGCAGTGTACTTTTCCATTACACCTCCTACTTGCTGTGCAGTAATATTCACAGATAGTTACCTAGTGTGGAATTGCTGTTGTCTGGTCCTCCGGTGTAATCTTAAGCCAGGGTGATTGGTCAAGTGGTGCATTACATCACAAAGCTACAGCAGGATGTCATCTGAAATGAGGGCCAATCGGTTTCCTAGTACACAGTAGGATACATGTATCATAGAATAGAAAAGGGAGCAATGTAGACAGGATGCCCAGCTGAAGACTAAGGTGGTGAGATGAAAGGACCTAGCCCATTATTTGAGACGTATACATTTGTTTGAAGGAGTGGTTGATAATAACATTCTGGAGTTCTCTATAGGTTAACTGCTAGGGGTGTGCTAAAATGAAGATGTTAGAATCTGTTATTCATAGTTTTTATTATTCCCATGAACCGTAGCATAAACCTTCCTCCCTTAACTTATCAGATCACTGACTTGCTATAGTGTACCATAACCTAAAATAAATCCTGTGAGAAGGGTAGGCTATCTCTTGGCTGCCAAAGAGATCTTTCTATCTGAGTCCTCATATAGGTGCTAGAGTTTTGTGTAGAGAGTACCAGCAAATGAGACATAGGAGCCAGGCTGAAATCTAAGTTGAGATTATAATTTTTAGTGAGCTTTGGATTTTCACAATATTAGATACGCCATAGTACTAATAATTGAGGCTTTATAAAAATCATTTTTGGTAGTGTTGCATTTGGTTTGGAAATATTCAAGCTCTTAAATTTGACTAACAGTGGACTTTTCCATCTGCAGATTATACTGAATGGCCAGCAGAGGCAGTGTTGCAGAGGAATATTTCTCCGCTTGCTGAGAAAAAAAAAAAAGAAAGCTCATTCTTCAGCCTCCTCCATGCCTCGTTCAATATATATGGTAAGTCAAAATCTTATTTAATCATTTTGCCATTAATAAAAAGTTCATAGCATCTGATGGCTCTCAGTGCCTTTTAGTGGGGTCTTCCGCATAAATATAATCTTCTAAGACGGTAGCAATAAGGATGACGCTATGGCCATCATGATAGTTTATCAAAGACTTTGACTGTCTATGTGTCTGACAAAATCTTCTTTAGATACTTGTGCAGGCAATATGTCCTCCACGGTAATTACCATCTTTCAGGCTGGAATGAGGTGTCTTAGGTTAGAGCAATTGACTGACTTTGAGATGGAAGGAAGCTATTTAACCTGTTTCCCTGCTCTCTGTGAGTGGGACTCTGATACTCAAGATGGACTGCTGTTTAGAAACTATGTTCTTTAAATAGGAGCCCAATGCTTTCAATGGTGCTGAGTACTTTCCCATTACACCTCCTACTTGCTGTGCAGTCATATTCCCAGATACTTACCTCGTGTGTAATTGCTGATGTCTGGTCCTCCGGTGTAATCGTCTCCCAGTGCGATTGGTCAAGTGGTGCCATTACATCACAAAGCTACAGCAGGATGTCTTCTGACATGAGGGTCAATCAGTTGCTTCTTCCTAATCTAGCCCTCTTTAAATAGGAGCCCAATGCTTTCAATGGTGCAGTGTACTTTCCCATTGCACCTCCTACTTCATGTGCAGTCCTATTCACAGATAGTTACCTAGTGTGTAATTGCTGTGTTCTGGTCCTCCGGTGTAATCTTCACCAAGGGCGATTGGTCAAGTGGTGCCAATTCATCACAAAGTTACAGCAGGATGTCTTCTGACATGAGGGCCAATCAGTTGCTTCTTCTAACTCTAGCCCTCTTTAAATAGGAGTCCAATGCTCTCAATAGTGCAGTGTACTTTTCCATTACACCTCCTACTTGCTGTGCAGTAATATTCACAGATAGTTACCTAGTGTGGAATTGCTGTTGTCTGGTCCTCCGGTGTAATCTTAAGCCAGGGTGATTGGTCAAGTGGTGCATTACATCACAAAGCTACAGCAGGATGTCATCTGAAATGAGGGCCAATCAGTTTCCTAGTACACAGTAGGATACATGTATCATAGAATAGAAAAGGGAGCAATGTAGACAGGATGCCCAGCTGAAGACTAAGGTGGTGAGATGAAAGGACCTAGCCCATTATTTGAGACTTATACATTTGTTTGAAGGAGTGGTTGATAATAACATTCTGGAGTTCTCTATAGGTTAACTGCTAGGGGTGTGCTAAAATGAAGATGTTAGAATCTGTTATTCATAGTTTTTATTATTCCCATGAACCGCAGCATAAACCTTCCTCCCTTAACTTATCAGATCACTGACTTGCTATAGTGTACCATAACCTAAAATAAATCCTGTGAGAAGGGTAGGCTATCTCTTGGCTGCCAAAGAGATCTTTCTATCTGAGTCCTCATATAGGTGCTAGAGTTTTGTGTAGAGAGTACCAGCAAATGAGACATAGGAGCCAGGTTGAAATCTAAGTTGAGATTATAATTTTTAGTGAGCTTTGGATTTTCACAATATTAGATACGCCATAGTACTAATAATTGAGGCTTTATAAAAATCATTTTTTGGTAGTGTTGCATTTGGTTTGGAAATATTCAAGCTCTTAAATTTGACTAACAGTGGACTTTTCCATCTGCAGATTATACTGAATGGCCAGCAGAGGCAGTGTTGCAGAGGAATATTTCTCCGCTTGCTGAGAAAAAAAAAAGAAAGCTAATTCTTCAGCCTCCTCCATGCCTCGATCAATATATATGGTAAGTCAAAATCTCATTTAATCATTTTGCCATTAATAAAAAGTTCATAGCATCTGATGACTCTCAGTGCCTTTTAGTGGGGTCTTCCGCATAAATATAATCTTCTAAGACGGTAGCAATAAGGATGACGCTATGGCCATCATGATAGTTTATCAAAGACTTTGACTGTCTATGTGTCTGACAAAATCTTCTTTAGATACTTGTGCAGGCAATATGTCCTCCACGGTAATTACCATCTTTCAGGCTGGAATGAGGTGTCTTAGGTTAGAGCAATTGACTGACTTTGAGATGGAAGGAAGCTATTTAACCTGTTTCCCTGCTCTCTGTGAGTGGGACTCTGATACTCAAGATGTACTGCTGTTTAGAAACTATGTTCTTTAAATAGGAGCCCAATGCTTTCAATGGTGCTGAGTACTTTCCCATTACACCTCCTACTTGCTGTGCAGTCATATTCCCAGATACTTACCTAGTGTGTAATTGCTGATGTCTGGTCCTCCGGTGTAATCGTCTCCCAGTGCGATTGGTCAAGTGGTGCCATTACATCACAAAGCTACAGCAGGATGTCTTCTGACATGAGGGTCAATCAGTTGCTTCTTCCTAATCTAGCCCTCTTTAAATAGGAGCCCAATGCTTTCAATGGTGCAGTGTACTTTCCCATTGCACCTCCTACTTCATGTGTAGTCCTATTCACAGATAGTTACCTAGTGTGTAATTGCTGTGTTCTGGTCCTCCGGTGTAATCTTCACCAAGGGCGATTGGTCAAGTGGTGCCAATTCATCACAAAGTTACAGCAGGATGTCTTCTGACATGAGGGCCAATCAGTTGCTTCTTCTAACTCTAGCCCTCTTTAAATAGGAGTCCAATGCTCTCAATGGTGCAGTGTACTTTCCCATTACACCTCCTACTTGCTGTGCAGTAATATTCACAGATAGTTACCTAGTGTGGAATTGCTGTTGTCTGGTCCTCCGGTGTAATCTTAAGCCAGGGTGATTGGTCAAGTGGTGCATTACATCACAAAGCTACAGCAGGATGTCATCTGAAATGAGGGCCAATCCGTTTCCTAGTACGCAGTAGGATACATGTATCATGGAATAGAAAAGGGAGCAATGTAGACAGGATGCCCAGCTGAAGACTAAGGTGGTGAGATGAAAGGACCTAGCCCATTATTTGAGACTTATACATTTGTTTGAAGGAGTGGTTGATAATAACATTCTGGAGTTCTCTATAGGTTAACTGCTAGGGGTGTGCTAAAATGAAGATGTTAGAATCTGTTATTCATAGTTTTTATTATTCCCATGAACCGTAGCATAAACCTTCCTCCCTTAACTTATCAGATCACTGACTTGCTATAGTGTACCATAACCTAAAATAAATCCTGTGAGAAGGGTAGGCTATCTCTTGGCTGCCAAAGAGATCTTTCTATCTGAGTCCTCATATAGGTGCTAGAGTTTTGTGTAGAGAGTACCAGCAAATGAGACATAGGAGCCAGGCTTAAATTCTAAGTTGAGATTATAATTTTTAGTGAGCTTTGGATTTTCACAATATTAGATACGCCATAGTACTAATAATTGAGGCTTTATAAAAATCATTTTTGGTAGTGTTGCATTTGGTTTGGAAATATTCAAGCTCTTAAATTTGACTAACAGTGGACTTTTCCATCTGCAGATTATACTGAATGGCCAGCAGAGGCAGTGTTGCAGAGGAATATTTCTCCGCTTGCTGAGAAAAAAAAAAAAGAAAGCTCATTCTTCAGCCTCCTCCATGCCTCGTTCAATATATATGGTAAGTCAAAATCTCATTTAATCATTTTGCCATTAATAAAAAGTTCATAGCATCTGATGGCTCTCAGTGCCTTTTAGTGGGGTCTTCCGCATAAATATAATCTTCTAAGACGGTAGCAATAAGGATGACGCTATGGCCATCATGATAGTTTATCAAAGACTTTGACTGTCTATGTGTCTGACAAAATCTTCTTTAGATACTTGTGCAGGCAATATGTCCTCCACGGTAATTACCATCTTTCAGGCTGGAATGAGGTGTCTTAGGTTAGAGCAATTGACTGACTTTGAGATGGAAGGAAGCTATTTAACCTGTTTCCCTGCTCTCTGTGAGTGGGACTCTGATACTCAAGATGGACTGCTGTTTAGAAACTATGTTCTTTAAATAGGAGCCCAATGCTTTCAATGGTGCTGAGTACTTTCCCATTACACCTCCTACTTGCTGTGCAGTCATATTCCCAGATACTTACCTCGTGTGTAATTGCTGATGTCTGGTCCTCCGGTGTAATCGTCTCCCAGTGCGATTGGTCAAGTGGTGCCATTACATCACAAAGCTACAGCAGGATGTCTTCTGACATGAGGGTCAATCAGTTGCTTCTTCCTAATCTAGCCCTCTTTAAATAGGAGCCCAATGCTTTCAATGGTGCAGTGTACTTTCCCATTGCACCTCCTACTTCATGTGCAGTCCTATTCACAGATAGTTACCTAGTGTGTAATTGCTGTGTTCTGGTCCTCCGGTGTAATCTTCACCAAGGGCGATTGGTCAAGTGGTGCCAATTCATCACAAAGTTACAGCAGGATGTCTTCTGACATGAGGGCCAATCAGTTGCTTCTTCTAACTCTAGCCCTCTTTAAATAGGAGTCCAATGCTCTCAATAGTGCAGTGTACTTTTCCATTACACCTCCTACTTGCTGTGCAGTAATATTCACAGATAGTTACCTAGTGTGGAATTGCTGTTGTCTGGTCCTCCGGTGTAATCTTAAGCCAGGGTGATTGGTCAAGTGGTGCATTACATCACAAAGCTACAGCAGGATGTCATCTGAAATGAGGGCCAATCAGTTTCCTAGTACACAGTAGGATACATGTATCATAGAATAGAAAAGGGAGCAATGTAGACAGGATGCCCAGCTGAAGACTAAGGTGGTGAGATGAAAGGACCTAGCCCATTATTTGAGACTTATACATTTGTTTGAAGGAGTGGTTGATAATAACATTCTGGAGTTCTCTATAGGTTAACTGCTAGGGGTGTGCTAAAATGAAGATGTTAGAATCTGTTATTCATAGTTTTTATTATTCCCATGAACCGCAGCATAAACCTTCCTCCCTTAACTTATCAGATCACTGACTTGCTATAGTGTACCATAACCTAAAATAAATCCTGTGAGAAGGGTAGGCTATCTCTTGGCTGCCAAAGAGATCTTTCTATCTGAGTCCTCATATAGGTGCTAGAGTTTTGTGTAGAGAGTACCAGCAAATGAGACATAGGAGCCAGGTTGAAATCTAAGTTGAGATTATAATTTTTAGTGAGCTTTGGATTTTCACAATATTAGATACGCCATAGTACTAATAATTGAGGCTTTATAAAAATCATTTTTTGGTAGTGTTGCATTTGGTTTGGAAATATTCAAGCTCTTAAATTTGACTAACAGTGGACTTTTCCATCTGCAGATTATACTGAATGGCCAGCAGAGGCAGTGTTGCAGAGGAATATTTCTCCGCTTGCTGAGAAAAAAAAAAGAAAGCTAATTCTTCAGCCTCCTCCATGCCTCGATCAATATATATGGTAAGTCAAAATCTCATTTAATCATTTTGCCATTAATAAAAAGTTCATAGCATCTGATGACTCTCAGTGCCTTTTAGTGGGGTCTTCCGCATAAATATAATCTTCTAAGACGGTAGCAATAAGGATGACGCTATGGCCATCATGATAGTTTATCAAAGACTTTGACTGTCTATGTGTCTGACAAAATCTTCTTTAGATACTTGTGCAGGCAATATGTCCTCCACGGTAATTACCATCTTTCAGGCTGGAATGAGGTGTCTTAGGTTAGAGCAATTGACTGACTTTGAGATGGAAGGAAGCTATTTAACCTGTTTCCCTGCTCTCTGTGAGTGGGACTCTGATACTCAAGATGTACTGCTGTTTAGAAACTATGTTCTTTAAATAGGAGCCCAATGCTTTCAATGGTGCTGAGTACTTTCCCATTACACCTCCTACTTGCTGTGCAGTCATATTCCCAGATACTTACCTAGTGTGTAATTGCTGATGTCTGGTCCTCCGGTGTAATCGTCTCCCAGTGCGATTGGTCAAGTGGTGCCATTACATCACAAAGCTACAGCAGGATGTCTTCTGACATGAGGGTCAATCAGTTGCTTCTTCCTAATCTAGCCCTCTTTAAATAGGAGCCCAATGCTTTCAATGGTGCAGTGTACTTTCCCATTGCACCTCCTACTTCATGTGCAGTCCTATTCACAGATAGTTACCTAGTGTGTAATTGCTGTGTTCTGGTCCTCCGGTGTAATCTTCACCAAGGGCGATTGGTCAAGTGGTGCCAATTCATCACAAAGTTACAGCAGGATGTCTTCTGACATGAGGGCCAATCAGTTGCTTCTTCTAACTCTAGCCCTCTTTAAATAGGAGTCCAATGCTCTCAATGGTGCAGTGTACTTTCCCATTACACCTCCTACTTGCTGTGCAGTAATATTCACAGATAGTTACCTAGTGTGGAATTGCTGTTGTCTGGTCCTCCGGTGTAATCTTAAGCCAGGGTGATTGGTCAAGTGGTGCATTACATCACAAAGCTACAGCAGGATGTCATCTGAAATGAGGGCCAATCCGTTTCCTAGTACGCAGTAGGATACATGTATCATGGAATAGAAAAGGGAGCAATGTAGACAGGATGCCCAGCTGAAGACTAAGGTGGTGAGATGAAAGGACCTAGCCCATTATTTGAGACTTATACATTTGTTTGAAGGAGTGGTTGATAATAACATTCTGGAGTTCTCTATAGGTTAACTGCTAGGGGTGTGCTAAAATGAAGATGTTAGAATCTGTTATTCATAGTTTTTATTATTCCCATGAACCGTAGCATAAACCTTCCTCCCTTAACTTATCAGATCACTGACTTGCTATAGTGTACCATAACCTAAAATAAATCCTGTGAGAAGGGTAGGCTATCTCTTGGCTGCCAAAGAGATCTTTCTATCTGAGTCCTCATATAGGTGCTAGAGTTTTGTGTAGAGAGTACCAGCAAATGAGACATAGGAGCCAGGCTGAAATCTAAGTTGAGATTATAATTTTTAGTGAGCTTTGGATTTTCACAATATTAGATACGCCGTAGTACTAATAATTGAGGCTTTATAAAAATCATTTTTGGTAGTGTTGCATTTGGTTTGGAAATATTCAAGCTCTTAAATTTGACTAACAGTGGACTTTTCCATCTGCAGATTATACTGAATGGCCAGCAGAGGCAGTGTTGCAGAGGAATATTTCTCCGCTTGCTGAGAAAAAAAAAAAAGAAAGCTCATTCTTCAGCCTCCTCCATGCCTCGTTCAATATATATGGTAAGTCAAAATCTCATTTAATCATTTTGCCATTAATAAAAAGTTCATAGCATCTGATGGCTCTCAGTGCCTTTTAGTGGGGTCTTCCGCATAAATATAATCTTCTAAGACGGTAGCAATAAGGATGACGCTATGGCCATCATGATAGTTTATCAAAGACTTTGACTGTCTATGTGTCTGACAAAATCTTCTTTAGATACTTGTGCAGGCAATATGTCCTCCACGGTAATTACCATCTTTCAGGCTGGAATGAGGTGTCTTAGGTTAGAGCAATTGACTGACTTTGAGATGGAAGGAAGCTATTTAACCTGTTTCCCTGCTCTCTGTGAGTGGGACTCTGATACTCAAGATGGACTGCTGTTTAGAAACTATGTTCTTTAAATAGGAGCCCAATGCTTTCAATGGTGCTGAGTACTTTCCCATTACACCTCCTACTTGCTGTGCAGTCATATTCCCAGATACTTACCTAGTGTGTAATTGCTGATGTCTGGTCCTCCGGTGTAATCGTCTCCCAGTGCGATTGGTCAAGTGGTGCCATTACATCACAAAGCTACAGCAGGATGTCTTCTGACATGAGGGTCAATCAGTTGCTTCTTCCTAATCTAGCCCTCTTTAAATAGGAGCCCAATGCTTTCAATGGTGCAGTGTACTTTCCCATTGCACCTCCTACTTCATGTGCAGTCCTATTCACAGATAGTTACCTAGTGTGTAATTGCTGTGTTCTGGTCCTCCGGTGTAATCTTCACCAAGGGCGATTGGTCAAGTGGTGCCAATTCATCACAAAGTTACAGCAGGATGTCTTCTGACATGAGGGCCAATCAGTTGCTTCTTCTAACTCTAGCCCTCTTTAAATAGGAGTCCAATGCTCTCAATGGTGCAGTGTACTTTCCCATTACACCTCCTACTTGCTGTGCAGTAATATTCACAGATAGTTACCTAGTGTGGAATTGCTGTTGTCTGGTCCTCCGGTGTAATCTTAAGCCAGGGTGATTGGTCAAGTGGTGCATTACATCACAAAGCTACAGCAGGATGTCATCTGAAATGAGGGCCAATCCGTTTCCTAGTACGCAGTAGGATACATGTATCATGGAATAGAAAAGGGAGCAATGTAGACAGGATGCCCAGCTGAAGACTAAGGTGGTGAGATGAAAGGACCTAGCCCATTATTTGAGACTTATACATTTGTTTGAAGGAGTGGTTGATAATAACATTCTGGAGTTCTCTATAGGTTAACTGCTAGGGGTGTGCTAAAATGAAGATGTTAGAATCTGTTATTCATAGTTTTTATTATTCCCATGAACCGTAGCATAAACCTTCCTCCCTTAACTTATCAGATCACTGACTTGCTATAGTGTACCATAACCTAAAATAAATCCTGTGAGAAGGGTAGGCTATCTCTTGGCTGCCAAAGAGATCTTTCTATCTGAGTCCTCATATAGGTGCTAGAGTTTTGTGTAGAGAGTACCAGCAAATGAGACATAGGAGCCAGGCTGAAATCTAAGTTGAGATTATAATTTTTAGTGAGCTTTGGATTTTCACAATATTAGATACGCCATAGTACTAATAATTGAGGCTTTATAAAAATCATTTTTGGTAGTGTTGCATTTGGTTTGGAAATATTCAAGCTCTTAAATTTGACTAACAGTGGACTTTTCCATCTGCAGATTATACTGAATGGCCAGCAGAGGCAGTGTTGCAGAGGAATATTTCTCCGCTTGCTGAGAAAAAAAAAAGAAAGCTCATTCTTCAGCCTCCTCCATGCCTCGTTCAATATATATGGTAAGTCAAAATCTCATTTAATCATTTTGCCATTAATAAAAAGTTCATAGCATCTGATGGCTCTCAGTGCCTTTTAGTGGGGTCTTCCGCATAAATATAATCTTCTAAGACGGTAGCAATAAGGATGACGCTATGGCCATCATGATAGTTTATCAAAGACTTTGACTGTCTATGTGTCTGACAAAATCTTCTTTAGATACTTGTGCAGGCAATATGTCCTCCACGGTAATTACCATCTTTCAGGCTGGAATGAGGTGTCTTAGGTTAGAGCAATTGACTGACTTTGAGATGGAAGGAAGCTATTTAACCTGTTTCCCTGCTCTCTGTGAGTGGGACTCTGATACTCAAGATGGACTGCTGTTTAGAAACTATGTTCTTTAAATAGGAGCCCAATGCTTTCAATGGTGCTGAGTACTTTCCCATTACACCTCCTACTTGCTGTGCAGTCATATTCCCAGATACTTACCTCGTGTGTAATTGCTGATGTCTGGTCCTCCGGTGTAATCGTCTCCCAGTGCGATTGGTCAAGTGGTGCCATTACATCACAAAGCTACAGCAGGATGTCTTCTGACATGAGGGTCAATCAGTTGCTTCTTCCTAATCTAGCCCTCTTTAAATAGGAGCCCAATGCTTTCAATGGTGCAGTGTACTTTCCCATTGCACCTCCTACTTCATGTGCAGTCCTATTCACAGATAGTTACCTAGTGTGTAATTGCTGTGTTCTGGTCCTCCGGTGTAATCTTCACCAAGGGCGATTGGTCAAGTGGTGCCAATTCATCACAAAGTTACAGCAGGATGTCTTCTGACATGAGGGCCAATCAGTTGCTTCTTCTAACTCTAGCCCTCTTTAAATAGGAGTCCAATGCTCTCAATAGTGCAGTGTACTTTTCCATTACACCTCCTACTTGCTGTGCAGTAATATTCACAGATAGTTACCTAGTGTGGAATTGCTGTTGTCTGGTCCTCCGGTGTAATCTTAAGCCAGGGTGATTGGTCAAGTGGTGCATTACATCACAAAGCTACAGCAGGATGTCATCTGAAATGAGGGCCAATCAGTTTCCTAGTACACAGTAGGATACATGTATCATAGAATAGAAAAGGGAGCAATGTAGACAGGATGCCCAGCTGAAGACTAAGGTGGTGAGATGAAAGGACCTAGCCCATTATTTGAGACTTATACATTTGTTTGAAGGAGTGGTTGATAATAACATTCTGGAGTTCTCTATAGGTTAACTGCTAGGGGTGTGCTAAAATGAAGATGTTAGAATCTGTTATTCATAGTTTTTATTATTCCCATGAACCGCAGCATAAACCTTCCTCCCTTAACTTATCAGATCACTGACTTGCTATAGTGTACCATAACCTAAAATAAATCCTGTGAGAAGGGTAGGCTATCTCTTGGCTGCCAAAGAGATCTTTCTATCTGAGTCCTCATATAGGTGCTAGAGTTTTGTGTAGAGAGTACCAGCAAATGAGACATAGGAGCCAGGTTGAAATCTAAGTTGAGATTATAATTTTTAGTGAGCTTTGGATTTTCACAATATTAGATACGCCATAGTACTAATAATTGAGGCTTTATAAAAATCATTTTTTGGTAGTGTTGCATTTGGTTTGGAAATATTCAAGCTCTTAAATTTGACTAACAGTGGACTTTTCCATCTGCAGATTATACTGAATGGCCAGCAGAGGCAGTGTTGCAGAGGAATATTTCTCCGCTTGCTGAGAAAAAAAAAAAAGAAAGCTCATTCTTCAGCCTCCTCCATGCCTCGATCAATATATATGGTAAGTCAAAATCTCATTTAATCATTTTGCCATTAATAAAAAGTTCATAGCATCTGATGGCTCTCAGTGCCTTTTAGTGGGGTCTTCCGCATAAATATAATCTTCTAAGACGGTAGCAATAAGGATGACGCTATGGCCATCATGATAGTTTATCAAAGACTTTGACTGTCTATGTGTCTGACAAAATCTTCTTTAGATACTTGTGCAGGCAATATGTCCTCCACGGTAATTACCATCTTTCAGGCTGGAATGAGGTGTCTTAGGTTAGAGCAATTGACTGACTTTGAGATGGAAGGAAGCTATTTAACCTGTTTCCCTGCTCTCTGTGAGTGGGACTCTGATACTCAAGATGGACTGCTGTTTAGAAACTATGTTCTTTAAATAGGAGCCCAATGCTTTCAATGGTGCTGAGTACTTTCCCATTACACCTCCTACTTGCTGTGCAGTCATATTCCCAGATACTTACCTCGTGTGTAATTGCTGATGTCTGGTCCTCCGGTGTAATCGTCTCCCAGTGCGATTGGTCAAGTGGTGCCATTACATCACAAAGCTACAGCAGGATGTCTTCTGACATGAGGGTCAATCAGTTGCTTCTTCCTAATCTAGCCCTCTTTAAATAGGAGCCCAATGCTTTCAATGGTGCAGTGTACTTTCCCATTGCACCTCCTACTTCATGTGCAGTCCTATTCACAGATAGTTACCTAGTGTGTAATTGCTGTGTTCTGGTCCTCCGGTGTAATCTTCACCAAGGGCGATTGGTCAAGTGGTGCCAATTCATCACAAAGTTACAGCAGGATGTCTTCTGACATGAGGGCCAATCAGTTGCTTCTTCTAACTCTAGCCCTCTTTAAATAGGAGTCCAATGCTCTCAATGGTGCAGTGTACTTTCCCATTACACCTCCTACTTGCTGTGCAGTAATATTCACAGATAGTTACCTAGTGTGGAATTGCTGTTGTCTGGTCCTCCGGTGTAATCTTAAGCCAGGGTGATTGGTCAAGTGGTGCATTACATCACAAAGCTACAGCAGGATGTCATCTGAAATGAGGGCCAATCCGTTTCCTAGTACGCAGTAGGATACATGTATCATGGAATAGAAAAGGGAGCAATGTAGACAGGATGCCCAGCTGAAGACTAAGGTGGTGAGATGAAAGGACCTAGCCCATTATTTGAGACTTATACATTTGTTTGAAGGAGTGGTTGATAATAACATTCTGGAGTTCTCTATAGGTTAACTGCTAGGGGTGTGCTAAAATGAAGATGTTAGAATCTGTTATTCATAGTTTTTATTATTCCCATGAACCGTAGCATAAACCTTCCTCCCTTAACTTATCAGATCACTGACTTGCTATAGTGTACCATAACCTAAAATAAATCCTGTGAGAAGGGTAGGCTATCTCTTGGCTGCCAAAGAGATCTTTCTATCTGAGTCCTCATATAGGTGCTAGAGTTTTGTGTAGAGAGTACCTGCAAATGAGACATAGGAGCCAGGCTGAAATCTAAGTTGAGATTATAATTTTTAGTGAGCTTTGGATTTTCACAATATTAGATACGCCATAGTACTAATAATTGAGGCTTTATAAAAATCATTTTTGGTAGTGTTGCATTTGGTTTGGAAATATTCAAGCTCTTAAATTTGACTAACAGTGGACTTTTCCATCTGCAGATTATACTGAATGGCCAGCAGAGGCAGTGTTGCAGAGGAATATTTCTCCGCTTGCTGAGAAAAAAAAAAGAAAGCTAATTCTTCAGCCTCCTCCATGCCTCGATCAATATATATGGTAAGTCAAAATCTCATTTAATTATTTTGCCATTAATAAAAAGTTCATAGCATCTGATGGCTCTCAGTGCCTTTTAGTGGGGTCTTCCGCATAAATATAATCTTCTAAGACGGTAGCAATAAGGATGACGCTATGGCCATCATGATAGTTTATCAAAGACTTTGACTGTCTATGTGTCTGACAAAATCTTCTTTAGATACTTGTGCAGGCAATATGTCCTCCACGGTAATTACCATCTTTCAGGCTGGAATGAGGTGTCTTAGGTTAGAGCAATTGACTGACTTTGAGATGGAAGGAAGCTATTTAACCTGTTTCCCTGCTCTCTGTGAGTGGGACTCTGATACTCAAGATGGACTGCTGTTTAGAAACTATGTTCTTTAAATAGGAGCCCAATGCTTTCAATGGTGCTGAGTACTTTCCCATTACACCTCCTACTTGCTGTGCAGTCATATTCCCAGATACTTACCTCGTGTGTAATTGCTGATGTCTGGTCCTCCGGTGTAATCGTCTCCCAGTGCGATTGGTCAAGTGGTGCCATTACATCACAAAGCTACAGCAGGATGTCTTCTGACATGAGGGTCAATCAGTTGCTTCTTCCTAATCTAGCCCTCTTTAAATAGGAGCCCAATGCTTTCAATGGTGCAGTGTACTTTCCCATTGCACCTCCTACTTCATGTGCAGTCCTATTCACAGATAGTTACCTAGTGTGTAATTGCTGTGTTCTGGTCCTCCGGTGTAATCTTCACCAAGGGCGATTGGTCAAGTGGTGCCAATTCATCACAAAGTTACAGCAGGATGTCTTCTGACATGAGGGCCAATCAGTTGCTTCTTCTAACTCTAGCCCTCTTTAAATAGGAGTCCAATGCTCTCAATAGTGCAGTGTACTTTTCCATTACACCTCCTACTTGCTGTGCAGTAATATTCACAGATAGTTACCTAGTGTGGAATTGCTGTTGTCTGGTCCTCCGGTGTAATCTTAAGCCAGGGTGATTGGTCAAGTGGTGCATTACATCACAAAGCTACAGCAGGATGTCATCTGAAATGAGGGCCAATCAGTTTCCTAGTACACAGTAGGATACATGTATCATAGAATAGAAAAGGGAGCAATGTAGACAGGATGCCCAGCTGAAGACTAAGGTGGTGAGATGAAAGGACCTAGCCCATTATTTGAGACTTATACATTTGTTTGAAGGAGTGGTTGATAATAACATTCTGGAGTTCTCTATAGGTTAACTGCTAGGGGTGTGCTAAAATGAAGATGTTAGAATCTGTTATTCATAGTTTTTATTATTCCCATGAACCGCAGCATAAACCTTCCTCCCTTAACTTATCAGATCACTGACTTGCTATAGTGTACCATAACCTAAAATAAATCCTGTGAGAAGGGTAGGCTATCTCTTGGCTGCCAAAGAGATCTTTCTATCTGAGTCCTCATATAGGTGCTAGAGTTTTGTGTAGAGAGTACCAGCAAATGAGACATAGGAGCCAGGTTGAAATCTAAGTTGAGATTATAATTTTTAGTGAGCTTTGGATTTTCACAATATTAGATACGCCATAGTACTAATAATTGAGGCTTTATAAAAATCATTTTTTGGTAGTGTTGCATTTGGTTTGGAAATATTCAAGCTCTTAAATTTGACTAACAGTGGACTTTTCCATCTGCAGATTATACTGAATGGCCAGCAGAGGCAGTGTTGCAGAGGAATATTTCTCCGCTTGCTGAGAAAAAAAAAAAAGAAAGCTCATTCTTCAGCCTCCTCCATGCCTCGATCAATATATATGGTAAGTCAAAATCTCATTTAATCATTTTGCCATTAATAAAAAGTTCATAGCATCTGATGGCTCTCAGTGCCTTTTAGTGGGGTCTTCCGCATAAATATAATCTTCTAAGACGGTAGCAATAAGGATGACGCTATGGCCATCATGATAGTTTATCAAAGACTTTGACTGTATATGTGTCTGACAAAATCTTCTTTAGATACTTGTGCAGGCAATATGTCCTCCACGGTAATTACCATCTTTCAGGCTGGAATGAGGTGTCTTAGGTTAGAGCAATTGACTGACTTTGAGATGGAAGGAAGCTATTTAACCTGTTTCCCTGCTCTCTGTGAGTGGGACTCTGATACTCAAGATGTACTGCTGTTTAGAAACTATGTTCTTTAAATAGGAGCCCAATGCTTTCAATGGTGCTGAGTACTTTCCCATTACACCTCCTACTTGCTGTGCAGTCATATTCCCAGATACTTACCTAGTGTGTAATTGCTGATGTCTGGTCCTCCGGTGTAATCGTCTCCCAGTGCGATTGGTCAAGTGGTGCCATTACATCACAAAGCTACAGCAGGATGTCTTCTGACATGAGGGTCAATCAGTTGCTTCTTCCTAATCTAGCCCTCTTTAAATAGGAGCCCAATGCTTTCAATGGTGCAGTGTACTTTCCCATTGCACCTCCTACTTCATGTGCAGTCCTATTCACAGATAGTTACCTAGTGTGTAATTGCTGTGTTCTGGTCCTCCGGTGTAATCTTCACCAAGGGCGATTGGTCAAGTGGTGCCAATTCATCACAAAGTTACAGCAGGATGTCTTCTGACATGAGGGCCAATCAGTTGCTTCTTCTAACTCTAGCCCTCTTTAAATAGGAGTCCAATGCTCTCAATGGTGCAGTGTACTTTCCCATTACACCTCCTACTTGCTGTGCAGTAATATTCACAGATAGTTACCTAGTGTGGAATTGCTGTTGTCTGGTCCTCCGGTGTAATCTTAAGCCAGGGTGATTGGTCAAGTGGTGCATTACATCACAAAGCTACAGCAGGATGTCATCTGAAATGAGGGCCAATCCGTTTCCTAGTACGCAGTAGGATACATGTATCATGGAATAGAAAAGGGAGCAATGTAGACAGGATGCCCAGCTGAAGACTAAGGTGGTGAGATGAAAGGACCTAGCCCATTATTTGAGACTTATACATTTGTTTGAAGGAGTGGTTGATAATAACATTCTGGAGTTCTCTATAGGTTAACTGCTAGGGGTGTGCTAAAATGAAGATGTTAGAATCTGTTATTCATAGTTTTTATTATTCCCATGAACCGTAGCATAAACCTTCCTCCCTTAACTTATCAGATCACTGACTTGCTATAGTGTACCATAACCTAAAATAAATCCTGTGAGAAGGGTAGGCTATCTCTTGGCTGCCAAAGAGATCTTTCTATCTGAGTCCTCATATAGGTGCTAGAGTTTTGTGTAGAGAGTACCAGCAAATGAGACATAGGAGCCAGGCTGAAATCTAAGTTGAGATTATAATTTTTAGTGAGCTTTGGATTTTCACAATATTAGATACGCCATAGTACTAATAATTGAGGCTTTATAAAAATCATTTTTGGTAGTGTTGCATTTGGTTTGGAAATATTCAAGCTCTTAAATTTGACTAACAGTGGACTTTTCCATCTGCAGATTATACTGAATGGCCAGCAGAGGCAGTGTTGCAGAGGAATATTTCTCCGCTTGCTGAGAAAAAAAAAAAAAGAAAGCTCATTCTTCAGCCTCCTCCATGCCTCGTTCAATATATATGGTAAGTCAAAATCTTATTTAATCATTTTGCCATTAATAAAAAGTTCATAGCATCTGATGGCTCTCAGTGCCTTTTAGTGGGGTCTTCCGCATAAATATAATCTTCTAAGACGGTAGCAATAAGGATGACGCTATGGCCATCATGATAGTTTATCAAAGACTTTGACTGTCTATGTGTCTGACAAAATCTTCTTTAGATACTTGTGCAGGCAATATGTCCTCCACGGTAATTACCATCTTTCAGGCTGGAATGAGGTGTCTTAGGTTAGAGCAATTGACTGACTTTGAGATGGAAGGAAGCTATTTAACCTGTTTCCCTGCTCTCTGTGAGTGGGACTCTGATACTCAAGATGGACTGCTGTTTAGAAACTATGTTCTTTAAATAGGAGCCCAATGCTTTCAATGGTGCTGAGTACTTTCCCATTACACCTCCTACTTGCTGTGCAGTCATATTCCCAGATACTTACCTCGTGTGTAATTGCTGATGTCTGGTCCTCCGGTGTAATCGTCTCCCAGTGCGATTGGTCAAGTGGTGCCATTACATCACAAAGCTACAGCAGGATGTCTTCTGACATGAGGGTCAATCAGTTGCTTCTTCCTAATCTAGCCCTCTTTAAATAGGAGCCCAATGCTTTCAATGGTGCAGTGTACTTTCCCATTGCACCTCCTACTTCATGTGCAGTCCTATTCACAGATAGTTACCTAGTGTGTAATTGCTGTGTTCTGGTCCTCCGGTGTAATCTTCACCAAGGGCGATTGGTCAAGTGGTGCCAATTCATCACAAAGTTACAGCAGGATGTCTTCTGACATGAGGGCCAATCAGTTGCTTCTTCTAACTCTAGCCCTCTTTAAATAGGAGTCCAATGCTCTCAATGGTGCAGTGTACTTTCCCATTACACCTACTACTTGCTGTGCAGTAATATTCACAGATAGTTACCTAGTGTGGAATTGCTGTTGTCTGGTCCTCCGGTGTAATCTTAAGCCAGGGTGATTGGTCAAGTGGTGCATTACATCACAAAGCTACAGCAGGATGTCATCTGAAATGAGGGCCAATCAGTTTCCTAGTACGCAGTAGGATACATGTATCATGGAATAGAAAAGGGAGCAATGTAGACGGATGCCCAGCTGAAGACTAAGGTGGTGAGATGAAAGGACCTAGCCCATTATTTGAGACTTATACATTTGTTTGAAGGAGTGGTTGATAATAACATTCTGGAGTTCTCTATAGGTTAACTGCCAGGGGTGTGCTAAAATGAAGATGTTAGAATCTGTTATTCATAGTTTTTATTATTCCCATGAACCGCAGCATAAACCTTCCTCCCTTAACTTATCAGATCACTGACTTGCTATAGTGTACCATAACCTAAAATAAATCCTGTGAGAAGGGTAGGCTATCTCTTGGCTGCCAAAGAGATCTTTCTATCTGAGTCCTCATATAGGTGCTAGAGTTTTGTGTAGAGAGTACCAGCAAATGAGACATAGGAGCCAGGTTGAAATCTAAGTTGAGATTATAATTTTTAGTGAGCTTTGGATTTTCACAATATTAGATACGCCATAGTACTAATAATTGAGGCTTTATAAAAATCATTTTTTGGTAGTGTTGCATTTGGTTTGGAAATATTCAAGCTCTTAAATTTGACTAACAGTGGACTTTTCCATCTGCAGATTATACTGAATGGCCAGCAGAGGCAGTGTTGCAGAGGAATATTTCTCCGCTTGCTGAGAAAGAAAAAAAAGAAAGCTCATTCTTCAGCCTCCTCCATGCCTCGTTCAATATATATGGTAAGTCAAAATCTCATTTAATCATTTTGCCATTAATAAAAAGTTCATAGCATCTGATGGCTCTCAGTGCCTTTTAGTGGGGTCTTCCGCATAAATATAATCTTCTAAGACGGTAGCAATAAGGATGACGCTATGGCCATCATGATAGTTTATCAAAGACTTTGACTGTCTATGTGTCTGACAAAATCTTCTTTAGATACTTGTGCAGGCAATATGTCCTCCACGGTAATTACCATCTTTCAGGATGGAATGAGGTGTCTTAGGTTAGAGCAATTGACTGACTTTGAGATGGAAGGAAGCTATTTAACCTGTTTCCCTGCTCTCTGTGAGTGGGACTCTGATACTCAAGATGGACTGCTGTTTAGAAACTGTGTTCTTTAAATAGGAGCCCAATGCTTTCAATGGTGCTGAGTACTTTCCCATTACACCTCCTACTTGCTGTGCAGTCATATTCCCAGATACTTACCTAGTGTGTAATTGCTGATGTCTGGTCCTCCGGTGTAATCGTCTCCCAGTGCGATTGGTCAAGTGGTGCCATTACATCACAAAGCTACAGCAGGATGTCTTCTGACATGAGGGTCAATCGGTTGCTTCTTCCTAATCTAACTCTCTTTAAATAGGAGCCCAATGCTTTCAATGGTGCAGTGTACTTTCCCATTGCACCTCCTACTTCATGTGCAGTCATATTCACAGATAGTTACCTAGTGTGTAATTGCTGTGTTCTGGTCCTCCGGTGTAATCTTCACCAAGGGCGATTGGTCAAGTGGTGCCAATTCATCACAAAGTTACAGCAGGATGTCTTCTGACATGAGGGCCAATCAGTTGCTTCTTCTAACTCTAGCCCTCTTTAAATAGGAGTCCAATGCTCTCAATGGTGCAGTGTACTTTCCCATTACACCTCCTACTTGCTGTGCAGTAATATTCACAGATAGTTACCTAGTGTGGAATTGCTGTTGTCTGGTCCTCCGGTGTAATCTTAAGCCAGGGTGATTGGTCAAGTGGTGCATTACATCACAAAGCTACAGCAGGATGTCATCTGAAATGAGGGCCAATCAGTTTCCTAGTACACAGTAGGATACATGTATCATAGAATAGAAAAGGGAGCAATGTAGACAGGATGCCCAGCTGAAGACTAAGGTGGTGAGATGAAAGGACCTAGCCCATTATTTGAGACTTATACATTTGTTTGAAGGAGTGGTTGATAATAACATTCTGGAGTTCTCTATAGGTTAACTGCTAGGGGTGTGCTAAAATGAAGATGTTAGAATCTGTTATTCATAGTTTTTATTATTCCCATGAACCGTAGCATAAACCTTCCTCCCTTAACTTATCAGATCACTGACTTGCTATAGTGTACCATAACCTAAAATAAATCCTGTGAGAAGGGTAGGCTATCTCTTGGCTGCCAAAGAGATCTTTCTATCTAAGTCCTCATATAGGTGCTAGAGTTTTGTGTAGAGAGTACCAGCAAATGAGACATAGGAGCCAGGCTGAAATCTAAGTTGAGATTATAATTTTTAGTGAGCTTTGGATTTTCACAATATTAGATACGCCATAGTACTAATAATTGAGGCTTTATAAAAATCATGTTTGGTAGTGTTGCATTTGGTTTGGAAATATTCAAGCTCTTAAATTTGACTAACAGTGGACTTTTCCATCTGCAGATTATACTGAATGGCCAGCAGAGGCAGTGTTGCAGAGGAATATTTCTCCGCTTGCTGAGAAAAAAAAAAAAAGAAAGCTCATTCTTCAGCATCCTCCATGCCTCGTTCAATGTATATGGTAAGTCAAAATCTCATTTAATCATTTTGCCATTAATAAAAAGTTCATAGCATCTGATGGCTCTCAGTGCCTTTTAGTGGGGTCTTCCGCATAAATATAATCTTCTAAGACGGTAGCAATAAGGATGACGCTATGGCCATCATGATAGTTTATCAAAGACTTTGACTGTCTATGTGTCTGACAAAATCTTCTTTAGATACTTGTGCAGGCAATATGTCCTCCACGGTAATTACCATCTTTCAGGATGGAATGAGGTGTCTTAGGTTAGAGCAATTGACTGACTTTGAGATGGAAGGAAGCTATTTAACCTGTTTCCCTGCTCTCTGTGAGTGGGACTCTGATACTCAAGATGGACTGCTGTTTAGAAACTATGTTCTTTAAATAGGAGCCCAGTGCTTTCAATGGTGCTGAGTACTTTCCCATTACACCTCCTACTTGCTGTGCAGTCATATTCCCAGATACTTACCTCGTGTGTAATTGCTGATGTCTGGTCCTCCGGTGTAATCGTCTCCCAGTGCGATTGGTCGAGTGGTGCCATTACATCACAAAGCTACAGCAGGATGTCTTCTGACATGAGGGTCAATCAGTTGCTTCTTCCTAATCTAGCCCTCTTTAAATAGGAGCCCAATGCTTTCAATGGTGCAGTGTACTTTCCCATTGCACCTCCTACTTCAACTGCAGTCCTATTCACAGATAGTTACCTAGTGTGTAATTGCTGTGTTCTGGTCCTCCGGTGTAATCTTCACCAAGGGCGATTGGTCAAGTGGTGCCAATTCATCACAAAGTTACAGCAGGATGTCTTCTGACATGAGGGCCAATCAGTTGCTTCTTCTAACTCTAGCCCTCTTTAAATAGGAGTCCAATGCTCTCAATAGTGCAGTGTACTTTCCCATTACACCTCCTACTTGCTGTGCAGTAATATTCACAGATAGTTACCTAGTGTGGAATTGCTGTTGTCTGGTCCTCCGGTGTAATCTTAAGCCAGGGTGATTGGTCAAGTGGTGCATTACATCACAAAGCTACAGCAGGATGTCATCTGAAATGAGGGCCAATCAGTTTCCTAGTACACAGTAGGATACATGTATCATAGAATAGAAAAGGGAGCAATGTAGACAGGATGCCCAGCTGAAGACTAAGGTGGTGAGATGAAAGGACCTAGCCCATTATTTGAGACTTATACATTTGTTTGAAGGAGTGGTTGATAATAACATTCTAGAGTTCTCTATAGGTTAACTGCTAGGGGTGTGCTAAAATGAAGATGTTAGAATCTGTTATTCATAGTTTTTATTATTCCCATGAACCGCAGCATAAACCTTCCTCCCTTAACTTATCAGATCACTGACTTGCTATAGTGTACCATAACCTAAAATAAATCCTGTGAGAAGGGTAGGCTATCTCTTGGCTGCCAAAGAGATCTTTCTATCTGAGTCCTCATATAGGTGCTAGAGTTTTGTGTAGAGAGTACCAGCAAATGAGACATAGGAGCCAGGCTGAAATCTAAGTTGAGATTATAATTTTTAGTGAGCTTTGGATTTTCACAATATTAGATACGCCATAGTACTAATAATTGAGGCTTTATAAAAATCATTTTTGGTAGTGTTGCATTTGGTTTGGAAATATTCAAGCTCTTAAATTTGACTAACAGTGGACTTTTCCATCTGCAGATTATACTGAATGGCCAGCAGAGGCAGTGTTGCAGAGGAATATTTCTCCGCTTGCTGAGAAAAAAAAAAAAGAAAGCTCATTCTTCAGCCTCCTCCATGCCTCGTTCAATATATATGGTAAGTCAAAATCTCATTTAATCATTTTGCCATTAATAAAAAGTTCATAGCATCTGATGGCTCTCAGTGCCTTTTAGTGGGGTCTTCCGCATAAATATAATCTTCTAAGACGGTAGCAATAAGGATGACGCTATGGCCATCATGATAGTTTATCAAAGACTTTGACTGTCTATGTGTCTGACAAAATCTTCTTTAGATACTTGTGCAGGCAATATGTCCTCCACGGTAATTACCATCTTTCAGGCTGGAATGAGGTGTCTTAGGTTAGAGCAATTGACTGACTTTGAGATGGAAGGAAGCTATTTAACCTGTTTCCCTGCTCTCTGTGAGTGGGACTCTGATACTCAAGATGGACTGCTGTTTAGAAACTATGTTCTTTAAATAGGAGCCCAATGCTTTCAATGGTGCTGAGTACTTTCCCATTACACCTCCTACTTGCTGTGCAGTTATATTCCCAGATACTTACCTCGTGTGTAATTGCTGATGTCTGGTCCTCCGGTGTAATCGTCTCCCAGTGCGATTGGTCAAGTGGTGCCATTACATCACAAAGCTACAGCAGGATGTCTTCTGACATGAGGGTCAATCAGTTGCTTCTTCCTAATCTAGCCCTCTTTAAATAGGAGCCCAATGCTTTCAATGGTGCAGTGTACTTTCCCATTGCACCTCCTACTTCATGTGCAGTCCTATTCACAGATAGTTACCTAGTGTGTAATTGCTGTGTTCTGGTCCTCCGGTGTAATCTTCACCAAGGGCGATTGGTCAAGTGGTGCCAATTCATCACAAAGTTACAGCAGGATGTCTTCTGACATGAGGGCCAATCAGTTGCTTCTTCTAACTCTAGCCCTCTTTAAATAGGGGTCCAATGCTCTCAATAGTGCAGTGTACTTTTCCATTACACCTCCTACTTGCTGTGCAGTAATATTCACAGATAGTTACCTAGTGTGGAATTGCTGTTGTCTGGTCCTCCGGTGTAATCTTAAGCCAGGGTGATTGGTCAAGTGGTGCATTACATCACAAAGCTACAGCAGGATGTCATCTGAAATGAGGGCCAATCAGTTTCCTAGTACACAGTAGGATACATGTATCATAGAATAGAAAAGGGAGCAATGTAGACAGGATGCCCAGCTGAAGACTAAGGTGGTGAGATGAAAGGACCTAGCCCATTATTTGAGACTTATACATTTGTTTGAAGGAGTGGTTGATAATAACATTCTGGAGTTCTCTATAGGTTAACTGCTAGGGGTGTGCTAAAATGAAGATGTTAGAATCTGTTATTCATAGTTTTTATTATTCCCATGAACCGCAGCATAAACCTTCCTCCCTTAACTTATCAGATCACTGACTTGCTATAGTGTACCATAACCTAAAATAAATCCTGTGAGAAGGGTAGGCTATCTCTTGGCTGCCAAAGAGATCTTTCTATCTGAGTCCTCATATAGGTGCTAGAGTTTTGTGTAGAGAGTACCAGCAAATGAGACATAGGAGCCAGGTTGAAATCTAAGTTGAGATTATAATTTTTAGTGAGCTTTGGATTTTCACAATATTAGATACGCCATAGTACTAATAATTGAGGCTTTATAAAAATCATTTTTTGGTAGTGTTGCATTTGGTTTGGAAATATTCAAGCTCTTAAATTTGACTAACAGTGGACTTTTCCATCTGCAGATTATACTGAATGGCCAGCAGAGGCAGTGTTGCAGAGGAATATTTCTCCGCTTGCTGAGAAAAAAAAAAAAGAAAGCTCATTCTTCAGCCTCCTCCATGCCTCGATCAATATATATGGTAAGTCAAAATCTCATTTAATCATTTTGCCATTAATAAAAAGTTCATAGCATCTGATGGCTCTCAGTGCCTTTTAGTGGGGTCTTCCGCATAAATATAATCTTCTAAGACGGTAGCAATAAGGATGACGCTATGGCCATCATGATAGTTTATCAAAGACTTTGACTGTATATGTGTCTGACAAAATCTTCTTTAGATACTTGTGCAGGCAATATGTCCTCCACGGTAATTACCATCTTTCAGGCTGGAATGAGGTGTCTTAGGTTAGAGCAATTGACTGACTTTGAGATGGAAGGAAGCTATTTAACCTGTTTCCCTGCTCTCTGTGAGTGGGACTCTGATACTCAAGATGTACTGCTGTTTAGAAACTATGTTCTTTAAATAGGAGCCCAATGCTTTCAATGGTGCTGAGTACTTTCCCATTACACCTCCTACTTGCTGTGCAGTCATATTCCCAGATACTTACCTAGTGTGTAATTGCTGATGTCTGGTCCTCCGGTGTAATCGTCTCCCAGTGCGATTGGTCAAGTGGTGCCATTACATCACAAAGCTACAGCAGGATGTCTTCTGACATGAGGGTCAATCAGTTGCTTCTTCCTAATCTAGCCCTCTTTAAATAGGAGCCCAATGCTTTCAATGGTGCAGTGTACTTTCCCATTGCACCTCCTACTTCATGTGCAGTCCTATTCACAGATAGTTACCTAGTGTGTAATTGCTGTGTTCTGGTCCTCCGGTGTAATCTTCACCAAGGGCGATTGGTCAAGTGGTGCCAATTCATCACAAAGTTACAGCAGGATGTCTTCTGACATGAGGGCCAATCAGTTGCTTCTTCTAACTCTAGCCCTCTTTAAATAGGAGTCCAATGCTCTCAATGGTGCAGTGTACTTTCCCATTACACCTCCTACTTGCTGTGCAGTAATATTCACAGATAGTTACCTAGTGTGGAATTGCTGTGTTCTGGTCCTCCGGTGTAATCTTAAGCCAGGGTGATTGGTCAAGTGGTGCATTACATCACAAAGCTACAGCAGGATGTCATCTGAAATGAGGGCTAATCAGTTTCCTAGTACACAGTAGGATACATGTATCATAGAATAGAAAAGGGAGCAATGTAGACAGGATGCCCAGCTGAAGACTAAGGTGGTGAGATGAAAGGACCTAGCCCATTATTTGAGACTTATACATTTGTTTGAAGGAGTGGTTGATAATAACATTCTGGAGTTCTCTATAGGTTAACTGCTAGGGGTGTGCTAAAATGAAGATGTTAGAATCTGTTATTCATAGTTTTTATTATTCCCATGAACCGTAGCATAAACCTTCCTCCCTTAACTTATCAGATCACTGACTTGCTATAGTGTACCATAACCTAAAATAAATCCTGTGAGAAGGGTAGGCTATCTCTTGGCTGCCAAAGAGATCTTTCTATCTGAGTCCTCATATAGGTGCTAGAGTTTTGTGTAGAGAGTACCAGCAAATGAGACATAGGAGCCAGGCTGAAATCTAAGTTGAGATTATAATTTTTAGTGAGCTTTGGATTTTCACAATATTAGATACGCCATAGTACTAATAATTGAGGCTTTATAAAAATCATTTTTGGTAGTGTTGCATTTGGTTTGGAAATATTCAAGCTCTTAAATTTGACTAACAGTGGACTTTTCCATCTGCAGATTATACTGAATGGCCAGCAGAGGCAGTGTTGCAGAGGAATATTTCTCCGCTTGCTGAGAAAAAAAAAAAAGAAAGCTCATTCTTCAGCCTCCTCCATGCCTCGTTCAATATATATGGTAAGTCAAAATCTCATTTAATCATTTTGCCATTAATAAAAAGTTCATAGCATCTGATGGCTCTCAGTGCCTTTTAGTGGGGTCTTCCGCATAAATATAATCTTCTAAGACGGTAGCAATAAGGATGACGCTATGGCCATCATGATAGTTTATCAAAGACTTTGACTGTCTATGTGTCTGACAAAATCTTCTTTAGATACTTGTGCAGGCAATATGTCCTCCACGGTAATTACCATCTTTCAGGCTGGAATGAGGTGTCTTAGGTTAGAGCAATTGACTGACTTTGAGATGGAAGGAAGCTATTTAACCTGTTTCCCTGCTCTCTGTGAGTGGGACTCTGATACTCAAGATGGACTGCTGTTTAGAAACTATGTTCTTTAAATAGGAGCCCAATGCTTTCAATGGTGCTGAGTACTTTCCCATTACACCTCCTACTTGCTGTGCAGTCATATTCCCAGATACTTACCTCGTGTGTAATTGCTGATGTCTGGTCCTCCGGTGTAATCGTCTCCCAGTGCGATTGGTCAAGTGGTGCCATTACATCACAAAGCTACAGCAGGATGTCTTCTGACATGAGGGTCAATCAGTTGCTTCTTCCTAATCTAGCCCTCTTTAAATAGGAGCCCAATGCTTTCAATGGTGCAGTGTACTTTCCCATTGCACCTCCTACTTCATGTGCAGTCCTATTCACAGATAGTTACCTAGTGTGTAATTGCTGTGTTCTGGTCCTCCGGTGTAATCTTCACCAAGGGCGATTGGTCAAGTGGTGCCAATTCATCACAAAGTTACAGCAGGATGTCTTCTGACATGAGGGCCAATCAGTTGCTTCTTCTAACTCTAGCCCTCTTTAAATAGGAGTCCAATGCTCTCAATAGTGCAGTGTACTTTTCCATTACACCTCCTACTTGCTGTGCAGTAATATTCACAGATAGTTACCTAGTGTGGAATTGCTGTTGTCTGGTCCTCCGGTGTAATCTTAAGCCAGGGTGATTGGTCAAGTGGTGCATTACATCACAAAGCTACAGCAGGATGTCATCTGAAATGAGGGCCAATCAGTTTCCTAGTACACAGTAGGATACATGTATCATAGAATAGAAAAGGGAGCAATGTAGACAGGATGCCCAGCTGAAGACTAAGGTGGTGAGATGAAAGGACCTAGCCCATTATTTGAGACTTATACATTTGTTTGAAGGAGTGGTTGATAATAACATTCTGGAGTTCTCTATAGGTTAACTGCTAGGGGTGTGCTAAAATGAAGATGTTAGAATCTGTTATTCATAGTTTTTATTATTCCCATGAACCGCAGCATAAACCTTCCTCCCTTAACTTATCAGATCACTGACTTGCTATAGTGTACCATAACCTAAAATAAATCCTGTGAGAAGGGTAGGCTATCTCTTGGCTGCCAAAGAGATCTTTCTATCTGAGTCCTCATATAGGTGCTAGAGTTTTGTGTAGAGAGTACCAGCAAATGAGACATAGGAGCCAGGTTGAAATCTAAGTTGAGATTATAATTTTTAGTGAGCTTTGGATTTTCACAATATTAGATACGCCATAGTACTAATAATTGAGGCTTTATAAAAATCATTTTTTGGTAGTGTTGCATTTGGTTTGGAAATATTCAAGCTCTTAAATTTGACTAACAGTGGACTTTTCCATCTGCAGATTATACTGAATGGCCAGCAGAGGCAGTGTTGCAGAGGAATATTTCTCCGCTTGCTGAGAAAAAAAAAAAAGAAAGCTCATTCTTCAGCCTCCTCCATGCCTCGATCAATATATATGGTAAGTCAAAATCTCATTTAATCATTTTGCCATTAATAAAAAGTTCATAGCATCTGATGGCTCTCAGTGCCTTTTAGTGGGGTCTTCCGCATAAATATAATCTTCTAAGACGGTAGCAATAAGGATGACGCTATGGCCATCATGATAGTTTATCAAAGACTTTGACTGTCTATGTGTCTGACAAAATCTTCTTTAGATACTTGTGCAGGCAATATGTCCTCCACGGTAATTACCATCTTTCAGGCTGGAATGAGGTGTCTTAGGTTAGAGCAATTGACTGACTTTGAGATGGAAGGAAGCTATTTAACCTGTTTCCCTGCTCTCTGTGAGTGGGACTCTGATACTCAAGATGTACTGCTGTTTAGAAACTATGTTCTTTAAATAGGAGCCCAATGCTTTCAATGGTGCTGAGTACTTTCCCATTACACCTCCTACTTGCTGTGCAGTCATATTCCCAGATACTTACCTAGTGTGTAATTGCTGATGTCTGGTCCTCCGGTGTAATCGTCTCCCAGTGCGATTGGTCAAGTGGTGCCATTACATCACAAAGCTACAGCAGGATGTCTTCTGACATGAGGGTCAATCAGTTGCTTCTTCCTAATCTAGCCCTCTTTAAATAGGAGCCCAATGCTTTCAATGGTGCAGTGTACTTTCCCATTGCACCTCCTACTTCATGTGCAGTCCTATTCACAGATAGTTACCTAGTGTGTAATTGCTGTGTTCTGGTCCTCCGGTGTAATCTTCACCAAGGGCGATTGGTCAAGTGGTGCCAATTCATCACAAAGTTACAGCAGGATGTCTTCTGACATGAGGGCCAATCAGTTGCTTCTTCTAACTCTAGCCCTCTTTAAATAGGAGTCCAATGCTCTCAATGGTGCAGTGTACTTTCCCATTACACCTCCTACTTGCTGTGCAGTAATATTCACAGATAGTTACCTAGTGTGGAATTGCTGTTGTCTGGTCCTCCGGTGTAATCTTAAGCCAGGGTGATTGGTCAAGTGGTGCATTACATCACAAAGCTACAGCAGGATGTCATCTGAAATGAGGGCCAATCCGTTTCCTAGTACGCAGTAGGATACATGTATCATGGAATAGAAAAGGGAGCAATGTAGACAGGATGCCCAGCTGAAGACTAAGGTGGTGAGATGAAAGGACCTAGCCCATTATTTGAGACTTATACATTTGTTTGAAGGAGTGGTTGATAATAACATTCTGGAGTTCTCTATAGGTTAACTGCTAGGGGTGTGCTAAAATGAAGATGTTAGAATCTGTTATTCATAGTTTTTATTATTCCCATGAACCGTAGCATAAACCTTCCTCCCTTAACTTATCAGATCACTGACTTGCTATAGTGTACCATAACCTAAAATAAATCCTGTGAGAAGGGTAGGCTATCTCTTGGCTGCCAAAGAGATCTTTCTATCTGAGTCCTCATATAGGTGCTAGAGTTTTGTGTAGAGAGTACCAGCAAATGAGACATAGGAGCCAGGTTGAAATCTAAGTTGAGATTATAATTTTTAGTGAGCTTTGGATTTTCACAATATTAGATACGCCATAGTACTAATAATTGAGGCTTTATAAAAATCATTTTTTGGTAGTGTTGCATTTGGTTTGGAAATATTCAAGCTCTTAAATTTGACTAACAGTGGACTTTTCCATCTGCAGATTATACTGAATGGCCAGCAGAGGCAGTGTTGCAGAGGAATATTTCTCCGCTTGCTGAGAAAAAAAAAAAAGAAAGCTCATTCTTCAGCCTCCTCCATGCCTCGATCAATATATATGGTAAGTCAAAATCTCATTTAATCATTTTGCCATTAATAAAAAGTTCATAGCATCTGATGGCTCTCAGTGCCTTTTAGTGGGGTCTTCCGCATAAATATAATCTTCTAAGACGGTAGCAATAAGGATGACGCTATGGCCATCATGATAGTTTATCAAAGACTTTGACTGTATATGTGTCTGACAAAATCTTCTTTAGATACTTGTGCAGGCAATATGTCCTCCACGGTAATTACCATCTTTCAGGCTGGAATGAGGTGTCTTAGGTTAGAGCAATTGACTGACTTTGAGATGGAAGGAAGCTATTTAACCTGTTTCCCTGCTCTCTGTGAGTGGGACTCTGATACTCAAGATGTACTGCTGTTTAGAAACTATGTTCTTTAAATAGGAGCCCAATGCTTTCAATGGTGCTGAGTACTTTCCCATTACACCTCCTACTTGCTGTGCAGTCATATTCCCAGATACTTACCTAGTGTGTAATTGCTGATGTCTGGTCCTCCGGTGTAATCGTCTCCCAGTGCGATTGGTCAAGTGGTGCCATTACATCACAAAGCTACAGCAGGATGTCTTCTGACATGAGGGTCAATCAGTTGCTTCTTCCTAATCTAGCCCTCTTTAAATAGGAGCCCAATGCTTTCAATGGTGCAGTGTACTTTCCCATTGCACCTCCTACTTCATGTGCAGTCCTATTCACAGATAGTTACCTAGTGTGTAATTGCTGTGTTCTGGTCCTCCGGTGTAATCTTCACCAAGGGCGATTGGTCAAGTGGTGCCAATTCATCACAAAGTTACAGCAGGATGTCTTCTGACATGAGGGCCAATCAGTTGCTTCTTCTAACTCTAGCCCTCTTTAAATAGGAGTCCAATGCTCTCAATGGTGCAGTGTACTTTCCCATTACACCTCCTACTTGCTGTGCAGTAATATTCACAGATAGTTACCTAGTGTGGAATTGCTGTTGTCTGGTCCTCCGGTGTAATCTTAAGCCAGGGTGATTGGTCAAGTGGTGCATTACATCACAAAGCTACAGCAGGATGTCATCTGAAATGAGGGCCAATCCGTTTCCTAGTACGCAGTAGGATACATGTATCATGGAATAGAAAAGGGAGCAATGTAGACAGGATGCCCAGCTGAAGACTAAGGTGGTGAGATGAAAGGACCTAGCCCATTATTTGAGACTTATACATTTGTTTGAAGGAGTGGTTGATAATAACATTCTGGAGTTCTCTATAGGTTAACTGCTAGGGGTGTGCTAAAATGAAGATGTTAGAATCTGTTATTCATAGTTTTTATTATTCCCATGAACCGTAGCATAAACCTTCCTCCCTTAACTTATCAGATCACTGACTTGCTATAGTGTACCATAACCTAAAATAAATCCTGTGAGAAGGGTAGGCTATCTCTTGGCTGCCAAAGAGATCTTTCTATCTGAGTCCTCATATAGGTGCTAGAGTTTTGTGTAGAGAGTACCTGCAAATGAGACATAGGAGCCAGGCTGAAATCTAAGTTGAGATTATAATTTTTAGTGAGCTTTGGATTTTCACAATATTAGATACGCCATAGTACTAATAATTGAGGCTTTATAAAAATCATTTTTGGTAGTGTTGCATTTGGTTTGGAAATATTCAAGCTCTTAAATTTGACTAACAGTGGACTTTTCCATCTGCAGATTATACTGAATGGCCAGCAGAGGCAGTGTTGCAGAGGAATATTTCTCCGCTTGCTGAGAAAAAAAAAAGAAAGCTAATTCTTCAGCCTCCTCCATGCCTCGATCAATATATATGGTAAGTCAAAATCTCATTTAATCATTTTGCCATTAATAAAAAGTTCATAGCATCTGATGGCTCTCAGTGCCTTTTAGTGGGGTCTTCCACATAAATATAATCTTCTAAGACGGTAGCAATAAGGATGACGCTATGGCCATCATGATAGTTTATCAAAGACTTTGACTGTCTATGTGACTGACAAAATCTTCTTTAGATACTTGTGCAGGCAATATGTCCTCCACGGTAATTACCATCTTTCAGGCTGGAATGAGGTGTCTTAGGTTAGAGCAATTGACTGACTTTGAGATGGAAGGAAGCTATTTAACCTGTTTCCCTGCTCTCTGTGAGTGGGACTCTGATACTCAAGATGGACTGCTGTTTAGAAACTATGTTCTTTAAATAGGAGCCCAATGCTTTCAATGGTGCTGAGTACTTTCCCATTACACCTCCTACTTGCTGTGCAGTCATATTCCCAGATACTTACCTCGTGTGTAATTGCTGATGTCTGGTCCTCCGGTGTAATCGTCTCCCAGTGCGATTGGTCAAGTGGTGCCATTACATCACAAAGCTACAGCAGGATGTCTTCTGACATGAGGGTCAATCAGTTGCTTCTTCCTAATCTAGCCCTCTTTAAATAGGAGCCCAATGCTTTCAATGGTGCAGTGTACTTTCCCATTGCACCTCCTACTTCATGTGCAGTCCTATTCACAGATAGTTACCTAGTGTGTAATTGCTGTGTTCTGGTCCTCCGGTGTAATCTTCACCAAGGGCGATTGGTCAAGTGGTGCCAATTCATCACAAAGTTACAGCAGGATGTCTTCTGACATGAGGGCCAATCAGTTGCTTCTTCTAACTCTAGCCCTCTTTAAATAGGAGTCCAATGCTCTCAATAGTGCAGTGTACTTTTCCATTACACCTCCTACTTGCTGTGCAGTAATATTCACAGATAGTTACCTAGTGTGGAATTGCTGTTGTCTGGTCCTCCGGTGTAATCTTAAGCCAGGGTGATTGGTCAAGTGGTGCATTACATCACAAAGCTACAGCAGGATGTCATCTGAAATGAGGGCCAATCAGTTTCCTAGTACACAGTAGGATACATGTATCATAGAATAGAAAAGGGAGCAATGTAGACAGGATGCCCAGCTGAAGACTAAGGTGGTGAGATGAAAGGACCTAGCCCATTATTTGAGACTTATACATTTGTTTGAAGGAGTGGTTGATAATAACATTCTGGAGTTCTCTATAGGTTAACTGCTAGGGGTGTGCTAAAATGAAGATGTTAGAATCTGTTATTCATAGTTTTTATTATTCCCATGAACCGCAGCATAAACCTTCCTCCCTTAACTTATCAGATCACTGACTTGCTATAGTGTACCATAACCTAAAATAAATCCTGTGAGAAGGGTAGGCTATCTCTTGGCTGCCAAAGAGATCTTTCTATCTGAGTCCTCATATAGGTGCTAGAGTTTTGTGTAGAGAGTACCAGCAAATGAGACATAGGAGCCAGGTTGAAATCTAAGTTGAGATTATAATTTTTAGTGAGCTTTGGATTTTCACAATATTAGATACGCCATAGTACTAATAATTGAGGCTTTATAAAAATCATTTTTTGGTAGTGTTGCATTTGGTTTGGAAATATTCAAGCTCTTAAATTTGACTAACAGTGGACTTTTCCATCTGCAGATTATACTGAATGGCCAGCAGAGGCAGTGTTGCAGAGGAATATTTCTCCGCTTGCTGAGAAAAAAAAAAAAGAAAGCTCATTCTTCAGCCTCCTCCATGCCTCGATCAATATATATGGTAAGTCAAAATCTCATTTAATCATTTTGCCATTAATAAAAAGTTCATAGCATCTGATGGCTCTCAGTGCCTTTTAGTGGGGTCTTCCGCATAAATATAATCTTCTAAGACGGTAGCAATAAGGATGACGCTATGGCCATCATGATAGTTTATCAAAGACTTTGACTGTATATGTGTCTGACAAAATCTTCTTTAGATACTTGTGCAGGCAATATGTCCTCCACGGTAATTACCATCTTTCAGGCTGGAATGAGGTGTCTTAGGTTAGAGCAATTGACTGACTTTGAGATGGAAGGAAGCTATTTAACCTGTTTCCCTGCTCTCTGTGAGTGGGACTCTGATACTCAAGATGGACTGCTGTTTAGAAACTATGTTCTTTAAATAGGAGCCCAATGCTTTCAATGGTGCTGAGTACTTTCCCATTACACCTCCTACTTGCTGTGCAGTCATATTCCCAGATACTTACCTCGTGTGTAATTGCTGATGTCTGGTCCTCCGGTGTAATCGTCTCCCAGTGCGATTGGTCAAGTGGTGCCATTACATCACAAAGCTACAGCAGGATGTCTTCTGACATGAGGGTCAATCAGTTGCTTCTTCCTAATCTAGCCCTCTTTAAATAGGAGCCCAATGCTTTCAATGGTGCAGTGTACTTTCCCATTGCACCTCCTACTTCATGTGCAGTCCTATTCACAGATAGTTACCTAGTGTGTAATTGCTGTGTTCTGGTCTTCCGGTGTAATCTTCACCAAGGGCGATTGGTCAAGTGGTGCCAATTCATCACAAAGTTACAGCAGGATGTCTTCTGACATGAGGGCCAATCAGTTGCTTCTTCTAACTCTAGCCCTCTTTAAATAGGAGTCCAATGCTCTCAATGGTGCAGTGTACTTTCCCATTACACCTACTACTTGCTGTGCAGTAATATTCACAGATAGTTACCTAGTGTGGAATTGCTGTTGTCTGGTCCTCCGGTGTAATCTTAAGCCAGGGTGATTGGTCAAGTGGTGCATTACATCACAAAGCTACAGCAGGATGTCATCTGAAATGAGGGCCAATCAGTTTCCTAGTACGCAGTAGGATACATGTATCATGGAATAGAAAAGGGAGCAATGTAGACGGATGCCCAGCTGAAGACTAAGGTGGTGAGATGAAAGGACCTAGCCCATTATTTGAGACTTATACATTTGTTTGAAGGAGTGGTTGATAATAACATTCTGGAGTTCTCTATAGGTTAACTGCCAGGGGTGTGCTAAAATGAAGATGTTAGAATCTGTTATTCATAGTTTTTATTATTCCCATGAACCGCAGCATAAACCTTCCTCCCTTAACTTATCAGATCACTGACTTGCTATAGTGTACCATAACCTAAAATAAATCCTGTGAGAAGGGTAGGCTATCTCTTGGCTGCCAAAGAGATCTTTCTATCTGAGTCCTCATATAGGTGCTAGAGTTTTGTGTAGAGAGTACCAGCAAATGAGACATAGGAGCCAGGTTGAAATCTAAGTTGAGATTATAATTTTTAGTGAGCTTTGGATTTTCACAATATTAGATACGCCATAGTACTAATAATTGAGGCTTTATAAAAATCATTTTTTGGTAGTGTTGCATTTGGTTTGGAAATATTCAAGCTCTTAAATTTGACTAACAGTGGACTTTTCCATCTGCAGATTATACTGAATGGCCAGCAGAGGCAGTGTTGCAGAGGAATATTTCTCCGCTTGCTGAGAAAGAAAAAAAAGAAAGCTCATTCTTCAGCCTCCTCCATGCCTCGTTCAATATATATGGTAAGTCAAAATCTCATTTAATCATTTTGCCATTAATAAAAAGTTCATAGCATCTGATGGCTCTCAGTGCCTTTTAGTGGGGTCTTCCGCATAAATATAATCTTCTAAGACGGTAGCAATAAGGATGACGCTATGGCCATCATGATAGTTTATCAAAGACTTTGACTGTCTATGTGTCTGACAAAATCTTCTTTAGATACTTGTGCAGGCAATATGTCCTCCACGGTAATTACCATCTTTCAGGATGGAATGAGGTGTCTTAGGTTAGAGCAATTGACTGACTTTGAGATGGAAGGAAGCTATTTAACCTGTTTCCCTGCTCTCTGTGAGTGGGACTCTGATACTCAAGATGGACTGCTGTTTAGAAACTATGTTCTTTAAATAGGAGCCCAATGCTTTCAATGGTGCTGAGTACTTTCCCATTACACCTCCTACTTGCTGTGCAGTCATATTCCCAGATACTTACCTCGTGTGTAATTGCTGATGTCTGGTCCTCCGGTGTAATCGTCTCCCAGTGCGATTGGTCAAGTGGTGCCATTACATCACAAAGCTACAGCAGGATGTCTTCTGACATGAGGGTCAATCAGTTGCTTCTTCCTAATCTAGCCCTCTTTAAATAGGAGCCCAATGCTTTCAATGGTGCAGTGTACTTTCCCATTGCACCTCCTACTTCAACTGCAGTCCTATTCACAGATAGTTACCTAGTGTGTAATTGCTGTGTTCTGGTCCTCCGGTGTAATCTTCACCAAGGGCGATTGGTCAAGTGGTGCCAATTCATCACAAAGTTACAGCAGGATGTCTTCTGACATGAGGGCCAATCAGTTGCTTCTTCTAACTCTAGCCCTCTTTAAATAGGAGTCCAATGCTCTCAATAGTGCAGTGTACTTTCCCATTACACCTCCTACTTGCTGTGCAGTAATATTCACAGATAGTTACCTAGTGTGGAATTGCTGTTGTCTGGTCCTCCGGTGTAATCTTAAGCCAGGGTGATTGGTCAAGTGGTGCATTACATCACAAAGCTACAGCAGGATGTCATCTGAAATGAGGGCCAATCAGTTTCCTAGTACACAGTAGGATACATGTATCATAGAATAGAAAAGGGAGCAATGTAGACAGGATGCCCAGCTGAAGACTAAGGTGGTGAGATGAAAGGACCTAGCCCATTATTTGAGACTTATACATTTGTTTGAAGGAGTGGTTGATAATAACATTCTGGAGTTCTCTATAGGTTAACTGCTAGGGGTGTGCTAAAATGAAGATGTTAGAATCTGTTATTCATAGTTTTTATTATTCCCATGAACCGTAGCATAAACCTTCCTCCCTTAACTTATCAGATCACTGACTTGCTATAGTGTACCATAACCTAAAATAAATCCTGTGAGAAGGGTAGGCTATCTCTTGGCTGCCAAAGAGATCTTTCTATCTAAGTCCTCATATAGGTGCTAGAGTTTTGTGTAGAGAGTACCAGCAAATGAGACATAGGAGCCAGGCTGAAATCTAAGTTGAGATTATAATTTTTAGTGAGCTTTGGATTTTCACAATATTAGATACGCCATAGTACTAATAATTGAGGCTTTATAAAAATCATGTTTGGTAGTGTTGCATTTGGTTTGGAAATATTCAAGCTCTTAAATTTGACTAACAGTGGACTTTTCCATCTGCAGATTATACTGAATGGCCAGCAGAGGCAGTGTTGCAGAGGAATATTTCTCCGCTTGCTGAGAAAAAAAAAAAAGAAAGCTCATTCTTCAGCATCCTCCATGCCTCGTTCAATGTATATGGTAAGTCAAAATCTCATTTAATCATTTTGCCATTAATAAAAAGTTCATAGCATCTGATGGCTCTCAGTGCCTTTTAGTGGGGTCTTCCGCATAAATATAATCTTCTAAGACGGTAGCAATAAGGATGACGCTATGGCCATCATGATAGTTTATCAAAGACTTTGACTGTCTATGTGTCTGACAAAATCTTCTTTAGATACTTGTGCAGGCAATATGTCCTCCACGGTAATTACCATCTTTCAGGATGGAATGAGGTGTCTTAGGTTAGAGCAATTGACTGACTTTGAGATGGAAGGAAGCTATTTAACCTGTTTCCCTGCTCTCTGTGAGTGGGACTCTGATACTCAAGATGGACTGCTGTTTAGAAACTATGTTCTTTAAATAGGAGCCCAGTGCTTTCAATGGTGCTGAGTACTTTCCCATTACACCTCCTACTTGCTGTGCAGTCATATTCCCAGATACTTACCTCGTGTGTAATTGCTGATGTCTGGTCCTCCGGTGTAATCGTCTCCCAGTGCGATTGGTCAAGTGGTGCCATTACATCACAAAGCTACAGCAGGATGTCTTCTGACATGAGGGTCAATCAGTTGCTTCTTCCTAATCTAGCCCTCTTTAAATAGGAGCCCAATGCTTTCAATGGTGCAGTGTACTTTCCCATTGCACCTCCTACTTCATGTGCAGTCCTATTCACAGATAGTTACCTAGTGTGTAATTGCTGTGTTCTGGTCCTCCGGTGTAATCTTCACCAAGGGCGATTGGTCAAGTGGTGCCAATTCATCACAAAGTTACAGCAGGATGTCTTCTGACATGAGGGCCAATCAGTTGCTTCTTCTAACTCTAGCCCTCTTTAAATAGGAGTCCAATGCTCTCAATAGTGCAGTGTACTTTTCCATTACACCTCCTACTTGCTGTGCAGTAATATTCACAGATAGTTACCTAGTGTGGAATTGCTGTTGTCTGGTCCTCCGGTGTAATCTTAAGCCAGGGTGATTGGTCAAGTGGTGCATTACATCACAAAGCTACAGCAGGATGTCATCTGAAATGAGGGCCAATCAGTTTCCTAGTACACAGTAGGATACATGTATCATAGAATAGAAAAGGGAGCAATGTAGACAGGATGCCCAGCTGAAGACTAAGGTGGTGAGATGAAAGGACCTAGCCCATTATTTGAGACTTATACATTTGTTTGAAGGAGTGGTTGATAATAACATTCTGGAGTTCTCTATAGGTTAACTGCTAGGGGTGTGCTAAAATGAAGATGTTAGAATCTGTTATTCATAGTTTTTATTATTCCCATGAACCGCAGCATAAACCTTCCTCCCTTAACTTATCAGATCACTGACTTGCTATAGTGTACCATAACCTAAAATAAATCCTGTGAGAAGGGTAGGCTATCTCTTGGCTGCCAAAGAGATCTTTCTATCTGAGTCCTCATATAGGTGCTAGAGTTTTGTGTAGAGAGTACCAGCAAATGAGACATAGGAGCCAGGTTGAAATCTAAGTTGAGATTATAATTTTTAGTGAGCTTTGGATTTTCACAATATTAGATACGCCATAGTACTAATAATTGAGGCTTTATAAAAATCATTTTTTGGTAGTGTTGCATTTGGTTTGGAAATATTCAAGCTCTTAAATTTGACTAACAGTGGACTTTTCCATCTGCAGATTATACTGAATGGCCAGCAGAGGCAGTGTTGCAGAGGAATATTTCTCCGCTTGCTGAGAAAAAAAAAAAAGAAAGCTCATTCTTCAGCCTCCTCCATGCCTCGATCAATATATATGGTAAGTCAAAATCTCATTTAATCATTTTGCCATTAATAAAAAGTTCATAGCATCTGATGGCTCTCAGTGCCTTTTAGTGGGGTCTTCCGCATAAATATAATCTTCTAAGACGGTAGCAATAAGGATGACGCTATGGCCATCATGATAGTTTATCAAAGACTTTGACTGTATATGTGTCTGACAAAATCTTCTTTAGATACTTGTGCAGGCAATATGTCCTCCACGGTAATTACCATCTTTCAGGCTGGAATGAGGTGTCTTAGGTTAGAGCAATTGACTGACTTTGAGATGGAAGGAAGCTATTTAACCTGTTTCCCTGCTCTCTGTGAGTGGGACTCTGATACTCAAGATGTACTGCTGTTTAGAAACTATGTTCTTTAAATAGGAGCCCAATGCTTTCAATGGTGCTGAGTACTTTCCCATTACACCTCCTACTTGCTGTGCAGTCATATTCCCAGATACTTACCTAGTGTGTAATTGCTGATGTCTGGTCCTCCGGTGTAATCGTCTCCCAGTGCGATTGGTCAAGTGGTGCCATTACATCACAAAGCTACAGCAGGATGTCTTCTGACATGAGGGTCAATCAGTTGCTTCTTCCTAATCTAGCCCTCTTTAAATAGGAGCCCAATGCTTTCAATGGTGCAGTGTACTTTCCCATTACACCTCCTACTTCATGTGCAGTCCTATTCACAGATAGTTACCTAGTGTGTAATTGCTGTGTTCTGGTCCTCCGGTGTAATCTTCACCAAGGGCGATTGGTCAAGTGGTGCCAATTCATCACAAAGTTACAGCAGGATGTCTTCTGACATGAGGGCCAATCAGTTGCTTCTTCTAACTCTAGCCCTCTTTAAATAGGAGTCCAATGCTCTCAATGGTGCAGTGTACTTTCCCATTACACCTCCTACTTGCTGTGCAGTAATATTCACAGATAGTTACCTAGTCTGGAATTGCTGTTGTCTGGTCCTCCGGTGTAATCTTAAGCCAGGGTGATTGGTCAAGTGGTGCATTACATCACAAAGCTACAGCAGGATGTCATCTGAAATGAGGGCCAATCAGTTTCCTAGTACACAGTAGGATACATGTATCATAGAATAGAAAAGGGAGCAATGTAGACAGGATGCCCAGCTGAAGACTAAGGTGGTGAGATGAAAGGACCTTGCCCATTATTTGAGACTTATACATTTGTTTGAAGGAGTGGTTGATAATAACATTCTGGAGTTCTCTATAGGTTAACTGCTAGGGGTGTGCTAAAATGAAGATGTTAGAATCTGTTATTCATAGTTTTTATTATTCCCATGAACCGTAGCATAAACCTTCCTCCCTTAACTTATCAGATCACTGACTTGCTATAGTGTATCTTAACCTAAAATAAATCCTGTGAGAAGGGTAGGCTATCTCTTGGCTGCCAAAGAGATCTTTCTATCTAAGTCCTCATATAGGTGCTAGAGTTTTGTGTAGAGAGTACCAGCAAATGAGACATAGGAGCCAGGCTGAAATCTAAGTTGAGATTATAATTTTTAGTGAGCTTTGGATTTTCACAATATTAGATACGCCATAGTACTAATAATTGAGGCTTTATAAAAATCATTTTTTGGTAGTGTTGCATTTGGTTTGGAAATATTCAAGCTCTTAAATTTGACTAACAGTGGACTTTTCCATCTGCAGATTATACTGAATGGCCAGCAGAGGCAGTGTTGCAGAGGAATATTTCTCCGCTTGCTGGGAAAAAAAAAAAGAAAGCTCATTCTTCAGCCTCCTCCATGCCTCGATCAATATATATGGTAAGTCAAAATCTCATTTAATCATTTTGCCATTAATAAAAAGTTCATAGCATCTGATGGCTCTCAGTGCCTTTTAGTGGGGTCTTCCGCATAAATATAATCTTCTAAGACGGTAGCAATAAGGATGACGCTATGGCCATCATGATAGTTTATCAAAGACTTTGACTGTCTATGTGTCTGACAAAATCTTCTTTAGATACTTGTGCAGGCAATATGTCCTCCACGGTAATTACCATCTTTCAGGCTGGAATGAGGTGTCTTAGGTTAGAGCAATTGACTGACTTTGAGATGGAAGGAAGCTATTTAACCTGTTTCCCTGCTCTCTGTGAGTGGGACTCTGATACTCAAGATGGACTGCTGTTTAGAAACTATGTTCTTTAAATAGGAGCCCAATGCTTTCAATGGTGCTGAGTACTTTCCCATTACACCTCCTACTTGCTGTGCAGTCATATTCCCAGATACTTACCTAGTGTGTAATTGCTGATGTCTGGTCCTCCGGTGTAATCGTCTCCCAGTGCGATTGGTCAAGTGGTGCCATTACATCACAAAGCTACAGCAGGATGTCTTCTGACATGAGGGTCAATCAGTTGCTTCTTCCTAATCTAGCCCTCTTTAAATAGGAGCCCAATGCTTTCAATGGTGCAGTGTACTTTCCCATTGCACCTCCTACTTCATGTGCAGTCCTATTCACAGAGAGTTACCTAGTGTGTAATTGCTGTGTTCTGGCCCTCTGGTGTAATCTTCACCAAGGGCGATTGGTCAAGTGGTGCCAATTCATCACAAAGTTACAGCAGGATGTCTTCTGACATGAGGGCCAATCAGTTGCTTCTTCTAACTCTAGCCCTCTTTAAATAGGAGTCCAATGCTCTCAATGGTGCAGTGTACTTTCCCATTACACCTCCTACTTGCTGTGCAGTAATATTCACAGATAGTTACCTAGTGTGGAATTGCTGTTGTCTGGTCCTCCGGTGTAATCTTAAGCCAGGGTGATTGGTCAAGTGGTGCATTACATCACAAAGCTACAGCAGGATGTCATCTGAAATGAGGGCCAATCAGTTTCCTAGTACACAGTAGGATACATGTATCATAGAATAGAAAAGGGAGCAATGTAGACAGGATGCCCAGCTGAAGACTAAGGTGGTGAGATGAAAGGACCTAGCCCATTATTTGAGACTTATACATTTGTTTGAAGGAGTGGTTGATAATAACATTCTGGAGTTCTCTATAGGTTAACTGCTAGGGGTGTGCTAAAATGAAGATGTTAGAATCTGTTATTCATAGTTTTTATTATTCCCATGAACCGTAGCATAAACCTTCCTCCCTTAACTTATCAGATCACTGACTTGCTATAGTGTACAATAACCTAAAATAAATCCTGTGAGAAGGGTAGGCTATCTCTTGGCTGCCAAAGAGATCTTTCTATCTAAGTCCTCATATAGGTGCTAGAGTTTTGTGTAGAGAGTACCAGCAAATGAGACATAGGAGCCAGGCTGAAATCTAAGTTGAGATTATAATTTTTAGTGAGCTTTGGATTTTCACAATATTAGATACGCCATAGTACTAATAATTGAGGCTTTATAAAAATCATTTTTTGGTAGTGTTGCATTTGGTTTGGAAATATTCAAGCTCTTAAATTTGACTAACAGTGGACTTTTCCATCTGCAGATTATACTGAATGGCCAGCAGAGGCAGTGTTGCAGAGGAATATTTCTCCGCTTGCTGGGAAAAAAAAAAAGAAAGCTCATTCTTCAGCCTCCTCCATGCCTCGATCAATATATATGGTAAGTCAAAATCTCATTTAATCATTTTGCCATTAATAAAAAGTTCATAGCATCTGATGGCTCTCAGTGCCTTTTAGTGGGGTCTTCCGCATAAATATAATCTTCTAAGACGGTAGCAATAAGGATGACGCTATGGCCATCATGATAGTTTATCAAAGACTTTGACTGTCTATGTGTCTGACAAAATCTTCTTTAGATACTTGTGCAGGCAATATGTCCTCCACGGTAATTACCATCTTTCAGGCTGGAATGAGGTGTCTTAGGTTAGAGCAATTGACTGACTTTGAGATGGAAGGAAGCTATTTAACCTGTTTCCCTGCTCTCTGTGAGTGGGACTCTGATACTCAAGATGGACTGCTGTTTAGAAACTATGTTCTTTAAATAGGAGCCCAATGCTTTCAATGGTGCTGAGTACTTTCCCATTACACCTCCTACTTGCTGTGCAGTCATATTCCCAGATACTTACCTAGTGTGTAATTGCTGATGTCTGGTCCTCCGGTGTAATCGTCTCCCAGTGCGATTGGTCAAGTGGTGCCATTACATCACAAAGCTACAGCAGGATGTCTTCTGACATGAGGGTCAATCAGTTGCTTCTTCCTAATCTAGCCCTCTTTAAATAGGAGCCCAATGCTTTCAATGGTGCAGTGTACTTTCCCATTGCACCTCCTACTTCATGTGCAGTCCTATTCACAGAGAGTTACCTAGTGTGTAATTGCTGTGTTCTGGCCCTCTGGTGTAATCTTCACCAAGGGCGATTGGTCAAGTGGTGCCAATTCATCACAAAGTTACAGCAGGATGTCTTCTGACATGAGGGCCAATCAGTTGCTTCTTCTAACTCTAGCCCTCTTTAAATAGGAGTCCAATGCTCTCAATGGTGCAGTGTACTTTCCCATTACACCTCCTACTTGCTGTGCAGTAATATTCACAGATAGTTACCTAGTGTGGAATTGCTGTTGTCTGGTCCTCCGGTGTAATCTTAAGCCAGGGTGATTGGTCAAGTGGTGCATTACATCACAAAGCTACAGCAGGATGTCATCTGAAATGAGGGCCAATCAGTTTCCTAGTACACAGTAGGATACATGTATCATAGAATAGAAAAGGGAGCAATGTAGACAGGATGCCCAGCTGAAGACTAAGGTGGTGAGATGAAAGGACCTAGCCCATTATTTGAGACTTATACATTTGTTTGAAGGAGTGGTTGATAATAACATTCTGGAGTTCTCTATAGGTTAACTGCTAGGGGTGTGCTAAAATGAAGATGTTAGAATCTGTTATTCATAGTTTTTATTATTCCCATGAACCGTAGCATAAACCTTCCTCCCTTAACTTATCAGATCACTGACTTGCTATAGTGTACCATAACCTAAAATAAATCCTGTGAGAAGGGTAGGCTATCTCTTGGCTGCCAAAGAGATCTTTCTATCTAAGTCCTCATATAGGTGCTAGAGTTTTGTGTAGAGAGTACCAGCAAATGAGACATAGGAGCCAGGCTGAAATCTAAGTTGAGATTATAATTTTTAGTGAGCTTTGGATTTTCACAATATTAGATACGCCATAGTACTAATAATTAAGGCTTTATAAAAATCATTTTTTGGTAGTGTTGCATTTGGTTTGGAAATATTCAAGCTCTTAAATTTGACTAACAGTGGACTTTTCCATCTGCAGATTATACTGAATGGCCAGGTGAGGCAGTGTTGCAGAGGAATATTTCTCCGCTTGCTGAGAAAAAAAAAAAAAGAAAGCTCATTCTTCAGCCTCCTCCATGCCTCGTTCAATATATATGGTAAGTCAAAATCTCATTTAATCATTTTGCCATTAATAAAAAGTTCATAGCATCTGATGGCTCTCAGTGCCTTTTAGTGGGGTCTTCCGCATAAATATAATCTTCTAAGACGGTAGCAATAAGGATGACGCTATGGCCATCATGATAGTTTATCAAAGACTTTGACTGTCTATGTGTCTGACAAAATCTTCTTTAGATACTTGTGCAGGCAATATGTCCTCCACGGTAATTACCATCTTTCAGGCTGGAATGAGGTGTCTTAGGTTAGAGCAATTGACTGACTTTGAGATGGAAGGAAGCTATTTAACCTGTTTCCCTGCTCTCTGTGAGTGGGACTCTGATACTCAAGATGGACTGCTGTTTAGAAACTATGTTCTTTAAATAGGAGCCCAATGCTTTCAATGGTGCTGAGTACTTTCCCATTACACCTCCTACTTGCTGTGCAGTCATATTCCCAGATACTTACCTAGTGTGTAATTGCTGATGTCTGGTCCTCCGGTGTAATCGTCTCCCAGTGCGATTGGTCAAGTGGTGCCATTACATCACAAAGCTACAGCAGGATGTCTTCTGACATGAGGGTCAATCAGTTGCTTCTTCCTAATCTAGCCCTCTTTAAATAGGAGCCCAATGCTTTCAATGGTGCAGTGTACTTTCCCATTGCACCTCCTACTTCATGTGCAGTCCTATTCACAGAGAGTTACCTAGTGTGTAATTGCTGTGTTCTGGCCCTCTGGTGTAATCTTCACCAAGGGCGATTGGTCAAGTGGTGCCAATTCATCACAAAGTTACAGCAGGATGTCTTCTGACATGAGGGCCAATCAGTTGCTTCTTCTAACTCTAGCCCTCTTCAAATAGGAGTCCAATGCTCTCAATGGTGCAGTGTACTTTCCCATTACACCTCCTACTTGCTGTGCAGTAATATTCACAGATAGTTACCTAGTGTGGAATTGCTGTTGTCTGGTCCTCCGGTGTAATCTTAAGCCAGGGTGATTGGTCAAGTGGTGCATTACATCACAAAGCTACAGCAGGATGTCATCTGAAATGAGGGCCAATCAGTTTCCTAGTACACAGTAGGATACATGTATCATAGAATAGAAAAGGGAGCAATGTAGACAGGATGCCCAGCTGAAGACTAAGGTGGTGAGATGAAAGGACCTAGCCCATTATTTGAGACTTATACATTTGTTTGAAGGAGTGGTTGATAATAACATTCTGGAGTTCTCTATAGGTTAACTGCTAGGGGTGTGCTAAAATGAAGATGTTAGAATCTGTTATTCATAGTTTTTATTATTCCCATGAACCGTAGCATAAACCTTCCTCCCTTAACTTATCAGATCACTGACTTGCTATAGTGTACCATAACCTAAAATAAATCCTGTGAGAAGGGTAGGCTATCTCTTGGCTGCCAAAGAGATCTTTCTATCTAAGTCCTCATATAGGTGCTAGAGTTTTGTGTAGAGAGTACCAGCAAATGAGACATAGGAGCCAGGCTGAAATCTAAGTTGAGATTATAATTTTTAGTGAGCTTTGGATTTTCACAATATTAGATACGCCATAGTACTAATAATTAAGGCTTTATAAAAATCATTTTTTGGTAGTGTTGCATTTGGTTTGGAAATATTCAAGCTCTTAAATTTGACTAACAGTGGACTTTTCCATCTGCAGATTATACTGAATGGCCAGGTGAGGCAGTGTTGCAGAGGAATATTTCTCCGCTTGCTGAGAAAAAAAAAAAAAGAAAGCTCATTCTTCAGCCTCCTCCATGCCTCGTTCAATATATATGGTAAGTCAAAATCTCATTTAATCATTTTGCCATTAATAAAAAGTTCATAGCATCTGATGGCTCTCAGTGCCTTTTAGTGGGGTCTTCCGCATAAATATAATCTTCTAAGACGGTAGCAATAAGGATGACGCTATGGCCATCATGATAGTTTATCAAAGACTTTGACTGTCTATGTGTCTGACAAAATCTTCTTTAGATACTTGTGCAGGCAATATGTCCTCCACGGTAATTACCATCTTTCAGGCTGGAATGAGGTGTCTTAGGTTAGAGCAATTGACTGACTTTGAGATGGAAGGAAGCTATTTAACCTGTTTCCCTGCTCTCTGTGAGTGGGACTCTGATACTCAAGATGGACTGCTGTTTAGAAACTGTGTTCTTTAAATAGGAGCCCAATGCTTTCAATGGTGCGGAGTACTTTCCCATTACACCTCCTACTTGCTGTGCAGTCATATTCCCAGATACTTACCTAGTGTGTAATTGCTGATGTCTGGTCCTCCGGTGTAATCGTCTCCCAGTGCGATTGGTCAAGTGGTGCCATTACATCACAAAGCTACAGCAGGATGTCTTCTGACATGAGGGTCAATCGGTTGCTTCTTCCTAATCTAACTCTCTTTAAATAGGAGCCCAATGCTTTCAATGGTGCAGTGTACTTTCCCATTGCACCTCCTACTTCATGTGCAGTCATATTCACAGATAGTTACCTAGTGTGTAATTGCTGTGTTCTGGTCCTCCGGTGTAATCTTCACCAAGGGCGATTGGTCAAGTGGTGCCAATTCATCACAAAGTTACAGCAGGATGTCTTCTGACATGAGGGCCAATCAGTTGCTTCTTCTAACTCTAGCCCTCTTTAAATAGGAGTCCAATGCTCTCAATGGTGCAGTGTACTTTCCCATTACACCTCCTACTTGCTGTGCAGTAATATTCACAGATAGTTACCTAGTGTGGAATTGCTGTTGTCTGGTCCTCCGGTGTAATCTTAAGCCAGGGTGATTGGTCAAGTGGTGCATTACATCACACAGCTACAGCAGGATGTCATCTGAAATGAGGGCCAATCAGTTTCCTAGTACGCAGTAGGATACATGTATCATGGAATAGAAAAGGGAGCAATGTAGACGGATGCCCAGCTGAAGACTAAGGTGGTGAGATGAAAGGACCTAGCCCATTATTTGAGACTTATACATTTGTTTGAAGGAGTGGTTGATAATAACATTCTGGAGTTCTCTATAGGTTAACTGCTAGGGGTGTGCTAAAATGAAGATGTTAGAATCTGTTATTCATAGTTTTTATTATTCCCATGAACCGTAGCATAAACCTTCCTCCCTTAACTTATCAGATCACTGACTTGCTATAGTGTACAATAACCTAAAATAAATCCTGTGAGAAGGGTAGACTATCTCTTGGCTGCCAAAGAGATCTTTCTATCTAAGTCCTCATATAGGTGCTAGAGTTTTGTGTAGAGAGTACCAGCAAATGAGACATAGGAGCCAGGTTGAAATCTAAGTTGAGATTATAATTTTTAGTGAGCTTTGGATTTTCACAATATTAGATACGCCATAGTACTAATAATTGAGGCTTTATAAAAATCATTTTTTGGTAGTGTTGCATTTGGTTTGGAAATATTCAAGCTCTTAAATTTGACTAACAGTGGACTTTTCCATCTGCAGATTATACTGAATGGCCAGCAGAGGCAGTGTTGCAGAGGAATATTTCTCCGCTTGCTGAGAAAAAATAAAAAAGAAAGCTCATTCTTCAGCCTCCTCCATGCCTCGTTCAATATATATGGTAAGTCAAAATCTCATTTAATCATTTTGCCATTAATAAAAAGTTCATAGCATCTGATGGCTCTCAGTGCCTTTTAGTGGGGTCTTCCGCATAAATATAATCTTCTAAGACGGTAGCAATAAGGATGACGCTATGGCCATCATGATAGTTTATCAAAGACTTTGACTGTCTATGTGTCTGACAAAATCTTCTTTAGATACTTGTGCAGGCAATATGTCCTCCACGGTAATTACCATCTTTCAGGCTGGAATGAGGTGTCTTAGGTTAGAGCAATTGACTGACTTTGAGATGGAAGGAAGCTATTTAACCTGTTTCCCTGCTCTCTGTGAGTGGGACTCTGATACTCAAGATGGACTGCTGTTTAGAAACTGTGTTCTTTAAATAGGAGCCCAATGCTTTCAATGGTGCTGAGTACTTTCCCATTACACCTCCTACTTGCTGTGCAGTCATATTCCCAGATACTTACCTAGTGTGTAATTGCTGATGTCTGGTCCTCCGGTGTAATCGTCTCCCAGTGCGATTGGTCAAGTGGTGCCATTACATCACAAAGCTACAGCAGGATGTCTTCTGACATGAGGGTCAATCAGTTGCTTCTTCCTAATCTAGCCCTCTTTAAATAGGAGCCCAATGCTTTCAATGGTGCAGTGTACTTTCCCATTGCACCTCCTACTTCATGTGCAGTCATATTCACAGATAGTTACCTAGTGTGTAATTGCTGTGTTCTGGTCCTCCAGTGTAATCTTCACCAAGGGCGATTGGTCAAGTGGTGCCAATTCATCACAAAGTTACAGCAGGATGTCTTCTGACATGCGGGCCAATCAGTTGCTTCTTCTAACTCTAGCCCTCTTTAAATAGGAGTCCAATGCTCTCAATGGTGCAGTGTACTTTCCCATTACACCTCCTACTTGCTGTGCAGTAATATTCACAGATAGTTACCTAGTGTGGAATTGCTGTTGTCTGGTCCTCCGGTGTAATCTTAAGCCAGGGTGATTGGTCAAGTGGTGCATTACATCACAAAGCTACAGCAGGATGTCATCTGAAATGAGGGCCAATCAGTTTCCTAGTACGCAGTAGGATACATGTATCATGGAATAGAAAAGGGAGCAATGTAGACAGGATGCCCAGCTGAAGACTAAGGTGGTGAGATGAAAGGACCTAGCCCATTATTTGAGACTTATACATTTGTTTGAAGGAGTGGTTGATAATAACATTCTGGAGTTCTCTATAGGTTAACTGCTAGGGGTGTGCTAAAATGAAGATGTTAGAATCTGTTATTCATAGTTTTTATTATTCCCATGAACCGTAGCATAAACCTTCCTCCCTTAACTTATCAGATCACTGACTTGCTATAGTGTACCATAACCTAAAATAAATCCTGTGAGAAGGGTAGGCTATCTCTTGGCTGCCAAAGAGATCTTTCTATCTAAGTCCTCATATAGGTGCTAGAGTTTTGTGTAGAGAGTACCAGCAAATGAGACATAGGAGCCAGGTTGAAATCTAAGTTGAGATTATAATTTTTAGTGAGCTTTGGATTTTCACAATATTAGATACACCATAGTACTAATAATTGAGGCTTTATAAAAATCATTTTTTGGTAGTGTTGCATTTGGTTTGGAAATATTCAAGCTCTTAAATTTGACTAACAGTGGACCTTTCCATCCACAGATTATACTGAATGGCCAGCAGAGGCAGTGTTGCAGAGGAATATTTCTCCGCTTGCTGAGAAAAAAAAAAAATAGAAAGCTCATTCTTCAGCCTCCTCCATGCCTCGTTCAATATATATGGTAAGTCAAAATCTCATTTAATCATTTTGCCATTAATAAAAAGTTCATAGCATCTGATGGCTCTCAGTGCCTTTTAGTGGGGTCTTCCGCATAAATATAATCTTCTAAGACGGTAGCAATAAGGATGACGCTATGGCCATCATGATAGTTTATCAAAGACTTTGACTGTCTATGTGTCTGACAAAATCTTCTTTAGATACTTGTGCAGGCAATATGTCCTCCACGGTAATTACCATCTTTCAGGCTGGAATGAGGTGTCTTAGGTTAGAGCAATTGACTGACTTTGAGATGGAAGGAAGCTATTTAACCTGTTTCCCTGCTCTCTGTGAGTGGGACTCTGATACTCAAGATGGACTGCTGTTTAGAAACTGTGTTCTTTAAATAGGAGCCCAATGCTTTCAATGGTGCTGAGTACTTTCCCATTACACCTCCTACTTGCTGTGCAGTCATATTCCCAGATACTTACCTAGTGTGTAATTGCTGATGTCTGGTCCTCCGGTGTAATCGTCTCCAAGTGCGATTGGTCAACTGGTGCCATTACATCACAAAGCTACAGCAGGATGTCTTCTGACATGAGGGTCAATCAGTTGCTTCTTCCTAATCTAGCCCTCTTTAAATAGGAGCCCAATGCTTTCAATGGTGCAGTGTACTTTCCCATTGCACCTCCTACTTCATGTGCAGTCATATTCACAGATAGTTACCTAGTGTGTAATTGCTGTGTTCTGGTCCTCCGGTGTAATCTTCACCAAGGGCGATTGGTCAAGTAGTGCCAATTCATCACAAAGTTACAGCAGGATGTCTTCTGACATGAGGGCCAATCAGTTGCTTCTTCTAACTCTAGCCCTCTTTAAATAGGAGTCCAATGCTCTCAATGGTGCAGTGTACTTTCCCATTACACCTCCTACTTGCTGTGCAGTAATATTCACAGATAGTTACCTAGTGTGGAATTGCTGTTGTCTGGTCCTCCGGTGTAATCTTAAGCCAGGGTGATTGGTCAAGTGGTGCATTACATCACAAAGCTACAGCAGGATGTCATCTGAAATGAGGGCCAATCAGTTTCCTAGTACGCAGTAGGATACATGTATCATGGAATAGAAAAGGGAGCAATGTAGACAGGATGCCCAGCTGAAGACTAAGGTGGTGAGATGAAAGGACCTAGCCCATTATTTGAGACTTATACATTTGTTTGAAGGAGTGGTTGATAATAACATTCTGGAGTTCTCTATAGGTTAACTGCTAGGGGTGTGCTAAAATGAAGATGTTAAAATCTGTTATTCATAGTTTTTATTATTCCCATGAACCGTAGCATAAACCTTCCTCCCTTAACTTATCAGATCACTGACTTGCTATAGTGTACCATAACCTAAAATAAATCCTGTGAGAAGGGTAGGCTATCTCTTGGCTGCCAAAGAGATCTTTCTATCTAAGTCCTCATATAGGTGCTAGAGTTTTGTGTAGAGAGTACCAGCAAATGAGACATAGGAGCCAGGTTGAAATCTAAGTTGAGATTATAATTTTTAGTGAGCTTTGGATTTTCACAATATTAGATACACCATAGTACTAATAATTGAGGCTTTATAAAAATCATTTTTTGGTAGTGTTGCATTTGGTTTGGAAATATTCAAGCTCTTAAATTTGACTAACAGTGGACCTTTCCATCTGCAGATTATACTGAATGGCCAGCAGAGGCAGTGTTGCAGAGGAATATTTCTCCGCTTGCTGAGAAAAAAAAAAATAGAAAGCTCATTCTTCAGCCTCCTCCATGCCTCGTTCAATATATATGGTAAGTCAAAATCTCATTTAATCATTTTGCCATTAATAAAAAGTTCATAGCATCTGATGGCTCTCAGGGCCTTTTAGTGGGGTCTTCCGCATAAATATAATCTTCTAAGACGGTAGCAATAAGGATGACGCTATGGCCATCATGATAGTTTATCAAAGACTTTGACTGTCTATGTGTCTGACAAAATCTTCTTTAGATACTTGTGCAGGCAATATGTCCTCCACGGTAATTACCATCTTTCAGGCTGGAATGAGGTGTCTTAGGTTAGAGCAATTGACTGACTTTGAGATGGAAGGAAGCTATTTAACCTGTTTCCCTGCTCTCTGTGAGTGGGACTCTGATACTCAAGATGGACTGCTGTTTAGAAACTGTGTTCTTTAAATAGGAGCCCAATGCTTTCAATGGTGCTGAGTACTTTCCCATTACACCTCCTACTTGCTGTGCAGTCATATTCCCAGATACTTACCTAGTGTGTAATTGCTGATGTCTGGTCCTCCGGTGTAATCGTCTCCCAGTGCGATTGGTCAAGTGGTGCCATTACATCACAAAGCTACAGCAGGATGTCTTCTGACATGAGTGTCAATCAGTTGCTTCTTCCTAATCTAGCCCTCTTTAAATAGGAGCCCAATGCTTTCAATGGTGCAGTGTACTTTCCCATTGCACCTCCTACTTCATGTGCAGTCCTATTCACAGATAGTTACCTAGTGTGTAATTGCTGTGTTCTGGTCCTCCGGTGTAATCTTCACCAAGGGCGATTGGTCAAGTGGTGCCAATTCATCACAAAGTTACAGCAGGATGTCTTCTGACATGCGGGCCAATCAGTTGCTTCTTCTAACTCTAGCCCTCTTTAAATAGGAGTCCAATGCTCTCAATGGTGCAGTGTACTTTCCCATTGCACCTCCTACTTGCTGTGCAGTAATATTCACAGATAGTTACCTAGTGTGGAATTGCTGTTGTCTGGTCCTCCGGTGTAATCTTAAGCCAGGGTGATTGGTCAAGTGGTGCATTACATCACAAAGCTACAGCAGGATGTCATCTGAAATGAGGGCCAATCAGTTTCCTAGTACGCAGTAGGATACATGTATCATGGAATAGAAAAGGGAGCAATGTAGACAGGATGCCCAGCTGAAGACTAAGGTGGTGAGATGAAAGGACCTAGCCCATTATTTGAGACTTATGCATTTGTTTGAAGGAGTGGTTGATAATAACATTCTGGAGTTCTCTATAGGTTAACTGCTAGGGGTGTGCTAAAATGAAGATGTTAGAATCTGTTATTCATAGTTTTTATTATTCCCATGAACCGTAGCATAAACCTTCCTCCCTTAACTTATCAGATCACTGACTTGCTATAGTGTACCATAACCTAAAATAAATCCTGTGAGAAGGGTAGGCTATCTCTTGGCTGCCAAAGAGATCTTTCTATCTAAGTCCTCATATAGGTGCTAGAGTTTTGTGTAGAGAGTACCAGCAAATGAGACATAGGAGCCAGGTTGAAATCTAAGTTGAGATTATAATTTTTAGTGAGCTTTGGATTTTCACAATATTAGATACACCATAGTACTAATAATTGAGGCTTTATAAAAATCATTTTTTGGTAGTGTTGCATTTGGTTTGGAAATATTCAAGCTCTTAAATTTGACTAACAGTGGACCTTTCCATCTGCAGATTATACTGAATGGCCAGCAGAGGCAGTGTTGCAGAGGAATATTTCTCCGCTTGCTGAGAAAAAAAAAATATAGAAAGCTCATTCTTCAGCCTCCTCCATGCCTCGTTCAATATATATGGTAAGTCAAAATCTCATTTAATCATTTTGCCATTAATAAAAAGTTCATAGCATCTGATGGCTCTCAGTGCCTTTTAGTGGGGTCTTCCGCATAAATATAATCTTCTAAGACGGTAGCAATAAGGATGACGCTATGGCCATCATGATAGTTTATCAAAGACTTTGACTGTCTATGTGTCTGACAAAATCTTCTTTAGATACTTGTGCAGGCAATATGTCCTCCACGGTAATTACCATCTTTCAGGCTGGAATGAGGTGTCTTAGGTTAGAGCAATTGACTGACTTTGAGATGGAAGGAAGCTATTTAACCTGTTTCCCTGCTCTCTGTGAGTGGGACTCTGATACTCAAGATGGACTGCTGTTTAGAAACTGTGTTCTTTAAATAGGAGCCCAATGCTTTCAATGGTGCTGAGTACTTTCCCATTACACCTCCTACTTGCTGTGCAGTCATATTCCCAGATACTTACCTAGTGTGTAATTGCTGATGTCTGGTCCTCCGGTGTAATCGTCTCCCAGTGCGATTGGTCAAGTGGTGCCATTACATCACAAAGCTACAGCAGGATGTCTTCTGACATGAGGGTCAATCAGTTGCTTCTTCCTAATCTAGCCCTCTTTAAATAGGAGCCCAATGCTTTCAATGGTGCAGTGTACTTTCCCATTGCACCTCCTACTTCTTGTGCAGTCATATTCACAGATAGTTACCTAGTGTGTAATTGCTGTGTTCTGGTCCTCCGGTGTAATCTTCACCAAGGGCGATTGGTCAAGTAGTGCCAATTCATCACAAAGTTACAGCAGGATGTCTTCTGACATGAGGGCCAATCAGTTGCTTCTTCTAACTCTAGCCCTCTTTAAATAGGAGTCCAATGCTCTCAATGGTGCAGTGTACTTTCCCATTACACCTCCTACTTGCTGTGCAGTAATATTCACAGATAGTTACCTAGTGTGGAATTGCTGTTGTCTGGTCCTCCGGTGTAATCTTAAGCCAGGGTGATTGGTCAAGTGGTGCATTACATCACAAAGCTACAGCAGGATGTCATCCGAAATGAGGGCCAATCAGTTTCCTAGTACGCAGTAGGATACATGTATCATGGAATAGAAAAGGGAGCAATGTAGACAGGATGCCCAGCTGAAGACTAAGGTGGTGAGATGAAAGGACCTAGCCCATTATTTGAGACTTATACATTTGTTTGAAGGAGTGGTTGATAATAACATTCTGGAGTTCTCTATAGGTTAACTGCTAGGGGTGTGCTAAAATGAAGATGTTAAAATCTGTTATTCATAGTTTTTATTATTCCCATGAACCGTAGCATAAACCTTCCTCCCTTAACTTATCAGATCACTGACTTGCTATAGTGTACCATAACCTAAAATAAATCCTGTGAGAAGGGTAGGCTATCTCTTGGCTGCCAAAGAGATCTTTCTATCTAAGTCCTCATATAGGTGCTAGAGTTTTGTGTAGAGAGTACCAGCAAATGAGACATAGGAGCCAGGTTGAAATCTAAGTTGAGATTATAATTTTTAGTGAGCTTTGGATTTTCACAATATTAGATACACCATAGTACTAATAATTGAGGCTTTATAAAAATCATTTTTTGGTAGTGTTGCATTTGGTTTGGAAATATTCAAGCTCTTAAATTTGACTAACAGTGGACCTTTCCATCTGCAGATTATACTGAATGGCCAGCAGAGGCAGTGTTGCAGAGGAATATTTCTCCGCTTGCTGAGAAAAAAAAAATAGAAAGCTCATTCTTCAGCCTCCTCCATGCCTCGTTCAATATATATGGTAAGTCAAAATCTCATTTAATCATTTTGCCATTAATAAAAAGTTCATAGCATCTGATGGCTCTCAGGGCCTTTTAGTGGGGTCTTCCGCATAAATATAATCTTCTAAGACGGTAGCAATAAGGATGACGCTATGGCCATCATGATAGTTTATCAAAGACTTTGACTGTCTATGTGTCTGACAAAATCTTCTTTAGATACTTGTGCAGGCAATATGTCCTCCACGGTAATTACCATCTTTCAGGCTGGAATGAGGTGTCTTAGGTTAGAGCAATTGACTGACTTTGAGATGGAAGGAAGCTATTTAACCTGTTTCCCTGCTCTCTGTGAGTGGGACTCTGATACTCAAGATGGACTGCTGTTTAGAAACTGTGTTCTTTAAATAGCAGCCCAATGCTTTCAATGGTGCTGAGTACTTTCCCATTACACCTCCTACTTGCTGTGCAGTCATATTCCCAGATACTTACCTAGTGTGTAATTGCTGATGTCTGGTCCTCCGGTGTAATCGTCTCCCAGTGCGATTGGTCAAGTGGTGCCATTACATCACAAAGCTACAGCAGGATGTCTTCTGACATGAGTGTCAATCAGTTGCTTCTTCCTAATCTAGCCCTCTTTAAATAGGAGCCCAATGCTTTCAATGGTGCAGTGTACTTTCCCATTGCACCTCCTACTTCATGTGCAGTCCTATTCACAGATAGTTACCTAGTGTGTAATTGCTGTGTTCTGGTCCTCCGGTGTAATCTTCACCAAGGGCGATTGGTCAAGTGGTGCCAATTCATCACAAAGTTACAGCAGGATGTCTTCTGACATGAGGGCCAATCAGTTGCTTGTTCTAACTCTAGCCCTCTTTAAATAGGAGTCCAATGCTCTCAATAGTGCAGTGTACTTTCCCATTACACCTCCTACTTGCTGTGCAGTAATATTCACAGATAGTTACCTAGTGTGGAATTGCTGTTGTCTGGTCCTCCGGTGTAATCTTAAGCCAGGGTGATTGGTCAAGTGGTGCATTACATCACAAAGCTACAGCAGGATGTCATCTGAAATGAGGGCCAATCAGTTTCCTAGTACACAGTAGGATACATGTATCATAGAATAGAAAAGGGAGCAATGTAGACAGGATGCCCAGCTGAAGACTAAGGTGGTGAGATGAAAGGACCTAGCCCATTATTTGAGACTTATACATTTGTTTGAAGGAGTGGTTGATAATAACATTCTGGAGTTCTCTATAGGTTAACTGCTAGGGGTGTGCTAAAATGAAGATGTTAGAATCTGTTATTCATAGTTTTTATTATTCCCATGAACCGTAGCATAAACCTTCCTCCCTTAACTTATCAGATCACTGACTTGCTATAGTGTACCATAACCTAAAATAAATCCTGTGAGAAGGGTAGGCTATCTCTTGGCTGCCAAAGAGATCTTTCTATCTAAGTCCTCATATAGGTGCTAGAGTTTTGTGTAGAGAGTACCAGCAAATGAGACATAGGAGCCAGGTTGAAATCCAAGTTGAGATTATAATTTTTAGTGAGCTTTGGATTTTCACAATATTAGATACGCCATAGTACTAATAATTGAGGCTTTATAAAAATCATTTTTTGGTAGTGTTGCATTTGGTTTGGAAATATTCAAGCTCTTAAATTTGACTAACAGTGGACTTTTCCATCTGCAGATTATACTGAATGGCCAGCAGAGGCAGTGTTGCAGAGGAATATTTCTCCGCTTGCTGAGAAAAAAAAAAGAAAGCTAATTCTTCAGCCTGCTCCATGCCTCGATCAATATATATGGTAAGTCAAAATCTCATTTAATCATTTTGCCATTAATAAAAAGTTCATAGCATCTGATGGCTCTCAGGGCCTTTTAGTGGGGTCTTCCGCATAAATATAATCTTCTAAGACGGTAGCAATAAGGATGACGCTATGGCCATCATGATAGTTTATCAAAGACTTTGACTGTCTATGTGTCTGACAAAATCTTCTTTAGATACTTGTGCAGGCAATATGTCCTCCACGGTAATTACCATCTTTCAGGATGGAATGAGGTGTCTTAGGTTAGAGCAATTGACTGACTTTGAGATGGAAGGAAGCTATTTAACCTGTTTCCCTGCTCTCTGTGAGTGGGACTCTGATACTCAAGATGGACTGCTGTTTAGAAACTGTGTTCTTTAAATAGGAGCCCAATGCTTTCAATGGTGCTGAGTACTTTCCCATTACACCTCCTACTTGCTGTGCAGTCATATTCCCAGATACTTACCTAGTGTGTAATTGCTGATGTCTGGTCCTCCGGTGTAATCGTCTCCCAGTGCGATTGGTCAAGTGGTGCCATTACATCACAAAGCTACAGCAGGATGTCTTCTGACATGAGGGTCAATCGGTTGCTTCTTCCTAATCTAACTCTCTTTAAATAGGAGCCCAATGCTTTCAATGGTGCAGTGTACTTTCCCATTGCACCTCCTACTTCATGTGCAGTCATATTCACAGATAGTTACCTAGTGTGTAATTGCTGTGTTCTGGTCCTCCGGTGTAATCTTCACCAAGGGCGATTGGTCAAGTGGTGCCAATTCATCACAAAGTTACAGCAGGATGTCTTCTGACATGAGGGCCAATCAGTTGCTTCTTCTAACTCTAGCCCTCTTTAAATAGGAGTCCAATGCTCTCAATGGTGCAGTGTACTTTCCCATTACACCTCCTACTTGCTGTGCAGTAATATTCACAGATAGTTACCTAGTGTGGAATTGCTGTTGTCTGATCCTCCGGTGTAATCTTAAGCCAGGGTGATTGGTCAAGTGGTGCATTACATCACAAAGCTACAGCAGGATGTCATCTGAAATGAGGGCCAATCAGTTTCCTAGTACGCAGTAGGATACATGTATCATGGAATAGAAAAGGGAGCAATGTAGACGGATGCCCAGCTGAAGACTAAGGTGGTGAGATGAAAGGACCTAGCCCATTATTTGAGACTTATACATTTGTTTGAAGGAGTGGTTGATAATAACATTCTGGAGTTCTCTATAGGTTAACTGCTAGGGGTGTGCTAAAATGAAGATGTTAGAATCTGTTATTCATAGTTTTTATTATTCCCATGAACCGCAGCATAAACCTTCCTCCCTTAACTTATCAGATCACTGACTTGCTATAGTGTACCATAACCTAAAATAAATCCTGTGAGAAGGGTAGGCTATCTCTTGGCTGCCAAAGAGATCTTTCTATCTGAGTCCTCATATAGGTGCTAGAGTTTTGTGTAGAGAGTACCATCAAATGAGACATAGGAGCCAGGTTGAAATCCAAGTTGAGATTATAATTTTTAGTGAGCTTTGGATTTTCACAATATTAGATACGCCATAGTACTAATAATTGAGGCTTTATAAAAATCATTTTTTGGTAGTGTTGCATTTGGTTTGGAAATATTCAAGCTCTTAAATTTGACTAACAGTGGACTTTTCCATCTGCAGATTATACTGAATGGCCAGCAGAGGCAGTGTTGCAGAGGAATATTTCTCCGCTTGCTGAGAAAAAAAAAAAAGAAAGCTCATTCTTCAGCCTCCTCCATGCCTCGTTCAATATATATGGTAAGTCAAAATCTCATTTAATCATTTTGCCATTAATAAAAAGTTCATAGCATCTGATGGCTCTCAGTGCCTTTTAGTGGGGTCTTCCGCATAAATATAATCTTCTAAGACGGTAGCAATAAGGATGACGCTATGGCCATCATGATAGTTTATCAAAGACTTTGACTGTCTATGTGTCTGACAAAATCTTCTTTAGATACTTGTGCAGGCAATATGTCCTCCACGGTAATTACCATCTTTCAGGATGGAATGAGGTGTCTTAGGTTAGAACAATTGACTGACTTTGAGATGGAAGGAAGCTATTTAACCTGTTTCCCTGCTCTCTGTGAGTGGGACTCTGATACTCAAGATGGACTGCTGTTTAGAAACTGTGTTCTTTAAATAGGAGCCCAATGCTTTCAATGGTGCTGAGTACTTTCCCATTACACCTCCTACTTGCTGTGCAGTCATATTCCCAGATACTTACCTAGTGTGTAATTGCTGATGTCTGGTCCTCCGGTGTAATCGTCTCCCAGTGCGATTGGTCAAGTGGTGCCATTACATCACAAAGCTACAGCAGGATGTCTTCTGACATGAGGGTCAATCGGTTGCTTCTTCCTAATCTAACTCTCTTTAAATAGGAGCCCAATGCTTTCAATGGTGCAGTGTACTTTCCCATTGCACCTCCTACTTCATGTGCAGTCATATTCACAGATAGTTACCTAGTGTGTAATTGCTGTGTTCTGGTCCTCCGGTGTAATCTTCACCAAGGGCGATTGGTCAAGTGGTGCCAATTCATCACAAAGTTACAGCAGGATGTCTTCTGACATGAGGGCCAATCAGTTGCTTCTTCTAACTCTAGCCCTCTTTAAATAGGAGTCCAATGCTCTCAATGGTGCAGTGTACTTTCCCATTACACCTCCTACTTGCTGTGCAGTAATATTCACAGATAGTTACCTAGTGTGGAATTGCTGTTGTCTGGTCCTCCGGTGTAATCTTAAGCCAGGGTGATTGGTCAAGTGGTGCATTACATCACAAAGCTACAGCAGGATGTCATCTGAAATGAGGGCCAATCAGTTTCCTAGTACGCAGTAGGATACATGTATCATGGAATAGAAAAGGGAGCCATGTAGACGGATGCCCAGCTGAAGACTAAGGTGGTGAGATGAAAGGACCTAGCCCATTATTTGAGACTTATACATTTGTTTGAAGGAGTGGTTGATAATAACATTCTGGAGTTCTCTATAGGTTAACTGCTAGGGGTGTGCTAAAATGAAGATGTTAGAATCTGTTATTCATAGTTTTTATTATTCCCATGAACCGCAGCATAAACCTTCCTCCCTTAACTTATCCGATCACTGACTTGCTATAGTGTACCATAACCTAAAATAAATCCTGTGAGAAGGGTAGGCTATCTCTTGGCTGCCAAAGAGATCTTTCTATCTGAGTCCTCATATAGGTGCTAGAGTTTTGTGTAGAGAGTACCATCAAATGAGACATAGGAGCCAGGTTGAAATCCAAGTTGAGATTATAATTTTTAGTGAGCTTTGGATTTTCACAATATTAGATACGCCATAGTACTAATAATTGAGGCTTTATAAAAATCATTTTTTGGTAGTGTTGCATTTGGTTTGGAAATATTCAAGCTCTTAAATTTGACTAACAGTGGACTTTTCCATCTGCAGATTATACTGAATGGCCAGCAGAGGCAGTGTTGCAGAGGAATATTTCTCCGCTTGCTGAGAAAAAAAAAAGAAAGCTAATTCTTCAGCCTGCTCCATGCCTCGATCAATATATATGGTAAGTCAAAATCTCATTTAATCATTTTGCCATTAATAAAAAGTTCATAGCATCTGATGGCTCTCAGGGCCTTTTAGTGGGGTCTTCCGCATAAATATAATCTTCTAAGACGGTAGCAATAAGGATGACGCTATGGCCATCATGATAGTTTATCAAAGACTTTGACTGTCTATGTGTCTGACAAAATCTTCTTTAGATACTTGTGCAGGCAATATGTCCTCCACGGTAATTACCATCTTTCAGGCTGGAATGAGGTGTCTTAGGTTAGAGCAATTGACTGACTTTGAGATGGAAGGAAGCTATTTAACCTGTTTCCCTGCTCTCTGTGAGTGGGACTCTGATACTCAAGATGGACTGCTGTTTAGAAACTATGTTCTTTAAATAGGAGCCCAATGCTTTCAATGGTGCTGAGTACTTTCCCATTACACCTCCTACTTGCTGTGCAGTCATATTCCCAGATACTTACCTAGTGTGTAATTGCTGATGTCTGGTCCTCCGGTGTAATCGTCTCCCAGTGCGATTGGTCAAGTGGTGCCATTACATCACAAAGCTACAGCAGGATGTCTTCTGACATGAGGGTCAATCGGTTGCTTCTTCCTAATCTAACTCTCTTTAAATAGGAGCCCAATGCTTTCAATGGTGCAGTGTACTTTCCCATTGCACCTCCTACTTCATGTGCAGTCATATTCACAGATAGTTACCTAGTGTGTAATTGCTGTGTTCTGGTCCTCCGGTGTAATCTTCACCAAGGGCGATTGGTCAAGTGGTGCCAATTCATCACAAAGTTACAGCAGGATGTCTTCTGACATGAGGGCCAATCAGTTGCTTCTTCTAACTCTAGCCCTCTTTAAATAGGAGTCCAATGCTCTCAATGGTGCAGTGTACTTTCCCATTACACCTCCTACTTGCTGTGCAGTAATATTCACAGATAGTTACCTAGTGTGGAATTGCTGTTGTCTGGTCCTCCGGTGTAATCTTAAGCCAGGGTGATTGGTCAAGTGGTGCATTACATCACAAAGCTACAGCAGGATGTCATCTGAAATGAGGGCCAATCAGTTTCCTAGTACGCAGTAGGATACATGTATCATGGAATAGAAAAGGGAGCAATGTAGACGGATGCCCAGCTGAAGACTAAGGTGGTGAGATGAAAGGACCTAGCCCATTATTTGAGACTTATACATTTGTTTGAAGGAGTGGTTGATAATAACATTCTGGAGTTCTCTATAGGTTAACTGCTAGGGGTGTGCTAAAATGAAGATGTTAGAATCTGTTATTCATAGTTTTTATTATTCCCATGAACCGCAGCATAAACCTTCCTCCCTTAACTTATCAGATCACTGACTTGCTATAGTGTACCATAACCTAAAATAAATCCTGTGAGAAGGGTAGGCTATCTCTTGGCTGCCAAAGAGATCTTTCTATCTGAGTCCTCATATAGGTGCTAGAGTTTTGTGTAGAGAGTACCATCAAATGAGACATAGGAGCCAGGTTGAAATCCAAGTTGAGATTATAATTTTTAGTGAGCTTTGGATTTTCACAATATTAGATACGCCATAGTACTAATAATTGAGGCTTTATAAAAATCATTTTTTGGTAGTGTTGCATTTGGTTTGGAAATATTCAAGCTCTTAAATTTGACTAACAGTGGACTTTTCCATCTGCAGATTATACTGAATGGCCAGCAGAGGCAGTGTTGCAGAGGAATATTTCTCCGCTTGCTGAGAAAAAAAAAAGAAAGCTAATTCTTCAGCCTGCTCCATGCCTCGATCAATATATATGGTAAGTCAAAATCTCATTTAATCATTTTGCCATTAATAAAAAGTTCATAGCATCTGATGGCTCTCAGGGCCTTTTAGTGGGGTCTTCCGCATAAATATAATCTTCTAAGACGGTAGCAATAAGGATGACGCTATGGCCATCATGATAGTTTATCAAAGACTTTGACTGTCTATGTGTCTGACAAAATCTTCTTTAGATACTTGTGCAGGCAATATGTCCTCCACGGTAATTACCATCTTTCAGGCTGGAATGAGGTGTCTTAGGTTAGAGCAATTGACTGACTTTGAGATGGAAGGAAGCTATTTAACCTGTTTCCCTGCTCTCTGTGAGTGGGACTCTGATACTCAAGATGGACTGCTGTTTAGAAACTATGTTCTTTAAATAGGAGCCCAATGCTTTCAATGGTGCTGAGTACTTTCCCATTACACCTCCTACTTGCTGTGCAGTCATATTCCCAGATACTTACCTAGTGTGTAATTGCTGATGTCTGGTCCTCCGGTGTAATCGTCTCCCAGTGCGATTGGTCAAGTGGTGCCATTACATCACAAAGCTACAGCAGGATGTCTTCTGACATGAGGGTCAATCAGTTGCTTCTTCCTAATCTAGCCCTCTTTAAATAGGAGCCCAATGCTTTCAATGGTGCAGTGTACTTTCCCATTGCACCTCCTACTTCATGTGCAGTCCTATTCACAGATAGTTACCTAGTGTGTAATTGCTGTGTTCTGGTCCTCCGGTGTAATCCTCACCAAGGGCGATTGGTCAAGTGGTGCCAATTCATCACAAAGTTACAGCAGGATGTCTTCTGACATGAGGGCCAATCAGTTGCTTCTTCTAACTCTAGCCCTCTTTAAATAGGAGTCCAATGCTCTCAATAGTGCAGTGTACTTTTCCATTACACCTCCTACTTGCTGTGCAGTAATATTCACAGATAGTTACCTAGTGTGGAATTGCTGTTGTCTGGTCCTCCGGTGTAATCTTAAGCCAGGGTGATTGGTCAAGTGGTGCATTACATCACAAAGCTACAGCAGGATGTCATCTGAAATGAGGGCCAATCCGTTTCCTAGTACGCAGTAGGATACATGTATCATGGAATAGAAAAGGGAGCAATGTAGACAGGATGCCCAGCTGAAGACTAAGGTGGTGAGATGAAAGGACCTAGCCCATTATTTGAGACTTATACATTTGTTTGAAGGAGTGGTTGATAATAACATTCTGGAGTTCTCTATAGGTTAACTGCTAGGGGTGTGCTAAAATGAAGATGTTAGAATCTGTTATTCATAGTTTTTATTATTCCCATGAACCGTAGCATAAACCTTCCTCCCTTAACTTATCAGATCACTGACTTGCTATAGTGTACCATAACCTAAAATAAATCCTGTGAGAAGGGTAGGCTATCTCTTGGCTGCCAAAGAGATCTTTCTATCTGAGTCCTCATATAGGTGCTAGAGTTTTGTGTAGAGAGTACCAGCAAATGAGACATAGGAGCCAGGCTGAAATCTAAGTTGAGATTATAATTTTTAGTGAGCTTTGGATTTTCACAATATTAGATACGCCATAGTACTAATAATTGAGGCTTTATAAAAATCATTTTTGGTAGTGTTGCATTTGGTTTGGAAATATTCAAGCTCTTAAATTTGACTAACAGTGGACTTTTCCATCTGCAGATTATACTGAATGGCCAGCAGAGGCAGTGTTGCAGAGGAATATTTCTCCGCTTGCTGAGAAAAAAAAAAAAGAAAGCTCATTCTTCAGCCTCCTCCATGCCTCGTTCAATATATATGGTAAGTCAAAATCTCATTTAATCATTTTGCCATTAATAAAAAGTTCATAGCATCTGATGGCTCTCAGTGCCTTTTAGTGGGGTCTTCCGCATAAATATAATCTTCTAAGACGGTAGCAATAAGGATGACGCTATGGCCATCATGATAGTTTATCAAAGACTTTGACTGTCTATGTGTCTGACAAAATCTTCTTTAGATACTTGTGCAGGCAATATGTCCTCCACGGTAATTACCATCTTTCAGGCTGGAATGAGGTGTCTTAGGTTAGAGCAATTGACTGACTTTGAGATGGAAGGAAGCTATTTAACCTGTTTCCCTGCTCTGTGTGAGTGGGACTCTGATACTCAAGATGGACTGCTGTTTAGAAACTATGTTCTTTAAATAGGAGCCCAATGCTTTCAATGGTGCTGAGTACTTTCCCATTACACCTCCTACTTGCTGTGCAGTCATATTCCCAGATACTTACCTCGTGTGTAATTGCTGATGTCTGGTCCTCCGGTGTAATCGTCTCCCAGTGCTATTGGTCAAGTGGTGCCATTACATCACAAAGCTACAGCAGGATGTCTTCTGACATGAGGGTCAATCAGTTGCTTCTTCCTAATCTAGCCCTCTTTAAATAGGAGCCCAATGCTTTCAATGGTGCAGTGTACTTTCCCATTGCACCTCCTACTTCATGTGCAGTCCTATTCACAGATAGTTACCTAGTGTGTAATTGCTGTGTTCTGGTCCTCCGGTGTAATCTTCACCAAGGGCGATTGGTCAAGTGGTGCCAATTCATCACAAAGTTACAGCAGGATGTCTTCTGACATGAGGGCCAATCAGTTGCTTCTTCTAACTCTAGCCCTCTTTAAATAGGAGTCCAATGCTCTCAATAGTGCAGTGTACTTTTCCATTACACCTCCTACTTGCTGTGCAGTAATATTCACAGATAGTTACCTAGTGTGGAATTGCTGTTGTCTGGTCCTCCGGTGTAATCTTAAGCCAGGGTGATTGGTCAAGTGGTGCATTACATCACAAAGCTACAGCAGGATGTCATCTGAAATGAGGGCCAATCGGTTTCCTAGTACACAGTAGGATACATGTATCATAGAATAGAAAAGGGAGCAATGTAGACAGGATGCCCAGCTGAAGACTAAGGTGGTGAGATGAAAGGACCTAGCCCATTATTTGAGACGTATACATTTGTTTGAAGGAGTGGTTGATAATAACATTCTGGAGTTCTCTATAGGTTAACTGCTAGGGGTGTGCTAAAATGAAGATGTTAGAATCTGTTATTCATAGTTTTTATTATTCCCATGAACCGCAGCATAAACCTTCCTCCCTTAACTTATCAGATCACTGACTTGCTATAGTGTACCATAACCTAAAATAAATCCTGTGAGAAGGGTAGGCTATCTCTTGGCTGCCAAAGAGATCTTTCTATCTGAGTCCTCATATAGGTGCTAGAGTTTTGTGTAGAGAGTACCAGCAAATGAGACATAGGAGCCAGGTTGAAATCTAAGTTGAGATTATAATTTTTAGTGAGCTTTGGATTTTCACAATATTAGATACGCCATAGTACTAATAATTGAGGCTTTATAAAAATCATTTTTTGGTAGTGTTGCATTTGGTTTGGAAATATTCAAGCTCTTAAATTTGACTAACAGTGGACCTTTCCATCTGCAGATTATACTGAATGGCCAGCAGAGGCAGTGTTGCAGAGGAATATTTCTCCGCTTGCTGAGAAAAAAAAAAATAGAAAGCTCATTCTTCAGCCTCCTCCATGCCTCGTTCAATATATATGGTAAGTCAAAATCTCATTTAATCATTTTGCCATTAATAAAAAGTTCATAGCATCTGATGGCTCTCAGGGCCTTTTAGTGGGGTCTTCCGCATAAATATAATCTTCTAAGACGGTAGCAATAAGGATGACGCTATGGCCATCATGATAGTTTATCAAAGACTTTGACTGTCTATGTGTCTGACAAAATCTTCTTTAGATACTTGTGCAGGCAATATGTCCTCCACGGTAATTACCATCTTTCAGGCTGGAATGAGGTGTCTTAGGTTAGAGCAATTGACTGACTTTGAGATGGAAGGAAGCTATTTAACCTGTTTCCCTGCTCTCTGTGAGTGGGACTCTGATACTCAAGATGTACTGCTGTTTAGAAACTATGTTCTTTAAATAGGAGCCCAATGCTTTCAATGGTGCTGAGTACTTTCCCATTACACCTCCTACTTGCTGTGCAGTCATATTCCCAGATACTTACCTAGTGTGTAATTGCTGATGTCTGGTCCTCCGGTGTAATCGTCTCCCAGTGCGATTGGTCAAGTGGTGCCATTACATCACAAAGCTACAGCAGGATGTCTTCTGACATGAGGGTCAATCAGTTGCTTCTTCCTAATCTAGCCCTCTTTAAATAGGAGCCCAATGCTTTCAATGGTGCAGTGTACTTTCCCATTGCACCTCCTACTTCATGTGCAGTCCTATTCACAGATAGTTACCTAGTGTGTAATTGCTGTGTTCTGGTCCTCCGGTGTAATCTTCACCAAGGGCGATTGGTCAAGTGGTGCCAATTCATCACAAAGTTACAGCAGGATGTCTTCTGACATGAGGGCCAATCAGTTGCTTCTTCTAACTCTAGCCCTCTTTAAATAGGAGTCCAATGCTCACAATGGTGCAGTGTACTTTCCCATTACACCTCCTACTTGCTGTGCAGTAATATTCACAGATAGTTACCTAGTGTGGAATTGCTGTTGTCTGGTCCTCCGGTGTAATCTTAAGCCAGGGTGATTGGTCAAGTGGTGCATTACATCACAAAGCTACAGCAGGATGTCATCTGAAATGAGGGCCAATCCGTTTCCTAGTACGCAGTAGGATACATGTATCATGGAATAGAAAAGGGAGCAATGTAGACAGGATGCCCAGCTGAAGACTAAGGTGGTGAGATGAAAGGACCTAGCCCATTATTTGAGACTTATACATTTGTTTGAAGGAGTGGTTGATAATAACATTCTGGAGTTCTCTATAGGTTAACTGCTAGGGGTGTGCTAAAATGAAGATGTTAGAATCTGTTATTCATAGTTTTTATTATTCCCATGAACCGTAGCATAAACCTTCCTCCCTTAACTTATCAGATCACTGACTTGCTATAGTGTACCATAACCTAAAATAAATCCTGTGAGAAGGGTAGGCTATCTCTTGGCTGCCAAAGAGATCTTTCTATCTAAGTCCTCATATAGGTGCTAGAGTTTTGTGTAGAGAGTACCAGCAAATGAGACATAGGAGCCAGGTTGAAATCTAAGTTGAGATTATAATTTTTAGTGAGCTTTGGATTTTCACAATATTAGATACACCATAGTACTAATAATTGAGGCTTTATAAAAATCATTTTTTGGTAGTGTTGCATTTGGTTTGGAAATATTCAAGCTCTTAAATTTGACTAACAGTGGACCTTTCCATCTGCAGATTATACTGAATGGCCAGCAGAGGCAGTGTTGCAGAGGAATATTTCTCCGCTTGCTGAGAAAAAAAAAATAGAAAGCTCATTCTTCAGCCTCCTCCATGCCTCGTTCAATATATATGGTAAGTCAAAATCTCATTTAATCATTTTGCCATTAATAAAAAGTTCATAGCATCTGATGGCTCTCAGGGCCTTTTAGTGGGGTCTTCCGCATAAATATAATCTTCTAAGACGGTAGCAATAAGGATGACGCTATGGCCATCATGATAGTTTATCAAAGACTTTGACTGTCTATGTGTCTGACAAAATCTTCTTTAGATACTTGTGCAGGCAATATGTCCTCCACGGTAATTACCATCTTTCAGGCTGGAATGAGGTGTCTTAGGTTAGAGCAATTGACTGACTTTGAGATGGAAGGAAGCTATTTAACCTGTTTCCCTGCTCTCTGTGAGTGGGACTCTGATACTCAAGATGGACTGCTGTTTAGAAACTGTGTTCTTTAAATAGCAGCCCAATGCTTTCAATGGTGCTGAGTACTTTCCCATTACACCTCCTACTTGCTGTGCAGTCATATTCCCAGATACTTACCTAGTGTGTAATTGCTGATGTCTGGTCCTCCGGTGTAATCGTCTCCCAGTGCGATTGGTCAAGTGGTGCCATTACATCACAAAGCTACAGCAGGATGTCTTCTGACATGAGTGTCAATCAGTTGCTTCTTCCTAATCTAGCCCTCTTTAAATAGGAGCCCAATGCTTTCAATGGTGCAGTGTACTTTCCCATTGCACCTCCTACTTCATGTGCAGTCATATTCACAGATAGTTACCTAGTGTGTAATTGCTGTGTTCTGGTCCTCCGGTGTAATCTTCACCAAGGGCGATTGGTCAAGTGGTGCCAATTCATCACAAAGTTACAGCAGGATGTCTTCTGACATGAGGGCCAATCAGTTGCTTCTTCTAACTCTAGCCCTCTTTAAATAGGAGTCCAATGCTCTCAATGGTGCAGTGTACTTTCCCATTACACCTCCTACTTGCTGTGCAGTAATATTCACAGATAGTTACCTAGTGTGGAATTGCTGTTGTCTGATCCTCCGGTGTAATCTTAAGCCAGGGTGATTGGTCAAGTGGTGCATTACATCACAAAGCTACAGCAGGATGTCATCTGAAATGAGGGCCAATCAGTTTCCTAGTACGCAGTAGGATACATGTATCATGGAATAGAAAAGGGAGCAATGTAGACGGATGCCCAGCTGAAGACTAAGGTGGTGAGATGAAAGGACCTAGCCCATTATTTGAGACTTATACATTTGTTTGAAGGAGTGGTTGATAATAACATTCTGGAGTTCTCTATAGGTTAACTGCTAGGGGTGTGCTAAAATGAAGATGTTAGAATCTGTTATTCATAGTTTTTATTATTCCCATGAACCGCAGCATAAACCTTCCTCCCTTAACTTATCAGATCACTGACTTGCTATAGTGTACCATAACCTAAAATAAATCCTGTGAGAAGGGTAGGCTATCTCTTGGCTGCCAAAGAGATCTTTCTATCTGAGTCCTCATATAGGTGCTAGAGTTTTGTGTAGAGAGTACCATCAAATGAGACATAGGAGCCAGGTTGAAATCCAAGTTGAGATTATAATTTTTAGTGAGCTTTGGATTTTCACAATATTAGATACGCCATAGTACTAATAATTGAGGCTTTATAAAAATCATTTTTTGGTAGTGTTGCATTTGGTTTGGAAATATTCAAGCTCTTAAATTTGACTAACAGTGGACTTTTCCATCTGCAGATTATACTGAATGGCCAGCAGAGGCAGTGTTGCAGAGGAATATTTCTCCGCTTGCTGAGAAAAAAAAAAAAGAAAGCTCATTCTTCAGCCTCCTCCATGCCTCGTTCAATATATATGGTAAGTCAAAATCTCATTTAATCATTTTGCCATTAATAAAAAGTTCATAGCATCTGATGGCTCTCAGTGCCTTTTAGTGGGGTCTTCCGCATAAATATAATCTTCTAAGACGGTAGCAATAAGGATGACGCTATGGCCATCATGATAGTTTATCAAAGACTTTGACTGTCTATGTGTCTGACAAAATCTTCTTTAGATACTTGTGCAGGCAATATGTCCTCCACGGTAATTACCATCTTTCAGGCTGGAATGAGGTGTCTTAGGTTAGAGCAATTGACTGACTTTGAGATGGAAGGAAGCTATTTAACCTGTTTCCCTGCTCTCTGTGAGTGGGACTCTGATACTCAAGATGGACTGCTGTTTAGAAACTGTGTTCTTTAAATAGGAGCCCAATGCTTTCAATGGTGCTGAGTACTTTCCCATTACACCTCCTCCTTGCTGTGCAGTCATATTCCCAGATACTTACCTAGTGTGTAATTGCTGATGTCTGGTCCTCCGGTGTAATCGTCTCCCAGTGCGATTGGTCAAGTGGTGCCATTACATCACAAAGCTACAGCAGGATGTCTTCTGACATGAGGGTCAATCGGTTGCTTCTTCCTAATCTAACTCTCTTTAAATAGGAGCCCAATGCTTTCAATGGTGCAGTGTACTTTCCCATTGCACCTCCTACTTCATGTGCAGTCATATTCACAGATAGTTACCTAGTGTGTAATTGCTGTGTTCTGGTCCTCCGGTGTAATCTTCACCAAGGGCGATTGGTCAAGTGGTGCCAATTCATCACAAAGTTACAGCAGGATGTCTTCTGACATGAGGGCCAATCAGTTGCTTCTTCTAACTCTAGCCCTCTTTAAATAGGAGTCCAATGCTCTCAATAGTGCAGTGTACTTTTCCATTACACCTCCTACTTGCTGTGCAGTAATATTCACAGATAGTTACCTAGTGTGGAATTGCTGTTGTCTGGTCCTCCGGTGTAATCTTAAGCCAGGGTGATTGGTCAAGTGGTGCATTACATCACAAAGCTACAGCAGGATGTCATCTGAAATGAGGGCCAATCCGTTTCCTAGTACGCAGTAGGATACATGTATCATGGAATAGAAAAGGGAGCAATGTAGACAGGATGCCCAGCTGAAGACTAAGGTGGTGAGATGAAAGGACCTAGCCCATTATTTGAGACTTATACATTTGTTTGAAGGAGTGGTTGATAATAACATTCTGGAGTTCTCTATAGGTTAACTGCTAGGGGTGTGCTAAAATGAAGATGTTAGAATCTGTTATTCATAGTTTTTATTATTCCCATGAACCGTAGCATAAACCTTCCTCCCTTAACTTATCAGATCACTGACTTGCTATAGTGTACCATAACCTAAAATAAATCCTGTGAGAAGGGTAGGCTATCTCTTGGCTGCCAAAGAGATCTTTCTATCTGAGTCCTCATATAGGTGCTAGAGTTTTGTGTAGAGAGTACCAGCAAATGAGACATAGGAGCCAGGCTGAAATCTAAGTTGAGATTATAATTTTTAGTGAGCTTTGGATTTTCACAATATTAGATACGCCATAGTACTAATAATTGAGGCTTTATAAAAATCATTTTTGGTAGTGTTGCATTTGGTTTGGAAATATTCAAGCTCTTAAATTTGACTAACAGTGGACTTTTCCATCTGCAGATTATACTGAATGGCCAGCAGAGGCAGTGTTGCAGAGGAATATTTCTCCGCTTGCTGAGAAAAAAAAAAAAGAAAGCTCATTCTTCAGCCTCCTCCATGCCTCGTTCAATATATATGGTAAGTCAAAATCTCATTTAATCATTTTGCCATTAATAAAAAGTTCATAGCATCTGATGGCTCTCAGTGCCTTTTAGTGGGGTCTTCCGCATAAATATAATCTTCTAAGACGGTAGCAATAAGGATGACGCTATGGCCATCATGATAGTTTATCAAAGACTTTGACTGTCTATGTGTCTGACAAAATCTTCTTTAGATACTTGTGCAGGCAATATGTCCTCCACGGTAATTACCATCTTTCAGGCTGGAATGAGGTGTCTTAGGTTAGAGCAATTGACTGACTTTGAGATGGAAGGAAGCTATTTAACCTGTTTCCCTGCTCTGTGTGAGTGGGACTCTGATACTCAAGATGGACTGCTGTTTAGAAACTATGTTCTTTAAATAGGAGCCCAATGCTTTCAATGGTGCTGAGTACTTTCCCATTACACCTCCTACTTGCTGTGCAGTCATATTCCCAGATACTTACCTCGTGTGTAATTGCTGATGTCTGGTCCTCCGGTGTAATCGTCTCCCAGTGCGATTGGTCAAGTGGTGCCATTACATCACAAAGCTACAGCAGGATGTCTTCTGACATGAGGGTCAATCAGTTGCTTCTTCCTAATCTAGCCCTCTTTAAATAGGAGCCCAATGCTTTCAATGGTGCAGTGTACTTTCCCATTGCACCTCCTACTTCATGTGCAGTCCTATTCACAGATAGTTACCTAGTGTGTAATTGCTGTGTTCTGGTCCTCCGGTGTAATCTTCACCAAGGGCGATTGGTCAAGTGGTGCCAATTCATCACAAAGTTACAGCAGGATGTCTTCTGACATGAGGGCCAATCAGTTGCTTCTTCTAACTCTAGCCCTCTTTAAATAGGAGTCCAATGCTCTCAATAGTGCAGTGTACTTTTCCATTACACCTCCTACTTGCTGTGCAGTAATATTCACAGATAGTTACCTAGTGTGGAATTGCTGTTGTCTGGTCCTCCGGTGTAATCTTAAGCCAGGGTGATTGGTCAAGTGGTGCATTACATCACAAAGCTACAGCAGGATGTCATCTGAAATGAGGGCCAATCGGTTTCCTAGTACACAGTAGGATACATGTATCATAGAATAGAAAAGGGAGCAATGTAGACAGGATGCCCAGCTGAAGACTAAGGTGGTGAGATGAAAGGACCTAGCCCATTATTTGAGACGTATACATTTGTTTGAAGGAGTGGTTGATAATAACATTCTGGAGTTCTCTATAGGTTAACTGCTAGGGGTGTGCTAAAATGAAGATGTTAGAATCTGTTATTCATAGTTTTTATTATTCCCATGAACCGCAGCATAAACCTTCCTCCCTTAACTTATCAGATCACTGACTTGCTATAGTGTACCATAACCTAAAATAAATCCTGTGAGAAGGGTAGGCTATCTCTTGGCTGCCAAAGAGATCTTTCTATCTGAGTCCTCATATAGGTGCTAGAGTTTTGTGTAGAGAGTACCAGCAAATGAGACATAGGAGCCAGGTTGAAATCTAAGTTGAGATTATAATTTTTAGTGAGCTTTGGATTTTCACAATATTAGATACGCCATAGTACTAATAATTGAGGCTTTATAAAAATCATTTTTTGGTAGTGTTGCATTTGGTTTGGAAATATTCAAGCTCTTAAATTTGACTAACAGTGGACCTTTCCATCTGCAGATTATACTGAATGGCCAGCAGAGGCAGTGTTGCAGAGGAATATTTCTCCGCTTGCTGAGAAAAAAAAAAATAGAAAGCTCATTCTTCAGCCTCCTCCATGCCTCGTTCAATATATATGGTAAGTCAAAATCTCATTTAATCATTTTGCCATTAATAAAAAGTTCATAGCATCTGATGGCTCTCAGGGCCTTTTAGTGGGGTCTTCCGCATAAATATAATCTTCTAAGACGGTAGCAATAAGGATGACGCTATGGCCATCATGATAGTTTATCAAAGACTTTGACTGTCTATGTGTCTGACAAAATCTTCTTTAGATACTTGTGCAGGCAATATGTCCTCCACGGTAATTACCATCTTTCAGGCTGGAATGAGGTGTCTTAGGTTAGAGCAATTGACTGACTTTGAGATGGAAGGAAGCTATTTAACCTGTTTCCCTGCTCTCTGTGAGTGGGACTCTGATACTCAAGATGTACTGCTGTTTAGAAACTATGTTCTTTAAATAGGAGCCCAATGCTTTCAATGGTGCTGAGTACTTTCCCATTACACCTCCTACTTGCTGTGCAGTCATATTCCCAGATACTTACCTAGTGTGTAATTGCTGATGTCTGGTCCTCCGGTGTAATCGTCTCCCAGTGCGATTGGTCAAGTGGTGCCATTACATCACAAAGCTACAGCAGGATGTCTTCTGACATGAGGGTCAATCAGTTGCTTCTTCCTAATCTAGCCCTCTTTAAATAGGAGCCCAATGCTTTCAATGGTGCAGTGTACTTTCCCATTGCACCTCCTACTTCATGTGCAGTCCTATTCACAGATAGTTACCTAGTGTGTAATTGCTGTGTTCTGGTCCTCCGGTGTAATCTTCACCAAGGGCGATTGGTCAAGTGGTGCCAATTCATCACAAAGTTACAGCAGGATGTCTTCTGACATGAGGGCCAATCAGTTGCTTCTTCTAACTCTAGCCCTCTTTAAATAGGAGTCCAATGCTCACAATGGTGCAGTGTACTTTCCCATTACACCTCCTACTTGCTGTGCAGTAATATTCACAGATAGTTACCTAGTGTGGAATTGCTGTTGTCTGGTCCTCCGGTGTAATCTTAAGCCAGGGTGATTGGTCAAGTGGTGCATTACATCACAAAGCTACAGCAGGATGTCATCTGAAATGAGGGCCAATCCGTTTCCTAGTACGCAGTAGGATACATGTATCATGGAATAGAAAAGGGAGCAATGTAGACAGGATGCCCAGCTGAAGACTAAGGTGGTGAGATGAAAGGACCTAGCCCATTATTTGAGACTTATACATTTGTTTGAAGGAGTGGTTGATAATAACATTCTGGAGTTCTCTATAGGTTAACTGCTAGGGGTGTGCTAAAATGAAGATGTTAGAATCTGTTATTCATAGTTTTTATTATTCCCATGAACCGTAGCATAAACCTTCCTCCCTTAACTTATCAGATCACTGACTTGCTATAGTGTACCATAACCTAAAATAAATCCTGTGAGAAGGGTAGGCTATCTCTTGGCTGCCAAAGAGATCTTTCTATCTAAGTCCTCATATAGGTGCTAGAGTTTTGTGTAGAGAGTACCAGCAAATGAGACATAGGAGCCAGGTTGAAATCTAAGTTGAGATTATAATTTTTAGTGAGCTTTGGATTTTCACAATATTAGATACACCATAGTACTAATAATTGAGGCTTTATAAAAATCATTTTTTGGTAGTGTTGCATTTGGTTTGGAAATATTCAAGCTCTTAAATTTGACTAACAGTGGACCTTTCCATCTGCAGATTATACTGAATGGCCAGCAGAGGCAGTGTTGCAGAGGAATATTTCTCCGCTTGCTGAGAAAAAAAAAATAGAAAGCTCATTCTTCAGCCTCCTCCATGCCTCGTTCAATATATATGGTAAGTCAAAATCTCATTTAATCATTTTGCCATTAATAAAAAGTTCATAGCATCTGATGGCTCTCAGGGCCTTTTAGTGGGGTCTTCCGCATAAATATAATCTTCTAAGACGGTAGCAATAAGGATGACGCTATGGCCATCATGATAGTTTATCAAAGACTTTGACTGTCTATGTGTCTGACAAAATCTTCTTTAGATACTTGTGCAGGCAATATGTCCTCCACGGTAATTACCATCTTTCAGGCTGGAATGAGGTGTCTTAGGTTAGAGCAATTGACTGACTTTGAGATGGAAGGAAGCTATTTAACCTGTTTCCCTGCTCTCTGTGAGTGGGACTCTGATACTCAAGATGGACTGCTGTTTAGAAACTGTGTTCTTTAAATAGCAGCCCAATGCTTTCAATGGTGCTGAGTACTTTCCCATTACACCTCCTACTTGCTGTGCAGTCATATTCCCAGATACTTACCTAGTGTGTAATTGCTGATGTCTGGTCCTCCGGTGTAATCGTCTCCCAGTGCGATTGGTCAAGTGGTGCCATTACATCACAAAGCTACAGCAGGATGTCTTCTGACATGAGTGTCAATCAGTTGCTTCTTCCTAATCTAGCCCTCTTTAAATAGGAGCCCAATGCTTTCAATGGTGCAGTGTACTTTCCCATTGCACCTCCTACTTCATGTGCAGTCATATTCACAGATAGTTACCTAGTGTGTAATTGCTGTGTTCTGGTCCTCCGGTGTAATCTTCACCAAGGGCGATTGGTCAAGTGGTGCCAATTCATCACAAAGTTACAGCAGGATGTCTTCTGACATGAGGGCCAATCAGTTGCTTCTTCTAACTCTAGCCCTCTTTAAATAGGAGTCCAATGCTCTCAATGGTGCAGTGTACTTTCCCATTACACCTCCTACTTGCTGTGCAGTAATATTCACAGATAGTTACCTAGTGTGGAATTGCTGTTGTCTGATCCTCCGGTGTAATCTTAAGCCAGGGTGATTGGTCAAGTGGTGCATTACATCACAAAGCTACAGCAGGATGTCATCTGAAATGAGGGCCAATCAGTTTCCTAGTACGCAGTAGGATACATGTATCATGGAATAGAAAAGGGAGCAATGTAGACGGATGCCCAGCTGAAGACTAAGGTGGTGAGATGAAAGGACCTAGCCCATTATTTGAGACTTATACATTTGTTTGAAGGAGTGGTTGATAATAACATTCTGGAGTTCTCTATAGGTTAACTGCTAGGGGTGTGCTAAAATGAAGATGTTAGAATCTGTTATTCATAGTTTTTATTATTCCCATGAACCGCAGCATAAACCTTCCTCCCTTAACTTATCAGATCACTGACTTGCTATAGTGTACCATAACCTAAAATAAATCCTGTGAGAAGGGTAGGCTATCTCTTGGCTGCCAAAGAGATCTTTCTATCTGAGTCCTCATATAGGTGCTAGAGTTTTGTGTAGAGAGTACCATCAAATGAGACATAGGAGCCAGGTTGAAATCCAAGTTGAGATTATAATTTTTAGTGAGCTTTGGATTTTCACAATATTAGATACGCCATAGTACTAATAATTGAGGCTTTATAAAAATCATTTTTTGGTAGTGTTGCATTTGGTTTGGAAATATTCAAGCTCTTAAATTTGACTAACAGTGGACTTTTCCATCTGCAGATTATACTGAATGGCCAGCAGAGGCAGTGTTGCAGAGGAATATTTCTCCGCTTGCTGAGAAAAAAAAAAAAGAAAGCTCATTCTTCAGCCTCCTCCATGCCTCGTTCAATATATATGGTAAGTCAAAATCTCATTTAATCATTTTGCCATTAATAAAAAGTTCATAGCATCTGATGGCTCTCAGTGCCTTTTAGTGGGGTCTTCCGCATAAATATAATCTTCTAAGACGGTAGCAATAAGGATGACGCTATGGCCATCATGATAGTTTATCAAAGACTTTGACTGTCTATGTGTCTGACAAAATCTTCTTTAGATACTTGTGCAGGCAATATGTCCTCCACGGTAATTACCATCTTTCAGGCTGGAATGAGGTGTCTTAGGTTAGAGCAATTGACTGACTTTGAGATGGAAGGAAGCTATTTAACCTGTTTCCCTGCTCTCTGTGAGTGGGACTCTGATACTCAAGATGGACTGCTGTTTAGAAACTGTGTTCTTTAAATAGGAGCCCAATGCTTTCAATGGTGCTGAGTACTTTCCCATTACACCTCCTACTTGCTGTGCAGTCATATTCCCAGATACTTACCTAGTGTGTAATTGCTGATGTCTGGTCCTCCGGTGTAATCGTCTCCCAGTGCGATTGGTCAAGTGGTGCCATTACATCACAAAGCTACAGCAGGATGTCTTCTGACATGAGGGTCAATCGGTTGCTTCTTCCTAATCTAACTCTCTTTAAATAGGAGCCCAATGCTTTCAATGGTGCAGTGTACTTTCCCATTGCACCTCCTACTTCATGTGCAGTCATATTCACAGATAGTTACCTAGTGTGTAATTGCTGTGTTCTGGTCCTCCGGTGTAATCTTCACCAAGGGCGATTGGTCAAGTGGTGCCAATTCATCACAAAGTTACAGCAGGATGTCTTCTGACATGAGGGCCAATCAGTTGCTTCTTCTAACTCTAGCCCTCTTTAAATAGGAGTCCAATGCTCTCAATGGTGCAGTGTACTTTCCCATTACACCTCCTACTTGCTGTGCAGTAATATTCACAGATAGTTACCTAGTGTGGAATTGCTGTTGTCTGGTCCTCCGGTGTAATCTTAAGCCAGGGTGATTGGTCAAGTGGTGCATTACATCACAAAGCTACAGCAGGATGTCATCTGAAATGAGGGCCAATCAGTTTCCTAGTACGCAGTAGGATACATGTATCATGGAATAGAAAAGGGAGCCATGTAGACGGATGCCCAGCTGAAGACTAAGGTGGTGAGATGAAAGGACCTAGCCCATTATTTGAGACTTATACATTTGTTTGAAGGAGTGGTTGATAATAACATTCTGGAGTTCTCTATAGGTTAACTGCTAGGGGTGTGCTAAAATGAAGATGTTAGAATCTGTTATTCATAGTTTTTATTATTCCCATGAACCGCAGCATAAACCTTCCTCCCTTAACTTATCCGATCACTGACTTGCTATAGTGTACCATAACCTAAAATAAATCCTGTGAGAAGGGTAGGCTATCTCTTGGCTGCCAAAGAGATCTTTCTATCTGAGTCCTCATATAGGTGCTAGAGTTTTGTGTAGAGAGTACCATCAAATGAGACATAGGAGCCAGGTTGAAATCCAAGTTGAGATTATAATTTTTAGTGAGCTTTGGATTTTCACAATATTAGATACGCCATAGTACTAATAATTGAGGCTTTATAAAAATCATTTTTTGGTAGTGTTGCATTTGGTTTGGAAATATTCAAGCTCTTAAATTTGACTAACAGTGGACTTTTCCATCTGCAGATTATACTGAATGGCCAGCAGAGGCAGTGTTGCAGAGGAATATTTCTCCGCTTGCTGAGAAAAAAAAAAGAAAGCTAATTCTTCAGCCTGCTCCATGCCTCGATCAATATATATGGTAAGTCAAAATCTCATTTAATCATTTTGCCATTAATAAAAAGTTCATAGCATCTGATGGCTCTCAGGGCCTTTTAGTGGGGTCTTCCGCATAAATATAATCTTCTAAGACGGTAGCAATAAGGATGACGCTATGGCCATCATGATAGTTTATCAAAGACTTTGACTGTCTATGTGTCTGACAAAATCTTCTTTAGATACTTGTGCAGGCAATATGTCCTCCACGGTAATTACCATCTTTCAGGCTGGAATGAGGTGTCTTAGGTTAGAGCAATTGACTGACTTTGAGATGGAAGGAAGCTATTTAACCTGTTTCCCTGCTCTCTGTGAGTGGGACTCTGATACTCAAGATGGACTGCTGTTTAGAAACTATGTTCTTTAAATAGGAGCCCAATGCTTTCAATGGTGCTGATTACTTTCCCATTACACCTCCTACTTGCTGTGCAGTCATATTCCCAGATACTTACCTAGTGTGTAATTGCTGATGTCTGGTCCTCCGGTGTAATCGTCTCCCAGTGCGATTGGTCAAGTGGTGCCATTACATCACAAAGCTACAGCAGGATGTCTTCTGACATGAGGGTCAATCGGTTGCTTCTTCCTAATCTAACTCTCTTTAAATAGGAGCCCAATGCTTTCAATGGTGCAGTGTACTTTCCCATTGCACCTCCTACTTCATGTGCAGTCATATTCACAGATAGTTACCTAGTGTGTAATTGCTGTGTTCTGGTCCTCCGGTGTAATCTTCACCAAGGGCGATTGGTCAAGTGGTGCCAATTCATCACAAAGTTACAGCAGGATGTCTTCTGACATGAGGGCCAATCAGTTGCTTCTTCTAACTCTAGCCCTCTTTAAATAGGAGTCCAATGCTCTCAATGGTGCAGTGTACTTTCCCATTACACCTCCTACTTGCTGTGCAGTAATATTCACAGATAGTTACCTAGTGTGGAATTGCTGTTGTCTGGTCCTCCGGTGTAATCTTAAGCCAGGGTGATTGGTCAAGTGGTGCATTACATCACAAAGCTACAGCAGGATGTCATCTGAAATGAGGGCCAATCAGTTTCCTAGTACGCAGTAGGATACATGTATCATGGAATAGAAAAGGGAGCAATGTAGACGGATGCCCAGCTGAAGACTAAGGTGGTGAGATGAAAGGACCTAGCCCATTATTTGAGACTTATACATTTGTTTGAAGGAGTGGTTGATAATAACATTCTGGAGTTCTCTATAGGTTAACTGCTAGGGGTGTGCTAAAATGAAGATGTTAGAATCTGTTATTCATAGTTTTTATTATTCCCATGAACCGCAGCATAAACCTTCCTCCCTTAACTTATCAGATCACTGACTTGCTATAGTGTACCATAACCTAAAATAAATCCTGTGAGAAGGGTAGGCTATCTCTTGGCTGCCAAAGAGATCTTTCTATCTGAGTCCTCATATAGGTGCTAGAGTTTTGTGTAGAGAGTACCATCAAATGAGACATAGGAGCCAGGTTGAAATCCAAGTTGAGATTATAATTTTTAGTGAGCTTTGGATTTTCACAATATTAGATACGCCATAGTACTAATAATTGAGGCTTTATAAAAATCATTTTTTGGTAGTGTTGCATTTGGTTTGGAAATATTCAAGCTCTTAAATTTGACTAACAGTGGACTTTTCCATCTGCAGATTATACTGAATGGCCAGCAGAGGCAGTGTTGCAGAGGAATATTTCTCCGCTTGCTGAGAAAAAAAAAAGAAAGCTAATTCTTCAGCCTGCTCCATGCCTCGATCAATATATATGGTAAGTCAAAATCTCATTTAATCATTTTGCCATTAATAAAAAGTTCATAGCATCTGATGGCTCTCAGGGCCTTTTAGTGGGGTCTTCCGCATAAATATAATCTTCTAAGACGGTAGCAATAAGGATGACGCTATGGCCATCATGATAGTTTATCAAAGACTTTGACTGTCTATGTGTCTGACAAAATCTTCTTTAGATACTTGTGCAGGCAATATGTCCTCCACGGTAATTACCATCTTTCAGGCTGGAATGAGGTGTCTTAGGTTAGAGCAATTGACTGACTTTGAGATGGAAGGAAGCTATTTAACCTGTTTCCCTGCTCTCTGTGAGTGGGACTCTGATACTCAAGATGGACTGCTGTTTAGAAACTATGTTCTTTAAATAGGAGCCCAATGCTTTCAATGGTGCTGAGTACTTTCCCATTACACCTCCTACTTGCTGTGCAGTCATATTCCCAGATACTTACCTAGTGTGTAATTGCTGATGTCTGGTCCTCCGGTGTAATCGTCTCCCAGTGCGATTGGTCAAGTGGTGCCATTACATCACAAAGCTACAGCAGGATGTCTTCTGACATGAGGGTCAATCAGTTGCTTCTTCCTAATCTAGCCCTCTTTAAATAGGAGCCCAATGCTTTCAATGGTGCAGTGTACTTTCCCATTGCACCTCCTACTTCATGTGCAGTCCTATTCACAGATAGTTACCTAGTGTGTAATTGCTGTGTTCTGGTCCTCCGGTGTAATCTTCACCAAGGGCGATTGGTCAAGTGGTGCCAATTCATCACAAAGTTACAGCAGGATGTCTTCTGACATGAGGGCCAATCAGTTGCTTCTTCTAACTCTAGCCCTCTTTAAATAGGAGTCCAATGCTCTCAATGGTGCAGTGTACTTTCCCATTACACCTCCTACTTGCTGTGCAGTAATATTCACAGATAGTTACCTAGTGTGGAATTGCTGTTGTCTGGTCCTCCGGTGTAATCTTAAGCCAGGGTGATTGGTCAAGTGGTGCATTACATCACAAAGCTACAGCAGGATGTCATCTGAAATGAGGGCCAATCAGTTTCCTAGTACGCAGTAGGATACATGTATCATGGAATAGAAAAGGGAGCAATGTAGACAGGATGCCCAGCTGAAGACTAAGGTGGTGAGATGAAAGGACCTAGCCCATTATTTGAGACTTATACATTTGTTTGAAGGAGTGGTTGATAATAACATTCTGGAGTTCTCTATAGGTTAACTGCTAGGGGTGTGCTAAAATGAAGATGTTAAAATCTGTTATTCATAGTTTTTATTATTCCCATGAACCGTAGCATAAACCTTCCTCCCTTAACTTATCAGATCACTGACTTGCTATAGTGTACCATAACCTAAAATAAATCCTGTGAGAAGGGTAGGCTATCTCTTGGCTGCCAAAGAGATCTTTCTATCTAAGTCCTCATATAGGTGCTAGAGTTTTGTGTAGAGAGTACCAGCAAATGAGACATAGGAGCCAGGTTGAAATCTAAGTTGAGATTATAATTTTTAGTGAGTTTTGGATTTTCACAATATTAGATACACCATAGTACTAATAATTGAGGCTTTATAAAAATCATTTTTTGGTAGTGTTGCATTTGGTTTGGAAATATTCAAGCTCTTAAATTTGACTAACAGTGGACCTTTCCATCTGCAGATTATACTGAATGGCCAGCAGAGGCAGTGTTGCAGAGGAATATTTCTCCGCTTGCTGAGAAAAAAAAAATAGAAAGCTCATTCTTCAGCCTCCTCCATGCCTCGTTCAATATATATGGTAAGTCAAAATCTCATTTAATCATTTTGCCATTAATAAAAAGTTCATAGCATCTGATGGCTCTCACTGCCTTTTAGTGGGGTCTTCCGCATAAATATAATCTTCTAAGACGGTAGCAATAAGGATGACGCTATGGCCATCATGATAGTTTATCAAAGACTTTGACTGTCTATGTGTCTGACAAAATCTTCTTTAGATACTTGTGCAGGCAATATGTCCTCCACGGTAATTACCATCTTTCAGGCTGGAATGAGGTGTCTTAGGTTTGAGCAAATGACTGACTTTGAGATGGAAGGAAGCTATTTAACCTGTTTCCCTGCTCTCTGTGAGTGGGACTCTGATACTCAAGATGGACTGCTGTTTAGAAACTGTGTTCTTTAAATAGGAGCCCAATGCTTTCAATGGTGCTGAGTACTTTCCCATTACACCTCCTACTTGCTGTGCAGTCATATTCCCAGATACTTACCTAGTGTGTAATTGCTGATGTCTGGTCCTCCGGTGTAATCGTCTCCCAGTGCGATTGGTCAAGTGGTGCCATTACATCACAAAGCTACAGCAGGATGTCTTCTGACATGAGGGTCAATCAGTTGCTTCTTCCTAATCTAGCCCTCTTTGAATAGGAGCCCAATGCTTTTAATGGTGCAGTGTACTTTCCCATTGCACCTCCTACTTCATGTGCAGTCATATTCACAGATAGTTACCTAGTGTGTAATTGCTGTGTTCTGGTCCTCCGGTGTAATCTTCACCAAGGGCGATTGGTCAAGTGGTGCCAATTCATCACAAAGTTACAGCAGGATGTCTTCTGACATGAGGGCCAATCAGTTGCTTCTTCTAACTCTAGCCCTCTTTAAATAGGAGTCCAATGCTCTCAATGGTGCAGTGTACTTTCCCATTACACCTCCTACTTGCTGTGCAGTAATATTCACAGATAGTTACCTAGTGTGGAATTGCTGTTGTCTGGTCCTCCGGTGTAATCTTAAGCCAGGGTGATTGGTCAAGTGGTGCATTACATCACAAAGCTACAGCAGGATGTCATCTGAAATGAGGGCCAATCAGTTTCCTAGTACGCAGTAGGATACATGTATCATGGAATAGAAAAGGGAGCAATGTAGACAGGATGCCCAGCTGAAGACTAAGGTGGTGAGATGAAAGGACCTAGCCCATTATTTGAGACTTATACATTTGTTTGAAGGAGTGGTTGATAATAACATTCTGGAGTTCTCTATAGGTTAACTGCTAGGGGTGTGCTAAAATGAAGATGTTAAAATCTGTTATTCATAGTTTTTATTATTCCCATGAACCGTAGCATAAACCTTCCTCCCTTAACTTATCAGATCACTGACTTGCTATAGTGTACCATACCCTAAAATAAATCCTGTGAGAAGGGTAGGCTATCTCTTGGCTGCCAAAGAGATCTTTCTATCTAAGTCCTCATATAGGTGCTAGAGTTTTGTGTAGAGAGTACCAGCAAATGAGACATAGGAGCCAGGTTGAAATCTAAGTTGAGATTATAATTTTTAGTGAGCTTTGGATTTTCACAATATTAGATACGCCATAGTACTAATAATTGAGGCTTTATAAAAATCATTTTTTGGTAGTGTTGCATTTGGTTTGGAAATATTCAAGCTCTTAAATTTGACTAACAGTGGACCTTTCCATCTGCAGATTATATTGAATGGCCAGCAGAGGCAGTGTTGCAGAGGAATATTTCTCCGCTTGCTGAGAAAAAAAAAAAGAAAGCTCATTCTTCAGCCTCCTCCATGCCTCGATCAATATATATGGTAAGTCAAAATCTCATTTAATCATTTTGCCATTAACAAAAAGTTCATAGCATCTGATGGCTCTCAGTGCCTTTTAGTGGGGTCTTCCGCATAAATATAATCTTCTAAGACGGTAGCAATAAGGATGACGCTATGGCCATCATGATAGTTTATCAAAGACTTTGACTGTCTATGTGTCTGACAAAATCTTCTTTAGATACTTGTGCAGGCAATATGTCCTCCACGGTAATTACCATCTTTCAGGCTGGAATGAGGTATCTTAGGTTAGAGCAATTGACTGACTTTGAGATGGAAGGAAGCTATTTAACCTGTTTCCCTGCTCTCTGTGAGTGGGACTCTGATACTCAAGATGGACTGCTGTTTAGAAACTGTGTTCTTTAAATAGGAGCCCAATGCTTTCAATGGTACGGAGTACTTTCCCATTATACCTCCTACTTGCTGTGCAGTAATATTCACAGATAGTTACCTAGTGTGGAATTGCTGTTGTCTGGTCCTCCGGTGTAATCTTAAGCCAGGGTGATTGGTCAAGTGGTGCATTACATCACAAAGCTACAGCAGGATGTCATCTGAAATGAGGGCCAATCAGTTTCCTAGTACGCAGTAGGATACATGTATCATGGAATAGAAAAGGGAGCAATGTAGACAGGATGCCCAGCTGAAGACTAAGGTGGTGAGATGAAAGGACCTAGCCCATTATTTGAGACTTATACATTTGTTTGAAGGAGTGGTTGATAATAACATTCTGGAGTTCTCTATAGGTTAACTGCTAGGGGTGTGCTAAAATGAAGATGTTAGAATCTGTTATTCATAGTTTTTATTATTCCCATGAACCGTAGCATAAACCTTCCTCCCTTAACTTATCAGATCACTGACTTGCTATAGTGTACCATAACCTAAAATAAATCCTGTGAGAAGGGTAGGCTATCTCTTGGCTGCCAAAGAGATCTTTCTATCTAAGTCCTCATATAGGTGCTAGTTTTGTGTAGAGAGTACCAGCAAATGAGACATAGGATTGGAAGAAGTCAGCCAGGTTGAAATCTAAGTTGAGATTATAATTTTTAGTGAGCTTTGGATTTTCACAATATTAGATACGCCATAGTACTAATAATTGAGGCTTTATAAAAATCATTTTTTGGTAGTGTTGTATTTGGTTTGGAAATATTCAAGCTCTTAAATTTGACTAACAGTGGACCTTTCCATCTGCAGATTATACTGAATGGCCAGCAGAGGCAGTGTTGCAGAGGAATATTTCTCCGCTTGCTGAGAAAAAAAAAAAATAGAAAGCTCATTCTTCAGCCTCCTCCATGCCTCGTTCAATATATATGGTAAGTCAAAATCTCATTTAATCATTTTGCCATTAATAAAAAGTTCATAGCATCTGATGGCTCTCAGTGCCTTTTAGTGGGGTCTTCCGCATAAATATAATCTTCTAAGACGGTAGCAATAAGGATGACGCTATGGCCATCATGATAGTTTATCAAAGACTTTGACTGTCTATGTGTCTGACAAAATCTTCTTTAGATACTTGTGCAGGCAATATGTCCTCCACGGTAATTACCATCTTTCAGGCTGGAATGAGGTGTCTTAGGTTAGAGCAATTGACTGACTTTGAGATGGAAGGAAGCTATTTAACCTGTTTCCCTGCTCTCTGTGAGTGGGACTCTGATACTCAAGATGGACTGCTGTTTAGAAACTGTGTTCTTTAAATAGGAGCCCAATGCTTTCAATGGTGCTGAGTACTTTCCCATTACACCTCCTACTTGCTGTGCAGTCATATTCCCAGATACTTACCTAGTGTGTAATTGCTGATGTCTGGTCCTCCGGTGTAATCGTCTCCCAGTGCGATTGGTCAAGTGGTGCCATTACATCACAAAGCTACAGCAGGATGTCTTCTGACATGAGGGTCAATCAGTTGCTTCTTCCTAATCTAGCCCTCTTTAAATAGGAGCCCAATGCGTTCAATGGTGCAGTGTACTTTCCCATTGCACCTCCTACTTCATGTGCAGTCATATTCACAGATAGTTACCTAGTGTGTAATTGCTGTGTTCTGGTCCTCCGGTGTAATCTTCACCAAGGGCGATTGGTCAAGTGGTGCCAATTCATCACAAAGTTACAGCAGGATGTCTTCTGACATGAGGGCCAATCAGTTGCTTCTTCTAACTCTAGCCCTCTTTAAATAGGAGTCCAATGCTCTCAATGGTGCAGTGTACTTTCCCATTACACCTCCTACTTGCTGTGCAGTAATATTCACAGATAGTTACCTAGTGTGGAATTGCTGTTGTCTGGTCCTCCGGTGTAATCTTAAGCCAGGGTGATTGGTCAAGTGGTGCATTACATCACAAAGCTACAGCAGGATGTCATCTGAAATGAGGGCCAATCAGTTTCCTAGTACGCAGTAGGATACATGTATCATGGAATAGAAAAGGGAGCAATGTAGACAGGATGCCGAGCTGAAGACTACGGTGGTGAGATGAAAGGACCTAGCCCATTATTTGAGACTTATACATTTGTTTGAAGGAGTGGTTGATAATAACATTCTGGAGTTCTCTATAGGTTAACTGCTAGGGGTGTGCTAAAATGAAGGTTAGAATCTGTTATTCATAGTTTTTATTATTCCCATGAACCGTAGCATAAACCTTCCTCCCTTAACTTATCAGATCACTGACTTGCTATAGTGTACCATAACCTAAAATAAATCCTGTGAGAAGGGTAGGCTATCTCTTGGCTGCCAAAGAGATCTTTCTATCTAAGTCCTCATATAGGTGCTAGAGTTTTGTGTAGAGAGTACCAGCAAATGAGACATAGGAGCCAGGTTGAAATCTAAGTTGAGATTATAATTTTTAGTGAGCTTTGGATTTTCACAATATTAGATACGCCATAGTACTAATAATTGAGGCTTTATAAAAATCATTTTTTGGTAGTGTTGCATTTGGTTTGGAAATATTCAAGTTCTTAAATTTGACTAACAGTGGACCTTTCCATCTGCAGATTATACTGAATGGCCAGCAGAGGCAGTGTTGCAGAGGAATATTTCTCCGCTTGCTGAGAAAAAAAAAAAATAGAAAGCTCATTCTTCAGCCTCCTCCATGCCTCGTTCAATATATATGGTAAGTCAAAATCTCATTTAATCATTTTGCCATTAATAAAAAGTTCATAGCATCTGATGGCTCTCAGTGCCTTTTAGTGGGGTCTTCCGCATAAATATAATCTTCTAAGACGGTAGCAATAAGGATGACGCTATGGCCATCATGATAGTTTATCAAAGACTTTGACTGTCTATGTGTCTGACAAAATCTTCTTTAGATACTTGTGCAGGCAATATGTCCTCCACGGTAATTACCATCTTTCAGGCTGGAATGAGGTGTCTTAGGTTAGAGCAATTGACTGACTTTGAGATGGAAGGAAGCTATTTAACCTGTTTCCCTGCTCTCTGTGAGTGGGACTCTGATACTCAAGATGGACTGCTGTTTAGAAACTGTGTTCTTTAAATAGGAGCCCAATGCTTTCAATGGTGCTGAGTACTTTCCCATTACACCTCCTACTTGCTGTGCAGTCATATTCCCAGATACTTACCTAGTGTGTAATTGCTGATGTCTGGTCCTCCGGTGTAATAGTCTCCCAGTGCGATTGGTCAAGTGGTGCCATTACATCACAAAGCTACAGCAGGATGTCTTCTGACATGAGGGTCAATCAGTTGCTTCTTCCTAATCTAGCCCTCTTTAAATAGGAGCCCAATGCTTTCTATGGTGCAGTGTACTTTCCCATTGCACCTCCTACTTCATGTGCAGTCCTATTCACAGATAGTTACCTAGTGTGTAATTGCTGTGTTCTGGTCCTCCGGTGTAATCTTCACCAAGGGCGATTGGTCAAGTGGTGCCAATTCATCACAAAGTTACAGCAGGATGTCTGCTGACATGAGGGCCAATCAGTTGCTTCTTCTAACTCTAGCCCTCTTTAAATAGGAGTCCAATGCTCTCAATGGTGCAGTGTACTTTCCCATTACACCTCCTACTTGCTGTGCAGTAATATTCACAGATAGTTACCTAGTGTGGAATTGCTGTTGTCTGGTCCTCCGGTGTAATCTTAAGCCAGGGTGATTGGTCAAGTGGTGCATTACATCACAAAGCTACAGCAGGATGTCATCTGAAATGAGGGCCAATCAGTTTCCTAGTACGCAGTAGGATACATGTATCATGGAATAGAAAAGGGAGCAATGTAGACAGGATGCCCAGCTGAAGACTAAGGTGGTGAGATGAAAGGACCTAGCCCATTATTTGAGACTTATACATTTGTTTGAAGGAGTGGTTGATAATAACATTCTGGAGTTCTCTATAGGTTAACTGCTAGGGGTGTGCTAAAATGAAGATGTTAGAATCTGTTATTCATAGTTTTTATTATTCCCATGAACCGTAGCATAAACCTTCCTCCCTTAACTTATCAGATCACTGACTTGCTATAGTGTACCATAACCTAAAATAAATCCTGTGAGAAGGGTAGGCTATCTCTTGGCTGCCAAAGAGATCTTTCTATCTAAGTCCTCATATAGGTGCTAGAGTTTTGTGTAGAGAGTACCAGCAAACGAGACATAGGATTGGAAGAAGTCAGCCAGGTTGAAATCTAAGTTGAGATTATAATTTTTAGTGAGCTTTGGATTTTCACAATATTAGATACGCCATAGTACTAATAATTGAGGCTTTATAAAAATCATTTTTTGGTAGTGTTGCATTTGGTTTGGAAATATTCAAGCTCTTAAATTTGACTAACAGTGGACTTTTCCATCTGCAGATTATACTGAATGGCCAGCAGAGGCAGTGTTGCAGAGGAATATTTCTCCGCTTGCTGAGAAAAAAAAAGAAAGCTCATTCTTCAGCCTCCTCCATGCCTCGATCAATATATATGGTAAGTCAAAATCTCATTTAATCATTTTGCCATTAATAAAAACTTCATAGCATCTGATGGCTCTCAGTGCCTTTTAGTGGGGTCTTCCGCATAAATATAATCTTCTAAGACGGTAGCAATATGGATGACGCTATGGCCATCATGATAGTTTATCAAAGACTTTGACTGTCCATGTGTCTGACAAAATCTTCTTTAGATACTTGTGCAGGCAATATGTCCTCCACGGTAATTACCATCTTTCAGGCTGGAATGAGGTGTCTTAGGTTAGAGCAATTGACTGACTTTGAGATGGAAGGAAGCTATTTAACCTGTTTCCCTGCTCTCTGTGAGTGGGACTCTGATACTCAAGATGGACTGCTGTTTAGAAACTGTGTTCTTTAAATAGGAGCCCAATGCTTTCAATGGTGCGGAGTAATTTCCCATTACACCTCCTACTTGCTGTGCAGTCATATTCCCAGATACTCACCTAGTGTGTAATTGCTGATGTCTGGTCCTCCGGTGTAATCGTCTCCCAGTGCGATTGGTCAAGTGGTGCCATTACATCACAAAGCTACAGCAGGATGTCTTCTGACATGAGGGTCAATCAGTTGCTTCTTCCTAATCTAGCCCTCTTTAAATAGGAGCCCAATGCTTTCAATGGTGCAGTGTACTTTCCCATTGCACCTCCTACTTCATGTGCAGTCATATTCACAGATAGTTACCTAGTGTGTAATTGCTGTGTTCTGGTCCTCCGGTGTAATCTTCACCAAGGGCGATTGGTCAAGTGGTGCCAATTCATCACAAAGTTACAGCAGGATGTCTGCTGACATGAGGGCCAATCAGTTGCTTCTTCTAACTCTAGCCCTCTTTAAATAGGAGTCCAATGCTCTCAATGGTGCAGTGTACTTTCCCATTACACCTCCTACTTGCTGTGCAGTAATATTCACAGATAGTTACCTAGTGTGGAATTGCTGTTGTCTGGTTCTCCGGTGTAATCTTAAGCCAGGGTGATTGGTCAAGTGGTGCATTACATCACAAAGCTACAGCAGGATGTCATCTGAAATGAGGGCCAATCAGTTTCCTAGTACGCAGTAGGATACATGTATCATGGAATAGAAAAGGGAGCAATGTAGACAGGATGCCCAGCTGAAGACTAAGGTGGTGAGATGAAAGGACCTAGCCCATTATTTGAGACTTATACATTTGTTTGAAGGAGTGGTTGATAATAACATTCTGGAGTTCTCTATAGGTTAACTGCTAGGGGTGTGCTAAAATGAAGATGTTAGAATCTGTTATTCATAGTTTTTATTATTCCCATGAACCGTAGCATAAACCTTCCTCCCTTAACTTATCAGATCACTGACTTGCTATAGTGTACCATAACCTAAAATAAATCCTGTGAGAAGGGTAGGCTATCTCTTGGCTGCCAAAGAGATCTTTCTATCTAAGTCCTCATATAGGTGCTAGAGTTTTGTGTAGAGAGTACCAGCAAATGAGACATAGGATTGGAAGAAGTCAGCCAGGTTGAAATCTAAGTTGAGATTATAATTTTTAGTGAGCTTTGGATTTTCACAATATTAGATACGCCATAGTACTAATAATTGAGGCTTTATAAAAATCATTTTTTGGTAGTGTTGCATTTGGTTTGGAAATATTCAAGCTCTTAAATTTGACTAACAGTGGACCTTTCCATCTGCAGATTATACTGAATGGCCAGCAGAGGCAGTGTTGCAGAGGAATATTTCTCCGCTTGCTGAGAAAAAAAAAAATAGAAAGCTCATTCTTCAGCCTCCTCCATGCCTCGTTCAATATATATGGTAAGTCAAAATCTCATTTAATCATTTTGCCATTAATAAAAAGTTCATAGCATCTGATGGCTCTCAGTGCCTTTTAGTGGGGTCTTCCGCATAAATATAATCTTCTAAGACGGTAGCAATAAGGATGACACTATGGCCATCATGATAGTTTATCAAAGACTTTGACTGTCTATGTGTCTGACAAAATCTTCTTTAGATACTTGTGCAGGCAATATGTCCTCCACGGTAATTACCATCTTTCAGGCTGGAATGAGGTGTCTTAGGTTAGAGCAATTGACTGACTTTGAGATGGAAGGAAGCTATTTAACCTGTTTCCCTGCTCTCTGTGAGTGGGACTCTGATACTCAAGATGGACTGCTGTTTAGAAACTGTGTTCTTTAAATAGGAGCCCAATGCTTTCAATGGTGCTGAGTACTTTCCCATTACACCTCCTACTTGCTGTGCAGTCATATTCCCAGATACTTACCTAGTGTGTAATTGCTGATGTCTGGTCCTCCGGTGTAATAGTCTCCCAGTGCGATTGGTCAAGTGGTGCCATTACATCACAAAGCTACAGCAGGATGTCTTCTGACATGAGGGTCAATCAGTTGCTTCTTCCTAATCTAGCCCTCTTTAAATAGGAGCCCAATGCTTTCAATGGTGCAGTGTACTTTCCCATTGCACCTCCTACTTCATGTGCAGTCATATTCACAGATAGTTACCTAGTGTGTAATTGCTGTGTTCTGGTCCTCCGGTGTAATCTTCACCAAGGGCGATTGGTCAAGTGGTGCCAATTCATCACAAAGTTACAGCAGGATGTCTTCTGGCATGAGGGCCAATCAGTTGCTTCTTCTAACTCTAGCCCTCTTTAAATAGGAGTCCAATGCTCTCAATGGTGCAGTGTACTTTCCCATTACACCTCCTACTTGCTGTGCAGTAATATTCACAGATAGTTACCTAGTGTGGAATTGCTGTTGTCTGGTCCTCCGGTGTAATCTTAAGCCAGGGTGATTGGTCAAGTGGTGCATTACATCACAAAGCTACAGCAGGATGTCATCTGAAATGAGGGCCAATCAGTTTCCTAGTACGCAGTAGGATTGATGTATCATGGAATAGAAAAGGGAGCAATGTAGACAGGATGCCGAGCTGAAGACTAAGGTGGTGAGATGAAAGGACCTAGCCCATTATTTGAGACTTATACATTTGTTTGAAGGAGTGGTTGATAATAACATTCTGGAGTTCTCTATAGGTTAACTGCTAGGGGTGTGCTAAAATGAAGATGTTAGAATCTGTTATTCATAGTTTTTATTATTCCCATGAACCGTAGCATAAACCTTCCTCCCTTAATTTATCAGATCACTGACTTGCTATAGTGTACCATAACCTAAAATAAATCCTGTGAGAAGGGTAGGCTATCTCTTGGCTGCCAAAGAGATCTTTCTATCTAAGTCCTCATATAGGTGCTAGAGTTTTGTGTAGAGAGTACCAGCAAATGAGACATAGGAGCCAGGTTGAAATCTAAGTTGAGATTATAATTTTTAGTGAGCTTTGGATTTTCACAATATTAGATACGCCATAGTACTAATAATTGAGGCTTTATAAAAATCATTTTTTGGTAGTGTTGCATTTGGTTTGGAAATATTCAAGCTCTTAAATTTGACTAAACAGTGGACCTTTCCATCTGCAGATTATATTGAATGGCCAGCAGAGGCAGTGTTGCAGAGGAATATTTCTCCGCTTGCTGAGAAAAAAAAAAAGAAAGCTCATTCTTCAGCCTCCTCCATGCCTCGATCAATATATATGGTAAGTCAAAATCTCATTTAATCATTTTGCCATTAACAAAAAGTTCATAGCATCTGATGGCTCTCAGTGCCTTTTAGTTGGGTCTTCCGCATAAATATAATCTTCTAAGACGGTAGCAATAAGGATGACGCTATGGCCATCATGATAGTTTATCAAAGACTTTGACTGTCTATGTGTCTGACAAAATCTTCTTTAGATACTTGTGCAGGCAATATGTCCTCCACGGTAATTACCATCTTTCAGGCTGGAATGAGGTATCTTAGGTTAGAGCAATTGACTGACTTTGAGATGGAAGGAAGCTATTTAACCTGTTTCCCTGCTCTCTGTGAGTGGGACTCTGATACTCAAGATGGACTGCTGTTTAGAACCTGTGTTCTTTAAATAGGAGCCCAATGCTTTCAATGGTGCTGAGTACTTTCCCATTACACCTCCTACTTGCTGTGCAGTCATATTCCCAGATACTTACCTAGTGTGTAATTGCTGATGTCTGGTCCTCCGGTGTAATAGTCTCCCAGTGCGATTGGTCAAGTGGTGCCATTACATCACAAAGCTACAGCAGGATGTCTTCTGACATGAGGGTCAATCAGTTGCTTCTTCCTAATCTAGCCCTCTTTAAATAGGAGCCCAATGCTTTCAATGGTGCAGTGTACTTTCCCATTGCACCTCCTACTTCATGTGCAGTCATATTCACAGATAGTTACCTAGTGTGTAATTGCTGTGTTCTGGTCCTCCGGTGTAATCTTCACCAAGGGCGATTGGTCAAGTGGTGCCAATTCATCACAAAGTTACAGCAGGATGTCTTCTGACATGAGGGCCAATCAGTTGCTTCTTCTAACTCTAGCCCTCTTTAAATAGGAGTCCAATGCTCTCAATGGTGCAGTGTACTTCCCATTACACCTCCTACTTGCTGTGCAGTAATATTCACAGATAGTTACCTAGTGTGGAATTGCTGTTGTCTGGTCCTCCGGTGTAATCTTAAGCCAGGGTGATTGGTCAAGTGGTGCATTACATCACAAAGCTACAGCAGGATGTCATCTGAAATGAGGGCCAATCAGTTTCCTAGTACGCAGTAGGATACATGTATCATGGAATAGAAAAGGGAGCAATGTAGACAGGATGCCCAGCTGAAGACTAAGGTGGTGAGATGAAAGGACCTAGCCCATTATTTGAGACTTATACATTTGTTTGAAGGAGTGGTTGATAATAACATTCTGGAGTTCTCTATAGGTTAACTGCTAGGGGTGTGCTAAAATGAAGATGTTAGAATCTGTTATTCATAGTTTTTATTATTCCCATGAACCGTAGCATAAACCTTCCTCCCTTAACTTATCAGATCACTGACTTGCTACAGTGTACCATAACCTAAAATAAATCCTGTGAGAAGGGTAGGCTATCTCTTGGCTGCCAAAGAGATCTTTCTATCTAAGTCCTCATATAGGTGCTAGAGTTTTGTGTAGAGAGTACCAGCAAATGAGACATAGGATTGGAAGAAGTCAGCCAGGTTGAAATCTAAGTTGAGATTATAATTTTTAGTGAGCTTTGGATTTTCACAATATTAGATACGCCATAGTACTAATAATTGAGGCTTTATAAAAATCATTTTTTGGTAGTGTTGCATTTGGTTTGGAAATATTCAAGCTCTTAAATTTAACTAACAGTGGACTTTTCCATCTGCAGATTATACTGAATGGCCAGCAGAGGCAGTGTTGCAGAGGAATATTTCTCCGCTTGCTGAGAAAAAATAAAAAGAAAGCTCATTCTTCAGCCTCCTCCATGCCTCGTTCAATATATATGGTAAGTCAAAATCTCATTTAATCATTTTGCCATTAATAAAAAGTTCATAGCATCTGATGGCTCTCAGTGCCTTTTAGTGGGGTCTTCCGCATAAATATAATCTTCTAAGACGGTAGCAATAAGGATGACGCTATGGCCATCATGATAGTTTATCAAAGACTTTGACTGTCTATGTGTCTGACAAAATCTTCTTTAGATACTTGTGCAGGCAATATGTCCTCCACGGTAATTACCATCTTTCAGGCTGGAATGAGGTGTCTTAGGTTAGAGCAATTGACTGACTTTGAGATGGAAGGAAGCTATTTAACCTGTTTCCCTGCTCTCTGTGAGTGGGACTCTGATACTCAAGATGGACTGCTGTTTAGAAACTGTGTTCTTTAAATAGGAGCCCAATGCTTTCAATGGTGCGGAGTAATTTCCCATTACACCTCCTACTTGCTGTGCAGTCATATTCCCAGATACTCACCTAGTGTGTAATTGCTGATGTCTGGTCCTCCGGTGTAATCGTCTCCCAGTGCGATTGGTCAAGTGGTGCCATTACATCACAAAGCTACAGCAGGATGTCTTCTGACATGAGGGTCAATCAGTTGCTTCTTCCTAATCTAGCCCTCTTTAAATAGGAGCCCAATGCTTTCAATGGTGCAGTGTACTTTCCCATTGCACCTCCTACTTCATGTGCAGTCATATTCACAGATAGTTACCTAGTGTGTAATTGCTGTGTTCTGGTCCTCCGGTGTAATCTTCACCAAGGGCGATTGGTCAAGTGGTGCCAATTCATCACAAAGTTACAGCAGGATGTCTGCTGACATGAGGGCCAATCAGTTGCTTCTTCTAACTCTAGCCCTCTTTAAATAGGAGTCCAATGCTCTCAATGGTGCAGTGTACTTTCCCATTACACCTCCTACTTGCTGTGCAGTAATATTCACAGATAGTTACCTAGTGTGGAATTGCTGTTGTCTGGTTCTCCGGTGTAATCTTAAGCCAGGGTGATTGGTCAAGTGGTGCATTACATCACAAAGCTACAGCAGGATGTCATCTGAAATGAGGGCCAATCAGTTTCCTAGTACGCAGTAGGATACATGTATCATGGAATAGAAAAGGGAGCAATGTAGACAGGATGCCCAGCTGAAGACTAAGGTGGTGAGATGAAAGGACCTAGCCCATTATTTGAGACTTATACATTTGTTTGAAGGAGTGGTTGATAATAACATTCTGGAGTTCTCTATAGGTTAACTGCTAGGGGTGTGCTAAAATGAAGATGTTAGAATCTGTTATTCATAGTTTTTATTATTCCCATGAACCGTAGCATAAACCTTCCTCCCTTAACTTATCAGATCACTGACTTGCTATAGTGTACCATAACCTAAAATAAATCCTGTGAGAAGGGTAGGCTATCTCTTGGCTGCCAAAGAGATCTTTCTATCTAAGTCCTCATATAGGTGCTAGAGTTTTGTGTAGAGAGTACCAGCAAATGAGACATAGGATTGGAAGAAGTCAGCCAGGTTGAAATCTAAGTTGAGATTATAATTTTTAGTGAGGTTTGGATTTTCACAATATTAGATACGCCATAGTACTAATAATTGAGGCTTTATAAAAATCATTTTTTGGTAGTGTTGCATTTGGTTTGGAAATATTCAAGCTCTTAAATTTGACTAACAGTGGACCTTTCCATCTGCAGATTATACTGAATGGCCAGCAGAGGCAGTGTTGCAGAGGAATATTTCTCCGCTTGCTGAGAAAAAAAAAAATAGAAAGCTCATTCTTCAGCCTCCTCCATGCCTCGTTCAATATATATGGTAAGTCAAAATCTCATTTAATCATTTTGCCATTAATAAAAAGTTCATAGCATCTGATGGCTCTCAGTGCCTTTTAGTGGGGTCTTCCGCATAAATATAATCTTCTAAGACGGTAGCAATAAGGATGACACTATGGCCATCATGATAGTTTATCAAAGACTTTGACTGTCTATGTGTCTGACAAAATCTTCTTTAGATACTTGTGCAGGCAATATGTCCTCCACGGTAATTACCATCTTTCAGGCTGGAATGAGGTGTCTTAGGTTAGAGCAATTGACTGACTTTGAGATGGAAGGAAGCTATTTAACCTGTTTCCCTGCTCTCTGTGAGTGGGACTCTGATACTCAAGATGGACTGCTGTTTAGAAACTGTGTTCTTTAAATAGGAGCCCAATGCTTTCAATGGTGCTGAGTACTTTCCCATTACACCTCCTACTTGCTGTGCAGTCATATTCCCAGATACTTACCTAGTGTGTAATTGCTGATGTCTGGTCCTCCGGTGTAATAGTCTCCCAGTGCGATTGGTCAAGTGGTGCCATTACATCACAAAGCTACAGCAGGATGTCTTCTGACATGAGGGTCAATCAGTTGCTTCTTCCTAATCTAGCCCTCTTTAAATAGGAGCCCAATGCTTTCAATGGTGCAGTGTACTTTCCCATTGCACCTCCTACTTCATGTGCAGTCATATTCACAGATAGTTACCTAGTGTGTAATTGCTGTGTTCTGGTCCTCCGGTGTAATCTTCACCAAGGGCGATTGGTCAAGTGGTGCCAATTCATCACAAAGTTACAGCAGGATGTCTTCTGGCATGAGGGCCAATCAGTTGCTTCTTCTAACTCTAGCCCTCTTTAAATAGGAGTCCAATGCTCTCAATGGTGCAGTGTACTTTCCCATTACACCTCCTACTTGCTGTGCAGTAATATTCACAGATAGTTACCTAGTGTGGAATTGCTGTTGTCTGGTCCTCCGGTGTAATCTTAAGCCAGGGTGATTGGTCAAGTGGTGCATTACATCACAAAGCTACAGCAGGATGTCATCTGAAATGAGGGCCAATCAGTTTCCTAGTACGCAGTAGGATTGATGTATCATGGAATAGAAAAGGGAGCAATGTAGACAGGATGCCGAGCTGAAGACTAAGGTGGTGAGATGAAAGGACCTAGCCCATTATTTGAGACTTATACATTTGTTTGAAGGAGTGGTTGATAATAACATTCTGGAGTTCTCTATAGGTTAACTGCTAGGGGTGTGCTAAAATGAAGATGTTAGAATCTGTTATTCATAGTTTTTATTATTCCCATGAACCGTAGCATAAACCTTCCTCCCTTAATTTATCAGATCACTGACTTGCTATAGTGTACCATAACCTAAAATAAATCCTGTGAGAAGGGTAGGCTATCTCTTGGCTGCCAAAGAGATCTTTCTATCTAAGTCCTCATATAGGTGCTAGAGTTTTGTGTAGAGAGTACCAGCAAATGAGACATAGGAGCCAGGTTGAAATCTAAGTTGAGATTATAATTTTTAGTGAGCTTTGGATTTTCACAATATTAGATACGCCATAGTACTAATAATTGAGGCTTTATAAAAATCATTTTTTGGTAGTGTTGCATTTGGTTTGGAAATATTCAAGCTCTTAAATTTGACTAAACAGTGGACCTTTCCATCTGCAGATTATATTGAATGGCCAGCAGAGGCAGTGTTGCAGAGGAATATTTCTCCGCTTGCTGAGAAAAAAAAAAAGAAAGCTCATTCTTCAGCCTCCTCCATGCCTCGATCAATATATATGGTAAGTCAAAATCTCATTTAATCATTTTGCCATTAACAAAAAGTTCATAGCATCTGATGGCTCTCAGTGCCTTTTAGTTGGGTCTTCCGCATAAATATAATCTTCTAAGACGGTAGCAATAAGGATGACGCTATGGCCATCATGATAGTTTATCAAAGACTTTGACTGTCTATGTGTCTGACAAAATCTTCTTTAGATACTTGTGCAGGCAATATGTCCTCCACGGTAATTACCATCTTTCAGGCTGGAATGAGGTATCTTAGGTTAGAGCAATTGACTGACTTTGAGATGGAAGGAAGCTATTTAACCTGTTTCCCTGCTCTCTGTGAGTGGGACTCTGATACTCAAGATGGACTGCTGTTTAGAACCTGTGTTCTTTAAATAGGAGCCCAATGCTTTCAATGGTGCTGAGTACTTTCCCATTACACCTCCTACTTGCTGTGCAGTCATATTCCCAGATACTTACCTAGTGTGTAATTGCTGATGTCTGGTCCTCCGGTGTAATAGTCTCCCAGTGCGATTGGTCAAGTGGTGCCATTACATCACAAAGCTACAGCAGGATGTCTTCTGACATGAGGGTCAATCAGTTGCTTCTTCCTAATCTAGCCCTCTTTAAATAGGAGCCCAATGCTTTCAATGGTGCAGTGTACTTTCCCATTGCACCTCCTACTTCATGTGCAGTCATATTCACAGATAGTTACCTAGTGTGTAATTGCTGTGTTCTGGTCCTCCGGTGTAATCTTCACCAAGGGCGATTGGTCAAGTGGTGCCAATTCATCACAAAGTTACAGCAGGATGTCTTCTGACATGAGGGCCAATCAGTTGCTTCTTCTAACTCTAGCCCTCTTTAAATAGGAGTCCAATGCTCTCAATGGTGCAGTGTACTTCCCATTACACCTCCTACTTGCTGTGCAGTAATATTCACAGATAGTTACCTAGTGTGGAATTGCTGTTGTCTGGTCCTCCGGTGTAATCTTAAGCCAGGGTGATTGGTCAAGTGGTGCATTACATCACAAAGCTACAGCAGGATGTCATCTGAAATGAGGGCCAATCAGTTTCCTAGTACGCAGTAGGATACATGTATCATGGAATAGAAAAGGGAGCAATGTAGACAGGATGCCCAGCTGAAGACTAAGGTGGTGAGATGAAAGGACCTAGCCCATTATTTGAGACTTATACATTTGTTTGAAGGAGTGGTTGATAATAACATTCTGGAGTTCTCTATAGGTTAACTGCTAGGGGTGTGCTAAAATGAAGATGTTAGAATCTGTTATTCATAGTTTTTATTATTCCCATGAACCGTAGCATAAACCTTCCTCCCTTAACTTATCAGATCACTGACTTGCTACAGTGTACCATAACCTAAAATAAATCCTGTGAGAAGGGTAGGCTATCTCTTGGCTGCCAAAGAGATCTTTCTATCTAAGTCCTCATATAGGTGCTAGAGTTTTGTGTAGAGAGTACCAGCAAATGAGACATAGGATTGGAAGAAGTCAGCCAGGTTGAAATCTAAGTTGAGATTATAATTTTTAGTGAGCTTTGGATTTTCACAATATTAGATACGCCATAGTACTAATAATTGAGGCTTTATAAAAATCATTTTTTGGTAGTGTTGCATTTGGTTTGGAAATATTCAAGCTCTTAAATTTAACTAACAGTGGACTTTTCCATCTGCAGATTATACTGAATGGCCAGCAGAGGCAGTGTTGCAGAGGAATATTTCTCCGCTTGCTGAGAAAAAATAAAAAGAAAGCTCATTCTTCAGCCTCCTCCATGCCTCGTTCAATATATATGGTAAGTCAAAATCTCATTTAATCATTTTGCCATTAATAAAAAGTTCATAGCATCTGATGGCTCTCAGTGCCTTTTAGTGGGGTCTTCCGCATAAATATAATCTTCTAAGACGGTAGCAATAAGGATGACGCTATGGCCATCATGATAGTTTATCAAAGACTTTGACTGTCTATGTGTCTGACAAAATCTTCTTTAGATACTTGTGCAGGCAATATGTCCTCCACGGTAATTACCATCTTTCAGGCTGGAATGAGGTGTCTTAGGTTAGAGCAATTGACTGACTTTGAGATGGAAGGAAGCTATTTAACCTGTTTCCCTGCTCTCTGTGAGTGGGACTCTGATACTCAAGATGGACTGCTGTTTAGAAACTGTGTTCTTTAAATAGGAGCCCAATGCTTTCAATGGTACGGAGTACTTTCCCATTATACCTCCTACTTGCTGTGCAGTCATATTCCCAGATACTTACCTAGTGTGTAATTGCTGATGTCTGGTCCTCCGGTGTAATCGTCTCCCAGTGCGATTGGTCAAGTGGTGCCATTACATCACAAAGCTACAGCAGGATGTCTTCTGACATGAGGGTCAATCAGTTGCTTCTTCCTAATCTAGCCCTCTTTAAATAGGAGCCCAATGCTTTCAATGGTGCAGTGTACTTTCCCATTGCACCTCCTACTTCATGTGCAGTCATATTCACAGATAGTTACCTAGTGTGGAATTGCTGTGTTCTGGTCCTCCGGTGTAATCTTCACCAAGGGCGATTGGTCAAGTGGTGCCAATTCATCACAAAGTTACAGCAGGATGTCTGCTGACATGAGGGCCAATCAGTTGCTTCTTCTAACTCTAGCCCTCTTTAAATAGGAGTCCAATGCTCTCAATGGTGCAGTGTACTTTCCCATTACACCTCCTACTTGCTGTGCAGTAATATTCACAGATAGTTACCTAGTGTGGAATTGCTGTTGTCTGGTCCTCCGGTGTAATCTTAAGCCAGGGTGATTGGTCAAGTGGTGCATTACATCACAAAGCTACAGCAGGATGTCATCTGAAATGAGGGCCAATCAGTTTCCTAGTACGCAGTAGGATACATGTATCATGGAATAGAAAAGGGAGCAATGTAGACAGGATGCCCAGCTGAAGACTAAGGTGGTGAGATGAAAGGACCTAGCCCATTATTTGAGACTTATACATTTGTTTGAAGGAGTGGTTGATAATAACATTCTGGAGTTCTCTATAGGTTAACTGCTAGGGGTGTGCTAAAATGAAGATGTTAGAATCTGTTATTCATAGTTTTTATTATTCCCATGAACCGTAGCATAAACCTTCCTCCCTTAACTTATCAGATCACTGACTTGCTATAGTGTACCATAACCTAAAATAAATCCTGTGAGAAGGGTAGGCTATCTCTTGGCTGCCAAAGAGATCTTTCTATCTAAGTCCTCATATAGGTGCTAGAGTTTTGTGTAGAGAGTACCAGCAAATGAGACATAGGATTGGAAGAAGTCAGCCAGGTTGAAATCTAAGTTGAGATTATAATTTTTAGTGAGCTTTGGATTTTCACAATATTAGATACGCCATAGTACTAATAATTGAGGCTTTATAAAAATCATTTTTTGGTAGTGTTGCATTTGGTTTGGAAATATTCAAGCTCTTAAATTTAACTAACAGTGGACTTTTCCATCTGCAGATTATACTGAATGGCCAGCAGAGGCAGTGTTGCAGAGGAATATTTCTCCGCTTGCTGAGAAAAAATAAAAAGAAAGCTCATTCTTCAGCCTCCTCCATGCCTCGTTCAATATATATGGTAAGTCAAAATCTCATTTAATCATTTTGCCATTAATAAAAAGTTCATAGCATCTGATGGCTCTCAGTGCCTTTTAGTGGGGTCTTCCGCATAAATATAATCTTCTAAGACGGTAGCAATAAGGATGACGCTATGGCCATCATGATAGTTTATCAAAGACTTTGACTGTCTATGTGTCTGACAAAATCTTCTTTAGATACTTGTGCAGGCAATATGTCCTCCACGGTAATTACCATCTTTCAGGCTGGAATGAGGTATCTTAGGTTAGAGCAATTGACTGACTTTGAGATGGAAGGAAGCTATTTAACCTGTTTCCCTGCTCTCTGTGAGTGGGACTCTGATACTCAAGATGGACTGCTGTTTAGAACCTGTGTTCTTTAAATAGGAGCCCAATGCTTTCAATGGTGCTGAGTACTTTCCCATTACACCTCCTACTTGCTGTGCAGTCATATTCCCAGATACTTACCTAGTGTGTAATTGCTGATGTCTGGTCCTCCGGTGTAATAGTCTCCCAGTGCGATTGGTCAAGTGGTGCCATTACATCACAAAGCTACAGCAGGATGTCTTCTGACATGAGGGTCAATCAGTTGCTTCTTCCTAATCTAGCCCTCTTTAAATAGGAGCCCAATGCTTTCAATGGTGCAGTGTACTTTCCCATTGCACCTCCTACTTCATGTGCAGTCATATTCACAGATAGTTACCTAGTGTGTAATTGCTGTGTTCTGGTCCTCCGGTGTAATCTTCACCAAGGGCGATTGGTCAAGTGGTGCCAATTCATCACAAAGTTACAGCAGGATGTCTTCTGACATGAGGGCCAATCAGTTGCTTCTTCTAACTCTAGCCCTCTTTAAATAGGAGTCCAATGCTCTCAATGGTGCAGTGTACTTCCCATTACACCTCCTACTTGCTGTGCAGTAATATTCACAGATAGTTACCTAGTGTGGAATTGCTGTTGTCTGGTCCTCCGGTGTAATCTTAAGCCAGGGTGATTGGTCAAGTGGTGCATTACATCACAAAGCTACAGCAGGATGTCATCTGAAATGAGGGCCAATCAGTTTCCTAGTACGCAGTAGGATACATGTATCATGGAATAGAAAAGGGAGCAATGTAGACAGGATGCCCAGCTGAAGACTAAGGTGGTGAGATGAAAGGACCTAGCCCATTATTTGAGACTTATACATTTGTTTGAAGGAGTGGTTGATAATAACATTCTGGAGTTCTCTATAGGTTAACTGCTAGGGGTGTGCTAAAATGAAGATGTTAGAATCTGTTATTCATAGTTTTTATTATTCCCATGAACCGTAGCATAAACCTTCCTCCCTTAACTTATCAGATCACTGACTTGCTACAGTGTACCATAACCTAAAATAAATCCTGTGAGAAGGGTAGGCTATCTCTTGGCTGCCAAAGAGATCTTTCTATCTAAGTCCTCATATAGGTGCTAGAGTTTTGTGTAGAGAGTACCAGCAAATGAGACATAGGATTGGAAGAAGTCAGCCAGGTTGAAATCTAAGTTGAGATTATAATTTTTAGTGAGCTTTGGATTTTCACAATATTAGATACGCCATAGTACTAATAATTGAGGCTTTATAAAAATCATTTTTTGGTAGTGTTGCATTTGGTTTGGAAATATTCAAGCTCTTAAATTTAACTAACAGTGGACTTTTCCATCTGCAGATTATACTGAATGGCCAGCAGAGGCAGTGTTGCAGAGGAATATTTCTCCGCTTGCTGAGAAAAAATAAAAAGAAAGCTCATTCTTCAGCCTCCTCCATGCCTCGTTCAATATATATGGTAAGTCAAAATCTCATTTAATCATTTTGCCATTAATAAAAAGTTCATAGCATCTGATGGCTCTCAGTGCCTTTTAGTGGGGTCTTCCGCATAAATATAATCTTCTAAGACGGTAGCAATAAGGATGACGCTATGGCCATCATGATAGTTTATCAAAGACTTTGACTGTCTATGTGTCTGACAAAATCTTCTTTAGATACTTGTGCAGGCAATATGTCCTCCACGGTAATTACCATCTTTCAGGCTGGAATGAGGTGTCTTAGGTTAGAGCAATTGACTGACTTTGAGATGGAAGGAAGCTATTTAACCTGTTTCCCTGCTCTCTGTGAGTGGGACTCTGATACTCAAGATGGACTGCTGTTTAGAAACTGTGTTCTTTAAATAGGAGCCCAATGCTTTCAATGGTACGGAGTACTTTCCCATTATACCTCCTACTTGCTGTGCAGTCATATTCCCAGATACTTACCTAGTGTGTAATTGCTGATGTCTGGTCCTCCGGTGTAATCGTCTCCCAGTGCGATTGGTCAAGTGGTGCCATTACATCACAAAGCTACAGCAGGATGTCTTCTGACATGAGGGTCAATCAGTTGCTTCTTCCTAATCTAGCCCTCTTTAAATAGGAGCCCAATGCTTTCAATGGTGCAGTGTACTTTCCCATTGCACCTCCTACTTCATGTGCAGTCATATTCACAGATAGTTACCTAGTGTGGAATTGCTGTGTTCTGGTCCTCCGGTGTAATCTTCACCAAGGGCGATTGGTCAAGTGGTGCCAATTCATCACAAAGTTACAGCAGGATGTCTGCTGACATGAGGGCCAATCAGTTGCTTCTTCTAACTCTAGCCCTCTTTAAATAGGAGTCCAATGCTCTCAATGGTGCAGTGTACTTTCCCATTACACCTCCTACTTGCTGTGCAGTAATATTCACAGATAGTTACCTAGTGTGGAATTGCTGTTGTCTGGTCCTCCGGTGTAATCTTAAGCCAGGGTGATTGGTCAAGTGGTGCATTACATCACAAAGCTACAGCAGGATGTCATCTGAAATGAGGGCCAATCAGTTTCCTAGTACGCAGTAGGATACATGTATCATGGAATAGAAAAGGGAGCAATGTAGACAGGATGCCCAGCTGAAGACTAAGGTGGTGAGATGAAAGGACCTAGCCCATTATTTGAGACTTATACATTTGTTTGAAGGAGTGGTTGATAATAACATTCTGGAGTTCTCTATAGGTTAACTGCTAGGGGTGTGCTAAAATGAAGATGTTAGAATCTGTTATTCATAGTTTTTATTATTCCCATGAACCGTAGCATAAACCTTCCTCCCTTAACTTATCAGATCACTGACTTGCTATAGTGTACCATAACCTAAAATAAATCCTGTGAGAAGGGTAGGCTATCTCTTGGCTGCCAAAGAGATCTTTCTATCTAAGTCCTCATATAGGTGCTAGAGTTTTGTGTAGAGAGTACCAGCAAATGAGACATAGGATTGGAAGAAGTCAGCCAGGTTGAAATCTAAGTTGAGATTATAATTTTTAGTGAGCTTTGGATTTTCACAATATTAGATACGCCATAGTACTAATAATTGAGGCTTTATAAAAATCATTTTTTGGTAGTGTTGCATTTGGTTTGGAAATATTCAAGCTCTTAAATTTAACTAACAGTGGACTTTTCCATCTGCAGATTATACTGAATGGCCAGCAGAGGCAGTGTTGCAGAGGAATATTTCTCCGCTTGCTGAGAAAAAATAAAAAGAAAGCTCATTCTTCAGCCTCCTCCATGCCTCGTTCAATATATATGGTAAGTCAAAATCTCATTTAATCATTTTGCCATTAATAAAAAGTTCATAGCATCTGATGGCTCTCAGTGCCTTTTAGTGGGGTCTTCCGCATAAATATAATCTTCTAAGACGGTAGCAATAAGGATGACGCTATGGCCATCATGATAGTTTATCAAAGACTTTGACTGTCTATGTGTCTGACAAAATCTTCTTTAGATACTTGTGCAGGCAATATGTCCTCCACGGTAATTACCATCTTTCAGGCTGGAATGAGGTGTCTTAGGTTAGAGCAATTGACTGACTTTGAGATGGAAGGAAGCTATTTAACCTGTTTCCCTGCTCTCTGTGAGTGGGACTCTGATACTCAAGATGGACTGCTGTTTAGAAACTGTGTTCTTTAAATAGGAGCCCAATGCTTTCAATGGTACGGAGTACTTTCCCATTATACCTCCTACTTGCTGTGCAGTCATATTCCCAGATACTTACCTAGTGTGTAATTGCTGATGTCTGGTCCTCCGGTGTAATCGTCTCCCAGTGCGATTGGTCAAGTGGTGCCATTACATCACAAAGCTACAGCAGGATGTCTTCTGACATGAGGGTCAATCAGTTGCTTCTTCCTAATCTAGCCCTCTTTAAATAGGAGCCCAATGCTTTCAATGGTGCAGTGTACTTTCCCATTGCACCTCCTACTTCATGTGCAGTCATATTCACAGATAGTTACCTAGTGTGGAATTGCTGTGTTCTGGTCCTCCGGTGTAATCTTCACCAAGGGCGATTGGTCAAGTGGTGCCAATTCATCACAAAGTTACAGCAGGATGTCTGCTGACATGAGGGCCAATCAGTTGCTTCTTCTAACTCTAGCCCTCTTTAAATAGGAGTCCAATGCTCTCAATGGTGCAGTGTACTTTCCCATTACACCTCCTACTTGCTGTGCAGTAATATTCACAGATAGTTACCTAGTGTGGAATTGCTGTTGTCTGGTCCTCCGGTGTAATCTTAAGCCAGGGTGATTGGTCAAGTGGTGCATTACATCACAAAGCTACAGCAGGATGTCATCTGAAATGAGGGCCAATCAGTTTCCTAGTACGCAGTAGGATACATGTATCATGGAATAGAAAAGGGAGCAATGTAGACAGGATGCCCAGCTGAAGACTAAGGTGGTGAGATGAAAGGACCTAGCCCATTATTTGAGACTTATACATTTGTTTGAAGGAGTGGTTGATAATAACATTCTGGAGTTCTCTATAGGTTAACTGCTAGGGGTGTGCTAAAATGAAGATGTTAGAATCTGTTATTCATAGTTTTTATTATTCCCATGAACCGTAGCATAAACCTTCCTCCCTTTTAACTTATCAGATCACTGACTTGCTATAGTGTACCATAACCTAAAATAAATCCTGTGAGAAGGGTAGGCTATCTCTTGGCTGCCAAAGAGATCTTTCTATCTAAGTCCTCATATAGGTGCTAGAGTTTTGTGTAGAGAGTACCAGCAAATGAGACATAGGATTGGAAGAAGTCAGCCAGGTTGAAATCTAAGTTGAGATTATAATTTTTAGTGAGCTTTGGATTTTCACAATATTAGATACGCCATAGTACTAATAATTGAGGCTTTATAAAAATCATTTTTTGGTAGTGTTGCATTTGGTTTGGAAATATTCAAGCTCTTAAATTTAACTAACAGTGGACTTTTCCATCTGCAGATTATACTGAATGGCCAGCAGAGGCAGTGTTGCAGAGGAATATTTCTCCGCTTGCTGAGAAAAAATAAAAAGAAAGCTCATTCTTCAGCCTCCTCCATGCCTCGTTCAATATATATGGTAAGTCAAAATCTCATTTAATCATTTTGCCATTAATAAAAAGTTCATAGCATCTGATGGCTCTCAGTGCCTTTTAGTGGGGTCTTCCGCATAAATATAATCTTCTAAGACGGTAGCAATAAGGATGACGCTATGGCCATCATGATAGTTTATCAAAGACTTTGACTGTCTATGTGTCTGACAAAATCTTCTTTAGATACTTGTGCAGGCAATATGTCCTCCACGGTAATTACCATCTTTCAGGCTGGAATGAGGTGTCTTAGGTTAGAGCAATTGACTGACTTTGAGATGGAAGGAAGCTATTTAACCTGTTTCCCTGCTCTCTGTGAGTGGGACTCTGATACTCAAGATGGACTGCTGTTTAGAAACTGTGTTCTTTAAATAGGAGCCCAATGCTTTCAATGGTACGGAGTACTTTCCCATTATACCTCCTACTTGCTGTGCAGTCATATTCCCAGATACTTACCTAGTGTGTAATTGCTGATGTCTGGTCCTCCGGTGTAATCGTCTCCCAGTGCGATTGGTCAAGTGGTGCCATTACATCACAAAGCTACAGCAGGATGTCTTCTGACATGAGGGTCAATCAGTTGCTTCTTCCTAATCTAGCCCTCTTTAAATAGGAGCCCAATGCTTTCAATGGTGCAGTGTACTTTCCCATTGCACCTCCTACTTCATGTGCAGTCATATTCACAGATAGTTACCTAGTGTGGAATTGCTGTGTTCTGGTCCTCCGGTGTAATCTTCACCAAGGGCGATTGGTCAAGTGGTGCCAATTCATCACAAAGTTACAGCAGGATGTCTGCTGACATGAGGGCCAATCAGTTGCTTCTTCTAACTCTAGCCCTCTTTAAATAGGAGTCCAATGCTCTCAATGGTGCAGTGTACTTTCCCATTACACCTCCTACTTGCTGTGCAATAATATTCACAGATAGTTACCTAGTGTGGAATTGCTGTTGTCTGGTCCTCCGGTGTAATCTTAAGCCAGGGTGATTGGTCAAGTGGTGCATTACATCACAAAGCTACAGCAGGATGTCATCTGAAATGAGGGCCAATCAGTTTCCTAGTACGCAGTAGGATACATGTATCATGGAATAGAAAAGGGAGCAATGTAGACAGGATGCCCAGCTGAAGACTAAGGTGGTGAGATGAAAGGACCTAGCCCATTATTTGAGACTTATACATTTGTTTGAAGGAGTGGTTGATAATAACATTCTGGAGTTCTCTATAGGTTAACTGCTAGGGGTGTGCTAAAATGAAGATGTTAGAATCTGTTATTCATAGTTTTTATTATTCCCATGAACCGTAGCATAAACCTTCCTCCCTTAACTTATCAGATCACTGACTTGCTATAGTGTACCATAACCTAAAATAAATCCTGTGAGAAGGGTAGGCTATCTCTTGGCTGCCAAAGAGATCTTTCTATCTAAGTCCTCATATAGGTGCTAGAGTTTTGTGTAGAGAGTACCAGCAAACGAGACATAGGATTGGAAGAAGTCAGCCAGGTTGAAATCTAAGTTGAGATTATAATTTTTAGTGAGCTTTGGATTTTCACAATATTAGATACGCCATAGTACTAATAATTGAGGCTTTATAAAAATCATTTTTTGGTAGTGTTGCATTTGGTTTGGAAATATTCAAGCTCTTAAATTTGACTAACAGTGGACTTTTCCATCTGCAGATTATACTGAATGGCCAGCAGAGGCAGTGTTGCAGAGGAATATTTCTCCGCTTGCTGAGAAAAAAAAAGAAAGCTCATTCTTCAGCCTCCTCCATGCCTCGATCAATATATATGGTAAGTCAAAATCTCATTTAATCATTTTGCCATTAATAAAAACTTCATAGCATCTGATGGCTCTCAGTGCCTTTTAGTGGGGTCTTCCGCATAAATATAATCTTCTAAGACGGTAGCAATATGGATGACGCTATGGCCATCATGATAGTTAATCAAAGACTTTGACTGTCCATGTGTCTGACAAAATCTTCTTTAGATACTTGTGCAGGCAATATGTCCTCCACGGTAATTACCATCTTTCAGGCTGGAATGAGGTGTCTTAGGTTAGAGCAATTGACTGACTTTGAGATGGAAGGAAGCTATTTAACCTGTTTCCCTGCTCTCTGTGAGTGGGACTCTGATACTCAAGATGGACTGCTGTTTAGAAACTGTGTTCTTTAAATAGGAGCCCAATGCTTTCAATGGTGCGGAGTAATTTCCCATTACACCTCCTACTTGCTGTGCAGTCATATTCCCAGATACTCACCTAGTGTGTAATTGCTGATGTCTGGTCCTCCGGTGTAATCGTCTCCCAGTGCGATTTGTCAAGTGGTGCCATTACATCACAAAGCTACAGCAGGATGTCTTCTGACATGAGGGTCAATCAGTTGCTTCTTCCTAATCTAGCCCTCTTTAAATAGGAGCCCAATGCTTTCAATGGTGCAGTGTACTTTCCCATTGCACCTCCTACTTCATGTGCAGTCCTATTCACAGATAGTTACCTAATGTGTAATTGCTGTGTTCTGGTCCTCCGGTGTAATCTTCACCAAGGGCGATTGGTCAAGTGGTGCCAATTCATCACAAAGTTACAGCAGGATGTCTTCTGACATGAGGGCCAATCAGTTGCTTCTTCTAACTCTAGCCCTCTTTAAATAGGAGTCCAATGCTCTCAATGGTGCAGTGTACTTTCCCATTACACCTCCTACTTGCTGTGCAGTAATATTCACAGATAGTTACCTAGTGTGGAATTGCTGTTGTCTGGTCCTCCGGTGTAATCTTAAGCCAGGGTGATTGGTCAAGTGGAGCATTACATCACAAAGCTACAGCAGGATGTCATCTGAAATGAGGGCCAATCAGTTTCCTAGTACGCAGTAGGATACATGTATCATGGAATAGAAAAGGGAGCAATGTAGACAGGATGCCCAGCTGAAGACTAAGGTGGTGAGATGAAAGGACCTAGCCCATTATTTGAGACTTATACATTTGTTTGAAGGAGTGGTTGATAATAACATTCTGGAGTTCTCTATAGGTTAACTGCTAGGGGTGTGCTAAAATGAAGATGTTAGAATCTGTTATTCATAGTTTTTATTATTCCCATGAACCGTAGCATACACCTTCCTCCCTTAACTTATCAGATCACTGACTTGCTATAGTGTACCATAACCTAAAATAAATCCTGTGAGAAGGGTAGGCTATCTCTTGGCTGCCAAAGAGATCTTTCTATCTAAGTCCTCATATAGGTGCTAGAGTTTTGTGTAGAGAGTACCAGCAAACGAGACATAGGATTGGAAGAAGTCAGCCAGGTTGAAATCCAAGTTGAGATTATAATTTTTAGTGAGCTTTGGATTTTCACAATATTAGGTACGCCATAGTACTAATAATTGAGGCTTTATAAAAATCATTTTTTGGTAGTGTTGCATTTGGTTTGGAAATATTCAAGCTCTTAAATTTGACTAACAGTGGACTTTTCCATCTGCAGATTATACTGAATGGCCAGCAGAGGCAGTGTTGCAGAGAAATATTTCTCCGCTTGCTGAGAAAAAAAAAAAAGAAAGCTCATTCTTCAGCCTCCTCCATGCCTCGATCAATATATATGGTAAGTCAAAATCTCATTTAATCATTTTGCCATTAATAAAAAGTTCATAGCATCTGATGGCTCTCAGTGCCTTTTAGTGGGGTCTTCCGCATAAATATAATCTTCTAAGACGGTAGCAATATGGATGACGCTATGGCCATCATGATAGTTTATCAAAGACTTTGACTGTCTGTGTCTGACAAAATCTTCTTTAGATACTTGTGCAGGCAATATGTCCTCCACGGTAATTACCATCTTTCAGGCTGGAATGAGGTGTCTTAGGTTAGAGCAATTGACTGACTTTGAGATGGAAGGAAGCTATTTAACCTGTTTCCCTGCTCTCTGTGAGTGGGACTCTGATACTCAAGATGGACTGCTGTTTAGAAACTGTGTTCTTTAAATAGGAGCCCAATGCTTTCAATGGTGCTGAGTACTTTCCCATTACACCTCCTACTTGCTGTGCAGTCATATTCCCAGGTACTTACCTAGTGTGTAATTGCTGATGTCTGGTCCTCTGGTGTAATCGTCTCCCAGTGCGATTGGTCAAGTGGTGCCATTATATCACAAAGCTACAGCAGGATGTCTTCTGACATGAGGGTCAATCAGTTGCTTCTTCCTAATCTAGCCCTCTTTAAATAGGAGCCCAATGCTTTCAATGGTGCAGTGTACTTTCCCATTGCACCTCCTACTTCATGTGCAGTCCTATTCACAGATAGTTACCTAGTGTGTAATTGCTGTGTTCTGGTCCTCCGGTGTAATCTTCACCAAGGGCGATTGGTCAAGTGGTGCCAATTCATCACAAAGTTACAGCAGGATGTCTTCTGACATGAGGGCCAATCAGTTGCTTCTTCTAACTCTAGCCCTCTTTAAATAGGAGTCCAATGCTCTCAATGGTGCAGTGTACTTTCCCATTACACCTCCTACTTGCTGTGCAATAATATTCACAGATAGTTACCTAGTGTGGAATTGCTGTTGTCTGGTCCTCCGGTGTAATCTTAAGCCAGGGTGATTGGTCAAGTGGTGCATTACATCACAAAGCTACAGCAGGATGTCATCTGAAATAAGGGCCAATCAGTTTCCTAGTACGCAGTAGGATACATGTATCATGGAATAGAAAAGGGAGCAATGTAGACAGGATGCCCAGCTGAAGACTAAGGTGGTGAGATGAAAGGACCTAGCCCATTATTTGAGACTTATACATTTGTTTGAAGGAGTGGTTGATAATAACATTCTGGAGTTCTCTATAGGTTAACTGCTAGGGGTGTGCTAAAATGAAGATGTTAGAATCTGTTATTCATAGTTTTTATTATTCCCATGAACCGTAGCATAAACCTTCCTCCCTTAACTTATCAGATCACTGACTTGCTATAGTGTACCATAACCTAAAATAAATCCTGTGAGAAGGGTAGGCTATCTCTTGGCTGCCAAAGAGATCTTTCTATCTAAGTCCTCATATAGGTGCTAGAGTTTTGTGTAGAGAGTACCAGCAAATGAGACATAGGATTGGAAGAAGTCAGCCAGGTTGAAATCTAAGTTGAGATTATAATTTTTAGTGAGCTTTGGATTTTCACAATATTAGATACGCCATAGTACTAATAATTGAGGCTTTATAAAAATCATTTTTTGGTAGTGTTGCATTTGGTTTGGAAATATTCAAGCTCTTAAATTTAACTAACAGTGGACTTTTCCATCTGCAGATTATACTGAATGGCCAGCAGAGGCAGTGTTGCAGAGGAATATTTCTCCGCTTGCTGAGAAAAAATAAAAAGAAAGCTCATTCTTCAGCCTCCTCCATGCCTCGTTCAATATATATGGTAAGTCAAAATCTCATTTAATCATTTTGCCATTAATAAAAAGTTCATAGCATCTGATGGCTCTCAGTGCCTTTTAGTGGGGTCTTCCGCATAAATATAATCTTCTAAGACGGTAGCAATAAGGATGACGCTATGGCCATCATGATAGTTTATCAAAGACTTTGACTGTCTATGTGTCTGACAAAATCTTCTTTAGATACTTGTGCAGGCAATATGTCCTCCACGGTAATTACCATCTTTCAGGCTGGAATGAGGTATCTTAGGTTAGAGCAATTGACTGACTTTGAGATGGAAGGAAGCTATTTAACCTGTTTCCCTGCTCTCTGTGAGTGGGACTCTGATACTCAAGATGGACTGCTGTTTAGAACCTGTGTTCTTTAAATAGGAGCCCAATGCTTTCAATGGTGCTGAGTACTTTCCCATTACACCTCCTACTTGCTGTGCAGTCATATTCCCAGATACTTACCTAGTGTGTAATTGCTGATGTCTGGTCCTCCGGTGTAATAGTCTCCCAGTGCGATTGGTCAAGTGGTGCCATTACATCACAAAGCTACAGCAGGATGTCTTCTGACATGAGGGTCAATCAGTTGCTTCTTCCTAATCTAGCCCTCTTTAAATAGGAGCCCAATGCTTTCAATGGTGCAGTGTACTTTCCCATTGCACCTCCTACTTCATGTGCAGTCATATTCACAGATAGTTACCTAGTGTGTAATTGCTGTGTTCTGGTCCTCCGGTGTAATCTTCACCAAGGGCGATTGGTCAAGTGGTGCCAATTCATCACAAAGTTACAGCAGGATGTCTTCTGACATGAGGGCCAATCAGTTGCTTCTTCTAACTCTAGCCCTCTTTAAATAGGAGTCCAATGCTCTCAATGGTGCCGTGTACTTCCCATTACACCTCCTACTTGCTGTGCAGTAATATTCACAGATAGTTACCTAGTGTGGAATTGCTGTTGTCTGGTCCTCCGGTGTAATCTTAAGCCAGGGTGATTGGTCAAGTGGTGCATTACATCACAAAGCTACAGCAGGATGTCATCTGAAATGAGGGCCAATCAGTTTCCTAGTACGCAGTAGGATACATGTATCATGGAATAGAAAAGGGAGCAATGTAGACAGGATGCCCAGCTGAAGACTAAGGTGGTGAGATGAAAGGACCTAGCCCATTATTTGAGACTTATACATTTGTTTGAAGGAGTGGTTGATAATAACATTCTGGAGTTCTCTATAGGTTAACTGCTAGGGGTGTGCTAAAATGAAGATGTTAGAATCTGTTATTCATAGTTTTTATTATTCCCATGAACCGTAGCATAAACCTTCCTCCCTTAACTTATCAGATCACTGACTTGCTACAGTGTACCATAACCTAAAATAAATCCTGTGAGAAGGGTAGGCTATCTCTTGGCTGCCAAAGAGATCTTTCTATCTAAGTCCTCATATAGGTGCTAGAGTTTTGTGTAGAGAGTACCAGCAAATGAGACATAGGATTGGAAGAAGTCAGCCAGGTTGAAATCTAAGTTGAGATTATAATTTTTAGTGAGCTTTGGATTTTCACAATATTAGATACGCCATAGTACTAATAATTGAGGCTTTATAAAAATCATTTTTTGGTAGTGTTGCATTTGGTTTGGAAATATTCAAGCTCTTAAATTTAACTAACAGTGGACTTTTCCATCTGCAGATTATACTGAATGGCCAGCAGAGGCAGTGTTGCAGAGGAATATTTCTCCGCTTGCTGAGAAAAAATAAAAAGAAAGCTCATTCTTCAGCCTCCTCCATGCCTCGTTCAATATATATGGTAAGTCAAAATCTCATTTAATCATTTTGCCATTAATAAAAAGTTCATAGCATCTGATGGCTCTCAGTGCCTTTTAGTGGGGTCTTCCGCATAAATATAATCTTCTAAGACGGTAGCAATAAGGATGACGCTATGGCCATCATGATAGTTTATCAAAGACTTTGACTGTCTATGTGTCTGACAAAATCTTCTTTAGATACTTGTGCAGGCAATATGTCCTCCACGGTAATTACCATCTTTCAGGCTGGAATGAGGTGTCTTAGGTTAGAGCAATTGACTGACTTTGAGATGGAAGGAAGCTATTTAACCTGTTTCCCTGCTCTCTGTGAGTGGGACTCTGATACTCAAGATGGACTGCTGTTTAGAAACTGTGTTCTTTAAATAGGAGCCCAATGCTTTCAATGGTACGGAGTACTTTCCCATTATACCTCCTACTTGCTGTGCAGTCATATTCCCAGATACTTACCTAGTGTGTAATTGCTGATGTCTGGTCCTCCGGTGTAATCGTCTCCCAGTGCGATTGGTCAAGTGGTGCCATTACATCACAAAGCTACAGCAGGATGTCTTCTGACATGAGGGTCAATCAGTTGCTTCTTCCTAATCTAGCCCTCTTTAAATAGGAGCCCAATGCTTTCAATGGTGCAGTGTACTTTCCCATTGCACCTCCTACTTCATGTGCAGTCATATTCACAGATAGTTACCTAGTGTGGAATTGCTGTGTTCTGGTCCTCCGGTGTAATCTTCACCAAGGGCGATTGGTCAAGTGGTGCCAATTCATCACAAAGTTACAGCAGGATGTCTGCTGACATGAGGGCCAATCAGTTGCTTCTTCTAACTCTAGCCCTCTTTAAATAGGAGTCCAATGCTCTCAATGGTGCAGTGTACTTTCCCATTACACCTCCTACTTGCTGTGCAGTAATATTCACAGATAGTTACCTAGTGTGGAATTGCTGTTGTCTGGTCCTCCGGTGTAATCTTAAGCCAGGGTGATTGGTCAAGTGGTGCATTACATCACAAAGCTACAGCAGGATGTCATCTGAAATGAGGGCCAATCAGTTTCCTAGTACGCAGTAGGATACATGTATCATGGAATAGAAAAGGGAGCAATGTAGACAGGATGCCCAGCTGAAGACTAAGGTGGTGAGATGAAAGGACCTAGCCCATTATTTGAGACTTATACATTTGTTTGAAGGAGTGGTTGATAATAACATTCTGGAGTTCTCTATAGGTTAACTGCTAGGGGTGTGCTAAAATGAAGATGTTAGAATCTGTTATTCATAGTTTTTATTATTCCCATGAACCGTAGCATAAACCTTCCTCCCTTAACTTATCAGATCACTGACTTGCTATAGTGTACCATAACCTAAAATAAATCCTGTGAGAAGGGTAGGCTATCTCTTGGCTGCCAAAGAGATCTTTCTATCTAAGTCCTCATATAGGTGCTAGAGTTTTGTGTAGAGAGTACCAGCAAATGAGACATAGGATTGGAAGAAGTCAGCCAGGTTGAAATCTAAGTTGAGATTATAATTTTTAGTGAGCTTTGGATTTTCACAATATTAGATACGCCATAGTACTAATAATTGAGGCTTTATAAAAATCATTTTTTGGTAGTGTTGCATTTGGTTTGGAAATATTCAAGCTCTTAAATTTAACTAACAGTGGACTTTTCCATCTGCAGATTATACTGAATGGCCAGCAGAGGCAGTGTTGCAGAGGAATATTTCTCCGCTTGCTGAGAAAAAATAAAAAGAAAGCTCATTCTTCAGCCTCCTCCATGCCTCGTTCAATATATATGGTAAGTCAAAATCTCATTTAATCATTTTGCCATTAATAAAAAGTTCATAGCATCTGATGGCTCTCAGTGCCTTTTAGTGGGGTCTTCCGCATAAATATAATCTTCTAAGACGGTAGCAATAAGGATGACGCTATGGCCATCATGATAGTTTATCAAAGACTTTGACTGTCTATGTGTCTGACAAAATCTTCTTTAGATACTTGTGCAGGCAATATGTCCTCCACGGTAATTACCATCTTTCAGGCTGGAATGAGGTGTCTTAGGTTAGAGCAATTGACTGACTTTGAGATGGAAGGAAGCTATTTAACCTGTTTCCCTGCTCTCTGTGAGTGGGACTCTGATACTCAAGATGGACTGCTGTTTAGAAACTGTGTTCTTTAAATAGGAGCCCAATGCTTTCAATGGTACGGAGTACTTTCCCATTATACCTCCTACTTGCTGTGCAGTCATATTCCCAGATACTTACCTAGTGTGTAATTGCTGATGTCTGGTCCTCCGGTGTAATCGTCTCCCAGTGCGATTGGTCAAGTGGTGCCATTACATCACAAAGCTACAGCAGGATGTCTTCTGACATGAGGGTCAATCAGTTGCTTCTTCCTAATCTAGCCCTCTTTAAATAGGAGCCCAATGCTTTCAATGGTGCAGTGTACTTTCCCATTGCACCTCCTACTTCATGTGCAGTCATATTCACAGATAGTTACCTAGTGTGGAATTGCTGTGTTCTGGTCCTCCGGTGTAATCTTCACCAAGGGCGATTGGTCAAGTGGTGCCAATTCATCACAAAGTTACAGCAGGATGTCTGCTGACATGAGGGCCAATCAGTTGCTTCTTCTAACTCTAGCCCTCTTTAAATAGGAGTCCAATGCTCTCAATGGTGCAGTGTACTTTCCCATTACACCTCCTACTTGCTGTGCAGTAATATTCACAGATAGTTACCTAGTGTGGAATTGCTGTTGTCTGGTCCTCCGGTGTAATCTTAAGCCAGGGTGATTGGTCAAGTGGTGCATTACATCACAAAGCTACAGCAGGATGTCATCTGAAATGAGGGCCAATCAGTTTCCTAGTACGCAGTAGGATACATGTATCATGGAATAGAAAAGGGAGCAATGTAGACAGGATGCCCAGCTGAAGACTAAGGTGGTGAGATGAAAGGACCTAGCCCATTATTTGAGACTTATACATTTGTTTGAAGGAGTGGTTGATAATAACATTCTGGAGTTCTCTATAGGTTAACTGCTAGGGGTGTGCTAAAATGAAGATGTTAGAATCTGTTATTCATAGTTTTTATTATTCCCATGAACCGTAGCATAAACCTTCCTCCCTTTTAACTTATCAGATCACTGACTTGCTATAGTGTACCATAACCTAAAATAAATCCTGTGAGAAGGGTAGGCTATCTCTTGGCTGCCAAAGAGATCTTTCTATCTAAGTCCTCATATAGGTGCTAGAGTTTTGTGTAGAGAGTACCAGCAAATGAGACATAGGATTGGAAGAAGTCAGCCAGGTTGAAATCTAAGTTGAGATTATAATTTTTAGTGAGCTTTGGATTTTCACAATATTAGATACGCCATAGTACTAATAATTGAGGCTTTATAAAAATCATTTTTTGGTAGTGTTGCATTTGGTTTGGAAATATTCAAGCTCTTAAATTTAACTAACAGTGGACTTTTCCATCTGCAGATTATACTGAATGGCCAGCAGAGGCAGTGTTGCAGAGGAATATTTCTCCGCTTGCTGAGAAAAAATAAAAAGAAAGCTCATTCTTCAGCCTCCTCCATGCCTCGTTCAATATATATGGTAAGTCAAAATCTCATTTAATCATTTTGCCATTAATAAAAAGTTCATAGCATCTGATGGCTCTCAGTGCCTTTTAGTGGGGTCTTCCGCATAAATATAATCTTCTAAGACGGTAGCAATAAGGATGACGCTATGGCCATCATGATAGTTTATCAAAGACTTTGACTGTCTATGTGTCTGACAAAATCTTCTTTAGATACTTGTGCAGGCAATATGTCCTCCACGGTAATTACCATCTTTCAGGCTGGAATGAGGTGTCTTAGGTTAGAGCAATTGACTGACTTTGAGATGGAAGGAAGCTATTTAACCTGTTTCCCTGCTCTCTGTGAGTGGGACTCTGATACTCAAGATGGACTGCTGTTTAGAAACTGTGTTCTTTAAATAGGAGCCCAATGCTTTCAATGGTACGGAGTACTTTCCCATTATACCTCCTACTTGCTGTGCAGTCATATTCCCAGATACTTACCTAGTGTGTAATTGCTGATGTCTGGTCCTCCGGTGTAATCGTCTCCCAGTGCGATTGGTCAAGTGGTGCCATTACATCACAAAGCTACAGCAGGATGTCTTCTGACATGAGGGTCAATCAGTTGCTTCTTCCTAATCTAGCCCTCTTTAAATAGGAGCCCAATGCTTTCAATGGTGCAGTGTACTTTCCCATTGCACCTCCTACTTCATGTGCAGTCATATTCACAGATAGTTACCTAGTGTGGAATTGCTGTGTTCTGGTCCTCCGGTGTAATCTTCACCAAGGGCGATTGGTCAAGTGGTGCCAATTCATCACAAAGTTACAGCAGGATGTCTGCTGACATGAGGGCCAATCAGTTGCTTCTTCTAACTCTAGCCCTCTTTAAATAGGAGTCCAATGCTCTCAATGGTGCAGTGTACTTTCCCATTACACCTCCTACTTGCTGTGCAATAATATTCACAGATAGTTACCTAGTGTGGAATTGCTGTTGTCTGGTCCTCCGGTGTAATCTTAAGCCAGGGTGATTGGTCAAGTGGTGCATTACATCACAAAGCTACAGCAGGATGTCATCTGAAATGAGGGCCAATCAGTTTCCTAGTACGCAGTAGGATACATGTATCATGGAATAGAAAAGGGAGCAATGTAGACAGGATGCCCAGCTGAAGACTAAGGTGGTGAGATGAAAGGACCTAGCCCATTATTTGAGACTTATACATTTGTTTGAAGGAGTGGTTGATAATAACATTCTGGAGTTCTCTATAGGTTAACTGCTAGGGGTGTGCTAAAATGAAGATGTTAGAATCTGTTATTCATAGTTTTTATTATTCCCATGAACCGTAGCATAAACCTTCCTCCCTTAACTTATCAGATCACTGACTTGCTATAGTGTACCATAACCTAAAATAAATCCTGTGAGAAGGGTAGGCTATCTCTTGGCTGCCAAAGAGATCTTTCTATCTAAGTCCTCATATAGGTGCTAGAGTTTTGTGTAGAGAGTACCAGCAAACGAGACATAGGATTGGAAGAAGTCAGCCAGGTTGAAATCTAAGTTGAGATTATAATTTTTAGTGAGCTTTGGATTTTCACAATATTAGATACGCCATAGTACTAATAATTGAGGCTTTATAAAAATCATTTTTTGGTAGTGTTGCATTTGGTTTGGAAATATTCAAGCTCTTAAATTTGACTAACAGTGGACTTTTCCATCTGCAGATTATACTGAATGGCCAGCAGAGGCAGTGTTGCAGAGGAATATTTCTCCGCTTGCTGAGAAAAAAAAAGAAAGCTCATTCTTCAGCCTCCTCCATGCCTCGATCAATATATATGGTAAGTCAAAATCTCATTTAATCATTTTGCCATTAATAAAAACTTCATAGCATCTGATGGCTCTCAGTGCCTTTTAGTGGGGTCTTCCGCATAAATATAATCTTCTAAGACGGTAGCAATATGGATGACGCTATGGCCATCATGATAGTTAATCAAAGACTTTGACTGTCCATGTGTCTGACAAAATCTTCTTTAGATACTTGTGCAGGCAATATGTCCTCCACGGTAATTACCATCTTTCAGGCTGGAATGAGGTGTCTTAGGTTAGAGCAATTGACTGACTTTGAGATGGAAGGAAGCTATTTAACCTGTTTCCCTGCTCTCTGTGAGTGGGACTCTGATACTCAAGATGGACTGCTGTTTAGAAACTGTGTTCTTTAAATAGGAGCCCAATGCTTTCAATGGTGCGGAGTAATTTCCCATTACACCTCCTACTTGCTGTGCAGTCATATTCCCAGATACTCACCTAGTGTGTAATTGCTGATGTCTGGTCCTCCGGTGTAATCGTCTCCCAGTGCGATTTGTCAAGTGGTGCCATTACATCACAAAGCTACAGCAGGATGTCTTCTGACATGAGGGTCAATCAGTTGCTTCTTCCTAATCTAGCCCTCTTTAAATAGGAGCCCAATGCTTTCAATGGTGCAGTGTACTTTCCCATTGCACCTCCTACTTCATGTGCAGTCCTATTCACAGATAGTTACCTAATGTGTAATTGCTGTGTTCTGGTCCTCCGGTGTAATCTTCACCAAGGGCGATTGGTCAAGTGGTGCCAATTCATCACAAAGTTACAGCAGGATGTCTTCTGACATGAGGGCCAATCAGTTGCTTCTTCTAACTCTAGCCCTCTTTAAATAGGAGTCCAATGCTCTCAATGGTGCAGTGTACTTTCCCATTACACCTCCTACTTGCTGTGCAGTAATATTCACAGATAGTTACCTAGTGTGGAATTGCTGTTGTCTGGTCCTCCGGTGTAATCTTAAGCCAGGGTGATTGGTCAAGTGGAGCATTACATCACAAAGCTACAGCAGGATGTCATCTGAAATGAGGGCCAATCAGTTTCCTAGTATGCAGTAGGATACATGTATCATGGAATAGAAAAGGGAGCAATGTAGACAGGATGCCCAGCTGAAGACTAAGGTGGTGAGATGAAAGGACCTAGCCCATTATTTGAGACTTATACATTTGTTTGAAGGAGTGGTTGATAATAACATTCTGGAGTTCTCTATAGGTTAACTGCTAGGGGTGTGCTAAAATGAAGATGTTAGAATCTGTTATTCATAGTTTTTATTATTCCCATGAACCGTAGCATACACCTTCCTCCCTTAACTTATCAGATCACTGACTTGCTATAGTGTACCATAACCTAAAATAAATCCTGTGAGAAGGGTAGGCTATCTCTTGGCTGCCAAAGAGATCTTTCTATCTAAGTCCTCATATAGGTGCTAGAGTTTTGTGTAGAGAGTACCAGCAAACGAGACATAGGATTGGAAGAAGTCAGCCAGGTTGAAATCCAAGTTGAGATTATAATTTTTAGTGAGCTTTGGATTTTCACAATATTAGGTACGCCATAGTACTAATAATTGAGGCTTTATAAAAATCATTTTTTGGTAGTGTTGCATTTGGTTTGGAAATATTCAAGCTCTTAAATTTGACTAACAGTGGACTTTTCCATCTGCAGATTATACTGAATGGCCAGCAGAGGCAGTGTTGCAGAGAAATATTTCTCCGCTTGCTGAGAAAAAAAAAAAAGAAAGCTCATTCTTCAGCCTCCTCCATGCCTCGATCAATATATATGGTAAGTCAAAATCTCATTTAATCATTTTGCCATTAATAAAAAGTTCATAGCATCTGATGGCTCTCAGTGCCTTTTAGTGGGGTCTTCCGCATAAATATAATCTTCTAAGACGGTAGCAATATGGATGACGCTATGGCCATCATGATAGTTTATCAAAGACTTTGACTGTCTGTGTCTGACAAAATCTTCTTTAGATACTTGTGCAGGCAATATGTCCTCCACGGTAATTACCATCTTTCAGGCTGGAATGAGGTGTCTTAGGTTAGAGCAATTGACTGACTTTGAGATGGAAGGAAGCTATTTAACCTGTTTCCCTGCTCTCTGTGAGTGGGACTCTGATACTCAAGATGGACTGCTGTTTAGAAACTGTGTTCTTTAAATAGGAGCCCAATGCTTTCAATGGTGCTGAGTACTTTCCCATTACACCTCCTACTTGCTGTGCAGTCATATTCCCAGGTACTTACCTAGTGTGTAATTGCTGATGTCTGGTCCTCTGGTGTAATCGTCTCCCAGTGCGATTGGTCAAGTGGTGCCATTATATCACAAAGCTACAGCAGGATGTCTTCTGACATGAGGGTCAATCAGTTGCTTCTTCCTAATCTAGCCCTCTTTAAATAGGAGCCCAATGCTTTCAATGGTGCAGTGTACTTTCCCATTGCACCTCCTACTTCATGTGCAGTCCTATTCACAGATAGTTACCTAGTGTGTAATTGCTGTGTTCTGGTCCTCCGGTGTAATCTTCACCAAGGGCGATTGGTCAAGTGGTGCCAATTCATCACAAAGTTACAGCAGGATGTCTTCTGACATGAGGGCCAATCAGTTGCTTCTTCTAACTCTAGCCCTCTTTAAATAGGAGTCCAATGCTCTCAATGGTGCAGTGTACTTTCCCATTACACCTCCTACTTGCTGTGCAATAATATTCACAGATAGTTACCTAGTGTGGAATTGCTGTTGTCTGGTCCTCCGGTGTAATCTTAAGCCAGGGTGATTGGTCAAGTGGTGCATTACATCACAAAGCTACAGCAGGATGTCATCTGAAATAAGGGCCAATCAGTTTCCTAGTACGCAGTAGGATACATGTATCATGGAATAGAAAAGGGAGCAATGTAGACAGGATGCCCAGCTGAAGACTAAGGTGGTGAGATGAAAGGACCTAGCCCATTATTTGAGACTTATACATTTGTTTGAAGGAGTGGTTGATAATAACATTCTGGAGTTCTCTATAGGTTAACTGCTAGGGGTGTGCTAAAATGAAGATGTTAGAATCTGTTATTCATAGTTTTTATTATTCCCATGAACCGTAGCATAAACCTTCCTCCCTTAACTTATCAGATCACTGACTTGCTATAGTGTACCATAACCTAAAATAAATCCTGTGAGAAGGGTAGGCTATCTCTTGGCTGCCAAAGAGATCTTTCTATCTAAGTCCTCATATAGGTGCTAGAGTTTTGTGTAGAGAGTAGCAGCAAACGAGACATAGGATTGGAAGAAGTCAGCCAGGTTGAAATCCAAGTTGAGATTATAATTTTTAGTGAGCTTTGGATTTTCACAATATTAGGTACGCCATAGTACTAATAATTGAGGCTTTATAAAAATCATTTTTTGGTAGTGTTGCATTTGGTTTGGAAATATTCAAGCTCTTAAATTTGACTAACAGTGGACTTTTCCATCTGCAGATTATACTGAATGGCCAGCAGAGGCAGTGTTGCAGAGGAATATTTCTCCGCTTGCTGAGAAAAAAAAAAAAAGAAAGCTCATTCCTCAGCCTCCTCCATGCCTCGATCAATATATATGGTAAGTCAAAATCTCATTTAATCATTTTGCCATTAATAAAAAGTTCATAGCATCTGATGGCTCTCAGTGCCTTTTAGTGGGGTCTTCCGCATAAATATAATCTTCTAAGACGGTAGCAATAAGGATGACGCTATGGCCATCATGATAGTTTATCAAAGACTTTGACTGTCTATGTGTCTGACAAAATCTTCCTTAGATACGTGTGCAGGCAATATGTCCTCCACGGTAATTACCATCTTTCAGGCTGGAATGAGGTGTCTTAGGTTAGAGCAATTGACTGACTTTGAGATGGAAGGAAGCTATTTAACCTGTTTCCCTGCTCTCTGTGAGTGGGACTCTGATACTCAAGATGGACTGCTGTTTAGAAACTGTGTTCTTTAAATAGGAGCCCAATGCTTTCAATGGTGCGGAGTAATTTCCCATTACACCTCCTACTTGCTGTGCAGTCATATTCCCAGATACTCACCTAGTGTGTAATTGCTGATGTCTGGTCCTCCGGTGTAATCGTCTCCCAGTGCGATTTGTCAAGTGGTGCCATTACATCACAAAGCTACAGCAGGATGTCTTCTGACATGAGGGTCAATCAGTTGCTTCTTCCTAATCTAGCCCTCTTTAAATAGGAGCCCAATGCTTTCAATGGTGCAGTGTACTTTCCCATTGCACCTCCTACTTCATGTGCAGTCCTATTCACAGATAGTTACCTAATGTGTAATTGCTGTGTTCTGGTCCTCCGGTGTAATCTTCACCAAGGGCGATTGGTCAAGTGGTGCCAATTCATCACAAAGTTACAGCAGGATGTCTTCTGACATGAGGGCCAATCAGTTGCTTCTTCTAACTCTAGCCCTCTTTAAATAGGAGTCCAATGCTCTCAATGGTGCAGTGTACTTTCCCATTACACCTCCTACTTGCTGTGCAGTAATATTCACAGATAGTTACCTAGTGTGGAATTGCTGTTGTCTGGTCCTCCGGTGTAATCTTAAGCCAGGGTGATTGGTCAAGTGGAGCATTACATCACAAAGCTACAGCAGGATGTCATCTGAAATGAGGGCCAATCAGTTTCCTAGTACGCAGTAGGATACATGTATCATGGAATAGAAAAGGGAGCAATGTAGACAGGATGCCCAGCTGAAGACTAAGGTGGTGAGATGAAAGGACCTAGCCCATTATTTGAGACTTATACATTTGTTTGAAGGAGTGGTTGATAATAACATTCTGGAGTTCTCTATAGGTTAACTGCTAGGGGTGTGCTAAAATGAAGATGTTAGAATCTGTTATTCATAGTTTTTATTATTCCCATGAACCGTAGCATAAACCTTCCTCCCTTAACTTATCAGATCACTGACTTGCTATAGTGTACCATAACCTAAAATAAATCCTGTGAGAAGGGTAGGCTATCTCTTGGCTGCCAAAGAGATCTTTCTATCTAAGTCCTCATATAGGTGCTAGAGTTTTGTGTAGAGAGTACCAGCAAACGAGACATAGGATTGGAAGAAGTCAGCCAGGTTGAAATCCAAGTTGAGATTATAATTTTTAGTGAGCTTTGGATTTTCACAATATTAGGTACGCCATAGTACTAATAATTGAGGCTTTATAAAAATCATTTTTTGGTAGTGTTGCATTTGGTTTGGAAATATTCAAGCTCTTAAATTTGACTAACAGTGGACTTTTCCATCTGCAGATTATACTGAATGGCCAGCAGAGGCAGTGTTGCAGAGAAATATTTCTCCGCTTGCTGAGAAAAAAAAAAAAGAAAGCTCATTCTTCAGCCTCCTCCATGCCTCGATCAATATATATGGTAAGTCAAAATCTCATTTAATCATTTTGCCATTAATAAAAAGTTCATAGCATCTGATGGCTCTCAGTGCCTTTTAGTGGGGTCTTCCGCATAAATATAATCTTCTAAGACGGTAGCAATATGGATGACGCTATGGCCATCATGATAGTTTATCAAAGACTTTGACTGTCTGTGTCTGACAAAATCTTCTTTAGATACTTGTGCAGGCAATATGTCCTCCACGGTAATTACCATCTTTCAGGCTGGAATGAGGTGTCTTAGGTTAGAGCAATTGACTGACTTTGAGATGGAAGGAAGCTATTTAACCTGTTTCCCTGCTCTCTGTGAGTGGGACTCTGATACTCAAGATGGACTGCTGTTTAGAAACTGTGTTCTTTAAATAGGAGCCCAATGCTTTCAATGGTGCTGAGTACTTTCCCATTACACCTCCTACTTGCTGTGCAGTCATATTCCCAGGTACTTACCTAGTGTGTAATTGCTGATGTCTGGTCCTCTGGTGTAATCGTCTCCCAGTGCGATTGGTCAAGTGGTGCCATTATATCACAAAGCTACAGCAGGATGTCTTCTGACATGAGGGTCAATCAGTTGCTTCTTCCTAATCTAGCCCTCTTTAAATAGGAGCCCAATGCTTTCAATGGTGCAGTGTACTTTCCCATTGCACCTCCTACTTCATGTGCAGTCCTATTCACAGATAGTTACCTAGTGTGTAATTGCTGTGTTCTGGTCCTCCGGTGTAATCTTCACCAAGGGCGATTGGTCAAGTGGTGCCAATTCATCACAAAGTTACAGCAGGATGTCTTCTGACATGAGGGCCAATCAGTTGCTTCTTCTAACTCTAGCCCTCTTTAAATAGGAGTCCAATGCTCTCAATGGTGCAGTGTACTTTCCCATTACACCTCCTACTTGCTGTGCAATAATATTCACAGATAGTTACCTAGTGTGGAATTGCTGTTGTCTGGTCCTCCGGTGTAATCTTAAGCCAGGGTGATTGGTCAAGTGGTGCATTACATCACAAAGCTACAGCAGGATGTCATCTGAAATAAGGGCCAATCAGTTTCCTAGTACGCAGTAGGATACATGTATCATGGAATAGAAAAGGGAGCAATGTAGACAGGATGCCCAGCTGAAGACTAAGGTGGTGAGATGAAAGGACCTAGCCCATTATTTGAGACTTATACATTTGTTTGAAGGAGTGGTTGATAATAACATTCTGGAGTTCTCTATAGGTTAACTGCTAGGGGTGTGCTAAAATGAAGATGTTAGAATCTGTTATTCATAGTTTTTATTATTCCCATGAACCGTAGCATAAACCTTCCTCCCTTAACTTATCAGATCACTGACTTGCTATAGTGTACCATAACCTAAAATAAATCCTGTGAGAAGGGTAGGCTATCTCTTGGCTGCCAAAGAGATCTTTCTATCTAAGTCCTCATATAGGTGCTAGAGTTTTGTGTAGAGAGTAGCAGCAAACGAGACATAGGATTGGAAGAAGTCAGCCAGGTTGAAATCCAAGTTGAGATTATAATTTTTAGTGAGCTTTGGATTTTCACAATATTAGGTACGCCATAGTACTAATAATTGAGGCTTTATAAAAATCATTTTTTGGTAGTGTTGCATTTGGTTTGGAAATATTCAAGCTCTTAAATTTGACTAACAGTGGACTTTTCCATCTGCAGATTATACTGAATGGCCAGCAGAGGCAGTGTTGCAGAGAAATATTTCTCCGCTTGCTGAGAAAAAAAAAAGAAAGCTCATTCTTCAGCCTCCTCCATGCCTCGATCAATATATATGGTAAGTCAAAATCTCATTTAATCATTTTGCCATTAATAAAAAGTTCATAGCATCTGATGGCTCTCAGTGCCTTTTAGTGGGGTCTTCCGCATAAATATAATCTTCTAAGACGGTAGCAATATGGATGACGCTATGGCCATCATGATAGTTTATCAAAGACTTTGACTGTCTGTGTCTGACAAAATCTTCTTTAGATACTTGTGCAGGCAATATGTCCTCCACGGTAATTACCATCTTTCAGGCTGGAATGAGGTGTCTTAGGTTAGAGCAATTGACTGACTTTGAGATGGAAGGAAGCTATTTAACCTGTTTCCCTGCTCTCTGTGAGTGGGACTCTGATACTCAAGATGGACTGCTGTTTAGAAACTGTGTTCTTTAAATAGGAGCCCAATGCTTTCAATGGTGCTGAGTACTTTCCCATTACACCTCCTACTTGCTGTGCAGTCATATTCCCAGGTACTTACCTAGTGTGTAATTGCTGATGTCTGGTCCTCTGGTGTAATCGTCTCCCAGTGCGATTGGTCAAGTGGTGCCAATATATCACAAAGCTACAGCAGGATGTCTTCTGACATGAGGGTCAATCAGTTGCTTCTTCCTAATCTAGCCCTCTTTAAATAGGAGCCCAATGCTTTCAATGGTGCAGTGTACTTTCCCATTGCACCTCCTACTTCATGTGCAGTCCTATTCACAGATAGTTACCTAGTGTGTAATTGCTGTGTTCTGGTCCTCCGGTGTAATCTTCACCAAGGGCGATTGGTCAAGTGGTGCCAATTCATCACAAAGTTACAGCAGGATGTCTTCTGACATGAGGGCCAATCAGTTGCTTCTTCTAAATCTAGCCCTCTTTAAATAGGAGTCCAATGCTCTCAATGGTGCAGTGTACTTTCCCATTACACCTCCTACTTGCTGTGCAGTAATATTCACAGATAGTTACCTAGTGTGGAATTGCTGTTGTCTGGTCCTCCGGTGTAATCTTAAGCCAGGGTGATTGGTCAAGTGGAGCATTACATCACAAAGCTACAGCAGGATGTCATCTGAAATGAGGGCCAATCAGTTTCCTAGTACGCAGTAGGATACATGTATCATGGAATAGAAAAGGGAGCAATGTAGACAGGATGCCCAGCTGAAGACTAAGGTGGTGAGATGAAAGGACCTAGCCCATTATTTGAGACTTATACATTTGTTTGAAGGAGTGGTTGATAATAACATTCTGGAGTTCTCTATAGGTTAACTGCTAGGGGTGTGCTAAAATGAAGATGTTAGAATCTGTTATTCATAGTTTTTATTATTCCCATGAACCGTAGCATAAACCTTCCTCCCTTAACTTATCAGATCACTGACTTGCTATAGTGTACCATAACCTAAAATAAATCCTGTGAGAAGGGTAGGCTATCTCTTGGCTGCCAAAGAGATCTTTCTATCTAAGTCCTCATATAGGTGCTAGAGTTTTGTGTAGAGAGTACCAGCAAACGAGACATAGGATTGGAAGAAGTCAGCCAGGTTGAAATCCAAGTTGAGATTATAATTTTTAGTGAGCTTTGGATTTTCACAATATTAGGTACGCCATAGTACTAATAATTGAGGCTTTATAAAAATCATTTTTTGGTAGTGTTGCATTTGGTTTGGAAATATTCAAGCTCTTAAATTTGACTAACAGTGGACTTTTCCATCTGCAGATTATACTGAATGGCCAGCAGAGGCAGTGTTGCAGAGAAATATTTCTCCGCTTGCTGAGAAAAAAAAAAAAAGAAAGCTCATTCTTCAGCCTCCTCCATGCCTCGATCAATATATATGGTAAGTCAAAATCTCATTTAATCATTTTGCCATTAATAAAAAGTTCATAGCATCTGATGGCTCTCAGTGCCTTTTAGTGGGGTCTTCCGCATAAATATAATCTTCTAAGACGGTAGCAATATGGATGACGCTATGGCCATCATGATAGTTTATCAAAGACTTTGACTGTCTGTGTCTGACAAAATCTTCTTTAGATACTTGTGCAGGCAATATGTCCTCCACGGTAATTACCATCTTTCAGGCTGGAATGAGGTGTCTTAGGTTAGAGCAATTGACTGACTTTGAGATGGAAGGAAGCTATTTAACCTGTTTCCCTGCTCTCTGTGAGTGGGACTCTGATACTCAAGATGGACTGCTGTTTAGAAACTGTGTTCTTTAAATAGGAGCCCAATGCTTTCAATGGTGCTGAGTACTTTCCCATTACACCTCCTACTTGCTGTGCAGTCATATTCCCAGGTACTTACCTAGTGTGTAATTGCTGATGTCTGGTCCTCTGGTGTAATCGTCTCCCAGTGCGATTGGTCAAGTGGTGCCATTATATCACAAAGCTACAGCAGGATGTCTTCTGACATGAGGGTCAATCAGTTGCTTCTTCCTAATCTAGCCCTCTTTAAATAGGAGCCCAATGCTTTCAATGGTGCAGTGTACTTTCCCATTGCACCTCCTACTTCATGTGCAGTCCTATTCACAGATAGTTACCTAGTGTGTAATTGCTGTGTTCTGGTCCTCCGGTGTAATCTTCACCAAGGGCGATTGGTCAAGTGGTGCCAATTCATCACAAAGTTACAGCAGGATGTCTTCTGACATGAGGGCCAATCAGTTGCTTCTTCTAACTCTAGCCCTCTTTAAATAGGAGTCCAATGCTCTCAATGGTGCAGTGTACTTTCCCATTACACCTCCTACTTGCTGTGCAATAATATTCACAGATAGTTACCTAGTGTGGAATTGCTGTTGTCTGGTCCTCCGGTGTAATCTTAAGCCAGGGTGATTGGTCAAGTGGTGCATTACATCACAAAGCTACAGCAGGATGTCATCTGAAATAAGGGCCAATCAGTTTCCTAGTACGCAGTAGGATACATGTATCATGGAATAGAAAAGGGAGCAATGTAGACAGGATGCCCAGCTGAAGACTAAGGTGGTGAGATGAAAGGACCTAGCCCATTATTTGAGACTTATACATTTGTTTGAAGGAGTGGTTGATAATAACATTCTGGAGTTCTCTATAGGTTAACTGCTAGGGGTGTGCTAAAATGAAGATGTTAGAATCTGTTATTCATAGTTTTTATTATTCCCATGAACCGTAGCATAAACCTTCCTCGTTTAACTTATCAGATCACTGACTTGCTATAGTGTACCATAACCTAAAATAAATCCTGTGAGAAGGGTAGGCTATCTCTTGGCTGCCAAAGAGATCTTTCTATCTAAGTCCTCATATAGGTGCTAGAGTTTTGTGTAGAGAGTAGCAGCAAACGAGACATAGGATTGGAAGAAGTCAGCCAGGTTGAAATCCAAGTTGAGATTATAATTTTTAGTGAGCTTTGGATTTTCACAATATTAGGTACGCCATAGTACTAATAATTGAGGCTTTATAAAAATCATTTTTTGGTAGTGTTGCATTTGGTTTGGAAATATTCAAGCTCTTAAATTTGACTAACAGTGGACTTTTCCATCTGCAGATTATACTGAATGGCCAGCAGAGGCAGTGTTGCAGAGGAATATTTCTCCGCTTGCTGAGAAAAAAAAAAAAAGAAAGCTCATTCCTCAGCCTCCTCCATGCCTCGATCAATATATATGGTAAGTCAAAATCTCATTTAATCATTTTGCCATTAATAAAAAGTTCATAGCATCTGATGGCTCTCAGTGCCTTTTAGTGGGGTCTTCCGCATAAATATAATCTTCTAAGACGGTAGCAATAAGGATGACGCTATGGCCATCATGATAGTTTATCAAAGACTTTGACTGTCTATGTGTCTGACAAAATCTTCCTTAGATACGTGTGCAGGCAATATGTCCTCCACGGTAATTACCATCTTTCAGGCTGGAATGAGGTGTCTTAGGTTAGAGCAATTGACTGACTTTGAGATGGAAGGAAGCTATTTAACCTGTTTCCCTGCTCTCTGTGAGTGGGACTCTGATACTCAAGATGGACTGCTGTTTAGAAACTGTGTTCTTTAAATAGGAGCCCAATGCTTTCAATGGTGCGGAGTAATTTCCCATTACACCTCCTACTTGCTGTGCAGTCATATTCCCAGATACTCACCTAGTGTGTAATTGCTGATGTCTGGTCCTCCGGTGTAATCGTCTCCCAGTGCGATTTGTCAAGTGGTGCCATTACATCACAAAGCTACAGCAGGATGTCTTCTGACATGAGGGTCAATCAGTTGCTTCTTCCTAATCTAGCCCTCTTTAAATAGGAGCCCAATGCTTTCAATGGTGCAGTGTACTTTCCCATTGCACCTCCTACTTCATGTGCAGTCCTATTCACAGATAGTTACCTAATGTGTAATTGCTGTGTTCTGGTCCTCCGGTGTAATCTTCACCAAGGGCGATTGGTCAAGTGGTGCCAATTCATCACAAAGTTACAGCAGGATGTCTTCTGACATGAGGGCCAATCAGTTGCTTCTTCTAACTCTAGCCCTCTTTAAATAGGAGTCCAATGCTCTCAATGGTGCAGTGTACTTTCCCATTACACCTCCTACTTGCTGTGCAGTAATATTCACAGATAGTTACCTAGTGTGGAATTGCTGTTGTCTGGTCCTCCGGTGTAATCTTAAGCCAGGGTGATTGGTCAAGTGGAGCATTACATCACAAAGCTACAGCAGGATGTCATCTGAAATGAGGGCCAATCAGTTTCCTAGTACGCAGTAGGATACATGTATCATGGAATAGAAAAGGGAGCAATGTAGACAGGATGCCCAGCTGAAGACTAAGGTGGTGAGATGAAAGGACCTAGCCCATTATTTGAGACTTATACATTTGTTTGAAGGAGTGGTTGATAATAACATTCTGGAGTTCTCTATAGGTTAACTGCTAGGGGTGTGCTAAAATGAAGATGTTAGAATCTGTTATTCATAGTTTTTATTATTCCCATGAACCGTAGCATAAACCTTCCTCCCTTAACTTATCAGATCACTGACTTGCTATAGTGTACCATAACCTAAAATAAATCCTGTGAGAAGGGTAGGCTATCTCTTGGCTGCCAAAGAGATCTTTCTATCTAAGTCCTCATATAGGTGCTAGAGTTTTGTGTAGAGAGTACCAGCAAACGAGACATAGGATTGGAAGAAGTCAGCCAGGTTGAAATCCAAGTTGAGATTATAATTTTTAGTGAGCTTTGGATTTTCACAATATTAGGTACGCCATAGTACTAATAATTGAGGCTTTATAAAAATCATTTTTTGGTAGTGTTGCATTTGGTTTGGAAATATTCAAGCTCTTAAATTTGACTAACAGTGGACTTTTCCATCTGCAGATTATACTGAATGGCCAGCAGAGGCAGTGTTGCAGAGAAATATTTCTCCGCTTGCTGAGAAAAAAAAAAAAGAAAGCTCATTCTTCAGCCTCCTCCATGCCTCGATCAATATATATGGTAAGTCAAAATCTCATTTAATCATTTTGCCATTAATAAAAAGTTCATAGCATCTGATGGCTCTCAGTGCCTTTTAGTGGGGTCTTCCGCATAAATATAATCTTCTAAGACGGTAGCAATATGGATGACGCTATGGCCATCATGATAGTTTATCAAAGACTTTGACTGTCTGTGTCTGACAAAATCTTCTTTAGATACTTGTGCAGGCAATATGTCCTCCACGGTAATTACCATCTTTCAGGCTGGAATGAGGTGTCTTAGGTTAGAGCAATTGACTGACTTTGAGATGGAAGGAAGCTATTTAACCTGTTTCCCTGCTCTCTGTGAGTGGGACTCTGATACTCAAGATGGACTGCTGTTTAGAAACTGTGTTCTTTAAATAGGAGCCCAATGCTTTCAATGGTGCTGAGTACTTTCCCATTACACCTCCTACTTGCTGTGCAGTCATATTCCCAGGTACTTACCTAGTGTGTAATTGCTGATGTCTGGTCCTCTGGTGTAATCGTCTCCCAGTGCGATTGGTCAAGTGGTGCCATTATATCACAAAGCTACAGCAGGATGTCTTCTGACATGAGGGTCAATCAGTTGCTTCTTCCTAATCTAGCCCTCTTTAAATAGGAGCCCAATGCTTTCAATGGTGCAGTGTACTTTCCCATTGCACCTCCTACTTCATGTGCAGTCCTATTCACAGATAGTTACCTAGTGTGTAATTGCTGTGTTCTGGTCCTCCGGTGTAATCTTCACCAAGGGCGATTGGTCAAGTGGTGCCAATTCATCACAAAGTTACAGCAGGATGTCTTCTGACATGAGGGCCAATCAGTTGCTTCTTCTAACTCTAGCCCTCTTTAAATAGGAGTCCAATGCTCTCAATGGTGCAGTGTACTTTCCCATTACACCTCCTACTTGCTGTGCAATAATATTCACAGATAGTTACCTAGTGTGGAATTGCTGTTGTCTGGTCCTCCGGTGTAATCTTAAGCCAGGGTGATTGGTCAAGTGGTGCATTACATCACAAAGCTACAGCAGGATGTCATCTGAAATAAGGGCCAATCAGTTTCCTAGTACGCAGTAGGATACATGTATCATGGAATAGAAAAGGGAGCAATGTAGACAGGATGCCCAGCTGAAGACTAAGGTGGTGAGATGAAAGGACCTAGCCCATTATTTGAGACTTATACATTTGTTTGAAGGAGTGGTTGATAATAACATTCTGGAGTTCTCTATAGGTTAACTGCTAGGGGTGTGCTAAAATGAAGATGTTAGAATCTGTTATTCATAGTTTTTATTATTCCCATGAACCGTAGCATAAACCTTCCTCCCTTAACTTATCAGATCACTGACTTGCTATAGTGTACCATAACCTAAAATAAATCCTGTGAGAAGGGTAGGCTATCTCTTGGCTGCCAAAGAGATCTTTCTATCTAAGTCCTCATATAGGTGCTAGAGTTTCGTGTAGAGAGTACCAGCAATTGAGACATAGGATTGGAAGAAGTCAGCCAGGTTGAAATCTAAGTTGAGATTATAATTTTTAGTGAGCTTTGGATTTTCACAATATTAGATACGCCATAGTACTAATAATTGAGGCTTTATAAAAATCATTTTTTGGTAGTGTTGCATTTGGTTTGGAAATATTCAAGCTCTTAAATTTGACTAACAGTGGACTTTTCCATCTGCAGATTATACTGAATGGCCAGCAGAGGCAGTGTTGCAGAGGAATATTTCTCCGCTTGCTGAAAAAAAAAAAAAGAAAGCTCATTCTTCAGCCTCCTCCATGCCTCGATCAATATATATGGTAAGTCAAAATCTCATTTAATCATTTTGCCATTAATAAAAAGTTCATAGCATCTGATGGCTCTCAGTGCCTTTTAGTGGGGTCTTCCGCATAAATATAATCTTCTAAGACGGTAGCAATAAGGATGACGCTATGGCCATCATGATAGTTTATCAAAGACTTTGACTGTCCATGTGTCTGACAAAATCTTCTTTAGATACTTGTGCAGGCAATATGTCCTCCACAGTAATTACCATCTTTCAGGCTGGAATGAGGTGTCTTAGGTTAGAGCAATTGACTGACTTTGAGATGGAAGGAAGCTATTTAACCTGTTTCCCTGCTCTCTTTGAGTGGGACTCTGATACTCAAGATGGACTGCTGTTTAGAAACTGTGTTCTTTAAATAGGAGCCCAATGCTTTCAATGGTGCTGAGTACTTTCCCATTACACCTCCTACTTGCTGTGCAGTCATATTCCCTGATACTTACCTAGTGTGTAATTGCTGATGTCTGGTCCTCCGGTGTAATCGTCTCCCAGTGCGATTGGTCAAGTGGTGCCATTACATCACAAAGCTACAGCAGGATGTCTTCTGACATGAGGGTCAATCAGTTGCTTCTTCCTAATCTAGCCATCTTTAAATAGGAGCCCAATGCTTTTAATGGTGCAGTGTACTTTCCCATTGCACCTCCTACTTCATGTGCAGTCATATTCACAGATAGTTACCTAGTGTGTAATTGCTGTGTTCTGGTCCTTCGGTGTAATCTTCACCAAGGGCGATTGGTCAAGTGGTGCCAATTCATCACAAAGTTACAGCAGGATGTCTTCTGACATGAGGGCCAATCAGTTGCTTCTTCTAAATCTAGCCCTCTTTAAATAGGAGTCCAATGCTCTCAATGGTGCAGTGTACTTTCCCATTACACCTCCTACTTGCTGTGCGGTAATATTCACAGATAGTTACCTAGTGTGGAATTGCTGTTGTCTGGTCCTCCGGTGTAATCTTAAGCCAGGGTGATTGGTCAAGTGGTGCATTACATCACAAAGCTATAGCAGGATGTCATCTGAAATGAGGGCCAATCAGTTTCCTAGTACGCAGTAGGATACATGTATCATGGAATAGAAAAGGGAGCAATGTAGACAGGATGCCCAGCTGAAGACTAAGGTGGTGAGATGAAAGGACCTAGCCCATTATTTGAGACTTATACATTTGTTTGAAGGAGTGGTTGATAATAACATTCTGGAGTTCTCTATAGGTTAACTGCTAGGGGTGTGCTAAAATGAAGATGTTAGAATCTGTTATTCATAGTTTTTATTATTCCCATGAACCGTAGCATAAACCTTCCTCCCTTAACTTATCAGATCACTGACTTGCTATAGTGTACCATAACCTAAAATAAATCCTGTGAGAAGGGTAGGCTATCTCTTGGCTGCCAAAGAGATCTTTCTATCTAAGTCCTCATATAGGTGCTAGAGTTTTGTGTAGAGAGTACCAGCAAATGAGACATAGGATTGGAAGAAGTCAGCCAGGTTGAAATCTAAGTTGAGATTATAATTTTTAGTGAGCTTTGGATTTTCACAATATTAGATACGCCATAGTACTAATAATTGAGGCTTTATAAAAATAATTTTTTGGTAGTGTTGCATTTGGTTTGGAAATATTCAAGCTCTTAAATTTGACTAACAGTGGACTTTTCCATCTGCAGATTATACTGAATGGCCAGCAGAGGCAGTGTTGCAGAGGAATATTTCTCCGCTTGCTGAGAAAAAAAAAAAAAGAAAGCTCATTCCTCAGCCTCCTCCATGCCTCGATCAATATATATGGTAAGTCAAAATCTCATTTAATCATTTTGCCATTAATAAAAAGTTCATAGCATCTGATGGCTCTCAGTGCCTTTTAGTGGGGTCTTCCGCATAAATATAATCTTCTAAGACGGTAGCAATAAGGATGACGCTATGGCCATCATGATAGTTTATCAAAGACTTTGACTGTCTATGTGTCTGACAAAATCTTCTTTAGATACGTGTGCAGGCAATATGTCCTCCACGGTAATTACCATCTTTCAGGCTGGAATGAGGTGTCTTAGGTTAGAGCAATTGACTGACTTTGAGATGGAAGGAAGCTATTTAACCTGTTTCCCTGCTCTCTGTGAGTGGGACTCTGATACTCAAGATGGACTGCTGTTTAGAAACTGTGTTCTTTAAATAGGAGCCCAATGCTTTCAATGGTGCGGAGTAATTTCCCATTACACCTCCTACTTGCTGTGCAGTCATATTCCCAGATACTCACCTAGTGTGTAATTGCTGATGTCTGGTCCTCCGGTGTAATCGTCTCCCAGTGCGATTTGTCAAGTGGTGCCATTACATCACAAAGCTACAGCAGGATGTCTTCTGACATGAGGGTCAATCAGTTGCTTCTTCCTAATCTAGCCCTCTTTAAATAGGAGCCCAATGCTTTCAATGGTGCAGTGTACTTTCCCATTGCACCTCCTACTTCATGTGCAGTCCTATTCACAGATAGTTACCTAATGTGTAATTGCTGTGTTCTGGTCCTCCGGTGTAATCTTCACCAAGGGCGATTGGTCAAGTGGTGCCAATTCATCACAAAGTTACAGCAGGATGTCTTCTGACATGAGGGCCAATCAGTTGCTTCTTCTAACTCTAGCCCTCTTTAAATAGGAGTCCAATGCTCTCAATGGTGCAGTGTACTTTCCCATTACACCTCCTACTTGCTGTGCAGTAATATTCACAGATAGTTACCTAGTGTGGAATTGCTGTTGTCTGGTCCTCCGGTGTAATCTTAAGCCAGGGTGATTGGTCAAGTGGAGCATTACATCACAAAGCTACAGCAGGATGTCATCTGAAATGAGGGCCAATCAGTTTCCTAGTACGCAGTAGGATACATGTATCATGGAATAGAAAAGGGAGCAATGTAGACAGGATGCCCAGCTGAAGACTAAGGTGGTGAGATGAAAGGACCTAGCCCATTATTTGAGACTTATACATTTGTTTGAAGGAGTGGTTGATAATAACATTCTGGAGTTCTCTATAGGTTAACTGCTAGGGGTGTGCTAAAATGAAGATGTTAGAATCTGTTATTCATAGTTTTTATTATTCCCATGAACCGTAGCATAAACCTTCCTCCCTTAACTTATCAGATCACTGACTTGCTATAGTGTACCATAACCTAAAATAAATCCTGTGAGAAGGGTAGGCTATCTCTTGGCTGCCAAAGAGATCTTTCTATCTAAGTCCTCATATAGGTGCTAGAGTTTTGTGTAGAGAGTACCAGCAAACGAGACATAGGATTGGAAGAAGTCAGCCAGGTTGAAATCCAAGTTGAGATTATAATTTTTAGTGAGCTTTGGATTTTCACAATATTAGGTACGCCATAGTACTAATAATTGAGGCTTTATAAAAATCATTTTTTGGTAGTGTTGCATTTGGTTTGGAAATATTCAAGCTCTTAAATTTGACTAACAGTGGACTTTTCCATCTGCAGATTATACTGAATGGCCAGCAGAGGCAGTGTTGCAGAGAAATATTTCTCCGCTTGCTGAGAAAAAAAAAAAAAGAAAGCTCATTCTTCAGCCTCCTCCATGCCTCGATCAATATATATGGTAAGTCAAAATCTCATTTAATCATTTTGCCATTAATAAAAAGTTCATAGCATCTGATGGCTCTCAGTGCCTTTTAGTGGGGTCTTCCGCATAAATATAATCTTCTAAGACGGTAGCAATATGGATGACGCTATGGCCATCATGATAGTTTATCAAAGACTTTGACTGTCTGTGTCTGACAAAATCTTCTTTAGATACTTGTGCAGGCAATATGTCCTCCACGGTAATTACCATCTTTCAGGCTGGAATGAGGTGTCTTAGGTTAGAGCAATTGACTGACTTTGAGATGGAAGGAAGCTATTTAACCTGTTTCCCTGCTCTCTGTGAGTGGGACTCTGATACTCAAGATGGACTGCTGTTTAGAAACTGTGTTCTTTAAATAGGAGCCCAATGCTTTCAATGGTGCTGAGTACTTTCCCATTACACCTCCTACTTGCTGTGCAGTCATATTCCCAGGTACTTACCTAGTGTGTAATTGCTGATGTCTGGTCCTCTGGTGTAATCGTCTCCCAGTGCGATTGGTCAAGTGGTGCCATTATATCACAAAGCTACAGCAGGATGTCTTCTGACATGAGGGTCAATCAGTTGCTTCTTCCTAATCTAGCCCTCTTTAAATAGGAGCCCAATGCTTTCAATGGTGCAGTGTACTTTCCCATTGCACCTCCTACTTCATGTGCAGTCCTATTCACAGATAGTTACCTAGTGTGTAATTGCTGTGTTCTGGTCCTCCGGTGTAATCTTCACCAAGGGCGATTGGTCAAGTGGTGCCAATTCATCACAAAGTTACAGCAGGATGTCTTCTGACATGAGGGCCAATCAGTTGCTTCTTCTAACTCTAGCCCTCTTTAAATAGGAGTCCAATGCTCTCAATGGTGCAGTGTACTTTCCCATTACACCTCCTACTTGCTGTGCAATAATATTCACAGATAGTTACCTAGTGTGGAATTGCTGTTGTCTGGTCCTCCGGTGTAATCTTAAGCCAGGGTGATTGGTCAAGTGGTGCATTACATCACAAAGCTACAGCAGGATGTCATCTGAAATAAGGGCCAATCAGTTTCCTAGTACGCAGTAGGATACATGTATCATGGAATAGAAAAGGGAGCAATGTAGACAGGATGCCCAGCTGAAGACTAAGGTGGTGAGATGAAAGGACCTAGCCCATTATTTGAGACTTATACATTTGTTTGAAGGAGTGGTTGATAATAACATTCTGGAGTTCTCTATAGGTTAACTGCTAGGGGTGTGCTAAAATGAAGATGTTAGAATCTGTTATTCATAGTTTTTATTATTCCCATGAACCGTAGCATAAACCTTCCTCGTTTAACTTATCAGATCACTGACTTGCTATAGTGTACCATAACCTAAAATAAATCCTGTGAGAAGGGTAGGCTATCTCTTGGCTGCCAAAGAGATCTTTCTATCTAAGTCCTCATATAGGTGCTAGAGTTTCGTGTAGAGAGTACCAGCAATTGAGACATAGGATTGGAAGAAGTCAGCCAGGTTGAAATCTAAGTTGAGATTATAATTTTTAGTGAGCTTTGGATTTTCACAATATTAGATACGCCATAGTACTAATAATTGAGGCTTTATAAAAATCATTTTTTGGTAGTGTTGCATTTGGTTTGGAAATATTCAAGCTCTTAAATTTGACTAACAGTGGACTTTTCCATCTGCAGATTATACTGAATGGCCAGCAGAGGCAGTGTTGCAGAGGAATATTTCTCCGCTTGCTGAAAAAAAAAAAAAGAAAGCTCATTCTTCAGCCTCCTCCATGCCTCGATCAATATATATGGTAAGTCAAAATCTCATTTAATCATTTTGCCATTAATAAAAAGTTCATAGCATCTGATGGCTCTCAGTGCCTTTTAGTGGGGTCTTCCGCATAAATATAATCTTCTAAGACGGTAGCAATAAGGATGACGCTATGGCCATCATGATAGTTTATCAAAGACTTTGACTGTCCATGTGTCTGACAAAATCTTCTTTAGATACTTGTGCAGGCAATATGTCCTCCACGGTAATTACCATCTTTCAGGCTGGAATGAGGTGTCTTAGGTTAGAGCAATTGACTGACTTTGAGATGGAAGGAAGCTATTTAACCTGTTTCCCTGCTCTCTTTGAGTGGGACTCTGATACTCAAGATGGACTGCTGTTTAGAAACTGTGTTCTTTAAATAGGAGCCCAATGCTTTCAATGGTGCTGAGTACTTTCCCATTACACCTCCTACTTGCTGTGCAGTCATATTCCCTGATACTTACCTAGTGTGTAATTGCTGATGTCTGGTCCTCCGGTGTAATCGTCTCCCAATGCGATTGGTCAAGTGGTGCCATTACATCACAAAGCTACAGCAGGATGTCTTCTGACATGAGGGTCAATCAGTTGCTTCTTCCTAATCTAGCCCTCTTTAAATAGGAGCCCAATGCTTTCAATGGTGCAGTGTACTTTCCCATTGCACCTCCTACTTCATGTGCAGTCATATTCACAGATAGTTACCTAGTGTGTAATTGCTGTGTTCTGGTCCTCCGGTGTAATCTTCACCAAGGGCGATTGGTCAAGTGGTGCCAATTCATCACAAAGTTACAGCAGGATGTCTTCTGACATGAGGGCCAATCAGTTGCTTCTTCTAACTCTAGCCCACTTTAAATAGGAGTCCAATGCTCTCAATGGTGCAGTGTACTTTCCCATTACACCTCCTACTTGCTGTGCGGTAATATTCACAGATAGTTACCTAGTGTTGAATTGCTGTTGTCTGGTCCTCCGGTGTAATCTTAAGCCAGGGTGATTGGTCAAGTGGTGCATTACATCACAAAACTACAGCAGGATGTCATCTGAAATGAGGGCCAATCTGTTTCCTAGTACGCAGTAGGATACATGTATCATGGAATAGAAAAGGGAGCAATGTAGACAGGATGCCCAGCTGAAGACTAAGGTGGTGAGATGAAAGGACCTAGCCCATTATTTGAGACTTATACATTTGTTTGAAGGAGTGGTTGATAATAACATTCTGGAGTTCTCTATAGGTTAACTGCTAGGGGTGTGCTAAAATGAAGATGTTAGAATCTGTTATTCATAGTTTTTATTATTCCCATGAACCGTAGCATAAACCTTCCTCCCTTAACTTATCAGATCACTGACTTGCTATAGTGTACCATAACCTAAAATAAATCCTGTGAGAAGGGTAGGCTATCTCTTGGCTGCCAAAGAGATCTTTCTATCTCAGTCCTCATATAGGTGCTAGAGTTTTGTGTAGAGAGTACCAGCAAACGAGACATAGGATTGGAAGAAGTCAGCCAGGTTGAAATCCAAGATGAGATTATAATTTTTAGTGAGCTTTGGATTTTCAGAATATTAGATACGCCATAGTACTAATAATTGAGGCTTTATAAAAATCATTTTTTGGTAGTGTTGCATTTGGTTTGGAAATATTCAAGCTCTTAAATTTGACTAACAGTGGACTTTTCCATCTGCAGATTATACTGAATGGCCAGCAGAGGCAGTGTTGCAGAGGAATATTTCTCCGCTTGCGGAGAAAAAAAAAACGAAAGCTCATTCTTCAGCCTCCTCCATGCCTCGATCAATATATATGGTAAGTCAAAATCTCATTTAATCATTTTGCCATTAATAAAAAGTTCATAGCATCTGATGGCTCTCAGTGCCTTTTAGTGGGGTCTTCCGCATAAATATAATCTTCTAAGACGGTAGCAATATGGATGACGCTATGGCCATCATGATAGTTTATCAAAGACTTTGACTGTCCATGTGTCTGACAAAATCTTCTTTAGATACTTGTGCAGGCAATATGTCCTCCACGGTAATTACCATCTTTCAGGCTGGAATGAGGTGTCTTAGGTTAGAGCAATTGACTGACTTTGAGATGGAAGGAAGCTATTTAACCTGTTTCCCTGCTCTCTGTGAGTGGGATTCTGATACTCAAGATGGACTGCTGTTTAGAAACTGTGTTCTTTAAATAGGAGCCCAATGCTTTCAATGGTGCTGAGTACTTTCCCATTACACCTCCTACTTGCTGTGCAGTCATATTCCCTGATACTTACCTAGTGTGTAATTGCTGATGTCTGGTCCTCCGGTGTAATCGTCTCCCAGTGCGATTGGTCAAGTGGTGCCATTACATCACAAAGCTACAGCAGGATGTCTTCTGACATGAGGGTCAATCAGTTTCTTCTTCCTAATCTAGCCCTCTTTAAATAGGAGCCCAATGCTTTCAATGGTGCAGTGTACTTTCCCATTGCACCGCCTACTTCATGTGCAGTCATATTCACAGATAGTTACCTAGTGTGTATTTGCTGTGTTCTGGTCCTCCGGTGTAATCTTCACCAAGGGCGATTGGTCAAGTGGTGCCAATTCATCACAAAGTTACAGCAGGATGTCTTCTGACATGAGGGCCAATCAGTTGCTTCTTCTAACTCTAGCCCTCTTTAAATAGGAGTCCAATGCTCTCAATGGTGCAGTGTACTTTCCCATTACACCTCCTACTTGCTGTGCAGTAATATTCACAGATAGTTACCTAGTGTGGAATTGCTGTTGTCTGGTCCTCCGGTGTAATCTTAAGCCAGGGTGATTGGTCAAGTGGTGCATTACATCACAAAGCTACAGCAGGATGTCATCTGAAATGAGGGCCAATCAGTTTCCTAGTACGCAGTAGGATACATGTATCATGGAATAGAAAAGGGAGCAATGTAGACAGGATGCCCAGCTGAAGACTAAGGTGGTGAGATGAAAGGACCTAGCCCATTATTTGAGACTTATACATTTGTTTGATGGAGTGGTTGATAATAACATTCTGGAGTTCTCTATAGGTTAACTGCTAGGGGTGTGCTAAAATGAAGATGTTAGAATCTGTTATTCATAGTTTTTATTATTCCCATGAACCGTAGCATAAACCTTCCTCCCTTAACTTATCAGATCACTGACTTGCTATAGTGTACCATAACCTAAAATAAATCCTGTGAGAAGGGTAGGCTATCTCTTGGCTGCCAAAGAGATCTTTCTATCTAAGTCCTCATATAGGTGCTAGAGTTTTGTGTAGAGAGTACCAGCAAATGAGACATAGGATTGGAAGAAGTCAGCCAGGTTGAAATCTAAGTTGAGATTATAATTTTTAGTGAGCTTTGGATTTTCACAATATTAGATACGCCATAGTACTAATAATTGAGGCTTTATAAAAATCATTTTTTGGTAGTGTTGCATTTGGTTTGGAAATATTCAAGCTCTTAAATTTGACTAACAGTGGACTTTTCCATCTGCAGATTATACTGAATGGCCAGCAGAGGCAGTGTTGCAGAGGAATATTTCTCCGCTTGCGGAGAAAAAAAAAACGAAAGCTCATTCTTCAGCCTCCTCCATGCCTCGATCAATATATATGGTAAGTCAAAATCTCATTTAATCATTTTGCCATTAATAAAAAGTTCATAGCATCTGATGGCTCTCAGTGCCTTTTAGTGGGGTCTTCCGCATAAATATAATCTTCTAAGACGGTAGCAATATGGATGACGCTATGGCCATCATGATAGTTTATCAAAGACTTTGACTGTCTATGTGTCTGACAAAATCTTCTTTAGATACTTGTGCAGGCAATATGTCCTCCACGGTAATTACCATCTTTCAGGCTGGAATGAGGTGTCTTAGGTTAGAGCAATTGACTGACTTTGAGATGGAAGGAAGCTATTTAACCTGTTTCCCTGCTCTCTGTGAGTGGGACTCTGATACTCAAGATGGACTGCTGTTTAGAAACTATGTTCTTTAAATAGGAGCCCAATGCTTTCAATGGTGCTGAGTACTTTCCCATTACACCTCCTACTTGCTGTGCAGTCATATTCCCAGATACTTACCTAGTGTGTAATTGCTGATGTCTGGTCCTCCGGTGTAATCGTCTCCCAGTGCGATTGGTCAAGTGGTGCCATTACATCACAAAGCTACAGCAGGATGTCTTCTGACATGAGGGCCAATCAGTTGCTTCTTCTAACTCTAGCCCTCTTTAAATAGGAGTCCAATGCTCTCAATGGTGCAGTGTACTTTCCCATTACACCTCCTACTTGCTGTGCGGTAATATTCACAGATAGTTACCTAGTGTGGAATTGCTGTTGTCTGGTCCTCCGGTGTAATCTTAAGCCAGGGTGATTGGTCAAGTGGTGCATTACATCACAAAGCTACAGCAGGATGTCATCTGAAATGAGGGCCAATCAGTTTCCTAGTACGCAGTAGGATACATGTATCATGGAATAGAAAAGGGAGCAATGTAGACAGGATGCCCAGCTGAAGACTAAGGTGATGAGATGAAAGGACCTAGCCCATTATTTGAGACTTATACATTTGTTTGAAGGAGTGGTTGATAAGAACATTCTGGAGTTCTCTATACGTTAACTGCTAGGGGTGTGCTAAAATGAAGATGTTAGAATCTGTTATTCATAGTTTTTATTATTCCCATGAACCGTAGCATAAACTTTCCTCCCTTAACTTATCAGATCACTGACTTGCTATAGTGTACCATAACCTAAAATAAATCCTGTGAGAAGGGTAGGCTATCTCTTGGCTGCCAAAGAGATCTTTCTATCTAAGTCCTCATATAGGTGCTAGAGTTTTGTGTAGAGAGTACCAGCAAATGAGACATAGGATTGGAAGAAGTCAGCCAGGTTGAAATCTAAGTTGAGATTATAATTTTTAGTGAGCTTTGGATTTTCACAATATTAGATACGCCATAGTACTAATAATTGAGGCTTTATAAAAATAATTTTTTGGTAGTGTTGCATTTGGTTTGGAAATATTCAAGCTCTTAAATTTGACTAACAGTGGACTTTTCCATCTGCAGATTATACTGAATGGCCAGCAGAGGCAGTGTTGCAGAGGAATATTTCTCCGCTTGCTGAGAAAAAAAAAAGAAAGCTCATTCTTCAGCCTCCTCCATGCCTCGATCAATATATATGGTAAGTCAAAATCTCATTTAATCATTTTGCCATTAATAAAAAGTTCATAGCATCTGATGGCTCTCAGTGCCTTTTAGTGGGGTCTTCCGCATAAATATAATCTTCTAATACGGTAGCAATATGGATGACGCTATGGCCATCATGATAGTTTATCAAAGACTTTGACTGTCTATGTGTCTGACAAAATCTTCTTTAGATACTTGTGCAGGCAATATGTCCTCCACGGTAATTACCATCTTTCAGGCTGGAATGAGGTGTCTTAGGTTAGAGCAATTGACTGACTTTGAGATGGAAGGAAGCTATTTAACCTGTTTCCCTGCTCTCTGTGAGTGGGACTCTGATACTCAAGATGGACTGCTGTTTAGAAACTGTGTTCTTTAAATAGGAGCCCAATGCTTTCAATGGTGCTGAGTACTTTCCCATTACACCTCCTACTTGCTGTGCAGTCATATTCCCTGATACTTACCTAGTGTGTAATTGCTGATGTCTGGTCCTCCGGTGTAATCGTCTCCCAGTGCGATTGGTCAAGTGGTGCCATTACATCACAAAGCTACAGCAGGATGTCTTCTGACATGAGGGTCAATCAGTGCTTCTTCCTAATCTAGCCCTCTTTAAATAGGAGCCCAATGCTTTCAATGGTGCAGTGTACTTTCCCATTGCACCGCCTACTTCATGTGCAGTCATATTCACAGATAGTTACCTAGTGTGTAATTGCTGTGTTCTGGTCCTCCGGTGTAATCTTCACCAAGGGCGATTGGTCAAGTGGTGCCATATCATCACAAAGTTACAGCAGGATGTCTTCTGACATGAGGGCCAATCAGTTGCTTCTTCTAAATCTAGCCCTCTTTAAATAGGAGTCCAATGCTCTCAATGGTGCAGTGTACTTTCCCATTACACCTCCTACTTGCTGTGCGGTAATATTCACAGATAGTTACCTAGTGTGGAATTGCTGTTGTCTGGTCCTCCGGTGTAATCTTAAGCCAGGGTGATTGGTCAAGTGGTGCATTACATCACAAAGCTACAGCAGGATGTCATCTGAAATGAGGGCCAATCAGTTTCCTAGTACGCAGTAGGATACATGTATCATGGAATAGAAAAGGGAGCAATGTAGACAGGATGTCCAGCTGAAGACTAAGGTGGTGAGATGAAAGGACCTAGCCCATTATTTGAGACTTATACATTTGTTTGAAGGAGTGGTTGATAATAACATTCTGGAGTTCTCTATAGGTTAACTGCTAGGGGTGTGCTAAAATGAAGATGTTGAAATCTGTTATTCATAGTTTTTATTATTCCCATGAACCGTAGCATAAACCTTCCTCCCTTAACTTATCAGATCACTGACTTGCTATAGTGTACCATAACCTAAAATAAATCCTGTGAGAAGGGTAGGCTATCTCTTGGCTGCCAAAGAGATCTTTCTATCGAAGTCCTCATATAGGTGCTAGAGTTTTGTGTAGAGAGTACCAGCAAATGAGACATAGGATTGGAAGAAGTCAGCCAGGTTGAAATCTAAGTTGAGATTATAATTTTTAGTGAGCTTTGGATTTTCACAATATTAGATACGCCATAGTACTAATAATTGAGGCTTTATAAAAATCATTTTTTGGTAGTGTTGCATTTGGTTTGGAAATATTCAAGCTCTTAAATTTGACTAACAGTGGACTTTTCCATCTGCAGATTATACTGAATGGCCAGCAGAGGCAGTGTTGCAGAAAAATATTTCTCCGCTTGCTGAGAAAAAAAAAAAGAAAGCTCATTCTTCAGCCTCCTCCATGCCTCGATCAATATATATGGTAAGTCAAAATCTCATTTAATCATTTTGCCATTAATAAAAAGTTCATAGCATCTGATGGCTCTCAGTGCCTTTTAGTGGGGTCTTCCGCATAAATATAATCTTCTAAGACGGTAGCAATATGGATGACGCTATGGCCATCATGATAGTTTATCAAAGACTTTGACTGTCTATGTGTCTGACAAAATCTTCTTTAGATACTTGTGCAGGCAATATGTCCTCCACGGTAATTACCATCTTTCAGGCTGGAATGAGGTGTCTTAGGTTAGAGCAATTGACTGACTTTGAGATGGAAGGAAGCTATTTAACCTGTTTCCCTGCTCTCTGTGAGTGGGACTCTGATACTCAAGATGGACTGCTGTTTAGAAACTATGTTCTTTAAATAGGAGCCCAATGCTTTCAATGGTGCTGAGTACTTTCCCATTACACCTCCTACTTGCTGTGCAGTCATATTCCCAGATACTTACCTAGTGTGTAATTGCTGATGTCTGGTCCTCCGGTGTAATCGTCTCCCAGTGCGATTGGTCAAGTGGTGCCATTACATCACAAAGCTACAGCAGGATGTCTTCTGACATGAGGGCCAATCAGTTGCTTCTTCTAACTCTAGCCCTCTTTAAATAGGAGTCCAATGCTCTCAATGGTGCAGTGTACTTTCCCATTACACCTCCTACTTGCTGTGCGGTAATATTCACAGATAGTTACCTAGTGTGGAATTGCTGTTGTCTGGTCCTCCGGTGTAATCTTAAGCCAGGGTGATTGGTCAAGTGGTGCATTACATCACAAAGCTACAGCAGGATGTCATCTGAAATGAGGGCCAATCAGTTTCCTAGTACGCAGTAGGATACATGTATCATGGAATAGAAAAGGGAGCAATGTAGACAGGATGCCCAGCTGAAGACTAAGGTGATGAGATGAAAGGACCTAGCCCATTATTTGAGACTTATACATTTGTTTGAAGGAGTGGTTGATAAGAACATTCTGGAGTTCTCTATAGGTTAACTGCTAGGGGTGTGCTAAAATGAAGATGTTAGAATCTGTTATTCATAGTTTTTATTATTCCCATGAACCGTAGCATAAACTTTCCTCCCTTAACTTATCAGATCACTGACTTGCTATAGTGTACCATAACCTAAAATAAATCCTGTGAGAAGGGTAGGCTATCTCTTGGCTGCCAAAGAGATCTTTCTATCTAAGTCCTCATATAGGTGCTAGAGTTTTGTGTAGAGAGTACCAGCAAATGAGACATAGGATTGGAAGAAGTCAGCCAGGTTGAAATCTAAGTTGAGATTATAATTTTTAGTGAGCTTTGGATTTTCACAATATTAGATACGCCATAGTACTAATAATTGAGGCTTTATAAAAATAATTTTTTGGTAGTGTTGCATTTGGTTTGGAAATATTCAAGCTCTTAAATTTGACTAACAGTGGACTTTTCCATCTGCAGATTATACTGAATGGCCAGCAGAGGCAGTGTTGCAGAGGAATATTTCTCCGCTTGCTGAGAAAAAAAAAAAGAAAGCTCATTCTTCAGCCTCCTCCATGCCTCGATCAATATATATGGTAAGTCAAAATCTCATTTAATCATTTTGCCATTAATAAAAAGTTCATAGCATCTGATGGCTCTCAGTGCCTTTTAGTGGGGTCTTCCGCATAAATATAATCTTCTAATACGGTAGCAATATCGATGACGCTATGGCCATCATGATAGTTTATCAAAGACTTTGACTGTCTATGTGTCTGACAAAATCTTCTTTAGATACTTGTGCAGGCAATATGTCCTCCACGGTAATTACCATCTTTCAGGCTGGAATGAGGTGTCTTAGGTTAGAGCAATTGACTGACTTTGAGATGGAAGGAAGCTATTTAACCTGTTTCCCTGCTCTCTGTGAGTGGGACTCTGATACTCAAGATGGACTGCTGTTTAGAAACTGTGTTCTTTAAATAGGAGCCCAATGCTTTCAATGGTGCTGAGTACTTTCCCATTACACCTCCTACTTGCTGTGCAGTCATATTCCCTGATACTTACCTAGTGTGTAATTGCTGATGTCTGGTCCTCCGGTGTAATCATCTCCCAGTGCGATTGGTCAAGTGGTGCCATTACATCACAAAGCTACAGCAGGATGTCTTCTGACATGAGGGTCAATCAGTGCTTCTTCCTAATCTAGCCCTCTTTAAATAGGAGCCCAATGCTTTCAATGGTGCAGTGTACTTTCCCATTGCACCGCCTACTTCATGTGCAGTCATATTCACAGATAGTTACCTAGTGTGTAATTGCTGTGTTCTGGTCCTCCGGTGTAATCTTCACCAAGGGCGATTGGTCAAGTGGTGCCATATCATCACAAAGTTACAGCAGGATGTCTTCTGACATGAGGGCCAATCAGTTGCTTCTTCTAAATCTAGCCCTCTTTAAATAGGAGTCCAATGCTCTCAATGGTGCAGTGTACTTTCCCATTACACCTCCTACTTGCTGTGCGGTAATATTCACAGATAGTTACCTAGTGTGGAATTGCTGTTGTCTGGTCCTCCGGTGTAATCTTAAGCCAGGGTGATTGGTCAAGTGGTGCATTACATCACAAAGCTATAGCAGGATGTCATCTGAAATGAGGGCCAATCAGTTTCCTAGTACGCAGTAGGATACATGTATCATGGAATAGAAAAGGGAGCAATGTAGACAGGATGCCCAGCTGAAGACTAAGGTGGTGAGATGAAAGGACCTAGCCCATTATTTGAGACTTATACATTTGTTTGAAGGAGTGGTTGATAATAACATTCTGGAGTTCTCTATAGGTTAACTGCTAGGGGTGTGCTAAAATGAAGATGTTAGAATCTGTTATTCATAGTTTTTATTATTCCCATGAACCGTAGCATAAACCTTCCTCCCTTAATTTATCAGATCACTGACTTGCTAGAGTGTACCATAACCTAAAATAAATCCTGTGAGAAGGGTAGGCTATCTCTTGGCTGCCAAAGAGATCTTTCTATCTAAGTCCTCATATAGGTGCTAGAGTTTTGTGTAGAGAGTACCAGCAAATGAGACATAGGATTGGAAGAAGTCAGCCAGGTTGAAATCTAAGTTGAGATTATAATTTTTAGTGAGCTTTGGATTTTCACAATATTAGATACGCCATAGTACTAATAATTGAGGCTTTATAAAAATAATTTTTTGGTAGTGTTGCATTTGGTTTGGAAATATTCAAGCTCTTAAATTTGACTAACAGTGGACTTTTCCATCTGCAGATTATACTGAATGGCCAGCAGAGGCAGTGTTGCAGAGGAATATTTCTCCGCTTGCTGAGAAAAAAAAAAAGAAAGCTCATTCTTCAGCCTCCTCCATGCCTCGATCAATATATATGGTAAGTCAAAATCTCATTTAATCATTTTGCCATTAATAAAAAGTTCATAGCATCTGATGGCTCTCAGTGCCTTTTAGTGGGGTCTTCCGCATAAATATAATCTTCTAATACGGTAGCAATATGGATGACGCTATGGCCATCATGATAGTTTATCAAAGACTTTGACTGTCTATGTGTCTGACAAAATCTTCTTTAGATACTTGTGCAGGCAATATGTCCTCCACGGTAATTACCATCTTTCAGGCTGGAATGAGGTGTCTTAGGTTAGAGCAATTGACTGACTTTGAGATGGAAGGAAGCTATTTAACCTGTTTCCCTGCTCTCTGTGAGTGGGACTCTGATACTCAAGATGGACTGCTGTTTAGAAACTGTGTTCTTTAAATAGGAGCCCAATGCTTTCAATGGTGCTGAGTACTTTCCCATTACACCTCCTACTTGCTGTGCAGTCATATTCCCTGATACTTACCTAGTGTGTAATTGCTGATGTCTGGTCCTCCGGTGTAATCGTCTCCCAGTGCGATTGGTCAAGTGGTGCCATTACATCACAAAGCTACAGCAGGATGTCTTCTGACATGAGGGTCAATCAGTGCTTCTTCCTAATCTAGCCCTCTTTAAATAGGAGCCCAATGCTTTCAATGGTGCAGTGTACTTTCCCATTGCACCGCCTACTTCATGTGCAGTCATATTCACAGATAGTTACCTAGTGTGTAATTGCTGTGTTCTGGTCCTCCGGTGTAATCTTCACCAAGGGCGATTGGTCAAGTGGTGCCATATCATCACAAAGTTACAGCAGGATGTCTTCTGACATGAGGGCCAATCAGTTGCTTCTTCTAAATCTAGCCCTCTTTAAATAGGAGTCCAATGCTCTCAATGGTGCAGTGTACTTTCCCATTACACCTCCTACTTGCTGTGCGGTAATATTCACAGATAGTTACCTAGTGTGGAATTGCTGTTGTCTGGTCCTCCGGTGTAATCTTAAGCCAGGGTGATTGGTCAAGTGGTGCATTACATCACAAAGCTATAGCAGGATGTCATCTGAAATGAGGGCCAATCAGTTTCCTAGTACGCAGTAGGATACATGTATCATGGAATAGAAAAGGGAGCAATGTAGACAGGATGCCCAGCTGAAGACTAAGGTGGTGAGATGAAAGGACCTAGCCCATTATTTGAGACTTATACATTTGTTTGAAGGAGTGGTTGATAATAACATTCTGGAGTTCTCTATAGGTTAACTGCTAGGGGTGTGCTAAAATGAAGATGTTAGAATCTGTTATTCATAGTTTTTATTATTCCCATGAACCGTAGCATAAACCTTCCTCCCTTAACTTATCAGATCACTGACTTGCTAGAGTGTACCATAACCTAAAATAAATCCTGTGAGAAGGGTAGGCTATCTCTTGGCTGCCAAAGAGATCTTTCTATCTAAGTCCTCATATAGGTGCTAGAGTTTTGTGTAGAGAGTACCAGCAAATGAGACATAGGATTGGAAGAAGTCAGCCAGGTTGAAATCTAAGTTGAGATTATAATTTTTAGTGAGCTTTGGATTTTCACAATATTAGATACGCCATAGTACTAATAATTGAGGCTTTATAAAAATAATTTTTTGGTAGTGTTGCATTTGGTTTGGAAATATTCAAGCTCTTAAATTTGACTAACAGTGGACTTTTCCATCTGCAGATTATACTGAATGGCCAGCAGAGGCAGTGTTGCAGAGGAATATTTCTCCGCTTGCTGAGAAAAAAAAAAAGAAAGCTCATTCTTCAGCCTCCTCCATGCCTCGATCAATATATATGGTAAGTCAAAATCTCATTTAATCATTTTGCCATTAATAAAAAGTTCATAGCATCTGATGGCTCTCAGTGCCTTTTAGTGGGGTCTTCCGCATAAATATAATCTTCTAATACGGTAGCAATATGGATGACGCTATGGCCATCATGATAGTTTATCAAAGACTTTGACTGTCTATGTGTCTGACAAAATCTTCTTTAGATACTTGTGCAGGCAATATGTCCTCCACGGTAATTACCATCTTTCAGGCTGGAATGAGGTGTCTTAGGTTAGAGCAATTGACTGACTTTGAGATGGAAGGAAGCTATTTAACCTGTTTCCCTGCTCTCTGTGAGTGGGACTCTGATACTCAAGATGGACTGCTGTTTAGAAACTGTGTTCTTTAAATAGGAGCCCAATGCTTTCAATGGTGCTGAGTACTTTCCCATTACACCTCCTACTTGCTGTGCAGTCATATTCCCTGATACTTACCTAGTGTGTAATTGCTGATGTCTGGTCCTCCGGTGTAATCGTCTCCCAGTGCGATTGGTCAAGTGGTGCCATTACATCACAAAGCTACAGCAGGATGTCTTCTGACATGAGGGTCAATCAGTGCTTCTTCCTAATCTAGCCCTCTTTAAATAGGAGCCCAATGCTTTCAATGGTGCAGTGTACTTTCCCATTGCACCGCCTACTTCATGTGCAGTCATATTCACAGATAGTTACCTAGTGTGTAATTGCTGTGTTCTGGTCCTCCGGTGTAATCTTCACCAAGGGCGATTGGTCAAGTGGTGCCATATCATCACAAAGTTACAGCAGGATGTCTTCTGACATGAGGGCCAATCAGTTGCTTCTTCTAAATCTAGCCCTCTTTAAATAGGAGTCCAATGCTCTCAATGGTGCAGTGTACTTTCCCATTACACCTCCTACTTGCTGTGCGGTAATATTCACAGATAGTTACCTAGTGTGGAATTGCTGTTGTCTGGTCCTCCGGTGTAATCTTAAGCCAGGGTGATTGGTCAAGTGGTGCATTACATCACAAAGCTATAGCAGGATGTCATCTGAAATGAGGGCCACTCAGTTTCCTAGTACGCAGTAGGATACATGTATCATGGAATAGAAAAGGGAGCAATGTAGACAGGATGCCCAGCTGAAGACTAAGGTGGTGAGATGAAAGGACCTAGCCCATTATTTGAGACTTATACATTTGTTTGAAGGAGTGGTTGATAATAACATTCTGGAGTTCTCTATAGGTTAACTGCTAGGGGTGTGCTAAAATGAAGATGTTAGAATCTGTTATTCATAGTTTTTATTATTCCCATGAACCGTAGCATAAACCTTCCTCCCTTAACTTATCAGATCACTGACTTGCTAGAGTGTACCATAACCTAAAATAAATCCTGTGAGAAGGGTAGGCTATCTCTTGGCTGCCAAAGAGATCTTTCTATCTAAGTCCTCATATAGGTGCTAGAGTTTTGTGTAGAGAGTACCAGCAAATGAGACATAGGATTGGAAGAAGTCAGCCAGGTTGAAATCTAAGTTGAGATTATAATTTTTAGTGAGCTTTGGATTTTCACAATATTAGATACGCCATAGTACTAATAATTGAGGCTTTATAAAAATAATTTTTTGGTAGTGTTGCATTTGGTTTGGAAATATTCAAGCTCTTAAATTTGACTAACAGTGGACTTTTCCATCTGCAGATTATACTGAATGGCCAGCAGAGGCAGTGTTGCAGAGGAATATTTCTCCGCTTGCTGAGAAAAAAAAAAAGAAAGCTCATTCTTCAGCCTCCTCCATGCCTCGATCAATATATATGGTAAGTCAAAATCTCATTTAATCATTTTGCCATTAATAAAAAGTTCATAGCATCTGATGGCTCTCAGTGCCTTTTAGTGGGGTCTTCCGCATAAATATAATCTTCTAATACGGTAGCAATATCGATGACGCTATGGCCATCATGATAGTTTATCAAAGACTTTGACTGTCTATGTGTCTGACAAAATCTTCTTTAGATACTTGTGCAGGCAATATGTCCTCCACGGTAATTACCATCTTTCAGGCTGGAATGAGGTGTCTTAGGTTAGAGCAATTGACTGACTTTGAGATGGAAGGAAGCTATTTAACCTGTTTCCCTGCTCTCTGTGAGTGGGACTCTGATACTCAAGATGGACTGCTGTTTAGAAACTGTGTTCTTTAAATAGGAGCCCAATGCTTTCAATGGTGCTGAGTACTTTCCCATTACACCTCCTACTTGCTGTGCAGTCATATTCCCTGATACTTACCTAGTGTGTAATTGCTGATGTCTGGTCCTCCGGTGTAATCATCTCCCAGTGCGATTGGTCAAGTGGTGCCATTACATCACAAAGCTACAGCAGGATGTCTTCTGACATGAGGGTCAATCAGTGCTTCTTCCTAATCTAGCCCTCTTTAAATAGGAGCCCAATGCTTTCAATGGTGCAGTGTACTTTCCCATTGCACCGCCTACTTCATGTGCAGTCATATTCACAGATAGTTACCTAGTGTGTAATTGCTGTGTTCTGGTCCTCCGGTGTAATCTTCACCAAGGGCGATTGGTCAAGTGGTGCCATATCATCACAAAGTTACAGCAGGATGTCTTCTGACATGAGGGCCAATCAGTTGCTTCTTCTAAATCTAGCCCTCTTTAAATAGGAGTCCAATGCTCTCAATGGTGCAGTGTACTTTCCCATTACACCTCCTACTTGCTGTGCGGTAATATTCACAGATAGTTACCTAGTGTGGAATTGCTGTTGTCTGGTCCTCCGGTGTAATCTTAAGCCAGGGTGATTGGTCAAGTGGTGCATTACATCACAAAGCTATAGCAGGATGTCATCTGAAATGAGGGCCAATCAGTTTCCTAGTACGCAGTAGGATACATGTATCATGGAATAGAAAAGGGAGCAATGTAGACAGGATGCCCAGCTGAAGACTAAGGTGGTGAGATGAAAGGACCTAGCCCATTATTTGAGACTTATACATTTGTTTGAAGGAGTGGTTGATAATAACATTCTGGAGTTCTCTATAGGTTAACTGCTAGGGGTGTGCTAAAATGAAGATGTTAGAATCTGTTATTCATAGTTTTTATTATTCCCATGAACCGTAGCATAAACCTTCCTCCCTTAACTTATCAGATCACTGACTTGCTAGAGTGTACCATAACCTAAAATAAATCCTGTGAGAAGGGTAGGCTATCTCTTGGCTGCCAAAGAGATCTTTCTATCTAAGTCCTCATATAGGTGCTAGAGTTTTGTGTAGAGAGTACCAGCAAATGAGACATAGGATTGGAAGAAGTCAGCTAGGTTGAAATCTAAGTTGAGATTATAATTTTTAGTGAGCTTTGGATTTTCACAATATTAGATACGCCATAGTACTAATAATTGAGGCTTTATAAAAATAATTTTTTGGTAGTGTTGCATTTGGTTTGGAAATATTCAAGCTCTTAAATTTGACTAACAGTGGACTTTTCCATCTGCAGATTATACTGAATGGCCAGCAGAGGCAGTGTTGCAGAGGAATATTTCTCCGCTTGCTGAGAAAAAAAAAAAGAAAGCTCATTCTTCAGCCTCCTCCATGCCTCGATCAATATATATGGTAAGTCAAAATCTCATTTAATCATTTTGCCATTAATAAAAAGTTCATAGCATCTGATGGCTCTCAGTGCCTTTTAGTGGGGTCTTCCGCATAAATATAATCTTCTAATACGGTAGCAATATCGATGACGCTATGGCCATCATGATAGTTTATCAAAGACTTTGACTGTCTATGTGTCTGACAAAATCTTCTTTAGATACTTGTGCAGGCAATATATCCTCCACGGTAATTACCATCTTTCAGGCTGGAATGAGGTGTCTTAGGTTAGAGCAATTGACTGACTTTGAGATGGAAGGAAGCTATTTAACCTGTTTCCCTGCTCTCTGTGAGTGGGACTCTGATACTCAAGATGGACTGCTGTTTAGAAACTGTGTTCTTTAAATAGGAGCCCAATGCTTTCAATGGTGCTGAGTACTTTCCCATTACACCTCCTACTTGCTGTGCAGTCATATTCCCTGATACTTACCTAGTGTGTAATTGCTGATGTCTGGTCCTCCGGTGTAATCATCTCCCAGTGCGATTGGTCAAGTGGTGCCATTACATCACAAAGCTACAGCAGGATGTCTTCTGACATGAGGGTCAATCAGTGCTTCTTCCTAATCTAGCCCTCTTTAAATAGGAGCCCAATGCTTTCAATGGTGCAGTGTACTTTCCCATTGCACCGCCTACTTCATGTGCAGTCATATTCACAGATAGTTACCTAGTGTGTAATTGCTGTGTTCTGGTCCTCCGGTGTAATCTTCACCAAGGGCGATTGGTCAAGTGGTGCCATATCATCACAAAGTTACAGCAGGATGTCTTCTGACATGAGGGCCAATCAGTTGCTTCTTCTAAATCTAGCCCTCTTTAAATAGGAGTCCAATGCTCTCAATGGTGCAGTGTACTTTCCCATTACACCTCCTACTTGCTGTGCGGTAATATTCACAGATAGTTACCTAGTGTGGAATTGCTGTTGTCTGGTCCTCCGGTGTAATCTTAAGCCAGGGTGATTGGTCAAGTGGTGCATTACATCACAAAGCTATAGCAGGATGTCATCTGAAATGAGGGCCAATCAGTTTCCTAGTACGCAGTAGGATACATGTATCATGGAATAGAAAAGGGAGCAATGTAGACAGGATGCCCAGCTGAAGACTAAGGTGGTGAGATGAAAGGACCTAGCCCATTATTTGAGACTTATACATTTGTTTGAAGGAGTGGTTGATAATAACATTCTGGAGTTCTCTATAGGTTAACTGCTAGGGGTGTGCTAAAATGAAGATGTTAGAATCTGTTATTCATAGTTTTTATTATTCCCATGAACCGTAGCATAAACCTTCCTCCCTTAACTTATCAGATCACTGACTTGCTAGAGTGTACCATAACCTAAAATAAATCCTGTGAGAAGGGTAGGCTATCTCTTGGCTGCCAAAGAGATCTTTCTATCTAAGTCCTCATATAGGTGCTAGAGTTTTGTGTAGAGAGTACCAGCAAATGAGACATAGGATTGGAAGAAGTCAGCCAGGTTGAAATCTAAGTTGAGATTATAATTTTTAGTGAGCTTCGGATTTTCACAATATTAGATACGCCATAGTACTAATAATTGAGGCTTTATAAAAATAATTTTTTGGTAGTGTTGCATTTGGTTTGGAAATATTCAAGCTCTTAAATTTGACTAACAGTGGACTTTTCCATCTGCAGATTATACTGAATGGCCAGCAGAGGCAGTGTTGCAGAGGAATATTTCTCCGCTTGCTGAGAAAAAAAAAAAGAAAGCTCATTCTTCAGCCTCCTCCATGCCTCGATCAATATATATGGTAAGTCAAAATCTCATTTAATCATTTTGCCATTAATAAAAAGTTCATAGCATCTGATGGCTCTCAGTGCCTTTTAGTGGGGTCTTCCGCATAAATATAATCTTCTAATACGGTAGCAATATGGATGACGCTATGGCCATCATGATAGTTTATCAAAGACTTTGACTGTCTATGTGTCTGACAAAATCTTCTTTAGATACTTGTGCAGGCAATATGTCCTCCACGGTAATTACCATCTTTCAGGCTGGAATGAGGTGTCTTAGGTTAGAGCAATTGACTGACTTTGAGATGGAAGGAAGCTATTTAACCTGTTTCCCTGCTCTCTGTGAGTGGGACTCTGATACTCAAGATGGACTGCTGTTTAGAAACTGTGTTCTTTAAATAGGAGCCCAATGCTTTCAATGGTGCTGAGTACTTTCCCATTACACCTCCTACTTGCTGTGCAGTCATATTCCCTGATACTTACCTAGTGTGTAATTGCTGATGTCTGGTCCTCCGGTGTAATCGTCTCCCAGTGCGATTGGTCAAGTGGTGCCATTACATCACAAAGCTACAGCAGGATGTCTTCTGACATGAGGGTCAATCAGTGCTTCTTCCTAATCTAGCCCTCTTTAAATAGGAGCCCAATGCTTTCAATGGTGCAGTGTACTTTCCCATTGCACCGCCTGCTTCATGTGCAGTCATATTCACAGATAGTTACCTAGTGTGTAATTGCTGTGTTCTGGTCCTCCGGTGTAATCTTCACCAAGGGCGATTGGTCAAGTGGTGCCATATCATCACAAAGTTACAGCAGGATGTCTTCTGACATGAGGGCCAATCAGTTGCTTCTTCTAAATCTAGCCCTCTTTAAATAGGAGTCCAATGCTCTCAATGGTGCAGTGTACTTTCCCATTACACCTCCTACTTGCTGTGCGGTAATATTCACAGATAGTTACCTAGTGTGGAATTGCTGTTGTCTGGTCCTCCGGTGTAATCTTAAGCCAGGGTGATTGGTCAAGTGGTGCATTACATCACAAAGCTACAGCAGGATGTCATCTGAAATGAGGGCCAATCAGTTTCCTAGTACGCAGTAGGATACATGTATCATGGAATAGAAAAGGGAGCAATGTAGACAGGATGCCCAGCTGAAGACTAAGGTGGTGAGATGAAAGGACCTAGCCCATTATTTGAGACTTATACATTTGTTTGAAGGAGTGGTTGATAAGAACATTCTGGAGTTCTCTATAGGTTAACTGCTAGGGGTGTGCTAAAATGAAGATGTTAGAATCTGTTATTCATAGTTTTTATTATTCCCATGAACCGTAGCATAAACCTTCCTCCCTTAACTTATCAGATCACTGACTTGCTAGAGTGTACCATTACCTAAAATAAATCCTGTGAGAAGGGTAGGCTATCTCTTGGCTGCCAAAGAGATCTTTCTATCTAAGTCCTCATATAGGTGCTAGAGTTTAGTGTAGAGAGTACCAGCAAATGAGACATAGGATTGGAAGAAGTCAGCCAGGTTGAAATCTAAGTTGAGATTATAATTTTTAGTGAGCTTTGGATTTTCACAATATTAGGTACGCCATAGTACTAATAATTGAGGCTTTATAAAAATAATTTTTTGGTAGTGTTGCATTTGGTTTGGAAATATTCAAGCTCTTAAATTTGACTAACAGTGGACTTTTCCATCTGCAGATTATACTGAATGGCCAGCAGAGGCAGTGTTGCAGAGGAATATTTCTCCGCTTGCTGAGAAAAAAAAAAAAAGAAAGCTCATTCCTCAGCCTCCTCCATGCCTCGATCAATATATATGGTAAGTCAAAATCTCATTTAATCATTTTGCCATTAATAAAAAGTTCATAGCATCTGATGGCTCTCAGTGCCTTTTAGTGGGGTCTTCCGCATAAATATAATCTTCTAATACGGTAGCAATATGGATGACGCTATGGCCATCATGATAGTTTATCAAAGACTTTGACTGTCTATGTGTCTGACAAAATCTTCTTTAGATACTTGTGCAGGCAATATGTCCTCCACGGTAATTACCATCTTTCAGGCTGGAATGAGGTGTCTTAGGTTAGAGCAATTGACTGACTTTGAGATGGAAGGAAGCTATTTAACCTGTTTCCCTGCTCTCTGTGAGTGGGACTCTGATACTCAAGATGGACTGCTGTTTAGAAACTGTGTTCTTTAACTAGGAGCCCAATGCTTTCAATGGTGCTGAGTACTTTCCCATTACACCTCCTACTTGCTGTGCAGTCATATTCCCTGATACTTACCTAGTGTGTAATTGCTGATGTCTGGTCCTCCGGTGTAATCGTCTCCCAGTGCGATTGGTCAAGTGGTGCCATTACATCACAAAGCTACAGCAGGATGTCTTCTGACATGAGGGTCAATCAGTGCTTCTTCCTAATCTAGCCCTCTTTAAATAGGAGCCCAATGCTTTCAATGGTGCAGTGTACTTTCCCATTGCACCGCCTGCTTCATGTGCAGTCATATTCACAGATAGTTACCTAGTGTGTAATTGCTGTGTTCTGGTCCTCCGGTGTAATCTTCACCAAGGGCGATTGGTCAAGTGGTGCCATATCATCACAAAGTTACAGCAGGATGTCTTCTGACATGAGGGCCAATCAGTTGCTTCTTCTAAATCTAGCCCTCTTTAAATAGGAGTCCAATGCTCTCAATGGTGCAGTGTACTTTCCCATTACACCTCCTACTTGCTGTGCGGTAATATTCACAGATAGTTACCTAGTGTGGAATTGCTGTTGTCTGGTCCTCCGGTGTAATCTTAAGCCAGGGTGATTGGTCAAGTGGTGCATTACATCACAAAGCTACAGCAGGATGTCATCTGAAATGAGGGCCAATCAGTTTCCTAGTACGCAGTAGGATACATGTATCATGGAATAGAAAAGGGAGCAATGTAGACAGGATGCCCAGCTGAAGACTAAGGTGGTGAGATGAAAGGACCTAGCCCATTATTTGAGACTTATACATTTGTTTGAAGGAGTGGTTGATAAGAACATTCTGGAGTTCTCTATAGGTTAATTGCTAGGGGTGTGCTAAAATGAAGATGTTAGAATCTGTTATTCATAGTTTTTATTATTCCCATGAACCGTAGCATAAACCTTCCTCCCTTAACTTATCAGATCACTGACTTGCTAGAGTGTACCATTACCTAAAATAAATCCTGTGAGAAGGGTAGGCTATCTCTTGGCTGCCAAAGAGATCTTTCTATCGAAGTCCTCATATAGGTGCTAGAGTTTTGTGTAGAGAGTACCAGCAAATGAGACATAGGATTGGAAGAAGTCAGCCAGGTTGAAATCTAAGTTGAGATTATAATTTTTAGTGAGCTTTGGATTTTCACAATATTAGATACGCCATAGTACTAATAATTGAGGCTTTATAAAAATAATTTTTTGGTAGTGTTGCATTTGGTTTGGAAATATTCAAGCTCTTAAATTTGACTAACAGTGGACTTTTCCATCTGCAGATTATACTGAATGGCCAGCAGAGGCAGTGTTGCAGAGGAATATTTCTCCGCTTGCTGAGAAAAAAAAAAAAAGAAAGCTCATTCCTCAGCCTCCTCCATGCCTCGATCAATATATATGGTAAGTCAAAATCTCATTTAATCATTTTGCCATTAATAAAAAGTTCATAGCATCTGATGGCTCTCAGTGCCTTTTAGTGGGGTCTTCCGCATAAATATAATCTTCTAAGACGGTAGCAATAAGGATGACGCTATGGCCATCATGATAGTTTATCAAAGACTTTGACTGTCTATGTGTCTGACAAAATCTTCTTTAGATACTTGTGCAGGCAATATGTCCTCCACGGTAATTACCATCTTTCAGGCTGGAATGAGGTGTCTTACGTTAGAGCAATTGACTGACTTTGAGATGGAAGGAAGCTATTTAACCTGTTTCCCTGCTCTCTGTGAGTGGGACTCTGATACTCAAGATGGACTGCTGTTTAGAAACTGTGTTCTTTAAATAGGAGCCCAATGCTTTCAATGGTGCTGAGTACTTTCCCATTACACCTCCTACTTGCTGTGCAGTCATATTCCCTGATACTTACCTAGTGTGTAATTGCTGATGTCTGGTCCTCCGGTTTAATCGTCTCCCAGTGCGATTGGTCAAGTGGTGCCATTACATCACAAAGCTACAGCAGGATGTCTTCTGACATGAGGGTCAATCAGTTGCTTCTTCCTAATCTAGCCCTCTTTAAATAGGAGCCCAATGCTTTCAATGGTGCAGTGTACTTTCCCATTGCACCGCCTACTTCATGTGCAGTCATATTCACAGATAGTTACCTAGTGTGTAATTGCTGTGTTCTGGTCCTCCGGTGTAATCTTCACCAAGGGCGATTGGTCAAGTGGTGCCAATTCATCACAAAGTTACAGCAGGATGTCTTCTGACATGAGGGCCAATCAGTTGCTTCTTCTAACTCTAGCCCTCTTTAAATAGGAGTCCAATGCTCTCAATGGTGCAGTGTACTTTCCCATTACACCTCCTACTTGCTGTGCGGTAATATTCACAGATAGTTACCTAGTGTGGAATTGCTGTTGTCTGGTCCTCCGGTGTAATCTTAAGCCAGGGTGATTGGTCAAGTGGTGCATTACATCACAAAGCTACAGCAGGATGTCATCTGAAATGAGGGCCAATCAGTTTCCTAGTACGCAGTAGGATACATGTATCATGGAATAGAAAAGGGAGCAATGTAGACAGGATGTCCAGCTGAAGACTAAGGTGGTGAGATGAAAGGACCTAGCCCATTATTTGAGACTTATACATTTGTTTGAAGGAGTGGTTGATAATAACATTCTGGAGTTCTCTATAGGTTAACTGCTAGGGGTGTGCTGAAATGAAGATGTTAGAATCTGTTATTCATAGTTTTTATTATTCCCATGAACCGTAGCATAAACCTTCCTCCCTTAACTTATCAGATCACTGACTTGCTATAGTGTACCATAACCTAAAATAAATCCTGTGAGAAGGGTAGGCTATCTCTTGGCTGCCAAAGAGATCTTTCTATCGAAGTGCTCATATAGGTGCTAGAGTTTTGTGTAGAGAGTACCAGCAAATGAGACATAGGATTGGAAGAAGTCAGCCAGGTTGAAATCCAAGTTGAGATTATAATTTTTAGTGAGCTTTGGATTTTCACAATATTAGGTACGCCATAGTACTAATAATTGAGGCTTTATAAAAATAATTTTTTGGTAGTGTTGCATTTGGTTTGGAAATATTCAAGCTCTTAAATTTGACTAACAGTGGACTTTTCCATCTGCAGATTATACTGAATGGCCAGCAGAGGCAGTGTTGCAGAGGAATATTTCTCCGCTTGCTGAGAAAAAAAAAAAAAGAAAGCTCATTCCTCAGCCTCCTCCATGCCTCGATCAATATATATGGTAAGTCAAAATCTCATTTAATCATTTTGCCATTAATAAAAAGTTCATAGCATCTGATGGCTCTCAGTGCCTTTTAGTGGGGTCTTCCGCATAAATATAATCTTCTAAGACGGTAGCAATAAGGATGACGCTATGGCCATCATGATAGTTTATCAAAGACTTTGACTGTCTATGTGTCTGACAAAATCTTCTTTAGATACTTGTGCAGGCAATATGTCCTCCACGGTAATTACCATCTTTCAGGCTGGAATGAGGTGTCTTACGTTAGAGCAATTGACTGACTTTGAGATGGAAGGAAGCTATTTAACCTGTTTCCCTGCTCTCTGTGAGTGGGACTCTGATACTCAAGATGGACTGCTGTTTAGAAACTGTGTTCTTTAAATAGGAGCCCAATGCTTTCAATGGTGCTGAGTACTTTCCCATTACACCTCCTACTTGCTGTGCAGTCATATTCCCTGATACTTACCTAGTGTGTAATTGCTGATGTCTGGTCCTCCGGTTTAATCGTCTCCCAGTGCGATTGGTCAAGTGGTGCCATTACATCACAAAGCTACAGCAGGATGTCTTCTGACATGAGGGTCAATCAGTTGCTTCTTCCTAATCTAGCCCTCTTTAAATAGGAGCCCAATGCTTTCAATGGTGCAGTGTACTTTCCCATTGCACCGCCTACTTCATGTGCAGTCATATTCACAGATAGTTACCTAGTGTGTAATTGCTGTGTTCTGGTCCTCCGGTGTAATCTTCACCAAGGGCGATTGGTCAAGTGGTGCCAATTCATCACAAAGTTACAGCAGGATGTCTTCTGACATGAGGGCCAATCAGTTGTGTAGGAAGGTGGATATCTGACTATGGTTACCCCCAAACTTTTTGCCTGGTGTTTAGCTGGTTTTTGACTTAGTTGGCCTGGGATCCTGCTATTCAGGGCCCCAGGCTGATTGCTCTCTCCTTAAAATGGACTCCATGTACCTTAGGTGCATAACACAATTGGAATTGGTTCACCTTATAGGCCCCTGTAACAGTGTACCATAGGTACCCAGGGCATAGGTGTAGCCAAGGCCTACCAGGGGCTGCAGCATGTATTGTGCCACCCCTGGCCTGGCCTCCATATTTGACACAACTGGCTGATCACTCAGCTGGGGTAAGTTGGTGTAATCACCTCTTACTTAGGTACAGTATGCCTGTGCCTAACCCTAAACTGGACACATATGTTCCTATCAGCCACTCCTATGGAAGGCCTCATCAATCCTGGAGGCAGAGTGCTTGGAAATATGTGAGATGGTGCTCTGGCATGAGCTGAGCCTGTCTGCAGCTGTCGGGAACAACTCCCTAAGCTGTTCCGGGATATTGCCATACCATATACTCTTAAGTGCATTATAATCCTCGCGGTTAAATGCTAACTTTGGTTTGGCTTTATCAAAACATGTCGAGTAAGGTGTCATACGAATTGGAATACTATCCCCTCGCCAATTCTGGCGACGGGGATAGCATTCCACCCTTCTAGAGGGACACGACATGTGCGTAGCCTTAACCCCGGTTAAAGTTAAACAGAGCCTCAGCTTCACAAAATGGACGCTGCCACCACAGACACAAGTCTGGCCTCCTGCTGCTGACCGAAACTCGGCAGATGGTGGCCTGGACAAAGGGTTTCCTGCCTTGGGAGGTGCGAGCACCACCCCAGACAGGATTTTGTGTATTAGGTAGGACAGGGCTGAAAAGAATCAGACATGCCCGGGGCACACAAGGTGTCCCCGTGCATAGGCCAGTCCAAACCGGTTCTGGGGCCTTCCAGCCCCAGTCCTGGCGCGGAGCTGGACAAAGGAAAGGGGGTGTAACCGCCCCCCTTCCTGGTTCCTCCCAGAGGAGGGACCTAGTAGGTGATCCACCCCCTAGATTGGAATAAGAGGGGGAGCAGTGCCATTGCACAGCAGATCATCCCGAAATCAACTTAAAACTAAGAAGAAGACTGGACTTCGACATTCTGCTGCACAGAAGACTGAAGAAGAATCTCCCTTGTGGCCAAGGAGTGACCACCCTGTGAACACAGGTACCAACCAGCAACTCGACGTCTGCTTTGCCGCCGCCTCCCGCCGGAGCCCGAGCCCAGAGCCCGACAAGAACCAGATTCCCAGACCTCTCAGAGCCCGATCCACAGTCCCTGCAAAGAAGGGACCCGTGGAGGCACCGAGTGACGTGGGACCGGACCTCTTGAAAGACACCCGAAAAGCTGACTGCGCAGCTTCTGAGGCATCCTCGACGTTGTGCTTTGGGGATTGAGAACCCCCACCACCGAGCAGCCCTTGCACCGAAGATCAGCCCTCCAGCATCTCCACGATCTGCGTGGGGCCCTTTTGCATTGTGCCACTCGACGCGCCATCCCGGCCACTAGCCACGCGGCCAGCGGCCATCTTGGCGACGAACCCGAAGATTTAAACAGCAGGTCTGGTTGCTCCAGACCTACCCAAGCTCCTGTGAAAAGGAGCACCCGCTCTGACCTTGCTGGTCCGAGTGAACAGCATCTTTCGACTTCTGCGTGGCTTGCATTTGCCAAGGCCTGTTTGCTCCGATCAGGTCGCCGACACCGCCAACAGCGAGAAGCCTACGTGGGACAGCTCGTGACCGACTCCTGGACGTCCTCGACCCCGGGTATCCACGTGGCTGCAGAAAGAAGCTACCCGACAACGCCTGTTTGCACCCGACATCACCTGGTTCCACTCTGGTTCCACGGCAGTCACTGGCTAGTGACTTTGAACACTGTCCCCTCTGCTTTCAGGTCTTCACATCTACAGATCCACCCTTGGATCCACCGGAACTCTTCTCATCGAGCCGCCTGCAGCATCTCCTGCTCCAAGCACCATCGACCAGCGTGACGAAACCCGACACATCTTCGACCCTGTGCACCCGCTTCCTGTGGGTGAGGTAACTCAGCTCCGCCGGTGCTCCTGCACTGGTACACATCCCAAGGGCCTGTGTTTTAAGTTTCAGCTCCGTAGGTCACTCGGAAGGTTCCTAACTTTCTAACTTTGTGCTTTTTACGCACCATAGACTTTGTATTGAGAAGTGCGTGCACTTTGGACACTGCACCCGAGTCCCGTGGGCCTTTCCCGACTTAGCTAACTCCAGTCTCGAATAGCTCCAGCGATTCCCAAGGCCCTAGGCCTCTTCACTTTCCTCCTGGTATCCCTTATACCACTTATTTAGTATATGGTTTAGGTGGCCCCTAGGGCTCATCCATATTGTGCAACTTTTGTGTATTTTAAACTGTCTTGTGATTTAACGCTTGTGCTTCTGTGCTCATAAAGAGTCCAGGGGATTTTATAGTTAATAAATCAATATATATTTTCAATATATATCTGTGTGGTGTCCCTTTCATTTGGTATTCAAGGGGGTTGTGTATGGTATAACAGCTGGCTTCACATGCCTTTCAGAGTTTAGCCTAAGACTGCTTTGTCCACGTTACCACTAGGATAACTGGTCTACAAGGTTGAATTACAACCATCATCATAAGGGTTGCTTGGCATGGTACAAAGTGATCACTAGAACTAGTGAGCATTATATACCAGGCCAACTTCTCACATTGGTGAGCAGCGGATTGGGATCTGAGCTTGCTGTTGTTTTACCATTACAATCTTTGAGATTATCATCTGAAAGATCACACAGGTACCTGCTAGGTACATATAAAACAAGACTAGTATACTTAAGTTCTACTGAACTTAGTTGTTGTAGAGCAAAGGGAGTAGCACACCCTAGCTACAACTACTAGATAGGTTTAGTAGGTAAACACCAGTGTAGGTAGATTGCAACACATCCACCCACACTAGAGCAATGTCTGGAACAGAGGGGTCCAGTGGACTTACTCCTGTTGAGAGTGACCCTCCAAGGGCACCATCCCAGTTTGCTATTTTTCCTTTTAAGGAACTAAGACAGCTTTGTGTCTTAAGGGGTCTGAAGACAGGGCCTTCCCCTACTACAGACCACCTAAGAGAGCTCTTGGATCAGTCTGAGGCTCTAAAGACCTCTAAAGCAAACCCCACAGGGGATGCTGAAGGAGGCCATCCTTCAGAGGATGACACTGTAGACACCCCTACCCCTATCATCCTAGTAGATGAGGAAGCCTCCACCACTGGAGCTCCTCAGGTAGATGAAGAGGAAGAAGAAGAAGAGGAGGAGGAGGTGGAAAGCAGTGAGTCAGATGATGACAGAGATAGTCAGGTGCTGGTCAGTAGACTGAACCAGGCTAACTTAAGTCAACTTGGGAATGAATCAGGTAACAACCCATTCAGACCCCCAGGTGGACTTAACCAGGGCCATAGGAGGAGAAGGCATCACTCAGGTGAATCCAATACCTCCCATGTCCCTAGAGGCTCTCATGGTCACTCCAGAAAGGAGATGACTAGCCCTCAGAGAAGGGAACATGAGGCCAAGATGAGAGAGGCTGAGCTTAGGATCCAGAGGCAAGAACTAGAGGTTGCCCTGGCCAAGGAGAAACTTGCTAGAGCAAGACAGCCTAGAGAGAGTGGATTAGGATCCACTGGTGGCAGCAATATCCAGAAGGATAAAGACAGGTCCTTTGATACAAGAAACCTGAGTAAGATTGTGCCCCCCTACAAAGCTGGGGATGATATCCACAAATGGATGACTGCACTTGAGAGAGCCTGCATGGTACAGCAGATCCCTCAGGAGCAGTGGGCAGCAATCTTGTGGCTCTCCTTTGAAGGTAGAGGCAGAGACAGACTCCTCACAGTTAGTGATGAGGATTCTAGAAACTACATGGTCCTGAAGAGTGCTCTGATTGATGGGTTAGGCTTAACCACTGAACAGTACAGGTTAATGTTCAGAGATACCCAGAAGACACAGACTCAGGACTGGTCTGAATTTGTTGAATGTGCCACTAAGGCTCTGGAGGGCTGGTTGCTGGGAAGTAAGGTTACTGACTATACAGGATTGTATAATTTAATTATGAGAGAGCAAATCTTAAGTAATTGTCAAAATCAGCTTCTACATCAGCACCTGGTTGACTCTGATCTGACCTCCCCACAAGAATTGGGTAGGAGGGCAGACAAATGGGTCAGAACCAGGATCAGGCCTAAGAACCAGGGTGGTGACCAAAAGAAAGAGACTACCAAGCCTCAAGAGAAGGGTGGGGATAAAAGTAAGGAAAAGACTTCCCCAGGGCCCCAAAACTCCAAGAATGGGGGTGGGTCCCAAGACACTTCTACATCCCAGAAAAAGCCTTATTGTCATACCTGTAAACAGGTGGGGCATTACAAAACAGATAGCTGTTGTCCCAAGAATGGCAATAAGGAGAATATACCTCCAGGTAAGGCTCCAACACCTCCTGTCACTGTTAGCAGTGGTCCCCCAGGTGGTGGGAGCACCCCCAAGAATTTGGGTGGGTTTACTTTTGGAGGACAGGTGGACTCTGGCCTATCCAGGTCCCCTAACTCAGATACTCTTGTCTATGAGACTGGCATGGGGTTTGCCAATTTCACTGCTTGCCCAAACACTTTGAGCAAGTATAGACAGGAGCCCCTCATCAATGGCTTGAAAGTTGAGGCCTTCAGAGACACAGGGGCTAGCATCACCATGGTGGCTGAATGTCTAGTCCCCTCAAGGCAACTTTTACCTGATGCCAAATATCAGGTGACAAACATTGATGGCATAGAATCCAATCATCCCATGGCAGTAGTCAATCTTAGCTGGGGAGGTGTCACTGGCCCAAAGAGAGTGGCAGTGTCAGCAAACTTGCCTGTAGATTGCCTACTGGGTAATGATTTGGAAATCTCAGCCTGGGCTGAGGTTGAACAGCAAACCCATTCTAGAATGGTAAATCTCCATGGAAAGGTTAGTGGGGCTGTAATGGCTACAGCCCCAATTCAAGATGTCCTTCCTGAAAAGGTTGGGAGGGCTGAGCAAACCTCAGCCCCATCTTTAGATAACTTCCCTCCTGAAAAGAGTAGCAGGGCTGTACTAGTAACAGCCCATACCCAAACTGAGTCTCCTCCTGAAAAGGTTGGTGGGGCTGTGATGGCCACAGCCCAAACTCAAACTGATACATGGGTAGTGAAGCCTGAAATGAAGGATCACCCCACCCAAACAGAGAGCATTGAGGAGGAAGAGAAATCTCCCTCCCACCAGACTTTAGGAAAGGATCAGCCTCCTCAGGGAACTGATCTTACCCCTGATGAAGGAACTGTCCCAGAGGTTGTTAGGCCTGGCCTGACAGAGCCTCTGATGGCAGTGGACCCTTCTCAGGAGGGACCCAGTCTGGAGCAGGTAACCTGCCCCTCTCTACCTTGCCTTACTCAGCCCAGGGCTGCAGAGGACAAGAAGGACAGTGAGACCCAAAGGGCCCCCTGTCAAATAAAGCACCCCCATCAACAGATTAGGGGCACCGAAACTAGTAGCCCTAGTGAGGTGAAAACTTTAAAAACTCCTGAGGGATCCCCCTTAAAAGTAGTTAGGGACCTCCCCCAGATGGATATTGTTGGGCACAGCCAAACCTGGGACCAAAAGGCCCCAAACCTGACCTGTCCCTCCAGTAAGCCAAACAGAGGGACCCAGCCTCCAGCTTTAGGTAGCCAGAGGTTGACCCTGAGAGCACAGTGCAACTCAGTCAGAGAAAGAAAGGCACACATGGTGGAGAGTGATTGGAGGAAGCTGAGCCCTACAGAGGAAACTCACTTCAGTACTCCATCCCAACACCAGCCTTTGACTTTGCAAAGACACACCACAGGTAGAGATTCCCTATGGTGGAGACCCTCAGATACCCTTAGGGTGAGGGATTGCTTAGTGGACCATGAGACAGGGGGTTACCAAGCCAGAGCTGGTACTTCCTTATATGGCCACTTAGGCAATACAGGCTTACCTGGTCAAGGATAGCCTTATCTCCTTTCGTTTGGGGGGGGGTTATGTAGGAAGGTGGATATCTGACTATGGTTACCCCCAAACTTTTTGCCTGGTGTTTAGCTGGTTTTTGACTTAGTTGGCCTGGGATCCTGCTATTCAGGGCCCCAGGCTGATTGCTCTCTCCTTAAAATGGACTCCATGTACCTTAGGTGCATAACACAATTGGAATTGGTTCACCTTATAGGCCCCTGTAACAGTGTACCATAGGTACCCAGGGCATAGGTGTAGCCAAGGCCTACCAGGGGCTGCAGCATGTATTGTGCCACCCCTGGCCTGGCCTCCATATTTGACACAACTGGCTGATCACTCAGCTGGGGTAAGTTGGTGTAATCACCTCTTACTTAGGTACAGTATGCCTGTGCCTAACCCTAAACTGGACACATATGTTCCTATCAGCCACTCCTATGGAAGGCCTCATCAATCCTGGAGGCAGAGTGCTTGGAAATATGTGAGATGGTGCTCTGGCATGAGCTGAGCCTGTCTGCAGCTGTCGGGAACAACTCCCTAAGCTGTTCCGGGATATTGCCATACCATATACTCTTAAGTGCATTATAATCCTCGCGGTTAAATGCTAACTTTGGTTTGGCTTTATCAAAACATGTCGAGTAAGGTGTCATACGAATTGGAATACTATCCCCTCGCCAATTCTGGCGACGGGGATAGCATTCCACCCTTCTAGAGGGACACGACATGTGCGTAGCCTTAACCCCGGTTAAAGTTAAACAGAGCCTCAGCTTCACAAAATGGACGCTGCCACCACAGACACAAGTCTGGCCTCCTGCTGCTGACCGAAACTCGGCAGATGGTGGCCTGGACAAAGGGTTTCCTGCCTTGGGAGGTGCGAGCACCACCCCAGACAGGATTTTGTGTATTAGGTAGGACAGGGCTGAAAAGAATCAGACATGCCCGGGGCACACAAGGTGTCCCCGTGCATAGGCCAGTCCAAACCGGTTCTGGGGCCTTCCAGCCCCAGTCCTGGCGCGGAGCTGGACAAAGGAAAGGGGGTGTAACCGCCCCCCTTCCTGGTTCCTCCCAGAGGAGGGACCTAGTAGGTGATCCACCCCCTAGATTGGAATAAGAGGGGGAGCAGTGCCATTGCACAGCAGATCATCCCGAAATCAACTTAAAACTAAGAAGAAGACTGGACTTCGACATTCTGCTGCACAGAAGACTGAAGAAGAATCTCCCTTGTGGCCAAGGAGTGACCACCCTGTGAACACAGGTACCAACCAGCAACTCGACGTCTGCTTTGCCGCCGCCTCCCGCCGGAGCCCGAGCCCAGAGCCCGACAAGAACCAGATTCCCAGACCTCTCAGAGCCCGATCCACAGTCCCTGCAAAGAAGGGACCCGTGGAGGCACCGAGTGACGTGGGACCGGACCTCTTGAAAGACACCCGAAAAGCTGACTGCGCAGCTTCTGAGGCATCCTCGACGTTGTGCTTTGGGGATTGAGAACCCCCACCACCGAGCAGCCCTTGCACCGAAGATCAGCCCTCCAGCATCTCCACGATCTGCGTGGGGCCCTTTTGCATTGTGCCACTCGACGCGCCATCCCGGCCACTAGCCACGCGGCCAGCGGCCATCTTGGCGACGAACCCGAAGATTTAAACAGCAGGTCTGGTTGCTCCAGACCTACCCAAGCTCCTGTGAAAAGGAGCACCCGCTCTGACCTTGCTGGTCCGAGTGAACAGCATCTTTCGACTTCTGCGTGGCTTGCATTTGCCAAGGCCTGTTTGCTCCGATCAGGTCGCCGACACCGCCAACAGCGAGAAGCCTACGTGGGACAGCTCGTGACCGACTCCTGGACGTCCTCGACCCCGGGTATCCACGTGGCTGCAGAAAGAAGCTACCCGACAACGCCTGTTTGCACCCGACATCACCTGGTTCCACTCTGGTTCCACGGCAGTCACTGGCTAGTGACTTTGAACACTGTCCCCTCTGCTTTCAGGTCTTCACATCTACAGATCCACCCTTGGATCCACCGGAACTCTTCTCATCGAGCCGCCTGCAGCATCTCCTGCTCCAAGCACCATCGACCAGCGTGACGAAACCCGACACATCTTCGACCCTGTGCACCCGCTTCCTGTGGGTGAGGTAACTCAGCTCCGCCGGTGCTCCTGCACTGGTACACATCCCAAGGGCCTGTGTTTTAAGTTTCAGCTCCGTAGGTCACTCGGAAGGTTCCTAACTTTCTAACTTTGTGCTTTTTACGCACCATAGACTTTGTATTGAGAAGTGCGTGCACTTTGGACACTGCACCCGAGTCCCGTGGGCCTTTCCCGACTTAGCTAACTCCAGTCTCGAATAGCTCCAGCGATTCCCAAGGCCCTAGGCCTCTTCACTTTCCTCCTGGTATCCCTTATACCACTTATTTAGTATATGGTTTAGGTGGCCCCTAGGGCTCATCCATATTGTGCAACTTTTGTGTATTTTAAACTGTCTTGTGATTTAACGCTTGTGCTTCTGTGCTCATAAAGAGTCCAGGGGATTTTATAGTTAATAAATCAATATATATTTTCAATATATATCTGTGTGGTGTCCCTTTCATTTGGTATTCAAGGGGGTTGTGTATGGTATAACAGCTGGCTTCACATGCCTTTCAGAGTTTAGCCTAAGACTGCTTTGTCCACGTTACCACTAGGATAACTGGTCTACAAGGTTGAATTACAACCATCATCATAAGGGTTGCTTGGCATGGTACAAAGTGATCACTAGAACTAGTGAGCATTATATACCAGGCCAACTTCTCACAAGTTGCTTCTTCTAACTCTAGCCCTCTTTAAATAGGAGTCCAATGCTCTCAATGGTGCAGTGTACTTTCCCATTACACCTCCTACTTGCTGTGCGGTAATATTCACAGATAGTTACCTAGTGTGGAATTGCTGTTGTCTGGTCCTCCGGTGTAATCTTAAGCCAGGGTGATTGGTCAAGTGGTGCATTACATCACAAAGCTACAGCAGGATGTCATCTGAAATGAGGGCCAATCAGTTTCCTAGTACGCAGTAGGATACATGTATCATGGAATAGAAAAGGGAGCAATGTAGACAGGATGTCCAGCTGAAGACTAAGGTGGTGAGATGAAAGGACCTAGCCCATTATTTGAGACTTATACATTTGTTTGAAGGAGTGGTTGATAATAACATTCTGGAGTTCTCTATAGGTTAACTGCTAGGGGTGTGCTGAAATGAAGATGTTAGAATCTGTTATTCATAGTTTTTATTATTCCCATGAACCGTAGCATAAACCTTCCTCCCTTAACTTATCAGATCACTGACTTGCTATAGTGTACCATAACCTAAAATAAATCCTGTGAGAAGGGTAGGCTATCTCTTGGCTGCCAAAGAGATCTTTCTATCGAAGTGCTCATATAGGTGCTAGAGTTTTGTGTAGAGAGTACCAGCAAATGAGACATAGGATTGGAAGAAGTCAGCCAGGTTGAAATCCAAGTTGAGATTATAATTTTTAGTGAGCTTTGGATTTTCACAATATTAGGTACGCCATAGTACTAATAATTGAGGCTTTATAAAAATAATTTTTTGGTAGTGTTGCATTTGGTTTGGAAATATTCAAGCTCTTAAATTTGACTAACAGTGGACTTTTCCATCTGCAGATTATACTGAATGGCCAGCAGAGGCAGTGTTGCAGAGGAATATTTCTCCGCTTGCTGAGAAAAAAAAAAAAAGAAAGCTCATTCCTCAGCCTCCTCCATGCCTCGATCAATATATATGGTAAGTCAAAATCTCATTTAATCATTTTGCCATTAATAAAAAGTTCATAGCATCTGATGGCTCTCAGTGCCTTTTAGTGGGGTCTTCCGCATAAATATAATCTTCTAATACGGTAGCAATATGGATGACGCTATGGCCATCATGATAGTTTATCAAAGACTTTGACTGTCTATGTGTCTGACAAAATCTTCTTTAGATACTTGTGCAGGCAATATGTCCTCCACGGTAATTACCATCTTTCAGGCTGGAATGAGGTGTCTTAGGTTAGAGCAATTGACTGACTTTGAGATGGAAGGAAGCTATTTAACCTGTTTCCCTGCTCTCTGTGAGTGGGACTCTGATACTCAAGATGGACTGCTGTTTAGAAACTGTGTTCTTTAAATAGGAGCCCAATGCTTTCAATGGTGCTGAGTACTTTCCCATTACACCTCCTACTTGCTGTGCAGTCATATTCCCTGATACTTACCTAGTGTGTAATTGCTGATGTCTGGTCCTCCGGTGTAATCGTCTCCCAGTGCGATTGGTCAAGTGGTGCCATTACATCACAAAGCTACAGCAGGATGTCTTCTGACATGAGGGTCAATCAGTTGCTTCTTCCTAATCTAGCCCTCTTTAAATAGGAGCCCAATGCTTTCAATGGTGCAGTGTACTTTCCCATTGCACCGCCTACTTCATGTGCAGTCATATTCACAGATAGTTACCTAGTGTGTAATTGCTGTGTTCTGGTCCTCCGGTGTAATCTTCACCAAGGGCGATTGGTCAAGTGGTGCCAATTCATCACAAAGTTACAGCAGGATGTCTTTTGACATGAGGGTCAATCAGTTGCTTCTTCCTAATCTAGCCCTCTTTAAATAGGAGCCCAATGCTTTTAATGGTGCAGTGTACTTTCCCATTGCACCTCCTACTTCATGTGCAGTCATATTCACAGATAGTTACCTAGTGTGGAATTGCTGTTGTCTGGTCCTCCGGTGTAATCTTAAGCCAGGGTGATTGGTCAAGTGGTGCATTACATCACAAAGCTACAGCAGGATGTCATCTGAAATGAGGGCCAATCAGTTTCCTAGTACGCAGTAGGATACATGTATCATGGAATAGAAAAGGGAGCAATGTAGACAGGATGCCCAGCTGAAGACTAAGGTGGTGAGATGAAAGGACCTAGCCCATTATTTGAGACTTATACATTTGTTTGAAGGAGTGGTTGATAAGAACATTCTGGAGTTCTCTACAGGTTAACTGCTAGGGGTGTGCTAAAATGAAGATGTTAGAATCTGTTATTCATAGTTTTTATTATTCCCATGAACCGTAGCATAAACCTTCCTCCCTTAACTTATCAGATCACTGACTTGCTAGTGTGTACCATAACCTAAAATAAATCCTGTGAGAAGGGTAGGCTATCTCTTGGCTGCCAAAGAGATCTTTCTATCTAAGTCCTCATATAGGTGCTAGAGTTTTGTGTAGAGAGTACCAGCAAATGAGACATAGGATTGGAAGAAGTCAGCCAGGTTGAAATCTAGGTTGAGATTATAATTTTTAGTGAGCTTTGGATTTTCACAATATTAGATACGCCATAGTACTAATAATTGAGGCTTTATAAAAATCATTTTTTGGTAGTGTTGCATTTGGTTTGGAAATATTCAAGCTCTTAAATTTGACTAACAGTGGACTTTTCCATCTGCAGATTATCCTGAATGGCCAGCAGAGGCAGTGTTGCAGAGGAATATTTCTCCGCTTGCTGAGAAAAAAAAAAGAAAGCTCATTCTTCAGCCTCCTCCATGCCTCGATCAATATATATGGTAAGTCAAAATCTCATTTAATCATTTTGCCATTAATAAAAAGTTCATAGCATCTGATGGCTCTCAGTGCCTTTTAGTGGGGTCTTCCGCATAAATATAATCTTCTAAGACGGTAGCAATAAGGATGACGCTATGGCCATCATGATAGTTTATCAAAGACTTTGACTGTCTATGTGTCTGACAAAATCTTCTTTAGATACTTGTGCAGGCAATATGTCCTCCACGGTAATTACCATCTTTCAGGCTGGAATGAGGTGTCTTAGGTTAGAGCAATTGACTGACTTTGAGATGGAAGGAAGCTATTTAACCTGTTTCCCTGCTCTCTGTGAGTGGGACTCTGATACTCAAGATGGACTGCTGTTTAGAAACTGTGTTCTTTAAATAGGAGCCCAATGCTTTCAATGGTGCTGAGTACTTTCCCATTGCACCGCCTACTTCATGTGCAGTCATATTCACAGATAGTTACCTAGTGTGTAATTGCTGTGTTCTGGTCCTCCGGTGTAATCGTCTCCCAGTGCGATTGGTCAAGTGGTGCCATTACATCACAAAGCTACAGCAGGATGTCTTCTGACATGAGGGTCAATCAGTTGCTTCTTCCTAATCTAGCCCTCTTTAAATAGGAGCCCAATGCTTTCAATGGTGCAGTGTACTTCATTGCACCTCCTACTTCATGTGCAGTCCTATTCACAGATAGTTACCTAGTGTGTAATTGCTGATGTCTGGTCCTCCGGTGTAATCGTCTCCCAGTGCGATTTGTCAAGTGGTGCCATTACATCACAAAGCTACAGCAGGATGTCTTCTGACATGAGGGTCAATCAGTTACTTCTTCCTAATCTAGCCCTCTTTAAATAGGAGCCCAATGCTTTCAATGGTGCAGTGTACTTCATTGCACCTCCTACTTCATGTGCAGTCCTATTCACAGATAGTTACCTAGTGTGTAATTGCTGTGTTCTGGTCCTCCGGTGTAATCTTCACCAAGGGCGATTGGTCAAGTGGTGCCAATTCATCGCAAAGTTACAGCAGGATGTCTTCTGACATGAGGGCCAATCAGTTGCTTCTTCTAAATCTAGCCCTCTTTAAATAGGAGTCCAATGCTCTCAATGGTGCAGTGTACTTTCCCATTACACCTCCTACTTGCTGTGCAGTAATATTCACAGATAGTTACCTAGTGTCGAATTGCTGTTGTCTGGTCCTCCGGTGTAATCTTAAACCAGGGTGATTGGTCAAGTGGTGCATTACATCACAAAGCTACAGCAGGATGTCATCTGAAATGAGGGCCAATCAGTTTCCTAGTACGCAGTAGGATACATGTATCATGGAATAGAAAAGGGAGCAGTGTAGACAGGATGCCCAGCTGAAGACTAAGGTGGTGAGATGAAAGGACCTAGCCCATTATTTGAGACTTATACATTTGTTTGAAGGAGTGGTTGATAAGAACATTCTGGAGTTCTCTATAGGTTAACTGCTAGGGGTGTGCTAAAATGAAGATGTTAGAATCTGTTATTCATAGTTTTTATTATTCCCATGAACCGTAGCATAAACTTTCCTCCCTTAACTTATCAGATCACTGACTTGCTATAGTGTACCATAACCTAAAATAAATCCTGTGAGAAGGGTAGGCTATCTCTTGGCTTCCAAAGAGATCTTTCTATCTAAGTCCTCATATAGGTGCTAGAGTTTTGTGTAGAGAGTACCAGCAAATGAGACATAGGAGCCAGGCTGAAATCTAAGTTGAGATTATAATTTTTAGTGAGCTTTGGATTTTCACAATATTAGATACGCCATAGTACTAATAATTGAGGCTTTATAAAAATCATTTTTTGGTAGTGTTGCATTTGGTTTGGAAATATTCAAGCTCTTAAATTTGACTAACAGTGGACTTTTCCATCTGCAGATTATACTGAATGGCCAGCAGAGGCAGTGTTGCAGAGAAATATTTCTCCGCTTGCTGAGAAAAAAAAGAGAAAGCTCATTCTTCAGCCTCCTCCATGCCTCGATCAAAATATATGGTAAGTCAAAATCTCATTTAATCATTTTGCCATTAATAAAAAGTTCATAGCATCTGATGGCTCTCAGTGCCTTTTAGTGGGGTCTTCCGCATAAATATAATCTTCTAATACGGTAGCAATATGGATGACGCTATGGCCATCATGATAGTTTATCAAAGACTTTGACTGTCTATGTGTCTGACAAAATCTTCTTTAGATACTTGTGCAGGCAATATGTCCTCCACGGTAATTACCATCTTTCAGGCTGGAATGAGGTGTCTTAGGTTAGAGCAATTGACTGACTTTGAGATGGAAGGAAGCTATTTAACCTGTTTCCCTGCTCTCTGTGAGTGGGACTCTGATACTCAAGATGGACTGCTGTTTAGAAACTGTGTTCTTTAAATAGGAGCCCAATGCTTTCAATGGTGCTGAGTACTTTCCCATTACACCTCCTACTTGCTGTGCAGTCATATTCCCTGATACTTACCTAGTGTGTAATTGCTGATGTCTGGTCCTCCGGTGTAATCGTCTCCCAGTGCGATTGGTCAAGTGGTGCCATTACATCACAAAGCTACAGCAGGATGTCTTCTGACATGAGGGTCAATCAGTTGCTTCTTCCTAATCTAGCCCTCTTTAAATAGGAGCCCAATGCTTTCAATGGTGCAGTGTACTTTCCCATTGCACCGCCTACTTCATGTGCAGTCATATTCACAGATAGTTACCTAGTGTGTAATTGCTGTGTTCTGGTCCTCCGGTGTAATCTTCACCAAGGGCGATTGGTCAAGTGGTGCCAATTCATCACAAAGTTACAGCAGGATGTCTTTTGACATGAGGGTCAATCAGTTGCTTCTTCCTAATCTAGCCCTCTTTAAATAGGAGCCCAATGCTTTTAATGGTGCAGTGTACTTTCCCATTGCACCTCCTACTTCATGTGCAGTCATATTCACAGATAGTTACCTAGTGTGGAATTGCTGTTGTCTGGTCCTCCGGTGTAATCTTAAGCCAGGGTGATTGGTCAAGTGGTGCATTACATCACAAAGCTACAGCAGGATGTCATCTGAAATGAGGGCCAATCAGTTTCCTAGTACGCAGTAGGATACATGTATCATGGAATAGAAAAGGGAGCAATGTAGACAGGATGCCCAGCTGAAGACTAAGGTGGTGAGATGAAAGGACCTAGCCCATTATTTGAGACTTATACATTTGTTTGAAGGAGTGGTTGATAAGAACATTCTGGAGTTCTCTATAGGTTAACTGCTAGGGGTGTGCTAAAATGAAGATGTTAGAATCTGTTATTCATAGTTTTTATTATTCCCATGAACCGTAGCATAAACCTTCCTCCCTTAACTTATCAGATCACTGACTTGCTAGTGTGTACCATAACCTAAAATAAATCCTGTGAGAAGGGTAGGCTATCTCTTGGCTGCCAAAGAGATCTTTCTATCTAAGTCCTCATATAGGTGCTAGAGTTTTGTGTAGAGAGTACCAGCAAATGAGACATAGGATTGGAAGAAGTCAGCCAGGTTGAAATCTAGGTTGAGATTATAATTTTTAGTGAGCTTTGGATTTTCACAATATTAGATACGCCATAGTACTAATAATTGAGGCTTTATAAAAATCATTTTTTGGTAGTGTTGCATTTGGTTTGGAAATATTCAAGCTCTTAAATTTGACTAACAGTCGACTTTTCCATCTGCAGATTATACTGAATGGCCAGCAGAGGCAGTGTTGCAGAGGAATATTTCTCCGCTTGCTGAGAAAAAAAAAAGAAAGCTCATTCTTCAGCCTCCTCCATGCCTCGATCAATATATATGGTAAGTCAAAATCTCATTTAATCATTTTGCCATTAATAAAAAGTTCATAGCATCTGATGGCTCTCAGTGCCTTTTAGTGGGGTCTTCCGCATAAATATAATCTTCTAAGACGGTAGCAATAAGGATGACGCTATGGCCATCATGATAGTTTATCAAAGACTTTGACTGTCTATGTGTCTGACAAAATCTTCTTTAGATACTTGTGCAGGCAATATGTCCTCCACGGTAATTACCATCTTTCAGGCTGGAATGAGGTGTCTTAGGTTAGAGCAATTGACTGACTTTGAGATGGAAGGAAGCTATTTAACCTGTTTCCCTGCTCTCTGTGAGTGGGACTCTGATACTCAAGATGGACTGCTGTTTAGAAACTGTGTTCTTTAAATAGGAGCCCAATGCTTTCAATGGTGCTGAGTACTTTCCCATTACACCTCCTACTTGCTGTGCAGTCATATTCCCTGATACTTACCTAGTGTGTAATTGCTGATGTCTGGTCCTCCGGTGTAATCGTCTCCCAGTGCGATTTGTCAAGTGGTGCCATTACATCACAAAGCTACAGCAGGATGTCTTCTGACATGAGGGTCAATCAGTTACTTCTTCCTAATCTAGCCCTCTTTAAATAGGAGCCCAATGCTTTCAATGGTGCAGTGTACTTCATTGCACCTCCTACTTCATGTGCAGTCCTATTCACAGATAGTTACCTAGTGTGTAATTGCTGTGTTCTGGTCCTCCGGTGTAATCTTCACCAAGGGCGATTGGTCAAGTGGTGCCAATTCATCACAAAGTTACAGCAGGATGTCTTCTGACATGAGGGCCAATCAGTTGCTTCTTCTAACTCTAGCCCTCTTTAAATAGGAGTCCAATGCTCTCAATGGTGCAGTGTACTTTCCCATTACACCTCCTACTTGCTGTGCAGTAATATTCACAGATAGTTACCTAGTGTCGAATTGCTGTTGTCTGGTCCTCCGGTGTAATCTTAAACCAGGGTGATTGGTCAAGTGGTGCATTACATCACAAAGCTACAGCAGGATGTCATCTGAAATGAGGGCCAATCAGTTTCCTAGTACGCAGTAGGATACATGTATCATGGAATAGAAAAGGGAGCAGTGTAGACAGGATGCCCAGCTGAAGACTAAGGTGGTGAGATGAAAGGACCTAGCCCATTATTTGAGACTTATACATTTGTTTGAAGGAGTGGTTGATAAGAACATTCTGGAGTTCTCTATAGGTTAACTGCTAGGGGTGTGCTAAAATGAAGATGTTAGAATCTGTTATTCATAGTTTTTATTATTCCCATGAACCGTAGCATAAACTTTCCTCCCTTAACTTATCAGATCACTGACTTGCTATAGTGTACCATAACCTAAAATAAATCCTGTGAGAAGGGTAGGCTATCTCTTGGCTTCCAAAGAGATCTTTCTATCTAAGTCCTCATATAGGTGCTAGAGTTTTGTGTAGAGAGTACCAGCAAATGAGACATAGGATTGGAAGAAGTCAGCCAGGTTGAAATCTAAGTTGAGATTATAATTTTTAGTGAGCTTTGGATTTTCACAATATTAGATACGCCATAGTACTAATAATTGAGGCTTTATAAAAATAATTTTTTGGTAGTGTTGCATTTGGTTTGGAAATATTCAAGCTCTTAAATTTGACTAACAGTGGACTTTTCCATCTGCAGATTATACTGAATGGCCAGCAGAGGCAGTGTTGCAGAGAAATATTTCTCCGCTTGCTGAGAAAAAAAAAAAGAAAGCTCATTCTTCAGCCTCCTCCATGCCTCGATCAATATATATGGTAAGTCAAAATCTCATTTCATCATTTTGCCATTAATAAAAAGTTCATAGCATCTGATGGCTCTCAGTGCCTTTTAGTGGGGTCTTCCGCATAAATATAATCTTCTAATACGGTAGCAATATGGATGACGCTATGGCCATCATGATAGTTTATCAAAGACTTTGACTGTCTATGTGTCTGACAAAATCTTCTTTAGATACTTGTGCAGGCAATATGTCCTCCACGGTAATTACCATCTTTCAGGCTGGAATGAGGTGTCTTAGGTTAGAGCAATTGACTGACTTTGAGATGGAAGGAAGCTATTTAACCTGTTTCCCTGCTCTCTGTGAGTGGGACTCTGATACTCAAGATGGACTGCTGTTTAGAAACTGTGTTCTTTAACTAGGAGCCCAATGCTTTCAATGGTGCTGAGTACTTTCCCATTACACCTCCTACTTGCTGTGCAGTCATATTCCCAGATACATACCTAGTGTGTAATTGCTGATGTCTGGTCCTCCGGTGTAATCGTCTCCCAGTGCGATTGGTCAAGTGGTGCCATTACATCACAAAGCTACAGCAGGATGTCTTCTGACATGAGGGTCAATCAGTTGCTTCTTCCTAATCTAGCCCTCTTTAAATAGGAGCCCAATGCTTTCAATGGTGCAGTGTACTTCATTGCACCTCCTACTTCATGTGCAGTCCTATTCACAGATAGTTACCTAGTGTGTAATTGCTGTGTTCTGGTCCTCCGGTGTAATCTTCACCAAGGGCGATTGGTCAAGTGGTGCCAATTTATCACAAAGTTACAGCAGGATGTCTTCTGACATGAGGGCCAATCAGTTGCTTCTTCTAACTCTAGCCCTCTTTAAATTGGAGCCCAATGCTTTCAATGGTGCAGTGTACTTTCCCATTGCACCTCCTACTTCATGTGCAGTCATATTCACAGATAGTTACCTAGTGTGTAATTGCTGTGTTCTGGTCCTCCGGTGTAATCTTCACCAAGGGCGATTGGTCAAGTGGTGCCAATTTATCACAAAGTTACAGCAGGATGTCTTCTGACATGAGGGCCAATCAGTTGCTTCTTCTAACTCTAGCCCTCTTTAAATAGGAGTCCAATGCTCTCAATAGTGCAGTGTACTTTCCCATTACACCTCCTACTTGCTGTGCAGTAATATTCACAGATAGTTACCTAGTGTGGAATTGCTGTTGTCTGGTCCTCCGGTGTAATCTTAAGCCAGGGTGATTGGTCAAGTGGTGCATTACATCACAAAGCTACAGCAGGATGTCATCTGAAATGAGGGCCAATCAGTTTCCTAGTACACAGTAGGATACATGTATCATAGAATAGAAAAGGGAGCAATGTAGACAGGATGCCCAGCTGAAGACTAAGGTGGTGAGATGAAAGGACCTAGCCCATTATTTGAGACTTATACATTTGTTTGAAGGAGTGGTTGATAATAACATTCTGGAGTTCTCTATAGGTTAACTGCTAGGGGTGTGCTAAAATGAAGATGTTAGAATCTGTTATTCATAGTTTTTATTATTCCCATGAACCGTAGCATAAACCTTACACCCTTAACTTATCAGATCACTGACTTGCTATAGTGTACCATAACCTAAAATAAATCCTGTGAGAAGGGTAGGCTATCTCTTGGCTGCCAAAGAGATCTTTCTATCTAAGTCCTCATATAGGTGCTAGAGTTTTGTGTAGAGAGTACCAGCAAATGAGACATAGGATTGGAAGAAGTCCGCCAGGTTGAAATCTAAGTTGAGATTATAATTTTTAGTGAGCTTTGGATTTTCACAATATTAGATACGCCATAGTACTAATAATTGAGGCTTTATAAAAATCATTTTTTGGTAGTGTTGCATTTGGTTTGGAAATATTCAAGCTCTTAAATTTGACTAACAGTGGACTTTTCCATCTGCAGATTATACTGAATGGCCAGCAGAGGCAGTGTTGCAGAGGAATATTTCTCCGCTTGCTGAGAAAAAAAAAAAGAAAGCTCATTCCTCAGCCTCCTCCATGCCTCGATCAATATATATGGTAAGTCAAAATCTCATTTAATCATTTTGCCATTAATAAAAAGTTCATAGCATCTGATGGCTCTCAGTGCCTTTTAGTGGGGCCTTCGCATAAATATAATCTTCTAAGACGGTAGCAATATGGATGACGCTATGGCCATCATGATAGTTTATCAAAGACTTTGACTGTCTATGTGTCTGACAAAATCTTCTTTAGATACTTGTGCAGGCAATATGTCCTCCACGGTAATTACCATCTTTCAGGCTGGAATGAGGTGTCTTAGGTTAGAGCAATTGACTGACTTTGAGATGGAAGGAAGCTATTTAACCTGTTTCCCTGCTCTCTGTGAGTGGGACTCTGATACTCAAGATGGACTGCTGTTTAGAAACTGTGTTCTTTAACTAGGAGCCCAATGCTTTCAATGGTGCTGAGTACTTTCCCATTACACCTCCTACTTGCTGTGCAGTCATATTCCCAGATACTTACCTAGTGTGTAATTGCTGATGTCTGGTCCTCCGGTGTAATCGTCTCCCAGTGCGATTGGTCAAGTGGTGCCATTACATCACAAAGCTACAGCAGGATGTCTTCTGACATGCGGATCAATCGGTTGCTTCTTCCTAATCTAGCCCTCTTTAAATTGGAGCCCAATGCTTTCAATGGTGCAGTGTACTTTCCCATTGCACCTCCTACTTCATGTGCAGTCATATTCACAGATAGTTACCTAGTGTGGAATTGCTGTTGTCTGGTCCTCCGGTGTAATCTTAAGCCAGGGTGATTGGTCAAGTGGTGCATTACATCACAAAGCTACAGCAGGATGTCATCTGAAATGAGGGCCAATCAGTTTCCTAGTACGCAGTAGGATACATGTATCATGGAATAGAAAAGGGAGCAATGTAGACAGGATGCCCAGCTGAAGACTAAGGTGGTGAGATGAAAGGACCTAGCCCATTATTTGAGACTTATACATTTGTTTGAAGGAGTGGTTGATAATAACATTCTGGAGTTCTCTATAGGTTAACTGCTAGGTGTGTGCTAAAATGAAGATGTTAGAATCTGTTATTCATAGTTTTTATTATTCCCATGAACCGTAGCATAAACCTTCCTCCCTTAACTTATCAGATCACTGACTTGCTATAGTGTACCATAACCTAAAATAAATCCTGTGAGAAGGGTAGGCTATCTCTTGGCTGCCAAAGAGATCTTTCTATCTAAGTCCTCATATAGGTGCTAGAGTTTTGTGTAGAGAGTACCAGCAAATGAGACATAGGATTGGAAGAAGTCCGCCAGGTTGAAATCTAAGTTGAGATTATAATTTTTAGTGAGCTTTGGATTTTCACAATATTAGATACGCCATAGTACTAATAATTGAGGCTTTATAAAAATCATTTTTTGGTAGTGTTGCATTTGGTTTGGAAATATTCAAGCTCTTAAATTTGACTAACAGTGGACTTTTCCATCTGCAGATTATACTGAATGGCCAGCAGAGGCAGTGTTGCAGAGGAATATTTCTCCGCTTGCTGAGAAAAAAAAAAAAAAGAAAGCTCATTCCTCAGCCTCCTCCATGCCTCGATCAATATATATGGTAAGTCAAAATCTCATTTAATCATTTTGCCATTAATAAAAAGTTCATAGCATCTGATGGCTCTTAGTGCCTTTTAGTGGGGTCTTCGCATAAATATAATCTTCTAAGACGGTAGCAATATGGATGACGCTATGGCCATCATGATAGTTTATCAAAGACTTTGACTGTCTGTGTCTGACAAAATCTTCTTTAGATACTTGTGCAGGCAATATGTCCTCCACGGTAATTACCATCTTTCAGGCTGGAATGAGGTGTCTTAGGTTAGAGCAATTGACTGACTTTGAGATGGAAGGAAGCTATTTAACCTGTTTCCCTGCTCTCTGTGAGTGGGACTCTGATACTCAAGATGGACTGCTGTTTAGAAACTGTGTTCTTTAACTAGGAGCCCAATGCTTTCAATGGTGCTGAGTACTTTCCCATTACACCTCCTACTTGCTGTGCAGTCATATTCCCAGATACTTACCTAGTGTGTAATTGCTGATGTCTGGTCCTCCGGTGTAATCGTCTCCCAGTGCGATTGGTCAAGTGGTGCCATTACATCACAAAGCTACAGCAGGATGTCTTCTGACATGCGGATCAATCGGTTGCTTCTTAATAATCTAGCCCTCTTTAAATTGGAGCCCAATGCTTTCAATGGTGCAGTGTACTTTCCCATTGCACCTCCTACTTCATGTGCAGTCATATTCACAGATAGTTACCTAGTGTGTAATTGCTGTGTTCTGGTCCTCAGGTGTAATCTTCACCAAGGGCGATTGGTCAAGTGGTGCATTACATCACAAAGCTACAGCAGGATGTCATCTGAAATGAGGGCCAATCAGTTTCCTAGTACGCAGTAGGATACATGTATCATGGAATAGAAAAGGGAGCAATGTAGACAGGATGCCCAGCTGAAGACTAAGGTGGTGAGATGAAAGGACCTAGCCCATTATTTGAGACTTATACATTTGTTTGAAGGAGTGGTTGATAATAACATTCTGGAGTTCTCTATAGGTTAACTGCTAGGTGTGTGCTAAAATGAAGATGTTAGAATCTGTTATTCATAGTTTTTATTATTCCCATGAACCGTAGCATAAACCTTCCTCCCTTAACTTATCAGATCACTGACTTGCTATAGTGTACCATAACCTAAAATAAATCCTGTGAGAAGGGTAGGCTATCTCTTGGCTGCCAAAGAGATCTTTCTATCTAAGTCCTCATAAAAGTGCTAGAGTTTTGTGTAGAGAGTACCAGCAAATGAGACATAGGATTGGAAGAAGTCCGCCAGGTTGAAATCTAAGTTGAGATTATAATTTTTAGTGAGCTTTGGATTTTCACAATATTAGATACGCCATAGTACTAATAATTGAGGCTTTATAAAAATCATTTTTTGGTAGTGTTGCATTTGGTTTGGAAATATTCAAGCTCTTAAATGTGACTAACAGTGGACTTTTCCATCTGCAGATTATACTGAATGGCCAGCAGAGGCAGTGTTGCAGAGGAATATTTCTCCGCTTGCTGAGAAAAAAAAAAAACGAAAGCTCATTCCTCAGCCTCCTCCATGCCTCGATCAATATATATGGTAAGTCAAAATCTCATTTAATCATTTTGCCATTAATAAAAAGTTCATAGCATCTGATGGCTCTCAGTGCCTTTTAGTGGGGTCTTCGCATAAATATAATCTTCTAAGACGGTAGCAATATGGATGACGCTATGGCCATCATGATAGTTTATCAAAGACTTTGACTGTCTATGTGTCTGACAAAATCTTCTTTAGATACTTGTGCAGGCAATATGTCCTCCACGGTAATTACCATCTTTCAGGCTGGAATGAGGTGTCTTAGGTTAGAGCAATTGACTGACTTTGAGATGGAAGGAAGCTATTTAACCTGTTTCCCTGCTCTCTGTGAGTGGGACTCTGATACTCAAGATGGACTGCTGTTTAGAAACTGTGTTCTTTAACTAGGAGCCCAATGCTTTCAATGGTGCTGAGTACTTTCCCATTACACCTCCTACTTGCTGTGCAGTCATATTCCCAGATACTTACCTAGTGTGTAATTGCTGATGTCTGGTCCTCCGGTGTAATCGTCTCCCAGTGCGATTGGTCAAGTGGTGCCATTACATCACAAAGCTACAGCAGGATGTCTTCTGACATGCGGATCAATCGGTTGCTTCTTCCTAATCTAGCCCTCTTTAAATTGGAGCCCAATGCTTTCAATGGTGCAGTGTACTTTCCCATTGCACCTCCTACTTCATGTGCAGTCATATTCACAGATAGTTACCTAGTGTGGAATTGCTGTTGTCTGGTCCTCCGGTGTAATCTTAAGCCAGGGTGATTGGTCAAGTGGTGCATTACATCACAAAGCTACAGCAGGATGTCATCTGAAATGAGGGCCAATCAGTTTCCTAGTACGCAGTAGGATACATGTATCATGGAATAGAAAAGGGAGCAATGTAGACAGGATGCCCAGCTGAAGACTAAGGTGGTGAGATGAAAGGACCTAGCCCATTATTTGAGACTTATACATTTGTTTGAAGGAGTGGTTGATAATAACATTCTGGAGTTCTCTATAGGTTAACTGCTAGGTGTGTGCTAAAATGAAGATGTTAGAATCTGTTATTCATAGTTTTTATTATTCCCATGAACCGTAGCATAAACCTTCCTCCCTTAACTTATCAGATCACTGACTTGCTATAGTGTACCATAACCTAAAATAAATCCTGTGAGAAGGGTAGGCTATCTCTTGGCTGCCAAAGAGATCTTTCTATCTAAGTCCTCATATAGGTGCTAGAGTTTTGTGTAGAGAGTACCAGCAAATGAGACATAGGATTGGAAGAAGTCCGCCAGGTTGAAATCTAAGTTGAGATTATAATTTTTAGTGAGCTTTGGATTTTCACAATATTAGATACGCCATAGTACTAATAATTGAGGCTTTATAAAAATCATTTTTTGGTAGTGTTGCATTTGGTTTGGAAATAAAAAAAAAGAAAGCTCATTCCTCAGCCTCCTCCATGCCTCGATCAATATATATGGTAAGTCAAAATCTCATTTAATCATTTTGCCATTAATAAAAAGTTCATAGCATCTGATGGCTCTCAGTGCCTTTTAGTGGGGCCTTCGCATAAATATAATCTTCTAAGACGGTAGCAATATGGATGACGCTATGGCCATCATGATAGTTTATCAAAGACGTTGACTGTCTATGTGTCTGACAAAATCTTCTTTAGATACTTGTGCAGGCAATATGTCCTCCACGGTAATTACCATCTTTCAGGCTGGAATGAGGTGTCTTAGGTTAGAGCAATTGACTGACTTTGAGATGGAAGGAAGCTATTTAACCTGTTTCCCTGCTCTCTGTGAGTGGGACTCTGATACTCAAGATGGACTGCTGTTTAGAAACTGTGTTCTTTAACTAGGAGCCCAATGCTTTCAATGGTGCTGAGTACTTTCCCATTACACCTCCTACTTGCTGTGCAGTCATATTCCCAGATACTTACCTAGTGTGTAATTGCTGATGTCTGGTCCTCCGGTGTAATCGTCTCCCAGTGCGATTGGTCAAGTGGTGCCATTACATCACAAAGCTACAGCAGGATGTCTTCTGACATGCGGATCAATCGGTTGCTTCTTCCTAATCTAGCCCTCTTTAAATTGGAGCCCAATGCTTTCAATGGTGCAGTGTACTTTCCCATTGCACCTCCTACTTTATGTGCAGTCATATTCACAGATAGTTACCTAGTGTGGAATTGCTGTTGTCTGGTCCTCCGGTGTAATCTTAAGCCAGGGTGATTGGTCAAGTGGTGCATTACATCACAAAGCTACAGCAGGATGTCATCTGAAATGAGGGCCAATCAGTTTCCTAGTACGCAGTAGGATACATGTATCATGGAATAGAAAAGGGAGCAATGTAGACAGGATGCCCAGCTGAAGACTAAGGTGGTGAGATGAAAGGACCTAGCCCATTATTTGAGACTTATACATTTGTTTGAAGGAGTGGTTGATAATAACATTCTGGAGTTCTCTATAGGTTAACTGCTAGGTGTGTGCTAAAATGAAGATGTTAGAATCTGTTATTCATAGTTTTTATTATTCCCATGAACCGTAGCATAAACCTTCCTCCCTTAACTTATCAGATCACTGACTTGCTATAGTGTACCATAACCTAAAATAAATCCTGTGAGAAGGGTAGGCTATCTCTTGGCTGCCAAAGAGATCTTTCTATCTAAGTCCTCATATAGGTGCTAGAGTTTTGTGTAGAGAGTACCAGCAAATGAGACATAGGATTGGAAGAAGTCCGCCAGGTTGAAATCTAAGTTGAGATTATAATTTTTAGTGAGCTTTGGATTTTCACAATATTAGATACGCCATAGTACTAATAATTGAGGCTTTATAAAAATCATTTTTTGGTAGTGTTGCATTTGGTTTGGAAATATTCAAGCTCTTAAATTTGACTAACAGTGGACTTTTCCATCTGCAGATTATACTGAATGGCCAGCAGAGGCAGTGTTGCAGAGGAATATTTCTCCGCTTGCTGAGAAAAAAAAAAAAAAGAAAGCTCATTCCTCAGCCTCCTCCATGCCTCGATCAATATATATGGTAAGTCAAAATCTCATTTAATCATTTTGCCATTAATAAAAAGTTCATAGCATCTGATGGCTCTCAGTGCCTTTTAGTGGGGTCTTCGCATAAATATAATCTTCTAAGACGGTAGCAATATGGATGACGCTATGGCCATCATGATAGTTTATCAAAGACTTTGACTGTCTGTGTCTGACAAAATCTTCTTTAGATACTTGTGCAGGCAATATGTCCTCCACGGTAATTACCATCTTTCAGGCTGGAATGAGGTGTCTTAGGTTAGAGCAATTGACTGACTTTGAGATGGAAGGAAGCTATTTAACCTGTTTCCCTGCTCTCTGTGAGTGGGACTCTGATACTCAAGATGGACTGCTGTTTAGAAACTGTGTTCTTTAACTAGGAGCCCAATGCTTTCAATGGTGCTGAGTACTTTCCCATTACACCTCCTACTTGCTGTGCAGTCATATTCCCAGATACTTACCTAGTGTGTAATTGCTGATGTCTGGTCCTCCGGTGTAATCGTCTCCCAGTGCGATTGGTCAAGTGGTGCCATTACATCACAAAGCTACAGCAGGATGTCTTCTGACATGCGGATCAATCGGTTGCTTCTTAATAATCTAGCCCTCTTTAAATTGGAGCCCAATGCTTTCAATGGTGCAGTGTACTTTCCCATTGCACCTCCTACTTCATGTGCAGTCATATTCACAGATAGTTACCTAGTGTGTAATTGCTGTGTTCTGGTCCTCAGGTGTAATCTTCACCAAGGGCGATTGGTCAAGTGGTGCATTACATCACAAAGCTACAGCAGGATGTCATCTGAAATGAGGGCCAATCAGTTTCCTAGTGCGCAGTAGGATACATGTATCATGGAATAGAAAAGGGAGCAATGTAGACAGGATGCCCAGCTGAAGACTAAGGTGGTGAGATGAAAGGACCTAGCCCATTATTTGAGACTTATACATTTGTTTGAAGGAGTGGTTGATAATAACATTCTGGAGTTCTCTATAGGTTAACTGCTAGGTGTGTGCTAAAATGAAGATGTTAGAATCTGTTATTCATAGTTTTTATTATTCCCATGAACCGTAGCATAAACCTTCCTCCCTTAACTTATCAGATCACTGACTTGCTATAGTGTACCATAACCTAAAATAAATCCTGTGAGAAGGGTAGGCTATCTCTTGGCTGCCAAAGAGATCTTTCTATCTAAGTCCTCATATAGGTGCTAGAGTTTTGTGTAGAGAGTACCAGCAAATGAGACATAGGATTGGAAGAAGTCCGCCAGGTTGAAATCTAAGTTGAGATTATAATTTTTAGTGAGCTTTGGATTTTCACAATATTAGATACGCCATAGTACTAATAATTGAGGCTTTATAAAAATCATTTTTTGGTAGTGTTGCATTTGGTTTGGAAATATGCAAGCTCTTAAATTTGACTAACAGTGGACTTTTCCATCTGCAGATTATACTGAATGGCCAGCAGAGGCAGTGTTGCAGAGGAATATTTCTCCGCTTGCTGAGAAAAAAAAAGAAAGCTCATTCCTCAGCCTCCTCCATGCCTCGATCAATATATATGGTAAGTCAAAATCTCATTTAATCATTTTGCCATTAATAAAAAGTTCATAGCATCTGATGGCTCTCAGTGCCTTTTAGTGGGGCCTTCGCATAAATATAATCTTCTAAGACGGTAGCAATATGGATGACGCTATGGCCATCATGATAGTTTATCAAAGACTTTGACTGTCTATGTGTCTGACAAAATCTTCTTTAGATACTTGTGCAGGCAATATGTCCTCCACGGTAATTACCATCTTTCAGGCTGGAATGAGGTGTCTTAGGTTAGAGCAATTGACTGACTTTGAGATGGAAGGAAGCTATTTAACCTGTTTCCCTGCTCTCTGTGAGTGGGACTCTGATACTCAAGATGGACTGCTGTTTAGAAACTGTGTTCTTTAACTAGGAGCCCAATGCTTTCAATGGTGCTGAGTACTTTCCCATTACACCTCCTACTTGCTGTGCAGTCATATTCCCAGATACTTACCTAGTGTGTAATTGCTGATGTCTGGTCCTCCGGTGTAATCGTCTCCCAGTGCGATTGGTCAAGTGGTGCCATTACATCACAAAGCTACAGCAGGATGTCTTCTGACATGCGGATCAATCGGTTGCTTCTTCCTAATCTAGCCCTCTTTAAATTGGAGCCCAATGCTTTCAATGGTGCAGTGTACTTTCCCATTGCACCTCCTACTTCATGTGCAGTCCTATTCACAGATAGTTACCTAGTGTGTAATTGCTGTGTTCTGGTCCTCCGGTGTAATCTTCACCAAGGGCATTTGGTCAAGTGGTGCCAATTCATCACAAAGTTACAGCAGGATGTCTTCTGACATGAGGGCCAATCAGTTGCTTCTTCTAACTCTAGCCCTCTTTAAATAGGAGTCCAATGCTCTCAATGGTGCAGTGTACTTTCCCATCACACCTCCTACTTGCTGTGCAGTAATATTCACAGATAGTTACCTAGTGTAGAATTGCTGTTGTCTGGTCCTCCGGTGTAATCTTAAGCCAGGGTGATTGGTCAAGTGGTGCATTACATCACAAAGCTACAGCAGGATGTCATCTGAAATGAGGGCCAATCAGTTTCCTAGTACGCAGTAGGATACATGTATCATGGAATAGAAAAGGGAGCAATGTAGACAGGATGCCCAGCTGAAGACTAAGGTGGTGAGATGAAAGGACCTAGCCCATTATTTGAGACTTATACATTTGTTTGAAGGAGTGGTTGATAATAACATTCTGGAGTTCTCTATAGGTTAACTGCTAGGTGTGTGCTAAAATGAAGATGTTAGAATCTGTTATTCATAGTTTTTATTATTCCCATGAACCGTAGCATAAACCTTCCTCCCTTAACTTATCAGATCACTGACTTGCTATAGTGTACCATAACCTAAAATAAATCCTGTGAGAAGGGTAGGCTACCTCTTGGCTGCCAAAGAGATCTTTCTATCTAAGTCCTCATATAGGTGCTAGAGTTTTGTGTAGAGAGTACCAGCAAATGAGACATAGGATTGGAAGAAGTCCGCCAGGTTGAAATCTAAGTTGAGATTATAATTTTTAGTGAGCTTTGGATTTTCACAATATTAGATACGCCATAGTACTAATAATTGAGGCTTTATAAAAATCATTTTTTGGTAGTGTTGCATTTGGTTTGGAAATATTCAAGCTCTTAAATTTGACTAACAGTGGACTTTTCCATCTGCAGATTATACTGAATGGCCAGCAGAGGCAGTGTTGCAGAGGAATATTTCTCCGCTTGCTGAGAAAAAAAAAAAAAAGAAAGCTCATTCCTCAGCCTCCTCCATGCCTCGATCAATATATATGGTAAGTCAAAATCTCATTTAATCATTTTGCCATTAATAAAAAGTTCATAGCATCTGATGGCTCTCAGTGCCTTTTAGTGGGGTCTTCGCATAAATATAATCTTCTAAGACGGTAGCAATATGGATGACGCTATGGCCATCATGATAGTTTATCAAAGACTTTGACTGTCTGTGTCTGACAAAATCTTCTTTAGATACTTGTGCAGGCAATATGTCCTCCACGGTAATTACCATCTTTCAGGCTGGAATGAGGTGTCTTAGGTTAGAGCAATTGACTGACTTTGAGATGGAAGGAAGCTATTTAACCTGTTTCCCTGCTCTCTGTGAGTGGGACTCTGATACTCAAGATGGACTGCTGTTTAGAAACTGTGTTCTTTAACTAGGAGCCCAATGCTTTCAATGGTGCTGAGTACTTGCCCATTACACCTCCTACTTGCTGTGCAGTCATATTCCCAGATACTTACCTAGTGTGTAATTGCTGATGTCTGGTCCTCCGGTGTAATCGTCTCCCAGTGCGATTAGTCAAGTGGTGCCATTACATCACAAAGCTACAGCAGGATGTCTTCTGACATGCGGATCAATCGGTTGCTTCTTAATAATCTAGCCCTCTTTAAATTGGAGCCCAATGCTTTCAATGGTGCAGTGTACTTTCCCATTGCACCTCCTACTTCATGTGCAGTCATATTCACAGATAGTTACCTAGTGTGTAATTGCTGTGTTCTGGTCCTCAGGTGTAATCTTCACCAAGGGCGATTGGTCAAGTGGTGCATTACATCACAAAGCTACAGCAGGATGTCATCTGAAATGAGGGCCAATCAGTTTCCTAGTACGCAGTAGGATACATGTATCATGGAATAGAAAAGGGAGCAATGTAGACAGGATGCCCAGCTGAAGACTAAGGTGGTGAGATGAAAGGACCTAGCCCATTATTTGAGACTTATACATTTGTTTGAAGGAGTGGTTGATAATAACATTCTGGAGTTCTCTATAGGTTAACTGCTAGGTGTGTGCTAAAATGAAGATGTTAGAATCTGTTATTCATAGTTTTTATTATTCCCATGAACCGTAGCATAAACCTTCCTCCCTTAACTTATCAGATCACTGACTTGCTATAGTGTACCATAACCTAAAATAAATCCTGTGAGAAGGGTAGGCTATCTCTTGGCTGCCAAAGAGATCTTTCTATCTAAGTCCTCATATAGGTGCTAGAGTTTTGTGTAGAGAGTACCAGCAAATGAGACATAGGATTGGAAGAAGTCCGCCAGGTTGAAATCTAAGTTGAGATTATAATTTTTAGTGAGCTTTGGATTTTCACAATATTAGATACGCCATAGTACTAATAATTGAGGCTTTATAAAAATCATTTTTTGGTAGTGTTGCATTTGGTTTGGAAATATTCAAGCTCTTAAATTTGACTAACAGTGGACTTTTCCATCTGCAGATTATACTGAATGGCCAGCAGAGGCAGTGTTGCAGAGGAATATTTCTCCGCTTGCTGAGAAAAAAAAAAAAGAAAGCTCATTCCTCAGCCTCCTCCATGCCTCGATCAATATATATGGTAAGTCAAAATCTCATTTAATCATTTTGCCATTAATAAAAAGTTCATAGCATCTGATGGCTCTCAGTGCCTTTTAGTGGGGCCTTCGCATAAATATAATCTTCTAAGACGGTAGCAATATGGATGACGCTATGGCCATCATGATAGTTTATCAAAGACTTTGACTGTCTATGTGTCTGACAAAATCTTCTTTAGATACTTGTGCAGGCAATATGTCCTCCACGGTAATTACCATCTTTCAGGCTGGAATGAGGTGTCTTAGGTTAGAGCAATTGACTGACTTTGAGATGGAAGGAAGCTATTTAACCTGTTTCCCTGCTCTCTGTGAGTGGGACTCTGATACTCAAGATGGACTGCTGTTTAGAAACTGTGTTCTTTAACTAGGAGCCCAATGCTTTCAATGGTGCTGAGTACTTTCCCATTACACCTCCTACTTGCTGTGCAGTCATATTCCCAGATACTTACCTAGTGTGTAATTGCTGATGTCTGGTCCTCCGGTGTAATCGTCTCCCAGTGCGATTGGTCAAGTGGTGCCATTACATCACAAAGCTACAGCAGGATGTCTTCTGACATGCGGATCAATCGGTTGCTTCTTCCTAATCTAGCCCTCTTTAAATTGGAGCCCAATGCTTTCAATGGTGCAGTGTACTTTCCCATTGCACCTCCTACTTCATGTGCAGTCATATTCACAGATAGTTACCTAGTGTGGAATTGCTGTTGTCTGGTCCTCCGGTGTAATCTTAAGCCAGGGTGATTGGTCAAGTGGTGCATTACATCACAAAGCTACAGCAGGATGTCATCTGAAATGAGGGCCAATCAGTTTCCTAGTACGCAGTAGGATACATGTCATGGAATAGAAAAGTGAGCAATGTAGACAGGATGCCCAGCTGAAGACTAAGGTGGTGAGATGAAAGGACCTAGCCCATTATTTGAGACTTATACATTTGTTTGAAGGAGTGGTTGATAATAACATTCTGGAGTTCTCTATAGGTTAACTGCTAGGTGTGTGCTAAAATGAAGATGTTAGAATCTGTTATTCATAGTTTTTATTATTCCCATGAACCGTAGCATAAACCTTCCTCCCTTAACTTATCAGATCACTGACTTGCTATAGTGTACCATAACCTAAAATAAATCCTGTGAGAAGGGTAGGCTATCTCTTGGCTGCCAAAGAGATCTTTCTATCTAAGTCCTCATATAGGTGCTAGAGTTTTGTGTAGAGAGTACCAGCAAATGAGACATAGGATTGGAAGAAGTCCGCCAGGTTGAAATCTAAGTTGAGATTATAATTTTTAGTGAGCTTTGGATTTTCACAATATTAGATACGCCATAGTACTAATAATTGAGGCTTTATAAAAATCATTTTTTGGTAGTGTTGCATTTGGTTTGGAAATATGCAAGCTCTTAAATTTGACTAACAGTGGACTTTTCCATCTGCAGATTATACTGAATGGCCAGCAGAGGCAGTGTTGCAGAGGAATATTTCTCCGCTTGCTGAGAAAAAAAAAAGAAAGCTCATTCCTCAGCCTCCTCCATGCCTCGATCAATATATATGGTAAGTCAAAATCTCATTTAATCATTTTGCCATTAATAAAAAGTTCATAGCATCTGATGGCTCTCAGTGCCTTTTAGTGGGGCCTTCGCATAAATATAATCTTCTAAGACGGTAGCAATATGGATGACGCTATGGCCATCATGATAGTTTATCAAAGACTTTGACTGTCTATGTGTCTGACAAAATCTTCTTTAGATACTTGTGCAGGCAATATGTCCTCCACGGTAATTACCATCTTTCAGGCTGGAATGAGGTGTCTTAGGTTAGAGCAATTGACTGACTTTGAGATGGAAGGAAGCTATTTAACCTGTTTCCCTGCTCTCTGTGAGTGGGACTCTGATACTCAAGATGGACTGCTGTTTAGAAACTGTGTTCTTTAACTAGGAGCCCAATGCTTTTAATGGTGCTGAGTACTTTCCCATTACACCTCCTACTTGCTGTGCAGTCATATTCCCAGATACTTACCTAGTGTGTAATTGCTGATGTCTGGTCCTCCGGTGTAATCGTCTCCCAGTGCGATTGGTCAAGTGGTGCCATTACATCACAAAGCTACAGCAGGATGTCTTCTGACATGCGGATCAATCGGTTGCTTCTTCCTAATCTAGCCCTCTTTAAATTGGAGCCCAATGCTTTCAATGGTGCAGTGTACTTTCCCATTGCACCTCCTACTTCATGTGCAGTCCTATTCACAGATAGTTACCTAGTGTGTAATTGCTGTGTTCTGGTCCTCCGGTGTAATCTTCACCAAGGGCATTTGGTCAAGTGGTGCCAATTCATCACAAAGTTACAGCAGGATGTCTTCTGACATGAGGGCCAATCAGTTGCTTCTTCTAACTCTAGCCCTCTTTAAATAGGAGTCCAATGCTCTCAATGGTGCAGTGTACTTTCCCATCACACCTCCTACTTGCTGTGCAGTAATATTCACAGATAGTTACCTAGTGTAGAATTGCTGTTGTCTGGTCCTCCGGTGTAATCTTAAGCCAGGGTGATTGGTCAAGTGGTGCATTACATCACAAAGCTACAGCAGGATGTCATCTGAAATGAGGGCCAATCAGTTTCCTAGTACGCAGTAGGATACATGTATCATGGAATAGAAAAGGGAGCAATGTAGACAGGATGCCCAGCTGAAGACTAAGGTGGTGAGATGAAAGGACCTAGCCCATTATTTGAGACTTATACATTTGTTTGAAGGAGTGGTTGATAATAACATTCTGGAGTTCTCTATAGGTTAACTGCTAGGGGTGTGCTAAAATGAAGATGTTAGAATCTGTTATTCATAGTTTTTATTATTCCCATGAACAGTAGCATAAACCTTCCTCCCTTAACTTATCAGATCACTGACTTGCTATAGTGTACCATAACCTAAAATAAATCCTGTGAGAAGTGTAGGCTATCTCTTGGCTGCCAGAGAGATCTTTCCATCTAAGTCCTCATATAGGTGCTAGAGTTTTGTGTAGAGAGTACCAGCAAATGAGACATAGGATTGGAAGAAGTCAGCCAGGTTGAAATCCAAGTTGAGATTATAATTTTTAGTGAGCTTTGGATTTTCACAATATTAGGTACGCCATAGTACTAATGATTGAGGCTTTATAAAAATCATTTTTTGGTAGTGTTGCATTTGGTTTGGAAATATTCAAGCTCTTAAATTTGACTAACAGTGGACTTTTCCATCTGCAGATTATACTGAATGGCCAGCAGAGGCAGTGTTGCAGAGGAATATTTCTCCGCTTGCTGAGAAAAAAAAGAAAAGAAAGCTCATTCCTCAGCCTCCTCCATGCCTCGATCAATATATATGGTAAGTCAAAATCTCATTTAATCATTTTGCCATTAATAAAAAGGTTATAGCATCTGATGGCTCTCAGTGCCTTTTAGTGGGGTCTTCGCATAAATATAATCTTCTAAGACGGTAGCAATATGGATGACGCTATGGCCATCATGATAGTTTATCAAAGACTTTGACTGTCTATGTGTCTGACAAAATCTTCTTTAGATACTTGTGCAGGCAATATGTCCTCCACGGTAATTACCATCTTTCAGGCTGGAATGAGGTGTCTTAGGTTAGAGCAATTGACTGACTTTGAGATGGAAGGAAGCTATTTAACCTGTTTCCCTGCTCTCTGTGAGTGGGACTCTGATACTCAAGATGGACTGCTGTTTAGAAACTGTGTTCTTTAAATAGGAGCTTTCAATGGTGCTGAGTACTTTCCCATTACACCTCCTACTTGCTGTGCAGTCATATTCCCAGATACTTACCTAGTGTGTAATTGCTGATGTCTGGTCCTCCGGTGTAATCGTCTCCCAGTGCGATTGGTCAAGTGGTGCCATTACATCACAAAAGCTACAGCAGGATGTCTTCTGACATGAGGGTCAATCGGTTGCTTCTTCCTAATCTAGCCCTCTTTAAATTGGAGCCCAATGCTTTCAATGGTGCAGTGTACTTTCCCATTGCACCTCCTACTTCATGTGCAGTCATATTCACAGATAGTTACCTAGTGTGTAATTGCTGTGTTCTGGTCCTCCGGTGTAATCTTCACCAAGGGCGATTGGTCAAGTGGTGCCAATTCATCACAAAGTTACAGCAGGATGTCTTCTGACATGAGGGCCAATCAGTTGCTTCTTCTAACTCTAGCCCTCTTTAAATAGGAGTCCAATGCTCTCAATGGTGCAGTGTACTTTCCCATTACACCTCCTACTTGCTGTGCAGTAATATTCACAGATAGTTACCTAGTGTGGAATTGCTGTTGTCTGGTCCTCCGGTGTAATCTTAAGCCAGGGTGATTGGTCAAGTGGTGCATTACATCACAAAGCTACAGCAGGATGTCATCTGAAATGAGGGCCAATCAGTTTCCTAGTACGCAGTAGGATACATGTATCATGGAATAGAAAAGGGAGCAAGGTAGACAGGATGCCCAGCTGAAGACTAAGGTGGTGAGATGAAAGGACCTAGCCCATTATTTGAGACTTATACATTTGTTTTAAGGAGTGGTTGATAATAACATTCTGGAGTTCTCTATAGGTTAACTGCTAGGGGTGTGCTAAAATGAAGATGTTAGAATCTGTTATTCATAGTTTTTATTATTCCCATGAACCGTAGCATAAACCTTCCTCCCTTAACTTATCAGATCACTGACTTGCTATAGTGTACCATAACCTAAAATAAATCCTGTGAGAAGGGTAGGCTATCTCTTGGCTGCCAAAGAGATCTTTCTATCTAAGTCCTCATATAGGTGCTAGAGTTTTGTGTAGAGAGTACCAGCAAATGAGACATAGGATTGGAAGAAGTCAGCCAGGTGGAAATCTAAGTTGAGATTATAATTTTTAGTGAGCTTTGGATTTTCACAATATTAGATACGCCATAGTACTAATAATTGAGGCTTTATAAAAATCATTTTTTGGTAGTGTTGCATTTGGTTTGGAAATATTCAAGCTCTTAAATTTGACTAACAGTGGACTTTTCCATCTGCAGATTATACTGAATGGCCAGCAGAGGCAGTGTTGCAGAGGAATATTTCTCCGCTTGCTGAGAAAAAAAAAAAAGAAAGCTCATTCCTCAGCCTCCTCCATTCCTCGATCAATATATATGGTAAGTCAAAATCTCATTTAATCATTTTGCCATTAATAAAAAGTTTATAGCATCTGATGGCTCTCAGTGCCTTTTAGTGGGGTCTTCGCATAAATATAATCTTCTAAGACGGTAGCAATATGGATGACGCTATGGCCATCATGATAGTTTATCAAAGACTTTGACTGTCTATGTGTCTGACAAAATCTTCTTTAGATACTTGTGCAGGCAATATGTCCTCCACGGTAATTACCATCTTTCAGGCTGGAATGAGGTGTCTTAGGTTAGAGCAATTGACTGACTTTGAGATGGAAGGAAGCTATTTAACCTGTTTCCCTGCTCTCTGTGAGTGGGACTCTGATACTCAAGATGGACTGCTGTTTAGAAACTGTGTTCTTTAAATAGGAGCTTTCAATGGTGCTGAGTACTTTCCCATTACACCTCCTACTTGCTGTGCAGTCATATTCCCAGATACTTACCTAGTGTGTAATTGCTGATGTCTGGTCCTCCGGTGTAATCGTCTCCCAGTGCGATTGGTCAAGTGGTGCCATTACATCACAAAGCTACAGCAGGATGTCTTCTGACATGCGGATCAATCGGTTGCTTCTTCCTAATCTAGCCCTCTTTAAATTGGAGCCCAATGCTTTCAATGGTGCAGTGTACTTTCCCATTGCACCTCCTACTTCATGTGCAGTCATATTCACAGATAGTTACCTAGTGTGTAATTGCTGTGTTCTGGTCCTCCGGTGTAATCTTCACCAAGGGCGATTGGTCAAGTGGTGCCAATTCATCACAAAGTTACAGCAGGATGTCTTCTGACATGAGGGCCAATCAGTTGCTTCTTCTAACTCTAGCCCTCTTTAAATAGGAGTCCAATGCTCTCAATGGTGCAGTGTACTTTCCCATTACACCTCCTACTTGCTGTGCAGTAATATTCACAGATAGTTACCTAGTGTGGAATTGCTGTTGTCTGGTCCTCCGGTGTAATCTTAAGCCAGGGTGATTGGTCAAGTGGTGCATTACATCACAAAGCTACAGCAGGATGTCATCTGAAATGAGGGCCAATCAGTTTCCTAGTACGCAGTAGGATACATGTATCATGGAATAGAAAAGGGAGCAAGGTAGACAGGATGCCCAGCTGAAGACTAAGGTGGTGAGATGAAAGGACCTAGCCCATTATTTGAGACTTATACATTTGTTTTAAGGAGTGGTTGATAATAACATTCTGGAGTTCTCTATAGGTTAACTGCTAGGGGTGTGCTAAAATGAAGATGTTAGAATCTGTTATTCATAGTTTTTATTATTCCCATGAACCGTAGCATAAACCTTCCTCCCTTAACTTATCAGATCACTGACTTGCTATAGTGTACCATAACCTAAAATAAATCCTGTGAGAAGGGTAGGCTATCTCTTGGCTGCCAAAGAGATCTTTCTATCTAAGTCCTCATATAGGTGCTAGAGTTTTGTGTAGAGAGTACCAGCAAATGAGACATAGGATTGGAAGAAGTCAGCCAGGTGGAAATCTAAGTTGAGATTATAATTTTTAGTGAGCTTTGGATTTTCACAATATTAGATACGCCATAGTACTAATAATTGAGGCTTTATAAAAATCATTTTTTGGTAGTGTTGCATTTGGTTTGGAAATATTCAAGCTCTTAAATTTGACTAACAGTGGACTTTTCCATCTGCAGATTATACTGAATGGCCAGCAGAGGCAGTGTTGCAGAGGAATATTTCTCCGCTTGCTGAGAAAAAAAAAAAAGAAAGCTCATTCCTCAGCCTCCTCCATTCCTCGATCAATATATATGGTAAGTCAAAATCTCATTTAATCATTTTGCCATTAATAAAAAGTTTATAGCATCTGATGGCTCTCAGTGCCTTTTAGTGGGGTCTTCGCATAAATATAATCTTCTAAGACGGTAGCAATATGGATGACGCTATGGCCATCATGATAGTTTATCAAAGACTTTGACTGTCTATGTGTCTGACAAAATCTTCTTTAGATACTTGTGCAGGCAATATGTCCTCCACGGTAATTACCATCTTTCAGGCTGGAATGAGGTGTCTTAGGTTAGAGCAATTGACTGACTTTGAGATGGAAGGAAGCTATTTAACCTGTTTCCCTGCTCTCTGTGAGTGGGACTCTGATACTCAAGATGGACTGCTGTTTAGAAACTGTGTTCTTTAAATAGGAGCTTTCAATGGTGCTGAGTACTTTCCCATTACACCTCCTACTTGCTGTGCAGTCATATTCCCAGATACTTACCTAGTGTGTAATTGCTGATGTCTGGTCCTCCGGTGTAATCGTCTCCCAGTGCGATTGGTCAAGTGGTGCCATTACATCACAAAGCTACAGCAGGATGTCTTCTGACATGCGGATCAATCGGTTGCTTCTTCCTAATCTAGCCCTCTTTAAATTGGAGCCCAATGCTTTCAATGGTGCAGTGTACTTTCCCATTGCACCTCCTACTTCATGTGCAGTCATATTCACAGATAGTTACCTAGTGTGTAATTGCTGTGTTCTGGTCCTCAGGTGTAATCTTCACCAAGGGCGATTGGTCAAGTGGTGCCAATTCATCACAAAGTTACAGCAGGATGTCTTCTGACATGAAGGGCCAATCAGTTGCTTCTTCTAACTCTAGCCCTCTTTAAATAGGAGTCCAATGCTCTCAATGGTGCAGTGTACTTTCCCATTACACCTCCTACTTGCTGTGCAGTAATATTCACAGATAGTTACCTAGTGTGGAATTGCTGTTGTCTGGTCCTCCGGTGTAATCTTAAGCCAGGGTGATTGGTCAAGTGGTGCATTACATCACAAAGCTACAGCAGGATGTCATCTGAAATGAGGGCCAATCAGTTTCCTAGTACGCAGTAGGATACATGTATCATGGAATAGAAAAGGGAGCAAGGTAGACAGGATGCCCAGCTGAAGACTAAGGTGGTGAGATGAAAGGACCTAGCCCATTATTTGAGACTTATACATTTGTTTGAAGGAGTGGTTGATAATAACATTCTGGAGTTCTCTATAGGTTAACTGCTAGGTGTGTGCTAAAATGAAGATGTTAGAATCTGTTATTCATAGTTTTTATTATTCCCATGAACCGTAGCATAAACCTTCCTCCCTTAACTTATCAGATCACTGACTTGCTATAGTGTACCATAACCTAAAATAAATCCTGTGAGAAGGGTAGGCTATCTCTTGGCTGCCAAAGAGATCTTTCTATCTAAGTCCTCATATAGGTGCTAGAGTTTTGTGTAGAGAGTACCAGCAAATGAGACATAGGATTGGAAGAAGTCCGCCAGGTTGAAATCTAAGTTGAGATTATAATTTTTAGTGAGCTTTGGATTTTCACAATATTAGATACGCCATAGTACTAATAATTGAGGCTTTATAAAAATCATTTTTTGGTAGTGTTGCATTTGGTTTGGAAATATTCAAGCTCTTAAATTTGACTAACAGTGGACTTTTCCATCTGCAGATTATACTGCATGGCCAGCAGAGGCAGTGTTGCAGAGGAATATTTCTCCGCTTGCTGAGAAAAAAAAAAAGAAAGCTCATTCCTCAGCCTCCTCCATGCCTCGATCAATATATATGGTAAGTCAAAATCTCATTTAATCATTTTGCCATTAATAAAAAGTTTATAGCATCTGATGGCTCTCAGTGCCTTTTAGTGGGGTCTTCGCATAAATATAATCTTCTAAGACGGTAGCAATATGGATGACGCTATGGCCATCATGATAGTTTATCAAAGACTTTGACTGTCTATGTGTCTGACAAAATCTTCTTTAGATACTTGTGCAGGCAATATGTCCTCCACGGTAATTACCATCTTTCAGGCTGGAATGAGGTGTCTTAGGTTAGAGCAATTGACTGACTTTGAGATGGAAGGAAGCTATTTAACCTGTTTCCCTGCTCTCTGTGAGTGGGACTCTGATACTCAAGATGGACTGCTGTTTAGAAACTGTGTTCTTTAAATAGGAGCCCAATGCTTTCAATGGTGTGGAGTACTTTCCCATTACACCTCCTACTTGCTGTGCAGTCATGTTCCCAGATACTTACCTAGTGTGTAATTGCTGATGTCTGGTCCTCCGGTGTAATCGTCTCCCAGTGCGATTTGTCAAGTGGTGCCATTACATCACAAAGCTACAGCAGGATGTCTTCTGACATGAGGGTCAATCAGTTGCTTCTTCCTAATCTAGCCCTCTTTAAATAGGAGCCCAATGCTTTCAATGGTGCAGTGTACTTCATTGCACCTCCTACTTCATGTGCAGTCCTATTCACAGATAGTTACCTAGTGTGTAATTGCTGTGTTCTGGTCCTCCGGTGTAATCTTCACCAAGGGCGATTGGTCAAGTGGTGCCAATTCATCACAAAGTTACAGCAGGATGTCTTCTGACATGAGGGCCAATCAGTTGCTTCTTCTAACTCTAGCCCTCTTTAAATAGGAGTCCAATGCTCTCAATGGTGCAGTGTACTTTCCCATTACACCTCCTACTTGCTGTGCAGTAATATTCACAGATAGTTACCTAGTGTGGAATTGCTGTTGTCTGGTCCTCCGGTGTAATCTTAAGCCAGGGTGATTGGTCAAGTGGTGCATTACATCACAAAGCTACAGCAGGATGTCATCTGAAATGAGGGCCAATCAGTTTCCTAGTACGCAGTAGGATACATGTATCATGGAATAGAAAAGGGAGCAATGTAGACAGGATGCCCAGCTGAAGACTAAGGTGGTGAGATGAAAGGACCTAGCCCATTATTTGAGACTTATACATTTGTTTGAAGGAGTGGTTGATAATAACATTCTGGAGTTCTCTATAGGTTAACTGCTAGGTGTGTGCTAAAATGAAGATGTTAGAATCTGTTATTCATAGTTGTTATTATTCCCATGAAGCGTAGCATAAACCTTCCTCCCTTAACTTATCAGATCACTGACTTGCTATAGTGTACCATAACCTAGAATAAATCCTGTGAGAAGGGTAGGCTATCTCTTGGCTGCCAAAGAGATCTTTCTATCTAAGTCCTCATATAGGTGCTAGAGTTTTGTGTAGAGAGTACCAGCAAATGAGACATAGGATTGGAAGAAGTCAGCCAGGTTGAAATCTAAGTTGAGATTATAATTTTTAGTGAGCTTTGGATTTTCACAATATTAGATACGCCATAGTACTAATAATTGAGGCTTTATAAAAATCATTTTTTGGTAGTGTTGCATTTGGTTTGGAAATATTCAAGCTCTTAAATTTGACTAACAGTGGACTTTTCCATCTGCAGATTATACTGAATGGCCAGCAGAGGCAGTGTTGCAGAGGAATATTTCTCCGCTTGCTGAGAAAAAAAAAAAAAGAAAGCTCATTCCTCAGCCTCCTCCATGCCTCGATCAATATATATGGTAAGTCAAAATCTCATTTAATCATTTTGCCATTAATAAAAAGTTCATAGCATCTGATGGCTCTCAGTGCCTTTTAGTGGGGTCTTCGCATAAATATAATCTTCTAAGACGGTAGCAATATGGATGACGCTATGGCCATCATGATAGTTTATCAAAGACTTTGACTGTCTATGTGTCTGACAAAATCTTCTTTAGATACTTGTGCAGGCAATATGTCCTCCACGGTAATTACCATCTTTCAGGCTGGAATGAGGTGTCTTAGGTTAGAGCAATTGACTGACTTTGAGATGGAAGGAAGCTATTTAACCTGTTTCCCTGCTCTCTGTGAGTGGGACTCTGATACTCAAGATGGACTGCTGTTTAGAAACTGTGTTCTTTAAATAGGAGCCCAATGCTTTCAATGGTGCTGAGTACTTTCCCATTACACCTCCTACTTGCTGTGCAGTCATATTCCCAGATACTTACCTAGTGTGTAATTGCTGATGTCTGGTCCTCCGGTGTAATCGTCTCCCAGTGCGATTGGTCAAGTGGTGCCATTACATCACAAAGCTACAGCAGGATGTCTTCTGACATGAGGGTCAATCGGTTGCTTCTTCCTAATCTAGCCCTCTTTAAATTGGAGCCCAATGCTTTCAATGGTGCAGTGTACTTTCCCATTGCACCTCCTACTTCATGTGCAGTCATATTCACAGATAGTTACCTAGTGTGTAATTGCTGTGTTTTGGTCCTCCGGTGTAATCTTCATCAAGGGCGATTGGTCAAGTGGTGCCAATTCATCACAAAGTTACAGCAGGATGTCTTCTGACATGAGGGCCAATCAGTTGCTTCTTCTAACTCTAGCCCTCTTTAAATAGGAGTCCAATGCTCTCAATGGTGCAGTGTACTTTCCCATTACACCTCCTACTTGCTGTGCAGTAATATTCACAGATAGTTACCTAGTGTGGAATTGCTGTTGTCTGGTCCTCAGGTGTAATCTTCACCAAGGGCGATTGGTCAAGTGGTGCCAATTCATCACAAAGTTACAGCAGGATGTCTTCTGACATGAGGGCCAATCAGTTTCCTAGTACGCAGTAGGATACATGTATCATGGAATAGAAAAGGGAGCAATGTAGACAGGATGCCCAGCTGAAGACTAAGGTGGTGAGATGAAAGGACCTAGCCCATTATTTTAGACTTATACATTTGTTTGAAGGAGTGGTTGATAATAACATTCTGGAGTTCTCTATAGGTTGACTGCTAGGTGTGTGCTAAAATGAAGATGTTAGAATCTGTTATTCATAGTTTTTATTATTCCCATGAACCGTAGCATAAACCTTCCTCCCTTAACTTATCAGATCACTGACTTGCTATAGTGTACCATAACCTAAAATAAATCCTGTGAGAAGGGTAGGCTATCTCTTGGCTGCCAAAGAGATCTTTCTATCTAAGTCCTCATATAGGTGCTAGAGTTTTGTGTAGAGAGTACCAGCAAATGAGACATAGGATTGGAAGAAGTCCGCCAGGTTGAAATCTAAGTTGAGATTATAATTTTTAGTGAGCTTTGGATTTTCACAATATTAGATACGCCATAGTACTAATAATTGAGGCTTTATAAAAATCATTTTTTGGTAGTGTTGCATTTGGTTTGGAAATATTCAAGCTCTTAAATTTGACTAACAGTGGACTTTTCCATCTGCAGATTATACTGAATGGCCAGCAGAGGCAGTGTTGCAGAGGAATATTTCTCCGCTTGCTGAGAAAAAAAAAAAGAAAGCTCATTCCTCAGCCTCCTCCATGCCTCGATCAATATATATGGTAAGTCAAAATCTCATTTAATCATTTTGCCATTAATAAAAAGTTTATAGCATCTGATGGCTCTCAGTGCCTTTTAGTGGGGTCTTCGCATAAATATAATCTTCTAAGACGGTAGCAATATGGATGACGCTATGGCCATCATGATAGTTTATCAAAGACTTTGACTGTCTGTGTCTGACAAAATCTTCTTTAGATACTTGTGCAGGCAATATGTCCTCCACGGTAATTACCATCTTTCAGGCTGGAATGAGGTGTCTTAGGTTAGAGCAATTGACTGACTTTGAGATGGAAGGAAGCTATTTAACCTGTTTCCCTGCTCTCTGTGAGTGGGACTCTGATACTCAAGATGGACTGCTGTTTAGAAACTGTGTTCTTTAAATAGGAGCCCAATGCTTTCAATGGTGCTGAGTACTTTCCCATTACACCTCCTACTTGCTGTGCAGTCAGATTCCCAGATACTTACCTAGTGTGTAATTGCTGATGTCTGGTCCTCCAGTGTAATCGTCTCCCAGTGCGATTGGTCAAGTGGTGCCATTACATCACAAAGCTACAGCAGGATGTCTTCTGACATGAGGGTCAATCGGTTGCTTCTTCCTAATCTAGCCCTCTTTAAATTGGAGCCCAATGCTTTCAATGGTGCAGTGTACTTTCCCATTGCACCTCCTACTTCATGTGCAGTCATATTCACAGATAGTTACCTAGTGTGTAATTGCTGTGTTTTGGTCCTCCGGTGTAATCTTCATCAAGGGCGATTGGTCAAGTGGTGCCAATTCATCACAAAGTTACAGCAGGATGTCTTCTGACATGAGGGCCAATCAGTTGCTTCTTCTAACTCTAGCCCTCTTTAAATAGGAGTCCAATGCTCTCAATGGTGCAGTGTACTTTCCCATTACACCTCCTACTTGCTGTGCAGTAATATTCACAGATAGTTACCTAGTGTGGAATTGCTGTTGTCTGGTCCTCAGGTGTAATCTTCACCAAGGGCGATTGGTCAAGTGGTGCCAATTCATCACAAAGTTACAGCAGGATGTCTTCTGACATGAGGGCCAATCAGTTTCCTAGTACGCAGTAGGATACATGTATCATGGAATAGAAAAGGGAGCAATGTAGACAGGATGCCCAGCTGAAGACTAAGGTGGTGAGATGAAAGGACCTAGCCCATTATTTGAGACTTATACATTTGTTTGAAGGAGTGGTTGATAATAACATTCTGGAGTTCTCTATAGGTTAACTGCTAGGTGTGTGCTAAAATGAAGATGTTAGAATCTGTTATTCATAGTTTTTATTATTCCCATGAAGCGTAGCATAAACCTTCCTCCCTTAACTTATCAGATCACTGACTTGCTATAGTGTACCATAACCTAGAATAAATCCTGTGAGAAGGGTAGGCTATCTCTTGGCTGCCAAAGAGATCTTTCTATCTAAGTCCTCATATAGGTGCTAGAGTTTTGTGTAGAGAGTACCAGCAAATGAGACATAGGATTGGAAGAAGTCAGCCAGGTTGAAATCTAAGTTGAGATTATAATTTTTAGTGAGCTTTGGATTTTCACAATATTAGATACGCCATAGTACTAATAATTGAGGCTTTATAAAAATCATTTTTTGGTAGTGTTGCATTTGGTTTGGAAATATTCAAGCTCTTAAATTTGACTAACAGTGGACTTTTCCATCTGCAGATTATACTGAATGGCCAGCAGAGGCAGTGTTGCAGAGGAATATTTCTCCGCTTGCTGAGAAAAAAAAAAAAGAAAGCTCATTCCTCAGCCTCCTCCATGCCTCGATCAATATATATGGTAAGTCAAAATCTCATTTAATCATTTTGCCATTAATAAAAAGTTTATAGCATCTGATGGCTCTCAGTGCCTTTTAGTGGGGTCTTCGCATAAATATAATCTTCTAAGACGGTAGCAATATGGATGACGCTATGGCCATCATGATAGTTTATCAAAGACTTTGACTGTCTGTGTCTGACAAAATCTTCTTTAGATACTTGTGCAGGCAATATGTCCTCCACGGTAATTACCATCTTTCAGGCTGGAATGAGGTGTCTTAGGTTAGAGCAATTGACTGACTTTGAGATGGAAGGAAGCTATTTAACCTGTTTCCCTGCTCTCTGTGAGTGGGACTCTGATACTCAAGATGGACTGCTGTTTAGAAACTGTGTTCTTTAAATAGGAGCCCAATGCTTTCAATGGTGTGGAGTACTTTCCCATTACACCTCCTACTTGCTGTGCAGTCATATTCCCAGATACTTACCTAGTGTGTAATTGCTGATGTCTGGTCCTCCGGTGTAATCGTCTCCCAGTGCGATTTGTCAAGTGGTGCCATTACATCACAAAGCTACAGCAGGATGTCTTCTGACATGAGGGTCAATCAGTTGCTTCTTCCCAATCTAGCCCTCTTTAAATAGGAGCCCAATGCTTTCAATGGTGCAGTGTACTTCATTGCACCTCCTACTTCATGTGCAGTCCTATTCACAGATAGTTACCTAGTGTGTAATTGCTGTGTTCTGGTCCTCCGGTGTAATCTTCACCAAGGGCGATTGGTCAAGTGGTGCCAATTCATCACAAAGTTACAGCAGGATGTCTTCTGACATGAGGGCCAATCAGTTGCTTCTTCTAACTCTAGCCCTCTTTAAATAGGAGTCCAATGCTCTCAGTGGTGCAGTGTACTTTCCCATTACACCTCCTACTTGCTGTGCAGTAATATTCACAGATAGTTACCTAGTGTGGAATTGCTGTTGTCTGGTCCTCCGGTGTAATCTTAAGCCAGGGTGATTGGTCAAGTGGTGCATTACATCACAAAGCTACAGCAGGATGTCATCTGAAATGAGGGCCAATCAGTTTCCTAGTACGCAGTAGGATACATGTATCATGGAATAGAAAAGGGAGCAATGTAGACAGGATGCCCAGCTGAAGACTAAGGTGGTGAGATGAAAGGACCTAGCCCATTATTTGAGACTTATACATTTGTTTGAAGGAGTGGTTGATAATAACATTCTGGAGTTCTCTATAGGTTAACTGCTAGGTGTGTGCTAAAATGAAGATGTTAGAATCTGTTATTCATAGTTTTTATTATTCCAATGAACCGTAGCATAAACCTTCCTCCCTTAACTTATCAGATCACTGACTTGCTATAGTGTACCATAACCTAAAATAAATCCTGTGAGAAGGGTAGGCTATCTCTTGGCTGCCAAAGAGATCTTTCTATCTAAGTCCTCATATAGGTGCTAGAGTTTTGTGTAGAGAGTACCAGCAAATGAGACATAGGATTGGAAGAAGTCAGCCAGGTTGAAATCTAAGTTGAGATTATAATTTTTAGTGAGTTTTGGATTTTCACAATATTAGATACGCCATAGTACTAATAATTGAGGCTTTATAAAAATCATTTTTTGGTAGTGTTGCATTTGGTTTGGAAATATTCAAGCTCTTAAATTTGACTAACAGTGGACTTTTCCATCTGCAGATTATACTGAATGGCCAGCAGAGGCAGTGTTGCAGAGGAATATTTCTCCGCTTGCTGAGAAAAAAAAAAAGAAAGCTCATTCCTCAGCCTCCTCCATGCCTCGATCAATATATATGGTAAGTCAAAATCTCATTTAATCATTTTGCCATTAATAAAAAGTTCATAGCCTCTGATGGCTCTCAGTGCCTTTTAGTGGGGTCTTCGCATAAATATAATCTTCGAAGACGGTAGCAATATGGATGACGCTATGTCCATCATGATAGTTTATCAAAGACTTTGACTGTCTGTGTCTGACAAAATCTTCTTTAGATACTTGTGCAGGCAATATGTCCTCCACGGTAATTACCATCTTTCAGGCTGGAATGAGGTGTCTTAGGTTAGAGCAATTGACTGACTTTGAGATGGAAGGAAGCTATTTAACCTGTTTCCCTGCTCTCTGTGAGTGGGACTCTGATACTCAAGATGGACTGCTGTTTAGAAACTGTGTTCTTTAAATAGGAGCCCAATGCCTTCAATGGTGTGGAGTACTTTCCCATTACACCTCCTACTTGCTGTGCAGTCATATTCCCAGATACTTACCTAGTGTGTAATTGCTGATGTCTGGTCCTCCGGTGTAATCGTCTCCCAGTGCGATATGTCAAGTGGTGCCATTACATCACAAAGCTACAGCAGGATGTCTTCTGACATGAGGGTCAATCAGTTGCTTCTTCCTAATCTAGCCCTCTTTAAATAGGAGCCCAATGCTTTCAATGGTGCAGTGTACTTCATTGCACCTCCTACTTCATGTGCAGTCCTATTCACAGATAGTTACCTAGTGTGTAATTGCTGTGTTCTGGTCCTCCGGTGTAATCTTCACCAAGGGCGATTGGTCAAGTGGTGCCAATTCATCACAAAGTTACAGCAGGATGTCTTCTGACATGAGGGCCAATCAGTTGCTTCTTCTAACTCTAGCCCTCTTTAAATAGGAGTCCAATGCTCTCAATGGTGCAGTGTACTTTCCCATTACACCTCCTACTTGCTGTGCAGTAATATTCACAGATAGTTACCTAGTGTGGAATTGCTGTTGTCTGGTCCTCCGGTGTAATCTTAAGCCAGGGTGATTGGTCAAGTGGTGCATTACATCACAAAGCTACAGCAGGATGTCATCTGAAATGAGGGCCAATCAGTTTCCTAGTACGCAGTAGGATACATGTATCATGGAATAGAAAAGGGAGCAATGTAGACAGGATGCCCAGCTGAAGACTAAGGTGGTGAGATGAAAGGACCTAGCCCATTATTTGAGACTTATACATTTGTTTGAAGGAGTGGTTGATAATAACATTCTGGAGTTCTCTATAGGTTAACTGCTAGGTGTGTGCTAAAATGAAGATGTTAGAATCTGTTATTCATAGTTTTTATTATTCCCATGAAGCGTAGCATAAACCTTCCTCCCTTAACTTATCAGATCACTGACTTGCTATAGTGTACCATAACCTAGAATAAATCCTGTGAGAAGGGTAGGCTATCTCTTGGCTGCCAAAGAGATCTTTCTATCTAAGTCCTCATATAGGTGCTAGAGTTTTGTGTAGAGAGTACCAGCAAATGAGACATAGGATTGGAAGAAGTCAGCCAGGTTGAAATCTAAGTTGAGATTATAATTTTTAGTGAGCTTTGGATTTTCACAATATTAGATACGCCATAGTACTAATAATTGAGGCTTTATAAAAATCATTTTTTGGTAGTGTTGCATTTGGTTTGGAAATATTCAAGCTCTTAAATTTGACTAACAGTGGACTTTTCCATCTGCAGATTATACTGAATGGCCAGCAGAGGCAGTGTTGCAGAGGAATATTTCTCCGCTTGCTGAGAAAAAAAAAAAAGAAAGCTCATTCCTCAGCCTCCTCCATGCCTCGATCAATATATATGGTAAGTCAAAATCTCATTTAATCATTTTGCCATTAATAAAAAGTTTATAGCATCTGATGGCTCTCAGTGCCTTTTAGTGGGGTCTTCGCATAAATATAATCTTCTAAGACGGTAGCAATATGGATGACGCTATGGCCATCATGATAGTTTATCAAAGACTTTGACTGTCTGTGTCTGACAAAATCTTCTTTAGATACTTGTGCAGGCAATATGTCCTCCACGGTAATTACCATCTTTCAGGCTGGAATGAGGTGTCTTAGGTTAGAGCAATTGACTGACTTTGAGATGGAAGGAAGCTATTTAACCTGTTTCCCTGCTCTCTGTGAGTGGGACTCTGATACTCAAGATGGACTGCTGTTTAGAAACTGTGTTCTTTAAATAGGAGCCCAATGCTTTCAATGGTGTTGAGTACTTTCCCATTACACCTCCTACTTGCTGTGCAGTCATATTCCCAGATACTTACCTAGTGTGTAATTGCTGATGTCTGGTCCTCCGGTGTAATCGTCTCCCAGTGCGATTTGTCAAGTGGTGCCATTACATCACAAAGCTACAGCAGGATGTCTTCTGACATGAGGGTCAATCAGTTGCTTCTTCCTAATCTAGCCCTCTTTAAATAGGAGCCCAATGCTTTCAATGGTGCAGTGTACTTCATTGCACCTCCTACTTCATGTGCAGTCCTATTCACAGATAGTTACCTAGTGTGTAATTGCTGTGTTCTGGTCCTCCGGTGTAATCTTCACCAAGGGCGATTGGTCAAGTGGTGCCAATTCATCACAAAGTTACAGCAGGATGTCTTCTGACATGAGGGCCAATCAGTTGCTTCTTCTAACTCTAGCCCTCTTTAAATAGGAGTCCAATGCTCTCAGTGGTGCAGTGTACTTTCCCATTACACCTCCTACTTGCTGTGCAGTAATATTCACAGATAGTTACCTAGTGTGGAATTGCTGTTGTCTGGTCCTCCGGTGTAATCTTAAGCCAGGGTGATTGGTCAAGTGGTGCATTACATCACAAAGCTACAGCAGGATGTCATCTGAAATGAGGGCCAATCAGTTTCCTAGTACGCAGTAGGATACATGTATCATGGAATAGAAAAGGGAGCAATGTAGACAGGATGCCCAGCTGAAGACTAAGGTGGTGAGATGAAAGGACCTAGCCCATTATTTGAGACTTATACATTTGTTTGAAGGAGTGGTTGATAATAACATTCTGGAGTTCTCTATAGGTTAACTGCTAGGTGTGTGCTAAAATGAAGATGTTAGAATCTGTTATTCATAGTTTTTATTATTCCCATGAACCGTAGCATAAACCTTCCTCCCTTAACTTATCAGATCACTGACTTGCTATAGTGTACCATAACCTAAAATAAATCCTGTGAGAAGGGTAGGCTATCTCTTGGCTGCCAAAGAGATCTTTCTATCTAAGTCCTCATATAGGTGCTAGAGTTTTGTGTAGAGAGTACCAGCAAATGAGACATAGGATTGGAAGAAGTCAGCCAGGTTGAAATCTAAGTTGAGATTATAATTTTTAGTGAGTTTTGGATTTTCACAATATTAGATACGCCATAGTACTAATAATTGAGGCTTTATAAAAATCATTTTTTGGTAGTGTTGCATTTGGTTTGGAAATATTCAAGCTCTTAAATTTGACTAACAGTGGACTTTTCCATCTGCAGATTATACTGAATGGCCAGCAGAGGCAGTGTTGCAGAGGAATATTTCTCCGCTTGCTGAGAAAAAAAAAAAAAGAAAGCTCATTCCTCAGCCTCCTCCATGCCTCGATCAATATATATGGTAAGTCAAAATCTCATTTAATCATTTTGCCATTAATAAAAAGTTCATAGCATCTGATGGCTCTCAGTGCCTTTTAGTGGGGTCTTCGCATAAATATAATCTTCTAAGACGGTAGCAATATGGATGACGCTATGGCCATCATGATAGTTTATCAAAGACTTTGACTGTCTATGTGTCTGACAAAATCTTCTTTAGATACTTGTGCAGGCAATATGCCCTCCACGGTAATTACCATCTTTCAGGCTGGAATGAGGTGTCTTAGGTTAGAGCAATTGACTGACTTTGAGATGGAAGGAAGCTATTTAACCTGTTTCCCTGCTCTCTGTGAGTGGGACTCTGATACTCAAGATGGACTGCTGTTTAGAAACTGTGTTCTTTAAATAGGAGCCCAATGCTTTCAATGGTGCTTAGTACTTTCCCATTACACCTCCTACTTGCTGTGCAGTCATATTCCCAGATACTTACCTAGTGTGTAATTGCTGATGTCTGGTCCTCCGGTGTAATCGTCTCCCAGTGTGATTGGTCAAGTGGTGCCATTACATCACAAAGTTACAGCAGGATGTCTTCTGACATGAGGGCCAATCAGTTGCTTCTTCTAACTCTAGCCCTCTTTAAATAGGAGTCCAATGCTCTCAATGGTGCAGTGTACTTTCCCATTACACCTCCTACTTGCTGTGCAGTAATATTCACAGATAGTTACCTAGTGTGTAATTGCTGTTGTCTGGTCCTCCGGTGTAATCTTCAGCCAGGGCGATTGGTCAAGTGGTGCATTACATCACAAAGCTACAGCAGGATGTCATCTGACATGAGGGCCAATCAGTTTCCTAGTACGCAGTAGGATACATGTATCATGGAATAGAAAAGGAGCAATGTAGACAGGATGCCCAGCTGAAGACTAAGGTGGTGCGATGAAAGGACCTAGGCCATTATTTGAGACTTATACATTTGTTTGAAGGAGTGGTTGATAATAACATTCTGGAGTTCTCTATATTTTAACTGATAGGGATGTGCTAAAATGAAGATGTTAGAATCTGTTATTCATAGTTTTTATTATTCTCACGAACCGTAGCATAAACCTTCCTCCCTTAACTTATCAGATCACTGAATTGCTATAGTGTACCATAACCTAAAATAAATCCTGTGAGAAGGATACGCTATCTCTTGGCTGCCAAAGAGGTCTTTCTATCCAAGTCCTCATATAGGTGCTAGAGTTGTGTAGAGAGTACCAGCACATGAGGCATAGGATAGAAAGAAGTCAGCTAGGTTGAAATCTAAATTGAGATTATCATTTTTAGTGAGCTTTGGATTTTCACAATATTAGATACGCCATAGTACTAATAATTGAGGCTTTATAAAAATCATTTTTTGGTAGTGTTGCATTTGGTTTGGAAATATTCAAGCTCTTAAATTTGACTAACAGTGGACTTTTCCATCTGCAGATTATGGCCAGCAGAGGCAGTGTTGCAGAGGAATATTTCTCCGCTTGCTGAGAAAAAAACCCAAGCATTTACAATACAACGTTCTCGCCTTTGTAAAAATCAGAGGTATTGGCATTGTTTATGACAATTTTTTTTGTATCTGTTGTCGAAAACTGATGAGTAAATGGCATTGTTTTTTATAATAACAATAGCTTAATGTGTTGCAATTGTGAGTATTGAAGACTTGTAGTAGTGTTACTAATAGAGAGCGAGTAGTATAGTTATTTTTGAGTAGAGTAGCAGAGTGAGTATTAGAGAATGAGTAGTACAGTAGTTGAGAGTAGTGGTGAGTAGAGTAGTAGAGTGAGTAGTACAGTTATTATTTGTAGATAGTAGAGTGATTAGCATAGTGTGAGTAGAGTATTAGAAAGTGATTATTTGAGTAAGTACTAGTGAGTAATAGTGAGTAGTAGAGTTCTTATTAGAGAGCCCTTAGTAGAGTAGTGAGTGTGTTGTAGATTATTATATTTAGTACTAGAGTAATAGAGTTATTAATAGAAAGTGAGTAGTAGAGATTAGTAGTGAGTTGTGTAGTAGTGTAGTGAGTAGTGAGTATTGTGAATAGTGTAGTGTGAGTAGAAAGTGAACGTGTAGTAAAGAGTGAGTAGTGAATAGTGAGTAGTGGAGTGAGTAGTAGAGTATTAGTGAGTATAGTCATAGGGAGTATTAGAGTGAGTAGTAGAGAGTAGAGTTGTAAATAGTGAGTATCTGATTGTAAAGAGCGATTAGTAGATTGTGTGTAGAGAGTTGTGAAAATCAGTTAATAGAGTAAGTAGTAGAGTGACTAGAAGTGCATGTATGGATTACTAAAGATTTGTAGAGTACTTAGTAGAGTACAAGAGGGAGTAGTATAGAGAGCAGTATAGTGGTAATATTTAAGTGTGAGTAGCAAAGTGTGAGTAGTAAAGTATGATTTGTAAGGTGCGAGTAGTAAAGAGTGAGTAGTAAAGAGTGAGTAGTAGAGAGTAGTAGAGCGTATTAGCGAGTATGGTAGTGAGTAGTAGAATGAGTAGTATAGAGTTATAGTTGTAGATAGTGAGTAGTAGATAGGAGAGAGTTATTAGTATTGGTAAGTAGAGTAGTAGGAAGTGTCTAATAGAGTAAATAGTATAGAATGACTAGTAGAGTGAGTATGTTGTATTAGAGTTGTAGAGTAAGTTATAGAGTACTATAGGGAGTAGTTGAGAGAGTAGTAAATAGCAAGTTGTATAGAGCGAGTAGTATAGAGTGAGTAGTAAAGTGCTAGTAGTATTTTTCGAGTAGTAAAGAGCGAGTAGTGGAGTGAGCAGTAGAGTAGTAGTGAGTATAGTAGCAGAGTAGTAGAATGAGTATCATAGTGTTTTGAAGTTTGTAATTAGTGAGTAGTAGATAGTAGAGATTTATTAGTTGAGTAAGTACAGTAGAGATTAGTAGATAGTGATTATTAGAGTAAGTAGTAGAAAGTGAGTAGTAGAGTGAGTAGGGAGTATTAGAGAGTTGTAGAGTAAGTATTAGAGGGAGTAGTAGAGAGAATATATAGAGAGTGCTTAGTAAGTGATTATTAGAGTAAGTAGTAGAAAGTGAGTAGTAGAGTGAGTAGGGAATATTAGATAGTGGTAGATTAAGTACTAGAGCGAGTAGTAGAGAGAGTATAAGAGAGTAGTAAAGTGAGAGTAGTAAAGTGCAAGTAGCAAATATTGATTTGTAAAGAGCAATTAGTAGAGAGATTTAAGAGAAAGAAATATGACAATTGTTGGGCACTGTTTAGGAGGGCAGGTAATGGAAAACAGGGGGGTGCTTAACTGGCAACAGCTAGATGTATTGCATTTGCAATGCAATAAGTTGCCAACGTTTTGTGAATGAGAAGACTAGGTAATCTACAACGCAAGAGAGCAGTTGTTTTTTTGCATTTATATATATAATTGTACAGTAATATATATTCATGTAGTTTATAAATAATAATGAAAATATTTAAAGAAAAAACAAGTTAAAAAGTTTTACATGTTTTATTAAAGTAAATATATTTTGTACATTTTTTATTTTTATGAATGTTGCGTATTGTACAATTGTTTAATCTTCAAGGATTTGAATGATTTATCCATTTTGGAATATGACATTAACTGTTTTTGGCAGGTATTCTATGAGAGCTTCTGCAAAGTCGTCAATGTCTGCTGGGATGTTTAAGTAGTTCATTAGTATTGTATTATTTTTTTCAACAGATTGCAAATGTTCTGCGTTTTCAATTTGTACTGTTATATGGACTGGAAACTGCAAAACAAGAACTAAGTACTATATGGTTATAGTAGTTTTTTCTTGTGGTGGTTGTATTTTCTGTGAAGAAAAAAAAAGTGTTATTTGAGTAAGTTTTTTTCTAAATTTTGGTTTTCTTTTTTTTGAGCTAAAGAGAAAAATGCTTGTTATATGCAGAGACAAAACAGGTTAATAACTGGTGAAGGTAATTGAAGATAGCATAGATGCGAGTAAACCTAGTTTACCAAATATACTGTTTACATATGACCTAACAAAACTTTAAAAAAAGTATACATATTTTATAGACTTAGTTTAACAGCTTTTTTGTTAGAGAGTGCGTAGTAGAGGAGTAGAGAGTGTGTTGTATAATTGAGTTAGTGCTAGAGTAATAGAGTCTTTCGTAGAGGGTGAGTAGTAGTGAGTTGAATAGTAGTATAGTGAGTAGTGAGTATAGTGAATAGTAGAGTGTGAGTAGAGAGTAGTTGAGTCATTAGTAGAGAGTGAGTAATAGAGTGAGTAGGGAACATTTGTGAGTTGTCGAGTAGTAGAGGGAGTATTAGAGAGCTTTAGAGAGTGAGTATTAAAGTGCGAGTTTTAAAGTTTGAGTACTTATGAGTGTGTAGTAAAGAGTGAGTAGTAAAGAGTGAGTAGTGGAGTGAGAAGTAGAGAGTATTAGTGAGTATAGTAGTTGGGAGTATTAGAATGAGTAATATAGATTTAGAGTTGTAAATAGTAAGTAGCAGATAGAGTGATTAGTAGAGTGTGAGTAGAGAGCAGTAGAAAGTTGTTAAAGTAGTAGAGTGACTAGAATTGTGAGTATGATTATTAGGGATTTGTACAGTACGTAGTAGAGTACTAGAGGGAGTAGTATAGTGAGTTTTAGAGGTAATATTAAAGTGTGAGAAGTACAGTGTGAGAAGTACAGTGTGAGTAGTACAGTGCGAGTAGGAAACTACGAGTAGGAAACTACGAGTAGTAAATAGCTAGTACTAAAGAGTAAGTAGTGAAGTGAGTAGTAGAGTAGTTGAGTATTAGTGAGTATGGTAGTAGTGAGTAGTAGAATGAGTAGTTTAGAGTTGTAGATAGTGAGTAGTAGATAGTAGAGAGTTATTAGTAGAGTGTGTGTGGAGTAGTAGAAAGTGATTAATAGAGTAAGTAGTAGAGAATGACTAGCAGAGTGAGTTATAAATATTGTATTTTGTACTTACTTGAAATTGTGTATTCCGCGTTGTATTTAATATTTTCTGGCTGTTGAATTTGTGCACAGTTAGGTGAGTCATTTTAATGTATGATCCAATTTCTACTGCAGTCTGTCGCATCTCTCCAAAGTGTTATTTTTACAGAGTCTGTTGTATCGTGAACGTTTATTGATTTTAGTTTGGTTTCTTGCCCTGCGATAAAGATAGTTTTGGTTTCTTCTTCCTGTAAGATAAAGAAAATTATTTGTATCACATTTTTACATGGTTTTAGATGGTGTATTGTTGAGAGTGTGTTTTTTGTAAGTAATCAGAATATTAAATTTAGAAATAGCAGAGTGCGGGTGTCGGAGAGTGCGGGTGTCGGAGAGTGCGGGTGTCGGAGAGTGCGGGTGTCGGAGAGTGCGGGTGTCGGAGAGTGCGGGTGTCGGAGAGTTTGTTTACAGTTTTTATTCATGAAATTGATGGAGCAGGCGGTTGCAGTATATATTCTGCCTCTTGCATAATTTCCAGAGGAATAGTGAAGGGTGTTACTCTCTATCTTTGTTTGCTTTGTTAAGATTACTTTTTTTTTTTTTAGAATTTTTTTTATTTGACAAGCAAGTCCAAAATATACAATACATATTCTTAAACATACACGTTTAAGTGATTACAGGGACAGATCATGATTCAACATATACATCAATAATAGAAGGTTAACCAGTTTTCTGAAGAAAAAGTAAAAAGAAAAAGGAAAAAAAACAATCCAAAATTAATCCACATAACTTTTAAGTATTGTAAAAGCAAGAGATACAGCTTAGATCCTTTAAAAAATATATAAAATTAATCCATATCTTTCCCATTTTGGCTACAGACTTTAGGCTTCTGCCCTTTGCAAGGGCCTTTTCCATAGTATATATTTCATGTAGCAGGTTCATCCACTCTATCGTGTGAGGGGGATTCTGTGAAATCCATGCTCTAGCTACCACCAATCTCGCACAGGATAAAGCTATATTTAGCCAACTCGTATTGTTATTCCCCAAAGGGTGTAAAGAAAGTAATACCATAGGTGCAGTGAGTGAAGTATCAATCAATTGTTTTTGAAATAAAGTATTTTCTATTTCTTGCCAATACTTTTTAAGCATAGGGCATGAATAGATCATATGTGTGAGATCTGCTGCCACCAGATAACATTTAGGGCATTTTATACGATCACTGCTTGAGCTGTTCTGTGACCATTTGGATATTTTTAATGGAGTATGGTATATTTGGCTAACCGTCCTGTATAACTGTAACTTCAAGCTAGAGGAATGGACTAATTTATTAATGTTAACAAGAGCATTTGAAATATTCTGTGGTGTCACATTGATTCCTAATTCAGCCTACATTTTAGCGACAATCTTGGGAAATCATCTGCTTTATACTGACTAAGACAGTTATAGCCCACGCTAATTAGAGACTTATTTTTCGTACTATATAAGCAGCCCCAGATGTCCGAGCATTTTACTTTTTTCAACTTCAATTTTCGTATCAAATAATCCTTAATTTGCATATAATTGTATGCAAGTGATACAAAATTTGTAAAGTTGAAAACTGTAAGAAGCCATCTGAACCATACAAGTCACCTAATATCTTAATTCCATAATTAGCCCAGTCCCTCCCCATCTTGTCGCTGAAGATATCAGGAAGCACAGGATTGTCCCAAAGTGCTAAATTGGTATTAAAAAAAGAGGTATCGCAATGTTTCAAAATCAGATTCAAAATACATACAGCATCTCTTGCTGTCTTAAATTTAACCCGCTTGAAAAAGTTAGGATCTTGTACTCTTGCTAAGAATTGGTTTGAGTTTGTACCAAGCATAAACTGGTAGAAAAAGAAATGTTGTTTTTTGTCTAGCAAACTCTTAAGCCGGCCTAAAAATGATGGGAAAAAGTAAGACTTAAAATCCGGGAAATCCAAACCCCCTCTTTCTAGTGGTAATTTTAGTATAGCCATGGACTTTCTAGCTTTTTTGTAGCTCCAGATAAAACTGCTACAGATTCCGTCTAATTTTCTGAAGAATAAATTGTTAACTGAGAGGAATAGAACGAAAAAGGTATAGAAATTTAGGCAAAATATTAATTTTAATCAAATAGATTCGGCCCAATAGATTAAGTGGGATTGTATGCCATTTTTTAAGCAGCATAGTCACTTCCTTTAGTAAGGGGTCATAGTTTCATCTGTTTATTTCATTGGTCTTAGAAGAAATTTTCACCCCCAAATACACAGCCGATTTACAGATTCCTGTTACTGCATGGTTAGCTTGGTAATTCATAATAGTTTGTGTTTTATTGAGGTTTAACTTGTAACCTGAAATGACTCCAAAATGTTTTGCTTCTTCTGTTATTCCAATTAGTGCATCTGTTACATTTGTTGTATAAATAGCTAGATCATCCGTGTATGCAGTTATTTTAAGAATTTTGTGTTCATGTTTTACCGGTATTATCTTATCTTGGGTTTGCAAGGCATTGATAAAGGGTTCCATCGAGAGAGCAAAAAGCAGGGGTGAAAGTGGGCACCCCTGCCTAGTCCCCCTTAAAATTGCAATCTGAAAGAGACACGTTAGTGATAGATTCCTTACCTTAGAATATCCCCAGGCGTCAGACTGGATCCGGAAAGTTTTGCGTAGCAGTACCCTTGCGCGTCGGTAGGCGTCGTCTGCGGCTCCGCGTCCGTCGTCGGCGTCATGGGCGCCGTGATGACGTCGTCGGAGTACTTAGACGCCGCCTCCGCGTGCTGACGCCAGTTCTTCTTTTTTCCGCGCCAGCCAGCGCAGATCTGGAAAGAGCAGTTCCCTAGTCGCTTTTTGACTAAACTTTTGTGATCTTTTTGATCCATTTCGAAGTCTTTACGACTCCGACGGTGCCGTTAGGGATGCCCGGATTCAAGCATTGCGACGAGTGCGACCGTACCATGTCGGTCACGGATCCCCACCACTTGTGCCTGATGTGTTTGGGCGTCGACCATGACGACGAGGCCTGCTCCGACTGTCGGGCCCTTCGAGGAAGGCCAGGCGGGAGCGGTCCTGCAGGTGACTTGAAATCCGCCAGTCGGCCCGCGCCGTGTGAGGTCCCGGTCCCGGTCCCACGGGAGGTCGAGGGACAGGTCGCGGGGACGGAGCCGTCACAGCTCCGGGAGTCGGCGCCATTCCTCCGGGTCCAAGTCGTCAGGTAAGAAGCATAAGAAGTCGAAGAGACATCATCGCTCTTCTGACTCCCCCCGACGCTCACGCGATGCGGCCGGGGGTTCGGGTGACACCGCCCACGCGGCTCCTCGGGAGTCGCGGGCGCCGCGTTCGGCCCCATACCCCCCGGTCCCTGGGCTGAACGCGACGCCGGAGGAGATCGAGCGTTTCCTCATGGCCATGAGGTCCCTTTCTCCTCCGACGGGTTCTGCGGCGCCTTCGGGCCCAGTGAACCCGTCTGGGGGCCCTAGTGGGTCGGGGGCTACGACCCCGACCCCGACGGGTGCTTCGGCTTCGCCGGCGCCTTCGGGCCCGGCGCCGCGGGGCTCCACGATCCCGACACCGCCGGTGCCCTCGGGCCCGGCGCCGCATGGTACAGCGGCCCCGGCGTCGTCGCCGCCTTCGGGCCCGGCGCTGCTGGACCCTCCTCGGGTGTTGGATCGTCACCGGTGGACCTTATGACCCCCCCCGGCGTCGGTCCGTGTGGTGTCTCCTCCGGCGTCGTCCTCGGGCGGCGCCGTCCCCGATGCCTCCTCTCAATCGGTTCCGACGACCCTGAATCTCAGGAGATGGGGGACGAGGAGAATTGGGAGGGGTCTGAGGACCCTCCGACCACGGAGTGTCAGTCTAACATGGACTGGACAGGAGACCTTGGGGAGGCCAGTGGCCTGGACACCTCTCCAGACACTGGATTTGTCTCTCCTCCTACTGTAGCTTCGGAGGAGGGTGCTACTTATGGTGTGGTGTTGATGAGGGCTGCTAAGGCCTTGGGCCTTGAGCTCCCCGTCGCGGCCGTGAGGACTAACCTCCTCACTGAGGTCCTTAAGCCGCAGTCATGCTCCATGGAGCCTCTGCTGCCGTTTAATGAGGCCTTGACGGACGTTCTTCTTGGCACTTGGTCCAGGCCCGCTACAGGTTCGCCTGTAGATAGGAACGTGGCCAGACGCCACCGCCCGGCCCTGGGCGACCCATGTTTCCTGTCCACCCACCCCACCCCCGAGAGTCTGGTTATCCAGGCCTCTAACTCCCAGACCGCATTCCCGACGGCTCCCCCCGATCGGGAATCCAAGAGGTACGAGGCCTATGGCAAGAAGGTATTCTCGTCCCTTAGCTTGGGACTGCGGTCTTCCAACACCGCATGCCTCTTTGGCCGGTACACCCACTCTCTGTGGGAAACGGTGGCGGAAGTGCTGCCAGAGTGTCCGTTGGAGGTACGGGCCAAACTCGGCCAAGCCCTAGTGGAGGGCCGGGACGCAGCAAAGTATTCAATCCGGTGCAGACTGGATACTACTGACTCGCTAGGCAGAGCGATGGCTACGACGGTGGCGATACGACTCCACGCCTGGCTGAGATCCGCCAACTTCTCGGCAGACGTCCAAAATACACTCATGGACATGCCGTTCTATGGCCGTCGCCTCTTTGGCGACAAGGCAGACCACGCGCTTGAGCGCTTTAAGGACTCCAGGGCTACGGCCAAGTCCTTGGGCCTCTCAGCCCCGCGCCAGCAAATGGGTGCCTTTCTTACTTAGGATTTCTTACTTAGGATTACTTAGGATTGATTGATTGATTGATTGATTGAGGATTGATTGATTGATTGCTAAATATCGACCTCACCAAATGATTACCAACCGCCAACACTGATTTATTCAGGTTTGTTTAGATAACATGTATACCCTTATGCAAATTATGATGTACTCCAGTCTCATAGTACTACACTGACCCTTTAAATTTAATTAAATTTAGGTTGTCTGCCCCTCTACCCCTCTCTCATCCTGATGAAGGCCCACCTGCAAGGATTTCACTGATTCCTGCTCCCCTTGGGTCGAAACGTCGACTTTCTTACCTTAAGACACAGCCTCCTCCTACCCATATTTTTTGCACAGCATGGAACTTGGGGCATGTGTATTGTGAACTTATGTGTTGATTTATGATCTTTCTGCTGCATATTCGACATTGAACTCATATAAATGTCTGAATAATACGTGTTTTTACTGTCACTATCCCTCCCTACACTACCCTCACGACTGCACGTCCACCTTACCCCCAGGGGCACTGATACAACTGTAAAGTGTATATTTGGTTTTGATTACCTTTCCCTATAATGTGAATAAAACATTATAGATGCATTTATTGTCATTTACCTCCAGACTACGGCGGATCTCCTGCACCGGCTGGGATTTTCCATCAATGTGCCGAAGTCACACCTGTGCCCCTCTCAGAAGCTCCTTTTCATCAGAGCAGTTCTCGACTCGGCTCAGTTTCGGGTTTACCCGCCCGAACAGCGGGTTCGGGATATACAGGCCCTGGTTCCGATCTTCGGGCCGTTATCCCGGGTTTCGGTCAGGTTGACGCTGCGGCTTCTGGGGCTGATGGCCTCCTGCATCCTTCTGGTGCATCACGCACGGTGGCGGATGCAGGCTCTGCATTGGGACCTGAAGTTTCAGTGGGCCCAGCACCTGGGCAACCTGTCCGACCATGTCCTGATCTCGGAGGGCACTGCGAGACAGCTGCAGTGGTGGCTCACGGACCGCGATTGGGTCAACGGCAGATCCCTCTCCCTTCCCCAACTGGAGCACGTAGTTGTGACGGACGCATCCCTCCAGGGCTGGGGAGGCCACTTGGGAGGCCTCTGGTCTCCGGCGGAGTCCCGGCTCCATATCAATCTGTTGGAGCTGCGGGCGATTTGTCTGGCACTGAAAGCATTCCTCCCGTCTGTCCGAGGGAGTGCAGTGCAGGTGTTCACGGACAACACCACCGCCATGTGGTACTGCAACAAACAGGGCCGAGTGGGGTCGTGGACCCTTTGCCAGGAGGCTCTGCGTCTCTGGCAATGGCTGGAACATCAGGGCGTGACTCAGGTGGTTCAACACCTGGCAGGTTCTCTGAACGCCAGGGCGGACGAACTCAGCTGTCGGTGCTCGATGGATCACGAATGGTGTCTGAACTCGGACGTAGCGCAAGGCCTCTTTCTGCGATGGGGAGAGCCTTGGTTAGATCTATTCGCCACCGAAGAGAACGCGCAATGTCATCAGTTCTGCGCGTTGGAATTTCCAAGGCGGCACTCGCTCGGAGACGCTTTTCGTCGCGAGTGGAGCTGCGGTCTGTTGTACGCCTGTCTGTTGAGCCGCAGACGACGCCTACCGACGCGCAAGTGTACTGCTACGCAAAACTTTCTGGATCCAGTCTGACGCCTGGGGATATTCTAAGGTAAGGAATCTATCACTAACTAATGTCTCTTACAGATATATCGTTACACAAGTAGTAACTTGTGCATTAATTGAGGTAAGTTCCATCGTCTCTCCATAGTAGTCTTGCGAAGGTCTGACCTAACAAAGAAAGTCACATCTTCTGTAACAATAGGGGAGTTAGGTTTTGCTTTTAGAGAAACAGCCTTCCTCAATGGAAAATTTCCCAAAACAAATCAAAAATGGACGAGGAAATTTGTTTCCTTTATTTCTGTTGACTAGCGGTAATCTATGAACTCTTTGTAGCTGAGAGTCCCAATCCCAGTCCGCCAGATCCGGGAATGCACGTTCTCTGCCATTGATAGCTTCATGAGAGCTCTCTTTTCCAATGGAGTTATCCAAAATTGGTTGATTTAAGGGATTAGATGGAGTTGCATTATCCTGGTCATCTTGTGATGGAGTTGGCAGACCCGTGGAGCTATTTCCTGATAATCGTAAAGCCATTGATTTTACCCCTCCTTTGGCTTGAATCCACTTACGCAGTGGGCTCTCGTCTATGATTGGTTTGCCTCTAGTGTTTGCATAGGTTATAGCCGAAGAGAGAGTGAAAGGATTGGTATTTTTCTTTTTCTTTGATTTATTTTTAGCCTTCCCTCTTCCTTTTTTCGAGACAATGTTTTCCACACATCCTGAGAAGAGCCCGCTCCAGCGTTCTCTTCGTCATCAATCAGTTCCTCATATTCATCGTTAGACTCATCTTGTTTCTCATTATTATCTGCTATAGAGTCACCAAGGGATCCATTTGCTTCATGTCTTTAAATTGGATTATACGCTTCTACTTCCAGAGTATCCACATTAGTATCCAAAGTCTCATGATTCATGTTATTAGACATATTGTTTGGTTCAGCGCCACTTAAATCTAGCTCCGTGTCCATAATCTCCATTACCTCCGTATCCTCTAAATCCAGAGCGTGTATCTGTGACTGTGCTTTATCTTTATCCATCTTGTCAGCCCTATATGCTTCAGACAATTCCTCTGGCAATTCTATAGCCTCTACAACAGTGTCAACGCCTCCATTGCTCTCCATATCGTTAATCTTTCCCTTGTTTATTTGCTCTATGGCGCCATTGTTTACAGAAGGAGCAGAAGCAGTGGTTACATTAGTCCCCTTCGTTTTTGTAAAAATATTTTTTTCACCAACAGTAAACATGGGAGGTCGCATAGTCTGTTGCTTACCAGCTGTTATTGCAGCCTTGTCTTGTTTCCCAGTCACAAGTGAATTCTGTGAGCCCATTCCAGCTCCTTCCTTCCCGAGGGACTTAGCCGGAGTCTTTTGTTTTTCAGCCGTCGATCTCTTCTCTCCCGCGGCATTGCTTGCGGCTGCCGCAGTGGTTCCCTGACCGTCATTCTCTTCCGCGGTCAATGCACCCTTTGCAGTCCTGGTGTTCCGCGGCGGGTTTTTCGGAGCCATTGCAGTCGCCATAATGTTAGCCAAGCCACCAGCTAACAATGAGAAGTCACCACGGGCGTTGGAACAGGAGGTACTCGCCACACACCCCGTACGAGGAAGAAAGCCACTTCCCGGACCCGAAGAGCTGGGCCAAGACAGCAGCGTCCAACGAGCCCAGCGAGCACAGCCTGCCTCCCCCCACAGGTCCCGGCCGACGTATCCTCCCGCAAGCAGAAGCCGCATCAGTTTTTCCTCGTGAAGCAGCGGCAGCCTTCCTAAAGGTAATTCAGCGTGCGAAAAAGTGTTTTAAATTCTTTAAAGAAAGTGAAGCGGCGGTCCGTATTCTCTTATTTGAGCGTTAGGGAAGTTTCTCTTTTTGCCATTGTGAAGCAGGGAGAGCTACGGATTCAGGCTGCACCGGGCGGCGTCCTCCATCCGCCATCTTCGTTTTTCCCCCTGCGGGAGTCAAAGAGTGCGGGTGTCAGAGAGGGTGTGTGTCAAAGAGTGCGGGTGCGAGAGAGGGTGTGTGTGTGAGAGGGTGTGTGTGTGAGAGGGCGTGAAAGTGTGTGTGAAAAAATGTTTACTTTGTAATGAACGTACCTCAGATAATATTCCAGATATGCTCATTAATGAGCGTAAATTTGCTTCTTTTACAGTTTTTATTCGTGAAATTGGTGGAGCAGGCGGTTGCAGTATATATTCTGCCTCTTGCATTATTTCTAGAGGAATACAATGTTTTTTGTTAGAAAATTTTGAATTATAATTGCATTTCCTTCTTTTGTTTGTTGGTACATTTCTTCATTATAGCACGTTCCTTTAATTGAAGCACTTTCATCAGCTAGAGCAAGATGATATAATACTTTGCTTTCTTGTTTTGCGTTCTTATAGTTAGTTTTGGTAGAACATTTCACTATGTTAGCTCTGATAGCTTTTTGATACGGTTTGCTGTCTTCTTGTTTTGTCTGCTTAAGTTCTTATATGGAAATCATCTGAAATGAGAGTAAATGTTGGTACACAGTCTGGCCATACATTTGTTCCCCTTTTTAATTAACTGGAAGAAAAGAATATGTTAAAGGATACTTTTTGCATATTAAACTGCTATCCATAATGCTTTGTGATCACTATAATATGATTATAATATACCATAGTGCATTAAATCTACATTACTACAGATATGATCTAGTGTTGAATTGTAGTCTGTTGTGTATTCTTGTATTTTTTAGTGACATTGAAATTGTTCCATCATATATTCTAATAGTAATGTTGTGTTTTGTGACACTTGCGTTAAATCTATGTTGAAGGGTCCCATGTTTACATATTTATAATTTGGATAAAAGTTTATTATGGTAGTTAATACTTGTAATAGTGTCTGTAGACGTACATGTGGTGGATTGTATAGTATAAAAAATAAGTAGTCGCAATCATTAAGATGCAGAGTAAAATATAAAATGTCAATTTCATGTTCTGTTTCATATATTGGCAGAAAGAAAATATTTTTCCTGTAATAAATGGCTATTCCATGTTTGGTTTGCTGATTGTTAAATTTATCAAATATGATCAGATGATATTGTTCTATTAAGAAATTATTGGTATCTGCTTTTCGAGTTGTTTATTTCAGTGAGGCATATAATATCACTATTCATGATATTTTGGTCTGCTTTGATAGCAGTGTAATTTTTTTGCAAGGACCGTATGTTATGGACAATAATATTACACTGTTGGCTATAGCTATCTAATTGTGGTACTGATATTTGCAATTGCATGTCTGTCCGTAAGCATGTAATTTCTTCATGTACTTTTGGATGTACAACTATTTTGTCTTGCTGAAAGTTTTTAATATATATGTTGTCTAAAGATTTAGCTATGCTTAAAGGTACATAATGCAAATGATGTACTTTGCTATTGTTCAAGTGGATGAAAAGGGGTTCAATAGTTTCTCCTTGTGTCCTATGTATAGTACGTGCTGATGATTGTTGCAATGGGAATTGTTGCGTATAATTGTTATATATTTCTGTGGAAATTGAAAATGCCGTGTTATAGCATGAATTGGTGTCCAATGCGACAAAATGTTACTGTGATATTTGCGTCTATTTTCTTGCCTTGTTAATTTGCCAACAGTTTCTTTATCAAAATGAGTCCATATTACATTTGGGCTGTTATTGATAGCTTCTACAAATTCCACTATACCTGTTGCACCATTTGTTAATCCATCATTAACATTTATATTGCTAGTTAAATCATATCTTAATTGTAGTGCAATATGTAATATGAATGGCAAGCCCATTGTTTTCGTTGTGTCTGTGGGTAACTGTGCTAGTATTTTTCTTTTTGACTACTTCACTTTGGTCTAATGCAACTGTATCTATTGCTGTTCTGTGTAAACTGGGTATTGTGTTAATGTTGCAATAAAACTGCACTATTAATGTTATTAACCTCATTGTTAGTTCCCATAATATAGGGATAGTTTTTATAATGTTTTCTGGTGGTTCTAATTCTCGTGTTTGTATCCGTATTATATCTTCATTAGTTTGTTTCCCTTCTCTTAATCGGTTTAGTAGCTAAGCAAATGACAAGTCATTTAGTGGTCTCATTATTTTTGTTAACTCAAATAACTTAAAATGTGTCTGCCATAAATTTGTACTTACTGGCCTGTATGAATGGTTTGGATTTTGAAATTTGTATGTGTCAAATACTGGTTTTAATTGGTAAAAATCTCCAATTGCTAAAATGGATATTCCGCCAAAAGGGAGATTAGACATTTTTATTTCTTGTAATCTATTACGTATGAAATTGAATACATTAGCCCCTACCATTGATATTTCATCAATTATTAGCAATTTAAGATGCATTAGCTGACTCTGTAGTGTACTCCTAATCTCATGAGTTAGCTGTTTATGAGTTTGTGTTTGTGAAACTGGTATTTTAAAGGTACTATGTAGCGTCTTGCCATGAATGTTATGTGCTGCTTTGCCTGTTGGAGCTGTAAGCAATACATATATGTTATCTGGATTTTCTCCTGCTTTTGTATTGTAAAAACGTACTAATGTTTGGTAAAGTGCTGTAATAAGGAAGCTTTTTCCTACTCCTGCACCACCTGTACAAAATGTGTAGCAGGGTATTTCTTTTGTTTGGACCCGATGCAAGTGATGATATATAAAGCTAAGTTGTTCTGCTGTAAGATTTTGCATTATACTGTTATATTGCTCATTTGGCATTATATTATTGGTTAGTGCTTCTTCTACACGTGTACTTCTAATGCCTAAATCAAATGATAGATCATATAATGGCTGTTCATTATCTTGGACTTCATGGGGTATGTTGTCATCTGTTTCTATATCTATTGGTATATCGAATGTGTCTAATATACTGTTTTCATTGCTATTAGTTGTTAGTGGTTTATGATGCTGATTATACTTATTATGATTAGAGTCAACTGTGTCTTTAAGTTGTAGATATCGTTCATAATAGGTTTCCTTGTTATTAATTATTTGATTTTCTTTTCGCCATGGGTAATAAAGCATTAACAATTCTCTATAGTAATTTTCCGAGTCATTTTTGGGGTTAAATCTGCAATAGCGAATTACTCTTGGTTTTTTCCTTTTTATGTAGTCTATTTCATCTTGTAAATTAATCTCAAGTTCTTCTTCATCTGAGCTATGAAAGTTATTTTCAGTAAGAAAATTGTCATGCCCTGTTTCTTGTTTTTTCTTACATTTCTTCTTTTCATTATACACAGATGCATAGTCAGCTAATGTACATTTCTCTAATGTTTCAGGGCGTTTGCTGTACTTCACTATAATATTATCATTTTGTATTTTACAAGATGCATACGGTAACAAATTGATAGTTTCTATGTCTTTTAATAAGTGCGTACGCTTTTCTGCAGGACTTGCATTAATAAATACAAAAGATCTTGAACTTTTCCTTAAAGGAATTTGTATTATAGGATAGGCTGCTTCTTGTGCACTTATTTCTGTACAGTTTAAGAATTTGTTACCTATATGCTTAAGTTGTTCTTTAATACTTGGATTCTGATATACTTCTTTAGCAGCTTGGGCAATTCATTTGCTCATTCCTCGCTGTGATTTGCTAATATATGAAACAATATATAAAGCACATGCATATGCATCTAAGATGTATTGTATATCTATATTTGCTTGCCATGATTCCAAAATGATAGGATTGTAGTTATTAATAAAGCATTCAGCTGGTGTCCTTTTTAGAAATATAGTATTTTTTTATTATAGTAGATTGTATACATAAAGTATATTGTTTTATATCTAGTTTCATTGAATGTAAAAACTGATCAAAAGTATAACTTTGGAATTCTTTTGTGTCATAGTTAGATGTATTAGTTCAATTTGCTGTAAGAGCTCTTTATCTGTTTTGTCTAGCGCTATTGGTTCTAGTATAAAGGTTTCAGGCATTGGATGTCTGGGATAATGATATTTGGATGTTCTTTTATGTTTGATACAGCAGTTTTGTGTATGCCTGTGTCTTTGTAGGGGTAGTAAAGACTCTATAGCTGGATCTTGGGTTTTTGCACATGTAACATACTTATTTATAAAAGTAGTGACTTCATTTATTTCAGAACTTTCATATAGTGGAGCATTTTCTATCCATATTATAGCATGTATATGTGGTGATCCACGTTGTTGGAATTCTACTCTATAAAAGAAATCAATAATCTTGCCAATTGGATTACTTTCATGCAATAAAATACAGTTAAATAATTTTCTAACTTGGAAGTCAATGTCTTGCACATGTAATGGGATTTTGCTGTATTAATTTGCATTTTGTTTCACATGACATATTTTCAAATTGTTCTTTTGTACATTCTGGTCTTTTTTTCTAGCCGCAATAATATGTTAATTAAGTGAAACCATTTTGTTTCTGCCGCTGATAATGTTAAAAAAAAGGTCGGTAATCCTAATTGTCTAATCATAGCAAATAGGTCTTTTTTGCATTGCTTCCAATATGGTGGTGAACTACGTATTGTTTTAAGTATTTTTTACCCTTCATTAAATTGTAAAATGGTGTCTAATTTTTCTTTTATGTCTTTCGCAGTTATAATGTTCCCATTATTAAAGTATTTTCTAAGGGAGGGGGCGCTAGAGGGTGCGTAAGCGCAATGGCTGCTTAGGCTCGCAGCTCCAGCTCCTTGGACCATAATCCTGTCATTATCCTCTGCCACGGGACCCACATTTGCCTTAATTCCCGGTGATCCGCTGCAGGGTGACCTCTCCCACACTCGTTCCAAGTTTGACGACGCTGTGCGGCTCGGAGCCCGAGCTGTGCCTTCGAGAAGTTTTCACCGGCCGGTGCCCTGGAGCAGAGGAACATGAGTGGCCGGCTGCTGCGAGCTACGCAAGACCGGGGTCAGCCACGAGGAGCTAGGCCGCTCCTCGCTGCGACTGTCGGACCCCTGGACTGGCTCCGGCCGGCGGACCTGCCGCGGTGGTAAGAGGCAGCCTGCCTAACTGTGCCGCCCTCGTTCACAGCGCGGCGGGCGCCTGCCATCCCTCTGCGCTAGAGGCTGCCGGAGGGCGGACGCTGCACATCTTAAGCCCCAGGGAGTACCAGCACCTGATTGGGGCCCTTGGACGGACAGCGTGGATCGGAGGGCTGCCTAGCGGTGGGACCGTCTGTCGGGCCCGGGCCCTTGGACCTGCTGCTGCTGCCGATTTTGGGCCTCGGCCGGCCCAGGTCAAACACATTGCTCCTGCAATTGGGACGCTGTCCCAAACCATTGAACGGCCGCGATCTCCCTGCGGAGCAGACTGGGACCCTCCACAGTCTCCCTTCATCTCAGTGGCACTGATCCATCCCCTGCTGGCTGAGCTACGTGAGGCGGACCTGCTATACTAGCCCAGGATTGAACACTGCACCTGGGCAGAGCCCCACATTAAGGTTAGACTGCTCTGCCCTCATTTACACCTGGGCCTATCTACCTGCCTGCATACAAAGCGGAGACAAGAAGCTGGGCTCGGGCTCAGTCACCCCCCCCGGCCACCTGTCCACACAGGGCCTGCCCGACCCCACCAGGACCCCGCAACATCACCGTCTAGACCCTTGCTGCACTGTTGGCGAGCAAACCCACCTTACACCTGCTGTGGCCCTGCCTCCTGGTGATAGCGTCCCTGACCAAAGACCCGCGGTGATCCCACACCCCACAGTCCTAGGGCGCTGCGCCCCGCCGCCATCATGGTGCGGCCAGAGAACCGCCAAACCAAACTTAGCTTTGATGCCGCGAAAAAGGGCGCGAAATCGACACAAATGGACCTGGACCCTAGCACGTCGTCCCCGAAGACCAACACTTCTCCTGCCAAAGACGCTGACCTGACTAGCCTGATACAGGAGATGAGGCAGGGCTTCGCCACTGTTGTAGAGTAGGTTGTCGGTGTCACCGCTCGGCTGGACGCACTGGTACACAAGGTTGACCGCCACGAGGAGCGCATCGCGGCTGCGGAGCAGCGTATCTCCGACACCTCAGATGTTGCCACATCTCACACCACTCAACTATCCAGGATGGACAACCTACTCAGGATTAGAGCGGCAAAAAACGAGTATTTGGAAGCCCGTTGCCGCCGAAACAACATACGGGTCACCAATGTGCCGGAATCCACAGATACGGCCAGAATGGAGCTGTACATTGAGAAACTGCTCAAGGGATCCATTGGCGAGGATGCTTTTTCGCCTCAGTTCATCGTCGAAAGGGCGCACCGCTCGTTGGTACCCGTGCCCAAACCCGGCCTGCCACCGCGCCCCATAATTGCTCGGCTGCTAAACTATCGTGACCGGGACACTGCGCTCCGGGCGGCCCGGTCTCAACGATCACTGCAATATAATGGTGTCACTTTTTCCATCTACCCGGATTTCACGCCCATGGTGCAGGAAGAGCGGCGCAAATTCCTACCAGTAAAAGCTGCGAGAGGCTCAGATTATGCACTGTTGTACCCTGCAAAGCTGCGAGTCACCCACCAGGGCAAGCAACGATTCTTCACCAACCCGAAGAAATTAGAAGACTTTCTCAAATCACTCCGGCGAGCACGCAGGGACGGCCAGGATGCTGCGGAGGATCGTGATAATGCTGACCTATCCCCGGCGCCACACGAAGACTAACTGTTAACACCCACTGCACTGCGCACCTTGGCTGCGCTGGCTCACGATTTCTATACCATATGGCGCACAGGCATGGGAAACCAAGTGGACGATGACCCTGCACGGACTCTACATCCCTGTGGTAATGTAAACCAAGGACCACTTTCCTGGCCCTAATCTCCACCGAGGGCGGCACAGAAACGGGGCTAGGGTCTAGGAAGTGGCTGTGCGCACTCTGTTTTACCCCCACTGGGAGATCCCCTCTGACTTGCTGGTGTTTCAGCTGTTAATGTTGCTTCGGTTGGGGGGAGGGGGGAGGGAGGTGGGATCCTGGGTGGGATTGCTTGGCTTCTGGCATGATTGGGATGCTGGGGTGGGTGGAGGGGGGGTTGTTTCGTGAGGCACTCATCTCTTGGACTGTATCCTTGGACTTTATCTTGGGGTAGGCGCCGATGCTGGTGGAGCGGAGGTGGTTTTCTTATGCTGCCTGTATCGGTACGGATATGTTTTTTGTTGTACTGTCAATGGCTACTCCGGCAGCAACTACAAAATTGACTTGTTTGTCCTGGAATATTAGAGGGTTGAATGATGCCAGAAAGTGTCGTAATGTACTTGCTTATCTCGATAGACATCATGTGCAGGTCGCTATGTTGCAGGAAACGCATTTGTCACCACAGGGCGGGGCATCTTTCGAGAGTAGGTGGGCCGGAGAACGTGTCTTCTCCTCGTATTCCACCTATTCAAGGGGCGTCGCTATCCTCATTGCCCGCAAGATCCCATTTCAGTAGTATGGGGAACTAATTGACAGAGAAGGCAGATATGCGTTGCTATGGGGCAGGATAGGCCGTGACACCTTTACATTTGTAACCATGTACGCACCTAATGTCGACACACCTGCCTTTTTCACTACACTTTGGGGCAAAATCCTCTCTGTTGCGTCACAACATGTGGTCTGGGGTGGGGACTTCAACCTGGCGTTGCTGCCTCAGCTAGATAGAGCGGATGGGGTCTGCTCCTACAAACCCGGGGCAAGGGAGGCGCTGGAGGGCATCATTGAGGAGGGCGGACTACTGGACGCCTGGTGACACCTGTACCCCCTGTGATGGGAAGGCACAGACTTTACATCACATACCGGGACCTGGGCACGTTTAGACTATTTCTTTATCACGAGAGATGTCGCGGTGGAACTTGTGGGGGTTCGTCACCTGCAGAGGACTTACTCTGATCACAGTCCTGTCTTGCTCCACTTTCGCACACCGGGTTGGGACAGCCCACGCCCGCAATGTAGACTTCGCCCTGACATCCTCCTCGATAACCTATTTCACTCTGAACTGGGGGAAGAGATTGCTGATTTTTTCACCAGGAATAAGGGGTCGGTGGACTCTGTTGAGCACATATGGGAGGCATTCAAGGTCACTATAAGGGGGTACTGTATCTCCAAGGGACATGGTGTATTGCGCACTATCCTCGCATCCATTAGCACACTGGAGACAGAATTGCGTGATCTAGAGCTACGAATGGCGTCCAACAACAGCCCCGACCTGCAGGCCACATTTAGGGAGACACTGTCACGGTATGAGGAGGAGGCTGCGCGAGAGGCCAAGTTCAGGGGCAAACACTGGCAGGCCCGTAAATACTGCGAAGGGGACAGGCCCGGGAAGGCGCTTGCTGTGATCACACAACCACCGCGGGCGCATAACACTATATTAGAACTCACCAACGCCTCAGCACTGCTATCAGGGACTCAGATGCGATCCTTGCCCATTTCGTGACGCATTACCATTCACTCTACACCTCCACAGCGGGGCCCGATGTGTCGTATGCTGACTACCTCAATGACGTGGCGCTGTGCTGGCTTAGTGACGGAGACAGGGCGTTTCTTGCGGCACCGTTTGAGCTAGATGAGGTACGTGAGGCCATTATGTCCCTCAAGAATTGCAAGGCCCCAGGGCTTGACGGCATACCGGCCGAATTCTACAAAGCTTATATTGACATCATGGCCCCGGGGCTCAGCGAGGTCTTCTAGGTCTTCTAGGAATCCCTATGCGATGGAAGTAGTGATCACATCTCTCCTTAAGCCCGATAAAGACCCCAAATCCTGTAACTCTTATCGCCCGCTCTCTCTCCTAAACTGTGACGTCAAGATACTCGCCAAAGTCTTGGCCACCCGGCTGTCGCTCTTAATGACCAGACTTGTACTGCCCGATCAATCAGGCTTTGTGGCAGGTAGATCTACCTCCCACAACCTTTGTACGCTCTTCTCCCTGCTCCGCACGGTACACCCTGACACACCAGTGGCGGCCGTATTTCTCGACGCAACCAAAGCCTTCGACTCAGTCGAGTGGCCGTACCTGTTCTCTGTGCTGGCCAGTATGGGATTTCCCAAATTATTTATATCCTGGGTCCACCTGCTATACACACGCCCTATGGCGAGAATACTGATCAATGGTCACTTATCACAGCCTATCGCACTAACCAGGGGTACAAGACAGGGGTGGCCTCTCTCCCCCCCTATTGTTCGCTATAGCTGTCGAGCCTCTTGCCTGTCGATTGCGCCAGCTGCATCGCGGTGGTGCAGTGCAATGCTTGCAGCGCCAGATAGATGTATCCCTTTATGCGGATGACATCACCTTGTATGTCAAACACCCCGAAATATACCTTAATCCTTTACTCGGAGAGTTTGTACTGTTCGGCGGAAAGTCCGGTGTCCATATAAACTGGTCCAAGTCGCAGTTTTTCCCTCTAACCGACGCGGTGAGTGCTTTCCCTCTTGATTACCCGCTCGAGTGGTGTCAGTCCGACCTTCGCTATCTTGGGATCTGCATCTCCCGCGACAGGGATGAGACACTGCGGTCCAAATACGGGGTGGCAATAACCAAGCTGATTGCTTCAGTGGACCGATGGGTTACTCTGCCACTGTCTATGGCCGGGAGAGCGTCGCTCATAAAAATGGTGGTGCTCCCCCGCTTTCTTTACCTTTTTCTCAATATACCTTACTTTCCTGGTGCTAATTTCTTCCGAACCCTACGATCGGAGTTGCGACGGCTATTTTGGGGAGGCAGGAGTCCCCGGCTTAAGTGGTCCACGATCACACTCCCCTACGAAAAGGGAGGCTTCGACGTTCCTGATTTCGAGGCCTACTATCAATGTGCACAGGCGCATTTCGCTCACCACTGGATGGCTCCTACTCCCTTCATGCCGCATGTAGCAGTGGAGGACTGGATTGTACATCCCCTTCCACTTGGGGATGTACAATCCACTGCAATGAATCTTACATCACTACACCAAATACGTTGGTCTCCTGCACTTTGGATGCGTGGCGCCGCATAACCAGGAGCTTGGCTTGTAAACTACTCTACTCGCCCAAGTTGCCGCTTACATACCACCCTAATCTTACCCTTCTGGAAGAACTGGGCTTTCGCAACCTCTGTGCAAAGATACGAGTTTCTTGCTGGGGTGACCTGTTCTCCAACGGCACCTTTAAATCGACAGAGTTGTTCTTTGCTGGACATGAATGCACTCCTCTCGAGCTCTTTTACTATGTGCGGCTGCGGGCTGGGATGAAGGACATCCTGCCTGACTTTCCCAGCGAACCTGACGTCTTACCACTGCTACACTTCTTATTGTGTTCACAAGATGGGGCCCATCTGGTCTCAGGCCTTTACTGACAACTCAGGAGGGCTGCCCCGGTACCGGACTCCAATGCGCGGCTGCGCTGGTCTGCCGAACTTGCTATTGACATATCAGATGAACAGTGGCAACACTGCTGCGCGCTCACCTCCCGAATCTCTGCCAGCAGCAGATTGAAGATCATTCATTATAAATTCTTGCAGCGGGTGTATTACATGCCGGTGAGGAAGCGGCGTTTCGGCCTGGCGGACGATGATTGCTGCGAACGTTGCCACGCCACTGGTACCGACTTTCTCCATTTGGCGTGGACATGCCCCCAGGTGGCGCGCTACTGGCAGCAAGTGATAGACGCTCTCGCGGAGATGGTTGAAGAGACTGTGCCCTTTGACCCGCTGGTGGCCCTACTTGGAGACACTAAGCAGTTCCCTAGGTCCTGCCGGAAATTTGTCGATACCGCCCTGCTGCTGGCCAAGAGGCGCGTGGCTTGCCGGGTGGGAAGGGGCAGAGCGCCCAAATTCAAGGACTGGCTAGGTGATTTAACTCACTGTCAGGATCAGCATGCAACATTTGCTGAACTACTGCCCATTTCGAGTCGTCCTGGCAACATTTGGGGGCCGCTGGTGCAATATCTACTCGCGCGTTCGGATGACGCGGGGTGAGCAGCCGACCAACCTGGTATAGATTAGCGCCCTGCTCATATGTTGGACCTGGCCGTGGACCCTGGTTTTGCGCGCACGCCTCCTCCTTGTACTAGCCAGATGGGGGTCCCCCCCCCCCGGTTTCGACCGCTCTACACTCGCTGATCCCCTCCCCCCCCCCCCCGGCCCGTATGCAACATCTGCATCATGGCTCTACCCCCCCTGGCCCACCATTGATCTCCCTTGCCTGCATGCTCCCACTCTGTGCCCGACCTGACATGCGTCATGACACCCACTGACAGCTGATTCCTTGGGGCTCTGTACCTAGCATTGCCCCTTGCTTATACTGGCCCTCTTGCCGGGACGGCTATGACACGCACATGTTGTTACACACACCTCTGCTCACATAAGACGCCACACCAACTCACAGCTGCTTAATTAGCAAAGTAGTCATGAAGTGCCTTTTAGTTACCGAATTGTTGGGGAGTTCTGTTACATTATTCTAGAAACCAAAAATAGAGAGGGAAGAGCTTTCTTTTTTCTCCAAAGAAAAACACTGTTCTACTGCTGCTCATCCTCCCTTGCCATGCAACATCGGTTGCGCTACCCCGCTCCATTTCCTCTATACATTGCCGCCGGGCCTCCGGGATGCCGGCCTTACGGCTGTGTTAAATTCGATTCTTTACTGCTGCCGGCCTCCGGGTTGTAGGCATAACAGGCTGTGTGACTGTCTCAAATTACCAAATTACACAATAAAGCAGATTTGAACTCCAAAAAAAAAGTCTTTTCTAAGGGAGATAAAGATTTTGCTCTGTATTTGTTTAATGTGTAATGCTTTTACTTTAAAGAAAATATTTGTTATAGACTTTGCTACTCTTAGATCATTACTTCTTACTTCTGATTGACAGATTGTGCTGTAATGTATTGGTACATGCCTTTCTTTATTAGTTGGCCTTCGTTTCCCGCAAAATATAGTCGGGAAGGACTAAATATTCAGAATCTTTGTCTTCATATAAGCCTCTTAGTGTGTTATATTCTGCCGGTGCTAAACCTAAAATATTATTTGTTTCCATAGTAATTGTTTCATTATCTAACATAGTATCTAAATTTCCTGCTGCAATGTTGTCCGAGGAATCTGATGTATTATTTGTATCTGAAGTCTCATTACAAGGATGTATATTTTGTGGTGTATAATCTTAATCTGGATTAACAGTGATTCCATATTCTTGAAACATACTGCTAGTAGTTGCCAAATATAAAGCTGCACGTTTTACTTTGTTTGGTCTAACATTTTCGAAATGGGTATAAGATTTATAACCTAATTTCCTTTTTAATTTTATTGGAATTGTCATGTTGTCATTGATTTGTCATAGCATCTGCAGGTACATTTACTACTGCACCTGATAAGGATTTTTGGAATCCACGTGGTAATGTTTTAATTTGTAAAAAAGGTATTCTTGGTGATACTAATCTTTCTTCTAAGTTATGCAAGTGTAAGGCTGCTGAGATGTCAGGAAATGTCATCCCATTTTAAACTGAACATGGAGGTATTTTGTCCTTCAAATATAGGTGTAACATGTTTGGCATATCTCATCTGTTGTGTTTTTGCTAACGTTACATTCTATGAATGTTGCCCGCTTACTAATATTGTGTGTTTTTTGTAGACTTTGCTTATGCCAAAGTTGATTGCAAATAGTGCAAGTGTACTCGGGGCCATATCTTATTTGTTCATGAAAGACAATAATTTTGTCATTTGTTGTTTGAACTATAATATTTCTAGTATTATTAAGTGCATTTCCTGTGTTTTGTGTATGTTTTCTTTTTCTATTACTGAGATGTCCTAGAACTTGTATTGTATTTGTTGTTTGAGATTGTGATTCAGCATCAGGTGTGAATGTGTTTATTTTATCAGTATTGCTAATAGTTATGTGTGAAGCCAAATTACTGTGTGTTGTTAAAGGCAGTCCATTGGCTTGACTATTGCAGCTCTGTGTGTTTATAATTGTATTTTCTACTTGTAAGTTTGTTGAAGGAATCTGTGGCAATGCCTCTAGAGATATGTGTCGTATGGACATATATGTTTTTTATAGACTTCACTTTTCCCTCTCTATGCTTTCGTTGTATCATCTGTAGTGATATTTTGCTAATTGTCTTTATTTTCACTGTCTTTAATTGTACAGTAATACTTGTTGAATTTGTTATCTTGTCTGTATCAGCTAACCTTATGATGTATTCCATAATTAGATTAATAGTCAATTGGTATAGCAATACATGTTCCATTAGGCTCATTAGGCTGAGGTATTGCTGTTGTATTTTGGCTATGTGAATCAAAAATAAAGTATGCATGTATAGTTTTAAATACAGAAATTGTATATCTACCTATACAGATTAACACACCAGTTTGTGAATTAAGTGTAGAAGTTAATGTTGATATAAATTTGCTATGTCAAATGTGTGCTGATTTTGTTATCTCGTCTCTAAAGCATTTTTTGAGCTTAATAGAATATATTATGTCATTGCTATTTATGTAATTTGGCAAATTTTGTGGTTGCATACAATGTTGTTCATTAACAGAGTGCATTTCTGTGTATAAAGCATCTCCGAGATTCATAATACGATGTTAATCTACACTGTCCCAAGTATATGCTGGTTTACAGTATTTCTGTAGAATAGCAAATATACTATTCAGCAGAGAATGTGTATATTGAATACTATTTGCAATAAGTGTTTTTTTTTTTTGCTGTGTATGTGTGTTATTTAAAATATCTATTTCTTGTTGTGCTTGTACAAAAATATTTGCATCTATGTTGGTAATATTTGTGTTAGTTTGCCTGTTGTGCAATGTGCTATTGTTTATGCTTTCTGGAACTATTATGGCATTACTTTCAGTAATAGGTTCATATGTATGATAGCAATTACCTGTATATGTGTTGGTATGTAAATTACTTGTTGATGTTGTTGGTTGTACATTTATGTTTGTGCTATTAATATTTTGTCTTTCTGTGTTGCCCTTAAATGTTTTCTTAAGTATACTTGCATATGTGTTAGTATGAGTAGTCTCTAGTGGTGTACCAGTATATTGTGTTGTACTTATATTCTTGCTGTTAGTTTGAGACAGATTCTTAGGTGTTGTTGTTGGAGTTAAGTGTATTGGAATATGTACTAGTACTAGGAGTATTATCTAAAGATGGTGATGGCTGTTTCCCATTACAAAATGTTTTTGCTTTAGATTTAGATTCCCGAATGATTTTTTTTTTGCTGTTTCTAGAAGCGTTTCAAATGCCTGTGTGAATTTTTTTTGACATGCTTTAGTAGTATGCACATAAAGATTTTTGGGTGCTACTGAATTCCTATTTTGTTGATTAATTACCATTGCGTTTTGAAGTGATTGATTTTTAATCATAGTTGGTTGTAGTGGAGTTAATTCATATGGTACGCAATTACTATTTGGTTTCTTTAGACTATGTGCCAAATTTGTGATGTACTCTAGAAGATTTTCAAATATGAACTGTATAGTAATACATGTTCCATTTGGGTGAGGCATTCCAGTGTTATCCCGACTATGTGAGTCAAATACAAAGTATGAATTGTTATTTTTAACAATGGATATAACCTACATTTCCATGCAAAGCAAAACACCCGAGTTTAAATCAAATGCAGATTTTAATATTGTTTGCAAATATTGTTTGCAAATTTGGAAAAGATGGGTCAAATTGTTGTAATATGTCGCCATAAGAAGGTTCTTTAAGCTTAAGCGTCTTATTGTGTTCTATAACATTTGGTAAATTATCTGGATGCATAAGTTGTTCTTTATTAATAGAATGCATATCTGTATATAAAGCATCACCTATGTCCATAATGTAATGCAAGTCTTCTTCAGTCCATTTATTTGCAACTTTGTAATAGTTGTGTATAATTGCAAATGTACTGTTTGGCAAACATTGGTACCCTCTTGAATTAGCAGAAAATTTGTAATAGCCTTGATGATCTGCTGCCATATTTGCATCATATTTATTGTAATACAGTATATATTTTCTAATTAAACCGATTAATCAATTAATCAATTGTTATAAGTCCTATTATAGCTGCGACGTAGCTTTCTTTTTTTGATATATAGATATATATATATATATATATATATATATATATATATATATATATATATATTTCCTTTTCTGCAAGGAGGAGGTTTGGAGAAATACCTAACGGTTTGGTTCTACCGTAAGCTACGCACCTCCAGTAAGTGCGCCAGTGTTCACCCGCCAGGAACCGTCTCTTTGTGCCGTGAAAGCGATCATGGGTGGACAGGTGATCACAGCAGAGCCTGGAAAAGGGGCTTAGCAAGTGGCACAACTGACTTTGCACCATTCAACAACGGAAACAAAACATACCCACTGGAGGGTCAAAAAAGAAAACTTGAAAAACTACAAACACCACAATGCTTGGCGGCTCACGAGGGGCGTCCCATCGGGGGCAATGAAACAAAAACATGCACACCTGCGTGAGGTTAAAAACAGAAGCAGCGTTGGTGATCTCCGTAAGGCATAATCCTTTGAAAAAGTTCTTTGTGAGATCGAAACATGTCAGGATGCTGAAGGAATTAAAAGAATGAAGGCAAGCTCAGTTGCGGTGTGCGGCTAATTCCTTTTCTGCAAGGAGGAGGTTTGGAGAAATATATACTAGCAGCCCGCCCCAGCGTTGCCTGTGGCAGAAGGGGGCTGGGGGCAGCATTTCCAGATTGCGGCAGCGTTGCCCGGGGCAGAAGGGGGCTGGGGGCAACATTTTAGGCTTAAATGCATTCCCGCCCGGCCCCCGCCTGCCCCGACATTGCCCAGACCGCCTCCTGCCTAAGCCACCCGCCTCGCCTTTGCCCAGACCTCCTCCTGCCTAAGCCACCCGCCTCGCCTTTACCTTTGCCTTACCCCGCCCGCCCCGACATTGCCCAGACCGCCTCTTCTTTGCCTTTGCCTTTGCCTTACCTGAGCCGCCGCTCTTCCCCGTGCTCCGGACTTCACCGCCACTCCTCGCTGCGCGTCACCGCTCCTCCCCGCCTGTCATCATCACGTACATTGCGGACATCGCTAGGTCGCGGCCAGCGCTACGTCGCAGCCGGCGCTACTTTTAGGGGACTACTTTGTTTTTAAAGTGTATTTTTTTTAAATTACGTTTTTTAAAAATTTTATGCAGCCTATGTCCATCTACACACCCTGAGGATTACAACAATGTATTGGGTGTGTGGATTGGTGCTGTGGTTCCAGAGTTTACTTTGCCAAAAGGTTTCTGTTCTCTCTGTATAATAGTAGTATATATATGTATATATATATATATATATTCCAAGAACTTCGACTGAACATCCTTTACACCGGACACAAAGAACGAACCGGACTTAATCAGGTGAATTGGCTGATTTTTATTTAGTGCAACCTTCCATTCGCCATGACGCGTTTTGGGCCCTAAAGCCCTTGATCACATGACATGGTCTTTCTGTCCTCGTGATTTAAAGTACATACATGGGTCATCTGACCTTGGGCCTGTAGACATAAACAGACTTCTGCCTAATCCACAACATTTAACAATATCGGCGAGATGATGTATAAAATATGACAATCACCAGCAATGTTGCTAAAATGTATACATTACATCATTTTCACCTTTGTTATTCTCCCCTTAAAAACCCAGAGACTATAAAACATTTCATTAGTCCTCCATATTTTACGTTTGATCTTGTGCAAATTTTGCAATAAATAAATACATATATAAATATTAAATAATCAATATAGCCCATTTCAATTTAAAATACATCAAATGTAAAATCATGATTCAATATTTCATTATATAAATACACAAAAATGAATATAAATAAACATTTTGAATTTATTAGTGCAAATAGGCCAAGTATGTGCCATATCTGCTGAAATTTGTGCAACAATATGCAACGTTTTTTCACCTGGGTTTGAAAACAAAAAAGGGGGGAAGACAGAATGGAAGCCCAAGTGGGCTTGATTTGTTTGTGGATAACTGCGTCTACACTGCCCTCATGATCTTGTTTACCCATTGCACATGTTCGTGAGAGTAATGTGATTTCACCTGGGAATATAGAGTAAAAATAAATCCTAAAAGTAGTTTTCTGTTTAGATGACACACCCCGCAAAATTTCTCCCGAGCATGCCCTTTGGTCATACTAATGCTGATATATTCAACATCATATCTGAGTTTACAAGCATGTGTACAAGTCCTCTGTCGGAATAAGGCCATTCGGCGTCTTGGTATTAAGTTCAAGGATATATCTGGTCTCAAGTAATCTTAAGCGTGCTTCCCTGTCACCTCCTCTGCGGACCGGCTGCACCATATCTATGGCATAGTAGCTGAGGCAACCCAGATCACCCTTGTTGCACAAGTTTGTGTATCGCCACTGGGTATGCCTCATCCTTGTTGATGACCGCCCGCATGTGCTGGAGTATGCGTTTGTGGACCTGTAGCTTGGTACTACCCACGTACCGTAGCCCACACGCACACTCCAGCACATACATGATGAAATCTGATTTGCAAGTTATTTTCTTGGTGATCCTATTTGTACCTCACAGAATGGGGACATATAAGTCGTCTTGTTCTTCCCCATGGTGCATGCCTTGCAGATGGCGCACTTCATGAAACCCTTACTTTGCATTAACCAGTTGTCTCTGCTCACCACCTCCGGGCTACTTTTCACAAGAATGTCGCTCATTGACCTGGCACGACTATACGTTATGGCTGGGTAATCAGCCAAGGTTTTACCAATCACGGGATCCCCCCCTTACTATTGGCCAATTTTTACGAAAGATCTTTTGCAACTGCTTGTGTTGGCGACTGTAAGCTGTAATTAGTCTCGGTTGACTGCCTGCACTACTCTTCACCTTCAGTATTTCATTAGGTTTCCTCTCAGTGCTGAGCAGAGTATTCATCCTGTTAGCCCTTGTCCTGGCTTTTACAACCAAGGCCTCTGAATAGCCCCTTTCCAGGAACCTTTTCTTGCTACTTGTTTGTGATGTCAAGCATGACTCATCTGTGCTACATATTCTTCTGATCTTCAGCATCTCCCCATAGGGGATGCTGCGGATCAGGTGACCCGGGTGGTGGATGGACGCATGGAGGACCATGTTGCCCGCGGTCTCTTTGTGATGCAACCTGGTTTGAAGCTTACCTCCCTCCACATAGACTTCAACGTCTAAGAAGTTGACTGTATTATCACTGATCATGCCGGTAAATCTTAGATTCAACTCATTGACATTAATTTCCGAGATGAATTGTTCTGCCTCACTTGATGTCCCCCTCCAGATTATGAAAAGGTCATCTATGAATCCGTACCATGATACAACATTATTTGTCATCACCTCTGCATAGGCGACTCCCAGGACCTGCTCCTCCCACAGCCCCATGTGCAAGCACGCGTAGCTGGGGGAGAAGCAGGCCCCCATCGCAACTCCTCTCAATTGTTGGAACACTTGATTTTGGAATAAGAAATAATTGCTTGTGAGGCAAATCTCCATCATTTCTTTGATCATGGCATTGTTTCCTATGATCCAGAGGAATCGGTAGACTTGAACTATCAAAAGTATTGTAATCACATCATAAAGACCCTGGATAGATTTGCCCCTCTGAAAAATATAAAGAATAAGAGGAAACCATCTGCTCCCTGGTTTAATGAGGAGCTGAAATCCCTACCCAATGTACGCCGACAGGCAGAAAAGAAATGGTGTAGATGCTATTCAGAGCTGGATAAAAAACTGCTGAAAGTGGAACAGGAAAAATTGCCAAAGCTAAGGCACTCTTCTATGCCACTACTATTCTTCAGTCCCCTAACAGTACTAAAACCCTTTTTAATATCATAAGGGATCTCTCACACCCCACCTGTACGAGTAATAAGGTGGTTGCTACTCAAGAACTATGTGATGAGATTGCGATCTATTTTGAGGAAAACATTGCTAAAATTTTGGGGGGGCTGAAGGAGGAAAGGGCTAGCTGCTAAGATGCAGTGGCACAGATAGAAGAGGAACCTCTACCAATATTGTCATCACTGGAAAACTTCACCCCTCTTTCAGAGGAGCTCTTTTTCAGTCTGGCCCATATTGTGTCATCTGGGTAACCGCTAGACCCCCTCCCACACAGGATCTGAAAGGAATATGGGCCAGAGCTGTTCACCTGGATGCATCAGATCTGTCGCCAATCTCTTGAGGAAGGCATAGTGCCGGAAGCATGGAAGCATGGAAGCAGGCACTGGTTACCCCCCTGCTTAAAAAGCCTTCGCTGGACTCTACTATTCTGGCGCATTTTAGGCCCATGTCCCTCAGTCAGTAGGTCCCTGTCAGGATATCTGGAAGACAACTGCCTATTGGACAAGGACCAATTTGGCTTCCGCCCAGGCCACGGAGCAGAAACTGCATTGGCAACCATGTTGGACACGCTTCGAATGCAAGCCGACAATGGCAACTCCTCTGTATTGGTGCTGTTGGACATGTCGGCCGCATTCGACACGGTTAGCCATGCAGTTCTGCTAAGTAGGCTGGAAAAACTTGGCGTGAAGGACAAGGCCCTGAGGTGGATACAATCCTACCTGACAGGTAGACAACAGGTGGTGACCCTAGCACCCTTCTCATCTCCCAAGTCCCTGGTCAGTCATGGAGTTCCTCAGGGCTCCTCGATCAGCCCTATTCTTTTTAATCTTTATCTGCAGCCCCTGATCCCCATGATTAAATCTTTTGGTATAGATTTGATAAATTACGCTCACGACACCCAACTGGTGTTCTCCTTAGAAGGAAGACAGGCGGTGACCATTGAGACCTTTCAGAACTGCATGAGCAGGGTCTCCAGGTGGCTGACAATAAACTCCCTTCATTTTAACGAGGGGAAGACAGAGGTAGTCTACTGCTCGTCAGCCAAACTGAGTCAACAACCTTCCCATGAGATCAGGCTTGCGCCGGGAGCTGATCCTTGCATCCCAGTCAAGACTGTGCGCAATCTAGGGGTACTGTTTGATGCGGATTTCCAAATGACCTCTCAGACCAATAAAACTATCAGTGTCTGCTTTGGACTGCCGAAAGCGCTCCGACAGATTTTGCCACTTCTGCCTGATGAGTCTAGACCGCTAGTAGTTAGGAGTGTGATCCTGGCCAGACTGGACTACTGTAATTCCTTATATCTAGGGGCCCCCTTAGACATCCTACAGGGGCTCCAGAGGGTCCAGTCTATAGCGGCCAAGCTGGCACTTAAAAGACCTCGCAGTTCCTCCACTACGTTGGCACTAAGAGACCTACATTGGCTGCCAATCGGGAGTAGAGTCGCTTTTAAGTCCCTATGTATTGTGTACAGAGCCCTGCACAACACGGGACCTATCCCTCTACAGGAAAGGCTCTCCTGGTATAAGCCCTCCAGATCCCTGCGCTCCTCTAGCCAGGGTTTGGCAGCAACTACCAGGATCAGGAGATCGAGGATGGGAGGCAGAGCTTTCTGCATTTCTGCATCTAGGCTGTGGAACGAGCTTCCCCAGAACATCACACAAATTGACACCCTACTGGGTTTCAGAAAGAGCCTGAAAACATGGCTGTTCGCCAAAGTCTAATCCCTGTGACTCCATCTAATAGTTCCGGCGGCTGTTCTATATGTCATGACAGCTAGTGTATTGTTGTACCATCTGACTACTTCCTGTTTGGGCGCCAGGATTCCCGTAGGGTGACAGTTGGGCGTTACAAATAATAAATACAATACAATACAATTGTGTTCTAGCATGCATACCGGTCTCCTATTCAGTTCAGTTCAGTTCTTTATTTATTTTGGTGGTTAAAAACCATCATAAAAATACACAATGCATTACAAATCCACATACAATCATTTTACATTGTTAATCTGAACATTACAATATTAAACACATTTTAAAAATTATTATTTACAAACATTAATTGGAAAGGAGGGAGCAGTTAATTCATTTCATCCTACATCAACCCCTGGTATTTCTTAATTTGACCACAATTTTTTAAAAACTCATGATAGTACACAGAGTACGTGTCTCAGTTTCTCTTTGCAAGATGGTAAATATTTGACTCCTTTAAAATGTCCCCCAGAAATCTTCGGCGCGGGATTTTATAAAAAGAACATAATAATACAAAATGAAGTGTGTCCTGCGGAGACCTATTGTCGCAGCCGCAGGCACCCTTCTGCTCAATTGTTAAAGTAAAACCAGACGGGTAAGCTAATATGTTATGTAACAAATTGAGCCTAAAACGAGTCATTAAAAACCTCTCTTTTTGACTATACATTAAAAAGAGATACGGTTCCATACCCATTTCATTACTCACAAGAGTGTGCTACTACAGATGATTTGTTAGAGTCAAGTTGATTCGTCCTGAAATCATATTTTTCCAATAACTGCTTTTGAACACGATATTTGCAAGAGCTATCAATATTTGAGGGGTCAGTAAATAACATTTGTTGATCAATAGACTCTAGGGTTTCTTTAATGTATTTTAGCCAAGGGATTTGCAACCATCTGTCTCTCCGGAGACAATCTTCAATGATCTGTCTAGTTAATTCAGCGTTTGGATTTAGCCAAATACGAAACCAGGTCAGAATTGATCTCACTTTAATCAGGTCAGATATATATGGGGTACCAAGCTCCTTATGTGTGACTGCTGCCGGGATGCTCTGTGGTAACTTTAGCAGTTTCTTTAAGAATTTATCTTCCGCTGCTTGTATCTGTTGTGCATCCATAAAGCCCCACACCTCTGCCCCATAGATAGCTTTAGAAGTACTGACCGCTCTATACAATGTCATTACTTGCTCAGGAGACGAACAACCCATCCTTCGCGCAAAATTTAATATGGCACCATTCGCTGAGACAAGTTTCCTGGACCTTTCCTCAATCAGTGGGGCAAACTTGATATTTTCATCGAACAAGAGACCCAGATATGGGAAAGTATTCACAGCGTCCAAAACGTGAGTTCCTATTTTGAACACAAATCTCTTGCGAGGTTTTTTCCCTGCCACCATGATAAAGGACTTAGTCAGATTTACAGAGAGATCTAGATTCTCCATGAACCTCGCAAAGTCACTGATTAGGTGCTGCAGACTTGCTGTTCGAGCGAGAAGGACCGTGTACAAAAGTACCGGTATGTGATGCGATCCCACTCTTGGGCAGTCAGTCCTCCGTGTCAGCAGAGCACTCTCCAGGTCATTTATGTAAAGGGAAAATAGGAATGGAGCCAGGATACACCCCTGCCTCACCCCACTAGTGCACGGGAAGGGATCAGTACTCACCCCCCCCCCCCCGAGCTATAGCGGACCTTGGCAGTGGTGTTCCAGTGAAGTTCCTTAAGTATGTTAATCAGGTCTGGATCGATTCCCAGTCTAAACATAAGTGCCCAGAGTTTAGTTCTATTTACATTATCAAATGCCGCTGCAAGGTCCATGAATCCCATGTACAGGGTTCCTTTATCTGATTTGATATATTTAGCCGCTAAAAGGTATAAGTTGAGACATTGGTCACTAGTTGGCTTGCCTGTTCGAAACCCATACTGGGTATCCACCAAGGTGTTATGTGCTTCAGTCCACTCTGTCAGGCGGTTAAGAATTACCCTACCTAATAATTTAGCTGAAACGTCGATCAGCGAGATTGGTCTGTAGCACTGTGGTTTATCCCTACAGCCTTTCTTGTATATAGGAACAATCACTGCAGTTGACCAAGATCACGGAAGACCAGATTTGATTGCTGCATTAAGTACTCTGGTCATAATCGGTGTCCATAAGTCGGTATTACTTAAAAATAGGTCTGGGGGGGTGCCATGGTGCCTTATTACGCATCAGCCCTAGCACTGCCTTTAGAACTTACGGCAAAGAGAATTCTAACTCAGTTGCTCTGGGGCCTCCCCAACTCCATCCCCGATTTCTACCTCCAGTTGATTATACAGACTTTTAAAATGGTTAATCCATTGTTCTGGGAGTATATTAGTGCTGATTACTGGGGAGCCTCAGTCTTGGTATCAGGGTCTGTTTATAATTCTCCTACATTGGGCATAGTCCCTGTTTTCTCCTGCTTCTCTGAGGTCTGCCCAGACTTCCTTTTGGAGTGCACTCTTCCTTCGCTTAACCTGCATTTTATAATTCTGTCTACAGAGGGCAATTTCATTCTTGTCTCTCTGGGACTTCTTTAGGCTCTGTTTTAATTCTCTCAGTGCCCGTGAGCAATTAGTTCCTTAGTAGGCCGCTTAGTTTTTAATAATCCTTCCACTAGTTTGGTTAAGGATTCAAACGCCAGGACCACTTCTCTGCCCTCTAGTGCAAGGTCTAAACAAGTCTCTATATGTTCTTTCCCTCTACCCACTAAGGTACTATAGGAATCTTGTGGATTAACCATTGTCCATCTTATGCGCCTCCCTTGGTCCGTTGGATGGATTACAATATCCCCCGATGATTTACTGGTAGATCATTATATTCAATTTCAAGAGAGAGGGGGTTGTGGTCGCTAAAGGGGCTCCACTCCATACTTACATTTATAATCTGCTCTTTAGCAAAGGCAGAAATTACTATAAAGTCTATTATAGACTCACAACCTCTTCCTTTAAATGTGGGTATGAGAGTCTCCCCTGCTTTCGTTAGCAACAGGTCCATTGTGTGGGTAATGGCAAAGCTATCTAGAAGCTTCATAAGCAGTGTGCCCTCTGTTATGTTCGAAATGTGGTCCCTTTTCTTCAGGACAGGAAGACCAATCATGAGAAATAGGGAATAGCTTTGGGCACAGATGACAATTAAAGTCCCCCATCAGCAGGACAATTGGTTCGGACCCCCCTGCCTTAGGTCTGTTTCCTCATTTAGCCTACTCTCAAGCTCTGATAATATAGGGAAGTTTCCATCAGTTGGGCCCGGGTTGTAAAAATTTAGAATTAAAAATCTCCGCCCTTGACCCTGGAATATCACTGCTTGGATGGTGTCTGACACCCAGACTGGTTGTGACCAAGTGCCCTTTAGGTCTAAATCAGCATATATCACTAAACCTCCTTTCACCCTCCCAGATCTCACTTCTTGGGCCGGCCTGAAAAAACATTTATAGCCCTCCAGTTGGCAGGAGTCAGAGTCTCGCGCCCATGTTTCTTGTAAGGCTATAATATGGAAGCCCCTTATGTATTCTTTCCACTCTTTATTGTCGAATTTACACCCCAGGCCTGCTACATTCCAAGACAGAAAGGCTAGTCCTGCCCTATTAACTTTCCTTCCCTCTGTGCTGAGTTCCTTTATTCTACGGTCTCCTGTTTCATGGGACTTTGGGGCATTATCATTCTCTTCCCTCTGTTTAGGGGGTTCTTCTATCCTAACTTTTTGCCCAATCCTAGTATTAACAGATCCATCCTCTATTGCAGGACGTACAAGTTCCCCTGTTGCGATAGTGGTTGCAGGCTCTTTATTTGTAGAGGGTAGTCAATCATTTTCATCGAGTGACTGCAAAGGGGCAAATCTGTTTCTCCACTGGGGATAATCTCGTGGGGGTAGAAACTGATCGGGGTAGTTTGTGGATCTGACCCTTTGGGTACATTGTGGCCTTCCAAGATTCCACATTACATTGTCAGCATTATTACTGCTCCATCTCCTTGGGTAAAATTACGCCAGAGGGAGTGCACAAATTGTACCGGTATGATTCCTGTTACAATTCTTCAGAATATAATCCACCAGTCTAGTATCTCTAAAATTTGTCATAATGTAGTCCCCCCTTATATCCTTTTTCCTACCTCCAAGCCAGTTAACTCTTCTTACATGCACTATCTCCCCCCCCTTTCCCCATTATTTAATGGTCTGTGTATGTTCAATCACTTTGAAATTTTCGCATGTAATTGAGAATGCGATTCTTTGTCTGAGGCCCTGAGTTCAGGAAACCCTGCGAATACTATTACAAAGGGACTGGCTTCTGGGGGTAAATTTATATGCGGTGGGGCTGTCTGGGATATAGAAAGGATCAAAGTCCATGTAGGGTGAGCTATAGGGACCATTTCTTAAATAATGGTCTTCCTGACCCCTTTGTATTAGCGGTTGTAGGGGGGCTTTATTGATATTTTTAGAGCTCATCTTGTGATTAGATCCCTCTCTCTGCTCTTGAGAAGCTTTCGGGACGTCATGTATCTGGGCAATCGTGTGTTGGGTATTGCTGACACAGTTGTTGTTTGTCAATGTATTATTATTAGTGGCCGCATTAATGGGTTGGTTAGGACCAGAAGGGGGTTTCTTAGTTGTCAGATCTATTATCTTACTTTGTTTGATCAGTTCGCTCGCTGCTTTACCCACCCTACTTATGATAGGTTTCAACTGAGCAATTATAAAAGTTTCTAAGTGTTTCTTGAGATCTCCTAAAATATCCTCAATCCATCCTGGTGGATTTGTATTTGTGTGCACCTTATCATCTACCAGGATGACCTCTTGCCTGTTTTTAGGTCGTCCATATCCTGTGAGTGGCTTATTTTGTCTTTGTTGTCCCTTAGTCCTCCCCCGCCATTTGGTTTTCTCTGGGGGGGTCGGTTCGCTATGCCCTGAGGTTTCTGCCCCCGGGGAAGGTGGGGGTTGGGCACAGGGAACAGCCTCTATTGGGTTATTTGGTGAGGCTAAGTTTCCGGTCATATTTGGGCTGTCAGCTAATGTGAGATCTCCAGACTGTGTTGGGGTAGCTACTATAGGGTTGGATGAGGCGGATAGGCTCTTTTCCATGCGTTCTATCTCCCCGGATACCTTCTTCAACATCAAATCAATTGCGGAGGGTTTTTTCACTTTATTCAGGGCTAGAACGTTTGTTTCGGCCAGAGTTTGTTTAGGGGTTTCAGCTTGGCAAACTTTTCTCATGACCGAGCGTGTTTTAGGGTGATTAGACATAGTGTCTAAGATTATGGACTAGCTCTTCTCCTCCCCCAAAGAGCAGACCAAGGATCCTTCTAGTGGGTGGCTAGATATCTCAATACTGAAAAAATTAGATGGGGGAGGGTCAAAAGGGCATCTTTAACGACCAAGGCAACTTGGGCCCCTACAACAACTAGCAAAACAAAGAGAAGTGGCCTGGTCAAAATTACTGTAAGTGTGCCATGTTGAGTCTAGAACCGTGAGTCCATTAATAACACTAAAGGGATAGCACAGGGCTAGAAGAAATTCCCATCAGCCCACCCATCTGGTGGAGTATCGTCACGTGGGAGATGTATCATAAATCCAAATCTTGATCAGCGCACCTGGTAATGATGCAAAGATGGATTTTGTAGATATAATCTTAGACCACAGTGCTTCACTGGTGATGCTAATGGAGTGCAGTGCGAGTGAGAAGTGAGAGTGAAGATAAAATTGACTCAGAGGACCAAAAGTCAGTTTATTAGGTATGGTACTAGGGTCAAACTTAAAAACAACGCCCAATAGTTTTAAATAATAACTATATCAAGGCATGGTGTATTGAGGTCGACATGTTTCAGCTAGATGGACAACTGGTCCTAGCTTTCTTCAGGACCTAGTGAATAATGCGACTGCAAGCTACAGTAAATAAATTACAATAGTGGTGGACTTGTACACTTGTAATGGATACATCCTACCAGTTACTCTGAGCCCAGATGTATACTGGTGGTAATCCAGTCGTGCAGTATTTCCTGAAACAAAAAAGAAAGTGTACAACTAATAAAGTGTGTGTAATGGTATCAAGGATACAACAGACAAACAACAGGCACTCAAACAATACGGAAGAGAAAGTCTCCCCGTGACTCAGTAGTCATAATTTCCTACTGGATTAGTGTGTAAAGAATCACAAATAGTCAAAATAACTAAAACTCACCCAGCGTTCTGTGGGAATGTGCCTCACCTCACCCGGCACCCACTTGGGAATAGGGAGGCCCGCTCTGTTAGAGTGGAAATAAAATAAGGACCTCAGAGAAATATCAGAGGTACCACAATACATATAGTTACATATTTCCAGTACTCTACTAACATAAACTAGTTGTAAAGAAGGAGATTCAACCTCAAATGAACATATGGCACAACCTATGCAGGGTAGTCAAAAAATGCAGCCAAAGCTAGGTAAACTTGGGCTGAAATGCATGGCATTCTGATGACAAAAAGTGCCAAAACAATAAGCACAGAATCGTTTTCTAAAAGGCAAAGTAACTGACTGGGGCAAAAATGGAGCGTCCTACCTGTCCGTCGGTACCTCTACACGAACATCCGAGAGGGAGTGGAGGTGACTGACAGATGGACGCGCATGTCTTTTTATGCCCGAGTAGATTAACTAATAGGCTTCAGCTGTTGGGAATTCTCTTGTAACCATTGGATAATTGATTGGAAAAGCGCGCTGTTATTGCAATGCGATCGCGCCATATGAAACGCTATATTTAAAGCACATGCGTAATGCCATTGTGAAGGAACAGTACAAAACGCGCAGAATCCTAGAATAGAGACGCACTGTTGTTAAAGTGCGCATGCGCCGTGTAAGAAGCTTTTTCACATGTGCATGCGTGATCCCACAACAGAGACGCGCCGTTGTTAAAGTGCGCATGCGCCGTGTGAGACGCTATCCCTCAAACGCATGCGTGATATTGGTGATAGTCACGTGTAATCCTTCAGAAGACGGAGCAGTGTTCACAACGCGCCTATGCGTCATATGAGAGATAAGTCGAGACTGATGTCTCGTTTGCATGCGCAACGTGAGGTCTCATTGATTATTTATAAGCTGTGCAACCTGCTCAGTCAGACTAGGGAAGACACTATGGTAACAGAGCACGTGCGCCAATTAAATAAGAGAGATAATTATCTCGCGCTACCTAAAGAAATATATATAATACTCTAGAAATTCAGAGTAATATATGTAGGTATAGCACAATATCGCTGCTTTAGAAGGTAGTGTATTGTTGGAAAAGCCATTACCATGGTGAAGAAAATGAAATTTGTACACACATGATCAGGAATAGAAAGAATATATGATCATGCAAATGTGTCATTAAGTGTAATGACCTTATAGCACAGAGTAGGGAAGGCATTATTGGAAAAGCCATTACCATGGTGAAGAAAATGAAAATTGTACACACATGATAAGGAACAGAAAGAATTAATGTTCATGCAAATGTGTCATTAAGTGTAATGACCTTAGCGCAAAGTAGGGAAGGCATAGGTGACTTTTAGAGAGAGATGAGTCAGAGAACTAGCTCGACTCTGCAGATGATGGTATAGTGTTCATGAAAACTCACTCAGCCAGATATCTAGACATCAATGATGTAAAATATGTTTACAGTGACGTCCAGGGTATGTCATCATTAAGTCCCTGAATATGGCTTCTAAGAAGGAAAATCCACCTCTGTTCCTTCCTAAATAGGAACTTAGATATATCGCTGATGTGGGGAGGAATATAAGGCTGCTCTAGGACTAGCCACTTCATTTCGTCAGCTGAGTGTCTGAAGTCCAAGAAATGCTTCGTAAGTTTGGTGGCCTGTTTACGACACCTGATGGTACTTTTGTGTTCCCCAATTCTTAGTTTAATTTTTCGAGTAGTGTAGCCGATATACCTTAAGGAACAAGGACAGGTGATCATGTAGATGACGTTGTCAGTGTTACAATTTGTGTGTTTCTTAAGAATCCACGTTCTGCCTGTCCCTATGTCGACTGTGTTGGTCTTAGCCGTCTGAGGGCAAACACTACATGATCCACACGGATGGTGACCAGAGACCGGCGGTAGACCCCATAAGGTTGCCGAACCATCAGTGTTGAAAGTCCGAGGTCTAGTATGAACAAGTGTGTCTCGCAGGCTAGGTGCTCTTTTGAATGCAAAAAGAGGCAAGGGGATATTGGCGTCAGTGGTATTAAGAATCCCCCAATGTTTGCGGACTGATTTTTGGATGGTGTTTGACAATGCATTGAATGTACTGACAAATGTGAGTCATTCCATTGGTGGTTTGACTGGACGTCTTTCAATCAATGCCTCACGATTATTATTTGATGCACGTTTCCATGCTCTTTTTACAAGGTGTTTTGGATATTGACGATCCTGAAGTTGGGTGGCTAACACAGTAGCATGTTTGTTAAATAGGTCCCTTGATGAACAATTCCTCCTAACTCGGAGGAATTGACCTACCGGGAGATTTTCCCTTAGAGATCGTGGGTGGTGACTGTTAAAAAGTAGAAGTGAGTTTCTCGCCATTGGTTTCGTGAATAACTCACTCTGAAGACCACCAGCTTCCGGAAAAATAGATAAATCAAGAAAGGAGAGTCTCTCATGACTGTACTCTAGCGTAAAATTAAGATGTTGATTACGCTCGTTGAGCCATAGATGGAATGCCTGAATTTCTATGACGGAGCCCCGCCATATCACCAGCACATCGTCTATGTACCTCTTCCATAGCACCAGATGGTCAAAAAATGGGTTGCTATGGTTGAGGATGTGTTGTTGTTCAAATTGGTGTGCGTAGAGGTTGGCGAGAGAGGTTGGCGAGGCTGGGGGCAAAGACACTCCCCATGGAGGTCCCGGAGATTTGGAGGAACAGTTGATCTTCAAATTTGAAGAAATTTTTCTTCATAGCCAGTTCTGCACAGGATAAGATAAAGTTGACAGGAGTAATGCTGTCAAGATCCTCCACTGACAACAGACTTCTGATATTGTCTAGTGTGTCTTGCTGAGGTATACAAGTGTAGAGCGACTCTACATTGAAGCTGACCAGCAGATCAGTCTCTACATTGTATTCTACAGTTGGTAAAAGTCCGCTGTGTCCTCAAGATATGTAGGCATTTTCTTGACTAGCGGTCTAAGGAAAAAATCCACGAAAGTGGAAAGAGGTTCCAAGAGGGAACCAATCCCTGATATTATGGGACGTCCTGGTGGTGGTCTAATGGCTTTGTGAATTTTAGGTAGACAGTAAAAGCCCGGGATAATGGGTTTCTCTGTCACCAGAAATCTCGCTTCCTGTGGTATGATCCAACCTTCAGTGTTTCCTTCATCTACTAGAGTTTTGATTTCAGTAAGTAGATGTGGAGTGGGATCTTCAATCAGGCGTTGATAAAATGTATCATTATCTAATTGTCTCAGACATTCCTGTCGGTATTGGGTCAAATCCATAATAACAGTGGCTCCCCCCTTGTCCGCAGATTTTATAATAATAGACGGATCTTGCGAGAGACTTTTGAGGGCCTGTTGTTCTGATTTGGAGAAGTTATGGAAGATCCGCCGATCAGTATCCTGCAATTGTGCAACATCATGTCTGACTGCCTGTTCAAAGGGGGTAACGTGAGACGGAACTTGGTGACTCAAAGGAGTAAAGGTAGATGTTGGACGTAATCCTGTGTTAGTAGGAATAGCATCTCCGGATTGGGAGTCCTCAGTTCTATCTCTAAAGAAGAAGTGGAGACGCACTTTTCGAAAAAAAAATTCCAGTTCAGTTCTCATGAGGAATGGATCTCCTCGATTGGTATTTACAAAGCCTAAGCCCTTTCCTGCCTTGGGAATATTCCACTGTGGTTGTCAACAGTGTGCCATGTCATCCAAATATACCCTTTAAAATAACTAAACCGAAACTTCCTCCTGCAGGAGCCGCAAATGATCCCCCGATACGTGGTGGCTTTGCGGTGGCATGGCTTGAGGGGTCGTCTCGAAGGGGAGGGAGTAGCCCCTTCAGACGATCTGCAGCACCCACCTGTCCGAAGTGACCGTGCGCCATGTGGTACTGCAACAAACAGGGCGGTGTGGGGTCGTGGACCCTTTGCCAGGAGGCTCTGCGCCTCTGGCAATGGCTGGAACATCAGGGCGTGACCCTGGTGGTTCAACACCTGGCAGGTTCTCTGAACGCCAGGGCGGACGAACTCAGCCGTCGGTGCTCGATGGATCACGAATGGCGTCTGAACTCGGACGTGGCGCAAGGCCTCTTTCTGCGATGGGGAGAGCCTTGGTTAGATCTATTCGCCACCGAAGAGAACGCGCAATGTCATCAGTTCTGCGCGTTGGAATTTCCAAGGCGGCACTCGCTCGGAGACGCTTTTCGTCGCGAGTGGAGCTGCGGTCTGTTGTACGCCTTTCCGCCTATACCTCTTCTGCCCAGAGTGCTGAAGAAGATCAAGCGCGACCGGGCACAAGTCATCCTTGTGGCTCCGGACTGGGCACGAAGGTACTGGTATCCCGAGCTACTCAGTATGTCAGTCGATCCCCCGGTTCGTCTGCCTCTTCAGGAGGACCTTCTGTCGCAGCAGCAGGGGACGGTCCTCCACCCGAACCTGTCCAGTCTCCACCTCCATGCTTGGAGATTGAGCGGCGACAGTTGAGGCCATTTGACTTGCCTCCTGAAGTTTGCAACATCATTCTGGCAGCCAGGCGTCCCTCCACGAAGACGGTATACGCCTGCAGGTGGAACAGATTTGTGGCATGGTGCACAGCAAAGGCTGTGGACCCCCTCAATGCCCCTCTCTCTGAGGTTCTTCTCTTCCTTCTTTCTCTTGCCCAGCAGGGCTCTGCTCTGGGCACTATCAAGGGCTATCTTTCGGCTCTTTCAGCCTTTCTGAGGCTGCCTGACCAGCCTTCTTTGTTCAAGTCCCCTATCGTAAACATATTCCTGAAGGGCATCACTCATACCTTTCCTCCTGTTCCCTTCGTGATGTCTCAGTGGGACTTGAACCTGGTTCTAACATTTCTGATGTGCGCTCCCTTTGTGCCACTTCATAACTGTCCACTTCGCCTTCTTTCTTTGAAGACTCCCTTCCTGGTAGCCATCACCTCTGCCAGGAGAGTGAGTGAGCTCCAGGCTCTCTCTTGTAAGCCTCCTTTCCTTTCAGTCCATCCGGACAAGGTTGTTTTGAGGACTAGGCCCTCCTTCTTGCCTAAGGTGGTCACGGCCTTCCACATTGGGCAGTCCATCACATTGCCCACCTTCTTTCCGCCTCTGCACCCCTCGAGAGAGGAGGAGAGGCTCCACCGTCTGGACCCAAAACGTGCGCTCTCGTTCTATCTGGATCGCACACGCCAGTTCCGGGTGGATGATCAACTCTTTGTTGGGTACGCGGGCGCTAAGAAAGGGAAAGCGGTGCACAAGAGGACCATTTCTCGATGGATTATCATGTGCATCCAGGCGTGTTACTCCTTAGCTAAGAAGGAACCCCCTGTTGGGCTGAGGGCTCATTCCACTCGAGCCACGGCCACTACAACTGCCTTGGGCCGAGGTGTGCCCTTGCAGGACATTTGCCAGGCAGCTACGTGGGTCTCGTTGCACACGTTTGCAAGGCACTACTGCCTGGACAGTCAAGTCCGGAGGGACGGCTACTTTGGCCTTTCTGTTCTCCAGGACTTTCTGGTGTAAATATTGGTTCGCAGACCCACCACCACGGGGATGGTATTGCTGGGGTATCTATTCTAAGGTAAGGAATCTATCACTAGCGTGTTTTTCTTTCAGATGCACAAGTTACTACTTGTGTAACGATATATCTGTAAGAGACATTAGTTAGAGATAGATTCCTTACCGACCCACCCATCCTCCCCGTTCTGCGAACCGATATCTAGGGTTAAGGTCATCCCCTTTCAGGGCCCTAGTTTCTTGGCACCAGTGTCGGTTTTTGTCATGGCTCTGCGCTTCTGGCGCAGAAAAGCTGTGGCTAAGAACTGACGTCAGCACGCGGAGGCGGCGTCTAAGTACTCCGACAACGTCATCACGGCGCCCACGACGCCGACGACGGACGTGGAGCTGCAGACGACGCCTACCGACGTGCAAGGGTACTGCTACGCAAAACTTTCCGGATCCAGTCTGACGCCTGGGGATATTCTAAGGTAAGGAATCTATCACTACCTAATGTCTCTTACAGATATATCGTTACACAAGTAGTAACTTGTGCTTTAATTTGATAAGAACAAAATATGATAAAATCATTCAATCAGTGATAAGACTCTGTAAAAAACATTCTGCATTATTTCATATACATTAATTGATAAAAGAAATACAAGTATATTCTATAGATCATGGATGGTTTCCTGTCAACGCGTTTCAACATGAGGACCGTGTCTTCATCAGGACTTTACCATCATGGTGCTGTAAAATAATATAGACAAATTTTACTAAATAGTCTGTCTAAGCTAAAACAGTTGAGAATGATAAGTACAAATTACCAAAATTCTGTGGCCAGACATTGATACATAAAACACATGATATACTGCTTAGATATTAGTTCAGCCTGACATTAATATTATCAAGACATTTCAGTTTTAATATTACATCTCCTGTATGAACATTCCTTTAGTTAAGCAACATAACTGTGGTTGAACATCAAAATAAATTCCAGTACCATAGGTAACTGACATGTCATGTATTTTTGTACAATTTTTAGGACATAAAACATTTAGGATATTTTAATAGGTGTCTCACTGGTAAAAAAGGGTAGCAAAAGGTTTGAAAGAGACAGTTATCGATGGCAGAAATCAGAAAAAGAGGGGGAACAATGGGTTTATCTATTTATTTTTCATTCTAATGTCATATTTTCAAAGTTAGGAAAAAAGGGGGGAGGGGTTTGGGGAAAGGCCGTGGTGGAGGCGGGGTTAGTTTATTTAGGCAAACCATCATATTATCATGCCTATGTCCCTCGCTTACCTGACTAAGAAGATTCAGATATATATTTTGTTTAAATTTCTTAAAAATATTCCGAATATTCTTCTATATATAGTTGTATGAAGTCTGTACACAATCTCTGCTATATTAGATCAAGGCGGATGACCGTCTGCAAAGTACATGAAAAGAAATTGTTTCTTAAATATGGATACCAGCCCTATCATAGAGACGCATTGTAAGGTCAGAAATCACAGTAAATCTTACCTATTCGATTTCATTTGATGTAATGACGAAAGGATTCTGAGTGTTCCTACTAAGATTACCGGCTCTCTAAAACATAAAGGCAACCTTTGATAATTATTAATGTAGATAGATGTTAATAAAACAAATCCAACCATAGTGGCTGTTGGTACATCGCCCTGTTTCTTGTTTTTTCTTACATTTCTTCTTTTCATTATACACAGATGCATAGTCAGCTAATGTACATTTTTCTAATGTTTCAGGGCGTTTGCTGTACTTCACTATAATATTTCCATATTGTATTTTACAAGATGCATCTGGTAACAAATTGATAGTTTCTATGTCTTTTAATCAGTGCGTACGCTTTTCTGCAGGACTTGTATTAATAAATACAAAAGATCTTGAACTTTTCCGTAAAGGAATTTGTAGTATAAGATAGGCTGCTTCTTGTGCACTTATTTCTGTACAGTTTAAGAATTTGTTACCTATATGCTTAACCCCTTCCAGGCTCATGACGAGCTGGGCTCGTCATGGTGTAGCCTCCTCGCACGCTGATGACGAGCCCAGCTCGTCATGTAACATGGGTTTTTTAAAATCTCAGCATAGAAGGAGAATTCCACTAGCGCGCATGTGGTTAAGTTGTTCTTTAATACTTGGATTCTGATATACTTCTTTAGCAGCTCGGGCAATTAATTTGCTCATTCCTCGCTGTGATTTACTAATATATGAAACAATATATACAGCACAAGCATATGCATCTAAGATGTATTGTATATCTATATTTGCTTGCCATGCTGCAAAATAATAGGATTGTACTTATTAATAAAGCATTCAGCTGGTGTCCTTTTTAGAAATATAGTATTTTATTATGGTAGATTGGATACATAAAGTATATTGTTTTATATCTAGTTTCATTGAATGTAAAAACTGATCAAAAGTAACACTTTGGAATTCTTTTGTGTCATAGTTAGATATATTAGTTCAATTTGCTGTAAGAGCTCTTTATCTCTTTTGTCTAGCGCTATTGGTTCTAGTATAAAAGTTTCAGGCATTGGATATCTGGGATAATGATATTTGCATGTTCTTTTATGTTTGATACAGCAGTTCTTTGTATGCCCGTGTCTTTGTAGGGGTAGTAAAGACTCGATAGCTGGATCTTGGGTTTTTGCACATGTAACATACTTATTTATAAAAGTAGTGACTTCATTTATTTCAGAACTTTCATATAGTGGAGCATGTTCTATCCATATTATAGCATGTATATGTGGTGATCCACGTTGTTGGAATTCTACTCTATAAAAGTAATCAATAATCTTGCCAATTGGATTACTTTCATGCAATAAAATACAATTAAATAATTGTGTAACTTGGAAGTCTAAATGTCTTGCACATGTAATGGGATTTTGCTGTATTAATTTGCATTTTGTTTCCCATGACATATTTTCAAATTGTTCTTTTGTACATTCTGGTCTTTTTTTTCTATCCGCAATAATATGTTCATTAAGTGATACCATTTTGTTTCTGCAGCTGATAATGTTAAAAAAAGGTTTGTAATCCTAATTGTCTAATCATAGCAAATAGGTCTTTTTTGCATTGCTCCCAATATGGTGGTGAACTACGTATTGTTTTAAGTATTTTGTACCCTTCATTATATTAGAAAATGGAGTCTAATTTTTCTTTTATGTCTTTCGCAGTTATAATATTTCCATTATTAAAGTATTTTCTAAGAGAGATAAAGCTTTTGCTCTGTATTTGTTTAATGTGTAATGCTTTTACTTTAAAGAAAATATTAGTTATAGACTTTGCTACTCTTAGATCATTACTTCTAGCTGACAGATTGTGCTGTAATGTATTGGTACATGCCTTTTTTTATTAGTTGGCCTTCGTTTCCCGCAAAATATAGTCGGGAAGGCTAAATATTCAGAATCTTTGTCTTCATATAAGCCTCTTGGTGTGTTATATATAAGCCTCTTGGTGTGTTATATTCTTCCAGTGCTAAACTTAAAATATCTTTTGTTTGCATAGTAATTGTTTCATTATCTAACATAGTATCTAAATTTCCTGCTGCAATGTTGTCTGAGGAATCTGATGTATTATTTGTATCTGAAGTCTCATTACAAGGATGTATATTTTGTGGTGTATAATCCCAATCTGGATTAACAGTGATTCCATATTCTTGAAACATACTGCTAGTAGTTGCCAAATATAAAGCTGCACGTTTTACTTTGTTTGGTCTAACATTTTCAAAATGGGTATAAGATTTATAACTTAATTTCCTTTTTAATTTTATTGGAATTGTCTTGTTATCATTGATTTGTCTTGGTAAAACAGTTACAGTTGTCATAACATCTGCTGGTACATTAACTACTGCACCTGATAGTGATTTTTGGAATCCACGTGGTAATGTTTTAATTTGTAAATAAGGTATTCTTGGTGATACTAATATTTCTTCTAAGTTATGCAAGCGTAAGGCTGCTGGGATGTCAGGAAAAGTCATCCTATTATAAACTGAACATGGAGGTATTTTGTCCTTACAAATATAGGTGTAACATGTTGGGCATATCTCATCTGTTGTGTTTTTACTAATGTTACATTATATGAATTTTGCCCGCTTACTAATATTGTGTGTTTTTTGTAGACTTTGCTTATGCCATAGTTGATAGCAAATAGTGCAAGTGTACTCCGGCCATATCTTATTTGTTCATGAAAGATATTAATTATGTCATTTGTTGTTTGAACTATAATATTTCTAGTATTATTAAGTGCATTTCCTGTGTTTTGTGTATGTTTTCTTTTTCTATTACTGAGATGTCCTAGGACTTGTATTGTACTTGTTGTTTGAGTTTGTGATTCAGCATCAGGTGTGAATGTGTTTGTTATTTTATCAGTATTGCTAATAGTTATGTGTGAAGCCAAATTACTGTGTGTTGTTAAAGGCAGTCCATTGGCTTGACTATTGCAGCTTTGTGTTTTTATAAATGTATTTTCTACTTGTAAGTTTGTTGAAGGAATCCGTGGCAATGCCTCTAGAGATATGTGTCGTATGGACATATATGTTTTTCATAGACTTCACTTTCCCCTCTCTATGGTTTCGTTGTCATCTGTAGTGATATTTTGCTAATTTTCTTTATTTTCACTGTCTTTAATTGTACAGTAATACTTGTTGAATTTATCTTGTCTGTATCGGCTAACGTTATGATGTATTCCATAATTAGATTAATAGTCAATTGGTATAGCAATACATGTTCCATTAGGCCTATTAGGCTGAGGTATTGCTGTTGTATTTTGGCTATGTGAATCAAATATAATGTATGCATGTATAGTTTTAAATACAGAAATCGTGTATCTACCTATACAGATTAACACATCAGTTTGTGAATTAAGTGTAGAAGTTAATATTGATATAAATTTGCTATGTAAAATGTGTACTGATTTTGTTATCTCGTCTCTAAAGCTGTTTTGAGCCTAATAGAATATATTATGTCATTGCTATTTATGTAATTTGGCAAATTTTGTGGTTGCATACAATGTTGTTCATTAACAGAGTGCATTTCTGTGTATAAAGCATCTCCGAATAAGTGTATTTTTTTGCTGTGTGTATGTGTTATTTAAAATATCTATTTCTTGTTGTGCTTGTACAAAAATATTTGCATCTATGTTGGTATTATTTGTGTTAGTTTGCCTGTTGTGCAATGTGCTATTGTTTATACTTTCTGGAACTATTATGGCATTACTTTCAGTAATAGGTTTATATGTATGATAGCAATTACCTGTATATGTGTTGGTATGTAAATTACTTGTTGATGATGTTGGTCGTTGTACATTTATGTTTGTGCTATTAATATGTTGTCTTTCTGTGTTGCCCTTAAGTGTTTTCTTAAGTATACTTGCATATGTGTTAGTAGGAGTAGTCTCTAGTGGTGTACTAGTATCTTGTGTTGTACTTATATTCTTGCTGTTAGTTTGAGACAGATTCTTAGGTGTTGTTGTTGGAGTTAAACGTGTATTGGAATATGTACTAGTACTAGAAGTATTATCTAAATATGGTGATGGCTGGTTCCCATTACAAAATGTTTTTACTTTAGATTTAGATTCCCGAATGATTTTTTTGCTGTTTCTATACGCGTTTCAAATGCCTGTATGAAAAATTCTTGACATGCTTTAGTAGAATGCACATAAAGATTTTTGGGTGCTACTGAATTCCTATTTTGTTGATTAATTACCATTGCTTTTTGAAGTGATTGATTTTTAATCGTAGTTAGTTGTATTGGAGTTAATTCATATGGTACACAATTACTATTTGGTTTCTTTAGACTATGTGCCAAATTTGTGATGTATTCTAGAAGTTTTTTAAATATGAACTGTATAGTAATACATGTTCCATTTGGGTGATGCATTCCAGTGTTATCACGACTATGTGAGTCAAATACAAAGTATGAATTGTTGTTTTTAACAATGGATATAACCTACATTTCCATGCAAAGCAAAACACCTGAGTTTAAATCAAGTGCAGGTTTTAATATTGTTTGCAAATTTGGAAAAGATGGGTCAAATTGTTGTAATATGTCGCCATAAGAAGGTTCTTTAAGCTTAAGCGTCTAGATAGTCCTATTGTGTTCTATAAAATTTGGTAAATCATCTGGATGCATAAGTTGTCCTTTATTAATAGAATGCATATCTGTATATAAAGCATCACCTAAGTCCATAATGTAATGCAAGTCTTCTTTAGTCCATGTATTTGCAACTTTGTAATAGTTGTGGATAATTGCAAATGTACTGTTTGGCAAACATTGGTACCCTCTTGAATTAGTAGAAAATTTGTAATAGCCTTGATGATCTGCTGGCATATTTGCATCATATTTATTGTAATACAGTAAATATTTTCTAATTAAACAGATGAATCAATTGTTATAAGTCCTGTTATAGCTGCGTCGTAGCTTTCTTTTTTTGTTATATATATATATATATATATATATATATATATATATATATATTACCTACTGGCGGTCGCCAGTAGGTAGTTATAGTTAGGATAATTTTCAATGTTAAATCTCAACATTCTATTTTGAATAACTTTGGCGCCGGTTGACGAATCTGCCTGAAATTTTCAGGAAAATGGTCTCATGGCGGTCCGGTCCTTCCCTGAAAGTTTGGGGGGGATTCGTCAAGCGGGGGCCGAGATAAAAGGGGGGTCCCAAAACGCGTTTTCCCCATGTTAATTTCCATAGGGCGGTCGATTTCACTTTTAGCCCGAACGGCTGAATGGATTTCCACCAAACTTGGCAAAATTGTAGGGACTGGTGGCCCGATGTGCCTTTGCTATGTCTCAAGATATGTGCTCCAGTGGATTTTGAGTAATTAAGGTTCAAAAAAATATATATATCTATAGCAGCGCACCGGTACGCGCACGGGTGCGCGTACCGTGCGCGCCACGCGACGAAAGCTGATTGGCTCTCGGGTGTCTGTAAACATTCTAAACAGTCCGGAGCGGCCGCCATCTTGTGTCTCGGTAAAATCGAGACACAAGAGGTGGCCAAAACAAAGAGGGAAATGAACATAAGGGGGCAGAGTAGACCCCCCCTGACCCCCTAGGTTTGATGTGGGGGCCATAAAAGGGCCCCGCAAGGCAAAAAAAAAAATTTTTTTTTTTTTTTATTTTCGCGGGGGGAGCGCCCGGTACGCGCACGGGTGCGCGTACCGGGGAGCGTACCATGGGAAAAAAGAATGACAGTTTTAAAAGTAGCTGTTTAGAAAAAAAAATGTTTAGTTGTTTTTTTTATACATACACATACATATATATAAATGCATATGCACATATATATATGCATATATGTCTATATGTGTGCGTGTAGAGAGAGGTAGAGAGGTAGAGGTGTAGAGGTAGAGAGGTAGAGAGGTAGCGGTAGAGAGGTAGAGATTAGTAGAGAGAGAAGAAGAGAGAGGTAGAGAGGTAGAGAGTAGAGAGTGAGTAATAGAGAGTAGAGAGTGAGTAGTAGAGAGTAGTAGAGAGCAGTAGAGAGAGTAGCAGAGTGAGTAGTAGAGAGTAGTAGAGTGAATAGTAGAGTGAGTAGTAGAGAGTAGTAGAGAGTGAGTAGTAGAGAGTAGTAGAGAGTAAGTAGTAGAGTGAGTAGTAGAGAGCAGTAGAGAGTGAGTAGTAGAGAGTAGGAGAGAGTAAGTAGTAGAGAGTAGTGGAGAATATTCCAAAGTTTGGCACAGCACCACTTTCACAATGAGTCCAATCAAATCATATCACTTAGAGTACTTATTGAAGCGCTGAATCTTGGTGTATATTCAAATGCTTTTATTTTCCTTAAGTTTATGTACCACAGCCAGCCGAAACGTTTCGTTCTGTACAACAGAACTTCTTCAGGGCGTTCTTATTTCCTTCAAGTTATGTCGGTATCCCGTTGTCATATAACTAGATATTTCTTCCAAATGTTAGACGAGACATAAGTATATTCTTATTAAAAGTGACTAGGTATCAATTTTACCCACACAATTCGGGCAGACTTGAGTAATTTATAGCATCCTCAAAGTCAGTCTTTCAAAAATTCCAAAGTATAGGACATGATAATCCAAATCCAAATGTTTCTCAAGAAAAGTCATTTACAATCGTTCGGAATATCGGTGTTTGGGCAGATATGATCCAGGGACCCCCAGTATGCAAGGGGAATTAGTCCCCCCTCTACAAACATGCACGGGGGCTGCGTTGCAGAGAGGTGTAAAAAGGGTTGTGGCTTCATTACACCTCTCTGCAATGCAGTCCCCTGGCGCATACTGGAGATTCCTGGTGGGCTTTCAGGTCTTATATAGTTAGGAATTAGCATTAAAAAAACCTTTGAAATTCACTGAAAAAACCAAAGGTTTCACACCAGTTATAGTTAGGAATTAGCATTTAAAAAACCTTTGAAATTCACTGAAAAAACCATAGGTTTCACACCAGTTATAGTTAGGAATTAGCATTTAAAAAACCTATTAAATTCACTGACAAAACCAGTTATAGTTAGCTGGAAATTTTACTGACATAAAACCATTGAAATTCCCACGTTATAGTTAGTTGGACTCACTATAACTTGCGCGCCTGCAATGCACTGCTGATGACGTCACATATTACATCACTCATGACATGGTCAGTGACATCACTCATGACATCACTGATGACACCATCCAGTGAATGTGTGTCTTTCTGAAAAATAAATTTGTTTTATATATGTATTTGTAAAGGTCGATGGAAGAATAAATGTTTAAATAAGTGTGTAAATGGATGTTTTTTTTAAAAAAAATTGGTTGGTTAACTGGCTTATTAAGTGTATCTTAGTGAATACATATATTAGCGAGTATTGTTTAAATATTTAAATGTTTGTATCAGTGTTTCTCTTTGTGTATAAGTGGCTGCAGGGGTTGGTGACTGACTCACTGTTTGTATGTGTTTTGAAGACAGAATATGTGCAGGACTGTATGGGTGGACGAGTGTGTATATGTGTGTGTTAGTGAGTGAATGACTGTCTCACTAGTGTCTTCATTACTAACGACATATGTTTTAATCTAGTATATGTGAGTATTGATGTATATAAGTGAGTATAGTATATATAGTGAGAGATTGTAGGAGTTCCTGTTTAAATAAGTATGTGTTTCTATAAGTGATTGTTTAAGAGAGTAAGTATGTGTAAGTTTCCTTAGAAGTAAGGTGGTAGTGTGTGTATAAATGTATATGCAAATAAATGGATGTTCAATAGTTTATGTGCATGTGTGAGTATGTGTGTGAGTAACTTTTGGATGACTGCTGATGTGTAACAGGATGTATAGGTGTATCACTACATATGATGAGTGAGTATATATATGAGTGACTATATAGAACTGTTGGTGAATGAGTGGATGAGTATATAGATGGTGGAATTACTGAATTGGTTGTTGTTACTGGTTTGGGTATCTCCATTTTTTTGAAAATGTTTGTTTCTATTTTTGAATATTTGTTTCAAGCGTTACATTACACTGAAATTAGGTCTGTCACTCTGTCACAAGGATGGTGTCATCAGTGATGTCATGAGTGATGTCACTGACCATGTCATGAGTGATGTAATATGTGACGTCATCAGCAGTGCATTGCAGGCGCGCAAGTTATAGTGAGTCCAACTAACTATAACGTGGGAATTTCAATGGTTTTATGTCAGTAAAATTTCCAGCTAACTATAACTGGTTTTGTCAGTGAATTTAATAGGTTTTTTAAATGCTAATTCCTAACTATAACTGGTGTGAAACCTATGGTTTTTTCAGTGAATATATATATATGTGTGTATATATGTATATATGTGTGTGTATATATATATATATATATATATATATATATATATATATATATATACAGTATTTTTAAAATATTTGTAATCAATATTTATTTGGCTATAAGTGAAGATAAAGCAAACTAAGCTACTTTGTTTTAAATTATGTTTTGCTAAGGAATTTCCAACGTATAGAGTTTATCTGTATTTCGATTTTTTTTTCTTTAAAAAAAAAAGGATTTAATAAGAATAGATTTACATTTGATCTATTTCTTTAGTATATATATATGTGTGTATATATATATATATATATATATATAACGCAATCTTCACAACCTCCAACTTCTCGGCGAAATGAAGAGACGGACCCCAGGCTGTAGTATGGTAGATTTATTTAACCTCTCAGGCGACGCGTTTCAAGCAACTAGTGCTCTTGATCACACACCATACACCTGGTCAGCTGACCATTAAATACTTTTTTTGATAGTGATGCTCCACCTCCCTAGTGAGTCACGTGTTACATAAACACAAACAAAATACTAGTTTATACAACGCATGAATGCGAAGTGAGAACAATGAGGGCACAAAAACAATATTGCTGCATGAATGCATAATCTCCTTAAATCATATACAATGTGAGATAAAATGGCCTGGAAATGAGATTTCATAACTGATGCCAATCTGTAAATCAGATCGAATGAAGCAATGTATATACAAATAAATGTAGACCTATTTACACTAATTACATATAATATACCTATATACACAAATGCCGAAAATATAATATTTTGGCCTCAATATGCATAGAACTAAACCAGGTCTAAGATTAAAACATATATAAACAACTTTTTTGTTTAAACAGGCCTTTTCCTTGTAACTTGGCCCTACTTTCTCTGCGCCAGGCTTTCTCTGCCCTGAGTTGCTGGACCTATCTCTATAGCGCCAAGAAACCGTAGGGTGAACGCTGCGCTTTACAAATGTTTTAAATTCAAATTCAACAGTTTCAATCCATGTATACGATAAATGCACTCTTATTGCTATCAATCATGAAGTGCCTAATGTGCTCTGGTTGCCCACATATTACTAATTACCCTAACCAATTGGTACTAAAAATTTCCAAATAAAATAAAAAATGTGAATATGCCTTGAATTAATCAAAAAAAAGGAAAAGAAAGAACTTTAGAAAATATATTTTTGAACAATATTTACAAAGTTACGTCTGGTTGTATAACAACGGGTAAATTGTTTCAGCTGGAAATTTCATGATAGTTGAATTCTCAAAACAACTTGTTCACCCATGATGCAACAGGAGCCACTCAGATTTCAAAATTCATAAATGAGATTCAGTTCTGGAAGTCCCTATACAATAAAAACATAAATTTATGCTTAATCAACCAATGACAAAATACTGAAACACACATACATGAACATACAGATGAAATAATTACAAAAAGTGATGTAAATCTTCTGTGGTGTAAGTCCATTCGGGTATTTGCTATCAAGCTCAACTATATATTCAGTCTCCTTTTTCCTCATTTTTTTTTCTCTGTCTCCCCCTCGTTTGAGAGGGGCCACTGCATCAATGACAAAATATGTCAAATTGCTTAGATCATTGTTGAGAGTTGATCTAAAGTGGCGAGCTACGGGGTATGCACTGTCATTATTGACTATTGCACGCAAATGCTGTAAAATCCTGACGTGCACCTGCAGTTTGGTACTGCCTATGTACCGTAGGCCACAGGTGCACGTCAGAACATACACTGCAAAGTCACTGTGGCAATTGTAATTCCCTCGAATAGCTTTACTGATTTGACTGAAAGGCGTATTGTAGTGCGTGGTATTGATGCCAAATTTGCATGCCCTACACGAAGAGCATTTATAAAAACCCTCTTTCTGTTTGAGCCAGGTGCTGCCACCACCTAGCTCAGGACTTGATTTCACCAAACTATTGTGCATGCTTCTAGACTTTTTAAAGGTTATTGTAGGTGTAGCTGGCAATGTGTCGCTAAGAAACCCATCGGTCATGAGAATTGGCCAATGTTTCTTTACAATAGACCTAATTTGTCTTTCCTGTTTGCTAAAGGATAAAATCAAGCATTGAGTGTTGCTATTGCTCTCTGACTCTTGTGGTCCAGATTTCAACAGAGACTCCCTAGATCTTTCTCGACTGCGTCTCAGAGCACTTTCCAAAATGTTATCATCGTATCCTCTAGCTTTGAGTCTGGTAATAGTATTTTTAGCCTCATTTTCAAAAACCTCTGGAGTGCTGCTAATTCTTTTTATGCGCAGCAACTCTCCGTAAGGAACATTGGCAATTACATGTTTAGGATGTTTACTACTGGCATGCAATATGCTATTCCCGGCCGTTAGTTTCCGGAAAAGCGATGTTGTCACCCTGTTAGTATCAATGGTGATATGTACGTCCAAAAAATCTGCCTGCACTTTACTTATGTTGAAGCTGAAGAAGAGATTTTCCTGATTGTGATTCAAAGCATCAACAAAATTTGAGGTGCTTTGTTCATCACCTTACCATATGCAGAACACGTTGTCTATAAATCGCATCCAGTATTTAACAGGATTAAATCCAGGTGTTTTGATGAGACCATGCCCCTCCCACCAGCCCTCGTGTAAACACGCGTAGCTGGGGGAGAAGCATGATCCCATCGCCACATCCCTGATTTGTTTCCAAACTTCTTTAGCAAACATGAAAAAATTATTGTGCAAGCACCAATGTATTAATTCACATACCATCTTATTGTGACTGTAGTATTCACATGATCTTAACCCCAAGTACTGACGAATTGATTCAATACCCTTAGCATGGTCTATAGAGGTATATAAAGACTCAATGTCAAGAGTCATCAAACACCAATTGTCCTGCCATTGGATCGAGTCCAATTTGTTCAAAAAATCACCTGTGTCTTTAAGGTAACTTGGTAAGCTTTTAACAATGTCCTGAAGAAAGAAATCAATGTACCGGGAGATGTTTTCCCTAATGCTATTGATGGCCGATATTATTGGTCGGCCCGGTGTTGGAACTTTCTGTTTATGCACTTAAGGAATCCAGTACAAAATAGGTAATATAGGATGTTCCACGTGCAAAAAGTCAAATTCTGTTTGTGAGATGGAGTTATTTCTTTTGTATGTTAATAGCATCTTTTTAAGTTCATCCTTTGCTTTTTTTATATGCCATTCCATTCGATCTCACATAACAATTGGCATCATTCAATTGTCTCATCGCTTCAACAATATAGTTTTTTCTCTGCCATAAAACAATATTTCCGCCTTTGTCGTATTTGTTTACCACTACTTCGTGGTTTTGACTTAGCTTGTTCATTAACATTTTATACTGATTCAATACGGCATTGTGTTTAAGGGTTTGAGCCTGTGACGTGAGGTGTAGCTTTTTTAAGTCTTCAATAGCACATTCATGATAAATATCTACAACATCTTTAGGCATGGCAGGCAAAAACGTGCTTACCAATTTAAATGGACTGTCACCGGCTCCCTTCTGGCGAATATCAACATTGTTGAGTTCACGTTGTGTGTTCAGGATTTCGCCATCATTGGCATTCGTTGATGGGGTTCCAGAATCTCCTAAATCACAAAGAGTTAATAACAGCCTGGCGTCTCAAGCCGCTGGTGTAGTGGGGTTGCCGATGGACCTTGCTGTTGGATTAATGCTGCCTTCGTTATTTTTAGGCGTTGGTTTTGAAGAGAAAATATTCTTTGATTTAAGCCTACGAATAAACCGGAAAGCATCCGCTCTAGTGTTAGTGTAATTGAAGGCGCTCTCAGGACAGTAATTCAATCCAAGAGCTAACAGTTGTTTTTCAGCTGCAGACAGTACAACATCTGATAAGTTAGTTATAGTACAATCTTGTATTATTCCCTTTTGTTGTACCATTGTTTCCTCTTTTTTTGCTGCTGCTGTGGCTTTTCGTTATTTCCTTCTGGCATGGCGTTTTGCGTTCCGTTTTTTGCATTGTAGTTCTTTTGCAGTCTTGGACGTAGAGTTTGCGGCCGATCCTCCACTAAAAAATCGATCTCTTCACTAAGGTCCAATATTCTGCCACCATGTCTACCATCAATGCTCCCTATTTCAGATAGCGAGGTACTTGCTGGCTAAAGAGACTGCATCCGCGTCGGAATTTTCGATGTTCTCCACCAATGGACTGGCTCTGGTAGGTGCACCAGTCGAATTCGTCAGTTTTACCAATTTAGTCTGTTTTGCTTTATCAAATTTGCGAGAAAAGGTGTTAACTTGACCCGTTTCATAGTCTTTCAGGTCTCTTGCAAATTTGTGCACCTTCCTAATTTCAATACGTTCTTCATGTTAATGGAGCCTATCACTAATTTCCTTGCGCGTAGCTGTTATCATCAATTTAGTCTCGGAATCAGTGATTTTGTCCAGCAGCTCATCCAAAACTTTTATTTCTTCCAGCAGCTTGTCCCGGTCTATTACCGCGTATTTGATGAGAACTTTAACCAAATTCATTGAGGCCACAAGATTCATCTCGCCCCATTCTTTCAGCATTGCGGGATTCGGGTCTTGGAAACTTGGCGCCAACATTATTCTTAAATCCTGCAAGACCCTACCCGCCTCCACGTACTTACTGAGTGATTTATGCTCCCACCACTTTGTGATTTCAGATTTCATTTTCTTTTCAAGTGTCTTGAGAAGCTGCTTGGCGTCCTGCTGCACACTACTGGGCTGGCTGATCACCGTGATAGCGCTTGAGCCGCTCTGTTGTATGTTGCTGAACAGAGCCTCTGCCGCATCTTCACGCTCCCTTTCCAGACTTGCTGACATGGTGCTCGTGAGAGGATTTTTATTTTATTGCGCACCGCTGGTGTTTTGGCGATACCGGTCTTCTTACTACAATGCCTTGAACTCGTCACCTGGATTCCCCTGAATAACGCCACTTGCTACTGGCCGTTACACATTCCCAGCCAGCCTACCCGACCAGCTGATGGTGCGTCCCATCCGCCGGCACTCGTGGTTTGCTGTCCGGTCCAGGGGGTCTCGTAAATTTCCTCCTCGCAATAGAAACTGCAACGTAGCTGTAATTCGGGACCTCTTAACGACGAGTGGGTACCGTGAACGGAGGACAGCACACCTCCGTTAAAATGTAAAACTCAATCTTCACAACCTCCAACTTCTCGGCGAAATGAAGACACGGACCCCAGGCTGTATAATGGTAGATTTATTTAACCTCTCAGGCGACGCGTTTCGAGCAACTAGTGCTCTTGATCACACACCATACACTGGTCAGCTGACCATTAAATACTTTTTTTTGATAGTGATGCTCCACCTCTCTAGTGAGTCACGTGTTAAATAAACACAAACAAAATACTAGTTTATACAACGCATGAATGCGAAGTGAGAACAATGAGGGCACAAAAACAATGTTATTTACAGTTGTTTTGCAGTTAACTAAAATTATTGGTAAATTTGTCAAAAGCCACAAATAAATTCTATATTATGTTAATGGTTTAAGTAGTAACCTTTGATGAATTTTTATAGAATCAAACTTGGTGTTTAGCAGCTAGATTTTATACAACCTATTTATATTTTATGTATAAAATATATATATATATATATATATATATATATATATATATATATATATATATATATATATATATATATATATATTACTGCACGTTCCTCCTCACATCCATCGGTTTGGAAAGAAAACGGCTGGCACGCTGGTCTCCGGTTCAAGAATTTATTTCCACCAAAGCCCCCTCACCCCAAACAGACGCGTTTCGCCTTTGCAGGCTTCGTCAGTGTTACGTTTGTGACACATACAAGTCGCCATTTTAAGCCATTAGCCAGTCAAACATAATCATGGACATAGAAGATGGCTACTAACATTCAAAAGGATGAGAGCCATCTTGTAAAGTGCGAATTGCATTATAATATACATGGCTATCAATGGTGACTTAAGGTAAAGTGCATAGTGCTAATTAAAAAACATGTAACTTAAAACATTCATATAACAGTTCTTAAACACAGTCAATTTCATAAATGCGTGCAATTCTGTTATTTTATGAGTTCATGTAAAGTTTCTATTTTTGGTGTCTCTTATAGATTTTTAACCAATAAAGTGCAGAATTGCTAGGAACAATGGTTTCCTATAAAGCATTGTACTAGTTATTTAGCCCTGAATGGGCAATTGTGTTAGCAGCACAGGTAACCAAGCAAGGACATAAAGTTTAGTAGATGGATGAGGTTATTATTTAAAGGGGATGTTAGATGATTGTAGTCCTAGTATCATAAGTGTCAGATTCTATGTGTATTTCAGAGGTGAACCCATAGTTCTTCATTATTGTTAAAACCATGACTCCGTGGGGACTTAAGACTGATGATATACTTTGACTCGAGGCTGCGTAGGGACTTATCTCTGTCTCCTCCCCGCTCCAATTTAGGAGCCTGATCAATGCAATAGAAACTAAGTTTCTCCCAGTCACTTTGGTGGTGTTCGGCAAAATGGCGGGCAACAGGATATGTCTTGTCCCTATTGGTAATTGCCTGCATGTGCTCCAGGATTCTTAGTTTAGCAGGTTTTATAGTGCTGGCAATATATCGTAACTTGCAGGGGCAGGTTAAACAGTAGATGGTATATTCTGAGTTACAGTTAAGTAACTGTTTGATTTTTATGTTGGGTTTCTTTTCACCTGTGCGATTAGGATACTCCAACACTTTACTACTAAATCTACATGCCTTGCACTTTAGACATGGAAAAAAGCCTGTAGATTTGGATAGTTTGATGGGTTGGACCGTTGTTCTAAAGTGACTGCGGACCAGATGGTCTGCCAAAGATGGACATCTTTTATATGTAATCAATGGTCTTTGTGGCAGGTGTTTTTTTAAAATTTTGTCAGCGGTGAGTATATGCCAGTGCTTTTTGAAGATGTTAACAATTTCTCCTGATTTGGTGTTGAATTCTGTGATCATTCTCACCTCATCAGGCACCTCTGCTTTTAATGTCGGTGTCAGGAGGTCACTCCTGTTGATACCTGAAGCTTTAACCCTGGCCTGTTGTAGGATGTTTTTGTTGTACCCTCTTCTCTCAAACCTCTCTTTACATGCAGGCTAGCAATGATGCTAATCTTGTTCTAAGGAACAATTCCTCTTTAGGCGGAGAAATTCGCCATAAGGCACATTCTTCACCAGGCTTTTAGGGTGATAGGAGCCAGCATGCAGTATTGCATTACCCGCCGTGGGTTTTCTATATAGGCGGGTTTGTAAGGTGTTGTTATGTACAAATATTTCAAGATCTAAATAGTTGATGCTGCTAGCACTGATGGTGCTAGTAAATCTCAGGTTGAGATTGTTTGTGTTGAGGGTAGCAATATAATTCTCCGCAGATAGACGATCGCCATGCCAAATAATGAACAGATCGTCTATATATCTGGTCCACATAAGGATCCTTTCGGTCCACTCGCTATTGGTATCTTTCCAGGCCTCGTGCTTCTCCCACAAGCCGACTAACAAGTTCACGTAGCTGGGGGAGAAGCACGAACCCATGGAAGTACCTCTTTCGATTGTACATTGTTCCATCAAACAAAAAGTTGTTATTGTATAAGCAGAATCTTATCATAGACAGAATCATGGCATTGTGACTGTAGAAATGGTCAGGTTTTTGATCTAAAAACCACTTGATAGCAGTAAGACCCTCCTCATGGTTAATACAGGTGTACAAGTTTACTACATCCAATGGTATTAATAACATTTCAGAGTCCCATGTAACATTGCCCATGATACTGAGGAAGTCCTGAGTGTCCTTTAGATAGGAAGGGAGGTCCTTCACGAAGGGTGCTAGATACGAGTCTATGAATCTGGAGGTGTTCTCTAAGAGGCTCCCAATTCAGGACACAATTGAGCATCCTGGAGGTCTTTTAGCATGTTTTTGTTCCTTCGGGAGGTGATAAAAAGTTGGTACAATAGGTGCTTCGCATTTTAGAAAAAGATATTCGTCCATACTGAGCATTCCTTCTTTTTGCCAATCTTCTAGCATGTTGTGAAATTTAATAATGCTCTTATTGTACTCGACTCTTTGCATGGGAGTGTAGCAATCCTTATCACTTAGTTGTCTTAGTGCCTCCGAGAAATATTGATCCCGATTGAAAATGACAACGTTTCCTCCTTTGTCCGAAGGTTTGATTTCGATTGTTTTATCCTCTTTGAAACTATGAATCTAAGAACTTCCAACATATCTAGGAAAGAATGGGAGGCTATTAGGTCACTCAGTTGAGATTTTTTCCAGATCTTCAAGCACTGCTTCATTAAATAAATCAATTGCATCATAGTTAGTTATTGGCAACTTTTTTGATTTGTTTTTCATCGTGCTCGGATCTCTTTCCTGTGCGGTCATTGTCTGTTCCGCCAACTCGGCATTTGTTGTCATTAACAATAGATCTTGTGTAGCTTTTTGGAGTGTGTCCGCCAGTTCCTCACATGTAAGTACATCATTTATATTTGTAGTCAAAACCGAGTTCCCAGATTCTATGGTGTCAGGTTTTGGAGGATGCAATAAAAAGATCTTTTTAAACTTAAGTTTTCTGATGTACTTGAATAGATCAATCCGTACATTCACTGGATCGAAATCGCTGGCTGGGCAGAAGCTTAGACCTTTTTTAAGGATGGTAATTTCATCAGTCGTTAATTTTCTCTTTGAAAGGTTTATGACATTGTTCTCTTCTTTGTCTTTTATCTCCTGCGGTTTAGTCCACTCTTCGTGACCCTCGGGGATGCCGTTGCTTGTTGGGCACCACCTCTTGCCCCTCTTGCCGCTCCGCGTCCTCCTCTTTGATTTTGTTGGGGTGCCGGTGGGTGGCTTCTTTGTTGGGGGCGGAGACGAGTTTCCTTGATTACTTCGAACTCGTCGAAAAAAGGACTCGCGGTTGCCGATACATTTTCTCTAATCCCTTCGGTTTGTTCCCCTTCCGAAACTTCTGACTCCTCCGTGTCTTCATTTGCTGGCGTCGCATTGATCTGAAAGAAACACGTTAGTGTTAGATTCCTTACCTTAGAATATCCCCAGGCGTCAGTCTGGATCCGGAAACTTTTGCGTAGCAGTACCCCTGCGCGTCGGTAGGCGTCGTCTGCAGGCGTCCCCTGCGGCTCCGCGTCCGTCGTCGGCGTCGTGCGCCGTGATGACGTCGCTGGAGTATATAGACGCCGCCTCCGCGCGCTGACGTCAGTTCTTCTTTTTTCCGCGCCAGTGGACGCAGATCTGAAGAGCAGTACTCCGGTCTTTTGACCAAGTTTTTCTATTGTTATTTCACTATTGTGCCTGTTAGGATGCCCGGGTTCAAGCACTGTGATGACTGTGAGCGCACGATGTCGGTCACGGATCACCACCTCCTCTGTCTCCGGTGTCTGGGCCCCGACCACGACGTGGACTCCTGCGTCGACTGCCGGGCCCTTACCAACAAGGCTAGGCGGGAGCGGTCCCGCAAGCTACTGGAGCTCCGGGTGTCGGCCCCACGTCGGGACCGGGAGCGGTCCCGGTCCGGCCGGAGGTCGAGAGAGCGTTCGAGGGAGCGGTCGCGGAGCCGCGCCGAGCGTTCCGGAAGTCGACACCACTCGTCGGGCTCGTCAGGTAAGAAGCACAAGAAGTCGGGGCGTCGTCATCGTACCCCCGACTCCCCCCCGCGCGATGCGGCCGGGGGCTCGGGTGACCCCAACCCCGCGGCTCCGCGAGAGTCGCCGGCGCGGCCTGCCTCATACCCTCCGGTCCCTGGGCACGGCGCGACGCCTGAGGAGATCGAGGTGTTCCTCATGGCCATGAGGGCGCTCGGTTCTCCGACGGGGCCTACGGTGCCTTCAGGCCCAGTGCTACCGTCTGGGGGCCCTGGCGGTTCGGGTGTCCCTGCCTCGGCGCCGCCGACGGCTCCGGCCCCGGCGCCGCCGACAGCTCCGACCCCGGCGCCGCAAGGGCCTTCGGGTTCGACGCCGGCTGGCCTTCCGGCCTCTCCGGCGCCGTTACCATCGGGGTTACCCCCGGCGCCGTCCCCGCGCGGCGCCAGTTCTCCGGTGCTGGCTCCGGCCGGCAGCGGGGTTCCGACGCCGGCTCCGGGCGGCGCCGTCCCCTTACCTTCACCGACGCCGGACCCGGCGCCGATGGGTCCGGCGATGGGGCCCATGAACCCCGAGGAGCCGGTCTACATCGTTGACTCCGAATACGGAGAAGATGAAGAGTTCGGTGAAGGTTGGGAGGGGTCCGAGGACCCTCTGTCACGCGAGTGCCAGTATGACCCGGACTGGACAGGTGACTTGGGGGATGCCAGTGGTCTGGACGACTCTCCTAACCCTGGTTTGATCTCTCCTCCTTCCGTGGCATCGGTGGAGGGAGCTGCATATTCTGTGGTGCTGATGAGGGCTGCCAAGGCCTTACACCTTGAGCTCCCCGTCGCGGCCGTGAGGCCTAACATCCTCACCGAGGTCTTCAAACCGCAGTCATGCCCACAGGAGCCACTGCTGCCGTTTAATGAAGCCTTGTCTGACGTTCTGTTGGGCACGTGGTCCAGGCCCGCTTCAGGTCCGCCTGTTGATCGGAACGTGGCCAGGCGCCACCGTCCTTGTCCGGACGACCCCAAGTTCCTGTCTACCCACCCCACTCCTGAGAGTCTGGTGATCCAGGCCTCGACCTCCCAGTCCGCATTCCTGTCGGCCCCGCCCGACCGGGAATCCAAGAGGTATGACCAATTTGGCAAGAAGGTCTTCTCGTCCATTAGTTTGGGCCTGCGGTCTTGCAACACTGCTTGCCTCTTGGGCCGCTACACCCACTCTGTGTGGGATACGGTCGCGGAACTGCTGCCAGAATGCCCCATGGAGGTGCGGGCAAAACTCGGTCAGGCTGTGGCTGAGGGCCGAGATGCAGCGAAATATTCGATACGGTGTGGTCTTGATACGACCGACTCGCTGGGCAGAGCTATGTCAACGACGGTGGCGATTCGTCGCCACGCCTGGCTGAGATCCGCCAATTTTTCGGCAGATGTCCAGAATACCTTGATGGACATGCCGTTCGATGGCTGTCACCTGTTCGGTGACAAGGCGGACCACGCGCTGGAATGCTTCAAGGACTCCAGGGTCACGGCCAAGTCCTTGGGTCTCTCGACCCAGCGTCAGCAACCGGGTTCGTTTCGTCCCTTTCGTGGCCAAGGAAGGGGCGCCCCCACACGTGCTGCCAGCCACGCGCCGCAACAATCCTTTCAACGCGGTGGCGGCCGTGGAAACCGCCGTGGTGGCGGTCGGGGACAACGGCGGGGTCAGACCACACCTTCCCCCGAAGCATCTACCCCAAAATCCTCCTAGTCCGTGCTTTCGGCCCCATGTGACGCAAGTGGGTGGCAGGGTTCGCCATCACCACGCTCACTGGCGCACGATCACTTCGGACAGGTGGGTGCTGCAAATCGTCCGAAGGGGCTACTCCCTCCCCTTCAAGACCTCTCCTCCAGCCATGCCACCGCAGAACCACCGTGTGTCGGGGGACCACTTGACACTTCTGCAGGAGGAAGTTACGGCCCTCTTGGCCAAGGGGGCCATCGAGCGCGTTCCTGGGCCAGAAGTAGGGCGTGGTTGTTATTCCCACTACTTTCTGGTGCCCAAGAAGGACAAGGGGGGCCTACGTCCTATCTTGGATCTAAGGAACGTCAACGGCTTCCTCCGGAAGGAGAAGTTCAAGATGTTGACGTTAGCTCAGGTCTTGGCTGCTCTAGACCCACAAGACTGGATGGTAGCGTTGGACTTGCAGGACGCCTATTTTCACATCCCCGTCCTGCCGGCCCACCGGCGTTACCTGCGGTTCACGGTAGGCCTGGAGCATTTTCAGTTTATCGTGCTTCCCTTCGGCCTTACCAGCGCCCCACGGGTGTTCACAAAGGTGATGGCGGTGGTCGCAGCCCATCTGCTTAGGTTGGGGGTTTCAGTCTTCCCCTACCTAGACGACTGGTTGTTGAAGGCGGGCTCGCCCCAGACAGTCGTCCACCACCTTCAGATGACGGCAGACCTCTTGCACGACCTGGGGTTCTCCATCAATGTGCCGAAATCACACCTGTGTCCCTCTCAAAAGCTCCTTTTCATCGGAGCGGTTCTGGACTCGGTGCAGTTTCGGGTTTATCCTCCGGAACGGCAGGTTCGGGATATTCAGGCTTTGATTCCCATCTTTCAGCCGCTATCCCGGGTTTCGGTCAGGTTGACGCTGCGGCTGCTGGGACTGATGGCTTCCTGCATCCTTCTGGTGCATCACGCCCGGTGGCGGATGCGGGCTCTGCAGTGGGACCTGAAGTTTCAGTGGGCCCAGCATCAGGGCAACTTGTCCGACCACGTCTTGATCTCGGAGGGCACTGCGAGACAACTGCAGTGGTGGCTTACGGACCGCGATTGGGTCAGGGGCAAGTCCCTCTCCCTTCCCCAACCGGAGCACGTTGTCATGACGGACGCGTCCCTCCAGGGCTGGGGTGGCCACTTGGGAGAGGCAGAGATCAGAGGCATCTGGTCTCCGGCGGAGTCCCGGCTCCATATCAATCTGTTGGAGCTGCGGGCGATTCGTCTGGCACTGAAGGCATTCCTCCCCTTTGTCAACGGGAGTGTAGTGCAGGTGTTCACCGACAACACCACCGCCATGTGGTACTGCAACAAACAGGGCGGTGTGGGGTCGTGGACCCTTTGCCAGGAGGCTCTGCGCCTCTGGCAATGGCTGGAACGTCAGGGCGTGACTCTGACGGTTCAACACCTGGCAGGTTCTCTGAACGCCAGGGCGGACGAACTCAGCCGTCGGTGCTCGATGGATCACGAATGGCGTCTGAACTCGGACGTGGCGCAAGGCATCTTTCTGCAATGGGGAGAGCCTTGGTTAGATCTATTCGCCACCGAAGAGAACGCGCAATGTCATCAGTTCTGCGCGTTGGAGTTTCCAAGACGGCACTCGCACGGCGACGCCTTTCGGCGCGAGTGGAGTTGCGGTCTGTTATACGCCTTTCCGCCTATACCACTTCTGCCCAGAGTGCTGAAGAAGATCAGGCGCGACCGGGCCCAAGTTATCCTTGTGGCTCCGGACTGGGCTCGAAGATACTGGTATCCCGAGCTACTCAGCATGTCAGTCGGTCCCCCGATCCGCCTGCCCCTTCAGGAGGACCTTCTGTCGCAGCAGCAGGGGACGGTCCTCCACCCGAACCTGTCCAGTCTCCACCTCCATGCTTGGAGATTGAGCGGCGGCAGTTGAGGCCATTTGACTTGCCTCCTGAAGTCTGTGATGTTATTCTGGCAGCCAGGCGTCCCTCCACTAAGTCGGTATACGCCTGTCGGTGGAACAGATTTGTGGCATGGTGCACAGCAAAGGCTGTGGATCCTCTTTCTGCCCCTCTTTCGGAGGTTCTTCTGTTTCTTCTTTCTCTTGCCCAGCAGGGCTCTGCTCTGGGCACTATCAAGGGCTACCTTTCTGCCCTTTCAGCCTTTTTGAGGCTTCCTGATCAGCCTTCTTTGTTCAAATCCCCGATTGTAACTCGATTCTTGAAAGGCATCACTCACATGTTTCCACCTGTTCCGTTTGTGATGCCTCAGTGGGATTTGAACCTGGTTCTAACTTTTCTGATGTGTGCTCCCTTTGAGCCCCTTCATTCTTGCCCTCTCCGTCTCCTGACTTTAAAGACGGCTTTCCTGGTTGCCATCACCTCTGCCAGGAGGGTGAGTGAGCTCCAGGCTCTTTCTGTCCAACCTCCTTTCCTGTCCATTCATCCTGATAAGGTGGTTCTGAGGACTAGACCTTCTTTCCTGCCCAAGGTTGTTTCGGCCTTTCACATCGGGCAGTCCATCACCCTCCCTTCCTTCTTCCCGCCTCCGCATCCTTCAAAGGATGAAGAGCGGCTCCATCGTCTGGACCCAAAACGTGCGCTTTCATTTTACATGGATCGCACACGCCAGTTCCGGGTGGATGACCAACTGTTTGTTGGCTACGTGGGTGCGAAGAAGGGACGGGCGGTCTGTAAACGGACCATCTCTTGATGGGTCATTCTCTGCATCAAAGCGTGCTACTCTTTGGCTCGGAAGGAGCCTCCTGTTGGGCTGAGGGCCCATTCCACTCGGGCCACGGCGGCTACCACTGCCCTGGGCCGGGGAGTCCCCTTGCAGGACATTTGCCAAGCGGCTACGTGGGCCTCGCTGCACACCTTTGCGAGGCACTACTGCCTAGACAGTCAAGTCCGGAGGGATGGCTTCTTTGGCCGTTCTGTCCTCCAGGACTTTCTGGTGTAGTATTGTATTGGTTCGCAGACCCACCACCGGGGTTGGTATTGCTGGGGTATGTATTCTAAGGTAAGGAATCTAACACTAACTAATGTTTCTTACAGATATATCGTTACCGAAGGTAAGTAACTTGTTCGTCTGGGCCAACCGTTTTCTGGTGGCATCAAATTTTCTTGCGAACGTCAGGATTCTTCCCAAAAGATAGTCCTGCTCATCTCTGAGAAATTTTGACTGTTTTCTCTTTCGGATGCTTAATTCGTAGTCTTTAATTATTTTATTCATAGTTCCTCAATCTCTTTGGAGTCTTTCTCTTTACTTATTTGTTCCTCGATGTCTGCTATTTCTTTTAGACATTTTTCTCTGTCACTCCATGTATACTTAATAAGTATGCGCACCATTCCCTTCGCCGATTCCGCTGTGTACTCCGCCCAATCCTTTAATAACGCAGGATCCGGATTTTCATATGAGGGCACAGTGTATATGCATAGCCCCCTTGGTATTCTGCCACACTCAATGTATTTTTCTAGTGAGGTGGCCTCCCACCATTTGCGTATCTCCGGTTCTTGCACTTTTTCTAGTTTGGAAAATAATGTTTTTAAAGTGCTGGTGGGGGCGTTTTGGGCTGTGGGTTTATTTGGTTGCGCATGTCTCTCCATTGAACTTCTAAACATGAAGTTGGCAGCAGACTCTCTTTCTCCAGAGATACTATCCAAATTCGACATGTTTGTACTGTACTGCAGTTACTGTGTTTGAAGAAAAATAATACGTCTTAGACGTTTAAAATCAATAACAAAGTTTTGTTTCAAGGGGGTGGTGACCAAGTCACAGTGGTTTGCTGGGGTTTGGTGTACTTTCTCGGTACCTTCGAAAAAAAAAAAAAAAAATTATATATATATATATATAATCAGAGAAGTCGACACTACAGCATCGCAAGGACAACAGCGGACCCAAAACTTCAGTGCATTAATTTTTTATTGTGCAAATTCCCCGCACCGCCGCCATGACTCGTTTCGAGCCCTTTTGGCCCTTGATCACATGACACGCTATGGAGTGAAATTCAACTATTTAAAGTGAAAGTGCACATTTAATTTGAACAGCGTCATCATAGACATAGAACCAGTATTAATTTCATTGTCGCATATTTAAAAATTAAATGTTTGTTTTTAGAAATGATTAATACCTATTTAAAAGTGAAAAAACATATAAATATATATATATTCTAAGCCTGGGCGTAGTTCGCGTAGCCGCACTCCGCGAGCTACGCGAAGATGCACTTGCACTCCGCGAACTACGCATAGCTCCGCGAGCATGCGTAGTAGCTTGCTTGACCCGTTCACGAGCCATTTTTCGTCTTCGGGAGCGCCGTGGAACTCTGGAACCTGCTCGACACCACATCTCCAGACATCGCCTTCCTCACGGAAACATGGATGAACGCCTCCTCAGCGCCCGACATCGCCGTCGCCATCCCGGACGGATACAAGATCACCCGGAGAGACCGCATCAACGAGACAGGAGGAGGCATCGCCATCGTCCACAAGAACACCATCCGCATCACGACCAATCAGACGACACCCTCACAGCCGCTTAACGTCTTCACTTCCAGATACACACCGACCCCAAGACCACACTCAGAGGCACCCTCATCTACAGACCCCCAGGACCTCGCACACAATTCAGCGAAGACCTCGCAGACTTCATCAGCCCGCATGCCCTCGCCTCCGCTGACTACATCCTCCTAGGGGACCTCAACTTCCACCTGGAGAACAACAACGACAACACCACCACCACCCTGCTGGACAACCTCGCCAACCTCGGACTCATGCAACTGGTGAACACCCCCACCCACTACGCCGGACACACGCTTGACCCAGTCTTCTCCTCCAGCAAGTACATCTCCTTCAGCCACTCCACCGGACTCCACTGGACAGACCACAGCTGCGTCCACTTCAGCTTCAGAAAGACCACGACTCACCACCACCCGCAACAGGTTCGCTGCAGGAACTGGAACAAGATCACCACCGACCAGCTCACCACTTCACTGAGCCAGAACCCTCCCGCCAGCTCAACGGACCCCAACAAAGCAGCCAACAACCTCACACAGTGGATCACCAATTGCGCTCGCCCAACCAGCCTCGACCACTAGCAGTCCGGCTTCCGCGCCAACTACAGCACCGAGACCGCCCTCATCGCAGCCACTGACGACATCGGAGCCCTGCTCGACAACTGGGAAACAGCGGCCCTCATCCTCCTGGACCTCTCCGCAGCATTCGATACGGTCTGCCACCGCACCCTAGTGCAGCGCCTCAGCAACATCGGAATCCAATAGAAGGCACGCATGCTCCGAAAGATCTTCCGATGGCTCGCCACCGAAACCAGGAAGACGGTCACACAGGCACTCGTCACCAGCCAACTGGACTACGGAAACACCCTCTATACCGGAACCACAGCCAAACTCCAGAAAAGACTCTAACACATCCAGAACGCCTCCGCACGACTCATCTTGGACATCCCCCGAAACAGCCACATCTCTGGACACCTGAGAGACCTTCACTGGCTCCCCGTCAGCAAGAGAATCACGTTCCAACTCCTCACCCACGCACACAAGGCCCTCCACGACCTGGGCCCCAGGTACCTCAACAACCTCCTGACCTTCTACACTCCCACCCGCCAGCTACGATTGAACAGCCACGCCCTCGCCGCCGTGCCACGCATCCGAAGATCCACCATGGGAGGAAGATCCTTCTCCTACCTGGCAGCCAAGACTTGGAACTCCCTCCCCATCCACCTCCGCCTGACCCAAGACCACCTCTGCTTCAGGAAGCAACTCAAGACATGGCTGTTCGAGCAGTAGTGGACCCCCCTCCCCCAAGCGCCTTGAGACCCTCTGGGTGAGTAGCGCGCTATACAAATATCCTGATTGATTGATTGATTGATTGCCTGCATGCTCGGGATGTGTAGCGCGCGAAGTTACCCATGAGGTTTGTCCCGCCCGCTTGTGTCCCCTTATTTCCGGTCACTACTAACGTGTTCGCGAGTTATTCTGTGCCAGATTGCAGTTTCTGCGTGTTCGGCAACTCGATCTTCCCGACAAGCATCCTCGCGCACGCGAAAATGCTATTGAGCGCGCGAGAACTACGCTACGCAGCAGTTCGCGGAGTATTCGACAACTTCGCGTTCTCCGCGGAGCGCGGAGTTGCCGAAACTCCGCGAACGGAGCGTAGTTCTTCGCCCAGGGCTAATATATTCACAAGAAATTACAAAAATAGAGATAAAACCACTCATTGCTAAAATAGCAAATTAAAGCTGTTTTTGTAGCGTACGCAATGATAAATAATTATACTAGTACAATTCTAAGGAATCGCTGTAAAATACAAAGCGAATAGCTAAAAACTCTTTCAGCAGATCTGATTACTGCCGCTAAATAAGAACATTTTAATGTCTTATTTGTTGCTGAAATGCCTTGCGACAGGATATGATTCGTCATGGTTGGTAATCACTCTCATGTGCTGTAGCACCCGTTATATGTTGGGAGCACCAAGCTCCCAGTGCATACTCAGAGAACATGGGCATTCAAGCACATATACAGCGTACTCAGTCTTGCAGGTTAAATATTTAGAGATAGGAATTGGTTTATCTACAAAGGGTGTGGAGTACAATGTCATGTTGACCCCATAATTACAGGCTTTGCACGATGTGCATTTAAAAAAGCCTGTGCGAGAGCTGAGCCAGTTGGTCTTAGCCAAGACCTCTGGACTGCTGCTCACCAGGCTGTCTTGCATGCTGCCTGCTTTTCTAAAGGTGATGGTGGGTGAAATACAGGAGCCCATTCGTAGGATGGGGTCATTCTGGATCAACGCCCAGTGTTTCCCCATAATACTACGTATTGCTTGATGTTGTTTGTTGTAGGTAACAACAAGACTAATTGTATCAGATTCTATTGCAGGTTCAAGTCTTTGTCTCATGGCTTTGGTGGTCAGTGCTTCCTCTGGATAAGGCCTCCATACGTTTGATAGCTGCTACAATTGTATTGTTTGAGTAGCCTCTCGCTAGGAAACGCAAGCGGCAAGCTGCCTGGGCTTCCACCACATCTTGTTGTCGACTACAAATCCTTTTGATGCGCAGCATCTCCCCGTAAGGGATGCTGTGAATCAAATGTTTGGGGTGGTGGCTGGCCGCGTGTAATAATGTATTGCCTGCGGTTGCCTTGCAATGTAATCTTGTCTGAATTGTATTGTTGTCAATAAATACTTGTACATCCAGAAAATTAATTGAGGTGGCACTAACATCTGATGTAAACCGTAAATTCAAAGAGTTGATATTAAGTTCCTCAAGAAATTGAAGTGCCAGATTCTCCTCCCCCCTCCAGATCATAAATAGGTCATCGATGTATCTGTATATACACACTACATGATTGCGCATTGTTTCAGCATGTAGGGCTCCGAGAACCTGCTTCTCCCACAGTCCCATATGCAAACAGGCATAACTCGGGAGAAGCAGGATCCCATTGCCACTCCTCTAGTTTGCTGAAAGCACATCTGCTGAAAGGAAAAAATTCTTTTGTAAACAGATCTCAATCATGTTTATTAGCATCCTATTGTGTGTATAACATTACAGCGGCCGTTTATCCCAAAAATCTTGGACAGCTTTTATCCCAAAAATCTTGGACAGCTTTCAGACCATCTGAGTGGTTTTTACTTGTATATAGGGAGGTCACGTCTAACGTGATTAATAAATAGTCGTCTTGCCATGTGATACATTTTATATATATATGAAGAGTTATTTTTAGTTTTGATATATCTACACTTTATTGATGTTTTTAACAAGTGTTTTATAGTTACAGGTGGAGAAATAAACAAAACAGGATTTTTTCTCTATGGGACTTTTGAAAATTCTAACTATTACATCATCAAGGTAAAAGTACCTATGTCTAATAACTTTGGCGTTTGTGGACGGAATCGGCTGAAATTTTCAGGAAAATGGCACAATTTGTTTCTGAGCAGCCCCTGAAAATTTGGGGGTGTTTCGTCAAGGGGGGGGCCGAGAAAAAAGGGGGGTCCCAAAACGCGTTTTTCCCATTCATTTTTCCATAGGGCTGAATGGATTTGCACGAAACTTGGCAAAATTGTAGGGACTGTTAGCCCGATGTGCCTTTGCTAGGTCTCAATATATGTGCTCCAGTGGATTTTGAGAAATTAACGTTTTAAAAAACAGATATATCTGTGACAGCGTCCGGGGTAGCGCTCCGGTTTGCGTACTTTTCGCGTAACGGAACTTTGCAAAGCGAAGCTGATTGGCTCTCCGGTGTCTGTCAACATTCTAAACAGTCCAGAACGGCCGCCATCTTGTCTCTCGGTAGGATCGAGAGACAAGAGGAGGAGAAAAACGAAGGGGAAATTTAATGTAAGGGGGCAAGGTAGACCCCTCTTGACCCCCTAGGAATGATGTTGGAGTTATTAAAGGGTCCCGAGGGGCAAATAAAAAAAATTTGATTTTTCGCGGTAGAAGCGCTTCCCAGTTCGCGAACCGGGTCGCGAACCGATAGCGAAACGGGAATTCGCCATTTTGTGTTTCGTTTTAATTAAATTACAAGATGGAGGAAAAACAATGTGGGAAATGGGTATAAGGGGGTACGGGAGACTTATCCTGACCCCCTATGTTTTCTGAGGGTGGCTGAGGATGCTCATATATGTTGATACATGTCTTTCAGCGGCTGCGCGTGAGCGGATTTATTTTTTTTTGCTGCGTGACGTCTGTTAACGTTCGATTCGAAGGAAATCAGGAAGTGTTGACCGCCATTTTGTCACTGCTAGTAAATATATTGTTAAAAATAATTGTTATAAATTAATCCGTATTAATAAACATTGTCTGCGCCATCTTGCCTTTTTTCCAATGCCACACTTTTGTCGTGCACGGCAGCCATTTTAGATGCCTTGACCAGACCCACTCTCTGCACGCCGCCGATCCTCAGCATGGCTCCCCACCCTCGCAAGCATCTCCCCCACGCACTGGTCACCCACGCTCTCTCTCATGCATGGGCCATAAACCTCCCCATCTGCGCTGCTCTTCCCTGAGAATCACACCCTGTGCCCGCCCAACACCTCCCTTTCACCCTATTCACTACCGCACCCTCTGACACTCCTCTTCCTCTGTGTCCGATTGTCCAGGCCGGTCCCAGGCTATCACCTAGCCCTGCGGATGTAGTTTATGGCCCTAACTGTAAAGAATCACCCCTCTTCGAAGGAGTTACAGTAGATCAAGGCCCCCACCCCATGAGATCCGTCACACCACACGCGTTCCTACTATCTGATAACGATCCTGTATTGCGATTGGGGAGGGGATTCTCACTGTAAAGCTGTGTGGGACCGAGCCTGAAGCGGAAGATTCCAGGGATGCCTTTTTGTACATCAAAGTCTTCACAATTATGTGTCACATTAAAAATATATAGCACTCCAACAAAGTAGTAGGATTATAACACTTTAATAACTTATAAATATATACAACGCTACAACAAAGTAAACACGTTAAAAAAAACATTTTAAACAACTATTTACATGGCAGCCTGCTGCAACATCCATCTCAAAGCAACAATGGGCTGCTTTGGTCTGTCTTTTAGTCGGCAAAATCCGTCGGTCTGTGAGGTGGCGTCAGTAGCGGACCGTTGTGCGAATAGGCCGAAGAAAGCACAACTCGCCGAGATCAGGACAGCACCGAGGTGGTGTCCAGCAAGTTGCACTGGTGTGGCCATCCTACAATGCTGCGCCGAAAAACGGCGTGGGGTGCCCCGGGGGGGGGGGGGGGAGGCGGCACGAACGGGCCTCTCCCGCCTCCCCAGGTGGAGGCTCCTCAGCTGCAGTGGGGCGCCCCTTGTCGTTTCACTCGCCATCCAGCTGAGTTGCGCCCGCACTTGCGGCTACAGTGCCTCACCCGCCATCCAGCTGAGTTTCGCCCGCTCTTGCGGCACAGTGCCTCACCCGCCATCCAGCTGAGTTCCGCCCGCTCTTGCGGCACAGTGCCTCACCCTCCATCCAGCTGAGTTGCGCCCGCTCTTGCGGCTACAGCGTCTCGTCCACCATCCAGCTGAATTGCGGCCACTCTTGCGGTGTAGCGATAGGCAGCTGCAACAGGACTCAAAATGGCGGCCGGCTCTTTGGATTTGGGCCTGGTCCACTAAAATGGCCCTGGGACACCTTGGAACTTGGACGCTTGCCTGCTAGGGCATGGGCCCCATTCCCGAAAGCGTCCCCTCTTTTGACTGATTGTTCTTGTTGCCTATCTCTTCCGTTGTCATTTAACGGAACATTTTTGGACTGCCGAAAGGGGTTCTGGTCCGACCGCTGGTTGGTGGGGACATTTTGACTATATCCTGGACCTGCCCGGCCTCGCCCAAAATGGCGCCGGTATAAATGGGACTCATAACTCCTTGTTGTGTACTGGTTGCCCAGCCTTGATATCACGAGATACGTATGCAGTTTTGAAGCACATGGCGGGCGGGGACGAGTACTGATTGAACATTTGGACATCCCTATTGAGATTAAGTTCTGATGTGTTATTGATTACTGTACTATTGAAAGTTCGAATTACCGTCACCCATGGTACTTGCCCGCAAATATATATCTAGATAATTTTATTGTAACTGGCCCTGTCGTACTTTAATTATAAAATGTACGTCCACCGATTCCGCAACTGTTAGACACCTTAGTTCTTGCAACCTAATGGCCCGCCCGTTACGTTCTTCTACAGTGTAAATGTCCCCTCATCATATACGATTCCAGTTTGCTCCGTGGCCGGCCCACGTGGTTATAGGCCCGTATTTGTATACTGACATTTTCACAATAAAGGTTTTTAAAACAAAACATGGTAGTAGTACCTAGATTGGTAACGTTTTGAATAATAGCCACTGTTTTCAAATCAGTAAAAGGCAAGTGAAATAAAGCAGCCCGATTACTGCTTTCCTGCGTATTATACCTTTTAACCGTCATGTAAAGATAAATGGTCAAGGGCTGTTGTGTTTTCCACTCCTGCAACATAAAGTGATCGATAAGAATCCGATATTCATGCCTATCAGCGACTAAGACAGCAGGTCGAGCCTCTTTTGTTCAACGGCTCCCTCATGGGACGAAGAAACGCCCTTTTTCTCGAAATAGGTATATTTTACTTGCAGGACAGTTGTAAATTCCCCGGGAAAATACATTAGCCTGGAACATTGTTAGTGATAAACTGTAAATGCATTTGGGTCCTTTTCTTTACAAGTCAGAGTGAGAAAAAAAAAGTGGGGCTTTCATCATTTGGGGAAAAAAAAATGTTCTAAACCAATGAAAAGTGTTATTTTTAGGCCATATGACCAAGCCTTCCATCATTAGAAAAACAAAAGTAAAATGAACCAATGAAAAGTTTTATTAACAAGTCACATGACCTGTTATGCTTACGTTACGCGCTGCGCGCCGCGCCCTGGATCGCTTCCGGGAAGCTGCGCCTCGCGGACCGGAGCACTTCCGGGTGCGCTAACGCGGCGCGTCATATGACGCATTACGCGACAACGCAGGTCCAGAATATAGTCAAAATGTCTCCACCAACCAGCGGTCGGAACACAACCCCTTTCAGCAGTCCAAAAAGTTCTGTTAAATGACAACAGAAGGGACAGGCAACAAGAACCATCAGTCAAAGAGGGGAGGGCAAGTTCTTCTCTACCGGGTCACGTTGGGGCTCCACCGGAACTGATCGAATTGGTAGTCTACAGTGTTTCTGGATGTTTCAGACTGAAGCTGGCGTCCGCATGAGAGCACCCCGTGGCTACGTCGTGGCCATTCTGCTAGCAATCGTGACAGTCGCTCCCCACCAGAAGTCTGCGGGAGTCGGGTGTCCCGGTGACTGTTGTAGAATCTTCAAGGCTGAGGGGACTCTTTTGGGAATGGGGCCCATGCCCTAGCAGTGAAGCGTCCGAGTTCCCCAGTTGCCCGGAGCCATCATTGCAGGCCAGGCCCAAGTCTGTGGAGCCGACCGCCATTTCGTGAGCTCCGTAGCAGCCATCTGTCGCTGTACCGCAAGATTGGGTGCAATTCCGTTGGATGGCGGGTGAGACGTTGTAATAGCGAGAGCAGGCGCAATTCAGCTGGCCGAGCGAGGCACTGTGTCGCATGAGCGGGCGCAAGTCAGCTGGTCGAGTGAAGCGCTGGGGTGTAGCTGAGAAACCTCCACCTGGGGAGGTGGGGGAGGCTCGTTCGCGCCGCCTCTCCCTTCTAGTGCACCCCGCGCCATCTCCTGGCGCAGGTATATGTGATGGTCGGACCAGGGCACCGCAGGACGTGTCTTCAGGTCAAACAGATTGTGAGACAAGGTCCAGAATGGAAGAGTCACTAAAAGGCAAAAAGTTCCGCCTGACCCCGGGAGCCGGCCGCCTATGTCGGGAACGATCTTAGGCCACACCAGGGCAACAAGACTTGGGGAGGGGGCAGGAGCCAAGTGTCCCCTCCGAGTCCGCGCCATCACACCGCCCCTCGGGGGCCTCCGTCAAGTGGTTCAGGGAAGCACCGCATCACATTGTTTTCCAATGCAGTCAGGTCCACAAACAGCCCCCACTTACTTTGAGAATAGTGAAGCTGCAGCAGGTGCAAATAAGCTTCAGACAGTGTTACAAGCGCTGCTCGGAACCCTCAACTATGGCACCCAACATCCAGGACTTATGCCATTTGTGCAAGGCAGTGACATCGAAGCATCTCAGGGACCAAGCAACATACCATATCCAGAGTCCTTCCCACAGCCTCTGCCTTCCTTCTTACCTAGTTATTGTTCTTTCACTCCCACTCCAGGCTTTTAGTCTGTGGATGGAAAACCATGAACCTACACTCACCTATGAAAATCTTACTATCGATGGTTGATTTTGAGCCCCAAATACAAAGGCTTGTTTGGATCGATGTTGCAGCAGGCTGCCATGTAAATAGTTATTTAATAAAACGTTTTACCCTGTTACTTTGCTGGTGTGTTGTATATATTTATAATATTTGCATAGGGATTGTCGTTGTTTTGGGCAGGGTGGACGGCGGAGCCGAGCTGTCTTGCAGCCATCATGTCGTCGAGCTCAGTTCCTCTCACTAGTTTCATATTTCTCATGAGGGGTTGTTCCTAATGTTTCTATTTTAGCGAGGTCAAAAAGAGATCCCATTAGTGTCCTACTGATTTTGCTTGATTCCTTTTGTTGTTTCTAACGATTTTTCACTATCTGCAAAGACTAAACAGAGTATTGCGACTCTGTGCTTGTTTGTAAATAGAGAATGAACCAAAGAGAACCAATTCTAAAACAGTAAATGCTTGGATAACAATCAAATGGAGAGGGAAGCAGGCACGACGGATTACAACGGGGACAAAGGCCTGCGTTACCTACCCTTCACTATCTGCAAAGAGAGAATACTCCTAAAAGAAAAGAGGGGGGAGGGGCAGTGTTCAAAGCACATCAGCGTGCATAGACACGAAAATGTTTTTACCTACCACGTACTTGACATTTTAAAGCTTTTGATATTTGCTATTAAAAAACTATTGAAATTCACTGAAAAAACCATAGGTTATAGACCATATATAGTTAGGAATTAGCATTTACAAAACCTTATTTTACTCACACAAAACCATTGAAATTCGCATATATAGTTAGTTGCACTAACTATATATTGCGCACCCGCAATCCACTGCTGATGATGTCACTGACCATGTCATGAATGATGTCATTTGAGTTGTCATCAGTGATGTCATCAGTGATGTCACATATTACATCACTGACAACATCACTGATAATATCATTCATGTGATAATATGATGAACCTCTTCAGACTCTAATATAACCTTAGATACAATCAGTGTAAACAGACACTCACAGATTGTCACTCATCCATGGAGTTACTCATACACCTAGTCAGTCATGCAAAGAATCAATCACACCTCCATTTCCTCAACTATACAGTTATACACACCTTACTAATTCAAACATATTCTAACACATATTTACTCTCCTATATGATCCCTGATACAAGTTCACAATGATCCATACAGCCACTCACACATTCATTGGCTCTTATGCACGGTTATATATGTCAACTCTCACATGTACTGTGTTTTACATATGTACTTACTTTGACATGTTGCACTGAGATATCCATTCACTCACCAATACACTCATGCACACAGTCAACCGCCCATGCAGCTGTTTCCTCATGCACTTTTGAACCCATACATCTAGTGAATCAACTGCTCACACATCTATGCACAGAGTCATACACCTCCCAGCCACCCACACACATACTCAGTCTCCCATACAAATACTTGGGCAACCAATGAATATCCCATATAGTTACTCATATAGCTACTGATTAACACATTCAGCAGTTTACAGAACAACAGACATAATGATGCACAAATTAAGACAGTTTAGTCACTAACCCATGCACTCAGTGAGACACATTTAATCACTCTCTCATACATTCAGTCATGCACCTACTAAATTCTTCATACAGACACTTATACATCCACTCATTCTTCAATATGTAAGACATATTTTAACTTTACAGAAACATCACTGATGACATTATCCAATGACTGTATGTCATTTGAGTTGTCATCAGTGATGTCATCAGTGATGTCACTGACCATGTCATGAATGATGTAATATGTGACATCATCAGCAGTGGATTGCGGGTGCGCGATATATAGTTAGTGCAACTAACTATATTTGCGAATTTCAATGGTTTTGTGTGAGTAAAATAAGGTTTTGTAAATGCTAATTCCTAACTATATATGGTCTATAACCCATGGTTTTTTCAGTGAATATATATATATATATATATATATATATATATATATATATATATATATATATATATATATATATATATATATATATATATATATATACATAGAAAAACATCAATAGTGTATATATATAACGATTTCTATACTTACAGGTGGATAAATAAACAAAACAGATACTTTTACCTTGATGATGTTTTCCTTGATGTTTTGACAAAGAATTAGCAACGTTCGATATTAAAGAAACTATTGGCAACCTAGGGGAGAATAAAATCAAGCATTAATAATGAGTTTACATCTTGGTATAATAAAAGTTTCCGTATGTTAATAAAGAATTTAAGCACATAAAAGTGTTTAGCAAAGAGCATTTCTATCAATGCATAAGTATTATTTAAAAGTGTATTACAGTAAGTTATAAAGAATAGTGTAGTACAGTATGTACTATAGTGTATGTTGATAAGTGGGTTTTGTGTAGAGAGTGCGTGTGTAAATAATGCGTGTGTAAATAGTGCGTGTGTAAATAGTGCATGTGTAGAGAGTGCATGTGTAGAGAGCCCTCTCTACACATGCCCTCTGCACACGCGCTCTCTGCACATGCGTGTGTACAGAGTGCGTGAGTGTTAGTAGACTTAAAGTGTAATACTAGTGTTATTATATAGATATACAAATGAAAAAAAAAATGTGAAAAAGTTGTCAGTGCCTCATGTAAGTAATACCATTGGAGTTTGCAGATTGGTTCTCACCTGCACTGACTTTCTCATCATAAGCTCTGGTCAACTTATAGCATTAAAGTGTAAAAAAAGATGGGAAAACGGGCGAGGAAAATAAAGATTAGACCGTGTGTAGTATATATGAAGTTGTGAAGCAAGTATTAGGAGCAGTGTATGTAGTATAGAGTAACTAGTAAAGTATAGTAGTGAGGCGGATCAAGTGAATAGAGATGGTAGTTGAATAGTAAGTGTTGACTAAAGTGCCTGTAGTACAGTGTGTGCACATAAATGTGTGTTGTAGAGAGTAAGTATTATAAAATATGTAAAAAGAGAGTATGTGGTAAAGAGTAGGTATTAAAGAGTATGTGGTAAAGAGAGTGTGTGGTAAAGAGAGTGTGTGGTAAAGAGTGTGTTGTGGAGAACATGTGGTAGAGAGCATGTGTCTGTAGGGCATGTGTGTACAAAGCGTGTGTGTAGAAAGCGTGTGTGTAGAAAGCATATATGTAGTGTATGAGTTGAGACAGTATGTGTAGAGAGAAAGTGTATAGAGGGCGTGTGTGTGTAGAGGGCGTGTGTATATAGAAGGCGGGTGTGTACAGAGTGGGTGTGGACAGAGCGGATGTGGACAGAGCGGATGTAGAGAGTATATGAAGTGTATGTGTTGAGAATGTATATGTAGAGAGAGTGTGTGTAGAGTGTGTGTTAGAGAGTGTGTAGAAGTGTGTGGTAGACAGTGCGTGGCACAGAGTGTTAGACAGTGTAATACACTTTGCCTACTATGTGTCTGACAAAATCTTCTTTAGATACTTGTGCAGGCAATATGTCCTCCGAGGTAATTACCATCTTTCAGGCTGAAATGAGGTGTCTTAGGTTAAATAGCTTCCCTCCATCTGAAAGTAAGTCAATTGCTCTAATCTGTTTCCCAAGCTCTCTGTGAGTTTGACTCAGTTTCTAAACAGCAGTCCATCTTGAGTATCAGTGTTCTTCTAACTCAACCCCTCTTTAAATAGGAGCTCAATGCTTTCAATGGTGCAGAGTACTTTCCCATTACACCTCCTACTTGTTGTGCAGTCATATTCCCAGATACTTACCTAGTGTGTAATTGCTGATGTCTGGTCCTACAGTGTAATCTTCACCCAGGGCGATTGGTCAAGTGGTGCCATTACATCACAAAGCTACAGCAGGATGTCATCTGACAAAAGGGCCAATCAGTTGCTTAGTACGCAGTAGGATGCATGTATCATGGAATAGAAAAGGGAGCAATGTAGACAGGATGCCCAGCTGAAGACTAAGGTGGTGAGATGAGAGGACCTAGGCCATTATTTGAGACTAACCACTCCTTCAAACAAATGTATAAATCATAACATTCTGGAGTTCTCTGTAGGTTAACTGATAGGGATGTGCTAAAATGAAGATGTTAGAATCTGTTATTCATAGTTATTATTATTCCCACGAACCATAGCATAAACCTTCCTCCCTTAACTTATCAGATCACTGAATTGCTATAGTGTACCAAAACCTAAAATAATTCCTGTGAGAAGGGTATGCTATCTCTTGGCTGCCAAAGAGATCTTTCTATCTAAGTCCTCATATAGGTGCTAGCGTTGTGTAGAGAGTACCAGCAAATGAGACATAGGAGCCAGGTTGAAATCTAAGTTGACATTATAATTTTTAGTGAGCTTTAGATTTTCACAATATTAGATACGCCAAAGTACTAATAATTGACGCTTTATCAAAATCATTTTTTGGAAGTCAATTTTTAGAACTTTAATATTTCCAAACCAAATGCAACACTAACAGTGGACTTTTCCATCTGCAGATTATACTGAATGGCCAGCAGAGGCATTGTTTCAGAGGAATATTTCTGCACTTGCTGAGAAAAAAAAAGCATTTACAATGCAACTCTCTCGCCTTTGTAAAAGTTAGAGCTATTGGCATTGTTTATGACTAAAAATTTTTGTATCTGTTGTCGAAAACCGATGAGTAAATGGCATTGTTATTTATAATAACAATAGCTTAATGTGATGCAATTGTGACTATTGAAGAGTTGTAGTAGTAGAGAGCGAGTAGTATATTTATTTTTGAGTAGAGTAGCAGAGAGTGAGTATTCGAGAATGAGTTGTACAGTAGTAGAGAGTAGTGGTGAGTAGAGTAGTAGAGTGAGTAGTATAGAGTTATTATTTGTAGATAGTAGAGTGATTAGTATAGTTTGAGTAGATTATTAGAAAGTGATTATATGAGTAAGTACTAGTGAGTAATAGTGAGTAGTAGAGTTATTGTTAGAGAGTGCGTAGTATAGCGTTCTTATTAGAGAGTGCTTAGTAGAGGAGTAGTGAGTGTCCTGTAGATTATTATATTTAGTACTAGAGTAATAGAGTTAATAGAAAGTGAGTAGTGGAGATTAGTAGTGCGTTGTGTAGTAGTATAGTGAGTAGTGAGTATTTTGAATAGTGTAGTGAGTAGAGAGTGATGAACGTGTAGTAAAGAGTGAGTAGTAAATAGTGAGTAGTGGAGTGATTAGCGGAGTGAGTAGTAGAGAGTATTAGTGAGTATAGTAGTAGGGAATATTAGAGTGAGTGATATAGAGTTAGAGTTGTAAATAGTGAGTATCAGATTGTAGAGAGCGATTAGTAGAGAGTTGTAAAAATCGGTTAATAGAGTAAGTAGAGTGACTAGGAGTGCGTGTATGGATTACTAAAGATTTGTAGAGTACTTAGTAGAGTGCAAGATGGAGTAGTATAGAGAGTATTATAGTGGTAATATTGAATTGTGAGTAGCAAAGTGTGAGTATTAAAGTGTGTGTTATAAAGTGCGAGTAGTACAGATCGAGTAGTAAAGTGTGAGTAGTAAAGTATGATTTTTAAGGTGCGAGTAGTAAAGAGTGAGTAGTATGAGCAAGCAGTAAAGAGTGAGTAGGAGTGAGTAGGAGTGAGTAGTAGAGAGTAGTAGAGAGTATTAGCGAGTATGGTAGTGAGTAGTAGAATGAGTAGTATAGAGTTATAGTTGTGAATAGTGAGTAGTAGATAGGAGAGAGTTATTAGTATTGGTAAGTAGAGTAGTAGGTAGTGTCTAATAGAGTAAATACCAATACTCATTCTCCCCTGAGGCGGAAGCCGGGGGTTCTTTCATCTGTCCCTCACGCTTCAAAGTGTATTTACTGGTAAAACTGATTTTAAACTTGTAAATATTTTAAACTGTTTCATTTTTATTTACCAAGTATCCCGATCCTTGTGTGCGAGATTAGCGTCGCACCGAGGCTCCCTTCACCCGATTTCTTTACCGGCGCAGCCGATTGAGGCGCTGACGCCAGTAGTCAGAGGGCTAGCCGCCATCTTAGTGGGAGGAAAGGGTAGCGGTCCAGCTGTAGGACGCCTCCCACCCTCCTCCATAACGTATAAAAATATGACGACTTCCCGTCCACGCAACGGTCGGGCGCAGCGGGCGCGCCAAAGGCAAGCCCGTCTGCGCCCGTCCGCACCTGGACTGGGCCCAGGGCCGTAACCCCTAGTCCAGACGGCTCAGCTCCTAGTACTTCTTATTCGAGCACCATGCTGCACAACTTGCGCCCACCTCGCGTGAGTAACTGTTCTAAGTTTGACCCTGATCTCGCGCCACAACTTTCCAAGCATATCTGTCCCCACTGTAAGACCATCATACCGTTGGTTAACAATATAACCAACCCCAGGTACAAGAAAAACCCAAAGAGGACCATGATCGCACTTACCAATGTTCGCTCACTAGGAAAACATAGACAAGACATAGCAGACTTGGTAAAGGATAGGAAGATAGACATATTGTTTAAGACTGAGACGTGGATGGACAGTACATCTGACCCAGACTTAGTCATTGCGGTCCCAAGTGGCTTTACAGTTTACAGACAGCTAGCACAACCCCTTTTTTGCGTTGTCTGTCCTATTATTGCTCGCGACACTTATATTGTTAGGACTTTCCCAATTTCCTCATCCTCTTGTGAAGCCATGCAATTTGCTATCAAATTATATCCCTCCGATTATTTTAGAGGAATACTCCTATATAGACCTCCGGGAGCACGCTCAGGATTTCTCGCTGATCCTCTTGTGAAGCCATGCAATTTGCTATCAAATTATATCCCTCCGATAATTTTAGAGGAATACTCCTATATAGACCTCCGGGAGCACGCTCAGGATTTCTCGCTGATCTAAGTAGCATCCTGTAATCCCTAGCACTAGAAGAATCTTTAACAGTACTGGGTGACCTTAATTTTCTTTTAGAGAAACTAGAAGACAGGGATACATCCTCCCTTCTATCAGATATGGATCCCCTTGTGTTCCCTCAACTGGTCAAATCCCCCACCCATGACTGCGGTCACATTTTGGATGGCATCTTCTCCAATCTAAAGGATTTCTGTATAATCGACATCCTTCCACTCACATGGTCGGACCATCACGCAATTTTAGGCACAATTACCACCAATGAACCCCCTACTGTCAATATATTTACTCCCTGTCGCGAGCCTTTCAAGGCCTGAAAAGATATAGACATCTCAAATCTAAAAACTCTACTTGATAACTCCCAGCCTATACTATCCACCGATCCAAACACTGCCACTAAGCAATTTCAGGATTGGCTGGGTCTTGCCACAAATTCACTGGTAACCCTTAAATATGTTACCAGAAATAGATCAGCCCCCTCTTCCCCATGGTTTACTGAAGACCTCAGGAACCAGAAAGATCTTTGTTGGAATAGGGAGAGGCATTGGCGGAAGTCTTACAACGAAGAAAGTAAAACCCGCTATAAAGAGATGCTTGCCAAATATAAAGCTATGATCACTGAGGCCAAGAGGAGTTATTTTAGTGAACAGATAGAGCAAGCCAAGAGTTCTACTAAACAACTCTACGACACCACCAAGCAGCTAGCAGGGAACTCCCCTGATTTAAACCCCCCCCCCCAATCCCTCTGCGACGCATTGGCAACTTTTTTTCTTCACAAAGGTCAATGATATTTATTCAGCCTTTTCTGCTAATACCAATAACCCCACATACACCAAATACTCCACACCCCCGGTGTCCTTACTTACTCAGTTCAAAGACATTTCAGAGGCCCAAAACAGCGGATATCATCGCCACTATCAAAACTGGTTCTGCCTCAGACACTTGCCCTTTTAAAATTCTTCCCCCAGTTATGGACTCCTTGATACCTGCCATCACCCAAATCTGTAATGCTATGTTTAGATCAGGAATTTACCAGGACACTCAAAAAACTCTCCTCAAACTGCTACTAAAAAAAACCACATCTTGACAAAGATGAGCTGAAAAATTACCGACCGACAGCCAGTCTTCCATTCTTGGCAAAAGTTGCAGAAAAAGCGATGAATTCGCAATTATCTGAATTCATTGAGGAACACCGTCTACTTGACAGCACCCAATTTGGGTTCCGTAGGTTCCCTGGCACGGAAACTGCCTTGATTACAGCCGCAGATGACAGTAAAGTAATTCAAGATCAAGGAGGAACCGCATTACTAGTGCTATTGGATCTATCTGCGGCTTTCGACACGGTCGACCATTCTATTCTGGTCTACCGTGTCAAAAAAATGGGCATTCAACAAGCAGCCAAAGATCTTCTGGCATCCTTCTTGTCAGGAAGAACTCGGGCAGTTACCCTGGGAATGTTTCAATGAACTAATCTGTCACTGCCATGAGGGGTTCCACAAGGCTCATCCTTGAGTCCGACACTTTTTAATATCTACGTGTCGGACCTAGCCAATATCATTCGTGCACATGGGATGAGCCTAACCTCATATGCAGATGACACGCAGCTAGTCCTGGCCATCAAAAATAATGGTGATAAGGTGGCTGAGAGCTTTAAAGAAGGTATGTTGGCAATTAGAGACAGGATGGCCTCCAATTGTCCAAAACTCAACTCTGAAAAGACGGAGGTTGTCATATTTGGACAACTCACCCCAAGCTGGTCTCCCGTTTGGTGGCCCATATCTTCCTAACCCTGCCTACACCTGCCTCTAAGGTAAAGAATCTGGGAGTGGTCTTTGACGATCACCTCAATTTTGTCTCCCATGCCAACCAAATAGCGTCCTCAGCCTTTCATAAATTATGCTTGATAAAGAAAATCATCCCCTTTCTACCCGAAAGTGCAGGCAAAACCCTGGTTAGCTCCCTAGTGTTGTCCACATAGGACTATTGTAATGGTCTATTTGCTAATGCTCAGATTAGGGTAATCCACAAAATGCAGACCATACAAAACGCGGCTGCAAGACTCCTTGCTAGAATTCCTAAATACAAGTCCGCGACCGATACAATTAGAAACAATCACTGGCTCCCAATCAGAAGCCGGATCAAGTTTAAAACTCTGTGTATCGTATACAAGGCACTGCATAAACAGGGACCAAGGTTTCTAAAAGAACAACTGATTCCCCACTGTCCTTCCGGATTACTGTGATCCACTACTTCCAACAATTTACTGGTGCCTCACACCAAGACTGTCTCCTGAGGAGACCGCCGGTTCCTGGTCACGGCCCCAAAATTGTGGAACACCTTACCTAAGTCAATTAGGACTAGCCCCTCTCTCTGGTCCTTTCGTAAACAGCTAAAAACATGGCTGTATAATCAGTAACACCTTAAAATTATATAAGTCTTTGGAGAATCTGTTGTAGACGTCACAGCGCCGAGACGCCCACGGGCAATTGTTCGCGCTTAATCAAGTGTCATAAAATAAATAAATAAATAGTATAGAATCACTAGTAGAGTGAGTATGTTGTATTAGAGTTGTAGAGTAAGTTGTAGAGTACTGTAGGAAGTAGTTAAGAGAGTAGTAAATAGCAAGTAGTAGAGAGCGAGTAGTGGAGTGAGCAGTAGAGTAGTAGAGTAGTAGTGAGTATAGTAGCAGAGTAGTAGAATGAGTATCATAGTGTTTTGAAGTTTGTAATTAGTGAGTAGTAGATAGTAGAGATTTATTGGTAGAGTAAGTAGAGTAGAGAGTAGTAGATAGTGATTATTAGAGTAAGTAGTAGAAAGTGAGTAATAGAGTGAGTAGGGAGTATTAGAGAGTTTTAGAGTAAGTACTAGCGAGAGTATAAGAGTGAGTAGTAAAGTGAGAGTAGTAAAGTGCAAATAGTAAATATTGATTTGTAAAGAGCAATTAGTAGAGAGCTTTAAGAGAAAGAAATATGACAATTGTTGGGCACTGTTTAGGAGGGCAGGTAATGGGAAACAGGGGGGTGCTTAGCTGGCAACAGCTAGATGTATAGCATTTGCAATGCAATAAGTTGCTGACGTTTTGTGAATGAGAAGACTAGGTAATCTACAACGCAAGAGAGCAGTCGCATTTTTGCATTTATATATATATATAATTGTACAGTAATATTATGGGCCGGGATGCCCGCCACCCCTTCCAACACCAATCCCAATGGGAGGAGACAGACAGTATTTATTAAAATATGAAACAAAATTTAAAACTTTGAAGTTGAATTTGTACATGATACATGAAACGTTTTAATTTAATTACATTTGATGAAGACCGGTATTCAGGCTAACCTTAACAAATCTCTAATACAAAGATTTCCTAGCCGAGTCTAACATCATGACAAATGCATTACATTCGAATTTGTACATCCTAACATTAAGGGCCAACGGCAAGGTCTTAACCGGTGTCAGATCCCTATCACCAAATTCCCGCCCTCACTTGTGAGTGACGCATGCGCAGAGGACTTAACCCTCGCAGCCAACTGTAACTTCCCTTGTCGTGGGGGCCCCCTTTCACTCGACGCCATCTTAAGGTCGTCTGAGTTCCCGTGCGAGGTATCCGTAAGGAGGACAGCGTGGACTCCCCCCCACCCCCCCTTTCCCCGCACTCTCTTCCGCCGGAGCGGATATCCGGCCCCCGGGAAATTCTGGGGAGGGGCATATAGCCGTGTCCCCCTGGGAGGGGCCTATGGCCGTCTCCCCCTGGGCGACCCATCCGTAATGGGTGCCGCCCCCCGTGGGAGGGGCCAATGGCCGCCTCCCCCCGGGCGCTCCCATCTTAGTGGGTGGCGCCCCCCCTAGGGACCTTGAAATCACTGCTCACCGATCATGACCTTACCGCCACAGGCCAGATAGTTGACCGACTATCTGGCCCCCCCCACACCTCTTATAGGTCATGTCTCCTCAAACCCACTAGCCAAGCTATCATGTCTCCTATCAGTAAGTCATTACCCACCCTGGACAGGTGTACCCCATCATCAGAATAACAGTGATCGCCCCAGATGCACCCATGAGATATGCTTTGGAGATGGGCAGAGCGAAACAATTTCTCCATTTTATTGTTGACTCTCTTTACCGAATGGTTCAACGCTGTCGTGGACAAACCACCCCGCCATACCCTCCTGGGAATCATGTGAGACCAGGCAATCGTACATCCCGGGAGCCTATTGGCTAACCAGCTAACTACAGAAAGTATGTGCTCAACTACAGCTCATCTGCCCAGTCTTACCAAGTCATTGCCCCCAATGTGCACTATGACTATAGATGGAGGTGACCTGTGTCGCCCTAATAATTCCTCCACAAAACTTTGTATTGACCGACTGCAGAGGCCGCCCTTCCCATGGAAGGACACCCTGAACCCATATTCCTCAGATGTGTGGATCGCATCACCTGTCTTGAATATGTCCCCGGCACGCTTCACGTATGAGTGGCCCAAGACCCAGACCACATGTCTTCCATTCCTTATTCCCGAAGTGGTGGTTAGCTGATGCTGGGCCGGTCCCAATTTCCGCCCTGCGTCACAGGCTCGTGAAACTGTAATCCAAACAAAAGACAACAAGCGTGAATGCACTTCATCAGTAACTTACAACATGTGCAGTCGCACGTACCTCTTGAAACAGTTCTTAGACCAACGGCCTAACTGCTTCACCTCGTCTGCCTGCAGACCTAGAGCCGTAGCTTCTGTGGCGGCCCCTATCCTAAATGAATGAATCCCAAAATCACTTGGGTTCAGGCCCGCTGCTGCAATCGTAATTGCCACCACCCTCCGAAACAAACCTTGTCAACGGGGTGCCGTCCATATGTCGCAGCAAGGCCCCCCCCCCACGTTGTCAATCTTGGTTTTAGGTAGGTCTCAACATGCCTTACTGGACAACCGGGACTACCTGGGGCGCGGTGCAACACAACACTATTCCCCTGGGCCTCCGGGTCCATCTTTGACCTGGCTATCGAGATCAGCAGAGAGTCCCCCCTTACTTGAATGGGATCCCTGCGCAGACCTCCTTCCGTATCTCTCTTATTTGCCGCCACTAGTTCACTCACCCGCAGGGCCCCATAGAACGCCAATGCGAACGCTGCCCGGAATAGTATTACCTCGCTAGGCGCATGTCTCTTCTAGTTTAGCCAGCAAGGTGGTCAACTTATCAAATCCTATCAGGTGCCTGTTATCCTTTCAGCACCCTTCTAAGCGCCGCCAGCCGCGCAGAGCCTTCCTGACTAGAAAGGAGTCCGTCGGGTCCCTGATCCTATGGAGCCGTGCCATAAATGATATGGAGGCCTTATACCGAATTGCGGTTGCCGCCGACCGGCCTTCTCCATGAAGTGCCACTAAAAACTGGACCAAGGACTCCTCCTGCCCCCATCTATGCTCCCATGCCGGACCCAAAAAGGCGCAGTACGAGCGGAACGCCCCTTCATAAGCTTTCTTTGTCCTGGGCACTAAACTGGCTGCCACAAGGTTTTTTAGTCCGGGGCGCCGATTTTTCATAGTGCTTCGGGAAATGGTGCTCCGCTGAGGGTAAACAATCCCTGAAAGCCTGCATTTTGAAATGAGAGAGCGCATCAGCTGCATTATTCAGTACACATGTTTTGCCCTGAACTGTACGTTTAATCTCAAGCATCGTAACACAATTTCTTTCAACAATCGCAATATCCATTTGCAGCGTGCTGCCTGCTGATTAATGCACTCGACCACAGTCATGTTATCGGACCAAAATACCACAGAGCGGTCTCTGAAATCCTCCGGCCATGCCGACAGAGCCACCCAGATGGGGAAGAGTTCTAGAAAGCCAATGTTACTCGTCAAGCCATTAGTTTGCCACCATGCCGGCCATCTTTGTGCCGACCAACGGTTTCCGAGGATCGCACCGAACCCCACGCTGCCCGCCGAGTCGGTCCATAGGCCGAGTTCCGCCGACGAGGCCGGGGGTTTGCTCCAGACAACTCGCCCGTTGAAGTCCGCCAGGAATGCCAGCCAAATGAGCATGTCCTGGCGTACCTCCGCTGACAGTCTCGTGCGGTGGTGCCCTTCCCTGAGGCCTACCATGGACTTGGCAATGGATCGAGAGAAAGGGCGAGCCATCGGTATCACCCTTGATGCAAAGTTAAGCTGACCCACTCTCTGCTGTAATTGGTGCAATGTAACTTTCTCAGTCCGGAGACACTGCGACAAGGAAGCCCTGAATTTGGCGATCTTCTCCGCCGGCAGGCGGAAGCACCCCTCCACGGAGTCTAGTTCTATGCCCAAAAACTCTAGGGAGGTAGTCGGCCCCACTGTCTTACCTGGCGCCAATGGAACCCCGAAACCCCGCATGAGCACGCAGAAGTCCTGCAGTGCCCGTGCACAGTCCCGAGTGCCCGCTGGGCCGAGAAAGAGGAAATCATCAAGATAATGCATCACATGTTGGTGCCCTGTGGCTTTTGCGAACACCCACTCCAGAAATGAGCTAAGCATTTCAAAATTGGCACACGAAATTGAACAACCCATTGGCATGCACATATCCATGTAGTATTTCCCCTGAAACGTAAAACCCAACAAGCGCTGATCTTGGGGATGCACCGGAAGCAAGCTGAATGCAGATTCAATGTCTGACTTTGCTAACAACGCACCGGGGCCTAAGCGATTCAACAGTACCACTGCGTCATCGAAAGATGCATACTTTACACTGCAAATCTCAAGGTCGATCACCTCATTGACAGAAGCCCCCTTTGGTGCCGATAGATTATGAATGAGCCTGTACTCCCCCGGGTCCCTTTTCGGCACCACCCCTAATGGGGAGCATTCAAAACCAGCCGTTGGTGGGTCACAAAAAGGTCCTGCCACTCGCCCCAAGCTAACCTCCTTGGCGATCTTTTTGGCGGCAACCGCCGGGTTGTGCTGAACGGACAGTTGGTTCTTACAAGAGGCGGTCCCTCGAAAATCACCCGCCGGGATCCTGAAGCCATATGAGAAGCCATCTCGCAGAAACCCTGCGGACGCATGATCAGGGTATCTGTTCAGCCAAGGGGTCAAAGCCAAGATATCTACGGGTGAAGATGTGGACTTCCGGGGCACCGTATCAATCCTGCTAGGTAGCCCCTTTGCTTCCGGTGCCATTGGCCCTGGATCGGCAGCTAGTTTCAGGGTGTGAGGTGTTACCACAACCGGAGCACGCGTGCCTGAACCTACACATTCCTTGCGGCCTGCTACACGTTCCTTTATTGAAACCCCAACACACCCCTCGCTTGTTTCTGTTCCCGCCCGATCTAGGCTGAGACTCCCCCCCGTAGTTCTGACGAAAGGGCTGTGACTGCCTCTGTGGGAATGCCCTGGAGCCATTCGTGCTTGACCCTGAACCACCCGCTGATCTTGGCAAGAGCTGCGCATGCCATAATACTGTATCCAAACAATCCCAAGTCAATGCTTCGTTAAACTCTTTCGCTTTTCTAAAAGCCACGTCGTACCCTTTCCACTCCTCACCTCCATACTTCTTATGGAAGCTCATGATCCTGCTCTGATAACAAGCCAAGTCACTCAACAGTTCTGGTGTACGTTCAGCGATAATTGCCACAAAGATAGAAAAGGCCCTGATCCAGTTCATCATCGACTCCTCGACCATGAATTCCGCCATTTTTGCCCGGCATACACTGGGGTGCCATAAATCTTTCTGGGTCTTGGCATATTCTAACTCTCGATCAGTCAACAGTGAAAACATATTAATGTATTTGTTAGCCCACACCATCTCTTTAGTAACCATGGGAACATGTTGCGCCAAGCTTTCCCGCCTTGAGGGTACCACGCCCTCCCCCATCATCGGAGCGATCTCTTACCGGCTCCCGCCGCACTTCCAGCCGTGTCCGTCGCCTTATCCTGGTTATCTGCCGGGACCACCTTCGCCACCTGTGGGGAAATAGAAGGCACGTTCACTGCCCCAGCACCCCTTGTCTGCCGTAACTGTTCAATAATCAGTCTAGCTTCCTCGGCCGGGTCTTCCACAGCCACGGATCCCCCGCTCCCTTTTTCAACCAGGGTAACACAGCCGCTAACTGAAGTGCTAATTCAGGAGGCATTTGATTGTCCTCCAGCGGTGTGATAACCACAGGGATTGGCAAACCCCCATCCGTTGTGGGTACTTGCCTGGCCGCTGGCGCTACTGGGATCGGTGGTACCTCCATCGGGACGGGCCTCGCTAGGACCCGCTTTCACCCTCCTCTTTTTCCCCTTATCCCCCCTGGGGTAACGCTTGGCAAAGCCGGCCCTATGACTCTCTTAGGTCACCCTGAGGGGCCAGCTTGAGCCTCAACTTGTTTCCTGAGGGCCGCTAAGCCGCGAGCAAGCTGGTCTACTTTAACCAGGTTTCGGCGATGGACCGAAAGTTCGGTAACCAATGTACGCAGCATACGTTCCATCTCTGAGCTCTTTCCAGACTTCTTGCCAGGCATGTCCGCGTTCACCGTTAGCTCAGCCTGTCTTCCCGAAGTGACTCAAACTCCAGCAACGCCTTGATGACAAACAGAAAAACAACGATTACAAGTTAAAAAAACTGCAGCTTATTCCCTTGAGGGCTCACGAGCGACGAGTGGTGCAGCCTTCAGGTACAGGAACAAGAGAACGCTTCCTTGGATTCCCGCGCCTTTTATCCAGCAGCGGGAAGGCGGGGCCGCGCCCCCATCATGCCCATCGGTACACGGACTTCCGGGCGGGTGTTTAGGACAACCCTTTTTGGGGAGTAGGGGCGTGCTCCAGCCACGCCGCTATGGGCATACCGGCCGGGACACGCCCCCGCCCGCAACGGTTTCCCGGGGGATCGGGGCACCCATCCATATATTCGGGGTGACCGAGTGGTCTCCCCTTTCTAATATTCATGTCGTTTATAAATAATAATGAAAATATTTAACAAAAAACAAGTTGAAAAGTTTTAAATGTTTTATTAAAGTAAATATATTTTGTACATTTTTTATTTTTATGAATGTTGCGTATTGTACAATTGTTTAATCTTCAAGGATGATGTATGCATTTTGGAATATGACATTAACTCTTTTTGGCAGGTATTCTGAGAGCTTCTGCAAAGTCGACAATGTCTGCTGGGATGTTTAAGTAGTCCATTAGTACTGAATTATTTATTTCAACAGATTGCAAATGTTCTGCATTTTTCAATTTGTACTGTTATAGTACTTAGTTCTTGATTTGCAGTTTCCAGTCCATATATGGTTATAGTAATTTTTTCTTGTGGTGGTTGTATTTTCTGTGAAGAATAAAGAAAAGTGTTATTTGAGTAAGTTTTTTCCAAATGTTTTTTTCTTTTTTTTTGAGCTAAAGAGAAAAATGATTGTTATATGCAGAGACAAAACAGGTTAATAACTGGTGAAGGTAATTGAAGATAGCATAGATGCGAGTAAACATAGTTTACCAAATATACTGTTTACATATGACCTAACAAAACTTTTTAAAAAAGTATATACATTTTATAGATTTAGTTTAACAGCTTTTTGTTAGAGAGTGCATAGTAGTTATTATTAGAGAGCACGTAGTAGAGGAGTAGAGAGTGTGTTGTATAATATTAGAGTTAGTGCTAGAGTAATAGTGATTATTAGAGAGTGGGTAGTAGTGAGTTGTATAGTAGTATAGTGAGTAGTGATTATAGTGAATAGTAGAGTGAGAGTAGAGAGTAGTTGAGTTATTAGTAGAGAGTGAGTAATAGAGTGAGTAGGGAAAATTTGTGAGTTGTAGAGTAGTAGAGAGCTTTAGAGGGTGAGTATTAAAGTGCGAGTTTTAAAGTTTGAGTACTAGTGAGTAGTGGAGTGAGTAGTAGAGTATTAGTGAGTATAGTAGTAGGGAGTAGTAGAATGAGTAGTATAAATTTAGAGTTGTAAATAGGGAGTAGCAGATAGTAGAGAGTGATTAGTAGAGTGTGAGGAGAGAGCAGTAGAAAGTTGTTAATAGAGTAAGTAGTAGAGAGTGACTAGAATTGTGAGTATTATTATTAGAGATTTGAAAGTACGTAGTAGAGTACTAGAGGGAGTAGTATAGTGAGTTTTAGAGAGGGAATATTAAAGTGTGAGTAGTACAGTGTGAGTAGTACAGTGTGAGTAGTACAGTGTGAGTAGTACAGTGTGAGTAGTACAGTGCGAGTATTAAAGTGCAAGTAGGAAACTGTGTAGTAAAGAATGAGTAGTAAAGAGCTAGTACTAAAGAGTAAGTAGTGGAGTGAGTAGTAGAGAGTAGTTGTGAGGATTAGTGAGTATGGTAGTAGTGAGTAGTAGAATGAGTAGTTTAGGGTTGTAGATAGTGAGTAGTAGATAGTAGAGCGTTATTAGTAGAGTGTGTGTAGAGTAGTAGAAAGTGATTAATAGAGTAAATAGTAGAGAATGACTAGCAGAGTGAGTTATAAATATTGTATTGTATTTTGTACTTACTTGAAATTGTGTATTCCGCGTTGTATTTAATATTTTCTGGCTGTTGAATTTGTGCACAGTTAGGTGAGTCATTTTAATGTATGATCCAATTTCTACTGCAAAGTCTGTCGCATCTCTCCAAAGTGTTATTTTTACAGAGTCTGTTGTATCGTGAACGGTTCTTGATTTTAGTTTGGTTTCTTGCCCTGCGATAAAGATAGTTTTGGTTTCCTCTTCCGGTAAGATAAAGAAAATTATCTGTATCACATTTTTTACATTGTTTTAGATGGTGTATTGTTGAGAGTGTGTTTTTTGTAAGTAATCAAAATATTACATTTAGAAATAGCAGAGTGCGGGTGTCAAAGAGTGCGGGTGTCAGAGAGTGCGGGTGTCAGAGAGTGCGGGTGTCAGAGAGTGCGGGTGTCAGAGAGTGCGGGTGTCAGAGAGGGCGTGAAAAAATATGTTTACTTTGTAATGAACGTACCTCAGATATTAGTCCAGATATGCTCATTAATGAGCGTAAATTTGCTTCTATCACAATTTTTATTCGTGAAATTGGTGGAGCAGGCGGTTGCAGTATATATTCTGCCTCTTGCATAATTTCCAGAGGAATAGTGAAGGGTGTTATTCTCGATATCTTTGTTTGCTTTGTTAAGATTACTACATTGTTTTTTGTTAGAAAATTTCGATTCATAATTGCATTTCCTTCTTTTGTTTGTTGGTACAATTCGTCATTATAGCAAGTTCCTTTAATTGAAGCACTTTCATCAGCTAGAGCAAGATGATATTATACTTTGACTTCATGTTTAGCGTTCTTCTAGTTAGTTTTGGTAGAACATTTCAGTATGTTAGCTCTGATAGCTTTTTGATACGGATTGCTTTCTTCTTGTTTTGTCTGCTTAAGTTCTTGTATCGAAATCATCTGAAATGAGAGTAAATGTTAGTACACATTCTGGCCATACATTTTTTCCCCTTTGTAATTAACTGGAAGAAAAGAATATGTTAAAGGATACTTTTTGCATATTAAACTGCTATCCATAATGCTTTGTGATCACTATAATATGATTCTAATATACCATAGTGCATTAAATCTACATTACTATAGATATGATCTAGTGTTGAATTGTAGTCTGTTGTGTATTCTTGTATTTTTTGGTGACATTGAAATTGTTCTATCATATATTCTAATAGTAATGTTGTGTTTTGTGACACTTGCGTTAAATCTATGTTGAAGTCTCCCTTGATTACATATTTATAATTTGGATAAAAGTTTATTATGGTAGTTAATACTTGTAATAGTGTCTGTAGACGTACATGTGGTGGCTTGTATAGTATAACAAATAAGTAGTCGCAATCATTAAGATGCAGAGTAAAATATAAAATGTCAATTTCGTGTTGTGTTTCATATATTGGCAGTAAGAAAATATTTTTCCTGTAATGAATGGCTATTCCATGTTTGGTTTGCTGATTATTAAATTTATCAAATATGATCAGATGATAGTGTTCTATTAAGAAATTATTGGTATCTGCTTTTCGAGTTGTATTTACTTCAGTGAGGCATATAATATCACTATTCATGATATTTTGGTCGGCTTTGATAGCAGTGTATTTTTTTTTTGCAAGGACCGTATGTTCTGGACAATAATATTACACTGTTGGCTTTAGCTATCTAATTGTGGTACTGATATTTGCAATTGCATGTATGTCCGTAAGCGTGTCATTTCTTCATGTACTTTTGGATGTACAACTATTTTGTCTTGCTTAAAGTTTTTAATATACATGTTGTCTAAAGATTTAGCTCTGCTTAAAGCTACATAATGCAAATGATGTACTTTGCTACTGTTAAAGTGGATGAAAAGGGGTTCAATAGTTTCTCCTTGTGTCCTATGTATAGTACGTGCTGATGATTGTCGCAATGGGAATTGTTTGCGTATAATTGTTATATATTTCTGTAAATTGAAAATGCCGTGTTATAGTATGAATTGGTGTCCAATGCGACAAAATGTTAGTGATTTATGTCTATTTTCTTGCCTTAATTTGCCAACAGTTTCTTTATCAAAATTAATCCATAATACATTTGGGCTGTTATTGATAGCTTCTACAAATTCCACTTTACCTGTTGCACCATTTGTTAACCCATCATTAACATTTATATTGCTAGTTAAATCATATCTTAATTGTAGTGCAAAATGAAATATGAATGGCAAGCCCATTGTTTTCGTTGTGTCTGTGGGTAACTGTGCTAGTCTTTTTTTTTTTTACTACTTCTCTTAGGTCCAATGCAACTGTATCTATTGCTGTTCTGTGTAAACTGGGTATTGTTATATGTTGCAATAAAACTGCACTATTATTATTAACCTCATTGTTAGTTCCCATAATATAAGGGATAGTTTTTATAATGTTTTCTGGTGGTTCTAATTCTCGTGTTTGTATCTGTATTATATCTTCATTAGTTTGTTTCCCTTCTCTTAATCGGTTTAGTAGTTCAGCAAATGGCAAGTCATTTAGTTGTCTCATTATTTTTGTTAACTCAAATAACTTAAAATGTGTCTGCCATAAATTTGTACTTACTGGCCTGTATGAATGGTTTGGATTTTGAAATTTGTATGTGTCAAATACTGGTTTTAATTGGTAAAAATCTCCAATTGCTAAAATAGATATTCCGCCAAAAGGGAGATTAGACATTTTTATTTCTTGTAATCTATTATGTATGAAATTGAATACATTAGCCCCTACCATTGATATTTCATCAATTATTAGCAATTTAAGATGCATTAGCTGACTCTGTAGTGTACTCCTATTCTCATGAGTTACCAGTTTCACAAACACAAACTCATAAACAGCTATTTTAAAGGTACTATGTAGCGTCTTGCCATGAATGTTATGTGCTGCTTTGCCTGTTGGAGCTGTAAGCAATACATGTTATCTGGATTTTCTCCTGCTTTTGTATTGTAATAACGTACTAATGGTTGGTAAAGTGCTGTATAAGGAAGCTTTTGTCTACTCCTGCATCCCCTGTAGAGGGTATTTCTTTTGTTTTGACCCAATGCAAGTGATGATATATCAAGTTAAGTTGTTCTGCTGTAAGATTTTGCATTATACTGTTATATTGCTCATTTGGCATTATAATATTGGTTGGTGCTTCTTCTACACTTGTACTTCTAATGCCTAAATCAAATGATAGATCATATAATGGCTGTTCATTATCTTGGACTTCATGGGGTATGTTGTCATCTGTTTCCATATCTATTGGTATATCGAATATATCTAATATACTGTTTTCATTGCTATTAGTTGTTAGTGGTTGAATATGCTGATTATACTTATTATGATTAGAGTCAACTGTGTCTTTAAGTTGTAGATATCGTTCATAATAGGTTTCCTTGTTATTAATTATTTGATTTTCTTTTCGCCATGGGTAATAAAGCATTAACAATTCACTTTAGTAATTTTCCGAGTGATTTTTGGGGTTAAATCTGCAATAGCGAATTACTCTTGGTTTTTTTCTTTTTATGTAGTCTATTTCATCTTGTAAATCTCAAGTTCTTCTTCATCTGAGCTATGAAAGTTATATTCAGTAAGGAAATTGTCATGCCCTGTTTCTTGTTTTTACTTACATTTCTTCATTTCATTATACACAGATGCATAGTAAGCTAATGTACATTTTTCTAATGTTTCAGGGCGTTTGCTGTACTTCACTATAATATTATCATATTGTATTTTACAAGATGCATCTGGTAACAAATTGATAGTTTCTATGTCTTTTAATAAGTGTGTACGCTTTTCTGCAGGACTTGTATTAATAAATACAAAAGATCTTGAACTTTTTCCTTAAAGGAATTTGTAGTATAAGATAGGCTGCTTCTTGTGCGCTTATTTCTGTACAGTTTAAGAATTTGTTACCTATATGCTTAAGTTGTTCTTTAATACTTGGATTCTGATATACATCTTTAGCAGCTTGGGCAATTAATTTGCTCATTCCTCGCTGTGATTTACTAATATATGAAACAATATATACAGCACAAGCATATGCATCTAAGCTGTATTGTATATCTATTTTTGCTTGCCATGCAGCAAAATAGTAGGATTGTACTTATTAATAAAGCATTCAGCTGGTGTCCTTTTTAGAAATATAGTATTTTATTATGGTAGATTGTATACATAAAGTATATTGTTTTATATCTAGTTTCATTGAATGTAAAAACTGATCAAAAGTATCACTTTGGAATTCTTTTGTGTCATAGTTAGATGTATTAGTTCAATTTGCTGTAAGAGCTCTTTATCTCTTTTGTCTAGCGCTATTGGTTCTAATATAAAAGTTTCAGGCATTGGATATCTGGGATAATGATATTTGCATGTTCTTTTATGTTTGATACAGCAGTTTTTTGTATACCCGTGTCTTTGTAGGGGTAGTAAAGACTCTATAGCTGGATCTTGGGTTTTTGCACATGTAACATACTTATTTATAAAAGTAGTGACTTCATTTATTTCAGAACTTTCATATAGTGGAGCCTTTTCAATCCATATTATAGCATGTATATGTGGTGATCCACGTTGTTGGAATTCTACTCTATAAAAGTAATCAATAATCTTGCCAATTGGATTACTTTCATGCAATAAAATGCAATTAAATAATTGTCTCACTTGGAAGTCTAAATGTCTTGCACATGTAATGGGATTTTGCTGTATTAATTTGCATTTTGTTTCCCATGATATATTTTCAAATTGTTCTTTTGTACATTCTGGTCTTTTTTTCCTTCCGCAATAATATGTTCATTAAGTGATACCATTTTGTTTCTGCAGCTGATCATGTTAAAAAAAAAGGTTGGTAATCCTAATTGTCTAATCATAGCAAATAGGTCTTTTTTGCATTGCTCCCAATATGGTGGTGAACTACGTATTGTTTTAAGTATTTTGTACCCTTCATTAAATTGTAAAATGGTGTCTAATTTTTCTTTTATGTCTTTCGCAGTTATAATGTTTCCATTATTAAAGTATTTTCTAAGAGTGATAAAGCTTTTGCTCTGTATTTGTTTAATGTGTAATGCTTTTACTTTAAAGAAAATATTAGTTATAGACTTTGCTACTCTTAGATCATTACTTCTTATTTCTGATTGACAGTTTGTGCTTTAATGTATTGGTACATGTCTTTCTTTATTTTGCGGGAAACGAAGGCCAACTAATATAGTCGGGAAGGCTAAATATTCAGAATCTTTGTCTTCATATAAGCCTCTTGGTGTGTTATATTCTTCCAGTGCTAAACTTAAAATATTTTTTGTTTCCATAGTAATTGTTTCATTATCTAACATAGTATCTACATTTCCTGCTGCAATGTTGTCTGAGGAATCTGATGTATTATTTGTATCTGAAGTCTCATTACAAGGATGTATATTTTGTGGTGTATAATCCCAATTGAAGGACTGGGATATTCTAAGGCCCAGCGGTGCCAGGGAACAACACCTGAAACCTTTGTGGGTTACCTGTTCCAGCGTACAAATCACAGAGACACGGGACACTTCCTTCGGCGTCAAAGATCAGCGTTTATTTACTGCAGGGATACAGAAATCGCAAGAAGTACACAACATGTAGGTTCTGAGAGACTGCTTCGAATTGCAACAGTGGATCGCTCCTTTTATACATATTTTAGTCATAGCACAACATGGCGAACAAAAGGTTACAACTCAGTTCCCACAGTAAACTTCAAAAGGGTTGCTTTCATGTTTCAGAAGCCTGGAACATAATTACAGTAGCATCGCCGGTTCCCAACTGTAAAAGCACGTTGTCCCATCATTAGGTACCTTCCATTCTGGCTGTAAACGAGTTAAGAAAGGAGACAAACAGTTGCAAGCAGGGCAAAGATAGACAACAGATTGAAAAAGAGTGTAGGGGGCAATATCGGAAACATGATTGCAGGATCAAAGGATTCGTGCCTAATGCATGCACGTCCATATTCGAACAAGTCAAAAGCATCATTACGAGATTCACGGAACCTCAGACGCTCCTTTTGCCCTCATGTAGGCAAGCACTAGTCGAATATCGAGATCGATTCTGATATCATCAGATCGTTCAGATGTTGCTGCAACATTATTCTATCCATCAATGCTTCTTTGGTAACAGATGGCCGTCTTATACACGTTGTAGCACAGAGGCCACATAAGGCAGGACCACACTGCACGCAAAGACAACACGTGAACAGGAACGTCACAACAACCCCGATGATCATCAGAATCTTCCAACCCCACGTCGACATTAGGCCCCAAAACCATCTTAGTAGCGTCCAATCACCTATGTCCACGTGTATGGACTCGGAGATCTTATGCAACTTCGAGATGGCTTGATATACAGTTGGAGCGTTATCAGGAATGAAAATGCAGCAACTCGAATGGATCACCTTGCACACACCACCTCTATCTGCAAGAACAACGTCTAGAACCATACTGTTCTGCAACGTCATAAGTCTATCCGCCTGAAGCTCGGCCGTCAGATTACCAAGGGCACTTGCAGTTATATTAGCAGTCGACTCTACCACACGAGTCAGCTGTCTCAGGTTCCTACTATTAACCATAGGTCCCCAAAACGGCAGGAAACCCTTAAAGAAGTCTCCTGCTTCTTGACCGGCAGTGTCCTCTTTGCTAATAACGCCTCTCACAACTCTAGTCTTGTGATAGTCCGAGGCAACTGTGAAAGTCGGTGGCAAAAGATTTGCAATATAACAGGTGCCCGAGAAGTCACGGGGCAACCACGTATATGCGCGATCAGAACATACAAAGTAGGTACCCTTGGCAGTCAGGAAAACAGGGGAAGAGAGCATTGGTAAAACATACGTTTCAGTGCAAGCGCTCTTCCCAAGCTGAGCTCGCGGATTTCGGCCAAGACCTTGCAAGCAGAAATTACTGAGATGGGGTACGATCCAGATCGGAGACGAGCTCTTAAGCTGTCTATCACCCACTGACATGCTATACTCAGCCTCACTCAGATCCTTGTATGCTCGCACCTCTTCCTCTGGAATAAGCGATGCATCAAAAATATTTCTATCCAAGTCAACAATCGCTCTTGCCAAAGTCTAGTGGTACGGGCCGGAACCAAGATCTGCAGAGCGTGGCTCTCGATGGGGGTAGGAATCTAGTGCACTACGGAACATAGTTTGGAATGCTCGAGCTGACCCCTGGGAGCTGTAAGGAAGAACCAAATACGGAATACCCCTATCCATGGTATGTGGCATTAACCCACACACCCAACAGTTAGTAGTATTCATCACCAACTGATGCTGATGTAGGAGCTGGACAAAGGAGTTGTTCATGAATTCCGCACATCTAACCTGTTCATGTTGGGGCAGAGGATGAAAAGAATGTGGAGAAACAGTGGGAATAGAATCCAGTTCCGGAGAAGAAAAAGTAGGTGAAATGGAAGGTAATAACGACTGTATTCCAAGATACACTCCACCCACCAATAGCATAGAAACAGTCAGAAACAGCAGGAATACCTGAAACAGAAAGCATTTTGTTCGTACAACCTCATGTAATTTCAATCTTTGAGCCGACATCTTCTCTACTTCCGACAGACTTTCTTGGTGTGGGTGGCATGCACCCAGTTCTTTCTGCCCTCCAACCGAACTGCAGTCCTTGTCGCCAGCAGAACTTGGAAGGGTCCCACAAATCTTGGCTCCAGATTACGATTTCTCCCAAAGTTGGAGCCGATGTCCAGGACCCTCTGTCTGTGCCGGTAGAGCTTCAAAGACCTGTTGATAAATTAACCTCAGTTTAGCAGTCAGATCATGAAAGATAATCAATTAACATTGGATATTCGAGACTATCAAAGGCCTTAGGCCTCGGGACTCCCCAAATGTTCGCAGGACGGCCGAACACAATCTCATATGGGCTAAGCCCTACTCGAGAGTGCACAGTCGCCCTGGTCGACAAGAGAGCTAGAGGCAAGGCATCAGGCCATGACAGACCAGTCGTAGCTTGAATCTTAGCAAGTTTCAGTTTCAGAGTACCATTGTACCCTTCCACTAAACCTACTGACTGGGGATGATTGGCGCTATGGAATTTTTGTCGAATTCCAAGGCCCTTACACACACTCTTCATCACACTCCCCACAAACTCACTTCCGTTATCAGACCATACACTCCGTGGCATTCCATACCGAGGAAAGTATTCCTTCAGTAGGACTTTCGCTGTGGACAGGGCAGTATTATCTTTAAGAGGATAGGCCTCAATCCATCTGGAGAACGCGCAAACCACAACCAGAACGTATTTCAGGTTATTGCATCTCTCCATATGAATGAAGTCCAATTGGATCACCTCAAAGGGACATGTGGGAGGAGCAAAATGGCCAGGTGGAGTGGGGGTGCCCTTGCCAGGATTATACATCAAAAATTGTATGGTATATATAACCACTCTCTCAGCACACTTAGCAATACCATCATTCTTCCAGAAGACAACAACTTACATATACCTTTCGCGCTAATATGTGACAAGCCGTGAGCCATAGTCACAACGGCTAGCACATATGCATCCGGTAACATCCACCTCTGACATTCTGGCAAATCAACCCAACATCCATGCGCATCTAACTTTCCCGTGCTTTCTTTCCACTTAGTCCTTTCAGTTTCAGTGGCCTCATTCTGAATCGCTTTCACGCTCTCAACAGTGTCCTCACACATACCAGTCTCCGCCGGCCACCTCACTGAACTCGTAACGTACATTCGAGTTGCAAGATTCTTAGCTGTTTCTTTAGCAATCTCATCCGCAAACGCGTTACCACGACCAACATCATCCGTAACCTTTTGGTGCGCACTGCATTTAATGATTGCCACTTGCTTAGGCAATGTAAGTGTGTCCAAAAGATCGTTCACGAGCTGTCCGTGTTGGATCTTCGTACCATGCGATATCATAAATCCTCTTTCTCTCCACAATCGACCAAAGCTATGTGCAACGCCAAACGCATATTGACTATCAGTAAACACATTCACTCGCTTCCCCTTAGACAAAACACACGCTCTCGTCAATGCAATCAACTCTGCCGCTTGTGCTGAATTCTGGCTCAGTCTCGCAGTTTCCACAACCATACTCAATGTCACTACAGCATACGCAGTCGTCACATCACCATTCGGTAACTTAAAACATGAACCATCAACATACAGGGTACCATCAGGATCTGCCAATGGAGTGTTTTTTAGGTCAACACGACCCTTCGTTTGTTATTTAAGAACTGAAGAAGAATCATGTGGTGGTACATCATCTGATTCCATATTAGTCTGCAACAATGTCGCAGGATTCAGCACATTACAGCGCTTGATTTGTATATGACTTGCCAAAAGCGTCAACTCAGAACCAGACAACCTTGCGCTCGTCAAGTGTTGAGTTTTCGTCCGATTCAAGAGAGTGTCAACTGCATGCGGAACCATCACTGTAAACATATTATCCATGACCAGGCCTGCAGATTGCCGGATGGACACCGCAGCTGCCGCTGTCGCTCTTAGACAACTCAGCAATGCTCTAGCTACTGGGTCTAAGGTGGAGAAAAAATATGCACATGGACGCTGCTTACAGCCAAATTGTTGCGTCAAAACACACAACCTTCCCTCTCGTGAACGTATAATGTAAACGGCTTACTGTAATCAGGAGTACCTAACACAGGAGCCGAACACAACGCATCACGTAATTCAGAAAAACTTTTCTGACACTCTTCAGTCCATGGCAAAGGAGTCTGAACATCCTTGCACGTGAGGGCTAACAATGGCTTCGCTAGCAAGGAAAAATTTGGAATCCATTGCCTGCAATAAGACGTGATACCTAGAAAGGCACGCACATCTCTGAGTTGTTGGCACAGTCATTCGAGCAATTGCTGCAATTCTTTCCGGGGTCAACCTTCTTCCCTCCTTTGACAATAAGTGACCTAGATAGGTTACTTCTTGACAACAATACTGTAGCTTAGAAGGTGACACCTTGTGATGTAAGTCACATAGATGCTGTAACAGCGATACTGTAGCAGTTTTGCAAATCTGCTTAGTGTCAGCAGCCACCAACAGATCATCGACGTACTGAATCAAGGCCGCACCAGCTGGTAACACAAATGCATCAAGTTGACTCTTAAGGGCTTGGCTGTAAATCGATGGACTCTCACAGTAGCCCTGAGGAGCGCGTTTAAACCTAAAGCTGCGACCTCCTAATGAGAAGCCGAATAGATCTCTGCTTTCCTCAGCAATCGGAATGCTAAAGAAAGCATTCTTCAGATCGATTACCGAGAACCAAGAGGCAGAGGCTGGAATCAGAGTCAGCAAAGCTGTAATGTCAGGCACCACAGGAAATTGTGGAATCACAATTTTATTTACCTCTCTCAAATCAATAACAAAACGGTACACAGGAGGTTTGGATGGATCAGTTCGTTTCAAAATAGGTAACACAGGACTATTACACACATTTCCCCGAGTTTCCTCAATAACATCCTTCTTGATTAAGTCATAAATAATCGCTAATAGCGCTCGTTCACCATCAAGAGAGATACGATACTGGGGAATGCGTGGTAATCGCACATTCGATTTCAATTGGACGGCTTAGGGTGATATATCCAGCAGGCCCACATCATTGGGACCTGTTGCCCACAAAGACTCAGGAAGAGAACTCAATTCCGGTGGGAGCTTATCAGTTGACAAGTACATAGGAGAGATCACTCTCTGTATTGTTCTCCTGCGGGAGTGGAGCTTACATTGGGTCAGAGTCGCATTCAACTGTTTCAACAAATCCAGGCCCAAAAGATTCTCACCACAACCAGTAGTCAAAATCAAAGGAGCTTCTAGCTCACGCGGCCCAATTGTAAGGGGCAAAGGGCTATAAACTGGATTGCTAACCGGGGCGCCAGAGAATCCAACGGAAACATTCGTTAAGCCAAACAAAGGTGCGCCAGGGAGTTTCGAATGCATGATGGAACTTTTCGCTGCACCAGTGTCCAACAGAAAAGGCTCAACTACGCCCGATGTGGCAACTGCGACGTAAGGCCCTCTCTGATCAACCGGAACTGATACTACTCCCTCTCTTTGTCTTTGGCTGTCCTAGTAATTACCATCAGCATCAATATCATGCTCGACGTAATAGTCGTCCGCATGATACTGTGCAGATCTACCGGACGATGAATCGCGCTGATCAAAGCAATTGTTCGAGTCCGATGAAGTAGTAGAACGCTCATTCTGATTTTGAGTGACCCCACGACCTCTACCACGAGATGCCTGTTGAGGACCACTACGACCTCCCCGAGCCGAAACGCCATTATTTCGGTCACGTAAAACCGGACAATTAAACTTCAAATGGCCCTCCCCCCTACAATATGCGCATTGATTATACCCAAGCATAGATCTAGGTGTAGAGGAGTCAGTACGCGACTGCGTCTTAGAAGACTGTGATTGCGATCGATTTTGCTGCTGTAAGTCATTTTGATTCGAGCGCGGAGGATACGCTTGCTGCAAAAAAACCTTAGTTTTAAGCTCCTTCGTTTTCTTATCTGCACGATCACTTTCTTCCTTTTCTCTATTTTCGTAATATTGAGCCGTAGCTAATATTTGAGCAGTGGTAGAAACAGCCCATGAACTTTCGGAATTTTTCAATTTGTTGCTTAGTTCAGGCAACAGATTCGACACAAATTTGTCAACAAATAGTCGCTGACCTCCCTCAGTGCTCCTATCCTGACCACTATGATCGATAAATGCCTCCTCAAATCTAGTAAAGAAATCGGAGACACGCTCGTCTTTCTTTTGCTTGCACGCAGACAATTTATCCCAGTTAACTCTCATTGCTGGCATAAGTGTCTTCATAAGTGTAATGATCCTTTGGGGCAGATCCGTAATGAGCTGTTCAGGCTTAGCCCCACCAACTTGTCGTCCGTCAGCCGCCGCAAGAGCAGCCCAATCACCACCTAACTCAGCTACATGATTCTCTTGACGGATTTTTGCCCAAATTGGTTGAGGTACTACATTACCGAATAACATCCCAACTTGTGGATGCTACTATTATGAACCTTGCTGATATTGATATAACTCCTTATAATAACCTGCCGGATTTTTCCGGGGGTCAGGTAAAGATTGTTTCACCTGCAAAACTTCTGATCGCTTCCATGGGAGGTGTATCCAAACTCTCTGGAAGTGTGGCAAAATTGCAGGGTTAGCAGCAGCATCACCTGGCATCCAAACTGGGGGAACTTCCCGCATGGGATACTGACCAGGTTGTGCCATCCACTCCTCAGTGTCGTCATTAAACAATACTCGAGGAGACACCGTAGATCGAAAAGCTAACAGACGCTCTAAAGCACGTCGGACATTACCACCCACAATCATACCGTTCAAAAACTGATTCTGGAGTTCAGTCATTTTGGGCGGTACATTGTCTACCTCATCATTATCCCACTCCTCTCGTAAGGATTTACACATTTCCTCAAACACGAATCTTTGTGTGGGCTCATTAAATTGAGAGAACGTCTCAAAAACTATGCGCGGGGTGTACTTAGCAGGATGCCTAATCCATATGGCTGAGATACCCGCCACCCCCTCTCAACACAATCCCCAAAGGAGGGAAACCGGAAACAGTTCTTGAAGTTTTTGGAAGAGGGAGGGAGTGACCCTCCCCGGCCGTATTTATTAAAACAAAAAATTATAACATTAAACAGTTTCATATTAATGTACAATTTCATTACCACATTGCGATGTTTGGCTAACCTTAACAGATTCTCTAATACAGAGGTTCTCCTAGCCGAACTAACAACCTACAAAACATTTTCTTGAAATATTGAAATTGTACATCCTAACGTTTAAGGGCCAACGGCAAGGTCGTAACCGGTGTCAAGATCCCTAACCAGAAATACCCCCCCCCCCACTTGGGAGGGGCGACAGCACTGAGGCGTACCTCAAGTGCAACTACCAATTTCCCTTGACTTGACGGGGGCCCCAATAAACTCGACGCCACTTAAAGGTCGTTCGAGGACTCGTGTGAGTATCTAGAAGGTAGCGTAGACCTCCCCCCAAACCCCACACAACTTACCACATCTGCCGTCGCAGACGTCACTGGCCCCGGGAAATTCCCCAGGAGGGGGCTGTAACCCCTCCTATACAGGAAGGGGCCTTGACCGCCTTTCCTTTCCTTCCGGCGGCCTCTCCTTAGACAGGACCGCCTCCCCGTTGAGGGGCCAAAGGCCACCTCTCCCGAGCGCTCCCATCCGTGTTGGGTGACGCCCACTCTTAGGGATCTTCCAATTACTGCTCACCGATCATGACCTTACCGCCACAGGCCGGATAGTTGACCGGCTATCCGGACCCCCCAAAAAGCTCCTACCTAAAGGTCATGCTTTAACGTTTTTAACCATGCTAAGAAGTCTCCTATGAGTAAACCATTCCCCACCCGAGACAAATGCACACCATCCCCCGAATACATACTGTCATCATTAATACAGCCATGCGAAATAGAATGCAATGTCCCGGAACGGAACAACCTACTCACTTTGTTATTAAGCTTTCTAACAGACTGATTCAAAGCAGGAATAGAAATAGCCCCCCGCCACACCTTTCGTGGGATCATATGGGACCACGCAATTGTGCACCCCGGAACTCTCCTCGCCAACCAACTTACAGTGGAAAGCATTGCCTCCAGGAGAAGTCGTCTACCGGTGGTGACCAAGTCATTGCCCCCTAAATGCACTATGACTATAGACGGCGGTGACCTCGTCCGCCCTAACAAAACCTCAAAATATGCTTGAAACTGGTCAATACAGAGACCGCCTCTTCCGTAGAAGGACACCCTGTACCCGTATTCCCCAGCTACGTGAATCATATCACCTGCTTTGAATACGTCCGCGGCACGCCTCACGTATGAGTGGCCCACGACCCACACCTCCTTTTTCACAGCCGGTGATGTCTGACCGCTGGCCCGGTGTTGGGTCGACTGCATAGTCCGCCCCGCCTCGTAGGCTTGCGCAACTGAAAACCAAACAAAAACAAGAGGCGTGAGTACGTCATTACAGCTTTACAACATGTGCAACCGCACATACCTCTTATAACAATTGGAGGACCAACGCCCCACTCGTTTCACTTGCTCAACATTAAGACCCCTGGCTGTAGCTTCCGTAGCAGCCCCTATCCGAAAGGAATGGGTCCCAAACTCGCCCGGGTTCAAGCCCGCAGCGGCAATTGACATCGCAAGCACCCGCTGAAACTGAAATTTCGTCAGTGGGGTGGCGTCCGCGTGTCTCAACAAGGTCCCCCCCCATAATGCCACCCTTCGTGCTAGGTAATCTTCTAAACACTTTACCGGACACATGGAGGACCCGGGAATCCTGCGTATGATTATGCAGTCACCCATCCCGTCTTGATCGGTCTTGGACCTGACAAAGGAGACCGTCATTGCCTCTCCTCTGATCTGAACGTGTTCTTGGCACAAACCCCCTGCCACATCCTGTTTGTTCCTTGCCACCAGTTCGCTTACTCGCATCGCCCCGTGAAATGCTAGCGTAAAAGCGGCTCGGAACAACACCGCCTCAAACTGAGATGAACATGTGGCAGGGAGTGTAGCCAACAACTGGGTCAACCTATCCAAACCTATCGGGCGCCTCTCATCTACTCTGCGACCCTCAAGGCGTTGCCACCCACGCAGCGCTTTCTGTACAACGAAAGACGCTGTCGGGTCCTGGATACTATGAGCCCTGGCAACAAAGGAAATAGCAGCACGATGCCTCTGGGCCGTAGCCACAGATTTCCCAGCCCTACGTAAGGACATCAGAAAATTCACTACCCATTCCTCGTGGCCCCAAAGCCTCTCTCTATCAGTCCCCAAAAAGGCTACGTAGGACCTAAACGCCCCTTCATATGCTTTCCTCGTCCGTGGTGCTAGACTCTCTCCCACGAGGTGACGAAGTTCGGGGCACCGAGAGACCAGAGAGCTTCGGGGAAGGGTGCCGGCTCTGGGTCCGCTGAGGGAAGGAAACCCGAGAAAGCCTGCATATGAAAACGAGACAGTGCATCAGCCGCCTGATTCATTACCCCTGGGACATGTTTTGCTCTGAACAGCACATTCAGTTGCATACACAGTAAAACAATTTCTTTGAGCAGTCTTAAAATCAGTTTACATCGTGCTGCCTGACTATTGATGCACTCGACCACGGTCATATTGTCAGACCAAAATATCACAGAGTGATCTTTGAACCCTTCTGGCCAGGTTCTCAGGGCCACCAAAATGGGAAAAAGTTCCAGGAAAGCAATATTACTTGTCAGACCATTGTCATGCCACCATGTCGGCCACCTTTGTGCCGACCATTTTGTGCCGAAGATGGCACCAAAACCTATGCTACCTGCTGAATCTGTCCATAGCCCCAGCTCTTCAGAGGATACGGCTGGTTTGTTCCAGATGACTCGACCATTAAAGTCCGCCAGAAATGCTAACCAAATACGCACGTCCTGGCGGACCTCAGCCGATAGTCTCGTGCGATGATGGCCCTCCTTTAGGCCGACCATAGCTTGGGCAATTGAACGAGAAAAGGGGCGGGCCATCGGTATAACTCTCAGGGCAAAATTCAACTGTCCCACCAACTGCTGTAATTGATGCAGCGTAACTTTAGATCCATTTAGACACACTTGCAGGGCTGCCCTGAACTTCCACACTTTGTCAGTTGGCAAACGAAAACAACCTTCTCTGGAGTCTAATTCGATCCCCAGAAACTCGAGGCAAGTCGCAGGACCCACCGTCTTACCTGGTGCCAATGGCACACCAAACTGCTTCATTAATACACAAAATTCGGCCAAGGCCCGGCCACACTCGAGATCCCCGGCTGCCCCAAGGAACAGAAAATCATCAAGGTAATGCATTACATGTTGGAAACCCGTCTTCTTTGTGAAGACCCATTGTAGAAAACTACTGAATTTCTCGAAATAGGCACAAGATATAGAGCACCCCATCGGCATACACTTATCCATGTAATAATAACCCTGAAACATAAAACCTAGGAGACGCTGATCGTCCGGGTATACCGGGAGCAACCGGAACGCTGACTCGATATCTGACTTCGCCATCAGCGCCCCGGGCCCCAGGCGATTCAAAATGGCTACGGCCTCATCGAAGGATACGTACCGCACCGAACACACTTCTGGGTCTATTGCATCGTTTACAGAAAGACCACGTGGAGCTGACAAATTATGAATCAGTCGAAACTCACCCGGGTCCTTCTTGGGGACCACCCCTAAAGGAGAACAAACAAAATTCTGTACCGGGGGTACACTAAATGGGCCGGCGACCCGACCTCGAGTAACCTCTTTCCGGATCTTTTCCTGAACCACGGTCGTATGCTGCAGGACGGAAAGTTGACTTTTACACTTCTCCACGCCCTGAAAGTCCCCTACCGGGATGCGGAAACCATACGAAAATCCGTTCCGCAGCACCCCAGCAGAAGTACGATCCGGGTATTCACTGAGCCAGGGAATCATCGCCAAGGTATCAATCGGGGTAGGTAAAGGCGCCCCTCGGACTACGTTAGACCTGTTTGGCGCCTCCTCTTCCCCCCGTTATCACCCGTTTTGGCTCTGCACGTGGACTCAGGATGGGACGACCCGCACCCACTACATTCATGTTTAAATTTACACGATCCCTGGGGCCTGGTACATTTACCTTTGTTGAAATTGAAGCAGAACCCCCTTTTTCCTGTATTGCCGGCAGGTCTCGAGTAATCGTCGGTACTCGTACCTGACCGAAAGGGCGTCCCCCCATAATGGCGGGAGGATTCGCCAACATTACTTCCTACCAATGGCATTTTCAACATACCTGTCTCCTTCATTTTATCCCATGTCAAAGAATCATAACAATCCCAGGTTAAGCTTTTATTATGCTCTTTTGCCTTTCTAAAAAGATTATCGTAGCAGAACCAATGGTTACCCTGGTGTGATGTCGAGTACCCCATGATTCTTGACTGATAGGTCGGCAACTCGGAAAGCAACTCGGGCCTACGTTCCCCCAAGATTGACGTAAAAATTCCCCATGCATTGCCCCAATTGCCGATAGACTCATTTACTTTAAAGGCGGCCATTTTTGCGCGCCAAACACTCGGATGCATAAGATCTTTCTGACCCTTAACATGCTCCACCTCATAATGATCAACAAGCAACGAGAAGATGTTCACGTATTCTCCCGCCCAAATCTTCTCCTTAATTGCCAAAGGCACATGTTGACCCAACCTTTCTCTACGAGAGGGTGCTGACTCATCCCTCGCAATCGGCAATGGCCGCTTACCTGCACCGGACGCTGCATCTGCGGTCACAATCGTCCCTTGTGGCTTGTAAACTACTGCAGCCGGCGCGGACGCCTTGGCTGCATCCCGTTTCTCGCGCAATTGCTTCATCAGCGCCTGGGCCTCGGCAGCCGTGGCGCCCTCACTACTGTCGCCCAACCACGCTGCAAGTTGTGCTGCCAGCTCGGGCGGCATATCCTCTTTGGACACCGGGGTGACCACCACAGGAATCGGATTCCCCTCTACTGGTACTGGGGTTGGCGCTTCGAGCGGGGTACAGGGAACCGGGGCGTCTCCCCCAGCTGGTCCCCTCCTTGGCCTCTTGGCTCTTCCTCCCGGAGCTGCTCCAGCCGACGGACGCTCCGGCCCCCCTTCCCCGTCTCTCTCCGCCACCCGCTTCTTCAGCTCAGTCATCTCCTTCATGAGGACCCGAACCATCTGTTCGGTCGTCATTCTCTTCCCGCCTTTCTTGGGCATTTCTCCGACAGAGTATCTGTAAGACAAAAAGAAAGATTACAACGCTCAAAATTGGCTCTTCGTTCCGTCTCGAGCTAACGTGCAGCGAGGAGGTGCAGCTTCAGAGCACAGGAACAAGAGGATGTCTTCTGGTCTTGCGTCCCTTTTTATCCGTCTTCAGGGTGGGCGTAAACCCGCCCCTGCCTGGCCCGAGGGCGTGGCCAGCCGCGTCAGTGTCTAGGCCAGCCCACTCTAGGGCGGGAAAGGGCGCGCCCCGGCTACGCCGCTTCGGGCATACCAGCCGAGACGCGCCTCCCGCCCAAAATGGCTTCCCGGGGGGATCGAGGTACTCTGCCATACGTTCGGGGGGACCGAGTGGTCGCCCCTTTCCATTTACGCGTCATGTTCACTAACGTCTCACTCTCCCTACCACCAGGAATTTGACTTCGTCTCTGAGAAACATCAGAAACATCGGACCCAAGTATCGGTCCGAACAGCGGAGAGTAAAGATTAGCCACAGCATTAGGTATGCAACTACGGACAGAAGGAGAAGAGGAGAGAAGTACAGGGGCAACAACATGAGGACTGAACGTAGGAGCAGTAGGAGTAGCCAAGATAGCAGAAGTAGCAGGAGCGATAGATTGAGAAGGTATAGGCAGTGGAGCAGTAGGAAGAAGGGCAGGTAAGGGAGCAGGAACAACTTGCGGAACAAGAGGATTCGGAAGGACAGGACCAACGGCAGGCTGACCAGCAGCTGCCGGAACAACAGGTTGAGGGACAGGAGGAACCACAGGGGCTGTAGTATCCTGTGCATATGGAGGTGGTGATTTCAGTAGATAGGACAACAAAGGGTCCTCTACCGCTTCTTCACCCTTCTTATCAGAACTCGACGGTAAAACAGGATAACACTTATCCACCGCCATATGTTGCAGTCTAGCAAAAACTTTCTTTTCCTGCTCTTCTTTGTCTCTCTGAAACTGCTCTGCATTTCTCATCACCGTAATGATACCTTCTCTCTTATTTTTCTTAATCTGTTTGATTTCTTTCTGCTTGGCCTCTTTGCGCCATAACTGAAAGGAATCAAACATGGCCGGCCTAGCTTTCTTTTTAAACAATTTGGCTTCAAGATTATCTAAAATTGCAGTTTCGAAACTACCATGGGGTGGCCAACTATGGACACCATCATCTTTAGTGTAACGGATCCAATATTCATTATATACAATAGGACCTACTCCGTGGCGACTATAGAGCTCATAAATCGGAGTTCCAACTGGAGGTATCGGACATGAGTCCTCCAATCGGGAATCCGTACCGCAACATTTAAGGAGACCAAACAAAGTACTACGGCCAGGCATCGTGCACACTAACCGAGTTTACAAACTTCAAGGGTTATCGAACTACGATGTCCTTGCAAAAATGCAAGACCCTTGATTTTTGGCAATTGCAATCGTCAAATAAAACCCAACAACTAAGAACCAACAACTAAGAACCACAAATGCAATGGAACCATGCAAATAACCAAGTTTCAACAACAACAACCAAGGCTTCTGGGAGCGACCCACAAATACTTAACTGAGAGATCAATGGCGTCACCAGGAAGGGCTGTCTATCGTCTCGCCGTACAAAGGACTACGCCAGGTGCCAAAAACAGGTCGACAGTCAGGGCATCAGTCCGCCTTAGCCGCCAGGAGGCGGGATTCTTCGCGGGAAAGGTCTTCGGGCCACTTATTTCGACAACAGGATCGATGAAGCGGGGTGCACCTTCCCTCGGAGATTTCACACGAAGTTCCTCACGATCGTCGGGCTTTGGACCGGTACCGCTGATGTCGCCCCACGTTGGGCGCCAACTGAAGGACTGGGCTATTCTAAGGCCCAGCGGTGCCAGGGAACAACACCTGAAACCTTCGTGGGTTACCTGTTCCGGCGTACAAATCACAGAGACACGGGACACTTCCTTCGGCGTCAAAGATCAGCGTTTATTTACTGCAGGGATACAGAAATCTCAAGAAGTACACAACGTGTAGGTTCTGAGAGACTGCTTCGAATTGCAACAGTGGATCGCTCCTTTTATACATATTTTAGTCATAGCACAACATGGCGAACAAAAGGTTACAACTCAGTTCCCACAGTAAACTTCAAAAGGGTTGCTTTCATGTTTCAGAAGCCCGGAACATAATTACAGGAGCATCGCCGGTTCCCAACTGTAAAAGCACGTTGTCCCATCATTAGGTACATTCCATTCTGGCTGTAAACGAGTTAAGAAAGGAGACAGAAACAGGTGCAAGGAGGGCAAATATAGACAACAGATTGAAAAAGAGTGTAGGGGGCAATATCGGAAACATGATTGCAGGATCAAAGGATTCGTGCCTAATGCATGCACGGCTGAAACAATAGACCGGCACGGCAAGATGAGCCTCGAGCGGAGCCATCTGCCTTTGCTGTGTCATCCCCCTCATCATAAAGACATCCTTATAGGAACACATGTCTTCCGCAAGAGCTTGGGAATCCCAGGGTCACGAAGCAGACAGTGTCCGTTCGCTGGCTACTTGAGGGCAAGAGACAAAATGGATGCCGTATCTAAAATGGAACCCGTGGGTTCAGATGGAGAAACCCACGAATAAGACGAACGGTGCAAAGTAGTGTAGCGAAAACGCGTACACCCGCTAAACTCGTCATTTGCGGTTCATAGATACCAAACTCGTCCATATTCGAACAAGTCAAAAACATCATTACGAGATTCACAGAACCTCACAATCTGGATTAAGTGATTCCATATTCTTGAAACATACTGCTAGTAGTTGCCAAATATAAAGCTGCACGTTTTACTTTGTTTGGTCTAACATTTTCAAAATGGGTATAAGATTTATAACTTAATTTCCTTTTTACTTTTATTGGAATCGTCATGTTATCATTGATTTGTATTGGTAAAACAGTTACAGTTGTCATAACATCTGCAGGTACATTAACTACTGGACCTGATAGTGATTTTTGGAATCCACGTGGTAATGTTTTAATTTGTAAATAAGGTATTCTTGGTGATACTAATATTTCTTCTAAGTTATGCAAGCGTAAGGCTGCTGGGATGTCAGGAAATGTCATCCCATTATAAACTGAACATGGAGGTATTTTGTCCTTAAAAATATAGATGTAACATGTTTGGCATATCTCATCTGTTGTGTTTTTACTAATGTTACATTCTATGAATTTTGCCCGCTTACTAATATTGTGTGTTTTTTGTAGACTTTGCTTATGCCATAGTTTTTTTTTTTTTTAAATTTTATTTTTGGTGCAAAACAGAAATAGCATCATCATCATCATCAGCCATATATTCATATACATTCGTAGGGTCGCTGGTGAGTACAAAATAAACATAAAATGGTGTAAGGTGTGACAGCCCCTTGATGTCCTGTTGCCTATCCGGCCATCCTGGTGACATGATGAAAAGGAATATACATGTACCGTAAAAATACAGTTTGCATTTTTTGATTTTTTGGTTGTGTTTTGCCTTTAAGAAACTTAAACAGAAAAAAGTGCACACATAGTTCGGCATGTACGTGAGGTAGTGTCATCAGTATCTAGCATCACAGCCTATCTACAGAGGGACCAATCAGATGTTCCTATGCCCCCCGCCCCATGCCTTCCCCCCCATACCACCCTCTCAATGCATGTCCAGCCCTCATCCGTGTATATCACCCAGCAATTATCCTTCCACCCAATCAGTGGTCCTCGTCACTCTCTGATCCCTCGAGATCGTCCTCTTCCAATGGTTCACATATGTCCCCCCTGTATGAATTCCATTGCTGCCAGACCCCATTCCATTTACGTGGGTTATCCCTCAGTTTATACACCGCCCTCTCAGTCAGCATGAGCATGTCCATGTTGCGGATCCATTGGGCCAGTGTGGGGAGATCAGCCGAACCCCACTTCTGTGCTATATCTCGTTTCGCTGTCACCAGCCCCACTGTAGTCCAGGTTCTTGCATAAAAGGTGAGGTCGGTCGGCCCCCAGATATTCAGCAGGCACAGTCGTGAGTCCAAAGTGAGTGTGGTATTTAGTGCTTGGGCCATGGTGCGCATTACCCGTTGCCAGTAACTAACGATCAGTGGACATTCCCAAACCGTGTGTATGAATGAGCCTTCTGCCCCGCAACCTTTAAGACAGTAAGGATGATCAGCCCTGTGCAGTTTGTGTAATGTCGTGCGGGTGTAGTAGATCCTGTGTAGAATTTTTAATTGCACCAGGCGGAATTTGGAAGATATGCCTGCTTCGCGCGGGGACGCCATAGCTGCGTTCCACTCAGTTTCGTCTAGATCACCCACCTCCAATATCCATTTGTCTTTCAGTTTCCCCAGTGGATCAGGCATATTATTAACCAATTTGCGGTACGTCATCGATGTCGCCCCTTCCTGTAAGTAGTCAGTGAGTAAACGGTCCTCCAGAGGGGAGGATTCGGGTGGGGATGTCAGGGGGAATTGCCGCTTGTAGTGCATGTCTGACCTGAATGTATCTGTAAAGCTCTGTGTCCCCCAGATCATATTGCTCTTGCAGAGTTGCAAAGGAAATTACTCCGTCCCGCGTCCACATGTCCCCAACAGTAGAGATTCCGATGTTGTCCCACTGCGTGAAGCCCTTGGAGCGCCGCAGGTGGCCCAACGCCTTTGTTTCCCATAGAGGTGTGAGTTTTGTGATGGTCCCATCCCATTTCAACTTTGCTTGTGCCTTGTACCATAGTCGAACTGTGTGTTTCGTCGGTCCAATGAGTTTTGCCGCCACGCCACGGTGGGACAGCGGGGCCAGCAAACTATTCGTTCCCAGTTGCACCCTATCTGCCTTGAACGCTGGGTCCTCTTGCGGGGCGTGTAACCACTGATTAAGGATTTTGAGCTGGGCCGCCCAGTAGTACAACTGTACGTTGGGCAGCGCAATGCCCCCGTCGTACCACCCCCTGTTCAATTTTGCGTGTGAGATTCGGGCAGGTTGGTTGCCCCAGAGCAGGCCTGAGATCTGTGCCGTTAATTTCTGAAGGAAGCTATCCGGCACCAAATATGGAGCGTTCTCGAGGACGTACAGGAAGCGTGGCAGAGCCATCATTTTAAAGAGCGCGGCCCGTCCTAGTAGCGTTAAGGGGAGTTCTTTCCAATGTTGTACATCACTACGGAGACGGACTAAGGGGGGTTGCAAGTTCAGGCGTGCGAACTCTGCCTCGTCTCGGGTGATATGAATCCCCAGATATTTGAAGGACGTGTGCGCTAGTTCCAGCGGACAAGAGTCCGGGAGTGGCGGAAGTGGTCCCCGTAACTCAAAATTATAGATTTCGCCCAGTTAATGGTGTAACCCGAGACCCGCCCATGTGCAGTACAGAGAGCCAGGAGGTTAGGGAGGCTCTCTTCCAGGTCGGTAAGATAAATCAGCATATCGTCCGCATAAAGGGACACTCTATCCTCCCAATGCGGGGTCCACTGAATCCCTTTCAGGAGTTGCGTGGTGCGAATCGTAACTGCCAGCGGTTCCAAAACCAAAGCGAAAAGGAGGGGTGAAAGCGGGCAACCTTGTCGCGTGCCTCGGCCTAAGGATATAGTTCTGGAAATGTGGCCGTTGGCCACCACTTTGGCTATGGGGTCTCTGTATAGCATGCGTATCCAGGAGATAAACACCGGGCCAAAACCCATACGTGCGAGCACTGCAAAGAGATAGTTCCACTCCACCATGTCGAACGCCATCTTGGCGTCCAGCGAAAGGATCGCGGCCAGTTCCCGTAGTAGCGGGATTCGGGCCACTACTCCATGTACCCTGCGGAGATTTAAAGCAGTACTGCGATGTGGCATGAAGCCTGATTGGTCCGGGTGGATCAGTTGAGGTAAACACGGCAGGAGCCTGTTCGCCAACACCTTAGCGATAATTTTGGCCTCTGGGTTCAGCAGGGAAATGGGTCTATACGACGAGCATTCGCTGGGGGGTTTACCTGGTTTCGGTATTGCTACGATAGTTGCCATCCGTTGATCCGGCGGCAGCGTACCCTTCACTCTAGATTCTTCGTACATATTAAGTAGGGGTGTGCTCAGGGACTCCGTCATAATTTTAAACCATTCTATGGGAATCCCATTGGGGCCCATAGCCCTACCCGGATGAAGGGCGCCGATAGCCAGATGAATCTCCTCCACCGTCAGGGGTGCGTCTACGTCTTTTGACGCCTCTGCCGTCAATTCCGGCAGGGGAACGTGCTCAAGGGCAACCCGGACCTCACCCTCTCCCACCACTGTCTCTGGGGTATACACTTCAGTAAAATAATCCGCGAGGACTTCCACTATCTCGCCGGGGTGGGTGTGGTCGTTGCCATGTGGATCAGTATGTTGTAGGATGTTCCTCCCTCCCCCCTGCCTCCTGTCCAACCATGCCAACAGTTTACTGGCCTTGTCCCCGATGTCATAGACCCTATGTTGCGTTGCCGCAATGTCCGACACCGTGATCCTCCGCAAGTGGTCGGTGAGACGACGCTGATGGACTTGGAGATCATGGAGTGTGTCGTCCGAGGGACTCGCCATATGGGCGGTGTTGGCCCTCTCGAGGCCCAATTCTAGGTCCAAGGCCTCTCGTCTGCCGTAATTGCAAATCATAAAAAGGCACACAATGGCCTGACCCCTAAACACTGTCTTGTACGCTTCCCATAACGTAGAGGGGGATTCTACCGAGGACCGGTTTTCCTCGAAGTAGAGCCGCGTGGTCTTCTTCAGGTCTTTGTTAATGTGGGGAACTTTTAGATAACCAGGGAAGATCGGGAATAGCCTTTGACGTTTCGTGTCTGTGGTGGTGATCGTCAGGGTGAGTGGTGAGTGATCCGAGATTCCCCGTGGTTGTATGGTTGTCTCGGCCACAGTGAGATGCCCGTTGATCAAAGCGAAGAAATAATCTATCCTAGAGAGGCAGTTGTGTGTGGCCGAATAATACGTGTATTGCTGCTGGTTAGGGTGTAGAGTGCGCCATATGTCCACCAACCCCTGCGCATCCAGAAATGTCTGGAGCCTGTTGGGTCCTTCTATATGTGTGCGTGGGGGGAACCGGTCTAAGGTGTTCGTGAGTGCCATGTTAAAATCCCCACCTATGAGTAAGTCCCCATCAGGGAGGGTCAGCAAAAATTTACCAAGATCCGGCAAAGCCTCAGAGTGTAGTGCTGGTGGTATGTAAACAGAAACTACATTTAAAAGTTTCCCCTCCCACTGGCCATGAACTGCCGCGAAGCGGCCCTGAGCATCGGTTGCTGTAGACTTTACAATGAAATGGGACGATTTCTTCTGCAGGATACCCGTCCCACGGGACCCCGAGGTGAATTCAGCGTGTACTATCATGTGGTAGCCTCTCCTATCTAAGGCCTTCGTGGCCGCCCCGTCAAGTGAGTCTCCTGTAGGAGAATGAGAGCAGGCCCCCGTCTCCTAATCCCCTGAAGTACCAGCCCCCGCTTAATCTTGTCCCCTAGACCTCTAACGTTCCAGGACATGACAAGCAGTGGGTTCGGTGAGGTGCCACTATCTGTTCCAGCCATAAGGAAGACTATGATCCGCCATGAGGCCCCTCCGCCGCTGGCGAGGTGGCAAGCGGAGGCAGGCGTGATTGTATCTCACATTCCTTTCTCTCAGTACCCCGAATAGACCAGATGCTCTCAGTTACTTGAAACATGCCTAGAAACATACGTGTGCTTAGAACATGAACCTTCAGGACCAAGAGGTCCCGTAGTGCAAACTTACCCAACTCCTGTTCCCCCCCCCCCCTGCCCCCCTGCTGCACGGACTCAAAACTGCCTGCCCCCCCAACTGAGCAGAGTGCATACCCCATCCCCCAAACAGTGTACTTGCGCGTTGGGGTGAGGGACTCTCCGCTGCCGGCAGTCTCTTATTCACACCCTCGGAGGCCCTTCACCCAGTGTCCAATGGTGGGAAGCGCTTACGCAGCATTAAAGTCACAGTATAAAAAAAAAAAGGGAAAATCAGAAAAGTGTTCCAGATGGTCATTGTTCCTCGAACTCTTCCCTGCCACCTTCCGTCCCAAAGAGTCACTGTTGTCTGGTCCCCCTCCCGAAGCCTGGGAGTCCTGGCGTTGGCCTCCAGTTCGATCTTTCTTGGGACGATTTGTCCGTCTGTGGTTCTGGCCCGGTCTCCATCCCTCGAGCCACTCCTGTACGTTTTCAGGGTTGTCGAAGAACCACGTTTTGTTCTCCGCCACCACCCGTAGTCTCGCAGGAAAGAGCATTGAATATGGCAGTTCTCTGGACCTCAGTTCTTTTTTCACCTCAAAGAACGTTCGTCGCAGACGGGCGACTTCCGCTGTGTAGTCGGGGAAGATGGCGACGGTAGCGTTTTGTATCTTGAGGAGGGGAAGTTCTGGCTGCCTGCAAGGCGGCGTCCCGGTCACGGAAATTAAACAATCGTGCCACAATGGGTCGTGGGGCAGCCCCCGGTTTTGGTTGACCTCCCGGGACTCGATGGGCCCTCTCCACTGAAAAAAATTTGGACAGTCCCTTTGGCTTTAGTTCATCAGGCTCTCCACAAATAGATCCATAGCCTTTACGCCTTCTGATTCCGGCACCCCTATAATGCGGATGTTGTTGCGCCTAGAACGCCCCTCCTGCTCATCCAGTTTCTCCCGGAGCAGTCTATTGTCCTGCGCCATCTTCCCCATTTCCCGTTGAAGTTCTGAAACGTCTTCTACAAGGGATTTTGTGACCACCTCCATGTTCTTAACTTTCTCTGACATTTTATGGAGGTCCGCTCTGAGTAGGGTGACATCCGTGGAGATTGCGCCAACGGTCGTTTGTAGTTGGGCCAGTGCGAGCATGACGTCTTCCAATGTCGCTTTCTTTCCCCCTGGGGAGTCGGCTGCCTTCCCACCTTGCTCTTTCCCCGCTGGGGAGACGGTGGGCTTGTCGGAGGTGAATCGGTCAATACGGGTCTGTGTGACGCCGACCTTGGGGCCTTTCCCCGCCATGCCACTAAACGTCGCACTCCTCGTGCCCCTACGCTCCAGGATGCGAGGAGCGGTGTGGACACCCTGTCCAGTCCGGTTCGGCAAAGATCAAGTCTCAGCGGCGTATTCTGGGAGGCGAGAAGTGTCGACTATCGCCAGGCGCGTAGCAACTTCTCCGATCAAGAAAATGGCGGACGCCCACTTCCGGTCTAGATCCCCCGGTCAGCAAGCACTTCCTGCTGGGTCGACAGCCAGGAGAGGTCCCGGCTCAGGAGGTTGGGGTAGGCCGAGCTGAGGCTTCGATGTATCTCGGGCAGCAGACGTCGGATCTTGTCGCCGCTTGCTCCACCCGGTCCTGGGTTCTGGTACCTGCCTGTAGGACTTGTAGAAGTGACGGATTGTATGTCGGATCGACGAAGAGGCTGCTTCAGCCGCGTAGCTCGTCCCTTATGCTGCCGCCATGATCGGCTGCTAGCCACGCCCCGCTTATGCCATAGTTGATTGCAAATAGTGCAAGTGTACTCAGGCCATATCTTATTTGTTCATGAAAGATATTAATTATGTCATTTGTTGTTTGAACTATAATATTTCTAGTATTATTAAGTGCATTTCCTGTGTTTTGTGTATGTTTTCTTTTTCTATTACTGAGATGTCCTACAACTTGTATTGTATTTGTTGTTTGAGTTTGTGATTCAGCATCAGGTGTGAATGTGTTAGTTATTTTATCAGTATTGCTAATAGTTGTGTGAAGCCAAATTACTGTGTGTTGTTAAAGGCAGTCCATTGGCTTGACAATTGCAGCTTTGTGTTTTTATAATTGTATTTTCTACTTGTAAGTTTGTTGAAGGAATCCGTGGCAATGCCTATAGAGATATGTGTCGTATGGACATATATGTTTTTCATAGACTTCACTTTTCCCTCTCTATGGTTTAGTTGTGTCATCTGTAGTGATATTTTGCTAATTTTATTTATTTTCACTGTAGTTAATTGTAAAGTAATACTTGTTGAATTTGTTATCTTTTCTGTATCGGCTAACTTTATGATGTATTCCATAATTAGATTAATAGTCAATTGGTATAGCAATACATGTTCCATTAGGCCCATTAGGCTGAGGTATTGCTGTTGTATTTTGGCTATGTGAATCAAATATAAAGTATGCATGTATAGTTTTAAATACAGAAATTGTATATCTAAGTATACAGATTAACACATCAGTTGGTGAATTAAGTGTAGAAGTTAATGTTGAAATAAATTTGCTATGTAAAATGTGTACTGATTTTGTTATCTCGTCTCTAAAGCTGTTTGTTAATGAACAACATTGTATGCAACCAAAAAGAGTGCATTTCTGTGTATAAAGCATCTCCGAGATTCATAATACAATGTAAATCTACACTGTCCCAAGTATATGCTGGTTTACAGTAGTTCTGTAGAATAGCAAATATACTATTTGGCAGAGAGTGTATATTGAATACTATTTGCAATAAGTGTATTTTTTTGCTGTGTGTATGTGTTATTTAAAATATCTATTTCTTGTTGTGCTTGTACAAAAATATTTGCATCTATGTTGGTATTATTTGTGTTAGTTTGCCTGTTGTGCAATGTGCTATTGTTTATACTTTCTGGAACTATTATGGCATTACTTTCAGTAATAGGTTTATATGTATGATAGCAATTACCTGTATATGTGTTGGTATGTAAATTACTTGTTGATGATGTTGGTTGTTGTACATTTATGTTTGTGCTATTAATATGTTGTCTTTCTGTGTTGCCCTTAAGTGTTTTCTTAATTATACTTGCATATGTGTTAGTAGGAGTAGTCTCTAGTGGTGTACTAGTATATTGTGTTGTACTTATATTCTTGCTGTTGGTTTGAGACAGATTCTTAGGTGTTGTTGGAGTTAAACGTGTATTGGAATATGTACTAGAAGTATTATCTAAAGATGGTGATGGCTGTTTCCCATTACAAATTGTTTTTTCTTTAATTTTAGATTCCCGAATGATTATTTTTGCTGTTTCTATACGCGTTTCAAATGCCTGTGTGACAAATTCTTGACATGCTTTAGTAGAATGCACATAAAGATTTTTGGGTGCTACTGAATTCCTATTTTGTTGATTAATTACCATTGCTTTTTGAAGTGACTCTTTTTTAATCGTAGTTAGTTGTATTGGAGTTAATTCATATGGTACGCAATTACTATTTGGTTTCTTTAGACTATGTGCTAAATTTGTGATGTATTCTAGAAGTTTTTTAAATATGAACTGTATAGTAATGCATGTTCCATTTGGGTGAGGCATTCCAGTGTTATCACGACTATGTGAGTCAAATACAAAGTATGAATTGTTGTTTTTAACAATGGATATAACCTACATTTCCATGCAAAGCAAAACACCTGAGTTTAAATCAAGTGCAGGTTTTAATATTGTTTGCAAATTTGGAAAAGAAGGGTCAAATTGTTGTAATATGTCGCCATAAGAAGGTTCTTTAAGCTTAAGAGTATAGATAGTCTTATTGTGTTCTATAAAATGTGGTAAATTATCTGGATGCATAAGTTGTTCTTTATTAATAGAATGCATATCTGTATATAAAGCATCACCTAAGTCCATAATGTAATGCAAGTCTTCTTTAGTCCATGTATTTGCAACTTTGTAATAGTTGTGTATAAGTGCAAATGTACTGTTTGGCAAACATTGATACCCTCTTGAATTAGCAGAAAATGTGTAATAGCCTTGATGATCTGCTGGCATATTTGCATCATATTTATTGTAATACAGTAAATATTTTCTAATATAACAATTGATTCATCTGTTTAAAGTCCTGTTATAGTTTTCTTTTATATATATATATATATATATATATATATATATATATATATATATACACACCGTATTTTTAAAATATTTGTAATCAATATTTATTTGGCTATATGTGAAGAAGCAACCTAAGCTACTTTGTTTTAAATTGTTTTGCTAAGGAATTTCCAACGTATAGAGTTTCTGTATTTCCATTTTTTTTTCAAAAACAAGGATTTAATAAGAATAGATTTACATTTGATCTATTTCTTTAGTATATATATGAATATAAATATATCAATAAACCGTCTTCCTGCAAACTCACTTGAGGAGTGATTGTTTCTTGGCTGTATTTCGCTGTACTGTGTGAGGCTTCGGAGGTCCAGACCTACTAAGTTCCGCCGTCTACAGACGGAACAAGGACTGCTTTCTTCATATATATATATATATATATATATATATATATATATATATATATGTATGTATGTATATAGTTAGTCATTAAAAAATTTACTTTATTTGGTTTTTATCATAACCATAAAGCATACATGTACAAAAATTCTGTTAAAATAACAACAAGTTAAAAACTCATGTGGTTAAAATTTGTTTTTGGATTCGTTAAATACTTCCTCCCAGGCCTTATCTGTTTTCTGTTTCTTTTTTTTTGGAGCAAATTCTCTACAGAGTTCATGAATTTTACCCCGCGACATATTAGAATGTTTGAACCTGCTCCCAACCAACTGGTCACAGCTTGCCTGCAGGTGCGGATCTGTAGTATATTAAAAATAGGTTTCAATAAATTCTTCCTTGTTTCTATGGAAGATTCACATGTGCACAGGAGGTGACACAAGGTCTCACTGTGGTAATCACATAACCTGCATCTTTGTCCCTGATGCGTGCCTTTCCATGATGGGATCAAGTCTTTGGAGCAGTGGTCTCCCATTCTAAGGGCCAAGAATTTTGTTTTTAAAGATAGCCGGAAGTGCGCTATGAGATAGGCTTGAGGTTTTAATTGTTTGTAGGAATTTAAAATGGTCCATGCATGGCGCCGCTTGGCCAAAGTCTTTTTATCTTCTACCAAAAATAAGGCTTTTGCATTTAATTTGCAAATCTTTTTGAGAGATGATTCTTTTGTTGGATTTTTCCAGATCTCCTCTATTTTGAGGGTTTCTAGTGATGCTCGTAGATCATTGCCCCATGAGTTGGCTTCATGTCGGTCATATTGTTTTTTAATTTCTTGCCAGCATAAGTTGTTTAAAGAGCCAATTTCTGCCGATCTTAGTTTCCAGCACCATTTTACTAGGGCAGCTTTCCGTTTGGAATTTGGTTTACAAAATCAAATATATAGTCTTATTGGGCCGGGGCTGATCCTTTGTATAGCTTGAATACAGATTTGTATATTTTTGTCTGGAGAGTATTTAAAATGGCTGCTTCTTTTCCATGCCATATTTCCAGTCCGTATGAGAGTGATGGTAACACTTGGGCTGCCATTACCTTTAGCAGGTGGTCGTATGAAGGACATTGCAGTTTATCCTGGAGAACTTTGTACGCAAAGCTCAGTGATTGTGCTTTTGCAGTAATGATTCTTTTTTGGTCTGAAAATGACATGTTTTTGCTTATTGTAACTCCCAGATATGTATAAGCAGTTGTTTCCTCGATTTGTCTGCCTTATGTATATATATATTTTATTTACAGTTGTTTTGCAGTTTACTAAAATTATTGGTAAATAGTCAAATTCTATATTATGTTAATGGTTTATTTGTGGCTTTTAAGTAGTAACCTTTGTATTTTTATAGAAACAAACTTGGTTTTTAGCAGCTAGATTTTATACAACCTATTTATATTTTATGTATAATATATATATGTATATATATATATATATATATATATATATATATATATATATATATACATATATTAGAGAAGTCAACACTACAGCATCGTGAGGACTACAGCGAACCCAAAACTTCAGTGCATTTAGTTTTTTATTGTGCAAATTCCCCGCACCGCCGCCATGACGCGTTTCGAGCCCTCTTGGCCCTTGATCACATGACACGCTATGGAGTGAAATTCAACTATTTAAAGTGAAAGTGCACATTTACTTTGAACAGCGTCATCATAGACATAGAAGCAGTATTAATTTCATTGTCGCATATTTAAAAACCAAATGTTTGTTTTTAAAAATGATTAATACCTACAAGTGAAAAAACATGTAAATATATATATATTCATAAGAAATTACAAAAATAGAGATAAAGCCACTCATTGCTAAAATAGCAAATTAAAGCTGTTTTTGTAGCGTACGCAATGATACATAATTATACTAGTACAATTCTAAGGAATCGCTGTAAAATACAAAGCGAATAGCTAAAAACTCTTTCAGCAGATCTGATTACTGCCGCTAAATATGAACATTTTAATGTCTTATTTGTTGCTGTTCCTAGAAAAGTGCAAAGTGTGCAATAACTAATAAAAAATAAATATAAAGTGCTAAAAACCAGTGCAAAATTCATGGGTTAATTGTGCAAAAATATGTATTATTGTATTATTGCTCAGTCAATATATACATATTATAAATTAACCCTATACATCACAAATATACAAATCAACTAACTTACAAACCACTTTGATCAGTGTGTGTAGGCCTTTGCTGTCCTGACAAAACCAAGTGCTCTAGGTACCCTTTGGTGTATCACTGTATACATTTACCAAACATTTCTCATTGAGCCCTGCTGGATGTTTGCTATCTAAGTTGAGGATATAATGCGTTTCTAATTTTCTGAGGATATCCTCCCTATTACCCCCTCTTCTTAAAGTATTATGCAATTGATGCAGTCATGCCATTAACAGTTTTAAGTCTCTATTGTAATGGTCATTGAAATGCCTTGCGACAGGATATGCTTCGTCATGGTTGGTAATCGCTCTCATGAGCTGTAGCACCCGTTATATGTTGGGAGCACCAAGCTCCCAGTGCATACTCAGAGAACATGGGCATTCAAGCACATATACAGCGTACTCAGTCTTGCAGGTTAAATATTTAGAGATAGGAATTGGTTTATCTACAAAGGGTGTGGAGTACGATGTCATGTTGACCCCATAATTACAGGCTTTGCACGACGTGCATTTAAAAAAGCCCGTGCGAGAGCTGAGCCAGTTGGTCTTAGCCAAGACCTCTGGACTGCTGCTCACCAGGCTGTCTTGCATGCTGCCTGCTTTTCTAAAGGTGATGGTGGGTGAAATACAGGAGCCCATTCGTAGGATGGGGTCATTCTGGATCAATGCCCAGTGTTTCCCCATAATACTACGTATTGCTTGATGTTGTTTGTTGTAGGTAACAAGTCTAATTGTATCAGATTCTATTGCAGGTTCAAGTCTTTGTCTCATGGCTTTGGTAGTCAGTGCTTCCTCTGGATAAGGCCTCCGTACGTTTGATAGCTGCAACAATTGTATTGTTTGAGTAGCCTCTCGCTAGGAAACGCAAGCGGCAAGCCGCGTGGGCTTCCACCACATCTTGTTGTTGACTACAAATCCTTTTGATGCGCAGCATCTCCCCGTAGGGGATGCTGTGAATCAAATGTATGGGGTGGTGGCTGGCCGCGTGTAATAATGTATTGCCTGCGGTTGCCTTGCAATGTAATCTTGTCTGAATTGTATTGTTGTCAATAAATACTTGTACATCCAGAAAATTCATTGAGGTGGCACTAACATCTGATGTAAACCGTAAATTCAAAGAGTTGATATTAAGTTCCTCAAGAAATTGAAGTGCCAGATTCTCCTCCCCCCTCCAGATCATAAATAGTTCATTGATGTATCTGTATATACACACTACATGATTGCGCATTGTTTCAGCATGTAGGGCTCCGAGAACCTGCTTCTCCCACAGTCCCATATGCAAACAGGCATAACTCGGGAGAAACAGGATCCCATCGCCACTCCTCTAGTTTGCTGAAAGCACATCTGCTGAAAGGAAAAAATTATTTTGTAAACCGATCTCAATCATGTTTATTAGCATCCTATTGTGTGTATAACAGAATAACGGCCGTTTATCCCAAAAAGCTTTCAGACCATCTGAGTGATTTTTACTTGTATATAGGGAGGTCACTTCTAGCGTGATTAATAAATAGTCGTCTTGCCATGTGATACATTTTATATATATATATATGAAGAGTTATTTTTAGTTTTGATATATCTAGAATTTATTGATGTTTTTAACAAGTGTTTTATAGTTACAGGTGGAGAAATAAACAAAACAGGTACTTTTACCTTGATGATGTTTTGCCAAAGAATTAGCAACGTTCAAATAAAGATACAATTTGCAACCTAGAGAAGACTATATATAAATATATATATAAATATACATATATAAAGTTTTGATATATATGTACTCTATTGATGTTTTTCTAACGATTTCTATACTTACAGGTGGATAAATAAACAAAACAGATACTTTTACCTTGATGATGTTTTCCTTGATGTTTTGACAAAGAATTAGCAACGTTCGATATTAAAGAAACTATTGGCAACCTAGGGGAGAATAAAATCAAGCATTAATAATGAGTTTACATCTTGGTATAATAAAAGTTTCTGTATGTTAATAAAGAATTTAAGTACATAAAAGTGTTTAGCAAAGAGCATTTCTATCAATGCATAAGTATTAATTAAAAGTGTATTACAGTAAGTTATAAAGAATAGTGTAGTACAGTATGTACTATAATGTATGTTGATAAGTGTGTTTTTAAACATTGTGTGTAGAGTGTGTGTGTAGAGAGTGCATGTGTAGAGAGTGCATGTGTAGAGCCCTCTCGACACATGCCCTCTGTAAACACACGTGTGCAGAGTGCGTGAGAGTGTTAGTAGACTTAGTGTAATACTAGTGTGATTATATAGATATACAAATGAAAAAAAATTTGTGAAAAAGTTGTCAGTGCCTCATGTAAGTAATACTATTGGAGTTTGCAGATTGGTTCTCACCTGCACTGACTTTCTCATCATAAGCTCTGGTCAACTCGTAGCATGAAAGTGCAAAAAAGATGGGAAAACGGGCGAGGAAAATAAAGATTAGACCGTGTGTAGTACATTTGAAGTCTTAGAGCGAGTATTAGGAGCAGTGTATGTAGTATAGAGTAACTAGTAAAGTATAGTAGTGAGGGGGATCAAGTGAATAGAGATGGTAGTTGAATAGTAAGTGTTGACTAAAGTGCCTGTAGTACAGTGTGTGCGCATACATGTGTGTTGTAGAGAGTAAGTATTATAAAGTATGTAAAAAGAGAGTATATGGTAAAGAGTGGGTATTATAGAGTATGTGGTAAAGAGAGTATGTGGTAAAGAGAGTATGTGGTAAAGAGAGTATGTGGTAAAGAGAGTATGTGGTAAAGAGAGTATGTGGTAAAGAGTGTTTGTGGTAAAGAGTGTTTGTGGTAAAGAGTGTGTGTGGTAAAGAGTGTGTGTGGTAAAGAGTGTGTGTGGTAAAGAGTGTGTGTGGTAAAGAGTGTGTTGTCGAGAACATGTGGTAGAAAGCATGTGTCTGTAGGGAATGTGTGTAGAAAGTGTGTGTGTAGAAAGCGTGTGTGTAGAAAGCGTGTGTGTAGAAAGCGTGTGTGTAGAAAGCGTGTGTGTAGAAAGCGTGTGTGTAGAAAGCATGTGTGTAGAAAGCATGTGTGTAGAAAGCATATATATAGTGTATGAGTTGAGACAGTATGTGTAGAGAGAATGTGTTTAGAGGGCGTGTGTGTGTAGAGGGTGTGTGTATATAGAAGGCGGGTGTGTACAGAGTGGGTGTGGACAGAGCGGATGTGTTAGTAGACAAAGTGTATTACACTGTCTATGTGGCTGACAAAATCTTCTTTAGATACTTGTGCAGGCAATATGTCCTCCGAGGTAATTACCATCTTTCAGGCTGAAATGAGGTGTCTTAGGTTAGAGCAATTGACTTACTTTCAGATGGAGGGAAGCTATTTAACCTGTTTCCCTGCTCTCTGTGAGTTTGACTCTGATACTCAAGATGGACTGCTGTTTAGAAACTGTGTTCTTTAAATAGGAGCCCAATGCTTTCAATGGTGCTGAGTACTTTCCCATTACACCTCCTACTTGCTGTGCAGTCATATTCCCAGATACTTACCTAGTGTGTAATTGCTGATGTCTGGTCCTCCGGTGTAATCGTCTCCCAGTGCGATTGGTCAAGTGGTGCCATTACATCACAAAGCTACAGCAGGATGTCTTCTGACATGAGGGCCAATCAGTTGCTTCTTTTAACTCTAGCCCTCTTTAAATAGGAGCCCAATGCTTTCAATGGTGCAGTGTACTTTCCCATTACCCCTCCTACTTGCTGTGCAGTCATATTCCCGGATAGTTACCTAGGATGTAATTGCTGATGTCTTGTCCTACAGTGTAATCTTCACCCAGGGCGATTGGTCAAGTGGTGCCATTACATCACAAAGCTACAGCAGGATGTCATCTGACAAGAGGGCCAATCAGTTGCTTAGTACGCAGTAGGATACATGTATCATGGAATAGAAAAGGGAGCAATGTAGACAGGATGCCCAGCTGAAGACTAAGGTGGTGAGATGAAAGGACCTAGGCCATTATTTGAGACTTATACATTTGTTTGAAGGAGTGGTTAATCATAACATTCTGGAGTTCTCTATAGGTTAACTGATAGGGATGTGCTAAAATTAAGATGTTAGAATCTGTTATTCATAGTTTTTATTATTCCCATGAACCGTAGCATAAACCTTCCTCCCTTAACTTATCAGATCACTGACTTGCTATAGTGTACCATAACCTAAAATAAATCCTGTGAGAAGGGTATGCTATCTCTTGGCTGCCAAAGAGATCTTTCTATCCAAGTCCTCATATAGGTGCTAGCGTTGTGTAGAGAGTACCAGCAAATGAGGCATAGTATTGAAAGAAGTCAGCTAGGTTGAAATCTAAATTGAGATTATATTTTAAGTGAGCTTTGGATTTTCACAATATTAGATACGCCATAGTACTAATAATTGACGCTTTATCAAACTCATTTTTTGGTAGTCAATTTTTAGAACTTTAATAATTCCAAATCAAAATGCAACACTAACAGTGGACTTTTCCATCTGCATATTATACTGAATGGCCAGCAGAGGCAGTGTTGCAGAGGAATATTTTTCCGCTTGCTGAGAAAAAAAACAAGCATTTACAATGCAACTGTCTCGCCTTTGTAAAAGTTAGAGCTATTGGCATTGTTTATGACTAATTTTTTTGTATCTGTTGTCGAAAACTGATGAGTAAATGGCATTGGTATTTATAATAACAATAGCTTAATGTGTTGCAATTGTGAGTATTGAAGAGTTGTAGTAGTGTAAGTAGTAGAGAGCGAGTAGTATATTTTTTTTTGAGTAGAGTAGCAGAGAGTGAGTATTAGAGAATGAGTAGTACAGTAGTAGAGAGTAGTGGTGAGTAGAGTAGTAGAGTGAGTAGTATAGAGTTATTATTTGTACATAGAGTGATTAGTATAGTGTGAGTAGAGTATTTGAAAGTGATTATATGAGTAAGTACTAGTGAGTAATAATGAGTAGTAGAGTTATTGTTAGAGAGTGCGTAGTAGAGCGTTATTATTAGAGAGCGCTTAGTAGAGGAGTAGTGAGTGTGTTTTAGATTAGTATATTTAGTACTAGAGTCATAGAGTTACAGAAAGTGAGTAGTAGAGATTAGTAGTGAGATGTGTAGTAGTATAGTGAGTAGTGAGTATTTTGAATAGTGTAGTGTGAGTAGAGAGTGATGAACGTGTAGTAAAGAGTGATTAGTAAATAGTGAGTAGTGGAGTGATTAGTGGAGTGAGTAGTAGGGAGTATTAGTGAGTATAGTAGTAGGGAATATTAGAGTGAGTAATATAGAGTTAGAGTTGTAAATAGTGAGTATCAGATTGTAGAGAGCGATTAGTAGAGAGTTGTAAAAATCGGTTAATAGAGTAAGTAGTAGAGTGACTAGAAGTGCGTGTATGGATTACTAAAGATTTGTAGAGTACTTAGTAGAGTACAAGAGGGAGCAGTATAGAGAGTATTATAGTGGTAATATTTAATTGTGAGTAGCAAAGTGTGAGTATTAAAGTGTGTGTTGTAAAGTGCAAGTAGTACAGATCGAGTAGTAAAGTGTGAGTAGTAAAGTATGATTTGTAAGGTGCGAGTAGTAAAGAGTGAGTAGTATGAGCAAGTAGTAAAGAGTGAGTAGGAGTGAGTAGTAGAGAGTATTAGCGAGTATGGTAGTGAGTAGTATAATGAGTAGTATAGAGTTATAGTTGTGAATAGTGAGTAGTAGATAGGAGAGAGTTATTAGTATTGGTAAGTAGAGTAGTAGGTAGTGTCTAATAGAGTAAATACTAATACTCATTCTCCCCTGAGGCGGAAGCCGGGGGTTCTTTCATCTGTCCCTCACGCTTCAAAGTGTATTTACTGGTAAAACTGATTTTAAACTTGTAAATATTTTAAACTGTTTTGTTTTTATTTACCAAGTATCCCGATCCTTGTGTGCGATTTCTTTACCGGCTCAGCCGATTGAGGCGCTGACGCCGGGAGTCAGAGGGCTAGCCTCCATCTTAGTGGGAGGAAAGGGTAGCGGTCCAGCTGTAGGACACCTCCCGCCCTCAAAAAATACTTAAGGGACAGCTTTCTGCTCGCACCTTGACTAATACTCATTCTCCCCTGAGGCTGAAGCGTGAGGGATAGATGAAAGAACCCCCAGCTTCCAAGTGTATTTACTGGTAAAACTGATTTTAAACTTGTAAATATTTTAAACTGTTTCGTTTTTATTTACCAACTATTCCGATCCTTGTGTGCGAGATTAGCGTCGCACTGAGGCTCCCTGCACCCGATTTCTTTACCGGCGCAGCCGATTGAGGCGCTGACGCCGGGAGTCAGAAGGCTAGCCGCCATCTTAGTGGGAGGAAAGGGTAGCGGTCCAGCTGTAGGACGCCTCCCACCCTCCTCCATAACGTATAAAAATATGACAACTTCCCATCCGCGCAGCGGTCGGGCGCAGCGGGCGCGCCAAAGGCAAGCCCGTCTGCGCCCATCCGCACCTGGACTGGGCCCATGGCCGTAATCCCTAGTCCAGACGGCTCAGCTCCTAGTACTTATTATTCGAGCACCATGCTGCACAACTTGCGCCCACCTCGCGTGAGTAACTGTTCTAAGTTTGACCCTGATCTTGCGCCACAACTTTCCAAGCATATCTGTCCCCACTGTAAGACCATCATACCGTTGGTTAACAATATAACCAACCCCAGGTACAAGAAAAACCCAAATAGGACCATGATCGCACTTACCAATGTTCGCTCACTAGGAAAACATAGACAAGACATAGCAGACTTGGTAAAGGATAGGAAGATAGACATATTGATTCACTAAGTCTGGGTCAGATGTACTGTCCATCCACGCCTCAGTCATTGCGGTCCCAAGTGGCTTTACAGTTTACAGACAGGACAGACAACGCAAAAAAGGGGGTGGGCTAGCTATTATTGCTCGCAACACTTATATTGTTAGGACTTCCCCAATTTCCTCATCCTCTTGTGAAGCCATGCAATTTGCTATCAAATTATCCCCCTCCAATAATTTTAGAGGAATACTCCTATATAGACCTCCGGGAGCACGCTCAGGATTTCTCGCTGATCGAAGTACCATCCTGGAATCCCTAGCACTAGAAGAATCTTTAACAGTACTGGGTGACCTTAATTTTCATTTAGAGAAACTAGACGACAGGGATACATCCTCCTTTCTATCAGATATGGATCCCCTTGGGTTACCTCAACTGGTCAAATCACCCACCCATGACTGCGGTCACATTGTGGATGGCATCTTCTCCAATCTAAAGGATTTCTGTATAACCGACATCCTTCCACTCACATGGTCGGACCATCACGCAATTTTAGGCACAATTACCACCAATGAACCCCCTACTGTCAATATATTTACTCCCTGTCATGAGCCTTTCAAGGCCTAGAGACATAGACATCTCAAGTCTAAAAACTCTACTTGATAACTCCCAGCCTATACTATCCACCGATCCAAACACTGCCACTAAGCAATTTCAGGATTGGCTGGGTCTTGCCACGAATTCACTGGTACCTCTTAAATATGTGACCAGAAATAGATCAGCCCCCTCTGCCCCATGGTTTACTGAAGACCTCAGGAACCAGAAACAACTTTGTAGGAATAGGGAGAGGCATTGGCGGAAGTATTACAACGAAGAAAGTAAAACACGCTATAAAGAGATGCTTGCCAAATATAAAGCTATGATCACTGAGGCCAAGAGGAACTATTTTAGTGAACAGATAGAGCAAGCCAAGAGTTCTACTAAACACATCTATGACACCACCAAGCAGCTAGCAGAGAACTCCCCTGATTTAAACCCCCCCTCCTAATCCCTCTGCGACGCATTGGCAACTTTTTTTCTTCACAAAGGTCAATGATATTTATTCAGCCTTTTCTGCTAATACCAATAACCCCACAAACACCAAATACTCCACACACCCGTTGTCCTTACTTACTCAGTTCAAAGACATTTCAGAGGCCCAAACAGCGGATATCATCGCCACTATCAAAACTGGTTCTGCCTCAGACCCTTGCCCTTTTAAAATTCTTCCCCCAGTTATGGACTCCTTGATACCTGCCATCACCCAAATCTGTAATGCTATGTTTAGATCAGGAATTTACCAGGACACTCTCAAAAAACTCTCCTCAAACTGCTACTAAAAAAACCACATCTTGACAAAGATGAGCTGCAAAATTACCGACCGACAGCCAGTCTTCCATTCTTGGCAAAAGTTGCAGAAAAAGCGATGAATTCGCAATTATCTGAATTCATTGAGGAACACCGTCTACTTGACCACACCCAATTTGGGTTCCGTAGGTTCCATGGCACGGAAACTGCCTTGATTAAAGCCGCGGATGACATTAAAGTAATTTGAGATCAAGGAGGAACCGCATTACTAGTGCTATTGGATCTATCTGCGGCTTTCGACGCGGTCGACCATTCTATTCTGGTCCTCCGTGTCGAAAAAATGGGCATTCAACAAGCAGCCAAAGATCTTCTGGCATCCTTCTTGTCAGGAAGAACTCAGGCAGTTACCCTGGGAACGTTTCAATCAACTAATCTGTCACTGCCATGTGGGGTTCCACAAGGCTCATCCCTGAGTCCGACACTTTTAAATATCTATGTGTCTGACCTAGCCAATATCATTCGTGCACATGGGATGAGCCTAACCTCATACGCAGACGACACGCAGATAGTCCTGGCCATCAAAAATAATGGTGATAAGGTGGCTGAGAGCTTTAAAGAAGGTATGTTGGCAATTGGAGACTGGATGGCCTTCAATTGTCTAAACCTCAACTCTGAAAAGACGGAGGTTGTCATATTTGAACAATTCACCCCAAGCTGGTCTCCCGTTTGGTGGCCCACATCTTCCGAACCCTGCCTACACCTGCCTCTAAGGTAAAGAATCTGGGAGTGGTCTTTCACGATAACCTCAATTTCGTCTCCCACGCTAACCAAATAGCGTCCTCAGCCTTTCATAAATTACGCTTGATAAAGAAAATCATCCCCTTTCTTCCCGAAAGTGCAGGCAAAACCCTGGTTAGCTCCCTAGTGTTGTCCACATTGGACTATTGTAATGGTCTATTTGCTAATGCTCAGATTAGGGTAATCAACAAAATGCAGACCATACAAAACGCGGCAGCAAGACTCCTTGCTAGAATTCCTAAATACAAGTCCGCAACCGATATAATTAGAAACAATCACTGGCTCCCAATCAGAAGCCGGATCAAGTTTAAAACTCTGTGTATCGTATACAAGGCACTGCATAAACAGGGACCTCAGTTTCTAAAAGAACAACTGATTCCCCACTGTCCTTCCGGATTACTGTGATCCACTACTTCCAACAATTTACTGGTGCCTCACACCAAGACTGTCTCCTGAGGAGACCGCCGGTTCCTGGTCACGGCCCCAAAATTGTGGAACACCTTACCTAAGTCAATTAGGACTAGCCCCTCTCTCTGGTCCTTCCGTAAACAGCTAAAAACATGGCTGTTTAATCAGTAACACCTTAAAAATATATAAGTCCTTGGAGAATCTGTTGTAGACGTCACAGTGCCGAGACGCCCACGAGCAATTGTTCACGCTTAATCAAGTGTCATAAAATAAATAAATAAATAATAAATAGTATAGAATGTCTAGTAGAGTAAGTATGTTGTATTAGAGTTGTAGAGTAAGTTGTAGAGTACTATAGGAAGTAGTTAAGAGAGTAGTAAATAGCAAGTAGTAGAGAGCGAGTAGTATAGAGTGAGTAGTAAAGTGCGAGTAATATTTTTCAAGTACTAAAGAGCGAGTAGTGGAGTGAGTAGTAGAGTAGTAGTGAGTATAGTAGCAGAGTAGTAGAATGAGTATCCTAGTGTTTTGAAGTTTGTAATTAGTGAGTAGTGGATAGTAGAGATTTATTAGTAGAGTAAGTAGAGTAGAGAGTAGTAGATAGTGATTATTAGAGTATGTAGTAGAAAGTGAGTAGTAGAGTGAGTAGGGAGTATTAGTGAGTTGTAGAGTAAGTACTAGAGAGAGTATAAGAGAGTGAGTAGTAAAGTTAGAGTAGTAAAGTGCAAGTAGTAAATATTGATTTGTAAAGAGCAATTAGTAGAGAGCTTTAAGAGAAAGAAATGTGACAATTGTTGGGCATTGTTTAGGAGGGCAGGTAATGGGAAACAGGGGGGTGCTTAACTGGCAACAGCTAGATGTATTGCATTTGCAATGCAATAAGTTGCCGACATTTTGTGAATGAGAAGACTAGGTAAACTACAACGCATGAGAGCAGTCGCTTTTTTGCATTTATATATATAATTGTACAGTAATATATATTCATGTAGTTTATAAATAATAATGAAAATATTTAACAAACAAGTTGAAAAGTTTTAAATGTTTTATTAAAGTAAATATATTTTGTACATTTTTTATTTTTATGAATGTTGCGTATTGTACAATTGTTTAATCTTCAAGGATGCTGTATCCATTTTGGAATATGACATTAACTCTTTTTGACAGGTATTCTATGAGAGCTTCTGCAAAGTCGACAATGTCTGCTGGGATGTTTAAGTAGTCCATTAGTACTGAATTATTTATTTCAACAGATTGCAAATGTTCTGCGTTTTCGATTTGTACTGTTATAGTACTTAGTTCTTGATTTGCAGTTTCCAGTCCATATATGGTTATAGTAATTTTTTCTTGTGGTGGTTGTATTTTCTGTGAAGAAAAAAGAAAAGTGTTATTTGAGTAAGTTTTTTCCAAATGTTTTTTTCTTTTTTTTGAGCTAAAGAGAAAAATGATTGTTATATGCAGAGACAAAACAGGTTAATAACTGGTGAAGGTAATTGAAGATAGCATAGATGCGAGTAAACATAGTTTACCAAATATACTGTTTACATATGACCTAACAAAACTTTAACAAAAAGCTGTTACACTAAATCTATAAAATGTATATATTTTTTTTGGGAGAGTGCGTAGTAGTTGTTATTAGAGAGCACGTAGTAGAGGAGTAGAGAGTGTGTTGTATAATAAAGTTAGTGCTAGAGTAATACTGGTTAATAGAGAGTGGGTAGTAGTGAGTTGTATAGTAGTATAGTGAGTACTCACACTCTACTATTCACTATACTCACTAGAGAGTAGTTGAGTTATTAGTAGAGAGTGAGTAATAAAGAGTAGGGACAATTTGTGAGTTGTAGAGTAGTAGAGAGCTTTAGAGAGTGAGTATTAAAGTGCGAGTTTTAAAGTTTGAGTGCTAGTGAGTAGTAGAGTATTAGTGAGTATAGTAGTAGGGAGTAGTAGAACGAGTAGTATAGATTTAGAGTTGTAAATAGTGAGTAGCAGATAGAGAGTGATTAGTAGAGTGTGAGTAGAGAGCAGTAGAAAGTTGTTAATAGAGTAAGTAGTAGAGAGTGGCTAGAATTGTGAGTATGATTATTAGAGATTTGAAAGTACGTAGTAGAGTACTAGAGGGAGTAGTATAGCGAGTTTTAGAGAGGGAATATTAAAGTGTGAGTAGTACAGTGTGAGTAGTACAGTGTGAGTAGTACTTTGCGAGTAGTACAGTGCGAGTAGTACAGTGCGAGTAGTACAGTGTGAGTAGTACAGTGCGAGTAGTACAGTGCCAGTATTAAAGTGCAACTAGGAAACTGCGAGTAGTAAAGATCGAGTAGTAAAGAGCTAGTACTAAAGAGTAAGTAAAGAGTAAGTAGTGGAGTGAGTGGTAGAGAGTATTAGTGAGTATGGTAGTAGTGAGTAGTAGAATGAGTAGTTTAGGGTTGTAGATAGTGAGTAGTAGATAGTAGAGCGTTATTAGTAGAGTGTGTGTAGAGTAGTAGAAAGTGATTAATAGAGTAAGTAGTAGAGAATGACTCGCAGAGTGAGTTATAAATATTGTATTGTATTTTGTACTTACTTGAAATTGGGTATTCCGCGTTGTATTTAATATTTTCTGGCTGTTGAATTTGCGCACAGTTAGGTGAGTCATTTTAATGTATGATCCAATTTCTACTGCAAAGTCTGTCGCATCTCTCCAAAGTGTTATTTTTACAGAGTCTGTTGTATCGTGAACGGTTCTTGATTTTAGTTTGGTTTCTTGCCCTACGATAAATATAGTTTTGGTTTCTTCTTCCTGTAAGATAAAGAAAATTATCTGTATCACATTTTTTACATTGTTTTAGATGGTGTATTGTTGAGAGTGTGTTTTTTGTAAGTAATCAAAATATTACATTTAGAAATAGCAGAGTGCGGGTGTCAAAGAGTGCGGGTGTCAAAGAGTGCGGGTGTCAAAGAGTGCGGGTGTCAGAGAGTGCGGGTGTCAGAGAGTGCGGGTGTCAGAGAGTGCGGGTGTCAGAGAGTGCGGGTGTCAGAGAGTGCGGGTGTCAGAGAGGGCGGGTGTCAGAGAGGGCGGGTGTCAGAGAGGGCGGGTGTCAGAGAGGGCGGGTGTGAGAGAGGGCGTGAAAAAATATGTTTACTTTGTAATGAACGTACCTCAGATATTAGTCCAGATATGCTCATTAATGAGCGTAAATTTGCTTCTATCACAGTTTTTATTCGTGAAATTGGTGGAGCAGGCGGTTGCAGTATATATTCTGCCTCTTGCATAATTTCCAGAGGAATAGTGAAGGGTGTTATTCTCGATATCTTTGTTTGCTTTGTTAAGATTACTACATTGTTTTTTGTTAGAAAATTTCGATTCATAATTGCATTTCCTTCTTTTGTTTGTTGGTACAATTCGTCATTATAGCAAGTTCCTTTAATTGAAGCACTTTCATCAGCTAGAGCAAGATGATATTATACTTTGCTTTCATGTTTAGCGTTCTTCTAGTTAGTTTTGGTAGAACATTTCAGTATGTTAGCTCTGATAGCTTTTTGATACGGATTGCTTTCTTCTTGTTTTGTCTGCTTAAGTTCTTGTATCGAAATCATCTGAAATGAGAGTAAATGTTAGTACACATTCTGGCCATACATTTTTTCCCCTTTGTAATTAACTGGAAGAAAAGAATATGTTAAAAGATACTTTTTGCATATTAAACTGCTATCCATAATGCTTTGTGATCACTATAATATGATTCTAATATACCATAGTGCATTAAATCTACATTACTATAGATATGATCTAGTGTTGAATTGTAGTCTGTTGTGTATTCTTGTATTTTTTGGTGACATTGAAATTGTTCTATCGTATATTCTAATAGTAATGTTGTGTTTTGTGACACTTGCGTTAAATCTATGTTGAAGTCTCCCTTGATTACATATTTATAATTTGGATAAAAGTTTATTATGGTAGTTAATACTTGTAATAGTGTCTGTAGACGTACATGTGGTGGCTTGTATAGTATAACAAATAAGTAGTCGCAATCATTAAGATGCAGAGTAAAATATAAAATGTCAATTTCGTGTTGTGTTTCATATATTGGCAGTAAGAAAATATTTTTCCTGTAATGAATGGCTATTCCATGTTTGGTTTGCTGATTGTTAAATTTATCAAATATGATCAGATGATATTGTTCTATTAAGAAATTATTGGCATCTGCTTTTCGAGTTGTTTTTATTTCAGTGAGGCATATAATATCACTATTCATGATATTTTGGTCGGCTTTGATAGCAGTTCATTTTTTTTGCAAGGACCGTATGTTATGGACAATAATATTACACTGTTGGCTATAGCTATCTAATTGTGGTACTGATATTTGCAATTGCATGTCTGTCCGTAAGCGTGTCATTTCTTCATGTACTTTTGGATGTACAACTATTTTGTCTTGCTGAAACTTTTTAATATACATGTGGTCTAAATAATTAGCTCTGCTTAAAGCTACATAATGCAAATTATGTACTTTATTCCCTTTTCATCCACTTTAACAGTAGCAGTTTCTCCTTGTGTCCAATGTATAGTATGTGCTGATGATTGTCGCAATGGGAATTGTTTGCGTATAATTGTTATATGTTTCTGTAAATTGAAAATGCCGTGTTATAGTATGAATTGGTGTCCAATGCGACAAAATGTTAGTGATTTATGTCTATTTTCTTGCCTTAATTTGCCAACAGTTTCTTTATCAAAAGTAATCCATAATACATTTGGGCTGTTATTGATAGCTTCTACAAATTCCACTATACCTGTTGCACCATTTGTTAATCCATCATTAACATGTATATTGCTAGTTAAATCATATCTTAATTGTAGTGCAAAATGAAATATGAATGGCAAGCCCATTGTTTTCGTTGTGTCTGTGGGTAACTGTGCTAGTATTTTTTTACTACTTCTCTTAGGTCTAATGCAACTGTATCTATTGCTGTTCTGTGTAAACTGGGTATTGTTATATGTTGCAATAAAACTGCACTATTAATATTAACCTCATTGTTAGTTCCCATAATATATGGGATAGTTTTTATAATGTTTTCTGGTGGTTCTAATTCTCGAATATATACTACAGATACAAACACATTAGTTTGTTTACCTTCTCTTAATCGGTTTAGTAGTTCAGCAAATGGCAAGTCATTTAGTTGTCTCATTATTTTTGTTAACTCAAATAACTTAAAATGTGTCTGCCATTTGTACTTACTGGCCTGTATGAATGGTTTGGATTTTGAAATATGTATGTGTCAAATACTGGTTTTAATTGGTAAAAATCTCCAATTGCTAAAATGGATAATCCGCCAAAAGGGAGATTAGACATTTTTATTTCTTATAATCTATTATGTATGAAACTGAATACATTAGCCCCTACCATTGATATTTCATCAATTATTTGCCTGTTGGAGCTGTAAGCAATACATATATGTTATCTGGATTTCTGCCTGCTTTTGTATTGTAATAACGTACTAATGTGTGGTAAAGTGCTGTGATAAGCTTTTGCCTACTCCTGCACCACCTGTACAAAATATGTAGCAGGGTATTTTTATTTTTTTGACCCACTGCAAGTGATGATATATAAAGCTAAGTTGTTCTGCTGTAAGATTTTGCTTTACACTGTTATATTGCTCATTTGGCATTATATTATTGGTTAGTGCTCCTTTTACACTTGTACTTCTAATGCCTAAATCAAATGATAGATCATATAATGGCTGTTCATTATCTTGGACTTTATGGGGTATGTAGTCATCTGTTTCTATATCTATTGGTATATCGAATGTATCTAATATACTGTTTTCATTGCTATTAGTTGTTAGTGGTTTATTATGCTGATTATACTTATTATGATTAGAGTCAACTGTGTCTTTTAAGTTGTAGATATCGTTCATAATAGGTTTCGTTATTATTAAGTATTTGATTTTCTTTTCGCAATGGGTAATAAAGCATTAACAATTCTCTATAGTAATTTTCCAAATCATATTCGGGCTAAATCTGCAATTGCGAATTACTCTTGGTTTTTTTCTTTTTATGTAGTCTATTTCATCTTTTAAATTAATCTCAAGTTCTTCTTCATCTGAGCTATGAAAGTTATTTTCAGTAAGGAAATTGTCATGCCCTGTTTCTTGTTTTTTCTTTTCTTCTTTTCATTATACATAGATGCATAGTCAGCTAATGTACATTTTTCTAATGTTTCAGGGCGTTTGCTGTACTTCACTGTAATATTATCATATTGTATTTTACAAGATGCATACAGTAACAAATTGATAGTTTCCATGTCTTTTAATAAGTGCATACGCTTTTCTGCAGGACTTGTATTAGTAAATACAAAAGATCTTGAACTTTTCTGTAAAGGAAGTTGTAGTATAAGATAGGCTGCTTCTTGTGCACTTATTTCTGTACAGTTTAAGAATGTGTTACCTATATGCTTAAGTTGTTCTTTAATACTTGGATTCTGATATACTTCTTTAGCAGCTTGGGCAATTAATTTGCTCATTCCTCGCAGTGATTTACTAATATATGAAACAATATATACAGCACATGCATATGCATCTAAGATGTGTTGTATATCTATATTTGCTTGCCATGCTTGCAAAATAATAGGATTGTTGTTATTAATAAAGCATTCAGCTGGTGTCCTTTTTAGAAATATAGTATTTTTTTTATTATAGTAGATTGTATACATAAAATTTATTGTTTTATATCTAGTTTCATTGAATGTAAAAACTGATCAAAAGTATAACTTTGGAATTCTTGGGTGTTCATAGTTAGATGTATTAGTTCAATTTGCGGTAAGAGCTCTTTATCTGTTTTGTCTAGCGCTATTGGTTCTAGTATAAAAATTTCAGGCATTGGATAACTGGGATAATGATATTTGCATGTTCTTTTATGTTTGATTCTGCAGTTTTTTGTATGCCCGTGTCTTTGTAAGGGTAGTAAAGACTCTATAGCTGGATCCTGGGTTTTTGCACATGTAACATACTTATTTATAAAAGTAGTGACTTCATTTATTTCAGAACTTTCATATAGTGGAGCCTTTTCTATCCATATTATAGCATTTATTTGTGGTGATCCACGTTGTTGGACTTCTACTCTATAAAAGTAATCAATAATCTTGCCAATTGGATTACTTTCATGCAATAAAATACAATTAAATAATTTTATAACTTGGAAGTCGAAATGTCTTGCACATGTAATGGGATTTTGCTGTATTAATTTACATTTTGTTTCCCATGACATATTTTCAAATTGTTCTTTTGTACATTCTGGTCTTTTTTCTATCCGCAATAATATGGTAATTAAGCGATACCATTTTGTTTCTGCAGCTGATAATGTTAAAAAAAAGGTTGGTAATCCTAATTGTCTAATCATAGCAAATAGGTCTTTTTGCATTGCTCCCATTATGGTGGTGAACTACGTATTGTTTTAAGTGTTTTGTACCCTTCATTAAATTGTAAAATGATGTCTAATTTTTCTTTTATGTCTTTCGCAGTTATAATTTTTCCATTATTAAAGTATTTTCTAAGAGAGATAAAGATTTTGCTCTGTATTTGTTTAATGTGTAATGCTTTTACTTTAAAGAAAATATTAGTTATAGACTTTGCTACTCTAATATCATTACTTCTTACTTCTGATTGACAGATTGTGCTGTAATGTATTGGTACATGCCTTTCTTTATTAGTTGGCCTTCGTTTCCCGCAGAAATATAGTCAGAAAGGCTAAATATTCGTAATCTTTGTCTTCATATAAGCCTCTTGGTGTGTTATATTCTGCCGGTGCCTCTTGGTGTGTTATATTCTGCCGATACTAAACTTAAAATATTATTTGTTTCCATAGTAATTGTTTCATTATCTAACATAGTATCTAGATTTCCTGCTGCAATGTTGTCTGAGGAATCTGATGTATTATTTGTATCTGAAGTCTCATTACAAGGATGTATATTTTGTAGTGTATAATCCCAATCTGGATTAATAGTGATTCCATATTCTTGAAACTTACTGCTAGTAGTTGCCAAATATAAAGCTGCACGTTTTACTTTGTTTGGTCTAAGATTTTCGAAATGGGTATAAGATTTATAACTTAATTTCCATTTTAATTTTATTGGAATTGTCATGTTATCATTGATTTGTCTTGGTAAAACAGTTACAGTTGTCATAACATCTGCAGGTACATTTACTACTGCACCTGATAGTGATTTTTGGAATACACGTGGTAATGTTTTAATTTGTAAAAATGGTATTCTTGGTGATACTAATCTTTCTTCTAAGTTATGCAAGCGTAAGGCTGCTGGGATTTCAGGAAATGTCATCACACTATAAACTGAACATGGAGGTTATTTGTCCTTACAAATATAGGTGTAACATGTTTGGCATATCTCATCTGTTGTGTTTTTACTAATGTTACATTCTATGAATTTTGCCCGCATACTAATATTGTGTGTTTTTTGTAGACTTTGCTTATGCCATAGTTGATTGCAAATAGTGCAAGTGTACTCGGGCCATATCTTATTTGTTCATGAAAGATATTAATTATGTCATTTGTTGTTTGAACTATAATATTTCTAGTATTATTAGGTGCATTTCCTGTGTTTTGTGTATGTTTTCTTTTTCTATTACTGAGATGTCCTAGAACTTGTATTGTATTTGTTGTTTGAGTTTGTGATTCAGCATCAGGTGTAAATGGGTGTAAATGTGTTTATTTTATCAGTATTGCTAATAGTTATGTGTGAAGCCAAATTACTGTGTTTTGTTAAAGGCAGTCCATTGGCTTGACTATTGCAGCTTTGCGTTTTTATAAATGTATTTTCTACTTGTAAGTTTGTTGAAGGAATCCGTGGCAATGCCTCTAGAGATATCTGTGTTGTATGGACATATATGTTTTTTGTGGACTTCACTTTTCCCTCTCTATGGTTTTGTTGTGTCATCTGTAGTGATATTTTGCTAATTGTCTTCATTTTAACTGTAGTTAATTGTAAAGTAATCCTTGTTGAATTTATCTTTTCTGTATCAGCTAACTTTATGATGTATTGCTATACCAATTGACTAGTAATCTAATTTTGGAATACATGTTCCATTAGGCTCATTAGGCTGAGGTATTGCTGTTGTATTTTGGCTATTTGAATCAAATATAAAGTATGCATGTATAGTTTTAAATACAGAAATTGTATATCTACCTATACAGATTAACACACCAGTTTGTGAATTAAGTGTAGAACTTAATGTTGATATAAATGTGCTATGTCAAATGTGTACTGATTTTGTTATCTCGTCTCTAAAGCTGTTTTGAGCCTAATAGAATATATTATGTCATTGCTATTTATGTAATTTGGCAAATTTTGTGGTTGCATACAATGTTGTTCATTAACAGAGTGCATTTCTGTGTATAAAGCATCTCCGAGATTCATAATACAATGTAAATCTACACTGTCCCAAGTATATGCTGGTTTACAGTAGTTCTGTAGAATAGCAAATATACTATTTGGCAGAGAGTGTATATTGAATACTATTTGCAATAAGTGTATTTTTTTTGCTGTGTGTATGTGTTATTTAAAATATCTATTTCTTGTTGTGCTTGTACTAAAATATTTGCATCTATGTTGCTATTATTTGTGTTAGTTTGCCTGTTGTGCAATGTGCTATTGTTTATACTTTCTGGAACTATTATGCATTACTTTCAGTAATAGATTTATATGTATGATTGCAATTACCTGTATGTGTGTTGGTATGTAAATTACTTTTTGATGTTGTTGGTTGTTGTACATTTATGTTTGTGCTATTAATATGTTGTCTTTCTGTGTTGCCCTTAAGTGTTTTCTTAAGTATACTTGCATATGTGTTAGTAGGAGTAGTCTCTAGTGGTGTACTAGTATCTTGTGTTGTACTTATATTCTTGCTGTTAGTTTGAGACAGATTCTTAGGTGTTGTTGTTGGAGTTAAACGTGTATTGGAATATGTACTAGTACTAGAAGTATTATCTAAAGATGGTGATGGCTGTTTCCCATTACAAATTGTTTTTGCTTTAGATTTAGATTCCCGAATTATTTTTTTTGCTGTTTCTATAAGCGTTTGAAATGCCTGTGTGAAAACATTTTGGCATGCTTTAGTAGACTGCACATAAAGATTTTTGGGTACTACTGAATTCCTATTTTGTTGAATTATTACCATTGCTTTTTGAAGTGACTCTTTTTTAATCGTAGTTAGTTGTATTGGAGTTAATTCATATGGTACGCAATTACTATTTGGTTTCTTTAGACTATGTGCCAAATTTGTGATGTACTCTAGAGGTTTTTCAAATATGAACTGTATAGTAATACATGTTCCATTTGGGTGAGGCATTCCAGTGTTATCACGACTATGTGAGTCAAATACAAAGTATGAATTGCTATTTTTAACAATGGATATAACCTACATTTCCATGCAAAGCAAAACACCCGAGTTTAAATCAAGTGCAGGTTTTAATATTGTTTGCAAATTTGGAAAAGATGGGTCAAATTGTTGTAATATGTCGCCATAAGAAGGTTCTTTAAGCTTAAGCGTATAGATAGTCTTATTGTGTTCTATAAAATTTGGTAAATCATCTGGATGCCTAAGTTGTTCTCTATTAATAGGTGATGCTTTATATACAGATGTGCATTCTATGTCCATAATGTAATGCAAGTCTTCTTTAGTCCATGTATTTGCAACTTTGTAATAGTTTTGTATAATTGCAAATGTACTGTTTGGCAAACATTGGTACCCTCTTGAATTAGCAGAAAATTTGTAATAGCCTTGATGATCTGCTGGCATATTTGCATCATATTTATTGTAATACAATAAATATTTTCAAATTAAACTGATTAATCAATAGTTATAAGTCCTGTTATAGCTGCGTCGTAGCTTTCTTTTTTTGATATATATATATATATACTATTCTTAAAATATTTGAAATCAATATTTATTTGGCTATAAGAGTGCAATTTTGGGATAAGGAGTTTTGAAAAAGGAAGAAAAAATTCAACAGTAAAACCGTCCAGTCCAGGAGCCTTGTCTTTTTTAAGAGTTTGGAGCACTGTAAGTAATTCTTGTTGGGAAATATCTAGTTCTAAGTGAGAAAGATCGAGAGGGAAATGGTCAGGTTTGTGTATGGTAGAAAGAAATGATTAAGAGATTGGGAAGAAGGTTGAGTTTCAGAGGAGTATAAAGTTTTATAGAAAGTGGAGAATTCAGTGAGAATGTCTGCGTCTTTGTGTTTAAGATTAGAATGAGTGTCATAGATGGATTCAATGTTCAATTTATTATGCTTGACTTTCAGGTAATTGGCTAAAATTTTCCCGGCTTTATTTCTAGCTCCATAGAACTCTTCTAACATTTCCTTTAAAGCATGATGGTATAATGTTTGCCATAATCACAGACTGGACACTGCTTTTGTTTTTCCTGCCCACATGGCAGCAAAACGCATGGATTTATTGGCTTCCTGTTACGCTTTATCTTGATTTATGTGCTAAACGTTCTTTACGCCCACGACCTTCACAGCAAGAAGTCTTAAAACCCCCTTAAATGCCCTCCTCATTCCATTTCTCCTTCAATATCAATTGTATGTCTTTTCTTTTGCATAATCGTATTACTGCAATCATTGTCTCCGCTTTATTTAGTTTTGATGCTCATGATCAGATTTTATTATTGTTTGCTATTGTATTGTGCCCATTGCTTACTAATGTACTTATATTGTATTGACACCTTGTTCTTTTCTCCTTTTACCAAATAAAATTCTTTTTTGAACTGAATATTTATTTGGCTATATGTGAAGATAAAGCAAACTAAGCTACTTTGTTTTAAATTATGTTTTGCAAAGGAATTTCCAACGTATGGAGTTTAGCTGTATTATTTCGAGTTGTTTTTCAAAAACAAGGTTTTAATAGGAATAGATTTACATTTGATCTATTTCTTTAGTATATATGTATATAAATATATATCAATTTTATATATATATATATATATGAAAAAACAGTCCCTGTTCCGTCAGTAATCGGCGGAACACAGCAGGTTCAGACCTCCAATGGCCCCAATGAAATGCAGCGTAAGAACACAATCAAGCCTCGAGTGAGTTGCAGAGTGACGATTTATTCGATAAAGGATGACGCGTTTCACTCCACTAGGGAGCTTGTTCTCAGAGCCATTACAGACATTTATATAGTGAAAATAAAGGTAGGACAATACAAAAAAGTGTGCACACCCTCTTTACAGATTAACATAAAAATGGTAAAAAGACTAGATATACTGCAAGTGCAAGAAAACACAAAGACTGCTATTCACAAAATGAATAAATAAAAACATTTGTGAAAAATGATAAATATAAACACTGGATATGTAATTCATTAAACAATGGAATAGTTAAATGTATTAAATATTTCATTTATAGGGTAAACCAAACCCCAAATTTCCTGTCAACAAAATGCCGGCATAGTGCCTGTTTCAATGGAGAAAATCAAAGGGTATTTACCAAAATTCATTGAAAAACAGCAGAACTATTATTGCAACACAGTGTCTATTTCATATTCAAGCAATGATCACATTGTAAAGTATAAACTAGAATAGACTGTCTCTCTAATCAAAATGATCTAACATAAAAAAAGTGGTGAAAATAGACGTGTTGAAAAAACATGATGAAAAAACAGTATTGTGATAAGATAAACCAAAAGAAATAATAAAATCTTGATCCAAAGAAAGCACATAGCGGGAAACTATGAACAATAAGAAGATAATCTTGAAGACAGCTAGTATAAATTGATATAGCAATCATATAATAAAGTAATCAGTTCCCAAATACAATATATATCTATTTACAAAAAATATACAAAGAGGGTAGTCACCAGCCGGTGACTAACCCAAGGCAGGCACACCCAAAAGGTCAACAGTGATGTAGGAGCTAGATGGTAACAATAAACCTGTGGAAAAGGGCGAGCGCCTTAAGGATGAAAAAAGACAGGAGATAAGTAAGCACAGAAGCCAGTTTATAAGAAGTTACTCAGATCTTCCGTCAGATTAAGGCCATTTGGGGCCTTAGTATCCAAAGATAGTATAAAATGTGATTCTTTCTGTCTGAGTAACTTTATCCGGTCACCTCCCCGAGTAGGCTGGGGCACAGAACATAAAAAACTCAAACACCTTGAGTATACTGTTTTATCATGTACTGCACGGAAATGCCTAGCTACAGGATAATTACTGTCGCTGTTAATGATAGCACGAATGTGCTGAAGAATACGTTGGTGTACTGGGAGCTTAGTGCTCCCGATGTATTCAAGATTGCAAGAGCATCTTAGTTTGTACACAACGTATTCAGACCTGCAGGTAAGGTATTCACGGATGGCTATAGGTGTTGTACTAAAAGCAGTAACATAATGTGTACTGTTTTTCGCAAATGTACAGGCACGACATGAGGTGCACTTAAAAAAGCCAGTTTTGTGTATAAGACTCTTCTTAAGTGGACCCTCTGGCATTGGCCTGTCTAATGCATCACGCATAGAGGGCGCCCTCCTGAATGTTATATTAGGTGTTTTAGAAAGTAATGGCCCAAGAATGACATCAGTCAGGATTATGGGCCATTCAGTGCACATAATACGCCTTAACTAATTTCAGTACACAGGAACGTAAGATATCAGTCTCACATTACATTCAGACGCAGGGACATTAGGGGCCTTTGGTGCAAGAAGTGCATCACGTCCAATAGAACACGCTTTCTGAAGAGCTTGTTCTAGAATTTTAACAGAATAGCCTCTATTAAGAAAACGTTCTTTGGACTCCCTGAGACAGACATCAAGTGACTCTTTATCACTGCAGATCCTGCAGATGCGAATGAATTCCCCATAGGGTATGCTTCTGATAGTATGAGCAGGATGGGCGCTCTGAGCATGCAAGATCGCGTTGCCTGCTGTAGGCTTGCGGTGAAGACATGTTTCAATTTTGTTAATCTGTATAAACACTCGAACATCAAGAAACTCTGCTGTATTGGTTGTGATGGTAGATGTGAATTTCAGATCCAATTCATTGGTATTTATATCCATCACAAATGCATTAGCTTCCACCACAGTACCTTTCCAAATTATTCAAACATCGTCGATAAAACGCCAGTAGTTGACGATATTAGGTAACCACTGACGGTGCGTGGTCCTGAGCTCGTGTTCCTCCCACCAGCCCACATGGAGACATGAGTAACTGGGGGAGAAACACGAGCCCATCGCCACACCACGCAGCTGCTGGTATATCTGGCCCTGGAAATGGAAAAAGTTAGTGGTCAGACAGATTTTAATCATTTCAAGTATCATTCTGTTGTGCTCTCGAAAACAAATGTCTCTACCATTCAGATATTGTTCACAGGCATTAATTCCTTGCTGATGGTGGATTGAGGTATAGAGTGACTCGATATCCATAACCAGGAAAAGGTAATTATCACACCAATCAACATTCTCAAGTTTGTTTAAAAAGTCTGTGGTGTCCTTTAGATATGATGGGAGACTAGACATGTGGGGTTGCAGAAAGTAATCCACGTATTTGGAGAGGTTTTCATTCATGCTGCCAATGGCGGCAATGATAGGGCGACCTGGTGTGGGTGTCAATTGTTTATGTACTTTAGGGAGGAAGTAAAGTACTGGTGTGACTGGATGTTCGTTGTTGAGAAAATTACATTCATCTTTTGTTAGTAGTCCCAATCTTTTCTATGCCTGAATTTTCTTGCGGGTTGTTGCATGGCTCTGTGTCATCGCAAATTGGGTTGACATGAGATAACATGTAGAATCTAATAAATGTCTCTCTGCCTCGATAATGTAATCTTTAGTTTGCCACAACACTGTATTTCCCCCTTTGTCCGCATTTTTAATTATGACATCCTTGTTCTTCTGTAGTTTACTCACAAGCTTGTGGTACTGGTTCTCATTGTAATTCTCTTGTCTCCTCTGGTTAGTAGTGAGTCTGTTCAATGTTTTTAATTCTGCAACCACCCTATCGCTGAATACATCTACTGCATCACGTGGCATAATCGGTAAAAAAGTGGATCTAGGGCGGAATGGAGTAACAACAGAACAATGAACATCAGTACTTTGACTCACTGTGGGAGTTGTCTGAGAGTCGTTTTCATATGCTAGGTCTAACATATTCTGTAAATCCGCAGTGTCATGTACCTGCAGCGATGATCTTGATACTGCAGAGGTATCCGCAAGTGGAGTTTTATTTCGTTTAGATTCTAATTTGAAATATTTAATTAGTTTGATTTTGCGGATAAACTTATAGACATCAATGTGTGTCTGATTGTATGAGAATCTGTTAGGCGGACAATAGGACAACCCAAGAGAAAGTAACTGTTGTTCTGATTTAGTCAGAGTGATGTTGGTCAGGTTAATGACGGTGTTATCCATCAAGCTTGTCATTTTCTCCAGTTCTTTTTTCTTCTCCCTCGCGAGGTACTTGCGTTTGAAGAGCCTCCTCCTGAAACGCCTGCGCTGGCTGATTGATTGCCTTGCTTTGTTTGAGGTTGCCGGGAGCACAGGGAATAGCGCCGGTCCTCGCTGACAAAATTCAACTCATCGATTAGTGAGAAATTATCACGACCACAAGTGCTGAGATCGGGTCTTATTGGTGCACTCATCATCGCTGGTCGAAGTTAGAGAATTAATGGACACAATGTCGCTATTGTCCGTTGGTAGAGAACTCTGAGAGGTTGAGGGTTGATTAGATGTAGGATTGGTAACGTTTGCCACTGCCTTACGCTTCAGATTGTCGTACTTGCGTGAAAAGGTGAAAATCCTACCAGTGGCATTATCGTTTTTATCTCTAGCAAACTTTGTAATCTTCCTCTCTATAATTGTTTCCTCTAGTTTCTTTATGCGAATGTCAATCTCCGCTTTACTTTTGGTGATTAGATCTGTTTCTCCAGATGCTTCCAAGAGGCTGTTCATACGATCAATTTCAGTCAATAATTTGTCACGATCTGATTCTGCATATTTGATCAGGATATGCAGCATATTCATCGAACTTTTCAAATTATTATCGGCCCATTCTTGGAGCATTTGGGGATCTGGGTTTTCATAGGTTGGCACAATAAGCACCCTTAACCCACGGGGAATCCTGTCAGCATCTCTGTATTTTTCGAGTGATTTTTTCTCCCACCACTTCGAGATTTCACCACGTAGAAGTTTCTCTAGTGTCTTTAAGAGCGTTTTTGCATCACTGTTGGGAGAAATGGGTGCAACACTGTTGGGAACAGAAGTATTAGATGGTAGGCTGTCAAAGCGAGCTTCAGCTGTGGCTTCCCTGTTCCTGAGCGCATCGCTCGATATCATATTTAAATGAGTAAATTCAATGTTAAATCGTCTGACTTGGTACAGTTTAACCCAAGTAATCTGCAAAGATGTGATGCGTCTCGCTGCATATACACTGTTATGAGGCAATCCTGTAACCCTCTACAAATGAGTATGGAAATTTGGAGCAAAGTACAAACAAAAGGGAAAGGGGAGTGTCTTACCGGAATCGGTGCCGGGATGCCCGCCGATCAGCCGACCGGGAAGTATATATACACACAAGAATACCGGCTGGAAACCGGTAAGGAAGCACTCACTTAGGTTATTTCAGTTTAGACCAACTGCTTTTATTTCAGCATACTCGTCCTAACCCAATGCGTTTTGCCTTCAGCCGAAGGCTTGATCACGGGTGTTGAGCTCTAACACGAGCCTACCTTTATTTCAGTGCACAGTGAAAAAACTTTACAGTGAAAATGCATTGCATTGTGGGTAATGTAGTTTTTCAGGTGAAAAAGTGTTAACATGCTCCATTTACAATAAAATGCAACTGTTTGGATTTTGCAGACATTATGAAGTAATTAGAACACTGTTTTTATCAAAGTTCTTGTTTTTGAGTTAGTGGTGACTATCATTCACGTCCGTGAATGTTTTCATGATTTATGCTCCCTGGTGAGCAATTTCACAATACTCTCGGGTTGATCATGTTCGTTTTTTATGTCTCTCAGTAGTTGTCACGGTTCTTTCTCTCTGGTGAGTGGATCCCATGAAGTCCTTGTGAATTTCTTCTGCCTGGTTGAGGCCGTACGGCTCTAGGGTCCTGAAACTGATATGTTTTGATTCTTTTTGTCTCAATGCCTTTCTTTGATTTCCTCCTCTTTCTGAGTTCGTATGTTGGTTAATTGCGCAGTATTTGAGTGTTTCCCAGTTGTTATTGTGGTGCTGTATCATGTGTTTGGAAATTGCATTAGACTGGTCTTGATGGGTGACCGCTCTTGTATGTTCAAGGATTCTTTTCTTTGCCTCAAAGATTGTGCTGCCGATGTAACTTTTGGCACAAGGGCATGTCACCATATAAACTACGAACGTGCTTTTGCACCTCAGATGTTTTATTTTCCATTTTTTTCCCCCAAACATAGAGAGTTCTTTTGTCGGTGATGCAATTCGGCAAACCTTGCATTGTTTGCACGGCCAAAAACCCTCACTGTGCATCCAATTTATCCAATTTATATTGGGAGATTTTTTGAAGTGGCTGTGGTCACCCAGATTTTTTTTTGCTCTGTGGAAGGTTACATGTGGATGTTCTCCAATGATTTTTGATAGTTGAATCTGTCCGTAAAATACCCCAGTGTTTTTTGATTATTTTCATTAATGTTCCCTTTTCCGGGGGAGGAGCCAAGCTTGCGACCGTGATGGCCGCTTTGTAGCTCGGCTCCGCCAACCTTCCTGCCTGAACCGTAAATCCTGTACTTTATCCTGCCCCGAGGAGACACATTCGACGGAATATGGGACTATGAAAGGCTGCTAGCACTCACCGTTTGTCCCGGGTGCTCCTTGGTGCCGCGGATCTTGAGCTGTGCCCTTGTTTGCTCCGAAGCCTCCGTGGCGTGCAGGCCGGGGATTCGCCTGCGACGGTCGGCCGGAGCGGGGTATCGACGCCGACCCCTGGTGGTGGAGAGGAGTCGGCTGAAGAGGCCATTGTGCGGTTGGACCGGTGGCGACTGACCGGGCCCGGTCTGGTGGCCCGGGTGCCCAGCTGCAGGGCGCTGCCTCCCTCGGACGGGGGTTGACCGTGCAGGAGGCTTGTCCCCCCTTTGTTCTCCTGTCCGGCCATCTTGAAGCCCTTCGCCCGGAATCGGCGGGCGGCGCCCATGAGACAGTGGCGCCGGCTACCCCCAGTGTCTTGGTGGCCCATCTTTCTGCACCAAGATTGCCATTAGCGGGATCCGGCGAGACTCCGCTGAGCCTTGTTAGACGGCCCGGATCGGGGTCGAGGAACGTAGTGGCCTCATTGCACCGACAAAATGGCGGACGGCGCCCCGGGTCTCGGACCTGTTGGGGGCGGCGAAACTGGCCAGTCGAACTGCACATTGGCTGAAGAGTGTGGGAGTGAGCCCACGATTGGCGATGTCTTCGCCGCCCTGTGTTCCTGGCGGGCGACCATGGCTTTTGCCGCAGCTGCGCAGGATAGCGGTTCTGCCGCCGGGCTTGTTGGGCTTGTTGGGCCGCCCCCCATGTATGCGGCCCGACCGAGGGAATGTGCTGATTGGTCTCTCCCGGCTGTTGAAGGGAATGCGACCGCGGTTCATCTGAGAGTTCAACTGTCTGTTGCCTCGAGTCTCCAGGAGGTTTTGCTTGAGGTGGACGTAGGAGAGGGCCCCACGCCGGGGTCCGTCCGGGTCAGTCTCGCTGGGGTACCCGGCAGTTTTTTGACTCTAAATACTTGGAGGGGGTCCAGTGGTTGTTCCGTGGGGGTAACCTCCCCCCTTTGGTCGGTGGGACTGTACCCACACTGCCTGCTGCTTCTGACGTTGCTCTTCGCCAGTCTGGTCCGCGGCCGCCATTATCTGTATTGCTGCTCGAGACTTGGATCCCCTGTTTTGCACCCTTGGCCTGCCTTTTTCCGATCCTATGCACACTCCGTGCCTAAAGTACTGGTCAGGAGAGGACAGGGATGAGATGGACTCGCCTCGGCGGACTGCTAATTAATGTGTGGAGATGTGGACTGCTCGCAGCTGTAACAGTATGACCAATTCCTCTTCATGTTCCTGATGTTTGAGTTTGTGTCGATTACATCTCGATGTGGGTTCTAATTGTGTTACGGTGGGGGGTGGGAGCTGACGGTTCGATTGCATATCTCCTCTCCCACTGGTTTTTTCTTCCCCTTTTCCCTTCTATTTTTGTCTGTATTGTTCTTTCTTTACTTTCTGATTCTTCTGCATTTCGGGTTCTACTTAGGGCGACAGGCACGCTGCTGGGGGGGTAGGCCGTAGCCTTCTGCAGGGGTGCAGGGTGGTGTGGGTGGGATGGAGTCTGTATATTGTTTGTTTTTTCTTAGTTCTATGGCTCTTTTGTATCCCTTTATCGGGACGCTATGTCCGCACGCATGCCCCATGGAGTGGTTGCTGATAGTGTAGGACATGAGTTCTTCGCGTTAATGATGATAGCACACTTACACATCCTACTTGCCTCGATCCCGGTTGTGGGTCTATTATTGTGTGCCTTATCCGCCATGGGGCGCATACTGCGACGCTGCGTTCTTTCTTCATTGTTTTTAATATTCCTTCTTTTACCCTTCCTTTCCTTTTCCCCTTCTTTGGGTTAGTATAGCGGATGGCTATCTTAGTGTTGCAGTTCTGACTCCTTTGATTGGTACCAGCCCATATTCAAGTGGTGACGGTGGGCAGCGGTGGGAACTGATTTGCAACGTGGGAACTATGCGTTGCCTTCGCCAATTGTTGCTACTATTTCTGATTCTCACTGCTTCTTTGTATTGCTGCTTCACCAACTGCCCGCCTTGGGAATTCGGAAACTAATAGCTGCAATGTCCCTGCTATACTTCCTATTATATTATAAAATTAACCTTCTCTTATCCTGCTCCTAGCGGTTACATTGGGACTTTTAATGTGTACTGATTGTTTATTGAATGCTGAGGAACTGCTGGAGAAGATCTATCCGGATTTTGTGCGCCCGCAATGTGTTGTGGCCGGCCTGATTGGTTGTAGGCCCGTATTTGTACGTTTCTGCTTGCACAATAAAGGTTTTCAAAAAAAAAAAGTTCCCTTTTCCGCATTGTATGGTGTTATTAATCTGATTTTGTTGTCAGTTTTAGTCTCTTGGACTTTGTATAGTATCTTTTCTGTCAGTTTCTACTACTTTTTTTAGGCATTTTTTCACATTGTTTGATTGGTATTTTCTTTTTATGAATCTGTTTGAGGCTTCCATGCTGTGTTTGAGGAATTCTGAGTTTTTAGAACAATTTCTTTTTATGCGGAGAAATTCTCCATATGGAATGCTTCTTTTTAGTCTGTCCTCATGGAAGCTTTGTCCATGTAGTACAGAATTGGTTGCAGTCTTCTTCCGGTGTAGTGTAGTTTCGAGGCAGTTGTTCTCAATGTATATTTCTGTGTCCAGAAACACAACCCGGTTGCTGCCTATTTCGTATGTGAACTTTAGATTTGTAGGTGTGTTGTTTAGTTTTTCAAAGTATTGTTCAAAATCTGTTTGTTCACCGTCCCATATTATAAAAAGATCGTCTATGAATCTAAGCCATAGTATCGTCCTCTTTTTCTACGCGTAGTTTTCTGTTTTCCAGGCCTCATTTTGTTCATACCAACCCATAGTGAGATTGGCATAATTTGGTGGAAAAGAAAAGCCCATGGCACATCCCCGTGTTTGTTTAAAAATGTTTTTGTCAAATAGGAAGTAGTTGTTGTGTAGGCATAAGAAGATCATGTGATTTAACATTTCATTATGTTCTTTGTATCTTATGTTCCTTTTTCCCAAATAGTATCTGCATGCATTCATACCAATGGTGTGCTCGATGTTAGTGTATAATGATGTCACATCCATTGTGATTAGTTTGAAAGAAGGTTTCCAGACAATTTTTTCCAGTTGTTTTAGGTCAGTGTCCTTTATGAAAACATTCACGGACGTGAATGATAGTCACCACTGACTCAAAAATAAGAACCTTGATAAAAACATCGTTCTAATTACTTCATAATGTCTGCAAAATCCAAACAGTTGCATTTTATTGTAAATGGAGCACGTTAACACTTTTTCACATGAAAAACTACATTACCCACAATGCAATGCATTTTCACTGTAAAGTGTTTTCACTGTGCACTGAAATAAAAGTAGGCCCGTGTTAGAGCTCAACACCCGTGATCAAGCCTTCAGCTGAAGGTGAAACGCGTTGGGTTAGGACGAGTATGCTGAAATAAAAGCAGTTGGTCTAAACTGAAATAACCTGAGTGAGTGCTTCCTTACCGGTTTCCAGCTGGTATTCTTGTGTGCAAATTTTACGACTGGTTCTGTCGTCTAAGGATAGCACCACGCTACTATCAAGAGCGCCGGCGTTTCACACAGAACCAAGCCGGTAGCCGCGCCAAAGTCCCAAGCGCAGAATCCAGCGCATGGACACAAAAGATACGCCCAAGTCAGTCTTGCGTTATTAGTTGCTTTTTATTTAATCATAAGGTGCAGGGTGAAAAATGCTGAACAGACGCGTTTCGGACAGAGCGTCCTTGCTCACTGTTAGCGGGAGTATGGACCACAATACATATATATAGTGTTAGTTTCACATTATCGCGCCCAAATTCAAAAATATTTGCATGGAAATGGACATAGGACTCACACATTGCCTAAGCTTATATTTTAAGATGAAAAATGGGCGCCATCTTAGAATAGTACATACACACTATTACCATAATGAGAAATGTTTACAAATAATTGCTAAACATTAAAATGCTATATGAATGTGCTTAAGTAGTGATACCATTGTTCATATCGAATCAAATTGCTAATGACGCAAATGTCAATCGATTAAAAACCATGACTGTACAAATACATGTATAATTGATGCTTCACAAAAATGTGTTTCATGATTAAAAGACTAGTCACCCATACGATGTGTTCAGTGGCACAGCCCAAGGGAAATATACATAACAAACATAATTTAAAACAAAACATTACATTGTGTTAAATCGTATTTCAACATTCATTAATTAATTAGGATCCAATTTATAGGAGACATGATTTAATAATAAAGTGCATAATGCGATGTGTAAACATCCATATGTGCAAACATTCTGCATGATAAAGTGCAAAGTGCAAAAGTGCTTTTATATCATACTGTGCAAATACGCATTGGCGTCCCCGTATGCTGTCTGTTGTTAACAGCATAATATTCTGATTCTTTTCTATGCTGAGATTTATTGTCATTTGAAACACAATTTCCCTTAGGATATATCTCGTATATATTGCATTAAAGGTGCCACAAATGGTATCAGAATCCTTTTTCTTGTTAAAGCACGAGCTAAATAAAGTATATCTCAATATGGATGTGGTCACTGTTTAGTCTGCTTGAACCAAAAATAATAATAATGATAATATGTGAAGAGGAAAACGTGACAACTGAAAAATATTTAAAGATGTTACATAGGGTAATTATCCAAAAACTTTTGTTTGAATTAATTAAACCCTGTGATGTTATATAAAAAAAGAAAAAAAATAATAGAAAGAGAGAATATCAAAAATCTACTGCAAACAGGACCTGTGGTGCATATGGCAATTTGTTTTTAATCATCAAAAAGAAATCAATACCTTTAGGTAAACCACTTTCCTGAGAAAACTATATCTATAAAAGTTTAAAGATTCCTGAAACTGAGACAATCAAAGAAGGATCCAGAGTTCTTAAAGAAAATTGCTAAGATCTTTCCCCATGTTTAATCCCCCCGGTGTCTTGCTATTAAGTTGACCAATATATCGTGATTCGAACTGTCTAAGTTTGGTTTCGTAATCTCCACCTTTTTTAGAGGTGGTTACAGCATCGATCACATAATATTTTAAATGTGCCAAGTTCTTTTTGTGGAATTGCTGGAAATGTCTAGCTACTGGGTAGCTTTGATCCGCATTCACAATGGCCCTTAGATGTTGTAGAATACGTTGGAAGCACCAAATTACCAGTGCACCAACGTATCTCAGGTTGCAACTGCAAGTAAGCACATATACTGCCAGTTCTGTTCTACATGTAAAATGTGCATTCAAAAAGACCGGTTTTGTACTGAAGGGGGTTATATATGACTTGTTATTAGTTCCGAAATTGCATGCCCTACAGGAGCTGCATCAGAAAAAGCCTTTTCATGGGGATAGCCAGTTCTCACTTTTGGACAGCTCTGGGCTGTTGGTAACTAGTTCATTACGCATTCCAAATGCTCGCCTATAGGTGATGGTTGGCGTATTGGGCAGAATATCCCGGAGTATGGGGTCGGTAAGAATAACCGGCCATTGTGACTTGACCATGGAAGCAATCTGTCTAGCTTGACGGCTAAATCCAGTAATAAGTCTGATGGTATTAGTTGGTTGGCCTTCACTGGTTTGTGAATTGGATACCCTAAGGGGATCTAACAGTTCAAGGCGATTCAGGCTGTTGGCTTTTTGTCTAGCTACATCCAAAGACTGGGAATTATAGCCCCTCGCTATCAGTCTAGCTCTTGCCTCTAGCTGATGGTGATCGCGAAGTTCAATAGAACTGCATGCCCTGTGTATCCTCAAAAACACCATGAGGAATGGCTCGAATAGTGTGCTGTGGGTGGAAACTGTCCGCATGTAATATTGAATTACCTGCGGTGTTCTTTCTAAATAGACAACGTTGTGACCACTAGTCTATTATCTGCACTTGCACATCTAAAAAGCTAGCTTCCTTAGCACTGATATCAGCGGTGAAGGTCAGGTTTAGATTGTTAATGTTGATATTATGAACAAATTGATGTGCCAGTTCACTAGTACCTTTCCAGATGATGAATACATCATCGATGTATCTCCAGTATTTGACTATATTGTTCAGCCAAAATGCGGAGTGGGTAACCTTGAGGACATGTTCCTCCCACCAGCCAACGTGGAGCCCCGTGTAGCTGGGGGAGAAACATGCCCCCATGGCCACTCCCCTCAATTGGTTATAGACCTGGATTTCAAATAAGAAGACATTATTATTCAAACATTTGTCTATCATAGAAAGCATGTTGTTATGATTATACTGTTCTATAGGTCTTTTACCCAGGTAAAACTTGATATATATATATATATATCGTCATTTACAGTGTTTTTGCAGTTAACTAAAATCATTGGTAAATAGTCAAATTCTATATTATGTTAATGGTTTATTTGTGGCTTTTAAGTAGTAACCTTTGATGTATTTTTTATAGAATCAAACTTGGTGTTTAGCAGCTAGATTTTATACAACCTATTTATATTTTATGTATAATATATATATATATATTATGAAGTTATTTTTAGTTTTGATATATCTACACTTGATGTTTTTAACAAGTGTTTTATAGTTACAGGTGGAGAAATAAACAAAACAGGTACTTTATTTGAACGTTGCTAATTCTTTGGCAAAACATCAAGGTAAAGAAACAATTTCCAACCTAGAGAAGACTATATATATATATATATATATATATATATATATATATATATATATATATATATATATTATCGTTCCACAAGTGCCCACACTTGGGATGCACTCCCCTCTGACAACTTTCGTTTATCCAGGCAGCAGCGCAGAAGGTAAATCCATAGGCAATATTATAACCAGCCTTACGCGTTTCAGATACTTTTATCCTTGTTCACAGGCAACGTGCAGCAGACAACTGAAAAGGCACAAAGACTGCAGTTAGAATCAGTCCAATACCTTTATTGGCCTCAGGTGTGGCCTCATTATTATCATGCCTCATGGGAACTGTAGTCTTTAGTTAAAGCCATGATTCCTGTTACAATGCAGTCTGTTGCTCGAACATATTTCATACTGATTTTGCCATTAGTGAGCCTTCTATGGAAAACGCACCGCACTGCCAAACATCTAAGCCATGTCAAAGATCCGTTGTTAGCTCGTATTAGACGAACCGCCGGTCCGCTTTGCATGCGGTGGTGCATCCCCACGGCTGGACTGCCGCGTTCAATCTTATCGTTCCACAAGTGCCCACACTTGGGATGCACTCCACACCTGAGGCCAATAAAGGTATTGGACTGATTCTAACTGCAGTCTTTGTGCCTTTTCAGTTGTCTGCTGCACGTTGCCTGTGAACAAGGATAAAAGTATCTGAAACGCGTAAGGCTGGTTATAATATTGCCTATGGATTTACCTTCTGCGCTGCTGCCTGGATAAACGAAAGTTGTCAGAGGGGAGTGCATCCCAAGTGTGGGCACTTGTGGAACGATTATATATATATATATATATATATATATATATATATATATATATATATATATATATATATATATAGAGAGAGAGAGAGAGAGAGAGAGAGAGAGAGAGAGAGAGAGAGAGAGAGAGAGAGAGAGAGAGAGAGAGAGAGAGAGAGAGAGAGAGAGAGAGAGAGAGATGTTATTTACAGTTGTTTTGCAGTTAACTAAAATCAAAGGTAAATAGGCCAATCCTATATTAGGTTAATGGTTTGTTTTTTGGCTTTTAATTAGTAACCTTAGATGTATTGCTTCTATAATTAAACTTGATATTTAGTAGCTAGACTTGATACTACCTATGTATATTATATGTATGATATATAAAGTTTTGATATATATGTACTCTATTGATGTTTTTCTAACGATTTCTATGCTTACAGATGGATAAATAAACAAAACAGATACTTTTACCTTGATGATGTTTTCCTTGATGTTTTGACAAAGAATTAGCAACGTTCGATATTAAAGAAACAATTGGCAACCTAGGGGAGAATAAAATCAAGCATTAATAATGAGTTTACATCTTGGTTTAATAAAAGTTTCCGTATGTTAATAAAGAATTTAAGTACATAAAAGTGTTTAGCAAAGAGTATTTCTATCAATGCATAAGTATTAATGAAACGTGTATTACAGTAAGTTATAAAGAATAGTGTAGTAGTGTAGTACAGTATGTACTATAGTGTATGTTGATAGGTGTGTTTTAAACATTGTGTAGAGAGTGCGTGTGTAGAGAGTGCATGTGTAGAGAGCCCTCTCTACACATGCCCTCTGTACACTCGCGTGTGCAGAGAGCTCGTGTGCAGAGAGCGCGTGAGAGTGTTAGTAGACTTAAAGTGTAATACTAGTGTGATTATATAGACATACAAATGAAAAAAAATGTGTGAACAAGTTGACAGTGCCTCATGTAAGTAACACCATTGGAGTTTTCAGATTGGTTCTCACCTGCACTCACTTTCTCATCATGAGCTCTGGTCAACTTATAGCATGAAAGTGTAAAAAAAGATGGAAAAACGAGCTAGGAAAATAAAGATTAGACAGTGTGTAGTATATATGAAGTTGTAGAGAGAGTATTAGGAGCAGTGTATGTAGTATAGAGTAACTAGTAAAGTATAGTAGTGAGGCGGATCAAGTGAATAGAGATGGTAGTTGAATAGTAAGTGTTGACTAAAGTGCCTGTTGTACAGTGTGTGCAGGTAAATGTGTGTTGTAGAGTGTGTATTATAAAGTATGTAAAAAGAGAGTATGTGCTAAAGAGTGGGTATTATAGAGTATGTGGTAAAGAGTGTGTGTGGTAAAGAGTGTGTGTGGTAAAGAGTGTGTGTGGTAAAGAGTGTGTGGTAAAGAGTGTGTGTGGAAAAGAGTGTGTGTGGAAAAGAGTGTGTGTGGAAAAGAGTGTGTGTGGAAAAGAGTGTGTGTGGAAAAGAGTGTGTAGTAAAGAGTGTGTAGTGGAGAACATGTGGTAGAGAGCATGTGTCTATAGGGCATGTGTGTGGAAAGCATGTGTGTAGAAAGCATGTGTGTAGAAAGCATGTGTGTAGAAAGCATGTGTGTGGTGTATGCATTGAGACTATGTGTAGAGAGAATGTGTATAGCGGTCATGTGTGTGTAGAGGACGTGTGTATAGAAGGCGGGTGTGCACAGAGTGGGTGTGCACGGAGTGGGTGTGCACAGAATATGTAGTGTATGTGTTGATAATGTATGTGTAGGGAGAGTGTGTGTGTAGAAGTGTGTGGTAGACAGTGTGTGGCACAGACAGTGTAATACACTTTGTCTACTAACACTCTATGTGGCTGACAAAATCTTCTTTAGATACTTGTGCAGGCAGTATGTCCTCCGAGGTAATTACTATCTTTCAGGCTGGAATGAGGTGTCTTAGGTTAGAGCAATTGACTTACTTACAGATGGAGGGAAGCTATTTAACCTGCTTTGCAATTTGAAAAGTTACTTACTGTGCTGTAACAGAGATAGGGCAGCTCTCAAAGTGTACCGGATGGAGTTCTCTCAAGAATAGTCTGCATGGTTGCTTTTCTAGTTTAAATAGTGTAAAAGTGAAAAAAACAGTTACTTAAGTTAAATAACAAAAGAAGACTGCACGTAGTGTCGAAGAACAGTATGTAGATAAGAAGTTGTTGTCTAGCCATATGTAAATCTTTGGTTGCGGTGCTTCCTTGCGAGAATGAGAGGGATGTCTAGGCAAGAAGTGTATTTAATTGTGTGAATTACTTGTGAAGTGAATGTGAACGAGCGTTAGTAAAAACAAAAAAAAGCGCCTCCAAGTTGTCAACACATTTGCTACAAAGCTGTGCAAAAATTTATTCTAAAGTGCTTTCAAATAAATAAATAAAAAAACTTGCACTTCTAATACAAGCAAGTTTAGAAAATAAGCAGTCCTACATTCATTTTCTCTTTTCACGGCTTACTAACCTATATCAAAACTACAGTCTTAAATTAAACACAAGTTACATAGTATTAAAAATAAACAATCACATTTCTAATTACATTTAGGTTAAATTGGGAAGCATAGCATCATGCATACAATAGTAAACATTTGCTGCATACATATACGCACAAGTATGTAACTTTATTTATTTACAAACAATCTGCAACAAAAATCTTGTACCAAAAGATGTAATTTTTATTCCTTTCTATTGTGGCACTTGGCACGTAAGCTGTAGTTGTCGAACCGTATGCAAATCGTAAGTCGGAGCCTGTCTCTAAAAATGAAAGGACTGTAGGTGTGAGTTGTTCGGATTGTTATTGAGGATGTGCGACTTTTGCTTAAACGTTATAACAAAGCATGGTGTTAATCTTACAGAGATGTGGCTCCATGTTGACTGCCTTTAAAAATAAGTTGTCTGCCTTAAAAAAAATAACATTACCTGACTCACGCCAACAGGAGCCGATGCAGAGACAAGAGCCGACATATACCTATAAAGAAACAGAAAATACATTACAGGAGTACAAAAACAGAAAATATGTTTTAGAAACGAGCAACAGTAAATAGCTTACTTGACTCACGCAAACAGCACAAACTGCATCTGGATGGCACAAGCTAGACACGAGCGCAGGTGTACCTAGAAAGAAACAGAAAATACATTGCATAAACACAAAACGGAAGATATGTTTTAGAAAGAAGACACAACCCAGGAACGAGCCAGAGGAGACCTGAAATGCAAAAATTAAAAAACATTACAAGAGTACGAAACCGAACATGAGTAATACAGAAACTTCATGACAACAGTATACTTAGAAAGAAATCAAATAAAACAAAATGTAAAATAGCTTATCTGACTCACGCCAACAGGAGCCGATTCAGAAACAACACGAGCCAAAGACAACTTAGAAGAAAAAGAAAATACATTATTGGAGCACAAAACAGAAGGTATGTTTCATAAACAGGCCGGACACGAGCCAGAAGAGACCTGAAGACACTAGCCAGACACGAGGCAGCTGAGACCTAAAAAAAACAAAATAAGAAAATCATTGCAGGATCACAAAACAGAAGATGGCTAACACAAAGTACACTAGCAACAGTATACCTGGATAACAATAAAAAAAACACAATTATATAGCTTACCTGATTCACGCCAAGAGGAGCCAATGCAGAGACGTCATGAGCCATACACGAGGGAAAGGCAACTTAAAAAAAAACAGATAATACATTACAAGAGCATAAAACACAAGATACGTTTTTCAAAGAAGACATGAGCCAGAGACGAGTCAGAGGAGACCTAAAGACAGGAGCTGGACACGAGCCAGAAGAAACCTGAAAAAGAAAGTAAAAAAACATTTAAGGAGCACAAAACAGAAGATAATTCCCACAAAAAAGACACAAGCCGGAGACTAACACGAGCCAAAGAGCAGCCAGAACAAACCTGAAAAAAAAGAAGAAACACATTACAGGAGCACAAAACAGAAATTCATTTTATAAAGAAGACATGAGCCGGAGACGAGCCAGAGGAGACCTAAAGACACGAGCCCAACATGAGGCAAAAAACCTGTCAAAGAAAAAAAGAAATACATTCCAAGAGCCCAAAACAGAAGATGGCTAACAAATAAAGTACCCGCAAAAGTCGCACTTGCCTTAATCTTGAGTCAAAGGACAGCTGAAGAAATGAGCCGGACACGAGGCAGAAGAAACCTGAAATTAAAAAAAAACACATTACAGGAGCACAAAACAGAAAATCAGTTTCACAAAGAAGACACAAGCCGAAGACGAGCCAGAGGAGACCTAAAGATACAAGCCAGCCACGAGCCAAAAGAAACCTAAAAAACAAAGTAATAAATACAAAGTACCCGCAAAAGTCACACTTACCTTAATCTTGCTGCGTCAGGTACCGTTGATTGTAGGACTCTCTAGAAGATATCACCGACCACAGATTCAATAAAACTAAAGTGTCCCACCCTGACGTAGCAAAATAAGATACTTTCCCAAAAATCAGAGTAACAGCACTTTCGACAATAAGACGTACAATCCCATATTATATAAAAACATTTAAATTACCAATACTAAATTAATAGCAATAACAATTAAAATAAGTGACGATACAGTTACATTCGAAAAGCAGATAAAAATCATTCTACTTACCTTAATCTTTGTGTCACACAGTACACAGGCCATGTTGGAGCTAGAAAACAAAGACAAAAATACCTTAGATTACCAACATTCAACAGATGGCTTACCTTAAACACAAAAACAGGAGCATACATACCTTAAACACGAGGAGACCTAAAAACACGAGCCAAAAGAAACCTAAAAATCAAAATAATAAATACAAAGTACCCGCAAAAGTCTTACTTATCTTCATCTTGCTGCGTCGAGTACCGTTGATTGTAGAACTCTGTAGAAGATATCGCCGACTGCATATTCAATAAAACTAACGTGCCCCACCCTGACGTAGCAAAATAAAATACTTTCACAGAAATGAGTAACAGCACTTTCGACAAAAAGACATACAATCCCATGTTATACAAAAAATAAATTACCAAAACAAAATAGCAATAACAATAAAAGTAAGAGACAATTCACATACAGTTACATTAGAAAAGCATATAAAAATATAAAAACATTACACTTACCTTAATCTCTTTGCGTCACACACTACACGGGCATGTTGGAGCTAGAAAAAAAAGACAAAGATACATTAAATTACCAACATTCAACAGATAGCTTACCTTAAACACGAAAACAAAAGCACGAAAAGAGCAGCCAATGCACAGAGACGATGACACGAGCCAAAGCCAACCTAGAAAGAAACAGAAAATACATTATAGGAGCACAAAACAGAAGATACGTTTAACAAATAACACACAAGCCGGACACGAGCCAGAGGAGACACACAAGCCGGACACGATGTCGTGCCTGCACGAACGGCAGGTACGTGGTTGGCGCTTCTCACGATAGGAATGGTTGGCAAAATATAGGAGACGCTCAACGCGCATGCGCGGAGGTTAGCGCATGCGTGCAACAAGCATAAAACCCTTCCTCGCTGTTTACAGAACGCTTCGCGTTCCTTCCAGGTTAGAAGTCCTGATTTGCTTCCGGGTCACGGTGGCGGCGATTGCGGTCCTCGTCGCGTTCATCAATCGGCGTTCCAGTTCATCCCGAATCCCGTTCGTTTAATCTCTTCAGGTATTCCTGTCCAAGATCCGGTGTGTAGCTATACGTCTTTTGTGACGATAGCCGTTTTGTCTTTAGTTCCTTTTACTCTTACCGGATCAGAGTATTGGAACTTGTGTTTAGTGTGTTATTGAGTACTTAGCAGTATCGCTTTGGGCTAGAGAGATTAGCTCCCTATTTATTTATTTGGACTCGGGGTTTGCTGAAGTTCCAAGATTGATTATTAGTTCCCGAATACCCCCACACAGGTATATAGGGCTGTGTAGACTTCCCTATAAAGATACTTGGTTAGTGTGGTTACATAACATTAATTTGTTTTGCATATTGTTTCACAGAGTGTATACAGTACTATGACCCTATATTTTCTCTTGTGAAGACAACAGGGGAATATTGACAACCTTCCAACATTCCTTCTCTAAGGTACCCATAGATCCCTTCAGCTATAATAATCCTTATAGATAATACACACCTGTGTTCATAACATATACTTACTTTATAGGGTGTGAACAGGACTTTGGTGATCTCTAAGAATACACACACATCCAGTATACGAACAGGTAGTCGCACACATCATTTTCCACATATAATCATAACAGACCTATAGGATTGATATTAACCTCCGTGCTTTGTCTTTTAGGAAAAGGTTAACAGAAGACTCCCTGTCCCTCGAGCAGACTACCTTAACTACTGTATACGAAGACTCTGTGTTTCCCCTCCTTACCTTGTTTTGTTTCCCTGCTTTCCCCACACGGGCATCACTTCTTGCTACCAGTATATATATATTTTGGGGCAGAGTGAACCGGTGAGGGGGAGTTGTGGACAGTGCTTCAATTCCATGGTGTTTCCGAGGCAACCTCATTTACCAGCTTGACAGACGAAGCCAGAAGAGACCTGAAGACACCAGCCGGACACAAGGCAGAAGAGATCTGAAAAATAAAATAAAAAAAACATTAAAGGAGCACAAAACAGAAGATTATTTTCACAAAAAAGACACGAGTCGGAGACGAACACGAGCCGGACAGGAGCCAGAACAAATCTGAAAAAAAATAAGAAACACATTACATGAGCACAAAACAGAAATTCATTTTATAAAGAAGACACGAGCCGGACACGAGCCAGAGGAGACCTAAAGACACGAGCCGGACACGAGCCAAAAGAAACCTTAGTAAGAAATAAAGAAGTACATTCCAACAGCCCAAAACAGAAGATGGCAAACAAATGAAGTACCCGCAAAAGTCGCACTTACCTTAATCTTGAGCCAAAGGAAAGCTGAAGAAACGAGCCAGACACGAGCCAGTAGAAACCTGAAATAAAAAGCAAAACACATTACAGGAGCAAAAAACAAAAAATCAGTTTCACAAAGAAGACACGAGCCGAAGACGAGCCCAAGGAGACCTAAAGATATGAGCCGGACACGAGCCAAAAGAAACCTAAAAAACAAAGTAATAAATACAAAGTACACGCAAAAGTCGCACTTACCTTCATCTTGCTGCGTCGGGTACTGTTGATTGTAGAACTTTGTAGAAGATATTGCCGACCGCAGATTCAATAAAACTAACGTGCCCCACCCTGACGTAGCAAAATAGGATACTGACCCAGAAATCAGAGTAACAACACTTTCGACAAAAAAGACGTACAATCCCATATTATACAAAAACAGTTAAATTACCAAAACACAATTAACAGCAATAACAATAAAAATAAGAGACAATACGATTACATTAGAAAAGCAGCTATAAATCGAAAAACATTAGACTTACCTTAATCTCTTTGCGTCACACACTACACGGGCCATGTTGGCAGTGGCGGTGCGTCCATTGGGGGCGTTAGGGCGTTGCCCCCCCCGCCCGCACCCGCAGCTCCGGCCTCAGCATCTCTGAACTGAAGTAAACTCTTAGTTCAAAGACGCCGAGGGACAATGACACACAATGCCTGTCAGTCAGCATGATGCAGGACCGCCCACCCCCTTCAAAGTCTGAAGGGGTGGGTGGTCCTGTGTCATGTTGACTGACAGGCATATTCAGCAGGCAGCAGCACAGGTGCGCATGAGTGGGGACGGAGGCACATTTTTCATCCTTGCCCACGCATGCGCACTTGTGCTTGCGCATGCCCATTAGAAGAGCGAAACCTCGCTCTCCTAATGGGCAGGCAGGCAGAAAGCAACCATGCCCTGTGTCAATCCTGGCGCTGCTCCAGCACCAGGATTGGCTGAGGACGGAGGGCGGAGTTTCTGCTGCAGTGAAGGTGCCAAGGTTGGAAGGTCCCAGAAGATGACCGGCGGTCAGGTAAGGTGTTTGAATTTTTTATGTATTTATTTAACGATTTGTAGAGCGCCTGGTGACCCGAAGGCATCCCCGCGCTGTAATGATTTTGATATGCAGATGAGAGGGAAGAAAGGGGGGGACGTTATTTAGGGAATAGAAGTGTTTTCAATTTTTTTCTGAAGATCAGATAACTGGGTTCCAATCTGAGGGTGCGGGGGAGGGAGTTCCATCCGGTGGAAGCCTTCACGGAGAAGCGTCGTCCTCCTGTACATGTCTTTTTAAATTTGGGGATGTTGGCTAGATGTTCATTCTCAGACTGAAGGGATCTGGGGGCTTTATAAGGAGTTACCAGGTCACTGAGGATCGAAGGGCCAGCTCCATTAATCAGTTTGTAGGCCGTGCACATGGCTTTGAATTCCACCCTTTGGCGCACTGGAAGCCAGTGCAGGGCCTTGATGGCTGCTTTAGCTGACACTCTGGAGGGAAGGTTCATAAGTAGTCGGGCTGCTGCATTCTGTGTTCGTTGCAGTTTAGCCAAGGTGGCCTCTGGGGCTCCCAGATAAACCATGTTGCTGTAGTCCAACCGTGACAGTATTAGCCCTTGGACTAGGAGTTTTCTGGATGCGGGCGGGAGTAAGGGTAGAATCCTGCGGGTGGTGCGCATAAGCCCAAAACAGGTTCCTGCTGTTTTGGCCGCTTGCGATTTCATTGAAAGCTCGGGTTCTAGCCAGACTCCTAGGGTCTTAATTTCTTGTTTCGGGGTGGGAATTTCCCCGAACACGTCTGGCCAGACCGATGGGGGGATGGTCACCCATTGCTTTCCCATGAGCATAACTTCGGTCTTTGACCCGTTTAATTTGAGTGATGATTCACACATCCAGCTGTGGATTTCCGTGAGGCAGTTTGCCAGATTGTCTGGGTGGCCGTCTAGTTGGGATAGGGAGACGACCAGCTGTGTGTCATCAGCATAACTCACTATTTTGATCCCGAAGGGTGTCACCACATCTTCAAGGGGGGCCATATAAGCATTAAAAAGCGTAGGGCTTAGAGATGATCCCTGGGGAACCCCGCTCGTGAGGGGGAGGGTGGACGAATGGTGATTGCCGTCCCATACCTGGAACGTGCGCCCAGCAAGGAAGGACTCTATCCACCTGAGCGCCGTCCCGGTGAGCCCTGCTGCCGCCAACCGATGGAGAAGGACACGATGGTTGACTGTGTCGAAGGCTGCACTGAGAATGCTCACCTTTTCCTTAATGGAAGCAGAGGCCCGCCTTTTCTGACGAGTCGACAACACTGCGGTGATGCATGCCAAAGGTTAATGGCAGGGAACCAGAGCTACAACGTAAGGTGCTTGGCCTCCCCGGAGTGCCCCAACCGGCGCCTGCCTGGGGTGAGTTTTGAAGTTGCATTAGATAGAAGCAGAGAGCTGAGTCAGAGTGCATGGCGGAAGGTGTCCCTCCGAGTCCTCCCTCACCTGCTCCTTTGTGGTGTTGCTGTTGCTAGGCAGGGTAGCGGGTCGGAATCTGATGTATCGCCTCTTAAGGCCCTCGTCCCTCAGCAGAACTCATCTCACATGTCCTGCCAGCCAGTACATGATCATTCTTGTTTTGTGGGTAAATTGAGAACCACAAACTGTTTATGGCAGAAAGTCTAGAACAGTGAGCTGAATGTTCCATACTGATGAACGGTGCTGCTCCGGAGGTAATGATTTTTTTATTCAGGCGAGATACACTCACCCAAATTAAGGTACTCACACTTTACCTGCCTCAAAAGGATGAAGGCTAACAGTGACATCTGATATCTATGTGCAGTGCAGCACTTAAAAAAATGCTAAATGAATGCCATTGCCACGGTTCTGCTGTTTCTAAGTTGCTGTTATTCCCTTGCTCGGACTCTCTGGTGACGCACGTGCCCTCTAGGCCAGTACCCTCTTCACAAACCCATTGACAATATCTGGGCGTGGTAGTGGTCATTAAGGTAGTGAAGAACGCTTTTAAAATCTGGATGTTTCCGTTCACATTATTTTCAAGTGCAATAAACAGCACATAGGACACCAAGATCATTTAGGTCCATAGAGTAATAAACAACTAGGATGTATAACTTATATAACCTGAAAGATTATTGTGATTAATCTGGTGCAATATATTTTGGTTCCGATGTGTTTGTGTAATTTGTTTAACAAGCGCTCGCGAACATACTTCAAGTGAGAGATTGTGTTTTTATTAAAGGCAGCATCAATCTGTTGTTATAAGCATGCTGTTGAGAAGAACATTGGTCTCTATACCGATGGACTCAGTCTTTTGTTCTGTTCCAATAAACCAATGCTCTTTGAGCGCTTTTATCACCCAAGTATCAAGGCGCTTTAATAATGGATGCGCCTATTACGCAACCGCAATGTCAACCATTTGCCCTGGATGAACAATTAAGCAATCCTGCTGGGCGGAAACCTGTGATCTACAGGCTAGATCTCTGCAGGGGGTGCATTAACCCAGAGAGCTAGCTGCAGGCTGTTCAGCTTACCCCTTGTCGTCCTGCAGTCCCGGAGTTACTGTCACAAAGCGGTTCAGGCTGGTTCTGAGCACAGACTGGACAGACAGAAGATTCACGCAACTGTGTGTCAAAGACCTTGACACCCAAAATAGGAGATTCCCCCAACCTTCCATGCGGCGCCAGCTGGGCTAAAGTGCCCTCACACTGATGTTTGACTGATAGTGAGGCTCTGTTTGACCCCGGGTGCACCATTAAATGCGCATGTTACCCAGGCCTGCTTTTGACACGTCTATTTTGCCTTGTAGATGTGCTTATTCATGCACTCTGACTCTGGCCCTGTGTATCCGCCCCAGACTTGTCTCCCAAAACACCACTTGGCATGCTGGCGAATTAGCTCCCTGACACAAATATTTGGCCTTTTAGCCTCATTTACAGTTGGTTGGATTTCTCGCTGTAATAGCTAGCTACTTTAAAATATTTTTTTCGGAACCTGTTTTATTCACTGCGTCCTTTGTTTTTTATATGCAAGTGCAGCTTCAGTGTTTGTGTGTGTGGTGTATTCGTGTATAACTTTGCTGCTGGGCCCGCATTAATCTTAAAGCAAAACAATGGCTGAAAGTCAGAACAGATTTACATAGTCCCTGGCATTGAAGGGAACTGCTTTGCATTTGCTCCTGGTGACGTGACAGGATGCCCCCTCACTCGAAAGGAAGTTAGCAGGCGGCTTAAGTGGGCTACTGGGTGAGTGATGTGAGTGTGCAGGGTGAGCAGTGTGCCTGTGTGAGTGCAGGGTGAGTGATGTCTGTGTGAGTGCAGGTTGAGCAGTGTACCTGAGTGAGTCCAGAGTCAGTGATGTGGATGGGTGAATGCTGGCTTAGTAATGTGTCAGGGAAGGGTGAGTAATGGGTCTATGAGTGCAGGGTGACTGTCCCTATGTGAATGCAGGGAGAGAGATGTATCTGTGCAAGTGCAAAGAGACTTGTCTGGCTACTCCCAGAGATGTATTCGCTAAGCCAACTCTTTCTCAAATGTGCTTGAGAATGCACCATTTGCCCACTCTTTTTTCAAAATGTTCTCGTGGGAGAACCCCCCATGGGAGGTTCGGCCTCGCTCACCACAGTGCAGTATTTACGCCACACCACTTTCAAATGTCACCAGCCGCCACTGCATGTTGGAGCTAGAAAAAAAAGACATAAATACATAAGATTACCAACATTGAACAGATGGCTTACTTTAAACACGAAAATAGGAGCACGGGCCAGGCTCTCTGTGAGTGGGACTCTGATACTCAAGATAGACTGCTGTTTAGAAACTGTGTTCTTCTAACTCTAGCCCTCTTTAAATAGGAGCCCAATGCTTTCAATGGTGCAGTGTACTTTTCCATTACACCTCCTACTTGCTGGGCAGTCATATTCCCAGATAGTGACCTAGTGTGTAATTGCTAATGTCTGGTCGTCCGGTGTAATCTTCACCCAGGGCGATTGGTCAAGTGGTGCCATTACATCACAAAGCTACAGTAGGATGTCATCTTACATGAGGGCCAATCAGTTGCCTAGTACGCAATAGGATACGTGTATCATGGTATAGAAAAGGGAGCAATGTAGACAGGATGCTCAGCTGAAGACCAAAGTGGTGAGATGAAAGGACCTAGGCCATTATTTGAGACTTATACATTTGATTGAAGAAGTGTTTGATCATAACATTCTGGAGTACTCTATAGGTTAACTGCTAGGGGTGTGCTAAAATGAAGATGTTAGAATCTGTTATTCATAGTTTTTATTATTCCCACGAACCGTAGCATAAACCTTCCTCCGTTAATTTATCAGATCACTGACTTGCTATAGTGTACCATAACCTAAAATAAATCCTGTGAGAAGGGTAGGCTATCTCTTGGCTGCCAAAGAGATCTTTCTATCAAAGTCCTCAAATAGGCGCTAGAGTTGTGTAGAGAGTACCAGCAAATGAGGCATAGGATTGAAAGAGGTCAGTTAGGTTGAAATCTAAATTGAGATTATAATTTTTAGTGAGCTTTGAATTTTCACAATATTAGATACGCCATAGAACTGTTTGGAAATATTCAAGTTCTAAAAATTGAAGTCTGGTCCTCGGGTGTAATAGTCTCCCAGGGCGATTGGTCAAGTGGTGCCATTACATCACAAAGCTACAGCAGGATGTCTTCTGACATGAGGGCCAATCAGTTGCTTCTTCTAACTCTAGCCCTCTTTAAATAGGAGCCCAATGCTTTCAATGGTGCAGTGTACTTTCCCATACACCTCCTACATGCAGTGCAGTCATATTCACAGATAGTTACCTAGTGTGTAATTGCTGATGTCTAGTCCTCCGGTATAATCTTCACCCAGGGCGATTGGTCAAGTGGTGCTATTACATCATAAAGCTACAGCAGGATATCCGTCCTGCCGGCCCACCGACGCTACCTGCGGTTCACGGTAGGCCACGAGCACTGTCAGTTTACCGTGCTCCCCTTTGGCCTTACCAGCGCCCCACGGGTGTTCACGAAAGTGATGGCGGTGGTCGCAGCTCATCTGCGCAGGTTAGGGGTTTCAGTCTTCCCCTTCCTCGACGACTGGTTGTTGAAGGCGGGCTCGCCCCAAACAGTCGTCAGCCACCTCCAGACTACGGCCGACCTCCTGCACCTACTGGGTTTCTCCATCAATGTTCCGAAGTCACACCTGTGTCCCTCTCGGAAGCTCCTCTTTATCGGAGCGGTTCTAGACTCTGCGCAGTTTCGGGTTTATCCTCCCGAACAGCAGGTTTGGGATATTCAGGCTCTGATTCCGATCTTTCAGCCGTTATCCCGAGTCTTGGTCAGGTTGACGCTGCGGCTTCTGGGGCTGATGGCCTCCTGCATCCTTCTGGTGCATCACGCCAGGTGGTGAATGCGGGCTCTGCAGTGGGACCTGAAGTTTCAGTGGGCCCAGCATCAGGGCAACTTGTCCGACTATGTCTTGATCTCGGAGGGCACTGCAAGACAGTTGCAGTGGTGGCTCACGGACCGCTATTGGGTCAGCGGCAGATCCCTCTCCCTACCCTAACCGGAGCACGTAGTTGTGACGGACGCGTTCCCTCCAGGGCTGGGGGGGCCACATGGGAGAGGCGGAGATCAGAGGCCTCTGGTCTCTGGCGGAGTCCGGGCTCCACATAAACCTTCTGGAGCTGCTGGCAATCCGGCTTGCACTGAAGGCATTCCTCCCCTCTGTCCGGGGGAGTGTAGTGCAGGTGTTCACTGACAAAACCACCGCCATGTGGTACTGCAACAAACAGGCTGGGGTGGGGTCGTGGACCCTTTGTCAGGAGGTTCTGCCCCTCTGGCAGTGGCTGGAACATCAGGGCGTGACCCTGGTGGTTCAACACCTGGCAGGTTCCCTGAACGCCAGGGTGGACTAACTCAGCCGTCGGTGCATGATGGATCACGAATGGCGTCTGAACTCGGACGTGGCGCAAGGTCTCTTTCAGCAGTGGGTTGAGCCTTGGTTAGATCTATTCGCCACAGAAGAGAACGCGCAATGTCATCAGTTATGCACGTTGAAATTTCCACAGTGACGCTCGCTCGGAGATGCTTTTCGTCACGAGTGGAGTTGCGGTCTGTTGTACGCCTTTCTGCCTATATCACTTCTGCCCAGAGTGCTGAAGAAGATCAGGTGCGACAGGGCCCAAGTCATCCTTGTGGCTCCGGACTTGGCACGCAGATACTGGTATCCCGAGCTACTCAGCATGTCAGTCGATCGCCCGATTAGTCTACCTCTTCAGAAGGACCTTCTGTCGCAGCAGCAGGGGACGGTCCTCCACCCGAACCTGTCCAGCCTCCACCTCTATGCGTGGAGATTGAGCGGCTTTTAGTTGAGGCCATTTGACTTGCCTCCTGAAGTCTGTGAAGTAATTCTGGCAGCCAGGCGTCCCTCCACAAAATCGGTATACACCTGCAGGTGGAACAAATTTGTGGCATGGTGCACAGCAAAGGTTGTGGATCCGCTTTCTGCCCCCCTTTCTGAGGTTCTCCTCTTTCTTCTTTCTCTTGCCCAGCAGGGCTCTGCTCAGGGCACTCTAAAGGGCTACCTCTCTGCCATTTCCACCTTCTTAAGGCTCCCTGATCAGCCCTCTTTGTTCAAGTCCCCAGTTGTAAATAGGTTCTTGAAGGGTATGACTCATATGTTTCCTCCTGTTCCTTTCGTGATGCTTCAGTGGGACTTGAACCTTGTTCTGACTTATCTGATGTGCGCTCCCTTCGAGCCACTTCATAACTGTCCTCTTCGTCTCCTTACTCTTAAGACTGCATTCCTGGTTGCCATCACCTCTGCCAGGAGAGTTAGTGAGCTCGAGGCTCTTTCTTCTCAACTTCCTTTCCTTTCTGTCCATCCGTACAAAGTTGTGTTGCGGACGCAACCCTCTTTCCTGCCCAAGGTAGTCACAGCCTTCCACATCGGGCAGTCCATCACCTTGCCCACCTTCCTTCCTCCTCCGTATCCCTCGAAAGAGGAAGAGAGGCTCCTCTGTCTGGACCCAAAACGTGCGCTCTCATACTATCTGGATCGCACACGTCAGTTCAGGGTGGATGACCAACTCTTTGTTGGTTATGTGGGCGCTAAGAAGCGACGGGCGGTGCACAAACGGACCATTTCTCAATGGGTCATCTTGTGCATCAAGGCTTGTTATTCTCTGGCTAAAAAGGAGCCTCCTGTGGGGCTACGTGCCCATTCCACTCGGGCCACAGCGACCACTACTGCCCTGGGTTGGGTAGTCCCCTTGCAGGACATCTGTCATGCAGATACGTGGGCCTCAGTGCACACGTTCGCACAACACTACTGCCTGGACAGCCAAGTCCGGAGAGATGGCTTTTTCGGCCGTTCCGTTCTCCAGGACTTTCTGGTGTGAACATTGGTTCGCAGACCCACCACCGGGGTTTGTATCGCTGGGGTATCGATTCTAAGGTAAGGAATCTAATACTAACCTGTTTCTTTCAGATGCACAACTTACTTACCTTCGGTAACGATATATCTGTAAGAAACAGTAGTTAGGATTAGATTTCTTACCGCCCCACCCATCCTCCCCGTTCTGCGAACCGATATCTAGGGTTAAGTTCTTCCCTTTTCAGGCCCCTAATTTTCATGGCACCAGTGTTGGTTTTTATCATGGCTCTGTGTTTCTGGCGCGGAAAAGCAATGTATAAGAAATGACGTCAGCGTGCGAGGGCGGCGTCTAAGTACTCCGATGGCGCTGACGACGGACGCAGAGCCACAGACGACGCCTACCGACGCGCACTATGCAAAATTTTCCCGATCCAGTCTGATGCCTGGGGATATTCTACGGTAAGGAATCTAATACTAACGACTGTTTCTTACAGATATATTGTTACTGAAGGTAAGTAACTTGTGCACTAAGCAAATACCCCAGCCAAATAGAACACTTGTGGCTGTTTAACCAATAGGTCTATTTCTATAACTGGTGATGACCTAGATTAGAGGTCCAGCTAATAATGCAAACTGGTTGAGGGACGCAACCTACAGCGAAACTATGGCAACAGACTTTCCCACTTTGCAACATCTAATGGACACACCGGGTGATGTATTGGAACCTCTGCAGACATATATTTTTTCCTGGACACACCGGGTGATGTATTGGAACCTCTGCAGACATATATTTTTTCCTGGACACACCGGGTGATGTATTCGAACCTCTGCAGACATATATTTTTTCCTGAAGTGTTTTTTAAATAAATTAATACTTAACTTTTAAGACTAAAATTATATTGGTTTCTGCCTAGTAATGCTCAGGGACATTTCAGAAGACTGTGGAGCTTAACTTGCTGTTCTTAAGTAAGGAATATGTATCTGTGACAAACCTTTGTAATTTTTCCATACTTGATGTGAGAGAATGTACCCTACAAAATTTGCTTTTTTAATATGATGTACATTTTTGTATCACTGCTATTACAACAAAGTAAAGTTTGACAATTAAATTTAACCTGCTTGACCTACTCCTTAACCTACATGACAGTTTGTTGAACGGCATGAGGGACAAGCATGACAGACAGACTTCAAACAGCATGGCAAATAAAACATCCAGTTTCAAAGTTGATAAACCTATGCAAACCAATACATGACTCCCCTGTATAAAATCTGCTCAATAAATCTGCCCGATAGAACTCACTGTACTAAATAAAACTACAAAGAAAATATACATTCCTACTGATATTGTATCTTGGTTATTTTATGAGTAATGTATTATTCCTATTAGATAGTACTTCCAGTGTCGAGGCATTGAACCAGGCCATCGAGCGCGTTCCTGGGCCAGAAGTAGGACGTAGTTGCTACTCCCACTACTTCCTGGTACCCAAGAAGGGCAAAGGGGGCCTACGCCCTATCTTGGATCTGAGGAACGTCAATGGCTTCCTCCGGAAGGAGAAGTTCAAAATGCTGACACTGGCTCAGGTCTTGACTGCCCTAGACTCAGGAGACTGGATGGTAGCGTTGGACTTGCAGGACGCATATTTCCACATCCCCGTCCTGCCGGCCCACCGGCGTTACCTGCTGTTCACGGTAGGCCTCGAGCACTTTCAGTTTACGGTGCTCCCCTTCGGCCTTACCAGCGCCCCACGGGTGTTCACGAAGGTGATGGCGGTGGTCGCAGCTCATCTGCGCAGGTTGGGGGTCTCAGTCTTCCCCTACCTAGACGACTGGTTGTTGAAGGCGGGCTCGCCCCAGGCAGTTGTCAGCCACCTCCAGACTACGGCGGATCTCCTGCACCAGCTGGGGTTTTCCATCAATGTGCCGAAGTCACACCTGTGCCACTCTCAGAAGCTCCTTTTCATCGGAGCAGTTCTCGATTCGGCGCAGTTTCGGGTTTACCCGCCCGAACAGCGGGTTCGGGATATACAGGCTCTGATTCCGATCTTCGGGCCGTTATCCCGGGTTTCGGTCAGGTTGACGCTGCGGCTTCTGGGGCTGATGGCCTCCTGCATCCTTCTGGTGCATCACGCACGGTGGCGGATGCGGGCTCTGCAGTGGGACCTGAAGTTTCAGTGGGCCCAGCACCGAGGCAACCTGTCCGACCATGTCCTGATCTCGGAGGGCACTGCGAGACAGCTGCAGTGGTGGCTCACGGACCGCGATTGGGTCAACGGCAGATCCCTCTCCCTTCCCCAACCGGAGCACGTAGTTGTGACGGACGCGTCCCTCCAGGGCTGGGGAGGCCACTTGGGAGAGGCGTAGATCAGAGGACTCTGGTCTCCGGCGGAGTCCCGGCTCCATATCAATCTGTTGGAGCTGCGGGCGATTCGTCTGGCACTGAAGGCATTCCTCCCGTCTTTCCAAGGGAGTGCAGTGCAAGTGTTCACGGACAACACCACCGCTATGTGGTACTGCAACAAACAGGGCGGAGTGGGGTCGTGGACCCTTTGCCAGGAGGCTCTGCGTCTCTGGCAATGGCTGGAACATCAGGGCGTGACTCTGATGGTTGAACACCTGGCAGGTTCTCTGAACGCCAGGGCGGACGAACTCAGCCGTCGGTGCTCGATGGATCACGAATGGCGTCTGCACTCGGACGTGGCGCAAGGCCTCTTTCTGCGATGGGGAGAGCCTTGGTTAGATCTATTCGCCACCGAAGAGAACGCGCAATGTCATCAGTTCTGCGCGTTGGAATTTCCAAGGCAGCACTCGCTCGGAGACGCTTTTCGTCGCGAGTGGAGCTGCGGTCTGTTGTACGCCTTTCCGCCTATACCACTTCTGCCCAGAGTGCTGAAGAAGATCAAGCGCGACCGGGCACAAGTCATCCTTGTGGCTCTGGACTGGGCTCGAAGATACTGGTATCCCGAGCTACTCAGTATGTCAGTCGATCCCCCGCTTCGTCTGCCTCTTCAGGAGGACCTTCTGTCGCAGCAGCAGGGGACGGTCCTACACCTAAACCTGTCCAGTCTCCACCTCCATGCTTGGAGATTGAGCGGCAGCAGTTGAGGCAATTTGACTTGCCTCCTGAAGTCTGTAACATCATTCTGGCAGCCAGGCGTCCCTCCACAAAGACGGTATACGCCTACAGGTGGAACAGATTTGTGGCATGGTGCACAGCAAAGGCTGTGGATCCCCTCAATGCCCCTCTCTCTGAGGTTCTCCTCTTCCTTCTTTCTCTTGTCCAGCAGGGCTCTGCTCTGGGCACTATCAAGGGCTATCTTTCGGCTCTTTCAGCCTTTTTGAGGCTGCCAGACCAACCTTCTTTGTTCAAGTCCCCTATCGTAAATAGTTTCCTGAAGGGCATCACTCATACCTTTACTCCTGTTCCCTTCGTGATGCCTCAGTGGGACTTGAACCTGGTTCTAAAGTTTCTGATGTGCGCTCCCTTTGAGCCACTTCACAACTGTCCTCTTCGCCTTCTTTCTCTGAAGACTGCCTTCCTGGTAGCCATCACCTCTGCCAGGAGAGTTAGTGAGCTCCAGGCTCTTTCTTCTCAACTTCCTTTCCTTTCTGTCCATCCGTACAAAGTTGTGTTGCGGACGCGACCCTCTTTCCTGCCCAAGGTAGTCACAGCCTTCCACATCGGGCAGTCCATCACCTTGCCCACCTTCCTTCCTCCTCCGTATCCCTCGAAAGAGGAAGAGAGGCTCCTCTGTCTGGACCCAAAACGTGCGCTCTCATTTTATCTGAATCGCACACGGACTTGACTGCCCACGGCACTACAGCCTGGGCAGTCAAGTCCGGAGGGACGGCTACTTTGGCCGTTCCGTCCTCCAGTACTTTCTGGTGTGATTATTGGTTCGCAGACCCACCACCACGGGGATGGTATTGCTGGGGTATCTATTCTAAGGTAAGGAATCTATCACTAACATGTCTCTTTCAGATGCACAAGTTACTACTTGTGTAACGATATATCTGTAAGAGACATTAGTTAGTGATAGATTCCTTACCGACCCACCCATCCTCCCCGTTCTGTGAACCGATATCTAGGGTTAAGGTCCTCCCCTTTCAGGGCCCTAGTGTCTTGGCTCCAGTGTTGTTTTTTGTCATGGCTCTGCACTTCTGGCGCAGAAAAGCTGTGGCTAAGAACTGACGTCCGCACGCGGAGGCGGCGTCTAAGTACTCCGACGACGTCATCACGGCGCCCACGACGTCGACGACGGACGCGGAGCCGCAGACGACGCCTACCGACGCGCAAGGGTACTGCTACGCAAAACTTTCCGGACCCAGTCTGACGCCTGGGGATATTCTAAGGTAAGGAATCTATCACTAACTAATGTCTCTTACAGATATATCGTTACACAAGTAGTAACTTGTGCTTCAGGCAGCCAGCACGATTTGGAGAAAGTATGTTGTATCAAAGCATAAAGAGGCTTGATATGCTGGGCATATTCAGGAATATAGGTACGCCCGAAATCCAAAAAGCCCTGCAAAGGATGTAGCTTTTTCAGTGTTGTGGGAGCTTGCAAAAGCACACATTTCTCCAGGAAGTGAGGAGCTAACCCTGGACCAACACTGTGTACTCTGCAATGTGTGATTTGGCAAAGTTAAATTTGTAACCGAAGTCCGCAAACTGACAAATTATGCGGTCAACGCAACACAGATGCAGCCATAATTCGTCTGTGAGATATATGTCATCCATGTACGAACATGCATCGCTTTGAGTCTCTCCGAAAGAGACAATGCAGGCAGCAAATACGCCTGGACTGTTCTTATAGCCCATAGCCAAACGGCGAAAGTGGCATTGTTTGCCCCGACTTGTAAATGCTGTCCATTGACTACTAAGAGAGGACAGATTGTGGGCAAAAAAACATTGGATATGTCAAGTGTGGTTTTGAACCGTTTATGCACAGGACTATCCACGAGAGCAGAACTGTGAGTATTCTACACCGCGCAGGTACGACAATGTGAGTTTAAGTGGCGGTAATCAAAAACCAAACGGTACGAGCCATCTGGCTTGGTCACAGTGAAAAGAGGGTTATTCATCGGAGACCCAGCCGTTTCAATCACTCCCTGATGTTCCAATTGCTCAAGGATTTCCGCAACGGAAGCTTTCGCTTCACACCGCATGGGGTGTTGGGTTTGAGGCTGTGGCATAGACCACAATGGAATCTCATGTTGAGGGGAAAATTTGTCCCATCCACAGTGAGTACGGTACAATGCTGGCGCAAGTGCCTTAGCCCAATCTTCAGCAAACTGCAGCACCTGCTCTTTGGGAACTGTGTGTGCAAAACTAGGGAGGATTACCTCCTCACCCTGGGGAGCAGCCAAGAAAAATGGTGGGAGCCAGTCGACCTCCGCCAACAAAATGTCATAGGTAGTAGAAAGATTTTCCCAAAATACCCCTTTTATGGTACGCTGTATGTCCCCTTCAATATTAAGGACAATTTCATGAAGCCTATCACGGGAAGTCACTCTAGTGTCAGCGACTAATACCTTCGTTGTATTAGAGACTGCTGTCACCTTCAGTAGTGGACGCATTCCATCTCGAAATATGGTAATCTCTGCCGCGCTGTCCAAAAGTGTCCACGCCCATGTCAGATTCCGAAGCTGTGTTCTCACTATCTGTGGCATATCTCGCTGTTACAGCAGCAACTTTTTTCTTTTGCAACTGGGGTCTCTGACTCGGTGACTCGTCCTGCTTGCCTTTTCCATCAGAGCCGTGAGCAGCCTCGTAAGGCTGTTGAAAAAAGTACAGTGGACGCGTATACCCATTAAAGTCACTGGGACCTGGGTGCAATGCGGTACATTTGAAAGAGGGGTCCCAGTACACAGTCTTTTTGATAAACCAAACAATTCAAAATAATCAAATACATAAAGGCAAAGAGAAAAAATTGTAAGCACAAATAACAAACATTAAACACACTGTTATTTCATCACAATGTGTAAAAGGATAACAGAGCATATATCTTTTGCGTATTTATGTACAATAACATTGGTGACCCAAAGGAGTGTAAGGATATAGATGTGCACGTGAGGAAGTATGTTCGTGAAATATAGAGTATTAATCTTGTACTCCACAACTTTAATTGGCAATTGGTAATGGACCAAGGCCAACAGTTTACACACTATGAATGAGCGCTTTATTAATAAAATAAACCATGCTATTTGCTCATCAACATTTATATAAATATATATATATCTAGGATGGCTTTAACTGGTTGTGGGAAGGTAGAAAAGTCGACGTTTCGACCCCAAGGGAGATCCTAGCCATAAGTTAAGCCTTAGAGCAGGGTCTTCATCAGGATGGTGAGGGAAGGGACGGGGCATCAGTAATCCATGTCAGCAAACGAGTCGTTTGCTGACATAGGAGAGAGAACAGATATCCCCGCACGCTGTTACTAAGGCTCTTCTGATTTATCAGAGTTTGTTTCAACCGCGGTTGCGCCAAACAACGCGACCTGTCCATCGCATCACTCTCGGTCATCGCGGCTACCCCAATATTGTCAGATGAAAGCGCCACCTTTTTGAATTACTTTATCCAGTTATCACACTCTAATACCATTAACTACGATCATCCTCCGCCAATCTGGAGCCGGTGGCCCAGTTTAGTGATTTTCATTTGACATGGATTACTGACGCCCCATCCCTTCCCTCACCGTCCTGATGAAGACCCCGCACTAAGGCTTAACTTATACCTAGGATCTCCCTTGAGGTCGAAACGTCAACTTTTCTACCTTCCCACGACCTGCCTTAGGACTCAATAAGCCTGCTACAGGGATGAAAATATATTTCATAGGGCAGATTTGGGATTAGCCATTAGTTTAACTGACCTAAACTGCTAAGCCGACTATAACTGTTCAACCTGTCTACAGTGGCAGCCTTGGACACAATCTTTCATCTTGTCCCATCAAGGGTGGCACTATAATTGCTGTAGCCCTGGTTGGTCACTTTAACTTACAGGCCCAGGTACCATATACTAGGGACTTATACCCACTTTGAAAAGTTAAATTACTTATAATCCAATCAAGTATATATTCTTTTTAGGGTCAGAGCACTGGCACTGATGTTTGAAAGTGCACTGCGACCTGATACTAGGCCTGGGTGTCCAATTCCACTCCACTCGTACAGAGTTTTTCTTGTTCCGCGGAGAGCACAGTTCCAAAAAACGAATTCTTTCTCTTGCTCCCGGCGAGATTTCTCAACGCCGATGTTCGCTACTGTGCCCGTTGAGAAACCTTCGGTTTACTTTCAGGAAGCTGCAGCTCGAATAGAACATCTACTCAAGTGACAGAAACAAGCACCACCATCTTGAAATGCATGTCGTGCCGTTCGCTCTGTAAAATCTTACAACGCAGCACAAAGACCCTGCGCTAAAAATCAGTGTGCACACTGCGACATAACGCATTCCGCCCCTTGCGGAAATCCAAGTAGCACGGCAGACTTTTTCAGTCACTTTGCTGCTTTCCGCATAGTGGAACTCCTAGAACTCTGACCTCAGGCCTATCGGATAACTGCAGTCTTAGTTCAAAACCTAGGGGGTGATCATGCAAAAAGAAATCATTCCTAACATATTCACATTAAACAAGACAATTTTAAAAAGTTACACTGAACTGAAAATATTTTTTGGGGGTACACTAAGAGCAGAGTGACGAATAAGAAGCTTAAGAGTCTAAAGATTAATGGAGGCCTTGCGTTGCCTGATTATAAAAAGTAGTACATATTAAACATGAATATGGTGCACAATATTGAACTCTTAGCAACAGGAGACCACATTCTCCTGTTGCAAAATTATGCTCTATGCTGCCCAGATGATATTCATGTTTTTTGTCAATATTTTGAACCATATACCTTGTAGAGCAGTACTGATTTCAGTAAATTCACTTTAACTAGAGGATGTGTGAGAGGTATTTTAGTAATAGCTTGTGGTACATTATTTCTGGGATAGTTTAACAATCATACAAAGTTACCAGCATCTGGACTGTTGTGCATCACTGTCTGTGATGAAATATGTGTCCACCTGAGTAATATGACATTGAGTCTACCCGAAAAAGAATGCTGACCACTCACCCACACAAGGTGACCTGCTTAATCATTGAGTTGCTCCATTCCAGATACCTAATCTTTAGTCTCAGGAGTGCTCTTTATGGTCTCTTTGGAGGGTTATGTATGAAGAGTACTCTTTATGCCTTCTGGCCTCCCCTGTCTCCTGAAAGCTGGCCTCTTGATCCTGCTCCTGATTCCCTTTTGATGTTCAAAAGACTTACCTCCCTTTTTTTTTTAAATCCTCATTTGCCTCAGACCTCCGTTGACAAAAAGTAGGATGTCTGTTACCGTTACTCGGTTTTAAGGAGATGTAGGCATCAAGAATGGAAACGGGGGACTTAACCTGCCTACCGTTAAACGACAATCCCCCCTGATGTCACTGTCCCCCTTTCTAAGTTAAGGGGTTGGTCTCGCTCTCCTCTGGTACCCTGTGACCGAAGGCTGTTTGTGCTGACCTGCTTGTTTCGAAGCTTCGAGGGGGAGTGGCCCAGTGCAGCCAGAGAGCATCCAAGAGGCTTAATCATAGGATCCAAGAAGGTTGTTTTCAGAAAATTAACCATAAATTTAGCTAGGACCACTTTAATAAACAATCCCATATTTCTTTTTTTCTGCTACTCTGCAGTCTGACCAGATCAGTCTTGGAAGTCTTATACAGGGAAGTCAGCCAGTCAGTGTGTGTGTGGGGGTTGTAACATCTACCCATTTCCTGCAAATTTCTCTCCTAGCGAGAAGTATAGCATAGAAAAGGAACCCCCTAGCAGGCCCTATTACTTCATCGGCTATACCAAAGATGACCAATGGGACAGATATATGTACAGGGAATCCCAGAATGTTCGGTATAGTTGTCCCTATTTCCCCCCAATATTCAGTTATTGCAGGGCAGTGTTTAAACATATGAATGTCTAAAGCATTCGCTAAACCGCACTTCTTGCAACTGACAGGGGGACCCTTTGATATTTTGGACAACCTTGCCAGAGACGGGTAAGCCCTGTGGATAGTAAAATAGTGATTCCTTTTAAGCCAGGCAGGTTTGATAGTAGCGTATAAGGTGTTGAAAGAGTTTTGCCACAGGTCTTCCAACTGTTCTTTTGGCATAAGGGTACCCCAGAGTTCTTCAGCAAGTTTAAAATTTCCATCTATAGCTTCTTCTATAGACCAGTAGAAGAAGGATACCTCCTTCGCAACTGGCCTGGTTACAAGTTGCTCCTCCGGGATGTTTCCTACGCCTAAAGGTTCCTTGAGGTTCTGGGACCAACTCTGAAGCTGTAGATATTTGAACTTGGACATGCCTCCCTCGGTGTATTTTAAAGTTATATCCATGTTTTAAACAGGCATCGAAAGCAAGATGCTTCAACACATTCATCACCCCGCTGCCATGAGTGGTAGAGCTAATTTATCTTTCAAACAGTCTGGAGCCCCTGGAGAGTCCCAAAGAGGAGCCATGCTCAAAGTAATTCAGGCCAGTACAGTGCTTGATTTTAGCCCATATACGGGCCATCCCCAGCAAGACTTTCAGCCTGATCTTTTTAAAACATTTGAACAGGAAGCCCTAGTTGGGAAGATTACCTCCTTTCAGCATAGCAGCAAACATGGCCCTGTCCCTGACTGATCTGGAGTTTTTTTAACCACATTCTTGCATGGGATACCTGGAAAGCCCAAGCATAATACTGAATGTCTGGGAGCGTAAGGCCCCCTTTCTCCCTCCTACGCCTAAGCTTCTTCCATGCAATTCTGGTAGCCTTATAAGCCCATACAAATGAATGTATTGCTTGCTGAAGCTTATCTATCCCCTGTTTATCAAATTGTAGTGGAATAGTGTCAAAGAGAACGGTGATTTTTTGGCAATATGGCCATTTTTATCAGATTGATCCTGCCCAAGATGGTCAGTGGGAGATGAGCCCAAGATTTCATGAGCTTCTGGCATTCTCTGGATATGTTAGCCAAATTAATCCCTGAGTTCTTATCGAGGTTCTGTGTGATCTTGACCCCCATATATCTTATCTCACTCTTTGTTTCATACTGGCTATCCGGTAGATTCCATGCCATAATCTCGTTCTTCGCTGCATTGACCTCCTAGCCTGAGACCTGCCCTAAATCGTGTGCCATCTTAATAACCTGAGGAAAAGATGTCTCAACATCGGAAGAAAGGGAACATCATCTGCATATAGAGCTACCTTCCTGTCCCACGCCCAAGCCTAAAAGATGAAATGCTCGGTTTGTCCCTCAGTCGCTGAGCGAAGGGCTCAATATACAGATCAAAAAGAAGCGGGGAAAGGGGACAGCCCTGTCTAGTTCCCCTAGTGGTCTTGAAAGAGTTGGTTAGTTTGCCATTGACTAGTAGTCTCGCTGAGGGATCGTGGTAGATGAGTTGAATGACTTGACGGAACCTTGGTCCGAAGCCAAACCTCTCCATTACTGCTGGTAGATAGACCGAGTTCACCCTATCAAAGGCTTTGGTAGCATAGAGTGTCATTGCTGCAAGAGGTAGTGAAACTGTTGTGGCTATATCAATGGCCCCAACAAAGTCATAAGTGAGACTAGACAGATTCCTTCCCTTCACAAAGCCCTTCTGATCAGTATGAAGTAATCCTCCGGCTACTGCTCCCAGCCTGTCTGCTATGATCCTAGCAAAGACTTTATAGTCTGTGTTTAAAAGTGAAATGAGTCTATAAGATCCACATTCTGCTGGATTTTTCCCTGGTCTCAGGATCAGTGAGATGGTAGCTTCTTCCCATGAAGCGGGCAGTTTGATACCTTCAGACAGAATCTTGTTAAAGAGTACAGTCATTGTTGGGACTACTTCCTCCCCCAGGGACTTGTATAGTTTGACTGGGAGCCCATCAGGCCCCGCTGCCTTACCTTCCTTACAGGCTGAAATTGCCTCCCTGACCTCTTCCTGGGAAATGTCTAGCTCCAATTTTTCTTGCCGAGACGAGTCTAGGGAGGAAAGCCTGCTTCCGGTTAACCACTCACACTCGTTTTATCAACTACATTATCTTCTTTATAGAGATCTTGGAAGAAGGTAAAAAAGGCATCACCAATCTCTTCATCGGTCGATACTGAGCTGCTGTGATCCTCGCTGTCTATTTGCCTGATTATATTTTGTGTCCTGTCAGCCTTGACCTTCCACGCCAGAAGTTTACTGGCCCCCTCTCCATATTCAAAATGGGCGAGCTTGCTTGCCTCTAATTTTTTGGTAATCCTTGACTCTATCATAGTGTCTAACTGATCTTTCAGGCTAGCTAGTTTCACCAAATGCTCTTGGGGGTTTGCAGGGGTCGTTTCCTTGTTTAAACTCAACTCCACTGTCTTCATCTCAGACTCTATTAGCGCCACCTCCTCCCTATACTTCCTATTCCTGTAATAAACCCTACTTGTGACCATACCTCTTATAGAGGCTTTCCAAGCATCCCATACAATTGAGATCTCAGTAGAGCCTACATGTGTATTAAAGAAGAACTCAGATTCCTGGGATAAAAACTTGACTTCTGGTATCAAGTAAAACTTGACTTCTGGTTCATCAAGTAAGAGTGAACGGTCAAATGTCCATACTCCTGAATGTTCTATGCCTTCCACCACTAGATCTAACCATACAGCAGCATGGTCGGACAGGTGTGGAGTCGAATAACCCACATCCTTGATTTTGCCCCTCAAGTCATGGCTAACCAGGATATAATCTATTCTCGACTTATGGCAATACTTATTATTATAATAGGAAACACCCAGTTTAGAGCCCGATCTCTCTCTCTACAGACATCACACAGTCCTGTTTGTGCCATCATTGTTTGTAAATATGCGCAGGATTTCAGCGTTGTAATTGCCCTACTACTTGGAGACTTGTCCAGTGAGGGATTGAAGATTATATTAAAATCGCCTGCCTTTATAATGGGCTCTGGAAACTCCAAGAGATTTGAAAATCTAGTTTTCAGCACAGAAGGATCATCTTGATTTGGACCATAATAGCCTACCAATGTCATCTGAAACCCTAAAATGGACATTTTAACAACTGGGTCTACCATACAAATTAATATCCGAGCCTTTGCTTTGCTTGCTTTTTAACTAGTATAGCTACACCTTTAATGTTGACGCTCTGATTCGAACTGATGAGGTGTTCAACCCACTTCATTTTTCCAAAGATTTCTGACAATTCCTTCTTCAACAGATGAGTTTCTGCAGGATAATGATCTGTGCTGAAGAATCTTTAAGATATTGCAGGATCTTGGCCCTCCTATTTTTTTACTCGCAGGCCATTAACATTCCAAGATAAAATTTGAATACAACTCATGGCGGTTTAAACACCAAAACCTTTAGCGTGCTACATCTCCAAAGGCACCAGGCTGAGCAAGAAAAACCCTGCCAACCCAACCAACATGCATTTGTCAGACAAAAAGTCAAATGAGGAATTTTTCTTTTTTTTCTCTATGCTCCCCACCCTGTGCTCCCCTTCCTTCCCTACCGGAGCTCCCACCCCCCTCCCTCCGTGGAGAACCCAACCCCCATTTTCCTCGACTGAAGGTCCAGAGTCTATTACCGGGGCACTCAACCAGTCCCTTTCTGCTCAAAATACATCATAAAGAGAGAAAAAGGCAAGATAGAAAAAAAACAGCAGTCAATTTGTAAGTCGGTGTGCCCTCCCTGAATGACTGATGTCTAGTCTCTTGGCTGTCGTTGATTGACAGTATGTACAAGGCTGCCCCCAAAAGGCCCCGAGAAAAGAACTCAATTAATCAATACAGATACTACACTAACTATTTTGTAGCCTTGCCTAAGTTTTCCAAAAATTCATCTGCTTCTTGGGCTGTTTTTAAATTGTGCATCTTGTTGTTGTACATGATTTTCAGGAGTGCGGGGAACTTTAACTGGGTGACCGCGCCCAGTTTCTTAAATTCATCCATTTTCCTGCCCAGCTCCCACTGTCTGTCTAGCGTTGCACGAGCTAGGTCAGAACGAATTTCGCAAGATAAGTCCCTGGGTTTCAAGGATTTTGTCTTCAGAGCACAGTTTAGAATTTTTTCTTTCAAGGAGAGCGTGAGGAAGTTTATGAGAATCTTCCTGGGTTTGGACCGATTAGGATGGATTCTGAACGGGTCCCTATGGACTCTCTGAATATCCTTTTTTAAGTCCTCTGTTTCTTCCATCTGCAGAGAGTCTTTTAAAAGCGTCACAATGATGGATTTATTGTCATCTCCCTCTCTCCCCTCTGGTACATTCAGGAGGCGTAGGTTATTTCTCTGTGAATTGTTTCAATCGTCCCAAGCCTGTCCCGAAGTGATGCTTGATCCTTCTTTAGTTGTGTAATTTCTGATCTAGGGACTCAGAAAGTTCAGTAGGAGAAATAAGGAATGATTTCGAAGGCCACTGTCCTAGAATTCAGAAGATCAATTTTCTTCTCCAATGATTTACAGAACACCCGAATCTCCCCTTGATTTGATTCTGAGACGGAGAACCCCTTCCTGATGTCCACAGACAAGGAAGAAAAGAGAGCCTTCATAGAGGCTGCTGGTGACCCAGCAACTTCCTGCTCCTCAGAGCTAGCCTTAGGCTCTGTGCTTCCCTTGTCCTCCCTGGCTTGACAAACTGGATTTTTCTCTTGCAAATCGTCGCTATTCAAGCCTAAGTCCTCATTTTGAGCTGAACCAGAGACTACTGATGCCGTTTTGAGAGAAGGCTGTAGTGCGGGAGGAGTACTATTACGTTCTTCCATCCTACTCTAGGAGGATGCCACCTCACCCTGCCCCTTTATGCGCTTTCTTAAAACCTCTCCTTGTTTGTCCATGTCCAACACACATGGCTGAACTCCGATTCTAGGCTCAAGATAACTCCAGCCCTGCGGTCCTATTTCAGAGAAGAAAACAGCTCTAGCTGACTTAACTGCCTTGATACTCCTGCCTTTGATCTCACAGTGCTCGAAGGTAGAAAGTCCACCAACCGCCCCAACAACAACTTTATGCGAGGTTACACAACTCCTTGTTTCCTCTCCCTGATTTGGGCTATTACCTATGGTAAATTCAAGTTCTTGAGGAAGTTTGTTACTTCTGCTTTTGCTTGTAAACTTTGTCTTTATTGACCCACCGCCTCTCCTCCTACCGCCTGTGTTTAGATTTGGAGTCCCTGTGTGGGATGCCTTTTTACTAGAAGTGACCGTGCAGCTTTCTCCCCCCCCCCCCCTCCGTGCCTCCTGTTCCGCCTGGTTAAGTTCTCTTTGCGGCTGTTGCTGCTGATATTCAGGCGTGAGTACAAGCTTCCCCCCCCTCTGCACAGCGTGGTGCTAATCAATGCAGAAAACCCCCCTGCTTGCTACCTCAGCACCTGATTTTGCTGCAATGCCTGACGTTGTCCTGGCTGTTGAGGATGCAGATCTGGCAGTGCTGGCAGGGGTCTTTTCTCCTCTGGCAGTAAAGACACGCTCAACCACCTCATCAGTTTGTTTCCTTGCAATGCCGGTGAAGGTTGACTTGTGCTGACTCTGCACGTGTCTGCCCGGAGGAGCCCGCGAGCCGCTGCTTTCCGACCCCCCCCTTAGCTCCAGGGCGGCGGCAAACCAGCGCAGTGTGTCTGGAGAGACTCCAAAACACATCCCATAAAAAGGAGAAAGAGATAAAATATAGAAAAAGCAGTCCACAGTTTAAGCTTTTTCACGGCAGAAATTGGCAAAAATCGTCAGTGGAGGAGAGCTTGAAGCTCAGCGCTACGGATCTGTCTTGCCTCATCGACGAATGGGACGTGAGTGCCTCCAGTAGCAAGTGACCGATCAGCCTGCAGCTGTCATGTTCTCCATGCTTCCTTTACTCCATTTTATTCCTCTGCTCTGGTTTTGCTTCCATCCATCCTCTTCATCTTTCGTACCTTTTATCTCTCCTATCAACAGATACCACCCTCCTGAGGCACAGCCGGGAGACAGGCCCCTTGATAATTGCTTTTAAAAACTGTAAAATTACTTGTGTGTTTTTAAAATCGTCTTGCTCCGTTAGACCACTTTGGACCACAGCTTCAACTTCACTAGATTCCCGCGTAGCGGATTTATCGCTGCCGCAGCCTTAGTCCATTTCCAGTGACATCACTATCTGAAAGAGACACGTTAGTGATAGATTCCTTACCTTAGAATATCCCCAGGCCTCAGACTGGATCCGGAAACTTTTGCGTAGCAGTACCCTTGCACGTCGGTAGGCGTCGTCTGCGGCTCCGCGTCCGTCGTGGGCGTCGTGGGCGCCGTGATGAGGTCGTCGGAGTATATAGACGCCGCCTCCGCGTGCTGACGTCAGTTCTTCTTTTTTCCGCGCCAGCTAGCGCAGATCTGGAAAGAGCAGTACTCTAGTCAATTTTTGACTAAGTTTTGGAGATCTTTTTTGATCCACTTCGAAGTCTTCCGACTCCGACGGTGCCGTAGGGATGCCCGGATTCAAGCATTGTGCAGATTGCGACCGCACCATGTCGGTTACGGATCCGCACCGCCAGTGCCTGACGTGCTTGTACATCGACGACGAGGCCTGCCCCGACTGTCGGGCCCTTTCGAAGAAGGCCAGGCGGAAGCGGTCCCGCAGGCGTCTCGAAATCCGACAGTCGGCCCCGCGCCGAGTGAGGTCCCGGTCCCGGTCCCACGGGAGGTCGAGGGACAGGTCGCGGGGACGGAGCCGTCACAGCTCCGGGAATCGGCACCACTCCTCCGGGTCCAAGCCGTCAGGTAAGAAGCATAAGAAGTCGAAGAGACATCATCGCTCTTCCGACTCCCCCCCCGACGCTCGCGCGATGCGGCCAGGGGTTCGGGTGACACCGCCCACGCGGCTCCTCGGGAGTCGCGGGCGTCGCGTCCGGCCCCATACCCTACGGTCCCTGGGCTGCACGCGACGCCGGAGGAGATTGAGCGTTTCTTCATGGCCATGAGGTCCCTTTCTCCTCCCACGGACTCCGAGGCGCCTTCGGGCCCAGCGGATCCGTCTGGGGGCCCTAGTGGGTGGGGGGCTTCCACTCCGACGCCGTCGGGTGCTTCGGCCCCGGCGCCGTCGAGGCCTTTGGGCCCGGCGCCGCAGGGCCCCACGATCCCGACACCGCCGGTGCCTTCGGGCCCGGCACCACAAGGGTCGGCGGTTCCGGCGTCGTCGGTGCCTTCGGGCCCGGCGCCGCAGGGAGCCGCTGGGCCTTCCTCGGGCGATGGATCGTCACCTGTGGACCTTACGACCCCCCCGGTGTCGGTCCGCTTGGTGTCACCCCCGGCGCTGTCCTCGGGCGGCGCCGTCCCCGATGCCTCCTTTACTTCGGTTCCGACGTCGAAGTGGCGCCGCTGGGCGTCGCATCCGACGCCGGTTGGAGATTTCGTCTTCTATGAATGACCCCATCGTTTTACGACCCTGAGTCTCTGGAGATGGGTGAAGGGGAGGATTGGGAGGGGTCTGAGGACCCTCTGACCAGGGAGTGTCAGTCTAATGTGGACTGGTCAGGAGACCTTGGGGAAGCCAGTGGCCTGGACACCTCTCCAGACACTGGATTTGTCTCTCCTCCTACCGTGGCTTCGGAGGAGGGAGCTACGTATGGTGTGGTGTTGACGAGGGCAGCTCAGGCCTTGGGCCTTCGGCTCCCCGTCGCGGCCGTGAGGACTAACCTCCTCACAGAGGTCCTTAAACCGCAGTCATGCTCGGCTGAGCCTCTGCTGCCTTTTAATGAGGCCTTGTCCGACGTTCTTCTGGGCACTTGGTCCAGGCCCGCTACGGGTTCGCCCGTAGATAGGATCGTGGCCAGACGCCACCGCCCGGCTCCAGGCGACCCATGTTTCCTGACCACCCACCCCACCCCGAGAGTCTGGTCATCCAGGCCTCTAATTCCCAGACCGCATTCCCGCCGGCCCCGCCGGACAGGGGAATCCAAGAGGTATGAGAACTATGGCAAGATGATGTTCTCCTCCCTTAGTTTGGGACTGCGGTCTTGCAACACCGCATGCCTCTTGGGCCGCTACACCCACTCTCTGTGGGAGACGGTGGCAGAAGTGCTGCCAGAGTGCCTGTTGGAGGTACGGGCCAAACTCGGCCAAGCCCTTGTGGAGGGCCGGGATGCAGCCAAATATTCTATTAGGTGTGGGCTGGATACCACCGATTCGCTAGGCAGAGCAATGGCTACGACGGTGGCGGTGAGACGCCACACCTGGCTGAGATCCACCAATTTTTCGGCAGATGTCCAGAACACTCTGATGGACATGCCGTTCGATGACCGTCGCCTCTTTGGCGACAAAGCGGACCACTCACTTGAGCGCTTTAAGGACTCCAGGGCTACGGCCAAGTCCTTGGGCCTCTCGGCCCCGCGCCAGCAAACGGGTTCCTTTAGCTCCTTTCGTGGCCAAGGAAGGGGTGTCCCCACACGTGCCGCCAGCCACTCGCCGCACACTGTCGTCCAGCGCGGCGGCGGCCGTGGTAACTGCCGCGGAGGCGGTGGTCGGGGAAACAGGCGAGGTCAGTCCACACCTTCCCCCGCAGCATCTGCCTCAAAACCCTCCTAGTCCGTGCTTTTCGGCCCATGTGATGCCAGTGGGAGGCAGGGTTCGCCATCACCACTCTCACTGGCGCACTGTCACTTCGGACAGGTGGGTGCTGCAGATCGTCCTGAGGGGCTACTCCCTTCCCTTTGAGACGACTCCTCAAGCCATGCCACCGCAACACCACCGCGTATCGGGGGATCACTTGCGGCTCCTGCAGGAGGAAGTTTCGGCCCTCTTGGCCAAGGGGGCCATCGAGCGCGTTCCTGGGCCAGAAGTAGGACGTGGTTGCTACTCCCACTACTTTCTGGTACCCAAGAAGGGCAAAGGGGGCCTACGCCCTATCTTGGATCTGAGGAACGTCAACGGCTTCCTCCGGAAGGAGAAGTTCAAAATTCTGACTTTGGCTCAGGTCTTAGCTGCCCTGGACCCAGGAGACTGGATGGTAGCGTTGGACTTGCATGACGCGTATTTCCACATCCCCGTCCTGTCGGACCACCAGCGTTACCTGCGGTTCACGGTAGGCCACGAGCACTTTCAGTTTACGTGCTCCCCTTCGGCCTTACCAGCGCCCCACGGGTGTTCACGAAGGTGATGGCGGTGGTCGCAGCTCATCTGCGCAGGTTAGGGGTTTCAGTCTTCCCCTACCTCGACGACTGGGGCGAGCCCGCCTTCAACAACCAGACAGTCGTCAGCCACCTCCAGACTACGGCGGATCTCCTGCACCAGCTGGGATTTTCCATCAATGTGCCGAAGTCACACCTGTGCCCCTCTCAAAAGCTCCTTTTCATCGGAGCGGTTCTCGACTCAGCGCAGTTTCGGGTTTACCCGCCCAAACAGCGGGTTCGGGATATACAGGCTCTGATTCCGATCTTCCGGCCTCTATCCCGAGTTTCGGTCAGGTTGACGCTGCGGCTTCTGGGGCTGATGGCCTCCTGCATCCTTCTGGTGCATCACGCACGGTGGCGGATGTGGGCTCTGCAGTGAGACCTGAAGTTTCAGTGGGCCCAGCATCAGGGCAACCTGTCCGACCATGTCCTGATCTAGGAGGGCACTGCGAGACAGCTGCAGTGGCGGCTCACGGACCGCGATTGGGTCAACGGCAGATCCCTCTCCCTTCCCCAACCGGAGCACGTAGTTGTGACGGACGCGTCCCTCCAGGGCTGGGGAGGCCACTTGGGAGAGGCGGAGATCAGAGGCCTCTGGTCTCCCAGAGGCCTCTGGTCTCCGGCGGAGTCCCGGCTCCATATCAACCTGTTGGAGCTGCGGGCGATTCGTCTGGCACTGAAGGCATTCCTCCCATCTGTCTGAGGGAGTGCAGTGCAGGTGTTCACGGACAACACCACCGCCATGTGGTACTGCAACAAACAGGGCGGGGTGGGGTCGTGGACTCTCTGCCAGGAGGCTCTGCGCCTCTGGCAATGGCTGGAACATCAGGGCGTGACTCTGATGGTTCAACACCTGGCAGGTTCTCTGAACGCCAGGGCGGACGAACTCAGCCGACGGTGCTCGATGGAGCACGAATGGCGTCTGAACTCGGACGTGGCGCAAGGTCTCTTTCTGCAGTGGGGAGAGCCTTGGTTAGATCTATTCACCACCGAAGAGAACGCGCAATGTCATCAGTTCTGCGCGTTGGAATTTCCAAGGCGGCACTCGCTCGGAGGCGCTTTTCGTCACGAGTGGAGTTGCGGTCTGTTGTACGCCTTTCCGCCTATACCACTTCTGCCCAGAGTGCTGAAGAAGATCAAGCGCGACCGGGCACAAGTCATCCTTGTGGCTCCGGACTGGGCACGAAGGTACTGGTATCCCGAGCTACTCAGTATGTCAGTCGATCCCCCGGTTCGTCTGCCTCTTCAGGAGGACCTTCTGTCGCAGCAGCAGGGGACGGTCCTCCACCCGAACCTGTCCAGTCTCCACCTCCATGCTTGGAGATTGAGCGGCGACAGTTAAGGCCATTTGACTTGCCTCCTGAAGTTTGCAACATCATTCTGGCAGCCAGGCGTCCTTCCACAAAGTCGGTATACGCCTGCAGGTGGAACAGACTTGTGGCATCGTGCACAGCAAAGGCTGTGGATCCCCTTAATGCCCCTCTTTCTGAAGTTCTCCTCTTTCTTCTCTCTCTTGCCCAGCAGGGCTCTGCTCTGGGCACTGTCAAGGGCTACCTTTCAGCTCTTTCAGCCTTTCTGAGGCTGCCTGACCAACCTTCTTTGTTCAAGTCCCCTATCGTTAATCGATTCCTGAAGGGCATCACTCATACGTTCCCTCCTGTTCCCTTCGTGATGCCTCAGTGGGACTTGAACCTGGTTCTTACATTTCTGATGTGCGCTCCCTTTGAGCCGCTTCACAACTGTCCTCTTCGCCTTCTTTCTTTGAAGACTGCCTTCCTGGTAGCCATCACCTCTGCCAGGAGAGTGAGTGAGCTCCAGGCTCTATCTTGTAAACCTCCTTTCCTTTCAGTCCATCCGGACAAGGTTGTCTTACGGACAAGGCCCTCCTTTCTACCCAAGGTAGTCACAGCCTTCCACATTGGGCAATCCATCACGTTGCCCACCTTCTTTCCGCCTCCGCACCCCTCGAGAGAGGAGGAGCGGCTCCATCGTCTGGACCCAAAACGTGCGCTCTCATTTTATCTGAATCGCACACAACAGTTCCGGGTGGATGATCAACTCTTTGTTGGGTACGCGGGCGCTAAGAAAAGGAAAGCGGTGCACAAGCGGACCATCTCGCGGTGGATCATCTTGTGTATCCAGGCGTGTTACTCCTTGGCTAAGAAGGAACCCCCGGTTGGGCTGCGAGCTCATTCCACTCGAGCTACAGCCACTACGACTGCTTTGGGCCGAGGTGTGCCCTTGGAGGACATTTGCCAGGCAGCTACGTGGGCCTTGCTGCACACGTTTGCAAGACATTATTGCCTGGACAGTCAAGTCCGGAGGGATGGCCGTTTTGGCCGTTCCGTCCTCCGGGTCTTTCTGGTGTAATATTGGTTCGCAGACCCACCACCACGGGTTTGGTATTGCTGGGGTATCTATTCTAAGGTAAGGAATCTATCACTAACGTGTCTCTTTCAGATGCACAAGTTACTACTTGTGTAACGATATATCTGTAAGAGACATTAGTTAGTGATAGATTCCTTACCGACCCACCCATCCTCCCCGTTCTGCGAACCGATATCTAGGGTTAAGGTCATCCCCTTTCAGGGCCCTAGTTTCATGGCACCAGTGTTGGTTTTTGTCATGGCTCTGCGCTTCTGGCGCGGAAAAGCTGTGGCTAAGAACTGACGTCAGCACGCGGAGGCGGCGTCTATATACTCCGACGGCGTCATCACGGCGCCCACGACGCCGACGACGGATGCGGAGCCGCAGACGACGCCTACCGACGCGCAAGGGTACTGCTACGCAAAAGTTTCCGGATCCAGTCAGATTCCTTACCTTAGAATATCCCCAGGCGTCAATCACTAACTAATGTCTCTTACAGATATATCGTTACACAAGTAGTAACTTGTGCGACGGGGACTCCCTGAGGCCACGCCCACTACGGTCGGCCATGCCCCCCCACCTATCTACGCCTATTTAACGCGCTGATTGCTAGCGCGCCTGCAACAGATACCACCCTCCTGAGGCACAGACGGGAGACAGGCCCCTTGATAATTGCTTTTAAAAACTGTAAAAATTACTTGTGTGTTTTTAAAATCGTCTTGCTCCATTAGACCACTTTGGACCACAGCTTCACCTTCACTAAATTCCCGCGTAGCGGATTTATCGCTGCCGCGGCCTTAGTCAATTTCCAGTGACATCACTGACGGGGACTTCCTGAGGCCACGCCCACTACGGTCGGCCACGCCCCCCCACTTACGCCTCACACCCCCTATAAACATGTGCTATCACTGGACGCGCAGCAGACGAGCGCAGCGGTGGCGCCTAAGGCAAGCCAGTCTGCGCCCGTCCGCGCCGGTCCTGCGCCTAGTGCCGGACATTCTGCCCATCTTCCCAGCCTTCAATACTCTAAACACGACTTATGTAAACTGGATCAACGCTACTGCGATCAACCGACTAAAACGGATCTTGGGATCACTGATACTCCCTTTACGTGTCCCTCCTGCGACATCCAAATACCAGTCTCTTCACTGATTATCAAACAGAACCCACCCAAACCACACATTTCCCAAAAATCTCAGCCTGCTGTGAGTAACCTGCTACAGGCCACCTCTTTTACCACGGATAACCGGGCCCATACTGCGTCTCGCAGAAATAGATCCCTCAAATGCATACTACTCAATGTAAGATCTATGCCCAAAGATAAACACGAGATCGAAGCCTTACTCAACGATCACAGCACTGACCTCATGTTTCTAACGGAAACTTGGGCTTCTCAGACCTCCGGACCCGACTGGAACACCGCCACGCCCATTGGCTACTCTATCGAACGCTTGAATCGAATAGGGTCAATCGGGGGAGGTATTGCGATAATCCACTGATCGCACCTCAAAATAACCATCTGCGCCCAACCAGAATTAGAAGCCGAAGCAATGACCTTTAAGATCAAGGAAAACAATCATCTGATCTTTGAAGGACTGCTAGTTTACTGCCCTCCCGGCCCCAGGACCCCCTTCACCAAAGCTATACACACCTTTCTAGAAACCACCTTTGATACAGCCTCTTATACCATCCTAGGCGACTTCAACTATCATCTAGAGTTAAAAAACGATCCTGACTCAGCCACTCTTATCGATAACTTTCTCAGCTTCGACATGAAACAGTTGATCGATAAACCCACCCACATAGCAGGACACACCCTCGATGGGATTTTCTCGAACTGTCATTCCATCAAAATTTTATCCATCACTCCCATACCTTGGTCGGATCATAATGTTGTCTATTTTAATCTACAATGAAAAAACTTTGCAACTCAGCGCAGAAGCTACCCACCTCCTGAAACTTCCCGTTCCTGGAAAAAACTTGAAACCAGCCAACTTGCTGAGGCATTGGGAAAGACTCTTCCCAACTTTGATCACGGCAGTAGTGAAGGTTGGGCTTCCAACTTCAACAAATGGATTACTGACGCGATGAACGAGCTGGTCCCACTTGAACCAAAGAAATCCAGCAAACGACTTGTCACTGCTCAATGGTACACGGCCGAGGTAAAAACAGTTAAGATTAGGTGCCGACGCGCAGAACGAAGCTGGCGCTCTGATTACAGCCTCGAAAAAAAACTAGAATATTCAAAAACCTTACAAGAGTAAAAATCCATAATAGTTCAGGCAAAGGCCGCCTACTTCACAGAAAAAAATCCAAAAATCAGCTAATTCCTCCAGGGAACTTTTTAAAACTGTGGCCCACCTAACAAAAACTCCACGAGACACAGTATTCAACCCTGATCAGAGCTTCGTCGATGGAATGGCCCCCTTCTTTCAAAAGAAGGTACAATCAGTATATGATGAACTTAGCTCCACGATATCCATCATACCCCATAACAAAGCTGGACCTACCAACATGACTTCCCCCCCCGCTTTTCCAGTTTCTCTGTACTTGAAAAACAGCAAGTGCATGACTTACTAACTCAGATGAAATCCGGCTCTCCGTTGGACCCATGCCCCCCCTATGTGCTACATCAAATCCCTGAGATCATTGCAAATACCTTAACTCCTTTGCTCAATAAAATCATCTCTCTAGGAGAATTTCCAAAAAATTGGAAAATGGCCTGCATTAGGCCTATCCTTAAAAAAGAATCCCTTGATCCTTCCAAACACTATCGGCCCATTTCCTGTCTGCCATTACCATCAAAAATCCTAGAAAAAGCTATAAACCAGGAAATAATGCTGCATGTGGAGGAAAAGAAGCTACTTGATCCGTCACAACATGGCTTCAGACCACTACACTCCAAAGAATCTGCCCTCATCATGGCTACTGAAAAAATTCGCAAAACCATGGACAAAGGTGGACGGTCAGCCCTGATACTTTCAGACCTCACAGCGGCCTTCGACACCGTTAATCACGCCGTCCTATTAAAAAGACTTACGTCCTTAGGCTTCACCGGCTCTGCCCTGGCCCTCATTGCCTCCTTCCTAACCACTCGCACCAATCATGTGATCTGGAATGGATTGCAATCCGCTGAATTCTCTCTTCCGGGCGGAGTCCCACAAGGCTCGGCACTGTCCCCAACTCTTTTTAACCTTTACGTCACCCCCCTAGCTGCCCTGATTAGATCCCACGGACTACAATTGGTGTCTTACGCCGACGACACACAAATTGTTGTCCATCTCCCAATCCATTGACGCCACAGCAGAACGATTCAGGAATTGCCTCTCTCAGGTTAAGAATTGGATGAGCAACAACTTCCTAAGACTTAATACGGATAAAACTGAAGTTATCGAGTTTGGCAACAAAGCTTCCATGTGGAATGACCTATGGTGGCCCCCTGAAGCAGGAACCTGCCCTCTTCCCGTAGACAAGGTTAGAAACCTTGGCTTCCTATTAGACAAGGAACTCTCCTATAAAGCCCAGGTGAACCAGGTGACTTCAGCCTGCTTTCACAATATCAAACTGATCAGGAAAGTTCTTCCCTACATCCCAGACACACTCAGGAAAACGGTAATGGGAGCCCTTGTGTTATCCCGCATTGACTACTGCAATTCCCTCTACCTGGGAGCAGGAGAAAAACAGCTGTCTAAACTTCAGGCGATCCAAAACGCGGCGGCTAGAGCCTTACTGAACATCCCCAGACGCCACCCCACGTCCAAAGCTATTCAGGAGCTACATTGGCTCCCGGTTAGACGTCGCATTCAATTTAAAGCTCTCTGCCTTGTCCACAGATCTATTCACGGCAAGGGACCCGACGACCTCAATAACCTACTGGCCCGATACATTCCCCAGCGCGCATTGAGGTCATCCACCCTCGACCTCATTTGCCAACCCAGAATAAACAGAGTCCGCTGGAGGGGAAGGTCCTTCTCCTACCAGGCGGCAAAAATCTGGAACTCGCTACCCCCAGCACTTCGTGCCCAAAAATCCAAAACAAACTTTAGAAAAGACCTAAAAACCTGGCTCTTTGTCTAGATTGATCTGCTCCCCTGCCTCCCTATCATCTGTATCTGTTAGCGCCAAGACGCTGCGGCAATCGTGCGCTCTATAAATATTTCAGTCAGTCTATCACAAAAGGATAAATAGAGAAAATACTGTTTTCATTCGGGTCCTCCTTCATGAAAGTTGATGTTGCTGGATGTCTGGTTTTCATTACTGTCTCTGAGGTACACAAAAGATAAATATATCACATCAATATACCAGATATACGTGTACAGGTTTATCCAGAGCAGCTGTTCAAATTATTTGTGTTTGTTAAGGCAATATCTAGCTTGGAACACTATTTTGAGGAGACATATCATTCTTTTCTCAATGGGTTTTGATGTTTTGTAAGGTTGACAACATGAGTTTTGGTAGATTCTCCTATGAATAAGGATAATTGGCAAGGTATCAGTGATATGTTTGAGTGTGTGATGCTATTTTGTCTGAGGTTGAGACGTTTCTGTTTTGAGTGATGCTATTTTGTCTATGAGGTTGAGACAGTTCTGTTTGTATGTATCAGTGCTTAAATCTTTGTTTTCATATTATGTTTATGTACTCTAAATAAAGAAAAGAAATAGAGAAATTTCCAATATACAACATTTTGTGTTGCTTGATTTGATTTTCAATCTGTCCAGAGCGTAATTCTGTAGGTGGGTTGTTCTGGCTTTTTATTGTTGCTGGCTTCTGGTCCATGTAGCTGCCCTGTCTGTCTCGCAAGTTATCCTTCTCCTCCATACCGGTTAATGCCCTCATTGTTGTTAGGCATCTTTATGATGTCTCTGATTATTATGCTATCACAAACTTAGCCATGAAAAATGAATAAACAATGTTAAAAGTCTTTGTGCCCAAAATGTGGAATTTCGTTTTAACACTGCGTAGATCCAGGTGAAACAGAGTGGTGGAGAATTTTTATTTTATTATAAGTGATATCCAATGTCCACTCATTTTCTAAACTATCAAGAGGCTGTCCTTTTTATTTTCCAAGACTAACCCCGCTTCCAGGTAGTGCTGTTGATGTGAGATTTCCAAATCCTTGTGTTATGTGAAAATCAATATCCTTTCTTGTTTGCTCACTGCCATGCTAGCTAGCACCCATAACTTTGTACAATGCTTTTATGTTTCTTAGTAGGAACACAAGGGAACCACATTTGAATCCCCATAAAGCTGCACAGCCAATTTCAAGAGTCCAATGAATCAAATTCATAATTAACTCTTCAACTTGTACGATATCTTTATCCATTTTTCATCAACCTATTTCTCCCATTTTATTCAATTCATTTTACTCAGTTTCATCTCCATTCAAATACATTTACGTAGACACAGGAGTGTAGAATGTTTCCACGTCACGCTTTAATGAACAAATACCCAATGCATTTCGGGATTAGACCCTTCCTCAGGGGTATCTGCAGTACAAAAAAAAATTCTCATCACCATCAATTCAAAAATAATACAACTGTTTCAATAGAAACATTCTGAATGCATTCATTTTTTATCACGCTTATATTTGTTAGGACATCTGTATCCAGTATAGGGGAAGTTACATGTGCAATCATAACTTGTTTGTTGTAACTTTTTTCCCAACTTGCAATCTGCCTTTTTCACCATCGGGAAACCTAGAAGCTTTTTTATTTCACTCATAAATGTTTGCCTTTTACATTTGTTGTTAAATTATACATGACTATAAGAAGCTGGCAGTTTTTTACTTACTCCATTTGTTGTAATGGCAAAGATGAGTAAAATGTGATAAGGTGCCTCTTTTTTGATGGTCACTCCCATTTTGTTTGTGTGCTCATGCTGCTGGCGTTTTCCCTCTACTGAGACACTAATAGCCAGGCTCCCATGCATGTGCTTTGACCCTTAAATGTTCAAATTGGAAATACACCTATTTTGCCTTTTTAGCTTCCCTAATAGGCCTTGTATATGGTGTCCTAAAATATACCCATTGCATAGAAAGTTTGTCAACCATGGACTACATCGCTACTGTGCCATCTACTACTATGACAAGACAAATGTAACTCCAGTTCTACCACTTTAGCCTGGCTGCTACAGTTTTAAAACAGCAGCCTGAACTTAATCAGATAAGTTCATTTCTAGAGATTTGTAGCCGCAGAATCCTTACATTTGAATGTCCACAGGTGTCAAACTGAATTTGGATACATTTTCAAGCTGTTCCCCTGCAGGCCAATAGGTGGCATCATTCAGTTCCACAATGGTGGCACTGGATGTGACGTGTATGGTCCCTATATGGGCGCTACCTTGGCCCTCTGACAACAGTTCTTTCCTTCGTTTCCATGCTTTTCCAAATTGGCAAGAAGTCAAAAGTCACTAAATGGTACTTCAATCTTTTTTGTGAAATGTATCTCCTGGTGTGAGGATATCATCCAAGAAACTGACTGCCTGTGACAGGCCCCATATGGTTTAAAACCAAACGTCAGTAACACTCCCACTTGGTGTGTTTTGAGGCTCCTGGAGCCGGGACATGACTCTAATGCATGTGAGGATTGCCAAGCCATGCATCTGAAGGTGCTGAGAAAGCGATCCCTTAAGCTCTTCGCTACCTGATGTTGGTCGTTCCCATGACGCTCAAGATCCCGTTCGCATTGGAGGTCACGGGACCATTCGCAGAGCCCCTCTTTATGTTCTTCGTTACACTCAAAGTCATCAGGGAAGTCCCACAAACACAAGAAGTTGAAGTCCAAACACTCTTCGACTTACTCCCTCGTCTTGGCGGACAACTTTGACAGACGCAGGTATCTGCACTCTAGGCCCCGCTACTTTTTTATTTTATTTATTTTAACGTATTGACAGAGGTACTTCAACTGGGAGTCACCCCTTCAGAACCCCTTACTCTCATTCAATGAGCCCCTTACAGACATCCTACTTGGGGCCTGATCCAAGCCTTGCACAGGGGCTCCTGTGAATAGAACGATTGACTGTTGCCATCGCCCCACTCCTGGGGATCCTTGTTTCATCCAAGGTCAAAGCATCTCATCCCGCTTTTACCCTGGCACGTTCCCTACTACCCCAGCGTATAGGGAATTGAAGAGGCTGGACAACTTAAACATAATGTTCTCTTTCACCAGCCGATCAGTGAACACTGCATGCCTAGCGGGCTGTTATTTCCATTCACTATGGTGTTCTTTTATGAAGGTGCTGCCTATGGTCCCATTCACTATGGTGTTCTGTTATGAAGCTGCTGCCTATGGTCCCAGGAGCGGCCCAGGCCATACTTTCTCAGGCTGTTTTTGATGGGGGAGATGCAGCAAAGTTCTGCATCAGATGTGGACTTGTTACAAAAGACTCGCTAGGTAGAGGGATTTCATCGTTGTTGCCTTAAAGTACACCTGGCTGAGAACATCTGTTTTTTCCCGGGGATGTTTAGTCTAAGCTCCTGGACATGTCTTCACCTTGCCCATTGTTGATTCTCGCCACTTTGGATTCAGCGCTGTAGCACTTTTAGGACAGTAGGGCTATGGCCAAGTCTTTGGGCTTGTCCATGGCTCCTTGCTAACCCCAATCCGCCTCCTTCCCCTTTCATGGCTACAGAAGAGGTCTCCAACCATGCCCAGCCCATTCCCTCCCAGCCACTGGCCACAAAAAGGCTGGAAAGCCTATTGGCTTCAAAGGCCTGGGTCCCAGAAGCCATGTGGTATAGGCAGCCAGCAGTCATGTCAGCCCACCACTCCCATGGCAGCTGCGCTTCCAAACCTCATTTGTCCACACTCAGACTATCATGGGCACCCAGTGGGAGGCAGGGTATGCATCACCTCCCCAACTGGCGGTCAATACCATCTGACTTTTAGGTACTCCAGATTGTCCAAAGGGGCTACTCCTTCCCCTTTGGGACACCCCTCACACATGCCACCCTCTTATAATCAGAGGACTATCTCTCCTTGCTCTGTCAAGACGTGCAGACTCTCATGGACAAGGGAGTCATAGAGAGGGTGTTGCATCAGAAGTAGGTCATGATTGCTATTCTCGCTACTTTCTGGTGCCAAAGAAGGTTGGAGTACTCTGTCCCATCTTAACACCTTGGCTGCTATGGGTTTTCCCCCTGGGTGCTGCAATTCCATAAATCCCACTTTACATGACAAAGCCAGCTCGTCATAAGCACAGGGCAGGTAAAGCCCATGACGAGCTGGCTTTGTCATCAGCACTGAAGGGGTTAATTCTGCAACTTCTCACCCTTTTCTTGAAGAAAGAAAACTTCAAAATGATTACACTCGCTCAAGGTTTGTCTGCCCTAGACCCAGGAGACTGAATGGTAGCATTGGACTTGCAGGATACTTGTTTCCACATCCCCTTTCTTCTGGCCCACAGCTGCTTTCTGCGGTTCATGGTGGGGCATGACCACTTTCAGGTTGCAGTGACGCCTTTTGGCCTCACCAGTGCCCCTCCAGCGTTTACCAAGAAGATGGCAGTGGTCGCATCTCATCTGCAGAGGTCAAAGACCTGCTTCAACCACCTCGATGACGGTCTGTGGTGAGCCCACCTCCAATAACCACTTGTCACCCACCTTAAGATGAAGGTGAACCACCTGCCCTTGCTGGAGTTCAGTATCAACATGTCGAAGTTACACATGACTCCCTCTTAGATGCTCCCTCTCATCTGAGCTGTTACGGGCACAGTGTAGTTTCAGGCCTATCCTCCCGAGCAGCGAGTCCAGGATATTCGGGCTATGAAACCAATGTTTCAGCTTCTGTCCTGGATTTCGGAGAGACTGCTGAAAGGCTGTAGGACATCATAACCTCCTACATCCTGCTGGTTCCTCGTGAACCCGGCATAAGCAGGTTCTGCACTGTGACCTGAAGGCTCCGTGGGGACAGCATTGGGTAAATCTCTCTGACATGGTCCTGCAAAGGTGACTCCTCTCCCTTCCCCAACCGGAGTTGACTGTAGCAAGTGATGCATCATTTCTGGGCAGGGGGAGGTGAAGATCAGAGGCTTATGGTCTCCAGGAGAGTCCGAGCTCCACATCAACCTGGTGGAGCTCTGGTAGATTCCCTTGGCACTAAAAGACTTTCTTCCTTCACTCAAGGCACGGCTGGTACTGGTGTTCATGGACAACTCCACCACCATGTGGCACTACAACAAACAGGGCTGGGTGTAGTTCTGGTCACATTGTCAAGAGGCCCTTCATCTCTGGACATATTTGGAATGTCGGGAGATTTCCCTGGTGGATCAACACCTGGTAGGCTCTCTGAATGCCAGAGCAAACAAACTCAGCTGAAGGTGCCTAGCAGAGCACGACTTACTGAAAAAGAATACCCCTCATATCTTATGACGCTACCTACTCTAAATATATAGCAGTATCTATTTTCATTATATATCGTCCAGATAGGTAATTAAATGGACTCCTCTTCTAGTTAGAGAAGACACATCCGGTCTCTGGATCTTGGTGAAACACCAGGGTGCTGAGGAGAGACTGAAGGGAAGACAACCAAATTGGTATGTCACACCATTCCATATAAACCACAGACATTTCTGAGATTCCGAGTCCATAAGGATTGTAAAATGTGTCTTTGGGATCCAGTTTTATGAGCCAATCCTTCTCTTGGAGGATGTCTCTCAGAAGATGTATACCCTCCATCTTGCAGTGTCTGTACACAAGAAAAGAATTCAGAAGCTTTAGATTTATTACAGAACGCCAACCCTTGTCTTTTTTCTTCACGAGAAATATTGTGCTCACAAAGCCGGGGCCAGTGTACGAGAAAATGAAAATTGCCCCTTTGTCTAACATTTCGTCGACCAAAACAGATTGATCTTGGTCCAAAATAAGTTCTCTGGGAAGTGAGGACTGGGGAGGAATAGTAACTGTAAAAGGTTTCAAAATAGACTGTTTCCTGTACCCATGCATCATTTGTTATCGATAACCAATTTTGGATGAAAATAGCCAGCCTTCCCCCTACCTTTGGGAGGAAAGAACCAGAAGGAGGAGTTGTTTCCTTGATTTCTTTGTCCTTGGAATCTTCCACGGTTGTTTCCACCTCCTAGAGTACTTTAGCTACGGCCTCTCTGAGGGAAGGAGTTGTTCCCTCTGAAGTATTTTCCGTAGCCACGCTGGTTCTGTTGATAGAAGGACCTGTTGTACCCTCGGCTGGCAGCCGGTCCTGCCCTGTCACCCCTTCCGAAAAATCTACTCCCAAACATACGTCTCATGTTACTTTGGGCTTTACTGAATGCAGAGAAGGTGGACACGTATTTGCCAAGTCTCTTAATAAATAACTCACCAAAGAGAAGTTCATTAGGGTCTCTCTCAATGTCTTTATTGACTAGATCCCCCAATTTTGGGTTCATTCACATCAGAATGCCTCTTTGCCTTTCGGAAGTAAGACTAGCATTGGCATTACCGAGGAGGCATAGAGCACGTTGACTCCATCCTCTTAAGCGTTCGGTGTTGACTGTAGTACCATTTAAAGAGGATTCCTCTGCAAGGTCCAGAATTCTGGCAAGAGGTCCTAAAGTGTCCAGCAGTTTATCTTGACACTGCTTAAGGCAGCGTTTGAGTCCTTTTACTGGGGTCCCTACCAGTTTTAAAAAGGAAGGTTAGTAATTCAGGGTCTAGGTTAGGGTTCATACATGCCTTGTTGTCCAGGAAGGGTCTAGGTCATTCAGACCTCATTAGGTTTGGTGAATCCCTCTCAAGGGGTTTTCTTATCCAAAGCTTAATATATTTGGCTACATGGTCAAGGGGCCACGAGTCAAAGCCTCGCAGATGAGTGATTTTCGAGGGGTTAAACATCTCCACCCCTGATGGGTCCTTAATGGAGCCTGAGGTGGAGGGTTGATTTAAATCCTCATCGAGTAGGTCATCAAGTTTTTCCATTGGATCAAAAACGTGTTCATCAGCCTCATCAGTGTCATCAATAGGGGACAAATAATCATCATCATCATAGGGGATGAATGACATCTCTTGTGCCGTGAAGGACACTGCTTCTATTTGTGCCGCGAGGGGCACCTGTATTTCTTGTGCTATGGAGGTCGCTCATTCTCTTTGTGCCGCCTGGGACACCTGGTTCATTTATAGCATGTGGGCTACCAATAGAAAGTACTTGTTCACTTGTAGCGCGAAGGCTACACTGCGTCTCAAGATGTTTAGTGTTCTTTAAGACCTTACTGTCTTTTTTTAGGGAGAGGATCCTCCTCATCAGAAGAAATTGATTGTCCTCAGGAATATCCCTTTTTCTCTTGATAAGAGCCGCTTCAACTGCCTCCTTTAAGGAGGAATGTAGTTGTTTTTCAAAGAGACTCATTAGAGAGTTCTCTGTGAGGGATGTGTCACTAGTACCCTCAGTATTTTTCTCAGACATAGGTCCCTTTTTTATTGTAAGAGGAAATAATATATAGGAGTAAAGACTAGAATTTCCTAAAGAACTATAAATATGAAGCAGGTAAGGACTTAACTACATTAAACATATTTTAGGACTTTTAAAGGAATTTATCACCCAGGAATAGAGAGAAACAGCTGTCCATTAGCTCTGCGCTGTGCATTGGCATAGAAACGCATGGCGCGAGCCCAAACAGTCTAACTTTCAGCCTCAAAGTGCGTACATTTTGCGGGTCCCAGAGGGGGGCGTCAAAGGCGATATGACCCGCTCACCAAAATGACCGGGATCATTTCCTCAAGCCGAAAGGGAAAACGCGCTCCGGAGAGGAAAAACATGAGTTAAATCTAAATTCCTGTGGGCGGAGCTAGCTCATAACCAAGATGGCTGCTTGAGCTGAGAGCTCCCCCGTCTCTGTTGCTATCCGACCAATATCCTGCGTGTTGCTGTGCCCTGGAAAGCCCTACCTGCCTGACCCGTGTCCCTCGGAGGACACAGTTGGTGTCCAGCACGATTTTGGCCCTCGGCCTCTACCGCCTGAACGAGGACGAGCTGTGAGGCCTGGACAACCCCGTGACTGGAGAGAGGCGGAGCACACTGGTGCAGTGGGAGCCACGGAATGAGCGAATCCCACTTGCAGCGGCGACTTGCTGAGGGCGGTCCTGGTACCCGATAGCGCCTGCGGGATATTGTGGCCTGACTGCTGCTGTCTGCTGTGGCCTGGCTCTCCGAGCTGACCTGTGGCGGAGGGTGCTCTGCTGGAGGGGCAGGAGCCGTGGGACGAGCGGTTCTCCCCTGCGGCGGTGTTTCGCAGAGGGCAGGCCAGGCACCCGGCGGTGCCGGTGAAGATTCGCGGCCCGACTGCTGCTCTCGGCGGAGCCCCGGCTCTCCGAAAAGCTCTGTGGCGGTGGAGACTCTGCCGGAGAAGCGGGAACCACGCAGCGATCTGATTCCCCCGGCGCCTTTGGGGTATTGTGGCCCGGCCGCTGTGATCTGCTGTGCCCCGGCCCACAGTGAGGATCTGAGGCATCCGGGGGTACAGCTAAAAGCAGACTCCCTGAGAGTTTACACATCGGTGGTGGCTGCGGATGAGCCACAGTGACACTGCGGAGGCTGTTGGGCGTACGAGTCGGCCACCCCCCCCAGTGACGACGATTCAGCGGAGGTGCAGGGGCTTCTTGCAGAGACGGCGGCTGGGGACAGCACGAGCTGGCTGAAGGCAGGCCTGGAGGAGAGATCGAGCCCCTGAGATCTGCGCCGCTCCTTTAACTCCAGGGTGCCAGCGCGAGAAGCGACAGAGCTACCAGGAGGTGAGGGGGAGCAACGAGGGAGGTACAACTGAAGCACATGGACAGTGTGTGCGCGTTTGGACCCTGATGCAAGGTCTCCTACATTGAGTAGCACCAGCTCCCGTAATAGTGACTGATATACCTAGCCAATTTTAATGTAATGCTGACTGGACATTGAGAACCGGAGATCTTGGCAAGTGGCGAGTCCTGTGGCCTCACCTAGCACCTCCCGAGTGGTCCTGGGGCCCATACACCACTGTCTGCCCAAGCGCTGTTCCGATGAGTGTGATGGGCGCTAGACGGTAATTACTGTTTGGAGCGGCGCGGTGCCTGTTGTTTCTTGAGCGCGCGACCTGCTAAATACCAACTGCAGTGCCGTGACTGTGCATCCTTGTGGTCAGCGGGCATTACGATCGCTGTCCATTTTGCTGGAGGAGGGGGAGCTACAACCCTGGTGCCGGTAGCCTACTGGTCCTACACCCTTGTTTTTCCTTTGACAGCTGTGGGGCGCTTGCTGGCATCGCGATGGGTCGCTCGGGCAGGAACCAGCCCAAACTGTCCATTGACAACAGGAGGCCCAAGTCTAATGATCCACCGGGCGAGGACCATCGGGAGATGGAATCGACGAGGGACCCGCCTCAGCAGGATATTCGCAGCATCCTTTTAGCCATGGAGAAGGGCCTACAGGGAGGGATCGCCTCTCTGGGATCCAAGATGGACGCTCTCACCTATCGCATGGACCGGATGGCGGAGAGGCTGGATAAATAAGAGGAGCGGATCGACATGTCTGAGCGTCGCCTCACTGAGGTAGAGGAAGCACAAACGTCCCTTGATACGGAACACAAACAACTGGCAGAGTGCTCCAGATCCTGCAAGATAAGACAGAGGACATAGAGGCCCGTTCCCGGAGATGCGACCTCCGCATTATGGATCTGCCGGAAACAACTCAGACTGGAAACATGGAGACATTTGTGGAACATCTACTAAAAAAGCATCTGGGTGATGCGGCCTTCTCGGGAATGTTTGTTGTAGAGAGAGCTCACAGTTCCCTGGGCCCTAGACCAAAGCTGGGGCCACCCCACGTCCAATAATCTCTAAACTGCTTAACTATAGAGACCGCGTTGTAGCACTGAGGCTTGCCAGAGAGAAGCAACCGTTGAGCTATGAGGGGTCGGTGAGCTCCCTTTTTCCAGATTGTACTGCTAAGGTGCAGGAGGCTCGGAGACTGTTTATGCCAATGAAACGCCAGCTTCGCGAAATGGGCACGGATTATGTGATGCTTTACCCCGCAAAGCTGCGGGTCAACAGACAGGGGAAGTCCATGATCTGCACTGATCCCCGGGCTCTCCAGAAAGCCCTTAAAGAATGGCGCAGAGATGTGAGGCAATCCCCAGATAAAGAGCAGCACGCGGAAGCAACGTAAGGCTCTCTGGATGATCAGGATAAACAAGTGACACTGTGCGTTGGGCAGTGGTCTTTAACAGACTGCTGTTGAGAGCTATAAGGGGGAGGGGCATTAAGAGTTGGCGAACATGGTGTGTTCAGTGACTGCCTCTCGAGAGTAGTCGCTTGCTGTGTATTTTCTTGCTCTCCGGCCATCTATGGGGTGTAGGGGGGTCTGTCAAACTGGCTCCTGGGCTGCATAAGTACTGTGATTCCTGCTGGGGAGTGCTCCTGGAGTTATTGTGGACATGATTTGAACTCACTGCCATGCAGCTTCTTATCCTGTCACATTGCTTGGTACATGGGTGCCCTCATGCACATTGCTGTGTGGATCTATGTGTGATACTGAGCTGATTGACGATGAGGGTACAAAGCACTGCTGCATGAGAGTGGCTGGGCAAGGGGTGGGACTACATTTTTACTATTATTGTTTAAGGGACGGGGGTACCGAGCTGCAGCATGATATATCTTGACGAGTAGTTTCTAATTTCTGTTTTGCTGGCTACCTGCGTCCCTGTGTGAATCACACTCCCCTAAGAAGGGTTTCTTTTTTTTTCAGTTTTGAGGTATGGGAGGGAATGTCAAGCGAGTATTGGCTGGTTGTGGGGATGACCGCGGCCTAGTTGGGGTTGGGCAGGCGTGGGTGGGGGGTGGGACGACATCTCCTAAAGTTGTTGGGGATGGGAGGGGACTGTTCACTGATTTTGATTTAGTTTCACAGACTGTTTAGCACGGACACTGCACAGCATGTACGGATGACGTATGCACAGGCTCCACTGTATGGCCTCATTTCCCGACGGGTACTGCCGAGCTGGAACCACCAAGTGACACTTTAGATACTATTTCACTGCTGACCTGGAACATCAGAGGTCTTAATGACCACTGTAAAGTTTTGAAAGTCCTACACTACTTCTTGAGGCATGGAGTTGATGTCGTGCTACTACAGGAGTCCCACCTGCACCCTGACAGCCCTACACTGCACTATAGTTTTTTTTTTAATAATGTCCATACGGCGGGATTTACTTTGCATTCTAGGGGGGTCCTCACATGGGTTAACCCAAAGACATCGCTGAAGTTTACTCCAAGAGAAACAGATAGAGAGGGATGGTACACAATCACAAAATGCACTGGGAAGGGCATGGAGTTCTACATAGTGAACACTAATGGACCTAACTATGACCGTCCTGCTTTTTGCACCAACCTAGCAACCCAGGTTAGGGAACACTGTGAGGGACACGTCCTATGGCGGTAGCAGCCCGGGTTAGGGAACACTGTGAGGGACACGTCCTATGGGGGGGTGATTTTAATATGACGAGACAGCCTACCCTGGACAAATCTAACGGTCTGTTTGTCGCCCCTCGGCCTCTGCCAGAGCGCTAGAGGTAAAGATGATGCGGCAGGACTACATGATGTATGGAGATCCCCCACCCGACCCAGGGGGGGTACACACATTACTCGGCCTCACACAATATACATACTCAAATTGAGTACTGGTTGGCCACACCCCATCTCCTTTCCCTGGTGCGAGCCTGCACGATACTCCTCCGCACCTTTTCAGACCACTCCCCTGTTCTACTTACACTCGCAGCACCGGTGAAACGCATCCCTCCATTCGCTTGGTGCTTTCCTCCTTATTCCTTGCTGGACGATGCCTTCAGGGAGGAACTAGCCACAGCCATTGAGGAGTTTTTATTACCAATGTGGGCTCTGTCGACTTGTTTCTGACGGTGTGGGAAGCCTTTAAGGTGTATATTTGTGGAGTGGCCATCTCCAAACATGCGGGGGTGCTCAAATCTATTCGGAGGTGTCTGGCACTCCTGGAGAACAGGCTCAAGGACCTTGAGGCGCGACGCCTAGGGGATGATAACGAAGACCTAACTCGATGTCTCGCGCTGACGCTGCGCGAGTATCACAAGGAGGAGGCCAACCTCGAAATTAAACATTTAGGAAAGTACACCACTGCACGTTCCTACAGGGAGGGAGAGCGCCCTGGTTCGGTATTTGCACAGCTGGCTAAACAGCATAGGAGTAAGATGACAATTCCCGAGATGAGATCCCCTCAGACGAACCAGCCTCTCTCTTATGAGCAAGTTACGGATCGTTTCCGTGAGTATTATACATCACTCTACGCCTCCAGAGGGCCCACCCCAGAGGAGCATATTCTGTACTACCTGACTCATATTGAACTGCCCTGGTTATCTAACGTGCACCATGAATTCCTGGTGCGGCCGTTCGAGCATGAGGAAAATGTTTGGGCTCTATCAGCGATGAGGGCCCAGAGTGCACCGGATAGCGATGGCCTAATTGTGTCCTTTTACAAAAAATACTCTGACCTTTTAATCCCTCGACTATTGTCACTCTTTGAGGACATGGCAGAGTCAGGTGAGATGCCCACCATGATGCGGGAAGTGATAATCATTGCCATTCTCAAACCAGAGAAACCACTGGGGCACTGTTCGTCATACCGCCCACTATCGTTATTAAACGTAGACGCGAAGATATTTGCAAAAATAATTGCTAACCGCCTCAGCCCTATGGACACCTCGCTGGTTGCCCCAGAGCAAGCGGGCTTTGTCCCCAGTCGCAACCTTACTTACAATCTGCGGACTTTGTTCGCCGCGTTCCAGCATACCCACCCTGAGGTCTCTGCTGTCGCTGTCTTTTTAGACATGGAAAAGGCCTTCGACTCAGTAGAATGGCCTTTCCTGAGGCGAGTCCTGAGCCGCATGGGGGTGAGGGAACTATTCCTTCAACTTCAGAACACACTATATGCATCTCCTACGGCCCGTATTCGTATTGGGTCACTGACTACGGATGCCATCTGTATAGGCCGCCGCACGAGGCAGGGGTGCCGCCTCTCCCCTATACTCTACGAGTTGGTGGCGGAGCCTCTTTTGCGTGCTCTACGTGAATAGCACGGTCACCGGAGTATACGGTTCTGTAGCAGGGTTTCCGTTCTCCCACAGAACTGTGCACAGAGATCTAGAACCTGGGTGAGTTAGGGTGACCCAAAACTCACCTTTGTTTCAGAAATCCCCTTACCAAGCTAGCTACAGTGTCTCATCGGTAGTAATAAATTACCAATGACTTAGACAATCCAGAACATGAACTTAGGGTACCTCAGGTATCGTGGAACACATGAACACTCTTTCGTTATATAATCATTCCAAACCGAAACTGGGAGGCAAAGAACACACGTGCAAGTTTGAAATGTTTATTTTTCAATGCAGCATTCTCAAACGCAGTATCTTGTATAATATCAACATACATATTATAAAAATCAGAGTCAGCAGCATAGTCACTAATCCATAGTAAGCAAAAGGTGATAGCATGTTATGATGCAAAAATCTATAGAATTCTGTATCACCTATATTTCGCGCACCCTAATTAGCATATTATATTATATCTAAGAAGGTCTCATCTGGGTTTTAGCAGGGCGGACCCATACCTCTAATTCTCAGTAGGAGGAGATCCCATCAACAGCTACCAGCTCTCTGCATGCGAAGCATTAAGTGTGTTGATTCATTCCCTGTAACTGTATCTTAAACCCGCGTAGAGCCCAATGTTGGCAGCAACATTATTTGTGTTATGTCTAACGTGGTGCGAGGATCAGGCCTTCAGCAACCTTGTGTTAGGTTATTCTCAGAGTGTGCAGTTCTCGGTGTACAGACAGTTGTACCAAGTGTACGAAGCACGACTGATACTAGAGCAATAACATATTATTCTCAAATAAATCACATCTTTCGTCTAGGTTGAAAGCTACAATAACAATTAGGTGTCGTGTGCAAACTCAAGCTGAAAGAAAATATTGCGTTTAAACATTTAATAAACTCATGCTAACTTAACACAATATATAGAAACGTAGTAACCATATGACAGTTCCCCACATATAAGCTGATTGTATCCACATACGCAGACGACACACTACTATACGTTCGCAACCCGGAGGAAAACCTACCTGCTGTTACGCGAGATGGTCTTGTTCAGCTCCCTTTTAGGTATTCACGTGAACTGGGGCAAATCACTCATGTTCCCGCTCACACCTGCCACGAAGAGATTCAACCCGGAATATCCCATTCAGTGGACCACAGACATGGTTCGTTATTTAGAGATCCGGCTGCATATAGACTCGGAGGTGGTTCTCAGGGAGAACTATGGGGTGGCTGTTTCCAAATTGGAGGATGATATAACCAGGTGGATCAGCCTGCCTCTGTCCCTGATGGGTCGAATTTCCCTCATGAAAATGATAGTGCTGCCCATTTTCCGGTTCTTGTTCAGTAACATACCCATGGTCCTATTGAGTTTGTTTTTTCAACAACTACACTCACTTATAATCCGACTGGCATGGGCCGGTAAGCAACCCAGAGTTGCGTGGAAAATCCTCACCCAGCCATATGCGGAGGGGGGTCTGAATGCTCCGGACCTGGAATACTATTACCGGGCTGCGCAAAGCGCACACGCATACCACTGGATACACGGTGCAGCGTACATCCCACACATACATATCGAGTCGATTGTTGCTGACCCAGTCCCACTTACTGTGCTGATGTCCAGCCCTCGAGATCACCGGACGGGTCTCCTTGACTCTCTGAAAGCAGTCACCAACGCCTGGCACTACATGATGGATGTGCAGGCCTGCACGCTTCTGTATGCCCCGAATGTGTCCCTCGCCTGGTGCTCATGGCTTGCCCCATGTAAATACAGGGGGGTGTTGGCGGCACTGTCCGCACTAGCCATGAATCATATGGGAGACTTATTTTCAGGCGGTGTGGTCCTCACCTGGGTTGAGCTGGGGTCGAGTGGCATCACTGGCTCCCTTCTCTCCCGCTTTCTGTTCCACAGGGTCCGGCACGCACTTAAGAACCTATTGGGAGAGGACATGGCGGAACCCCCGGTGATCACGACATACGATTACATCATCAATGCCAAGACTCCGGCCAAGTTAATATCGAATCTGTATCGTATTGCTCTCTCTTATAAAACGACGGATTACACTAAGCCCCGTCTAGCATGGCAGACTGACCTGGCGGTGGATCTACCGGACGAAACGTGGCAATACTGTTGTGCTAATACCAAAAGGATATCACTCAACGGTTGCCACCGGCTGTTGCACTTTAAGTTTTTAAACAGAGTCTATCTACTACACGCCTGCATGGCTCTATCGCTATAGGCTCCGGGAGAGCCCACGCTGTGAGAGATGTGGGGTGCAGTTGGCGGATTTTTTTACATGTGGCCTGGTCCTGTCCGGGAATTTCAGCCTTTTGGAGCGCAGTATATATTAGGAAGTGAATAGAGTTACGGAACTTACACTACTTCCAACTGCCTTACTGGCTATTCTGGGTTACTCGAAGACCATAAAGACACAACACAGACGACTGGTTGACATGGCCTTTCTTGTAGCCAAGAGATGCGTGGCGCTTTCTTGGATGCGTGATCCGGTACCGACGCTCTCCCAGTGGACCAGAGAAATGATCTACTGGTGTACACAAAAGGAATTATACAATGACTTACTATCCCCCCGAAATAGGCCCAAGAACATCTGGGCCAGGTTCCTAGTGAAAAGGCCCAAGCGTGACATTCCAAACACACATGGGGTTTAAGAGACCGTGATGGAGGGGGGATTGAACGGTGATTAGCCTCCTCATACTGGAGAGTAGTTGGGCTGATATACGAGGCTGGTCACGAGGACCCTAGGCTGGGTTAGATAATTGGAATGCTGCACATTTGATGGTCTTTAACTGGGTACGACAAGTGAGCCTGTGCTTTTATTATGTACAAGTATAGATTATTGTTTCTGTGGTACTGTCATCCCACCTGCCTGGTGTTTATATATTGCATTGTCGCTGATTAATGCTAATGATGTCTGTGCTGTTCCTTTGTTTCTTTTTGTTTTGAAATACCAATAAATATATTATTTAAAAAAAAAAAATCTAAATTCCTAACAAAACTGCCTCAAAACTGCGTGCAGGAGGGGGGCAAAAGCGGCGAAAGCGATTGGAGATCTAAACTGCGTATTTGCTTGAGGCGGAGGTAGACACGCACGAGTTAAAGTGTGTCTAACTTTCGTTAGGGATGCCTCACTTCAAAGTCAGACTCCGCGATGTTAAAAGCGCATGTCTCAGGGTAAATACTTATGTTAAAGTTGTCATGGAATATATTTAAGAGGGGGGCTTATAAAGGAAAGAAAGAACCACACAATAAATTGGAAGGGTGGATAGAACGAGGAAACTTACCTGAAAAGGTTAATTGCCTAACAAGCGTAACCATTATAATGAAGAAGTATAAGATTACCTACCAAATAATGAACTGTGAAAAATAGCAAGTTTAGATCCATCATTTACATTAAAATACACCAAATATGGAAGATAGTAAGAAGTTGCATTTAACTGTCCATGAGCAGCAAATAAAAGAGGAATGTAATTGGTTGCCATGGCACTTTGTTATACTGTTTGGAATGTTTTTATTTGTGATGTAATTATTACACTTTGAATGGCTGCATATCTTGAGCAGCAATAAGTTATTGCATAATGTTGCCTCCGTTGTCTTTAATGAAATCAAGATTCTCACTGTCTGATAATTGGAGAGTCTTCATTTTCAAACCTGTCAATCTTTAAGTTGGGTGGAAAAAAATGTTTTATTTGTTTTTCTAAACAGCTTCTCAATATAGAGGTGATCCCAAGTTTTTTTTTAGCAGTGAGAAGGAGCTTGGTTAGATCTGTTCACTGACACCAAGAACGTGCAATGTCAGCAGTTTTGTGTGCTGGAGTTTTCAAGGTGACTGCTCGGAGAGGCTTTTCATCTCAAGTGGCGCTCTTGCCTCCCGTACACCTTTCCACCAATACCACTCCTGTCCAGAGTTCTCAAGAAGATCAGGAATGACTGTGTCCAAAGCATGGTCACAAGAATGACTTGGGCCTGGTATCCTGAGCTGTTGGGCATGACCATTGGTCCTCCAGTCAGGTTGTCTCGGGAGGATCTACTGTTGCAGCAACATGGCAGGTTTCTTCACCTGAACTTGTGCATCCTCCACCAATATGCATGGAAATTGAGCCATGACAGTTGACGCCTTTAGACCTTCCTACAGAAGTCTTTGATGGTTAAGGGATGCCTGGATCCCAGATTAACTCGTCAGTATATACCTGCTGTTGGGAGAAGTTTGTGTCATGCTGTGCTTCCCACAATGTTGATCCTCAATCTACATCTCTCTCACAAGTTCTTTTGTTTGCGTTGTCTTTGCTCTGCGCACTCCTGGAGTGAGAGCGGACATGTACTCTTGAATGTTTGATTACAGGGACGGTCCACCCCTGAAATTCCCTATGATGTCAGTAAAATTAACGAGACATCTATGTCCATATTTGGACCTTTTCCTTATATGGTCTGTATGATATCATGCATGCTTTCTACAAGATTAATCTGCATAAGCAAAAGATTATTATTTGATATCACTCAGGGTAACACAAGGTCCGGTCCTGAAGAAAGTCAAATGACCCTTCGGGGCAATACATTGGCTGACACATGTCACCCTAAATTGCCACCTGGGAACATTATATCCTGAGAGCGTCACAACAAATTTTTTAACCTAGTCCTTAATCCTATTATATTAAAATGTCCAGGATTCAGAGGTTATTTTAATTCACCTACACCCCCTGCCTTCACCTATTTCTACCACTCTAAGAACTCTGCTTACAAACACGTTGAGTCCACCCATTCACATTCAGTGTTTGGATGAGGGTCCAATGATGAAGCATGCCACTGGTATATATAGATTTAGACACACAGGAATATTGTTACAAAAGGTAACTAACAACCAGACGACACTAAAGTCGGTTCTCACGTTACATTTTCTCTAATTTTACGTTGGAGCTCACTTTACATTTTCTCTAATTTTAAGTAGGTGCATGCACTTACCAATCTCAGATACCTTCCACCTTTTTATTTCCCTTCCGGCTAATATTTTTTTTAATTTATTTAATCTCCAGCTGTAACACAGCTGACGAATAGCTCTGATTAGGTGGAAAAAACTGCTCCTAGAGCAGAGACAAAAGACTTGGTGTGAGGAGGTGGTTTTGTTCTCCTAGCAGGGAGACTAGGTTCCTGGGCACAACCCAATTTATGTGCTTCAAACAGGACTCCCCCATCACAAGCAGATGTCAGATGACTCCTTTCTCCTCCTAGTCAGGCAGGAACTAAGCCAAGTGAAGGAAAAGCTGTTCCTAAATCGGGTTTGGAGGGAATCTACAGTAAGTAAGTAATAGATATTTCTAGAGCACGCGGCTACCCATCAAGAGATGTCCTGGCACTAATGGCTGGCTTGAACCTTTCGCTAGTCTGCTATTATAACTGATTAAAGAGCTAGGTTTTTAACTTTTTCCTGAGTTCTTCACCTGATTGCCCGTCCATCTAGTTCTGTTTCAAAGAGTACCACGGTTTTGCTGCATTTACTGAAAAGGACCTGCCATCTTGCCAGGTTTTGGAGTAGCGTCGAACCTGAAGGAGTCACAGGCAGTTGGATCTCAGCACCCATTCCTGATGATATAAATGCAACCTCTGCCTGAGGTACCCAGGGTCTGAGTCTCTGGTGGCTCTAAAAGCCAAGGTCAATGACTTGAACTCTATCCTCCTAGATACTGGGAGCAAGTGGAGCTGTCTCAGATGAGGATAGATATGATGCCAAAGGGGTACCCGATGAATCAGTCTTGCCAAAGAGTTTTGAATTATCTGTAGCCTGCGAGTCAGGTATGCAGGCAACCCCAGATAGAGGCTATTGGCGTATTCCAGCTGTGAGGTCTCTAGAGCATGGACCGTAATCTTACGGCATACCTTCGACAAAGTGCATGAATTTCCTATGGACCTTAGCTACAGGAAGCATGTAGAGGAGACGTGATGCACCTGCGTCTTAAAAAAAAGGTCCTTATCCAGTCTTATTCCCAGGTTTTTAGCTGAACCCACCAGAACTGGGGGCAGATTCAGCTCTGTGGGCCCCCAGAGGTTCGATGGAGGGGGTTATGCGTGACTGAAGAACAAGAATTCTGTGTTATCTGAATTCAGTTTCAGGTAATTCCTGTTTATCCAGACCGAGATGTTTTTCAGTCATTCCTTGAAATTATGAAAGGCCGCCACCGAATGGTCTATGAGAGAACACCAGCTGCTTTTCATCCGCATTTATTTTTATTTATTTTTAAAGTTTTATATAGCGCGAACAAGATCTTTGCAGACATCAGAGCGCTTTACAGAAACAGTAGGTAGGATAAACAAACTGTTGAAAACAGTATAAAATTCGGTAGTGAGTGAGTTGCAAAATAGGGTAGCAATCGCACAAGAGTATGCACACTAATAACAATCAAGAAACAATAATATAGAAGCCGTCCAGTGTCGACTCGAATAAGATTATAGCACCCCAGAGGGTGAGTAACCACACTGTTGAAAACAGAATAGTAGGCAGTAGTGAGTGGATTGCAAGTTAGTAAAGCACTCAAGTCATAGTGTACAGCCCTAATAAACAATCTGGAAACCAATAATATAGCATCCGTGCAATGATTTTGATCCAGTAGCAGTCATAAAAGAGTCTAACATAGATAAGCATTCAGGTAGCCGATAATATAGGAGCCATGTACTGTCATTGTTCCAGTAGCAATAGGGTTTAGGTGAACTTGGCCATAAGGATGGCTTTTACCTCTTTCTTGAAGAGTACAGAGGAGGGGATAAGCCTAGTTTCTGGCGGGAGTGCATTCCAGATCCTAGGTGCCATTCCAGAGAAGGAGCGTTTGTATGTTTTTTCCTTCCGGAATCTACGAGGTTTCAGGAGGAGATTCTTTGTGCTTCGGTTGGATCTTGAGCCTCCTGATATAGTCAGCTTGTGAGTGAGGTAGTTGGGTGACTTGTGGTGTACAGCCGAGTGTGTCATACAGGCAATTTTCAGCTGAACTCTGGCTTCAAAAGGCAACCAGTTCAGGGCTTTTAAGTCAGGGGATATATGCGAGTGTTTTCTTGAACCAGTGATGAGTCTCGCGGCCGCGTTCAAGGAGGCTCGTAGGGGCGCCGTTGTTGTTAGGGGGAGCCCGCTGAGAGCCACAATTCCGTAGTCTATGCGAGGCATTACTAGGGCTTGTACAACAGTTCGGAAGTCCTTAGTTGGTAGGAAGGGTTTGAGTTTTCTCAGCGTGTTGATTTGGAAGTTGGCTCCTTTAGTTGCTTTGCTAATATGCTGCTGCATGTTAAGATTGGAGTCAAGTGTGATGCCAAGGGATTTTGCAGAGTCCACGATGGTGGGCTGGACATTTAGTGCGGTTAGATGATTGAGCCAGGTATGGGTGATGGCCTTTTTCGCAGGAGGTGAGATCAGAAGGAACTCCGTTTTCCGAGCATTTAGTTTAAGGTGATTGTCGGCCAGCCATGCTTGGGTGTTTCTTAGTGTGGCATTCAAAAGTTTGATGTCTTCAGGGGATTGAAGCTTGAGGTAGAGCTGAGTGTCGTCAGCGTACATATGGAAGTGTACATTTGATACTTGAAGCAAGGTGGTGAGTGGTTCCATGACGAGGTTGAACAATGTGGGGGATAGGGAGGAGCCTTGCGGGACGCCTAGTGTTACGGGCACAGGCGAGGACAATGCGTTGTTGATCTTGAACTTCTGAGACCGGTTGTGCAGAAAGGAAGTGAACCATTTGAGAACAGTCCCGGATATGCCCATTCTGGTATTTAACAGCTCCAGTAGATTCTCGTGTTTGACCGTATCAAATGCTGAGGAGAGGTCAAGAAGGATGAGGAGGCAGGACTCATTGTGATCAAGGATTTGGAGGGCGTCATCAATTATGTGTGTCATAGCCGTTTCCGTGCTATGTTTTGCTCTGAATCCTGATTGGTGAGGGTTGAGGAGGTCAAACTGCTCAATGTGTTTTGTCAGTTGAAGTTGTACGCATTTTTCTAGCAATTTGGCCAGAGTGGGAATATTGGTGATAGGTCGGTAATTGTTTAGGTCGGCCGGGTCAGCTGTGGGTTTCTTGAGTATAGGCGTGACTTGCCCTATCTTGAGGGAGTCTGGTATGAGTCCTTGTTGCAAGGAACAGTTGATGATTTTAGTCCAAAGTGGGAGGAGCAGGGGGGTGAGGGCTTTAACAGCGTTGGCAGGTAGGGGGTCTGTGAGGTGATTGGCGGGTTTCAAGGTACCGAGCAGCTTGTGAATTGATTCTTCAGTATAGGTGTCGAAGGACATCCATGAAGCGTTGTTTTTAGGTTGAGTGTTAGTTATGCATATGGAGCTGGAGTATCGACTTACATCCTTGAGGAGATCACTTCTTATATTGTCGGTCTTTTGCTTGAAGAAAGCAGAAAAGTCTTCGCAACTTGGAATATCCTTTGTTGAACTGTTAGGTTGTAGAGGTTGCGTCTTGGTTTGGGTTTTGACTAACTCGAACAGTTTTCTTGGTCGGTTTTTTGCTTGATCCAGTTGTTGGCTAAAGAAGACTGATTTCGATCGTTTGATTTTTCTGAAGTAAGCGTTTCTCTTACTCTTAAGCGCTCTAAGGTGCAGTGCTGAGGGGTCAGATCTCCACGTGCGCTCTGTCATGCGCATAGCACGTCTGTCTTCATTGAGTCTACCATCATACCATGGGTTCGAGTTCTTGGAGGCGACTCTCTTCATTTGCAGGGGTGCGGCTTCATTGATTATTGCAGACATAGTGTCTAGGTAGAGGTCAGTCAGTGAATGCACATCGTAGATGCCCGTCGGGGGAAGAAGGAGACTGCCTGTGTGGGCAGGCAAGGAGTTTGGGTTAAGATTCTTCATGTCCCTCTTCCAGATCTTGGTTTTGGCAGGTTGAGCCGGGTTAAGTTTGACCTTTTCGTTGTTGAAGAAGGTGATGATGTGGTGGTCTGACCAGTCACAAGGTTCGATTGCCTCCAGCTGGGTAGAGTCTTCTTTGGCGATGATAAGGTCAAGGATAGAGCCTTTTTCATGTGTTGGACCATTGCAGATTTGGGTGAGGTCCAGCGCGTTGAGGAAAGTCTTAAGGCTATTCACCACAGCGTCTTTCTGGTCGTTCCAGTGGAGGTTGAAGTCTCCCAAGTAGATTTGATTGATCTGTCGACCGGCGTTGGTGGATATCGTGTCCATGAGTTGTTGGGAGAAGGTGAGGTTGTCCCTGGGTGGGTGGTAGATAACATGAAGGGAGCACACAGGTTTGCCCTCGCTAGTAATATCGAGGCAGATGAGTTCGCAGGAGGAGAGGGAGGGGGAGGGACCTTCAGTGACAATGAGGTTGCTCCTGTAGATGCATGCGATTCCCCCGCCCGTCTTGCCATTTCTGTCGAGTCTAATAATGTGATAGTTGGGGGGTACTAGTATGTCCATTATAGGTGTGGAGGCTTCAGTTAGCCACGTCTCAGTCAGAATGGCTAGATTGAGGTCCATTGATAAGATGAGATCCGCGATGCCGGAGGAGTGTCTCGGGGCCGATCTGCAGTTGAGCAGGATACACTTTAGTCTGGGGGTGATGAAAGTGGGTGAGTGTTCTAGGGAGAGGGGGACTTTTCTGAGATTACAGGGGACGGAGCTTCTATTGCTCATTGTGGGGGGCCTGAGGGGATTTGTGAGAATCGTGGGTATGGAAAGTGTGTGGTGGGTGGGAGTTTTGTGGGACCTGGGCCATATGAGCGGAGTAGAGTGTGCAAGTCTCGGTCAGAGAAGGGGTGTACGGTGCGACGGGGGAGGCTGGTGGCCTTGCGATCGGGGATAGAGGGCCAGCGCGGGGAATGATGAGTGAAAAGGTTTGAGGGGCGAGTGGTGTATTTGTTGGGCACAGAAGTGGAGGGTAGTGGGTGTCTGGGGTGTGTGAAAAGAAGTTCTTTGATGGAGTGAAGATCTTCTTTGACTTGTAGGAGGGTGGATATGATCATGTCCAGAGTTGAATTGGGGATGGTATTGGGAGTGAGAGCAGTGGGTGAGTGATTGAGTGGGGCAATGGGGTGGGCACTGGATCGAATGGGGCGGGATGTGCACGCGAAGGTACATGGCTCTGGCTCTGCGGCCATAGTAGGTGGGGTACAGGGCTCTGCGGCCGTAGTAGGTGGGGTGGCATTCGATGGATATGAGAGTTCGTGAGCAAGGGGCGTGGATGAGGACAGGGGGAGGTTGGTAGCATAGGTGATGGCGCTGGTGGAAGGCGGCGCAGGTGAGATGAGGGATGAGTGTAGGCTGGAGAAGGAAGAAGTGACAGTAGGATGGTGGGGGCTAAGAATGGGGGGGGGATAGAGGATAAGGGGTTGGGTTGAGGGAGGTGGTGTGTTCCGTGAGTCTGGCCGGTAGAGTGGGGTAGTGGGGAGTGAGAGTGGGGGGGGGAAAGGGTGAGAGTTGGTCGTGGCGTGGGAGATATGCACAGTGCGGTGGAGGTGGGTTCTGCGAGACTCGTGTGAGGTGTGGGATGGGGGTAAGAAGGGTGGGGGTATAGGGGATGTGTGAAGGGGGGTGATATTCACCAGTGCATGAGGGGTGTGGGGAAGTAAGATCGGATGGGTGATTGATTACAGTGGGATCTGCGGCGTTCGCAGGAGTCGTGAGGTGGGGGGTGAGGAGGGTGGGGGTATGGGGAATGTGCGAGGGGGGTGATCTTCGCATGGGGGATTTTGGGAAGTATGATCGGGTGGGTGACTGATTACCACGCTGGTCAGAGGGGAGAGGTGTGAGATGCTCCTCTGCTGTGATGGTTTAGGCAAGAAGTACTGACGCTTGGAGTTAGGGGGTGTTGTGTAACCCGTGGTGTTAGGCGTGGGGTATGAGGGAGAGTGTTCTCTGCCAATAGATGCGGGGTGAGGAGATGTTAGGTTGGGTGTGTAACTGACTATAGCGCTGGGGGGATGGGAGAGGTGGGTGTTGATCAGCTGTTGAGATGATGGAGATAGGGGATTGGAGTGGACGGTGTTGTGTAACTTGATGTGTTCGGAGTGGAGGTCCGCCGTTTGGCGATGTGTTCTAAGAATGTAGGGAACAGGTTGTCGAGTCGGTCGAGGTTCCTATCAGTGGCTTGGAATAGTATGGTCCCGTTTTTGTAGATGGTGATGGTGGCTTTGCCTGGGAAAACTTGGGATGGCGTGATAGACAGCGTTAGGCTATGAGTGGATTTGCTGGAGGTGGAGCTAGTGAGAGTGGAGAGGAGCGCTTTCCTCCACTGTGCTCTACGCAGTGTATAGAAGATTATATCGGTGCTTGTGGCTCCATTGGTCAGTGAGAAGTAGGTGTCCACAAACGGGATTTCAGGGTGAGCCTTCAGGAAGTTGTGTTTGTAGCGTTTGGTGGTTTTTTGGAGAGCTCGGTGGGTAGTTTATTTTGTATGTGTGTTTGCCCATGTGTTCCATAGTGGAAGAAGCGTAGGTAGAGGCGGGGGGTGGATGTGGGTGTGTGTGTGAAATTACAGGGCTGTAAACCCAGGTGGACTTACGAATGGGCAGTTGGTAGGGATGACTAGTCTAAGGTGATCACCCCCAATGAAGGACTAGTCAAAGATGGCCGCCAGAATAGCATATATGGAGACAAGAGTAGTAGTCCTTTCTCTGTTTTTGGTGTGGCTTAGAGAGATAGTTTCCCTTTCTGATTGGGGCAGGTCACGTTAGTCCATCTTCTGTGTTAGGTGGGGAGGAGAGAGCTTAGTTTCCCTGCTGCTTGGAGGCGAGGAGAGAGTCTTATCACTGTTTTGTTGACCTGTGACCACGTTGGTATGTAGTCTCATGGTCATCTGGTGGGCAGTGGGGCGATTTATGGCTCCGGTATATGGCCCCAGCCATCTTAGGAATGGAGAGTGAAAGGAGAGAAACGCCCGCCATGTCGCGAGGATAGTTTTCAGGCAGAAAACTTTATAGGATTCAGGGCCGGGAATGTAAAACCAGCATGATCATGATAAAAAATAATTAAAAGACTGCGTACAAGTACCTTCAGGCCATCACAGTTAGGCTTCACTGAGGTTGTTCAGATCTGATGCAAAAAGTATGTATGTGCAGTTGAGGTTTGAGTAGAAATGAGCACTCCATTAGTGGATACTAGCCGATGTATCAGTATTCATTGTTAGTTCATCGCATTTCCTGGGCATTTTCTGGGGGGGGGGGGGGCAGGGCTATTAGGCGCCTTCTCACTGAGTGCGAGGCTTCGTGTGGGTCCGCCGACCCACCGTCCAGATCTCTCACAGCACCGCCGTCGAACCGCTGCTGAGCAGTCGTCCCGCTGCCCCACACGTCCACAGCTCCCGCTGTGCAGTCGGCTGGAGGGGAGAGAGGTCAGATGCACCCCCGCCACGAGCCGCGCGGACCGGAGCCAGATGCTCCAGTGAAGGGACCAGACCATAGAAGGCTACCTTCACACCACAAGATTTTATAAGAGTGGCCAATGGGGCAAGGTAGATATTGAAAAACAGCAGGCTCAGCGCCAATCCCTTAGGCACCTTGTACGCCAAAGATTTTGGTGAAGAACTTAAAGTATGAAGAAACATCTGTTGGGAAAAATACTCCAGGAACGATCGCAGCCAGGATAATGTTGTTCAATGCACGCCTGCTTGGTTCAGTCTCCTGAGCAGGATCGAGTGTGCAACTCTATCAAATGCTGCTGACAGATCTAATAATACCAGCATAGCAGAAGCGCCCCGGTCCACAGACTCTCATACTGATTCATACATTTCTAAAAGAGCGGTCTCTGTGCTGTAACCGTCTCTGAAGCCCAATTGTGAATCATGTAGGAGGCCATCAGTTTGCAGGGGGCATCTCATTACTCTCGCCTCACTATTAGGTGGGCACACAGGCTCTGCACAAGTGGGGAAGGGTTTCTCCATCTTGGATTTAGTGAATGCGGGCACTGTGGGATTATTTCCTCTAGGCCCCACTGAAACTGTGGCAATGTAGGTAGGGTTATCCCTGGGAACTTCTACCCTATTGGTTAGGGAGGGGCCATGAGTCACTCCTACTTACAAGCTAGCACCAGGCATAAATGTGGCATCACAAGACACTTTCTTCACAACACTCTAGACCTTTGAAAGAATAGAAGTACTACACCTGCTGTGTGAAATGTGAAGGTCTGGACCTGCTCCCACGTGTACCCAAGACCAGAAGTGGACTTGCAGGGACAGTTTTCTGACCTTTGTGGCTACAGCAACATAACAAGAGGCCTTTTCCTGCAATTGACAGCTGATTAGTCTTAACTGGACCTGGCCTTAACCCTGCCGGCAGCTTATGCTGGAGTTAGTCTTGACAACACCCGCCTTCCTGGAACCTTTCATTGTGAGCAACTCGAATTCTCCTACCACTCCTGAAAAACTGTGACTTAGAAAGCTTTTGGACTACTAGACCTCGAAAGAACAGGGAACATTGGTGACTCGTATTAATGGCCAAAAAAGGTGTTGTCCTCCCTCCCAGTATAGGGGGAGGAGAAGGAATACACCCAGCAGCATCTCAACAAAGGACTGGATGGTTGTTGGTTGTGTTATTTTGGTTGTGACTGCTAAGTTTAAGTCCTGGGGTTCAGTTGTGCATGTGTTGGGCAAGCTCTTCTAAGTCTAAGGCACAAACTAACCATATGATATCAGATTGGTGGGCAAGGCTGCTTTCAGTATAGAAGAGAGGGGTTGCCTTGGGCGTTTAATATTATGGCCCAGGATGGTTTTAGAGGATCAATAGCATCTAAATGGCAAGAGAAAGGATGGACAAGTACAGCTAAAACTGGAGTGGGTGGCAACCAGGTGGAACTAGTGAGTGTGTGCTCCACCCACCTTACTGTTTTGATACTTCGAGTCCAGGTCCGGGGAGGTGCCCAGTAGCTCCTTCTGGAAATCTTCAGCTCAAAGAGTATAATGCATGTGTGACATGCTAAGCTGCAGAGAGCTGTCCCCACTTGAGTTGCTTGTCCGTACTGGAGTACTCCAAACAGCTTGCTGGTGCTCTTTATTGTGTCTGCCCACAACTCAGGATTGCTAAACCGAAACCGGTAAACCAAGTAGCTGCACAGGGCATTCAGCTCCTTGGTCTCACTCTCTATCACTGGTGACCAGAATTTCTAAGACTACAGACTGGCCCAGTTTCACCTGAATTGCAGAGACTAGGCCTTCCTCTCTCCACTCTTCCATCCTGTGCTCTTGCATACTGGCCTCATGGGTAGGCCCAGACGTGGGTCCCTTGCTCACTGTGTCGCTGGATTCAATCTAGCCTGGCTGATGACGGGTGTTACCCCGAAACCGGTCCTAGGATGCTTGTTTCCGGTCCAGGGAAGACCTAGCTTGGAAGTACGATTTAACCCTGGGCTTATCCTCCCGTTGAGATCCATGAACTACATGCAACACCTGAGAATAGTGTATTTGTGGCAGGGGAGATTTAGAGATTAGTTGGGGAGGTAGTGTGTGACCTGTCCCTCTCTGTAGCCTTAACCATTGTCCATGAGCACCTAGCGCGTGGAAAGGGTGCACTGGCAGTTTTCTCTAGCTGATAACTGAATAGCACTCTTCACACCATCATCCCCTTCCCATTAACATTCTCTACCCAGTCATCAAATTCATGTGTGTATAAAAAGTTACTGAAAGTGACCGTTTGTTTATGTTTGGTTGGGGCTCAGTCCATGTCCTATATGTAGTTTTTAGGACATGCAACATAAGCCTATCACAGTGACCCATCCAAGACCTATATTTGCAAGAATACCCAGAAATGATTCCTAAGCATGGCATTATGACCCATGACAAATTATGCCCATTCTTGGTCCATCATCCCTAACCATGTTGTGATGACTTATCTTGGAGACATGCCCTTAGAATGGCAAGAACACATCATATATGACACCAGATAGCAAATCTCCAAGAATTCCCCATCAGTGATGGGTGTTAATACCCCCACTATATCCATTAATGGAGACCAGGCTTGCTCAATTTGCTCGTTCACATGGATGTTCTAGGAACAAATGTATGCGCCACCAGTTTGAATATTCATCAGCTGCCAGTGACCAAGACAAACCTGTCTAGCTTATCCACAAGATTCAACCTTGCTGGACTGAAGAAACAGTTTCCCCTGCTCAGAGCTTCACCACAGCAGGAAATCCATTTTAGTGTGACTTCGACAAGGTACCCAGCCTTGTGAAGCACTTTACATACTCTGAAGCCCTGCCCCATTAGAGGATAAAGAAATTAGGTCCCAAGGTAAAACTCTTGTCCGGGTGAAGGCTCCAAATGTATTGGAGAGGTGAGATATCTATCCTGGGCATGAAACTTGGATTTATGCTGCTCAGAGCTTTCCCTCCAAAACCAAAATCTTCCCTAGCGCTTCACCCATTATCTATCCAACTTCATGCAGTCTTTTTTTCATACAACTGGTTGCTTTACCCTGCTGGAGGATTTTGATTCCCAGAAAAGAAGAGTGCGTTACAAGCTAAAAACACAGATCAGGTTAAACCTGATTAGAATATTTGACTATCGGCCTGAAATCACAGCTAGGTCCTGCTTTATCTAGACCATTGACTATCCTTCGGACTTTGCGCATCTACTAAAATCCTTCCAATTCATTTCTCCCCTTCCCTTTATTGGGTGTTTTGTTGTATTGGTGTCACTTTTCTCATTAACCCGTTGACCGCGGCGCGAATTCCGCCGCGGTGCGGGTGAAATATTGTGTGCGGGATACAGACGGTCCCGGCCGTCCTCTGCCCACCCCACTGTGACGTCGGACGGCCGGGGGCCATCCGACGCATGGAAAGAGTTAAAGTATTCTCTATATTTATAAATTGGTGTTACATTTTTATCGTTGTATTTATAACTTTTTAACTGTTTTGCTACTTCTAAATGCTTCCCTCATTTTCTTTAAATTAAGTCTGTCTACATTTTGCCATAGCTACCAAGGGTCGAGCCCCGGCTAAAATCAATAAAACCTTTTACTACTCTCCACCAGCATATTACATCCTTTTAGGTCTCGCTGAATGTGCTGGCATATTTCTCATTCAGATATAACCTCGAAAAAACAACTTATGTTTTTCAGCCCATAATACAAAAAAAAACCCTGCCGGTCGCTCAGTCAACAGATGAGAGCTGTAGAATGTGCGCCTGACATGAGGTCCCCATTTCCATCAGGTAATTCGGTGGTTTTAAGAACGAATAATAGAACTGCAGAATTCACATAGTTTTTATAGCCTGACATTGCAAACAGATTTGATATTGGTCTACTTTTGACATGTTTCACCGAATAGGTGTCATTTTTGTGGTGATGCCAATTCTCCATGGGGCTCTTCCAAGGACTTTTCTAACATTCCTTTAGCCATTTATACGCTGACATCTAACCTTTTTTGCTCCGCTATGACTACTTAGTAAGGTAGTAGTGCACACTGAGAGCCCACACTTAAATGATTCCCTGGGATCCTAGTTACCTCACTTAACCCTGGTGTGTATTGAATTGGTTGTAATTGAATTTATATAGCGCTTAATACCCCTGACGAGGCGCCAAAGCGCTATATGGTAGCCAGTATTGACGTCTGAGACCTTTCCTGGTCACCCTAGTTGTTTTAAATTGAAACCGAGAATAATGTATCTATAATAAATATCTGAAAGAAACACGTTAGTGTTAGATTCCTTACCTTAGAATATCCCCAGGCGTCAGTCTGGATCCGGAAACTTTTGCGTAGCAGTACCCCTGCGCGTCGGTAGGCGTCGTCTGCAGGCGTCCCCTGCGGCTCCGCGTCCGTCGTCGGCGTCGTGTGCCGTGATGACGTCGCTGGAGTACATAGACGCCGCCTCCGCGCGCTGACGTCAGTTCTTCTTTTTTCCGCGCCAGTGGACGCAGATCTGAAGAGCAGTACTCCGGTCTTTGACCAAGTTTTTCGATTGTTTTTTCCTCTACTGTGCCTGATAGGATGCCTGGGTTTAAGAATTGCGATGACTGTGAGCGCACGATGTCGGTCACAGACCATCACCGCCTCTGCCTCCGGTGTCTGGGCCCTGACCACGACGTGGACTCCTGCGTCGACTGCCGGGCCCTTACCAACAAGGCTAGGCGGGAGCGGTCCCGCAAGCTACTGGAGCTCCGGGTGTCGGCCCCACGTCGGGACCGGGAGCGGTCCCGGTCCGGCCGGAGGTCGAGAGAGCGTTCGAGGGAGCGGTCGCGGAGCCGCGCCGGGCGCTCCGGAAGTCGACACCACTCGTCAGGCTCGTCAGGTAAGAAGCACAAGAAGTCGGGGCGTCTTCATCGTACCCCCGACTCCCCCCGACGCTCGCGCGATGCGGCCGGGGGCTCGGGTGACCCCAACCCCGCGGCTCCGCGAGAGTCGCCGGCGCGGCCTGCCTCATACCCTCCGGTCCCTGGGCATGGCGCGACGCCTGAGGAGATCGAGGCGTTCCTCATGGCCATGAGGGCGCTCGCTTCTCCGACGGGGCCTACGGCGCCTTCGGGCCCAGTGCTACCGTCTGGGGGCCCTAGCGGTTCGGGTGTCCCTGCCTCGGCGCCGTCGGGTGCTCCGGCCCCGGCGCCGCCGACGGCTCCGACCCCGGCGCCGCAGGGGCCTTCGGGATCGGCGCCGGCTGGTCTTCCGGCCTCCCCGGCGCCGTTGCCATCGGGGTTACCCCCGACGCCGCCCCCGCGCGGCGCCGGTTCTCCGCTGCCGGTTCCGGCCGGCGGTGGGGTTCCGACGCCGGCTCCGGGCGGCGCCGTCCCCTTACCTTCTCCGACGCCGGACGCGGCGCCGGACGGGCGTCGCACGACGCCGGTCCCGGCGCCGATGGGGCCCATGAACCCCGAGGAGCCGGTCTTCATCATTGACTCCGAATACGGAGAGGATGAGGAGTACGGTGAAGGTTGGGAGGGGTCCGAGGACCCTCTGGCTCGCGAGTGCCAGTATGACCCGGACTGGACAGGTGACTTGGGGGATGCCAGTGGTTTGGACGACTCTCCTAACCCTGGTTTGATCTCTCCTCCAACCGTGGCATCGGTGGAGGGAGCTGCCTATTCTGTGGTGCTGATGAGGGCTGCCAAGGCCTTACACCTTGAGCTCCCCGTCGCGGCCGTGAGGCCTAACATCCTCACCGAGGTCTTCAAACCGCAGTCATGCCCACTTGAGCCACTGCTGCCGTTTAATGAAGCCTTGTCTGACGTTCTGTTGGGCACGTGGTCCAGGCCCGCTTCAGGTGCGCCTGTTGATCGGAACGTGGCCAGGCGCCACCGTCCTTGTCCGGACGACCCCAAGTACCTGTCTACCCACCCCACTCCTGAGAGTCTGGTGATCCAGGCCTCGACCTCCCAGTCCGCATTCCCGTCGGCCCCGCCCGACCGGGAATCCAAGAGGTATGACCAGTTTGGCAAAAAGGTCTTCTCGTCCATTAGTTTGGGCCTGCGGTCTTGCAACACCGCCTGCCTCTTGGGCCGCTACACCCACTCTGTGTGGGATACGGTCGCGGAGCTGCTGCCAGAATGCCCCATGGAGGTGCGGGCAAAGCTCGGTCAGGCTGTGGCTGAGGGCCGAGATGCAGCGAAATATTCAATTCGGTGTGGTCTTGATACGACCGACTCGCTGGGCAGAGCTATGTCTACGACGGTGGCGATTCGTCGCCACGCCTGGCTGAGATCCGCCAATTTTTCGGCTGATGTCCAGAATACCCTGATGGACATGCCGTTTGATGGCTGTCACCTGTTCGGTGACAAAGCGGACCACGCGCTGGAACACTTCAAGGACTCCAGGGTCACGGCCAAGTCCTTGGGTCTCTCGACCCAGCGTCAGCAACCGGGTTCGTTTCGTCCCTTTCGTGGCCAAGGAAGGGGCGCCCCCACACGTGCTGCCAGCCACGCGCCGCAACAATCCTTCCAACCCGGTGGTGGCCGTGGAAACCGCCGTGGTGGCGGTCGGGGACAACGGCGGGGTCAGACCACACCTTCCCCCGCAGCATCTACCCCAAAATCCTCCTAGTCCGTGCTTTCGGCCCCATGTGACGCCAGTGGGTGGCAGGGTTCGCCATCACCACGCTCACTGGCGCACGATCACTTCGGACAGGTGGGTGCTGCAAATCGTCCGAAGGGGCTACTCCCTCCCCTTCGAGACCTCTCCTCCAGCCATGCCACCGCAGAACCACCGTGTGTCGGGGGACCACTTGACACTTCTGCAGGAGGAAGTTACGGCCCTCTTGGCCAAGGGGGCCATCGAGCGCGTTCCTGGGCCAGAAGTAGGGCGTGGTTGTTATTCCCACTACTTTCTGGTGCCCAAGAAGGACAAGGGGGGTCTACGTCCTATCTTGGATCTAAGGAACGTCAACGGCTTCCTCCGGAAGGAGAAGTTCAAGATGTTGACGTTAGCTCAGGTCTTGGCTGCTCTAGACCCACAAGACTGGATGGTAGCGTTGGACTTGCAGGACGCCTATTTTCACATCCCCGTCCTGCCGGCCCACCGGCGTTACCTGCGGTTCACGGTAGGCCAGGAGCATTTTCAGTTTATCGTGCTCCCCTTCGGCCTTACCAGCGCCCCACGGGTGTTCACAAAGGTGATGGCGGTGGTCGCAGCCCATCTGCGCAGGTTGGGGGTTTCAGTCTTCCCCTACCTAGACGACTGGTTGTTGAAGGCGGGCTCGCCCCAGACAGTCGTCCACCACCTTCAGATGACGGCAGACCTCTTGCACGACCTGGGGTTCTCCATCAATGTGCCGAAATCACACCTGTGTCCCTCTCAAAAGCTCCTCTTCATCGGAGCGGTTCTGGACTCGGCGCAGTTTCGGGTTTATCCTCCGGAACGGCGGGTTCGGGATATTCAGGCTTTGATTCCCATCTTTCAGCCGCTATCCCGGGTTTCGGTCAGGTTGACGCTGCGGCTGCTGGGACTGATGGCTTCCTGCATCCTTCTGGTGCATCACGCTCGGTGGCGGATGCGGGCTCTGCAGTGGGACCTGAAGTTTCAGTGGGCCCAGCATCAGGGCAACTTGTCCGACCACGTCTTGATCTCGGAGGGCACTGCGAGACAACTGCAGTGGTGGCTTACGGACCGCGATTGGGTCAGGGGCAAGTCCCTCTCCCTTCCCCAACCGGAGCACGTTGTTGTGACGGACGCGTCCCTCCAGGGCTGGGGTGGCCACTTGGGAGAGGCAGAGATCAGAGGCATCTGGTCTCCGGCGGAGTCCCGGCTCCATATCAACCTATTGGAGCTGCGGGCGATTCGTCTGGCACTGAAGGCATTCCTCCCCTTTGTCAACGGGAGTGTGGGGCAGGTGTTCACCGACAACACCACCGCCATGTGGTACTGCAACAAACAGGGCGGTGTGGGGTCGTGGACCCTTTGCCAGGAGGCTCTGCGCCTCTGGCAATGGCTGGAACGTCAGGGCGTGACTCTGACGGTTCAACACCTGGCAGGTTCTCTGAACGCCAGGGCGGACGAACTCAGCCGTCGGTGCTCGATGGATCACGAATGGCGTCTGAACTCGGACGTGGCGCAAGGCATCTTTCTGCGATGGGGAGAGCCTTGGTTAGATCTATTCGCCACCGAAGAGAACGCGCAATGTCATCAGTTCTGCGCGTTGGAGTTTCCAAGACGGCACTCGCACGGCGACGCCTTTCGGCGCGAGTGGAGTTGCGGTCTGTTATACGCCTTTCCGCCTATACCACTTCTGCCCAGAGTGCTGAAGAAGATCAGGCGCGACCGGGCCCAAGTTATCCTTGTGGCTCCGGACTGGGCTCGAAGATACTGGTATCCCGAGCTACTCAACATGTCAGAAGGTCCTCCTGAAGGGGCAGGCGGATCGGGGGACTGTCGCAGCAGCAGGGGACGGTCTTCCACCCGAACCTGTCCAGTCTCCACCTCCATGCTTGGAGATTGAGCGGCGGCAGTTGAGGCCATTTGACTTGCCTCCTGAAGTCTGTGATGTTATTCTGGCAGCCAGGCGTCCCTCCACTAAGTCGGTATACGCCTGTCGGTGGAACAGATTTGTGGCATAGTGCACAGCAAAGGCTGTGGATCCTCTTTCTGCCCCTCTTTCGGAGGTTCTTCTGTTTCTTCTTTCTCTTGCCCAGCAGGGCTCTGCTCTGGGCACTATCAAGGGCTACCTTTCTGCCCTTTCAGCCTTTTTGAGGCTTCCTGATCAGCCTTCTTTGTTCAAATCCCCGATTGTAACTCGATTCTTGAAAGGCATCACTCACATGTTTCCACCTGTTCCGTTTGTGATGCCTCAGTGGGATTTGAACCTGGTTCTAACCTTTCTAATGTGTGCTCCCTTTGAGCCCCTTCATTCTTGTCCTCTCCGTCTCCTGACTTTAAAGACGGCTTTCCTGGTTGCCATCACCTCTGCCAGGAGAGTGAGTGAGCTCCAGGCTCTTTCTGTCCAACCTCCTTTCCTGTCCATTCATCCTGATAAGGTGGTTCTGAGGACTAGACCTTCTTTCCTGCCCAAGGTTGTTTCGGCCTTTCACATCGGGCAGTCCATCACCCTCCCTTCCTTCTTCCCGCCTCCGCATCCTTCAAAGGATGAAGAGCGGCTCCATCGTCTGGACCCAAAACGTGCGCTTTCATTTTACATGGATCGCACACGCCAGTTCCGGGTGGATGACCAACTGTTCGTTGGCTACGTGGGTGCGAAGAAGGGACGGGCGGTCTGTAAACGAACCATCTCTCGATGGGTCGTCCTCTGCATCAAAGCGTGCTACTCTTTGGCTCGGAAGGAGCCTCCTGTTGGGCTGAGGGCCCATTCCACTCGGGCCACGGCAGCTACCACTGCCCTGGGCCGGGGAGTCCCCTTGCAGGACATTTGCCAAGCGGCTACGTGGGCCTCGCTGCACACCTTTGCGAGGCACTACTGCCTGGACAGCCAAGTCCGGAGGGATGGCTTCTTTGGCCGTTCTGTCCTCCAGGACTTTCTGGTGTAGTTTGTATTGGTTCGCAGACCCACCACCGGGGTTGGTATTGCTGGGGTATGTATTCTAAGGTAAGGAATCTAACACTAACGTGTTTCTTTCAGATGAACAAGTTACTTACCTTCGGTAACGATATATCTGTAAGAAACATTAGTTAGTGTTAGATTCCTTACCGAACCCACCCATCCTCCCCGTTCTGCGAACTGATACCTAGGGTTAAGGTCATCCCTTTCAGGGCCCTAGTTTTTACATGGCACCAGTGTTGGTTCTCTCATGGCTCTGCGTCTCCTGGCGCGGAAATGCTGTGTGCAAAGAACTGACGTCAGCGCGCGGAGGCGGCATCTATGTACTCCAGCGACATCATCACGGCGCACGACGCCGACGACGGACGCGGAGCCGCAGGGGACGCCTGCAGACGACGCCTACCGACGCGCAGGGGTACTGCTACGCAAAAGTTTCCGGATCCAGACTGACGCCTGGGGATATTCTAAGGTAAGGAATCTAACACTAACTAATGTTTCTTACAGATATATCGTTACCGAAGGTAAGTAACTTGTTCATCAAGAACATTCTTTCAATTTAATACTCTTTTCTCCATGTCATTCCACATTCATTCTTTGTCAATCTCACTGTTACAAAATCCTGATTGGCCCGTGTTTTCCTTACTAATGATAAATATATCAATATGAAATGCATTCTTCCAGTCTCTAAAGCCCGATTCCATAATGACCGATAAACTGCAGTAGAAGAAAAGAGACTTGGAGTGACCCTTTCCAAAGATACATGGCAACATGAACTGTTGGTCCTGGAATAAGGAATCACATGCTGGACATAGAATTAGCTGGTCCAATAGAGCATATTGTTCCCAATTTGGACCTTTTGTCATGCACATTTGTTTTGCCCTGGCTATTCTAGTACTGGGAGAGGCTTAGCTATCGGTGGTACAATCTGAAAGAGACACGTTAGTGATAGATTCCTTACCTTAGAATATCCCCAGGCGTCAGACTGGATCCGGAAAATTTTGCGTAGCAGTACCCTTGCGCGTCGGCAGGCGTCGTCTGCGGCTCCGCGTCCGTCGTCGGCGTCGTGGGCGCCGTGATGACGTCGTCGGAGTACTTAGACGCCGCCTCCGCGTGCTGACGTCAGTTCTTCTTTTTTCCGCGCCAGCCAGCGCAGATCTGGAAAAAGCAGTTCCCTAGTCATTTTTTGACTAACTTTTTGGATCTTTTGATCTCTTTCGAAGTCTTCACGACTCCGACGGTGCCGTTAGGGATGCCCGGCTTCAAGCACTGCGGCGATTGCGGACGACTCATGTCGGTTACGGATCCGCACCGACTGTGTCTGACGTGTTTGGGCGTCGACCATGACGACGAGGCCTGCTCCGACTGTCGGGCCCTCTCGAGGAAGGCCAGGCGGGAGTGGTCCCGCAGGCGACTCGAGATCCGCCAGTCGGCCCCGCGCCATGTGAGGTCCCGGTCCCGGTCCCACGGGAGGTCGAGGGACAGGTCGCGGGGGCGGAGCCGTCACAGCTCCGGGAGTCGGCGCCACTCCTCCGGGTCCAAGTCGTCAGGTAAGAAGCATATGAAGTCGAAGAGACATCATCGCTCTTCCGACTCCCCCCGACGCTCGCGCGATGCGGCCGGGGGTTCGGGTGACACCTCCCACGCGGCTCCTCAGGAGTCGCGGGCGCCGCGTTCGGCTCCATACCCCCCGGTCCCTGGGCTGAACGCGACGCCGGAGGAGATAGAGCGCTTCCTCATGGCCATGAGGTCCCTTTCTTCTCCGACGGGTTCCGCGGCGCCTTCGGGCCCAGCGAACCCGTCTGGGGGCCCTAGTGGGTCGGGTACAACCCTGACGCCGTCGGGTGCTTCGGCCTCGACGCCGCCGGCGTCTTCGACGCAGGCGCCGCAGGGCTCCAAGATCCCGACGCCGCCGCTGCCCTCGGGCTCGACGCCGCAGGGTTCGGCGGTCCCGGCGTCGTCGGTGACTTCGGGTCCGACGCCGCAGGGTGACGTTCGACCCTCGTCGGGCGATGGAACGTCCCCGGTGGACCTTACGACCCCCCCGGGGTCGGTCCGTGTGGTGTCCCCTCCGGCGTCGGTCCCGGCCGACGCCGTCCCCAATACCTCCTCTCTATGGGTCCCGACGTCGGGACGGCGCCCGTCGGCGCCGATCCCGACGCCGTTCGGGGATTTCTATCCCTATGAACCATCCTCATTCACTAACGACCCTGAGTCTCAGGAGATGGGGGACGAGGAGGATTGGGAGGGGTCTGAGGACCCTCTGACAAGGGAATGTCAGTCTAGCATGGACTGGACAGAAGACCATGGGGAGGCCAGTGGCCTGGACACCTCTCCAGACACTGGATTTGTCTCTCCTCCTTCCGTGGCTTCGGAGGAGGGCGCAACATATAGTGTGGTGTTGATGAGGGCTGCTAAGGCATTGGGCCTTGAGCTCCCCGTCGCGGCCGTGAGGACTAACCTCCTCACTGAGGTCCTTAAGCCGCAGTCAAGCTCCATGGAGCCTATGCTGCTGTTTAATGAGGCCTTGTCGGACGTTCTTTTGGGCACTTGGTCCAGGCCCGCTACAGGTTCGTCTGTAGATAGGAACGTGGCCAGACGCCACCGCCCGGCTCCGGGCGACCCATGTTTCCTGTTCACCCACCCCACCCCCGAGAGTCTGGTTATCCAGGCCTCTAACTCCCAGACCGCCTTCCCGTCGGCTCCCCCTGATCGGGAATCCAAGAGGTACGAGGCCTTTGGCAAGAAGGTCTTCTCGTCCCTTAGCTGTGGACTGCGGTCTTCCAACACCGCATGCCTCTTGGGCCGTTACACCCATTCTATATGGGAAACGGTGGCGGAATTGCTGCCAGAGTGTCCGTTGGAGGTACGGGCCAAACTCGGCCAAGCCCTGGTGGAGGGCCGGGACGCAGCGAAATATTCGATCAGGTGCGGACTGGACACGACTGATTCGCTGGGCAGAGCGATAGCTACGACGGTGGCGATTCGACGCCACGCCTGGCTCAGATCCGCCAACTTCTCGGCTGATGTCCAGAATACCCTCATGGACATGCCGTTCGATGGCCGTCGCCTCTTTGGCGACAAGGCAGACCACGCGCTTGAGCGCTTTAAGGACTCCAGGGCTACGGCCAAGTCCTTGGGCCTCTCGGCCCCGCGCCAGCAAGTGGGTGCCTTTCGCTCCTTTCGTGGCCACGGAAGGGGCATCCCCACGCGTGCCGCCAGCCACTCGCCGCAAACTGTCGTCCAGCGCGACGGCGGCCGTGGAAACCGCCGTGGAGGCGGTCGGGGAGGCAAGCGGAGCCAGTCCACACCTGCCCCCGCAGCATCCGCCTCTAAACCCTCCTAGTCCGTGCTTTTCGGCCCATGTGACGCCAGTGGGGGGCAGGGTTCGCCATCACCACTCTCACTGGCGCACAGTCACTTCGGACAGGTGGGTGCTGCAGATCGTCCGAAGGGGCTACTCCCTCCCCTTCGAGACGACCCCTCAAGCCATGCCACCGCAACACCACCGCGTATCGGGGGATCATTTGCGGCTCCTGCAGGAGGAAGTTTCGGCCCTCTTGGCCAAGGGGGCCATCGAGCGCGTTCCTGGGCCAGAAGTAGGACGTGGTTGCTACTCCCACTACTTCCTGGTACCCAAGAAGGGCAAAGGGGGCCTACGCCCTATCTTGGATCTGAGGAACGTCAATGGCTTCCTCCGGAAGGAGAAGTTCAAAATGCTGACCCTGGCTCAGGTCTTGGCTGCCCTAGACCCAGGAGACTGGATGGTAGCGTTGGACTTGCAGGACGCATATTTCCACATCCCCGTCCAGCCGGCCCACCGGCGTTACCTGCGGTTCACGGTAGGCCACGAGCACTTTCAGTTTACGTGCTCCCCTTCGGCCTTACCAGCGCCCCACGGGTGTTCACGAAGGTGATGGCGGTGGTCGCAGCTCACCTGCGCAGGTTAGGGGTTTCAGTCTTCCCCTACCTAGACGACTGGTTGTTGAAGGCGGGCTCGCCCCAGGCAGTCGTCAACCACCTCCAGACTACGGCGGATCTCCTGCACAGGCTGGGATTTTCCATCAATGTGCCGAAGTCACACCTGTGTCCCTCTCAGAAGCTCCTTTTCATCGGAGCGGTTCTTGACTCGGCGCAGTTTCGGGTTTACCTGCCCGAACAGCGGGTCCGGGATATACAGGCTCTGATTCCGGTCTTTCGGCCGTTATCCCGGGTTTCGGTCAGGTTGACGCTGCGGCTTCTGGGGCTGATGGCCTCCTGCATCCTTCTGGTGCATCACGCACGGTGGCGGATGCGGGCTCTGCAGTGGGACCTGAAGTTTCAGTGGGCCCAGCACAGGGGCGACCTGTCCGGCCATGTCCTGATCTCGGAGGGCACTGCGAGACAGCTGCAGTGGTGGCTCACGGACCGCGATTGGGTCAACGGCAGATCCCTCTCCCTTCCCCAACCAGAGCACGTAGTTGTGACGGACGCGTCCCTCCAGGGCTGGGGAGGCCACTTGGGAGAGGCAGAGATCAGAGGACTCTGGTCTCCGGCGGAGTCCCGGCTCCATATCAACATGTTGGAGCTACGGGCGATTCGTCTGGCACTGAAAGCATTCCTCCCGTCTGTCCGAGGGAGCGCAGTGCAGGTGTTCACCGACAACACTACCGCCATGTGGTACTGCAACAAACAGGGCGGAGTGGGGTCGTGGACCCTTTGCCAGGAGGCTCTGCGTCTCTGGCAATGGCTGGAACATCAGGGCGTGACTCTGGTGGTTCAACACCTGGCAGGTTCTCTGAACGCCAGGGCGGACGAACTCAGCCGTCGGTGCTCGATGGATCACGAATGGCGTCTGAACCCGGACGTGGCGCAAGGCCTCTTTCTGCGATGGGGAGAGCCTTGGTTAGATCTATTCGCCACCGAAGAGAACGCGCAATGTCATCAGTTCTGCGCGTTGGAATTTCCAAGGCGGCACTCGCTCGGAGACGCTTTTCGTCGCGAGTGGAGCTGCGGTCTGTTGTACGCCTTTCCGCCTATACCACTTCTGCCCAGAGTGCTGAAGAAGATCAAGCGCGACCGGGCACAAGTCATTCTTGTGGCTCCGGACTGGGCTCGAAGGTACTGGTATCCCGAGCTACTCAGCATGTCAGTCGATCCCCCGATTCGTCTGCCTCTTCAGGAGGACCTTCTGTTGCAGCAGCAGGGGACGGTCCTCCACCCGAACCTGTCCAGTCTCCACCTTCATGCTTGGAGATTGAGCGGCGACAGTTGAGGCCATTTGACTTGCCTCCTGAAGTTTGCAACATCATTCTGGCAGCCAGGCGTCCCTCCACAAAGTCGGTATACGCCTGCAGGTGGAACAGATTTGTGGCATGGTGCACAGCAAAGGCTGTGGACCCCCTCAATTCCCCTCTCTCCGAGGTTCTTCTCTTCCTTCTTTCTATTGCCCAGCAGGGCTCTGCTCTGGGCACTCTTAAGGGCTATCTTTCGGCTCTATCAGCCTTTCTGAGGCTGCCTGACCAACCTTCTTTGTTCAAGTCCCCTATTGTTAACAGATTCCTGAAGGGCATCACTCATACCTTTCCTCCAGTTCCTTTCGTGATGCCTCAGTGGGACTTGAACCTGGTTCTAACATTTCTGATGTGCGCTCCCTTTGAGACACTTCATAACTGTCCACTTCGCCTTCTTTCTTTGAAGACTGCCTTCCTGGTAGCTATCACCTCTGCCAGGAGAGTGAGTGAGCTCCAGGCCCTCTCTTGTAAGCCTCCTTTCCTTTCAGTCCATCCGGACAAGGTTGTTTTGAGGACTAGGCCCTCCTTCTTGCCTAAGGTGGTCACGGCCTTCCACATTGGGCAGTTCATCACATTGCCCACCTTCTTTCCGCCTCCGCACCCCTCGAGAGAGGAGGAGAGGCGCCACCGTCTGGACCCAAAACGTGCGCTCTCGTTCTATCTGGATCGCACACGCCAGTTCCGGGTGGATGATCAACTCTTTGTTGGGTACGCGGGCGCTAAGAAAGGGAAAGCGGTGCACAAGAGGACCATCTCTCGATGGATTATCATGTGCATCCAGGCGTGTTACTCCTTGGCTAAGAAGGAACCACCTGTTGGGCTGCGGGCTCATTCCACTCGAGCCACGGCCACTACAACTGCCTTGGGCCGAGGTGTGCCCTTGCAGGACATTTGCCAGGCAGCTACGTGGGCCTCGTTGCACACGTTTGCTAGGCACTACTGCCTGGACAGTCAAGTCCGGAGAGACGGTTTCTTTGGCCGCTCGGTTCTCCAGGACTTCCTGGTGTAAATATTGGTTCGCAGACCCACCACCACGGGGATGGTATTGCTGGGGTATCTATTCTAAGGTAAGGAATCTATCACTAACATGTCTCTTTCAGATGCACAAGTTACTACTTGTGTAACGATATATCTGTAAGAGACATTAGTTAGTGATAGATTCCTTACCGACCCACCCATCCTCCCCGTTCTGCGAACCGATATCTAGGGTTAAGGTCATCCCCTTTCAGGGCCCTAGTTTCTTGGCACCAGTGTCGGTTTTTTGTCATAGCTCTGCGCTTCTGGCGCGGAAAAGCTGTGGCTAAGAACTGACGTCAGCACGCAGAGGCGGCGTCTAAGTACTCCGACGACGTCATCACGGCGCCCACGACGCCGACGACGGACGCGGAGCCACAGACAACGCCTGCCGACGCGCAAGGGTACTGCTACGCAAAATTTTCCGGATCCAGTCTGACGCCTGGGGATATTCTAAGGTAAGGAATCTATCACTAACTAATGTCTCTTACAGATATATCGTTACACAAGTAGTAACTTGTGCATCAATGCAGTGGCACAATGGTCCAGAAGTAGGAAAGGGGCGAGCTTGCTCACACTGCCTGCAGACAGTTGTTTAAGAGTTGACCCACTCACATTTAAAAAAACAGAAAGCCTGCCTTGGGCTTGGCTCTGTGTGGTTTGGGCAGAGTACGGGGGAGTGTTTGATGGAATATGAGGAAGGGACTTCGAGTGCAGAGAGAAAGAAAGACAGGTAGAACTTGGAGACGTAAACAAGGACACAAGTATCATTGGTGAAGCAGATGCAGTGGCAGAAGAGTCCATGGTTAGAGGGCCTCAAAGCACCGCAGGTCTGTCTGTATTTTTTTTTATTGCTGTCCCAGAGGAAGGCGGGCCTACTTTCTATGTGTCCTATGGACACATCAAGTCTGGTCTTACGGTAAAAAAGCTTTAGTTATGATAGTCTTGAGATTGTGTTGAATCGGCAACCATGAATGTCTTGAATCTGGAAGTCCAGGTTCGCTATTTTTCTTTACTCTTTTCGAAATCACAAACGGTGAAGAATCAGCAGCAGGCCAAGTTTTCAAATGTTACTGAGCCAAATTACAAAATGAGTAGCTAAATTGGTGATTTAAAGCCTGCTTTAGACTTTGATAAATGGAGTGCATCTGTCTGGATGACAAAGCACAACAGGACCCAGAATCTGGTGTCAGGCAATGCAGTGCAGCACCCAAAGATGCTGCGCTGCATGACCACTGATGTAGCAAAACTTGAGGGGGCCCTTGCAAGGTACGTGTAGGTGCCCCCTCCGGACTCAATCAGGAGCTCTCTGGCCAGAGTACTGTGCTGAGGGGGCCCCCTGGAGCTTGGAACACCCTGCACCGCGGGGCCGGTGTTAACGCCAATGGGCATGATGGCAGGCGAGAGCCTTATCCTTATGAATATGGTCCTCTCCTGCTCTCTCTAGCGCGAGCGCTGATTTTAGCTGCTGTGTGTCAGGCACACACCTGTGCCTGAGTCTAGCATAGGTTTTGTACAGGAAGGGTAGCCTTTCTTTACAAAATACTATGCCTAGCAAGATTAAAAGCTGTATGTGTGCTGTACAGTACAGCATGCATGCAGAGTAGGAACAAAGTCGGAAAAGCACAGGGAAATGAACACATTTCTCCATTTAACGTCTGCTTTTCAGGTGCGTTAATTTTTGGTGCTAATCCCTTTAAACCCTATTCACTTACATTGGTAGAGTGTAAAAAAGCATGGGTGGTTGCACGGGAATGCCTATGTACCACCCCCTTGACAGAAAGTAATACAAAGCAGCATTTCACACTGCTTTGTGTTACTTTTGAGATTTAGAAACCAACGATAATTGGTATTGATGTTGCTTTGTATGTAAAACCGGTTTAGCGTCTGGTTTGCATTGGAAGAGTAACGCTCACCCTAAGATAAACCTCTGAGAATCTGGGCACAAGTCTGCCATCCTAATGAAACTCCGCCTGTAAAATTTACAGATGATTGCTGACTCAGTGACCATCTCTGCAATACAGCTGTTTCCTTCAAGGTACATAAAGTTTGGTAGATAGCTGCCGTCCTTTTTGACAGCGTTCACCAACCTTTTAACTTTGTTTCTGAAAAACAAAAAAAATCCCGAACTGGCAGTTTTTCTGAAAAAAAAAATAATAATGACCTCCCACACCCTGGAAGTTTTCTCCCATGGTGTAGGGGTCATTAATATTTATTTTGCCCATTACTGTCAGGCTTCTCTGTGTGGTGATGGGCAGGAAAAAAAAATCACACAAGCGCTCCAAATAGGGCAAGCGGTGCTATGCCTGCATTGTTGGGTCATCACAGTAAGCTTTCCGTCGATGGAGTCAACAGGGGATCCACCGATGTATAGCTTATGGTCTGCCTGTCTTTGCATTAAACAGACTGACTGACCGCTTGGTGGATAGTGCACTACTGCGTGCTTGCGATGGAGTACCTGATCCACCAATTCTAAGTCAGACCCTTGGTGCCAACAACGCTAAGGCTGGCCCTTGCGCTAGAACAAAGTGCGACAGTCATTTTTGACACCCACACGCTACATGACCGTGATGGAGCGAGTTTCAGAATTCATTTTTATTCTGGCTCGTGAAGTTAATTCTCTGTAACATGAACTAATTTATTAATGAATTGTTGCATGATTTGTTTAATTAATTCAACTTAGAGTAAAATTACATTCACGAACACGTGGGACTAACATTATGTGCTCTTGTTGCATTTGCGAGTTTGTCTTGTAACACATGATTAATATTGTCTTGTTCGTCCTATTGTCCTTGTCACTATTAATGCGGCTGATCATTTTATGGCATGTGCTTTCATTATGTGTGCTTATGTGTTTGTCTCATGTTGTGACTGTTTATCTATGTTTTGTTTGTCAATCTTTTTACTCTTTCAGATACTTAAAGAATCCAGCTGGACATTAAGAAGAATGGTAGATATTAAATGTGCTGCTTTTTCTGTTTGCTTCTACTAGGTGACATATGTTAATGGGTAAAATATTAGCAATGGGTGGGTAACAGAAGGGTTTATTTTACTGAATTAACCACCTTTTTGTGTTTGTTTAAATACTAGCTCGAGTGAAAGGTTTGGGGACTAGTCCTAATGAAAGTTGGTTGGCCTGGCAAAAAGGAGCTGAGCTCGACAGTGACGGTGTTGTCATTGAAAAACTTCCACGGAAACGTGCAGAAGCTCAAACAATGGACGTTCAGTACATCTAGCTCCGAAAGCAAAAGCTTCAAGGCCAAGGAAGCGAGAAGAGGCAGCTTGGCTAAAATCCTGGAGGAAATAAAAACTGAACTTTTAGTTAAATGTTGCGACTTTGGGAAGCCAATGTTGCTTCGTGTCAATGGACAATGACATAATGATGTCACTGAGACTGATGCGTTGGCCTCTCTGTGGTCTGATGGATGACAGCCAATTAGGTTGCTGCTTTCTTTAAAAATTATCGTTTTTAGCCTCTTGAGGGGAGCGGGGCTGACTGTTTCCTGAGGGCGAAGTGCTGTCCGTTTTCCTATGGACACGTAAGGCTTGATTGTTTAATAAATATTGTTTTCCTTTTCAGGTCAGAAAGCTAACATAGGGATTAGGGTTGATGTTTTCTTTAATTCATTATAACTGTGCAATTTTGAAGTGCCAGACCGTTTGAGCCAATGATCTAATGATTAAAACTGATTTAAAGAAAATGTTTGAAATTAATAAATGAGCTAATAAAGATTTTTGAAACTTTGAAATTTAAAAAAATAAAAGACTTAAAACGTCAAGCTGGTCTTGATTTTTAGTAGTTACCATTAGTTTAATTCATTGGCCTCAGTGGTCTAATTAAATGTTTCTTTGATAATTCATGAATATAAAATTATACTGCAGTTGTAAATATGTACATATGAGTTTGATAGTGTGATTAATTAGGCCACATGATTCAGCTTCATGATTTTCTGTCATGGTGCATGGGCCTAGTATTGATTAGTTTGGTAAGTATTAGGTAGTGAATGGTGACGCATGTGGGACAGAATTTCTATAGCGACGCTGGATCAACCGCCTCCTCGGATTCTCTCTAAGCAACAATGCAAAAGTGCCCTTAATTACTAGAATCATATGCTATTGGTAAATACAGCGTCCCCCGAGGTCAGCGCCCACCCTCCACAAGTTAGCGCCCAGTGCAGCTGCACCGGTCGCGCTGCCCTAAAGTCGGCACTGTCTAGCGCACAGACAGGCCTCTCTAGATTGTGCTTGCAATAGTGTCTAACATGTATAAGGAACAATAACTCACCAACCTAAGTGCATTATTGCCACACTAAGCCAAAATTAATATTTTTGTTTAAGCAAGTGAAGATATACCATGTTACAGAAAATATGAATGCAATTTCCTTACTATATTATATTGATTAGTACATGTATTTCTTCACTGTTACTTTGCTAATAAATGTGAGGATTAGTTCTCGTGTTGCTTTTTTACAAGAGAAAATGTTATAAAATCAGTCAACATTACTTGTGACCTAATTGCCTGCTGCTTTCCTTTTATGCCTGCAAGTCTGTGCAGTTCATTATAACAGCTTTACGAATATGATCTTCGTCTGGCTCTTTTATGTAGAAATGCAAATTACTTCTAATTTATTTATGTGTATAGGCTATGTAAACTAATTTTGGACCTAGCTGCTAAACCCATATTTTCCCGCTGCCATGTCAACCTAGAAGCTATGATTTTAGAAGCACGTTTAAGTTTTCAAGGTAATTATTTCAGTATTTTTGCCTCCAACTGATTTTCTTTCTTTTTTTTTTAGGATATCTGGATTATATTAACCAAAGCTCCCCCTCAATAAACTGTTCATATGTAGGGGATGATTTATTCGTAGTATACCATTTAGGGCTGCTCTTGAAGATTGTAAAATCTTTTTCCTTGATAGCTATTTTTGCTTTAATCACCCTAAAGCTGGCATGATTTCTTTTTTCATAGAAGAGCTACAAATAAATTCCCTTTCCGCGCAAATGAACCAGAAAGTTCCTACTTATTTGTTAAAGCAATGCGCAAAACCTGGCTTATCAAAATTGCATAAAACAAAAGTTTCAGGGGAGGCTCCTCCGCTGAGGTGGAGGAGCGTCGCCCCACACGAAAAATAAAATGATATTTTTAGGAAGTGGGTGGCCTTATCCCTCACCGCCGCCACCAAAATGCTGAAGGCGGGAGCCCTTGTCCCGCACCGCTTGCCAGGTTCGCAATCCGGACCCCTCGTTTCAACGTTAGGCTAAGTAAGGACACGGTCTGAGATAGCCCAGCTCATCCCCTTAGTAAATGTAAATGTAAATGTACAGGAATTTATATAGCGCAAATCACCGAGCGGTTTCTAAGCGCTTGCTTAGGGAACCCGTCCTGGTATTCCCCTGTGAGATAACCCCAGCAGGGTATCCGCAAGGTGAAACCAGGCATCCCGCCGCGAGGGGCCGTTGTGGAGATTATGCAAGCTTTTGCCCAGAGTCGCAGAGTGTGAACCCGTGAATCGAGTAGGCACCGGAGCGAGAATTGTCGAGTCCATGGGCATTTTAGGACTCAAGACCCCGCCGAGCCGGGAATTGAACCCTGGTCCCGGGCTGACCTCTGCTTCCAGGTCTGCCTCCTCTAACCAGTGAGCCACACTTCTCCATTAGTAGCTTGGCACGAACAGCCAAGCTTATCTCCAAGGCACAAGTGCACAGTATGTGCAACCACACTCAAAGCAACCCAATGATGTCACCACAAATAGACTCCACACAAGTTTTATTAAAACAAGTATAATCTTTAGATAAGCAGATATACGATATGACCACACGATACAAATCCAACATATAATAATAGGTAGTATTTCTTCCTGTGGATTGGCAGGTTCTAATCCCAACCACCTCTTCTAACCAACAGTTAAGCTTACGTCAAACCATTTCCTAAAAGGTTAGGCAGGTCGTATTGCTAGAATCACACACGTTGCAAAAGAAAAGAAATACTGCAATGCATAACGATATACCTCTGTACTGCGCAATAGAGAAACAGTGCCATACGTAGCGCCACAGTCCTGTACGTTGCAATAGATGGAATAATGCAATGCGTATCACTACCAGCATGTACTGTGCAAATGAAGAAATAATACAATGCGTCACGTTCTACTCCGGTACTGTGCGATGAAGAAATAATACAATGCGCCACGTTACAATCATGTACTCTGCAAGGGAAAAATAACGCAGTACGTAGCGCACCAAGCATGTAGTTCATCAGGCACAAATACGGTCAGGCGTCATACGACAGTTTACATTATTGCTGCTAACGAACTATCAAAGTTTAGATGCTCCGTTAACAGTTGCCCCCAATATGGATCAATGATGACATAAAAGTACTGCTTCTCACTCCGGCCACCGTACTGCCCCTCCTTGGCCCAGCACGGGCCTAGATCCGAGCCGAAGCAACAGGCTTGCTCAGTTGACTGAAAGGCTGAGAGTGTGTCCCTCTGGGCCCGCCCCCCGCCCCAGGTGGTGATCCACGTTACCTAGGGGGGTGCAACCCCACTCTCCTCTCCTTCAGTAACTTGGGCCTTGATCCAGAACTCCGTCAATGGGCACGGGGAGCTCAGGCCGGCGGCTCAGCTCCTCTCGGGCTGCCGGTCCGGGCCGCTGCTGTTTCACTCCGAGGGCCCGATGACCTGGCCCTCCTTCCGGTGGTATTAGTGGACACTGAGACCCACCCAGAGAACTGTGGAGACTTACTCCGATTTCGGTGCACACACTACCCAGTCATTCCTCACCAGCGCCTCGTCTTGCACCTCGACACACACCTTGCGCGTCCGAGTCTCACCTCTTCGCTCGGTAAATAACACAACCAGGCGCTCTTCACCAATGCCTTGGCTGTACCTCGACAGGCACCCTGCGTTTCTGAGTCTCACCTCTTCGCTCGGTGTCCTTGATGACCAGGCACTTTTCACCAACGCACTTGCTGCACCTCGATAAGCACTCTGCGCGTCTGAGACTCACTTCTTCCTCCCGGTGCACACAACGACCAGGCGCTCCTCACCAATGCCCTGGCTTGCCCCACGACACGCACCATGCGCGTCCGAGACTCTGCTTACTTCTTGTGTGCCCACAATCCAAGGTACAACTTCCGAGGGTCCTTAGCTGCAAAAGCACGTGCACACCGTGTTGCTTGGGACTTCTCCGGAAACTTTTATGCTCCTGTGTTTCCAAACAGAGAGCCAGCTTACCTCGGGCCCTTGGGGTTCAAGACACAACACAAAGCGTAGTCTTCGTCAAGCAGGGGGACCCAGCGCCTCCAAGCACAATCCCAATAGCTTCTTCCTTGGTTAGAACAACAAACTGCAGACCAGCCCCAGATCACAAAGCAAGAATTAGTCTTTCCCCAAAAGTCTCTTCAGTTGCTCCTTCCTTAGCAGAGGTTCCTCTTGACCACAAAATGGGTCCAAGCATTTTCAGTCTCAATCTATTTCTGTTTCATTCCAAAGTTCAGAGGTTTCAGCTCTCAAAGTTACACCCCTTAATGTTTTTTAAGTTTGTTGTTCTCAGGGGCCCCTGGCCCTTCCCTAAATCAGTTCTGGGTGTCTTACTCCCAATGTCACCTTTCTGCCTTTGATACTGGGGGTCTGGATCCTTAATCACTCAGAAGGGTCAATTGGTTTATAGCACCAGCCCAGGCCTTCACCTCCCGGGCTTCTCCTCCCCCTACTCCCCAGATGCAGGGAAGCCTGGTGCCATCTCAACCCCTCCCTGGTTCAAGACCTCTCCCAGCTCCTCTCACCTCTCAGATCCACTCAATCCACATTTAGCAGAGACACACAGAAATACTTAAATGACAAAAGGCAGCCACTCTCATAGAAAGATGTGTTATGACACTGTGAGTTCAGAAACCACTCTTTTAGAAAGTGGTTTTGTCATACACTGTGAGTTCATACATACTAAACTCCTAAGAAACTAGGCTAACAAAACACCCAGCCTCCCCTATTCTTTCCTATGGGCAGGATGGCCTTTCAGCAGTGAAAAACGAAATGAAGTGTTTTTCACTGTCAGGACATAACACACACTTTAGTATATGTCCTGCCTTTTACTTACACTGCACCCTGCCCAGGGGTGACCCGGGGCCTACCACAGGGGTGCCCAATGTATATGCAAAAGGGGAAGTAAGGCCTGAAAAGTGGTTGCTAGGTTAGCATGTTGTCCTGACAAGTGCAAACTGCGAGCAGGCCCTACACTGCAGGTCTGAGTTCCCTTCTCTGCGCACCTTTGCATTACTAGCCCTGGTAAACCCCGTGCACATCACTAGGGACTTCACTAGTGAGGCAAACATACTACTCATGGCCACCCAGTCACCATTACACTTTACATAGGGAACACTTGTACTTTGACACTGATCAGCAGTGGCAAAGTACCCAAAGCATCTAAATTGGCAACTCTGTCAGGAAAACCATCTAGGGCAAAAGCAAAAAGTTTAGGGAACTTTAGCCAAAAAGGCCAAGTCCTACAATAACTTCATGTAATTATCATTTTATTTTTCAGTACTCCTCTGTAAGGGTGGAGTGTGCTGGACTGCCCACAAAGCAGGGGGAGGAGTGGTGGGTACTCTCTAAGTGTGCATGCCGGTTTGGCCGGCTAAATAGTCTTGGCCACTTGGCATGTTCTCCAGCAGGCTGTGTTGCACAGCTTGGGTGGAGAAAATGCCCAGGCTCCCAATTCCCATCTGTTCGCCAAAGTCTGGCTCCCAGACCAATCACAATGCTGCTATCAGCACCATTGTGATTGGCTAGGGGAGTCTGGAAGCATGGGTGCTTCCTGCGTCTGCTTCCCGCTTCGACAAAGAAGAGGACAGAAGAAAAGAGGCAGCTGGCAGGCATGTTTTATTTTGTTTCCTTTAATTTTTTTTAAGCCCTCATCCCATTACTACTGCCCTATAGCAGCCGCTATTGAAAAGTAATTTTTTTTAAAGCCAATTAAACAAATCATCCACATTTGCTTTTATGACACTTCCTCGGAAACCCATCTCAGTCACAGCCAGGGACCTACACCCTCGCTGTCTCCCACCAAAAAAAGGACCCAGCCTGATTATGTATGCTCCACTCTTCCCAAAAAAGGTACTATTGGAACCAATTCCTTCTGACTCCCTCTAAAACAACAACCATGCAATATTCTTTCTTTTTTACCCAATTCAAAATGTAACTTCTGAAGCCTCAGCTATCCCAATCCCTTCAAAACAGTAACTCTGTCCGTCATAGTTTTCCACCTCACTACAAATTTGTTTCTTCCTTCCAAAAATATTAAAATTTGCACCTTGTTCCTCACTACTTTCTCTCTCCATGCAAGAATATTAACTCCTGTAGTCCTTGCCCTCTCCAATCGCTTCCAAAGATACAACTTGTGTATCACAGTCCAACTTGCTCTCTGCCCCAGCAATATTCTCTCCACCATGGTCTTCCTCTCCTAAAACAAAAATTCCCACTCCCTTGGTCACCACAGACTCCACCATCCAATCATAAATCAACCCCAGCAAACCATCCAACCATAAATCAACCCCAGCAAACGAATGTCAATCATTATCTTGCATACTTATCCAGTATTGGGGTATCTTTCATAGATTCACATGCTTGGATCATTCCCCGTCGCCAAGGCGGGCGTTCCTCAGTAAATAAAAAAGCAGTGCCAAAGGTAAATGATAGTAGTAGCCCCTAAGAAAAAGGCCTGAGGCCTATTTATTTATTTATTTATTTATTTTTTAAATTTGTATGGCGCTACAGCTACCCAAAAAGGGTTTCCCGGCGCCTGAGTCATTTGATTAGATAGAAGGAAAGTTGCCAAATTGTAGTATTACTGCAGTTGTTTCTGGAACAGCCAGGTTTTTACATATTTCCGGAATTTCGTATAGCTCTCTTCTTTCCGGATCTGAGGGGGAAGTGAGTTCCATAGAGTGGGCCCTCTCACAGCAAAAGAACGCCCTCCCGTTTTTTGGAGTTTAAATCTAGGAATAGCAAAATTTGCTGCTGTTAGAGATCGGAGATTTCTTGTTGGAAGGTAGGGACAAGCCAGGGTTTGTAGGTAGGCGGGTGCAGTTCTGGTTTTAATTTTAAACATATATGTCAGGGTTTTAAAGCTGATCCGATGTTCTATCCTGAGCCAATGTAGGTCATTCAGATGTTTAGATATTCTCTCAAACTTTGGGATCTGACACAGGAGTCGTGCAGCCGCGTTTTGGATCATTTGGAGTCGTTTTATCACTGCAAGATTTGAGCCCAAGTAAAGAATGTTACCGTAGTCAATGCGTGATGTTATTAGTGCATTGACTACGGTCTTTTGGGTGTTTTGGGGCAACATCCAAATAATTTTCTTTAGCCATTTTATTATGGTGAAGCAGAGGCCAGCGACTTTATTTGCCTGCTGCTTCATCGACAAAGTATTGTCGATAATGACTCCTAGGTTCCTTACTTGAGTGGCTGGGATGGGAAGATTACCCATCTCTGCTGGCCAGTGTAAGGGGCTCCAGAGCTCTTTATTTCTTCCAAGAAGAAGAACCTCCGTTTTATCCCCGTTTAGCTTCAACTGGTTAGTTGACATCCAGTTGAAGATTTCCTGAAGACCATTTTTCAGAACAGAGGGGGTTGAGGGGTTTGAGTCAGATAGGGAAAAAATGATCTGCGAGTCGTCAGCGTATGACATTAACGCGAGGCCCACGCTGTCGGCTAAATCGGCCAGTGGTCGCAAGTATAAATTAAAAAGCAGCGGGCTCAAGATGGAGCCCTGTGGAACTCCATGGGGGTGAGGAACGTGTCCGAGCATGCAATGCTGGATTTGATCTGGAAAGATCTATTGGTTAGAAAAGACTTTATCCACTGAAGGGCCTCATTTCGAATGCCAATTCTCTCTAGTGTAGTCAAGAGAGTTTTATGTGAAATGGTATCAAACGCCGCACTCAAATCTAAAAGAATGAGTGCGACAGTTTGACCCTTATCCAGGAGCTTTCGAATTTTTTCGGTCACACCCAGTAAAGCGGTCTCCGTTGAGTGTCCTGTACGGAAACCTGATTGCGATGGGTGGAGGAGGTTGTTATTCTGCGTGAAGGAAGTGAGGGCGGCATGGATATGTCTCTCCATTAGTTTAGAAAAGGCAGGAAGTAATGATATAGGCCGATAGTTTGATAGGACCGTAGGGTCGGCTGAAGGTTTTTTCAGTAATGGGGTTACAATGGCGTGTTTCCAGCTTGCCGGGACAGTGGAAGTTAAAAGAGAGGAATTTAGCATGTTTGCAATAGTAATTAAGGGGGCGTTGTCAAGTTGTTTCAGGAAACGAACTGGGAGGGGATCGCAGGGAGAGCCTGACGAAATAGATTTCAAAGATATTTTTAGGGAGTCCAGAGTTATGGGGGGCCATCTCTCAAGGGAGTTTGTTTCTTCCGGGGTTCTTAAGATATGCTGCTCAGTAGCATTAACCTGGGGACTAGTAGTAAAGTTTGAGACAATAATTTCAATTTTGTCATTGAAGAATGTCGCCAGGTCTTGACATTGTTTTTTTGTTAACGGATGGGCAGTGGCTGATGTTTGGGCACCTGCTAGATCCTTTACTATATTAAATAAGGTCTTTGTTTTGTTTGTGGCATTGTTGACGGTATTAGCCACATAAAGGGCTCTGGCTCTCCTGCAGGATGTATGGTACACATTCCTTGCGTTATTGTATTTTATTTTGTTTTCGTGTTTGTAGTCTTTGCGCCAATTCCTTTCTAAAACTTTGCATTTGGATTTCTCAGCTTTGAGTAGTTCATTAAACCAAGGGGCAGGGGGGCGGTGGAAATTTCTCTTTGCCTCCGTTAAAGGAAGGCATTGGATTGTTGCTGTTTCTAGACACTGGTTAGTAGTTTTCGTGATATTTTCCATATTTTGGTCGTAGGAGGGGGCGCTATTTATAAGTGCGTTATTCAGTCTACTCATATCTAATAGTTTCCAATTTCTCATGGATTGCGCAGGCCAGATGCGACTCCTGGAAGGAGCCGGTCTGGCTAGGCTAAAACTTACAAGGTGATGATCTGACCAGCATACAGGGCTGGTTTGAGTCCATTGTAGGTCAGGGGTATTAGAAAAAATAGGGTCCAATAGGTGACCTGCTTTGTGTGTAGAACCAGTATTGAGCAGAGTTAAATTTAAAGCAGTGAAATCTTCTATAAGATTACAACAGGCCACATTTGTTTGGTCCTCAAGGTGCAGGTTTAGGTCCCCTAAAAGTGTGAAATTTTTAGAATTTAACAGCAATGGGGCAATGTGGTTTGCTAAGTTGACTGTCCAGGAGTTAGCATTCCCTGGTGGTCTGTATATAAGAAGACCGGACAGAGTAAAATTCGGGTTGAGGGTAATTTGGAAGGAGGCGGCTTCACAGTCTGGGATATTGGCTGGGAGCAAGTTGCAAGTAAATTCTTTGAGATATATGATTGCAATCCCTCCACCCACTTGGCCTTGTCTATCTTGTCGTGCAATAGCATAGTTATCAGGGAGAGCCATAGCTACATCTGGTCCGGAGCTCTCGTGTAGCCAGGTTTCTGTTAGGAAGAGGGCACTTGGGGCGTCATCTTGTAAAAGGGTGAAGATGTCTAATTTGTGCTGAGGTAGGGATCTGCAATTAACGCTAAGGAAGGAGTAGTTGAGGTGACTGCGATTTGGGCGTTTAGTTGTAGTTTGGGAAGTAGGTATTGGGTCCGAATAGGGTTGGATATTTGTAAGTTCTAATTTGCAGTTATTACAATATGTGTCCCCAAGTGGCGAGAGGCCAATACAGTCGTGATGTAATTTAGGGCGCAGCGCTTTTAATTGCATGGTGGTCATACCTGCGGCACGAGGGATGTAGGATGTCATGCCTAGATCCTAGTAACCTATCTAAATCATTATGCTAAAACTACCAAAGTCTTTGTCCCAACCAATTAGCTATCAGCACCCTCTAGAACACTCTCTGCAGAACCAGTTCCCCTCAGGGAGACTCCCTTCCACATGATGTGCGGTGAAAAATCTGAGTGCCAACTCAGTTTATCCTTTAAGATGTCTGACAAGAAGGCCTTCTTCAAACCTTGCAGAACCTGCAACAAAAAGAGTCCATGTTGATGATCAACATAAGGACTGTATTTATTGCCTATACCCTAAGCATGAGGCAAAAAATTTTAAGATTTGCTGAACCTTCCCTTCAAAAACTCTAAGGGGTAGGGAGGCTAGAGTCCTGTTATGGCTCAAATTTTCAACTGAAGATGATGATAGAGCTTCAACCTCCAGCAAGAGCGCAAGATCTCAGGACAGTTCGTGAGGGGAGAAAACATCTTAAATCCTCCCTCTCCACTCCTGGTTCTTCTCAAAGGTCTCCTTCTACTCCATCTGGGCCTATACAGTCTTCAGAAGCTTCAGCTCTCAAGGACTCTAAAAGGCAATTTTCCAAAACCGTGAGTAAAACCTGTTCTGTGTCTTCAGCTTTACCTATGTCTACTATCTCTGTCACGTCTTCAGCTCCTTCGTCGACTGCGACAATTTCTACTACTTCAATCACTTCTCCTATCCTGTCGACTAGGATTTCCATTGTGACTAAGAAAAACGTCGTCGAGGATTCATTGACTAATGTTTCGACGGCTTCGTCGTTGAGGCTCTCATCGACGAGGGTACTGTCGACGAAGCTTCCATCGTCAACAAAGACATCTGCTGTGCCGTCTATGAGTGCCCCGTCGACGAAAAAACCATGCCCGTCGACGAAGATCCCGTCGAGTCCGTCAACGAAGGTCCCGTCGACGATGGTCCCGTCGACGTCGAGTCAGTCGACGATGGTCCCGTCGACGTCGAGTCCGTCGACGATGGTCCCGTCGACGTCGAGTCCGTCGACCATGGTCCCGTCGACTTAGAGTCCGTCGACGATGCTTCCCTCAATGTCGAGTCCGTCGAAGATGCTGACGTCGAGCCAGTCGACGACGACTACCATCTGCAGGAGTGGGGCCTGCTTCAACTAAGTCTTTAGTGGCGGTAACAACCTTTTCAATGCCTATTTCATCGAAAGGTTTTCAGCTTAAATCTTTCCAGAGGCATGACTGTTTATATATCTCACCACTTACTCCATCTCACCTCCTCAAGACATATGCCCAAGAGGAGGAGGATGACAATGAAGGAGCTTTTGAATAGCTAGTCATCCTTCTGAACTGAATATTAAATGTCTAGAGGAAGATGAAGACTACAGTGAACACTACTACCAGGAGGACATTGTTGTTCCTCATCAGAGGCATTCTAGAATATCGAATTCCAGCCATCTGCCTCCTAACCTGATTTAGGACTTGCAAGCTATGTTAGCTGATTATAGACAGCGCTTTCCACCGCAGCCGGTCATTCCACCACCTCAGCCAGTAGTAGTTCCAGATCCTATTCCTCAACCAGAGGTTCCGGCGCCAATGTCTCCAGGTACAGAACCTCCTCATGAGCACCAGCCTGCTCAGCCTCCTCGAACTCCGGACACTTCTTCTGATGAGGAAGTGGAAGAAGGTGAGCTACCAGAGAATCCTCACTTAGATCCGTTGGATTCATATGTTATCCCCATGCCATCTCCACCAACTCCACAACCATCGGACTCACCTCCCAGAAGATATAGCTGGATTTCATAACCTCATGCAGCGGGCTGATGCTAGATTTCAGCTTCCAGTAACGGTGGAACAAACCAATTGTTTCCTACAAGATTTCAAAGAAGAGGCTAGGAAAGTTACCAGAGCAATTCCAATAATAGATTATATATGGAATGAGGGCATCAAGATTATGAAAAATCCTGCATCCGTTCCTGCTGTGCTTCCACGGATATATACAAAATATGGTGCTCCGGTCAACAGTCCATCCTGCCTTATCGGACACCCCAGGCCGGATTCAGTCATTTCACAGGCCGCCCAACAAAGGTCTAAAAATCTGTCCACACCCATCACTACACCGCCAGACAAAGAAGGACGTTGTCTTGACCTCATTGGTAAAAATTTCTCGACCATGACTGCTGCTTCCATCAGAGCAGCGAACTCATTAGCGATCATAGGGCGTTACGATCGCCAAATGTGGTCGGATATGGCTGGTCTGATTGACCTCATTCCAGAGGATAAACAACTAGAAGCTCTGAAGATTTTACTGGAGGGAGAGCGCGCAGCAGCAGAAGCTATTGATGGCGCTCTGGACATCGTCAATACAAATTTCAGTCAACTGGCTGGGGCTGCAGTTCTCAGGGGTCAGGGTTAGTTAAAAGCTGCCACCTTCCGACCAGAAGTACAAACAAAAATATTAGGTATGGCCTACGACGGCAATTCTTTGTTTGGCAAACATATTGACAAAGCCCTCCAAGCAATCAAAACAGACACTGATACCGCAAGATCTTTAGGTTCCCTACAATACAAGCGGGGAACATTCAGAGGTGCTACAGGGCGTGGCTATTCCTCTAGAGGAGGTTACAATCAACAGAACAGGCAGTATCAGCCTCCATATAGGCAAAATTACCAATCATCGTACCGACAATCCAATACGGCTGGTTTCTCTCGCCAAGGAGACCAAAACGCTCCAACAATCAAGGGCGAGACTAATAGAAAACAGTGAGTTCAGCCGGGCGCCGACCACAATTCCTCCCTGTGGGCGCGAAAATTTAATTCTTTCTGGACCAGTGGCAAAACATTTTCTCCGACCAATGGGTGCTAGACCTCGTAAAAAATGGACACACCCTAAAATTTGTCAACAAGCCACCTACCACTTCGCCCTGGGGACCTCCTCCCCCTCGTCTTCACTTATTGTTCAAGGAAGCTGATACAATGTTCTTCAAGAACGCTATAGAAAAGGTCCCAGTCTATCAGAAACTGACATGTTTATACTCCTGTTTTTTACTAATCAAAAAGAAATCAGGGGAATGGCGACCAATCCTGGACCTTCGCAACCTCAACAGATTCCTCAAAAAACAAGGTTTTCACATGGTCACCCTCTCAGATTCTAAGCTGCCTGAACGAGGGAGATTTTATGGCTTCCTTAGACATGGAAGACGCGTACTTCCACATCCCGAACCAATGCTGCAATCTCTTTCCATCTCTGGGACTAACTGTGAACAGATTCAAATCCCAGCTACATCCAAAGCAAATCCTGCCTTTCCTTGGAGTACGTCTACACATGATACAATGCAAGGCATTCTTATATTAAGAAAGACAACTCCAGAAACTATCACTACGGTCTCAAAAAGAAAGTCACTTTCTGTTTGCATGTACGCTTCGCTCATGGGAATGTGCTCTTCGGCCATAAATCTCATCCCCTTGGCATGCCTGAAAATGAGACCTTTACAGGAGGAACTACATCTTCAATGGCAGCAAGCGACAGGTTGTTTCGACTACATCATCAAGGTCACTCCATGCATGGTGGATGCTCTTCACTGGTGGTCACAGTTACCCAATCCGACGCAAGGGCTCACGTTCATACAGAATTCCCCAGACTTCGTTCTGACAACGGAAGCATCCATGGAGGGATGGGGAGGTCACCTCCAAGATTTCCAAGTATAAGGCAGGTGGTCTCAGAAGTACAGACAACGACACATCAACAGTCTGGAATTGCGGGCAATCTTCCTATCTTTGCACGCGTTCCTTCCAAGGATTGCAGGGTCTTCGGTTCTAGTTCGAACCGACAATACCACCAGCATGTTCTACGTGAACAAACAAGGAGGGACAAGATTGACAACATTATCAAAGGAAGCTCGGGAGTTGTGGGAATGGCTTACACTTCACAACATAACTCTCAGGGCGGAACATGTCAGAGACCTCCACAATACCCTAGCGGACAAGCTCAGCGGGTCCCTATCAGACTGCCACGAGTGGGAATTAGACCATGTTCAAGTGAACAGAGTGTTCCAGGCTTGGGGCAAACCGACACTGGATTTGTTTGCAACAAAGCAAAACAAGAAATGCCAGTATTACGCCAGCAGATACCCTCAACAGGGGTCAAGAGGGAATGCCCTGTCCATGAGATGGATTTAGAAAAGGGGGTGGTGATGAACAGAGTGTCTGAGTTAAACAGACCACTCTTACCCAGTCCAAAGATCAGGGCTTAATCCATCACCGTTATTTATCTCACTGCCCCATCCCAGCTCAGAACCTGGCTATATGCAAATCAGTCTGTCCCTGGCCCAGTGCATCATGGGAACAGGGCAGACTAAACTACCAAGCTAATTCTTCACCAGAAAGGAGACAAGCTGTAATGGCAGAAACCGGTCCCCGGGAGCTTGTTTCCTTCCCAGTGTAAGAATTGGCTTTTGTAGTTTGGTTTGCCCTGTTCCCATCATGCACTGGGACAGGAACAGACTAATTTGCATACAGCCAGGTTCTGAAACTGGGATGGTGCAGTGAGCTAAAAAACGGTGTTGGATCTAGCCCTGATCTCTTGACTGGGTGAGAGCTTTCTGCTTAATTCAGAGACTCTGTCCCTCACCACCCCTTGTTGTAAATATTTTTGTCCACCCTAAGCGTGGAAGGGTATTCTCAGATGTGAGACCCTTGCTCATTGCACCATCAGGATTCAAGCAAACCGGGCCGAAGACGGCTGTAATGCCAGAAACCGGTCCCCGGGAGCTTGTTTCCTTCCCAGTGTAAGAATTGGCTTTTGTAGTTTGGTTTGCCCTGTTCCCATCATGCACTGGGACAGGAACAGACTAATTTGCATACAGCCAGGTTCTGAAACTGGGATGGTGCAGTGAGCTAAAAAACGGTGTTGGATCTAGCCCTGATCTCTTGACTGGGTGAGAGCTTTCTGCTTAATTCAGAGACTCTGTCCCTCACCACCCCTTGTTGTAAATATTTTTGTCCACCCTAAGCGTGGAAGGGTATTCTCAGATGTGAGACCCTTGCTCATTGCACCATCAGGATTCAAGCAAACCGGGCCGAAGACGGCTGTAATGCCAGAAACCGGTCCCCGGGAGCTTGTTTCCTTCCCAGTGTAAGAATTGGCTTTTGTAGTTTGGTTTGCCCTGTTCCCATCATGCACTGGGACAGGAACAGACTAATTTGCATACAGCCAGGTTCTGAAACTGGGATGGTGCAGTGAGCTAAAAAACGGTGTTGGATCTAGCCCTGATCTCTTGACTGGGTGAGAGCTTTCTGCTTAATTCAGAGACTCTGTCCCTCACCACCCCTTGTTGTAAATATTTCTGTCCATGAGATGGTCAGAGATTTACTCTTATGCTTTTCCCTAATCCAGTTAATACCAAGGCTGCCGTCTCCTCCTGATTGCCTCCCAATGGCCATGGCAGTACTGGTTCCAAGAACTTATGTTGCTATCCCAGGACCGGCTGATCCGTCTTTTTCCAACTCCAACAATTCTGTCGCGGAACGAGGGGCAGATACTTCACCCAGACCCTCAGTCTCTACATTTACATGCATGGTTCCTGACTTCTTAGAATTTCAAGACCTTCATATTCCTCAGGATTGCCGTGACATTTTAGCAAAATCACGAGCCCAAAGTACACTGAAGACTTATTGTCTTAAATGGAAGAGGTTTTGCTGTTGGTGTGATTCTGACAATGTACACCCGATAGAAGCTCCTGCAGAGCAAATTCTTTCTTATCTGCTACATCTGGCTCACTCTGTACTCTCTTTTCCATCAGTAAAAGTCCATCTAGCTGCTCTATCCAGGCTCAGGAAAGTTGCTAGGATTCCCTTACTATGTTCATCCTCTTTAATCAAGCAGTTCATGAGAGGTCATTTCCGAGCTTTCCCTCCGGTTAGGCCTCTTCCACCAGAATGGGAACTCAATACGGTCCTCACACAACTGATGAAACATCCATTCGAGCCCATCCACAAAGCCGACCTCAAATATCTCACATGGAAGGTCGCCCTACTTCTAGCTCTAACGTCTGCCAGAAGAGTACGTGAAATTCAAGCGTTTCATGTTAAGGAACCATTCCTGCATTTCTCGAAGGTATAAATGTAGGATTATTTTGAAGATTTACATAATCCTAATGTATCACCACAGTTCCACTTAAATGAACCAGCGAATTTGAAAACTTTCTTTCCAAATCATACGACACCGGCGGAAAGAAGACTACATTCTCTGGACATCAAAAGATGTTTAAAATTCTGTCTACAAAGGACAAGAGCCTTCAGGAAATCTGATCAGCTTTTTGTGGCTTACGGTCAAACCACGCTGGGTACAGCAGTCACAACAGCCACAATTTCTAGGTGGCTGGCCTCCGCAATCCATTTCTGCCATATCAAATCAAATAGACCATCTGAAAGAAACAGGTTAGTATTAGATTCCTTACCTTAGAATATCCCCAGGCATCAGACTAGATCCGGAAACTTTTGCGTAGCTGTACCCTTGCGCGTCGGTAGGCGTCGTCTGCGGCTCAGCGATCAGCGTTGTTGGCGCCGGGATGACATCGCCGGAGTACTTATCAGCGCGCGAGGGGGGCATCTGTCAGTTCCCCCTTTTTCCGCACCAGCAAGCGCTGATCCGGAAAAAGTGGTACCCTAAGTAATTTTTTGACTAAACTTTTTCGATCATTTTTTATCACTTTTCATTGTCGAACGGCACAGACGGTGCTGGTAGGGATGCCCGGGTTAAAACCCTGCGTCGACTGCAACCAACTAATGTTGGTTGCCGAACCCCATCGCCGGTGTCTACATTGCCTGGGGCCCGACCACGATGAGCAGTCGTGCCCCGACTGCCGGGCCTTGACGTCGAAGGCTAAGTGGGAGCGGTCCCGCAAGTGCCTCCAGCAGTCGGCCCGCGCCATTAGAGGTCCCGGTCCAGAAGGAGGTCGAGGGACCGGTCACTGGGCCGGAGTCATCACAGCTCCGGGAGTCGACATCACTCCTCCGACTTCTTGTGCCTCTTACGTGAGGACTTGGAGCCCAAGAGGTGACATCGCTCTTCTGACTCCCCCCGACGTTAGCGCGACGCGGCCAGGGGGTTCGGGCGACACCTCCCATGCGGCTCCGCCAGAGCCGTAGGCGTCGCAGCCTGCTCAATACCCGCCTGTCCCTGGGCAGAAAGCGACGCCGGAGGTCGATGCCTTCCTCACGGCCATGAGGTCGCTCACTTCTCCGTCGGGTTCTGCGGCGCCTTCGGGCCAAGCGGCCCCGACTGGGAGCCCAAGCGGGCCGGGTGTTTCGGCCCTGGCGCCGTCGGCGACTTTGGTCCCGACGCCGCAGGGCCCCCAGCGCCCTCCCAGGACAACGTCGTCCCTGGTCCTCTCCTCGACTCGGGTCCGGCGCCGCTCTACGCTGCTCTCGACGCCGATGGGAGACTATTACTTCTATGACCCGTCCCCATCATTTGACCCTGAGTATCAGGAGATGGGTGGCGAGGCGGATTGGGAGGGGTCTGAGGACCCTCTGGCTCATGAGTGTCAGTCTTATTAGGACTGGGCAGGTGAGCTAGGGGATGCCAGTGGTCTGGACACTTCGCCGGACACTGGTTTTGTCTCCCCTCCTACCGTGGCTACGGAGGAAGGGGCTGCCTATAGTGTGGTGTTGACGCGGGCGGCCAAGGCCTTGGCTCTTGAGCTCCCTGTCCAGGCCGTGAGGACTAACCACCTCACTGAGGTCCTTAAACTGCAAACAAGCTCTTCGGAGCCTCTGTTGCCGTTTAATGAGGCCTTATCTGACGTTCTTCTGGGCACTTGGTCCAGACCCGCTACAGGTCCCCCTGTAGATAGGGACATGGCCAGACGCCACCGCCCGGCTCCGGGCGACCCTTGCTTCCTGGCCACCCACTCCACCCCCGAGAGCCTGGTCATACAGGCCTCTATTTCCCAGACCGCATTCCCAATGGCTCCCCCCGACTGGGAATCCAAGAGGTACGAACAGTATGGTAAGAAGATGTTCTCCTCACTGAGTTTGGGGTTGCGGTCAGATAACACCGCGTGCATCTTGGGCCGTTATTCCCACTCTCTGTGGGACACGGTCGCGAACGTGCTGCAACATTGTCCGGAGAAGGCCCGGACTAAACTCGCCCAAGACCTTGCGGATGGTCGAGATGCGACACGGTATTCCATCCAATGTGGGCTGGATACAACGGACTCGCTAGGCAGAGCGATGGCAACGACGGTGGCGATTCATCGCCACGCCTGGCTGAGGTCCGCCAACTTTTTGGCCTCTTTGGCGACAAGGCAGACAGTGCGCTTGAGCGCTTTGCGGACTCCAGGGCTATGGCCAAGTCCTTGGGCCTGTTGGCCCCGTGCCAGCAATCTGCTGCCTTTCGCTCCTTTCGTGGCCAAGGAAGGGGCGCCCCCACACGTCCTGCCAGCCACGGGCTGCAGACTAACATCCAACGTGGTGGCGGACGTGGTAACCGCTGTGGCGGTGCCCGGGGACAACGGCGAGGCCAGTCCACATCCACCCCCGCAGCATCCGCCTCAAAGCCCTCCTAGTCAGAGCTTTCAGGCCCACGTGACGCCAGTCTGGGGCAGGGTTCGCCATCACCTCCTTCACTTGCGCACCATCACTTCGAACAGGTGGGTGCTGCAAATCGTCCAAAGGGGCTACTCCTTCCCCTTCGAGGCGACCCCTCCAGCCATGCTACCGCAGTACCACCGCGTGTCGCGGGATCACTTGAATCTTCTGCAAGAGGTGGTTACGGCCCTCTTGGCCAAGGGGGCCATCGAGCGCATTCCTGGGCCAGAAGTAGGGTGTGGTTGTTATTCCCACTACTTACTGGTTTCCAAGAAGGGCAAAGGGGGCCTACGCCCTATCTTGGACCTGCGTAACGTCAACTGCTTCCTCCGGAAGGAGAAGTTCAAGATGCTGACACTCGCTCAGGTCTTAGCTGCCCTGGACCCGGGAGACTGGATGGTAGCGTTGGACTTGCAGGACGCTTATTTTTACATCCCCGTCCTGCCGGCCCATCGGTGCTACCTGCGTTTCATGGTAGGCCACGAGCACTTTCAGTTTACCGTGCTCCCCTTCGGCCTTACCAGCAACTCCCACGGGTGTTCACGAAAGTGATGGCGGTGGTTGTAGCTCATCTGCGCAGGTTAGGGGTTTCAGTCTTCCCCTACCTCGACGACTGGTTGATGAAGGCGGGCTCGCCCCAAACAGTCGTCAGTCACCTCCAGACTACGGCCAACCTCGCGCACCTGTTGGGGTTCTCCATCAATTTGCCGAAGTCGCACCTGTGTCCCTCTCAGAAGCTCCTCTTCATCGGAGCGGTTCTAGACTCTGCGCAGTTTCGGGTTTATCCTCCCGAACAGCGGGTTCGGGATATTCAGGCTCTGATTCTGATCTTTCAGCCGTTATCCCGAATCTCGGTCAGGTTGACGATGAGGCTTCTGGGGCTGATGGCCCCCTGCATCCTTCTGGTGCATCTCGCCAGGTGGCAGATGCGGGCTCTGCAGTGGGACCTGAAGTTTCAGTGGGCCCAGCATCAGGGCAACTTGTCCGACCATGTCTTGATCTCGGAGGGCACTACAAGACAGTTGCAGTGGTGGCTCACGGACCGCAATTGGTTAAGCGGCAGATCCCTCCCTACCCTAACCGGAGCATGTAGTTGTGACGGACGCGTCCCTCCAGGGCTGGGGAGGCCACATGGGAGAGGCGGAGATCAGAGGCATCTGGTCTCCGGCGCAGTCCCGGCTCCACATCAACCTTCTGGAGCTGCGGGCGATCCGGCTTGCACTGAAAGCATTCCTACCCTCTGTCCGGGGGAGTGTAGTGCTGGTGTCACGGACAACACCTCTGCCATGTGGTACTGCAACAAACAGGGCGGGGTGGGGCCTTGAACCCTATTCCAGGAGGCTCTGCGCCTCTGGCAGTGGCTGGAACATCAGGGCGTGACCCTGGTGGTTCCACACCTGGCAGGTTCCCTGAACGCCAGGGTGGACGAACTAAGCAGTCGGTGCATGATGGATCACGAATGGCGTCTGAACTCGGACATGGTGCAAGGCATCTTTCAGCAGTGGGGAGAGCCTTGGTTAGATCTACTCGCCACAGAAGAGAACGCGCAATGGCATCAGTTCTGCGCATTGGAATTTCCAAGGCTTCGATCGGCGACGCTTTTCGTCGTGAGTGGAGCTGCGGTCTGTTGTACGCCTTTCCGCCTATACCACTTCTGCCCAGAGTGCTGAAGAAGATCAGGCGTGACCGGGCCCAAGTCATCCTTGTGCCTCCGGACTGGGCACAAAGATACTGGTATCCCGAGCTACTCAGCTTGTCTGTCGATACCCCGATTCGTCTGCCTCTTCAGGAGGACCTTCTATCGCAGCAGCAGGGGACGGTCCTCCACCCGAACCTGTCCAGTCTCCACTTACATGCGTGGAGATTGAGCGGCGGCAGTTGAGGCCTTTTGACTTGCCTCATGAAGTCTGTAATGTGATTCTGGCAGCCAGGCGTCCCACCTGCAGGCGTATACTGATTTTGTGGAGGAACACATTTTTGGCATGGTGCACAGCAAAGGCTGTGGATCCCCTTTCTGCCCCTCTTTCAGAGGTTCTCCTCTTTCTTCTTTCTCTTGCCCAGCAGGGCACTCTGGGCACTCCAAAGGGTCACCTCTCTGCCATTTCCGCCTTCTTAAGGCCTCTTAGTTCAAGTCCCCAGTTGTAAATATGTTTTTGAAGGGCATCACTCATATGTTTCATCCTGTTCCTTTCGTGATGCCTCAGTTGGACTTGAAAGGAGCGCACATCAGATAAGTCAGAACAAGGTTCGAGCCACTTCTTAACTGTCCTCTTCGTCTCCTTACTCTCATGACTGCATTCCTGGTTGCAATCTCCTCTGTCACGAGAGTGAGTGAGCTCCAGGCTCTTTCCTCTAAACGTTCTTTCCTTTCAGTCCATCCGGACAAAGTTTTGTTGCGGACGCGACCCTCTTTCCTGGCCAAGGTAGTCGCAGCCTTCCACATCGGGCAGTCCATCACCTTGCCCATCTTCCTTCCGCCTCCGCATCCCTCAAAAGAGGAAGAGAGGCTCCACCGCCTGGACCCAAAACGTGCGCTCTCATACTATCTGGATCACACACACGCCAGTTCCGGGTGGATGACAAACTTTTTGTTGGGTACGTGGGCGCTAAGAAAGGTCGGGCGGTGCACAAACGGTGCACAAGACGACCCAACGAGGGTTGGTTCAAGGCGTGCTATTCTTTGGCTAAAATGGAGCCTCCTGTTGGGCTGAGGGCCCATTCCACTCGGGCCACTGCGGCTACTACTGCCCTGGGTCAGGGAGTCCCCTTGCAGACCATCTGTCAGGCAGCTACGTGGGCCTCGCTGCACACGTTTGCAAGACACTACTCACTGGAAAGCCAAATCCGGAGAGATGGCTTCTTTGGCCGTTCCGTTCTCCAGGACTTTCTGGTGTGATCATTGGTTTGCAGACCCACCACCGGGGTTGGTATTGCTGAGGTATCTATTCTAAGGTCAGGAATCTAATACTAACCTGTTTCTTTAAGATGCACAAGTTACTTACCTTTGGTAACAATATATCTGTAAGAAACAGTAGTTAGCATTAGATTCCTTACCGCCTCACCCATCTTCCCCACTCTGCAAACCGATATCTAGGGTTAAGGTCATCCCCTTTCAGGGCCCTAGTTTCATGGCACCAGTGTTGGTTTTTATCATGGCTCTGCGTTTCTGGCGCAGAAAAGCTGCGTATAAGAACTGACGTCAGCGCGCGAGGGCGGCGTCTAAGTAGTCCGACGTCATCCCGGCGCCAACGACCCTGCCGACGGACGCAGAGCCGCAGACGACGCCTACCGACGTGCAAGGGTACTGCAACGCAAAAATTTCCGGATCCAGTCTGATGCCTGGAGATATTCTAAGGTAAGGAATCTAATACTACTGTTTCTTACAGATATATCGTACCGAAGGTAAGTAACTGGTGCATTAATGAGAAAAGTCCAGGCTCACTCCACAAGAGCCGTAGCAGCAGGAGTGACACTGGAAAATATCTGCCATCATGCGACATGGAAGAATGTACACACGTTCACAAGACATTACTGCCTTCAATCCACAAGTCAAGAGGATGCAGAAGTTGGTCAGGCTGTCTTACGACACCTTTTTCTTTAAGAACAACTTCAGGTAACCTGTGTTCATTATTTTTTATATTTGCAAAGATATCTCTAGATACTTTATATATATATATATACATATATACATATAATATATGTATATATATATAATATATGTATATATATATATATATGTATATATATATTTTATTTTAATGTGTATGTATGGATTTCGATTTTAACAGATGTATGTGACGTTTAGATATCCATGGCTTTATTGCTCTATGAATGTTTTCTTTAAATTTCTGATCAGGTTTTACGTATGGAAAGTTGAGTTCCCTTGCACTTGTTAATTATTAATATGGATGCAACTGGGAGTTTATCAGTAATGAATGAATGAATGACTACATACTTATATAGCGCATGGCTACCCGGAGGCATCCTAGCGCATTCAGTAAAAATCTCCCACCATCCGCACCCGACTATTACTTGGCATACTGCTTGCTACTCTGATTCAAGCATTTGAATCTATGAAAAATACCCCAATACTGGATAAGAAAACAAGTTACTTACCTGTAACTTCAGTTATCCAGTATTGGTATCTTTCATAGATTGACATGCACCCACCCTCCTCCCCGGAGAGTCAGTTCTCTATTTTTGGATACTCATTTCCCACTTGTGCTAACGAAAATCTGAGGAGAACTGGCTCTGAGAGGTTCTAGAGGGTTCTAGAGGGTGCTGATAGCTAAATGGTTGGGTCAAAAACGTTGGTCTTTTTAGCATAATGATGTAGATAGGCTTCTAGGATCTAGGCCTCAGGCCTTTTTCTTAGGGCCTACTACTATCCTTTACCTTTGGCGCTGCTTTTTTATTTACCGTGGGTCTTCCGCCTTGGCGACGGGAATGATTCAAGCATGTGAATCTATGAAAGATACTAATACTGGATAACTGAAGTTACAGGTAAGTAATTTGTTTTCTTAAACATCGTTAAAGATGTCCTCACAATCATAGAGGGGGCACCTTTCTATTGCAGTGCTTTACATTGGAAGTAGTTTACTTTGCAAGTAATGTGGTAATTACATTGTAAACCCATATATACACATGCATGTTTACAAATGTGTACATACCTGTATATGTATGCACACACATACATTATATTAATTATTAAAATACTTTATTAAAAATACTTAAATATAATTATTTTAATGACTCAAATTCAAATATACTTTTAAAATTAATAAGTAACTTATTAGTAATTCTAATTTATATTTTGAAAATAATTTACTCATGATTAGTTTCATTTATTTTTAAACTACCCAACCCAAAATCCTAAAATTGCCGTACTGCCCCATACACTACCCACCCCTAAATTATAAAAACTCCATACTACCCTTCTAAATGACCATTCCTGAACTTTAAAAAGTCCACACTATCCATCTGTAACCCCTAAAAACTCGATATTAACCCTACATACTTATCATCCCCAAACCCTAAAACCTCCTTAACACTAGGCCTGGGCGTTGAACTCTGCAGAAAACACCGCTTCGCGTAGTGCATCTCTCTGCTCAGTTTGCGAAGTTTTCTGCGCTCTGCGGAGCTCGCAGAGTTTTTTTTCCCCGGTCGGGCTCGCTAGCAGTAAGTTCGCAAGCTGCAGCACGTGTAGAATTTCTAACCGAGCGGCAGGAAGACCAGCGCGAACGGCAGTTCCACTGCACTCCGCACCTTGCGGAACTTTGCAGAATTTTTTTGTCACTTTGCAGAGTTCCACGTAGCAAAACTCAGCAAACTACGCCCAGGCCTGCATAACACTCCAATAAACTACACATTCCTGAGCTCCATACAACCTCTACAAACCACCCATACCAGAACCCTAAAATACCTGTAGCACCCCTATACGCTACTGTAGGAAAATGGGTCTTTTGCATGATCACCTCCATTTCGTTTGGACTGATGCTGTTGATTATTTGACTGTGTACTGGAACTCTGCACCAAATGCTAGGGATGTAAAGGTAAGTTAAATAGACCCCAGTTCATGTGCTGTGTACCTCTCCTACTTGGCATGTTTAGCAGTGTGTTCCCACGGCCTGCAAATTAGATGTCACTAGTAGACTGCAGCACAAATATTGCCACCACTACTGTTCCAGGCTACAGGGATAAACCTACAGTCACGTTTTTTGCACTGTTTGTGCACTTCTAAAACTGCAATTTTGACCTGCCAAAATAGCCCCTTTTGGCAGGCCTAACTGTCTTTACATATAAATGAGTCACCCCTAAAAAGGCATAAATGGCCATAATGTAGAATGTATGGTATTGAAAAGTAGGACATGTAAAGGTTTACTATTGAACATGTCCTTACAGTGACAAACCTCTAAAGCTATTTTCACTGTAGCAGGGTTAGATGTTCTAAAGGAAATTATTGGGATATAAAATTAAAATTATATAATGTTATCTCTGCCTAGGAAACAGCTAGAGTAGTACATTTTTAGACTTTAAAAAAAAAAAGATTTTGTTGCAAACCCAATTCTCTCGTAAACTCAAATTTGTATTAAATATTTTACAAATGGTACTTTTAAAAAGAAACCTTTTCCCTGCCTACAGCCTCTAGAACTCCATCTGAATAAGCTACCAACTGTCATCCAAGAGATGAATAACCTCTTTTACGAGATGTAAACTTGCTCTTATAGCTGAGCCAAAGGCATTGGGTGTGGGGAGGGGTTCTGTTTGTTTGACAAGATGACCATCCGGCTTGTGCCCAGGAATGTAATTAACTTCAAAGAGGCCTACCCTACCAGAGGCAGATGCAGCTAACCCCTCCTTTGTCCCTCTAGTCAGGCGGGTACCAATCCGAGTGGAGAGGGCTAGTTCCCAGAACTGGTTTTGAGCGACCACAGAGGAGGTGTTTCTCATTTCCCTGGCCACACCTCTGGAGTGGGCACAGGAGCCCAGCACAGCGTATAAAAGGTTCTGCCAGGATGGATTTACATAGAGGGGGGCATTGAGAGATTGTTTTCTGCAAAGCACATAGGAATTGCTACAAAAGTGGGTAGGAGTACCCCTAGGAACCTTTTCCTAATTGGTTAGGAAGGGATCTGGAGTCACCCTCACCCACAGCCTTGTGCCAAGCATAAATGTCTCACACCTGGGCACCCTGTTCAGAACACTACTTGACCTGTGGAAGAGAGAAGAAGGACTATACTTGCTATCTGAAAGAGACCTGTTAGTGATAGATTCCTTACCTTAGAATATCCCCAGGCGTCCGAATGGATCCGCAAAGTTTTTCGTCAGCAGTACCCCTGCGCATCAGTAGGTGGCGTTGTGCGGCTCAGCGTCTGTCGCTTGCATCGTAGGCGCCAAGATGATGTCACGGAGACTACTTAGGTGCCACACATGCGGGCTGATGTCAGTTCTTTCTTTTTCCGCGCCAGCAAATGCAGATCCGGTTAGAGTACGTACCCTAGTCACTTTTTGACTAACTTTTTTTAGACTTTTGCCTCTGTTTTTTTTTTTGTAGTCTTGACTCCTGGTGCCTCGTAGGGATGCCTGGGTTTAAATCCTGCTGGGCCTGTTGCCGTACAATGTCGGTGGCCGACCCTCATGGTGTCTCCAGACAGTAGAGACAATGATTCCCGGTCATGTTCTGACTGTCTGGCCATGGCCCGAAGGCCTTGCAGGAGCGGTCCCGTAAGCTGCTGGAGGCCCGACAGTCGTCTCCGTGCCGTTCAAGGTCTAGGGGTTGCTCGAGGAACTGACCGTGGATCCATCACCACCGCTCCTCGGGGTCCAAGTCTTCACACTCATAAGAAGAAGTCGAAGAAGCGCTTGCGCTCGCCGCCGTTGGAGTGAGTGAGTCCCGTGGCCAACCCACCTTATCCGGGTCTGTCGGCGACCCCAGCCCAGGTGCAAGATTTTCTTGCGGCCATGGACCACCTCTTCAGGTCTTGGACTCTTGCCGGCGCGATTTCTGGCTCCACGGTCCCACCTGGGGGCCCGCTCTTGCTGCTGGCTCCTCTACCAGCGCTGCCAGCGGCACCGGTGTAACAAGGTCCTCCACTGGCGGCTCTGTTCCCAGTGAAGCAATGGGTTCCGTTGGTGCCACATCCGCCCTTGCCCGGGTTTCCTGGCAATTTTGCACCAGGTTGGGACCTTAACTGGGATAAGGAGTTGGATCGGCATGCGTGGGACCATTTTTATTCCCTTGTCCCTCCCCCACAGCCTGCGCCTCGGGCAGTGGAGGAGGGAGACGACTAGGAGGGGTCTGAGGACCCTCTTGCACGGCAGTGCGCATCGGAACAGGAGTGGGCAAAAGAGTCAGAGGATGCAGGTGGCCTTGACCTCTCCTTTGAACCTGGTTTCCTTTCTCCTCCTGCTTGGGCCATGGAGGAGGGCGCTACATACACTGTAGTGCTCCGTAGAGCAGCTGAGGCCCTTGACCTCTATCTGTCTACAGTAACTCTGAAAACTAACCTCCTCACCGAAGCCCTTCATCCATTGGCAAGCTCTATGGAGCCTCTGCTACCGTTCAAGGAGGCGAAAACTGATGTGTTGATGGGCACCTGGTCACGGCCAGCCTCGGGGGTCCTCGTGGACAAGAACGTGGCCAGGCGTCATCGCCCGGACCCGGGTGACCCTGCCTTTTTAACGGCCCACCCAACTCCAGAGAGCCTGGTCATCCAAGTCTCCACCTCCCAAAGAGCATTCCCTACCACTGTGCTGGTTGATAAGGAATCTAAGAAGCTGGAACAGTTTGGAAATAAACTGTTTTCCTCTGCCAACTTAGGACTGCGGTTGGTGAACACTGCATGCTGTTACTCTCACGCTGTGTGGGACACGGTTGCACAGATGCTGCCTCAGTGTCCGGAGGAAGCTCGGGTAGTGCCTTCCAAAGCTGTGGTTGAGGGGAAAGATGCATCAAAGTTCCCCATCCGGTGTGGACTGGACACCAGGGACTCACTGGGTAGTATCATTTCCACCGCAGTGGCCCTCCATCACCACGCCTGGCTACAGACCACTGGGTTTTCAGGGGATGTTCTGAGTTCCCTTATGGACATGCCTTTTGATGGTACCAGCCTGTTTGGCGATAAGGCAGATAGCCGTAGCCCGGGAGACCTTAAAACGCTCCAGGGCACTAAGTTCTTGGGTCTTTTCACCACCCACCCGGCCATGTCTGCTTTTTGTCCCTTTCGTGGCCACGGTAGGGGCGCCCCAACACATTCGTTCAGCCAAAAGCCTCCGCAGAACCAACCTCAGCGAGGCCGCGGACTTGGTTCCGGCTGCAACCGGACAGAGGGCCAGCATGTGGGTCAGTCCACCTCTGCTCTCGCAGCATCCGCCTCAAAGCCTTCCTAGTCCGAGCTTTGGGGTGCACCCCACACTGGTGAGTGGCAGGATTTGCCATAACCTCCCCCACTGATTTCTGTCACTTCGGACAGGTGAGTGCTACAAATTGTCCGAAGGGGCTACACCCTCCCCTTCGAGTCTGCTCACCCAGCCATGCCAACTCCATTCCACCGCATGCCTGGGATCACTTTGCGCTTCTCCAACAGGAAGTCTTGCCAAGGGGGCCATCGAGCGCGTGCCTCGGCCAGAAGTAGGACGTGGTTGTTATTCCCACTACTTTCTGGTCCCCAAAAAGGAGAAAGTGGGCCTGCTCCCCATCTTGGACCTCAGGAAAGTTAATTGCTTCCTCCAGAAGAAGTTCAAGAAGTTGACTCTGGCTCTGGCCTTGGACGCCCTGGAGACTGGATGGTGGCATTGGACTTGCAGGACGCATATTTTCATATCCCCGTCCTGCCAGCCTACCGACGTTACCTGTGGTTTACGTTAGGCCAAGAGCACTTTCAGTTTGCCGCTCTCCCCTTCGGCCTTACCAGTCCCCCTCCGGTGTTCACGAAAGTGATGGTGGTGGTCGCAGCTCATCTGTGCTGATCAGGGGTTCCAGTCTTCCCCTAGCTCGACGACTGGTTGTTGAAGGCGGGCTCGCCCCAGGCAGGCATCTCCAACCTTCAGACTATAGCCGACCTCCTGCATTTGGCACGTTGATGGAGACCCCCCAGCAAAGTCACACCTGAGCCCCTCTCAGAAGCTCCCCTACATCGGAGCGGTTCTGGATTCGACACAGTTTTGGGTTTATCCTCCCAAGCAGAAGGTCCAGGATATTCAGGCCATGATTCCGATCTCTCAGCCTCTATCCTGGGTTTCAGTCAGTATGACTCTCCGGCTCCTGGGATGATGGCCTCCGGCATCCTGCTAGTGCAACATGCCAGACGGCATATGCAGGCTCTGCAGTGGGATCTGAAGTTCCAGTGGGCACAGCATCAGGGCAACCTGTCCGATCATGTCCAGATCTCAGAGGGCACTGCACGACAATTGCAGTGGTGGCTCACGAATCGCGATTGGGTCAATGGCAGATCCCTCTCCCTTCCCCAACCGGAGAACACAGTAGTGACAGATGCATCCATCCTGGGACGGGGAGGCTACTTGGGAGAGGTGGAGATCAGAGGCCTCTGGTCTCCGGCGGAGTGCCGGCTCCATATCAACCTTTTGGAGTTTCGGGCGATCCGACTTGCACTGAAAGCATGCCTTTCCACTGTCCGGGAAAGTGTAGTGCAGGTGTTCACGGACAACAGCACCGCCATGTGGTACTGCAACAAACAGGGCGGGGTGGGGTCATGGACCCTATGTCAGTAGGCTCTGCGCCTCTGGACCTGGCTGGAACATCAAGGCATTACCTTGGTGGGTCAACACCTGGCAGGTTCTCTGAATGCCAGGGCGGACGAATTCAGACGCTGGATCACGAGTGGCGTCTGAACTCAGACATGGCGCAAGGCCTCTTTCTGCAGTGAGGAGAGCCTTGGTTAGATCTATCCGCCACCGAAGGGAACGCGCAATGGCATTGGTTCTGCACGTTGGAATTTCCAAGGCGGTACTCGCTCGGCAATGCTTGTGCGCCTTTCCGCCAATACCACTTCTAGCAGCTTAACAGGACATCAGCACTCTGGGCAGATGTCATTTTCCTGAAGAGCCCAGCTGATTGGTTCCAACTGGATCTGCCCTGAACCATGCAGGAGACTTCTGCTGGAGTGAGTCTTGACTACTATGTGCTATTCCTGAGGTCCTAGGACCTTTGACTGTGTCAAGGTATATTCCTCCTAACATCCCGAAAACATAGGGCCTTAGATTGACCTGACAGATTTGTTCCAGTCCTCCAGAGGTCTTTGGAGTCTACATTTTCTGAGTTGTTGCTGGGCCAAAGATTTAGATTGCTCCAGCTCAGAGCTCTTCCACAGCAGCAAATCCATTCCTGTGGGACATCACAGAGAGGCTATCCAGCCTCATGGAGCTTAGTTCGGCTAAAGCTTTCAGCCTTGCATATTTTTTTTAAAAGCTCTGATTCCTCCATATGGGTAAGTCAGAAGTTTGAAATATTCACTGGGCGAAAGCGCCAGAAGTATTGTGCCGATGAGAAACTTCCTTGAGCATACATTTTGAATTTCTCCGGCCTGTAGCTTTCCTGTTAAAAGTGAACTGCTTCTCCGGTACCTTTTTTGATGGCTATTCAGCCTCGTGGAGCCCATTTTGGCCACAGACTGTTCTTTGCTTTGCTGAAAATTGTGAATTTCCATTTCAGAGTCTAAGTCAAAAGGTAAAACTTTGACTGGGGCGAATTTGGTTTCTGTATCCGCCCCGTGCTGCATTGTGGTTGGCCTTAAATTGCACCCAGGCACCAGTTATGCACAACTAGATGCCCTGGTTGGCGCTTAATGCTTTTTGGTGCTATTTTTATATTAAAAGTCACAATCCACAAAAAGGCAACCAAATGTATGTTTTGTGTTGCTTATTTTTATTGAGCTCCATCATAGCCAAAAAATACAGAATCGACATACACTATACAATAGCACCAAGATACATGTTCCAAACAAATTTCATACAAGTCAAAAGGTCTGGGCGGTAAATTCCATTCCGCTCCCGGAATTTGGGTAATTTCGCATTCAGCGGAGAACGCGAAAATGCCCAAAATTCTGTATTCCGCAACTTTTTGAACTTTTTGCTTGTTCGCATTCTAAAAATGCGTGTTTGCGAGATATTTCCCCCCCCAAGCAGGCAAACAGCAATTGCAAACAGAAAAAACGCATTGTGAACAAGCAATTGCGCGTGTTAGCTGAATTTCTTCTTGTTCGCAGAGATTTTTTACCGTTTCGCTGAGATTTGCATAATGCGATTACACTAATACCACCCACCCCTAGTCAAAATCCAAACAGATTAACAATTAATTGTGTAATCTAAGGTTAATGTAATATCAAAAGAACGATATGCACTTTTACCCCTCACCCAGGGATATCCGCCATAAATTGACTCCAAATTTGATCAAAGTTCATAGCCCCCAACAGCAAAAAGCATGCATCCACTCTTTATCACTCAGTTGCTTTATCTTCACCAACCCCTCACCCACGGAGAGGATCAGCCGAGTCCTCTGACTATGAAGCAATAAAGGTCTGGCCATCACCATTGCAACATACAGCAATTTGTTTAATGTGGGGGGCTAATAGTATGGCAGGATCATAAACTATCAGGGACATCTTGAGTATTTTTGGGGGCCTTGGCCAAACATTTTTTGTGGGCCCCTGTTCGGGACAGCTTTGAATTTATGATCCAATTTCAGCTCTTTCGTGCCCTCTTTATTCAGGTCACAAACAGTGCACAGGTGCACCGGCTCAAACCATAAATGTATTTAATCTAATATTCAGGGATAGTGACGTGTTTTCAATATTATAAATCAGCAGAGGGTCCCTAATATTGCTAAGAATCTTTGGACCTCCTATACAAGAAATGGTAGGGGGGTTATAGTTTGGATCTAAAAGAAACCTTTCTTATGGATGTGACATGGTGTTGAAAAACAAATATTTATCTGCAAAATGTCTGCAATAGACTTCCATACATCACCCAAATTGTTTTAAATATTTTCCTTTTATTTATTTTTAATGTTTTAGAATTATTTAAGGTCATCAAGACAAGAGACTCAGCAGGCTCTGAGGGCCCCCCTGAAGGTTATGGGGCCCTGGACCAGGGTCCACATTATCCTTGCTTTAAGACGGCTCTGTAACCTGTTAAACTCTAGTTCTTAGTATGTGGTTGCTGTATCTGCCAAGCTGCTTCAAGGGACCGGAATATCTGTCTTCAAAGTTCTTGATTGGCGGACCACTGACTTATTACATCGGACCAATTCGCAATTGCACCGGAATCTCATCTAAAACAACTGCTTGATCATGCCGGGTTGATTTGGCACCAAAAATGTGGGCTACAGAACAAACATTTTGTGTAGAATTGCTTTCTCTGCCAAATGCCCCCCTCAAGACCTTGACATTTAAAGAATTAATTTCATTCCATATCTTCCTCATTCATTTGAGCCCCTCGTATTTCTCCCTCTTACTAATTGCCTCTTGATACTTGTCAGGGCTCCTGTTTGCAGCAAATAATCTTTTCCATTCTCCTGTTAGTTACGAACCTGCTTGAGGCCCATATTTTAAACATTTTTTTTAATATCATATTAATCTGTCTAATTTCCAAAGCCCCAAACTTAATGGCCAGAACTCTAAAGGAGATTAGTTGGAAATCAAAGAGCCTGTAAAAGGTAATTTTTGGCTGCCAACTCTTCCACCTTTCTCTAGCCATAAAAATGGGCACCGCATGAAACCCCATTACCTCCCCTTTCCGAACTGCGCGTCGCAATTCAGTTCTGTCAGAGGTGTAGCCGCATTGATGTAAGGGATTGCATATTGCCTATGAAGATGCCTACGTTTTTTAAAGAACCACATCAAGCTCTTGAAGCAGACTTTCTTAGGTAATTTTGTCAATTTTAGAAAATCCCTGATATCATATTCTGTTAAATTCAAGCCCATTACCTTTATATAAACCTTTATATAAAGTGCCAAAGTGCTATTCTAGCAGGTTTTTTCTGCCAGATATAAGGTGTATGAGAGCGCTGAAGCAAAGATTAGTTAATGCTGCGTAGTAGGGTAGTCTGCCATGGCACTTAGCAGGGCTGTCCCCTTTCACTAGTATTATTTGCAATCAAGAAGACTAGGGACAGCCCTGCCATCACTAATGGCTTGATAAAAAAGGCAGAGTGCCATGGCAAACCTGCACTTTACCCACCTCGGCTGCATTAACCAATCTTTGCTTCAGCGCTCTCATACATCTTATATCTGGCAGAGAAAACCTGCTAGAATAGCACTTTAAATAAACCTTTATATAAAGTGTCAAAGTGCTATTCTAGCAGGTTTTCTCTGCCAGATATAAGATGTATGAGAGCGCTGAAGCAAAGATTGGTTAATGCAGCCGAGATGGGTAAAGTGCAGGTTTGCCATGGCACTCTGCAATCAAGAAGACTAGGGACAGCCCTGCCATCACTAATGGCTTGATAAAAAAGGCAAATAATACTAGTGAAAGGGGACAGCCCTGCTGAGTGCCATGGCAGACTACCCTCCTATGCTGCATTAACTAATATTTGATTTGCGCTCTCATATATCTTACATATGAATCTTGTGATCTTGGAGTACCCCGAACTTCTCTAGAATACAGCAAAGCATCTCACAGACCATGAAGTGGAAGGCTTTCCCCACATCTAATACAAAAACTGCAGCAGGAATAATATTAACAGAGAGATAATCCAGCACCTCGGCTAAATAATATGTATTGGTATAATAAGTGTTCTCTATAATAGGGTGTTGGAGTGGACGGAAGACTGTGGATTGCTGGACCCCTGTCAGATGGGATTTAGAAGCAGGGTGGGTCCGGTGGAGCAATGTTTAAATTTGAAACTAGTGATTGACAAGTATAACATTGCTCGATCGTCCCGATCTATCTTGCATTCATGGATCTTTCATCCGCATTCGACCTAGTCAATAGATCTAAACTCTGGTCTATTCTCTTGGATTATGGGCTAGATGAGGCCCTTGTAAACTTTTTGGCTTATCTCCACACTGACCTCAAAGCGCAAGTTAGAATTGGGATGGGTGGGGAAGTCTCTGGGGCTATCAAAGTAGGAAGAGGGGTTAGACAGGGGTGCGTTTTAGCACCCCCGCTTTTTATCATTTATATCAATGGGCTAATCAATTCTCTAAAACAGGTGACTCCAGATGTCCCAATAATTAAGGGGCAACCGTTACCGGTTCTCTTATACGCAGACGATGTGGTCCTAATGGGCCGCACCCCAAACGTGTTACGCATACTTGTTAAAACTTTGGCACAATATATGGAGGCATTAGATCTGCGTGTGAATTTTAAGAAATCTTTTATAATGCCATGTGGCCCAGGGAAACGGAAGCTCAATAGCTTATCAGTCCCCACATATATGGTAGACTCTGTGAGCACATTCCCATACTTGGGGATGGTTTTTGCTGCGAACAGCTTGTGGAGTGGGCATTTGGCCCACGCCACATGCAGGTTCTCAAAAGCAATCAATTCCATCTTGAGCTTACCCCGCCCAAAGAAAATAGGTGCCACTAAAGCTATTTTAAAATTTTTTAAATTACAGTGCGTACCAGTAGCCACATATGGGGCAGAGGTTTGGGGTTTGGGTAAAACCCCTAGTATCCATTGAGAAGAAAATCGCTTTTGTAGAAAGATTTTGGGCGCCCCAATCTCATCCTCGGAGTTCATTTGTCACAAGGAACTAAATTTGCCCCATATATGTGATTTTATTAGGACTAGACCAGCTTTATTCTGGCTTAGGATCTGGAAGCACAATTTGGCCGCCTTAACGCAGGATATTATAACTGATAGCCAGGGGATTGCTAAACCTTTTTCGCAGCCAAGGCAATCGGGAGTCTTTAAGACTTGTGTGCCGTGGGCAGGGGTGACTTTTTTTCTGATCCATCCAGAATAGAGCCTAAAAACAAACATGAGTTAAAACATGCACTATACACACTTTAAAATCTTGAAAGAATGGAAAAGGAAACAATTAAAACATCAGTTGTGACTTATATGGGCAATGAATTGATTAGGCAACCACTTCCACTATATCTTACCCTCCCTATGACCAAATGGGAAAGATCGTTGCTGTTTCGCCTAAGGGCTGGTACTGTAACATTTTTGTGTTTCCCTTTGGGTTTTTATCAGACATCACATCTTAAACCCTGCCCCTGTATATGCAGTTTACTGCCACTTCGACTTGCATTTAAAACTTCTTGCCAAGACTTAAACTCTCCTTTTCTTACACACATAAGCCTCACATAAAGTTAGCACCCTGCCCTTAGGGCTACCAATGGCCATGTAAGTAAAAGGTAGGACGTGTACTTTTATGTTTTACATGTCCTGGTAGTACCAAACAGCTAAGTTTGTTTTTCACTACTGTGAGGACTACCCCTCACATAGGTTAACATTGGGAATTCCTTAATACACATTTAAGCTGTAGTTCTGATCAGAGTGGATAGATAGTTCAGGTTTGATATCTTTGGAATGTTAAATCCAACTTCACCATTAAGGAGAATTTATCAATAAAAATGCCACTTTTAGAAAGCAGTAATGTTAAACTGGGCATTTCTGTGCACTTACTGCTTCGTGTACCTTGCAACCTGTCTTCAATAAAAAATTTGGTATGGGTGACAGTTACACTTTGTGTAATCACTCTAGACAACCACAAATACAGAAATGTTAGATATGTCTGGGTACCCATCTACATACATCTGCATTCTCATGGCCCTGCCAGGGCAGTTTATTAAGTGAGGGGCTAACACTTCACTGGATAGGTAGTGTCCTGTCCCCACACAAAGGGCTGATTTACCACTAGTAGACAGCACTTAAAAGACCACTCTTTGATTTTAGGGGATCAAAGACCTAGAACTTATACTCAAAAATCCCTCTGAAGTGGGGGTGACTTCAGACGCTATTGGATGTGTAATTGAAGCTCTGCCAGAAGAACTGCTGTGCTACTTAAAGGACTCAACTGGACTGCTGATCTGGAGGCCTACTTTTCTGTTTATTGCCCTGCTGCTCAAAGCTGAAGGAAAGCTGGACTCTGCCTTTTCTTCTCCAAGTCAAAGTGCGCTCCACTGACTAGTTCCTTGCCTCCTGTTGCTTGTGACTCAGGACTATCAACGTCTCAACCCCTGCTCCTGATTCACCGGAAGTGGACCCGGATACTTGCGACGCATCTCCTGCCTGTGTATAGCTGAACCAGCGCATCGACTAGGTTGTGTGAGTAAAATCTGTGCTTCACTCTCGGAACCAATGCAGACCTCAAAAACCCAATGTATCGGAAGCGTGCCTCGTCCCCACATCAGCTCTGAGGGATTGAAGCATCCCTCAAATGTATAGAGAAACCCGGCGCATCTCTCTATGGAACCACCACATCTCGGCCCGGCATCTCGCTTTTGGAACTGACGCATCGACATCACTGCGTGGAGAATAATCAATGCATCCTGGACCTGCAGCATCTACAATCCAACGCATCTACTAGTTGCAACCAGGAAAGGCACTTTGTTCACTGGTGCCTGCGTGGGTCCTCTAGCTGGCTGGTGCTCCATCATGGTTGGCCCAAACTTTGATTTTGCCCCAGTGCAGAGCGACTTCAAGTAACCCCTAAAGTGCTTTTTGCTTCTAAGTGCTATTTTTAACTTATTGAATTTCAAAATAATAAGTGAATAGCTCAACTTAAACTTCTATAAGCTGGATTTATGTCATTGTGGTCTTGTTTTGTTCAGAATATAATCTATTTTTTAAAATCCATGTTGAATTTTATGGGGTGTATTCATTGTGTTACTGTGTGTATGCTACACAAATACGTGGCACAGAGCTATCTCAAGAGGCAATGTGCAAAGTTACCAAAGGGTGAGCACAGGCTATCAGGCTTATCTTGAAGTGTTTACTGAGCTTACCCTGACGAGAGCGGTGCTTCCTGCCTGGCCTTGGTACTTACCTCAGCCAACCAGGAATCCCAGTTCTAGTGCCTCTCCCTTTTTTTAACCATGAACATCTGATAGAGACTACTAGCAGCAGATTCCTTAACGTAGAATTATTCCCAGGCGTGAGACTAAATTGGATATTTTTTGCCCAGCAGCCCTGCGAGGGGGGGGGACGGCATCAGGCGGCTCCGCTCAGGCATTTATCCACGTACGTGATGTCAGTGAGGTCACATAATTTCCGCCCCGGCACGCCTACATCAGTTAATTTCCTTTTCCGCGTGCAACGCGGATCCGGTTCTTGCTCTGAGCCTGTTTAGGCCGTTTTCCTTCGATTTTGATGTGTTGTGGGAACAGTGCGCGGATACCTTTGGGCTTCAAGACGTGTTCGTCTTGCGGTCACTTGATGTCGGCGACGGACCCTCACCTCATTTGCATGTGGTGCTTGGGGGAGGCTCCACGGAATGCGAGGCATGTCAGCAGTTTAAGCCGAAGTTGCGGCGGGTACGCTGCATGAAAATTCTCTCGCCCGCATGTCCAGATCGGCTTCGTCTCCTCGCTCAGCTTCTGCGGAGGGTTTTCGGAGTGGCCGTCATAGTCGCCGTCGTCCTCCTCCATCTCCTGTGCCACAACAGCATTGCTCCCCTGTGGCTAGGTGTTGCAGTGTGTCCCCGAGGGCTGGTTTTGTGCCTGTTGGGGGCGTGGGCTCTCCTTGGGTGATGCGGTCCCGCGTATCATCCCCTTATCCACCGTTCCCCGGTGAGGGGGCATCGAGAGCCCAAATGGAGACATATGCGGTGGCTTTACAGGCCTCGCTGGCTCTTCCTCCTCCTTCGCCTCCTGGGACATCGGCGGATCCCTTGCGCCATGCGGGACCTCCGCGTCATCGCCGGCGGCTTCAGCGCCGACTGGTTAGGCTCCAGGCTTGGAAGATGTGGTGCCGTTGGGGTGCGGCCCTTCGGGGGTCCCTCCTTTGGCCCACGACGCCTCAGTCTCACTGCAAACTCCTGCGGGAGTCCCTGTGGTGTCGCGGGAGGTCGCCGGGGCTCACGTCGCATCCCCGAGCCTCACTTGGCCCTTTCGACAGGTGGCTATTCTGTCTGAGGCCGAGGTGACACCGACACAGCATCGGCAGCTGCTGGCCCGTTTGGGGTCGGTGGACCCCTCTCGTCCTGTTGTGGGTCGATGCTGGAAGGGGACTCCTCGGCCCTTCTCGTGCCTCCACGCAGCCAGCTGCCTCGTCAGAGGTCGAGTCGGCCTTGGCGGCGCCACTGGGGTCGGCAAGCCCCTCTCGTCCCCTTATGGGTCGAGGCTGGCAGGGGGCTTCTGTTCGATCCCCAGGTACCTCTCGTTCCTCCGCGCAGGCGGCTGCCTCGACGGAGGTTGAGTCGGCCTTGGCGCTGCCATCGGGGTCGGCGGATCCCTCTCGTCCCCCCATGGGTCGAGGCTGACGGAGGACTCCTTGTCACTCTCCAGGTGTTTCTCGTTCTTCTGCGCAGGCTGCTGCCTCATCGGAGGTTGAGTTGACTACCCCGGCTCCAGTCCACCACGGTCCCCGGTGCCATGTGACGGGACGGAGGCCTAACCGGCGTCTCCTGTGGTGTCGGATGACGATGATGCTCTGCTCCAGGTTCCTGACTCTACCGCACTGGACAGGCGTCTGGTAGTGGATCCGTCCTTGGACGTCCCCTCGTCCCCAGAGGTTGGGTGCCTGCTGGTGTTGTATTCACTGGAGACGGGCTGCTGGGTCGTGGCTTTCCCCCCGGCGTCATCGAAAGACGACTCCTTGCCGTTGCCACATCCACGGTTTTCGCCAGAGGAATGTTCTGCATTCTGTCCATCAATTGTTGTTTTTGCATCCCCCACTCTTCGGCGCCTTTTTCTCCCTTTCAGGCCTGGCCTTTTCCCGCTCCGCTTGGTCTGGGGATGGACATCTTATTTGCAGCCGTCCCCCACTTAGAAGTTGCTTTTTCCGCCACAGGGCCCTACGGAGGCGGAGGCGGGTGCGGCCTTCACTCGTACTGTTTCCACGGCTGTGGAAATTTTGCCCATGTGAGATCCGGCTGCCTATTTCCCATTGGACTATCTTTTGGAGGTTCTTCACCCGGGCTCTGTTGGGAGGGAGCTGCTGCTCCCCTTTGAAGGTTCGCTCCACTCTTCGCTGATGGGGGTGCCCCACCATGGGGATGGGGTGCCCCAAGTCCCCAACACCTTCTGCACCGGCACCTTCCAGCACCGCGTGACCCAGCGTGTCTTTCCCTTCACCCCTATGCCAGTGGCCCCCTCTTGCGGACCGCCTTTTCTTCCCTGCCATGGCTGTTGGCTCCACCCTCCCGGGAGGCCCGCTGGCTAGACTCCTGGGGCCGCAATATGTTTGCTTCAACCCGTGCTGCTCTGCGGGCCCTTAACACTTTTGTGTGCTGGCTAGGGCTACGTCTTGTTTCTGGGACTCGGCAGAGTCCCTTGGATCTACAGCTTTGCAGGAGGGTGCTGGTGATGACTTGCAACACCATGCGCTAGATGTCCGAGAGCTGGCGGCGTTTGTTCTCTGCTCCGCTCTGGATATCTCGGAGGTGCTGGGTCGTGCCATCGTTTCTTCAGTTGCCCTTCACCCCCATGCTTGGCTTCGGAACAGTGTGTTCCTGGAGAATGTGCAGGAGCGGCTGGTGGATCTTCCTTTTGATGGCACCCTCTTGTTCCACACCCCGGCGGACTCGGCCATCCAGAGGTTATTGGTGGGGCTCTATCCTCCTCTTCTTCCTCCTCCTCCTCCTCCTGCTCCTCCTCCTTCTCCCCCTCAGTGACATGTGGGTTGGTCTGGATTTTGTGAGCTGTTCTTTGGTTGGGGCAAGTCGCCCCGTTGTGTGATTTGTGTGCTTCATATGCCTGACAGTCCTCTTTGCTGGGACTGTGGCTTGGTTGGCTGCTGGCTGGCCCTTCTCATGTGAGTGTTTTGTTGACGTTGTTCACACCAGGTTGGCACTGAGATTAGGCCTCCTGTTCTTCTCTTGGCTGCTTGACACGCTTTCTGCAGGTTTTTTTCCCTGTAGCTCTTTCAGTTGTCCTCTGCTGTGGAAGTTTCTTCCTAAGAGGGTTCCCATGTTTGGGACTAACATACCCTAAGTGGAGTACTGGTAGCCGTTATATAGCTAGTTATGTATGTTGTACTAGAAAATATAAGTCCAATAGAGCCATACCCTCCTATAGCCCCAATACCAATTATCAAATAAACACAGTTGGCAGTGAAGAAGTGGTCGCCTTCGGGTCTCTGCACCTGCAAGTACATAAGCACCACGGATGGCAATTTCCTTGTGCTGGATGTGAATGCCTGGGTGGCGCCCCGAGGTGTCCTTCTTTGGGGTTGCTGTGTTGTTTCAGGTTTGCTTTGTTGTCTGCGCCCTGGGTCGTGACTCTTGTTTGCTCCTTTTGGGGCATGTGTGCGTATCCCTCTCTGTGGTGTGTATGGGCCTTCTTCGCCCTCATGTTCGCTGGCCTGGGGGTTGCATAGGTTCTTGTGTTCCTCCCTCTTTTGGGACGCAGCTTAATGGTCTTCCTGGGTGTTCTGGGCTGTTCTTCCCTCTTTCTCCCTGTCTCCTTGGAGCCTCTGGGTAGCTCCCCTTCCCATTCCTTGCCTTGGCCTTGGATGGTGTTTCTGTAGCACCGTCAGGACGTGTGGTGCCTCGGCCTCCCCTTGCCTTGCTGTCACTGTTGAGTGGAATGGGCTTCCTCTTTCTCCTTTCTTCTTTCCCTGCCCCCTGTGGGATCGGTGGCGTTCTGCAATGGGGGTCCCCTTTGCCTGCGGGGACGCGTCTCCTCACCTTGTCCGTTGGCCTGGTTCCCTGTGGGGCTCTGTTATGTCCAGGCCGATGGGGCCCTTTCGCAGAACCTCCTTTCCCATGGGTATGGCTAGGGTATCTATTCTACGTTAGAGACTACTAGCCGCAGATTCCTTATCAGATGTACGAGTTACTTACCTTCGGTAATGATGTATCTGGTAGAGACGATTCTAGCCGCAGATTCCTTCATGGCCCACCCTTCCTCCCCGTTCTGCGAGAGCCTTTAGCTTGGTCCTCTGCACTCGCCCCCCGGTGGGTGGCTGTAGCTTATGTGAGTGCATTATTTTGCTCTTTTGACAGGGTGTTTTGTTCTGTCCTTGTTTCCTCCTCCTCTTGCCTCTTTGGAGGATGGAGCTCCATGTTCTCCTGTGCCACTCCGCTCTGGTCCAGGTTGGGGGGGGGGGGGTTTGCCTTCACTTTATTCCCTGGTTGCTAGGGGTTCTGGTCCCTCTGCTACCTTCTGGGTTTGGGTCATCTATTCGTGCCTTGCCCTTGTTCCTTGGGGAGGGAGGGGGGGGGTTGCTGCACTCTTTGCTGGAGTTCCCCTGGAGATGTGTTGTTCCTGTTGTCTTGGGACCAGTTTCTCCTTCGTTTTCCCTGGTTGTGGTTGTAGTTCTGCTGTATGTTGTCTTGACACTTTTGCCTGTGTTCCATTATCTCCACAGGGGACTATCTACATCCTGGCAGGGTGGCTGCTCAGGGCTGTACTCTGTTCTTTTTCCTTCCCTGCCTGTGGCATTCCATTTAGTTACTCTTACTTCTTTCCTTTCTCCCAAAGAAAGGAAAAGTTAGCTAACGACTGACTGAGGTGTCTCCCCTCAATTCAGTTACGCAAGGCCCTATCCACTGAACCATTTATCGCTGAACACTCTCTATTAAACCATCTATGCACTTGAGGTGTGATGACAGCGCCGGAACCTAATCCCGAGCTAATTAGTGCATTTATTCAAATCTGTGAAGCCATAAAATCCATGTTATTGAAACTCACTATCAGACAGGAATCAAAGAGTCTCAGATTTTCTTAGCGCATATTTATGCCTTATGATGGTTATTAGACCCTTTCCAAACCAATCTTTGTCTGTTAAGGGTACCAAGTTCCTAGCACCACATTCTAACTGTCCCCAGGCCCGTGTATAAAACGCCACTTTGGTTGGGTTATGATCGCCATGGTGTGTAGGAACAACCTCAGCGTACATTAAAAAGTTCTCTAGACCCGGGGGAGATAACTATAATCAATTATAGTAGCACTGCCCCTGCCTCTGAATGTCGGTTCAGATAGATTATTGTTATGGACACCGCTGCTCTTACTAATAAGAATACTCAAATTGTGGGTTTGCACATGCTCAATCAGCTCGACACCCCTGTGGCAAGTTTGACCTCTGCTGCTGGGTCTAGGCACTGCAGTACCTTCATAGTGCAGCTTAGCTGGTATCTGCCTGGGGGGGTGGTTTTGATGTGGTTTCGTCAAAGCAATTAGAATCCCTTAGGGTGGTAACAAAGTCAAATCATAGCTCCCCCAACACAAATGTTGTCAAAGTTCACAGCCTTCTGCATTGTAGAACTTGGAATTTATAAATGTATTTGTTTTTAGCTGTGGGTTTGTAAAACCTTAACGCTACCCCCTGCAGCAATATTCACCCAAATTGAAAGACCACCAGACAGACTGCCGGAAGGAGCTAGAACATTAAAACAGTCAAACCCTTCGAAATATGTGTTTAGTCGCCCAGGTTTCTTGAAACATGAGGATGTCTTGCTGTCTGACTAGCTCTAGCCAATCTACTAGAGCTATTTTAGATTGCAGGCTGGCAACGTTCCAGCTAAGTATGTTCAAATCTTGGTTATCACGAGCCTTAGGGTCAGTCATAGCAGTTTGGTCATGTATCTTGATTGTATGTAAAGGATGTATTGGTGTATGGTTGACCCTGCCATTCTGAAGGAGCAGCGGTAGTCGCTACTAGGTATCTAAATCACAGTGCTATGAAGTTGTTCTGAACGGCTAGGAAAGCAGAGTCATTAGATAGACATCTGGGGGTTGGCTTGTAAAAATAGCCCAGTGGTAGGGACCAAATTTTAGATGGGTAGGGTTGAGGGTCTCCTGTTTTCTCAGGAGTGTCCTTACCATAGATGGTCAATGAAAATGAATGACAATATAATCCCCTTTTATGTTTTCAGTTGAGTTACCTACCCATCCAACCCTTCGTACCATGATTAACGTTTTAAATGCCAAGGAGATAAATGTGTGGACTGGTTGTCTAAGAACAAGCAGTTTGTAACGTAGTTGATCCCAGGTTTCCCTCTGCTCCTTTTTAACCCTTTCGCTGCTGATGACGAGCTGGGCTCGTCATGGTGCACAGTGGTCGTGTGCTGATGACGAGCCCAGCTCGTCATGAACAATGGGAATTTTAAAGGATCAGCGCAGGAGGAAAATTGCCTTAGCAGCCAAGGTGTTAAGTGTATGGAACCACTGCCAACACCAAAACCTGTTTTGGACTGCCGCTGGCTGCCTGCCCTTATCTGTAGTTGGCCTGAAATAGATCCCACTTGATAGATCTAATGGTTACCCGCCAAATTTGGGTCCATTTAGTAGCATTACACATGATTGAGACACATACTGACTGAAGGAAGAATACCTTCCACTGTGATGGTGTCTGTGCTCTGTTTGTTCAGACTGACTAGAGACTTCGGACTGTAGGCTCTTTGTGAAGTTCACCAAAACATCAACATAAACTCAAAGCGGTGAATAAACGGAAGTGTTTATTTAAAGATACCAAACTCCGTGACCTCAGCCACAGCCTCTCGAATCTCTCTCGCCTCAGCTTGTCCCCGGCGCTCGCCTTGGAACGCTGGTCGCGGTGACATTCTAAGTGATGTCACCGCGAGCAGCACCATCACACGCAGAGCCGTCGGGGGTGTAGGAGAGGGCGATACCACACATCCCCCTTCCCTGCAGGAATAGAAAACATTAGATGGAACTTTGAGCAGGAAACAGGGAAAGGGAAAAAAACTTACATAAGGCAGAAATGGCAATAGTTACATCATTACATATTGGTCAAAGTGCCTGGGAGGTCTGGTCACTCTCCTGTTGGGCCTGTGGCCCGGGTGAGAGACACCGGACGGTCTCCTGATGGTGAAACTACTATCCAGTCTAGGACCACTCTCCCCCTCCCTTGCACCTCCAGCGACTTCTACTGGAGGGTGGTACTTTACCACCCTCCCTAGGTTCTATATTTTCCCTTCTTGAGTTTTGACTGCATTCTTGAAAAGTTTTGTGACTTTTGTGGGACTGCTGTACTCTGACCAGCTTGCCTTCCCTGTGGGAGCTTTGATTTTGATATTGTCACCTACTTTGAAACCAACCTCCCGTGTGGCCTTGCGTTGGTCGTAACCTTCTTTCCTCACTCTCATGGCTTGTTCATGTTTCTTCAGACTATCCTTTTCTTTTGTACGGTCTGACCACCCCTTGTGCCATTCCATCCACCCCGGGGTAAGCTTAGTGTTGGGTGTCCTTGCGCGGAGCAATTCGAACGGGGTGACGCCCGTCGTCTGATGCGGCGTGAATCTGTATGCTTCCAGACGCCTCCAAACCTCTTCTTTCCAACTTATGCCACTGGCTTTGGCCAGCTGGATGCTCTCCTTTATGGTTTTGTTAAAGCGTTTGACCATGCCATTGGTTTCTGGGTGGTATAATGCGCATCGCTTGTGTCTAATTCCTCTTTCTTATAGGAAGTCCTCCATCTCCTTTGAGCATAATTGTACTCCGTTGTCAGTGAGGATGTTGCTGGGGAGCCCCTCTCGGATAAATACCTCCCGCAAGAATCCGATGACGGTCTTAGTCGTGACTTCACTGACGAGTTTGATCTCCGGCCAACGGGAATACAGATCCACAAGCACCAAGATGTAAGGTGTCCGCAGTTCCCCAGACATCGGGCCTACGATGTCTAAAGCCAACTCGTCCCATGGTCCTGACGGGGGCGGCCTACACACCATGGGTGGTGTCTGTTGCTTCAGGACCTTGTCGCTATTGCAGCACGGGATGCACTCCCTGATTCTCCTTTCAGTGACCAGGTCCATGTTCGGCCACCAATAGCTCTCCCTGAGTCTTTGCTTGGTTTTGGTGATACCTAAGTGCCCTTCGTGAGCTATCTCGACCAGGTTGTCTCTCGCAGTAGTTGGTGGCACGAGCCTTGTTCCCCTGAACAGGCATCCGTCAACAATGGTTAATTCGTCCTTTACAGCCTGGAAAGGCCGCAGGTCTTCATCACGTTTGTCACCGTGCTTCCAACCATCCCTCACTCTTCTGCAGACTTGCTCCATAATCTTGTCTTCTTCCTGTGCCTTCCTCCATGTTTCTTCACCCAACGCCTTCTGGATGGTGCAGACGTTCTCAACCATGAATCCTTCTTCATCTTCATCTGTTCTTTCTCGCATTTCACTTGCTTCTACACCACTGACAAGTCTGGACAGGCAGTCAGCTGCGAGGTTTTGTGTTCCTGGGACATACCCGACATTGAATGTATACTCCTGGAGACTGACCACCCAACGCCTTATCCTACTGGAGATGGCATCCAAACCCTTCTTGCTGAACACTTCTACCAGCGGTTTGTGGTCGGTTCGGAGGGTGAACTGCGTACCCCACAGGAAGTCTCTGAATTTACCTACTGCCCAGGATACCGCCAATGCCTCTTTTTCGATGACTGAGTAGTTGTTCTCAGATTTTTGAAGTGACCTTGAGGCGAAGGCTACAGTTTCTTCTCCTTCCACGCCTTTCTGGGTGAGGACAGCTCCCAACCCTTTTGCGCTTGCATCAGTGGTGAGGATCGTTGCCCGGCCGGGCAGGTAGGACCTCAAACTAGGGGCTTCTGCAAGAGCTCTCCTTACATCCTCGAACTCGCTCTGGCATTCTTGGCTCCATTTGAATTCGCTTTCTTTCTTCAGCAATAGCCTGATGGCGTAAGTCCTGCCTGCTAAGTTTCTAATGAACTTTCTATAGAACTCCAACATACCCATGAATGATTTGATCTCGTCTTTGCTTTTGGGCGGTGACAGATTCACAATGGTGTTTTGCAGTTCGGCCTTGGGACGTATGCCTTCTGCTGTAATCTTGTGACCCAGGAAATCCAACTCGGCACAGCTAAAAACACATTTGTTCTTCTTCACAGTAAGACCCTGGGACAAAAATCTCCTCAGCACACATCTCAGTCTCTCATCATGCTCAACTTGGTTCTTAGCGAAAACCAGCACGTCATCCTGGTAACACATGACGCCAGGGATGCCTTTCAGGATGTTGCTCATGATTCTTTGGAAAACGGCAGCCGCCGAGACTATGCCGAAAGGCATCCTTTTGAACTTGTAAGCGCCCATGGGTGTCACAAAAGCAGTGAGTTCCTGAGACTCCTCGTGAAGTTTTATCTGGAAATAGGCCGAGGTGAGATCGAGGGTGGAAAACACCTTGGCACCCTCTAGCATGCTCATCATTTGGGTGATGTTCGGCAAGGGGTATCGGTCAACGACGACCTCTTTGTTCAGTGCCCTCAAATCAATGCAGAGCCGGGCTGACCCATCCTTTTTCTTCGCTGCCACGATGGGCGCCAACCATTCGGTCGCTTCCACAGGTTCGATAACTCCAGCCTTGCACAGTTTCTCCAGTTCAGTTCTGACCTCCTCCTGAATGGCTATGGGGAGTCTTCTGACTTTTGCCACAACGGGCTTGGCATCTTCCTTCAATTTGATTTTGTGACAGTAGTTCTTCAAGCACCCAAGCCCTTCCCTAAACACCTCTTCAAATTCTCTTGTGATGTCAGCCTCACCTTCCTGTATCTCCTGTATCAAAATCTGGGGATTGCTGTTGGGATTGAGGTACACTCCCAACCCCTTTTGAGCACGCCACCCCAAAATGTTGTCTCCTACAGTGGACACATATACTTTAGACACAGTAGACCTGTTTCTGTACTCAATTTTACTCAGGAAGTATCCTTTCATGGAGATGGGGCGCCCCGCATACCCTCCTGGTCTCAGGTCTAACCTCTTCAAAATTATCTTGCCTTTGGATACACGTGAGAACTCCTTGGCATTGATAATAGTTATTCTAGAACAGGAGTCAAACAATGCATCTAGATCAACCTCCCCTACTTTTATGGTGTCTTTAGGACTATCGACTTGGTCTTCATCAACCTGTGCTGTAACTTCTGTACACATGGGGTTTCTGGGACCAGGCGCCTTCAACTCTTTTACTTGCACAACCAACTCGTCGCACACTACATTCGTTCTGTCTCTACTCTGCCTACTGGCCCCCTGCCCACTCTTGCAAAATTGCTTGAAATGGCCTTTCTTACCACACTTGTTACATGTGAACCTGAGGGCGGGACACTCCTTGTCGTTGGCTAGGTGCCCTTGTTTTCCACACTTGTAGCAGGTACCTCTGTATGACCCTCCCGGCCTGCCTTCCTTCTGCTCCTTGCCCACTGCCTTTTGACCCTTAACTACCGACACAGTCTCGCATTCGGTCACTACCTCACTGACATTGGTCTTGTCATCATTCTTCTTCTCCCCTGCATCTTGCTTAATCTCCTTGACGCACTGTAACATGTGCTCTACCTGCTTGGCTATGATAAGAACCTCTCTCAAGGGCGGGTCATCTTTAAGCCATAGCTCCTCACGCACTCGCTCCATCCTGCAGGTCAAGACAAACTGGTCCCTAATCCTCTCCTCGCTTGCTCCCCCAAACTTGCACGTTGCAGCTAACTTCCTCAACTCAGACACAAAATCTTCTATAGACTCCCCCTCCTTTTGTGCCCTCTTACCAAAATGGTACCTCTCCATAATAGATTTGCACTACCTCCCCAAGACCAGCACTAACTTCTTTAGACTAATTTCAAATTCATTCAGGCCCCTTGCCTCCTGTGCCCCTAAATCCGGGAGATGGTCTAGGACTTCCTCTCCCTCTGCGCCCAAGTAATAGGTCTAGAAAGGAAGGTTGCATTGCTGGCCTAAGTTGGGCCCACACACAGTAGCGTAATTTAGGAACACTTTTTTCCATTTTTTCCACAGGATGGTGGGATCGCCTGGGTTGGTTAAGAAAAAGGTGGAGGGGTCACACTTTGCATGCTTACTACACAATATGCAGGAAGAAACTTTTCCCTTCAACCATGCACCTATCCACCGTGTAGCTAGCTGCCTTCAGTGAGAACTACACCCACAACAGATACTATGACACTTAGAATACAGTAAGTTAGCATCCACTATGATAAGTATACATTCAATACTTCAAATTCCCACAGTGACAATAAACAGGAGTAGACGGAGAGAAGAGTGCTTGCACAATACTTAATGATGAGAGTGAAGGAGAAAAAACTTTTTTTTTTGTTTTTTGGGGAGGGATGCAGAAGTCTTAACCATGGAACAACGCTGGTTATACTGTCAGTTTCCTGTGATGCACACCACTACGCTACACCCAAAATCTAGTGTGGCCTGACTTTAACCACACAGAGATGAAGATGGAGAACACAAAGTTGGAACTATTCAGCGCATAAGATGAGTACTATTCAGCACGAGGCCCGTGCACATTCAAAGTTGTCCCACTGTTGTGCTCTAAAACGTGCCACCACACCAAGTTGTACTTCCTAATGCTTTTCCACTTCCCACGCCGCGCTGTCACTTAAACACCCAGTCATTTAGGAATGTGGCTTGGGTTATCTGAATCAGAGGCTCTGTCCCGCTGTGCTCCTAAGCTCTTTTCTCCTCCTACGTCGCGCTCCTTATTTCCTCGCAGCGCTGGCAAGTTCACGTCTTTCAGCAGCCCAACACGCTTTGCTTCCTCATCAAAAATGCGGTAGGAAATTCTGCGTTCCAACCCCGTTAATACTCTCTTCATACGCTGCTCTGTGTACACTTTCACTAAAGAGGCGCAAAGAGTCACGCGCCACTATCGCAGAGGTCTCTGAAGAGGGAGGATTCACCCAGTGAAGTCAGGCTTTACAACACCTGTGAGGCGTCAACACACAACGCTGCCCTGTTGCTGTTAATAATAAGATAAAAGGGGGCGCGCGGTGAAAGTCTTTGAATGCGAGAGCCAGGCACGTAAGCTTCAGCCCTCCATCTGTCTCTGATCCGGTTGGTTTTGTTTTTAAGGAATTCAGGAAGTATTGCAGTGATATACCCCCTCAGCAGAATTAAAGTATATGGGGGACGATAGCAGTTATCAGGACCTAGAGACAGTTCTGGTATTAAAGTAACTGACACATTCATCGTCACTTGGATAGGGATTTTGTTGATTACTAGTGTTTGAGTGGAGGGCCTCCCGGTCCGTTATTTCCCTCTAAGCTCCTATTTGTGATAGACCCTTGGGTGGCCCCCAATGTCCCCCCGCTTGTCTCTGACGTCCTGTCAGCGGTCCGGAGAGTGCTCGGCCTCGAGGGAAGATGACGCGTACAAAAACAGGGAAAGACTCTGCAACCGGGTTATCCTTCTGGAATGCCGCAGTGCTCTGGAACAAGCAGGGCCCTGCGGTTCCTGGTGCAATGGCGTCATCGACGGGGGAAGATTCAGTGCCTGTCATGCAGTCCTTCATGGCACACTTTATGCAAGAACTTAAGTCCGAACTTGGCTCCTTGCGTTCAGAGGTACATTCCTGTGGCCGCGAACTCAGAAAAGAGGTCACTGACCTTGGTGAGAGAGTGTATGGCCTCGAAAAGACCTAGACACCCAAACAGAGGACCAAGAACACCTCTGACAGCCATTGGTCACCCTAGAAGAGCAGCATATTGATCTACAATTGAAGCAAGAAGATTTGGAAAACCGGAGCCGTTGCAACAATCTCTGTATTAGTGGGATTCCGGTTGGTGCCAAGGAGTCAGACATCATGACATTTGTTGCGAGACTGTTGCATGACATTTGGGGCGATGATGATGCCTCCCCACCAGCCCTAGACTGGGCCCACCGAGTCTCGGGCCCTGTCAACCGCACATGCCTGGTTCCTGACATCCTTACCCGGGTACAATTTTTTACGGAGAAGGAGGCAATTCTCAAAGCGGCGCTCTCCAAACCTGAGCTCAAATACAAAGGTACCGCCATACAGGTCTTTCAAGACCTTGCGCCCACAACGCTGCGCATATGTCGAGATTTTAAACCAATAACCGACAAGCTGAGGAGCCTAAACATCCAGTATCAAGGGGGCCATCCTTTCGCGCTACTTTTTCAATGGGGGTCTAAACGCCGGATGGTTCGCCACTTCCCGGGAGGATCGCAACTCCTGCACCTCTCCCTCACACCACCATTAAGCCCAACGCGCCTACCAACACACACCCAGGAACCTGTAAAACCATCTTGGTCCAAGGTACGCCACTCCAGGAGATCCTCGCACTCATCCAGGGAAGCAATATTTCCCAAGCTAAACAAGACATTATTCAGCACATTCGCTCCATGGAAGAGAGCCGTTCACCAGCTAGCTCTCGACCCTCCAGCCCTGAACGTACGGATACACTATGCTACCTTCATCGCCCTGATGCACAGCTCACACCTGATGCTTGGAAGTGATGAGTAGGTGCCCTGCTGTGACTGGCGATCACCCAGCTCCACACTTTAGAGACTGGTGGCGTAGTGTTGCCTTCCTTGCTGTCACGCTCTAAGCTTGGAGGATCCACCCTCCCTGGTCCTTGGAGAGTGACTTCTCCGGGATGACCTGTGCCTTTGGGCCGCGATTGTCCCTGGACTGGATCAGGACACTGTGCCCTGTTGGCCAATGTGTTTTACATATTTTGAATGCTTACTCTTTTTTCTCATTCTTCCCTCCTCTTTCCTTTCTATCCCTCTCTATGGTGGGTGGGGGTACCCCTCACAAAGGTCCGTCCCTCTCAACAGGAGCAACATCCCTTTGCCCTTCTTTCCTGCTACACCACCCGCTCCTTGCAATGGCGTGAAAGATTGTTTCAGGCTCTGACACAACTATGGCTACTGACCCTTGCCTGAAGATCCTGTCCCTCAATGTTAAGGGACTTAGCGCCATATCTGGTGTTGTTTGTTGGGGGAAGTTATCTGTTGCAGCATAATCCAGACATCATCCTCCTCCAGGGGACTCACCTCATGAAGGCTGATATCCTTTGCATGGCCCACCCTTGCTATCCTCCTAGAGGGGGCTGTAGCCCAGAATTGAGAACTGCTGGAGTGGCAATAGTCTGTAGGCCTGGCATCCGGCAGGGGGAATCCAAAGTATTTCGTATTCAAGACGGTCGCTTTGTCAAGGTGGGGGTCAGGATCGGACACCGCTCCTATACGCTGTGTAGTATTTATGCACCTAATCAGGCGCAGGACTCATATCTCTGGACACTCCTGCGGGAGCATGTCCCACAGATAAAGTCTCCCCCATGATTAGTGAGGGATCTAACATGGTACAGGCGCCATCTTGGGGGAAGAACGGTCGGCGCTCTAGTGTTGCGGGCGATTGGGCCCTTGCACTACATATAAGGCGAGCAGAAACTCTCACTCAGTGATTGTACTTGCGACTCTTGAGGCGGAAGCCGGGAGTCAGGGGCTGTATACCTTTGAAATTGATTTTAAATGGACTATTACGCTGTTTTTTGTGACACCTGCTTTTTTAAAATGTATTTGTAAAACGGTGTGTGATTGGGACAGATCTTTTAATACATTTATTTGCACGTTTTTATTTACTGTATTTATTACCAGGAAGAGGGAATATAAACTCACAATCCTTAACTATAGAAAGGCCCTTAAAGGGGCGCAAGTAGTCTTCTTCGAAGAAAGGATAAACGCTGCGGCAAATTCATCAAGAGAAACTTTCCAAATAGTGAAAGCACTTCTAAAAACACCGGAGCCCCCGCATCTTGTGGATCCCTCGGGCAATCGGTGCAATGAACTAGCTGAATTCTTCGATCAAAAGATCCAAAATATTGTGTAACAACTCCCTCTGCTAAATTCCGTCGACCTATCTGATACGCTCCCGATACCATCTCAGGCCCCCAAAATGGGGCTGGGTGCGTTTGCCCCCATTTCGGAGGACACTCAGTTACCTATTCTTCAGTCACTTAAGAGTGGCTCCCTTTTGGACCCAGCCCCAGTTAGGATCCTTAAACTAGTCATTCCCACCATCCTCGCTCCAATGTTGAACGTGATAAACTCCTCCCTCGCGCAGGGCTTGGTCCCTCCAAGCTGGACGAAGCTGGACGAAGGCGGTGGTTAAGGCCTTACTAAAAAAAAAGAATTTGGACCCTCTTGACCTTAATAATTTTAGACCAATTTCCCTTCTGCCAAGCATGAGCAAGGTGACAGTAGGACAGCTGACTATTGATGAATTTTTCTATCTTGAAGCGAGCGAGCTATGGAAACCATCACAGACAGCCGTCTCTGTGCCCTGACCCGGGCGGAAACCTATGGTTGCGGTTGTTGAGGAGGTCATAAAGATCATCGATGCGGGAGGATCAGTGGCAGTGATCCTCCTGGACCTGAGTGCGGCCTTTGACACCGTTAATCATCGTACGCTGGTCCAATGACTCGGGGATCTGGGTATCTCTGGACTTGCCCTGTCCTGGGTGAGATCCTCTTTCCAGGTGGTGGAGGGCAAGTAACCTCTAAAGTGACCCCAATACATTGTGGTGCCCCGCAGGGCTCATCTTTGAGCCCTACGCTCTTTAATGTACATATGTCCCCCCTCGAAAAAATTGTCACCCCTTATGGAATTACATTGCAAACTTACGCTGATGATACCCTTGTTGTTTCTCTAAGCCAACAGGACAACCCTGCCATCGATTTGTATGCCTGTCTTGGAGACATAACCAGTTGGATAAACAGATCTCACTTAAAATTGAACAGCGACAAAATGGAAATTTTGGTCCTGAGCAACCAGCCCCTCGTCCGCCCGGAGGCTCTGCCCCCCCCCCCCCCCCCCCAACCCCTAAGACGGATATCAAAAGTCTTGAAATCTGGTTGGATCAAGGGCTCACTTTTAACATCCAAGCAAGGAAGACGGCTGGAGCCTGCTATGGCCTTCTCCGTACTGCCCGTAAAATTCTCCCCCTACTCCCTGCGCAGTCCAGGAAGCTCCTGATTCGGGGCCTATTATTGTCCAGAGTGGATTATGGGAACGCCCTCTACCTTGGTGCACCCAAGAAAGTGACAGCCAGACTGCAGGTAGTGCAAAATGCTGCTGCTCGGATTCTTACAAGCCCCAACATTCGCTGCTCGGCCAAACCGGCCCTTAGAGCACTCCATTGGTTGCCAATATGTGAAAGAGTGCAGTTTAAAGCCCTTTGTATTACCCACAAAATTTTGCACGGTAAAGCCCCCTCATCTTCAAAGACCTCATTGCCTCCTATACTACTAACAGAACTCTCCGGTCCACGAATTTACATTTGACCTTGGTCCCCAGGATCAAGAGGGCTCGATTTGGAGGCAGTCTTTTTTCTTATAATGCCTCCCAACTGTGGAATTCACTTCCATTGGACCTTTGGGCACAACCCAATATTGTTTTGTTCCGTAAAACCTTAAAGACCTGGCTGTTCCCTTAACTTCCCCTTACCTGTCTTCGCTTGTCTCTATTATTAGCGCTGGAACGCTCACGGGCAGCCATGCGCTCTAGAAATACTTAAATAAATAAATAAATAAAATAAGTATGGGCCGCAGTGAGGCATCATTTCACGGGAAGGAGGCTGTCTTTGGCTCTCAAGAGACCGTTATCGGACCATGGCCTGCTCGATTCCTGGCGCTACCACTCCCCTGACGTACGTGAGTACTTTTACTACTCACTTGTGCAACACTCATATTCGACCATCAACTAAATTTTTATCTCCCATGCCCTGATCATTGACTCTCTCTCAGACTCTATGTCCGACATTTCTGTCTCAGATCATTCTCATCTTGAACTCTTCCTCAGAGATCCGTCTGCTTGTGCCCCTCGGGCCCCTCGCTGGCGCCTACCGCTGCATATCCTTCGGGACCCAGTTGATGTGGCAAGCCTGAGAACTCTTAAACAGCCCTATTTGTCCCACTTTCTTGTTTAACGGGGTCCAGCGTACATGCCCAGGAAATGTGAAGTAAGAAGGGTACGCTGTTCCCCAAGGATGGACAACACGTGGGGAGGCAACAGGAGGGGAATCCTCCTTTTTCAGAACTAAAGTCCTCACACACCCAGCAAGCTAGGTGTCATACTTCATCTATACAAGATTAGTGGTAGGTAGGAACTCTTCCACCCACCACCTTGAGTGCGAGCATGAGGTCCTGCCAGATCTAGTGTGGGTATTTGCAGTCAGTATCTGTAACAGCAATTGTGGGTAAGAAACTTAGGAGCTCCACACGGGAAGACTGAAGCTCAGTGAGTGCTTTACCCCGCCCCCCCTTTATTGTTAATTTTTATTTCATATATATGGCTTGCACATTCATCCTGGGTGTAGTTATTCTGAATGCTAAATTGCTTTGTGAGTGCCCTACCTTTCTAAGTCTTACCCATCTTGTTCACTTGTACATGCTTCCCCTTTGGATCCCTCTTTCTCCTCTGACTCCCTGTAAGATCCTGGTCAGTGCTGTACTCCTCTTCCTGTGTAATTTTTCTATCCAGTACCCAGTTCTTGCCCAAGTCCCTGACTGTGTTTCCCACATCGTCCCAGACAGCCCCTGACACCTATCTAGATGATAAGCTTGCTTTATAAGGTTTTCTCCGCTCATGACACCTCAATAGGTGGTGTCCTGCACAGTGGGGGATAAAGTAAAGCAGAGTGACTGTCGTCACCAGAAGACAGACTATCGTGGAGTAAGGCTAAAGCAGGTCCCAACCGGGTAGTCCGGCGTCCGATAGATCACCCATACTCTGTCGCAGCACCAGCGTGTGCCTACTGACCCCTGCGGAGCAATATTCGACCCATGGCCATGGTGCTGGGCGCCCCCCCCAGAGTAAAAATGCTGTAGAGGTGGCTCCTCCAGGCCTGGGCACTGCCAACCCTGTGTGGTCATGCAGACCGCGCAACTAAAAGTGCCAAGAGCCTGGGAACATACCGGGCATGAAAAACCATAAGTGGTAAGACCCATTCAGACCCACAGCACCGCCAAGAAAACAATACATATTGCCCTGCCCGCTCACTCACCTGTCCTGTCAGGACGCGCGCCGGAAATCTACCCTGCACCGAGCCAAGAACCCTGATCGTTTGAGGGCTGGTACAGCGAAGGTTATATGCATGGGCTGCTGGTAACCAGCGAGGGAGGGACGTCGGCCTAGCGTCGCGTCGAGTCACGTGATAGCTCAGGCATCCCAAGCTTGTAATGCCTATTGGCTCTATCAAAGTGGCGGCCATCTTATAGTGTGTATGTATGGTCAAAGACGCCAATAAATATCAGTGCCAAAAGGTAAATGGTGAAATACGTGTCCTTAGAATGCCAGACAGGCGGTCAAATATTAGAAGGGGAATACATTAATTCCAAAGTCGTATGAGTGCACAATGGGTAAGTAAATACGTTCACAAAAAATGTGATGTGTGATCAGCATAAACCATGGTCACACTCGTTTAGGGACAACAAATACAGAACAGGCACAACATTGATCTCATATTGTGGATGATGGGGTCCTAGTGGTACTTACTTTGCAACTAACGACAGGCCTGAAACTGCCTTCCCTATATTGTGGGACGCATTCAAGCCCACCATCTGAGGCCATATCACGTCTCTTGCAATTGCACGAGCGTGAGAAGCGGGCCTCCTGGAAAATAACCTCTCCAAGGACATCAGGGCCCTGTAAAGACAGGACCAGGAGCACCCCTCACTTGAGCATAAACGATGCCTAGCAAATCTCCAAGGCCATTTGCGCTCCCTTCAAACTAACAAAGCTGAATGGGCTCTCTTAGTGCTGAAGCAGCGCTATTTTGAAGGGGGGGCTAAAGTGGGTACGGTCCTGGGTAGATGCCTGCGCGCATGTACTGCCAAAGCGCATATAGCCAATGTCCAGACTGGCGATGGCACGCGGGTCTCTACTGAGGTGGCTAAACGCAACACCTTTCATGCAAATCACTAGGCACTCTATGCTGAGGATGCTCCTCCTCCAGGCTGAGTACAAGCCATTCTGGACAACTGCACCTGGATACAGATCAGTCACTATCACGCTCAGCAGCTGGAGGAACACCTTACCCAGGAGGAACTTGCGGGTTGTTTGAAGGATCTACCCCTCTGGAAATGACTGGGCCCAGACGGTCTTCCCCTATCCTTCTATCGACTAATCTTACAGCAGCTCCAGCCACATCTACTACAACTTTTTAACTCTTTTACCGACACGGCGGGACCATCTCCCTGCATGGGGCAGGCGAAGATTGCCCTCATTCCCAAACCAGGAAAGGACCCCCATTCTATGCTTTTCATTTCGTCCTATAGCCCTCTTGAATACGGACCTCAAAATATTCACTAAAATATTGGCCAAGCGACTTGATCCGCATCTACCGGGCCTTATAGAACCTGACCAGGTTGGATTCATCCGGCATCGCCAGGGTGCGAATAATGTGCGTTGTATTGAACACCTTGTAGGGAAGGCCCACCATTGGAACATACCTGTATGTTTGCTATCGCTCAACGTGGTAAAAGCGTTCGACCGAGAGAATTGGAACTTCCTTCGAGCGGTGCTGCATAAAAGCGGGCTGAGCCCATTTATGATCGCCAGGATCATGGCGCCCTATCTGTCCCCACAGGCTCGAGTGTGAGTTAATTGTGTATGGAGATGGGGTTCATGAGATGGCTGAGGCACACGTATTCTCACACTATCCCGTCCGCACACCTCTCTCCAAGCACTTCTCTCTTTATTGCAGTCCTTTGAACTGGCATCTGGTCTCAAAATTAACCACAAGATTTCCTGGGCCCTGAAACTCACAATTCCAAGTCAAGGGACAAGGCATTGTAGTGTGGGAATCTCCTATCAGTGGGCAACTAGCTCCATTCGCTATCTGGGACTCCAACTGACCCCCTCACTGGCCACATGGTGCCAAGCAAATTGGTGGTAGTGCAGGAGGACAGTCTTGGAGTATTTAAGAGTTTGGAAACCTCTCACCCTCTCCTGGATGGGCCGCCTAAAAGCCATAAAAATGTTGGTGCTTCAATTTTTTTATATCTATTTCAATGTCTCCCCACCCCCATTCCTCAGCACCAGATCCAAAGTCTTCAGTGTGCCATCACTAATTTCATCTGGGGCGGGCGTAGACCACGATTCTCCAACAAAATTCTTATGCTCCCAAGGGACAGGGGTGGGCTTGCGTGCCCCAACTTATTAGAGTACTATTGGGCCTCCCACCTTCGCTTCATCTCTGAGTAGACGGCAAGGAAGAGCGAAAAGGTCTGGTTCCATATGGACAAGGCAGTAACTGGACAAACCATTTGGGACCTCCCCCGGATCACATGCTCTCGTAGTGCCTACATTATCTAGCACTATCAACTCATACCCCCATTGCTGGAAATTCGCTATTCCCGCTTGCTGTTAACCCACAAGTATTTTCTATCTGGTTGAAGGGTGGCTCCTAAGAACAAATCCCAGATCGTTCTGCAGACAAGCTCAAAACCTTTGCTCACTGCAAAAAAGAGTTCCAACTCTCGGAGGGAGCCAGGCTTCAATGCGTACAGCTTCATCATTGGGTATTCACGTCCTCCACAATGCAGGCTGCTAACCAGGCATTCACCCCTTTTGAACGCTTAGTACGCTCCTTTGACTTCTCAAAGGGACTTATCTCTTGGACCTATCAGGTCTTACAATATTCCCAGCTTTTAGTCCTCCATCCATATCGACGGCTTCCTCTGAAATCGCTCCCACCCAATGGAACCGTCCGTGGCGGGATGTCCCGAAGGTATATCACAGCGTCTCTCAACGGGAAACTGCATATAAGATTATGACGCAATGGTACTACACACCCCCTCGACTGCACAGGATGTTCCCTACTTCCTCTCCTCTGTGCTGGAGATGCTCGAGCTCCCCAGGTGATTTCATTCCTATTTGGTGGGCATGTCCACTCCTGACTCATGACTAAGAACCTCTTTCCAGAATAATCAAAACGGTGCTTGGCTTCCCCCTGCCTGAATCTTCAATTACAATTCTCCTAGGCCTTAAACCTGACATGCCAATCACTACGGTGAGTGCTCACAGATTATCGCCCTTCAGACACAATTCACCGCTAAACAACTCATTGCATTGTATTAGAAAAAAGAAGACATCACTCCCATCAACATTTGGTTCACATGCTTGTGGCACATAGTGACTATGGAATTACTTACTGCACGCTTACAGTCTCACTTCAGCAAACTATGGCAGCCACTGGTCACTTACCTTTGTAAAATGGAACATGCATGTCTTCTGCTCCCTGAAGCTCCGAGCTCTATGCCTCTCCAAGGACGCTGTGTATCCACCCGATCCTGACAGGTTATTTACGTAACCACACTGGCCCTGTCCCTCGTCCGCAATGGTGTGCCTTGAAAAGTGATCCGACCATTGAACGCCTTAGTACACTCCTAACCCCCATCCCGCCACCCTAATCTTCTTCAATATTTGCCTTGTACCACCACTATTGGACCTCACAATCAATATGGCTCTTTCTCCCTGTCTCTCTCTATTTGTCTTTAACCCCTTGTCCTTGTCTTCTTTCTATTTCTATTTTTCTCTGTCTTCTAAGATCTTCCTGTTAGAAACCTGTAGAGGGAAGCAGAAGAGGATTAGCTCTTTTTTTATTGTTCATGTTGAATTTGGGTCTAGAGGCTCCTACACAGTGCCTCTTGTACTACGCGGCCGGCCCTGGGTTGTATGCGACTTGCTGTGTAACACCTGCGTTGATAACCACTGCCTGCGTTTTGCATGCCTACTCTGCAGGGCTGGCCGCATTATTTAAAGGGTTGTAGGTGATATGCTGTGTATATGTAGACCCTTTCTTTGATTCTCTTTTGAAAATAAAAAAGATTGACAAAACAAATTCAAGAGAAGATCGTAGGGAAGAAATATAAAAGAAGTCTGAAAAACAAATAAAAACACCTCCATTGGCTCATAGGGAGTCACAAATGGCAGAGCATTGGGTTGGCTGTTGCTATATGGGAATAGTTTTTCCTAGGTTTTACAATGTTGATGAAAATAATGGAATCAACTAAAGAAAACCTGCACGCTTTAGAAGAAGATTAAGTGCTACGGAAATTATTGGGGATATTTGTGGAGCAATAATACCCTCAGTTGTTGATTTTTGTTTGAATTTAATACTACTCCAACTATCAACAGTAGTAGATTGATTACTAAAAATCCTCCAGCAGTATTTGATGATAATCAATACAGAAATGGTTGCTATTAGGTCTATGGTTTTACAAAACTGCCTTCTTTTGCTAAGAGTACGTCTAAAGCAAGTCTGAGTCTGTCGCATGTTGAAAGTTCAACAATGTGGCACTTATATCCCATAAGGACAAGACCTTCAGCAGGTACAGGTCAGGATGGTCCCCTATTGACTGGTCGTTGAATACTAACAACAGGTAGGTGGCATGCTTCATCATCGGGGCCCAGCTGGATCACCGAGTGCGATCCAGCTGTGCTGCAACGCCTGTCTACAGCGGAGCAGGATTTTTTGTGAAGAGTGAAAGTGCTGTGTGTAGTGAAATAAATGTTAAAAGTACCTACAGGAAATACCCTTTTGAAAAGTTTTAATAGAAGGGTCCTATGGCACAAGTAAAAACATCAATGGGATATAAATGAGGCAAAAAATGTACCTCTATATCCCTCTCAATAAGTGTAGGTCTACTAGTTTCAGCCTTCTACGATATTGTACTTACCCATGGTGATCTAGATCAGGAATATGTGAATCAGGTAACTGTGTATATTTAAGGAGGGTGTCCGTCAGTATTTTTGAGTCAACTTTCCTCCATTGACGTACTTTTTTAATTTTTGGGGGTGGTTTCATTTGTGCCATCTGCATTCTAATGTAACGAGATAAAGATAAAAGACAAAATTGTGTAATGGCTTATCAATTCCCCCTTTGATGAAGAATTAGGATTGAGAGAATTGATGGAGCATAACATTTAATAGAGGCAATCGTCTTTAAACTGAGATTAACAATACTAATTTTAATAAATTGTGCAGTAAGGATGACGGAAACCATGAGATCTTTTACTTCATCGTAAAAGCGTGCAGAAATGTTCTGAAAATATTAAAGATGTAAATAAAGAAAGAGAAAAATAGATATGTGCTTTGAAATGAAAAACACACGTTTAAGAAATCAAATATGATCAACACAGAAAAATGTGCTGCTGATTACCTAACGTGATAAATGTAAAGAAATGCTTGCATAATGACAAACTAAATATTTCAATTATTGTCAAGTGTACTATTTAATCTAGTAATATCAAGCATCTTTAATCTGTTATTCATGTTCATTTTTACTTCGTACAATATTTAGTTACATGTGTCTTCTGTTTGAAAAATAAAAATGTGTGACATTATTTTCTCCAAAAGTTACATCCCAATATTTGGTACTACTAAAAAGAACATAATATTAATGATTCAGTTTTCTTAATAAATTCACTTAAAGTGTGTTTTGTAATAATAATAATGTGCTACTGATTCAACACGTTTCATGTAGGTCTCAGATGCTTTCTTTACTTCAGCTAAATTCTACTTTTCAAACTAGGAAGTCATTTCAGACATTGTGAGAATTTTTCTGTGTGTTTCTTTTCAAGCTTATGAACAATAGGCCAATTCCTGATTCAGCAACACTTTTGACAGAAATGTATCAGTACAATTGCAAACCCAGAGGCTGTGTTTGGGAATGGACAGACAGAGAACAAATTAATTTTCTTACTGTAAATTATACAGTTGTTGAAATTGATGATTTAGCAAAATGAATGCGTCCAGATATCTTAGTGAGGTATATTGATCACGCCATGAGCCGCCCACTGTGGACAACCAATGGAAACAATAACTACGATGGAACTGATACTTTGTGGGCGTAAACCGAGAACATTTGGAAGTATAATTGCTCCCTTGGAGGAGAGTCGGGTGGTTATCATTTTCATTTTCCTTGTCTGGCATGCTGTTAGGAACAAGAATCAGAGTTCAGTTCAAAAAGGGTTTAGCATGGACCGAACTTTCTGAACTGACTCATACCTGTACACTTTACCAGCTGGCAGAGTACAGGTTAACTCTGGCTGGAGAGTTTATTCAAACCAAATATTTCTGTTACTCCTTATGCTTAAACTCTGCATGAGTCTATAACCGAAATGCGGAACTTGACCTTTCTATATGTCTCTCTCTTTTTTTTTTTATCTCCTAGGTAATCCACATATGTCAATGTCATACAGAAACAGACATCGGTTTTTAGAAAATCATTTAGTACAAATTTGTCACACATAGTTTAAAATGTGATTTGTTATTCTTTACCATTCAATTGAGGCTTAGATAAATACAAAAATGTCTGTTATTCTTGGTGTGGAAACTTCTTGTCGTAAGTTTATCAAACTAGTTAATTAATGTCCTCTTGAAAGGTGGAATATTGACGACATGAATATAGCATCTTCTTATTCCAGGCCTCATAAGAATGTGCCACATGTTCTCTTTATATCCAAGTCACTGTTAGCGCATATAAAAGACCACTTATCAAACCCTTTAGATGATCTATGGCTGTTATGGGCCCAGAGAGGAAATAATCAGAAAATATTCATGAAATTGATTTAACATGGCTTCCTTTGGATCAAGAGTGTTGACTTTGCTCCTGATCAATGTTTTCATCAGACTCCTGACACTGGCTGTGGCTTAATATTAATAAGAATAGATTTTCATTATTTTTTTTAGAAAGGACAAGATCACAGGCTTAAACAGGTGTAGGAGTTTGTGGTGGAGAGATGTTAACCCTGATGGAGCAGATTTCATCTGGAGTCAGGCATTGCTTTATTTTTGTGCTTCAGACAGACTGCATTTAAATTTATCTTGCACCAAAATGTGCGTGTCAAACATATGGCACATGAAAATATGAAAAGGAGGCCTAGTCAGTCTGAAATGCTTGTGCTGAATTAACATGTGTTTTTGCAGTGTAGAGAAAAACTTGTGATTTAAGTGGCCTTTTTAGTTGTGAAGAATAACCATAGAATGTGTTCTCTCTTCCCTTCCCAGCTCAATATTTCCTTCCTTGCAATCTACATTCACTATTCCTGTCTTGAGAGCCTTTGGCTTTGTTGCATATTTGGATAAACATGTTCATTTTAAAGAACCTCTTTTTATAATTGGTGCATTTGTTAATTAACACACAACACAACACATGGGGCAAAACGCTTTTTTCATGAAAAACTAGCTAAAACATTAAAGCATGTTGCTATGAGTATGTATTAACTGTGTGCGCTTTGAAAATTTAAACTAGTGCATGTTGATATGTTGCACATATTTATTGTTTGCATGTTGTGCACAAACAATAAGAAAAGCTGCATTAACTAATAACTTTGCTAGGTAATATTTATAAAGGGTATTAGTATGGGGGTGGGAAATCATAATGGGTTTATTTACATAAAGTTAATACTCTTTTGCGTTTGTTTTGTTTTTGGGCCTAAGATAAAATGGCTGCCTGTGAATCCAGCAAGGCTGTGACTTGCATTAAAAAGAAGAGAACATGCACAGATGATACCAGCTTGCCTCATGTACAGAAGGAGTAAAGGCTACTGTGAACTGTACATTCTTGTGATTGTGCCAATGCACCAATGTTAAAGTATCCTTCCTGCCTGCGATGCGACAGGAAGGAAGGAAAAAAGATAAACATTTTTCCTAGTAAATGTTGCTAAAACATATAAATGTATTAATCATTGACGCTTTTTTGTTAAAACCGGTATGGTTTAACATTTTCAATGAGTCAGGATAGTGAGACCCTCTTGCCATCGTGACTAACCAATCTGGTACAAGCTTTTCTGAATATGAAACATTTTTATGTTGTCTGCCAAAAATTAGAGTATAAATAATTACCTCTTTGGAGGCGTGGTTGGCTTAGGCTCTTTAGGCTCTTTAGCCCTTAGGCTTTAGGAGGCTGTGTGATCTCTTGAGAGAAGGAACAGATAAGACCAGACATTCATATGGGTTAGGTACGTGATCGTCGCGGGTGCAGCCTGGGTGAGATTGCTCCTGAGGAGAGTCGGGGGGGGGGGTTCTTGATCACATTTGTTTTCAGAGAAGTCCTTGCATGTCATATTTTTGGCAAGGCAGAGCACATTCCTCTGTGTTTTAGGAGCAAGCAGCCCGCCCTTCGCCAGTCCACAGACAGGCAGAAGATAGTCAAAGCATAAACTTAATGTTTTAGCATCAAATTCTAATTAATTAGGTCTGAAACGATTTATTTGTCTTATGCATTTATTTCTCTTTATGGGAGATTGTTGCCAACTATTAGTGGGTTTTGCAAGGCTAATCAATCACTGTTTTTCTAAGAAATTCTTTAAGAGTTTTGACTGACATTTTGCGCCACATTTTTCTTTTCTACATGTGATGCAGACTGTAATATGTTCTGTATTAATGCTATTTTACCTGTTTTCCAAATTCTGTAACCTGATTGAGATTTTACTGATGAATAAAGGGTCAGAGAAGTTTTTTTTACTTTTGATTAGAGATAAAACCCTTTAAAATACTCAGCAACTCTCTTCATTGGCCTAAACATGAACAGTTAAAAAGTGCATTTATTATTTATGTAAAGTCTCCTGAAGGTAATACATGGTGTCAAGGGCCCTACACCTTTTCAGCGGTAAAATAGAGGTAGATGAAGTTTTGCATTGAGAAATTACTGGGAAATTACCGCTGTATCAACCCAGCCATTAAAAACGGGAAATGGCATTTTTGAAAGTCTGGCAGCCTAGGATTTTTTTGAGCTAGTACTCTTCTTAAACACTTACCTCCTTTTCAATAATCCTAGGAAGCTTTTTGTTCAAAGTAGCCTAGGGCTTCCAGTGGATGAATGAAAGGACGATTTTCTGCTGCTATCATTTTTTTTTTTTTTAAGGACGAGGCCTTCCATTTTCTCTTTGCAGCAAAGAGCTAACTAAGCACTGCTTTTGATAGCAAAGTGGAACCTTCTGAAGTTGGTTGTGCAAGTAGTGAGTACACTATGTTAGCATTGATGAGTTTTGTATTGAATTGAGTTGCTGACAAAAGATGAATAAAAGTCCAGATGAATTCATGAACACTTTTGTTTGTGCTCTTCCCACTGAAACATGGCGCCTTTGATGGTATAACCTGCCCCATCGCTCCTGCTAATGTTACCCACATTCATCAGCAACCTACTCCAAACCTGCATTCAGTCTGTGCAGTGATTCAAAACTTCTTTAACTGTCTCTTTATGTTACAATCTACCACAAACCAACTCCACATACCACTGCTTCGAAAGTGCCTGAGAGTGAACAGATAAAAAACTGAGATACTTTAACTGTACTTTGCAGTTCCTGAGACACTATTTCCTGGCTCAACTCCCCTGAAGCCTGTTCACTCGTATATTATTTGTTTTTATTAGTTTTATCACAAACCTTTAAAGTGTATAACTTTGTTTAATTTCCCAATCCTGATGCTAATAAATCAACAATTGTCTTTTCCTCACCTTTCCCTCCCCAACGATCTCCTCAGAGAAGCGTTGCTAGGCAAACCGCTCATTACAGCAAAGCTGTATGTGCATGCAAGTTCCTCAGAATAAGGCTTGTGTTCAATGCTGCGAGATTGTGGTCAGTTTCTTCAAAAAAAATCCTACACGCACGTCGCTTCTCATTGTGCGCTCAACTTTCCTTTGGAAAATCCTACTTGCACATCATGCACAATGCAAAGCCCAATCCAACATGGCAGCTGCATCGCGCATGCCAATAGCTTCCAGTTGTCTTTTGAAATGACAATTGGCAGGATCACTAGTATGCTTATTACAACTTGTTCAAATACAATCGTTTGTACCATAGCTAAATATTTTTTCGTTGTTTCATAATTTTTGATAATAGAAAGTAGAACGCTGTTAACACTACTGTATTAATGATTTAAATTACTTGAAACTACAATAAACTACACCATAAATTGAGTTTGCATAAAAATGTTATGAGTATTAGATTTAATGTGTAAGTTGTTTGTTTGGCTTAAGAATTATATGAGGATAAGTAATACTTGTATTCAACTTATCTAGGTGCTCAGAACGAGCACACAAAAGTGGAAGACAATGGTGGACAGAGGAATTTAAGAGGACTTGAGAGTTCGAGCTATTGTGATGTAGTTCGAAGTTTCCAGAATCAGAACTTAGAAGTGTTGCTGCTAAGAAGGGTGAATGTATAACGCTAGCCTTCTGTCTTGCAATAAGGAGGGAGGGACAAGGCCACTGTGGAGTCTGTTAGCACGTACTACTGCGTACTACTGGCATGCAAGAGCTATTGCTAGAAAAAGTTCCAGATCTAGTGTGGTCCCTGAGAGGATAATTCTGAAAGTAAGGACGTTAGATAGAGCATCCATTTGTTCTTTTGGTTCATGAGTGTATTGAGATCAAATTGCCATTACGGAGCATAGCAGAATGAATGAGGTTCAAAGTAGAAGATCTGCAAATTGGGGTTTTCTGAGCAAATGTATGAAGGTGGATGTATAGGCCAGATGGAAGTGATCTATGAATTTGGGACAGGTTGGATTTGTGGAAATGTGAAAAACTGGATGAAAGTTTGTCCTCGCTGTTCTGTACTATATATTAATTGAGCCAAAGGAAGTATTCTATGGAGGGATCCTCATTATTAGCAGTTATTTGGAGTGGGGGGTAGATACTAAACGGAGGAATGTATGGCTTATTAGAATTTAAAGGTGAGATGGATGCATTAACATGACACCTTTCCTGCAAACACATATTTTTGAAGAGACTCAATCAGGTCAGTGCTGATGTGTTTGACACAACATGTAATAAAACATGTGTGTGTGCAAGAGCATAGTAGTCATTAGAGAGCTTGGGTCTAAACTGATTCTGGCGCCAAGGTGCCATGACTGATTGGCTCCCAGACCCATCATCAATCAATCAATCAATCAGCATTTGTAAGGCACATTCTGTCACCGCTAGGGGTATCTGGGTGCTGTGTCTCTCCAGAAAGAGACTGTTGAACGGCTAGATCTTAAGTCTGCCAGCGAGGACACGTACGAAGTTGGAAGGGACGATCGTTCCTGGTCTTGGCTGCAATATAGGAGAAGGAGCGGCTGCCACTGTGGGTTCGGCGGATGCAGAGGTTTTGTGCAATGGTGAGTGAAGAGGAGAATAGGTGTCTGGTGAGTTAGTGAAAGATCAGTCAATGGTTGAGGTAGGCAAGTTCTAGGTCATGGAGGGCTTTGTAGGTGTGTGTGAGGATCTTGAACTGGCATCTTTCCTGGATAGGCAGCCAATGGAGGTCTCTGAGGTAGGGGGATGTGAGTTTATTTGGGGAGGTCTAGAATGAGTCTGGCAGCAGCGTTCCATAAGGTCTGGAGTCTTCTGAGGAGCTTAATGGGGATGCCTGTGTAGAGCGTGTTACCAAAGCCGAGGTGGCTGGTGATGAGGTCCTGAGTGACTGTCTTTCTGGTGTTGGTTGGGATCCATCTAAAGATTCTGTGGAACATATGAAGTATGTGGAAGCTGAAACAACAAGCTAACGCAGTCACCTCTTCCTTAGTCAGTTGGCTGTGGAGGATGAATCCAAGGTTCTGTGTGTGGTCAGTTGGTGTGGGTTTGAGTTTGCATGGGGCCACAGCTGGTGGCCTGCAGGAGGTGTTCTACCCAAAGATCAGTACTCCATTTTGTTGGAGGCCGTTGTCTTTCATCCAATTGGCTACAACTCAACTCCATCTGTCATGGCATGCAGAGGTTGTTTTTGGTATCAGCAGGGTCCTCGGTGAGTGAGAGGATCAGTTTAGTATCATCTGCATGGGAGATGTTGAGTCTGTGGGATCTGACAACGTCTGCGAGGAGGGTCATGTAGATGTTGAACAGGATGGGCAGAGGGATGATCCTTGTGGTATGCTGCATGTGAAGTATTTGGGTGCGGAGGTGAAGAAAGACAGTTGGATGCTCAGTGTATGCCCTGTAAAGAAAGAGGTGATCCACTTGAGGGCATCTTGCCATATGCCTATGTTGTAGAGTCTGTTGATGAGGGTGTTGTAGGAAAGATCATTTGGTAACCGGTGTTTTAGCAACCCGGGAGAGTAGTTGCACAGATACCTTTGATTACCAAACGTAATTGTGTTCCAAGTTGTACGAGATCCATGCCCTCTCTCTGCTTTGACTGACTCAGGGACCGTGCATTCATTTTCTACAATAGGTCACTTGTTTATGAATAGTGCTGAGGTCATCTTGCGGAGGAACACAAAAGTAATTTGGAATAATCTAAAGTCCAAAATGTAATTTATAAATGTCTGGCCAAAGTTTTCCACCTACTCCTCGCCTATCATTTCTGCATGTAGAGCTTGGAACTGATGACAAGATCGCTTGCTGTGGAGGTGTAGATTTTAGTGATGTGAGTAGGACAGGGGAGAGTGGTTAGAAAAGGAGGAATATGTGCTCATGGGATTTAGAGAAATTAAAAAAGGACTGAGGGAGGAGCTTTGCGCGCATCCAAGATGGCCGCGTGAGCAAGGGGCTCCCGAGACCCTCGTACCCTCCCGCATATATCCTGTCACGGATCCTGTCAGCTGTCGACATCTCTGGGTAGATGAACCACAGGAGATCTGAAATCTGAAAACTGTGCCCCGATCAGACCCCGGAGGCCAGAGTTGTGATGTGGTGAAGTTTGCGGCCCATATCTCCTGGAGGCCTGGCGCTTGAGTTGGCACGGCGCCCGGGGTGTAATTGAAGAACATCGCCAAGACTCAGCGAAGGCGACCGGTCCAACCTCACTTTCACTTTCAATGTTGGCACTTGGGCCATTCTTTATTCGGAAGACGCCTCATTGTTGCTGCGGCTCTTGCCCCTGGGCAGTGTCTGAGCGTCCTGGACAATATACGATGTTTCGCGCTTCGGCCTTGTGGACACTTCGTTCCCCCCATTTGCTTGGGCTGATTTGAGTGCATCGCTCGGAGGCCATTTTACAATCTCCGTCTTTTACAGCTGGGCAAATAAGAGACGTTGGGAGCAGATCCTGGAATAAAGTCCCTATCTACTGCCTGCCAAATCGTAGACTTGCTCACCTGGCTTGGACACCGACTTGTGATTGCTCTGAAATGGCGAGCAAATCGGAGGGGGACAAGAAGAAGTTGAAAACGACCAGGAGGGGTGGATATACCCAGTCCAATGTCATGGACCGGTATGCCCAGGTTAAGGGGTCGCCCAGTGGACATGGTAAGTCGCAGGAGGAGGAGAAGGATTCCTCGTCTCTGGCGCTTGAGTTGACGCTGCAGGACGTTATGGCCGCCATTGACGGTATCAGGTCGTCCCTTGGTAAGCAGATGAAGACCCTGGTGCATAAGTTGGGCACGGTAGCTATCGATGTCAATCTGATTCGCGTGGACCTCGCAAAGACAAACGAGAAGGTCAAATCGTTAGATATCAAGACATCAAGTCTAATTGACGACGTCGTTGAATTGCAGACAGAGGTTCGGAATTTGAGGGCCTCGAATGACTCTGTTCCTTCGGGCCCTCCCTTCAAAGTCCTCAAGGCGACAGATAACAATGTCCGTATAATCGGTGTTCCGGAAAAGGCGGAGAAACAAGCGGCCGATCTTTTCATTGAAGACCTAATCATCAACCATCGAAAGCCCAAGGGACTGAGTAAGTTCTTTACTGTGGAAAGAGCACACAGAGTTCCTGGTGGAAGACTGAAAGTGGGCGCCCCGCCGAGGCCTATTATAGCACGGATTTTTAATTTCCGGGATAGGGACGCTATCCTCCAGGCATCTCTAGCGAGTGGGCCCCTGAAGTTCGAGAACTCATCTGTCAGCTTTTATCCGGACTTCACACAGGTGGTCCAAAAACAAAGACTCAGTTTTCTGGGGGTGAAGAGGAGACTGCGTGACATGGGCCTCAAATATGCTATGCTTTTTCCGACCAAGCTGAGGATTGAAGACAATGAAAGGACCTACTTCTTCGACAAGCCCGAAGTGGTGGCCGACTGGTTGGACACTTTGCCGGCCCAGCAAGATTTGGGGGAACAACCTGCTGGTGCTGAAGGCAAACATATGGCTCAGGACTGAATATCGAATGTCCTGTCTCCGGGGTTGCTAGGGTATCTTCGATTGTGTGGGTTCTGAACCAGGGTGTAGTTTCACGCAGACGGAATGGGGGGTTGTTGGGTTACCAAAGGGTCTCCCTCCTCCACAGCTTGTCTTTTTGTAGATGTGGGGAGGACAGGCACACTGCGAGTTGGGGTGGCTTTATGGGCGTGTGCAGGGTGGGGGGGTATTGTAACGGGTAGTTTGGGAAGGAGAGGGGGGGGGGTGTTGAGAAGAAGAAAAAAAAAGACTGAAATGCCAAAAGAAAAATGCACCCAAGCACTGGTACTGCTACACATTCGCACAGAAATCAATGGAGATAGTGGATGAGAGCATCTCTAATAACATAGGAACAAATTTAAAATGTAATTAAAATAAATGAAAAGTAAAATATCTAAAAAATTAAATATCTTCAACGTTAAAATATACTGTAATGGTTATAAAACTAAACAGTTTAAATTATGGTAAAAAATATTCTAATTTGACTTATTCGGAAACTAAATTTTAAATTTAGTTAAAATTATTCTAAGAGAAATCACAACCTGAATTAAATAGATGTAATCAAGCATTTAATACAATACTACACGATGGGTAGGAAATGTAATATTGTAATAAAAATAATGTTAACTAATTTCTGAACATAAATTATATTAAACTGTTATGAAATAGTAATTTAAAGTTATTGTGCGGGTGTGTTGTGTCATGTAAGTATGATAATGCTAGATGAGATGAGTTAGAAAACATATAAAAATATCCTTCACTATTTAATTAATATGTCATGTTTTCATTTTTATTGTATTATTTTTTCCTAAAAGGCCCCTCAATATTCTATTTCCGAAAAAGTCAAGCAGTGAAGTGCAGTAATTCACCTTGCTATGCTATACTGCTTGACAGGAATGCGCTGTATTAACTTAAAAGACAGGGAAAGGACAGGAATGCACCACATTTAACGCTCAAGGTGCCTGTATTGAATGCAGGATTGTTTTTTGCGCAGAAAGGAACACCATCCTGCACAAAAACTATCCTGGGAGGCTCCTCTTTCAATGTGTGCTGCAGTAGGCAGTACACATACTTCCTCTTTTTATTTTTCCCTAAGAGAAATAGAGAGATAACTGTTACTCTTCCACTGGGAATGTATAATCATTTGGTGCATTACCAGGTCTACCAGGTTTGGTAAATCTGAGAATGCATCAAAAACCATGGGAGTTGTGTAAGAACACCCACGCAATGCCTTCACAGGACAGAGTGATGCAACCCAGCGATTTGTGCTGAATTGCTTTACTCCAGATTTATGAGCCATGCAAAGTGAATTTGTGTGGCTTCATAAATCTTACTTAAGGTTTGCACCACATAAGGTGATACATGCGCAATGCGCAATGCATACACAATATAAAGTAAACCTTCTCGTAAATAGGCCCCTGATAGTTCTGACCTTGTGGCAGAGATTTCCACAAACAGCTGGAAAGTTACTAATAGTAACTTCATTTGATGGAGTGGAGACTTATGAGCCTCTACCTCATAAATGGTCATAAGCATAAACCTAGAAGGATATCTGCTCTCCATGGATTGAATTCACCATTTCAGTGTGATCTCCTCCTTGAAGTGGGTAGGAATCTCCACACGTGGATATCTCCACCTGTATACGTACCTTTTTTTAATTTGTTAAAAATAAATTCTGAAGGCTCTATTACAAAGATCCTCACAGAACTAGTTTGCCCGTAATACATTTAGGGGTATATTCACAAGAACATGTGATAACTACTGCAAGAGTAGCATAACTCAACTCTTAACATCGCAGCATATTGCGGTAAAATACACACAATGCGGTGGTAGCATGTGATGGACACCAGATAACACATCAAATGTCTGCGTGAAATTCCACGCCAACCACAAAAAGGCGATACGCAAAAGCTAAAAAATATGCAATGAGGCCAACGGCAGTACAAAAAGTAGCAAAAAACAGCCACAGGCCTGCAAATCCCACGCGTCTGGTGGGACAATGCACCATAAAAACACACCAGAAACAAGCCAAAGCATGTAGCAACATGGATACACCCTGATCCAGCGCAGAGGCCAACTCGAACCCCACAACACCCACAGACTACCAGCAAGAAACAACAGGGTCGGGGAAAGGCACGGAGGAGAGGAATACTGGGTGCAGACCGCAGGAAAACAAGACCAGTGTCACAGAGGTGACAGAACACTACCAGCAACTGACCCACCAGCAGACCACTTGGAATGTAGTTGGAGTGCCGAGGAGGCCAATAGGCACCAGCATGACGTGACAACCTAAACCAGGCACAAACCCGCAGCCAACAGTAAGGCAGCAATGGCGTCAGGAGGTGGCAGTCCAGCCCCACAGGAGGAGCTGGAGGAAACCCAGGCCACAGTCATCAGTGCGGAGACTGTACGCCCTACTCCTTGCACTGACACAGCTTGAGAGGACCTGACACAACATCAACAGGAAGTGCAACGAACAGGAACTGGGGGGGACGGGGGGAGATGGGCACTGTGGCATACATGCACAACGAGGTGTAGCACACTGCACACCCACAATTACCCAGGATCATGTCCCAAACCCCCTTGGCACACTGCAGCACACACATATAGCAAGAACAGCACACCCACATTGACAACAATGTGCTACAATGCGCATAGCAGGCACTGCAGAACAGAGGACACAACTGGCTCCGCACATGCGCAGAAACATGCCTACTACAACTGACAGAGCCGGAAACTGTGAAATGGTAATGAACGTGTACAACCTCACATCTGTCATGTAGTACAAATGTACACTATCCCGCAGTAGAATCCAGCACCCCCCAAAAATTCACAATGTATATTGCCATACAGTCTGCAAGCAAACCAGCACAATGTGCAAACATACGTCAACCCAATGTCAATATGCATCTCCCCTTCACATTGCTGAAGGTTTTGTGTGCCCCTCTGCAGAGCACAGAATGCAACACATCCGTGATGCCAGAGAGGACCACCACACCAGACACCCTACAACAGCCCATGGATACCCCACACAATCCCCCACCAAGCTACTCAGAGGAGATTACCGAGCTTGCAACAGACCACACAGCAGGAAGCACCCACAAGCACAGCTGGCTCACAACACTTCGCCCACACACACATGAGACACCTCCTTTTGGCGTGCTGAGACATGGCATTGGGGTGCCAACAGGTGGTGGGGGCCGAACCCATGGAATGCGAACTTGGACACATACGTAGGTGTCTATCACCCTTCAGGGCCCACCCACACCCCACTAAGGAGACCCACACTGCCATAGAGACACATGCAGATGCACATTCACAGTACAGAACCACTCCCAGGGGCGCTCAAATAGCAGCCACACACCCATGCTGGCTCTGCATACGACAGCCCTGGCCACTCCCCTTATGAATTGAGTGGGTGACAACAAAGCTACATGTCCAATCTCCAACCCGCTGCCTGCTGTGACATGTCTGCATCCGATGTACACAGCACATTGTAATGTTGAATGCATGAGGGTCCTGGGCCCTGCGAGAAGACCACAGAGACACACTCATATATCACGTTGATCTGGCTACGGGCACATGCGCCCGGCCCCTTTATTGGCAGGGCCACATGTACAGTGATGTCTGTGATGGATGTGTGTGTGGTGAGTGTAAGCCATTCTGCACGGAATGTCTGGTGCTGGCAACCACTTGAACATTGGACACCAGTGCAACGGAAACAGAAGACATATGCAATACAGAGTCAACTGCTGTACAAAAGGGGGTGGTGATGGACGGAGCATCTGAATCAATCAAACACTCACACCCAGTCAAACAATCTGGGTTGAATCCATCACCGTTCTTTAGCCCACTCTGCTACCCCAGTTCAGACATGGCTATATGCAAATCAGTCTGACCCTGTGCCTCATGGGAACAGTCTAGCCCGAACTGCCAAGCCATGTCTTCCCTGGACCGGAAACAACTTGGAGTGAGCAGGAGAAAGTCCATAGGACAGCCAACATGCAAACTGAAGGGTCCGTGAGTTGGAGTGCACTGGGTTTGGGACACTAGCGACAAGCGCTCATGTGAAGAAAAAGTTTCTGATTGTGTCCCTTCGATATATTCCTGATGCAGATGCAGTAAGGTATGTTAGACCTGCATCATCTTCACCATCAACATTTCAGGGCCCCCACACTGTTTGTCCATTGCTGATTGAGATGATATAGCTGTGCAACCGCTCTACAGCACAAAACACAATGACCTGCGGTGCACTGAGTCACTGGCACCTAGAGTGCTAAGCAGGCTATCAGGCCGATGATGGCATCCACAACAGGTCTGAGCAACTCCGTAAGTCTGTCAGGACCATTGTTTCAACTCTGGCAGATGGCTGTTGGAGGTGGTCCTTGTGGTGGTGGTGTGTGCCTCCTGCGGTGATGCGACACCTGGGCCGGTCTGGACTCACTTTGGTGTGTGAGCCCCGGTGGGATGCATTTGGGCCCGGAGACTGCATACAGCGCAAAGCCACAGAGAAATGGCATTGATGACCCCAAGGCCAACGCTTCAGGGGCCATCCAATAACTCTGTGCTGCTCTGGGTCAGGACCCCTTATTCTGAGTTAATTGCCCCAGATGCACTGCGGCCGGCACAGGCACCCAGGCACGGGACGTGGGTTGCAGTACAGTCAGATTGGCCATGCGACCTGAGCGGGTCCTCATCAATGTCCAAGGTGTATGTTGCGGAGGGTTGCGGGGGACAGTGGAAGGTGTCCTCCAGGGCATGATGCCGAAAGGTTTGATTTTATCCAGCAGCAGCAAATTGTGGGGTGGAAAGCGCAAGCCTCATTTTCACCACCAATTTGGTATCCGCTACATGAGGATGAAAACAAGCCCCTAGTCCATAGACTCAGACGCCACCAATGTACGACCAGTGAGTGTCCATGAATGTCGGGGAACAGACTTAGTGGCACCGGGGCTGAAAGGGGATGCAGTCTGTGATGATGCCGGTACACTGATATGAACTCTACCATTGCTAAATCACGACTCTGGCCCGTGCTGGCTGCTGCCTCCGGCCTACACTGCAGTCCAGTAGGTCACATTCACCGAGTGTCGCCGGCATAGGTTGCTGGCCCCACCGGCCAGCGTAGATCAGGTTCAGTGGCACCACATGTTCGGTCACCTCCGTGACTTTGACCTGGCTTTCATCCGGACTGAGCTGCATCTTCTTCTTACTCCTCTCCGTGCAACCACTGGTGTGAACTCTACTATTCCTGATTCGTGACTAGGTGCTGGATGCGAGACCTACTGGCCCACAGGGTAGTCCTGGTCCCTCATCCACGTGTCGCCGGCTGGTGTTGAACAGGGTTTGTGGCACCATGTATCGCAAGATGCCCATATAGAACTATGGCTCACTGATCGGGGGGTCTGCTGCTATGGCCACTGGCCCGGATTTGGGGACACTGCAATTCACGACCCAGGACACAGTTTCACATATGGTTCCTACTGGGCCGCAGAGGATGCCAGTGTAGTATGTGAATGAGTAATGTGGGCCAGCTACGGGGGGCCAGCGATGGTCTGAGAGGCTGGCAGGGTTGCGGGCCTCCGGCTTGGAGCTTACACAGGCACTTGGTGGGCCCTCATTGACACACTAAAGTGCCGGCAGGTGATCAGTGTGGCCTGGCTGCGCAGGGGCGGGCCTGACATGTTTGTGGTCCAGAGGGCCAGGGTGCGGCAGGCACACAGGATCGCAGGCAACTCTGCTCACAAGGGTGGCGTCGGCCTCTTGGCGGGGTGGGAGGCGCTGCCCTGGCAGAGACGGTGGGATTTCCAGAATAGGACCAAGCCCAGGGCTACGTGCTTTTTATTCACACCCCTACGCTGGCCTGTGGTACGCCGGGCCATCCCACTCTGTTCACAGGGGGCGTAACAGGCAACATTTCCGTAAGGACCCCCACTGGCTGGGGTGACATGGTTGCATCCACTGTCCACTACACTCCATGCACCAGAGGTGTATGTTGCTAGAATACGGGTGTACTTCATAGAGACTACTAGCCGCAGATTCCTAAACATAGAATTATCCCCAGGCATAGGACTGGATCCGGAAAACTTTTTGGCCAGCATCCCTCCGCACTGGGGGGCATCACACGACTCCCCCCTGACATTGTCTGCGTACATGACATCAGCGAGGTCACATAAGTCCCACCCCGGCGCACCTACGTCAGTTTTTTTCCTTTTCCGCGAGCAACGCGGATCGGGATTGTGCTCCTTGCCTGTTTTGGCTCTTTTTTCCCCTTTTGCTTGTTGCGTGTGTATGGGAACAGTGTGCGAATGCCTTCCATCTTTAAGACGTGCTCATCTTGTGTGTGGCAGATGACTGCAACGGATCCTTACCCCATCTGCATGTGGTGTTTGGGAGAACCATACAAATCAAAGGAGGAAGCTGAGAGATTGAATCCGCCCTAGTGTCTATGTGGACACAGTCTCGCCAATTACAGTTAAAGAACATAGAGGATCCACCCATAAATGATAGGCGAAGGAGAAGGAGAACAGGTTTTAGAAAGGCGGGTGTTTCCTAAAGTGGTGGGAAGCACTTTGTGTTTTTTAAATTCCCCTCACACACCAAAAGGGCCCGTGGTGTCATCCTTCATCATAGGGGCCTTCGCGTCCCTCTACGGAACGCGGCGTGCTGCTTACCAACGAATACACGGGAGCACTGATGTTATCACTGTGTGGTGTGTGAGTTTGGTGAGGTGCTTGGTCGTGCCATGGCTTCTTCAGTCGCATTTCGTCGACATGCCTGGCTTTGGGACAGTGTGTTCCGAGAGAACATTCGAAAACGGCTGGTGGACCTTCCTTTCGATGGCGCTCTTTTGTTCCATGCCCCTGCGGACGCGGCCATTTAGAGATTCTTGCCGGGGCTTCAGCCTCCCCCTCCCCCTCCTCCCCCTCCCCTTCCTCCTCCTCCTCTTCCTCCTCCTCCTCCTCCTCCTCCTCCTCAGTGACCTGTGAGTTGATCTGGATTTTCGGAGTTGTTCATCTGTTGGGGTGGGTCGCCCCTGTGTGTGTTCTGTGTGATTACGGTGCATTCCAGTCCTTGGTTTTTTTATTTATTTATTTATTTTATTTTGTGCATTTTTATAAAGCGCAGACATTACCCGAAGGTGTCAGAGCGCTGAACAATAGAGCCAGTTACGATACAAGAAAACAGTGGAAACACAATACAGCATTACAAACTAAAAATGAATGTTACAGAAACACAAAATCCAACAAAGCATGCAGGAGAGAGGAATGTACAGGGGGAAAAATACAAATTTACAATGAGTGAACTTCCAAGAGGGGCCTGAGTATGAAAGTATCAGTTCTGAAAGTGTCTTTGAAAGAGGAACAATTTGAAATCAGCTTTGATGATCCAGGAAGAGGTGGCACGGAGCAATGGGGGAAGTGAGTTCCAGATTCTCACTGCATTGCCTGAGAAGGATTGTACCATCGATCTTCTCCTTTTGAAGATGGGGGCTCAAGCAGAAGCTTTTCCGGATTGCGCGAGGGTCGCGAGCCTCTGGACAATTTCAGTTTGTTTGCCAGGTAAGAAGGGGAGGATGTGTGCAAGGCTTTATGCGTGATGCAGGCAGTTTTGTAGATAGATCTTTCCTCGATCGGAAGCCATCGAAGAGAGGACAGGATAGGAGTGATGTGGTTACTTCGTTGAGACCCTGTAATGAAGCAAGCTGCTGAGTGGAGGATGGACTTGAGAGGTGAGATTTAGATAGACCCCTCAGAAGAGAATTGCAATAATCCAGTCTTGGGAGAACCAGCAATTGTACCAAGGTTTTTAAGTCTTTCACTTGGAAAAACCGACGGATCCCCCACAGAAGGGCAACTGGTATTGTGCGTTCTTGGCAATAGAGTTGATGTGGGAGATTAGGTTGAGTCTTTTGTCACGTATGACACCTAGGGATTTCGCGCTGTTGACAATGATGGGTTTGATGTTGAGTAAGTTCAGCTGATCCATCCATGATTGAATTCCTCCTCCTTTCTACCTTTCTCTCTCCTCCTCCCATTCAGTTTTGGCGGGATTTAGAATGAGTTGGTGAGCTAACAACCAGTTGTGAATGGAGTAGAGTTGAGTAGTGAGAGATCGTGTGCGGAAGACACCTTGAGGTAGATTTGAGTGTCATCCGCATAAAGATGGTAATGGATCCCAGATTTGCTTAGGAGGTTCCCCAATGGTTCCAGGTAGAGATTAAACAAGGTGGGTGCCAGGACAGAACCTTGAGGGACGCCTTGACCTGCAGCCAATGGGGATGAAAGACTGTTGAGGAGGGTGCTATGATTTATATCGAACACTCTGCGATCCAATCCCATTCAACAGTGGGATCTGTCCAAAAGGAAAGAAGCAAATCCTTTCAGAAAATGATTAACAGTGTTAAAGGCTGCAGAGAGGTCTAGAAGAATCAGAAGACACGATTCCCCCGAGTCAAGTATATGCTGTGCATCATCAATCACTTGCAGTAGGGCTGTTTCAGTGCTGCAATTTTGGATGAAGCCAAACATCGGAGATTATTGTCCATAATGTGTAGGGCAAGTTGTTTCACAACACATTTACAGTGATTTTCGAAAGAAAAGGGAGGTTGGTGATAGGGTGGAAGTTGTTGAGGTCGTTCGCATCAGGGGAGGGTTTTTTTTTTAGAAGAGGGGTAACCTGGCCTGATTTAAGGGCAACTGGTATGGAGCCTTGACTAAGGAAGAGATTAACTAGCCCGGTCCAGTAAGAGAGACTATGGGTTTAGCAATCGATGGCAAAGACGCTAGGGATGGGGTCAAAAGAATGGTTGGATGGTTTGGTTTCGCGGATGCATTTGAGGAGTTCATCTTCTGAGATGACGTCAAAATGTTGCCAGGTGACTAAAGATTTCCATTCCTCAAAGGGGGTGGGGTGGGCGACCTGATTCACCAGGGGATGTATGACGTTACAACGCATACTTGTAAAAAATGCGTTGTAATGGTATGCGGTGTAAAGGTATGCGTTGGATGTTGTGTTTTACATTACAACGCATGCCATTGTAAAGGTAGTTTTGAAAAATTCGTTGTAACGCATTCCATCACAACATATTTTTAAAAACTACCTTTACAATGGCATGCGTTGTAATGTAATGTAAGGGTATGCGTTGTAAAACACAACATCCAACGCATTCCAACGAATACCATTACATTACAACGCATGCCATTGTAAAGGTAGTTTTTAAAAATATGTTGTAATGGAATGCGTTACAACAACATTTTAAAAACTACCTTTACAACGCATGCCAGTACAACGCATACTACCTTTACAACGCATACCATTACATTACATGTATTGGATAGTGTAGGGGTAAAAATTACTATTCTAACTCCAGGGGGTGCAACAGTAGGGTAAGTGTTGGATAGTGTAAGGGTACTATGCGTTGTAATGACATGCGTTGTAATGACATGCGTTGTAGTGGTATGCGGTGTAATGGTTGCATTGTAATGGCATGCGTTGTAATGGATGTTGCGTTGTAAAAGTTTTGTTGCAATGGTAGTGCATTGTAAAAGTTGTGTTGTAAAGGTTGTTTCCCGTTCACCAGGGCTTCGCTATTTTCTTTGATGAAAAGGTCAAAGTTGGCTGCTCTCTTTGTGGAGTCCTCTGGCTTAGTAGTTAGGGGAGAACAGTTAGGGTTTTTGAGGAGGGATCTGAAATGTGAAGCTTTTTCATGGAAGATGTGGTTGTGGTATTTGGATCTTGCTGAACGTAACCGAGAGGGATTGGAGGTGGAAGGAGATTTTCTCAAATGTTTCTCCAGGCTTCTAAGGTTTTTCCTTTCTTTGTAGAGAGCTTTATTGAACCAAGGTGCTGAGGGGGTGGGTCTTTTCCTTTTGCTTTGGAGTGGAGCTACCTTGTCAATTTCGACAGCTAGGACTGAGAGGCACTGAGAGGTGAGAATGTTGACATCCATGTTGGGGTGAAGTCTAGGAAGTGACTGCATAGCAGAGTCACAAAAAGTGTCAAGATCAATGTTTTTAGTGTTGCAGAACCAGGTAATAGCTCTTTTAGGTTGACTGAGCGTTATAACGTAGACTGGTCTGACCACTTACTTGTTCCCTTCCGTTTTCATCTCTCGCACATGGATAGGGAGAGCAGTAGTCAGCAGGTCTGCTTTGGATATAACAAGATCCAAAATTGAGCCCTTGGAATGAGTGGTTTCTGAGCAATGTTGGAGGAGATCTTTGGCTGCCAACAAGCTTGCCACCTTTCTCTCAGCTGAGTCTTCCAAAGAGCCCCAATGGAGATTAAGATCACCCAGGAAGATCTGCCTGTCACTTTGAGAAAATTGTGGAGGAACTCATTGACTTCATCGGTGACCAAAGGCAGAGCAGTTACCGAGCGGGTGGTAGATGGCATGGAATCTAAAGGGTGAGCCATGATGTATTTGCAGTTCTAGGGATAGGCATTCGAATGTGCTGAAAGGGATGGTAGGGAAGGCTTTCATTTGAAGGGAATTCCTGTAGATGATAGCGACACCGCCCCCAATTTTGTCTTATCTGTCAGTACTGAGGATAGAGTAGTCAGTGGGTACAAGAAGATCAAACAGAGTATGAGAGGAGTCATTAAACCAGGTCTCAGTGAGGAAGAACATGTCAAGATTCTGAAGGGTGATAATGTCAGAAATTTCCAATTTGTGTTTGATTGCAGATCTACTGTTGTGGAGCAAGCAGTACAAGCAAGCAAACCACTCTGAAAAAAAAAAGCCTGTGGGACTTAGATATTGGGAAAGAAATGTCGTAGAAGGAATGGGCGAGAGTGTTAGAACACCCCAGAAAAATCCCACGCAATGCAAAATTCAAATTCATTCAAACGATGGTGCTACATCGGGCATATTTAACACTGAACAGACTAGACAAGATGTTTCCCCAAACACAGCACTTATGTCCGAGATGTCTTTTAGAAGGAGCAGGCTTTATGCACATGGTATGGGAATGCCCGAAGTTCAGGAGATATTGGGATACAGTACGACACATGACAGAATTGGCCACACAGCTCGCCATTACTGATACACTGGGGGAGTGCATTTTGGGGTTACATGCTCATGCCACTACCCATAAAGTGCACTACCGATTTGTAAACCTTGCATTTATACTGGCTATAAGAAATATCACTATGAGGTGGAAATCCCGTAAATCCCCGGAAGTGCATGCCTGGCACACAGAATTGCTATGCTGGGGCGGCGCAGAAGGTGCGGCGCTATGCAGATAAGAAATCAGAGGCCTGCGTAAAACTCTGATCTCCCTTGAATGGGAAGTTATGTTAGAAGGGATGCGATCACATGATTTGGATTCTGTTACCTAGGAAATGAACGTTTAGTACAGTTATGCCTCAAGCAGAGTGTGTGCAATAGAGCAAGGTTGGGACTTAGTGCAGTGTGTAACGGGTAGACAGAGACCCTGACCTCAGGGGAGGGGGGGGGTGGGTGTTGGGGTATTGTTCTGGGTTTTATTGTATGTATTGCCTACTATACTAATGATAACACACAGTATGGCTGAATGAATAATAAGTACTGTAAAGATAGAAATTCATGTGCATAGCTGTGCAAACTGTGGATTTTAAGATGTAACGCCTTGTTATACATGGATATGTAACAAGATCCTCGCATAATTATGATGTATGGTTTGATAATATAAAACTCAAAATATGTTTTAAAAATAAGGAAGAAGGTTCCCCTAACTTGACCCATTTATAAACATTGTGGTTCAGGGTGGAGATCACAGATAAGGTACACCCGAGACTTCATAAGAGGTTATTAAATGATTTACTACCCAGTACATTGTACGAATATATTTCGTGTCTAAAACATTTTCAGATCTGTTTGTAGTATCTTCGATTATACTATACAGGATAGATACAAGAGTACTTTACACCTTCTTACTAGTACTAAGATGGCTACAACGGCCCATGGGAGGTCGTTGTAAAAGTGATTTTTTTTTTTTAAAAAGGACAAACATATTAGAAACAAGAGAGTCAATACTGTTGGGTCTTGAGAAAGATGGTCTAACAATAACCACCATCAAAACTCGTTGACGCTGATCACATACACAATCGGTAATCAGGCGTGGGCCATTGAGTAGCTGATACCAGGATCCGTGCCAAAAATTATTGGTGGAAAACAGATGTGTAGCAAACTAAAGACAAATTGACTCTGTCTATGCTATGTACTCTCTTCAAGTTTGCTTTTTCCTGCTTTTTAATGAATTGTATTTTAACATGTGATTGCTTATTGATTTTTTGTGACTTTTGTTAAATCTACAATACTATGTATTATGTACTTTGTTTATGATATATAGGGCCTGTGTTACCCTTTTTAAAATAGTTTTTAATAAAAAAAAAAGAAAACACTTTCATAATAAATCGATTTATATTTGTCGTTATCTCTAGAGTTATTGACTCTTTTTGGGAATTCCATGGTATAATCTTGCTAAATGTGTACATGATGGATGGGTGAATAGTTTCTAGTTGGTATGAAAATGCTGTTTGACTGAATGTAACAATTTCGTTGCACCGAGTCCAAAGGATTTTGTCTTTTCTCTACTGTATAGAGCCCTAGTCCTTTGGCTTAGAAGTGGCTCCTCTTAGTCTTTATCAGCTCTTGTAACATTGCCACTCTGCAAGAGGGATTATGTGTAAGATCATGTAATGTAGTGAGTTATATCTGCTGCAACTGTAAAATTGACTTCCGGATGAGCGAACAATATGTCTTTCCACAGAGATAAGGTAAAAATGCAATGACTGGCAATCTCACTGCTTCCACTGTGGAACTAATGCTTTCCTAGTGTGGCTAGAACGGTGAGACATCTGTATGCACGCTGCTAACACACACTGAATTTCTGTATTCAGTGCTGTCAGCTTTGCTTTCCACTAGCCTTTCGATTTACCTATATTTATCTCAAAATAATATATTAGTTCGTTATTTTTTTTTTACAACTGCCACTGCCTGTAGTTAAGGTATAAGCGATAAAAGGAAATGCAATGTTACTTTGTTCTAAGAATATATATGATGTCACGGGGATATCTTTATATGGTGAATAAGCTTCACAGCGCTAGTGACATTGAAAAGGGATGGGGCGTGAAATTTGAGTATTAATGTTTGTCGCAAGTCCCACCGACAGAAGGTCTGTTTGAGGGTTCCCCCCCAGAGAAAACTTTGATGAAAACAATGTCAAATTAAGTGCATTTTAAAACAAATTTGAGGAAGGAAGCAGAATTATAAAGCAATTAAGAACGTGTAGTCTTGTAATGTTTACATTTAAAAACATTAAACACTGCTTCAGATCTTGCTGCATTAAATCTGTTCAACAGTTACTTTGGTGTGCAAATGGCACAGTGTGACATAAGTACACTGAATGTTATGTTATGTTATGTTATAACCAATTTATAAAGCGCACTTAGACCAAGGTTTCATGGCGCTGTTTTGAGCAATTGTGAGTTAACTGTTCTGACGTGACTTCTGAGGGGATGGTTACTCATGTGCCTGTATGAACAGCCATGTCTTAATTTGCTTTCTGAACCGAAGTAGATCAGGGCAAGAACGGATTTCCCATGAGAGTGAGTTCCATAGTTGTGGTGCCAAATGTCCAAAGCGACACCCACCATGTCGTTTGCGTTTGAATTTTGTGCTCACCAACAAATTCTGATGTTTGGAACGGAGATCACGGGTTGGAACATACCTCAGTATTAAATTGTTAATAAAAACTGGGCTATAACAATTTAGAGATTTGAATGTGAGGCAGGCAGTTTTAAAGGTGGCCCGCTGAAGCAGTGGGAGCCAATGGAGTTTTTTTATCAGCGCTCTGGCCGATTGCCACTTAGGCTGCTGATAAATCAATCTAGCTGCCTGGTTCTGTACAAGCTGGAGCCTCTTGATCTGATAGGAGGGGAGGCCTAGATAGATTGAGTTTGCATAGTCTAGATGGGATAAGACTAGGCCAATCACAACTTGTATCAGTGCTGCCTGGGAGAGTAGGTGGTGTATCTTTTGGATCTTCCGCAGCTGGAAAAAGCATTTAGATACAACCGAGCCCACTTGAGTGTTTAGGGACAGATCTTTGTCAATAGTCACCCCTAGGCTTTTTACGGAAGAGGAGGGTTTAGGGAACGTCCCTAGTTCTGCTGGCCAATAGTGAGGCCCCCAGGATATACAACTATCTCCTATCAGCAGTACCTCGGTCTTTCCGGGGTTCAATTTTAGGTGGTTGTAATCCATCCAGTTGCGGATGAACACCATGGTGTCCTGAAAGTTGGAGATTGATTCAGTGGAGTTGTCTATGGTAAAGGAAAGCTGCAGATCATCTGCGTAGTTGAAAGTCGTTACTTTCCTCTGTTTTAAGGCTTTAATTAGGGGGAGTAAGTAGATGGTACACAAATGTGGGGATAGGGAGGAGCCCTGGGGAACCCCACATGTAATATTCAGCCCTGGCGCTGTAAAATTTGCCAGACGAACAGCCTGTGTACGATCCTCCAGGAATGAGGTGATCCAACTTAGGGCCCTACCTTGGATGCCTGCACGCTCGACACGGTCTAACAAGATCTTATGGTCCACCGTGTCGAACGCGGCAGACAGATCAAGGAGAACCAGAGCCTGGGGGGTACGGGTGTCGGCCTCCCTGCGGAGCTCGTCCAGGACTGCCAAGATGACCATCTCAGTTGAATGCCCTGGGCGAAAGCCAGCTTGATGAGGGTCTAGATGTTCGGTTTGTTCTATAAAGGCAGACAAAGATTTTGCAACATGTGCCTCCAAGACCTTAGCTAAGTAGGGAAGCAAAGAGATGGGGCGATAGTTAGATGGCTCTACTGAATCGGCGCCGACCTTTTCTATCAGGGGGACCACAGTGGCACCTTTAAATGATTTTGGGACACAGCCTTGAGTAATTGATGAATTTAAAAGGGATAGAGCAGGTTGAGGAATGGAAGAAAAAACTTCTCTCATAATATGTGGGGGGCAGCAATCCCGGGGGGATCCAGATTTGACCTTGGACATCAAGGAGATGAGTGAATCTGCATTGATAGTAGGGAAGCAGTCCATTGTGTGGGTATTCCTGACAGAGTCAGGGGGGATCACAGCTGACGGTGAACATTTGATGCTAGCTTTAATAGCTGTGATTTTTTCTATGAAGAATGTGTTAAGTTTATCACATAGTTCTTGCGTGGGAGTTGGTTTAGGTGAGACTCTGTCAGGGTTGGAGAGTTCATCCACAATTGAGAAGATCTCTCTCGATTTGTTAGTGGACGTTAAAATTTTGGAGGAAAAGTATTCAATCTTGGCTACCTTAATGGCTTTGTTATATTTTGCTTGTTCTTGTTTATAGAGGAGCTTATCTTCAGGGTCATAGCAGGCTCTCCATTTCCTCTCTTTCTGACGAAGTAATAGTTTCATGTCCTTTAATTCAGGAGAGAACCATTTATGGGCTTCTGCTTTCCGGTTAATTTTGATCTTTTTAGGGGGGGCAAAGTGATCGCTTGCTGTTTTTAACCAGTCATTGATCTGTATGTCAAGGAGATTCACATTCTGGGCTGTACTAGGAGTGGATCCGGCCAAGAAGGTTGTGAATCTATAGAAATGTCGTACATAAGCAGTCTAAAAACTCATTGAAGGCAAATTCAGTTGCTTCAAATGTGAATGCCACCATCAACGCTGGCCACAACTAATTGTCGATTAACAAATAAAAAAACACAGAAGGCAAATTGCTCCAAATGTGAATGTCACCGTCTCAAATACTGACCAACTGTCCCTTCTCCAAACTCGTGCGGCATTATTTAAGTTTATTTTCACTCTAGGGAGAAATCATTCTCAACAATAATACCAGCAATTTACAGGGCTTTCAGTGGGGACAACAAAGGGGTTCGGACAAATACAAACGCCAGACACCCTCCCAAACATTTATAGAAATTAAATGTTATCACTTATCAAGACTCCTCAGGCTACGATATGTCCATTCCTGCTTCAGACCAGAGGGAAGACAGAGTTGGTGGTGCCCTAGTGGTTGCTGTATTTCATTGTAGGCAAGTGCACTGATTCATGCAACTTGTCTGCCCCTGTTCCGTAAGGGAGGTAGCTAGGAGAACCCCCCCTACTGAAACGTGTACCGCCCACCCCACACACAGGGTCTCGGCCATGCGCATGACGTTTTTAGGGGTCTGTCCAGTACAGTGTTCCATCTAGAGCCACAGAAACAAACCTGCTCTGATGTCTGTGCCATTAAGGACAGAGATGCCGACTTTGTAATTTGGAAACCAGGATTGAATCTCAGGGCTGGCTGACCGACCCGTGGTTCTGGGCAAATCATTTAATCTCACTCTGCCTACAAAATGAATGTGCCCTTCTGTAATGTAACTGCTGCTCATGTAAAACACCCCAAAACCTTCCGGTTGAGTTCACAAACATACTACACACTGCTGCATGAACATCACGACCTTGCTCAGCCACACAAAAATAATCCACAAGAGAGATAGTACCCTGGTCTCCCGCACAAACCCCCGCCAACACAACAAGATCAGCAAATTGATGGCAAAGTACACTGTGCCTTGTGGGTTGGTTCATTGTATACAGTGCGGCTAGGGAATGTGTCCATTGTACATGCATGTGTTTACAACCTGCATACAATTTACCTGTGCGCATTATCTGTGATTGTCCAAATGCATCAGCGTGCTTGTGCTTGTACCTATGAGTACACAAATGTATATATAATAATATGTATGTTATTGTAAGAGATCCTTATGATGTGTCTGTCTTAGGCCTTCATGTGCCGTTTTCTAGGACAGTCTATACACTGTATGTGGGAAGCAAAAAAGAAAATGCATCAAAGTTATGCTTCTGCTTGTACCCATGAGTACTTGCTGCAAATGTCTCTCATCGAGCTAAATACACATATATTGTAGTCTAGTTCCTATATTCCCAATAGGCTCTGCGCATTGGAATAATATATTCAGCAGTGTAGACGTAGGACTGAGGTCGACTAGGTCTCTACTGACTATATTAGACTTAAGGTTTGCCAGCTAGCTCAGAGGTCACTAGAAACTTTCTCGAATAAACGAGGAGGAGTTTAACCTCCCTGGATAGACAAGAAGGGATTAGCTTCCGACAACCATATAACATGACAACTTTGCTCCCTGAAATAAGAGAAAATCTCTAGAGTCATGTGAAAACAATAGACAGCTATTTCACTCATTCAATTGTGCGTTCTTAGTTTCACCAGAGTGCAGAGAAGAGAGAGACGGGCGTATTCAATAAAAGGTATTATTTGTTGAACAGTCTTCCTTCTCATGCAAGAGAAATGAATTGCCACAATTGCAATACTTAATGTAAAGTAAAGTACGTACAGTAAAAGGAGTATTATGAAATAATACTGTAAAAGCATTGATATGGTTTCTTAGCCATAAGATACTTTAAAATGGATAAAATATATGCATACATATATACATTGACTAATGTGCTCAACTGGTGCTTCTAAAATACGCCTACCCCGGTGTACCTGACCTAAGCCTAATATGTGGGAAGGAGTAAGTAAGTAGCAGTTTAAGTTAAGTTGGTTTTGCCAAGAATCTGATTCAAGAATTCTCTTTAAGGGTTTAGTCAGCACTGTACCTTGGGAATAGAATGTAGGATGTCTGGTATCTCTTTCCTCAGGACTTGATATCCCAGCAACCCGCAAGGGTAGGCTGGAAACGCCGGGGCTGGATTTTCTCTGCAGGAGAAAAGACAGCGTCTTTCTCAGCGCGTCAAAGAGGAGCAGCAGCGTCCGTGGGCTCTCGCATCAGCTGGGCTCTCGGGCAAGTAGATAGCTGCTCTGCTCCAAAACCACCACCGTGTGTTTGCTTAAGGCAACGTTGGTATATTTATACCTGAAAGGTGCCAAGTTTGACGTAAAGTTTGGACATAAGACGTCAATAAAGATGTCACTAAGAACTGGACATTCTTACAGTGCTCGAAGGAGTTCTATTACAAATCAAAACAAAGCAAATGGGGATTTCCCAGGTTGCTGGAGGTTTGGTGTGTCGAAAGAACTCGTTATGCTTTCTAGGAATCCAAGGAAGTAGCTTTTGCCGTGACTTGGACTGCAAGGGCTATTTACTTAAATATGGATCTGATTCTTATGCCATTATAGGGATATTATTGATTATAGCCGTACAAGGGCATAAAATAGCAATATTGATTCAGGTTCCTAGATAAAAACACAATAATATATTAATATGTATGTCGATGTAAGAGATCGGCATGGTGGGTCTGTCTTAGGCTTTGATGTTCTGTTTTCAAGAACAGTCTATACAGTGTGCGTGGGAAGGGCAAAAGAAAAAAACATCAAAGTTAACAGATACCAAAAACAACCTCAGCCCCTGCTCCCTCAGCCACAGACCTCTGCTTGTTCCATGCAGGGCCCGGTTTCTCAATAATTAAACAAGAGAGAGACAGTTCTTATTTGCCAATATTTTCCAATAAGTCTCCTTAAGCAGGTGCAATCTCTCTGCCACATCATAATTCAATATTTGCCAATAACTCTTCTTAAACAGATGTAATCTGTCTTCCACGTCATAATTCAAGAATTGGGTAGCACTTGGCGAGGTACCGATAATCCCCCCACCTCCCATGGCTAGGCTTGGCTTGTGTGATAAGTTATATAACCCCATTTGGAGCCCAATACATGGACAACCCAAATCTTGTATTCACTTTCAGCACCAAAAATTTGTCAAAGCCATTACCTATTTTAAAATTACCATGGGCATTATTGTGCACTGAACCTTTATCCAACCGCACAGTTCAGTTGTTACCCTGGTTCTCTTTGAGCCAGAATTACTAATATGGTGGCTGACGGATGGTGAAAGCAAGCTTTGACAGGCCTCTGCTCCGTTCTGCTCCCTTTAAGGCCACGCACGTGTTCTGGTGCTCCCACTGATGCGGATGGAGGGAGCAGGCAAACATTAACCTGCAACTTCTCACATGTGCGTTGCCATTACTGGCGCTGTGCATGAAGAGAAGAGATGAAGAAACAGAAAGGGGCCAATCACTGCATGGCTTTAAAAAAAAAAGCCATGCGCGATTGGCTAAGTTCTTTGAACCCATCTCCCTCCCCGCACAGCCTCATTTGAATTGGGATTAGAGGCCAGTCTACCTGCATCTATTGTCCTGAGGCAACTTAGAGCTGCTCCATTAATGTTTCTATTTGCATAATTCTTGGTAGCAGCTCCAGGATTGGCTGGGGCAGGCAAGCTCAGCACTCCTTAGGCGATTGGGGGGATGCAGCTGTGATAACCCCCCAGCTCATTAACATTGCATAAGTAAGATAAGCCTCAGTGCGTCTATTGGTCTCGTCATAGGATGGCACCTTTCCAGCCTTAAATGTGCACTTCAAAGACTTAGCCTGCCTGCTGTGATCTGAACTAGCTCCACAGCGGCTGCCTAAAGAAATAATAGTTTGACATTTATTTGATTATAGGATTCCCACTAGAAAAGGTAGGACTGTGTATTAGGACAACAGGACCTCATCATGCAGGGACTGGGTCCATATACACCATCAGAGAATTTTGGCCAAATTCCTAGGTAGCTCATAGTGCCTCACTTGAACCTCTTACCTTTACAGGGTAGCAGGTGGTATTGGTAACCTTAAACATTACACTCTGATCCCCAAGGGAATCAAGGAAACAGATCTTACCCATTTCGTTGTCTACTCATGCATGGCCTTGGTAAACATAAGAAAGATATGAAGGACATTTTCAATAAATGTATTGAAGCAATCGTAATCTTGCATAAAGAGAATTAACTGTAATTAGGAAAATAAAACAAAGCAAAGTAACGAGCATTATCAAAAATAAGCAGTCCAGCCATGGCAACCTGATTTTTGTATATATATGTGACTTCCTTGCTAAGATCAACAATCTTAAAAAAAAACACTCACAGTCACTGGATGAGGTTATCACTGATGTTATCAGTGAAGTCATTTGAGATGCCATCAGTGATGTTATCAGTGATGTCACTGATCATGTCATGAGTCATGGAATATGTGAGGTCATAAGCAGTGCAGTACGAGGGTTCAAGTTATAGTTAGCAGAGCTAACTATAACAGCTCAATGTCTCTGGTTTTGTACGAGTGAAATGTCAAACTAACTATAACGTCCCTAGGACTTTTGTTTTTTTCAGTCAATTTCTAAGCTTTTTAAAATGCTAATTTCTAACTATGACATCCTTGAAACCTGTGGTTATTTCAGTGAATTTCTATGGTATTTTAACTAGCAGTCGCGTTTGCCGAGTGGTTGAGAAAAGAGGCTGGGCATTCAACCAGCTCTCAGGAATTCAGCTGTTTAGGACTTAGAGGAGGTACCAGGAGGGCCTCTTGGCCCAAAAGGTCCCTCTGGACTAAAGTGCACTTCATCCCCCAACCAGTAGTGCACCAGGAGGTGGGTTTGCAGAGTGGTGGAGAATGGGGTGTGTGGCCCCGAAAACATCTCAGCAATCCCACTGTCGGGGACTTACTGGAGGTAACAGAAGGGGAAGTTGGCCTCCAAGGACGTCCTTAGGGGTCAACTACCCTTCCTATTAACCCCAGTAAGTCACACACAGCAGAATTGCTGAGATCTGATAGCAGGTCATACCCCCTTGGTCCACCACTCCAAAAACGCGCCTCTTGGCATGCTCTTGGTTGGGGGATAAAGTCCTCTTTGCTCCTCGGGATCCTTAGGGGCCAACTAGCCTACCTGTTACCTCCAGTATGACCCACACAGTAGAGGTGGTCTTAGGCCACACCCGTTTCTCCACCGCTCTGCAAACGCACCTCCTGGCACGGTCTTTGTTGGGGGTTGAAGTCCCCTTGCCTCTTGAGGGTTCCTGGGGGTCAACAAGCCCTCCTGTTACCTCCAGTAAGCCCCACACAGCTGCTGAGAGGTGGTCAGAGGCACACACCCTTTCTCCACCACTCTGCTGCTTATGGGATAAAGTCTACTTTACTCCTGAGGCCCTAAAGAGGCAAGGGCACCTCATGACTCCACCAACAGTGTGCCAAGAGGGGCTTTTGAAAAGTGGTGGAAAATGGGGCATGGTCTCCAACCACTTCTCAGCAATCCAGCTGTGTGAGGCTTACTGGAGATGACAGGTGGGCTAGTTGGCCCCCTAAGGACTCTCAGCAATGAAGGGCACTTCATTCTCCAACCAAGAACGTGCAAGGAGGTGCACTTGCATAGTAGTGAAGAAATGGGGTGGGACCTCAGTGAGTTGCCGCCTTCCATTTTATTTTTATTTTAGGGAGGGATGCTATGTGGCCCCCTTTTCCTTTACCCATTTGGGCCCTGGGGACCACATCCCCCAAGGGGCCTGACCCTTTCAAAATATATTTTAGTAATAAAATGGTAGGGGGCCCCCCCTCCTGAAGCCCATTTCTGCCCCAGGGACCCATCTCCTAGGGCTGACCATTTGTTTTGTTTTTTAAATGGGAGTTGGGGTTGTGCAATCCTCCTACACAGGACTATTTTGATCCCAGGGACCCCATTCCCAGGGCCCAACCTTTTTTAATTTTTTTAATGTATGTATATTTACGCAAGGGGCCAGTTTTGGCTCAGGTGACCCCATCGCCAGGACCTGCCCTCTCTATTTTTTTTTTCTGGAGGGGGGCCGTGTGGACCCCTCTCCTGAGACTGATATATCCCCAGGGTCTCCCTCGCCTGGGACATAGCCACATCCTTTATTTATTTAAAAATATAAAAACGGGTAGTGGGCCTGTGCGGCATATTACCCGGGCCATTTTTGGCCCCAGGGACCCCATCCCCTGGGCATGGCTATACCCTTGGGGAGCCCCAAGAGGCCGCGTTCCCTGCTGGCTCTTTGCCTCCTGTTGGAGCTGGCATTGCTTTTGGGCAGAGCGAGCTGCAAACATGAAGCTCCCTGTGCCCAAAAGGAAATCTGCTTCACTTCATAGAAGCAAGAGAATTTTTCATGCTCTCGCTTCCATGAAGCAAAGCAGAGCAACCCCCCTCCAACAATTTTAAAGCCCAGGGGAAGTGGTGGTCGCCAAGGCTGCCTGGGGGCAGGAGCCCCCCACATTTTTATTTTAAAAATAAATCCCCAGTGAGGTGGCGGTCCCTGGGGCTGTGAGGGCGCCATGCATTTGACAAAATTAGCCCCGGGGAGGTGGCGGTTCCTGGGGCTGTGTGGGGGGTTGTGCCTAACAAAAATGAATGTGTCCTCATGTAATGCAACTGGTGCTTGTGGAAAGCGCTCTGATACCCGATACCTTCGGGTCAAGTGTGTGCTATACAAAACTCCCTAAAAAAATAAATAAATAAAAGTCCCTGCCTCACCATTATTTGAAAAATATAGCCCTGGGGAGGTGGTGGTCCCCGGGGCTGCGGGGGCCAGCGTGACCTAGCATGTATTTAGATCATTGCTCCCAGGAACTGGCTCACCCAGGGGCATGATTAAATGAAGCGTACAAGTCCAAGCTTCGTTATTATTGAAAAAATGTAGTTGGATTCATGCTTCCAATGCGAATCCTGCCAAAAATGATAAGGATAAAAAAATATTTTTGGGACCCTGGGGGACCCTGTGGGACCCCTTGACCAGGCCTATGGGTCAGGTTGTTTCTACCCTGCCCCTTTTCTTGATTTGTCTCCTTTTTTGACCTTTTTCTTTGTGACTCAGTTCAACCGAGTCAGAAGATGGCAGCAACGATTTCCTGGTCTGAAGTGTTTGCAGCCAATCAAATCAAAACTTCTTTTGGCACATAATGAATAATGACATGATTACCTTGAGATTTCGTGGGCTAATCAATAATATGTACATACATTGTTTTTTAAGGATGGCCACTATTGGTATTGGCCGCTAGGATGGTGATTTCCTTACAAGTCCTTGGCTATTTTTAGAAACGCCAATGGCGCGTTTCGTCCTTTAAAGATGGCCCTCACTAGAACTGGCCATTCAGTTCCGTATTTCTTGAAGTCCATCGTTACTTTCCACAAAAGCTAATTGCACACAAGCGCTTTACTACTTAAGCGTTCTTCGGTGACACTGCACGGGTTTAAGCTTGGGCTGCCACTGACGATTTCCAGTAAGTGCATGTTTGTGGCTGGTAGTTTGTTTGGGTTAATGGCATCAGCATACTGGGCATTCTGCATTAGTATACCTGTGAAAGACATTTTAATGGTCTGGTACCGGGGCCGCCTACCACAGGATTCACCAGGGTTTTATTTTACAACACCTTCGAGTGGCGACTGCCCCTCTTCTTACTTGTGAGGCTCCAGTTTAATGGGCCTTTTGACATATACCACGAGAGGTCACTTGTTGAACTTTCTCTGGCATTCATACTATCAGGACGTGCCGGGCTAATTCTTGGCGATGACTGTTCCCTTCACTTGCTAGGTTTTATTTTAAGGGGTTCTCTTAAAATATATCAATGGAGGTCACTTGTCAAACTCCGTTCTGACATTTATCTCTAGTTTAAGGGGCTCTCTTGGAATATATCAATAGAGGGCACTTGCTGAATTCTGCTAGACTTTTATTTTTACATTGTGTTTTTCCTGGCTCATCAAAATGTGACCTGAGATTTCTCAATAGAATGATTGTGTTGAGAAGGAGATCATCTATTTATACTAGAGATGCAGCTACCCTGTCTATACATCTGAGGGATGGGGATCAAGGTGCACAGAGTGTGTAACCTTAGGGGATTCACACTTTGACAATTTTCTATTGTAATGACTAAATTGTTTTGTCTTTTGGCATTATGATTATACTGATGCAGACGTTGTTTTTATTGTTCTAGCCCAATGCGGCACTGAAGTGTTTTGGTGATTGAGTCACCTTTGACTTCGATAAGATACCTCCCTCTTTACTGAGTTTACTGTGACCCATATGTATTTTTGCACCATACAGAATCCTTGGACGCTCAATTGGATTTTAGTCCTGATGATGACCGTGCAATTGAAACGCCGTTGCGCATTGTGGCCATAAAACTAATTAAGGACACATTATTTTGTTCTATGTTGTTTCCTCTAAGTGACATGTATTTTTTGTCTGCCACCTGTTTGGTCTGTTTTACATATTGTCTTTGTACAAACACATTGTATTGAATGTCATTGTTTCATGAATTTTAATATTTATAAAAAAGAATACATTTGTCCCCAAAAATTACTGTATATGGGTCCCTCTATATTTTCCTTTCCTTTTTGCACTCTTCATTGCTATCTGAATATTGATTTAGTAACTTTTTGTGAATGTTTTGAATTTTTGTTGCTTGAACCTTTGTTAGGATCAGCCAATCAGATCCAAGCACTAGATCGGAAGAGTTCACGAATCCTCTGCGACCATATTTGCATATCTGAGAAATGTTTACATTTCTCAGGAACTACTGAATGGATTTACACCATTAGACAAAAAGTATGCACTCTGGACCAAGAATTACCTTTTTGCTAAATTTGGTGTAATTCTGTGTAGTACTGGATAGGAGTCTATACTTTAGTAGCAGCAGGTGTACAATTTCTCATCCATGTTAAAGCCATGTGGTTCTCTACTATCCAATTGCAAAATGAAAAATGTTTCCAATTTTTGCAGCTCCTTCTCCCTATCTCCTCCTCGCTTGTTTTTAAGGATCTGTGCTAAGCAGCTGTATCTCAAATCCATTGGATCACTTTGAAGGCCTCTTTCGAAATTCTGGGCAATATAATAGCTACGGTCATTATTCACAATGGCTCTTATTTGTTGTAAAACACATGTATGGGTAGGGTGGTACTACCCACATATAGCTTTTTACAGGAGTACTTGAGAATGTATACAACAAATCTTGATTTACGGATAAGATTAGCTTTGATTTTGATGATCTTTTTAAAAAGTGCATGTAGTCTGATTAAATTCTCTCCATTCTTGCATAATTTACACTTAGTGCATTTTTTTAATCCATTCTTGGGGGTAAGCCACATCTATTAGGTGGTGCCAATATTGAGATCAGGGCTGCATGTCAAACACATCCATCATTCCAGGACTGTTGTGGCTGGAATGCCCCTCTAACCTTAAAAAAAAGTGCACGTGTTATATAAAAAGCAACTGTGTTAGAGTTACAGCTCCGATGCAAATATGTGTCTAGATGTTAGAAGCTATCTCTGAGCGGGCTGTCTAAAAAAACAGCATGTACAGCGTCTTCTCAGAAATAAACCATGTAAAAATAATATAGCTAAAACAAAGTCTGCTATAACGTGCAAAATATAAAACTAAAATGGAGAACCAAAACAAGTCCAAGAGGACCTCACTACAATTTATTCCTGGTGCTGAGGGGGCTAAGCATTCAGGTGGGCAATGCTCCAATGCCTCGATAAAGGAATCACCCCTAAACATCAGTTAAACTACATATATCTTGTACATTTTCAACATAGTTATGGATTTGCCAAATGTGCCATATAATTGACGATGTGCTGCTAAATCTGAAATGTATGGTACTCTCTGCTTCCCTTGCTGACTATCAGCTGCCTTCCTCCATTTGCCCCAGCCTGAGGAGCTTTCACTTGAGCTTTGTCCTTCTGGCCTAGCGCCCATTCCTTTTGCAATCTTTCCTGGGCCTGTTTGCTACCATTTTATTCCACCTCCCACCACCAGCTTCCCACCACCCGCCGCCCCAGAGTACCTCACATGATCTACTTAATAGAGACCGCAGTGCGGCCCCATTGTGCAGGTCCTCTCCAGCACCTCTTAATGGTTATATCAGCTCTTATTTTCTCTAAGCTGGACTACTGTAATACTCTGTATTTGGGTTCTCGGAAATCTGTGATAAAGAAGCTGCAGGTTCTGAAAAATGCAGTGCTGAGACTGCTGCTAAAAATCCCTAAATGTAGTCATATATCTGAATCATTACATAGTCTTCACTGGCTCCCAGTAAGAAAAAAGATTATCTTTAAGGCCATGTGCATGGTTCACAAGGCCCTTCATCAGACTAGCCCAAAGTATTTGCAAGATTTTTTCTCCTGGTATAATCCAAGTAGGAACATTAGATCCAGTTTCTTATGCTTTGTTATCATTCCTAGATCAAACAAAGCAAGATGGGGACGTAGGGCTTTTTCCATCTGTGCAGGTAAATGGTGGAACTTACTTCCTCTCCTGATGCATTTAGGAAGCATCTGAAAACCTGGCTATTTACCAAAGTAGTAGAATAAGCTGCTGCTAGAGTCATGATTCGTCCTAATGACTTACTTGCTTTCTGTCCGGCCCTATTTTTTTTTTCTAGCGCTATGACACCCTCAGGTATGTGCACGCTTTATAAAATCAATTTAATTAATTAATTAATTAATTAATGTATTCATTCATTGTTGCTTGTCATCTGCCTTCTTTTATGTGCCCCAGCTTGAGCAACTTTCACTTGGACCTTAGGCTACTGGCTTAGTGCCCATTCCATTTGTGACCTCTCCTGGGTCCGCTCACTGCTGTTTTTTCCTGCCTATGGCAGGAACCCTGGCCGTCTGGCTATCCACAGCTACCCCTCCGCAAATCTTCGAGTCCTGGACCAGGGGTAGCGCAACAACTGCTGCCTCACACCTCCTCGCCACACAGCAGGACGGTTCTGTTGTCACCGATGTCAGTTCACATGCAACCTAGGACTTCCCACCCTCACAGAATCCCATGGCTCTTGCGCTGGGCGACACTATCCCGGAACCACTCCGATGCCTCCTGATCAACGCCAGATATCTCTGTAAACATGTTACTGAAGTCTGGGACACCATCTCTAACCTCACCCCTGGCGTGACCTTCATCACAGAGACATGGTTCAACCCCGCTTTGACCCCAGAAATCACCACGCAACACCAACGGTTACAAGATGAAACACCAAGAATGCCCCAATTGTAGGAGAGTAGGGTCTGCAATCCCATGATCACCCAGATTTTTTGCTTTTGTTTCACTGGTTTACGACTTTCTCTGGCTGTGGGCCTGCCAATCAGACCCACAGCCTGGCTGTTCTCTTTCTAAATTACGACATGTACCCTAGGTGCATTTACCAATTGGTACTGGGCCACCTTATCAGACCCCGTAACGCAGGGCATAGGTGTACCCAGGGCCGCCAGGGGCTGCAGCATGTATTATGCCACCCCTGGCTGGCCTCCTAAATTTGACACAACTGGCTGCATGACAGCTGGGGCAAAGCCGTGTAACCACCCTTTGCTTTAGGTATAGTAGCCCTATATCTAACCATACAATGGACGCCCGAGTTCCTATCAGTCACTCCTATGGCAGGCCTTGACAATCCTGAAGGCAGAGTGCGTGGGCTCGTGTGAACTAGGTTCTGGCCCGAGCCGAGCCCGGTTGCAGCTTGCGGAACAAAGACCCAATGGCTGGTCCATGATAACGCGTACCACATCGGTAACTTCGGTGTCGCGTTATCAAGACATGTCGAGTAAGGTGTCATACGAATCGGGGTGCTTCCCCCTCACCAATTCTGGCGACGAGGCTAGCATTCCGCCCTTCTAGAGGGACACGACATGTACGTAACTGTGAACCCCGGTTAAAGTTAACGAAAGCCTCAGCTCCACAAAATGGACGCTGCCACCACAGACACGAGTCTGACCTCCTGCTGCTGGGAGTCCTTCCAGCGAGGAGCGCTTGGACAAAGGGTTTCCTGTCAAGGGCGGTGTTCGCACCGTCCCAGACAGGGTTTGTGTATTCTGGGTAGGTAGGGCTTTTGCGAGAAGGTGACTGCGGAGTGGCACCCCGGTGCTCACTACGCATCTGCCTGTCAGAACCAGTTCCAGGGGCGCCAGCCCTGGCCTGGGGAAAGTCCGGCAGGGGAGAGGGGTGTAACTACCCCCCTTCCTGGTCCCACCCTTAGGGCAGGACCTAGTCATGTACCCACCCCTTCTTTTAGGATAAAGGCCGGAGCGGGGACCCTTCCAAATTAGATCATCTTTGAATCAAGAACTACTTTCTACGAAAGGACCTTCGAGACTCTTCTCAAGATTTCTCCCTTGTGACTAAGGAGTAGTCACCCTGCATCAGCGGGCACCATCTAAGAACTCTGCGGTTTGCTGCAAGTCCTTCCTCAAGGAATCCGACGACCCAGCTCGACGAGAACCGGCTTCCCTGGCACCTCTGACCTCTACCCCCGTCATCAGCTCAGCTGTGATCTGTGGGTGCGACGAGACCTCGAGAGACCGGCCATCATCAAAACCTGCACGCTCTTAACCGGCACGACCATCGAAGTAATTCCCTGGTGAGTGCTCTGGGGTCCGAGAAGCCCCGACCCTGAGCCGCTCCAGCACCGAAGTGCAGTCTCCCAGCATCTCCACGATCTGCATGGGGCCCTTCTGCTCGCTGCTCCACACGTTGTCTGGTCACTAGCCGCTGGCTTGTGTCCTCCTGTGACGACATCCGACAACCAACGCTGCTGGTCTGGTTGCTCCAGACTGGCCTTCGCTTCTATCTTTGAGAGAAGCACCCCGGACCCTCCTGGTCCCCTCAAGACGCCATTTTAGGCCCACCACGTGGCCCTGAAATCTGCCAAGGCTTGTTGCCCCAATCCTGGGCCCAGCGACGCCGACAGCATCATCCTTCGTGGGACAGCTCGCACCTCCATCCTGGTCGCCGACAACGCCTCCGGGTCCGTGAGACTGCAGAGCCTAGCGTCGCCCACTCACCTAGTCGAGGTGACGGCCAACCGGTGCCCTCCTGGTACCCTCTGACTACTGGTTAGTAGTACGAACTTGGTCCCCTCTGCTTTCAGGTGTCAACGATCTCTGATCCAGGCTTGGATCTCTACGAACTATTCATCACTGGTCGCCGGCCAGCAACTCTTTTTCTTCCGGCTCCTGGCTCGTCAGCGAAGACCCCGACGCCTGTAAGACTTGTGCAGCCGCAGCCCTCGTGGCTAGGTAACTCGGCATTTCGGTGCCTGCATAGCCTCTTTACTCTAGGGTCCTGAGTCCCTCGCTTCCGACTTGCCTTATCGGGTCCGCCCGAGACCTCTAAACTTTCCGTGTCCTCGGACACTTGTTTTAATTGTGCACTTGAAGTATTTTCCTAAGAGATTTGGGTTGTGCTTAGTACCCTGTCCTCATAAAGAGTACAGGGCTGTTGTGAATCTTAATAAATATCCTGTTTATTTTCATAACACTTGTGTGGTGTCCTTTCACTTGGTGTTCAAGGGGTACATGTGTGGTAAACAGCTGGCTTAACACGCCCTCTCGAGTCTTTAGCCTTAGACTGCTCGTATCCACGCTACTAGGATAGCTGGTCTACAGGTTGACTTACAACCAATCATCATAAGGGTCGTTTGGAACGATACATAGCGGTCGCTAGAATAGCGAACGCTGCATATCGGGCCAACTTCTCACATTGGTGAGCAGCGGTTGGGATTTGAGCTTGCTGTTGTTTTACCACACGTATCCTAAGAATATCTTGTTGAAAGATCACATAAGTACTGTTAGTACATATAACTAAGCTTAGAATACTCTGAGTTCTACTGAACCAGCTGTTACAGCTCCTCAAGGCCTAGCACACCTTGGCTGCAACTCTTAGCAAGGGACCAGTAGGTAAACACATAGTGTAGGTAGGTGCATCACTTACACCACACTAGAAACAGTATGTCGGACAAAGGAGGAAACTCTGAGTCTCCCCTTGTGTCAGTTGACCCTCCACAGGTCATCCCTTCAAGATATACTGTGCTGAGCTTCAAGGAGTTAAGACAAGTGTGTCACTCCAGGAAGATCAAGCAGGGGTCTAACCCCACAACTTCCTTTCTGATTGGTCTCTTGGAGACTTATGATGCCAGAAAAGCTGAGACCCTTCTTAGCTCTTCTAATCCAGAAGGAGACATGCCTCCCCTTGAGGGAACCAGAGACGATCCTGACCTCATCCACCTCTCAACTGAGACTGAAGATGTAGAGGATGATGAGAATGAGGATCCCTCTGGGGATGAGGCAGATAAGGGACAGGTAGAAGTCGGTAGACTAAGCAGGTCCAACTTAAGCAAACATGACAGTGGTACGGGGGGACCCCTGGGGCCACTATCAGGTCAGCTTAACATTGGGAATGGACGAGCCAGATCTCTGTCAAGAGACTCTGGCAGATCCCTTCAAACCAATGGCTCTCACAACTCTTCTCAAAGAGGGATGACGTCCCCTCAGCGGAGAGTGTACGAAGCTAAGGAAAGGGCAGCTAATCTGAGGATTGAAAGGGAAGAACTTGCCCTGGCCAAAGAAAGGCTTGCCTTTGCTAGAGAGCAACAGTTAAGTGGGGTAGTCCCCACTGGTGGCAGCATTGTACCTAGTAATAGGGAAAGGAGTTTTGATACAAAACACCTTGGTAAGATAGTGCCCCCCTTTAAACAAGGGGACGACATCCACAAATGGATTACTGCTTTGGAGAGGGCCTGCACTGTGCAAGGAGTTCCCCAGAGTCAGTGGGCGGCTATCTTGTGGCTCTCCTTTGAAGGTAAAGGAAGAGACAAGCTCCTCACCACAAGGGTAGAGGATGCTAATAATTACCACGTCTTGAAGAATACACTGGTTGAAGGGTTTGGCCTAACCACTGAACAGTACAGGGTGCTGTTCAGGGATACCCAGAAAACGCAGTCTCAAGATTGGTCTGACTTTGTCGATTGTGCCACTAAGGCTTTTGAGGGCTGGTTGCTGGGCAGTAAGGTTACTGATTACCAAGGATTGTATAATTTGATGATGAGAGAACAAATTTTAAACAATTGTCAGAACCAGTTGTTGCATCAGCATCTTGTCGACTCGGATCTGACCTCTCCCCAAGAATTGGGAAAGAAGGCAGACAGATGGGTTCGTACAAGAGTTAAACAGAACCAGGGCCAGAATCAAGGTGGTCAGAAGAAAGCAGACCAGAAGGGTAAAGATTCTACGGGGGAACAAAATGACCAGAAGTCTTCGACAGGTCCCCAACAACCCAAAGAGGGTGGGGGTCAGGCTCCCCAAAAGAAGAAAGAAGGCCAATCCAAAAGATGGTGCCAGTACTGCAAAAGTAAATCTCACTGGTTTAGTGAGTGCACCAAGAAAGGAGGAGGGCAGACTCCTGCCACTGCAGCCCCTAAGGCACCTGTGCCCCCTAGTACAGCCAGCAGTGGTAGTGCGCCTCCCAAGGGTTTAGTAGGGTTAACCCTGGGTTCTGAGGGGCGTGACAACTTAGTTGGTACACTCACTCAGGCTGTCCTTGTCAGTACAGGGGATGTGGATATGTCCCCTGACGTAAGTCCCAATACTTTGGGCAAATACAGACAGACACCTTTCATAAATGGAAAAATGGCTCAGGCCTATAGGGACACTTGTGCCAGTGTCACCATGGTGACACCTAACTTTGTGGACCCTGGACAGATCATGCCAGGTACAGAATTCCTGGTGACCAATGCAAGCAATGTCACTACCAATCACAGTATGGCAATTGTAGCTTTCTCCTGGGGAGGGGTAACTGGCCAAAAGAAGGTTGTAGTTAGTTCAGACCTCCCAGTGGATTGTTTGTTGGGCAATGATTTGGAGTCATCACAATGGTCAGAAGTGGAGCACCGGACTCACATGGAAATGTTAGGCTTGCCAGCACAGGTGTTCGCTGTGACCAGGTCACAGGTCAGGAAATGCCCCACTGAACAGGTGCTGGATCCTGGAACAACGGACCAGACACCTCCCAAGAAAAAGAGCGGTAGGGTTAAGGCTGCGCCTTCCCCCTTGCCCCAGGTCGTGGATCAAGTCTCAGAGGAGGCTGACCTACAGGAATTGAGGGAAACTGAGCCGAGAGAGTTCGAACTTGATCAAGTTGAATTCTTGGGTTCAGGGGGACCCTCAAGGGAAGACCTGGGGAAGGACCAGTTAGACTGCCCTTCTCTTGAACCCCTCAGACAGCAGGCTGCTTCTGAGGCTGCTGGGAACGCCACAGGTACCCACAAGGTATACTGGGAAGATGGACTCCTGTACACTGAGTCAAGAGACCCCAAGCCTGGCATGACCAGGAGGCTGGTTGTACCCTTGTCTCAGCGAGGTTTCCTACTTACCTTGGCCCACGAGATTCCCTTAGCAGGTCACTTAGGCCAGACGAAGACGTGGGACAGGCTTGTCTCACACTTTCACTGGCCTCATATGAACAAAGATACCAAGGAGTTTTGCCGCTCCTGTGTCACTTGCCAAGCCAGTGGTAAGTCAGGTGGCACGACAAAGGCCCCCCTTATACCAATGCCTGTGGTGGGGGTGCCCTTTGAACGGGTGGGGATTGACATCGTCGGTCCCATGGAACCACCAACAGCATCAGGGCACAAGTTTATACTGGTGGTAGTGGATCATGCCACCAGGTATCCTGAAGCTATTCCCCTTAGGACCACTACAGCACCTGTTGTGGCAAGAGCCCTAGTTGGAGTATTCTCCAGGGTGGGCTTCCCTAAGGAGGTCGTCTCCGACAGAGGTGCAAACTTTATGTCGAGCTACTTAACTGCTATGTGGAAGGAATGTGGTGTCAACTACAAGTTCACTACACCCTATCATCCACAATGCAATGGGCTTGTTGAGAGATTCAACAGGACCCTAAAAGGGATGATTCATGGACTACCTGAAAAGCTTCGGCGTAGATGGGACGTCCTGATCCCCTGCCTTTTATTCGCTTACAGAGAAGTCCCACAGAAGGGGGTTGGCTACAGCCCTTTTGAACTTTTGTACGGGCATCCTGTAAGAGGACCCCTGTGTTTGGTGAAGGAAGGATGGGAGAGACCTCTCAAAAAGCCTGCAACCAACATAGTGGACTATGTGCTTGGCCTCCGCTCGCGGATGGCTGAATACATGGAGAAGGCATCCGAAAACCTTAAGGCCAGCCAAGAACTCCAAAAAGCTTGGCATGACCAAAAGGCTGTCTTGACTGTTTACCAGCCCGGACAGAAGGTGTGGGTGTTGGAGCCAGTGGCCCCAGCAGCACTCAAGGACAAATGGTCCGGGCCCTACACCATCCTGGAGAAAAAGGGAGAGGTCACCTACCTGGTCGACCTGGGAACTCCCCGGAGCCCCCACAGGGTGCTTCATGTCAACAGGCTCAAGGCATATGTCGACAGGAAGGACATGAGTTTGCTCATGGCCCTAGATGAGGGACAGGAGGAGGAGAGTGACCCTCTCCCCGACCTGCTCACTCAGAATCCTGACGATGGATCGGTAGATGGTGTTGTCTTTTGTGGCAGCCTCTCCGAACATCAACAGAAAGACTGTAAACAGGTTCTTCAGTCTTTCAGACATATGTTCTCTCTAACACCCAGTCAGACCGATTGGTGCACCCATGAGGTTGACACTGGTGACAGCTTGCCCGTCAAGAGTAAAATCTACCGGCAGCCTGATCACGTTAGAGACTGCATCAAGAGTGAAGTGCAGAAAATGTTGGAGCTGGGAGTCATTGAACCCTCGGATAGCCCTTGGGCTAGTCCCGTAGTTCTAGTGCCGAAACCTCACACCCCGGGCGGTAAGAAAGAGATGAGGTTCTGCGTAGACTACAGGGGTCTCAATGCAGTCACTAAGACTGACGCCCACCCCCTTACCAAGGGCAGACGAGCTTATCGATAGATTGGCTTCGGCCAACTACCTAAGTACGTTTGACCTGACAGCTGGGTATTGGCAAATCAGGTTAGCTGAGGACGCCAAGCCTAAGACCGCATTTTCTACCCCTGGTGGGCATTATCAGTTCGTGGTGATGCCCTTTGGTCTGAAAAATGCACCTGCCACCTTCCAAAGGTTGGGGAATCAAGTCCTTACTGGGCTGGATGACTTCTGCGCGGCGTATCTAGATGATATTGCTGTCTTTAGCTCCACCTGGGAGGATCACCTGGTCCACCTGCGGAAAGCGTTAGAGGCTCTGCAAGCAGCAGGCCTCACTATCAAGGCCACCAAGTGCCAGATAGGGCAGACACAGGTTGTATACCTGGGCCACCTTGTAGGTGGAGGCCAGGTTCAGCCACTGGAGAGCAAAATACAGTCAATCAGGGACTGGGCTCCTCCAACCACCCAGACTCAGGTTCGAGCTTTCTTGGGCCTGACTGGTTACTATCGAAAGTTTGTCAGGAACTATGGTTCCATTGTGACACCATTAAATGAACTGACAAGTAAGAAAATGCCAAAAAAGGTTCAGTGGACAGCAGGCTGTCAAAAAGCATTCGATGACCTAAAGCAGGCCATGTGCACAGCGCATATCCTTAAGAGTCCGGACTACTCCAAGCCATTCATTGTCCAAACAGATGCTTCTGAGTTGGGTGTGGGAGCTGTTCTTTCTCAGCTGAATTTTGATGGTCAAGACCAGCCCATTGCTTTCATAAGCAGAAGGCTGACCCCTAGTGAGAAGAATTGGTCAGCCATTGAGAGGGAGGCCTTTGCTGTGGTTTGGGCCCTGAAGAAGCTGAGGCCATACTTGTTTGGCACTCACTTCAAGATTCAGACCGACCATAAGCCCCTCTTGTGGCTAAATCAGATGAAGGGTGAGAACCCCAAACTGCTTAGGTGGTCCATTTCCCTACAGGGGATGGACTTTACAGTGGAACATAGACCTGGCACTGATCATGGCAATGCCGATGGGCTCTCCAGATATTTCCACTTAGAACAAGAAGACTCACCTGGTCAAGGTTAGCTTATTGTCCCAACGTTTGGGGGGGGGGGGTCATGTAGGAGAGTAGGGTCTGCAATCCCATGATCACCCAGATTTTTTGCTTTTGTTTCACTGGTTTATGACTTTCTCTGGCTGTGGGCCTGCCAATCAGACCCACAGCCTGGCTGTTCTCTTTCTAAATTACGACATGTACCCTAGGTGCATTTACCAATTGGTACTGGGCCACCTTATCAGACCCCGTAACGCAGGGCATAGGTGTACCCAGGGCCGCCAGGGGCTGCAGCATGTATTATGCCACCCCTGGCTGGCCTCCTAAATTTGACACAACTGGCTGCATGACAGCTGGGGCAAAGCCGTGTAACCACCCTTTGCTTTAGGTATAGTAGCCCTATATCTAACCATACAATGGACGCCCGAGTTCCTATCAGTCACTCCTATGGCAGGCCTTGACAATCCTGAAGGCAGAGTGCGTGGGCTAGTGTGAACTAGGTTCTGGCCCGAGCCGAGCCCGGTTGCAGCTTGCGGAACAAAGACCCAATGGCTGGTCCATGATAACGCGTACCACATCGGTAACTTCGGTGTCGCGTTATCAAGACATGTCGAGTAAGGTGTCATACGAATCGGGGTGCTGCCCCCTCACCAATTCTGGCGACGAGGCTAGCATTCCGCCCTTCTAGAGGGACACGACATGTACGTAACTGTGAACCCCGGTTAAAGTTAACGAAAGCCTCAGCTCCACAAAATGAACGCTGCCACCACAGACACGAGTCTGACCTCCTGCTGCTGGGAGTCCTTCCAGCGAGGAGCGCTTGGACAAAGGGTTTCCTGTCAAGGGCGGTGTTCGCACCGTCCCAGACAGGGTTTGTGTATTCTGGGTAGGTAGGGCTTTTGCGAGAAGGTGACTGCGGAGTGGCACCCCGGTGCTCACTACGCATCTGCCGGTCAGAACCAGTTCCAGGGGCGCCAGCCCTGGCCTGGGGAAAGTCCGGCAGGGGAGAGGGGTGTAACTACCCCCCTTCCTGGTCCCACCCTTAGGGCAGGACCTAGTCATGTACCCACCCCTTCTTTTAGGATAAAGGCCGGAGCGGGGACCCTTCCAAATTAGATCATCTTTGAATCAAGAACTACTTTCTACGAAAGGACCTGCGAGACTCTTCTCAAGATTTCTCCCTTGTGACTAAGGAGTAGTCACCCTGCATCAGCGGGCACCATCTAAGAACTCTGCGGTTTGCTGCAAGTCCTTCCTCAAGGAATCCGACGACCCAGCTCGACGAGAACCGGCTTCCCTGGCACCTCTGACCTCTACCCCCGTCATCAGCTCAGCTGTGATCTGTGGGTGCGACGAGACCTCGAGGGACCGGCCATCATCAAAACCTGCACGCTCTTAACCGGCACGACCATCGAAGTAATTCCCTGGTGAGTGCTCTGGGGTCCGAGAAGCCCCGACCCTGAGCCGCTCCAGCACCGAAGTGCAGTCTCCCAGCATCTCCACGATCTGCGTGGGGCCCTTCTGCTCGCTGCTCCACACGTTGTCTGGTCACTAGCCGCTGGCTTGTGTCCTCCTGTGACGACATCCGACAACCAACGCTGCTGGTCTGGTTGCTCCAGACTGGCCTTCGCTTCTATCTTTGAGAGAAGCACCCCGGACCCTCCTGGTCCCCTCAAGACGCCATTTTAGGCCCACCACGTGGCCCTGAAATCTGCCAAGGCTTGTTGCCCCAATCCTGGGCCCAGCGACGCCGACAGCATCATCCTTCGTGGGACAGCTCGCACCTCCATCCTGGTCGCCGACAACGCCTCCGGGTCCGTGAGACTGCAGAGCCTAGCGTCGCCCACTCACCTAGTCGAGGTGACGGCCAACCGGTGCCCTCCTGGTACCCTCTGACTACTGGTTAGTAGTACGAACTTGGTCCCCTCTGCTTTCAGGTGTCAACGATCTCTGATCCAGGCTTGGATCTCTACGAACTATTCATCACTGGTCGCTGGCCAGCAACTCTTTTTCTTCCGGCTCCTGGCTCGTCAGCGAAGACCCCGACGCCTGTAAGACTTGTGCAGCCGCAGCCCTCGTGGCTAGGTAACTCGGCATTTCGGTGCCTGCATAGCCTCTTTACTCTAGGGTCCTGAGTCCCTCGCTTCCGACTTGCCTTATCGGGTCCGCCCGAGACCTCTAAACTTTCCGTGTCCTCGGACACTTGTTTTAATTGTGCACTTGAAGTATTTTCCTAAGAGATTTGGGTTGTGCTTAGTACCCTGTCCTCATAAAGAGTACAGGGCTGTTGTGAATCTTAATAAATATCCTGTTTATTTTCATAACACTTGTGTGGTGTCCTTTCACTTGGTGTTCAAGGGGTACATGTGTGGTAAACAGCTGGCTTAACACGCCCTCTCGAGTCTTTAGCCTTAGACTGCTCGTATCCACGCTACTAGGATAGCTGGTCTACAGGTTGACTTACAACCAATCATCATAAGGGTCGTTTGGAACGATACATAGCGGTCGCTAGAATAGCGAACGCTGCATATCGGGCCAACTTCTCACACCAATAAACACAGAGGTGGTATCACCATCATCCACAATGAATCAATCAGCTGCACCACCACCAATGCGATAATGTAATACCTACATTTCCAACTCTAAATCGACAAAAAACAAAACATCAAATACAACCATTCATATAGATACCCAGGACCATGAACTGGCCTTTGCGATACCATCACAGACTTCCTCGCACGACTCTCCATCGAATCCAAGCACTACATCTTCTTCTGAGATCTCAACTTGCACCTGAACGACACCACAAACATGAACTCTGCCAACTTCCTAGAATGAATGAAGAACATCATCCTCACCCAGCTGGCCACAGACTCCACAAAAAAGCACCTTATGCTTTGAACGGAGTCCCCTGTAAAAATGTAAGGAAGATTGGATTTTTTCCTAGGTGCACCAACACAAATGTAGGCTGGGTTGATAAGTTAACCCCCTGGTGCTTTGTTTTTTGGGACTACCAAATTTTTTGTCTCAAGGGTACAGAGACGTGTTTTTGGTATTGTATAGTGTTTGTGTATTTGTATATAATGTACATGTGATGTGTTGTATATAGACTGTGTTGTTAGTTTTCATTGTGCCTCTCTGGCTGTTCGCTCATATATGTGTATATGAATTATTATATACTTATGCTGCGTATAATTCACAAATCACAAGACAATTAATTGTTTCTTGTTTGATAATTAAAAGTGGATTGATCCCTTCAGTACCATTTGTTTCTACTTTTTCATCTTTGGATGTGTCCTGCTCAGGTACGTGAGGGTGAGGTGGGCAGAACCCCTAACCATTTTTTCTAGTCCACAAAAAAGCAGGACACTCACTAGACCCTATCTTCACATCCAGCAACAAAGTCAAATACAGCCACACCATGGAACTCACCTGGACCAACCACTCCATCGTCCACTTTACCATTAAAGGACCACTTCACACCACCCTCAAATATCCCACCACCTTCATCTGTAGCTAGAGTAAAGTAACTCAGAACTAATGAACAGACATCCTCAACACAACCCAGCACAACACCATGACCAACCTGAAATAGGCAGTCAAGAACTTGAATACCTGGATCACCAATGCCGCTGACCGAGTTGCCCCCTTCAAACCAGCCAAAACTTGTCGATCAACCAAACAAGCCAGCTGATACACTCCAATAAACAGCACAATGAAACATAGCTGCAAAGAACTAGAAAGAAGATGGCACACCAGAAGAGATAATACAGACTGAGCCACCATCAAATCAGCCCTAAACAATGTTCGCCAACAACTCAAAAAACACAAAAGCGCATGCCCTTGCAGCCTTCATCGAGGATAACGCCAACTACACCAAAGATCTCTTCGCCATTGTCAGAGAGTTCTCCTGCCCTGCAGTCACAGAAAACATGATCGCTATCAAATTATACACACTCACATGGTTTGCATAATTCCTCACGGAATGAACACAGAGAATCCGCCTCCCCCTTCACCTTGCAACCCAGGAGCACCTTCTGGGTTGTCCCACAAAGTTCATCCATCAGCCCTACCCTCTTCAACATCTATATGATGTTGCTAGCCAACATCGTCAGAACACACAACATCAACACCATATCTCACCCCAACGACACCCAGCTCGCTCATCCTCTCGCTCTAAGAAAACCGACTACAATGAAGACCAACTTCCACAACTGTATCATGAACGTTACAGCCTGGATGAAGGACAACTGTCTGGAGCTCAATATTGACAAGACCAAAGTGCTGATCTTTGGCAACCATGTCTCCCTCAGGAATGACCTCTCGTGGCCTGCGGAACTCAGACCCACTCCCACACCAAAAGACCACGCCAGCAATCTTGGCATCATCATCAACAGCACAACAACTATAAACAGCAGATTAACACTTGCTCCTTGGCTTGATTACACACTCTCCACATGCTCCTCAAATGGCTCCCCACAAGCACCAGAAAAACGCAAGCCCTCATCACCAGCCTTCTGGACTATGGCAATGCACTGTATGTAGGATTCTTTATCAAACCTATGAGAAGGCTCCAGACAGTACAGAACTCAGCAGCCACACTTATCCTCAGCCTGCCCAAATGGGCCCACATCACCCAGCACCAGAGGATCCTCCTCTGGCTACCCATTAAGAAAAATGCTAATTCAAATTACTGACACACGCCTACAAAGCCCTCCACGACCAAGGACCAGCATACATGAACAAACATCTGAACTTCAAGCAATCATCCAGAAAGCTACGCTCTGCATCCCTTGCCCTGGCACAAACACCATCCGCTGTAGCCACAGTAGAGGACGCTCATTCTCCCACCTTGCCGCCAAGCCCTGGAACGCCCTCCACCTCCAAACATCAGCCTGGCTGACGGACTCCTGGAAAAAACTCAGGACCTGGCTCTTCGAAAGGGCCCAGCAACCCAGCACATGGATACCCTCACAGGTGAAAAGCCACACTCTACAAGTACTGATTGACTGAATCATTGATTGAATGTGTGTAAAGTTACTAAAAGGCTTCACATGTATTATATCATATACATGTCTCAAAGAATTAGCGGTTTCAAGAGACAGAGTTTAAATGAATTTCAAACATTGTACATTTCTCATTTAAGTCTGATATCCTAAATCTTAAAGTGCCTCTTAGTCTAACACCTTAAAAACATACAATGTAACCCTGTTTTGAAGGATAACGTGCTAATGGCAAATGTGCTTTCAGAAGTTGAGGATTATGAGCCCCTATTAAACTCCAAACCGAAAATGCCTTTAATTACAGAAACTGCGTACACCGGGAATTTCTGTTTAGGGCAATATTGTATATATTTCACACAGCATATTTTTCTTTTCGGATCGACAAAACAGTTTTTTCAAAATTTTCCTGAGCTTTGCTCATAAATTCTAGGTCAATATTATTATGAAAACAATCAACTGAATGACTACAGTTTTCTTAAATATGAATTTTCTGTATTGTCTATAGCTTTAGGATTTCTCCTGTATCAAGATACAGGAAGGTAATAGGTGAAATAGGTAGAAATAAATGCCACAGGATGTGCTGCACGGCATCCTGTTTACTTACGGCACTCTTCAAAATATAGCATTCTGAATGCAGAATGCCCTACAAGAGAAAGGGTGAGTGGGAAGGAAGAGGACTCAGACGAAGATGTCTACAATGAGGAGTAATGAAGATTACCAATAAGTAATCAGGACAAAATTTCCAGTCCCTCTTTTTTTCATACCAATCCTTTCATGTATGAGAGGTGTGCCTCCATTACTTCAGCAGCTTGACTAAGGTAGTCATTACATCCTGGTAAGTGTATAACAAGAATCATTATATTGCAGATGAGAAGTCCTACCTTTTCATCGTCAGTCATTTACTTTGCAGGTAAGTCACCTAAATTATGATAAATAGATGGATAGATGGATAGAGAGATAGATAGATACCCTTTCAGGCTTAAAGTGACATGTACATTTTTCAAAAAAAGATGCAAGGGACTCAAGGTAGTTCCCACGTTTAGGTGGAGAGGAGCTTCACTATAGAGCACCCTACAATACCAGCAATAGTCTGAATCACTCACCTCAAATGTCTGTTTTTCTAGAAAGGTTGTTAAGCATAGGATTAGCACAGTGTCATCCATGTCGAGCTGGAGACTGACAAAGTCTTGAAGCATTGGATTAGCTAGTGCCATCTACACCGAGCTGAAAAATGACAAAAGCCTTTTACCACTTTAGTCACAATATCACAGCTTTGGATTGTTAAACTACCATTCAAAAGCCAACCTGGACTGAATAAAAATAACTCCTAACATGTGTTTTGCTCTCCTTTTGAGCTGTTCAGATAGGTATAGCTTTGTATAGGCACAAGGGAGCACCAAGAATAAGTCAACCCTTTTAGGCTTAGAGTGATGCACACATTAAGAAAAATCAAAAGCAAGGAACTCGGGCTAGTTCCCAAGTTTAGAGCGAGAGTAGCTCCAAGATAGAGCACCCAACAACACCAGCAAATTCTGGATCTGTTCACATGAAATGTCTCTTTTTCTAGCAACGTTTTTAAGCATAGGAATAGTACAGTGCCATCCACGCCGACCTAGAAAGTGACAAAGTCTCTTGTACAGCAAAGTCTTTAAACATAGGATTAGCTAGTGCCAGCCACTGCGAGCTGAAAATTACAAAATCATTTTACCATCGAGGGACGGAAGTACTTTAGTATTAGTAAAGTACCATCAAATTCAAAACTGGAATGAATAAAAGCAGCCCCTGACATGTGTTTCACTCTCAATATGAGCTCTTCAGAGAGGTATAGTTTTGTTGAAACACAAGGGAGCACACACTATAAGTCAAAACAATACATTTTCAGACTTAGAGTGAGAAGTAAATAAGGCTCATGGTTTTCAGTTTTTCCTGATTTTTACAGATAATTACAGACAGAAAACAAAGTGTTTCCAGTCAGTATTTATTTTTAAAAGCAGAAAAATGCAGAAAAGTGTGCTTCTTGTGGGTGGCTCTCAGTTTTTTCATAATTTCTAGGACAACAACTGAGCAGATAGGCAACATGGGAAGTTAACAATAGGTTAAGATTTCCCTAAATGGATGTGTATGGTAACATATATTTGTATTATAATGCTCATATTTACCTCAATGTTTAGTGTTTTGCTATATTTGGCTGCATAATTTGCTTAAATGCGACAGGTAGCAAAGTATGAGTTCATGTTTATTAATTAAATAAATGTGGAAATATACCATTTTATGACTCCATATATTTGCAAAACACAATATAAATATGGATAAATGCCAATAAGATGGGCAAAAAATAAATATGGTGAATACAGATGGAAATGTAAAAAGAAATATCATAAAACCGTGAGCCCTAGACATAAATTATGGGGGGGAAAGCAGGGAACTCGAGGAAGTTTTCAAGTACTGCCAGAGAACAGATTAATATTTCTACAACTCAATTTGAGACAATTACTAGACAGCCCAACTACTTTAGCAAGAGATTGGTAGGGAGTTCAGGGTTTTGTGGCATCCACCACTAAAATAGTACCATTATACATCTAAAACCAGGATCACTGAAATAATATCGAGGAAGAAAATATCGACTAGCAAAAATATCGTGGACAAAATATCGACAGACAAAATATCGAGTTTGTATCTACAAAGAGGTAAGTGCAAAAATATCAAGTACAAAATATCGTTTACAATAATATAGTTTTAAAAAATATCGACTTTATTAAAAACAGTGTTAAATTATATTAATATTAAAATTTAATTAATAAAATATACTTAAAAATACTAAAATTAACTTATAATAATTAATTAATAAATAAAATTAATATAAATAAAATTTTACAATAATATTTGTTAAAACATATATATATAGTAACATACTATAATTAAATAAGATACTATTATATTACCATACAATAGCAGAAGTGTAAAAAATACTATTCCCACTCCAAAGAGTGCAAGCGTAGCGAAAGCTTTGGATAGCGTAGGGGTTAAAATTACTATTCCCACTCCAGTGGGTGCAACAGTAGGGAAAGCGTTGGATAGCGTAGGGGTAAAAATTACTATTCCCACTCCAGTGGGTGCAACAGTAGGGAAAGCGTTGGATAGCGTAGGGGTAAAAATTACTAATCCCACTCCAGTGGGTGCAACAGAGGGGAAAGCGTTGGATAGCGTAGGGGTTAAAATTACTATTCCCACTCCAGTGGGTGCTACAGTAGGGAAAGCGTTGGATAGCGTAGGGGTAAAAATTACTATTCCCACTCCAGTGGGTGCAACAGTAGGGAAAGCGTTGGATAGCGTAGGGGTTAAAATTACTATTCCCACTCCAGTGGGTGCAACAGTACGGAAACCGTTGGATAGCGTCGGGGTAAAAATTACTATTCCCACTCCAGTGGGTGCAACAGTAGGGAAAGCGTTGGATAGCGTAGGGGTTAAAATTACTATTCCCACTCCAGTGGGTGCAACAGTAGGGAAAGCGTTGGATAGCGTAGGGGTAAAAATTACTATTCCCACTCCAGTGGGTGCAACAGTAGGGAAAGCGTTGGATAGCGTAGGGGTTAAAATTACTATTCCCACTCCAGTGGGTGCAACAGTAGGAAAAGCGTTGGATAGCATAGGGGTAAAAATTACTATTCCCACTCCAGTGGGTGCAACAGTAGGGAAAGCGTTGGATAGCGTAGGGGTAAAAATTACTATTCCCACTCCAGTGGGTGCAACAGTAGGGAAAGCGTTGGATAGCGTAGGGGTAAAAATTACTATTCCCACTTCAGTGGGTGCAACAGTAGGGAAACCATTGGATAGCGTAGGGGTAAAAATTACTATTCCCACTCCAGTGGGTGCAACAGTAGGGAAAGCGTTGGATAGCGTAGGGGTTAAAATTACTATTCCCACTCCAGTGGGTGCAACAGTAGGGAAAGCGTTGGATAGCGTAGGGGTAAAAATTACTATTCCCACTCCAGTGGGTGCAACAGTAGGGAAAGCGTTGGATAGCGTAGGGGTTAAAATTACTATTCCCACTCCAGTGGGTGCAACAGTAGGAAAAGCGTTGGATAGCGTAGGGGTAAAAATTGCTATTCCCACTCCAGTGGGTGCAACAGTAGGGAAAGCGTTGGATAGCGTAGGGGTAAAAATTACTATTCCCACTCCAGTGGGTGCAACAGTAGGGAAAGCGTTGGATAGCGTAGGGGTTAAAATTACTATTCCCACTCCAGAGAATACAACATTAGGGAAAGTAAATACTTCTTAAATAATTATATAATATAATATTGAATATCTATTAATAATTAATTTAAAATATTTAATATTTGTATAAAAATAATTAATTAATATATTATATTTACTAATTAACAATAATTATTTCTATTGATCTCCTATTAATACTAATTAATATAAATAATTACTATTAATTATTTAATAATAATAAAGTATTTATCTATTATTTGAAATTAAAAAATTATAAATAAATGTAATTAATTAATTATTTATAATTAAATCACTTCCCACCCAATTCCCCTATAAACTCACAACCCACTACAAAAATAATTTTGTTAAATTTACATAATTACCAATTAATCAATTAATTAAAATTAATTACCAATTAATATTTAATTAATTAACTATTATAAATTAATTAATTATTAATTTAAAATTACTATCAATAAATAAATTTAATTATTTAATTAATTATAATTAAAATACTTCCCACCCTATTCCCCTATAAACCCACAACCCGCTACAGAATTAAATTACGCAATGATTATAAAAACAAAATTCATTAATAAAAATACACACTTTTCACACATATTATACCATAAAAATCCACTATAAAAAATTAGATATTATTATAAAATCGATATTTTTTACTATCTATATTTTTAACAGTCGATATTATATCACTTACCTTAAAAACGATATTTTGGTCATCTATATTCTGTACTGTCGATATTTTGTCCAGTCTATATTTAAAAGTCGATATTATGTCCAGTCGATATTTTTGAGTCGATATTATGTCTGTGCACCGTCAAACCACTGTTATTACCTCTTCTGAACTTCTGGTCTAGTTATCTCAAGACTACAAAACTACAAGATCCTGATCTTAGTCTCTCAAAAAGTGCCATTAGACCTCTCCTGGTGACTAGAAATAGATAATCTCCAGAAAGGGCTATACTTCGACCCACAACTGCAATTGTGCTGACAACACATACCAGTGAGGTAGACATGAGGAGAGTTTTTACCTGGGGATGTTCGAAAAGGTCAATGGTCATCACTCAAAACTGACAAATCATCACATTTGAGAGACCTATCAACTATATTTCATGCCCTTCTGATTCAGAACAAATCTCTAAGAACATACAATCAGGTAGCGAAAGCATATATAGTTTGACAGGATTGTACAAGGTGTCCTATTTTAGCTTGTGTTTCTCAGAAGAGCTGTTCATAGGCAGAATTAAACCTGCGTTCTCTCCATGTTTCTTATCTTCAAGAGCAGCAAATCTATTGGGAGATTAATTCTGTAGATGTTCACTTCCTATGTGTCCTTTTCAGTTCATAGTACATCAGTTGGTGCATTTATGAGTAGACCTATTCACATTTAAATGTCTTCTCTCCTTCATCAGTTCTGCACAGTGATGCACTGTCAGTATTCCAAAGAATTGACATTCTGTTACTCTGCAAGCCTAAGGGGCTGCTCTAAGCATTTTTCTTCTTTTCTTCTCCACCCGAGAGTGGTGAGGAAGTGTCAGGAGGAAGCAGCAATATTGATCGTAATCATGCCATTCTGGCTTCATCATCATTGGTTTCCTGCTCTTCTTCTTTTCATCTTCCTTAAATTCCTGCTCCTCTTCATTTTCTCCATTGTCACTTTGGACACTTAGCTTCCATCACCACACAGCATGGAATATGAACATCTTGGAATACAAGTAAAGGGTTGAACAAGCAAAGTTGCATTACTATTCAGCCCTGTGTGAACGAGTAGCTTGTCCCAGAACCAGTTTGGTGTAACTTAAGAGAAGAGGACTGCACATTTCCCTAAACACACATTTGGCTGGCACACCTGCTTCCTCTCAGGATAGAAGGCCTATGCCATTGGATTTCCCTTTGATTAGTGCACTCTGTTGCAGTTTACAGTAAGGTGGAAAGGCGGGAAATTCAATCTAGATTTTGAATCAAACTCTAGTATCCCATCACAGGTCGATTAGACCTTTTTACCTGTCATAGAGTGTAGAAGGTAATCTTTCTCAACAAATCAATTCGAACCACTTCCATCTCCTTCCCCAAAGAACCACTGACAAAAGGTCAAGTTCGAAAATGTATTATAAAGCCAAAAGCAATTGTGTATATAAACACCTCAGTAAATGGTTCAACAAATACACAGGTACTAATACAAACATAATCCTACGGAAAAGTCTCAAACGACTGAGAAACAGCACTAATATAATTTCCAAGACCACCAGGCTTGCAAGAATTGCTATAATTTGGGTCTTGGTAGACATGGACGAAAGGAAGAAATACATCAGGATAAATCTGTCCCTACACTATACTAAGTGTCATCCCTACAACCAGGTTCTCTCCTAACAAAAGGTGTCAGCCGTGGTGACTTCCAAAGAAGTTCACTCACTCAGTTCGGACTTAGCCTCTCGAGTTCATCTCGCACAGCAGCTTTCTGCCTACCCAGCATCTTTCTTCGCCCTCGTGCGCTTCTATTCTGCTCTCCTCCCGGGTTGCTGTCCCTAATACGAAACCCACAATTCGGTTGACACGCCCCAAGGGACGCCCCTCTCAAAGTATTAATTTTCAAAGGGTCTTCTTCTTGATGTCTTCATCCTTGTTCGTTGAAAAACGGCCTTGGGTCCCACAGTCGTCTCCTCTTGAAGTTGCTTCCCTAAAATTCCACAGCCACTCCTCCGGGTCTGTAACTACCATCCTGACTCTCATGCACAATGGGCCCTTCTCTACTATCTTTAGTTAACCTTGCACCTGCAAAGGAACGCACATAAATCGGTTTGCAACAACATACTACTTGCAATTAATTCTTTAAGGCAACCTTCTAGGAAAAAGGCAGTTCCATGATTTAACGTTAGCAGACACATTCCTAGCTCGGCCTACACAGTCCGCTATCCCCACCTGGGCCTCTGCACATTTCGAGATGTCACCCCCTAACATTGGCAAACAGTTTGCTCGTTAGGCCTACATCATTATAGCAAAAGAAAGAATATATTTTCTAACTAAACACTTCTATGTTGTTACATGAAATACAATAGTAATTTCCTAAACATGCCTTAGAATACATCAATGCCTATCTAAGCATCCTTTAACTGAATTAGCATTACTTCACAAATACATTTCTAGATTAACATGGCATCAGTATTTCAAAAACACTTCACGTTACATCTGTGTATAATTCTGATACATGGTTTCACAACTCCATGTCTTTCTCAAATGTGATTATAAGCCTCTATATATGCAGGTGCGGATTACTAATGAATATTATGCACCCCTACAATTTCTAACACAGTTTTGCGCTCTCTCAGTCCCCCTTTGATGACCTGTGTCATCACCACATCCCACATTATCTTAGGGTTAGGACCAATCTAGACCGCACTTGTGGCGACGTTCCCTCGCCGGAGCATTTCCAATGCTCTTAGACTTCTATATTGATTGTCCTGCAACTCCTCCATTCTCCGTGTCTGTCCCCTCACGGATCTATCCAACCTATTGGACCTATAGCATTTGTACAATCTCAACAAACCCCATATTCCAACCACACAGGCCACTATGATGAGGAGGGGCTCCAAAATGTATTCAAGAAAATTCCTACCCAAGTTTGCAAACCAACTTCCAACACTTCCAAATCCCTTGCCAACCTTTTCCCACGTGTTTTCTTGTGTCAAATCATTAATCTCATAATGGATGGCAGTAATGTTGCGTATATACTTCTTCAGATCTTTAGAATTATCCGGAATATACGTACAGCATTCCTGGACCTTCAAAAGTTTACAGACTCCGCCCTCTTTTGCTAATAGGACGTCTAAGGCAAGGCGGTTTTGTAAAACCATCGCCCGTATCGACAACATCTCACCATGAATCAACACCAATGATTTAGCCGTACTCATTGACAATTCATCCACCACTGTTGCTAATCTTCGTATCTTTACATCATTTAAAATCACTCCCAGCATTGGTATGACAGCTCCAAACACATCTCCTACTATTGCAGCAGCACTTTCTCCTCTCTTCACCCTTGTCAACTTGCCACCCTCCACCTGAGCGAAATCCTCAGTGTGATATATCTTAGGAAAGATAATCGCCAGGTAACATGTCCCATACCACTTATCCGGTAACCTTACGTATGCATTTCTTCCACAAACAAAATACACCGTAGGGATCACTTGCACCACACTCTTCAGAAAGTCTTTGGTATAATATTCTAATTTGAAAGTGTGTTCACACGTTGTCTCACCAACATACACATTTTCGTAGTATGTCTTTGGCCGATGTAAACACAATTTTCCCTTCTGTACAACATCTAAGGCTATCGGACCATAACTTCCCTTTGACTTGTGTCCAAGCTCTTCATCCGTCCAATCTACCTTACCCTGACCTGACGTCTGTAACTGCTTCTGTTTTTGGTATCTGTCCTCAACCTGTTCTACGAACTTCTTCTCTACCTCTGTTAATGAGCAGGTCAAGTTGTGTCGGTGTGCATATGAGGTATCTATGGTTTTCGTTGGAATAAAAAAGTATCTAAGTCTATCCTCTGACTTATAATAATCCCATTTGTTCAGATGCTTATAATTTGGGACTTCGGGTAACACAGCATCATAATTCGAAAAGAAATATTCAAAATGAGATCTCCTATAAAATATGCTAAGCAGCAAGCTACATGAAATTCCATATGTTAATGGGAGGTGATGGTATCTAATACCCTCGTCTACTGAAGCTGGCAATTGCATGCACACATAACAATCTTTCGCATCCATCGCATCAATGTACTCATACAACAATTTAGCGTAAGCATTTTCCCTAAAGTTTCCTTTAGACAGATCAGCATGTAATCTACGGCTTTCTTCAGCTAGAAAAGCTTTCTCGGCTCCTATGTTTACCTCTTTGTGGCTAGGAGTGGTAGGTGTAGGTGTTCCCTTGACCTCCGCTTCCTGCTCTTGTGGCGCTAAATAAGAAACTAAAACTACAACGAATATAAAGAAAATCACTAACCCTAATAGTGTACCTATAATACATTTTGCCCTACGAGTCGGGTTCCCAGCCTCCATGGTTTCAGACAGTGTGATTCGATTCTAGCAGCAACACAAAGTCCTGGCAATTACAAAGTCTCTTGCTTGGCCTTATGAATTTCCTCGAACCACACCTAGAAGCAGAGATCCCCTTTCAGATTTTTATTGTCCATTTCGTGTTCAGGTGACCCTACCCTTCTCCGTCCTCTAAGGGATGTCCCTGAGTTGCTTCTTCTTACACTCGGCTCTAAGTAACTTCTGTAGCTATTTACAAAGATTTTACTGCGCATCAATGATAAGATTTTCTCCTAGTGCACAGAGTACGTAATCCAAGAGTTCCATATGAAGGACTATTGATTCGTAGGCAGGTATTTCAGGGCCAAATGTAGGAAAGGTCAATCTTTTTAAGATCAAATCATTTATCTTGCTTAGGAGAGGGGGATTAGGAACAGTGATTGTCAGTAAGCCTTCGATTTCCAGTCCGGGCACTAACAATATCACTTCCAACTTATAGTTCGGGGCCGTATCGGTCACCAGCACCGATCTCACCCTCCCGGATCTCAGTACACCTGGCATTTGTCAAAGGGTAGGTCCACTCGGAGTGGCGTATCTTCTGCAAGGCACTCTCACCCTCCTTGATCTCCTCGGACCCTTTTCCTCTGACTCTTGGTCTCCTGCTTCCGGGTCTGATTCTTCGGATACAGGCGCAAGATCTTTTTCAGAGGTCAACCTCAAATTCAACCTCTTCCGCCTTTCAGGCCAGCTTGCCTCGGTGCCCTTTACTCCTCTGTTCCTTGTCGGCACGACCTGCTCATCTCGACCTTCAGCTTCTCCAGAGTTGGGATCACCCTCACAGCAGCTTTCCCATTCGGAGTCAGATTCGGTGTCGCTGCCGTTGTGATCTCCCTCAGCTCGGTCGGGTGAGTTACCAGCTTCTTCAGACGCCCCCACAGCTTGGCTTGTCCCCTCTTGTGGATCTTCCTTCACAGCTGGATTTTCTGCGAGAGGAGCTGTTTCTTCCAGGGGCGCTGGGACTCTTCGGGTGTGGGAAGCGTGGATCCAATTTGGCAGTCCTCCACACTTCACAGCAGTGTTCGTCACCAGGATGACTTGGAATGGTCCTCTCCAGCGGACGTCCAGGCAGCTCTTCCACACGTGCTTCCGCACTAAGACCCAGTCTCCGGGACACAGGTCGTGACAGAGGTCTCTAGAAGTTGGGATTTCTGCCGTCTGCACCTGAAGAGACACAGAATGGATGACGTCAGATAGTCCTTTGCAGTAATCAAGAATCAGATCATCTGTGATATTCAGCAAGGCCGCTGAGGGGACGGATGGCAACCTCATAGCTCTTCCCATCAGCACCTCATGGGGCGAAAGTCCTGTTCTCCTGTCTGGGGTACTACGCATGCTCATCAATACCAACGGCAAAGCATCTGGCCATTTCAGGGACGTGGAGGAACACACTTTCGCCATTCGTGCTTTGAGAGTTCAATTTGTTTGTTCCACTATGCCAGAAGTTTCCGGCCGATAGCTACAATGCAATCTCTGATCAATGTTCAATGCCGAACAGAGCATCTTCACAACTTCCCTGCTGAAATGTGTTCTGTCCGATTCCAAAGAGGTCGGTTCCCCGAACCTAGGTACTAACTCCCTCAACAATAACTTAGCTACTGTGAGTGTATCGCACCTACGAGTGGGATATGCATCGACCCACCTGGAGAACACACATACAATTACCAAAACATATCTGAGGCTGTTACACTTTGGCATCTCAATGAAATCCAATTGCATTCTGTTGAAGGGCCCTCCAGACCTCCTCACATGACTCAACGTAACTGGTGTCCTTTTTCCAACATTCATCTGTTGACAGGTAACACACCTCTGACACACCGCTTCTGCAGCCGTTCTGAACTTTGGGGTATACCAAGTCTGCCTGAACACTCGTATCATTGCATCCCTTCCCAAGTGTACAGAACCATGTATCTGACGAGCCATCGGGCTCACCAGTTCATTCGGTAACACAGCTCTCCCATCTGCCGAAATCCACAAATCCAGATCCCTCTTGGTACAGCCCGAAGTCACCCACATTTTTTTCTTAAAATCTGACGCTTGTTGCTGCATCTTCCTCAATTCATCCCAGGTATCTGCCACTTCAAGTACGATGTTTAACTCGGTCCCTCTGTGTATTCTCTCAACAACCTGGTCCGTGAAGGAGTAAGCTTGCTCGGCACAATAACGTGCTACCTCATCCGCATAGCTGTTACCCAGGGACACAAAATCAGCACCCTTACTATGTGCTGTGCATTTTACCACTGCAATTTCTGCTGGTCCCTGCAGAGCTTCCAGTAGTAACCTGACAAATTCTCCATTCCTGATAGGGGAACCTGATGATGTCATATAACCCCTTTGAGACCGTAACTGACCGAAGTCATGAACCACACCGAACCCGTATCTGCTGTCGGTGTATATGGTGACTCGAATCTTGTTGGCTGCCAAACAGGCACGCGTCAACGCAACTATCTCAGCCACATGAGCGGAGTGTACTCCCTCAAGCAGGCGGCTTCGATTATCCCATGGATCGTACAAATGGCAAAAGCCGCTCTCAACTGTCCAGCATTGTCTCTTATACATGAGCCATCTACAAAGAGAATTTCATCTGGGTCTTCCAAAGGCTCATCGACAATGTCTGGTCTCGGTTTGGTACATAGTTCAGTCACTTCAAGGCAGTCATGGTCTTCACAATCATCATCTAAGACATTTGGCAATGGCATCAACGTAGCAGGGTTCAAAACTGAGCACCTCTTTAGGGTCACATTTTCTGCGGCAAGTATAACCTGCTCGTAACGTGTGAGCCTGTTGTTAGTCAGGTGCTGCGTTTTGGTCCTTGTCATTAGCAATTCTACTGAATGTGGAACGTATACCACCAATGGATGTCCCATCACTATGCTCTCACAACGCTCAATGCTGACACCCGTTGCAGCAACGGATTTGAGACATCCGGGCAACACTGCGACTACTGGATCTAAGGTAGCCGAGAAATATGCAACTGGCCTACGGGCACCTCCGTGATCTTGGGTCAAAACTGCTAACGCGCAGCCCTCTCGCTCGCAGCAGAACAATGAAAACAGTTTGGTGTAATCAGGCATTCCCAGGGCCGGAGCCTGACATAAGTCTTCTCTCAACACTAGGAAAGCCATCATGCAGTCTGTGTCCCATGGTACCGGATCACTCACGTCCTTGAGCGTCAGTTTCTGTAAAGGCTTCGCTTTTAGTGAGAAATTTGCAATCCACTGGCGACAGTAGCCAACCATCCCCAGGAACATTCTAACCTCTCTTTGTGTGGTAGGCACCGTCATTTTCATTATGGCCTCTATTCTGTCTGGGGACACTTTTCTTATTCCCTTCTCTATTCTGTGTCCCAAATACTGTACTTCAGGAAGACAGTATTGTAACTTGCTAGGAGATACCTTGTGGCCATTCTCTGCCAGATGGTTCAACAAAGCGATGGTGTCTATTCTACAGGCATCTTCTGTCTCTGACGCAACAAGGAGGTCGTCTATGTACTGTACAAGAACCGAGTTCTGGGGCATTACTAGACTTTCAAGATTCTTCTTCAATAATTGATTAAAGATCGATGGACTTTCTGTATACCCCTGTGGGATACGACACCATGTTAATACACGGTTTTCCAGCTTAAAAGCGAAAATAAATTGGCTCTTCTCATGTAACGGTATAGAGAAAAAGGCCTGACACAAATCAATCACGGTGAACCACTCAGCCTGTGCTGAAATCTGAAACAGTATCACTGATGGATTCGGTACCACTGGACAGCATGGAACTACAATGTCATTTACTTTTCGTAAATCCTGCACAATCCTGTACTTCCCGCTAGGCTTTTGCAAGCCCATAATCGGAGAGTTACACGGACTGCCCATTGTTTCTTTTAGGATTCCCTGTTTAATCATGGACTCAATCACAAGTTTTATTCCCGCAATTGTTTCTGGGGTCAGCTTGTACTGGGGTGTTCTTGGAAATTCTGCATCGAGTCTTACTTGTATTTTGACTGGCTCTACGCCTTTAATTAATCCAATCTCTTCACCTGTGAAATCCCAAACCTCTTGTCTGACTGTCTCCCTTAAGTCCCAGGGGAGTTCCTCCACTGTTAGTGCAGGATACAATTCTATGCACAGACGTGTGTTCGCAACCTTAAAGGCAGCATCATCATCATTTGTCTCCAACTCTACTCCCTTTGGTGTACAATAGATGGTGCAATTGAGTTTACACAACAGGTCCCTTCCTAGCAGACACACAGGACTAGAATCACATACCACAAATTGATGGTTGTCCCTGAAGTTTCCTATTTTCACTGGGACGGGCTCGGTCAGTGGATTCGTCATTTTCCTATTTGCTACACCCATGAGAGAGCGCAACACTGTGTTAGAAAGTGTAGGGGTGCATCATATTCACTAGTAACCCGCACCCGCGTACATAGAGGCTTATAATCACATTTGAGAAAGACTTGGAGTTGTGAAACCATGTATCAGAATTATACACAGATGTAACGTGAAGTGTTTTTGAAATACTGATGCCATGTTAATCTAGAAATGTATTCGTGAAGTAATGCTAATTCAGTTAAAGGATGCTTAGATAGGCATTGATGTATTCTAAGGCATATTTAGGAAATTACTATTGTATTTCATGTAACAACATAGAAGTGTTTAGTTAGAAAATGTATTCTTTCTTTTGCTATAATGATGTAGCCCTAACGAGCAAACTGTTTGCCAATGTTAGGGGGTGACATCTCGAAATGTGCAGAGGCCCAGGGGGGATAGCGGACTGTGTAGGCCGAGCTAGGAATGTGTCTGCTAACGTTAAATCATGGAACTGCCTTTTTCCTAGAAGGTTGCCTTAAAGAATTAATTGCAAGTAGCATGTTGTTGCGAACTGATTTATGTGCGTTCCTTTGCAGGTGCAAGGTTAACTAAAGATAGTAGAGAAGGGCCCATTGTGCATGAGAGTCAGGATGGTAGTTACAGACCCGGAGGAGTGGCTGTGGAATTTTAGGGAAGCAACTTCAAGAGGAGACGACTGTGGGACCCAAGGCCGTTTTTCAACGAACAAGGATGAAGACATCAAGAAGAAGACCCTTTGAAAATTAATACTTTGAGAGGGGTGTCCCTTGGGGCGTGTCAACCGAATTGTGGTTTTCGTATTAGGGATTAGCTCCCCGGAAGGAGAGCAGAGTAGAAGCGCACAAGGGCGAAGAAAGATGCTGGGTAGGCAGAAAGCTGCTGTGCGAGATGAACTCGAGAAGCTAAGTCCGAACTGAGTGAGTGAACTTCTTTGGAAGTCACCACGGCAACACCTTTTGTTAGGAGAGAACCTGGTTGTAGGGATGACACTTAGTATAGTGTAGGGACAGACTTATCCTGATGTGTTTCTTCCTTTCGTCCATGTCTACCAAGACCCAAATTATAGCAATTCTATATTATATTAGTGCTGTTTCTCAGTCGTTTGAGACTTTTCCGTAGGATTATGTTTGTATTAGTACCTGTGTATTTGTTGAACCTTTTACTGAGGTGTTTATATACACAATTGCTTTTGGCTTTATAATAAATTTTCGAACTTAACCTTTTATCAGTGGTTCTTTGGGGAAGGCGATGGAAGTGGTTCGAATTGATTTGTTGAGAAAGATTACCTTCTACACTCTATGACAGGTAAAAAGGTCTAATCGACCTGTGACGGGATACTAGAGTTTGATTCAAAATCTAGATTGAATTTCCCGCCTTTCCAGTTGGTAGCAGAGTAGGATGGTTTATCTTCTGGAGTGAAGGTAATCCAGATAGGTTAAGATTTCCCCAAGGCCCATAGAGATCTGAAGATTTGCGCCCATATAACAGCGGACGGAGAATGGAGATCCACGGAAGATGACGGAGAGTGACGGTGCGGCAGAAAGCAGCAGGTCATAAGAGTGTGAGTATAAAAAGGGTCATGCGTGTTAGATTGCGGTGTGTATTGTGTTGTCGTATTGTATTGTCTAGCGGAGTTGAGTGCCTGTAGTGTGAAAGGAGATCAGGTTGTGAGCGCGCGCAACCGGTGAAAATCTTAAGCTCAGGGAGAACTTAAGTGGTTCGGGTGTATCGAACACCCACAGTAATTGTCGACCATTGAAAGGGGATCATGAGGTACCATTGATCGCCCGCAGGACGAATATAGGGGGAACGAATGTGTGAATGCGTGGGTAACGGACGCTGGTTGGAAGTTACCGTGTGTATGAAACCTATCAGAGAGGCGACTGTTTGATCGTTAATTGGACAGACATTTGCCAGTCGGTGACAATTACAGTCAGACTGTGGACGTACAGTCAGAGAAGTGATTGCTTTGTCGGAAGTGATCATTTCAAAGCTTATGATTGGGACGCATGCATGACCGAGAGACAAGCGGAGAAAGGAGGGGAACTGCTGCAAACGGAGTAGAGTGACGTCAGGAAGCGCTGCGCTGGGATAGGACGGTTAGCGTGAAGCCGCGCTGAGATAGGGCGGTTAGCGGGAAGTGAGTGACGTCAGCGAAGAGCCGCGCTAAGATAGGACGGCCAGAGTGAAGCCGCGCTGGGATTGGTGGATTGTCATTGGGAAACGAACAAAAGTAGTAAACAAGAAATTGTTGTGGGTATCATCATGAAATGTTTAAAAGGATTGCGAAGTTGTTTTTCTGGAGAGAAGAGGCTAGAACCTCGGGGAGGGGAAGAGGCTCCACCCGAGGATATGCCAGCTCACTACATGGCTACGAACGTTGGATTACATACTATATTGTGGCTTGAGAACTGGTGTAAGATGACTGAGGGGAATGAGGAACTGACGTTTCCTAAGTACGGGACATTCAGATTAGAGGTGTTGTACCAGCTAAAAGCGATTATGTCTTCTCTGCGACCCTTGCCTAGACCAACACAGTTTGAGGCTTTGAATGCGTGGATCAGGGCAGCCCACGAGAAGAATAGGGACAGAAGACAAGAAAGAGTGAACAGATCAGTTAAAGCAGTGCAGGACGCGAGGTGGGATGCACTGGCCAAGAGATGGAGAGTACAGACCATAGAAGGGGATAGGTTGTACCCATTGTTGGTTAGTGAAAAGGAAGCACAGAAAAAGAATACAGAAGACGATGACAGTGAAACAGAAGATAGTCTGATAGAAAGACTGTTGTCGGACAGACCACCTCCATATAATCCAGAAATAGAAGGAAGCTCACCAATACCAACAGAAAGGGGAACATCGACAGTGGACGGTGGCATCCTAAGAGAGAGTGACTTAGGTCCGGTAGGGAACAGGGCGGTCTCAGTAGAAAGCGAGGTACCTCAACTGGCCCCGGAAGCAAGAGTAGTGGGAAGATTCACTGTACAGAAGGTACACTGTGAAGAGGGGGCCAATGCTCAGAGGTTACCAGATGCCCTTACGGTACCTGTTACCATAGGTCCGATAGTGTCAGTATACAATCCAGAACAAACACAAACCGAGAGTCTGCCACAGATGAACAGGGAAAGAAATACCAGCGAAGGAAAGAGTAATGTGGCAGACGAGTGGAATCAATGGTCCAGACCGATAGAAAGGAGTACCCCTTTGGCAGCATCAGCAGATTCATCAAGAGAACAGGGAGGGTTAAGAGGACCGATGGATCTGAGAGGACCACGGCCCCGGTCAATTAGAGAATTGAGGCCAGATTTGAGGACCTGGGAGACAATTGCGGATAACCAGAGTGACAGGTCAAGAGACGATTGCAGACAGTGGCGTTCAGAGAATAGGGAAGGATCCCAGTGCAGGTCTAATGGAAATAGACAAGAGGGGGACCGTGGGAGTGAGGAAAATAGGGGTACATTTACCCCTGGGACTGCAGAAAGACGACAAGAGTGGGACTGTGAAAGATGGGAGAGAGGAAGCTTTCCCCATAACACCCCTGAGGAAGACAGAAGGGTGAGTCAGGAATGTAAAGGGAAAGACCCAAGCGAAACTTCTAGCCAGGGCACATTGAGAGCAGTGATAAAGGCAAGGAGAATAGATGTACTAAGACTGAAGTCAGAAGTAGAAGAAATAGTGGAAGGTACAATACCGTTAGAAAGAATAGAACTTTACGAACCCGATGAACTGTTGTTTGTAGCGAAAGATGTTACTCGCAGAGCTAGGACAGCTCACGAGAAGCTAACGGAACTAGCGAACAAATACTCAGTGGACTTGACCAGGACAAAGGCGTTCCAAGGTGGCCATAGGTTGCAGTATACAGACCAAGATCTTGACGAGAAGAGAGTGATCGGATTAAAAACCCACATCAGAGAACTAGTAGTGGGAATCCGAATATGGGTTCAATTGGACAAATGGGAGGAAAAGTGGTCCAAAAAAAGAAGTGTTAGACGGAGCACCATAGAGACGCCTCCAGGGACGGGGCTAATGCATGCAGAAGCATACCCCTTGAGAGAAGTAGCCCATGGAGGATATGTGCACATACCCTGGAGCAGGGGAGATTTGGCCGCCTTTACGAACACATTTCCAAAATTGAGGGAAAACCCAGTAGAATGGTACAAGCAGGTAGAGAGGTTTGCCAAAATTTCAAAGGTACTGTGGGTTGATCTGAACACACTGTTTGACATTGTGGTTCCGGGAGATCTGTGGGTAGTGTGTAAGGTCAGTGTCGAGTGGCCCACAGAGGAGCCAGAACGGGATGCACACACGAATGGACCTTCACCAAGAGTGATGGTAAAATATGAGCAAGTGATTACGTGGTTGAAAACCAAGGTGCCACCACAAGACATAGATTGGGTGAAAATAGATCGAACTAGACAAGAACCAAAGGAGACAGTTCATGAATATTATGAGAGATTGTCACAGATATATAAGCAGTGCAGTGGTCTGGATGTGATGGATCCAAAGGACATGGGACAGTTTGTGTCCAAGTTTGTTTTGGGCTTGAGACCTGAGATCTGTCTAATGATACAGCAACATTTGATTTGTTGGCAAAACAAGCCTCTAGACGAGATCCTGAGGTACGCGAGATACTGCATTGATGAGATAGATTCTAAAACTAAGAAGCTTAAAGATAAACTGATGCTAGTCCAAATGCAATCGGGAGGACAGGGTCAGTCAGGAAGTGGAACATTGGGGAGAAGATCGAACAGCCAGAAAAGGGACAGTGAGGATGGCCCAAGGCCAAGGTTAGCTCTGGCGACTCTGAAAAAGACAACAAGATGCCATCAGTGTCACAAGATCGGGCACTGGAGGCGTGAGTGTCCCCATAACCCAGAGAATCAAGTACAGGAGGAGGAAGAGGAGAGTCAGACTCCCCAAACTCCGAGATCAACAGTAGTCAAGCTCAAAGTGGCAAAAGGGGGGACTTCCGCTCCTAGAGCCCCCGTTCCCCAGCCACCGAAGATCGGAGCAGGAAATAAGATATACCAGCAGATGCCCCTCCTGATAGACGGAGATGAATACTATGCTTTTAATCCAGTAACAGGCAGGTGTCTGGACGGAGAGGAATGCACCTTGGGAGCAGCATTAGAGATAGATCAGAGAGGACCTTTTGTAGAAGCAGATGTAGCCGGACACCCCACTACCTTTCTGGTGGATACGGGTGCGACTCGTTCTACTGTACGGTCCGCAGTGGTCCCTAACCTGCCTCTGTCAGGACAGACCATTCAAGTTGTGGGTGGAAAGGCGGGAAATTCAATCTAGATTTTGAATCAAACTCTAGTATCCCGTCACAGGTCGATTAGACCTTTTTACCTGTCATAGAGTGTAGAAGGTAATCTTTCTCAACAAATCAATTCGAACCACTTCCATCTCCTTCCCCAAAGAACCACTGACAAAAGGTCAAGTTCGAAAATTTATTATAAAGCCAAAAGCAATTGTGTATATAAACACCGCAGTAAAAGGTTCAACAAATACACAGGTACTAATACAAACATAATCCTACGGAAAAGTCTCAAACGACTGAGAAACAGCACTAATATAATTTCCAAGACCACCAGGCTTGCAAGAATTGCTATAATTTGGGTCTTGGTAGACATGGACGAAAGGAAGAAATACATCAGGATAAGTCTGTCCCTACACAATACTAAGTGTCATCCCTACAACCAGGTTCTCTCCTAACAAAAGGTGTCAGCCTACTTCTGACTTCAGTCTTAGTACATCTATTCTCCTTGCCTTTATCACTGCTCTCAATGTGCCCTGGCTAGAAGTTTCACTTGGGTCTTTCCCTTTACATTCCTGACTCACCCTTCTGTCTTCCTCAGGGGTGTTATGGGGAACGCTTCCTCTCTCCCATCTTTCACAGTCCCACTCTTGTCGTCTTTCTGCAGTCCCAGGGGTAAATGTACCCCTATTTTCCTCACTCCCACGGTCCCCCTCCTGTCTATTTCCATTAGACCTCCACTGGGATCCTTCCCTATTCTCTGAACCCCACTGTCTGCAATCGTCTCTTGACCTGTCACTCTGGTTATCCGCCATTGTCTCCCAGGTCCTCAAATCTGGCCTCAATTCTCTAATTGACCGGGGCCGTGGTCCTCTCAGATTCATCGGTCCTCTTAAGCCTCCCTGTTCTCTTGAGGAATCTGCTGATGCTGCCAAAGGGGTGCTCCTTTCTATCGGTCTGGACCATTGATTCCACTCGTCTGCCACATTACTTCTTCCTTCGCTGGTATTTCTTTCCCTGTTCATCTGTGGTAGACTCTCGGTTTGTGTTTGTTCTGGATTGTATACTGACACTATCGGACCTATGGTAACAGGTACCGTAAGGGCATCTGGTAACCTCTGAGCATTGGCCCCCTCTTCACAGTGTACCTTCTGTACAGTGAATCTTCCCACTACTCTTAGGATGCCACCGTCCACAGTCGATGTTCCCCTTTCTGTTGGTATTGGTGAGCTTCCTTCTATTTCTGGATTATATGGAGGTGGTCTGTCCGACAACAGTCTTTCTGTCAGACTATCTTCTGTTTCACTGTCATCGTCTTCTGTATTCTTTTTCTGTGCTTCCTTTTCACTAACCAACAATGGGTACAACCTATCCCCTTCTATGGTCTGTACTCTCCATCTCTTGGCCAGTGCACCCCACCTCACGTCCTGCACTGCTCTAACTGATCTGTTCACTCTTTCTTGTCTTCTGTCCCTATTCTTCTCGTGGGCTGCCCTGATCCACGCATTCAAAGACTCAAACTGTGTTGGTGTAGGCAAGGGTCGCAGAGAAGACATAATCGCTTTTAGCTGGTACAACACCTCTAATCTGAATGTCCCGTACTTAGGAAACGTCAGTTCCTCATTCCCCTCAGTCATCTTATACCAGTTCTCAAGCCACAATATAGTATGTAATCCAACGTTCGTAGCCATGTAGTGAGCTGGCGTATCCTCGGGTGGAGCCTCTTCCCCACCCCGAGGTTCTAGCCTCTTCTCTCCAGAAAAACAACTTTGCAATCCTTTTAAACATTTCATGATGATACCCACAACAATTTCTTGTTTACTACTTTCGTTCGTTTCCCAATGACAATCCACCTATCCCAGCGCGGCTTCACTCTGGCCGTCCTATCCTAGCGCGGCTCTTCGCTGACGTCACTCACTTCCTGCTAACCGCCCTATCTCAGCGCGGCTTCACGCTAACCGTCCTATCCCAGCGCAGCGCTTCCTGACGTCACTCTCCTCCGTTTGCAGCAGTTCCCCTCCTTTCGCCGCTCGTCTCTCGGTCATGCATGCGTCTCAATCATACGCTTTGAAATGATCACTTCCGACCAAGCAATCACTTCTCTGACTATACGTCCACAGTCTGACTGTAGTTGTCACAGACTGGCAAATGTCTGTCCAATTAACGATCAAACAGTCGCCTCTCCGATAGGTTTCATACACACGGTAACTTCCGACCAGCGTCCGTTACCCACGCATTCACACATTCGTTCCCCCTATCTCGGTCCTGCGGGCGATCAATGGTACCTCATGATCCCCTTTCAATGGTCGACAATTACTGCGGGTGTTCGATACACCCGAACCACTTAAATTCTCCTTGAGCTTAAGATTTTCACCGGTTGCGCGCGCTCACAACCTGATCTCCTTTCACACTACAGGCACTCAACTCCGCTAGGTAATACAATACGACAACACAATACACACCGCAATCTAACACGCATGACCCTTTTTATACTCACACTCTTATCACCTGCTGCTTTCTGCCGCACCGTCACTCTCCGTCATCTTCCGTGGATCGCCATTCTCCGTCCGCTGTTCTATGGGCACACATCTTCAGATCTCTATGGGCCTTGGGGAAATCTTAACCTATCTGGATTACCTTCACTCCAGAAGATAAACCATCCTACTCTGCTACCAACTGGAAAGGCGGGAAATTCAATCTAGATTTTGAATCAAACTCTAGTATCCCGTCACAGGTCGATTAGACCTTTTTACTTCTCATAGATTGTAGAAGATTCAGAAAAGGGGGTGGTGATGAACAGAGTGTCTGAATTAAGCAGACCACTCTTACCCAGTCCAAAGATCAGGGCTTGATCCATCACCGTTATTTATCTCACTGCACCATCCCAGGTCAGAACCTGGCTATATGCAAATCAGTCTGTCCCTGGCCCAGTGCATCATGGGAACAGGGCAGACTAAACTACCAAGCCAATTCTTCACCAGAAAGGAGACAAGCTACCGTGGACCGGTTTCTGGCATTTCAGCCGTCTTCGGCCCGGCTTGCTTGAATCCTGATGGTGCAGTGAGAAAGGGACTCATGTCTGGGTATACCCTGCCACATCTATAGTGGCCAAAAACGATTCAGAAAAGGGGGTGGTGATGAACAGAGTGTCTGAATTAAGCGGACCACTCTTACCCAGTCCAAAGATCAGGGCTTGATCCATCACCGTTATTTATCTCACTGCACCATCCCGGCTCAGAACCTGGCTATATGCAAATCAGTCTGTCCCTGGCCCAGTGCATCATGGGAACAGGGCAAACTAAACTACCAAGCCAATTCTTCACCAGAAAGGAGACAAGCTACCGGGGACCGGTTTCTGGCATTTCAGCCGTCTTCGGCCCGGCTTGCTTGAATCCTGATGGTGCAGTGAGAAAGGGACTCATGTCTGAGTATACCCTGCCACATCTATAGTGGCCAAAAACGATTCAGAAAAGGGGGTGGTGATGAACAGAGTGTCTGAATTAAGCGGACCACTCTTACCCAGTCCAAAGATCAGGGCTTGATCCATCACCGTTATTTATCTCACTGCACCATCCCGGCTCAGAACCTGGCTATATGCAAATCAGTCTGTCCCTGGCCCAGTGCATCATGGGAACAGGGCAGACTAAACTACCAAGCCAATTCTTCACCAGAAAGGAGACAAGCTACCGGGGACCGGTTTCTGGCATTTCAGCCGCCTTCGGCCCGGCTTGCTTGAATCCTGATGGTGCAGTGAGAAAGGGACTCATGTCTGAGTATACCCTGCCACATCTATAGTGGCCAAAAACGATTCAGAAAAGGGGGTGGTGATGAACAGAGTGTCTGAATTAAGCAGACCACTCTTACCCAGTCCAAAGATCAGGGCTTGATCCATCACCGTTATTTATCTCACTGCAACATCCCGGCTCAGAACCTGGCTATATGCAAATCAGTCTGTCCCTGGCCCAGTGCATCATGGGAACAGGGCAGACTAAACTACCAAGCCAATTCTTCACCAGAAAGGAGACAAGCTACCGGGGACCGGTTTCTGGCATTTCAGCCGTCTTCGGCCCGGCTTGCTTGAATCCTGATGGTGCAGTGAGAAAGGGACTCATGTCTGAGGATACCATGCCACATCTATAGTGGCCAAAAACGATTCAGAAAAGGGGGTGGTGATGAACAGAGTGTCTGAATTAAGCAGACCACTCTTACCCAGTCCAAAGATCAGGGCTTGATCCATCACCGTTATTTATCTCACTGCACCATCCCGGCTCAGAACCTGGCTATATGCAAATCAGTCTGTCCCTGGCCCAGTGCATCATGGGAACAGGGCAGACTAAACTACCAAGCCAATTCTTCACCAGAAAGGAGACAAGCTATCGGGGACCAGTTTCTGGCATTTCAGCCGTCTTCGGCCCGGCTTGCTTGAATCCTGATGGTGCAGTGAGAAAGGGACTCATGTCTGAGTATACCCTGCCACATCTATAGTGGCCAAAAACGATTCAGAAAAGGGGGTGGTGATGAACAGAGTGTCTGAATTAAGCAGACCACTCTTACCCAGTCCAAAGATCAGGGCTTGATCCATCACCGTTATTTATCTCACTGCACCATCCCGGCTCAGAACCGGGCTATATGCAAATCAGTCTGTCCCTGGCCCAGTGCATCATGGGAACAGGGCAGACTAAACTACCAAGCCAATTCTTCACCAGAAAGGAGACAAGCTACCGGGGACCGGTTTCTGGCATTTCAGCCGTCTTCGGCCCGGCTTGCTTGAATCCTGATTGTGCAGTTAGAAAGGGACTCATGTCTGAGTATACCCTGCCACATCTATAGTGGCCAAAAACGATTCAGAAAAGGGGGTGGTGATGAACAGAGTGTCTGAATTAAGCAGACCACTCTTACCCAGTCCAAAGATCAGGGCTTGATCCATCACCGTTATTTATCTCACTGCACCATCCCGGCTCAGAACCTGGCTATATGCAAATCAGTCTGTCCCTGGCCCAGTGCATCATGGGAACAGGGCAGACTAAACTACCAAGCCAATTCTTCACCAGAAAGGAGACAAGCTACTGGGGACCGGTTTCTGGCATTTCAGCCGTCTTCGGCCCGGCTTGCTTGAATCCTGATGGTGCAGTGAGAAAGGGACTCATGTCTGAGTATACCCTGCCACATCTATAGTGGCCAAAAACGATTCAGAAAAGGGGGTGGTGATGAACAGAGTGTCTGAATTAAGCAGACCACTCTTACCCAGTCCAAAGATCAGGGCTTGATCCATCACCGTTATTTATCTCACTGCACCATCCCGGCTCAGAACCTGGCTATATGCAAATCAGTCTGTCCCTGGCCCAGTGCATCATGGGAACAAGGCAGACTAAACTACCAAGCCAATTCTTCACCAGAAAGGAGACAAGCTACCGGGGACCGGTTTCTGGCATTTCAGCCATCTTCGGCCCGGCTTGCTTGAATCCTGATGGTGCAGTGAGAAAGGGACTCATGACTGAGTATACCCTGCCACATCTATAGTGGCCAAAAACGATTCAGAAAAGGGGGTGGTGATGAACAGAGTGTCTGAATTAAGCAGACCACTCTTACCCAGTCCAAAGATCAGGGCTTGATCCATCACCGTTATTTATCTCACTGCACCATCCCGGCTCAGAACCTGGCTATATGCAAATCAGTCTGTCTTATGGCCCAGTGCATCATGGGAACAGGGCAGACTAAACTACCAAGCCAATTCTTCACCAGAAAGGAGACAAGCTACCGGGGACCGGTTTCTGGCATTTCAGCCGTCTTCGGCCCGGCTTGCTTGAATCCTGATGGTGCAGTGAGAAAGGGACTCATGACTGAGTATACCCTGCCACATCTATAGTGGCCAAAAACGATTCAGAAAAGGGGGTGGTGATGAACAGAGTGTCTGAATTAAGCAGACCACTCTTACCCAGTCCAAAGATCAGGGCTTGATCCATCACCGTTATTTATCTCACTGCACCATCCCGGCTCAGAACCTGGCTATATGCAAATCAGTCTGTCCCTGGCCCAGTGCATCATGGGAACAGGGCAGACTAAACTACCAAGCCAATTCTTCACCAGAAAGGAGACAAGCTACCGGGGACCGGTTTCTGGCATTTCAGCCGTCTTCGGCCCGGCTTGCTTGAATCCTGATGGTGCAGTGAGAAAGGGACTCATGTCTGAGTATACCCTGCCACATCTATAGTGGCCAAAAACGATTCAGAAAAGGGGGTGGTGATGAACAGAGTGTCTGAATTAAGCAGACCACTCTTACCCAGTCCAAAGATCAGGGCTTGATCCATCACCGTTATTTATCTCACTGCACCATCCCGGCTCAGAACCTGGCTATATGCAAATCAGTCTGTCCCTGGCCCAGTGCATCATGGGAACAGGGCAGACTAAACTACCAAGCCAATTCTTCACCAGAAAGGAGACAAGCTACCGGGGACCGGTTTCTGGTATTTCAGCCGTCTTCGGACCGGCTTGCTTGAATCCTGATGGTGCAGTGAGAAAGGGACTCATGTCTGAGTATACCCTGCCACATCTATAGTGGCCAAAAACGATTCAGAAAAGGGGGTGGTGATGAACGTGAAGCGTGGAAGGGTATACTCAGATGTGAGTCCCTAGCTCATTGCACCATCAGGATTCAAGCAAGCCAGGCCGAAGACGGCTGAAATGCCAGAAACCGGTCCCCGGTAGCTTGTTTCCTTCCCAGTATAAGAATTGGCTTGGTAGTTTGGTCTGCCCTGTTCCCATAATGCACTGGGCCAGGGTCAGACTAATTTCATATAGCCAAGTTCTGAGCTGGGATGGTGCAGTGAGCTAAAAAACGGTGATAGATCAAGCCCTGATCTTTGGACTGGGTAAGAGTGGTCTGCTTAAATCAGACACTCTGTTCATCACCACCCCCTTTTCTGAATCACTTTTTGTCCACCATAAGCGTGGAAGGGTATACTCAGATGTGAGTCCCTAGCTCATTGCACCATCAGGATTCAAGCAAGCCAGGCCGAAGACGGCTGAAATGCAAGAAACCGGTCCCCGGTAGCTTGTTTCCTTCCCAGTATAAGAATTGGCCTGGTAGTTTGGTCTGCCCTGTTCCCATGATGCACTGGGCCAGGGTCAGACTAATTTGCATATAGCCAAGTTCTGAGCTGGGATGGTGCAGTGAGCTAAAAAACGGTGATAGATCAAGCCCTGATCTTTGGACTGGGTAAGAGTGGTCTGCTTAAATCAGACACTCTGTTCATCACCACCCCCTTTTCTGAATCACTTTTTGTCCACCATAAGCGTGGAAGGGTATACTCAGATGTGAGTCCCTAGCTCATTGCACCATCTGGATTCAAGCAAGCCGGGCCGAAGACGGCTGAAATGCCAGAAACCGGTCCCCGGTAGCTTGTTTCCTTCCCAGTATAAGAATTGGCTTGGTAGTTTGGTCTGCCCTGTTCCCATGATGCACTGGGCCAGGGTCAGACTAATTTGCATATAGCCAAGTTCTGAGCTGGGATGGTGCAGTGAGCTAAAAAATGGTGATAGATCAAGCCCTGATCTTTGGACTGGGTAAGAGTGGTCTGCTTAAATCAGACACTCTGTTCATCACCACCCCCTTTTCTGAATCATAGATTGTAGAAGGTAATCTTTCTCAACACATCAATTCGAACCACTTCCATCTCCTTCCCCAAAGAACCACTGACAAAAGGTCAAGTTCGAAAATTTATTATAAAGCCAAAAGCAATTGTGTATATAAACACCTCAGTAAAAGGTTCAACAAATACACAGGTACTAATACAAACATAATCCTACGGAAAAGTCTCAAACGACTGAGAAACAGCACTTATATAATTTCCAAGACCACCAGGCTTGCAAGAATTGCTATAATTTGGGTCTTGGTAGACATGGACGAAAGGAAAAAATACATCAGGATAAGTCTGTCCCTACACTATACTAAGTGCCATCCCTACAATAAGGTTCTCTCCTAACAAAAGGTGTCAGCCGTGGTGACTTCCAAAGAAGTTCACTCACTCAGTTCACTCAGTTCGGACTTAGCCTCTGCCTACCCAGCATCTTTCTTCGCCCTCGTGTGCTTCTACTCTGCTCTCCTCCCGGGGTGCTGTCCCTAATACGAAACCCACAATTCGGTTGACACGCCCCAAGGGACGCCCCTCTCAAAGTATTAATTTTCAAAGGGTCTTCTTCTTGATGTCTTCATCCTTGTTCGTTTAAAAACGGCCTTGGTTCCCACAGTCGTCTCCTCTTGAAGTTGCTTCCCTAAAATTCCACAGCCACTCCTCCGGGTCTGTACATACCATCCTGACTCTCATGCACAATGGGCCCTTCTCTACTATCTTTAGTTAACCTTGCACCTGCAAAGGAACGCACATAAATCGGTTCGCAACAACATGCTACTTGCAATTAATTCTTTAAGGCAACCTTCTAGGAAAAAGGCAGTTCCATGATTTAACGTTAGCAGACACATTCCTAGCTCGGCCTACACAGTCCGCTATCCCCACCTGGGCCTCTGCACATTTCGAGATGTCACCCCCTAACATTGGCAAACAGTTTGCTCGTTAGGCCTACATCATTATAGCAAAATAAAGAATACATTTTCTAACTAAACACTTCTATGTTGTTACATGAAATACAATGGTTTCACAACTCCATGTCTTTCTCAAATGTGAGTATAAGCCTCTATATATGCGGGTGCGGATTACTAGTGAATATGATGCACCCCTACAATTTCTAACACAGTTTTGCGCTCTCTCAAAGGCAAACTTGATGTGCAGTAAGGTTGGTTAGGGTTGCCTCAGGAACCATTTTCTCATTTTCTAGAGAGTGCCCCGGAGTCACTCCTGCCCACTGTCAAGTGAAATCTACAAAACTGGCATCTCTCAACAGCTCCTCAGAACATGTTCTGGTCCTGTGAGAGATCAGTAGAAGCAATGAACCTGCTGTTTGAGGCCTGTAAGGAGACCTGAAGAGCTAGGCCTGCTGTCACTTGGACCCAGGACAAAGAGGAGGACTGCCAGGTTTGGTTGGCTTCACTCCTGTGTGGCTACAGGGACACAAAGAGCTGCAAGAGGCCTTTTTCCTGAAATGCCCTCCTTTTCAAATGCAACTGGACCTGGACTGGACATTCTGCTGGACTCTGATGGCTACAGTCTGAGCCATAATTGCAGTCAGTGCGGTGTGTGGACCCTTGGCTGAGTCCAGCTGGACTTCTTCAACAATCTCAGAAAAGTTGGGACTTGAACACATTTTGGACTTCCAGACCCCTGGAGGACTGGGACTAACTACCCAGTAAACATGCTTCGACCAAGACCCTGAGTCGTCAAAATGCAGTGAGTTTGGGGCATTAAACACCTTGACACAGCACATCTGAGTGCGTGTTTTTCTCAACATTGGATGAGGTGTGAGGATTGATATACAGGTAACCCACAATGTTTTTCTCTTCAAAGGGGAAATTTACCTTCAAAGGCAGGGCACTGCCATGGGAACATCTGTAGCTCCAACATACGCAAATCTTTTTATGGCAGTATGGGAGGAAAACATACTAAGAAGCAAATACAAGTCCAATATACGAACCTGGATAAGGTATATTAATGACTTATTTGTCTTGTGGGAAGGAGATCAAAACCATCTATCAGAATTCTTAGAGGATCTAGACCATAATGACTTGAATTTAACATTTACATCATCCTGTAGCAAAACCAGAGTGTTCTACTTAGATGTGGAAGTGTTTGTCAAAAACCAACGGTTCTGCACAAAAATACATAGGAAACCCACTGCCACTAACAGTGTCCTTCATGCTAGCAGCGGACATCCGGACCATCTAAAGTGGAGCATCCCGTATGGAGAGATGCTCCGCGTAAAAAGAAACTGCTCAGAACCAAAGGATATAGAACAAACTATTGAAGACACTGGTCTCAGGTTTCTGGCAAGGGGATATCCTATGGAGGTTGTTGAACAGGCTAAGACAAAAATTCAGGAAAGACCACGATCCACATTACTGGAAACAATGGAGAAGGTGGAAAATGAAGAAACAACTCGCATCATCATGGATTTCAACGTAGAACATCAAAGTCTTAAAAAAATCATAAAGAAAAATTGGAAAATCCTGATGTTAGATGATACATTGAAAAAAACCCTTCCACCAACTCCCCAAATAACTTACAGAAAGACAGCTTCTCTGGGTGATATCCTCACACAAAGTCACCTATCCACCATCAATCCACAGAATGAGAAAGGCAACAAATCCTGGCTTACAACACCTGGCTTCTGGAAATGCTCTAAATGCAAAGCCTGTGAGCATGGCAAAAACACACTCTCATATGAACTACAAAATGGAAACATAGAAAAAATCACCGATCACATAACGTGCGAATCCAAATTTGTAGTATACGTCCTACAATGTCCATGCCAAAAACTATACGTAGCACACAGTAAGGAGGTAGGTCCTTGACGGGGCTGAGGGAGGGCTGGACCCTATAGAAGCGAGAACAAAAGACTGTGCCCCCTCTCTCAATGACTTAATGCTGGGACCAAATACACAACGTTAAATTTGATCCGGTATATTTATTTATACCTTTTTCTTTATATCATTATTTCAAAAGAAATTTTGTTTGGCAGAAAAGGATACAACAAACACAGTTACATACACAATTATTGACAATACACTCAGAATTACATTAACAAAATGATACTAACACACTCTGTGAAAAGAAGGAAAATTTTCAAGTGTAACATCCCACAAATAAAAGTACTGGATTATAAACGTTGCAATTAACCAATTTAGTGCAAACAAATCATAAAATACACGACAAAAGAGCCAATTCGAAAACAAGAGCAAAATACAGCGTAAGGCAGATATGATTTTGAAACACAGTAAATGTCTATAATTAGCTCTTGCTGGATTGCCGACGCGTTTCAAGTTTGGACATGAAGTTTCCAAACTCTCATCAGGGCTCTTGTTATTATTCTGTAGGAATGTAAAAAAATTATAAATCGTTTTAATACAACCAAATGGCCTCTTCTGAAGAAAGAAGAACCGTTTGAATAGAATTAAAAGTACCTGGGTATTACTGTTAGGTTGGCCTGCTCGGGTTTCTAAAAATGGACCAAATCCTTTGTTCAGGACACAACCAGGATAGCTTCAGTGACAACACCAACCTGGAAACAAAGGTGTTGTCCATATTTAACGTGTGGTCTCTTGGGCATGGAATAGCAACCTGCAATATATTTACAAACAAAGGTATAATATAAAATTCATACCTTCAAGAGATCGATTTAATGGCCAAAAAGGGTTCTGGGGGCGGAGGATTGTCTTTTCAAAGATTCCTGTATGGGAAATATGTACCCATATTATCATGAGGAGAATACTTCCATAATACATTGAAAGTATCTTTTTTAGAAAAAGCAAGTGTTCCATTACGTCAAATTGTCCTACCTTTAAAATTCTTCTGCTAGAGGACGGCAGACACTTCTGCCCTGTGCCTGTAAAAATAACGAGCTAAATAAGTTTGAGTTTCTTTTGTGTGCACCAAAAATTAGCCTGGTATTGTGGTACACGTTAAGGACGTAAGTGCGCCAGAGTTAAAATGTACCTTCAAATTTTGCTGCTAGCAGCACTCCTCGCCCCCACTCTGCGGCCCCAGCCGGGGCTGTTCGCAGACACTCTGTTGTCCTTGGAGCTTCGTAATCAATTACCGCCGTAGTCTGGAAAGACACGTGGTTAATTAGTCTACGGGAAACACTGGTAATGTGCTTTTCTTAATAGAACGGCAAAGCCGAGTATCGCGCTCACCTTAAGGCTTCTCTTGTTAGCGCGACTTTGATGCAATACCCTCTCTCTCTCGGTGTCAGCTAGAAGTGGCGGCGGCCATTTCTACATGCTTAAAGGGGACCTGCTTGGAGGCAGAGGGGTGGGAGGTTTCTAAAAACGAGGTGCATTATGGTATTGGAAGTGCCCACATTTTTGTGGTGTGAGCCTCATCCGGAGTAAATCGTTTGAGAAGAAAAGAAAGGCGGATTCAACTTATGGACCATAGTGGCCAAGGGGTAGCAAAACATCCTCGTATATCAATCATGAATGAAACACAATATTGACAAAACCGCAGTATGACACAAAGTTTCAGATTCTTGACAGTTCGGACATGTTATTAAGGCCAGTCATGACGCAATTAAATTTCAAAATCAGGTAAGCTTCTTTTTCGAGTAACATTTTGTCAATGTCAGCAGGGCGCTGTACATGGCTCATGGTGTGGAGAACAGTCCATTTAAAATCATTCTCATTGTGGGACTTTTCGATGAAATGTTCTACCACCGGGGCTGTTAATAGTCTCTTCTTAATCCTTGATCTATGCTGCCCTATGCGAAGATTCACCTGCTGGTTTGTTTTGCCTATATATAACCTGGGGCAGGGGCACATCAGAGCATAAATCACATTTTTAGTTTTACAATTAGAAAAACCCTGATGCTTCCATTTGGTTCCTTGGTGTTCGAATTCACTGCCTTCAATGGTGCTGCTACATGAGACACAATTCCCACATCTGTGATGACCCTCTACCGGTTTCATGTCCCATAGTGCTCGGAGATCATGTTTGGGTGAGGGTTTGGGGAGGTCTGCTCGCACAATGTGTTGGCCTAAGCTGCGATTTTTTCTGTATGCGAAAATTGGACGTTGAAAGGGGCATTCTAGATCCTCTAACAAATGCCAGTTCTTAAGGACTGCCTGCCTCAACTTGTGGGTATCCGGACCAAAAGTGGTTGCGCATACCAGCCTGTCCAACTCTTTCTTCTCATTAGTTTGTAGTAGGGTCTCACGTGGGGTATAACGTGCTCTCTTGTATGAATTCCTAAGGAGTTTCCTAGGGTAGCCTCTATGGGTCATTTCACTACAGAATGTTTGTGCATGTTGGTCATAGTCGCCAAGCTCCGAACAATTTCTTCGGATGCGTAACATTTGCCCGTAGGGCAAATTGGCCTTGAGACTTCTGGGGTGGTAGCTTTTGTGGTGGAGGATGGTATTCTTGTCAGTCGGTTTTTTGAAGTGTGATGTTTTAAGTTTACCCTCCTCACAGGTAACCTCAACGTCCAAGAACGTAATTTTAGTGGAGCTTGTTTCAATAGAGAATTTAATATCCGGGTGTCTGTTGTTAATCCAGACATGAAACTCTAAGAGTTCCATCTGGCTCCCCTGCCACAAGAGCCAGATGTCATCAATGTATCTCCACCATTGAAGGATATTCTTCTTGTAGGGATTATTATTGTCTACATACAGAGTTTCGTATTGTGCCATATAGAGCACTGCCATTTCCGGGGCATAAGGACACCCCATGGCAGTGCCCTTGATTTGCATATAAAACTGGCCATTGAATGTAAAGAAATTCTTCTGTAGAGCGATGGCTGCAAGTTTGAGTATGAATGCAGTGGGCAGCCTGTGAGGCCTCTCCCTTTTCTCTAAAACCAATTTGATGACCTCAAGAGCCTCTTCCTGAGGAATTTGAGTATACAAGGACGTGACGTCCATAGTTGCCATAATCTGTTTGGATGAATCAAACTCGATACCCTCCACCTTTGTTAAAAAATCCGTCGTGTCTCTGAGATATGATTTAACCTCCGTCAAGAAAGGCTTTAGAAAGAAATCGACGTACTTAGATAGTGGTTCTAAGCAAGAATCAACGCCCGATACAATCGGGCGTCCTGGTGGCTCGGCTAGGTCTTTATGAATTTTGGGTAACAAATTCAGAACTGGTGTGCGAGGGAATTTTTTATTCAGAAATTCAAACTCTTTGTTGCCCAAAAAACCTGCATCTCTCCCTTGTATAAGAACATCGGAAATCAAACCCTGGATCTGTTTTGTGGGATCCTCATTCAGGGGGCGGTACCAAGTGGTATTGTTAACCTGTTTCAATCCTTCAGTGACATATTTGTCACAAGGCCAGACTACAACCGCACCACCCTTATCTGCCTGTTTTATGACAAGGGTGGGATCATCTTTAAGATTTTGGAGTGCTTGCATCTCGCCCTTACTGATGTTAGAAGGCACATATCCTTTAGACTTTTCCATTTTATTAATGGAAGAAAGCATAATTTGCTCAAAAGCTATTATTTGTTTTGGGATATTTTGGTGAGGGACAAAGGTGGACTTGTTCCTCAACCCCGTAACTTCCGTATTTTGAGCTAATGGTTGGTTGAAAAAGAAGGCTTTCAACCTGAGTTTTCTGCAAAACTCCAGAATTTCGATTTTCAGTTTTGTATAGTCTGTGCGTTTGCATGGGACAAATTTTAAGCCCAGATTCAATAAGGATTCCTCTTGTGTGGTTAATGTCCGGTCAGATAAATTCACTACCACATTCGGTTTCTCTAAGATTGGTAAAACCGTTTCCGTGTTCGCATTTGCCAAGGGGCTTTGGGCTTGGTTCTTCCTTGTTGGCCCCTGTCTAAAAAAGCAACCTGCTTTCTTGAATTATTGCCTCTAAAGTCAGGATCCGATGACCCTGAGGACGAAGTGTCAGAGAAGGTAGAGAAACGATTTCTAGATCTACCCTGGAAATCGTACAACGCCCTGCGTGACTCGGCCTGAGTATAGTAATCCTCTTTCAGGAACGGATAGACTGATTCAAGCTTGAAAGATTTACTATCTTTCTCGTATTTTAAGGATTTATTGTTTATGGTAATGTCCTTAAAAACCTGTATATCCTTTTGGATTTTGTCAAGAAGAGTCTTGGCGTCAGTGACTGCGGGATTGTCAGCTATTGCTTTAGTTAACTCCTCAATTTCCTCCAATTCCTTCTTACACAACCTTTGCGCCGTCTCAATGGTATGAACCATTAAGTCCCGGCTGCATTTAGTATTAATCTGGCTGAAGCCCTTTTTATATTCAGCGTCTTCAACAAAAATGACAGGGGTATTCTTAACCTGGAGACCCCAGGGGATAGTTCCACCCTGTAGATGTTTCAACAAAAAATATCCATGAAGTTCTGTTCTAACATGCTTTTTGCAAAGACGAGTCAATTTTTCTGTCTCGTTTTGTTGCTTTGCATCGGTACTCAATGATATAGATCCAAACGGTGAAGAGGCTATGAGAGACTTGATATGACTCTCGCTGAAAGAGAGTGTATCTTTTTCTGCCATGGACGTTTTCGAGGGACAACAGGTCCCTCAACTATGAATGTTATTTTTATACCCCTAAATCTCTCGCGGATGTGGTATCCGCTCTAAACAGCACACAGTAAGGAGGTAGGTCCTTGACGGGGCTGAGGGAGGGCTGGACCCTATAGAAGCGAGAACAAAAGACTGTGCCCCCTCTCTCAATGACTTAATGCTGGGACCAAATACACAACAACGTTAAATTTGATCCGGTATATTTATTTATACCTTTTTCTTTATATCCTTATTTCAAAAGAAATTTTGTTTGGCAGAAAAGGATACAACAAACACAATTACATACACAATTATTGACAATACACTCAGAATTACATTAACAAAATGATACTAACACACTCTGTGAAAAGAAGGAAAATTTTCAAGTGTAACATCCCACAAATAAAAGTACTGGATTATAAACGTTGCAATTAACCAATTTAGTGCAAACAAATCATAAAATACACGACAAAAGAGCCAATTCGAAAACAAGAGCAAAATACAGCGTAAGGCAGATATGATTTTGAAACACAGTAAATGTCTATAATTAGCTCTTGCTGGATTGCCGACGCGTTTCAAGTTTGGACATGAAGTTTCCAAACTCTCATCAGGGCTCTTGTTATTATTCTGTAGGAATGTAAAAAAATGATAAATCGTTTTAATACAACCAAATGGCCTCTTCTGAAGAAAGAAGAACCGTTTGAATAGAATTAAAAGTACCTGGGTATTACTGTTAGGTTGGCCTGCTCGGGTTTCTAAAAATGGACCAAATCCTTTGTTCAGGACACAACCAGGATAGCTTCAGTGACAACACCAACCTGGGAACAAAGGTGTTGTCCATATTTAACGTGTGGTCTCTTGGGCATGGAATAGCAACCTGCATTATATTTACAAACAAAGGTATAATATAAAATTCATACCTTCAAGAGATCGATTTAATGGCCAAAAAGGGTTCTGGGGGCGGAGGATTGTCTTTTCAAAGATTCCTGTATGGGAAATATGTACCCATATTATCATGAGGAGAATACTTCCATAATACATTGAAAGTATCTTTTTTAGAAAAAGCAAGTGTTCCATTACGTCAAATTGTCCTACCTTTAAAATTCTTCTGCTGGAGGACGGCAGACACTTCTGCCCTGTGCCTGTAAAAATAACGAGCTAAATAAGTTTGAGTTTCTTTTGTGTGCACCAAAAATTAGCCTGGCATTGTGGTACACTTTAAGGACGTAAGTGCGCCAGAGTTAAAATATACCTTCAAATTTTGCTGCTAGCAGCACTCCTCGCCCCCACTCTGCGGCCCCAGCCGGGGCTGTTCGCAGACACTCTGTTGTCCTTGGAGCTTCGTAATCAATTACCGCCGTAGTCTGGAAAGACACGCGGTTAATTAGTCTACGGGAAACACTGGTATTGTGCTTTTCTTAATAGAACGGCAAAGCCGAGTATCGCGCTCACCTTAAGGCTTCTCTTGTTAGCGCGACTTTGATGCAATACCCTCTCTCTCTCGGTGTCAGCTAGAAGTGGCGGCGGCCATTTCTACATGCTTAAAGGGGACCTGCTTGGAGGCAGAGGGGTGGGAGGTTTCTAAAAACGAGGTGCATTATGGTATTGGAAGTGCCCACATTTTTGTGGTGTGAGCCTCATCCGGAGTAAATCGTTTGAGAAGAAAAGAAAGGCGGATTCAACTTATGGACCATAGTGGCCAAGGGGTAGCAAAACACCCTCGTATATCAATCATGAATGAAACACAATATTGACAAAACCGCAGTATGACACAAAGTCTCAGATTCTTGACAGTTCGGACATGTTATTAAGGCCAGTCATGACGCAATTAAATTTCAAAATCAGGTAAGCTTCTTTTTCGAGTAACATTTTGTCAATGTCAGCAGGGCGCTGTACATGGCTCATGGTGTGGAGAACAGTCCATTTAAAATCATTCTCATTGTGGGACTTTTCGATGAAATGTTCTACCACCGGGGCTGTTAATAGTCTCTTCTTAATCCTTGATCTATGCTGCCCTATGCGAAGATTCACCTGCTGGTTTGTTTTGCCTATATATAACCTGGGGCAGGGGCATATCAGAGCATAAATCACATTTTTAGTTTTACAATTAGAAAAACCCTGATGCTTCCATTTGGTTCCTTGGTGTTCGAATTCACTGCCTTCAATGGTGCTGCTACATGAGACACAATTCCCACATCTGTGATGACCCTCTACCGGTTTCATGTCCCATAGTGCTCGGAGATCATGTTTGGGTGAGGGTTTGGGGAGGTCTGCTCGCACAATGTGTTGGCCTAAGCTGCGATTTTTTCTGTATGCGAAAATTGGACGTTGAAAGGGGCATTCTAGATCCTCTAACAAATGCCAGTTCTTAAGGACTGCCTGCCTCAACTTGTGGGTATCCGGACCAAAAGTGGTTACGCATACCAGCCTGTCCAACTCTTTCTTCTCATTAGTTTGTAGTAGGGTCTCACGTGGGGTATAACGTGCTCTCTTGTATCCAGACATGAAACTCTAAGAGTTCCATCTGGCTCCCCTGCCACAGGAGCCAGATGTCATCAATGTATCTCCACCATTGAAGGATATTCTTCTTGTAGGGATTATTATTGTCTACATACAGAGTTTCGTATTGTGCCATATAGAGCACTGCCATTTCCGGGGCATAAGGACACCCCATGGCAGTGCCCTTGATTTGCATATAAAACTGGCCATTGAATGTAAAGAAATTCTTCTGTAGAGCGATGGCTGCAAGTTTGAGTATGAATGCAGTGGGCACCCTGTGAGGTCTCTCCCTTTTCTCTAAAACCAATTCGATGACCTCAAGCGCCTCTTCCTGAGGAATTTGAGTATACAAGGACGTGACGTCCATAGTTGCCATAATCTGTTTGGATGAATCAAACTCGATACACTCCACCTTTGTTAAAAAATCCGTCGTGTCTCTGAGATATGATTTAACCTCCGTCAAGAAAGGCTTTAGAAAGAAATCGACGTACTTAGATAGTGGTTCTAAGCAGGAATCAACGCCCGATACAATCGGGCGTCCTGGTGGCTCGGCTAGGTCTTTATGAATTTTGGGTAACAAATACAGAACTGGTGTGCGAGGGAATTTTTTATTCAGAAATTCAAACTCTTTGTTGCCCAAAAAACCTGCATCTCTCCCTTGTATAAGAACATCGGAAATCAAACCCTGGATCTGTTTTGTGGGATCCTCATTCAGGGGGCGGTACCAAGTGGTATTGTTAACCTGTTTCAATCCTTCAGTGACATATTTGTCACAAGGCCAGACTACAACCGCACCACCCTTATCTGCCTGTTTTATGACAAGGGTGGGATCATCTTTAAGATTTTGGAGTGCTTGCATCTCGCCCTTACTGATGTTAGAAGGCACATATCCTTTAGACTTTTCCATTTTATTAATGGAAGAAAGCATAATTTGCTCAAAAGCTATTATTTGTTTTGGGATATTTTGGTGAGGGACAAAGGTGGACTTGTTCCTCAACCCCGTAACTTCCGTATTTTGAGCTAATGGTTGGTTGAAAAAGAAGGCTTTCAACCTGAGTTTTCTGCAAAACTCCAGAATTTCGATTTTCAGTTTTGTATAGTCTGTGCGTTTGCATGGGACAAATTTTAAGCCCAGATTCAATAAGGATTCCTCTTGTGTGGTTAATGTCCGGTCAGATAAATTCACTACCACATTCGGTTTCTCTAAGATTGGTAAAACCGTTTCCGTGTTCGCATTTGCCAAGGGGCTTTGGGCTTGGTTCTTCCTTGTTGGCCCCTGTCTAAAAAAGCAACCTGCTTTCTTGAATTATTGCCTCTAAAGTCAGGATCCGATGACCCTGAGGACGATGTGTCAGAGAAGGTAGAGAAACGATTTCTAGATCTACCCTGGAAATCGTACAACGCCCTGCGTGACTCGGCCTGAGTATAGTAATCCTCTTTCAGGAACGGATAGACTGATTCAAGCTTGAAAGATTTACTATCTTTCTCGTATTTTAAGGATTTATTGTTTATGGTAATGTCCTTAAAAACCTGTATATCCTTTTGGATTTTGTCAAGAAGAGTCTTGGCGTCAGTGACTGCGGGATTGTCAGCTATTGCTTTAGTTAACTCCTCAATTTCCTCCAATTCCTTCTTACACAACCTTTGCGCCGTCTCAATGGTATGAACCATTAAGTCCCGGCTGCATTTAGTATTAATCTGGCTGAAGCCCTTTTTATATTCAGCGTCTTCAACAAAAATGACAGGGGTATTCTTAACCTGGAGACCCCAGGGGATAGCTCCACCCTGTAGATGTTTCAACAAAAAATATCCATGAAGTTCTGTTCTAACATGCTTTTTGCAAAGACGAGTCAATTTTTCTGTCTCGTTTTGTTGCTTTGCATCGGTACTCAATGATATAGATCCAAACGGTGAAGAGGCTATGAGAGACTTGATATGACTCTCGCTGAAAGAGAGTGTATCTTTTTCTTCCATGGACTTTTTCGAGGGACAACAGGTCCCTCAACTATGAATGTTATTTTTATACCCCTAAATCTCTCGCGGATGTGGTATCCGCTCGAAACAGCACACAGTAAGGAGGTAGGTCCTTGACGGGGCTGAGGGAGGGCTGGACCCTATAGAAGCGAGAACAAAAGACTGTGCCCCCTCTCTCAATGACTTAATGCTGGGACCAAATACACAACAACGTTAAATTTGATCCGGTATATTTATTTATACCTTTTTCTTTATATCATTATTTCAAAAGAAATTTTGTTTGGCAGAAAAGGATACAACAAACACAATTACATACACAATTATTGACAATACACTCAGAATTACATTAACAAAATGATACTAACACACTCTGTGAAAAGAAGGAAAATTTTCAAGTGTAACATCCCACAAATAAAAGTACTGGATTATAAACGTTGCAATTAACCAATTTAGTGCAAACAAATCATAAAATACACGACAAAAGAGCCAATTCGAAAACAAGAGCAAAATACAGCGTAAGGCAGATATGATTTTGAAACACAGTAAATGTCTATAATTAGCTCTTGCTGGATTGCCGACGCGTTTCAAGTTTGGACATGAAGTTTCCAAACTCTCATCAGGGCTCTTGTTATTATTCTGTAGGAATGTAAAAAAATGATAAATCGTTTTAATACAACCAAATGGCCTCTTCTGAAGAAAGAAGAACTGTTTGAATAGAATTAAAAGTACCTGGGTATTACTGTTAGGTTGGCCTGCTCGGGTTTCTAAAAATGGACCAAATCCTTTGTTCAGGACACAACCAGGATAGCTTCAGTGACAACACCAACCTGGGAACAAAGGTGTTGTCCATATTTAACGTGTGGTCTCTTGGGCATGGAATAGCAACCTGCATTATATTTACAAACAAAGGTATAATATAAAATTCATACCTTCAAGAGATCGATTTAATGGCCAAAAAGGGTTCTGGGGGCGGAGGATTGTCTTTTCAAAGATTCCTGTATGGGAAATATGTACCCATATTATCATGAGGAGAATACTTCCATAATACATTGAAAGTATCTTTTTTAGAAAAAGCAAGTGTTCCATTACGTCAAATTGTCCTACCTTTAAAATTCTTCTGCTGGAGGACGGCAGACACTTCTGCCCTGTGCCTGTAAAAATAACGAGCTAAATAAGTTTGAGTTTCTTTTGTGTGCACCAAAAATTAGCCTGGCATTGTGGTACACGTTAAGGACGTAAGTGCGCCAGAGTTAAAATGTACCTTCAAATTTTGCTGCTAGCAGCACTCCTCGCCCCCACTCTGCGGCCCCAGCCGGGGCTGTTCGCAGACACTCTGTTGTCCTTGGAGCTTCCTAATCAATTACCGCCGTAGTCTGGAAAGACACGAGGTTAATTAGTCTACGGGAAACACTGGTAATGTGCTTTTCTTAATAGAACGGCAAAGCCGAGTATCGCGCTCACCTTAAGGCTTCTCTTGTTAGCGCGACTTTGATGCAATACCCTCTCTCTCTCGGTGTCAGCTAGAAGTGGCGGCGGCCATTTCTACATGCTTAAAGGGGACCTGCTTGGAGGCAGAGGGGTGGGAGGTTTCTAAAAACGAGGTGCATTATGGTATTGGAAGTGCCCACATTTTTGTGGTGTGAGCCTCATCCGGAGTAAATCATTTGAGAAGAAAAGAAAGGCGGATTCAACTTATGGACCATAGTGGCCAAGGGGTAGCAAAACACCCTCGTATATCAATCATGAATGAAACACAATATTGACAAAACCGCAGTATGACACAAAGTCTCAGATTCTTGACAGTTCGGACATGTTATTAAGGCCAGTCATGACGCCATTAAATTTCAAAATCAGGTAAGCTTCTTTTTCGAGTAACATTTTGTCAATGTCAGCAGGGCGCTGTACATGGCTCATGGTGTGGAGAACAGTCCATTTAAAATCATTCTCATTGTGGGACTTTACGATGAAATGTTCTACCACCGGGGCTGTTAATAGTCTCTTCTTAATCCTTGATCTATGCTGCCCTATGCGAAGATTCACCTGCTGGTTTGTTTTGCCTATATATAACCTGGGGCAGGGGCATATCAGAGCATAAATCACATTTTTAGTTTTACAATTAGAAAAACCCTAATGCTTCCATTTGGTTCCTTGGTGTTCGAATTCACTGCCTTCAATGGTGCTGCTACATGAGACACAATTCCCACATCTGTGATGACCCTCTACCGGTTTCATGTCCCATAGTGCTCGGAGATCATGTTTGGGTGAGGGTTTGGGGAGGTCTGCTCGCACAATGTGTTGGCCTAAGCTGCGATTTTTTCTGTATGCGAAAATTGGACGTTGAAAGGGGCATTCTAGATCCTCTACCAAATGCCAGTTCTTAAGGACTGCCTGCCTCAACTTGTGGGTATCCGGACCAAAAGTGGTTACGCATACCAGCCTGTCCAACTCTTTCTTCTCATTAGTTTGTAGTAGGGTCTCACGTGGGGTATAACGTGCTCTCTTGTATGAATTCCTAAGGAGTTTCCTAGGGTAGCCTCTATGGGTCATTTCACTACAGAATGTTTGTGCATGTTGGTCATAGTCGCCAAGCTCCGAACAATTTCTTCGGATGCGTAACATTTGCCGAGGAAATTACCAAGTTTAAGGTGAAATCAAGTGAAAGGCCTAATTTAACTTGTGCGTGTTGTCGACGGACTCATTATAAGATTCAGACTAGGTTAGTTGATTTATATGCGAAATGTGAATTTGAAAATAATAGTGAATGGAAGGATTTTGTAAATTATTTGTTGGTGGAGAATTCTTTTGATTTGAGTTTTGATCAGCGTATTTGTAATTATTGTTTGAAAAAAAAAATTAAATGAAAATAGAATGCCTGCTAGAGCAGTTTATAATAATCTTCAGTTGATAGATATTCCTTATGAATTGATGGATTTAAATACTTATGAATCAATTTTGATTCAATGTGTCCATCCTTTTCAAGCTATTGTTCGCATGGAGCCTAAAATAGGGAAATTACCTCCTACAGATTTACAAAGAGGATTAAAGGGAAGAGTTGTTTATTTGCCTCTAGATGTGAAGAAAAATATTGATACAATTGGTATAGAAAGAGTAGAAGAGGATCCTCTGGTTATTCTAGTTAATGGGGTTCCGACAAAGAGTAAGAAAATCTGACAAGATTTAGTGGATGTTAGGAAAGTCAAAAAGGCAACGTTGTATTTGGTCAAAAACAATGAGTACTATAAAGATGTAAGTGTTGGAGCAGAGGAAACAGCTACTGAAGAAGATAGTGATTGTTCAGTTGGCCAAATTGAAAAAGTTGATGTGTCTAGAAATGAAGAAATATATGAACATTATACTGTTCATCCTTTGCATTCCAAAGAAGTAATGGGGAATGCAATTGACTTGTTTCAAATGAAAGCAGCAAAAGGAAGTCCTATTAGTATATGGGAAGAAAGTTTGGAAGCTCGTTGTTTTCCACAGTTATTTCCAACAAGTCGTGGTGGACGATATGACGATCGACCAGTTTAAATTCCTGCAGCTGAATACCGGACTTTAAGATTATATGCTGAAGATCCAAGGTTTCGTCAATGTATTCCGTATTTGTTTCATCTACTGTATGAAAGTGATTTGTCTGGTCTTTCTTATGCAGTTAATCATATACTGAAAAGTGGAGCTCATCTGCAAAATGTTTCTGTAAGGGACTTTATGGAGAAAGTCAATCTGCAAGATAGTATTTTGGAATCTCAGCTAATCAATCTCATGGCATGTCAACATGGAACCAATGAGTATTGGTTCCGTCGTCATGGAGAATTGAAATGTATGCTAAAAAACTTAGGAACTCCTACATGGTTCCTCACTCTTAGCTGTGCTGAGTATGCATGGGACGACTTACTTCAATTTCTACGAGAGGCAAATGGAAACATACAAAATATAGAATTGAAAACACCTGGAGAACTGTGTTCTTTGGATCCAGTGAATATTTGAAGATATTTTAATCATATATTTGAAGCTATGATGTCAAAAAAATCCTCCCCTTGGAGAGGTTTTGGATTTCTTTTGGAGGAAGGAATATCAAGCGAGAGGTGCTCCTCATATACATATGTTGTTATGGATTAAAGATGCACCCAAATTTGGAACTGATTCGGATGAAACAGTGATGAGTTTCATTGAAGAATATTCAACATGTGCTGTTCCGAAATCTACTGAAGAAAACAGTTTAAGGCAACAAGTTTTACGTTTTCAATCTCATCGTTGTGGAAAGTACTGTCGTCGAAAATTTAAAAACAAGGAAAAGTACTACACGAAATGTCGTTTTGCGTTTCCACGACCAGTGATTTCTAAGGGAAGAGTAAATATTTTGATGTCATCTCTACGACATACTGTGACGAGGAAATCTCCCAAAAATACATACAATTTGAAAAGAAATGAAGAATCTAAGTACATCAACGATTACAACCCAGTGATTTTGTCCATGTGGAATGCTAACATGGATATTCAGTTCGTTGCTGACAATTCTATTGCTGTGCCTCGATATGTGACATCTTACATTACTAAAAAAGAAAAGACAGAACTGAAGGAAATGTGGGAGGACATTTCACATGAAAAGAGTCTAAGCAAGAAATTATACAGTTTCAGTCTGAAGATGTTGTCGCATCGAGAAATTGGAGCATATGAATGTTCTGATCGGTTATCATCAGCAAGTCTCTATGCCAAATCAAGAACAATCATTTGGGTGAGTCTAGGTCTTGCTGCAACACGAAACCGAGTTTTGAAATCTGTACAAGAAATTGAATATTTGGCGGAGAAAGAACTAAACAGTACAGATATTTTGAAGACAAATATGTTGGATACATACTATCCAAATAGAAGTACTCACCTTGAGAACACTTGAAGTATGAAGTTCTGCAAAACTACAGTTATAAGAGGAACATCACAGAAGATATCAATAATGGAAAATATGCAGTCATTGGCTATGAAGGATGTCTAGTGAAGCAGAAAAAAGGCCATTTGATTAATCATCGAAAATTGAGTTGTGAAGCTCCAGACAAAAGAGAATTTTACTATTTAGCTCTTTTGCAACTCTTTAAGCCATGGCGTACAGAAGAGGAACTACTTGGAGATTTTCTCTGTTATGAAGACTCTTTTAATGCAACTAAGGATACCATAGAATGTCCTATTTTTCTAAATTATCTGCAAATGTTGAACAAAGAAATAGAGCAAGAAACCACAATTGCTGAAGGGATAGCTAGAGACAGTTCTCAAGATAGTCAGAGTTCTACTTCATTGAGTCAGGATCCACTAGGAGGACCTATTATCCAAAATGAAGCTGCCACTGCCATGGATGAGGTGGAAAGAGCTATGGAACAAGCTCAAGAGGATGGAGTTAACTTTGAAGATTTGGTAAAGCAACTAAACGTTGAGCAGAAAAAGATATATGATGAAGTCACAGAGCAGATTGAACATGGATTTAGACATGAGAAAAAAGAGTGCTCATGTACATCATTTGACCCTGTCTGACTGTATGTAAGTGGAGAAGCGGGGACAGGAAAAGGTTTTCTGATTAAAGCCATTGCAAGTTATCTGCAGAAAAGGACTGATTCACCGCTGTCTTGTGTTGTAACTGCTCCAACTGGTCTGGCAGCACATAACATTAAAGGGATTACTCTACATTGTTTACTGATGCTGCCAGTTGAGCATGATAATAAATTGCATTACAACAAGTTATCTGGAGATGCGTGTTCTGAAGTTTCAAGAGTCTTGAAGAAAATTAAACTTCTTAATATTGATGAAGTAAGCATGGTCTCAAATCTAATGCTTGCTTTTGTGCATTTGAGAATGCAAGAAATTCTTAGAACAGAGTATGATGTGTTATTTGGAGGAAAACACATTATTGTTTTTGGAGATCTATTGCATTTGACTCCAGTAAAAGGACAACCAGTGTTTAAAATGCTCACACATGAAGATACTAGGAAGTCCCTTGGAAGCATTGGAAACGTTAATATATGGTTAAATTTTAAATATGCTGAACTGCTTCAAAATATGCGACAGGCAAAGGATGAAGATTATAAAAATATTCTACAAGATGTAAGAATTGGAAAAGTAAGCGAGCTTGGGAAAGAAGCTTTACATGATCGATTAATTTCAAATTTGTATCCAAATGAAAACATTCTTCCAGAGAATATTTTTTAAAAAATGACTGAGAAGAAATCTGGGATATGTTTGATGCCAACTCTGCAAGAATGTTCCATCTTCAACAACAAAATGTTAGAGTTAGAAAATGAAGAGATTGTGAAACTGGAAGCAATAGATAAAATAGAGCATATGGGTGCAACAATTGTTTTGTCTGAAAATTTGAAAACTAAATTGGATTCATTAGAGAAAAGTATTTCTAAAACAGCTGGTTTTGAAAAGACTCTGAATGTGTGTTTAAATTGACGTATCATTTTGAGAATTGTATTGTATTGTATTGGGAACTTATATAGCGCTCGGCTGCCCCAGCAAAGGGGCGCCCCGGCGCTGCGAGCGAAACTAAAAACAGAAGGGGAATACCAGAAGAGAAAAGATACAGTTACTGAAAAAGATGGGTTTTGATGGCTTTTCTAAAAGCCAACAGATCCTGAATGCCACGAATATTTTCCGGAAGGCTGTTCCAGAGCTTGGCAGCGAGCAAGCTGAAGGAACGACCGCCCATTCTGGCTAGATTGGTACGGGGAATGACCACCAGATGTTGTCCTGCTGAGCGCAGTCGCCTTCCAGGGATATACTTCGTCAGGAGGGGGCACAGCATCGGGGGGGAGGTGGTTTTAAGGATTTTGAAGGCGAGACAAAGTGCCTTAAACTGAATCCTTTTTCCCACCGGGAGCCAGTGCAGTTTTTTCCGAACTCCCGCCACTGAAGAGTGGCGGGGAAGACCTACCAACGCTCTGGCGGCAGCATTCTGCACTCTCTGAAGTCTAACAACTTCCGCCTGATTAGCGCCCAGTAAAAGGGAGCTGGCATAATCCAGCCTAGAGAGGATAATAGCTTGAACAATAACCTGGCGGGTGTGACAGTTGAAGAACTTCAGCGTAGGTCTTAGGTTGCGCAGGATGCCAAAGCAGATAGCTGCAACTTTTTTTGTATGATGAGTAAATTTCAATGCAGAGTCGACCCAGACTCCCAGATTTTTTACACAGTCCTTAGGCTTAGGCGGTTGGCCTAGACTGTCAGGCCACCAGTTACCGCCCCAGGCTGCGGTGTTTTTTCCCAAGAGCAGTATTTCCGTTTTCCCAGCATTGAGCTGGAGGAAATTCGCCGTCATCCAGTTGGTGATGTCAGTAAGGGTCTGCTTGAAGTGATGGGCCTCCAGACCGTTGTTACCATTGAGAGCCACCACCAACTGGGTGTCGTCTGCGTACGATACTAACGTCAGACCACTCTGTTTGGCCACTTCTGCCAGTGGTCGGACGTAAATATTGAACAGGGTGGGGCTCAGAGATGACCCCTGAGGCACCCCCTGTCCAATGTTGTGCTCTTCTGAGATGTAAGGGGGGGTAGACACTTTAAAGGATCTGTTGGCAAGGAAGTCTTTAAACCATCCCAGGGCCGTACCTATGATTCCAGCTTCCTCCAATCTCATTAAGAGGACCTCGTGTGACACCGCATCGAAGGCAGCACTGAGATCCAACAGGATCAGTGCTGCCGTTCCGCCGGTGTCAAGAATGGTACGGAGGTCCTCTGTAACACTAAGCAAGGCTGTCTCTGTGCTGTGACCCGCTCTAAACCCGTGTTGGGAGTCATCCAGAATGTTATTGGTTAGGAGGAAGTTGGTGAGGATGGTGTTGACATGTGCTTCCATGATTTTAGCTGGCCAAGGAAGAAGGGAGATGGGTCGAAAATTTTCAGGAAGGGTAGGATCCAGAGTGGGCTTTTTCAAAATGGGAGATACCCATGCCTGCTTCCATTTAGAAGGAATTTTGGCCATAGAAAGAGACTGATTGATAATATTTCGTATTGGTTCCGTGATAAGCTCATTGGCTACACAGAAGGTCTCAGGTTTTAAAGGGTCGGCCGGGGAGCCAGGTTTTATTTTATTACAGATTTTATCAAAACTCACACGTTCTAGTGCGGGAAGGGAGTACAGACAAGGTCTGCTAGGGTCTAACGTAACGGAAGGCTGAGGGGAATGGGGAAGGTCTCGTAAATTTTCTTTATTTTGTCCGTAAAAAAATTGGCCATGTTGTTACATAAGTCTGGAGAGGTGACAGCAGAAATGGTGGTTTTCTTTGCAGTAAGATCTTTTACAATTTTGAAAACAGTTTTAGAGACATTAGTGCTATTATTGATTTCAGTGGCGTAATAAGCCGCCCTCGTTCTACAGACCTGGCGATGATAAGTTTTCTGCAATTGAGCATAGGCATCGTAATTTTTTCTCCATCCTCTTTCCGCCTTTTTACATTCCTTTTTCAGCGTGGCTAGGTCTAAATTATACCAGGGGTTAGCCTCGTGGGCACGGGCTTTAACCCACGTAGCTGGGACCAAGGAGTCCAAAGCTTGAATTATCCATTGGCAAAACTGATCGTATCCTAGGTCACTGTCGTCACTCAGAGGAGGAGGAGGATTAATCTTTAAGAGCTCATAAAGCTCCTCCAGGCAGAGTTTTCTCCACGGACGCTTCTGGACTTGAGGGGTGCGTGCCAATGCAGGGCCGGATTTACAAGGGACTGTCATGATCACCAAATGGTGGTCAGTCCACACCATAGGGATAGGTGCATCGACGATCCCATTCTCGATGTTAGAGAAGATGGGATCAAGGAGGTGTTTAAATGTTGAAAGAGGTTTGGTAAATGGAGCAATGGGTTATGTTGTTGATTTTGTGAATTATAGAAATAGAGATGGAATTGAATTTTTAAAAATAAAATTTGATGGCATTGCGCAAGTACAACAAATCAGTTATTGTTCTGCTAGTCAAGTCAAGTCAAAGATCTTTATTCGGAATAAAACATCCATAAAAGTGCATACAGGATACAATTGCAGAAAAATACAGTACAATGATATAACAACCAACAGAGGCATAATCTGACCAATTCTACAAAAACGCAGGGATGTTTTAAAAAAACAGTATATACAATTTAAAGATTTTGAGACAGCTAAAAATAGCGACGAAAAAAGAAAAATCTGAGCAAATATATATACAAAATACAAATGTGTAAATTAGTAGAGATATAAAGTGCGGAGTGCAATGTGCAAATATTATCCATCAATGTGCAAAGTAGCTCGTGAGCGAACAGCAGCTTTAAGAAAACAGCTCACTCTGAATATTATTTCATCCGAACCCAACAATAATAAGGTTCTCAATGCCATTCTAAAAACCGACAGGTCATGTTTCCGACAGTAAGGCATTAAATAATGAGCAGTAAATAATTTATAAAAGTCACAGAAGAACAAGAAATGCATGAGACTCTGTTTCATATTCGGGTTACACGGACAACTTAGGGTTTCCAAATGTTTGTTGTAACCCAGGGGGAAGTTTAATAAATTTACAATACTCCCATCCCGAAAGCGGAACAGTAGACTCCTGTTCCATCTACCAAGGTGTAAACGTAGGTATTTCTGGGGAGGGCCAGGGTGACTGCTAGAGGGCTCAAAATGGCCCATATACTTTGTAACAGTACACTTTGAAAAGTTTTTCCTTTCCCGCTCCTCTCTATATAAATTATATAGGGCCCTTTGAATCAAAGTCTTATGTGAACGTTTTATAAAACTAGGGGAGGTAAACAAATGACCATGCCCTACGCTCGTTAAACATTCATTTACAGCTTTTAACCACGGTATACAATGTGCCCTATCACATTTTAAACAGTCCAAGATTATATCACGTGTCAATGCGGCAGCCGGATTCGTCCATATCTTTAGCCAGAAAAGTGCTGGCCTTGATCTGACAAAGTCCTCTATATATGAGATGTTTAATTCGCTATGACATATATAGTTTGAGGAACAAATGACTCCACCCAACACCTTCCGACAAAACCTATTTTCTTCGGTCTGGATATGGATACAGTTAGTGTATCCCCATACCTCTGCGCCATAAGTGCCCGTTGGAATACATTGGGTTTGATAAATCTTTACTAGTGGCACAATCACATCAGCATGATTAGGTTGGCGCAGGGAAGTGATCGAATTTATCGCTTTACCTAACTTGTTCCTTGTCAAGTCAAGTCAAGTCATGGAATTTGTATAGCGCACTACATACCCAGAGGGTTTCAAGGCGCTTAGGAGGGGAGGAGGATTACTTGTCAAATATCCACGTTTTAAGTTGCTTTCTAAATGTTAGGTGGTTCTGGGTAAGGCGAAGGTAAGCGGGGAGTGAGTTCCATGTTTTAGCAGCCAGGTATGAGAAGGATCTGCCTCCCATGGTGGTCTTGTTGATGCGAGGTACAGTGGCGAGGGCTTGGCTGGAGGAACGTAGTTGGCGGGAGGGGGTGTAGAAGGACAGTCTTGAGTTGAGGCAGTCTGGTCCGATGTCATAGAGTGATTTGTGTGCGTGGGTAAGAAGTCGGAAAGTGATCCTCTTATTGACGGGTAGCCAGTGGAGGTCTTTAAGGTGACCAGAGATGTGTTCGTTGCGTGGGATGTCTAATATGAGCCTGGCTGAGGCATTTTGGATTCGTTGGAGTTTCTTCTGGAGTTTTGCGGTAGAACCTGCGTAGAGGGTGTTTCCGTAGTCCAGTCGGCTCGTGACCAGAGCGTGGGTGACTGTTTTCCTTGTTTCGGAGGGGATACAGCAAAATGTTTTTCTGAGCATGCGAAGAATGTTGAAGCAGGAAGAGGATACGGCGCTGACTTGTCTGTTCATTGAGAGTGAGGAATCCAGGATGACGCCTAGGTTCCGTGCGTGGTCTGTCGGGATGGGTGCTTTTCCGAGGGCTTCCGGCCACCAGGAGTCGTCCCATGCAGAGGGGGATGTACCTAAGATGAGGACTTCTGTTTTGTCTGAGTTCAGTTTCAGACGGCTTTGTTTCATCCATTCGGCAACTTCTTTCATTAGTTTTGGCGGTGCTGGGGTCGTTGGTGAGAGAAAGGATCAGTTGAGTGTCGTCCGCGTAAGAGATGATGTTGAGGTTGTGTTGGCGTGCGATGGCCGCGAGGGGGCTCATGTATACGTTGAAGAGGGTGGGACTGAGTGAGGATCCTTGTGGTACGCCGCAGATGACTTCGGAGGCCTCGGACTTGAATGGTGGAAGGCGGACTCTCTGGGTTCTTCCGGTGAGGAACGAGGTGATCCATTCAAGTGCTTTTCCATGTATTCCGATGTTGTTGAGGCGTTGTAAAAGGGTGCTGTGGCAAACTGTGTCGAATGCTGCAGAGAGGTCGAGGAGGATGAGGGCGACTGTGTCTCCATTGTCCAATAGAGTTCGAATGTCGTCTGTTGCTGCGATGAGGGCGGTCTCAGTGCTGTGTTTTGCTCGGAAGCCAGATTGTGAGGAGTCGAGGGATTTGTTGGCTTCGAGGAAAGCGGCGAGCTGGTTGTTGACAGCTTTCTCGATGACTTTGGCCGGGAATGGAAGGAGCGAGATGGGGCGGTAATTTTTGAGTTCGGTGGGGTCCGCTGTGGGTTTTTTCAGAAGGGCGGTGAGTTCAGCGTGTTTCCAGTTTTCCGGAAAGGTGGCGGAGTTGAAGGAGCAGTTGATGATGTCTCGGAGGTGCGGTGCTATGACGGAGTCTGCCTTGTTGAAGATGTGATGAGGGCATGGATCTGTGGGGGATCCTGAGTGGATGGAGTTCATCAGGCGGATGGTGTCCTCAGTGGAGATTGGGTTCCAGTTGTTAAGGGTGTTCGCGGGGGGAGAGTGATCAGCAAGTGGTTGGGTGGGTTGGGCTCCGGGTTGGTTGTTGAAGCTGTTGTGGATGTCTGCGATCTTGTTGTGGAAGAATGAGGCTAGGGAGTCGCAAAGGGCTTGAGAGGGGGTGATGTCGTTGGAGTTGGCCGAGGGATTGGAAAACTCCTTGACGATGTTGAATAGTTCCTTGCTGTTGTGGGCGTTGTTGTCAAGTCGATCCTTGAATGCTGTTTTCTTGGCCTTTCGGATTAGTTGGTGGTGAGTGCGGGTGGCGTTTTTGAAGGCGTCCTTGGTGCTGGTGGTTGGGTCTTTTTTCCAAGCTTTTTCCAGGGTGCGGCAGAGTTTCTTGGACTTCTTGAGGTCATCGTTGAACCATGAGGCCTTCTTGTTGCCCGGTTTGCTTTGACGTTTTTTCAGTGGTGCTAGGGTGCCGGCGGTGTTGGATAACCATAGGGTGAAGTTGGCGGCGGCTAGGTTTGGGTCCGAGGAGTGGGTTGGGGTGTTTAGAAGGAGCGATGAGGAGATCTGGTCGGAGGTGATTTTGTTCCAGTTTCTTTGCAGAGTTGGTTGGAGGTGGTTGATGGGTTTGGGCTTGTTGTAGGTGAAGTGAACGCAGCTGTGGTCAGTCCAGAGGAGATCCGTAGTGTGGCTGAAGGAGACATGATTGCTGGAGGTGAAGATGGGGTCGAGTGTGTGACCTGCGATGTGGGTGGGGGAAGTGACCAGTTGTTTAAGTCCGAGGTTGGCGAGGTTGTCCAGGAGGGAGGTGGTGTTGCGGTCGTTGAGCTTTTCAAGGTGAAAGTTGAGGTCTCCCAGAAGGATGTATTCTTTGGAGGGGAGCGCGTGTGGAGTGATGAAGTCTGTGATGTCTTCACTGAATTTTGCGCGGGGTCCTGGTGGTCTGTAGAGGAGGGTGCCTCTGAGTGTGGTCTTGGGGTCGATGTGGATCTGGAAGTGAAGGTGTTCGGAGTTGGCGAGGTTGGCGTCAGAGCTGGTTGAGATGCGGATAGATTTCTTATGGACGATAGCGATTCCTCCTCCTGTGTGGCTGGTGCGGTCTTTGCGAGTGATCTTATAGTCTTCAGGGATGGCAATGGTGATGTCTGGTGCGGAGGAAGCATTCATCCATGTTTCCGTTAGGAAGGCGACGTCTGGAGAGATGGTGTCTAGTTGATTCCATAGGTCAATGGCGTGCCTGTGGACAGAGCGGGTGTTGAGAAGGATGCATTGTAGGAGGTTGGGGTCGGGGGTCAGTGGTGTGGTCGTAGCGGGGGTGTTGTCGGTGCCGCTGAATTTGCAGGAGTAGCAGGAGAAAGGTCCATGGGTATGGCCAGGGGCGGCTTGGACGCAGGTGGGGGCGCGACCGGGGTTAAGGGCTAGGAGGGTGGCGGCATTGTAGGTAATGCGGGAGGGCTGGGCAGCGCGAGGGGTAGGGGGTCTGGCGCTGGGCGCGTTCCAGGCGCGGACGGGCGTAGACGGGCTTACCTTTGGCGCACCTTCGGCGCGGTTTGGGCGCGTTCGCTGCGCGTGGACGCTGCGCGTGGGAGCTACTGTCATATGTGGATGGTGGAGGGGGAGGGGCGAGGGCGTCTCAGCTGGGAGGCGGGGCGGGCACACGAGGAGGCAACAACAAACAAAATGGAGGCGGAGGGGGGAGCAAACTGGAGGTGAACGCGCTAGCAACCTAAAAACACCACAAATAAATGCACAGAGCGCAAATGAGCAGAGCGGACAATCGGCACACAATAGGCAGTGTAAATGACACAAAACAAAGCAGACAAAGCAATTCAGCGCTATGAGCAAGGAAAACGAAGCAATTCAGCGCTATGAGCAAGGAAAACAAAGCAATTCAGCGCTATGAGCAAGGAAAACGAAGCAATTCAGCGCTATGAGCAAGGAAGACGAAGCAATGCAGCGCTATGAAACCAGATGTCTGTAGGGACCCTGGGAGCGACCACTCAGCCTGTGAGGGGAGCGAGTCACGGCGCTTACCGGGAGAGGAGCGCTATTTCTATGCAGTGGGAGGGCGTCTCAGCTGGGAGGCGGGGCGGGCACACGAGGAGGCAACAACAAACAAAATGGAGGCGGAGGGGGGAGCAAACTGGAGGTGAACGCGCTAGCAACCTAAAAACACCACAAATAAATGCACAGAGCGCAAATGAGCAGAGCGGACAATCGGCACACAGTAGGCAGTGTAAATGACACAAAACAAAGCAGACGAAGCAATTCAGCGCTATGAGCAAGGAAAACTAAGCAATTCAGCGCTGTGAGCAAGGAAAACGAAGCAATTCAGCGCTATGAGCAAGGAAAACGAAGCAATTCAGCGCTATGAGCAAGGAAGACGAAGCAATGCAGCGCTATGAAACCAGATGTCTGTAGGGACCCTGGGAGCGACCACTCAGCCTGTGAGGGGAGCGAGTCACGGCGCTTACCGGGAGAGGAGCGCTATCTCTATGCAGTGGGAGGGCGTCTCAGCTGGGAGGCGGGGCGGGCACACGAGGAGGCAACAACAAACAAAATGGAGGCGGAGGGGGGAGCAAACTGGAGGTGAACGCGCTAGCAACCTAAAAGCACCACAAATAAATGCACAGAGCGCAAATGAGCAGAGCGGACAATCGGCACACAGTAGGCAGTGTAAATGACACAAAACAAAGCGGACGAAGCAATTCAGCGCTATGAGCAAGGAAAACGAAGCAATTCAGCGCTATGAGCAAGGAAAACGAAGCAATTCAGCGCTATGAGCAAGGAAAACGAAGCAATTCAGCGCTATGAGCAAGGAAAACGAAGCAATTCAGCGCTATGAGCAAGGAAGACGAAGCAATGCAGCGCTATGAAACCAGATGTCTGTAGGGACCCTGGGAGCAACCACTCAGCCTGTGAGGGGAGCGAGTCACGGCGCTTACCGGGAGAGGAGCGCTATTTCTATGCAGTGGGAGGGCGTCTCAGCTGGGAGGCGGGGCGGGCACACGAGGAGGCAACAACAAACAAAATGGAGGCGGAGGGGGGAGCAAACTGGAGGTGAACGCGCTAGCAACCTAAAAACACCACAAATAAATGCACAGAGCGCAAATGAGCAGAGCGGACAATCGGCACACAGTAGGCAGTGTAAATGACACAAAACAAAGCAGACGAAGCAATTCAGCGCTATGAGCAAGGAAAACGAAGCAATTCAGCTCTATGAGCAAGGAAAACGAAGCAATTCAGCGCTATGAGCAAGGAAAACTAAGCAATTCAGCGCTATGAGCAAGGAAGACGAAGCAATGCAGCGCTATGAAACCAGATGTCTGTAGGGACCCGGGGAGCGACCACTCAGCATGTGGTTGCCAGGAACCAGTGTTGGAGAACAGCAGCCCCAAATATGGAAAGGTGCAGGTACTTTTTAAAACATTTGCCCCTGATGTAATCTCAGTGATTTTATACTTTTTCGGGCCACAACTCATAATAAGGGATTTTTTAAAATTCGTGGTTAAACCTAAGTCGGCCATAAAACTGACAAAACCTGAAATTAAAATACGCAGTGCCTTTGGGGTGCGGCCCATTAGGACCCCATCATCTGCGTAAAGAAGGGTGGGTATGGGGGTCCCATTTACATGTGGTACATCTTTTGTTAGGGTACTCAGGGAACTGCTCAGTTCATTAATATATAAAATAAAAAGCAGGGGGGCCAGCACACATCCCAGTCTGACCCCCCTGCCAATGACATTATCGCTAGAAACTTCGCCAGATTGGTTAATACGCACACGTGCTCTTAGGTCGCTATGAAGATAGGATAAAAAATTGACCAAATAATCATCTAAACCATAGTTAAGAAGGACGGACCATAAACGGGAACGATTTACAAAATCAAAGGCAGAACTTAAGTCCATGAAACCAAAATATAAGGGGGATTTTTTAGCGATGTTATATTTTGCCATTATCAAATTTAAGTTCAAACATTGTTCTACCGTGCCCACACTACTGCGGAAACCTAGCTGGCTTGGGTGTAGAATTTTACTTTCATCTGCCCAAATTCTAACTCTTTTAAAGATTACCCTACCCAAAACTTTCAGGGTGTTATCAATTAATGATATTGGGCGATAGCAGCCAGGATCCAGCCTGTCGCCTTTTTTGAAAATAGGTACAATAGTGCTGCACGACCATGTTTCGGGGATAGATTTGTGTGTTAGGTTGTTAAAAACATTACACAACAGAGGTGCCCAGAAGTTAATTTCACATTTTAGTTGATCAATCGAAAGCCCATCAGGACCAGGGGCTTTATTACCAGCACTTTCTATGATGGCATCCTCAACCTCAAACAGTGAGATGTTCAAAGGGGTTGGGCGGGGAAGGGTTACTGTGTGGTTGCCAGATGCGGCATAGATCTTAGAAAAATGGTCAACCCACACAGGCCCGATGATGTTACAGTTAATTTGTGTTATATTTGAACCTAGAGATCTTAGGTTCTTTACCTCCCTCCAAAACCCCGTGGTATCTTTTAGGTCAGCCAAACATGCAAAGGATTCCCAGTGATCCTTGACTAATTCATTGGATCTGATGCGTAAGGTGGATTTGTACTTTGCTCTCAGCAACCTTACCTGGAAATATCCCGTGGTTCGGACTTGAGTGCAGCTCTTAAATTCCGGTTTGCTCTAGAGCAAGAAGCATCAAACCATCTTGGGATTTCCACAGTTTTCCTTGGTGCTGGTTTGGAAATCTCACTTTTTATTGCGGAGCAGAGTTCACTAAATGATTTAATCACATTGCCCCCACAACTATCAATAGTAAGGCAGTTTGCGATCAATGCTGGGTGTTTCTTAATTACCTTAGCCAGGACTCCCCTGTTATCCACTCCCCTCCAAACAACCCTTAGTCTATCCGTTGAGGCTTCCAAGTTTGTTGCTCCAATTTCATTTTGTGATAACTTACCCCCAAATGATTTCAAATAGATCACAATAGGATAGTGGTCACTGTATACTTTACACACTACCTCAGCTTTGGTTAAAACATCGGCGAGGGGGGTGAAACAAATATATAATCAATCGTTGTCGAACTCCCATGGCCGATGAACGTGGGAATCGGGGCAGTGCTTATTTCAGTACCAGCAAACTCCATGCAATTTACAAGTTCTCTAGTTTCAAGGAGATCGGATAATTCTACGCCTCTCCTGCAGGGGGATTGCTTGAATGTATATGTGCGTTGAAATCCCCTCCTAAACAAATACCATCGAATTTCCCGTATTTCCGTCTCTCCGCTATTTCATCAATAAAATCGAACAAATCCATAAAATTACGATTAGGTTGGGATAAAAAATCATTATTGTAGAAATTAATCAGACATAATTTTACCCTCTTTGTATATATCAATGCCATAAAACTTGGATGGTTAGTTTGTATTACTTCAATTTTGGCCTCTGCAGATATTTTTACCCAAATCGATAAGCCCCCACTGGGTCGACCCAGGGGGGGGGGGCCGATACAATCCTATTATGGCAGCTATACCCTTCAAATAACAAGTAGGTTGTACACCAGGTTTCTTGGAACATTAGCACATCGTGGCAGTTCACCCAATCCTTCCAAGTTTTAATTTCCATTTTTGCCTTCAGACCAGCAATGTTCCAACTCAGAATTGACAGGTTTTTATCAGGCCGTGGGCAAACATCCTGGGTGGACACTTGGGTAGTTACTATTTGGTTGGCCAATGGGTTACATTGTTGGTTTAGAGGTAAAGAAGAGTCCAATGGTGTCAAAGGTACCTCAAACAGTGCTTCCTGTACAAATTCATCCTCAGGGACCACAACAGCTAGATCTTCATCAGTAGCTGACAGTCAGTCCAGGGTACCCAGGTCACAAAGTGCCGAAAATCTATTATGCAGAGGAAACAAGGGAGGTGGTTGCATCATTCTATGTGGGGGTCTGTAAAAATAACTCAGCGGTAAGGGAGTCACCACAGTGGTTGGGCCATGCTGGACAAAATTCTTGTTCAACAAAAATTTTACAGTGCCAGGGTTCCTAAAGTTAACTATGATACAGTCCCCGTTAATGTTTTTGAAGATAGGACCGACCCAGGTTACCCGACGTGTGGATAGAATTTCTTTAGATATGTCGTAGCCGACCCCCTTGTGCTTGGTTAACCAGTCAATGCATTTGTTGTGTAACTGAACCCAAGATTCTCCTTGTCCCTCCCTAAGCGGTGGTATACCAGCCAGAACCGAAACGTAGGGGAATGCCTCAGGAGGAAGATGTAAAGCAGGACCTTGGTGTTTTAACGGCCTGTTATCCTCGTGTTTAGCCTTGTGCTTGCCAGGATTGGGGGATACCTTCTGCTTGTTTGTGCCTGTGACAGGATTACACTTCTGGTTATTCTTTATGACGCTAGGAGCGGTGGTAGGTGGTAGAGGAATAGATGACAGGCTTGAGGCAGAATTGTTTTGCCTTATATTTACTTCCACTGTGGGTGTTGTGAGTAAGGATGGACTACTAACATTAGGTACTTCTTTGGCCCCGTTTGCTGTGAGTAAGTTACAGTTTTTAATAAGGTCACCACTGGAAAAGGCGCTGGTAATAGACTCCAAGTCTTTTAACAGACGTTCGCCTCTGATTTTATCTAGGCATACCGTACCCTTTCTCTTAGCGTCGTCATTTTTCATGAGGGTTTCCATTCTATCAAGTCTCTTAAAAATAGTATTAAATTGCTTGATCATTTGACCTTCAAGTTGTTTAAAAATTGTGTCAGCAATAGTTTCTATAAGATTTACCTTTGATTTGGATTGAAGGCTACTTTCATTTGGGAATTCTGTCTGAGTAGAGATGGAATTTGTGCCATCATTTATTACAACGGTGTCACAGTGTTCTCCTGGATCGCAGCAAGCTGACAAAGACCCTGTTTGTTGTTGTTTCTTCCCCCTAGTCCACATACTCTGTGGGATTGGCTGGTTATTACTCCTAGGGGGATGCTTCCTCTTATTTATTGTGGACTTAACAGGACCCCTTTTTCGCTTAGCTCCAGTGTTCTCAGTTGTATCAATGTTCGTAGTTATTGGTGGTGATGCTGATTGCGATACGGGATCAGGAGCGACAACAGGGGCTGTATTAATGGTGTTTCCTTCTTTTGGTAGATCAGACAAGCTGACAGCAGGAATTGATTTTACCACAATTACTTCAGGGAATAAATGCGTGGTGTGATTAGGACTAACTAATGTAGTAGGTTGGCTAATATTAAGTGAGCCAAAGAGAGCCTCCTCTCGGTTTCTGAAATCTCATTGAAGGCAGTGTCTATTAGTGTCTCAAACGAAAGTTGAAAAGACGCGGGAGTTACAGTGTCCTGTATATCAGTGTTTGTGGTGTTACTTGTGGCGTTGCGTTTCCCCATTATTAATGTAGTGGGCTCACCTAGAAAATGGAAGTTAGATTTGTGGCCCGCCCGACCACTGTTGACCTCTGAGGGCCTCAGAGGGCCCGCCCTTTGCCCGGGCTTAGCCGCTCCTGGCGCGCTCAGCCTCGACGCGACTTCCGTCCAGGTCGCGGAGGCTTCTGGGGCTTGTAGTCTCAACTCCCCCGCTCGGCAGCAGCACAGATGGTCAGAGGCTGCGGCGGGGGGAGGAGACTGGCGATGTCAGGGCAGCGTACTGGGCGATACAAGGCAGGTTCCGCGGTGATGAGGGAAAGCCCAGCCAGCAGCAGCAGCAGACAGGTAGGGAGCTCCGAACAGCAGCAGGCAACCGGCAAAGACACACCCGCTCCCCAGCAAGGGATGCCCCTTTTTGTGAGCCTCCTGGCGCGCTCAGCCTCGACGCGACTTCCGTCCAGGTCGCGGAGGCTTCTGGGGCTTGTAGTCTCAACTCCCCCGCTCGGCGGCAGCACAGATGGTCAGAGGCTGCGGCGGGGGGAGGAGACCGGCGATGTCAGGGCAGCGTACTGGGCGATACAAGGCAGGTTCCGCGGTGATGAGGTAAAGCCCAGCCAGCAGCAGCAGCGGACAGGTAGGGAGCTCCGAACAGCAGCAGGCAACCGGCAAAGACACACCCCTGCTAGATTTTTACTTGTAAAAGACTTATATGTTCGCCGAAAACAGTTTCCTGTTTGTTTGGCATATGCAGTAACAATTCATAAATCTCAAGGTTTAAGTGTAGATAATGCTTTAGTGAACATTGGAAGATCTGTGTTTAAAGAGGGTATGGCATATGTGGCATTATCCCGAGTCAGAACTTTATCAGGATTGTACTTGATTGAGTGTGATGAGAGAAAAATTTGTGCAGATCTAGATTGTGTTAAAGAATACAAAAGGTTAAGAAGAGAGTATGCTCCACATTTGCCTCAATATCCTCTGTTTGAAAAACGTGTGGTAGGCCGAAAAAGAAGAAATGAGGATAATTGCAGTGAGGTAGTAGCAAAAAGACAAAAAGTAGACAAAACTGTAATTGAAAACAGGAAGAAATAGATTTGTGAAGAAAATGTTGTTGGATTTCAGTTTGAAAATAGTTCTGGTGTCAACTGCTATGCTAATGTAGTGGTTAATGTTGCTTGACAGAACAGATTGTTGAAAATCGGGATCAAAGATTGTATGGTTTATTGAATTCTGTGTTTCGGAAATGTAGCAGTGATAGAGCAAAAATAGAAAGTGTAACAGAAATTCGAAATATTTTAGATATGTGTTCTGGTCAAGATAAATTTTCACAGAACATTCAGCAGGATTGTCAGGAATTTTTAATGTATATGTTTGGTGTTTTGGAAGATGAAGATGTAGATATAAATAATCTTTTCAGCCTTTCTTATCAATGGCAGCATGACTGCCACAATTGTAGTTCATCAAGTACTACTAGAATAGACACTGAAAGATTTATATATTTGACTTTACCTGACTGTAAATCAGTGTCATTTAAAAATCTAGTTAAAGCAGCAGATCATAATATGGTGTGTACTCAATGTAACTATCCAATGCTATCCACATTATTTATACAAAGTTATGGGCAGTATATCATTTTAGTTTTCCAACGATGTAGACCTGATGGAACTCAATTGACAACTTCTATCAAAAATGTTGTGGCTTCTCAGTTATCAATTTCAGGAAGAACCTTTACAACTGAAGCTATTATTTATCATGACGGTTCTTCGACAACCTCAGGACATTATACATGCTACTTAAAATGTGAAAAAGGATGGAGTTACTGCAATGATTCTCATTTAACTTATAAACAACGTTTGCCTTATGACTCTACAAATTCTTATCTAGTGTTTTTAAAACCAAAGTTTTGGTAAAGGGAATTGGCCTTTGAAGACGGGAATAGATAATAAAAGTTAGTTAGTTAGTTAGTTAGTTAGTTAATCTAATGTTTTAAATTATTTATCTCATACAGATACTTTAAGTGGATCTCAAAGTAAAAAATACTGATATATCTGACACAAATTGGCCGTGAGGAAAGTGTAAGGTATGATGTTCTTAGATCTTTTTTCATAGGAAGTCGATGAAATGGAAGTTATAGAGCACAGGAGACTTTTTTTCCACCAAAAGGGCCTTCACTATCTTTTATTTGGCCTCACGGAAAAGTAAGTGAATGAAAAATTAGTGTACATATATGAGATGTATGTTTGAATGGGTTTTTTTAAACACAATCTTTTAGATTGTGTTTTTTTTTCCCCGCTGTTATATGATGAAGACTTTGAACTCACTAATTTAAGTGAAATTCAATATATTCTGAGAACAGCAAAAATAAATAATGTAACATATTGTAGAAGTTATTGTATAGTTTTCATTGTGTAATTTATATTGTATTCGCATTGTCTCACACTCATTTTCCTTTTTCACCCTTATTTACCTCTCTTTACTCATTTACACTGCTTTTTTAACTTTGTTTCATCGCTGTTCCTTTACTGCACTTCATTCACAACTTCTCAATCCAATTTGAACTGTCTGCATTTCCTCTCTTCCTTCCACCACTTTTTATATTTTTCACATTCTATCAGTACCACTGCTTTAGTTTTCTTCCCCTCTCTTTCTTTCTTTTTCTCCATTTTTTTTCTTTCGCACTCATTGTACTGTAGTTCAGTTAGTCCTTCCCTTTGTTTTTCTGTGTACTTACTCTCTCACTCCTGTTTCATCCCTCGTTCTATATTAACCTCATTCCCTTCATCCCTTCACTCTGTGACTCCCCTTCACTCACTCTCAGTCATCTTCTATTCCTCTTTTTTATTAATAGTTCCTCATTCAGACTCCTCTCCTTTTCACTCATTTTCCTTTTACTTTCTTATCTTTCCTGATTTCATTTTGGTATCTCACATTCTTTTAGTATCTTACTTAACTTCAGTAATTTGTTCTCTTTCTATTTCTTATTCCTTCTTTTTTTTCTTTCTACATTACTTTATTTCTGTTTTTGTATCCCTCACTATTGCTTTATTTCTTAGTAAACTTTTTTAGATTTTTTAACCTCTTGAACTGTTTCTTCTATTTTAATATATATTTGTAACTAATTATAACGGGTTTTTTCTTTTGTCTTTCACAGAAACAAGTTTTCATTAATTATATGGTAAGTGTGTTTACAAAATGTACTTTCTTATCACCCTTTGCTTTAACCTCACTACTTTTCTCTCACTCTACCTCACCCCTGTTTCCTTACTTTGCTTCCCACACTTATTCTTATCCTCCATGTTTACTTCCTACCACATTCAACTTCTTTCATTACCTATGCTTATCCACACTCCTTCACTTACCTTTTTTACTGGTTCACTTTGTCCCTTTGTGACACTCCTTCCTTTACTCTCTCTCTTCTTTCTCTCTGTCACTCCCCATGTCTTACCCTTATTCACTTATATCTACCCTCTTTCACTCCTCTTAACTTACACTCACTGCTATTTTCTTTCCCTCCGTCACTACTGTATTTTTTCTCTGGTTCCGTCACTATCTGTCATTCCCCATACTTAAGTCTCCTTCCTTTTACTTTCATCACCCATTCACATTTTCCCAGAACCTCTGCTCTAGTCTTCTTCCTCTTTCTTCTCTTCTTTTGCTCTCTTATTCATTTTCTTTTTCTCAGTTATTTCCTCTTACACCTTTTCTCTGTCTTACTATCTATTACACAATCCCTCTGTGTTCCTCCCTCTAGCTCTCTTTCTCTTAACACCACTCTCTCTGTCCCCATTCCTCATGCTCACTCCTTCATTATTTTTTTCTTCTTTTTTTTTGTTGGTGCGCTGACGGGACGCACACCGGTACGCGCACCGGGGCGTTCACGGGTACGCGCACCGGGAGCGCTCCAGAGTCAAATATTAAAAAAAAAGTAAAATACTATTTTAAAACAAAAATATTATCTTAATATACAATATAGGGTTCGTTTATAGAAAAACATACCTTTCTCAGCTATAGACATTTGCGAAAAAATAAGCTTAGAAATTCACTACAAAGAACATAGGTATAAAGCCCTATAAAAAGTTAAAAATTAGCAGTTAAAAAACCTATGAAATTCACAGAAAAAACCAAAGGTTTCACACCAGTCATAGTTAGAAATTAGCATGAAAAAAACCTATGAAATTCACTGAAAAAAACAGAGGTTTCACACCAGTTATAGTTAGGAATTAGCATTTAAAAAGCCTATTAAATTCACTGAAAAAACCAGAGGTTTCACACCAGTTATAGTTAGCTGGAAATTTTACTGACATAAAATTATTGAAATTCCCACGTTATAGTTAGTCGGACTCACTATAACTTGCGCGTGCAATGCACTGCTGATGACATCACATATTACATCACTCATGACATGGTCAGTGACATCACTCATGACATCACTGATGACACCATCCTTGTGACACAGTGACAGACCTCCTTTCACTGTAAAGTAACCTTTGAAACACATATTCAAAAATAGAAACTAACATTTTCAAAAAAGTGGATATACCCATACCAGTTACAACAACCAATTCTGTAATTCCACCATCTATATACACATCCACTCATTCACCAACAGTTTTATATAGTCACTCATACATATACTCACTCATCATATGTAGTGATACCCCTATTCATCCTGTAACACACCGACAGTCATCAAAAAGTTACTCACACATATACTCACACATGCAAATAAACTAATAAACATCCATTTATTTGCATATACAGATTTACACACACTACCACCTTACTTCTAAGGAAACTTACACATATGTACTCTCTTAAACAATCACTTATAAAAACACATACTTATTTAAACAGAAACTCTTACAATCTCTCACTCTCACATATACTGACTTATATACATCAATACTCACATATACTAGATTAAAATATATCTTGTTACTGATAAACACACTAGTGAGACAGTCATTCACTCACTAACACACGCATATACACACTCATCCACCCATACAGTCCTGCACATATACCGTCTTCAAAACACATACAAACAGTGAGTCAGTCATTGATGCATCTATGTGCTAAATAACACTCCCACCAAACCATACAGACACTCATACTGATACTAAAAAAACATCTAATAATCTATATACACACACATGTAGCTACTCACCAACCCATGCAGCAACTTATAAACAAAGTGAAACACTGATACATATATTTAAATATTTAAACATTACTCGTTAATATATGTATTCACTAAGATACACCTAATAAGCCAGTTAACCAATCAATTTTTTTAAAAAAAACATTAATTAAGACAATAATTTAAACATTTATTCTTCCATCCACCTTTACATATACATATATAAAACATATTTATTTTTCAGAAAGACACACATTCACTGGATGGTGTCATCAGTGATGTCATGAGTGATGTCACTGGCCATGTCATGAGTGATGTAATATGTGATGTCATCAGCAGTGCATTGCACGCGCAAGTTATAGTGAGTCCGACTAACTATAACGTGGGAATTTCAATGGTTTTATGTCAGTAAAATTTCCAGCTAACTATAACTGGTGTGAAACCTCTGGTGTTTTCAGTGAATTTAATAGGTTTTTTAAATGCTAATTCCTAACTATAACTGGTGTGAAACCTCTGTTTTTTTCAGTGAATATATATACATGCAAGTAAATTCGCCACTCGAACTGAAACAGCCGCCCCAGCTCAGGATTTCAATGACGAAAGAACAGACCCATTGTTAAGTGCTTAATCAAGGTGTTTTATTTTCTCCAGCAAGCCTGCCGCCGCCATTACACGTTTCGCTTCTTACAAAGCTTGATCACATGGCGAGTTGCTAAGAGCCAATGCCGATATTTAAAGTGCAAATGCGCGCGCAATTTTCAAATCGGTACCAACAACATGGAAAAAATACTTCGTTTACATGTAGTACATTGAAATATATGTTTGCAATGCAATGTTAAATGCACAAACGACCAAAATATAAAATATATTAATAAGTATTTAAATATTTTAAAAATTCTGATGCGCATCTCTGTATAAATACAGGTAAGACAATGAGTAAGGGTGATAAAATCTGTCACCTACTTAATTCATATCATTATTTTGGGGTCTCACTATTAACCTCACATCCCCGAATGTGCAATTAACAATGGAAAAAATTGGGCCCAAGTGGGCTAAGACCATTAGAAAATTGCTCTTATTTTTTAGTTTTTTTGTTGTTATCGGCAAGTAAAGAAGTGCAAGATTTGATCATACAAAAAGTGCTAGTGCGAGTGCTGACTGAAATTAAAAAAACTGTTTTTCAAATATAGAGCTGATGGTAGTACCCCCAGATACACCTCCGGGGTTGCCCTCTTTAATAAAAAGCTCAATTAATCTATGTGTGAGGTAAAAACGGCACCTATATACTAGGGAAAAAATTCATCCAATATCAACAATTACCGTACTGAAAGTGCAAACAAGCTATAGAACATTTCAGTTCTCTGAGTCCCAAACTGCCTATTAGACAATATGAGCTGTTATGAATTTTGATTTACGATATTCCTGACTAAGTTATATCAAGGTTATTAATATGCCTTGTATTGCTGTGGGCCCTGCAGGAATACCCAAATAAAATGTAATATGGACGGGCTCTGCAATGTAGTAAATCATCAAAATGATTTAAAAACAAGTATACAGATCCTCCGTCGCATTCAGCCCATAAGGTTGTTTACTGTCTAGCTCCAAGATGTACCTGGTTTCGAGAAGCCAAAGCCTCGCATCTCGATCCCCACCCCTCTTCATTGGACAGATTGAATCAATTACAAAGTAGGACCGATGCATGGGATTAGAACTATGCTCACTTTCAAAGTGCCTTGCCACAGGGTAGGCCTGGTCTTTGTTATTTATGGCTCTAATGTGCTGGAGCACACGCTTGTGGACCGGCAGGCGGGTACTACCCACATACCTGAGTCCACAAGTGCACTCCAGCACATAGACCGCATAGTCTGTTTTACAATTCAGGCGTTTAGTAATTTCTCTTGGTGTTTGTGAGAATGGGACAACATATTTGATCTTGTTGACCCCATATTTACACACCTTACATAGTGTACATTTCCTAAAGCCTCTGCCTAGGGCCTTCCAAGTAGTCGAGATTTGTGGTTCCAAGGTATTTTTGACCAATGATTTGGCCATAGATATCGATTTTCTGAAAGTGAGGAGTGGTTTGTCCAACACTCTATTGCCAATAACAGGATCCCCCAATATGAGGTTCCAATTATGATTTACTATTTTTCTAATGGCTGAGTGTTGCCTGCTATACGCTACAATCATGCGGGGTTTAATTACATCCCCAGCCGGGGTTATATCCACTTCCTTGTTTTTGGGGATAAGTGCAGTGTCACCGGATATAAGCTGCGTTCTTTTCTGGGCAGCCTCAATCGTGGCCTTGGAATATCCTCTAGCAAGGAATCTACATTTACTCGCCTCCTGTGCAATCTCGCATTCCTCATCACTGCTGCAGATCCGCCTGATACGCAACATCTCCCCATAGGGGATGCTCCGTATCAGGTGGCGAGGATGGTGGCTTGCTGCATGCAGGATGGTATTGCCCGCAGTGGGCTTTCTGAATAGTTTAGTTTGAATGCGATTCTCTTTAACATAGATTTCCATGTCTAGAAAATTCACAGACACCGCATGAATGCATGACGTGAATTGTAGATTTAAGCTGTTGACATTCAGCCTGTTGACAAATTGAATTGCTGCCTCCTCCGTCCCTCTCCAAACAAAAAATAAATCATCTATATATCTGAGGTAGGTGACCACATGCTGCTCCATGATTACACCCCGATCCCCCGCCAGGACCTGTTCCTCCCACAGCCCCATGTGCAAACAAGCGTAGCTGGGGGAGAAACAGGCCCCCATGGCAACCCCTCCTACTTGTTGATAGATTTGATTATTAAGCAAGAAGAAATTCTGCTCTAAACACATTTGAATCATGGATAACAGCATCCTGTTATGCACCCCATAATATATGGGACGTTTGTTCAGAAAATGTTCAATTGCTTTGAGACCATCTCGATGTCCAATTGAGGTATATAACGATGATACATCTAGGGTCATAAGCAAAAAGTCTGGACCCCATACCAACTGTTCCGTTTTACGAATGAAATCCGTTGAGTCTTGTACATATGAACCCAGTCCTTTAACCCAGTCCTGTAAGAAGTAGTCTATATACTTGGATACATTTTCCAATGAGCTGTCAATGGCAGAGATTATAGGGCGCCCAGGTAGTTTGTTACAGTCCTTATGTATTTTGGGATCAGGTAAAGAGATGGTACCACCGGATGTTCTTTTTTCATAAAACGAAATTCATCCTCGCTGATAATTCCCCCGCTCCTCCAAGCCTAGAGTTTCGCTATTTGGTCCCCCCATGCTGCTTTCAAAGTGGGCCAATTGCTCTTCCTGTAACAAGAAATGTCATTTGATTGCTTCTCTGCCTCCTCCAGATATAACTCACGTGGCCAGAGCACAACATTTCCACCTTTATCTGCCTGTCGCACCAATATATTATTGTCCGCGTCCAATTTCTTAATTAGTTGGGCATAGCTCCAATTTTGTTTATTGATTTTTTGGCGTTTACCATTGGTGGCGATATATAGTTGTTTTAACTCCTTCACTACCAAATCATGATAAACGTCAATATTATCATGGAGCATTATTGGTTGAAACGTGGACTTTGGTTTGAAAGATGTTAAACCTGCAGCAACATTGGCCCTTTCCAGACTCGATTCCCCCTCCTGACTGCCAATTGTTTCCTTCTGTAGGGACCAAATCACATTCATTGCATCTTGATCCCCCACAGTCAGCAAGGTCGGACTTCTGGCCTCAACAGGACGTTGTTTTTCGAACTGGAGACTGTGAAATTTACTCAATTTTAGTTTACGAATAAACCTATAAGTATCCATTCGTGCGTCAGCGTAATTAAAATCACAAGGCGGGCAAAACGATAAACCCAGGGACAGTACGGCTACTTCTTGCCGAGTTAATACTGTTTTCGTTAAATTCATCACTGAGTTGGGGTTTCCGCTTGTGTCGTGTTGCGTTTTTGAAAACGGTTCCATCTTCCTCTTGGGGTCCCTTGGCTTTGCCCCTGGCGGCTCCGGCATTTTTTACTGCGCTGGCTCCGCCTGTAGTTGCGCCTGGTGTTTGTTTTGCTGGCATTGGTCGAGAACGCAACGTGTCCCTTCGGTCTAGGCAGAGGCAGTCCACCTCCTCTGCCATGGAGAGTTTGGTAAACCCCATGGTAGGATCCGTTGTGATTTTACCCTCTGCCTCACTTTCGACGTTTGAGCTAAGGTCCGATCCCGAAATAGAATTTTCACGTATTCCAGAATTTTTGTTCTGCAAGCCCATATATATATATATATATATATATATATATATATATATATATATATATATATATATATATATATATTCACTGAAAAAACCATGGGTTATAGAACATATATAGTTAGGGATTAGCATTTACAAAACCTTATTTTACTCACACAAAACCATTGAAATTTCATATATAGTTAGTTGCACTAACTATATATCGCGCACCCGCAATCCACTGCTGATGATGTCACATATTACATCAGTCATGACATGGTCAGTGACATCACTGATGACATCACTGATGACATCTCAAATGACATCACTGATGACATCACTGATGACAACATCCAGTGACTGTATGTTTCTGAAAAGTCAAAATATGTCTTACATATTGAAGAATGAGTGGATGTATAAGTGTCTGGATGAAGGATTTAGTAGGTGCATGACTGTCTGTATGAGTGAGTGATTGAAAGTGTCTCACTGAGTGCATGGGTTAGTGACTAAACTGTCTTAATTTGTGAATCATTATGTCTGTTGTTCTGTAAACTGCTGCATGTGTTGATCAGTAGCTATATGAGTAACTATATGGGTTATTGACTGGTTGCCCAAGTATTTGTATGGGAGACTGAGTGTGTGTGTGGGTGGCTGGGAGGTGTATGACTCTGTGCATAGATGTGTGAGCAGTTGATTCACTAGATGTATGGTTTCAAAAGTGCATGTGGAAACAGCTGTATGGGCGGTTGACTGTGTGCATGAGTGTATTGGTGAGTGAATGGATATCTCAGTGCTACATGTCAAAGTAAGTGCATATGTAAAACACAGTACATGTGGGAGTTGACATATATAAATAACTGTGCATAAGAGCCAGTGAATGTGTGAGTGGCTGTATGGATCATTGTGAACTTGTATCAGGGATTGTATAAAAGAGTAAATATGTGTTAGTATATGTTTGAATAAGTAAAGTTTGTATAACTGTATAGTTGAGGAAATGGAGGTGTGATTGATTCTTTGCATGACTGACTAGGTGTGTGAGTAACTCCATGGATGAGTGACAGTCTGTGAGAGTCTGTTTACACTGATTGTATCTAAGGTTATATTGGAGTCTGAAGAGGTTGATCGTATTATCACATGAATGATATCATCAGTGATGTGATCAGTGATGTCAAATAAGATGTCATCAGTGATGTCATCAGTGATGTCATTTGTGATGTCATCAGTGATGTCATTTGAGATATCATCAGTGATGTCATCAGTGATGTCACTGACCATGTCATGAATGATGTAATATGTGACATGATCAGCAGTGGATTGCGGGTGCGCGATATATAGTTAGTGCAATTAACTATATATGAAATTTCAAAGGTTTTGTGTGAGTAAAATAAGGTTTTGTAAATGCTAATCCCTAACTATATATGTTCTATAACCCATGGTTTTTTCAGTGAATTTTCAAGGTTTTGTAAATGCTAATTCCTAACTATATATGGTGTATAACCTATGTTTTTTCAGTGAATTTCATTGGTTTTTTAAAAGCTAATATCTGTAGCTGTAAAATGTATTCTTCTTTAAATCTTAAAATATATTTTACATGTTTTTGATACAATTTTTTTTTTATTATTTTTTTTTGTTTCGCTCCCAGTCCACGAACCGGTTAGCTTCCCGTTAGCTCAATTTGGAGCCGCGACTCGGTCCGCGAACCGGTAAACGTTCCGTTTGCGTAACTGTTGCGTTAGCATGACGTTTTGCGTCGTCGCGTAATACGTCATAAGACGCGCCAAGTTAGCGTACCCGGAAGCGAACTGGAACGCGGCGCAAAGCGCGAAACGTAAACACAGCAGGTCATGTGACTCGGTAATAACACTTTTCATTGGTTCATTTCACTTTTGGTTTCCTAATGATATAATACTAGGTCATGTGATCTAAAATTAACACTTTTCCTTGGTTTAGAACTTTAGCTTTTCCCAAATGATGAAAACCCCTCCTTCTTTCCTCACTCTGACTTTCATCTTGGTGAAAGAAAGACCCTTTATTAACATTGAGCAATGGCTTCTTTAGTAGCTTCAGCTGGTTCTGCCCCACCACCTCCACCACATCCGAGCAAGAGAGGACCACCTGCTGAAGTTCTTATTCAAGAAGAAGAGGAAGAACAGGAAGAGGAGGAAGAGCAGGAAGAGACACTGTTTTTGCCAGAGGAGCCCAGGAGGTATAATCGGAAGAAGAACTTTATTTGGCAATTTTTTAAATTTCCTGAAGGCCAAAAGAAAGTAAATGCACGCTACATGTTTTGCTGTATATGTAAAGAAAGACTGTCCAGGGGGACTGATAAAAAATACAGTTTCGGCAACTACACTATGCATCGGCATATGAGTAGGTGGCATCCAAACAACTATAGTGCTGCCCAGTTAAGAGACGAGCAAGAAAATCCCCCTTTGATGGCCAGAAGATCGGTTGTACAAGAAGTGACGGGACCAGAGGCGAGGGAGATGGTCCCAAACATACAAATGAACTTTGGGGAAGTGAAGCAAGTGTGTGTGCGCTGTAATCAATTCATTTGCTACAGAGAAAGTAGCATTACTCTAATTATCAAAGCAATCGATAATCATGTTTGCCCGAAACGCCCCAAACAATAAATTCTTCTTTTTTTTGTTGCTCCTGTTGAGCCCTTTACAATGAATCGTTTTTGTTTTCCCCTCTCCCCCAAAAAAACCAAAAAAATATCAAAATGTTCAGAAAATACAAAAAAATTAAAAAAATGTTCTGAAAAATAATAATAAAAAAATAAAACAACAAAAACAAAAAAAAGTTCTTTTCAGAACTACCTCCCCATTATAAAAAAATTGGTAGAATATTTGGAACTCTGCCAACCTCTATTTCTTTTAGTTCCCTTCCCGGTTCGCACTCCGGTACGCGAACCGGGAGCGAATCAAAAAAAATGTTTTAAAAAAAGAACAGTAAGTATAAGGGAAGGAAACAGACAGTTATGTTAAAAGAAAGACAGCTATAGGGAGTAAACAAAAGATACTGTTACCCGCAATCCACTGCTGATGATGTCACATATTACATCATTCATGGCATGGTTAATGATATCATCAGCAGTGGATTGCGAGTAACAGTATCTTTTCTTTACTCCCTATAGCTGTCTTTCTTGAAACATAACTGTCTGTTTCCTTCCCTTACACTTACTGTTCTTTTTTTTAAAAAAAAATTGTGATCAATCAGAAACAATGACATTCATAGAGACAGAGTGAGTGAACAAGAGTGAAGAAGTATGAGAAGAGAGGGACTGAGAAAAATAGTGGAAGGAGTAGAATAATTAAGTAATAGAGAAAGGAATGAGGGAAGTAGCAAAGGCAGGAAAGTAAGGAATAAACAAATGAAGCAGTAGAACTAATAGAAGTTAAATGTGATAGATTAAATGATTGATTCAGGATGACGATAAGGTGTGGCCTCTCCAAAAGTTTGTTTAAGGTGAGGCCTACTCAGGGTTGCATATCAAATTTATGCTTGTTAAAGAATACAGAGGAGATAATACATGTGAAGGCCTACCATTGAAGTAAAACATGTCCACTTCACTCTTGAACAATGGCCAGACCTCTTCTGTGTCCATAGACAGACCTAAACTTCATCTGCACAATGTCATTCGTAAACTTAGAAAACACAAGTAATGTAATTGAAAAACGTGGAGTTTCTTTTGCTCATTTCACAATCACATCACCTGTGTTGCCTTTGCTTAGGTATCTCATAGTGCAGATGTAGTCCAGCATATGAAACAGTGCCCAGAAGTGCAGCAGTGTATGCATTAACTTTGATATTTACAGAAGCCTCAGTTTCTCCATGTCTACCTCACATTTCTAAATGTATATCATAAGTACAAAAAGTAGAACATTAATTATACATGTTAAATGGTTTATTTTTGCTGTTCTCAGAATGTATCAAATTTCACTTAAATCAGTGACTTGAAGGTATTCATAATGTAACAGCGGGGAAAAAAAAACACAATCAAAATGATTGTGTTTAAAAAACCCATACAACATAAGAAATCTGAATTCAAAACTCCTTAAAATCAACTTACTTTCCATAACGTCGAAGGATGTCCTATGAACAGCGTACACTCTGTTGTGCTATTAATATTTTCAGCCCGCCACTTTCTGAAAGAAAACCTCCATCGTTTTGAAAAATATGTTACATACGATAAAAGACTTCTCACATTCTACCACATGTTTCCACATGGCCAAATCATGTTGGAGCGATTTACAACTCTTGGAATTCCTGTAATCAAATCCCGTCATTTTCTATTTTCGCAACTTTCAGAAAGAAAACATTTAAGATTACTTTCACAATCCTGGACTACTAATATCTTACCCTTCTTGCTCACTCATGTTCTACTTTTCCTATGACACTGATACTGCTTACTATGAAGCAGACTTACTTGCATCAGGTTTATATAGTTGGATTTTTAAAATGACATTTTAAACAAAATTTTGGACCAATAATCTAGACAGCATTGCAGACTTACATTCCCTCTACTCCATGAACCTCTTGAAATTCCTCAGAGCACATCCCGAGATTCTTTCCCTAAAATTTTGGTTTTAAAAACACCAGGTAAGAATTTTTAAGGTCATACGGCAATTTTTTTTTGAAAGTTATAACAGAATCGTTGCAGAATGACCAGCCGTTTCTAGACTTTAAATAAGCTGTGTAATGTCCTGATGTTGTTGAAGGACCGTCATTATAGATTATTGCTACAGTTACAAAAGTCCTTCCTGATATTGACAACTGCGAAGCAACAATTTTTTTTATTAAAGTTGTCAATTTTGTTCCATCAGGCCTACATCGTTGGAACATTAAAATGACATACTGGCCATATCTTCGTATAAATAATGTTGACATCATTTCAGATTTACATTGGCTACACTCCATGTTGTGATCAGCTGCTTTTACTAGCTTATTAAAGGACAATGATTTACTGTCTGGCAAAGTTAAATATATAAATCTTTCTGAGTCTACACTAGATGTACTTGATACCCTACAGTTCTCGCAGTCATGCTGCCATTGATAAGAAAGCCCAAACAGGTGATCTACATCTACACCCTCATCTTGCAATACATCAAGCATATACATTAAAAACTCCTGACAATCCTGCTGATTATTTTCAGAGAGGTCTGTTTGACCTGAACATTCGTCTAACAGATAACGAACTTCAGACACACTTTCCACTTTTGTTCGATCAGTGCTACATTTCTCTAACACAGAATTCAACAAACAGCATAAACTTTGTTCCGAATTGAACACAATCTGTTCTTTTAAAGTCTCTAGTGAAAAGAGAACATTAACCACTACATTTGCATAGCAGTTGACACCAGAACTGTTTTCAAATTGAAAACCGACAACATCTTCAACAGACTCCGTTTTCTTTCTGCTTACAATTTTCGGTTCATTGACTTTTGGTCTGTTTCCTACAACCTCCCTACTATTACTGATATTTCTTCGTTTACGGCCTACCACACGTTTCTCAAACAAAGGATATTGAGGCAAATGTGGCGCATACTCTCTTCTTAACCTATTGTATTCCTTAACACAATCCAGATCCGCACAAATGTTTGTGACATCACAATCAATCAAGTACAATCCCGATAAAGTTCTAACTCGTGACAATGCCACATATGCCATACCCTCCTTGAACACAGAACTTCCAATATTCACCAATGCACTGTCTACACTTAAACCTTGCGATTTATGGATTGTCACCGCATATGCCAAGCAAACAGGAAACTGCTTACGGCAAACATATAAGTCTTTAACAAGCAGAAACCTAGCAGAACAACGAGCAATTAGCTGTACTTCCTCAATGCCATCAAATTTAATTTTTAAAAATTCAATTCCATCTCTACTTCTGTATTTCTCAAAATCAACAACATTACCCATTGATCCATTTACCAGACCTCTTTCAACATGTAAATTCCTTCTCAAAATGATTCGGCAACTTAATCACACATTCAAAGTCTTTTCAAAACCTGCAGTTTTAGATATAGACTTCTCTAATGCATCCAATTTTGATTTCAAATTCTCAGACAAAATACTTGTTGATCCCATATGCTCTATTCTGTCAATAGCTTCCAGTTTCACAATCTCTTGCTTTTCTAAATTCAACATTTTGTTGTTGAAGATGGCACATTCTGCAAGAGTTGGCATCAAACATATTCCGGATTTCTTCTCAGTAATTTTCTGAAAAATATTCTCAGGCACAACGTCTTGTTCTGGATATAAATTTGACAGTAATCGTGCATGTAAAGCTTCTTTCCCACGCTCAGTCACTTTTCCAATTCTAACATCTTGTAGAATATTCTTGTAATCTTCATCCTTCGCCTGACGCATATTTTCATGTAGTTCTGCATAATTGAAATTTAACCATATATTGACGTTGCCAATGCTCCCTAGGCACTTCCTGGTATCTTCATGTGTGAGCATTTTGAACACAGGTTGTCCTTTCACTGGTGTAAGCTGCAGAATATCTCCGAAAACAATGATGTGTTTGCCACCAAATAACACATCATACTCAGTTTTAAGAACTTCTTGCATTCTCAAATGCACAAAGGCAAGCATGACATTGGATACCATGCTTACTTCGTCAATGATAAGAAGTTTCATTTTCCTCAATACTCTTGAAACTTCACAACAAGCATCTCCAGATAACTTGTGGTATTGTAATTTGTTGTCATGCTCCACTGGCAGCATCAGTAGACGATGCAAAGTAATACCTTTAATGTTATGTGCTGCCAGTCCAGTTGGAGCGGTGACAACACAAGACAGCGATGACTCAGTCCTTTTCTGCAGATAACATGAAATTGCTTTAATGAGGAAACTTTTTCCAGTTCCCACTTCTCCACTCACGTACAGTCGGACAGGCTTCAACGACGTACATGAGCACTCTTTCTTCTCATGACTTAATCCATGATCAATTTGCTTGGTAACTTCGTCATATATTTTCCTCTGCTCAACGTTGAGTTGTCTTTCCAAGTCTTCTAAGTTAACCGCATCCTCCTGAGCATGTGCCATGGCTCTTTCCACTTCATTCATAGCAGTGGCAGCTTCATTTTCGATAACAGGTTCTCCTAGTGGATCCTGACTCAATGAAACAGAACTCTGACTGTCCTGAGAACTGTCTCTGGCAATCTCGGCTGCAATCGTTGCTTCCTGCTCAATTTCCAAAGTCAACATTTCTTGATATTTGGGAAAAGCAGGACATTCTATGGTCTCCTTGGCGGCAGTGAAAGAGTCTTCGTAACAGAGGAAATCTCCAAGCAGTTCCTCTTCTGCACGCCAATGCTTGAACAGTTGCAAAAGGGCTAAATAGAAAAACTCCTTTTTTTCTGGAGATTCGCCACTCAATTTTCGATGGTTTACCAAGTGCATTTTCTTTGCTTCACCAGACATCCCTCACTTCCAATTACAGCATACACTCCTTTCTCAATATCTTCTTTGATGTTCCTCTTGAATATGTAATTTTGTAGAACCTCATACAAACAAACATTCTCGAGGTGAGTGCTTCGATTTGGATAATATGTATCCAACATGTTGGTCTTCAAAATGTCGGTACTGTTTGGCTCCTTTTCCGCCAAATACTCAATTTCCCGCACAGGTTTCAGAACTCGATTACGCGTTGCAGCAAGACCAAGACTCGCCCAAACGATACTCCTGGATTTAGAATAAAGACTTGCTGAAGACAACCGGTCAGAACATTCGTAAGCTCCAATTTCTCGATGCGACAACATCTTCAGATTGAAACTGTACAACTTCTTGCTAAGGCTCTTTTCATGGGAAATGTCCACCCACATATCCTTCAATTCTGTCTTTTCTTTTTTGGTGATGTAAGATGTCACATACCGAGCCACAGCCATTCAGTTGTCAGCCACAAACTGCATATCCATGTTAGCATTCCACATGGACAAAATCACTGGGTTGTAGTCGTTGATGTACTTGTACTCTTCGTTCCTTTTCAAACTGTATGTATTTTTGGGTGATTTCCTCGTCACATTATGTCGCAGAGAAGACATCAAACTGTTCACTCTTCCTTTAGAAATCACTGGTCGTGGAAAGTTGAAACGACATTTGGTGTAGAACTTGTCCTTGTTTCTGAATTTACGACGACAGTACTTTCCACACCGATGGCTTTGGAAACGTAGAACTTGTTCTCTTAGGCTTTTCTTCTCCGTTGCGTTTGGAACAGCACACGTAGAATACTGTTCTATGAAATTCATCACTAAGTCATCCGGATCTGTTCCAAATTTAGGTGCATCCTTGATCCACAGCAACATATGTATATGAGGAGCACCTCTTGCTTGGTACTCCTTTCTCCAGAAGAAATCCAACACCTCTCCAAGAGGTGGATTCTTCTTATTCGTGATGAAAGACATCATAGCTTCAAATCTATGATTGAAGTACCTGCATACATTCACTGGATCCAAAGAGCACAGTTCTCCAGGTGTCTTGAATTCAATGTTTTCAATGTTTCCATTTGCCTCTCGTAGAAATTCAAGTAAGTCTTCCCAGCCATACTCGGCACAGCTGAGAGTAAGGAACCATGTCGGAGTTCCTAAGTTCCTCAACATACATTTTAAATCACCATGACGACGGTACCAGTACTCATTAGTACCACGCTGACACGCCATGAGATTAATTAGGTGAGAATCCAAAATACTGTCTTGGACATTGACTTTATGCATAAAGTCACTTGCCGAGATGTTTCGCATCTGTATACCACTTTTCAAGATGTGGTTCACTGCATATGACAGTCCAGACAGATCGCTTTCAAACAGGAGATGAAACAAATAGGGAATACATTGACGAAACCTAGCATCTTCTGCATACAATCGTAAAGTCCTGTATTCAGAAGCAGGAATTTGATGAGGTCGCTCATCATATCTTCCTCCTTGACCTGTTGGAAATAGCTGTGGGAAACACCAAGCTTCCAAACTTTCCTCCCAAACACTAATGGGACTCCCTTTGGCTTGTTTCATTTGAAACAACTCAATAGCATTCCCCATGACTTCCTTGGAATGCAAAGGATGAACACTATAATGTTAATATATTTCTTCACTTTTAGAGGCCTCTACTTTCTCAATTTGGCCAGAACACAAATCGCTATCCTCTTCATCACTTACTTCCTCTTCTGCAACATATACATTCTTATAGTACTTATTATTTTTCTTCAAATACAATGTTGCCTTTTTGACTTTCCTAACATCCACTAAATCTTGCCATATTTTCTTATTCTTTGTCGGAACCCCAATAACTAAGATAACCAGAGGTTCCTCTTCCACTTTTTCTACTCCAATTGTGTTTATGTTTTTGTTCGAATCTAGAGGCAAATAAACAACTCTTCCCTTTAATCCTCTCTGTAAATCTGATGGAGGCAACTTCCCTGTCTTTGGCTCCATTCTTACAATAGCCTGAAAGGGATGGATACTTTGAATCAAAATAGATTCATAAGTATTTAAATCCTTCAATTCAGAAGGAATCTCAACCAATTCCAGATAATTATGAACCGCCCTAGCAGGCATCTGGTTTTGGTTTAATTTGTTACAACAATAAGTACACACACGTTGATCCGATCCCAAATCAAAACAGTTTTCTACCATCAAGTATGTGGCAAAATCCTTCCATTCACTATTATTTTCCCTTTCACTTTTCGCATATAAATCCACTAACTTAATCTGATTCTTGTAATAAGTGCGTCGACAACACACACAAGTGAAATTAGGCCTCTCACTTGATTTCATCTGAAACGTGGCAATTTCCTTCTGAAAATTATCTGTACTTGAAACCTGTACATTATCTTCAACATTACCCTCTACTTCTGGGTCAATTTGAACATTCTCATCTTTACTTCCAAAGTAAGAAAACTCAATTTCTTCACAAATATTCTTGACATCTATTTCAGAACCATGCAAAAGAGCAGCACATAATTGTTTAAGCATAATTGCTGGACTCTTAGCATGATACAACATTCTGACTAATTTCCTCACTTTATTATGATGCACTGCTAGCATCCTGAAATGATGAAAAACACTCTAGCATACTCTCCTGGAAAGACAAGCCAGTGAATGACCACGCAAACCTGTCACTTGTCTCACTCTGCAAGGATCTAATTCTTGCCACAACTTCATTTTCTGCTTCAAACTTTTCTTATTAAATGTCCGTACAAAATCACAAAGCAAATTGATGGAATCCTGTCGCACACTGCAAATAGAACTACACTTCCAAATGTACACAGGACCTTTAGGACGTCTTTCTAAAACCTCATTACCTAACACCTCTTCTATCTCTGTTGTCACAAGTTTTTCTTTTTCAACTGGACAACCATCCTTCACTTCATAAGCTCGACCACTGGTGTCAACTGCAAGCACCAAATCATTATCCTGAAAATAACTCTCCTCATTAAAAAATGCCTCACAACTTGAACTATGCATCCATTCTCCGGAAAAAACTTCACAAAAGTTACTACGATTAACTTCTCTCTTCCATCTACTATTTGATTTGAAATCAGAAATTACCTTGTTTAGTGTCCTAATTCTATTGATTACCAAAATAAACAACTTTCGCTTAATTTCGAAAGCATGATCAATAATTTTCTCTACATTTTTCTTTTTCTTATAAAATGCCACTTTCTGTTGGCCTTTCTTAATATTTTTTAATAAATTAACTATTATCCTGTTGCGGAACATTCGTTTTCGAATGTCCCTAAACTGTTGTTTCCTTCTACTATCATGCACAGAGTTATCTCTTGCTCTAGCAGTAACATTTTTGATTGGTCTTTCCTTTCCGTTTAAATTGCTTCTCTTTTTCTGGACTGAAACATTTTCTGTAGAAATACTTTTTTTACTACAAATATTTCTTATGAATGATTTCGTGGTCTTACCCGGAGCTTTCTTGGTGATTTGGCAGGTTTTTTTGGGAGAGGACTGCTGCAATAATAGATGATCCTGCTGTCTTTGACATTTTCTAGCCTTTCTAATTCGATTCTTAGTTGGCATTTTCAAATTTTGAAATGATCTGCAGTTGAATCGGTGGAAAAATATAATAAAAAATGTTATTAACCACTATTACCAAACAGTAAATGAATAAAAGTCATCAAAAACTTAACACCCTACTTATTATTTAACATAGCAAATCTTTTGCACCACCACTGCGTCACAAAAGTGACGCACAGTGGTACAAAACAGGCATACACCTATCATAAATCTCTCCGTAACATTTTAAATGATTGATTCAGGATGACGATAAGGTGTGGCCTTTCCAGAGGTTTGTTTTAGGTGAGGCCTACTCACGGTTGCAGAAGAGTTTTTTGCTTGTTGAAGAATACAAAGGAGATAATACATGTGAAGGCCTACCAATGAAGTAAGTCATGTCCACTTCACTCTTTAACAAAGGCCAGACCTGTTTTGAATCTGTGGTCAGACCTAAACTTCATCTGCACAATGTCATTCATAAACTTAGGAAACACTACTAATGTAATTGAAAAAAGTGGAGTTTTTTTCCTTTTTTCAGAATTACTTCACCTATGTTTCCTCATTGACTTAAAATGTCCTTAAGACACATGAAAGCGGTTTTTTTGATTGCCCTTGCACCATTTTTGGGTCATTTTAACATAGCTATGTAACTCCCATAATCAAAATCAAAATTTGCCAAGCAAAGGTGGGAGCGTATTTACAAGAAAGTTGCCCCATGGAGAAAGCTCTTCAATTTAAATGGGAAAAATAACATCATAGACACTCAAATGCCTTTTAAATATGCTCCAAACAACCTATGAAGCTCTAGCAGTACATATACAGAAATGTAATTGATTTCAAAAAACGTTTTTGAACACAACATATAAATCAATTGTATACCTACATTCAAGAGGAAATGACTGAAAATGTCCTTAAGACACATAAAAGCGTTTTTTTTTTATTGCCCTTGCACCATTTTGGGTCATTTTAACATGGCTATGTAACTCCCATAATCAAAATCAAAATTTGCCAAGCACAGGTGGGAGCGTATTTACAAGAAAGTTGCCCCATGGAGAAAGCTCTTCAATTAAAATGGGAAAAGTAACATCATAGACACTCAAATGCCTTTTAAATATGCTCCAAACAACCTATGAAGCTCTAGCAGTACATATCCAGAAATGTAATTGATTTCAAAAAACGTTTTTGAACACAACATATAAATCAATTGTAAACCTACATTCAAGAGGAAATGACTGAAAATGTCCTTAAGACACATAAAAGCGTTTTTTTGATTGCCCTTGCACCATTTTTGGGTCATTTTTAACATGGCTATGTAACTCCCATAATCAAAATCAAAATTTGCCAAGCACAGGTGGGAGCGTATTTACAAGAAAGTTGCCCCATGGAGAAAGCTCTTCAATTTAAATGAGAAAAATAACATCATAGACACTCAAATGCCTTATAAATATGGCCCAAACAACCTATGAAGCTCTAGCAGAACATATCCAGAAATGTAATTGTTTTCAAAAATCGTTTTTAAACACAACATATCTGTTTCAGCTTACATGAGAGACCATGGAATGGGCTCCATGTACAACAATAACTTGTGTTACTGCATGCCAGATTTCTACACAGAATATTCAATTACAATTTCTCAAAGAAACAAAATCTATTTGTATATCACTTGAGACAAAGCCACATTTTAAAAACACAGCTTTCTTCATCATTTTCTCCTTAAATCATACTATTCTCTATCTAAATTAAATAAATCTTTTCTCACCTTAGCAAATACTTTTTGAGTTTCAAAACAGTCTCAAAAATACACCAAATTGTCTTCAGCAGAACAAAGAGGATGCACTCCAGAGGCTGCAGCTATAGAAAGCACAGAAATGCTGATATTCATTACACATATCTCTCATATTAGCCAATCATAACTCTTCCCTCACTTTTTTCAAATCAAAACCCTTCCCCCCTCTGCCCTCTCTGCCTTTTTTGCTTAGCAACCACCTCCTGAAAGACCTCTCATGTTTGCAAGTTCACACAACAATGTTTCAATTGAACTCTGAACTCTCAGTGCACCTGCGTATCCAGTGCAATCTTTCATTAAATGTTTTTTCCTTGACCATTCAAATTACATCTTTCAAAGAACACATCCATGCACCCTAACTTTCTGTTTTCAGAAATGGAAATGCACCAATCACTGCTAATGAATCATTAGCACTGGAAATCCACAGTTTTTTTTCTTTACAAACTCCTACTGTTTCAACTGCCCTTTCATTACCACACTTCATCTGACTGCAGCACAACCTTCTCCCACCATGTTTAATGTCTGGATTGTTGGACATAGTTACATCTACTGGGCTCAAAGGTATGCTGAGAACAGAAATTTACCTAACCTCAATTTACAAGATGTGGAAATTAAGTGGTTGGGCCAAAGAGGATTAAAATGTCACCAATTGATACCATTGTTGAAAACCTTTATGCATTTGCCAAAACCTGACCTGTTAATTGTGCACTGTGGAGGTAATGATTTGGGCACTTTGACTGGGGTAGGTCTGGAAATGCTTTTAAAGGACACCTTTGAGCAATTAATGGCACTTTTTCCTCAAACTGCCTTGGTATATTCCAATATATGCCAAAGACAGAAATGGAGGTGTTCCAACCAATTTTGTCCACAAATTGAGAAGTCGAGGAAGCATGTAAACAAATCTGTTTCAGCTTACATGAGAGACCATGGAATGGGCTCCATGTACAACAATAACTTGCGTTACTACATGCAAGATATCTACAGAGGAGATGGAGTTCACTTCTCAGATGAGGGCAACAGAATTTTCATTTTGAATTTAAGACTGTGCATTGGTACCTACTTATAAGTACCTAAATGTACCATAAACCCAAAAGCTCTTCTCAGAGCTACCCTACATCTGATCACTCACATTTATTATTTTTCTCTAACTTTTTTCTCTAATTTTCAACAAACTACGCTCCCCGGAGCGCTACCCGGTACGCGAACTGGAAGCTAACCGCGCAAATTTTTTTAAAAAAATGTTTTTTTCCCGCACATATGGTCCTCCTCAGCCACCCTCAGAAAACCTAGGGGGTCAAGATACATCTACCGTGCCCCCTTCTACCCATTCTGAACATTATTTGCCCTCCATCTTGTATCTTGATTAGACCGAAACACAAAATGGTGGACTCCCGTAACGCTGCTAGTTAGCGGACCGGAACGCATACCGGGAAGCGGCCCAATAAAAAAGGTGGGAAAGTAATTCACAGAAAAACGACTGGAGACACTCTCACCAAATATAGATTAGCTCATAGTACATAACAATCCCTTTCATTTTCACAAATTTGATTGAAATTCCATTTAGCCATTTAGCCTGTAGACCTCTCTAAATACCGTGAGGTAAATTACTTCACAAAACACATCTGAAGTGTTGGAATTGACAACCAATGAAAATGTTACTTTCATTTTCTACTTTTATTACCTGACATTTATCACTAAACACTTCAACTTGTTTGTGAAGGTAAGTTGTTATTTTTAAAACTGAAGTATATTGTGCACTATAAGTTAATATGGTAAACTTTTTCTGATAGTTATATACTATCCCTCTGTAGTAGTTATAGATTTAGATAGACTTCTCTGTTATAGTTATGGATGGAGTTAGGCTTCTCTTGGTTAAATCACATACACTTTTTTATAGTCCTACTTCCACTCTGATACTATACACTGCCAAAAGATAAATTCACTGATAAAAACTGCCTATCTAAAATTAATCCCAACAGTGCCCTATCTCTACTAATATATATTTTTTTATCCAAATTTCAGGCAAAATGGAAGGCGAACAGAAAGTTGAATTTAAAATTGTACTGCAGGAGAGCAGCCAAGAAATCATTGATCAAAATGAAAATGAATTTATGGATGAAAGTAGGGACCAGGAACTACTGCAATGTGTGCAAGCAGTAGATAACCTCCTTTAAAATGAGGACATTTTACACCCTCAAAGACTACAAAGTATATTCAATGAGAATTATGAAATTTCTGACAGTGAAATGTTAGAAAGTTTAATAAATTATGAAACACAATCACAATAAAAAAATGTTTGAAAAAATAAAGAAATAAAAAAATAATCAACAAAAACAACAAACAATTAACATACAGTATTTCAAAAGTCTATCATTCTTTTTTCCTTATAGTACGCTGCCCAGAACGCTTTCCGGTTCGCGAACCGGCCGCTCCCCACGCAAAAACCTCCACATAAAACCTAGGGGGTCAACGAGGATCTACTATGCCCCCTTATGGTAATTTCCCCCTTTGTTTTGGCCTCCTCTTGTCTCTCGATCCTACCGAGAGTCAAGATGGCAGCCGCTCCGGACTGTTTAGAATGTTGACAGACACCGGAGAGCAAATCCGCTTCGCCTCGCGAAGTTCCGTTACGCGAAAAGTACGCGAACCGGAGCGCTACCCGGAGCGCTGTTACAGATATATATCTTTTTTTGAACGTTAGTTTCTCAAAATCCACTGGAGCACATATATTGAGACCTAGCAAAGGCACATCGGGCTAACAGTCCCTACAATTTTGCCAAGTTTCGTGCAAATCCATTCAGCCGTTCGAGCTAAAAGTGAGGCCAACCGCCCTATGGAAAAATGAATGGGAAAAACGCGTTTTGGGACCCCCCTTTTTTCTCGGCCCCCCCTTGACGACCCCCCCCCCAATTTTCAGAGGCTGCTCAGGAACAAAATGTGCCATTTTCCTGAAAATTTCAGCCAATTCCGTCCACAAACGCCAAAGTTATTAGACATAGAATTTTCAAAAATCCCATAGGGAAAAAATCCTAACTATATATACCTACTGGCGACCGCCAGTAGGTAATATATATATAAAAATATATATATCACTGAAAAGCACAAAGGTTAATTTTAGCTAGGTGAAAATGACAGATCACTGACAGAAATATCGACAGTCAAAATTTCGACTTGCCAAAATATCAAGGTAAAGATATCGACTGCCATAATATCGACTTCCTATCTACAAACAGGTAAGTACAAAAATATCGACTCCAAAATATCAATAGGAAAAAATATAGACAGTCAAAATATCGATTTTTTTAATATCTTAAAAGTAATTTAAAACTAATGTAATCATACATATAATTAATTTAAACATACTTAAAATACTTAAATAAACTTAAAATTAATAAATAATTAATGTAACTAAAAAAATATATATATATTTTATATATATATTTTAAAACATATATATATACATATTATTAACAAAACATATACAATATTTTTTCCGTAGAATATCGAGAGGGTTACATTTACTATTCCCACTCCAGAGAGTGCAACAGTAGGGAAAGCGTTGGATGGCGTAGTGGTAAAAATTACTATTTCAACTTCACAGAGTGCAACAGTAGGGCAAGCATTGGATAGTGAGAGGGTAAAAATTACTACTCCTACTCCAGTGAGCGCAACAGTAGGGAAAGCGTTGGATAGCGTAGGGGTAAAAATAACTATTCCCACTCCAGAGAGTGCAATAGTAGGGAAAGCGTTGGGTAGTGTAGGGGTAAAACATACAATTCCTACTCCACTGAAAGCAACAGTAGGGAAAGTGTTGGATAGCGTAGAAATAAAAATTACTATTCCTACTCCAGAGAGTGCAACAGTAGAGAAAGCGTTGGATAGCATAGGGATAAAAATTACTATTTCCTCTCCAGTGAGTGCAACAGTAGGGAAAGCGTTGGATAGCGTTGGGGTAAAAATTACTATTCCAACTCCAGAGAGTGCATCAGTAGGGAAAGGGTTGGATAGCGTAGGGGTAAAAATTACTATTCCCACTCCAGTGAGTGCAACAGTATGGAAAGTGTTGGATAGCATAGGGGTAAAAATTACTATTCCCACTCCAGTGAGTGCAACAGTAGGGAAAGCGTTGGATAGCGTATGGAGAAAAAATAATATTTTTACTCCAAAGAGTGCAACAGTAGGGAAAGCATTGGATAGCGTATGGATAAAAATTACTATTCCAACTCCAGAGAGTGCAACAGTAGGAAAAGCGTTGGATAGCATAGGGGTAAAAATTACTATTCCCACTCCAGTGAGTGCAACAGTAGGGAAAGCATTGGATAGCATAGGGGTAAAAATTACTATTCCCACTCCAGTGAGTGCAACAGTAGGGAAAGCGTTGGATAGCGTAGGGGTGAAAATTACTATTCCAACTTCAGAGAGTGCAACAGTTGGGAAAGCGTTGGATAGCGTAGGGGTAAAAATTATTATTCCCACTCACGTGAGTGCAACAGTAGGGAAAGCGTTGGATAGCGTAGGGGTAAAAATTACTATTCCTACTCCAGAGAGTGCAACAGTAGGGAAAGCGTTGGATAGCGTAGGGTTAAAAATTACTATTCCCACTCCAGTGAGTGCAATAGTAGGGAAAGTAAATACTACATATATAAATATGAATAACATAAGTATTAATACCAATTACAAAATAATAAAAATATTTTACAATGTTATAAAATATATTAATTAATCAATTAAAATTACAAATAAAAAATAAATATTAATAAAAATTACCTACTAATACTAATTATTTTCCAATTACCAATAAAATAATTTACAATATAAAAATAAATGAAAACAAGACACAAAAAAAATATTTAAACAATTTAATTACTTACAATTAAATTACTTCCCAACTATTCCCCAATAAACACACAACCCACTACAGAAAATAATGTAATAAAAGTAACATATTTATCAATTAATCAAATACAATAAATTAAAAATTATATTTTAATGAATTACCAATGAATAATTAATTAACAATTAATTCAAAATAAATAACAATAAATAAAAAACATATTTATTTAATTATAATTAAATCACTTCCCACCCTATTCCCCTCTAAACCCACAACCCGCTTCAGAAAATAAATTACTAAAATTAAAATATTTATCAATTAATCAATTAAAATTAATTACCAATAATATTTTAATTATTTACAAAGTAATAATTAATTCACAATTATTTCCCCAAAAATACCAATAAATAAAATAACATATTCAACCCGCTACAGAAAATAAATTACTAAAATTAACATATTTATCAATTAATCAACTAAAATTAATTACCAATTATATTTTAATTAATTACCAATTAATAATTAATTGACAATTAATTTTAAATAAATACCAATAAATAAAATAACATATTTAATTAATTATAATTAAATTACTTCTCACCCTATTCCCCTATAAACCCACAACCTGCTACAGAAAATAAATTTCTAAAATTAACATATTTATCAATTAATCATTTAAAATTAATTACCAATTATATTTTAATTAATTACCAATCAATAATTAATTAGCAATTAATTCTAAATAAGTACCAATAAATAAAATAACATATTTAATTAATTATAATTGAATTACTTCCCACCCTATTCCCCTACAAACCCACAACTCGCTACAGAATTATACTACGTAAAAATTAAAAATTAATATTAACTTACCTTAAATTCGATATTTTTGTTGTCTATATTCTGTCTAGTCGATACTATGTCTGTTCTATATTTTTGATTCGATTTTATGTCCATTCTATTCAATATTGAAATTTTCTAGTCGATATTTTGGTAGTCTATATTCTTTCTAGTCGATATTATGTCTATTCTATATTTCTTACTCGATATTATGTCTAGTCGATAATAAAAACTCGATATTTTGACTCTATACAGAAAATTACACTTAAAACATACTGTTTTAAACTAACTAAACCACTGAAAATCCACAGTTATTTTGATTTCAAGTTACTATAACTTGTACAATAAAGTAACTGTAACTTGCACCCCTGCCATGCGGGGTGTTGTAAGCAATGATATAATTTCACATATTGCAGTGATGTAATCAGTGATATCATAAAACATTTCATGAGCAATAATATTATGTTACTTAATTATTAGTTCACAAGGTATAGTTACTGAGATACTATAACTGTGTTGTACTATGTTTGTAGAGTTGTAATGTTATGTTTCAATTGTATCTGGGATGTATGTATTGTGAGACTGGGTATACTCAGTTTTTTATAGGTTATAAATTTGGAATGCAAAGTTGGCAATATTTTTATGTTTTTTTTAAAGGAAATTCATTTGGTTACATTTATACCAGGTTTATATTTTAATTTCCTTTGATTTTTCAGATATCCTGAAGCAGATTTCAATGACTGTGGAATACTTTGTGGATTTAATTTTGACATTTACTGTTTGTTGGATTTTTTACTTTTTATTTTTAACTTTTTAGTTTTTTGTAGGTTTGAATTTTTTTTATTAAAGATTTTTATTTTTGTTACCATCAATGCAGTAAAACATCCTTATACAATGAAAATCACTGTCACACAACACTTCATTACAGTTAGGCACATTAATTATTACAAAGTCACAATTTTGTATTCTGGCATCATTATAAGCCGGGCCCCATCCGCACACCCTTGGGTCCTCGTTGTCATCCGAATCTGAGTCGTCATCTTCTCGGTAAGGTGGTGGATCGCATATGTCTCCCCTATACTTATTCCAGGCCCCCCAAGCTTTACTCCACTTTTTGGGCATCCCCGACTACTGAACACTGTTCTTTCGGCTATCATGGCCGCGTCCATGTCCCTTCCCCATGCAGCAAGTGATGGCGCCTCCGCCCCTCCCCATTTTTTAGCAATATTCCATTTTGCAAACATGATTCCTAGCGTGGCCCAACTTTGAGCATGGCGCGTGAGATTATTCGGTTGCCACATATTTAATAAAACATCGTCTAGGCTCCGGAACTAGTGACAGACGCTCTGATTGCAACATTGTTCCCATCACTTGTGTCCAGTATTCTATTATTTTAGGACAGTCCCACATGGTATGGAAAAAGGTGCCTCCATCCCCGCAGCCGCGCAGACAGAAGGGGTGCGCTATTTTGCCCATCTTGTATAGGGTGTGTCTGGTGTAGTATGAACGGTGTAGGATTCGGAGCTGCACTAGCCTGAGGCGTGAGGGTATGCCCACATCCCTTGTGGAAGCCAATGCTTCCTGCCATTCCGAGTCATCAAAATCGCCTATGTCTTGGGACCATTTGTCTCGCAGGGGTCCAATCGGGTCGGACAGTTGTTAACTAATTTGCGGCACATGAGTGAGGTGGCCCTCTTTTGCATGTCATAAGTCAGTGACCTATCCTCCATAGGTGATGCCTCCGGGACTTCGGAACCGGGTGGCAGTGCTGTCATTAGGGCATGTCTTATCTGCATGTATTGAAACAGTTCTGAGAGAGCCAATTCCTATTGTTGTTGAAGACGCTCAAAGGGGACTATTTTGCCACCATGCCACATGTCACCCACCGTGGATATTCTGATATCATCCCAGTTGTCAAAGTCCTTATTGTTTCTAAGTCTGCCTAATCGCTTTGTGTCCCACAGTGGAGTAAGTTGGGCCAATACCCCGCGCCATCCCAGTTTGGCCTGGGCAGCATGCCATAGGACAATTGTATGTCGAAGTGGCCCAATCATTGCCGGGGTCAGTTTCCTGTCATAGAGGGGAGAAAGCATACCTTTCGTGCCTAATAGTGCTCTGTCCGCCTTGAATGCCGGGTCTGACTGTGGGGCATGCAGCCATTGATTAATCAACTTCAGTTGCACCGCCCAAGTAATAAAGTTGTATATTTGGGAGCGCTATTCCCCCATCATACCAGCCGTGCACCAACTTGGATTGCGCAATGCGTGCTGCTTTCTTACCCCAAGGCCGGAGACCTGCGCCGAGATGCCTTAAAGTAATGTGGCAACACCGGGGATGGCGCATTCTCTAATATATACAAGACGCGGGGCAGGGCCATCATTTTGAAAAGCGCTGCTTTTCCCAACAAAGTCAGCGGCTGTGTCCCCCAATGCCGTACATCTCTTTTGAGATGGTCCAGCGGTGGTTGCAGATTCCTGTTAAAAAATTCCCCAGAGTCGGAGGTGACGTAGATGCCCAAATATTTAAATGCACTTCCTGCAATCTGGAGTGGACAGTTCTCAGGAAGATGTGGCAGGGGGCCGTGCAGCACATACAATATTGATTTGGACCAGTTTATGGTGTATCCAGATGCCCCAACATAAATCGTACAAATATTAAAAGGGTCAGTATGGAGCGCCTAGGAGAAGTCAGATATAACAGGATATCGTTGGCATACAGGGAGACTCGATCTTCCCAACTGTGTGTCCATTTTAGTCCCCATATCATTGGCTCCCATCGTATCCACAATGTCCCTTGCCAGGGAAAACTTGTTAGAGATGTGACCATTAGCAGTGACATGAGCCATTGGTTTGGTATACAAAAGTCGAACCCAAGCACAGAAGTTTGGCCCAAAACCCAGGTGACGGAGCACTGCAAACAGGAAGGGCCATTTTACCATGTCAAATGCCATTTGTGCATCCAGCGAGAGCACCACCGCCGGTTCCTGTACATAAACCGCTCGAGCAAACACTCCATGTAATCTCCTCAGGTTGAGGGCCGTGTTTCTGCCTGGCATGAAACCTGATTGGTCGGGGTGTATGAACGATGATCAATGGGGTGTGAGTCTATTTGCCAATAGTTTTCCGAGGATTTTAGCCTCCGCATTTATCAAAGAGATAGGTCGGTACGAGGTGCATTTAGCCGCAGGTTTCCCTGGCTTAGGTATAGCCACTATAGTGGCCGTGCATTGGTCCAGTGGGAGTTCGCCTACTTTCAAACTGTCAGTGAACATATTTAACAAGTGAGGTGCGATGGTCTCTGCCGTCCTCTTGTAGAGTTTGACAGGTATGCCAGTTGGTCCTACAGCTTTACCCGACTGCAGCGCTCCAATGGCTACCTGCAGCTCGTCTGCCATGAGATCAGTCTCTAGTTCCCATGCTGCTTAAGGGGTTAGTTTGGGCATGGCAAGGTCTTTTACATAAGTCAACGCCTCTGTCTGACGAATAGACTGTCTGTAAGTGCTGCGCCAATGTGCGCACTATTATCAGTGGGTCGGTTGTTGCCTGTCCCTCCTCAGAGCAAAGTTGCGCTATCCATCTATCACCTTTGTCCCTTCTATCTAGCCATGCCAGTAATTTCCCGGCTTTATCACCGATGTCATATACCTTGTATCGCATGGCCTCTAACTGCTGTCTGGTCAATTCTGTAAGGTGTTCTTTATGTTGCCGCTGCTTGAGGTGCAGGTTGTGGGATGTGTCAGGGGTTGAGTCAATGGTGTGTTGGGTGTCTGTGGTGTGTAATTCGAACTCTAGATTTTGTTGCTCCAGCTGCCCCTCCTGTTTATGTGCTGTAATGGAGGCAATGGCCTTTCCCCTGAGGACTGTTTTAAACTCCTCCCAGAGGTGAAAATAATGGCTCATCGCTTTTTTGAGCGCCCTCTTCATCTTGGGAACTTGTAAATAGCCGGGGCGTATGGGGTAGATATGCTGTAGTTTCTGGTGATAGTGGGTGTATTTTAGAAGCAGTGGGGAATGGTCAGAGAAGCCTCAGGGTCGGATCTCTATACTGTCTATATTTTTAAGGCTGCCCGCGGATCCCACGAAATAATCTTTTCTCGTTAGGCTATTGTGTACCCTTGAGTGGTATGTAAATTGGCGCTCTATTGGGTGGTGTGCCTCCACACATCCGTGAGACCTAGTGCGTCTTTAAAACTCCCCAGGCGCGACACTCCCATGGTACCTGCCCTTAAGGGATACCTATCCAGAGCTTCGTTCATAATGGTGTTAAAGTCCCCCCAATGAGTAGCTCTCCCTCCGGTAGGCCAAGTAAAAATTCACTGAGATCCGGGAGTGCCACTGCGTGTAGTGCAGGGGGGATGTACACAGACACTATATTTAGGGGGTTCCCTTCCCACTGAGTGATTATGGCTGCAAACCTCCCGATCCATCAGTTTTAGCTTTATGTATTATCAATGGGAATTGTTTTTGCACCAATATACCCACCCCCTGGACCTCAAAGAGAACCTTCAAATGTGCCACCATTTTATACCCCCATCTGTCCATCGCCCTGCTCGAGGTGCCAGTAAGATGTGTCTCCTGCAATAAAACCACCGCTGGCACGCACCTCTTGATACATTGCAAAACCAGACCCCGTTTTATTTTATCTCCTAGGCCTCACACATTCCACGTAAGTATGGAAAGAGGTGGCACTGGGGTTAAGGGGCCTGTGGCAGACTCAAGCTGTGCTGCGCCACTCATTTCCATGTCCGACATGGCCCGTAAAGTATGTGACTGATTCTCAGGTATAAGGCGTGTGCTTCACATTGTGTGCTGGTACTGCATAACCCATCGTTGTGCATAAAAACAAAATTACAACCTTGAAAAGAACATTGAAACAATCCCAACGCCCCGACCCCCCTCCCTACCTCCCTGCCTTGCGGACCCTAAACTGCCCACCACCCCAACTCAGCAGAGTGCTTGGAACCCAAATCCTTAAACATTACTTGCGTGTATGGGAGCGGGAAGTCCATGGAAGTCCGCAACTTTCCCCTGCCCCAGAGTCCATAGTCACTGATAAGTCTATCGTTGGTGTACTGCCGAGTTGGACCTAATTACACGCCAGTCCATACCGTCTCTATGTGGTGGTAGGTTGTCATACAGGGTCTCACTCCCCGGACTCCTAACGCAACTGTTCAGCCTCTTCCTCCTGTTGTTCATGTTCCTCAAGATCTTCCTCCCTCCCGAGATGCCGTCGCCTCCTGTTGGCTCGTCCGGAACTCTCCACCTGCCGCCATCCCACAAGCCAATTGTGAGCCTCCTCCGGTGTCTCGAAAAACCAGGTCTTTCCATCCACCACCACTCGGAGTTTCATCGGAAAGAGCATGGAGTAGGGCAGCTTGCAGGCCCTCAATGCCCTCTTGACCTCTAAGAAACTCCTGCGGCGTGCTGAGACCGCCGCAGTGTAGTCCGGAAAAAAAGAGAAAGCTGAGTTTTGCACATGTATGGGTGGCGCCACCCGAGCCGTTTGTAGAATGGCGTCCCTATCCCAGAAGTTGAAGACGCAAGCCAGTACCGGTCTTGGGGGGGGACCCAGGTTTGGATCTACCTCCTGGCACCCTGTGTGCTCGTTCTACAGAGAAGAAGGTTGAAAGACCCCTAGGCTGCAGCCTTGTCTTTATTAGTTCCTCGACATAGAGGTCCATGGCGGGGCCCCCTTCACTTTCGGGAATCCCCGTAATTCTAACATTATTGCACTGGGAGCGCCCTTCCTGGTCATCCAGATTCGCCGCTATATGCTTGTTTTCGGCCTCCAACTGCGACACCTTCTTGATTAACTTAGTAGTGTCCTTAGTGAGGGACTTTTTGCACCTCTGTGACCCTGGCGGAAAATTTCTGAAAGTCTGCCCTTAGGAATGTTACGTGCGCAGAAATGGAGCTCACTATAGTCTGCACATTGTGGAGGGCCGCCATGATATCTTCCAGTGTCACTTTGGGGGTTCCCCCCTCCTTCACAGCTTTGACTGTGTGCCCTTTACACTCCGGCAATGGGGGAAAATCTTTAGTGTATGCAAATTTGTCCATCTTTCCCTGCTGGGTCGTGCGGGTACCCCTGCCATTCATTGTCAGTTGGGCGGTTGCTCCCTTTCACTGTTGCTTGCCGGTGTAGATCGTGTGACTTTTCTTTGGGGGGCAACCAGCGGTCATCAGCTGAAAATCTCTTGTTCGACACATGGCAGCGTGGTCAGCTAGGTCCCCGTCCTGTGGCACACAGTTACTGTCTGGGGGGCAATCATGGCTTAATAACAGCAGTTAGCACCTGCAGCCACCTCTCCCCGAATGGGACCAATGCTGCAGTTCCAGCACGTGGGTCTCCAACCCCCGACAGGCACACACCCGAGCCTTCAAACAGAGTCCCTGCGTGCGGTAGTTGCCGCTATTTGTCTCTCAGGCCTGTAGTTAGTTTCAGTTGTCCCGTACCTGTGTGCCGTCTATGGCCTCTTGACACAGCCACTTGACTCCCAGGCAAGCACCCCAAGCGCCGGAGCCTCAGGCCCGGCCGGGACAGCTGTCGCAGTTTTCACCAGGGCACAGCAGCAGGGGTGCCCCGCATATCCCCAGGCGAGGTCCTTGTCGCCCCCGCTCGGCCCTATGTAGCAGCGTTGGGTCGAATTTTCAGTCTCGGCCTCTCCCACCAGCGCTCGGCAGACCTCAGCGACAGACCCTGGCTGAGGTCCTCTCCCCCCCGGGGGCCGCAACGTCACGCCAGCTCCGGGCCGGAGAAGAGTTGCTGGTGCCGCTGCAGATTCCGCAGGCGTCCACTCCCACCGTCATTCACTGGTCGGCACTCCCTTAGCAGCAGCTGCAGGCCGCGTGTCAGGCTTTCTGGCTGTAGATCAAAATTTAGCCCCCGGTTCCAGTCGCCCGCATAGGCCTCTATCAGCAATACCATTTACGTGACGTTTTAGACGGCGGAAAGACACCGGGGTCGGGTCATTCCGTTTCGCTCCCTCACTGCTGCTCGGAATTGTCCTCTATGTACAATTAACACTGCGGATGAATGGTCGGATTACAGGGGAGACAGCCTCACCCTCGGAGCTCCGTTAGACTGCGGCGATCTTGCTTGGCAGCAAGCCATGCCCCGTGAGTTTTATTTTTGAGAGATATTTTTATTTATGTACTGGTAAGGAATTTTATGTTTACAATGTATTTGTATTTTTGCTGTTACTTCAATGGAAATCTTTTATTTTGTGTGTATGTGTCTTTATTTGTGAGCTGCTTTGCATATATTTTATTTTTTACTCTTTTATCAGTATTCTTTTGTACTTTTTTAAATACATTTTTGTGGTAGACTGACTTACAAATATAATTATCCTAAAATGTCTAGAACTCTCTCTATGTTATAGTGATGTTAGTTTTTGTTTTAGTTGTGGGTAGATTGGCAGGTGGTGGTTTGTAATTGTAATTAAGCTATCATTTCAAGGCAGAATTTTATTTTGTTTTTTTATGAAGAGTTTGACTTTGAATTGTATCATTTTCTTCATTTCCCTGATTTGTTTAGCGTTATTAGGTCTGATTCGGTTTGGTTTACTGACTGTTCTATCAATAGTTGGTGGTAGCCTGGTTCTTTTTGGAAGGTTTCTTTGAATTTGCGAGTGTTCTTTGCGTTCTTCCTAGTGTGGCTTGGAAGTCATTGTACCAACCTTCTATTTGTGTTATTTTTGGTTAAGTACAGGATTGTTATATTTTGGTTTTCAATAATATGTTGACGATATTATGGTGAGTCTATATTGTGTTCCATGATGTTCTGTAATGAAACCCTTCAGCCCTCAACCTACCTAATGATTACCTTCAGTGGTGCAATGGAAAGTGAGAAGGCCCAATGTGCCCTAATTTACAAGCCATCACTGGCAATGGGCGTAGTTATCTGAGCCTCCTCGTGATACATTGAGTAATTAACTGAATAACTCCCTGGCCCATGACAAATACAGGCTTCCACAAGCAAATTTAAACAGACTTGAGAAAAACCCCAGCGAGTCACCCCTAGAACAATGGCACAGAGAGAAGCAGCCACATTAGCAGCACCCTGAAAAAGAGTGCTCTGACATGAAAGAGCTTATCTTAGATGGGCGTTTTTATAAACTTGACATAAATAGCTAGCGGCACCAATACTGTGCATCATTTATTTACAGACAAACTATAAAGTACAGAAATATTTCAGTCATCCCACTTGAGAACTCTCTGTAAAAACGATAGCTTTTTGAAAAATCAATTCTGTTGTACAATACACAACATGGTTCAATTTTCTGAAAAGTTTTTTGGTAGAGGGGCACACCTTCTTGATGGAACTTAACTCACTTGTTCTCCTCACTCATACAATATGGGTCTGGTATAAAAACATTGTTCGGGTGTTTTTTTAGTTCCGAGTCCTTCAACAGACCTCAAAATCAATCTATCCCTGTCTCTCCTCTTACCAACAGTAGTATAGCCATATGCCATGGGCCATCCTGCAAGTTAGGAAAATGATCCATTTGACTGCTGTTGGGGTAGGAAATGCAGCATTTTGGGGCCTCTCCTTTACATCACACCATGCCTTAATTAATAATGAAAGTATCATAACAGGTGTTTTCCGAACTCAACGTAACACTCCACATACGGTCTCCAAAATGGGCCTCAGCCCTGCAGCAGCACATGCTAAACGTAAGTGTGTGTAAGTATCCACTACTTTGCCTTCAAAACCAGTCCTTTAATAAAAATCTCAAAGTAGGGAAAGGATAGGAGGTGTGTCCGAGGTTCAGTGGATGGTGTTCTGTACTGTCATCGCTTGCTTGAAAGCTGAAACCTCTGGTCTTCTGAAGCAAACATTAACTCTCATGGCATAATGAGAACACCAGTCTGTGAAAGGCATGACAGCTGGTTGCCAGTCAGTGTGTATTATGTTGGATAATGACCAATATGTTGTCGAAGGCTACCATTGTGCCACAGGGCAGACTGTACGTAGGAACTATATCGTGGGATGGAGAGATGAAAATTGAGCACTGGTCATAGAAATGTAGGGAGGGTTTGTATTTGCACTCTGAGATTGTGTATAGGGCCCGCAAATGCAAATATGGCTGAGGCAGTGGGATACTACTTTATGTAGACTACAGGTTGTTGTGGAAAGATGGGTGAAAAAAAATGCATGTTAACGCGTTGCACTTGAATTCAGCAAAGGGAGGGTTATATAGCATGTGGCACGCAATCCATAAGCAGTGCAGTGGCAGTGTATGAAAAGGATCAACGTAAAGTGTAAATGCACTTGTCCTAAAGAGCTTGTCCTGCCTTCACGTTAAGCTTTAGACATGCACAATGCATGAACAAGGGCATACTCAGCTGATCCACCATAACTGTATAAGCACATGCCATGGTGTCCACCCCAAAAGGTTTCCTCTGTAGTAAATAAACATTTCCTCCATGCTCAGTCGCAGTACCTGCTCAAGGAAGGCACATATTGCCTTCAGGTGCAGCATTGCACACGAGAACTGCCAAGGCATGTCCTACAATCACCTTGACTGCAATACTTGTGCACTGCAGAAGTAATCCCCCTTGCATCCTCTGCTACAGCACTAGTACACTGTACGGCAAAGCCCTGATCTCTATGCTAGTCTCAGCACTGATTCCTTCGGATGCATGCCTCATTCTCAATCCAAACAGCAGCCTTATATCTTGTATTGCAGAAATGCCCACTACCTTCACTCCCCTTTAAGCCATTTACTCCTGTAACTGCACAGCAGACGGGACATGCTCCGCCCTCCCATAACCAGGAAGACATCACGACCTAGGGTTGTTGTAATTATCAACAGGAAACACAGGAATCAGATCTCTAGAGGATGCCTGTGCCTGCATATTACTCAATGTGCTGAATTAGGGTACGAAATGTGCACAATTTGCTTTTGCAGAATTATGTGAAATTATGAGAAAAGTACACCAAGTTACATGTAATTATACAAAAAACAAATCTGGCATGTAACGCAATATTTTACCACTTAGGGGCATATTTACTAAATATCTATGTAGCGCAGGGTAGCAAGTCACCTTGCTGCGGGATTGGGAAAGGGCAAATATGGGTTGTACTTAATATATGGTGCATTCTTGTAATTTCCCAGCGCTGGCACACGAGGTGCTGCCAAGCATCAATGCAGGCACCCTTGCACCGTGGTGCGAAGGTATCTGTGTTGTAAGCAGGATTTGTTTGTGCAGGATTGGACAGTTTCACTCCAATATATTCTCTCTTTTCCCCGCTTACATCCACTCATATTTTCTTTTGTGTTTCCTTTTCCATTTCCATCTTCTAAATTCATGTCATCTCATCAGGGTTGAATTCTTCACTTCTGGGCCTTGAAGTCCAGGCATCCTGCATAGCTGACAAAGATTTAGCCTGCTCAATGCGAGCCGTTTCAATGTCTGTAGTAAGTCATTGTGTGACATTTTGATTATTTATGTCAGGCGACTGCAAAACCCATCGAGGGAGCTGAAATTTACGAGTTTGTCCATCCCATGGAAGGAGAAACCTCCTTCTACGTGAAGTGCCCTACAAAAATTGGAATCTTAGTTTTGCAGCTCAATTATTAAAATTAGCACGCAGTGCCCAGGAAAGACCAGAGGAATTTCCCAAAATGGAGGAGACTTCACAGGAGCAACTCAGTGGGAACACAAATACTGAGTGAGCTGTGTTCCAGGCTTCTCATTATAGGTGATGGCAGGGCTAACAAAGTGAGGGGCTAGAAAGCGCTCTTTTGTAACATCCGCTGGGTTAGATTTACTAAGATTGTTACGCCTTGTTTGTATCACAAAAATGATGCAAATCAGCAAAGAATCTTTTTTTGATCTGATTTACCTTCCAGCTCTAACCTTGTTTAGCGCTGGACATAATGTAAAAGTAACATGAAGCAGTGCTTGGTGCTGCTTTGCATTACTTAGCTCCAAGGGGGCGTCCTATGGGTGGTGCAAGGGGGTTACCATGCAATCATCCAAGGTTTCTGATGTAAAACCCTATTTATTAAATAAAGTAGATGGGGTTTAGCATCGGAAAACTGCGCCCTTTTAAAGTAGGTGCAAGGAAGGAGAAATGCTTTCATTTTTCCTTCCTTTTCCTACTTTGCACATGTGCTGCACTTTGCAGCACACATACAAAGAGGGAAAATGGTTAAAGTTAGTCTAAGCATGGTATTTTGTACTGGGTTAGTCTAAGCATGGTATTTGTACTGGACGGCTATCCTTCCAGTACAAAACCTATGCTACAATGACAGAGACAGCCTTGCACTATGGCACAAAGGTGTCTTTGAGGCACACAACAGATGATCTCAGATCCGGCGCTAGGGTATGGGGAGGAGAGAGCCATACTTATGTAAATATGTCGCTCTCCTCCTGTCTCCTTTTCATGCAGTTTACCATTTGCAGCTGTTACACTTTGCTGCATGAATAAATGTTAAATCTGGCCCACTGTGTCTTGCGAAAGTCTTTCCCCAGCTAGCTTTTCATGTCAGAATACCAGGTGATACTTAAATTCTCATTTAAGATGTGTGTGCTTTGACTATGGTACTGTAGTTACACATAGGTTCAACATGTATCAGAGGAGTGCGAGTACTTACTCATTCACTCTTTGTGCATTTAAACCTATCAGAGCATGTTTAGACAAACTGACGAAGACAGACCGACATGTTTTAATGCCTATCTGAATTATGGCACTTTTTCAGAACAGAAGGACAAAACTGAAGGGTATTTTCTCCAACTAATAAATGTACATTGACCCCAAAGTTTTCATGCATACTGAGTCCACCATTAGCTTGGAGCCTTACAGTATGTGGGGTATTTGTCTCAAATGGTCACAACACAGGCCCTGTAGTCATCGCATGACGGATTAGGCCTGCTTGCAATGTACGTGGAGGCATGGACTAGGGGTGTCTAGAATTGAGCATTTGCACAAATCGAGCAATTGCAAACATTTATCAATTTCAAAAATGTGATATTTAGCAATTGCAAAATTCTGATATTTCATTATCAAATTATCACAAAAACTCTAAAATGCCCATAGGTTCTTCCCCACTTATAATGTGAAATGGGAAGCTCCCATTGAGGGCCAAAAGGAATTAGATCAAGAAATAGATGCAGTGCCATGTATTAGTCAGATTCATTTGGGTTATTAATGCCTATCCATTTGTAAAGGTACTCCGAGAGGTTATAGTAGCAAATGCTAAAGAGGAAGTATGAAAAGTAGCTGTAGAAGATTGGATTAGTTGTAAAACGTGATGTCAATTACACAGCATAGTGTTGAAAAAGCTGCATATAATAGGGTCACAATGTTGATGGGACACCAAGTCTTTTAACAAGGATGTGATGACTGCCTGAATTACTATAGGAAATGTAAATTAGCCTGGGCTGCATCCAAGATGTTACTTCTCTTATTGAATTGTTAATGATTTTTTTAAGGCACTTGTCTCAATGAGCCTATAATTGCACATACCTTTAAGACCGGTGGGAGGATTTTAAAGCAATGGGTTAGAGAGGGTACTTTAAAAGTAAATGGAACTCCCTTATTTGAGAGAAGAGTTGACCAAACATCGTAAATGCTTTGTGAATACTGCCAGCGATACAACCTATTTGAAAGTTGTGGTGAGAAGCACTTTGCAATCAGAATTGGGAATATCCTATTTTTAATTATTAAAATACGTTTTCTTCAATTGGTCTGAATTTATAACAAGATCAGTCTGTCTGGGAGTTTTGCAGGTAGTGCTTGATATTTTGGCTGTCTGACCAAGAGAATCGCTTCAAGTTTTTTCTTTCAATATTTGGAAATCGAGTCACAAGGAACCACCACCAGATAGTAACGGACAAATAGAAATAGGCGACAAAGTTTTCATCTGTAATTTTTCCAGTGAAGGCAGCTCTACAAATGTAATTTACTGTAACAGCCATTAAATTCTTCTGGGCACACAGTAACATCGTGTTTGACTGTTGTCCAAAACTCTTGATACCCAGAGCCATCAACTGAGCTGTAGCATATAAAGATTGGTCTATGTGTTTCAACCATGCATCATTTCAAAATGAAAAATCTAATGAATAAAACATGAAGGAAAGCAAAGCATTTAGAACTGTGCGCAAGAATGTCCGAATAAGGGCTATTCTTGTCACTCTCATTTTGGGGTTACCGATAATATCTGTGATATTGAGAGCATTTTGCAGAATTTGCTCTTTTTTGCTCACTGACTTACATTTGGAAACCAAAAATGTAAAAATGTCAAGAGATATTAACAAATGTCCTACTTTTCTATGTTCCCTCACTTTACCAGTAGAAATACCTTCAATTAAGTGAATGGGTCTATTGTATGGGACAGAAAATGCTCTAAAAACACAACACGAAAACACAAAAACTTTAATATGAATTACAGATGTTGTGAAGTCAGCATACCAGTAGTTGGGTGTGGGCGGAGCCAGGGGGTCAGAGGAAGAGGAGGAGCGGACTTAGGAAGTGGGCAGTTAGAGTAGGGACACCGAGTAAGCAGGCTGTACTAAATAAAGCTCTTGAATCTAAAATCAAGGTGTTTGTGATTATTGGTAGCTGGACGCTACAGCTGGCGACGAGGGTGGGATCTGGCACATCTGCCACCCACAGAACCCTGAAGGAGTGCCCTGTCCCGAGCAGCGTGAGAAAAGGAAGAAACGCTGCCGTGGGAAGCGAGGCTGCCGCCTAGATTGAGAGGCCAGCAGCACATGCCCTGCTCCACAGTTAGGCCACTGTGTAGAGCACAGAAGGAGCGGAAAACAAGAAGCGCTGGAGCACTGAGAAGAGGTGCGTCCGATCGCGCCAAAAACGCGACTCACCCCCAATGCGTGCAAGTTGGCACGCGCTGAACGAGCAGAGGTCGGGAGCTCACCCCGACTCTGCCTACCGCAATAATCCACGAAGGAGTGCCCCCTGATGCTGCCTGGTGCCCTCGGGAAAGCCCTGCTGATCAGCGCTATCGAGCGCCAGAAAGACAGAGTTGGAGCGATACACGACATCGGGACCTCACCCCCGATGCGTGGGACTCAGCAAGTTATCGCCAATTGAGTGCGGGACCCAGAGAGACAAAGTGGGAGCCCATCCCCACCTTACCTGAAACTCCGCGGCGGGGAAAGCTGTGTGGAGCGCTGAGCTAGCGTGAAGCTCCGTGCCTGGCCGGTGTTCGCGCGCTGGCGGTGATCACGCCAGATGCGTGAGGAAGCGGAGATGTGGTAGCGACGTCGGGAGCTCACCCCGGTCCTACCCGCTGAGAAGACATCCTGATCCTGGAAACGAGGGCCCGACCTCCTGCGTGGACCTTGCCCGACCGGTGAGTGTCTGAAGTTACCGGTGGTTGAATGCCCGGTGCAGGAGCCAAATCTCGTGGGAAACGAGATTTCAAGCGCGGCGGCCATCTTAGAGTCAGGCAGCTGGAAGGACATCCCTGTGAAATTTAGCGGCGGCCATCTTTAAGTCAGGCGAACAGTGGGAATAAGCATTGACAAAGGACAAACATTGGCAAAGACCAAACAACCATTGGCAAAGGCAACAGACATCCAAACAAGCACTGGCGACTACAAGAAACAAGCATTGGCCAAACAAACAAGCACTGGCGACTACAAGAAACAAGCATTGGCAAAATAAACAAACACTGGCGACTGCAAGAGACAAACCTTGGCAAAATAAATAAGCCCTGGCGACTACAAGAAACAAGCATTGGCAAAATAAACAAACACTGGCGACTACAAGAGACAAACTTTGGCAAAATAAATAAGCACTGGCGACTACAAGAAACAAGCATTGGTACATGCCAGTAAACAAGCATTGCTACATGCAAATCAACGAGCATTGGTGCATGCAAAGGCAAGTGAAGCAAGCATTAGTGACTAACAATACAAACATTGACGCATGCAAACAAGCGTTGGTGCATGCAAGTGGATATTAATAAAGTGCCGAAAAGACGACAAACCAGCCCATGCAAATGCAAGAAGCAATCTAAGAAGACGAGCATTGGTAAAGGAAAGTCACCAAGCATTGGTGCCTGTAAGGGCAAGCATTGGCCCAGAGCGAACAAACATTGATACATGCAAACAAACAAGCACTGACACGTGCAAATCAACAAACGGAAGCAGCGTTGACAGTGACCAAACTAACACGAGGGAAGACAAGTAAACAAGCACTGGTGCAGGCAAACAACCACGTGTTGGTGCGTACAACTCAACAAGCCTTGGTATGTGCCACTAAACAAATGCTGGTAAATGCAAAAGCAGTAAGCGAGGACAACGACACGTGGACAACATTGCACGAATCTTGGCAACCAACCAGAGTAAACACATGCTAACGCGAGAGTGTATCAATCAACAAGCACGAGCAACCACAAGAGTGACTCAACGAACAAGCAGCGACAAAACTAAGGTCAGCACGGGTGGAAACACGAACAGTGGGATACGCAAGTGACTGTGCAGTGGCGAACGTCAGGAAGTAACGCGCGTCCGTCAAATAGAGGAGGCCACAAACAAATATAAACCACGACAAAGCATAAGTGATTACTCCTGAATCAGCAACAAGCACGAGCCAATGCGCATGTGGGGCAGCCAATGACCACACACAACAAGCAAGGGAAATCCAAGGCAACATGGACAGCACAAGGTCCCGCGTCTACGACCGGTCAGGACTTCCTTCTCTCAGGGCGGGAGGAGACGTAAATCAATGCTTCACTCCACATCTTGAAGTATCGCCCCCAGTGGCACAGAGTGACGAGTGGATTGAGGACCTCAAACGGCACTGGTGGCTGGAAGCATTGGATGATTTCTTGAAAGCCAACGGTGAGCAAAGGGAAAGAAAATGTCTACTGTTACTCCTCCGTCTGGTGGGTCCCGGGGGCCGATGCCCAATTAGAACATTTTCCAAGGAAGAAGCAGACACTTATGACAAACTCCAAGAGGAACTCCATGCCCATCTCAATGCACAGGCAGAGGTAGATCACAATCGCATGGTCTTCAACACGGCACGGCAGGAACCAGGCGAACCATTGCCGCATTTCATCATTCGGTTGCAAAGTCTGGTTCAAGGCTGTCATTTCAACACGTTTACGAATGAGGATGCCGTTCGGCTCAGAATAATCGAAGGCTGTGAAAACCCCGAAACAAGCCGCAAGATACTTAGAGGACATTGGTCGCTAAATGAAATTATCAAGAAAGCTGAAATTGGGATGCACGTCCATACAAGAGGCAAATGGAGGGATGTGCATCTGAGTACAAAACTTCGAAATACCTGGGAAGTGAGAACCCAGAATTCCAACAACCACAAAAAGAGAGAGAGAGAAGGCAGGCCAGAGAAAAGACAAAAAAGACAGCGGAGGAGGCACAGTAACATGGAATGCTCAGAGTCAGACTACTCAGCGTCTGGCCACTCGGAGAGAACCAAAGAATACTCGGAGTCACCCCAGAATCATCCGTCCTCCAGGAGTCCCTCAAGAAGTCAGTCACCGCACAACACACGTCACTCTGACAAAGAGGGAGCGTCCAGTGGGACAGACTGCACTCCTGGGCAAAACGACAGTCTGCACAACCAGTGGGAGAGAGAGACAAACAATAGGAGGAGCGGCAGTGATCAAGACAGGAAATCGACGTTGGAACATCAATCACCAAGGGGCAAAGATAAGCCCGAGGAAACAGCTAGCAGAAGGATGCACCCCCCACCGATCAGAGACACTAGATCACCAAACAAATGGAGAGGAAAAGACCCACACAGTCATGGGCCTCAAAGCATCCCTGGGCCCCGCGACAACGTAGAAACAGAGCGTGGATGGATAACATCAGACGAGGAGAACGAAGAGACAACCGCCTGGGATCAAGCGCAAGGAACAAGCGCGGAATCTTCAAACAGTCTCCCAAATGAGACAACCGTGAAAATGTTACGACACCGACACACGAAGAAGCCTTGCAAAGGCAATTCCGAGACGGAAAGCAGCTTGTCACGGACTACCCGGTTCCGAAGACCACCGGGTAAGACATTCCCAAAGGAGCACCCCTCTGATTCAGAGAGCATGTCGGTCCGATCCTTTGAATCAGGAGAATCGTGGTCCCGACAACGACCACACGCAACATTTTTAAAGAAACATCATCATCGGGAAGTGAGTGAGGACCCCTCTGACTTAGATAACATCTCGGTCCGATCTGTTGAGTCGACAGAATCGTGGTCCCGACAACGGCCATGGCGCCAAGCACCTGAACACATCAGCGAGCCAAGGGACACTTTTCCCGTTCAGAACAACGCGTCTAGCCCCAATGACAATGCACACTCGATTACTCCACCAGACAACCTGCCACATCGAGCACAAGTGCCTTACGACGCAAAGACTAAACCGTCCCCCCGGGTAGGGGCAGAAAGGCTGACTCGAAGGTCCTGGTCCTGGTCCCACAAAGGGGAAACAGACATCGTGGCCAGTAGCACTCAAATAAGGATGGACCAACCAGTTGATCCGCAAAGGAAGTCGGGCCCGCCTGGAGAGCCAAGTCATCATCAGACAAGAACGAAACACACAACTATCCAGCCGGTTCCAAAGTTTGTTTGGATCAGGTGCGAGCAGGAGTGGGAGAAGCAACCCGAGGCAACCACTCGATCTCCGAGTCATGCCAAGATGGCCTCCCCAAGTCATACTCCACCGGCTGGCATCCCAGACTCGAAACAGGAAGACAGTGTTGATCTCGACCTGACAAGGCAAAATGAAGCGACAACACATACAGATACTAGGAAGGGAACTAAAGTAACCTCCCCGTGGAAAAGAGGCCGAGCGTCAAGTGAGCGAGAGTCACAATGGGGGACAGACTGCCGATATCAAACTGAGCTCACCGGAGGCACCCCAGACATTGAAGGCCCCATCCCTCCAGACATCCACAACAGAGCTTGTCTAGTCAAAGACGAACCATTGGCGAATACTTATCACGACATACGTCCATCCCAGAGACTGATAGTGGAGATGGACTGAGAAGTCAGTTTATTTTGTTTGTTTTGTTACAAAGGGGGGAGATGTTGTGAAGTCAGCATACCAGTAGTTGGGTGTGGGCGGAGCCAGGGGGTCAGAGGAAGAGGAGGAGCGGACTTAGGAAGTGGGCAGTTAGAGTAGGGACACCGAGTAAGCAGGCTGTACTAAATAAAGCTCTTGAATCTAAAATCAAGGTGTTTGTGATTATTGGTAGCTGGACGCTACAACATTGACTTTTGGAACAGGGATAGCTGCAGTGTTTGAGTCGAGGGTTGGCCAGCACCGGAGTTGACTTAATAACCCCAGACAATTTTGGAAAAGTGACTCCCAGATGAGTAAAGGTGATATGATTTGCATGGATCTCATTAATATTATTATGCACAGTAAGTACCCTGAAAACTTTTAATTTTGGCTAAAATAAAAAAAATTCTCTATTTCTGTATGGGAAGTTCTGGAATCAGCACTGTAATCGATGTCCGCTTTTATGCTTTTATGTGGTGATTTATACTGTTTGCTTTGTTTTACGTTTATAAATGTACACAGGGAAACGGGTGACTAATAGCATTAGAGTAAGTGAGGTGGAAGGTGCACTTTAAGAAACACGGAGAGGCACACACACCACGTGATGATGAAATGAACACAGGTGGGAGGAAAGGGTTATAAACGGCTATGTAGAAAGTGGAATAACTTAGCATTCAGTCGAAGGGATATGAGGAAAGAAAGACGGTTCAATACTTAGAACGTTTGAGCAGGTATGTCCAGGGATCAACTGCGTGTTTAGAAATGTAGACGTGGGTTGCATTTTTTCAGACTGTTCACTTTTGTTTTTTCACAGTAGATGTCTAGCGTGAGGCTGATCGGGAGGGCACATTGAGATTATGTTTAACAGAAACGGGGGTGGGGTAGTTAACAGCGCACGTACGAATTAACATATATTATTTAGGTATATCACTGGTGTATTGGGAGGGACACTTGGGCGGAGAGTCAGTTGTAACAGTGTCGCGCAAATGGAGCGTTTATTAAAACATGCTTTTAACATTATAGATACCCCCGAAGAAGGTCGAGCAGACCGAAATGCATTGGGTAGAATGGAATGTTCTGGAACTATGAAGTTTTAAGTTAAAGCCTGCGATTAAGCCCGGATGGGCATTCACAGAGCATCAAGACGCATAAAACATGAAAAACTTTATGTCTTTGACGTGATGGTAAAAAAACGAAACAGTAAAAAAACGAAACAATGAGTAAACTTTGGAATAAAACTTGGAATAAAAACTGGATGAATCTGGTGAAAAGATGAATATGTGTGAATATCATTTACACTTGTGCATACGGTTGTGAAACTCCTTTGTGGCACGGACGTTCCGCGCCTCTTACAGAGAAGTTCTGGAATCACCCAGAGAAATTTGACATGTCTCCGGATAAAAGCAGTATCCCACTTATATGGGTGAGCATACGATCCTTGACAGAAGAGCCTCAAAATGTCACCTAGACACATCAAGTTTTTTCCTTGGAATATCAGAGATTCTCGAGAAGTAGAAAGCTGTGATATTTGGACCCGGGGTGGTTGACACTAATGGAAACCTACCAAACTCACACATTTTTCAAATCTAGACACATGGGTGAGTCCATTTTGGTGTTGCTTATGTGCCCTGCTGAAGAAAAATGTTGGCTAATATCCAATTTTTTCCATTTTTAGGTCTCGACTACGTATAGGCAAAAGACCTTTAGCAATCGCTTTGGCAAACGTGCATGCGTTCCATTGCCTTCAATGGCAACCTGTGCCCCTTTGGCGATTCACTTGCGGGAGCGCGCAGCACCATATGGTATCAATTACCGCTTCTGGCGCTGCTCGCTCTCGCAAGTGAAACGCTTTCACTTTTGCCGACACTTTTTAAAAATTTACTTTTAGTGCGTGTGCACTTGTTTTCTGAAGTCCGTGGCAATTTCTTAGGTCTCCCCTCGTGGGCACAGATTCACTAGCAGCTGGCACACTTTGTGGTGTGAGTTTGTGCCCGTCTGCCGATAGTTCCCATCTCTGCAATTTTAACCCTGTTCTCGCCACTGTATTGTAGTTGCAGAATTTAGGGGGTCCCGAAAGTGTGCTAAGGGTATGCTCCTTTCTTAAAGCTACAGTAAGGTATAGAAAATCAATGGAAAGCTGTTCAATCGGAAGACGATAAGTACTTAGTGTAGGGGGAATGTGAGACTGTTTTTAGCCTATAATAATGACAATGTGTGTGTGTCAATTTTTTATGTAAATTGTGTTTTTTGTGGCTCTTTGAAAACCAAATGAAGATCTTTTGATGGCTTACCAAGTTAGCCTGGGCTGCCGTCTTGATTTGTTGTGAAAATCTATTTCCATGGGAGTGGCAAACTGAAGGATAGTAATGAATGAGAATTCTGATTTCTGAATCGGCTTGTTGACGAGTTGATGGCTTTTGAGATTAGCCCCCTGACCCAAACATTAGACTCAACCGTACCTCTTGCAGCTACTTATTGTTTGTTCCTGTTTCAACTTCACCCTCAGCACCTGCCCTCCCTTGCAATGTTTGCCCAGTGGCTTTCATCTTTTTGAACCTTGCTTGCTTTCCATGAGTGGCCCGGACTGTCTGGGGACAGGAGGGATGCGAAGACCCCAATCAGCCCAACCTGACTCTGTGAAGCTGCTTCTGATAAAGCTGGTGATGGTTGTGAACACTAGACATTTATTCCCAGTTTGCAAAATATTATTGTAATCTTGCCAGGGTGTTCAAGAAAAAAAGTACAACAAAGCTAAACGAAAAGTAAAGTGGATACTTTTTTTTACATTAATATTACTGGCTTTTTCTGTCAAATGTAGAAGTTAACAACTCAATAACAGGAAAAGCAAAGAGGCCTTGAGCATCCCAGAGATTGCTCTATTGTTGCAGTTCAAACTGAGAAACAGGCAAAGTGCACCTCACTTTCAAAGTCATTCACTTTCCATAGGAGGAGAGGTACCAGAGGCCATAGTGCAAACAAGCATTGGCATAGCCAATAGGTTTCTCCTTTGGGACCTTATACATGTTTAGTTATCCAGCACAATATCCTTGGTGCAACAACATCAAGTGTTGCATGGCTAAACACATATAAGGTCCCAAAGGCGAGACCTATTGGCTATGCCAATGCTTGTTCCATATGGGAAGGTTCTGAATGTGTGAGAATTGACAAAACATTACTACCACTCAGTGTTCCCAAACTTCTCATAAGAACAGTACCCCAACATGTTTGGGTGAGACCATAGTCCACAACAGCAAATTTGACAAAATGCAACTGAAGAGATTTCTGAAAACTAGACACCGAGGTGAGTCCAGGATGCGGTGGCGTTTCTGGAACCCACTACTTTCCTATATCAAGAAAGCTTCAAACTGTGAGAGAAATCCTAGTATTTTATCACATTTCTTTGTGGAAAATTATTGTGATGTGCAGTGAATAACAAAAATCCTACCACCCTACATTCCCACATTTCTCCAACGAAAGAGGCTTCTCATTTGCATGGGGAGGCCAATGGCACGCACGAGGAAATGCCCAGAAAAGCAATGAACAACAATCAAGAATTTCAATTTCAATTTATATTGATTCTCTTTATGTTTGTAACTACAATATTTGTGCCTATTGAAGCCAACCATGTCTGGACATTTCTGAAAATAAAGAATCTCAGTGCAGTCTAGGGCTTTGTGGTTTGCATTGATTCCACTATTTTTTCTTACTCAAAATGCCTTACAAAAGTCATAGCTATGTTTAAAAGCATCAACATTGATTTTGCTCTCTGTCCCTGGGCAAGGGTTGCAGTATTCAGGCTCTGGGGTGGCTGTACTAAGAAATCTTATTAAGCCTGGGATTTTCTAATAACTAGATACCCAAGTAAAAACAGGTTATTGAGGCTTGCAAGCATGTTTTCACCCTTTAGGCATAGGTATGCCATGTTTCATACCTATGTCTAAAAATCCAATTTCTTAGCATTTTCCATAGGCAATTACTGCAGTGTCAGGTACAAGGCCAGTCAACACTCAGATAAACCTACCACACTCACACATTGCAATAAAATGAAATATTACTGCATCTAGTGAGGGATTCTAATCCCTAAAGTCAGCTGATCGAAAGTGAGCACTCCCGTCTCAAGGAGGACACAGAGACTGATGAAATGTATGTCCTTGGTGAGGTAATTGACAATACCTGGGGTGGTACTCCCACTTATAAACTCTCTGGTGTCAGGTTGGGTATCCCTACTCAAAGATCACACTCCTGTGGTGATGCTGCATCTTAAATGTTTTAGAGGAAAACACATTGGAAACAGCAAAAGTCTTACTAATCCAATAGTACCTTTCTAGTTGTGATATTTGCTGCAGCAAATGAGCTGAGTGCCCACCCACATTATGCACTTAAACTACTTTTTCACTGCCATAGGGATTGTAAGAAATTGGGTTAGTGGTTGAGGGGGCTAGAAGCCTCACTCAGGCAACTACCACAAGCTTTGTCAGGGCGAACCACAAAAGTCACTACATTAAGCTGTGTCAGGGACTGTCCAGGACTATTTGGGGAACACAGTCAGGGGCTTGGACAAGGACTGGGAACTGGGTAGAAAATGTACACAGAAAGAGGAGTACAGCGCTGCCCAGGATCATACAGGAGTCAGAGGACAAAATGGGATCCAATGGGGAAGATTGTAGAAGAGAACAAAATGGGTAAGACTCAGAAAGGAAGGGCACCCACATGGCGATTTAGCATTCAGACTAACTACACCCACGAAGGACGTGCAAGACATATATATAATACAACATTTCCAATAAAGGGGAGTGTAGGGAAAAGCACTCAGGAGCTCCACACGTAAGACTGAAGGTCAGTAAGTTTCTCACACACAATTGCTGTCACAGATACTGACTGCAAATGCCCACAAGTAGGATATGCATGCAAAGGCAGGGTCTGTGGAGCTTATACCTATGGTGATGTTATAAATATAACTCGAAGACAATAATCACAGTGAACACAAAACACCACCTTGGTAGTCAGCTGTGCCCACGGATCCTGGTGATCAAACAGGAACACGCAAGGCAGTAACAGCAAGAGGATAGAACTAAACACAAGCACGATAGAAAAGGAGCTAGCAAGGAGGAGTGCTGAACATGAAAGGATGATATGACAGGGTACACTTGGCAGAAAGCAGGTAACACACATACAAGGCAACAGAAGCAAGACAGCAGCCTAAAAAGACAGCAAACTAGGAACTTGAACCAAGGAATTAGGAAGGAAGTCAGAGACTGGAAAGGGATATACAGACGGTGAGGCTACAATGGTATACTAGAATAGTGCAGGTTAAGGAATCAAGAAAACAAAGTAGCATAGAAGGCAGTGCTGGGGCAGGAACAATAATTGAGCTAAAGCTCAGGAGTCTAGGTAGCACTGCAGGCAGTGCTAGTTCAGGAACAGGGAATTAGCTACAGCTGAGGAAACAAGGAGTCAAGAGAGCACTGCAAGCAATGCAAATCAGGAACAAGAACTAGCTAAAGCCCATGAACAGGAACAAAGAATAACTATAGCTCAGGAACTCAGGAAACAAGGTAGCACTGCCTGCTAATTCAGGAGAAGGGAAACTGCTGCAGCTCAGGAACAAGGAATACTAAGCCTCAGGTGTCAAGGTAGCACTGCAGGCAGTGCTAATTCAGGAACAAAGAAAACAGCAGCAGGTCATGAACAAGGCATACCTAAAGCTCAGGAAACACTGGAAACAATAGCAAAAAGCTCAGGAAGCACTTGGAAACAAGGATCAGCCTCACCGGTATACAGCTACAATGACCAACCTTGGCCTGAATGGAGCTGGGGCTTAAAAGAGCTCACATTAATCATATGAATCAGGTGTGAGCAGACTAGCAGCAGCCAGCCACAGGTGAGCTGAATTCCTCTACCCATCCTTGGCCTGCAGGGGTGGAGACAAAGCAGTGAGCAGGGAATTCTGGGTAATGGAGTTTCAGGCATGAGTAGGTTGGCTTCAATTATAAGCAGCCTGGCTTTCACAAAACCCGGCATGGATTGGGAATGGATGTCAGTTCCCAATAATTGTCCAAATGGCTGGAAGTCAAGATATACATGCAGGGGAGGGCCTGGAAGCTTATTAGAAGACTGGAAAGTCCCGCTATGTGGCCCCCTGGTGGTGGGTACGAGAGCACAGGGAGCGAATCGTGACAACCTGCATTTAACGCTCTTGACGCTTGGCCCAAATTATTCAAGCTTAAGGTAGAGGCAATGTCTGAGGTTTTATGCAGCAAAACACCAATAACAAAGTGAAAACACAACACAAGAAAAATCCCAAATCAACTTATAAAAACAGAGTAGATTGTAATACATAAAATGATACCAGAACAACAAAAATCTAATAAGTAGAAATGGAGATATTTAGTTTCAACGTTTTACATGAAAATGGCACTTAAAAGCTGTTGTTATCTGGTCGCACCAGAGGAGAAGAAAGTCTCAAGTTAAGGCTAAGCGCGGGTCAGATTCAAGGACCCGGTTAGTTTCACTGAGAGTCATGTTCTTTCTGCAAGGTTTTGTGTTGCTCTTCATCAGTTCAGATCAGGGGCTGTGCATTTCTACGATGCAAAGTCTTGCATCGAGTTGCATCCCAATGTGTCAGTTGTGATCAGGAGCTGGGAGGGCAACAATATGATGTCCCGCATCAAGTTGTGTCTAACTGTATTGTTTTCAATGAGACTGGGATCAAGGGCTACGAGAGCTATGATGCAGGGGCCTGCATCAAGCTGCATCATGATGAGTCGAATCTGATTGAACCCGCAGTTAGCAGGGACGAGTACACTCTGATGCCAGGTAAGGGTCCAGGACCCAAAAGGCACCTCGAGGAGATCAGGACTCACTTTACACAGGCCAGCAGGAGGGCCAGTTGTAGATCCAATTGCAGGTTGAGTTGCAGGTCCATTGCAGCAGGTCAGATAGGCAGTTGCAGGGAGGCCACTGAAACTTTTTTGTCCCTGTAGCTCACACAGGAGGTCAGCCAACTGACTCTTGGAGTCACTCTGGTTAACCTGAGGTAAAGGCAAGCGGCACCAGCTGTCCTCCTCAGACAGCAAGGCGGTGCTTTATGCAGGAGTGTAGTCCTTTGGCAGCAGAGCAGGGATTCTTCTTTACCTTCCACAGGTCCAGGAGTGTTCTAAAAAGTGGTTCTGGATGTCCATTTGTTTACCTGGTGCCAGCCTTTGTGTGGGCGTAATTCCCTTTCCTACTCCCACATCTGGTTCTAGGAAGTTCTTCTGCTTTTTCAGTCAAGGCTCCAAACTGTCCGGGGTGACAAAAGACAGGGCAGGCATGGCGTCCGATTCCTTTATCTGTGCAGGAAGCACATTCCTTTGCAATGTAAGTGGAGCTGGGTACAGGATCATCCAATCATCCTGCCAATTTGGCCAATCCTGCCCACTCCTAAGCCCCCTTTGTGTTACTGTCTGCAAGCAATAGACACACTCCAAAAACAATCATTCACAGTCAAGTAGAAGGTACAAATGGTTAGTACAAGAAAATACCACCTTTCTAAAAGTATATAAGACAACCAGATTTGGGTCCCAGGCTCACTGTGCCCCTGGAGCCAACCTGGCTGAAGAGCCCATAACAATGGCAAGATCCGGTCGGGTGCTTGTTTTTCGGTCTGAGAGGACCTGGCCTTGCAGCTTGGGCTGGACTGTTCCCATTGGGAACAGGTTCAAGACTGATTTACATATGGCTGGGTACAAAAGGAGGGCTCAATTCACAAAGACAAACTTAGACCTAATGTCTAAGTTTATGACTTTCGCTATTCCCAAAGGTATGTTATGAATAGTATCTTAACGTCCACAGTCAGTGCACAATTTCTGCACACGAGGCGGAATCTCCTCACTTGGGTTGGAGGAAGTTGTTTTTCAACCTGGCACAGCAGTGTCAGTGCCTACATCCCCCCCCCCCACCCAGCTCCAGCTGAAGGTTATGAGCCCAACATTAAAACCCAGCCTTGCTACAAACGTAAAAGCTAAGCTTCCACACACAAACCCTTTCAGACCTTTCAACATGCCACTGAATGTCTTTTTTGGTTTGCCCCTTGCCATGAGACAGAACAATTGGAGGAGAAGGAGGAGGAGGAAAGCAGAGAAGATGTTTAGGCAAAGGATAAACAACTTTGGAATGCCCAGCCAAGATGTCATGTCCAGATACTGTTTTCCCGACGATGTCATCTTGGAAATGGCTTGTGAGTGGGAGTAGGATCTCGACTCTATGACCTGCTGAAACCATGCCATCCGAGCCTATGTCAAGATCCTAGCAGCTCTCCATTCTTTTGCTATGGGTAACATTCTAGAAGGTGTCTGGTGACCTTCTGCGCATCTCTCAGGCAGGCCAGTCCCAATGCTTTTGTCAGGTACTGTGCTGTATCAATAAGAGAGCTCATCCCATTGTACATATGCCCTATATACTGGCAGGAAGGCAAAGGGAAGTGAGGGATTTCTACCCCATTTCCCATTTCCCACGTGTATACAGATATCTTCCACAACAGACACCTCTAGCACTCTATCAATGTGCAGGGTGCGTGGGATGCCAGTGTTAGCTTTATTGATATACATGTAGTGTTCCCAGGCAGTATAAGTGACAGATAAATATTCCACAGGTTACCTCTTGCCTAGGAAATTGCAGCAGGAAGATTTGGTACTAAGCATACTAAATGTATGAATGTTTCTTTAACCACATCGCTGCTGTGGTTATTTTTCCCCTGTGCTGGAAATTGCTATTCTCCTATATTCATGACGAGCTCAGCTCGTCATCAGCACAGCTCAACTGTGCCTCATGACGAGCTGAGCTCGTCATGAGCATGGAAGGGGTTAATATACGCAACCAATATGAGACACCAATCCTCATGCCACATAGATGGCCCCAACGGACACTGTATGTACCATTTCATACATCATGTTCTGTACAGGCACAATATTCCCTCATATTACTCCTAAGATGATGCTGCATATGCACTCTCTGCTCATTTCCTCACACCATACTGGTGTGCAACCACTGTACCTCAGTGTAGGTACAATAGGGCATACATACATACTCGAGCCATCATAGAGCGCACTTTTTTTCTCAAGTATTGATTCCGATGTCTTGACCATACAGGGGGGTCCTGCTGTACACCCCTGAGGTTATATGCAAGATAATAGCAGCTTGTCGTGTCTTGCACAACATAGCTTTAGATCATGGCTTACACATACTTCTGGACCCTCACATAGGTCTGAATCCAGGCAACCAAGTCACTGCACAAAACAGAGCGCATGGTACGCAGGTGCATGACCAGCTGGTTGACACCTTTTATACCTGAGCAATCTGTTGTGTTACAGCCTTCATGTGGTTATCAGTCCTTTGTGATTGGTGGACAATGAAGACTCTGTCCATAAATTCCATCCTAAGATTACTTTACAAGCCATACATAATGCATGTAAACAACAGCTGTTGTCAAGAGTCAAAATATTTGCCACGCAGTACGTTACATGCACATGTCATTAATTAGTGTGGACAATGTCTCAAAGGACTCCATTGCCTTAGAAAATATAGTGTCACTGCATTTGTGAGACCTCCCTGGACAGTATAACAATAGGGACCTATTTTACAAAAGGCCCCTGACCTCTTGGTGGAGGCCCACACTTGTGGGGGTGTCTCCACACTTGGGCTGTAATCTCCACAGTGTAGTGGATGGGATCCTCTTTTGGCCTTACCAGTTTGTGCTAGTGGTTTGGGATGATGTGCCCCTTGACTTCCCCTCTCTGCAAGTGCAGGAACCTTTGCTCCAGTGGGTAAATGTATTGTGGCTGAATATAGAAATAAAAAGGAGAAATCGCCAGACAATACCACGACATGTTGATTATGTACAACTTGTCACATATTTACTCAATGAAATTTTACAAGACAACAGCGATGGTTACTAGATCAGGCATGTGTTGTAATGCCATTTACCAGTGTACAATGAAATCACCAGCAGTGATGGACCATCGTTTGTAAATAAGAAATTGGAAGTTGCCATTTCATCACAAAGGATTCTTGGACATTAGTTAATTAGACAAAATGGGACACATAAGAGTCTAACTCACCATGAATATTTGCACAAACTTGTAGTGACTTCCATAGTCACATTTGTAGTGTATTATTCACATTTTCCATTTTAATTAATTGTTTAAATCATCACATTTTACCAGGCATCATATTAAGGTCGTCCGTCACAGGCAGCCCCTCTGCAGCAGCTAGGAATGAATGGAGGAGAGGACGTCCCTCTCAAGTGTGGTTAGGCAGAGATGAAGTCCAGTTAGTCCACCAGGAGGAGCTCTGGAAACCTTTATCCTGGTGAATGTCTCCTTCACCTGCCTCTTCCCATCATGACACTTCTATTTTATGTCCATGACAAACTGAGCTTCTGTGTTGCACTGGTGTAGTATGGTGGTAGACTGTGCAACTTTTTTTGGTATCTCATTACAAATGACACAAATGTTTGTGTCTCCTCCTTTGAAGTGGTAGCATTGTTTCAAGGTGCAGAGCAAGCAGCTCAGTGTCAATGTGGAACAAGCAGAGCTTTGAAGGTGTGCTGCTTTTAAGTGGTTTGTAGTGTAGGGGTTGCAGGTGGAATTAATAGACTGTAGGTGTATAGAATTTCTTTCTCCACCTCGAGGGTGGAATATATACCCTGAGTGCGGTACCTCCGCTCAAGTGCAGAATCCCTGCCTCGTGCGGTGATTCCAACCAGACTGCGGTAATTCCACCCTGACTACAGACATAAAGATACTACTCATAACTTATCTTTGTAAATACCGAAAGTCCTAAACATAGACTTTTTGTCTGAGTTTACCTTTGTTAATCGGGCCCTGATGTGGCATGGTGGGCAAAATAATGATGGATTTGGATGCAGCTCGAGCTATTCCCAGTGGCTGGGATTAATTCAAGCATTCCATACATCACCTTGTTGTTTTTGCATTTGACCCCCTAAGTGCACCTGGAATGCCCAGGCATTGGTCCTGGGCTCACAGTATTACTGGATCAAAGCTGTACCTAGCTGAAGAGCCCATTACAAGGGTGAGACCATGTGTTCAGGTTTACGGAGGACCTGGCATGGTAGTTCGGGCTGGACTGTCTCAATGAGGAACAGGGTCAAGATTGATTTGCATATGGCTGAGTCCAAAATGAAGTGGCATGGTGCACAAAAAATGATGGATTGGAATGTGGTCCTGAGTGATCACCAGAGACTGAGGTTAATTCAAGCATTCTATCCATCACCTTATTGTTTTTTGCATTTGACGCCCCAAGTGAACCAGGTATGCCTGAGCTGTTGGTCCTGGGCTCACTGTGCCACTGGAACCAAGCTATGCCTGGTTGAAGAGCCAATAGAAAGGGTGAAACCAGTCTTGGGTTGCTTGTGTTCTGATTGAGGAAGCCCCTAGCCCGATTGTTCTGCCTGGAGGTTTCCATGAGAAACCGGGCAAGATTGATTACCGCTGGGTTCAAACTGAGGTCGCATGATGGGCGAAAAATGATGGATTGGGATGTGGCCTGAGGGTTTGCCAGTAGCTGAGATTAATTCAAGCATTCCATCCATCACCCTGTTGTTTTAACTTTCTAAAAGTGGCATTTTAAGAACTATGCCTTTAAATCCGACTCTACCATTAAAGAGGATTTTAAATTGCAATTCGATGTGGCTGTAAATAGCATATCTCTATCTGTTCCCAATCCAAAGTAGTCACTTATTAAATGTAATGAAGTATCCCCATATTAGTTATTAAGAGACAGAGACCTTACAGCAGTGAAAAACAATTTTAGGGGTGTTTCGATGCCAGGACATGTAAAATATAAGTGCACATGTCCTATTTTTTAAATGCAGTATACCATTCCCTATGAGTTCTTATGGCCCACCTTAGGGGTGGCTTATATCTATTAAAAAGGAACGTTTAGGCCTGGCAAAAGGTTTATTTTGCCAGGTTGACATTGAAGGTTAAAACTCCATGACAGGCTGCAGTGGCAGACCTGAGACATGTTTTAAAAGGCTACTTTAGTGAGTGACACAATGAGTGCAGCAGGCACAATAGTATCATTTAATTTACAGGCCTGGTGTTCAGGTAGGACCATATACTAGGGACTTACAAGATAATTAATGTGCTGATTACACACTATGCCGGATTTAGAATACTGTGTATGGGTTACTCTGTCACAACGGTGATGGATATTGCTTCCAACAACATTTGTATCCCATAATATTTTATGGTATTTATATTTAGGCAGACGGGAAATCTGTCACTGTTGTGATGGAGTAACCTGTCCGCCGAAATCTAAATAGGGCCATAGTCCAATTTGACCATATTCGATGAAGCTAGCACAAACACTTTAGGACTGCTTGGCAGTGGTGAAATTCACAGAGTCCTAATGCCAAAACAAAACAAATTGAGAAAAATAGGAGGAGTGGAGGCAAAAGGTTTGAGGGAATACCACACCCGGGATGTCAGGTGTAAAAAATATCACTATACACACTGATTGTCATTCACAAAAAAGTCTCAAGCTGCTGGGGAAGCTCTTTCTCAATTCATGGACTGACATAAAAGGGAAACCATGTGACTCGGGCACCAGAGGGATTGCCACCTCTTAGTATGAAGACATGATGTTCATGTTTTCCACAAGTCAGTGGTAGAGTGCAGCAGAACATGAACATGAGTTCTCCCTTACTATAAGGGTTAAGAGGTCCAAGAAGCCTAGACTGGTTGAGACCTATTTACTATCAGGAGAAAACAATTGCCTGGTATGAAATGCTACAGGGAAGCCTAGAAAGGAGGTGAACAGCAAGTGCACTGGATGATATTTTGGAGTTTGATTGTCACGCTGACAGCATGTCCCTAATTTGATATTTACAGTGCTGCTCAACAAGCCAGATGGGCGGGGAGACTGTCTAAGCTAAAGTAAAGTTAACAGTAACATTTTCTTCTCTGCACTACCTTTCGAGTGCTGGCTGGCGCAGGACCTCTGGCCTAAAAAGTTGTGCAACAATGTAAAGCAACCAGAATATGCAGGAAAAAAAATAATAGCTGAAGATACTCCAACTAAAGCATTCATATAGCTTTCCGAGCGAGTTTAAGCTAGTTTAATGTTTAATCATGCCCTCATTCACTTTCCTTGTGGAATGTGTCTCCCTCAAAATCTCTAGCCTCCCCAATGATCAAAAACAAAATGCTGCCCTTTGAATCACCCTTCTTGACTTCTTCAAAGTTTAGGTATTTTTCCTTTCTTATCTCTCCATTGGGAATGCTGATCCTTTTAATGTAAGAGATCCATCGCTTTAAGGGCCAGATGTACGAAGCATTTTAGCAGTCGCAAGCGGCCCATTGGTCCATTTGCGACCTGGAAAATGCATTTTTTGCCATGTACAATAGGTAAAATGCGACTCAGTAACTTGCTACTGAATCACAGTTTGTTTTTGTGATTTCTGTATTAGGAAGTGGTGTGTTTAGGGCGTCCCTTCCTAATAACGAATAGCACTGGTATGTATGAATGTTTTGCGACCAGAATGCAGTCACAAAACATTCATAATTTACAGACTTTGTAGAGGAGGCAGTAACCCATTAGCAAATGGGAAGGGGTCCCCAAAGGAGTGTGGGTGAAACATTTTTTAAGAGCAGGCATTGGTCCCACGGACCTCTGCCTACTCTTAAAAAATCAAAGAAAACCTTTTCACTTTTGTTTTTGTTTCTAAAAAAACGAGCTGCATTGCAAAAAAAAATATTGCCTTATTTCAACAGCAATCACAGGTGGTGGTCTGCTGACCACAGCAAGCCACCATCCCTGTGATCGTAGCCAATCCCAATGGGTTGCAAATTGCAACCTGCCTCATGAATATTGATGAGTCAGGTCCATTTGCGAACCACTTGGGTACCGCTAAATGTACCCAGATATGCCTTGCCTAATCGCCGCTCACCTGTGAAGGGGGTTCAGAGCCCTTCTACAACTTCTTGCCGCACCCGCTTTGCGGGTGCCGCTACGCTGTGTGGGGACACCTGGAGCTGCTGGGTGCCGTCGTTGCTCGCTGCTTTGCACGCTGGGGATTGTGGTGAAAGGAGAGGAGGCATTTCAGAGCGGCGCTGCAGGGAATCGCTTTACCAGGAGTCCCTGCTCGTCAGTCCACCTGGTCCGCGCTGCCTGCCTGCCTGCCTGCCACGCCCACAGGACCCAGTGTGGTTAAAGGGTCTGCGTTCAGCTTACATCTTGGGACGCCTTGCCTAATCGCCGCTCACCTGTGAAGGGGGTTCAGAGCCCTTTTACAACTTCTTGCCGCACCCGCTGGGTGGGGACACCTGGAGCTGCTGGGAGCCGTCGTTGCTCTGCCTGCCACGCCCACAGGACCCAGTGTGGTTAAAGGGTCTGCGTTCAGCTTACATCTTGGGACGCCTTGCCTAAAAAAAAGTGGTGAATAAGATCAACACGTCGAGTTAGCCTGCCAGTTTCACCCACTAACGGTTCTGCGCCTGTAGAGTTTTGTGATCTAGCTCCAGGAGGCTCCCCAAGTACTCAAATAGACGCAGTGGCTCTATTAGATAGCTCTGCCTGCCACGCCCACAGGGCCCAGTGTGGTTAAAGGGTCTGCGTTCAGCTTACATCTTGGGACGCCTTGCCTAATTGCCACAGACCTTGGTTCTTTCCTCCTGAGATTTCAAATAACCGTGAGTGCAAATTGTTGAGTGGGATCACTGACTGCCACATTGAGCTACATTGAGCCGGTCAGCCATGGCTAAATTGCGTTCTTGCAAAACTCCATCTTTGTCTGGACCACTAGATAATTACATGGTAAAAGTGGTGAATAAGATCAACACAGCACGTCGTATGTCACTAGGTCGAGTTAGCCCGTCAGTTTCACCCACTAACGGTTCTGCGCCTGTAGACTTTTGCGATCTAGCTCCAGGAGGCTCCCCAAGTACTCAAATAGACGCAGATACTGATATTCCTGTTAGCCCAGTTCCTGCAGTGGCTCTATTAGATAGCTCTTTGTCTTTCTCCATTCAACCATTGCCTTTAGTGTCCCTGGAGTCCCCCCCAGCTCCCCCGTTGGCACAAAGGAAAGTGAGATCCTGTAGAGGTGCACAAAGTAAACGTGGAGGGTATAAGAGAGCTAAGAGGGTGGCTACTACTCCGGTTGACGATGGGGGAGTTCTGCCGGATAGTCTAAATGAGGAGGGTACGTTAAAAACTGAATAGTGAACACTTTAACTCCCTGATCAACATGTTCGCAGAGAAAATGGAGACTATGCTTAGACCCCTGGCAGACAGAGTTGAACAGGTCACAAAAGAGGTGTCCAAATTGGGCAACCTTTTATCCTCCCACCTAGCCACTGTAGTGATAAACCCCCAAAAATCTAATGTTAGTTCTAAAGAAAGCAAGGGCCCTGCAGTTTCTAGTAAAGGGGTTGGGGATAAAATGGATCAGGTGTCAAAGGAGGTTTCTAAGTTGGGCGTTCTTCTGTCTGCACATTTGTCCTCATCCAAAGCAGACAGGAATACTAACACGGGCACTGCGGTAAACGCTGCTATTGTAAATGAGGGGGCCTCAAGTTCTTGTAGTGGGAGTCAAAATGTAACAAACACCGCCCCAGTTGTAACACCTGCACAGCCCTCGAGTAATCAACCTATTCCTCCTCCTATCCTGAAAGCTAACCCTGGCCCTATTGCTGCAGTGAATAATTCAGTGAATAACACAGGGTTGAGGGAGTATAGGCAAAGACAAGTAGTTAACTTACCACCAGATTGCGCTCCTTATATACTAGTGCTAACAAACGTCCCTGGTATAGATTCACGGTTGAATGATGTAAGGGGGGAAACGATGGATTCTTTGAATCATAAAGTTTTGGCATGGTTGGGTAAATACTGTGGTTTTCCTCTTATGTTTCAAAATGATATTATATCGACACGCAGAGTGGGATGGATTGGCAACTCTAGGAAAACAACCAAGGGAGACTGCATTATTGTAAATTTTAGGCTCCCACAGCATGTAGCTACTGTTGTTCTGAGGGCGGCCTCTTTACCAATCACAGAAGATTTTATTTGTGCACGCCCCCTTGGGTTCTTCTATAACCATCTTAGTAACATCCCTAAATCCCATGTTACTCAACAGAACCCACCACCATCCCCTTTTATACAGAGCGCTGGATTGTGTGCTTATCCTCGTCATCCATTGGCAACAGACTCCTATTGTTATGCTTTGTGTAGGCCAAACCTTTAAGCCGAACAAATTCTTCCACTTTGTAATCGGTTTGCGCCCTTGGCATCCTTGGAGGAAAATGATTGAAGTGTAAACAACCCAAGGCCTAACCCACAGTCCTGCAGAATCATGACTTGGAACATTGCTGGAATTAGGGCCAAATGTGAAAATTAAATATGGATTGACTTTTTGAAAACTTTTGACATTTTGGCATTTCAGGAGACTTGGGACACAATGAATAGCATCTCCTTGGATGGTTATAGTTATTTTTCTACTCCGGCCACAAGTAGTGTGGTAGGTCAATCAAAAGGAGGATTACTAAGCTTGTTCAAACTTGACTTAAAAGGAGTGTTAAGCCAGCTTGATTCAGGTTGTGAAAATTGTTTAATTGTTGAATTGAATTCCCCTGATTCATCAAACATTTTGTTTATTAACTTTTATAACGCTAATGCTACGGAAAGTACCAGACATAATCTGGATTATATTGATAATTTTTTATCGGTCTATAGAACCAAGTTAAATTGTTTCGAGATAATTCTTTTAGGAGACTTTAATATCCACCCCTGTAACCAGCCGTGTGCTAACTCAGCAGAAGAGGGCCCTCCCTGTTCTACAGTTACGCACTTCGAACACTCAAAAAGAGGGGAGGCACTCGAGGATTTTTTAGGGGTGTGAAATCTTTATGAATCTGGATGCGGTGAGAGTGAAGATAGAGTCCCTACTTTTAAAGGATTTGGTGATGGCACAATTATTGACTTTATTTTAATGTCTTGTTTTATACTAGGTAAAGTGTTAAGGTATAATACAGTGGTTTCAGCCTTCAGCGACCATAATCCAGTTGTGATGGAGGTATCGTCCAGGGATTTTTTAACTATGAAATCATTGTCTAATAAGGGTGGCCGAAACGTGATTCCTATAGATCCAGGCCGTAGGTTAAAGTGGTCGAATATAAACCCCGAAATCATTGTCGAGGAAGTTCTGGTTAGGGCGGAGGGCGACATAGCTATCTGCCTTGACTCAGGGACATTAGACACTCAAGTAGTTGTGGCGTTTGATAATATCTGTAAACAAATCAATCAAAGTTTAACTGGGGCAAAAGGGCCTTCCAAACCTCATGTGAAGAGATGGTTCGATCACGCGTGCTCTAAGGCTCATGCTGATTTACTTAGGGCTTTAAAGACTAGTCCTAAAGATCGCGCCCTAATAGCTAAGTCAAGAGTATGTTATAAGAACACAATTCTAACTAGGAAGAACGAGTTAAAAGAAATTGCCTGGTCAAAGCTACTTGATCCCATGACATTAAAAAATAGTAAAGAGAATGATAGCCAGCCCAATTTGGGAGGATAGGAAAGCCCTCACACACCGACCTAGTCAGTGTCATGCTTCATCATAGGGCCCCACCTCGGAGGTCGAGTACCTCCTTGATGTGCTACGACACCAGGAGACTGCGGAGCAGGTTGTGTGATAAGGCGTGCAGTGAAAAAGATAAAGTAAAAGTGTCTAACGGGTATCTCAAAAAAGACTTTATTGGTAGATCCCTATAGCACAGTTAAAATTGGTCTTATGTGTCTGAATTTATAGCCAAAGGTAATGGATTGGTTTAATTCAGAATATTACAGTCAGTCAACATGTTTCAGCCTTCAGATGGTTTAAATTTACCTCGGCATTCGTCAGGACTAGTGTAACCCCGGCGGTATGGATTCTCTAATCATCCACCCTACCTGAGGACGTGAAAGTGAAAAAGGAAAAGAATTGTGAAAAAGTGCAAAAAGGAAGGGTGTACAATTGTCGCATCCCAAAAAATCCTGATTTAGGATATATCTGCACTTTAAAATATGGCGCTAAATGCACCATGGGTCTCGGGAGGGGGGTAGGAACGTCCCTGGCACATCGCCCTCAGCGTTCGCTACCCTCGTCAGCACCTAGCTTAGCCTCACGACCGGACCCCGAAGAAGACACATAAGACCAATTTTAACTGTGCTATAGGGATCTACCAATAAAGTATTTTTTGAGATACCCGTTAGACACTTTTACTTTATCTTTTTCACTGCACGCCTTATCACACAACCTGCTCCGCAGTCTCCTGGCGTCGTAGCACACCAAGGAAGTACTCGACCTCCGAGGTGGGGCCCTATGATGAAGCATGACACTGACTAGGTCGGTGTGTGAGGGCTTTCCTATCCTCCCAAATTGGGCTGGCTATCATTCTCTTTACATGGCTCCGTCTCTGTGGCTTCTGAGACACATGTAACCTCTCTTCTGTTGTTGTATAGCCTTAACCGGGGACTAAGAGAGTGTTTCTCAATCTCCCTGTCTCTCCCTTTGTTTTTTCATTAAAAAATAGTAGCCAGTTCTGGGAAGTTGTAAACCAGCCACTTTTCTCAAACGAGGATACTCGTCCTCTTGAGTCCAACATACCCGACGAGGCATGGATCAAACATTTTGGAAGCATATATGCTAACGTGGCACAACAGGATTGTCTAAATGAGTTTATCTATAGAAAGGAGGGTTCTTGTGTTATCTTTGATGCGAAAGAAGTTGAAAGGGCGATAGAACAAACCCTGACAAACAAGGCTCCTGGCCCCGATGGGGTCCCTGCCGATATTTTTAAATATGCCCCAAAATTGTGGTCGAAGATCATATGTAAGGTTTTTAACGCGTTAAATCATGATAATATCCCAGCATCTTGGAAAGAATCCATTATTGTTCCAGTTTTTAAAAAAGGTAATAGGGCAGACCCTGCTGTTACCGACCATTATCCTTAATAGATTCTTCCGTTAAGGTTTTGGGTCGGGTCATCCTGTATAATTTACATAGTGGCTTGACGATATAGGTATTTTGTCAAATGCCCAATGTGGATTCAGATCCAAAAGAGGTACTTTGGATCAGTGCCTTAATTTACAATTGCTGGTCGATAAATATACCAAGGCTAAGGATGGGTCCCTATACCTGGGGTTTATGAACCTGTCCTCAGCATTCGATCTTGTAAATCGTACAAAACTTTGGATGATTTTAATTGACCTAGGTCTTGACCCTGTTTTGGTACATTTTTTAGCTGATCTGCATTCTGATCTCTTCTCAGTCAGGGTGACTACAGAGGGGCGTTGTTCTAGTCATTTCAAACTCGAAAGGGGGGTCAGGCAGGGATGTATCATGGCCCCACTTTTGTTTACAGTTTATATAAATGCCCTTGAGTCGGTGCTTAGGGAGGCTGCGTCCGATATTCCGCATATAGGGGAACTTGGTATCCCTGTTCTCCTGGATGCGGATGACGCTGTCCTTCTGGCTCGGACCGGTGTAGGCCTTCAACGTTTGCTGGATGCTTTTGGTCTTTTTATGATGTCCCTGGATCTTAAAATTAACGTTAAGAAATCTCAATTTATGATTATGGCAAGAGGCAAAAGAAAGACAAATCTGAAAACGTTGTTTTGTGGCAAAGAGGAAATCTGTAGAGTCCCTACATTCCGGTATCTGGGGATTACCTTTGAGGAGAATGGGAACTGGGGACCACAGATTAAAAACAGAAATGTGGCCTTTGCTAGAACCTCCTCAGCAATCATGGGTTTCAGTAGAAAACTGGGGGCTAGGCCCATAAAGGCTTTGTTGAACATTTACAAAGCAAAATGCCTGACTGTAGCCACATATGGGTCTTCAATTTGGGGGTACAGTGCAATAGACTGTCTACAAGTCACTGAAAATAAATTCATGAGAACAATTTTATCAGTGCCACAGTTTACCCCATCTTACACGATCCACTCAGAGTTAGGGGTCGGTTTTATTACAGATGCGATTAGAGTGGCCCCCTTAATATCCTAGCTGAAGACGTGGCTGAATGAAGAACTCTCTTTGAACCATGTTATCATTAAAGATTGCCTCTCATTAAATAACGTAAATAAAACCAAGTGGCTGTCTTATGTTAAACATTGGTTTTACAAACTAGGGAGACCTGAGCTCTTTCTCTCACCTGACAAAGTAACTTGCAAAGACATAGCACTAATAAAGGGGGCTATGCTACAAATACTGATGTTAGATAGAGAAGAAATTGAGCTCATAAAACCCACTGTAAGGAGCAACCTTTTTGTTGCCAATCCCCCTGGACCTGAACTTTACCTTGTTTTAGTTAATCGTTCTTTCCACGGGTTTCTTTTGACACGCTTTCGTTTTAATATGATTCATTTGAAATTAGGTCACTTTCCTGAATGGTGTAGTCCTGAAAAGGCACCACCATGTTCCTGCGACAATTGTTCAATGCAGGACACCATACATTTTTTGATGTTTTGTGGTAACTACACGGTATTAAGGACCAAGTTCCTTGTTCCTATCCTTAAGGAGGCAGGGTTCTTACAAGTTAAGCCCGCTCTCCTATATCTGCAATTACTTAACAGCCCCAGGATTATTTTTCATGTCGCCAGTTATCTGACAGGTACTGTTAGGGTTAGGAACAAGAAAATGATAAACTGAAAAAT